>NC_142657.1:10012500-14812500 GCF_026168435.1 Sesamum indicum
ACAAAAATAAAAAACTAAACATATTTAGTCCTCTAGTTGATAGGATATTTAAAATGATTTTGAAGTTGAAAAAACTTGATAAATTTAGTCTTGTGTCCAAGTTTTCGTAAAGCATAAGATATGTGACCAAACGTGTCGAGTATTCTCAAAGTTGAAATCATTTTAAAAAATTTATAAAGTATAGACTGAACGTGTCGTGTTTTCAATCTTAAAATTATTTAAAAATTACGTAAAATATATAACTAAATGGGTCGGATTTTTTTAATTTTAAAACTATTTTGGGAATTCCATAAATCATAGAATTAAATATGTAAAATTTTTTCAATCTTATAACTATTTTAAAATTGTTATAGAATAAAAATTTATAAGTATTGAATCTATATTTTATTTTTAAAAAAAATCTTTATTTTATTTTATGAAACTAAAAATATAATTTCATACAAATTTTGTTAAAAACCAATAGCACTAAAGCTTGAACGGAGAATTGAGTAAAACGATGTTGTCTGTCGGTTGGCCACAGCTTTGAGATCATGTAAGAGGGCGTTGTACGCAGAGTCCCATACACCCTCCGGTGACTCCCGCAGTATATAAGAATATTTGTCCGTACATTGGTAGATATACGTCACCATCCGTCCGTACAGTCCGAACAGCTAGTAGCCAATAGGAACCAGCCACGTTTCTCTCCGTGGGGCTGCCATCACGTGGCCCGTCCTTGTCTGGCGCGTCCACCACTATATGCAATTGTGCTGCGTCCGCCTCTCATCTACTTTGGGACTTTGACGTCAATTTCCATATAGATTTTTTATTAAAATATCCATTTCTCCTATATTTTTGGAGGGGGAAAAAAACAAACATAATGTTTAGTCATGTAAGTTATGAGATGGTATAATTTTGATCATTTTAAAATTAAAATTCACATTTTGGTCAAGTAATTTTAAAAATTGTAATAATTTAGTACTTTTCGTCCGATTTAGCCAAAAAAATTTCGAGTTCATTAGCTATGTCAACGTTTAAATTAAGACTTTGGGTGAATTTAATAACGTGACAATCTAAGTTGTAATTTTTAATTGCAATTTTAGTTTTGTATCTTTAAGAGGTTGACAATTTTGATACTCTAACTTTGAATGTAGCGATTTTGGTCTTGTATCTATTAGGAAATGATAATTTTTCATCCTCTATCTTTCAAAATAGTAGCGATTTTGGTCCTTAAACCCAATTAGTGACCATTTTGATATTTTATGATGAAAGCTCAATAGTCCTATCACATGCTTTTAATCATATCAATACATACTTCCAAAATAAAATTAAGGCTATATAAACTTTATACTTTGGTTTGACCGCCTTACCATCGGTTCCAAGCCCTCGATTTCACAGGCTTCTTCTAACCACACTACTGAAATAGATAGTTCGTAGGTACTTGACTCATTCAACAACAAATATAGTGAGACATCTATAATACACCAAGATCCACGATAGAATATCAATAAAGAGAGATTTGTTGGGTAAATTTTAAAAATACTATAGTTCTTAAAATCGTGATACAAGATACTGATTTGAAAGAACTAGAGTCGGATACCTCAAAGTTCTCTCAAAATTTAAGAGAGATCTACCCTTGAATCGAAAGATGGATGAGATCTATCTTTGCTAGTGTTATACCAGGACTTCTGTGGATTGTAGATGTCTCACCGTATTTGTTGATGTTTTGTTGTGGGCCAAGTACCAGCGGACCATCTATTTTGGTAGTGTACTTGGAAAAAGTTCATAAAATCAAGGCTTGAAATACCTGGTGGCAAGGTAGTCAAACCAATATATGAAGTTTATCAAGGTTTAATTTTATTGTGGAAGCATGTTGGATCTAATTAAAAGCATGTAATATGACTATTGAGTTTTTATAATAAAAGGGCAAAAGGTTACTAATTGGGCTTAAGAACCAAAATCACTACTATTTTAAAAGCTAGATGGCTAAAATTGCTACATTCAAAGTTAGAGCATCAAAATTGTCAACCCTATAAAGATACATGACCACTCCTAAATGATACATGACCAAAATTGCAGATCCCTTAAAATAGGATTAAATTGCCATTGAAAATTATAACTTGGACTGTCATATCATCAAAATTCACTGAAAGCCCCAATTTAGGTGCTGATATGGCTGAGACGTGGAACTTTCCGGCCAAATAGGGCGAAAATGACTTAATTGCCACAACTTTTAAACTTACAGAACCAAATTATGAATTTCAATTTGAATAAAACCAAAATCACCACATCCTAACTTACAAGGCTAAAATTGTATTTTTTTCCTAATAAATTATACATTTTAGAAGTTAAGATTTCTTTTTCGACATGTTATTTTTATAGATAAAAATAATTACTTTGTATATATTAAATTCATATAAAATTTAGATTTTATTATCTCAAGATCTTAAAAAAGTTACGAACATAATTTTATACTCTCTTATGGTTTGGACCCATTGAATATACGAAGTTGGAATGCATAAATATGGCATTAATTTATGATCAATTGCATTTAACATAAAATCTTCGCAAATAGTTTGTAGGTAGATATGAATAATTCCATGCATCTCAAATTAATAACTAAAAATGCACGTCCCTTTTCTTTTACTAGAGGCCTGGGCCCGTGGTAAAGCAATTTCAAGTTTTCATCCAAAAAACTTGATGGAGCCAGCGTATGATATGATTGTTTCCATTATATGAGATATCGGATGTTTTGATTTTGTATGAATTTCATTATTTTATTTAGATTTTATTGCTTTTGTTTTGTTGAAAAGATTAGGTTTAGGGATTCATAAGCCACTTAAATTTTCATCTATAACTAATATAAAATGCGTGGTAGTATCATAAGCTTTTTAGACAAAAAACTTAGAATGGACAGACATGACCTGTTTTCTACACACGATATCGAGTAATACTGCATGCTATACAATTAATACTTCTTTGAGCAAAAAATTGTTTCATATGACTTGATATATTTGTCACGGTTATAAAAATTCACCTTAATACCGAGCTGAGGTACATTTTTTTTTTAGAGGAGGTGAGGTATATTAATAATATAGAAATGTGCAGAGTTTTCTTTTTCTTATTTTTTAAAAAAAAGGCCATGATTCATTAGGAATGTGCAGAGTTATCCATACATTAGGGACCAGTGTTTATCATTGCAACATGGCACTTAGTCTTGTCAAGGCCATGCGCTGCTGTTTCATCTTTATAAAACATAGGAGTCCACAAAATCCTGCCACCCATTATATGCAACTGATCTTCTTGCCCTACTTATTATTACTTTTTGTTTCTCCTTAAAAATAATATCAGTATAAAAAATAATAACTTTAAATAATAGCAGGTTTTGGATCTTAGACATCCCCCCCTCCACTCAAAAAAAAGAAAAAAAAAATCAAATGGTTAAATGCAATTTATGTCTCTGATAGTGGAAAGAACAATTTATCTTTTTTTGTGAAAAATAGTAATTTACCCCTCTATATTCTAAAATATGCAGTTAAAAGACCCCATATGCGGTTGCGTTATTACACGCGCTTTTCTATAATTTTTTTTTAATAAAATGACATTTGCATTATTTACAACCATTAGATCTAATATTAATCTAAGGTCAAAATTTGATTGACAGATTAATGGCCTAGATTTTGTTTATTCTAATCAACGATATAAATTTAATTGCACATTTAAATAATGTATATTATATATAAAATTTAATTCAAAATATATATGTAAATGTTCTATGTATTTTAATTATATATATGTAGAGAGAGAAGGGCTAGAGAGAGGGGGTCGGCAGCAACGACAATCGGTGCTGGAGGGGGAGGGCGGCTACTGGAAGGGGGAAACTGGGGGAGGCGATGATTAGTGAGAGAGGATGGGAGGGGCTGTGGTGATGAGGACAGGGGAAAGGGGGGCGGCGACGAGGAAGGGGAATGGGGGTAGGGGCAGCGGCGGGAGGGCTGGTGGCGTGGGGCCAACGGGGCAGGGGTGAGGGGGCAATGGGAGAAGGGTTGGGGCGATAAGTGTTGGAATGGGTGAAAACAAGCCAATTGAATTGGTTGTTTGCTATTCGTCAATCTTTATAAAATAACATTAAAAATTGATAAATACGGTAAGAATTCATCAAGTTGGCAGTGTGTTCTGTTGTGCTTACCACTAATATTGAATGGTATTTCAATATCACAACGAAATGCCACAGACCAAAAAGTGAAGCCCGCCGAGTTGGGCTGCGCATAGATTTTGGAAGCTATGAAACTAACTCCTAAGGGTCGGTTTGAAATATTCCAAGTCGAGGACCTCGAGACATGTATCGAGGGTCCTATAGAGACTTGCACTAAGTACTTGAATTGTGTTTCGTCGTAGGAGATGTAGGTGGTTTGTGCAGTTTTAGTGGGTCAGTTGACAAGGTAGTTGACTGACTCAACTGACTCGGGAGAATCTTCATATAGAAGCCTCTTAAAGCTTGGTCAATATGATTGGGATTCTAGGTTCCGATAGTACGAGATTAGTCATCGGATTTGATTAATCATGGCCGTCACGTGCATACGAATACTGTATCTTGGATATGGCGAGCGGTGGCTGTGTCGTAAGACATGGTCATCATAAGCTTTATCCAGTGTAGTTGAAGTGTATAGCGAGGACGGTGGATTCTAAGAGAGAATTTATCCCTTGTGAGTATATGACAGAGAGTTCTCCTATGCGTATGAGATAATTTAGACTCTAAAAGTCTTTGGCCAAATCGATTGATCAATCAGGGATAGATTTTCCTAGATCAGATAGTAGAATAAATGCGTCTCGAGTATCAAGCATAGTTGCCTAGTCAAGGATGGGAACTGATTGTCAATTCCATGCCCTAGACTAAGGTCGGGATATGATCGATAGTAGGACCGTACTCGTATGGACTCGGAACTTAAATGTTCACGCCAACATTCACCTAGTCTCTAGTGCCACAGATTGTTGCTAGACGACCACTTATAGGAACGGACATTTCTGGTTATGAGATAATTGGAAATAATTATTAAGTTAGATTTAATTAATTGGGTTAGTCACACATGTCAAAGTTTAGCTGAGGATGAACCTAAGGATCACACACAAGTCATTGTGGATGTGATGGAGTTAATTTGAAATTAATTTCGAAAGAAATAAATTAAATTAATTGAATTAAATTAATTCATGGTTATAAATGATTGGATCATTTATTTGGGATAATCCATTAGATGGATAGCCTAAAAATTTAATTGATTGGATGAATTAAATTTTGGGCTCAGCCTTTTAAATTAATTGGATTAATTTAAAATGTGCTTCAGCTAATTAATTTATGGATTGAATTTATTAATTAATTAGTAGATGGACTTGCTTAATTAATGGATTGGATTCATTAGTTAACCGAGATGGGCTTAAATTAATTAGTTGGACTAATTAATTGTTTGGGCTTGATTTCTAAATTGAGTATATTGGCCTGTGTATATTTAAGTGGATTAAATATTCACACGGGTTTTTATTGGGTATTTTATTTAATTAAATTAAATTAAATAATAAACTCAATAGATAATTATTGGGCTTGATTTAATTTGTTGGATAAATTAAAATAACTCCGGTCCAAATATTAGGTGTATAGGATTATAAAAGACTAGGTCTTTTACACATACCAAAAACACCATATATAAATAGGTTTCTTTCTCTCCCCATGTGCAGCATTAGCGACAAAATTCTCTTCCTTTTTCCATAATTTTGAGTTTTTCTTGAATTAGATTCAAGTTGAGAGCGAGAAGAAATCGTTTATACTAATCGATAGCGCAAAACGTTTTCGATTTCTTCCACTGGATCTAATCCTTTCTACCAAGAAGGTTAGATCTGTCTTCCCATGGTATGGTATGGACTATCTTTAGAGGGGTTCCATACATTAACCCTCTAAGTGAATGGATGCAAAAAAGTAGAGCAGTCAACGCTTGAACCTGTACAAAGAAAAACTAAAAGGGTAAATCTCTGTTTAAGATTTCCGCCTCTTGTTTTTCTTTGTGATTCTTGGCCATGTTTAATTTTTATATTTTACATCAAACGCCTGAAAAAAGATCAAGGCTACACCCCCTGATCGGGATTTAATTGTTTGCTTGAATCACATTTTTTTTTATTTTTCGCGCCCCGCGCTTCCCAAGCCAATCCACTCCTTTCAAGTGGTATCAAAGCGAGGTTGGTTGTGTAGGCCTAGAATCTAACATGTTTAATGTAGATCTGCATGTAAAGATGTTTTTAATCGGCTCTGAAAACATGATTTTGTGTGTTTAATTGCATATCTAGAACTAGGATTCATGTATTTTAATTTTGCATTTCATTTTGGGCATGAGAAATTTTTTAAAGTTAATTATTTCTTGGTGTTTCACAAATTATAGAAAAAAAAATTGAAAGTTTCAAAAAAGTCAAAAAATGTAGCAGGCAGCCAGGGGCGCACGCTTGGGCGAGAGCCCTGCGTGCGTGGCCTGTCCAGCGTGCCCGGGTGTCATAGGCGTGCTCTTTTCCCTCGCAGTGGAATGTAATTCTCATATATTTTTCACCTGTGCGGCATCTCAGGTTACGCCTAACCTACGACCAGCCTTCGCACATATCAGAGTATACGATAGTCCGTCGTGTGTCCTCCACACTGAAACTCACTAGCGAGACATCTGAACGCCTCCCTGCGTCGCACCGCGTGCCCTTGCACTCGCTTATCCAGAATGCCCATACTCGCCGAGGCTCTCGGCACTCATGCCTAGCGTCTCGTACACAATCTTAGAACTTGCCGACACTTTTCTCAATGGCAAGGAGCATCCTCGCTCCGCCTCGGCATTACGGCACTACGCATGCGCTCGCAACGCCCATCTGATGACCAACATTCACTCGGTGCATCCTAGGCGCACGCCTTCATCATGGCCGCCTTCCATGCCTCGCCCAAGTAGGACCGTATCATAAGTCCGAGGCCCATTCGATATGCCGATATCTTGCCTTTATCTCACAAGGCATGCTCGACATGCTTTCTTGTCTTTCGGCTTGGATTCATAATATGCCCACAGTGTGGCGTCGTCCCACGATCGCTCATCTTTAGCCAATGGACCCCCATGAACGGCTAGAACTCGATAGCGCATATCATGAGTTGGATCACGAAGTTTTGGAATGCTTACCTCGATCATCCATTCGCACGAGAGGTGTTGCCCCTGATATCTCGCAGCCCACGGGGCAACCTTGCGCGTCACACAGAGTCTCTCGGCTGTATTGGCGCCCAACGTAGGCCATCTTAGCCCTACGCTGGCCGTCAGGTTTTCAAGCCCTTCGGGGACTCTAAGCACTCCTCTTGAGCAACCTAGAGCCGGCTCTTGAAGGCCCCCATCATGCCCCCAAAAGAATGCCCATTTAGTGCAAACATTATCTCATGCTTCTGCCGTCGTGCATGGGGAGGGCTGGCTGGAGCTCACCACTGCATGCCCCCCCTTATAATAGGCTTAAAAAGATTTTCTCTTGTTCCAAGAGTAGAACATTGAAAGGGCCAAGAGTGCACTTTTTCCGCATCTCCTTCGAACGACATCCAAATCACATCCCGCTTGAACCGTAGCGTAGCCTACGACTTGCATATCATAACGATAGAGTTTCAACCCCATCTATACTCTGCACAATACTATGAAACTATAGTCTCGCCACTGCACTGGCAGACTCTAAACGTCATTGTTGTTTCCTACTCAAACGGAACCGTCTACGTCTAAAAAATCTTGGAGGTGCTCCCAACACTCCAAGGATCTCACCAATAAAAATAGTATTGCAAATCTCCAAGGATAAAGCACTCTGCTTCACAGAATTCTCTCCTGCTCGCGCGCAAGGTGGCGTTTGACCATCGCCCTTATATCTCCGTGGCCAAACGTCCTCGGAATGACTTCATACTTGGCGGACAACATCCCCACATGTCAAGGAAGTTCTCATACGAACAGTATTGCGATCCCTAATCAGTAAGAGTCTCTACTCAAAGACCATTTACGCCCTTGCGTGCTGGCCAACATCCCCTAGCCACCCACACGTCTTACGCAAGTCACTGCTGACCGTCTAGCCCAAAGTGCGGCCAGTGACACCGGGTGAGTGCCCGCTTGAGTGACCAACGGCTGGGACGGGCCTGGTTGCCGGCCGTCTGGGCCGATTTTTTCTGTTTTTCCAGAATTTTTATTTTTATGATTTTTCTGCATATTTTTTTGAAACAGTTAATTTTGGTGTATTTAATTTTTGATTGAGATTTGGTATTTTCCAAAATTAAATTACTGAAAATGATTTGAATGAATTTTCAAACAAGAATTAATTTTTGCATAGGTTGTGATTATGTCCAGAATTTAGTTGCATTATTTTACATATAAATTACTGGATTGGTTATGTAATTATTTTATGATATTAGATATCATTATTATAATGCATGATTTGCGTTATATATTTGGTACATGTTTATTTTGAAAATAAATGTACTTTTTGTTAATTGGATAGACATGGATGATCACAAAGCCCATTGGACCTTGTGGATGGTTTTTTTTTTTTTTCGGGTTGGGGCCTTCGTGCATCTTATTTTCTTATCTCTTATTTTTAGCCTATTTTGTTAAGGCTTGCTTTCTCTTTATTAATTTATACCCCAAAACTAATGTTTGGAGTTTCTTTAAGTTGTACTGGGAGTAGAATCGGTGGAGAGGATTTACATTTTGTAATAATTGTAATGAGCAAAGCCCAGGTGATGGAGGCCATGGGTTGGCCAACTGAGATCCATGGAGAAGAGGCCCGAAGGACGGAGCCCACGAAGGAGATGAAGAAATAAAGAGGTGTTACAAAATCCATATTATGTTAATATGGTAAAAAACTTGTAATAGTGTATACCCACCCTTAGCCTGAGATAGATCCACTGCAGGCTCAGTGGGTTGCATGGGTATTTGGGCTTATGATCATCCAACAGGAGCGTGCTAGGCTTTTATTTTGCATGCGATGCATTTTATTTAATGTGTTTAATATATTGGATATATTTATCATGCAAAATATTAATTGTGATGAGGTCTGAGTCAAATTATAAATAACTCTCAGTTGGTTGGACCAAGTCAAAATATTAGACCCTAATAATGAAAATAAACGAAGGCTTGTTATTCCATGCATCCCATCAATATAATGTAGTGAAGAAGTTGATTTCACCTATACATGGTCTCACGAGTCGTGGCATGTTTGGACTGAAATGAAGCTGCACTGTTATTGTGAACAAAGTGAATACACACGTATTTTCCTGTCTCACGAGTAGTGGAGGGCGATAGTTTGCGCTATGATTTGGTTTATTGTTTGGTGTAATGCCAAGAATTGTAATTTCCATGCCTTCCATCCAAAGTAATGTAGTGAGGAAGTTGATTTCTTCGATACGTGGTTTCACGAGTCGTGGCACATATGGACTAAAATGAAGCTGTAATATTATTGTGAAAAAAGTGAATATGCACTTATTTCCCTGACTCACAAGTCGTGGGGGGTGATAGTTTGCGCTATGATTCGGTTGATGAGTTAGGTGTAACGCCAAGTAATATAATTTTCATACCTTCCATCCACAGTAATGTAGTAAGGAAGCTAATTTCACCGATACGTGGTCTCACGAGTCGTCCCACATTTGGACCAAAATGAAGCTGCACTATTATTGTGAATGAAGGGCTACGCTTTTATTTCCCTATCTCACAAGTTGTGGGGGGCGATGGGTTACGCTATGATTCGGTTGATGGGTTGGGTCTAACATCAAGTAACGTGATTCGCTTGGAGTCCTTGGAATCATGCCAAAATGATGAAGCAAAATATCTCAGAGATCTCGTATATCGAGAATGGTATTGGATACCTCCTACAAGGCTATTTTCATGTGAATTGTAAAAGTAGGGCATTAAGAATTTCGTTTGTTGACCTCTAGTCCACTAGGAAAATGGTTTTTCTAAAACCCCATTTGAGAGTGATGGGCTTTCACAGAAATAGTGGACGGGTTAATGACTGAAGTCCAAGCCCTTAACTTGAACCTAATATTATGATACTCTAATAATTTTTATGTTTATTGCAGATGTCTAAGAACATCTTAATTTTATGCTTTAGGCTAATAAATTCGATAGAACAAACTATTCAAATTGGCTGAAAAATTTGAGGATAGTCCTTGATTTCGAGAACCAAATTTATGTTCTGGATAAGTCTCTACCTCAGACTTTGCCAGAAGGGTTCCTGCCCGGAGAACGTTTGACGTTCGAAAAGTTTACTCAGTAGCATGAGGACAACTAGAAAGTATGCAATATTGTACTGGGCTCGATGAGTAACAAGATCCAGAAATAGTATGAGAGGTATGAAGACATTTGGTCAATAATGCACCGTATGAAAGAACTTTATGCGGTACTCGACCAACATATTAGATATGTCATGACGAAGGCAATCTTTAATGCTAGAATGATTGAGGGATCATCTGTATGAGAGCATGGAGTGATGATGCTATCCCTAGTAGAAAAGCTCAAAGACCTCCAGGCTGATTTTGAGAAGCAAGAAACGTACATTGATGTAATCCTGCAATCACTAACTCCTTCCTTTAATCAATTTACTATCAACTACTGTTAGAATAGGTGACCAGAAAGCCAATTGGATTGGCAGTTTTGGGAACCATTTAACAATCTTTATGAATGTGATATTATCTTGATGAATGTAGTAAACATTCATCTGTACACCATGTGTTTGTTGTTCTTACTATTTACGTTGAATAGTATTTTAACGTCACAACAAATGTCCACAGACCAATTGAATAACCCATGTAGTTGGACTGCGCATTGGATGGCAGCTATGAAACCAACTTTTGAGGGTTGGTTTAAAACGTTCCAAGTCGAGGACAACAAGAGTGGGCATCAAGGGTCCTATAGAGACTTGCACTAAGTATTGGATTTACTGTATGAGTGCCTTGTTTCATCGGCGACAGACATGGGATGTCTATGCAATTTTAGTAGATTAGTTGACAAGGTTGTGAACTGATTGAACTGACTAGCGGGAATTGTCATATGGAAGCCTTGGAGGCTTGGATAGTATGACTTGAATTTCCGGCTCCCATAATACAGGATTAGTCCTTGGACTTGAGAAATCATGGCAGTCACATACATATGATGGCTATATCTTGGATATGGCGAGAGATGACTGTGTCTTCGATGTGGTCATTATAAGCCTATCCCAGTGTAATTGGATTATGTATCGAGGATGGTGGATTTCAAGACAGAACCCGTCCACTATCAGTATATGATGGATATATCTCCTATGCACTCTAAGATGGTTCAAACTCTCTAAGTCTATGGTTATAGCAATTGGTCGAATAGAAAATAGTTTCCTTTACCGATCAATAGAATAAGCTCATTTCAAGTATTCAGTATATCGCCTGGTCCAGGATGGGAACCGACACCCAATTCCATGCCCTAGATTAAAGCCGGGAGATGGTCAACGGAAGGACCAGACCTGTATAGAACTCGAGAGCTTAAATGTTCACGCCAATATTTACCTAGTCTCTAGTGCCATGGACCGTTGCTAGATGGCCACCATGGTGATGGGCGTTTTCGATTAATGATTAATTAAAATAATTAATTAAATTAGATATAATTAATTATTTGTGTTGGACACAATGTCCAATCTAGCTGAGGGTGAATCTAAAGAGTCACACACAAATCACTATGGAATTGGTGGAATTAATTTGGAATTAATTCCAAAAAAATAAATTAATTTAATTGGATTAAATTAGGGATAAAGAAAACTTTAGTCCTTTATTTTTGTCACGGATTAGTTTTGGTCCTATAACTTTGTCAATATTAGATTTAGTCCTTTATCTTTCAAAATGGCTTAAATCGGGACCACAGATGGATACAAGGTGAAAATATGCGGACTTTCTTAGTTTTCGTGGAGGATTAGATCCAGTAACTGGGGGTCTATGGTTGACCGACATTGCACCCCATCATTTAGCTATTGCTATTCTGTTCTTAATAGCGGGTCACATGTATAGGACCAACTGGGGCATTGGTTATGGCCTAAAAGATATTTTAGAAGCTCATAAAGGTCCATTTACAGGCCAGGGCCATAAAGGCCTATACGACATCCTAACAACGTCATGGCATGCTCAATTATCTCTTAACCTAGCCATGTTAGGCTCCCCCACAGCGATAAGGGGCTAAAAGATGTACTACTTTAATTCCTGTTTCAAAAGTAGATAATTTTGTATCTAACTGTATAAAGGTAGGCACAGATCGATGAATAGAAAATGTTGTACGAGTATCTACAGGACCTAAATTATCAACAGGCTCTCCAAACACATCGAAAATTCGTCCCAAAGTCGCTCCACCGACCGGAACACTTAGAGGAGCTCCCGTATCAATCACTTCCATTCCTCTCATCAGACCATCTGTAGCACTCATAGCTACAGCTCGAACTCGATTATTTCCTAATAATTGTTGTACCTCACAAGTCACATTAATTGGTTGACCAACAGTATTGTGACCTTTAACTACCAGAGCATTATAAATATTAGGCATCTTGCCCGGCGGAAAGGCTACATCTAGTACCGGACCGATGATTGGACGATACGCCCTGGGTTTTATTTGCATTTTTATCCTTGAACAATTTTTAAAGAGCTATTTTAGTACTTTTGCACAAAAAATTTATTTTTTTCACCATGCTCGCTAGAATGGTATCAGACCCTAGGTTTATTGAAGAAATATATGATTATATTATATTTTGATATTATTTATCCACTAATGGAGGCGACTCTTTGAGAGAAAATGAAACCGAATGAAAGTTTGAGTTACTTTGAAAATAGGGAATATTTCCAGATTTTGAAAATACAAAGAAGATAATTTCTCATGAAAATTCTTGACAAATGTTTTAACGGTCCCAAAAGGATTGATCTGAGACTTCTCACGCCAGAAGAAGAACAAAAATGGCTAAGGAATTTACCATTCTATCCACTAGCCCCTTGTAACTGAGGTGTCCCAATAGAAGTCACCTATCAGTTTGCTAACTCGAAACCGGTGGCTTGTTGGCCAGGCCGTCAGAGGTCATCCCCTACGGAGAGCTTCGCTTCGGGACTAGGCAAGATCGCCATTGTCACGCAGTAGAGGATCCAGGTTTTTTATAAGCTCTGATATCATTCTAGCGAGCATGGTGAAAAAAATAAATTTTTTGTGTAAATGGCCTAAAATAGCTCCTCAAAAACTATTCGAGGGTAAAAATGTCCGAAAATCCATTTGTGGTCCCGATTTAAGCCATTTTGAAATTTACAGGATTAAATTGAAAATGCGCAAAACTTAAAGGATTAAAATTAATCGTATGAAAACTTAAAGGACCAAATTGATCTTTCTCCCGATTAAATTAATTCAAGGAGAATATATAAATGATTGGATCATTTATTTTATAATACATTTGATGGATGACTCAAAATTAATTAATTGAATTAATTAATTTTGGGCTTAACATCTTTAAATTAATTGGATTAATAGGATCAATTAATTAGTATTTGGGTTTAAATTTATTTAATTGGATTAAATGAATCTTCGGACTTGTTGGGCTAAAATTATTTTTATTAGTTATTGTCCAATGAGTTTTGATTGGGCTTAATTAATTTGATTAAATCAAGCCTGATCCATACTTGAAGTCCAAATCCATTTGGGAGAAGTTGGAGCAAGTTAAGAAGGAGTTAAAACTTCTCACTATGATGAACATAATGGAGTGGTTATTTCATCATGGTTGAAAGTTATATGCATGTGTGTGTAGGTTTCCTTGGAGGCAAAGTTGGTAGTTATTTAATTTTGAATTCAATTGTATCTAATGTAGAAAATTACACACATATCCAGCATAACCATGACATGAGCCACGAAATTTTCTCCAACTCTCTCTAAAAAATATTTTTCTTTTTATTCTATATTGAATTTGATTCAAGTTAGGACATAAACTAATCCAAAAGCACTAAACAATAGTGTTAGTTTGGAGTTGTTTTTCTTCTTGTTCTTTGTTCTGTCTAGTAATAGAAAAAGAACTATATCTATTCCATATTTGTGGTGCACACAACTTACAGGAAACTAGTTTGAATTCTCAAGTGAGCGGAACGGGATAATGTAAAGGGAACAACGCACGTTGCTGCTCAACTATTGAAACAAAAGGGTAAAGTTTCATGTCTTGTTTCTCTAATTTTTGTTTCATCATCTAGCCACTTGCCTAGAATGTTTATATGTTTATTATTATGCTTTTGTCAAACAACGAATGCTCGGGAATTTTAAAGGGAACACCTCTTTGAACTGTTTTGATTTTTTTATTTCACGCTTCCGCTGCGTTCCTGGGCCATTCCGATTCTTTCAGTGATATCAGAGCCTAATTCGGTGTTGTGGCTTTAGGATTAACATATTATTATATGTTGAGCATGAACAACGTATTTAATTTGCTTTTGGAAAGCATGTTTTATGACTTTGAAGCATGGTTATATATTAGAAAATATGTATTAATTTTGGTTTTAAATTATGGATATCTATGTATTTTTTTTAAAATTGAATTTTCTGTAGATGCATGGGTTTCTTTAAGTTTTTAATTGCAGAAATTAAAAAATGGAGTTGTACGACCATTGCTGCCCTACCGATCAGTCACTTGATTTATTTCAAAATTAAAATGTAAATCAAAATTACCTCTTTGATTTATTTTGCACCTCCTTCGTTTGATTCGTTCACCTAAGGCTTCAAAGTAGAAATCCTTAAGGTTGCGTCCACACCACACTAGAATCAGGATCCCTCAATTCTCTTTGCTAGAAGAAAATTAGGGAGAAAAATACACACCAAGTGTGTATACAAGAGGGGCTCGGCCGAGTGGAATATTAGGTTGTTAGGAAATTATTTTCTTGTATTGTATATCCACTCATTAGTTACTCCAAATTACTAATACACATATATATACCTTGTATGGATGCATTAAAATATGTCTAGGTTCATTTAACCATCCATAAGATAATAAAATTCTTTATTCGAAATAATGGATGACTAACATGGCACTTTCCAAAAGTGAATTTTGTTAGTCAATAATTTTCTTTTTTAATAATTTCCACCAACTTAATTAATGGGCCTGGGCCAATTTTAATTAATTAAAATACAAGGCCCAATTAGTTAAATTCAATTTAATTAAAGCCCACTTAAATATTAAATATATGAGCTTAATAACCCTTTATCAAATAATAAGTTCAACTTATTAAATAATAAGACAAGCCCAATATGATTTAATCCAATTAATTTATCCTTGGGCTTATTCATCCAATGGATCCCTCTCATTTATAAGCAATCCAATTACTTATGAAATTAATTCTCAATTAATTCCTCGTCCCTTCTCGGTGATTTTTGTGTGACTCTTTCGGTTCATATTTCAGCTAGATTTGGACTAGTTTCCAACACTATTATTAATTTAATTTAATTTAATTAATAATTCTCGATCCATCATTGATCAAGAAAGCCTATCACAATGGGTGGCCGTCTAGCAACGATCCATGGCACTAGAGACTAGGCGAATTTTCATGTGAACTTTTAGGCTCTATCGTCTTCCGGCCTTAGTTTAGGGCATGGAATTGAGTGTCGGTTCCCATCCTGGACTAGGCTTTTATGCTTAATAATTAAGATCGTGTTACGCCAAATTGCTCGACACAGGAACCTCTTCTTCCTATTCGACCAATGACTGTGGCCACAACTTTTTAGAGTGTAGACACATCTCCAAGTGCATAGGAGATACCTTTGTCATGCTTTGACAGAGGACAGATCCTCTTCTTGAAACTCACCGTCCTTGCTATATACTTTGACTGCACTCAAAACTTATGATGACCATGTCTGACACATGATCACCTCTCGCACAAATCTAAGATACAGTCAACACATGCACGTGACTGCCGTGATTCCTCAAGTTTGAGGAGTATTCCCGTACTATCCGGGGATTCAAGTCATACCGATCAAGTTTTCAAAACTTTCATATGATGATCCCCGTGAATCAGTTCAGTTGATTCGACAGCTAGCCAATCGACCCATTAAGATTGAATAGATGTCCCACGTCTGTCGTCGATGAAACACTGGACTCATCAAATGAATGCAACTCTTAATGCAAGTCCTAGTAGGACTCTCGATGCTCAATCTTAAGTCCTCAACTTGAAACATTTAAGACCCAATTCTAAATAATTGGTTTCAAGACTGCTGTTCAATGTGCAGTCCAACTGTTGCAAGGTTGTTAAAGTGGTTTGCAGGCATCTGTTGTGACATCCAAGCAATGTTTGACGTAATCTGGTAAGCACACTAGATACTTCTTCGGTAGATGAATACTTACCATATTCGTCGGGACAACATTGCTTAAATGGTTGTCAAAATCGCCAATCCAATTGACTTTTGGTCACCCATTCCAACAAGAGTAGCGCGTTGTAGGAGGCATGGGTGCCCGCGCGCGGCCGGCAATAACCGGTCGTCTGTTGTTCCGAACGACTGGGCTGTTTTGTGCTATTTTTCCATAAATTGGATTTTTTTATTTCTACAATTTTTCTAAAATTATTGATTTTGGCTAATTTTAATTTTAGTTAAATTAAATTTTTCTAAAATTAAATTGTGCCATAAATATCTTTGGAAATGGTTTCCAAAAAAAAAAATAAAAATCGTACATTGGATGTATGGTTGATATTCATTTTTTAATTGCATTATTAGTATGTTATTTTGTGCATTTAATTATATTTTTGGTATTTGATATTGGATATGTATTGTTAAATAGATGGATTGTATTTATTGTTTAACATGTTTATATTTGATATAACTGTGTCAATTATTATTTATTGGATAAACAATGGAGATGATCACAAAGCCCATTGGCCAAATATATGGTTTACTTTTATGTTGGGTGAGGCCTGCGTGCCTCTTTGTTTTAATTCCTTCTTTTGTTTTTTAGCCTTGAAATAATAAGGCTTGCTTTCTCCCTCCTTTCGTCCTCCACCATGATTGGAGTTATCAATATCATTTGTAATGAATGTAGTTTGGAATGTGATGTTTCATTTATTTTGAATAAATGTAAGCTTTCAGGAAATGAAGGTCTAGGCCTGTTGGACGGAGCTCACGATGGAAGAAGAATAAAGAGAAAGGCCCATTAGAATGATAATGTGTTACTATTTTGTAATAGTTGGGTCACATCCTAGATTAACCATAGACTCACTGCGGGCTTAGTGGGTCACTTAGGATTGGATTTTTGATCATCCAATATGGGCATGCTAGGCTTATTTTTGCATGTGGTGTATGTTTTAATATTTAAAGTATGATGTGTTTGGAATGCATTTGTTTATAATCAATGATTAAAACTGACGCATGCAAAATCTTATAATGATGAGGTCTCGATTACAACAAACTTAACTCTCACTTGGATGGTCCAAGTTAAATATTAGGCCCATAATGAATTAAAATTCAAATGGTTTGATTAAATCCAAGCCTTCCATCTATAACAATATGCTGTGGATGCTACTTTCACCCATTCATGGTATCACGAGTCGTGGCACGTTTGGATTGGAAGAAAGCTACATTATTATTGTGAACGAATAAAATATACTCCTGTTTCCCTGTGTCATGAGTCATGGGGGCCGACAGTTGAGATATTTATTTGGTTGATTGGTCGGGCCTAACGATGAGTAGCGTGATTCGCTTGGAGTCCTTGGGATCGTATTAAGAGGCAAGGAAAAATAACTTGGGGATCTCATTGGATGAAAATAGTATAGGTTACCTCCCATAAAGCCTTTTCCCGATATAAATCGTAAAAGGGGGGCATGGAGAATTGCGTTTGTAGACTCCAAGCCCATTAAAAATGATTTTCGGGAAACCCCACTTGAGAGTTGATAACTACGCAATTTGTCACGATTTTATAGTGATTTAATTCTCCTTTGAGCTAAAAATACTCCTAATCTTGTGAATTTATTGCTTATTCAGCTAAAAGGGATAATATGAGATGAAGGTGGCAAAAATCAAGCCAAAACGGATATTAAGGACATCAAAAAGGGAAAAAGAGATTTCAAGATAATTTTGCGGGATTGACTAAACGTGCCCACACTTAGTGATTTGATCAACACGAATGAAGAAAGAAAAGGCGTGATTTTCGCAAGAGAAAAAAAAGGAATGATATGCTTAAATTTGGAAAGGACTCCTTTAAATATGTTATTTATGATTTATTTATATTTTTAGAACCAATCATGTAGTTACCCCCTCCCTCCCCACACGTCTAGATTTGTGGGAGACTTTTATTATTGGTTTACTTTTGGGCATGCTTCGTTTGCTTTGTTCTTCTTTTTCGAACACATTTGGCATGGTGCTAGAACCTTGTTCAGAGATGTTTTTGCTAGTATTGACCCAGATTTGGATGCTCAAGTAGAGTTTGGAACATTCCAATAACTTGGGGATCCGACTACAAGAAGACATTCAGTCTGATACAAGACCACTTTGGTATCTTTTGCCTCTATTTTTTATTTGGAGGGAATTTTACATAGAGGACCGGAGTGAATTTGAATCATCGCTTTCTTGACTCTTGCTCTATTCCCAAAAAGAATATAGTAAAAAAAAAGAATATGGGGAGTTCCTTCATTTGTAGGACAACTTGAAATTGAATAAAATACTTTAAATTCTATAGTTTACTTCACTTTTCATACTCTCTCTTTTAGTTTTAATTTGTTTCCAGAGTTAAGGGAATTCCACTTTTTAGTGTGTTCTTCCATTTATATGTCTGGCTAAATTCTTTATTTTCTGGTTAAGGTTGTGGTGATCGCTTGATTCGTAACTTATTGTGAGATGTAATCTGCTCTTTTTACACTTGTTAAATGAGTATTCATGTTATTCTCTGTGCTTTTATTACAAATGTCTGATATATGAATAATTCGACCGGTTGTTCATTATCAAGAAGGTTTGCTTAGCTAATTGAACTTTACAAATCTGTGTAATTATTTGTTTAGTTCAATGCTTAGTAGCAACGTAGCATAATTAATTATGTCAAAGTAGTTAGTTATGTTATGGGGAATGCATGATCTAATTTAAACGAATTATTCTCGTAGGAATTTGTTAATTAGAATCAGGTCTTTCTAATTCTTAGTGCTGTTAATAGATTAAATCTTGTGGACGTTCCCAGGGTTGTCTATTAATTAGGGATCTAACCAACGGTCGTACCTTGGCTGACAAAAAGGTAAGGAAAGGTAAGGTTGTTAGGTCGTGCCAACAACCATAACTGATTTATTTGTTTATACAAGTGTTATTTTTGCATCAATGATCAACCCACAATAATCAAGCATGATCCTGACCTTAACCGGAAAACCTCTCTCTCATATCCTTGCCAGGTAATTTTAATTGTTTTCTAGTTTATTTAGTTTTTAATTATTTCTCATTATCACCAAACAACCCCCCAATTATTTTAAGAAATCAACTTAAATCAGTCTCTGTGGAATCGACCATACTCCCACTTTCACAAGTGTTGTAGAAATTATTTTTGGTGATTTCGGCACCAATCAAATTTTGGCCCCATTGTCGGGAACTGGCATTTTTAAGTAGATTTCTTTGTTTCTTGTCACTTGATTTTTATCATCATTAATGCCAAGGTATTCTCGTACAGGTAAATTAGAATACGACCCTAAGATCAAGAAGACCACACGAAGACTTCGTTGGGAGACTAAGCAACAATCGGAAGGAACATCCACCCCCTATGAAGATGGAAAAGAAATAATGGCTTTGATTCCTGAAAGATCGATCAAGGATATAACATCTCCCTATCTAAACCAGCAGCCACTTTGTATTGAGTACCCAAACTTGGAGGTAAACTTTGAACTGAAATCTGGATTGATTCATTTACTTCCTACCTTCCGTGGTCTCGCAGGTGAAGATCCATACAAACATCTGAAGGAATTCCATGTGGTGTGCTCCGAAATGCGACCACAAGGTATAAGCGAGGAACAAGTCAAACTGAGGGCATTCACCTTCTCTCTTGTCGATGAAGCTAAGGATTGGCTGTACTTTCTACCTTAAGATCCATTACAACTTGGAATGATCTCAAGAGACAATTTCTTGAGAAATATTTCCCTGCTTCACGAGCCACAACAATCCGGAAGGAGATTAGCGGGATTCTTCAATTTGCAGGAGAGAGTCTTTTTGAATATTGGGGAAGATTCAATCAACTAGTGGAAAGTTGCCCCCATCTTCAGATCCCAGACCACCTGTTGATCCAGTACTTCTATGAAGGTCTATCAAGCATGGATAGAAAATTGATAGACGCGACAAGTGGAGGTGAACTATTCAATAAAATTCCAACTGAAGCATGTAGCCTGATTTAAATTATGGTGTCCAACACGCAATAATTCGGGGTTAGATACGATGATCCACCAAGGAGAAGTAACATGCAACATCCCTTGTTCAAAAAATTGCTATAGATAAACATCAACAAGTCAAGGCATATGGTATTTGCGCTTAACGGGGCATGCCATCGACATGTGCCCAACTCTTCAAGAGTCAACCACCGAACATGCCGATGCTGTAGGAGGATTCACTGGACAACAACAGAGAAGATATGATTCTTTCTCAACACATACAACCCCGGATGGAGGGATCATCCGAATCTGAGTTACGGTAACCAAGACCAAAACTTTCAAAGACCCCAGTACATGCCACCACCTCCCCAGCCTAATCCCACACCTAGTCCATCTCTGGAAGACATGATGAAAATACTAGTGACCAATACACAACAATTCCAACAACAAGCACAGCAGTTCCGACAACAAGCACAACAGTTCAACAGCAGACTCAGACTAGCATTTAAAATCTGGAATCTCAAATTAGCCAACTGGCGTCGTCTGTTAGCAAACTAGAGTCTCAAGGTAAGCTACCTTTTCAATCTATCATTAACTCTAGATAGAATGCTAGTGCTATTGGGCTTCGTAGTGGAATGGAATTGCAGGAAAATATGGATGAAGATGGTACTAAACATGGGCACGCCTTGATAGGAAAGCCAGAAAAAGAAATTGAAGTCCAACAAGAGCGGACCGAACCAGAAGAGGCCCATCGGAAGACTTTACTAACTAGACGCCCCTTCCCAAAAAGATCACCAAAGCGAAAAAGGAAGAGGAAGAGAAGGAGATTTTCGAGACATTCCACAAAGTGAAGGTAAATATCCCTTTACTTGATTCCATCAAGTAAATACCTCGCTACGTGAAATTCCTCAAAGAGCTGTGCACTAGCAAAGGAAAACTCAAAGAAAGCGAACGGGTAAGTATGGGGGAGAATGTGTCTGCAATTCTTCAAAGAAAACTACCCCCAAAATGCAAGGACCCAGGTACATTTTTTATACCTTGTAAAATTGGTGTGATTGGCATAAAGGGGGCTATATGTGATCTTGGAGCTTCTATAAATGGTCCTTAAATGTTGGTCCGTTAAAGGAAACAGGGGTAGTCATCCAACTGCAGATCGCTCAATATTCTACTCGGAAGGAGTCTTGGAAGATGTTCTAGTACAAGTAAATGAATTGGTGTTTCCAGTCGACTTTTATGTGTTGGATATGAGGGAGGACAACTCCCCCAATTCCACATCAATCTTGGTAGGGAGACCGTTCCTCAAGACAGCTAGAACGAAAATCGATGTGCACAGTGGAAGTCTCACCACGGAATTCGACAGTGAAATAATAAGATTCAACATCTATGAATCCATGAGGTATCCAACTGATCTACCTACCGCCCTTCTTGTAGATATTTTTGACCCTCTTGTGTAGAATTTCGCAGCAGCTAACGGCGAGGACCATGTGAAATACGCATTGGAAGAAAGCCTCACGTTAGAAAACGCAAAAATTTTGAAAGAAAACATGGTCATAGATCCGAGCATCGGTGAAACCGTCCTTGAACTTGAAGCTCTCCGAACTTTACCTCCCAATGTTGCTTTCATTGAATTACCGTACTTTCACACCAAAATTATTCCCTTCTATATTGCTGGCACCCGCATTGGAATTGGAGTTGCCAAAACACCTTAAATACGCCTTCTTGTGGGAGAACAAAACATTACCGATAATTAGTTCAAGCAAGCTCACTAATCTTAAGGAGGAAAAACTGATCCGAGTGCTTTGCGAGTATCGAGAAGCCATTGGGTGGACTATCACTGACATTAAAGGTTTAAGTCCTTTGACTTGCATGCACAGAATACTCCTAGAGGAAGGCACTAAACTTTCAAGGGAAGCTCAACTCCGACTGAACCCTTTGATGATGAAAGTGGTAAAAAAAAGAGATCTTGAAATTCCTCGATGCAGGTCTTTTCAATTTCTGATAGTAAATAGGTAAGTCCGACTCAAGTGGTACCTAAGAAAATAGGTATCATAGTCGAAAATTCTTTTTGAAATTTTGTACCCACTCGTGTTCAAAATGGGTGGCGAGTTTGTATTGATTATAGGAAGCTTAATGCTACCACTAGGAAAGATCATTTTTCACTCCCATTTATAGATCAAATGTTAGAGAGGTTAGCCGGTCGTTCTCATTATTGCTGTCATGATGGATATTCAGGTTTCCATCAAATTTTAGTGGCGCCCAAAGATCAAGAGAAAATAACATTCACATGCCCATTCGAAACTTTCGCCTATAGAAGAATGTCCTTTGGTCTGTGCAATGCACCCGTTACCTTTCAAAGATGTATGGTTAGTATTTTTTCCGACTTTGTTGAACAATTCATTGAAGTTTTCATGGACGATTTTACTGTTTATGGAAACTCATTTGAAGATTGTTTGGAAAAATTAACTAAAGTGCTTGAAAGGTGCATAGAAAGAACCTTGTTCTGAATTATCAAAAATGTCATTTCATGGTAGATCAAGGTTTAATTCTAGGGCATATCGTATCTTCTAGGGGGATAAAAGTAGATAGGTCTAAAATAGATGTCATAAAATCTTTGCCTTATCCCGCCAATGTGCGGGAGATTCGTTCTTTTCTTGGTTGGGCGAAGTCCTTGATAATCCGTCGATAAAATTGTGTATTCTGATCATGCAGCGTTGAGATACCTGTTGTCAAAGAAAGAAGCAAAACCACGATTGATAAGATGGATACTGCTGCTGCAAGAATTTGATCTGACGATTAAAGACAAGAAAGGAGCGGAGAACCTCGTAGCTGACCATCTTAGCCGATTGGTCACCGGCGAAAACCCACCACCTTTAAAGATGAGTTTCCAGACGAGCATCTTGACACCATTCAAGGAGTCACCCCATGGTACGCTGATATAGTCAATTTCTTAGTCACCGGCATTCTGCCACGAGATTTGACTAGAGCAAAAAAAGACAAAATCAAAAGCGATGCCAAATACTATGTGTGGGATGAGCCTTACTTGTGGAAATTTAGTTCGGAACAAATTATTTGAAGGTGCGTACCTGAAAATGAAATCCCCTCAATTCTTGAGTTTTGTCATTCATATGCATGTGGAGGTCATTTTGGACCAAAAAGGACAGCACGAAAAGTGCTAGAATGCGGCTTGTTTTGGCCAAGTATGTTCACAGATGTATATCTATTTTGTAAATTATATGAAAATTGCCAAAAAGTAGGAAGGCTTGGCCCTCAGCAATCAAATGGCCCTTTCCCCAATACTTGTGTGTGAAGTATTTGATGTGTGGGGAATCGACTTTATGGGTCATTTCCCATCTTCTTTTGGTAAACCTTACATCATTTTAGGAGTAAATTATGTGTCCAAATGGGTAGAGTCAAAGGCTACTCGAGCCAATGATGCTAAAATTGTTGTGGAATTTGTCAAGGCTAATATTTTGTCTAGGTTTGGTATGCCAAGGGCAATCATAAGCGACCAAGGGACCCATTTTTGCAACAAGGTGATCGAGGCATTGTTCAAGAAGTACAATATCACTCATTGAATCTCGACTGCCTACCACCCTCAAACGAATGGCCAAACGGAAATTTCCAATTGAGAAATCAAATCCATACTTTAGAAAATAGTGAAACCCAACCGAAAGGATTGGAGCACACGCTTGGAGGACGCACTTTAGGGCTATCACGACGTACAAAACTCCCATAGGGTATGTCTCGATATCGTTTGATTTATGGTAAATCTTGTCACCTCCCTGTCGAACTTGAGCATAGGGCATATTGGGCGATCAAACAATTCAATTTGGCAATGGATGAAGCAGGAGGGCAAAGAAAGTTGCAACTACAAGAACTTGAGGAGTTACGGAATGACGTTTATGAGAACTCAAAAATTAACAAGGAAAGGGCCAAAGCATTCCATGATCGCACCATTTCTCGTAAAGAATTCGTTGTTGGGAAAAAAGTTCTCCTCTTTCATTCCAAGCTCAAGTTGTTCTCGGGTAAGTTACGTTCTCGATGGATAGGACCTTTTGTTGTTACTAATGTTTTCCCTCATGGGGCAGTTGAAATCAAGAGTACCACAACAGGTAAGGTGTTCAAGGTGAATGAACATCGGCTCAAGCCTTTCTACGAGGGTTTTCAAGCACCAACAATTGAGAAAATTCAACTTGTGGAGTCCACCTTCACCTAAATGCACCTCTCGCAGTCTAGCCAAAGACGTTAAAGAAAGGTGCTACATGGGAGGCAACCCATGAAATTTCTATCCCTTCTTTTTCTTTTTATTTTAGTTTTAGTGTTTTTATTAAAATTTTGCAAAGCACGCCCATGCTTAATGAAGCATCCAAATCTGTTTGGAATACCAAACCGGACAGATTTGCTGATTTCATTAAGCGTGCCCACGCTTAAAAGGTCTTCCTAATCTTTTGGCTCACTCCACCAAAACAGATTTGAAGTTCCCTTTAAGCGTGCCCACGCTTAGTGAGTTTTTGTAGGTTCTCCAAAGCATACTACCAACTCTTATTTACTTTCTTTTTTCTAATTAATTATTATTAAACAAAATTAGAAATTCAAAAAAAATCAAATAAAAGGTAAAGTAGGTCAAAATCTTTGACCACATCTTCATCTTTTCAAGCCATTGACCACTCCATCTTTTTCAACCTTGACCAAACACTATCTCTTTCTCTTTTAGCAACTCTTGTCCAGCCGTCGCCGATGCCGTCTCACCGGAATCCGCCACCGCTGCCTCATCACCGTTTGTCGTCGCAGTCCAGCCCACCATTGCCGTCGCTCATGAAATCCAGCCACAGTTTGCCGTCTGTCTCCATTTCGTCGTCGCGCAGCGCTGCTGTTTTGTTAACAGGCAACTTCGACGGGAACCCGCCGCCACCGTCTATTTCTAGTCGCCTTCGCACCCAACCCCGCCCTGCAGCTATCTTCACTCAGCCCACCGTCTTCTTCCTCTCTTCCGACGTAGTTCAACCGGCATCGCCGTTTCTCTCTTCAACAACTCCAGCCTCGCCATCGCACGACTTTGTTGGAGGAAACCCAGAACCATCGTCGCCTTCACACCAGAAAACCGCCACCACCTCGACGCCGCCGTTTTTTCTCTTTTCCGACGCTGAAACCCCAAGCTGAAACCTACAACCACTTTTGTTGTCTCACCGTCGCTGACCACTACTGTTGCCGATGCCGCTGCCGCGTCTCTATTCCGTTGGTGCACAGTTTTCCCCTCTTTCTTTCTATACATTTTTCTATTCTTTTTCCATTTTACTTGCTGTATTTCCTCTTGAGATAAATTAGGATGAGTAGCTGCAAACGGAGCCGAGAAGAAGGATCCTCCTCCAAATCGGAAACTCATTCCCGTAGCACCCGCTGCCCAAGTGTACTTCCACTATCATCAGAAGCACTTGGCGGGAACCTCAAATTCACAACCCGCGCGGCCAAGGATCGGTATACACTGCTGTGCACTCGTAATATTCTGCTTTGCAAAATAATGCATACTGATACTTTACGTAGTTTGCATGCTATTGAGAGTAGTAACTTACTGATCAAAAATATTGGCTGGCAATGTTTCTTTAATTGGACTAAGCATGCTTATATTGAACTCATGAGAGAATTCTATACCACTTATGAATTTACTACTCCATCATCACTCATGTTAAACACACCAGGGGTAGTTAAATTTCGTTTGATGGGACGAAACTTTTCTATGTCTTTAACTGAGTTCAATATTGCATTGGGTTTCACAACTATTGAAAATGCACTCACTTACGAGTACATTAATTCTTTATGTGATTACCATGAGGATTTTAATCCTGTCAAAGAATGGCATAAATTATCTACTATTCGCTTGCATATCATCCAAGTAGATCAAAAAGCCATTACTTGAAAAGCTTGGAATTTGCATATCATCCGAGTTCATCGTTTCCTTGCTTTCAACTTTTTCGAACGTAGAGATACGTCTGGAATTTGCTCTAAAGCTGAATTGTACTTTTTATGGTGTATTACATGAAAATAAAGTTAATCTTGGATTTTGGTTGGCTACGCAATTTCACTCATCCCTTAACCAAAATCATGCTTTAATTCCTGGTTCTTACATCACTTTAATTGCAATAAATCTTGGTGTTTTTCACCCTTCTAATCATAACCTCCATATTGCTTGTGAGTTGGAATCATTGGACAACCAATTTGACACGAATGGGCTTTGTCGCTGGAAATGATAGTTTTTTTGAGTTTGTGGATGCAGGACGGTCACCCACAGGAGATACACCTTCCACTTCAAGACCATCTCATGGCAATGACTCAAACGAGGATGGAGACACCGAGGAAGAAGAAAGCAATAATGGAGAAGAAGAGATTGAGGAAGAAGAAAGTGATGAGGAAGAAGAAGAGAACAATGAAGAAACAGAGCAACGGGAGGAGACCAACACGGTAAGAGCACAACCGCCAACAAACCCACAACAAACAACCTTGGATGACATCGCCCGACGAGTCGCTCGAATAGAGGTCAATTTGATGGACTTGTTCGAACACATCGGGCTAACACCAAAGCATCCACCCACACCATGAGCTCTTCACGGCGTGCACTTAGGGACGCTTCCTTAAACTCTCTCTCATTTTAATTTTAATCCTTGAGATGCATGTCATGGTCCACATTGAGGGCAATGTGGATTTTAAGTGTGGGGGTATAGTTGTTGAGTATGCTTGTTGAATTTGGTTGTTGTTCTTCTTGGTTGTTGAATTTGCTTGAAAAGATTTTTTTTGTGCTTGATACTTGGTGGAAATACGCTTGATCAAAACTTTTGAGGAATGAGCCTTGTGAAAGTTTTTCCTTTTCTTTTTGACGTGAAAATTTTTTGACAAATTTTTGAAAAATTTTTGGCATGATGAAACCCCTTTCAATTTTGGACTATTTTTGGCTTAATGATGTTATATGCAAAAGAATACATGTTTTATATTTAAGGATAATTTACAAATTGAAAACTTGTTTTTACCAAGATGACTTGAGTTAAAATTTTTTGATATAGGATTAGCGGACTAAAACACATCTCGTCAGACTTTGAGCTTAATTCATTCATGTTAAATTTCATTCTTTCTTGAGAGAAAAATACTTCTACGGCTTTGTCTTCCTAGAACTTGCCGTGAACCACATCGAGGCCACACAAATGTGCATTTATTTGGATATGATAAAGGCAATAGAAACCACTTTGGGCCTTCGTTAACCACCACAATACATTTTAACTTTAGAGAACCCGTTTGAGCCATTTTGACCTATTCTGTTGATAAACCATTATACACAAACATAATCTGTCATTTGTTTTGACCCTTCCAAGAATTATTAGAACATCAAGGGAAATGGGTTTATGTTCAAAAGAATAAGTTCTCAAAATGGGGGATTGACCTTTGTGATTTATGTGCTTAAAAGATATATCTCGAAATGAGTGTGGGGGTTCTAAAATTGTGGTCTTCTTTGCTTTGTGGGAGCCGACATCAATTTTTTTGTTCTATGCCTATCACAAAGAAAAAAAAAATAGAGAGGAGAAAAAGAAAAGTAAAGAAAAGGAAAAAGGAAAAACTCAAGTGGCAAAAACAGAAAAAAGAAAGTAATTTTTTTGCCAACAAAAATGTGAACTCTCCAAAAGAAACAAGAAAGGCATAGTTCAAGGAATTGTCGAAAAATTTTGAGGGTAGATGAGTAAACTTTGAGAGCTTCAAATTATTGTTTACTCAAAAAAATTTTTGGTGCTTTGATTGGCTTTTTGGAACTTAACCTCGTTATCCTTATCCTACCCCCAAACCAAAGCCCCATTACAACCAAAATCAAAGATCTTTTGATCCATATATGTGCATATTTCAAAGTGGTAGAGATGTGGTGTATAGGCAAGCTTATGGTGAAACATTGTCGTAGTAAGTGTTGAGAGATACACTTGAGCCATATATACACTTGAGAGAATAGAAAGCGGAGAGAAAAATAGTTCACTAGTTTTATACGATTGGTTTTGATAATAGTCATTACGTGAAAACTTGTTTGATACATGTTGAATCATCTTTTTCATAAAATAGGTCTTTTACTTTGCACATGATTACAATTTGTCTAGAGTATGTTCAAATTTTGAGGGAGTTTTGAATGCATAATTGATCTTGATTTTGCTTGAGGACAAGCAAAGAACTAAGTGTGGGGGTATTTGATAACTACGCAAATTATCACGATTTTATAGTGATTTAACTCTTCTTTTTGAGCAAAAAATACTCCTAATTTTGTGAATTTATTGCTTATTCAGTTAAAAGGGATAATATGAGATGAAGGTGGGTTTTTTTTTTTTGAAGAAATAGAGGGACGGGTTAATGACTGAAGACCAAGTCTTAAACTTGATATATAATATTACAATAATCTGCTAAATTTCTTTTTGTATTTGATGTAGATGTCTAAGAATCCAGTCACTGCAATTCTTGAGACTAACAAATTTTATGAAACAAACTACCATGATTGGCTGCAAAATATTAGGATTGTCCTAAATTTTGAGAACCAGACCTATGTTCTGGATAGGTCTCTTCCTCGGGCCTTGCCGAAAGGGTCCATATGCGAAGAACGTTTGACGTTCGAGAAGCGGCATCAGGACAACCGAAAGGTTTGCAGTATCGTACTGGGATCAATGACCAATGACATCTAGAAACAGTACGATAGGCATGATGATGTCCAATCGATAATGCTCCACATGAGCCAAGTTTATGCAGTTCTATATCGGTATGTTAAATATGCTGTCACAAAAGCATTTTTCGGTGCCAAGATGATTGAAGAGTCTTTTGTATAAGAGTATGGGGTTAAGATGCTATCCCTTGTGGAGAAGATCAAGGACCTCAAGGCTGATCTTGAAAAAGAGACGTACATCGACGCGATCCTTTAGTCTTTCCTCCCTCCTTTGACCCATTTATTGTGAACTATAACATGAATGGACTTCACAAAGACCTTCATGATTCGATAAACATATTGCTCCATTACGAGGCAATGATTGAAAAGTTAGAATCGAAAGACAAAGGGGCCAGACGCTGGAGAGGAAGAAGGATAAGACAGAATCAGCTACTGCAAAGCACTCCTATTGCACAGCTGGGCATGGGTAAAGGGAAGAACAAGGCGGTTCGAAAATCATGAAGTTCAAAAGCTATTTGCATTAATTGCAGTGAAAAGGGGCAATAGAAGAGGGAGTGCCCCGAAGTCCTCTATAATCAAGGTATAATTTGTTACTTAGGCTTAACATGACTACTACTATACTTCTTAGGTATTGGATAACAACTGTAAAGCTCAAATCTGCAAATGATTTGCATGTGTTGAAAAGGAGTAGAAGGTTGAGACAAGCGGTTCTGAAACATAGCAATGGCAGAGGTTGCTACTGTGGTTAAAGGACTAGAGAGTCTTAGCTATTAGTGATCATGTTAGGATAAAGTTCATAGGATATAATTATGTAACTTAGCATGATCAAATTATGTTTTTTTTTCTATTATTGGACAATTTGGATTACATGATTTGATCAATCATGGTTATTTCATTTGATAAAGAAAGATTATTCTTGTCTGTTAGTTGTTTATGTAATTATTTCAACACTATCCTGTAATTAGATTATGAGTGCTCAAAATAAATAGTAAAATGGATAATCAAGATAAACTCACAGAAATTGGATTATTGTATTGGTTCTAATTATATATCTGTGAGTCATTGAAAACACAGAGCCAGCACACTTTGTCGTACAAAGTGCTTCTCGGTCCTCATCTTGCTCAGGAAGGACTTGCAAGCTTGGAAGCTCGACTTGTCTATTTCTAGACTCGTTTGAATTCACCAACTTTCTAATCCTAGCTAGGAAAATGCGACCTACCTTCACATGCCAGATCTGTGAGTTTATCTTGATTATCCATTTGAACTATTTATTTTGAGCACTCATAATACTATTAGAGATAGTGTTGAAATAATTACGTAAACAACCTAGCAGATAAGAATAACCATTTTTTGTCAAATGAAATAACCATCATTGATCAAAATTATGCAATCCATATTGTCTAACAAAGGAAAAACATAATTTGATCATGCTATGTTACATAATTATGTCTTATCAACTTTATAGTAACATGATCACTAACAGCTAAGACTATCTAGTCCTTTAACTACATAGCAACAGCTCTGCCATTGCTAAGTTTCTTGATCGTTTCTCGCAGCCTTCTACTCCTTTTCACCACCTGCAAACCATTTGCAGATTTGAGCTTTACAACTGGTATCCAATACCTAAGGAGTGTAGTAATAGTCATGTTAAGGCTCAATAGCAAATTATACCTTGATTATAGAGGATGGATACTCTCTCTTCTATTATCCCTTTTCATGACAATTAATGCAAATATCTTTTAGAATCCATGACTGCCAAACCACCCTCCTCTTCCCTTTGCCTATCCCCAGCTGGGCAACAGGAGCGCTCTGAGCGCTTGAAATAGTTGATTCTGTCTTTCCCTTTTTCCTCTTCTAACGTCCGGCCCCTTTGCCTTTCGCTTCTGAGGTTGAAGCCTCCCCTACCAGTACCAACGGTGCAGACTTTTCAGTCGTTGCCTTGTACTAGACCAACATGCTTATCAACTCATGAAGGTCTTTGTCAAGCCCATTTATGTTATAGTTCACGATAAATGGGTCAAACGAGGGAGGAAGCGACTGAAGGATCACGTCAATGTACTTCTCTTTTTCAAGATCAGCCTTGAGGTCCTTGAGCTTCTCCACAAGGGATAACATCTTAACTAGATGCTCCTGTACAGAAGACCCTTCAATTATCTAGGCACCGAAAAATGCTCTTGTCACAGCGTATCTAATATGTTGGTCCGATAACCGCATAAACTTGGCTTATGCGGAGCATTACTAAGTGGACATCATCATGCCTATCATACTATTTCGGGATGTCATTGGTTATTGATGTCAGTACGATACTGCAAACCTTCCGGTTGTCCTCATGCCACTTCTCGAACGTCAAACATTCTTCGCATGTGGACCATTCTGGCAAGGCTTGAGGAAGAGACGTATCCAAAACATAGGTCTGGTTCTTAAAATTTAGGACAATCCTAAGATTTCTTAGCCAATCATTGTAGTTTGTTTCATTAAATTTATTAGTCTCAATAATTGCAGTGAATGGATTCTTCGACATCTACATCAAATGTAAACAGAAATTTAGTTGATTATTGTAATAGTATATATCAAGTTTAAGACTTGGTCTTCAGTCATTAACTCGTCCCACTATTTCTTCAAAAGCCCACCACTCTCAAGTGGGGTTTTCGGGAAATCATTTTCTAGTGGGCTTGGAGTCCACAAACACAATTTTTCATGCCCCGTCCTTAAGTTATTTTACCTCGCCTCTTCATGTGATCCCGAGGACTACAAGCGAATCATGCTACTCAGCGTTAGGCCCGACCCATCAACCAAATGAATATCTCAACTGTCGCCCTCCACGACTCGTGAGACAGGGAAACAGGAGTATATTCCATTCGTTCACAACAATAGTGTAGCTTTGTTCCATTCAAATGTGCCACGACTCGTGAGACCACGAATGGGTGAAAGTAGTATCCGCACCATACTGTTGTGGATGGAAGGCTTGGATTTAATCAAACTATTTGAATTTTAATCCACTATGGGCCTAATATTTAACTTGGACCATCCAAGTGAAAGTTAAGATTGTTGTAACCGAGACCTCATCATTATAAGATTTTGCATACATCGGTTTAATGATTGAGTATAAACAGATTCATTCCAAACACATCGTACTCCAAATATTAAAACATACACCACATGTAAAAACAAGCCTAGCATGCCCCTGTTGGATGATCATAAGCCCAATCCTAATTGACCCACTAAGCCTGCAGTGAGTCTATGGTCAATCTAGGGTGTGGCCCTAACTATTACAAAATAGTAACCCATAATCATTCTAATGGGCCTTCTTCTTTGTTCTTCTTCCGTCGTGAGCTCCGTCCAGCGAGCCTAAACCTTCCTCTCCTTGGAAGCTTACATTTATTCAAAATAAATGAACCTCTCAATACTAACTACACTCATTACAACTGAAATTGGAATCTCCACTCAAAAATTGTGGGCGTACAAAAGGAGGGAGAAAGCAAGCTTTATTATTTCAAGGCTAAAACCGAACGAACGAATTAAAACAAAGAGGCACGCATGCCTCACCCAACATAAAATTAAACCATGCATCCGGCCAATGGGCTTTGTGATCATTCCCATTATTTATCCAATAAATAACAGTTAACACATTTATATCAAATATAAACATGTTATACAAATAAATATCAATCCATGTATCTAACAATAGATGTCCAATAACTAATACCAAAAACATAATTAAATGCAGAAAATAACATACTAATAATGAAATTAAAAAATGAATATCAATCATACATCCAATGTACAAATTTTTTATTTGTTTGGAAACTATAGGCACAATTTAATTATAGAAAAATTCAATTTAACTAAAATTAAAATTAGCCAAAATTAATAATTTCAGAAAAATTACAGAAATCAGAAAAATCCAATTTTTTGGAAACACGGCACAAAACGACCCAACCGTTCGGAGCAGCAGATGGCCGGCTGGCAAGTACCGGCCAGCAGGGCAGCAATGGCTATAGTTCTCTATTTTTCAAACTTTTTTTTGAATTTCTGCAATTAAAAACTGAATTAAAGTCATGCATTTATAGAAAATTCAATTGTTAAAAAAATACATAGATATCCATAATTTAAAAGAAAAATTAATACATATTTTCTAAACACATAATCATGCTACAAAGCCATAAAACATGCTTTACAAAAGCATATCTGTTCATGCTCAACACATAATAACATATAAATCCTAAAGCCACAACACCGAACCGGGCTCTGATACCACTGAAAGAAACGACATGGCCTGGGAACGTGGTAGAAGTGTGAAATAAAAAAAATATTATTTAAAACGAATCAAAGGGGTGTTCCATTTGGAATTTCCGAGCGTTCGATTTTTGTCAAAAGCATAAAAATAAATAAATAAACATGCTAGACAAGTGGCTAGAGGATTAAAAAAAAAAAGCGTAGAAACAAAACATGAAATTTTGCCTTTGGTTTCCATAGTTGAACAACAATGTGCGTTGTTCCCTTCACGTTCTCCCGTTCACTTTAGGATCCAAATTAATACCTCTCTAATTTGTCCATACCATACTAAGGAATAGATATAGTTCTTTTTCTATTGCTAGATAGAGGAAAAAACAAGAAGAAAAAACAACTCTAAACTAACACAATTGATTAGTGCTTCTTGGAATATTTTATGTTCCAAATTGAATCCAATTCAATATAGAACAAAAAGGAAAATATTTTTGGATAGAAAAGGGAGCAAATTTCGTGGCTTAGGTATTGGTTATGCATGATATGTGTGTAGCTTTGTATATTACATATAATTGAATTCAAAATTCAATAACTACCAAGTTTGCCTCCAAGGCAACCTATACACACACATGCATATAATCTTCAATCATGATGAAATAACCACCCCATTACCTTCATCATGGTGAGGAGTTTCAACTTCTTTTTAACTTAATCCAACCTCCCTCAAATGGGCTTGGATTTCAAGTATGGACCTGACTTGATTTAATCAAATAAAATTAAGCCAACCAAAGTCCATTGGACAATAATTAATTAAATTATTTTTAGTCCAAGTAAGTCTAAAGATTCATTTAATCCAATTAAATAAATCTAAGCACAAACTCTGATTAATTGATACAATTAATTAATTAAGCCAAACCAAATAAATTAATCCAATTAATTTAAAGGTGTTAAGCCCAAAATTAATTAATCCAATTAATTAATTATTGAGCCATCCATCAAATGGATTATTAAATAAATGATCCAATCATTTATATATTCTTTAAGGCTTACATATGACGATTCCCGGGAGTCAGTTCAATCAACTAACAACCTTGTCAAATAATGCACTAAAATTGCATAGACTTCCCATGTCTGTCGCTGATGAAACACGGCACTCATTCAATGAATGCAATACTTAGTGCAAGTCTCTATAGGACTCTCGAAGCCCAGTCTCAAGGTCTTCGACTTGAAACGTTTCGAACCAACCCTTAGAAGTTGGTTTCACTGCTGCCATCCAATGCGCAGCCCAACTACATGGGTTATTCAATTGGTTTGTGGGCATTTGTTGTGACGCTAAAATTCCATTCAATGTAAATAGTAAGCATAACAAACACATGGTACCATAGATGAATGTCTATTACATTCATCAAGATAATATCACATTCATAAAGATTGCTAAATAGTTTCGAAAACCGCCAATCCAATTGGCTTTCTGATCACCATTTCTAACAACAAACTATATGATTTATAGATAAGTTTCCCTTTTCTGAACAGTAGATTTGCCCCTTGAATAGCTTAATCCCCATCTCTGCACAAGAATCTGATATATAAACCATGCACCCTTTGATCACTATAGAAACTCGAATTGAATTGGAACCAGATCTTGAACCACAGGTTCAAGCACAAACAGAGCCTGAAAATCTGAGAAGGTCCTCTAGGACTAGTCTTAGGCTTAGGCCAGGCTACTTACAAGATTTTGACTGCACCATCTCCTCTGATTCAAACAACATTTTCTTTGTCTTATCTACTTCTGCGCGATGTTGTTTTCTTGCTTCCGTTAACCAATTGCAGGAACCAAGAAACTATAATCCAGCTAGTCAACAAGAAGAGTGACAACAGTCTATGCAAATAGAGATAACAACCTTTGAAAGAAACCATACATAGGATGTTGTGCTTCTTCCCAAAACCACGAAAGCAATAGGGTGTACATGGATATACAAGCATAAAACAAAGGCAAATAGATCAATAGAAAGGCATAAAGTAAGATTTGTAGCAAAAGCCTATAACCAAATTTCAGGAATTGATTTTTTGGATAACTTCTCTCCAGTTGCTAAATCAGTTACAGTCAGAATTTTTCTTGTAGTAGCAGCAGCCATATAGTGGAATATTCGTCAACTAGACATAAATAATGCATTTTTTACATAGTCATTTGGATGAGAAAATTTATATGCAACCTCCAGAGGGCTATTAGGTGCCACCAGGTCAAGTTTGTAGACTTAGAAGGTCTTTGTATGGCCTGAAGTAGGCTTCAGGACAGTGGAACCAAGAGTTGACAGACAAACTTTAAAATTTTGGCTTTGTAAATCCAGTCATGACTATTGCCTCTTCACTAAGGTAATTTCTCTTGGCTTATTTGCTTTACTAGTTTATTTAAATGATGTTCTTGTTGAAGGACCTTCAGAGGAAGAAATTAAGAACATCAAACAATATTTGGATGGGCTTTCACCATCAAAGATTTAGGGAGTACAAAGTACTTTTTGGACTGGAGCTTGCTCGATCTGATAAAGGACTCCTTCTCACACAAACGAAGTACATAAAAAGACTTAGTTTCAGACATTGGTTTGAATAATGCAAGGGCCACCACAACTCCTCTTTCTAATGGAATCAAGTTTTCAGCTGATGCAGGTAATCAAATTGCAGAACCAGAGGTCTATAGACGACTTGTTGGAAGATTTCTCTACTTAGGATATAGCAGATCAGATATCTCACATGCATCGCAGCAAGTTAGCTAGTTCTTGCAGACTCGTTACCGACGGCACTGGGATGCTGCCATGCATTTGGTAAAATATTTAAAAGGGTACACCATACAAGGGTCTCTTCTTTCCAGTAGACAATACACACTCTCTCAAGGCCTATTGTGATGTTGATTGGGAACTTGTGTGGATAGTCGGCGCTCCTCCACTGGTTGCTGCATTTTCTTTGGTCCCACTCTTGTCTCCTAGAAAACCAAGAAACAGAGCACGGTTTCACGTTCCACAGCTAAAGCAGGTACTATTGCTTGTGAACTAACATGGATTTTCAATCTGTTAAAAGATTTACAAGTCCATGTTCCCACACCTATCCCATTTTTGTGCAACAACCAAGCAACTCTACATATAACTACAACCAAGCAACTCTACATATAACTGTTAATTCCGTCTTCCACGAGCTAATAAAACACCTGAAAATCGATTGTCATCTTGTACGGGATAAATACAAGTCTCGTTTCTTGGCGCCTCCACACGTTCCTTCTAAAGCTCAACATGCAGATGTCATTACAAAAACTCTTATCGATCCTCATTTCCTTTCTCTGGTTTCCAAGTTGGGTTTGGTTAATTTGTTACTCAGTCCCACTTGAGGAGGGGGTTAAAAGATTATCTTTGGTTAGCTACTGTGCAGCTCAGCCGGCTCAAACTTTACTTCAGGCAGAAGAGATCAGATCAAATCACTTGTCACTTGAGGAAGAAACATTTTTTTTATGGGTTTACATTTTTATTAGTTTTTAGTCAATAGTTAGCACTTTTAATGTTTTTTAGCGTTTTCTTCTTCTTACTTATAGAAATGTGTTAGAATTTTTAGCAATATGCTTTCTTCTTCTTTTTCGATCAATAAGAACTTCCAAAGTTCTTGCTCCTCTACAGCTTTCAGATTTCAGCTCCAGCAATTATTGGGTTCAAGATTAGTTAGGCTTATTTCAAGAATATGTTTCGATCAGTTGTTCAGTTAATCTGGAGCTTTATAAATAGTGTTCTAGCTCCCATTTGTAAAATGATCTTTTTTTAGCAATGCAGTTTTGAAGTATTCTGATTCTCTGTTTTTGCAAATGGCAATTGTTTCTCTTGCTTTCGTTTGTAGTTGTTGAAGGAATCGAATAAAGATGGCTTGATTTTCAATAAAATCCATTAATTTTGATTTATTGCTATAATATCTTTATGGAAAGAATCGAATTTAAGTTAATCCACTATATTAATCTAGTCTAGTATATGTTTATGATGAAAAAAAATGAACCTACAAGGGTTTATTTTAGTAAAAACTAATGTTGTACTTGGATATAAGATCCTGGAATCCACGAAAATAATTTGTGTTGCAATTTTACGTCTAATAAATTAAGAATAATTTGCCTGATAGAAAGCTAATAAATGTACGTTAAAATTACAAGAAATCTCTTAAAATAAATTGTTATATTAGAAGAACCCGCTAATTAATTTTTTTAAATAAAAAATTATTAATTCCAAAAATTTCATTTTTAAAAACTTCATCATAAACATTTTTTCATTTTTTAAAATAATTTAAATTTTTTTCTCTACTTGATTCAATTTTAAATATAATTTCAGCTGCTAAAAGTTTTATTCAAATACGGAAGCAGTAAATATTTTTCAAAAACATTAATTCATTTATTTAGAATCATAATAGGTACAATTTATCAATTTGAGAAACTTAAATGAAAACAATTATCAGATAACTTCAACTTAATAAGTTTTTTTTTTTAAATATAAGACTACAAATATTAATTTAGGAAAATAATTATTAAATTTTAGGGTTTTTTTCCAAGGAATTTCACTAATGAAACTTTAGTCAAGTGACCTTGGTTGCGTCAGAAATACAGTACTTCCTGGGTAGGATCGATAAATAAAAAAAATTACTCAATATTTAACTGAAATCGATTAATAAAAAATTTGTTTGATATTCGATTATTAAACTTAGCAAATCAAATTTGGACAAAAAATATTTTGTTCAATAGGATTTTGAAATCGACTTGAACTTAATTCGATTAGTATAAAAATAATAATATATACTTAAAAATATCAAGTTACTCGAACTCGATTTATGTTTAATCTAATAGAAACTCATTTTGAGTTGATTAAATTAATAATAAAATTAATTTCAAATACAAGCTTTTGAGTTTAATATTAATTCAAATAAATTTAAACAATAATGTGTACGAGTCAATTTGAATATTTTACTGCCCTATTTGCGGGTGGGAGATGAACTTTTGCGGGGCTCTCGCTCCTATTTGATCACATGTATCGGTTAATTGTCCAGTGCGTGACTGAAAGAAATAATAGTCCAGCTCACATGGGCTTAAAATAAAATGTGCCATCAAAACAATCATAGAAATTATTTTTAAATGCAAAAAATGAAAAAAAATCATTCAACTTTTACCTTAATGCATTTAGATTTTGGGAAAAAAAAAGTATCATACAAATTCTTTTATTAGTAAAAATTATTATTCTTTGCATGCGTATAACCACTTACTTGATTTTGAAAACTATGCATTTTAAAAGTTTTGGACTATCCCTAATTAATGGATGTAGCCCAATGCATTTCGGTCAAGAACAAGTTAAAAAACCCAAACACTCCACCCCTGGGTATGGATGTGACAGTTGTAGGAAGCCGACTGTGCACGGCCACTGTGCACAGCCCAACGTGCTCAGCCCAAACACTCGCAGCTGGCCCACTCCTCATACTCGCTTCAGTCCTTGAGGCCTGCGTGGCAAACACATGGATCCTTCACGTAGGCCCTTTAGCTGACAAGGAGTGCGCGTGGTAGGAAAGCCTCCCCCAAAAACTCGGACTCTAACATCTAGCAGACTCCTTGTGGGCTAGGAGTTCCTCTCCGTCTCGGACTCTCTCCCTCACCTAAATAATGATCCCAACAGCATGATCGCTAAACAAACTGGATTTTATCACGTTTTATCCTAATCAATTCTATCTATTTCCCACGAAGGTAGGGAGTCCCGTTAGTTCCCTGGTTTTGAGGGACACCCTTCTATAAATAGGGATTCACCCCCACGCAGAAGACCACTTTTACCCTACAGAAATCTGGCTATCGCTCTGCCTCGCCTCCATCATCTTCTTATACACAACTCATTCTTGTTTTTCTATCATAACATCGCATCCTTTCAATATTTTTTTTTTATTATTTCAAATTATTATTCTTCAAATCCAGTACTAATTTAAGAATTAGAGTGCTAACATTTTGTTTTGCAGGCTCTCTTTCTCAAAAGCTCTCGCTCCGTTACCCCAAACTCGACATCTAGATGCAAGAACTTGGGCTCATGCTGAAATCGCACGCATTACTAATTATATATTTAAGATTATTTTTATAGGGTAGATGAGTTTGTTTATGTTTTCATTTTTAATTTTTAATTTTTAGTTTTTGAATAATAATTAAAGTTGATGTGAGCAAAACATAATGGTGCTTGATTTTGTTAGGGTGCAAAATAATAAAGTGAAATGTTAAGAAATAAAAGAGTGTAGATGAGTGATGAAGAGAGTATTATTGCCCGTTTAGCGTGTAAATATGAGAGGTTGATATTGAAATAAAACTCTTTAATATGAAATTATGATATTTCCCTCAATTAAAGTGGTAGAATTAAGGTAAAAATTATAATATGTAGGCTCAAAGTGTAAAAACATCAAAAACATATGCTCTCCCGCTAGGGAAAGCTCTCTATTTATAGACAATTCTAAGTTGGTTGGAGACGGATATGAATTTGGGGGAGCTGATTTCAAAATTGTTAGATAATGCTAAATCCCTCACAAATTCAGCAGAGAGTTCCTTGGAGGATCCCCCCAGATTCAAGGGAGGTAGTTAAAGGATTCCCCCGAATTGGAGGGAGGCGGTTGGAGTCCATTGTGGATGAAGGTCCCTTCTGGGGATAAGGATGTGTTATTGGATTTTCAGGGAGGTTGAAGAGACCCTTTCTCCCAGCAGAAGTTCAAGCTTTTGGGGTTTATAGGTTACTTTTCTCTGGAGGCACCACGTGCGAGGGGGCTGCTGGTCTTTATTCGATTTTATTAGGTGTCTCTCCATAGATCCAACGTGTATGCCATCAAAGCCACTCGTGGACACCATGCGAGATGGGTTTTGATTTTGGCTCGGGTTCTTCAAGTTTCTAAACTTCTTGTGGGCCTATGAGGTATTTTTTGATTTGGGCCCTTTCAGATTTGAGGCATTTTGTTTCATTTAGCAAATTTAGTTTTTGGGGGATGCACACCGACCTTCTTGGGGGCTGAATCTGGACTAGTCTAGACCGGACTTCTTGGGGGCATTTTAGGAGCTCTCCCGAACTGGGCATTCTAGGGGGCACCATAGGTCTTGTATTCTTTTCTTTTTTTGGACCGCTTGGATCTTTTTGGATCAATCCATTTTTATGGGTATCGATAGAGAAAAATATATTTATTTATATGTATTCTCATTAAAAATATATTTAATTAATATTATAGTTTAATATAAAACACAATATAGAGAAGGATCATAATCACATTCCTTACAAAAGAAAAACAAACAAACAAAGCAACCAACTATATTGATTTTTATAGAAACCATAGACAGTTTTTATTTATATTACACTAAAATTTGTAACATAGAAACGCATGTTTTGAATAGTGAAAGTATTCCCATAATTAAAGTGTATTAGGATTAGTTCTACAGTCAAGCTTCTTATTTTAAAAAATTATAAATAAACATAATAGTGCTAAACATTTTTATATAAATTAATAAAAAATTTAAAAAATTTACTGAAATATAAGCTTTGAAGTAAAAATTAACAAATCCAATAAGCCTGACCCGAATTATTGAATGTCTGGGATCTTAAAGTCTTTTCCATTATTAACTAAGTTTGATCTCAAACTTTTACTATAATTCTTTCAAAGCATTTAATAATTATTAATGTGTATAAAAATAGGTTAGCCTAAAGAGGTCAAGCAACTTCAAAAAGAAGAAAGAAATGGATATATCTCGACTCGAAGGCCTAGGACATACCCGAGTCGGACCATGATCAAGGCCCAGCTTCAACAAGCTCCATCATTATCATTACTTAATTTTAATGTTTCTACTAATTCAATTTTTAATGTGGAGGACGTCCCCCCGGAAAAGGAGGGCATCCTCCTTAAACAATAAACCCTGCTTCCTGGCGGGCATCCTCAAAATATAAAGCCATAGCCCCAGGCAGACATCCTCCGCAAAAAATACGCCCGACCCCAGACGGGCATCTTCCTCAGAAAATAAGCGTTGCCCTACCTACGGGCATCCTCCTCATAATAAAGCTTTGCCTCCAGGCAGGCCTCCTACATGGAATAAGTCTAGCCCTTAAGCAAGCATCCTCCTCAGCGAATAAATCTTCATATATAAGCTGGAGTATCTTTAATATTTTAACTTAATCTTTAAAAGAGGGGCTGCCGAATTGACGGAGGAGGAAGAGGATTTTTGTGTTGTATTCTGTAATTAATTATTACCCTAATAATCATACACAATATATATTTATATACCTTGAATAGATAAATAAGAATGTGCATAGATACATTCTATTATCTATAAGGCAACTATTCAATCCATTCCAAATAGAGAAGAGTCTAATTATAACCAAACTAGCACTTTTCAAAAATGCAATTCTTTGGTCAATTTCCCTCCATCAATTTTGCTTGTGGGCTTTAATTATTGGCCAATTTTATGTATATTAAAATTCAAGGCCTAACGAATTTTAATTAAATTCATTTTAATGAAATTTATTTAATTGAGCCTACTAGGTATTTAGTCTAATTAAATACTTAAGCCTAAATTGTCTCTTATTAATTGATAAAATTTAATTTATTAATTAAATAAGTCAAGCCCAATAAAAATTAATCCAATTAATTCAAACTTGGGCCATCCAACCAATGGACCCTCATGTGTGGGTAATCCAATTACTTACACCTTATGGAATTAATTCTAAATTAATATTTTGTTCTTTCTTGGTGACTTATGTGTGACTCTTTAGGTTCACCTTTCAGCTAGACTTGGACTAGTGTCCAAAACTATTATTAATTGAATCTAATTTAATTAATATTTTTTGATTAACCCTTAATCAAGAAATTCCATCACCATGGATGACCGTCTAGCAACGGTCCGTGGCACTAGAGACTAGGAGAATTTCCGCGTGAATATTTAGGCTCCCGATTCCATATGGGTACGGTCCTTCCATCTGCCGTTTCCCGGCCTTAGTCTAAGGTATGGAATTAGGTGTCGATTCCCATCGTGGAGTAAGCATCTATGCTTAATACTTGAGATCGCATTACGCCAAGTTTCTCGACATAGGAACCTCTTTTGTCTTTTCGATCAAAGACTGTGGCTATAGGTTCATAAAGCGTGAATGCATCTCCAAGTGCATAGCAGGTACCTCTATCACATACTGACAGGGGATGAATCCTCTTCTTGGAATTCACTATCCTCGCTACATATTCCAACTGCACTAGACAAGACTTATGATGATCATGTCCGTGACACAACACCTCACGCGCACATCCATGATACAGTCATCATTTGCATGTGACTGCCATGATTCCTCAAGTCTAAGAACACTCCCGTACTATTGGAGCCTGGGGATTCGAGTCATATCGACCAAGCCTCCGAGGCTTCCATATGACGATCCCCTTGAGTCAGTTCAGTCAGTTGACTTCCTTGTCAACTAACCCACTAAACTTGCATAGACGCCTAACGTCTCTTGCCGATGAAACGCGACACTCATCCAATGAATGCAATACGTAGTGTAAGTCTCAGTAGGACTTTCGATACTGAGTCTTGAGGTCCTCAACTTGGAACTTTTGAGACCAACCCTCAAAAATTGGTTCTGCAGCCCAACTACATGGGTGATTAAGTGGTCTGTGGGCATCTGTTGTGACATTAAAGCAGTGCTTAACGTAATTGGTAAGTACAACAAATACATGTACCAAAGACGAATACTTACCATATTCGTCGGGACAATATTACTTAAATAAAGATTACTTGAATAGTTTCAAAAATCGCCAATCCAATCGGCTTTTTGGTCACTTGTTCCAACAATCTTCCACTTGACCTTAAAGCCAATTACACATATTTTCAGACTAGTCTGATCATGAGCAATTTCTGATACTGGCTAGGTCTTATGGGTCTGTCTTAGCGTCTGCGAATGTTCCGCGGTCCAACCGCATCTCACGTCACATCTTCCTATCATCACTCCAAGTAGATGATGGTGTCTAAGATTTTTTTTTGGACCTGTGATGAGATCTCAGACCTTTTACCTTATGCCATAGCCTAGTTGTCACCCTCCAAGCTGACCACTGCCACTACTATACTAGGTAGTACACCTAACAATCAGGTGTAGTTTTTCAATCCTAACCACTTCCTAATGCAACTTCTAAAGTTGCCATACATTCAACTTTCAAAATCTCCTTCTGGTATTCTGGTTGGAACCTTTCTAATATTACCACATTATCAGTAAAGCTTGAAAGTACGCTCATTTTGAGACTAAACATTATTCATGTGATGCTGAAAGCTATTATCACTGCAACCTTCCCGAATGAACTCTCCATTAATGTGCGTCAAGAGCTTTTTTTTAATCCTTATTCAGGTATTAAAGATAGCTCTTCAACAGCTCTCTGTTGCCTCGTCGGTGCACACTTGATATCCATTATTATTCTTAAAAAGCATAAGCAACACTGGGCTTAGTGCACCATATAGCATTCTCATGCTGCTTTCAGCAAAGACGTTGGGGATATCAAACATCCAAGCTCATCATCAGTCTACCATGACTGAATCTTGGATAGCTCATTCTTAGATAGAAATCCAATTTCTATAAGGAGAATTATATGAATAATTTTTTTTCGTGTTTTAGAGTTCCAAAACATCCTTGTATGAATCGAAATGATCAAGACGTTTTTAACATCTGAAATACTAGGAACGTAATTGAACTCCCAAAGAACTTCCACCTTGTTCTTGATCGAGTAATGTACCTCTTGAATTTGTCAAAACAGGCATTCCAGATACTGGACGTCCAAACCTAGTTTGAACTCCTAAGCGGATATTTTGGCTCCAAGCCATTTATCTGGATCGATGTCTTACATCGCTTCTCTTTATTCGGTTAGATTCAGAAATTCATACCTTTCAGGTAACTAGAACTTTCTGGTGGTTCCCTCAGAGAACTTAAATATAGTTAGTGAAGATTTTATTACAAATGATATTTGCATTATTCCATAACGAACCTGTATAAACCAGAATCCGAGTCTAATTTGCTATCCACTAGTCCCTTGACCTATGTAGGACCACTCCCCATACTCAACATCTTTTGTAGGATACAGGTTTGTCAATCCATATCAAACATGGTGTCTGGATCATGACCTCAAGAAAATGCCATGTTTTTTCAACTTGTTGATTTTTGAAAGTCCATATCCTGATGGGCCAGCTAATTCAGTGAAATACCGATCAAATCATGTTCAATCAAGGTTCGATTTCTTTCTCATCTAAGACAGTTCAACATCGTCTCTTCAAAAAGAATTTCACTAAATGAGAATCCCATTCTCATTTAGATACTTCAAGAACTCCCACTAAATACACACCATCTCGATCCAATTGAATGGTTTGTCCTCGTAACAAGTTTGATTCTCCACTTCAAGTCTAATTCCCTACTTTTTCCAAAAATCCTTAGATTTGTGAACCTGCCACTGGTCTTTGTGTATTTAGTGACCTACAGATGTCTATTTGGGTCCAATCCAACATATCATTTTGAAATGTATTTCTTTATTACTTTCACAACTTTCTTCCTTCTTAGGAAGGATTCATAAGTTAGTAAACTCAAATTATCTATTGCTAGACTCTTTGAATATGCCAACTTACTTATCCTAACTAGATGGATATGGCTTAGCTTGTGCATGCCATTCTCTATAAGTTTTTGTCCTTGACTATCCGTTTAGCCATTTGTTTTGAGCGTACATAACCCAATTATGACATGGAGTACAATAATTTATAATTCAGCAGACTCATTGTCAACTAAAAACAATCTTTTATTGATCAAGTTTATAGTCTATTTTGTCCAATAAATGACTAATAAGAACTTGATCATGTTGAGTTACATAATTGTATACTATCTTAACATGAATACTAATGGCTAAGTCCACTTAGTCTTATAGCTTTTGCAGCAATGTCCTAGCCATCGCCTCGCTTTAAGACTATACGTCTCAACGCTCTACTCCTTTTTATTTTTGCAAACTATTTGCAGAAATGCGCTTCTAAAGCAAGTGTCCAGTACTTGGGAATAGAATTAGTAATCATGTTACTCAACAAATGCAATAGTTTGGGTGGAGAGGAGTTTCACGACACTCCCTCTTCCAATACCCCTTGGCAATTTATGCAAACATCATGTGTAAATCTTGACTGCCAAACCATTTTCCCGTTTCCTTTTACCCTCGCCTATCGAGGCGACAGGAGTGCTCAAAGCGCTTGCACAATTCACTTTGCTCCATCGTTCTTCCTCATTCGGCGTCCGGCACCCTTGCTTTTCGCTCTTGAGGCTATAGCCTCCAAACCCAATACTGATGGCTCAGATTCTTTAATCGTTGCCTCGTATTGGTCCAACCATTTTTATCAACTCATGAATGGTTTCTTAAGCCCATTTAGAGTTCATGATAACTAGGTTGAAAGGGGAATGAAGAGAGTGAATGATTATGTTAATGTACATCTCCTTTCAAGATTAACACTAAGGTCCTCGAGCTTCTCCACAAGGAAAAACATTAAGACCTATGTTTTTGTACAAACAACCCTCAGTCATCTTGGCTTCAAAATTTCTTCCGTTGCGGCATATCTAATATGTCGGTTCGATGCCGCATAAACTCATTTTAATGTGGAGCATTATTGAACCAACAACGTCCAGCCTTTCATACCGCTCATGGATGACGGAAGCCGGTATGACGCTGCGGATCTTGAGATTGTCCTCATTCCTTAATCCCGAACGTCAAGTGTTCTTTAAGTAAGGACCCCTTTCGCAAGTCCGATGAAAGTGGTTCATCCATGACATAAGTCAGGTTTGGAAGTTGAGGACAATCCTTCGACTTTGCAGCCAATTTATTGATTAATGTGTTCCATAAAAAATAAATCTCAAATGTGGTGAAATGGAAAGCGGATCTTAGACATGCAGTCTAAATGCAAAGCAGAAATAAGTAGATTATTGCAACATTGTTTGGAGTTAAAACTTGGTCTTTTAGTCGTCAACTTATCCCACTATTTCTATAAAATCCCACTACTCTCAAGTGGGGTTTTAAAAAATCTTTTTCTAGTCGTCTTGGGATTCAAAAGAGCAATTTACCATGCCCCACTTCTATGATTCATATGGAAAAAGCCTTGTGGGAGGCAACCGATGCCATTGCCATTCCATGAGATTACCAAGATATATGGCCTTACCTCTTTACATGATCCCGAGGACTCCAAGCGAATCATGCTACTCAGTGTTAAGCCTGACCTATCAACCAAATCACACCTCTATTGTCGTCCCCCACGACTCGTGAGACAGGAAAACAACTAGCATGTTCATTTGTTCATAACAATAATGCAACCTGCCTTCTATTCCAAATGTGCCACGACTTCGTGAGACCACATTTGGATAGCGGTGGCTTCCTCATGATATTATTATGGATGGAAGACTTTATAGATCAAAAAATCGTTTAGATCCAAGTTCATTACGGGCCTCATATTTACTTAGTGTAAGGCTTAACTTATCATCCAAATCACACCTCAACTGTCGCCGCCACGACTTGTGAGACAGGAAAACAACGAGCATATTCTTTTGTTTACAATAATGATGCAGCTTGCCTCTATTAGAAATGTGCCACGAATGGTGAGACCACACTTAGGTAGTGGCAGTTTCCTAACCACATTATTGTGGATGGAAACCTTGGACAGATCAAACCATTTTGATCCAAGTCCATTATGGGCCCTAACACTTTAACTTGGTCCAACCAAGTGAGAGTTAAATTTGAGTGTTGACCGGAACCTCATCACATGATTGTTTTGCATGCATAAATATCAAATATTTAAAAATACTTAATCAAAAGCATCGCATGTAAAAGAACCTAGCATACCACTGTTGGATGATCATGAGCCCAACTTATGAGACCCACTAAGCCCGTAGTAAGTCTAAGGTCCATCTAGAGTTGCCTATGCTATTACAAATGTAATTTACCCATCAACACATGGATGGGCCTTGTAACTCCTCCTTGGACCTCCTTCTTCCGTGGGTTTCCTCTTTCCTCCGTGGGCTTGATTTATAAAATAAAAATTTTTACCAAAAAAACCTATTCTACTCTCATTACAATTGAAAAGAAACCTTGATCAGAAGTCCGGGGGAGTAATAACGAGGGAGATAGCAAATCTTATTATTTCAAGACAAAAAATGAGAGAAGGAGAGAGATAAAATGGAAGGCACAAGGGTCCACCCAACATAAACAGAATAAATAAATACATTCGAACAGTCAAGGGCTCTGTGATCATCTATTTTCATACAACTAGCATATAATCTAATTAAACATGATAGACAAAAATAATACATTCCATGTATAATAAAACCATGATATCCAATATAAAAAAAAATATTATATGCAGAAAACACAATTTTAAAATTGCAATTAAAAAGATTATCATAATATGTGCATCCAAAAAAATAAACCATATTAATAATGAAACTTAGTTTTAGAAAAAATACAATTTAATCCAAAATTAAATCATAAAATATTTAATAATTTTTAGAAAGGGATAAAGAAAACTTTAATCCTTTATCTTTGTCACGGATTAATTTTGGTCCTCTAACTTTGACAATATCAGTTTTACTTCTTTATCTTTCAATTTGGCGTAAATCTGGTCCTTTAGACTATTTTATGATCATTTTAACCTTTCAAAGGAAATAGCTTATTAATCCATTTTCATGCTCTTGAGACGGCTCAACATGCTTCTAAAGTAAATTAAGATCCCATAAATTCACACCTTGCTTTGACCGTTTTATTTTTGGGTATTCCAAGTCTTCTTTACGGACTTTCTCCAACCACAGTACCACAACAGATGGTTCGCAGACACTTGGCTCCTTTAGTAACAAAACAGTACATCCCTATTTCGTTTCCTACCTTAGGGCGTAAAAAGGACTCCAATACAGGGACTTTATAGAATTTTGGACAAACAGGTTGAACAGAAGCCTAACTTTTATTGAAAAAATATCGGGAATATTACATAGATATTATTCCTCCGTTGAGGGAGACAACTGTTTAACCTCTCATATTATAGAGGACTTGACTCGTAGGGGAAACCCTCATAAACTGAAAAATTAAAATAATACAAAAGATTGAAAAGATTCAGAACTCTAACGCTTTGAATAGTAGGAGAAGTTTTTCTGATGATCCCCTTCTGCTTCATTGCCTCTTTATTTATAGGTGTCCGCGGACTTCAAATTTGGACTCCAAACTTGTTTTTTGATAATGTCATTGCATTCATCATCATCTCGTCTCTTTCGAATGATGTCACTGCGTTCGTCATTGCCTCATCCTTTTCAGTTGTTGGTCATAATGGCTTGTCGGTTATGTGATTTCCAGCTGGCTTTCTTGCTTTGTTGACTGTTGGCCCTTATCATTTTTTCTGCTGACAATCTTATCCTTGCTTTTTTATATTTTTTAATTTTACTTCTTTTTGTAAAGAGTTTTATGTTTTCCTTGTCCTGGTCTGGTTCGGGTTTATTTTGTGTGACCCAAATTTTTATCCCGAACAGGGGCTTCTCTTGCTTTTCACAGCAATGGCACAAATGGTTATGCCATTCAGCAATATGAAACATGTTGCATGTCTTCATCCTTGTAGCTTTGGTCGCCGGAAGCTTATTCTCCCAGTTTAACATCCTTTTCTCCTCAAATAAGCTCTCTGCGAACTCAATGCTTTTTCCTATCATAAAATTTAACAGGAATGACCCATTCACTTTGTTGGAGAAAATTTTGAATGGATACTTAACTTTGTCCATCTCAATGAGACAGATCCATAATCTCCAAGCACTTCTGGTAGAAATATTATCTTCACTGATGGCTGATACTAGGGGAGCTTCTCTTGAGCCAGCTTTGATTTTATTGAAAGCCACCATATCTGGCCTCTGCAACTTCATGGAATGAAATGCTGGATGAGACCCTTTTCTTGCTATTTCTGGAGCAACTAATACGAATTTTATCTGCAGAACGTCGCCTCTTTTTAGGTGGGGGTTGTTTTCCTACGAATCAAACACCGCCCCACTAATCCATTTCAGAAGTTCTGAAATTTTCGAAAAACTTGGTGACATAGTATGAATTGAAGCAAGAGCTCCCAAATCATACCATTCTTGGACATCTTCTGGTTTTGACCCTTCCAACATCCAAACTCTATTATATTTTTTGGGTGTTTCAATAATGGTCTTGCCTGAGTTTACTCCTTTGTGAGAAATTAATTTTTCCCACATGCCCTGATATTCCTGCCAAGCAAAAGAAGATATAAGTTCGTTAGTATTAACCTTACAAGTGTTTGTCATTGGCCTAAGGCTAATCTCTTCCTCTTTAGCCCCAGAGGTGCTGGGTTGACTTGTACCTACAGGAGTTTGCACTTCCTGTGATTCAATTGTTGCCGTTTCATCAGAGTCTGGTGATGGCCTTGTGCAATCGGTACTCAAAAATCCGACACTACAGGTCTAGAGCCCTGCACTCTAAAGGCATATTTTGGGTTATGCTTCTTTAACTTGTGATCATCCCTGAAGGTGATGCCTTCCAAATTGATTTTTTTCAGTCGTTCAATAGTGATGTAGACACTAATAAGGAACTCCTTTTTACAACCTGGACTATGTTTAGATCAGCTCTTTGAATTTGTTCGGCAACTTGGGCATTCACTGCTAGCTGTCCGAACTTCTTGTCAAGCTCATTGAGGTTTTCCCGAAGGTGCCTAAGTCTCAACATGATGGAGTTTGCTTCAGATGCCTCCATCTCTCGTTAGGAAATCTACAAGAATATTTTTATGTGACTTTATAATAACAATATTATAACAATAATATTGGCATTCAACTTTCCATATGATAATACGAGCTTTCTCTATTTTTTATTATAATTTATTTTTTAAGAAAGTCTTGACATTAGTATTATCAACTTTTAATGTAAATTCTTTAACGAGTAAAAATAAAGGTCATTTCTTAAAAGCCTTCCAAACCGCAAAGAATTCTTTCTTGTTAATATGCCAAACTTTGGCTTGTTGTTGTGAGAATAATCCTCCTATGTATCTACAAGGTTCTTCCCTTCTAGTTGTCTTCTTCATGAGCACTTCTGCCCATCTGTAGTCGTTAGCGTTTGTGTAGACTACCAGTTCATCCCCATCTTCTGGTATAGCAAGCTTTGGCAAGTTACTGCAAACTTGTTTCAGCTCACGAACCCTTTTGTGTGGATTTCTTTCTATTTCCACTTTAAACTTTCTGTTTCTTTCAAAAGTGGTCGGAAATCCTTCCTGTACCTTGCAAGATCCTTAATAAAGATACCTGCAAAATTAACAACTACCAAGAAGCTCTACAAATGCTTCTTGTCCTCGAGTACGTCTGGAAATTTTTTCCACAATATGGTCCTGTAACTCAATCCCTGTATCGTCAATAAGAATTCCTAGAAATTTGATTTTATTGACAGCAATAGTAGCTTTCCTCTCAAAAAATACTAAACCTTCTTTATGCCATGCATCAGAAAATATTTCAAGATGTTTGATATGTTCTTTCATATTTTTAGATGCAATCAATATGTCGTCAATATAGACAAACATGAATTCAAAATAATCTTTAAAAAGAATATCCATCTTTCTTTGGAATATCTGGAGTGCATTAGCTAAACCCATTCGAAGCACATTCCAGATATATTGTCCCTATGGTGTGAAAAATGCAGTAAATTTCTTTGATTCACCCTCCATCTTAATCTAATAAAATTGAGATTTGCAATCAAATTTAGAAAATACTTTCGCCCCTTTAATGCAATCAATTAAGTGTTCTCTACTAGGAATGTAATAACCATCAAACTCTAATATTTAGTTAATGCCTTGATAGTTAATTACCAACCTGGGTTTACCTCTCTTAATCTCACCATGGTTTCTTACTAGAAATCCAGGGCTGCTGTAGGTAGAGATTCTAGGCTCGATGAGTCCAAAATTGATATGCTCTTTGATAATCATCTGCATATATTTCTTGTCTTCCATGTTTATCTAGATAGGTTTGTATCGAACGTACTCGTACTTGCATTCTTCCTTGAGATTTAGAGTAGCTTCAATCTTATTCCTTCCCACCATACCAGAGGGTTTTCACTAAAGTTCCTCTGGATGATTCTCTTGACATTCTCAAGAGAAAGTCTACTTTCCTGTCTGATATCTAGCAATTTCATTTCCAGTAGTGCTTCTTTAAGGTTCATAATTTCCTCCTCGAAGTCGTTATAGAAGCTATCGCTGTCTATAAGTCCTTGTAGCCTGAAAGACAAAAGGACCTTACCAAATATCCTCTTATCCTGCATTTTTGGATGAGTTAATCTGGCATCAAAATTACCACGTTTGCTGTGAAAATTTATTGGCATTGTCCTGTTAAATGCCTTTTCTCTTCGCAACACCTATATCTCACTACCATATTCAGTAGTAAAGATTAAAAAATTCCTTTGATTATCTTGCAAATGTTTGTTATCTAGCAAGATATTGGCACTTGTATCATGAAAGCAAATAGGAGGTGTTTTTACCCTAATCCAGGGCGATCGAAATGCTCCTTCGATCATGATCTTGGTGTCTCGTATTCCCTTATTGAGTGTGAGGACTTTTTGTGAAGAATCCCTTCCTATAACGGGTAAGGTTTCCCTTGCTTCTTAAGGAAAAACTCCAGGCTTTGTCGTGCAAATTCCTAATCCTAAATCAATATAAGCTACGAAATATTCTGTCTTATATTGATCATACAACATACCAACATATATGTATATAGAAAAGGGACTTGTCATTCAATCTTTATAGTAACGCCATCGAGACTGAATTCCATTCTGTTACCTTTCCTTCCCCATGGTTTATGATCTTCGAGGAAACTTCCCAAAGTCATACACCCATTTTCTCATCCTGCAACTCCTGCAACTAGAATTCATGACCTGCTATTTCTAACATGCCTTCATATTTTCCAACAACAGGTTGCTGCAAAGGATATAAGTCATCACAAGGGAAAAAATTTCTTTCTTGGTGATGTCAAATATTACTTGTATTTTCTTCCATCCCTCAGGGCATCTAAGTTTTAAATTATCTACCCTAATCTCTTGAGGAGTTAAAGCTTTTAGTAACTCTCTCTCCTTTCCTTTGTAGCTTGTGACCAATCTTCCGAAAAGGATATTCAACTATACTCAATTCTAGAGCTAAGTGTTCTATCTAAAACTGGGTGATCTTTTATGATGATATCAACACCACCTATTCTAGGTGTCCTAATAGGATCTGGTGTGATTACCTTAGCAAATTCCTTGAAATTTTAGAAATCTCAATATACTCTTTCCTAAGAAAACAAATCTGAATGATGAGTATTGGAAAGGGCATATGCAATTCTATAAGTTATAGAATACGGTCTATTTCCTTTTTTTCATTAGATCTTTTGTTTTAAAATCTTGATGAAGGGTTAAGACTCTACTAAAATATTGGTCTGTTAGGTTGTATGCAATCCTTGGATGAATGCCAAACATTAATTTTCCTGCGTACAAATTACATATCATTGTTCTAAGACAACAGTCTCTTAGGTTATTAATTCTTCTATCCGTTATAGATAAATGTATTTCTGAATCAATTCCTTCTTTAAAAGTTGCTATTATTACTACTTCAATAGTTCCTATTTGGATACATTTCATACATTTCATATATTTGTTCTTTAGGAATCAGTTGCATTTCCATCACATTACCAGTAAGTTTCATAGGTATAGCAAACTCACCTGAACTTACTTTGTAGAGTGTGTGATGCTTCATTTGGTTTAGTCTATCTGGTTCAGAACTTTCCCAATTCCTCCAATCCTAAATTCATCGTATGGGCTGAGGTTGGAATCTTGTCGCATGATTCTTTCCATAGTTTTGTTTGACACCGTCATTCTGGAAAAGAATCCTGACAGGCTTTCATAAGTTTGAAGCCTATCTCCTTCGTTGTAATTCTTCTGACTCGGTTGAAAATCCATCTGAATCAGTCTCTATTTCCTCCTCTTAAATTCTTTCGTCTGACGAAAGATCTTTGAATTGGTAGATGGGTACCAAATCGCCATAGTAGCCTGCATCTAGAATATCTTCTATAGCTTCAAATTTTCTCCATTCACCACGTTTCTGCGGGCAATTAGGAGATATATGTCCTCTTGCTCCGCAAGTCCAGCAATTGGAGTCTTTGAAACTTTTATTGGCTCGGGTATGGGCCCGTTTGAAAGTTCTTCTTGTAGGGGTTCAACCAGTGGATCTTGCGTCAATTCGTCTAGATCCTTGGGATGAAGCCCTTGCTGGTCGTGTTTTTTGCCCAGATTTGTATGATCTAACCTTCGACTTGGACCACCGTGATCGTCGTTGGGAAAATGTTCTCTTGGAACTCCTGGGGTAGGAGTCACTATTTTGCTTCCTCCTTTTCCTCGGCTCGCTGGATTCTCCTATAGAAGTTGGAAATTTATTGTTATCATAATAGAGAGGAGTTCGTTTAATATTACCTCTCAATCTTTTCATGTTTTTCTGGATGGATGCTTGATAACACTAATTCTTCAATTTGTCTGTAAGGAAAGACGTTCTCCTTGCAACTGAGTCTAGCTGGCCTTCAGGTACTTTGTATGACTGGATCAACATTTTCCTCCATGGACTGCATCTTTTTGCAAAGAACATTGAAGCTGCTACTTCCGTTACTACTCCACTTTGGAAGAAATACTTGAGGAACCAATAGATATATTCATCTACTGTGCAAATACTTCTTAGTTCAAGGCTGAAGAGAGTTTGTGCATATTCTCTAGCCTTTTCTGGTCTACTTCCTTCGGAGTATCCAGCTTGGATGAAGTGTATCTTGATAAGCCTTCCTAGCCAGTCTGCTATCGTGCCTTTTGAATCTCTGGCAAAGATGTTGGCCTTGGTATCTTCTGGGGTATTATCGCATCCGATCTTCACAGATCCCTCCAAGCTTAACTCAACAAGCTTTATGAAGTTTTCCTCATCGAGCTCTAGGGTAGTTGCTGCTATCTTGATGGCTGCAACCCATTTGTCTATCAATTTCTCGATATTTCGGAAATCGATAATATCCAGGTTTAGTATAACACCATATGGATGTAAGAGCTAGAGCATGGTCCTTGCCCAAGGTTTATTTCAGGCACTCTCTTTGGATTTCTTCCTGGATTTTCCTTTAGCCTGGTTCCCACAAACGTTGGAGCGGCATTAGTGTGGAAATCCACACTTTCTCCCATCAGTTAATCCTGTGGAGGATCATTAGAACATGTACTTTCCTCTGGCAGTGGTAGTGCTGGAGTGATTTCATTTGTTTGGATATTGACTAAATCCACAATCCCGAGTTAGGAGAAAGATTCCGCCAATTCTTGTAGATATGATAGATCTGCTCTCGTTACCTCCATTATTTTATAGATCTGATAGATGCGATAATCAGATCTTCTCTGGATTTCCGTTTTGGAATCTCCGTGGCCTTCCCCTTCTGGTGTAGAAGAGGTACTATTCCAAGGGCATCCCTAATTCGCAGTTGTCTGGATTTTGATGTCTCAGGGTTCTCCCTTTGGTTCCTCTTTAGATTTGCAATTTCTGCCTTCAAATATGTAAGGTCCTTGTGTAGATTGGGAAGAATCTTAAGAACCTCATCCACCTATTGGTTCAAAGATTCTATTTTCATAGGTATGTGAATTAACCTATGTCCATAGTCTTGAACTGTCTTTTGTGTATCCCTCAGATCTTGGGAGATCTTCGATGTATCCGGCTCGAGTTCTTTCCAGTCAATTTTTTTAATCATAATTTTTAGAACTGAAATTATGTAGGAATTTACTCATTCTACTTGTCCTGACTAGAATTCTACCATGGATTTCAGTGGAGTGTAGACGTCTCACTGCATTCCCTGGTAGTACTTGTCGAACTTCAAAGTTTCTCAGCATTCTTGTTCTTCTTCTGGCATGAGAAGTCTTGGATCAATCCTCTTGGGACCATTGTAACACTTGTCAAGAATTTCCATGAGAAACTCTCTTCCATGTATTTGCAGAATCTGAAAATATTCCCTGTTTTCAGAGTAACTCGAACTTTCATTCGGTTTCATTTTCTCTCAAAGAGTTTCCTCCATTAGTGGATAAAAAATATTAAAATGTAATATAATCATATAATTTTTCAATAAACCTAGGCTCTGATACTATTCTAGGCGAGCATGTGCAAAAATCAAATTTTCAGTGTTAATGGACTAAAATAGCTTTTTAAAATTCGCTCAAGGGTAAAAATGTTCGAAAATCCGTTTGTGGTCTCGATTTAAGCCATTTTGAAAGTTATAGGATCAAACTGAAAATGCGCACACTTAAGGACTAAAATTAATCGCATGGAAACTTAAAAGACCAAATTGATCTTTCTCCCTTTCTAGAAAATGTGCAGAAATTAAAACATCTAATTTTTCAGAGAAATGGTGAAAAATGGCCCAGCCCACCGCCTTCGGCATGCAGTTGTGCGCAGACGGCCGCAAGAGCGCTGACTCCTCTACCAGAATGAACTCGTGCAAACTGCTCACGCGCACACTAGTCAATCAACCCACTAGGATCGCATAGATGTTCCATATCTGTCATCGATGAAACACGATATTCACAATTGAATGCGACTCTTAGTGCAAGTCTCCATAGGACTCTCGATGCCCAATCTCAAGGTCCTTGAATTGGAACGTTTCAGACCTAATCTCTTGTTAGTTGATTTCATGATTGCCATCTAATGCGCGGCCCAATTGCACCATTGTCAATTGGTTTGTGGACTTTGATGTTCAAGCAGATGCAAATATACAAAATGAGCACAACAAAGTAAATGCCAAATAAGCAAACACTCATTTTATTCACTTAAAATATTATTACATATTATCAAGGATCTGACAGAACAAAATACATCAAGGCCAATCTTATTGGATTTTTGGTCATCTATCCTAACAATCTCCCACTTGACCTAAAGCAAATCACCTACCAACCTCAAACCCATCTTATCAAGATGTTGAATATGAGCAATTTGCGACATTGGATTAGTCAGTGGATCTACTCTGTTTTCTGCTACTCGGTCCATCCGTATGTCACCTCTACTCACCATCTCTCTAAGCAGATAGTAGCGTCTAAGAATGTATTTGGAATGGTGCTGAGATCTCTATTCATTTTCTTCTGCTATTGCCCCATTGTTATCATAGAAGATAACTATTGGTTCAACAACGCTAGGTGATATCCACCTCTTGGATGTAGTTTTTCATCCAAAACGCTTCCTTAACTGTTTCTGAAGCTGCTATGTATTCAGCTTACATGGTGGAATCCATTGTGGTAGCCTACTTGGAACTCTTCCAAGTAACCACACCAGTATTCAGCTTGAATACAGAACTTGACTGGGACTTGGCATCATCATCATCCAACTGCAGGCTAGCGTCGCTGTACCCTTCCAGTATCAAATCTGACCACCGCAGATCAAGAACATATCTTTAGTCCTCTTCAGGTACTTAAGTATGGTCTTGAACGCACTCCAGTGCGTCTCACCAACAGTGCTTGATATCTGCTGGGTTACGCTTAAAGCATATAACACATCAGGCCTAGTGCATTGGACAACATACTGAATATTACCTACGACTAAAGCATAGGGGAAGTCCGACATACGATACCGATTGGAAGAAATCCTCGTTTTAAGTTCTTCATTTTGAATCTCTTCAAGAATTTCTCAAAATACGAGGATTGGGTCAATCCCAACATCTTTCTAGATCTATCTCGGTAGATCTTGATGCCAAGGATGTAGGAAACCTCATCCATATCTTTCATGGAAAATTGAGTGGACAATTATGCTTTTATGTTTCCCAACATCTTGACATCATTCTCAATGAGCAAAATATCGTCGACATAAAGCACAAGGTAACTGAGCTCACACTGATCTTCTTGTATGCATAAGGATCAGACTTGTTCTTGATGAAATCATATTCCCGTATGACTTCATCAAAATGCGTATTCCAACTTCAGGAAGTTTGATTGAGGTCATAGATAGACCTTTGAATACGACAGACCTTCTATTCTTCTCCAACAGATGTGAAACCCTTCGGCTGATCCATGTAGATCTCTTCCTCTACACAACCGTTTAGGAAGGCCGTTTTCATGTCCATCTGCCATATCTCATAGTGATACCATGCTACTATGGCAAGCAGTATCCGGATGGACTTGGCCATAGCCACTAGCGAATAGGTTTCCTCAAAGTCGACCCCGGGTCCTTGAGTGTATCCTTTTTCTACGAGCCTAACATTGAACAAGTAACTTCCCCCTCAGCTCCAAGCTTACGTTTGTAGACCCATTTACAATGAACTGGCTTAACGCCTTTAGGTGGGTCCGTGAGGGTCAAACTTGATTTGAATCCATTGAGTCCGTTTCGGATTTCATGGCCTTAAGCCACTTATCCGAGTCGATGTCAGACATGAAGGATCACGTGGTACGCCCGAGAACGCGCTAGCGAAAGCGGTAAGCGAAAATGCATACAACAATAAAATTAAGCCTTAAAAAAGAACGAACCGAGAGGTGTACCCTTGGAGTTCCCGGGCGTTCAATATAGTATGAAAATAAAAAACCATACGAGACTGTTGGTATAAACGAGAACATAAAATAGTAAAGATGATACCTTTTTATTTTTCTCGTTAACTCCAAAACATTCACCGGAGGTGCCAACATAGCAACCGTCTAAGTGCGTCCACACCACATCGGAATTAAGAATCTCTTGAACTCCTTGCTAGAAGAGAATAAGAGATAAAACTCTCTTAGAGAATTAGAGAGAGGGGCAGCCGAGTGGCTTCAAGGGAAGGAAGATTATTTTTGTGTTGTTTGTAATAATATGTAATAATATTATTCTAATAATATTATGTGCAATAATATTTATATACCTTGTATAGATGTATATAAATGTGTCTAGGTACATTTATTCATCTATAAGGTAAGTCTTCTTCATTTTGATTAAAATTTCACTTCTCAAAATTGCAATTCGCTAGCCAATAATTTCCTTCCGTAGAATTTTTCACATGTGCTCAATGAGGCGTGTGTTGGCCGATTTTATCAATTAAAATACACCCAACGAATTTTTATATAAATCCCATTTAAAAAAAATTCTTCAAATTGAGCGTAATATGTATTTAATCTAATTAAATACATAACCCACATTGTCCTTGTTAATTAATAAGGTCCAACTCATTAAATGATGAGGACAAGCCCAACATAAATTAATCCAATTAATTTATCCTTGGGCTTTCTATTCAATGGATCTTTCATTTCCAAGTAATCTATTACTTGTGGAATTAATTCGAAATTAATTCCTTGTTCTTTCCCGATAATTTCTGTGTTACTATTTAGGTTTACCTTTTAGCTAAACTTGGGCTAGTGTCGAATATTATTATTAATTAAATCAAATTTAATTAATAATTCTTGATTAACCCTTAATCAAGAAAGCCTGTTACAATGGGAGGCCGTCTAGCAACGCTCCATGGCACTAGCGATTAGGTGAATGACCGTGTGAATATTTAAGCTCTCGAATATATACGGGTATGATCCTTCCGTCTCTCGGCCTTACTCTAGGGCATGGAATTAGGTATCGGTTTCCGTCCTAAACTAGGCGTCTATGCTTAATACTTGAGATCACATTATGCCAAGTTTCTCAACTTTGGAACGTCTTTTTTCTATTAGATCAACGACTGTGGCCATAGGTCCATAAAGCGTGAACGCATCTCGAAGTGCATAGTAGATACCTCTGTCACATTCTAACGGGGACCGGATCCTCTTCTTGGAACTCAACTGTACTGGACAAGGTTTATGATGATCATGTCTGTGACACAGTCACCTCTTGTGTAGATCCAAGATACAGTCATCGTATACACATGACTGTGGTGATTCATCAAGTGTTAGAATAGGTGACTTGGAAGCCAATTAGATTAGCATACTTGTAATCCATTCTGACAATAACTCAATTCCATGTAATATTATTTAGTGAATAAAATGAGTATTCACTATTGGCATTTTCTTTATTATGCTCATTGTATATGTTTATACTTCTTTTGGACATCACAACAAAGCCCACAGACCATTTTAATAATCGTGCAACAGTTTGACTGCGTATTGAATGGCGGTCATGAAAATAATTGCCAAGGGTTGGGTCTAAAATGTTCCAAGTCTAGGACCCGAGAGTGGGCATCGAGTGTCCTATTGCATTGCCGAGGTACTATTGAGACTTGCATTAAGAGTCGCATTCCTTTGGTGAGTGTCACGTTTCATGAGTGACAGACGCAGGACGTCTATGCGATATTAGTGGGTCGATTGGATAGGTGTCAAATCGACTGAACTGACTCGCAGGGATCATCATATAGAAGCTTTGAGGACTTGCTTTGTATGGCTCGAATCCCCGGCTCCAATAGTACTTGAGTAATCCTCAGACTTGATGAATCACAACAGTCACTTGCATACGATGACTGTATCTTGAACTGTGCGAAAGGTGAAATGTGTCACAGACGTGTCATCATAAGCCTTCTCCAGTGTGGTCAAAGCATGTAGCGAGGACGGTGAGTTTATAGAAGAGGATCCGTCCCCTGTCAATACGTGATAGAGGTATCTCCTATGCACTTCGAGATGAGTTTACACTCTATGGACCTGTAGCCACAGTCGTTGGTCGAATAGGAAAAGAGGTTCTTATGTCGATCAATTTGGCGTAACGCGATCTCAAGTATTAAGCATAGATGCCTAGTTTAGGATGGGAATCGACACGAAATTTCATGCCCTAGACTAAGGGCAGGGGATGGTAGACAAAAGGACCTTACACGTATGGACTCGAGGGCCTAAGCTGGAAGACACGTTTTGATGAAGTTATACGGGGTTATGATTTCATCAAAAATAAATTTGATTCTTGTGTATACAAAAAGTACAGTGGGAGCGCGGTTGCGATCCTTGTACTTTATGTAGATGACATCTTGCTCATTGAAAATAATGTCAAGATGTTGGGTGACATTAAAGCATGATTGTCCACACAAATTTTCATTAAGGATATAGGTGAAGCCTTACATCTTTGGCATCAAGATCTATAGGGATAGATCTAGAAGGATGTTAGGATTGACCAAATCCTCGTATATTGAGAAATTCTTGAAGAGATTCAAGATGGAGAACTCAAAACGAGGATTCCTTCCAATCGGGCATGGGTTAAGATGTCCAAGAAGCAGTCTCCCAAGACTGATGAGGAATTTAAAAGGATGTCGGACATCCCCAATGCTTCAGCCATAGGAAGTATTCAGTATGTTGTCCGGTGCACCAGGCTCGATGTCGCGTACGCTTTGAGCATGACAAGCAGATATTAGGCATGCACTGGGGAAGTGCATTGGAGCACAGTCAAGACCATACTTAAGTACCTGAAAAGGACTAAAGATATGTTCTTGATTTATGGTGGTGGAGAATTGATATTGAAAGGCTATACGATGCTAGCTTCCAGCCAGATGATGATGATGCCATTTCTAAATTAAGTTTTGTATTCAAGTTGAATTGTGGTGTGGTTGTTTGGAAAAGTACCAAGCAGGATACCACAACGGATTCCAAAATGGAAGTTGAATACATAGCAGTTTCAGAAGCGGTTTGGATGAAAAACTATATCCAAAAGTTGGGTGTGGTACCTAGCATTGCTGAGCCCGTAGTTATCTTCTGCGATAATAATGGGGAGATAGAACAAGTAAATGAACTGAGATCTCTATTGTTTCAAACACATTCTTAGATGCTACCATCTACTTAAAGAGATGGTGAGCAGAGGTGACATCAGGATGGACCAAGTCAACTCAGCAAAAAACACAGCGGATCCACTTACTAAGCCGATGTTGCAAATTGCCCATACTTGGCATCTGGATAAGATGGATTTGAGGTCGATGGGTGATTGGCTTTAGGTCAAGTGGGAGATTGTTAGAATAGGTGACATGAAAACCAATTAGATTGGCATACTTGTAATCCATTTTAACAATAACTCCATTCTATGTAATATTATTCAGTGAATAAAATGAGTATTCGCTATTGGAATTTTATTTGTTATGCTCATTACACATATGTTTGCATTTCTTTTAAACATCACAACAAAGCCCATAGACCACTTTGACAACCGTGCAACAGTTGGACTGCGCATTGGATGGCGGTCTTGAAACCAACTGCCAAGGGCTGGGTCTGAAATAGGGGTGGTAGATGAGTTGAGCGGACTCGAGCTGGCTTGATTTTGAGCTCGAGGTCAACTCTCTCTATTGATCAGCTCACGAACTGGATGATTTTTTTTTTATATATTTTACTAATTATATTACTAGTAAACTAATGAACAGTTTATATTTATAACAATAAATTAAAATTTCATACTATATTTTGGTATATATATTACATAGTATACATTATGCAATCTATTTTATTACTTATAAATTTAAGTAAATATTTGGTGATTCCCATGATTTAATCTAATATAATAATAAGAAGAAGGAGAAAAATAGCTTGAGCTCGAGCACATCAAATAAGGTGGAGCTCGAGCAATTAGAAAACTTAAAATCAAGCTCGAGCTCGAGCTCACTAAAAAGGGTCGAGCTCGACTTATTTACACCCATAGTCTGAAATGTTCCAAGTTGAGGATCTCGAGAATGGACATCGAGTGTCCTATCGAGACTTGCATTAAGAGTCGCACTCATTTGATGAGTGCCATGTTTCATCGGCGAAAGACGTTGGACGTCTATGCTATCTTAGTGGGTTAATTAGCTAGGCGTCGAATCAATTGAAATGACTCGCTGTGTTCGTCATATAGAAGCCTTGGAGGCTTGGTCTGTATGACGCGAATTTCGAGCTCCGATAGTACAGGAGTAGTTCTCAAATTTGAGAAATGACGGCAGTCACATGCATGCGATGATTGTATCTTAGATTTGTGCGAGAGGTGACCATGTCCTAGACATGATCATCATAAGCCTTGTCTAGTGCAGTCAAAGCATGTATGGTGGACTGTCAGTTTCAGGAAGAGGATCCGTCCCGTGTCAGAACGTGACAGAGGTATCTCCTATGCACTTGGAGATGCATTTATATTCTATAAACCTATGGCTACAGTCATTGGACGAATAGGAAAAAGAGGCTCTATGTCGAGCATTGGACTTATCCTTATTATTAATAAATTGAACTTATTCATATTTATAACAATAAATTAAAATTTCATACTATATTTTGGTATATATATTACATAGTATACATTATGCAATCTAATTTATTACTTATAAATTTAAGTAAATATTTGGTGATTCCCATGATTTTATCTAATATAATAATAAGAAGAAGGAGAAAAATAGCTTGAGCTCGAGCACATCATATAGGGTGGAGCTCGAACAACTAGAAAACTTAACATCAAGCTCGAGCTCGAGCTCGACTTATTTACACCCATAGTCTGAAATATTCCAAGTTAAGGACCTCGAGAATGGGGATCGAGTGTCCTATGGAGACTTGCATTAAAAGTCGCACTCATTTGATGGGTGCCATGTTTCATCGGCGAAAGACGTTGGACGTCTATGGGATCTTAGTGGGTTAATTAGCTAGGCGTCGAATCGATTGAAATGACTCGCGGTGTTCGTCATATAGAAGCCTTGGAGGCTTGGTCTGTATGACGCGAATTCCCAGCTCCGATAGTACAGGAGTAGTTCTCAAATTTGAGGAATAACGGCAGTCACATGCATGCGATGATTGTATCTTAGATTTGTGCGAGAGGTGACCATGTCCTAAACATGGTCATCATAAGCCTTGTCTAGTGCAGTCAAAGCATGTATCGTGGACTGTCAGTTTCAGGAAGAGGATCCATCCCGTGTCAGAACGTGACAGAGGTATCTCCTATGCACTTGGAGATGCATTTATGTTCTATAAACCTATGGCTACAGTTATTGGACGAATAGGAAAAAGAGGCTCCATGTCGAGCATTGGACTTGTCCTTATTATTAATAAATTGAACTTATTCATTAATAAAGGCTCATTCGGCTCATGTATTTATGGGATTAAATATATGATGGGCTTAATTAGGTGGATTTTAAATGAATTGGATTTAATTAAAATTTATTGGGTCTTGCATTTTACCTACATAAAATAAGCCAAAACCCTAATTAAAGTTGGAAAATTCTAGAAAAGAAAATTATTGACTAACAATTATCACTTTTTGAAAGTGCTATGTTAATCATCTTTATTTTGAATAAAGATTTATTACCTTATGGATTGTAGAATGAACCTAGACACATTCTAGTACATCCATACAAGGTATATATATTAGTTATTTGGAATAACTAATAACATAACACAACACAAAATAATTTTCCTTCCCAAGAAAAAATCTTAGACACCATCATCTGCTTGGAGCGATGATAGGAAGATGTAATGTGCGGTTGGACAGCAAGACATCGATGAAAACTACAGTAGATCCATAAAACCTAGCCGGTATCCCAAATTCTCATGATCAAAATAATCAGAAAATATGAGTAATTTGCTTTAAGGTCAAGTGGGAGATTGTTGGAATAGGTGACCAAAAGCCAATTAGATTCGCAGTTTTGAGAACCATTCAAGCAATCTCTATTTAAGCAATATTGTCCCGACGAATATGGTAAGTATTCGTGTTTGGTACATGTGTCAGTTGTGCTTGTCAAATTATGTTAAGCACTGCTTTGACATCACAACAGTTGCCCATACACCACTTAATAACCCATGTAGTTGGGCTGCGCATTAGATAGCGTTTATGGAACCAACTTCTAAGGGTAGTTTGAAATATTCTAAATTGAGGACCTCGAGACTGGGCATCGAGAATCCTACTGAAACTTGCAATGTGTATTGCATTCATTGGATGAGTGCGGTGTTTCATCAGCGATAGACGTTGGACGTCTATGCAATTTTAGTGGGTTAGTTGACAAGGTAGTCAACTGACTGAACTGACTTGTCGGTATCGTCATATAGAAGTATTCGAGACTTGGTCGCTATGACTTGAGTCCCCGGCTCTGATAGTATGGGAGTAGTTCTCATACTTGACTAATCATGGTAGTCACGTACATATGATGTCTGTATCTTGGATCTATGTGATAGGTGATTGTGTGACAGACATGATCATCATAAGTCTTGTCCAGTGCAGTCAGAGTATGTAATGAGAACGGTGAGTTCTAAGAAGAGGATCCGTCTCCTGTCAGTATGTGACAGAAATATCTCCTATGCACTTGGAGATGCATTCACGCTTTATGAATCTGTGGCCACAGTCGTTGATCAAATAGGAAAAAGAGGTTCCTAATATCGAGAAACCTGGCGTAATGCGATCTCAAGTATTAAGCATAGGTGCCTAATCCAAGATGGAAACCGACACTTAATTCCATGCCGTAGACTAAGGTCAGGAGATAGTAGACGAAAGGACCGTACCCATATGTACTCGGAAGCCCAAATGTTCACACGACAATTCACCTACTCTCTAGTGCCATGGACCGTTGGTAGACGGCCACCCATGATGACGGGTTTTCTTGATTAACCCTTACTCAAGAAATATTAATTAAATTATATTTATTTAATAATAGTGTTGGACAGTAGCCCGAGTCTAGCTGAAAGGTGAACCTAAACAGTCACACACAAATCACCAAGAAAGAACAAGAAATTAATTTGGACTTAATTCCTAAGATATAAATAATTGGATCACTCAAACATGGGGGTCCATTGGATGGATAGTCCAAGTTTAAATTAATTGGATTAATTTAAATTGCGCTTATCTTTACTTAATTAATAAATTGAATTCCATTAATTAATAAGAGACAATTTAGGCTTGAGTATTTAATTGGATTGAATACCTAATGGACTCAATTAAATAAATTTTATTAAATAGATGTAATAAAATCCATTGCGACTTGAATTTATTTTACATAAAATCGGGCCAATAATTAAGGCCCACTAGCAAAATTGATGGAGGGAAAGCTGACCAAAGAATTGCAATTCTGAAAAGTGCTATCTTGGTTATATTTAGACTTATCTCTATTTGGAATGGATTGAAGAGTTACCTTATATATAATAGAATGTATTTAGACATTCTTGTTTATCTATTCAAGATATATATATATATTTGGTGTATGATTATTAGAAAAATAAATCATTACACAATACAGCACAAAAACCTTCCTCCTCCATCACCAAATCCGGCCGCCCCCTCCATCATTATCAAAGGATAAGTTTCTCTTTGATCTTGATTTTTACTAGCAAACGAATCAAGGTCTCGTTTGTCAGTGTGGTGTGGGTCATCTTTGGAGGATTCCTATGTTGGAATCTTGGGTGAATGTTCAAAGAAGCTAACCGGTTGGAAACTTAAAATTTAAGAGGTAAATATCAATTTTAATATTCTCTTCTACTTTTATTTTTCCAACCATAGCCTCGTATTATTATATTTTATTGTTGGGTAATTTTCATGCTACATCGAACGCCTGAGAACTCCAAGGGTACACCTCTTGGATTCATTTCTTTTTTACACTTCAATTTTACTATTATGCACTTTTATTTATCGCTTTCGCAAGCGAGTACTTGGGCCGTACCACTCGATCATCTTAGGTATGACTATGAGATATGGAAGATGGATGTGAAAACGGCTTTTCTCAACGATTTCGTTGAGGAATAGATCTACATGGATTAGCTGGAGGGTTTCACTTCCATTGGAGAAGAACAGAAGGTCTGTCGTCTCCAAAGGTCTATCTATGACCTCAACCAAGCTTTCGGAAGCTGGAACATGCATTTTGATGAAGTTATACGGGGTTATCATTTCATCAAAAATGACTTTGGTCATTGTGTATAAAAGAAGATCAGTGGGAGAATTGTTGGGTATCTTGTGCTTTATGTAGACGACATCTTGCTTATTGGGAATAATGTCAAGATATTTGGTGATATCAAAGCACGGTTGTTCACACAATTTTCCATGAAGGATATAGGTGAGGCCTCTTACATCCTCGCCATCAAGATCTATAGGGATAGATTTAGATATTGAGAAAGTCTTAAAGAGATTAAAGATGGAGAACTAAAAACGAGGGTTCCTTCCAATGAGGCATAGGATTAAGATATCCAAGAGGCAGTCTCCCAAGATTAATGAGAAACTTAAAAGGATGTCGGCTATCCTTTATGCTTCAGCCTTAGGAAGCATTCAGTATGCAGTCCAGTGTACCAAACCCGATTTCGCATACGCTTTGAGTGTGACAAGTAAATATCAGGCATGTACTGGGGAGGCGCACTGGAGCGCAGTCAAGACCATACTTACATACCTAAAGAGGACTAAAGATATATTCTTGATTTACGATGGTGGAGAATTGATATTGGAAGGCTATAGCGACACTAGCTTCCAGTCAGACGACGATAATGCCAAGTCTCAATCAGGTTTTGTATTCAAGCTAAATGGTGGTGTGGTTGCTTGGAAAAGTTCCAAGCAGGATACCACAGCAGATTCCACATGGAAGTTGAATATATAACACTCTAGAAGCAGCTAAGGAAATGGTTTTGATGAAAAACTACATCCAAGAGTTGGGTGTGGTACCTAGCATTGCTGAGCCCGTAGTAATTTTCTGCGATAACAACGGGGCGATACCACAAGCAAAGCAAAGGAACCGTTCTAAACATATTCTTAGATGCTACCATCTGCTTAAAGAGATGGTGAGCAGAGGTGACATCAGGATGGATCAATTCAGCTCAGTAGAAAACACAGCGGATCCACTTACCAAGCTGATGTTGCAAATTGCCCATACTCAAAATTTGGATAAGATGGGTTTGAGATCGATGGGTGATTGACTTTAGGTTAAATGGAGATTGTTAGAATAGGTACCTTGGAAGCCAATTAGATTGGCATACTTGTAATCCATTCTGACAATAACTCAATTCCATGTAATATTATTTATTGAATAAAATGAGTATTCGCTATTGGAATTTCCTTTGTTTTGCTCATTGTATATGTTTACATTCTTTTGGACATCACAACAAAGCCCACAGACCACTTTGACATCCGTGCAACAATTGGACTACGCACTGGATGGCGGTCATGAAATCAATTGTCAAGGGTTAGGTCAGATATGTTCCTAGTTGAGGACCTCGAGAATGGACATAAAGTGTCCTATGAAGACGTTCATTAAGAGTCAGATTCATTTGATGAGTGCCGTGTTTCATCAGCGACAGACGTAAGACGTCTATGCGATCTTAGTGGGTCGATTGGCTAGGTGTCGAATCGACTGAACTGATTCGCAGGGATCGTCATATGGAAGCCTTGGAGGCTTAGTCGGTATGACTCAAATCCTCGGCTCCCATAGTATGGGAATAGTCCTAAAACTTAAGGAATCACGGCAGCACGTGCATACGATGACTATATCTTGGATTTGTGCGAGAACTAATCATGTCACTGACATGGTCATCACAAGCCTTGTCCAGTGCAGTCAAAGCATGTAGCGAGGGCAATGAGTTTCAAGAACAGGGTCCATCCCCTATCAATAAATGACAGAGGTATCTCCTATGCATTTGGAGATGCGCTTACTCTCTATGAACCTCTGGCCACAATCATTGGTCGAATAGAAAAATAGGTTCCTATGTCCAGCAATTTGGCGTAACACAATCTCAAGTATTAAGAATATATGCCTAGTCCAGGATAGTAGGTGATACCTAATTCCATGCCCTAGACTCAGGCCGGGAGACGGTAGACAGAAGGTCCGTACCTGTATGGAATCAAGAGCCTAAAAGTTCACATGAATATTCACCTAGTCACTAGTGCTATAGACCGTTGCTAAAGGGCCACCCATGGTGACAGGCTTTCTTGATCAAGGGCTCATCGAGAATTATTAATTAAATTAGATTTAATTAATAATAGTGTTTGACACAAGCCCAAGTCTAGCTGAGAGGTGAACCTAAGGAGTTACACAAAAATCAACGAGAAGGGACGAGAAATTAATTGAAAATTAATATCATAAGTGATTGGATTACTTAAAAAATGAGATAGATCTATTGGATGGAGGAGCCTAAGGATAAATTGATAGGATTGATTTATATTGGGCTTGCCCTTATTATTTGATAATTTGGACTTATTAATCAATAAGGACTTATTGGGCTCATGTATTTAATTGGATTAAATATATGATGGACTTAATTAGTTGGATTTTAATTAAATTGAATTAAATTAAAACTTAGTACGGCCTTCCTTGTATTTTTATCCTAATAAAATCAGCCAAGCACCCCCAAAATTAAGCACATTGTATAATTCAAGGAAATAATTGACTAGCAATTCTCACTTTTGGAAAGTGTTACGTTGATCATTCTTTATTTGGAATAAAGAATATATAGTACATCCATACAAGGTATAGTTATTTGGAATAATTAATTATTACACAATAACAAAAATAAAAAAATCCTCCTACCCTAGAACAAGTCCAATCGGCCACCCCCTCTCTCCAAACATACTTGGTGTGTTTTCTCCCTTATTCTCTTCTAGCAAAGGGAACGAAGGGATCCTGATTTTTTGGTGTGGTGTGGACGTTTTAGAAGACTTCTACATTAGAGTCTTGCGTGAAGAAATTGACAAAAGAAGGTTCGAAGGAAATCAAATAAGAGGTAATCTTTGATTTACGTTTCTTACGCTCCTCGATTTTAATTTCACCATAAGCCCCCTTTTAATTTTTATTGTTAATTTAATTAACTACATCGAATGCCCGGGTACTCCAAGGGTACACCACTTAGAACCATGGTCTTATTGTATTTGATTTTTAATTAACATGTTTTAATCACCATTTCCACTTGAGCGTTCCCTGGCCGATCCACTCGCCGCACCTTTCATCAAGTCTGAGGACTACTCCCATATTATTGAAGCTGGGGATTCGTGTCATACCAACCAAGCCTTCAAGGCTTCTATATGATGATCCCCGCGAGTCAGTTCAGTCAGTTAATCACCTTGTAAACTACCCCACTGAAATTGCATAGGCGTCTAATAGTCTGTCACTGATGAAATGCGACACTCATCAAATGAAAGCAATACTCAGTGAAAATCTTAGTAGAACTCTCAATGACCAGTCTTGAGATTCTCAACTTGGAATATTTCAGACCAACCATCAGAAGTTAGTTCCATAGCCACCATCCGACGCGCAGCCCAACCACATGGGTTATTAAATGGCCTGTGGGCATCTGTTGTTACGTCAAAGCAGTGTTTAACGTAATTGGTAAATACAAAAGACACATGTACTATAGACGAATACTTACGATATTCATCGAGACAATATTAGTTAAATAAAGATTGCTTGAATAGTTTTGAAAACCGCCAATCCCAATTAGCTTTTTGGTCATTGATTCCAACAATTTCCCACTTAACCTTAAAGCCAATTACCCATATTTTCAGACTAATCTGATCATGAGGAAACTGCGATGCCGACTAGGTCTTATTGGTCTACCGTAGTTTTTGTCGATGTTCTGCGGTCCAACCGCACGCTAAATCTTTTTATCATCGCTCCAAGCAGATGATGGTATCTAAGATTTTTCCTTGGACCTATGATGAGATTCCGTGCCCTTTAACTTGTGCCATAGCCTAGTTGTCATCCTCCATGGTGATCATTGGCGTGGCTATACTAGGTAGCACACCCAACAATCGGGTGTAGTTTTTCAATCCTAACCACTTTCTAATACAACTTCTAAAGTTGCCACACATTCAACTTTCATGATGAAGCTCCATGTGGTATACTGCTTGGAACCTTTCTAAATTACCACATCATCATTAAAGCTTGAATGTACGCTAGTTTTGAGACTAAACATTATTCATATGATGCTGGAAGCTACTATCGCTGTAGCCTTCAAGAGTCAACTATCCATTAACGTGCGTCAAGACCTCTTCTTTAATCCTTATTCAGGTATTAAAGATAGCCCTTCAACAGTTATTTGTTCCCTCGTCGGTGCACACTCGATATCCGTTGTTATGCTTAAAAAGCATAAGCAACATCGAGCTTAGTGGACCGAACAACATCCCCATGTTGCTTACAATACCGACGTAGGGGATGTCAAACATCTAAGCTCCTCATCAGTCTATCATGACTGAATCTTGGAAAATTTTATGAACAATATTCGTATTTTAGTGTTTCACAACATCTTTCTATCATTTTAAATGATCAAGATATTTTTTAACATCTAAAACACTATGAACAGAATTGAGCTCCCACTGACCTTCCATCTTGTTTTTGATCGAGTCGTGTACCTCATGAACATGTCAAAACAAGCATTCCAGATACAGAACGTCCAAACCTAGTTTGAACTCCTCAGTGGATATTTCGGCTCCCATTTTTCTAGATCGATGTCTTACATCGCTTCTCCTTATTCGATTATGTTAGAATAGGTGACTCAAAAGCCAATTGGATTAGCGATTTTGGGATTCATTTAGCAATCTTTATGAAAGTGATATTATCTTGATGAATGTAGTAAGAATTCATCTGTGGTAGCATGTGTTTGTTGTGCTTACTATTTACGTTGAATGGTGTTTTAACATCACAATAAATGCCCACAGACCAATTGAATAACCCATGTAACTGGGTTGCATTGGATGGAAGCTATGAAACCAACTTCTGAGGGATGGTCTGAAATATTACAAGTCGAGGACCTGGAGACTAGGCATCGCGAGTCCTATAAATGCTTACACTAAGTATTGAATTCATTGGATGAGTATCGTGTTTCAGCCACAAACATTGGATGTATATGTAATTTTACTGGATTAGTTGACAAGGTTATTAACTGATTGAACAGACTTGCGGGAACCGTCATATGCAAACCTTGAAGGCTTGGTCGGTATGACTTGAATTTCTTATTCAGATAATACATGATTAGTTCTTGGACTTGAGGAATCATGGCACTCACATGCATATGATGGCTATGTCTTGGATCTAGCGAGAGATTATTGTGTCCTCGATGTGGTTGTTATAAGTCTCGTCCAGTGTAGTCCAAGTATATGGTGAGGACAGTGGATTTCAAGATAGAATTTGTCCCCTCTCCTATGCGCTCTGAGATGGTTTAGAGACTCTAAGTCTATTGCAATAGCGATTGGTCCAATAGGAAATGGTTTCCTTTGTCGGTCGATAGAGTAAACGGATCTCAAGTATTCAGCATAGTTACCTGGTCCAGAATGGGAACCGACGCCCAATTCCATGCCCTAGACTAAGGCAGGTAGATGGTCGATGGAAGAACCGAACCTGTATGGAACATGAGAGCCTAAATGTACACGCCAACATTCACCTAGTCTCTAATAGCATGGACCGTTCCTAGAAGGCCACCCATGGTCACCGGCATTTTCGATTAATGTTGAAAATAATTATTAAATTAGATGTAATTAATTATTTGTGTTGGACACAATGCCTAAGTCTAGCTGAGGGTGAACCTAAAGATTCACACACATATCACTATGGAATTGGTGGAATTAATTTGAAATTAATTCAAGAAAAAAGAAATTAATGGATTAAATTAATTAAAGGAGAATATATAAATGATTGGATCGTTTATTTAATAATCCATTTGATGGATGGCTCAAGATTTAATTAACTAGATTAATTAATTTTGGGCTTAACAACTTTAAATTAATTGGACTAATTTATTAGGTTTGGCTTAATTAATTGATTTGATCAATTAAATAGTGTTTGGACTTAAATTTATTTAATTGGATTAAATGAATCTTTGAACTTAGTTGGGCTAAAATTAATTTAATTAATTATTGTCCAATGGACTTTGGTTGGACTTAATTTAATTTGATTAAACCAAGCCCGGTTCATACTTGAAGTCCAAGCCATTTGAGGGGCTTGGATCAAGTTAAGAAAGAGTTGAAACTCCTCACCATGATGAAGATAATGGAGTGGTTATTCGATCATGGTTGAAGGCTATATGCATGTGTGTGTATAGGTTATTTTATCATGGTTGTATTCAATTGTATGTAATACAAAAAACTACACACATATCATGTAAAACCAGCACCTAATCCATGAAATTTGCTCTCTTTTCTCCCCAAAAATGTTCTCCTTTTTGTTCTACATTCAATTGGATTCAAGATAGAACATAAATATTCAAAAAAGCACTAATCAATAGTGTTAGTTTGGAGTTGTTTTTCTTCTTGTTCTTTCTTCTATCTAACAATAGAAAATGAACTATATCTATTCCTTAGTGTGGTGTGGACAAATTAGATGGGTTCTAATTTGGTTCCTAAAGTAAACGGGAGAACGTAAAGGGAACAATGCACGTTGTTGCTCAACTATAGAAAGAAAAGGTAAAGTTTCATGTTTTGTTTCTACGCTTTTGTTTCATCCTTTAGCCACTTGTCAACAATGTTTATTTATTTATTATTATGCTTTTGACAAACACCGAATGCTCGAGAATTTCAAATGCGACACCTCTTTGAATTGTTTTAAATAATTTTTTACTTCACACTTCCGACCTATTCCCGGATAATACCGATTCTTTCAGTGGTATTAGAGCATGGTTCGGTGTTGTGGCTTTAGGATTAACATGTTATTATGTGTTGAGCATGAACAACGTGTTTAATTTGCTTTAGTAAGTATATTTTATGGCTTTGAAGCATGATTATGTGTTTAGAAAATATGTATTAATTTGCTTTTAAATTATGGATATCTATGCCTTTTTTCTTTGAAATTAGATTCTGTGGATGCATGGTTTTATTTTAGTTTTTAATTTCAGAAATTTTAAAAAAAATTTGGAAATCGGAGGACTATCCACCAGGGGCGTGCTAGGGTTGTTTGCATGTGGTGTATGTTTTAATATTTGAAGTATGATGTGTTTGGAATTCATCTGTTTATACTCGATGATTAAAACTGATGCATGCAAAATCTTATAATGATCAGGTCTCAGTTACAACAAACTTAACTCTCACTTGGATGGTCGAAGTTAAATATTTGGATTAAAATTCAAATGGTTTGATTGAATCCAAGCCTTCCATCCACAATAATGTTGTGTGGATGCTACTTTTACCTATTCATGGTCTCACGAGTCGTGGCACGTTTGGAATGGAAGAAAGCTACATTATTATTGGAACGAATGGAATACAATCCTATTTCCTATCTCACGAGTCGTGGGAGGCGGCAGTTGAGATATTTGTATGGTTGATGAGTCGGGCCTAACACTGAGTAGCGTGATTCACTTGGAGTCTTCGGGATCACATGAAGAGGCGAGGCAAAATAACTAGGGGATCTCATTGGATGGGAATGGTATAGGTTACCTCCCTTAAAGCCTTTTTCCTTATAAATCGTAAAAGCGGGGCATGGAGAATTACGTTTGTGGACTCCAAGCCCACTAGAAAATGGTTTCACGAAAACTCCACTTGAGAGTGGTGGGCTTTTGAAGAAATAGTGGGATAGGTTAATGATTGAAGACCAAGTCTTAAACTTGATATATAATATTACAATAATTTACTAAATTTTTGTTTACATTTGATTTAGATGTTTAAGAGTCCACTCACTACAACTCTTGAGACAAATAAATTTAATAGAACAAACTACAATGATTGGATGTGAAATATTTGGATTGTCCTTCATTTTGAGAACCAGACTTATGATCTAGATAGGTCTCTTCCTCGGGCTTTGCCAGAAGGGTCCACATGCGAAGAACATTTGACGTTTCAGAAGTGGCATGAGGACAACCGGAAGGTTCACAGTATTGTACTGGCGTCAATGACCAATGACATCCAAAAATAGTATGATAAGCATGATGATGTCCAATTGATAAGGCTCCGCATAAGCCAGGTATATGCGGTCTTGGAGCAGCATATTAGATATTTTGTGACAAAAGCATTTTTCGGTGCTTCCAAATAACTAATATATATACCTTGTATGGATGTATTAGAATGTGTTTAGGTTCATTCCACAATCCATAAGGTAATATATTTTTTATTTCAAATAAAGAATTACTAACATAGCACTTTGCAAAAGTGAGAATTGCTAGTCAATTATTTCCTTTCCTAGAATTATCCAACATATTTAATTAGGGTGCTTGGCCGATTTTAATGAAATAACATACAAGGCCCAACTAATTTTAATTAAATTTAATTTAATTAAAATCCACCTAATCAAGCCCATCATATATTTAATCCAGTTAAATACATGAGCTAAATAAGTCCTTAGTAATTAATAAGTCCAACTTATTAAATAATAAGGGCAAGCCCAATGTAAATTAATCCTATTAATTTATTCTTGGTCTTCTCCAACCATTAGATCTCTCTCATTTGTAAGTAATCCAATTACTTATAAAAAAAAAAAAACCATCTACATCCAATGCACCTAATAAATTCAGTTAATCATGGAATTTTAATTTTAGAAAAAATCCAATTTTATACCAAAACATCAAAAAAGCATAATTGATAATTTAATAAAAGTCCAGAAAATCAAATCTTAAAAAAAAAACGACGACAAATGGCCTCACCGTTGGCCTGCAACCCGCGCAGCCATTCCTTCTCGTGCGTGTGTTGGCCCCCTGCCCGTATGTGTGCATGCGAGCTTCCACTGGCGTGCGTAGTGTAGGCTGGCCAGGCTGTGGTTGAGCTCGGCCGCCTGCGCACACACTAGGGCAAGATGATTTTGAATTATTTGCTAGAGGAAATCAAAGCCAATTGAAAGAAATGATCGAAGAGAACTACACTATCAATTAGTATATTCTCTTCGTATAAAATTCAATACAACTCTACACTTGATGCTTGATTGATGAGAGTGTTGGATTAGGTACCAAAAAGCTAATTAGATTGGCGATTTTGGAAATCATTAAAGCAATCTTTATTTCAGTAATATTATCCTGACGAACATGGTAGATATTTGTCTCTGGTACTTATATCTATTATGCTTACCAAATACGTTAAGCACTGCTTTGACGTCACAACAGATGCCCATGAAGCACTTAATGACCAATGTAGTTGGGCTGCGAATTGGATGGCGGCTATGAAACCAACTTCTGAGGGTTGGTCTGAAGCATTGCAAAGGACCTTGCGACTGAGCATCGAGAGTCCTACTGAGACTTGCACTAAGTACTGCATTCATTGGATAATTATCGCATTTCATCAGCGACAGAAGTTGGATGTCTATGCAATTTCAGTGGATTAGTTAACAAGGAGGCCAACTGATTGAATTGACTCACGAGAATCGTCATATGAAAGCCTTAGAGGCTTAATTGGTATAAATCGAATTGTCGACTACGATAGTACCGGAGTAGTCTTCAAACTTGATGAATCATGGCAGTCATGTGCATATGACTGTATCTTGGATCTGTGCGAGAGGTGATTGTGTCACAGACATGATCATCATAATGTTAGAAATGGCGACCAAAACGCTAATTGGATTGGCCATTTTGACAACCATTTAGCAATCTTTATGAATGAGAGATTATCTTGATGAATGTAGTAAGCATTCATATATGACACCATATGTTTGTTGTGCTTACTAATTACATTGAATGGTATTTAACATCACAACAATGCCCGCAGACCAATTGAATAACTTATGTAGTCGGGCTGCGCATTGGATAGCAGCTGTGAAACCAACTTCTGAGGGTTGATCTGAAACGTTCCAAGTCGAGGACCTCGAGACTGCACATCAAGAGTCCTATAGGGACTTGCACTAAGTATTGCATTCATTGGACGAGTGTCTGTTTCATCGGCAATAGGCATGGGATGTCTATGCAATTTTAGTGAATTAGTTGACAAGGTTGTTAACTAACTGAACTGACTCGTGAGAATCGTCATATGGAAGCCTTGGAGGAATCATGTTAGTCGCATGCATATGGTGGCTATATCTTGGATCTAGTGAGAGATAACTGTATCTTCGATGCGGTCATTATAAGTCTTATCCAGTATAGTGGGAGTATGTAGTATGGACGGTAGATTTCAAGATAGAATCCGTCCCATATCCGTTTATTATGGTTATATCTCCTATACTTTGAGATGGTTTAAACTCTCCAAGTCTATGCCATAGCGATTGGTCAAATAGGAAATGATTTCCTTTGTCGATCAATAGAGTAAATGCATCTCAAGTATTCAGCATAGTTGCTTGGTTTAAGATGGGAAACAACGCCCAATTCCATGCCCTAGACTAAGACTAGGAGAAGGTCGATGAAAGGACCGGACCTGCATGGAACTCGAAAGCCTAAATGTTCACTCCAACATTCACCTAGTCTCTAGTGTCATGGACCATTGCTAGATGGACATCCATGGTGACGAACATTTTTTATTAATGGTTAATTGAAAATAATTAATTGAATTATATTTAATTAATTATATATGTTGGACACAGTGCCCAAGTCTAGCTGAGGGTGAACCTAAAGAGTCACACAAAAATTACTATGAAATTGATGGAATTAATTTAGAATTAATTTGAGAAGAAACGAATTAATTTAATTGGATTAAATTAACCCAAGGAGAATATATAAATGATTGGATCATTTCTTTAATAATCCATTTGATGGATGACTCAATAATTAATTAATTAGATTAATTAATTTTTGGGCATAACACCTTTAAATTGATTGGATTAATTTATTAGGTTTGGATTATTTAATTGATTAGATCAATAAATTAGTGTTTGGGCTTAGATTTATTTAATTGGACTAAATGAATCTTTGGACTTAGTTGACTAAAATTAATTTAATCAATTATTGTTAAATGGACTTATGTTGAGCTTGAATTAATTTGAATAAATCAAGTCCGGTGCATACTTGAAGTCGAAGCCCATTTGAGGGAGGTTAGAGCAAGTTAAGAAGCAGTTGAAACTCCTTACCATGATGAATATGATGGAGTAGTTATTTCATCATAGTTGGAGGTTATATGCATGTGAGTGTATAGGTTGCCTACGAGGCAAACTTGGTAGTTATTGAATTTTGAATTCAATTGTATGTGATATGCAAAACTACACACATATCCTACATAACCTACCTCCTAATCCATGAATTTTGCTCTTTTTTCTCTCTGAAAATATTCTCCTTTTGTTCTATATTGAATTGGATTCAAGTAAGAACATTAAACAATCCAAAAGCACTAAACAATAGTGTTTGTTTGGAGTTGTTTTTATTCTTGTTCTTTATTCTATCTAGCAATAGAAAAAGAGCTATATATCTCCCATAGTGTGATGTGGAAAAATTAGATGAGTTCCAATTTGGATGTTAAAGTGAATGAAAGAGGAACTGAAAGGGAAACAACGCATGTTACTACCCATCTAAAGAAACAAAAGGTAAAGTTTCATGTTGTATTTCAAAGATTTTGTTTCATCCTTTAGCCACATGTCTAACATGCTTATATATTTGTTTGTAATTATGTTTTTGAAAAACGACCGTTGCTGCCCTACCGACTGGTCACCAATGAGCAGGGCGCGCGGACGGGCACGAGGAAACAGTAGCCTACACGCTGCCTGGCTCGGGACCTACTGGCGTGCATGCCGGCAGGGAAGCGCGCAAGCACACGCCCAGCACGCGCGCGCTGCCGGCAAGGGATGGTCGTTTGATGTTTTAATGTTGGGCCGTTTTGTGTCGTTTTTCCCAAAAAAATGGATTTTTCTTACTTCTGTAATTTTTTTTGTAATTATTAATTTTAGCTAATTTTAATTTTAGTTAAATTGGATTTTTCTGAAATTAAATTATACGGTAAATTAATTTGAAAATGGTTTCAAAACAAATGAAAAAATCGTACATTAGATGTATGGTTGATATTCATTTTTTAACTGTATTATTAGTATGTCATTTTTTGCATTTAATTATATTTTGTGGTATTTGATATTGGATATCTTTTGTTAAATACGTCGATTGTATTTATTTATTTAGCATGTTTATATTTAATATAAATGTGTTAATTATTATTTATTGATTGAAAAATGGAGATGATCACAAAGCCCATTGGCCGAATGCATGGTTTACTCTTATGTTGGGTGAGGCCTGTGTGCCTCTTTGTTTTAATTCCTTCTTTAGTTTTTAGCCTTGAAATGATAAAGCTTGCTTCTCAATCTTTTTGTATTCCCCCACCTTTTGATTAGGTTTTCAATTTCAATTGTAATGAGTGTAGTTATGAATGTTAGGTTTCATTTATTTTGAATAAATGTAAGCTTCCAAGGAGATGAAGACCTAGGCCTGTCAAGGTGCTCACGATGGAAAAAGAACAAAGAGGAAGGCCCATTAGAATGATAATAGGTTACTATTTTGTAATAGTTAGGCCACGCCCTAGATTGACCATAGACTCACAGGGGGCTCAATGGGTTACTTAGGATTGGGCTTGTGATCATCCAACATAGGCATGCTAGGCTGTTTTTGCATGTGGTATATGTTTTAATATTTGAATTATGATGTGTTTGGAATGCATTTGTTTATACTCAATGATTAAAACTGATAAATGCAAAAATCTTATAATGATGAGGTCTCGGTTACAACAAACTTAAATCTCACTTGGATGGTCCAAGTTAAATATTACGCCCATAATAGATTGAAATTCAAATGGTTTGATCAAATTCAAGCCCTCCATCCACAACAATGTGGTGTGGATGCTACTTTCACCCATTCGTGGTTTCACGAGTTGTGGCATGTTTGGAATGGAAGAAAGCTATACTATTATTGTGAACGATTGGGATATACTCCTGTTTCCCTGTCTCACGGGTCGTGGGGGCGGCAGTTGAGATATTCGTTTGATTAATGGATCGGGACTAACGCTAAGTAACGTGATTCGCTTGGAGTCCTCAAGATCATGTGAAGAGGGCAGGCAAAATAACTTGGGGATCTCATTGGATGAGAATGGTATACGTTACCTCCCACAAATCTTTTTTCCATGTGAATCATAAAAGCGGGGCATGGAGAATTGCGTTTGTGGACTCCAAGCCCACTAGAAAATGGTTTCTCGAAAATCCCACTTGAGAGTGGTTACCTTTTTCAAGAAATAGTGGGACAAGTGAATGACTGAAAATCAAGTCTTAAACTTGATATATAATATTAAAATAATCTACTAAAGTTCTGTTTACATTTGATGTAGATGTCTAAGAATCCACTCACTGCAATTCTTGAGACTAATAGATTTAACGGAACAAACTACAATGATTGGCTATAAAATCTTAGGATTGTCCTAGATTTTGAGAACCAGAACTATGTTCTGGATAGGTCTCTTCCTCTGACCTTACCGGAAGGGTCCACATGCGAAGAACGTTTGACGTTCGAGTTGAGGACAACCGAAAGGTTCGTAGTATCATACTGGGGTCTGTGACCAATGTCATCCAGAAATAGTACGATGGGCATGATGATGTCCAATCGATAATGCTCCACATGAGCCAGGTTTATGCGGTTTCGGACTGGCATATTAGATATGCTGTAACAAAATTATTTTTCAGTGCCAAGGTGATTGAAGGGTCTTCTGTACAGGAGCATGGGGTTAAGATGTTATCCTTTGTGCAGAAACTCAAAGACCTCAAGGCTGATCTTGAAAGAGAGACGTACATTAAGGTGATCCTTCAGTCTCTTCCTCCCTCCTTTGACCCGTTTATCATTAACTATAACGTGAATGGGCTTAACAAAGACCTTCATGAGTTGATAAATATGTAGGTCCAGTACAAGGTAACGATTGAAAAGTTTGCAATGTCGGTATTGGTAAGGGAGGCTTCGACTTCATAAGCGAATGGAAAAGGGGCTGGACGCTGGAGGAGGAAGAAGGGTAAGACAGAATCAGCTATTGCAAGCGCTCAGAGCGCTCCTATTACCCAGCTGAGCATGGTCAAATGGAAGAGGAAGGCGGTTCAGCAGTCATAAATTCCAAAAGATGTTTGCATTAATTGCCATGAAAAGAGGCAATAGAAGATGGAGTGTCCCAAAGCCCTCTATAATCAAGGTATAATTTGTTATTGAGCCTTAACATGACTACTACTATCCTTCTTGGGTATTGGATACCAGCTGCAAAGCTCATATCTGCAAATGGTTTGTAGGTGGTGAAAAGGAGTAGAAGGCTGAGATAAACAGTCCTGAAACTTAGCAATGGCAGGACTGTTGCTACTCTGGTTAAAGGACTAGATAGTCTTAGCTATTAGTGATCATGTTATGATTAAGTTTATAGGATATAATTATGTAACCTAGTATGATCAAATTATGTTTTTTCATTGTTGGACAATTTGGATTACATGATTTGATCAATGATGGTTATTTCATTTAACAAAGAATGGTTATTCTTATCTGCTAGGTTGTTTACGTAATTATTTCAACACTATCTCATAATTAGATTATGAATGCTCAAAACAAATGGTAAAATGGATAATCAAGATAAACTCACAAATCTGGCATGTGAAGGTAGGTCACATTTTCCTAGTTAGGATAAGGAAGTTGGTGAATTCAATGAGTCTAGAAATAGACAAGTTGAGTCTACAAGCTTGCAAGTTCTTCCTGAGCAAGATGAGGATCGAGAAGCACTTTGTAGGACAAAGTGTGCTTGCCAATGGTATATTAGATTGGATCCATTTAGATATCTATGAGTCATTTGAATACACATAGCCAGAAAGAGGTTCACAAGTCTATGGATCTTTGGAAGGTTCGGAGAATTAGACTTGAAGTGGAGAACCAAACTGGTTGCAAAATTAAATCCTTCGATTGGATCGAGGTAGTGTGTATCTAGTGGGAATTCTTGAAATATCTGATGAGAATGGAATTCTCACTCAGTGGAGTTCTTCCTTATAGTGCCAAAATTGAACAGTGTCTCTGATAAGCGAGGGATCGAACCTTGTTGGACTTGGTTCAATTGTTCTTTCACTGAACTATCTTGGCCCATGTGCCAAGACAAGCCTGTTCCACAACATATTTTAGTATATGGGATGGTCCTGTATACATTAAGAGGACTAATGGGAGGCAAACTAGGTTTGTACAGATTTATTTGTTATCATAAGATAAATTGGATTCATTGGATAACTGACATAAGGAGTAGCTCCTTGAGGAATCAAGTGCAGAGACACCTCAGTCAAATGTAGCAACATCATTTATAATCGAATTCTTCTACTAACTCATTATATTCCAGCCCCTTGAGGGATGACTTGAACACCTAGTTACCTAATAGGTACAGGTTTCTGTGTCTGACCAGTCAATTAGATTATGATCCAAAGACATCGGGAGAAGCGATGTAGGACATCTGGTTAGATGAATGGCTTGGAGCCATGAGATTCGACATAGAGTACAAACTAGGTTTGAAACTTCCTGTATCTGGAATATTCGTGTAGACAAGGTCATGCAGGGTATGACTTAAGTCGAGAATGAGTTGGAAGGTTAGTGGAAGCTTAGCTATGTTCCTAGTGTTTTAGGTGTGAACGTCTTACTCATTTGGAATGATGTGAAGATGTTGGGAAACACTGAAGCACAAACATGCAATTCTCCATGAAGGAATTAGATTCCTTCCCTTATCATAAGGTTAAGCTGTCCAAGACTCGGTCTTTGTGGACTGATGAGGAGCTTAGAAAGATGTTTGACATCCCCTATGTCTTTTGCCGTTGACAAAGATGTTTGACATCCCCAATTCTCCATGAATGTTGTTTGTGCTTTGAGCATAACAATGAATATTGGGAGTATATCAAGAAGGCACTACATAGCAGTCAAGATTACTCTTTAGTACCTGAATAAGGATTAAAGAAACATTCTTGATGCGAGTCAATTGGGAGTTGATTCTGGAAGGCTATGGCGATACTAACTTCCAATTATATGTGAATGGTGACTAGTCTTAATTTGAATGTACATTCAGACTTAATGGTGATGTGGTGGTTCGGAATGGTTTCAAACAAGATGCCATAAAGGTTTTCACCATGGAAGTCAAATGTATAGTGACTCTAATAGTTGCTCAGGAAGTGTTTTAGATGAAAAATCACATCCAATAGTTGAATGTGGAGCCTAGCACGGCCAAGCGAGTAGTTACCTGTAGGATAACAACTAGGCAGTGGCACAAGCAAAAGGGTCGAGATCCCATCACAGATCCAAGGAATATTTTTAGACGCCACCATCAGTTTGGAACGATGGTAGGAAGAGGTGACGTGCGGTTGGACCGCGTCATTTCGGTAGAAAATATGCTAAACCCATGAGACTGAGCAGGTATCGCAGATTGCTCACTCAGATAGGTCTGAGGCGTATGGGCAATTGGCTTTTGGTCAAGTGGGAGGTTGTTAGAAATGGTGACCAGAAATCTAATTGGATTGGCGGTTTGGGAACCATTTAGCAATCTTTATGATTGTGATATTATCTTGATGAATATACTAAGCATTCATTTGTGGCACCATGTGTTTGTTGTGCTTACTATTTACGTTGAATGGGGTTTTAACATCACAATAAATGCCTACAATCCAATTGAATAACCAATGTAGTTGGGCTGCTCATTGGATGGCAGCTGTGAAACCAACTTCTGAGGGTTGGTCCGAAATGTTCCAAGTCGAGGACCTTGAGGCTGGGCATCGAAAGTCCTATAGAGACTTGCACTAAGTATTGCATTCATTGGATGAGTGCCGAATTTAATCAGCGATAGACATGGGATGTCTATGCAATTTTAGTAGATTAATTGACAAGTTTGTTAACTAATTGAACTGACTTACGGGAATCATCATATGGAAGCCTTGGAGGCTTGGTTGGTATGATTTGAATTCTCGTCTTCGCTAGTACAGGATTAGTCCTTGGCCTTGAAGAATCATGGCAGTCGCATGCATATGATAACTATATCTTGGAACTGGTGAGAGATGACTGTGTCTTTGATGTGGTCATTATAAGCCTTTTCCATTGTCGTTGGGTTATGTATTGAGGATGGTGGATTTCAAGATAAAATCCGTCCCCTATCAGTATATGATGGATATATCTCCTCTGCGCTTTGAGATAGTTTAGACTCTCTAAGTCTATGGCCATAGCGATTGGTCGAATAGGAAATGGTTTTCTTTGTCGATCAATAGGGTAAACGCATCTTAAGTATGCAGCATAGTTTCCTGATCCAGGATAGGAACCGACGCCCAATTTCATGCCCTAGACTAAGTCCCGGGAGATGGTCAACGAAAGGACCATACTTGTATGAAACTCGAGAGCCTAAATGTTCACGCCAATATCACCTAGTCTCTAGTGCCATGGACCATTGCTAGATGACTACCCATGGTGATGGAATTTTTTATTAATGGTTAATCGGAAATGATTAATTAAATTAGATTTAATTAATTATTTATGTTGGACACAATGCCCAAGTCTAGCTGAGAGTGAACCTAAAGAGTCACACACAAATCACTATGGAATTGGTGGAATTAATTTAGAATTAATTCGAGAAGAAATGAATTAATTTAATTGGATTAAATCAATTCAAAGAGAATATATAAATGATTTGATCATTTATTTAATCGTTAGGCTAAAAATAATTTAATTAATTATTGTTTAATGGACGTTCGTTGGGCTTAATTTAATTTACTAAATCAAACTTAGTCCATACTTGAAGTCTAAGCCCATTTGAGAGAGGCTGGAGCAAGTTAAGAAGGAGTTGAAACTCCTCACCATGATGAAGATAATGGAGTGGTTATTTCGTCATGGTAGAAGGTTATATGCATGTGTGTGTATAGGTTATTTCATCATGGTTGTATTCAATTGTATGTAATACAAAAAACTACACATGTATCATGTACAACCAATACCTAATCTCTCCAAAAATGTTCTTCTTTTTGTTCTACATTGAATTGGATTCAAATTAGAATGCAAAATATTCTAAAACGCACTAACCAGTAGTGTTAGTTTGGAGTTATTTTTTCTTCTTGTTCTTTCTTCTGTCTAGCAATAGAAAAAGAACTATATCTATTCCTTAGTGTGGTGTGAACAAATTAGAGGGGTTCTAATTTGGGTCCTAAAGTGAACGGAAAAACGTAAAGGGAACAACGCACGTTGCTGCTCAACTATAGAAACAAAAGGTAAAGTTTCATGTTTGTTTCCATGCTTCTTGTTTCATCCTCTAGCCTATCGTCTAGTATGTTTATTTATTTATTATTATACTTTTGACAAATACCGAACGCCCGGTAATTTCAAAGGGAACACAAATACCAAACGCCCGGGAATTTCAAAGGGGTGTTCCCTTTGAAATTCCTGGGCGTTCCGTGTAACACACCTTTGAAATTTTCGGGCGTTCGGTGTTTGTCAAAAGCATAATAATAAATAAATAAACATGCTAGACGAGAGGCTAGAGGATGAAACAAAAAGCGTAGAACATAATATGAAACTTTACCTTTTGTTTCTTTAGAAATTTGCAACGTTCGTTGTTCCCTTTATGTTCTCCCTTTCCGTTCACTTGAGAATTCAATCTAGAATTCCTCTAAGTTGTCCACACCACAAAATAAAAAATGTTAAGTTCTTATTCTATTGCTAGATAGAACAAAAAACAAGAAGAAAACAACTCCAAACACAACACTATTGTTTAGTGCTTTTGGATTGTTTTGTGTTCTAATTTGAATCCAATTCAAAATAGAACAAAAAGAAGAATATGTTTTAGAGAAAATGAAGAGAAAATTCATGGCTTTTGTGTTGGTTATGATGGATATGCGTGTAGTTTTGTATATCACATACAATTGAATTCAAAATTCAATAACTACTAAGTTTGCCTCCAAGGCAACCTATACAACCATATTCATATAACCTCCAACCAAGATGAAATAACTCCTCCATCATGTTCATCATGGTGAGGAGTTTCAACTCCTTCTTAACTTGCTTCAACCATCCTAGGGCTTGGACTTCAAATATGCACCAGGCTTGATTTAATCAAATTAAATCAAGCCCAACCAAGTCCAATAATTCATTTAATCCAATTAAATAAATTTAAGCCCAAATGCTAATTAACTGATCCAATCAATTACGTAAGTCAAACCTAATAAATTAATACAATTAATTTAAAGGTGTTAAGCCCAAAAATTAATTAATCCAATTAATTAATTCTTGAGCCATCCATCAAATGGATTGCTAAATAAATGATCCAATCATTTATATATATTCTCCTTGAATTAATGTAATCTAATTAAATTGATTCTTTTCTTGAATTAATTACACCAATTCCATAGTGATTTGTGCATGACTCTTTAGGTTTACCTTCAACTAGACTTGGGCTTGTGTCCAACACAATGATTAATTAAATCCAATTTAATTAATTTATTTTCAATTAACCATTAATCGAAAATTCCCGTCACCTTGGGTGGCCGTCTAACAGCAGTTCATGGCACTAGAGGCTAGGTAAATGTTGGCGTGAACATTTAGGCTCCCAAGTACCATATGGGTACAGTCGTTCCATCATCCGTCTCCCGATCTAAGTCTAGGGCATGGAATTGGGCGTCGGTTTCCATCCTGAACTAGATACTATGCTCGATAACTCGAGATGCGTTTGCTCTATTGATTAACGTAGGAAACCATTCCCTACTCAATCAATCGTTATGGCCACAGACTCTAAGAGCACGAACCATCTCAGAGCACTAGGAGACTCAACTGTCATATACTGACAGGTGATGGATTTTATTGGGTTAAAATTAATTTAATTAATTATTGTCAAAATGAACTTTTATTGGGTTTGATTTAATTTAATTAAATCAAGCCCGGTGCATATTTGAAGTCCAAGCAAATTTGAGGGAGGTTGGAGCAAATTAGGAAGAAGTTGAAACTCCTCACTATGATGAATATCATGGAGTGGTTATTTCATAATTGTTGGAGGTTATCTGCATGTGGTTGTATAGGTTACCTTGGAGGTAAACCTGGTAGTTTTTGAATTTTGAATTCAATTGTATGTGATATACAAAACTACACACATATCCAACATAACCTACCTCCTAAGCCATGAATTTTGCTCCTTTTTTCTCTCTAAAACTATTCTCCTTTTGTTCTATATTTAATTGGATTCAAGTTAGTGCATAAAACAATCCAAAAACACTAAACAATAGTGTTTGTTTGGAATTATTTTTCCTCTTTTTTTTTATCTATCTAGCAATAGAAAGAACTATATCTAATCTATAGTATGGTATGGACAAATTAGATGGGTTCTAATTTAGATCCTAAAGTGAACGAAAGACGAACAAAAAGGAAAACAACGCACGTTGTTGCTCATCTAAAGAAACAAAAGGTAAAGTTTCATGTTGTATTTTCAAGCTTTTGTTTCATTGTTTAGTCACATATCTAACATGCATATATATTTGTTTGTTATTATGATTTTGACAAACACCGCACATTACGGAATTTCAAAGGAAGCACCCCTTTGCATTATTTTAATTTTTTTTATTGCACACTTCCGCCTCGTTCCCAGATCAGACCGATTCTTTCAGGTAGATCTATCAAATTTACAGAAATTGGTGAAATCCTTTTCCTAACTTGAGATTGTGGACATAGTCAATATTCAAACCAACGAAATTACTCCAACACTAACACCACCGTAGGGAAGTACAAGTTCCAATGATCCTCCACAAGATCATCTAATGAGGAAAAGTACAGATTTTCACACCAACGCAACACCAACTTTTGTGGGAACCAGACTTAAAGAAAATCCATGGAGATATCCAACGAGAGTGCCTGAACATACGCCTTGGGCAAGGACCATCCTCCAGCCCTTGCACCCATATAGCACCATACTCAACCTGGATGTTATCGACTTCCGAAACATCGAGAAATAGAGTAGTGACTCCTACCCTAGCAATTCCATAGGAACCTCTTCAGACGAAGATCATGGTGGTTCAAATCAAAGGCCAAATCACACAAATTTGGACAGGAAATAGGACGAACAAGGGCTTCATCCCAAGGATCTAGACGAATAGATAAAAGATCCATAGGAGGAACCACAACAAGGAGAACTTTTAGGCGGGCCCATACCTGAGTCAATGAAAGCTTCAAAGGCTACAACTGTTGGACCACAGAGCAAAAGGTCATATCTCTCCTGACTACCCATAAAAACGTGGTGACTTGCGCAAATTTGAAGCCATGGATGACATCCTAGATGTAATCTACTATGGAGATCTGGCACCTATTTACCAATTCGGAGACCTTCCTTCAGATGAAAGCATCTATGAGGAAGAAATAAAAACTGATTCGGATGGACCTACAACCGAGTCAGAACAATTAACAAGGGAGATAGACTACAAAGAAAACATCACATAATCTACAAAGTAAGCTCAAGTAAGTTTCCTATACCTATTCAACTTACGGGTAATATGATGGAAATGCAGCTTATTCCTAAAGACGAAATTCTTGAAGAATTAAGTAAACTTAGAGAAGAAATAGTTGTTACTATGAGACGGATCCACATAGGAACTATTGAAGTAGTAATAAAACTAACTTTTAAGGAAGGAATTGATTATGAAATACATTTATCAATAGTTGATAAAAGAATCAACAACTTAAGAGATGGTTGTCTTGGGACAATGATAGATAATTTGTATGCAGGAAAATTAATATTTGACATTCATCCTAGAACTGCATACAGCCTAGCAAACCACGATTTTAGCAGAGTCTTAACCCTTCATCAGGATTTTAAAAGAAAAGATTTTATGAAAAAAGGTAATAGATCATATTCTATAACTTGTAGAATAGCTTAGGCCCTTTCCAACACACATCATTCTGGTTTGTTTCTTAGGAAATAGTACATTGAGATTTCTAGAATTTTCAAGAAATTTGCTAAGGTAATGATACCAGATCTAATTAAGATACCTAGAATAGGTGGTGTTGATATTGTTATAGAAGATCGTCCAGTTTTAAATTGAACTCTTAGCTATAGAACTGAGTTTAATAGTAGAATGTCATTTTTGAAAGATAGGATTACATGCTACAAAGAAAAAGAGAAAGATTTGTTAAAAGATTTAACTTCTCAAGAGATTAGGGTAGATAACGTTAAACTTAGATGCTCTGAAGGATGGAAAAAAATAAAAGCTATATTTGACATTACTAAGAAAAAAAACTTTTTCCCTTGTGATGATTTATATCTTTTCTAGCAACCTGTTATTGGTAGATATGAAGACATGCTAGAAATAGCAGGCCATGAAATTCTAGTTGCAGGTGTTGTGGAACGAGAAAATGAGTGTATGACTTTAGGGTTAAGTCCTCGAAGACCATAAACCATGGGGAAGAACATACGGGATGGGGAATTTAGTCTTGAAAGGGTTACAAGAAGGATTGAATGATGAGTCACTTTTCTATATACATATTTGTCAATATGTTGTATGTTAATATAAGACAGAGTATTTTGCAACTTATATTGATTTAGAATCGGGGATTTGCACAACAAATCCGAAGCTTTTCTTAAAGAAACAAGGGAAACTTTAACCGTTATTGCAGGAAGGGTTTCTCGCAAAAAATCCTAATACTCAATAAGAAGATACAAGAAGCCAAGATCATGATTGGAGGAGCATTTGGAACATCCTAGTTTAGGGTAAAAACGCCCCCTATCTACTTTCATGATACAGGTGAATGATATCTTGCTAGGTAATAATTTTATTCAAACATTTATAGGATATATGCAGGATAATCAGATAAATCTGTTAATGCTTACTACTAACTATGGTAGCAAGATATAAGTTTTGCTAAGAGAAAAGGCATTTAACAGGATAATGCCTATAAATTTTTTTTGCAAGTGTGGTGATTTCGATGCCAGATTGACTCATCCAAAAATAAAGGATAAGAGGAAATGTGGTAAAGTTCTTTTGCCTTTCAGACAACAGAGACTCATCAAGAACGATAGCTTGTATTAGAAATTTGGCGAAGAAATTAGAACCTCAAGGCAGCATTGTAGGAGCTAAAGTCGCTATATATTAGCGAAGAAAGCAAGCTCTCTCTTGAGAATGTCAAGAGACTTATCCAAAGGAATTTCAGTGGAAACCCTCTGGTGGGATAGAACAAGATCGAAGAAACTCTAAAAGTTAAAGAAGAATGCAAGTACAGGTATGTTCGGTACAAGCCTATGCAGATGAACATGGACAGATAAGAAGGATATGTAAATGATTATCAAAGAGAATATCAATCTTGGACTAATCGAGCCTGGAATTTCTGCTTACACTGGCCCTGGATTTTTGGTATGAAACCATGGTGAGATAAAAAGAGGTAAACTCAGGTTGGTAATCAACTGTCAAGGCATTAATAAAATATTAGAATTTGATAGTTCTAATATTCCTAGTAGAGACCAATTAATTGATTGCATTAAAGGTACAAAAGTGTTTACTGAATTCAATTGTAAATTTAGTTTTTATCAGATAAAGATGGGGAGTGAATCGAAGAAACCTACTGTATTCTCCACACCATAGGGACAATATATTTGAAAAATACTTTCAATGGGTTTAGCTAATGCACCCCAGATATTTTAAAGAAAAATGGATAATCTTTTAAAGAATTTTTTTGAGTTCATGTTTGTAACATTGTCAACATATTGATTGTATCTAAAAATATGGAAGATCATATTAAACATCTTTAAAATACTTTCTGATGCATGCTATAAAGAGGGATTAATGCATTTTGAAAAGAAAGCTACTATAGCGACCAATAAAATTAAACTTTTACAAATTCTTATTGACGAAATAAGTATTGAGTTACACGATCATATTGCATAGAAAATCCACAATTTTCCAAACGTAGTCAAGGATAAAAAGCATTTGCAAAGCTTTTTGGGAGTCGTTAATTTTGCAGATATCTTTATCAAGGATCTTGCAAAATACGAAAGGATATCCGACCACTCTTGAAAGAAATAGAAAGTTCAAAGTGAAAATGGGAGGTAATTCATTTGCAAAGGGTCCATGAGCTAAAAACAGGTTTGCAGTAACCTGCCAAAGCTTGTCAAACCACAAGATGAGAATGAATTGGTAGTCCATGTAGATGCCAATGAATATAGATGGGAAGCAGTGCTCATGAAAAGGACCATTACCGGGGAAGAATCTTGAAGATGTACAGGAGGGTTATTCTTAGAACAACAAGCCCAAGTGTGGCACATCAACGAGAAAGAGTTTTTTGCAGTCTGGAAGGCTTTTAAGAAATGGCCTTTATATTTACTTGCTAAAGAATTCACGTTAAAAGTTAATAATACAAGTGTTAAGGCTTTCCTGAAAAATAAATTAGAATACAAAATTGAGAAAGCTCGTATTATCATATGGCAAGTTGAATGTCAATATTATTGTTATAATATTATCGTTATAAAATCTCACGAGAATGTTCTTGTAGAGTTCCTAACAAGAGATGGAGGCATCTGAAGCAAACTCCATCATTTTGAAGTTCAGACACCATAGAGAAAATCTTGAGGACCTTAACAAGATGTTCGGACAGCTAGCAGTAAATGCCCAAGTTGCATAATAAATTCAAAGAGTTGATCTAGACACGGTCCAGGTCGCTAAAAGGAGTTCCTCATCAACATTCACCTTGCTATTGAACAACCTACAAGAACCAATTTGGGCATCACCTTTACGGATGACTCACGAGTTGAGGGAGCATGACCCTAAATATGCCCTTAGAGTACAGGGCTCTAGACCTGTAGAGTCGGATTCAAGTACCAATTCCACGAGCCCTTGCCAGACTCTGGTGACAAAGCAACAATTACGTCACAGGAAGTGCAAACTCTTGATGATTTAAGTCAACCCAACGCCTCTGGGTTAAAAGAGGGAGTGATTAGCCTTAGGCCGATAACATGCACCTCTAAGGCTAATACTAACGATTTGATATTTTCTTCTTCTTCTTGGCAGGTTTACCAGCAAATATGGAAAAAATTAAGCAAAGGCATTAATCCAAGCAAGATCATCATCGAAACATCCGGAAAATACAAATGTCCGAGAATGGTATGATTTTAGAGCCTTGGCTTCAATTCATACTATGTCACCAAGTTTTTCAGAAATTTCAAAGCTTCCGGAATGGAATAGTAGGGCAGTCTATGTCTCTTAGCAAAACAACCCCCACTTGAAAAGAGGAGATATTCTGGAGTTAAAATTTGTATGAGGACTCCAGAAACAACAGGAAAGGGGTCTCATCCAGCCTTCCATTTCATCAAGCTACAGAGACCATAAATGGTAGCTTTTCACATAATTAAAGCTACCTCAGGAGAAGCTCCCCTGGTATCAGCTATTATTGAAGATGATATCTCTACCAGAAGAGCTTGGGAATTATGGATCTGTCTCACTAAGATGGACAAATGAAGGATCGTGTGGTCCGGCCAGAGAACATGCAAGCGAAAGTGGTAGAGCGTAAATGCATAATAATTAAAATTAAAGCGTAAAAACAACGAATATAAAGGGTGTACCCTTGGAGTTCCCCAACGTTCGATGTATAGAAAAAAAAATAAATATACACGGGGCTAAGGCGAATATGCATAAATCGAAAAGCAATAAAAAGTAGAAATATGTTACCTCCGTTTTCTAACGTTCGGGGCAAAGGTTGTTCACTTGAGGCTCTAATGCAGGAATCTCTAATTTGTCCACAATACACCAGAATTAAAATCTCAATGCTCTCTTTGCAAGAAGAGAACAAGAGAAAAAATTGCTCTAAAAGCAAGAGGGAGGGGGAGGTCGAGAGAGACTAGGAAGGAGGAGGATTTTTTTTATTCTGTTGTATATTACGTAATAATAATATTCCTTTAATAAATTATACACAATATAATATATATATATATACCTTGTATAGATGTACATGAATGTGTCTATATACATTTATTCATCTATATGGTATGTCTTCTTAATTCCAAATCAAGAAGATGGCCAAAATTATAATTTGTTATCCATTTATTTTCTTCCATAGAGTTTTTCAATGGACTCAAAAAGGTGGGTTGGCCGATTTTTATGCTTAAAAATATAAGCCCAATGAATTTTTATTTAAATTCAATTTTAATAAAAATTCATCCAATTGAGGCCAATATGTATTTAATCCAATTAAATACACAAGCCCTCATTGTTTTTATTAGTTGATACACAAGCCCTCATTGTTTTTATTAGTTAACAAGGTCCAACTTATTAAATAACAAGGACAAGCCCAACATAAATTAATTGCACTAATTTATCCTTGGGCTTTCCATCCAATGGATCTCTCATTTGTAAGTAATCTAATTACTTGTGGAATTAATTCAAATTAATTCCTTGTTCTTTCCCGGTAATTTGTGTGTGACTCTTTAGGTTCACCTTTCAGCTAGACTTGAGATAGTGTCAACACTATTGTTAATTAAATCTAATTTAATTAATAATTTTTTATTAACCCTTAACCAAGAAAGCCCATCACCATGGGTGGCCGTCTAGCGACGGTTCATGGCACTAAAGACTAGGTGAATGTCCGTGTGATTGCTCAGGCTCTCGAGTCCATACGGGTACGGTCCTTCCGCCTACCGTCTCCCGACCTTTAATCTAAGGCATGAAATTTGGTGTCGGTTCCCATCCTGGACTAGGCATTTATGCTTTAATACTTGAGACCACGCTACACTTAATTGATTGACATAGGAACCTCCTTTCCTATTCGATCAACCACTGTGGCCATAGGTTCATAAGGCGTAAGCGCGTCTCCAAGTGCATAGGAGACACCTCTATCAAATACTAATAGGGGATGGATCCTCTTCTTGGTACTCACCGACCTCGTTACATACTCTGACTGCACTGGACGAGGCTTATGATGATCATATCTGCGACACAATCACCTCTCACGCACATCCAAGATACAGTCATCGTATGCACGTGACTGTCGTGGTTCCTCAAGTCTGAGGACTACTCCCATACTATCGAAATCGGGGATTCGAGTCATACCAACCAGCTTCCAAGGCATATGCGATCCCCATGAGTCAATCCAATTGATTCGACACCTAGTCAATCAACCCACCAAGATTGCATAGACACCCCACGTTTGTCACCGATGAAACACGGTACTCACTAATTGAATGCGACTCTTATTGCAAGTCTCCATAGGCTTCTCAATGCCCAATCTCAAGGTCCTCGACTTGAAACGTCTCAGACCCAACCTTTTGGCAATTGGTTTCATGAAATGCGCGGCTCAATTGCACAATTTCCAATTGGTCTATGGGCTTTGTTGTGATGTTCAAGCATATGCAAACATAGATAATGAGCACAACAAAGTAAATGCCAAATAAACGAATACCCATTTTATTTACTTAAAATAATATTACATAATATCAATTAATTTCAAAATAGAATATATCTAGGCCAATCTAATTGACTTTTTTATCATCTATCCTAACAACAAAGTCAAGTATCCATTCAAAATTTCTCAAATAAAGTGAATGGATCATTCCTATTAAACTCCATGACCAAAAAAAGTACTGGGTTCGCAGAAAGATTATTTAAAAAGAAGTGGATGTTGATTTAAAAAAATAAGTACAACGACCGAAGCAATAAGGATGAAGACGTGCAACATGTTGCATGTTGGGCAATGGCATAACCATGTACGCTTTTGCTGCAAGAAACAAGAGAAGCCCTGTTTGGGATAAAAATTCGGGTTATCCAAAAGAAACCCAAACCAAATCAGGACAAGGGTAAAAGAAAGAATTTTTACAGAATAAAGTAAAAATTGGAGAATGTAATATGTAAAAATTCAAGAATGAGACTGTCGGAAGAAAACAACAAAGGCCAACAGTCAGCAAAGCAGGAACACATGACCAACAAGGCATCATGATTACCAGCTGGAAAGTACATGGGGATGACGAACGAAATAACGTTATCCAGAAAAAATAAGGTAATGAAGAATGCAATGAGGTCATCTAAAAATAAGTTTGAAGTCGTGTTTGAACTCCGGGGATGATTATAAATAAGGAAGTAATGAAGCAGATGGAGATCATCAGAAAACTTCTCCAACTCTTCCCAGCATAATATTTTTTAGTCTATCCAAGTCTTTATAGTTTTTCCTAATTCTTAATTTATGGGGGTTTCCTCAACAAGTCAAATCATCTATCATATGAGAGGTTAAATATTTGTCTCCTCTAATAGAGGAAATAATATCTATTTAATATTTCATATATTTCTCCAATAAAAGTAAGGCCTCTGTTCAACTTGTTGTCCAAAATTCTATTAAGTTCCTATATTGGAGTGTCTTCTACGCCCTAAGGTAGGAAAAGAAATAGAGTTGTGTTGTTTGTTGCTGAAGGAGTCAAGTGCCTGCAAACCATCTATTGTGGTAGTGTAATTGGAAGAAGTCCGTAAAACTGAGGAATTTGAATACCCAAGAACAAGGCGGTCGAAAAAAATATGACTTTATGAGGACTTGATTTATTTCGAAAGCATGTTGAACCTAATTATGAGTATAAGGGGTAGTTAACAAGAAAAGCAAAAGGATTTGATTAAATGACCAATACTGTTAAAATTCTGGAAATTTTTGGACTACAAGTGTTGACCAAGTAAAGTAGGGGACAAAAAGTGATAATGGCCCTATTTAATGAGACAAAAAATGCAATTAAACCTTTCTTTAGTCATCCAAGTTAGTTTTCTCTGGTATGCATAGATGTAAAAGACATGACATTGTTTCTTTATAATTTTCCTTTTGACATGAGCATGTATCTTAATATCTTTGTTTATATACGTCCGTCTAGATAAATATTTTTTCTTATGTTATTTAGGTTTGTCAATATGCACTTCTATACTTTTTGACATAAACAAATAGTCTATTTTTATGGATTTCATTATTATAATGTGTATACAATTCAAACGAGAAAAGTATAATTTTTTATTCACTTACAAAATTCAACATGATTCCTTTACTGCAATATTCTGTATTACAGCAATTTAAAACCTTCATTTTGTTTGGTGTATCACTTTCTGCAAGAGGTTTGCAAATATCATTATGAATCCATCATACTCTGAAAGTCAATCTTTTAGGACTTAGTATATGGGAATCTTCATTCTTACGTAGAACAAATTTATTTTTATATAGTAGATTTTTTTTCTTTTATACTCTCTATCTCTCTTAATTATTATCTTCAAAGTACAACTAGGCGAGCAAAAAATCATGTATTTCTAATTGAACTTATTTGTGAGAAGAAGTATCTCAAGCGATTATCCCCTCATCAAAATATGCCACGTGATAGATTTTCTTCTGTTGCAAATATCATAATTAACAATGTTTTGAGTTTCTTTTATTTTCATTGTCTAAAATTTCTAGTCTTTCATTGTATAGGTTAAGTTCTTGATTTGGAACAAGCTTAGGTTTATAATTTCCATACTATATTTGTATATGTGTAGGAAGACAAATTCTGGGTTAAAGTGACAGCAACAATTATGGACATTGATAAAAACTATTACTATATGGCTTGTGATAATTGTTTGAAAGGCATGACTGGCGAGTATGGTTGGGAAATTACTTGAAATTTTTGTCGTGCAGAAACTATTGCCAAGCCAAGGTTATGATTTTCAATCATTTAATTTATTTATTTAAACTCTTTTGGTTCATTTCTTTATGAAAAGTGATGGTACAAGTAGGTTATGTATACCTTTCTAATTACTTCTTTTCAACTATTTAGAACCATGTTTGCTATCATACTCTTCGACGGCACAACACAATTGGATGTTATTTTTGGTAACTTGGCAAAGAATCTTCTCGGTATAACTACACTTGAACTCATGAAAAATGAGGAAGAGGTTGGTTATTTGGTATTTTACTCTATAAATAAAAGTGTTCATACTAATGCTATTCTTTTACTTGAATAAAGTATGGTTCATTTTCTCCTAAACAGAACAAAACGTTGGATTGTGATGCCATAAATAAACATTTGAATGGAAGACGATTCATTGTTTATATAAAAAAGAAAACTGTGGACACTCATTATGACATTGGATATCACTACATTTCTCTTCACTCATTGAAGAAGATGTCGACCAGTCCCCAAAAGTCCATGCTGAGGAATGTTCATCTTCACACTCTTATGTTGCTGGGATGCACCTTATTTAGTATCTCATTAACTTTCAAAACAGATGATTTAATACTTTGTACTTATGTATTGATTTATCAAATATCAGATTTATCAACTATTGGTGTTGATAATTCTCTTAATGTTGCTACTACATCTATGAATGAACATCTTCTCCAGTCAAGCAATGATTCACAGGATGTTGCAAGTTTGTCAATTTCACATCCAAAGTGATTAGTGATGGTGTTTGTAAAAGTAATTCCTCAGTTAATATGTAAATAAACAACAATCAAATAACTCATCAGGTTTTTTATAGGTTTCATGTGTGGTAATCTCTTTTGCCGGTACTCCTTGATGATCTATTTTGTCCATGCACCTGCTACTTAGTAGTTTTGAAGTTTTAAATCTTTCCTCAGTGTTGCATGTGTTGGTACGATGGGAAAAAACTTGTTATGTTATATAAAGTCATCACATCTTTTCTTATTAATCAATTTTATATAAATTCCGTTCTTTTGATCATGAGTTTTGCCTTTTGTTCTTTAGATGCTATAGATCAATCAGTGAAGATTGATCTTATGCGATCAAGATTTCCGTTGCTCAACTTCAAAAAGGGATTCTTTGTTAGGAATATTGGTTTCTGTTTCAAATTCAATCGATTATTTTATTTCATACTGTATGATTCTAAAACTTGTGTTGCAGTGAAATAATTTTCTATAAATATAAGATTATATTATGAAATATGCATATGAATTTCATATTTGATTAAAATTGAATCAACCCATAGCATATGTTCACATAGTCTTAAAAATAAAACTCCAAGTAAAAAAAAAAAAAAATACACATTTCTTGACTTTACTTTTGGTTATGGGTAGGTGAAAGACAAAGATTTTTTTTTTTTTTATTCTTGTTCATATTTTCTTATTTCATTTTTGTGACAATAATAATTACTTTATTCTCATGAACTGATATTCCAGCGGAACAAATTCTCGTAAATTCTTATATTATTCACTATTATAACTATTAATTAAGAGATAATAAATTTTTACCGTGCAAGCGTTTCTAGTAATTATATATGTAAGATGTACTTCACTGCGAGGGTTTTATAGCCCATTTTTCATCATTTTAGCCGACTTATGCACAATAAGTTGTCAATAAGTCTGGGTCAGATTCAATTCTGAACCTAGCTTTCTCTCCACTTGAGCCGAGCTTGGAAAAGGTGGATCTCGGGCTTTGATATTTTGGACTTAATCAACCTTTTTTAACATATTTTAGATACATTTTTATAATGTATATATTAATAATTTATGGCACACTCTGTATTTGTGTAACTCTTTATAATAATTTAAAGAAAAATATTTATATATGAAATTATATATGTGGATTAAAATAATGTTGTAAATAGTTTGTAGTTATAATCTATATATGAGTAATATATATATATATTTGGAAAGTTTTAATATTTTCAGAACTTAATACATTGCTTATATAAATTTTTAAAGATATAATAATATATATATATATATATTTCAATAGTATTATCGGCTCATTTTTATAAAATTATGGTGATGTTATTTTTTTCAAAAAAAACTAATTTTTAATATATTAAAAACTCGAAAATGGGTCTCTTGGGTCCTGGATTTAGGTAAGTCGGATCTCAAGTCCAAGAAATTCTTAAAAGGTAATGTCCCAAATTTTGGCAAATCTGATCAATTTACATCCCTAAATATTACCTTAATTTCTACTCTAATGGTAGATTCTTTTGACTAAAATATTTTTTCTCTAGTTATTTAGTTAAAACTTTATTTTCCTTTAATTATTAGTTCAAGAGTTTTTTTTAAAAAAAATTGTGAATGCAGAAATGTTTTTGCTAAAATGCATTTTACTCTCCTATATTTGTTGAAATAGCTAAAAAACCCCTGTGTTTTGAAAAATTCAACAAAAAGTACCACTAAAAGAATCGGTATGACCCAGGAATGCGATGGAAGTGTAAAATAAAAATTTAAAATCGGTTCAAAGGGGTGTTCCCTTTGAAATTTCCGGGCATTTTGTGTTTGTCAAAAGTATAATAGCGAACATATAACATACTAGATAAGTAGTTAGAGGATGAAACAAAACATGAAACTTTACCTTCTGTTTCTATAGATGAGGAACAACATGTGTTGTTCCCTTTCTATTCTCCTGTTTCTATTGCTAGATAAAACAAAGAACAAGAAAAAAAAACAACTCAAAACAAACACTATTGTTTAGTGCTTTTGAATTGTTTTATGTTCTAACCTGAATCCAATTCAATATAGAATAAAAAAAGAATATTTTAGAGAGACAAAAACAGAGCAAAATTCGTGGCTTAGGAGGTAAATTATGTTAGATATGTTTATAGTTTTGTATATCACATAAAATTGAATTCAAAATTCAATAACTACCAAGTTTGCCTCCAAGGCAACCTATACAACCAAATGCATATAACCTCCAATCATATGAAATAACCACTCCATCATGTTCATCATGGTGAGGAGTTTCAACTTCTTCTTAACTTGCTCCAACCTCCCTCAAATGGGCTTGGATTTCAAATATGCACCGGGCTTGATTTAATCAAATTAAATCAAGCACAATCAAAGTTCATTGGACAATAATTAATTTAATTAATTAAATTAATTTTATCCAATTATGTTCAAAAATTTATTTAATCCAATTAAATAAATCTAAGCCCAAACACTAATTAATGATCCAATCAATTAATTAAGCCAAACCTAATAAATTAATCTAATTAATTTAAAGGTGTTAAGCTCAAAAACATAATTAATCCAATTAATTAATTCTTGAGTCATCCATCAAATGGATTGTTAAATAAATAATCCAATCATTTATACATTCTCCTTAAATTAATTTAGTTCAATTAAATTAATTATCTTGAATTAATTCCACCAATTTCATAGTGATTTGTGTGTGACTTTTTAGGTTCCCCTCAACTACACTTGGGCTTGTGCCTAATACAATGATTAATTAAATTCAACTTAATTCATTTATTTCTAATTAACCATTAATTGAAAATTCTCGTCACCATGGGTGGCCGTCTAGCAATGGTCCATAACACTAGATACTAGGTGAATGTTGGCGTGAGCATTTAGGCTCCCCCGTACCATACGGGTATGGTCTTTCCATCATCCATCTCCCAATCTAAGTCTAGAGCATGAAATAGGGCATCGGTTTCCATTCTGGACTAGACACTATGCTCGATAACTTTAGATGCGTTTGTGCTATTGATTGACGTAGGAAACCATTCTCTACTCAACCAATCGCTAGGGCCATAGATTTTAAGAGCTCAAACTATCTTAGAGCGCATAGGATATTCGACTGTCATATATTGACAGGTGACGGATTTTATCTTGGAACCCACTGTCCTCACTACATATTCTGATTGTACTGAACAAGACTTGTAATGACGACATCCAAAATACAATTATCTTTCGTCAAATCCAAGATACAACCATCATATGCATGCAGCTGTCGTGGTTCTTCAAGTCCGAGGACTAATCCCATACTATCGGAGCCAGGAAGATCTAGTCATATCGATCAAGCCTCCAAGGCTTTCATATGACAGCTTCCTGCGAGTCAGTTCAGTCGACTTGAATATCTTGTCAACCACCCACTAAAATTGCATAGACGTCCAACGTCTGTCACCAATGAAATACGACACTACTCCAATAAATGCAATTTTAGTGCAAGTGTCAATAGGACTCTTGATGCCTAATCTCGAGGTCCTCGACTGTGAACATTTCAAACCTAAGCATTAGAAGTTGGGTTCATGGCCACCATCTAATGCGCAACCCAACTATATACGTTGTACAATTCAATTTGTGGTATTTGTTGTGATGTTAAGCATATAAAGATAATTAGTGAGCACAACAAATATAATTATTAAATAATAAATACTTTTTTTTATTCATAAACAATGTTACAATTACACCGAAATTATCAGAATAGATTATATAAAAACCAACCCAATTGGCTTTTTGGACACATATTCTAACAACTGCTTCCGTTAGTACTTAACGAAAGGTGCATTACACTCGCTCCTTGTGTGCCTGAGATTTTTTTAGCTGGTTTTGACCTTATTTTTTTGATTTTTTGATCAAAATACCCCCATGATGTTTATATATTTTCACATTTATATGTTTTACTTGTTTTGATTGTTCTTTATTGCATTTTCATCTATCTAAAAATTAAAATATTTTTTAAATATATTGACATAAAAGTATAAAAAGATTATATAATTTTTTGAAGTTTTGTGTTTTAAATTGAAATATTAAATTAAAATAAAGTATAAAAACTAATATAGTAAATTTATTTTTCAAATTTTAACTAATATAAATATTAATAATTGTAAAAATTATACAATATTAATAATGTAATTATTATTTAATTAAAAAATATAAATAAATTATATTTAAATTTAACTAATTTTATAATTATTAAAATTGGAATTTAAAACTTTCCTTTAATTACAATTAAAAATATTTCAATCAATTATTTTTAATTTAATTAATGAATTTTTTAGTTAGGTAAAAATTCAAAAAATTAGAAATTAAAAAAATTATCTAAAATTGTCCTTAGTTAATTATATATTAAAATTATTTTTAATTAACTAAAAATATATATTTAAATTAATTTAAGCACAATAATTATTGTAATTATATGAAATAATCCTTAATTAATTATATATTTAAATGAATTTATGTATAATAATTATTATAATTATCTAAAATTATTTTTATTCAACTAATATATATTTAATTATTATAATTATTTTTAATTAATAAAAATATATTTAATTCAATTAATTTTAAAAAAAATAAAATTAAGGGCGGCGACCGTCACAGCAGGGCGATGACGTCTTTTTTTATTTGGATGCTATCACCATCTCCCAAATTCGAGGGCATCTGCGGGAGGCCGGGTGTCATAGGCGTGCTCTTCTCTATCGCAGTGGAATGTAATTCTCATATATTTTTCATCTGTGCGGCCTCAAAGGTTATGCCTAACCTTCGACCGGCCTTCGCACATATCAGAGTATAGCGACAGTCCGTCGCGTGTTCTCGACACTGAACTCGCTAGCGCGACATCTGAACGCCTCCCGGAGCTGCACCGCGTGCCCTTACGCTCGCCTATCCAGAATGCCCATACTCACTGCGGCTCTCGGCACTCGTGCCTTAGCGTCTCGCACACAGTCTCGGAACCTGCCGACGCATTGGTCAATGGCAAGGAGTATCCTCGCTCCGCCTCGACATTACGGCACTATGCTTGCGCCCCCAACGCCCATCTCATGCCCAACACTCACTCGGTACATCTTAGGCGCTCGCTCTCGTCATGGCTGCCTTCCATGCCTCGCCCAAGTAGGTTAGCATCATAAGTCCGTGGCCCAATCAATATGCCAATATCTTGTCGTTATCTCGCACGGCATACCCGACATGCCTTCTTGCCTTTCGGCTTTGGCTTCATAATATGCCCACAGTGCGGCGGCGTCCCACGACCGCTCATCTTTAGCCAACGGACCCCCCATGGACGGCTAGAACTCGATAGCACATTCCATGAGTTGGATCACGAGGTCTTCGAATGCTTGCCTCGATCACCCATTCGCACGAGAGGTGTTGCCCCTGATAACTCACAGCCCGCAGGGCAACCTTGCACATCACACGGAGCCTCTCGGCAGTATCGACGCCCAACGTAGGCCATCCTGGCCCTAGCTGCCCGTCAGGTTTCCAAGCCCTTTGGGGACTCTAACGCTCCTCTCATGAGCTGCCTAGAACCGGCTCTTGAAGGCCCCCATCATGCCCCCAAGAGATGCTCATTTAGTGTAGACGTCTTCTCATGCTACTGCCGTCGTGCACGGGGAGGGCTGGCTGGAGCTCACCACTGCATGGCCCCCTTATAATAGGCTTAAGAAAATAATCTCTTATTCCAAGAGTAGAATACTCAAAGGGTCGAGGAGCGTACTTTTCCTGCATCTCCAAGGATAAAGCACTCTGCTTCGCACATTAAGCTCCTACTTGCGCCCAAGGTTGCGCTCCATCATCGTTGCGTGCTGGCCGACATCCCCTAGTCGCCCGCACGTCGTCCACAGGTCACAGCCGATCTGTGAGAGCCTCACCCTCTCGTTCTGTTGACGTCCTCGTCAACACATACATGAAGGATTGATGTGTATGCAGTGCCCAATACTCTCTCTCAGTATCTCGCGACACCAGACCGATCTCCTGCTATTTCGAGCGCTCGAGTCGTGAAGTGCCTCTTCAGCACAACACGTTGTCTCCTTCACAGACGATACTAATCTCCCCTCCACAAAACATAGTGTCTCTTGATGCACTCATTCAACACTAAACTTGAACGGATATCTGCGCCTCTCTCTGCACTCTCTTCGTAAGATTGCGGGTAGCTCTCAACAAACAGTGCCTTAGATACACCGCATGATCGCCTCAAGCTGGAAGTCTGTGTACTCGTCTACACTCTCTTCCCCAATGTCGCTCACATTAGAAGTCTGTGCCTTTCTCTACACTCTCTTCTCAATGTAGCCTGCTGAAGTCGGAAGTCTGTGTCTGGCTCTACACTCTCTTCGGAAGTCTGTGCTTGGCTCTACACTCTCTTCCCGACTATTGCTTACTGAAGTCGGAAGTCTATGCCTGGCTCTACACTCTCTTCGGAAGTCTGTGTCTCTCTACATTCTCTTCGGAAGTCTGTGCCTAGCTCTACACTCTCTTCCTGACTCTCTCAACTCTGCTCCAAGCCTCTGAAATCTCCGATGCTCCTCAAGACAGTGCCTCCAATACACTCGAATTGATCTGGAACGAAAAGAGTGTCTGATGCTCCTCAAGATAGTGCCTCTTAAACATTCGAATTGATCTAGAACGACGTGCGAGTAGGAGTCTGTGCGCACTCTTCGCACTCCCTCACCCACTCGAGGTGTTGCCGCCCTCGGCAAACACGCAAACCCACGCCTGCGATAGACCATACTTAAACACTTGCAAACACACAATGGGCCGGATGCCCAGCTGTCGGAACCACGCCGCTCGTGGACCGAACGTCTCTCAAAAGGGTTCTCGCTCGACCCAACATGAAAATGGGGCTTCTGCCCTCAATCTCGTTGACGACCAAGCTCACGTCCTAGCTCGACCGCAAAACACAATCTCTTGTCTCGGCCCGAGCGCTTGATTGCAACTACAAGGATAGGTCTCTGAATCCCCGTCCGGCAGCAAAACTCCAAATGCCAGTCTCACATCGGCCCGATCACTAACAAGAATGGGATGTTCAACTTCCGTTCTGAATGCACTAACAAGGTTGGGGTTTCTCGCTCCAAATCCCGATCGTAATATCACGTTCGAATCTAGGCTGCGCAAAAGTCAAACTCGAGTCTCAACCCGAGCGCACAATGCTACAACCACAAATTCATATCTCCACCCGGCTGCAAAATTCGAATCCAACTCCTAGCCCGGTCGACTGCATCAAGATTTTTCAATCCCCAGCCCGGCCCGACCGCACCATGCCGCTCATGGTGCCAATGGAGCCCGTTGCTCCTGGTATCGATGAATCCTACTGCTCCCCTCGAATATCCACACGGTAGTCCCCCTCGAAAATCTTTAGACCAAAGAGCCCATAATATGGTGTCAGAATCCTGTCGAGGAACCTTCTCAACTCAACTCAAACTCGTGCTCATGATGAGCACCCAACACACGGCTTAGTAGGCTGCTCCTACTCAAGCTCCGGAAAAGTTGTCTTTCTCCCATAACGGATGCCTATGCTTCTTGGTTCTTGAAGCGTGCCGTCTCTCTCTAGACGCACCATCATCTACCACACTAGCACTTCATCCCACAACTCTGCTCGGCCACATACGGCTCGCATTGACAACTGCCCACAAAGGTAGGGGTCTCAACGTCCACTCCTCGCAACCCCAAGGGTGGCTTGTTCCATGCACCTCATGTGCACTGTGCTTCGGCTCCTGAATATTCAGCACGTCCTCCTCTGCTGGAAGATTCTTTAGACTCATGAGAATGTGGCCCTTCATCCACCACTCTCAACTCAAGGTGGTATCTCGCCCACCAAAATGGCCTCGTTGCGACGACCGCCTCTTGACTTGCGGCAATCCGCACACATGGTTGCTACACTCACTCACAAATGTGGCTCTCGACTTGTGTCCCCCTCTCGCTTAGGAAAGACAAGTGAACTCTGAATATCAATCTGCCGAAAAGAAATTTGGACCACGGTTGACATATTGCTCCACACATCTGTGGCACTCACACACCTGCCAACCAACAACAACGAAGTTGGACCGTAGCCGCTCACCCTCTAAAGCAGCCTAAACGCGCACAAAGGACTCTACCCAACATGAACTCTGCGGTAGACGTCCCCTAAAATCATATGATGTCTCTAAGAATCACAACGGTATGATTTTGTCTCAATTGAGGCCAACTCACCTCTACCTGATGTAGAGCTCATATGCCATTCGTCAACCGAGAGGTCTCGTCCTCCAGGCTGGCAACTCACCTCGCCCCATTGAAGGCAACTAGGCTTTGATACCAACTGTCACAAGCGTGCTCTCTCTATCACAGCGGAATGTAATTCTCATATATTTTTCACCTGTGCGGCCTCAAAGGTTACGCCTAACCTTCGACCTGTCTTCGCACTCATCAGAGTATAGCAACAGTACGTCGTGTGTCCTCGACACTGAACTCGCTAGCGACATCTGAACGCCTCCCAGCGCTGTACCACGTGCCCTTGCGCTCACCTATCCAGAATGCCCATACTCGTTGAGGCTCTCGGCACTCGTGCCTTAGCGTCTCACACACAATCTCGGAACCTGCCGATGCATTGCTCAATGGCAAGGAGCATCCTCGCTCCGCCTCGGCATTACAGCACTACGCTTGCGCCCCCAACGCCCATCTCATGAGGGGCGCAGCCCATCTCATGCCCAACACTCACTCGGTACATCCTAGGTGCTCGCCCTCGTCATGACCGCCTTCCATGCCTCGCCCGAGTAGGACAGCATCATAAGTCCAAGGCCCAATCAATATGCCGACATCTTGCCGTTATCACGCACGGCATGCCTGAAACGCCTTCTTACTTTTCGGCTTTGGCTTTATAATATGCCCATAGTGTGGCGTCGTCACACAACGACTCATCTTTAGCCAACGGACCCCCCCCATAGACGGCTAGAACTCAATAGCGCATTTCATGAGTTGGATCACGAGATCTTCGAATGCTTGCCTCGATCACCCATTCGCACGAGAGGTGTTGCCCCTGATAATTCACAGCCCGCGGGGCAACCTTGCACATCACACGGAGCCTCTTGGCAGTATCGACACCCAACGTAGGCCATCCTAGCCCTACGCTGCCCGTCAGGTTTTCAAGCCCTTTGGGGACTCTAGCACTCCTCTCATGAGCTGCCTAGAGCTGGCTCTTGAAGGCCCCCATCATGCCCCCAAGAGATGCTCATTTAGTGCAGACGTCTTCTCATGCTACTGCTGTCGTGCACGGGGAGGGCTGGTTGGAGCTCACAACTGCATACCCCCCTTATAATAGACTTAAGAAAATAATCTCTTGTTCCAAGAGTAGAACACTCAAAGGGCCGGGAGCGCACTTTTCCTGCCTCTCCAAGGATAAAGCACTCTTCTTCGCACATTAAGCTCCTACTCGCGCCCAAGGTTGCGCTCCATCATCCCTGCGTGCTGGCCGACATCCCCTGATCGCCCGCACGTCGTCCACAGGTCACAGTCGACCTGTGAGACCGAGGGAGGGGTTGGCGGAGGGGGAGGAGGGAGGCGGCAAAGTGGGGGTAGCGATTGTTAGGGAGGGGGTAGGCAGGGGATAGTTAGAATTTTTTTTTTAGTTTTTTTATATAATAATAATATTTTTTTATAGTTTTAAATTATTTATATGTAATATAAGTTAAATAATTTGTTGAATTCATACTTTTTATTTTTTAAAATCTAACCATTGAGATTAATTAAATCTAACCATCATTATTTAATAAAAAAAGATCCAACGATCATTAAAATAAGAAACAATATATATTAAGTAAGGGTATAACGATCATTTATAAAAAAGTTGACGCCATTACTTAGATTTAATGGAGAAGGGCGATTGAGTTATATTAAAAAAAACAGAGAGGGGTTTTTCGCCTATTTTTAAAATATAAGGCCATTTTTAGCAGACTTTTTAAAATATAGGGGGTCTTATGTATTCTAGCCAAAAATTTTTGAGGGGTGAGCTATATTCAAAAAAACAGAGAGGGGTTTTTCGCCTATTTTTAAAATATAAGGCCATTTTTAGCAGACTTTTTAAAATATAGGGGTCTTATGTATTCTAGCCAAAATTTTTGAGGGGTCTATGCGAATTGACCAATAATTTCAGGGGCAAGACGTAATTAACCGATAGTTACATTGGGTGGGAAAAAGGTGACTTTTATTACTAGTTTATTGCCTCGAGACAGTAACGCGACGCCCCACCTCTGTTAGTATGTCTACAGCCTCACTTCCTTCTTATTTTCATCATAATCATGGATTGATTTTTTAACAGAATCTGTTCGAAGAAGAGGAATTTATTATTGATTTTGTAACAGAAACGTTCAAGAATTGTGATCTTTTCAACGATCAGAATATTTTCCAGGTAAAAAGAAATGAATGCTTCTTCTCCTCCTCCTTCGAGCTCCGTCGCGCCACCGTGGCCGGAGGCGGAGGCGAAGCTAGAAGAACGAGGGAAAGAGATAGTGCACAGAACGAAATCGATACAATTCTTGGGACGAACCACTCCCATCGTTCTCCAAAACGACAATGGCCCCTGTCCTCTCCTTGCTATATGTACTTTTCGCTCTTTCTCCTCCCCGGGCTTTGTTTTTGTGTATACCTGCTGCCAAGCACGTCCCTTTTTTCTATGGGAAGTTTGTTGCTTTCTAAGCGAGGATAAGTAAAGTGAAAAATCTAACATGTTCAGATTTGATAATTTCTGATGCATAATTCTAACAAAAGGTGAAATGTGGTAACAAAATCAATTTGAATTGCTTATACAAATTGATGGTTTCTGTGCATCGTATGCACCAAGTTTTGGATATTTCTTATACAGAGATTAGTCCATCATTTAGGCGATGTTTTTGTTTAATTTGTTGCTTATGGGAATTATGCGGCTGTAATGATACGAGGCTTAGAAGATTACAAAATGGTTGAGAGCGCCTTAATTTATGCTACTGAAATCAGTTCATCATTTGGCCGTGTTTTTTGCTTGGATTGTTGATTACGGGAATAATGCGGGTTGTATGTCATAAGGCCAAGAGGGATTACAAAAAATGATGATTGAGAGCACCTTAATTAGTGAGGTGGAGAAGAAATAATAGCAGTCACTGAGAAAGGATTTTGAAAAAGGATAGCAGTATATAGTATATGGTATTCTAGATTGTTTAATATGTGATATATTGAGGTTTGCTTTTGAATAAGAAGCTACTCTTGCAAGTGGCTGATAATTATCCATAATTCTGTACTCGCTTGTTAATAATCAACTGTGAAGAATTATGCTATCGGATTTGATTGTTTGAGCATATGCAATGATGCTATTACAATGAACCTTCTGAATTTTGTTTGACCGTCGCCGTTATGCAAGTATAGTTTCTGTCCCACTAATTATGCTGCATGTTGTGATAGGTAATGTTCTATCACTAAAGAACAGATTGAATTTGAGCCCAGATATTCCAGAGGTTTCACAGGAGAAATTGCTTTCACTTGTTGCTGAGCATTTGATTGGTTCAAACAGTAACATCGACGTAATAGCTTAATGCACTATTTTCATTATTGCTTTTGTATTGATAAAGGTATTGGAAGTTTAAAATGGGAAGAGATCGTCTTGAGTATGTTGACACCTTTTTGTCATATCTATTGTCTTAATACCGTGGATTTCCTTCTGGGATTTGAATTAATGTCAGCTTCTTAACTGGGTAACAGAACAAAGATGCTGGCTATATTGAAAATCAGCAACAGAATATTGCAGATGCAATTGATTTGCTTCCTAGACTTACAACTGGCATTGACGTAAATATAAAGTTTCAAAGGTAGATTAGCTTTTGTCTTTGTATTTTCTGAGGTTTTGAATTGCCAGTGAAAATAACAACGATTAGTATATGGTTAAGGGTTTGATGGTAGTGGTTGTAGTATACTGCTTCTAAAGAAAGCTTTTGCTTCAGAGATATGAAAATTACGTAATACAAAATCATCTGTTTCTGTGGTGCAGTATGATCCCAATGAGTTGGGACCCTTCAGTTTTTAATTCTGATGTATTTAAATCTGAAATTTTCAGAATTGATGATTTTGAGTTCACTCCAGAATGCACAATATTTGATTTACTGGATATCCCACTCTATCATGGATGGATGATTGATCCCCAGGTTGGAACTTTTGCCTCACTAGTCAAAACAACTATTTTAACTTTTGAGTTTTCCTAAATTGCTTAGTGGGTGGCACTGTTCATAGGAACTTTGTGTTCATAATCATGTAGGGTCATGGGATTACGTCTAATGAGAAAGATTTTCAGTGTTATTATACAATAAATTGGAGCTATGAGGCAAAACCATAACATATCTCTGTACTTTTTTGTTTGTTTTCGGCCTAATAGCGGTCTAAGGCGACATAAAGGGGAAACAAGAGATAGAGCTAGAGGTAATGGATAATCTCACAAGAGTGGAGTTAGTTGAGGATCAGAGCTTTTTAGAGATCATACATGCTTGCTTCCCTCTTTATCACGTGATCACATCTATGTGTATGTGTTAATTCAAATGCTAATGTTATGTGTAAGTAGATATATTAGTTAATAAATATTGGGAGTTATATCTCAAGTCTCTCATGTGCCAGACTTAATGCAAGTGGTAGCAGATTGAGATCATGCAAGCTGAAAATGGAATCAACAGTTCCAAACAGTAATTTGGCCTGCTATCTTTCATGTTCTTTTTTCTCGCACTGCCGCACCATTGCTTCCACTATGTCTCTGGTCCATGCTCCCCTTTGCTTCATCTATCACAATCTCTCATCTCGTCTCTCTCATTCCAAGAGGCATGATGCACAGATCACCAGAATCAGTTCAGGCTACTCTGTTTCACCATCATCAGCATTAATAAGTCTGCAACCCCAACACCATCCTAAGCACAATAGAAGTAGTGGTTATGGGCTTGGAGCACCACTCCTGCTTTTTGATTTCAGGTTTGCTATTGGAGTCTTGGCTAACCTTTATGGAAAATAAGTGACCTTGGTCCCTTTCCTCCATCTCTCGATCTGAAATTGTGTAGCCTTGCTTCCTTCCTCAAGTCCAGCTTGGTATCTCTCGCTTGATCATTCTTTATTGGCTATTCATTGTTCAACCATTATTGGCATGGACCACCTTGACACCACTAGTTGGCTACTAATCCTTGAATGCAGCATGACTTAACAATTCTTGTTTGTTATAAGTTGGGCCACAGTGATGCTCCTTGTGGTTGAAGCTTGATAACGCGGACTTCCATTGCCAAGTTATGTGACCTAGGTGACAACATAAAGTAGGGGTGTTACACTTGGCAAACATGAGGTGTAGAATTCTTATATATGAAAAGTTAATACTACTCGATCAATAATGTTTTGTTTACCTATTTCGTAGATCCAATAATGATGGGTAGCTCCATATTTCAAGCTATTTTTGTTTGTTATGATGAATAAACTAAATACAGATTGTAGAGGCTTAGGGTATTATGTGAGACTTACAGGTCTGGAATGTTACATCTGGAATGTAGTCATAAAGTTCCAGAATAAGTTAAAAACGGACGATTGAAAGACAAGGATAGAAACTTATACGTCCTTCATGGATGGGCCTCTTTGATGCTGAACAGATTCATCACTAATCTCAATGCAAGCAACTAGATCACAGAGACCTCAACATTGATGGCTAGAAGCCTATAAAGATTTTATCTTGAATAGGTTCACAAAGTGGGAACTAAAATTTCTTCTAATCCAAATCTTTACCTCTATTCTATAGAAAGATGTTGTTACATTGAAAAAAGGTATTTATCTGACTAAATGGCAAGTCAAGAAAAGATATGACAGAAATGGTATATCAACCTTTGAATTAGGCTAGGATGTTTGGTAGTTCCAGAAGTGACTGAATCTGAGTTTTGCTCTGCGAGAATATGTTGTTCTTAGCAACCTTTTCTCATTTGGACAGATGCTGAACAATTGCCTATGGTTTAAGCAAACAGTTGGATCTGAAGTCTGATTAGTGATGCATGACCTGCATAATCCCAGCAGTTTTGTGGTTTTGGGAGATGGATTTCCGAGGTTTAAATTAGCGAAGGACGAAGGTTACTCTCTGAGTGTAATTCTTAATTGATGGGTGTGATTCTTTTTGTTCTTCGGGGTTTTGGGTGTCATCAAATTTGTTGTCCTGGTATTGAGGTTTTGTAATCTTTTCATGCATAATGTGTATGGTCATGAACCTGTCCTCTGATGGGTTTTTCTTTTTTGTTTTTTTTTTTTTGGTGTTTTGTTTTGGCTTGCTTAGGCTATTTCGTACACTGTTCTTAGTTGGCCTTTTAGTTCTGTGTGTATTGGATGCAGGTGAAGTTGCTTATGTTTTATGCATGTTTTTTTCATGCATGCATTTCAGGACTCCGAAACTGCAGATGCTATTGGTTCAAAATCATATAACACTCTCATGGGGGAGCTTGTCTCATTAGAAGCACAAACAAGGGAGAGTGAACAGAAAGAGAATCCAGAAGATGATACTGTGGATTTTGTCGCTGCAACAACTGCAGCTCTTGGAGTACCGTCTCCTTGTCTTTCAAGAAGTCAATCCTTCAATGATTCTCCTCAGAGAGCAAGAAAAGGGGACATTGAAGAAGAAGCAGAGTTCTTGAGAGTCTTGAAGTTATCAGAGGAAAGAAGGTCAGCAGATGGTCTAGCTGCTGACATAAATCTAGTTGGAAGTGTAGATATCAAAAATTCCCAACTGGTAATACATTCAGAAACAGTAGAAATGAATGTTGCTAATGAAATTATGAAGACTGGGACATTAATTTGTGATGATATCAGTGGTTTGAGCAATAACAATGTTGATCAAAAATCCCCTACAGTTTTTGCGCAGGAAGCTTTTTGTTCATTCTCAAAGACTGATCAAGAGAAAAACTGTGTCCAACCTACCAGGCAAAAATCTGCAGAATATTATGGAGGTGCAGTCAGAAATACTGGATTTGATGCAATGACTAAGAACGAAAATGGTCAACACATGTCATGTGGAGAAGATCCTCCATTTGTTTCTAATATGTCATGTGGAGAAGATCCTCCATCTGTTTCTAATATGTCAGGTGGAGAAGATCCTTCATGTGCTTCTAATAGCTTTCACGATAAGTCTAGGAGTGACGAACATGTTCAAAATGAATTCACTTTCACATGTAACCTGGATGAAATGAGAAATTGCGCAAGTTCTTCTAATGCTAGAGATTCTTCTTTCTCATTGACCACTACTGCAGATTTAGATTCATCAAGTCATCCAGTTCATAAAATTGGCATGTCTGTAGCCCTCACTTCAAGTATTGATGACAGTGAGCCCATTTATGAAGGGGAAGAATGCGTAATGGAATCAGGAAATGTGGTTATTGGAAATCGAGAGCCTGTTTATGAGGGTGAGGTGGTTCTTGCAGAACAAGTGGATAAAGGTTGCAAGGATGATGGCTTTAAGGACAGGTTATCCATCAAGCAAGGTGAATTACACCCAAATATTGACAATAAGTTCTGAGTGGTTATCTCTTTGCTGGGAAAAAAAGTCACTCTCTTCCTTGTTAATTTTTATATTCAGTACTAGAGATAGGACTTTTGTGCTAATGCATTTGATTAATCTCATTAGGGGAACTGATCAGGAACTTTGTAAACAACAGTGCTAGTCAGTTAACTGTATATGGGTATGTGTTATGCTACTTCATCTTGTGGCTGAGAAGATACGCTTCATTTGGCAGGAGGTTTTGATTTTTGATTGTCTTCTGCAGCCTATTTTGCTTACAAGATAAAGTTAAGGAACACGAGCTGTGCGTATTCTTCAGGAATAATCATTTCAACACCATGTTTAAGGTTAGTAGATGGCATGTTATATACTTGTCTCTCCATTGGCAATCATACTGATGGCTCCCAAATAAGTTGTTATGTCTTTTATACTTGTTGATGCTTGAAACCATTTTGGGCATTGGGAGTAAGCATTTTACCAATTTTTGTTGGTATTTTTCATATCCATTTGGCAATTTGCATGAAACATGCTAACATGTCAGTGAGTAAGGCTTTAGCCAAACTGCGGTAACTGGATCCTGCCAAGGTTTCTTGCATTCATAATGCGAGTCAATCTAGAAACATATACGTGTTTACATGTGTAGTTCTGGTCCTTGTAGTAAAGAGTGGCAGATTCTAGTATTACCTCATATGAAAGCTAGCACCAGCTCATCTTAGGCTGTGAAAAGATTTTCAACATGATTTCTCGGTTAAGCATGGACTAGAAAAGAATGAAGTTAGGTTGCTTTTGCTGTTAACTTTTGTTGAATGTTGGAATCTTGTTTATTAAAAGATTCATAATGGGTTTCCCTAAATTTATAACTAGTGGGTTGTTTATTGAGCACCCACTTTATGAGTCTCTATTCAGAAATGTACAATGAGCTTGGTTCTCTTACACTTTTTTCATTTGGCTTAGAAGGCTAAACATAATTGAGCCCACTGTACTTGCTTTGTGACAAAGTCGGCTTAGTACCTAATATGAGTCTGTTTGCAGTATGAAGGTGCGTTATACATTTTAGTCACCGACCAAGGCTACATAAATCAGCCAGATTTGGTATGGGAAAAGATGAATGAGGTGAGAAGGTAGTACGCAATTATTTATTCTTTTGTTAATACTTGGTCTCGGTTTAATTTGATGAAATAATGCAAAAATTCTACAGTTACAAATAGGTTACCATGTAAATAATTCTGTGCTGTGCTTGAGCATAAGATGTCCCCAAGCAGGCTAGCTCTAGGTGGAACTAATGATTTCTCCACCCTGCTGTAGTTTTAATTTTTTTTAATTATACTATATGGTTAATGATTAGAAAGTTTAATAAATATTGTTTGCAGTTTGGTTATATGGCAATCTCTTTAAAATATCATATTAAGTTGGAAGCGTTCCTGCTTTCTATTTGGATATCTATAGTTCGAGTAGGCATACACTGACTTTGCTATAACATGAAGAGGTCGGGTTGTATACTCGAATGTTGGACAATGTTATGAAACCTTTATAATACTTCAGATGATCACACGTTTAAAAGTATATCAGAACATCTCTAATTTTAAATTATATGAAATGAATCTTGACAAGGTTATAAACTCTTTTTTAATAATTTCAGATGAACATATATTTAAAATATTTATCTAAAGATGTTTGATTTTATTCAAATAGATTTAAATATCTATTTTTCACCATTTCAACTATATTGTACACGTTTATAAGAGTAACACATCTATATTTAACTGTTTCAGCTGTGCTAGACAATTTATGGTACAGATAAAGAGGATTAATAAATTTGATCAATGTTACCTTGTCCATGATTCTAAAATTCAAGGCTTCATGGCTACATGTCCAAGTGCCATAATGATTCACCACATATCAATGTGCTATTTGCTTGGAAACAAATTGTTATATACCGGTAATGTTACTATTGAACTTTAGCAATAAATTACAGTTTGGGTCTAGGATGATGTGGGTCTGTTTGGTCATTACTTTAATTTGTCATAGTTTGTTGAAGTATTACAAAAAACAGACATTAATTGCTTGGTTATTGAATTATACCTTAGTAACAGTATTTAGATCTAGTTGGATTCTATTTTGAGAAGAATAATGGTGCATTTGTTCATTCCCTTATCTCTTGATTTGATCCGACAATTAGGTTAATGGCAATACATTATACATGATGGGGAACTTTAAGGAATTCAACATCAACGCTTCCAACGGCACATGGGGTGAACAAAGTGCCACTAATACTGCAGTATGTAGTTGCTCATTGTTCTATATCTCTTGTGATCCGCATTCACGACTCTAAATTGAATCTCAACTTTTTGCAGGACTATCTAGCTAGCGTTGAAAATGTGGCTCAATCACATTCAAGTTTCAAGTAACTATCTAACTTCTCTGGCACTTATCGTATTAGTAATCTCTTGTTTCTAATGAAGAATGCAACAACTTTCCTTTGTGAATGTTACGTTTCACAAATACCATTATATTTGTTAAAATTGCAATTTGAGAATTGATCTACATATTGTTAAAAGGGTTAATTGACTCTCTCTAAAAATGTCAAATTATGTTTTCTCCCAAAACACTTATGAAATCACACGTATACCCCTTCTGAAGATGCTTTTATGAACCCAAGTGAAAGTAATGAAATTTTCATTTTACCCTTGATTTAAAAAATAATTAAATAATAATTTTATTAAATAACCATTAGGGCCATGGATGTAGCTGTAATGTTTATATTTTAAAATGGATAAATTTGTTTCATTTATGTATTTGAAGAATGTATTTACACGCTTTTTTCTTTTTTCAATTTTATGACACAATACTTAATTATTATGTTAGAAACTTTATACATTTATTACTGATTGATTGAAGTAAAATATAAAAATACTCCAATAAATACATTTTTAGTAAAAGCCATGTGTTGTAGCTATACTAAACCAAATATGATGAGTAGTGGGATCTTTAGCTAAGTTCCTACTAAACCTTGATAAGTCAAGTGCCATAATGCCTTTCAAATCTCTTGAACTATTATTCTACTACGATAATTCTTACTAAGAAGAATGTCAAGTGTATGCCACTAACCAAAAGGTAATGGAATTACTTTAATATCTTCTTGTATTAGGAACTTTAAGATGAATTTATTGGAGGGAACATTTTTTAAACTTAATCTTTTTCTTTATATTAATATTTCAATGCACACACAATTAACTTTTATATTCTTATTAGTACATATATAATTAATTATGATTCGATTTGTCTATATAATATTGAAGGGTATTTATGTGAAGTTTATTTTAAAATTGTATTTGTGTTATTTTTACTAATAGGAAGCATGTTGTGATATTGAAAAGATGATAAATGTACATCTAATAGTTCTAATTCTGACAAAATATTTTTGAAGATAATATAACATATAGCATCTGGTTACGTCATGTACTAATTCTAATTTCTAATCTAGAGAAACCTCGGGGCCTTTTGATATCAATGATTTTGATGCTTTTTATGGCGGTTCTGACTTGCAATTGGCAATAGCTCTTCAACAACAGGAATTTGAGCAACATCAACGGCAACAGCAACAGCAACAGCAGCATAATTTGCAGCAACCAGCTGGTAGCTATGGTCCAAAGCTCCCTGGTCTCCAGGTAGGGGTTTTGAAGTTGTTTCATATCACCATGCTTTGCTACACAGTATATCCACATTATCTGGTTTCAATGTTGACGGTATACCTGAATGTTATATTTAGTTGAGTTATTCTAGAAACTATAGGTGATTTATGGTACATAATTTGGTGTAGCAAATGCTGTTGCTTTAGGATAATGCTGTGTGTAACTCTGCAGCAACAGAGCCATTTTGCAGGGTCTAGATCTTCTTTAACCTAACGAAGAGCTTTCCTTCATTTTCAATTTGTGTCGGTCAAAAATGATGAACAACTGAACAATTTGCAGCATTTAGCACTTTTGGAGACAGTGAAAGGAAAAATGAAATTTACTATATGTTCTTTGTTGGTGAATGTTTGGAAAATGTCTTCAGTCTGACTTAATAAGCTATGAAGAATTGAGAAAAGTTTGCTGATCTATGGCTGTCAGTGTTTTCTGTTGACGTGATGTGCTATTTTAGGGAAATTGAAATTCCACTTTCAATCTTTTTCTGAATTTAGTTTACAGGTCAAATTTGCCGGAGGTTATGATGTGTTTTATGCACTTGCGTTCTAGCTTAGCTTCTCTAAGTAAGTTATAAACTTTGGAAGAATGCGTTATCTAGATGCAGCAGGTCCAGTATGAGACCTGAGCAGAAGCGTGGGTGTGGACTTTTTCTTAACGGTCTTATGTTGCTTCAAGCATAGTTCTAACCATAAAATCCTTTGCAGGTTTCACAGAATAGTGAAGACGACCTGGACTCTCCCTCCTCAAAGCAGGAGTCGAAATTAAAGGAGAAGTGCATTATCATGTGATTACTCAATGCAGGTTTTGTACAAAGGAAGTAGTATCAATATTAGGATTATTTTTGGTCCCTTTGCAATTTGTGCCAATGACAGTGCAATGTCTACAACACCAACTACTGTTACTTTTTTCTAGTGAATTAAATTGACTCTTGCTCCATACTTGTAAATTTTTCTCTTCTTAATCATAAAGGCCAAAATCATGTGCTTGTAGGTTCCCTGGAACTTTCTGACTTCTGGTAGTTGTATAAAGGTCCAGATGCCTCCTATTTTTTTTGGTGGTTGTTTGGATGGGGTTAACGATCCAGATGTTGAGTTTTGCATATTTGCATATGTTTGCTCAGAACAGGTATATGATGCTTGGACCTGTTTATTTACGATATCCTTATCAGAATATATAACAGTTATTATGTATTTGTTAAAAATGAAATAACACATTGTGTATTCATGATTGACATATTGCGGTCAAGTACACACTATGTCTTGGCAGATAATCAAGTTTTCTCAGCTACACATCATAAAAATATTACATAAGACTCCTAATTACAACAAATTTAAGATTGATCATATGTTTCTAACCGAGCTGTGCTGCAGCTTCGTGCCCAGTACTAAAGCCTTTCGGATATGCTTTCTCATTATCAGCTATAATGATAACAAAATACCAGTAGGATCCCTATGTGATGCTAATACAATGAGCTGGTAGATTTTACCATGGGATAATCATTAAGATTATCAGAATGATACTGCTTCTACTTCCCATTTCCGATTCAATTTTCTGAGTTTAATCATGAAGATGATATCTGGAGCAAGGAATAGGTGCTTGTACATAGGGATAGGCAATCAAAAGATGTATTTGCAGACAACCTACTCACATCTTTAAATTTCCATCCACTAAAATATCGGGTGGTTCACGATTTCTTCAACTGTGAAACAAGCTTTTCAACCCCTGAACTGGAGAACATCAAAAGGAGAAGAATCAGAGAATTCAAACTAGAGATTATATTCAAAATGTAATCGATAATCTACATTTGTACTGTTTTTCTTGTCATCTTATTTTTGCAGACAAGAAAATTTTGTTAACAAATTATAGGATAGAGATTCTTGTTGGAGAGATTACAGGAGAGACCAGCATATATATGCACTCTGAGAAGCTGGGAATGTTCTAATAGGCCTGCAAATGTTGTATCATCCCAAGTCATATAACAAGTCGTTCATCCATCAACCTAAGACGAACTCCATTGATCATATACCAGGCTAGCGTTCCAAAAGATCAGCAGTTGCAAAAAAACTATCATACCTACAAAATGCTGCCGCTTAGTCCTGCCATTTGTCATCACTTGCTCCCATTTCTCTATCTTCTTTATCCTCTCAAAAACTAGGGTCCTCGGGCTTAAAAAGCTTTGGCATTCGTAAGCTGGAGTCTCCAGGTTCGACAAACCTTACCTTTTGAGCAGCCCCTTTCCTTGTGTTCGCAGCAAATTTAGAAGCTAATATAGTAGCCGCAAGAGTATTGCTTTCTATTGAAGGTTTGTGGCTATTGTCATCATCATCATCATCCCCATCATCATCATCGTCAGATAATTGCATATAATACATGCTCTCATGTCTCGCCAGTTCCTCAGCAAGTTTCCTCCTCTTATATCTTCTCCAAGCAGCTTGTAAAATGCGAGCTCCCCAAGTCCTCCATTGGTGAGAATAGTAGCGAAAAACGTGCTGCAGTTTCTTGCTGTGCAGCCTTTTAAATTGATTTGCAAAGAATCTGAGGTCATCTGCACGAAGGGCAAAGGCTTCCACTTCTGTGTTGCACTTGACCGTTCGAGTAGAAGCTGGAAGGTTTATGTCTGAAGTATTCATCAGCGCCCATGTCAGCAGTTCTTCGCCACAGAAATCGCCAGGTTTGAGGGTGATGGAATTGAAGAACCCTGACCGTCCACCATCAGTTGTTGAACTTTCAAGTTGGCCTCGGATTATGAAATGCATTTCAGTAACTGGATCCCCTTCACGGACAATATATGTTCCTCTGGTGTTCAAAGATGAAACTAGGCGTTCACATATTGCATCCAAGAGTTGGTCGTCCATTTTTGAGAAGAAAGGTACCTAAAATGTTTAATAAAACCATAAGATATCCGCGTTGAAGTATAGAACAGCGTGAACTGTAAAGTCTTTGCTGGGTTTTGATATCTTCCTATGAATTAACTTCAAAAGTCCCTTTTTTCTTAACCAAAAAAACGCCCCTTGTATGTCACCTTTGCTCTCTAGTTTGATCGAATAAAGGCAGTCATACATCAAGTACTCAGATATGAAATGCAATACATGGCTTCTCGAAATCCCCATTTTTGTTATAGTTCTTGGGCCATCTTAAAACAAGCAGCACTTTAGGCATTCACTTACAAAAACTTTTCTGGGTGAGAGAGATAGCCCTAGCAACTTCCCTTTTTTGTTCTTTTTGGTAAATTGTTAAGAAACAAAAATAAGAAAAAATAATAAAAACATCATAATGAAGTATAACTATCGGATGTGAAATATGGAAGTCCAATGTCTAAAATGAAGACAACTTATGTTGATTGTATTCATATATATTTTTTTAATTAGAACGTATCACGTGTGTTGCACGTGTAGAAATATATATTTAAAGGCGATTATATCACTTATTAGCTATAAAAAATATTATGCTCATAATTTTATTTATATTTCTATTATTGGAATATTATCATATACAATTATATTCTCAAAATAATTGGTAATAATTGTTTTATAACCATTTAATTCTATCATTTGCAATTCACTTCTAATTTTACATGAAATGATTAAATAAATAATTTAATCCTTAAAACTGAAATTTTTTATTTTGTATTACTAATTGTTATATTTGATAATCTTGTATTGGAACGAATTACTGCAAAAGTAAAATATAATATACAAAAAAAATTCAATATTAAAATAAAATAGTCTTATTTTTGGAATTTTTATAAGAAATTCTAATTTAATAAATTTGATCATGTTTTATTTGTAGCTTTTTTTGAGCACTTTGATGTGTTTTAATTTTATAAAAAAGCACTTTGATGTGTTTTAATTTTATTTATTTTTATAATATTATTTTTATGTATTATATATATTTTCTTTTAATATCATATCCGTTGTCTTTTATTTTTAAATTATTGATGTCAAATTGAATTTAAACTAATTATTTATTAACTATGCTAATCAAATTTTAATCTAATTAGACATCCATAGTATCAGTATTTGTATCGTAAGGTCCTATAACTATGCTAATTTTGTCAAAATATTGATTACATACTTCATTAACTTCTAAATTTGAAATATTATTAAATAAAAATATTTCTTTTTTGCCTTTATTTGAAATTTTTAATTTTATATTTTTAGTGTGATTTCTTGATCTTGTTCATATGAATCTAACTGGTATTATCTATTATGTTTCAATTTATTTAAAACATCTTATTTTATTCCTACATCTTATAAGATATTTTAAAAGTTTAAAAATGTTGAAATATATTTTAGAAGTAAGTTTTTAATTAAAGAATTTGGATAAAATAAAAGACCAGAGCTTAAAGAATATGAGAGTATTTTAAATCATAAACTCTTTATATTGCAATAATATATAAAAAGTCATTAAGTTAACTATTAGAATTTAAAATTATATAAATAGATAGTTACTTTGGAGAGTAAACGTCAATTATATGAAGAACAAAAGTGAAATACACAAAATTATAAGAGTGATTGTTTATTGAATTTTAAGATTAAAGAGTTTAAAAGATCTTATAAAAAATATAGTTGAGTTTACATTTTTTCTTAACATGCTTGTAAGATCATAAACATCTTATTTTGAAATATTATAAACTCTATAAAAAAACTTAACAAACAGTTTTATACAGCTTAATAAGATATTTTAAAGAGTTTATAAGCTCAGTAAATCACCCACTTAATCTTTTATATGCATACATTATTATCTAATATTCAAAACTTAAGTAATAAGAGATTCTCTGAGTAATTTAATTTTTGTATGCAATTTTCAATTTTTAATTAAAAAAAATAGTGCTTTATTTGCCGATAACCATTTTTATACTTAATACTTATTTACTTTTGTAAACCTTAAGTTATATAAATTTATTCTAAAGAAAGATACTTCTTTTTCGTTAGTAACAATTGACATTTAGTCTACAACTAATATGTTAGTATATAATTATTTCTAATTTAAGTTTATTCTCAATTTTATAGAGTTTTACCTTATTTTAGTAATATTAATTATACATATTAATTTTTTTGGTATTCTTTCACTGATTTCTTTTATTTTTAAATATTTTAAAATTTATTGATAGATTAATTGTTCATTATGTTTAAGAAGAAATCATATAAACTGATGAATAAATAAAAGGTAGCCACAAAAATACAAAGTTATAATTAAAACAAAAACTATTTAGTAGGTCTAATTCCTCTCAGTACTTCAATATATTTTTCATGGTCTATGTGTTTAGAGGTATTAGAACTATTAAACGATCTTCTTTTGTAGAATTAATTATTCCTTTATAATTAATTATAATTTATTATTAAAAAATTACTTAAATAAGGATATGGGTGTCTTTTCACATTGAGAACCACCTAGACAATTCATACTTTTATATATAATATAGATATAGATTTATTTATTTTCATTTTAGTACATAGAGGTAAGATAAATATAGTGTTTTTCTTCTAAATAATTAATAGTTGTTTTATTATTGTTACAACCTTTATTTAGCTGTAAAAATGATTATCAAAATAAATGAATCTTTTCTAGTTTTACTTTTCCTCAGTGGAATACTCCACAAACTTTATAATAATTTGTCTTAAGGACCTAGCGACATATATTTGAAAATGAGAGATTACCGGTACATTTGAGGGTTAGTAAATACGAAGGATTATGAAAAGAATTGTCTTATATTATATCATATAAAAAATTCTTCAATACAACAATGCTTTTTAGCTCAAAAATAATCCTTTATATATATTATATCAAAATATATGTCATAAAATACATAATAACAGTGTTCCAAACATATTTCCTATAACCATTTATTATGTTACAATATAAAACATAAAAAACACATTGAATCTACCGGATTTGACATTTAAAAGAATTCTTGTCTCATACAAAACAAAAAATTGAACATACAAAAACATATATACCAATTATGTTTATCAATCTTTACAAACAAAACCAAACATACAACATAGCCTCTTTATTTTTATATAACAATCAAAATCAACTTCAAAACAAAGATAAATGTAATGCACATAATTTTATAATCCTCAAAAGGAATCTGGTCAATGTAAGAATGGAACTTGGGAAAAGTCCACCAGACTGGAAAAAATATCTTTGCCAATAAAAGGAGCAAAGTAGAAATCTCAATTACTTCCCTCAGTGATTGCAAAGATGATCCAGATGTTGAACACTTGAATAAAGCATGTAAACTTATTAATACTACCTGCAATCACTGGTATTTTTCATGCTTCTTGATTGAATAGAGCATAATTTTTTTCACATGCAGGTATGATCAAGCAATAGAAACAAGTGAACTTACACGACGGACAAGATCTAGGCAAAGATGCTTCTGAATTTCGCGGCGTAAGTCCAGTGGTAATTCTTGCAGAATGATATCTTCTTTTACCCCTCTTGTAGAAAGCCAGTTGTATTGAACAAATCGGCGCACACGCTCCTGCAGCTCCGGAGGTAGTTGGCGATGTCTCATCCATTCCTCTGTATCTCTTCGTTTGACCCTCCATTCTTCAAGTCTTGCTGTCGTAGATTGTAGGTAGGTCTATAAAATTTGGAAAGACAGAACACAGTGCATTAAGCAATTTCTAGAGAAAATAAGTTCATTACTTTTGACTAAAAATTTGTTTCCTTCAAATTATACACCAGATAGAAAAAGGTTTCATTGACATTCAGCAACAACTTGGGTTCCAGCAAGCGCTGAATATAACAATGTCCTGCGATATAAAAAATCTCTCCCCTAAGAATTTTTTTGGGATAATATAAAAGGTACAAATATAAAAAGATGATGACAGTTTGAGCAATCTACTATTTATACTTTCACTCAAAAGAATAAATAGGTGGAATCTATTAAATCAAATAGCTAAAAGTAACTTGCAAATCATTAAAGTTATAAGGTAGTCAAAACCAGGGCGGTCAAAGGATTCTCATCATAGGATACATCTTTGTCTGTGTATCGTATAAGAAACTTTAAACATAAGGAGATCATGACAATTGGTGAGCACGGATTACCAAGGGGACAGTACTCTACCTGCATATTGCCTATCAGCAGTGCGAAGAAGACTAGGCCCATAAGACATATTATAATACTGAAGATTGTCTCAACCACATAATTACTCGTCTTTAAACTTTGTCCATATGAACTGCAAAAATAGATTTGCATTCATGAAATAAGCATAATCGGACAGGATTCTTAAGGTATGATTAGGAAAAATGAAAAATTGCTTTTGATCACAATTAGATTAATTGTTTTTAATCAGAAGTGACCACTTCAATTTTTGTGAACGATCCTAGAACGAAAATGTGTTTAAGTAATCTATTATATATGATACACACCTTTTGTAGTTATAGCAACACTTAAAATAATGGACAATTTGTCCATTTTCAGCAATGCAGTAAATTACAGAAGTAGGATGATTAATTACTGGGACATGTTTAAATATTAACACTCTAGGAAGGTAGAATCAACACAAGAAAAATAGAAAAGACAAGGAAAACGAAAATATATAGTTTACCTTCAGAAAAATTTATTTATAGAAAGGTCAGTACAAAATTTACAAGACAATAATTTCCTTTTCTTGAATGAGCTGTTCAAGCGCAAAAACTGAATGGGAATGAAAAGAAAACTAGTCAAGCTTATGCTTCGTTCTCTTTTCCAATAGTTAACAATTTGAATATTCTCTACAAATAAATAGGACAAGCTATCTTTTATGAAGAGCTGATGTGAGTTGTATGTTGTGTAGGAAGAACAAGTTTCATGGTATGGTGCAGTTAGCTAACTACAAGACAGAACAAAAATGAAGAGGAATAGCAAAGAAAAAATAACATAAAGTTGAGTTAAAATCTAGGAACAGTGTACGCTAACCTTAGATTTTTTAAACCGTACCACAGACAGTAAAAGTATTTCGGGATGAAAGCTGCTGAAGGAACATCGTCACTGACAGCGTTAGCGAATATTCCTAAATCAAATTCATTACTTTTTCCACTACACTTTTTGAAGATCTGAGTGGATTTATACCATCTATCATATGCATTGCCTGAAGATGAACAGTCAAGATAATCAGGTCTACAAGGTACACCGCTCTTTTCTAACAAACAGTATTCCTTCCAGCACGAAAATACTCGTTCAACTGACATCAAATACCATACAGCTCCTATGACCTGCAAACAGAGTGAATGTGATGATAATATAGAATATAGGCAAAATTTATATTGCATGTGAAAGTTTGCTATTTCCTGGACAAGAAAGAGTTTTATAACAGGTTATGACAATTTGGTTTGCAGACAACATGGTACTTATGCTTACATGACTTGCTAACAAGTAGAGAATGAGATTGTAAGCTGCCCCTGTCCAAGCACTTGCCACAACACCGGTGTGTTTTATAATTCTATAATTCAAAGGGAAAATAACGATCAGTCGTGGGATGTACTGCAGGATGATGAGAAAAGTGATGGCATGATTAACAGAAGCACTGGATCTTGTCAGAGTCAATGGCATAATACCCCAAACAACGCACTGCCACATGAAACATAGAATGCAGAATATATGAGGAAACAGAAATCATATTAGCCAAACATCATAAATAAAGCCACAAAATTTAAATAAAGACTTCATGAATTAACTAAGTCTATTTTCTTCCTCAAAATATAATTTTTCTACTAAGCAATGGAACCAAATAAACATGATCCATAGTCAGGAATGGACTAAGAAAGCTTAACCGATATAGAGATTTTGATTGACATAAGAGGGCAATTTCAAAGTGTAAAGGGGGCACAAGGCGAGTTCCGATTTTCATGTGATTAATGTTAAAAAATTGAGATTATTGTTAAAATATTTGAGGTAGACTGAGAAATGTGTGCAGATACAAGAAGGAAAATAAATGCGGCATAGAAAAATTAAGGTTGTTCAGTAATGCTCCTACATCCTCAAGTTTTCTCTTACTAGAATATATTTTTGTACAATATTACCATGACGACCAACCATCAACTATTTATACTAGAACATCTGTAAACACTATAAAATTATTAAAAATTTACCCATCATGTCAGCAGATTGGAGCCACAATTTGCAGACACGTGAAACGTTGCTAGGCTTCACATTCCTAACAATTATGGATAAAAGTGATAAATGGTCGCTGTACTACCGATACTTGCTTAGCTTAATCAATTATTTTGCCCTTCTCTTAAATTTCCCTCAAAATATCAATCAGCTAAATAAATCTCCCAGTTTTAGAACACAACTTCAAAAAGATACACAAAAGAAGCCATCTAACAGAATAAATTCCATATCCATTTTCAGAAACATAACAACACTACGGATAACAAAAAATTAGAGAAAAAAAGATTATGGAGAAGTAAAATAAATGTACTTGGGGGAGAGGAAGAGCGGCGGCGAGATCAATCGCGAAATCCCCTCTCAAATAGCGACGCGCAATCAGTTTCGGATCGGTAACCAAATCACCTCTACCGAAAACCCTAGTGTTGGGGGCAACATAGGCGGTGCGAAATTTCATGGTTATGTGGAGGACGGAGAAGAGATCGACGGTGGTTCTGGTGACGACGAGGAGGCCGCCCCAGCCGTAGTCCATGTACAGGCATTTCCGATCGTGCTCGAAACCCAGCAGATCGAAGAAGAGGGGGTCGACGAAAAGCGCAATGAAGGAGGTGACGAAGAAGATGCGGTTCCATCTGTTAACGAATTCACCGCTGGGGTCGAGGATTTGGCGCCACCACACCTGCTGGCGGTCGCGGATAAGAGAACTGGGGATGGGGAGAGTCACAATGCGGAGGCTCAGGCTGTTCATGGCCGGAAGACGACATAACAGACGGAGAGAGAGAAAGAGTGAGAGAAATGATGGTGATTGTGGGACGGATAGGGTGGGGGTTGGGGTGGTGGAAGGCGGCGGAGGAGGAGAAGAGAGCGGGGAACCATTCGGATTTTGAACGCATCTTTTTCTGTTCTTTTCTTTTGGCCGTTACGGTTCAAAAATTTAGACTAAATTCATTTACATTATTAAAATAAAAATTGTTTATTATTTTTTTAAATATAATTACTATTTCTCTTAAAAATAACTAATTCATAAGCCTTTTTCATAATTTTTTTAATGATTTTTAAAATTAATTTATTTTGTTACTTTTGTTTATTTTTTACCTTTATTTTTTTTATTTAATCAAATAAATATAATAAAAAATAAATTATGATTGAAATCTATACCTTTATTAGAATATAATTTTTGGTATCTTCAATTTTTATGATTTGTGATTTTTATTATTTAATTATTTTTTTTCTCTCTCTTCAACTCCTTATTTTCTTTAGTTTCAACTTTGAATTTCTGTCTCTTCTCAACTTTTACATCTCTTTTTCTTCTCCCATCTTTTTCCAATAATGTTTTATAACTTTCTTCTATTTTTTTAATATTTTATATTTATCTATTTTTTATTTTCTATAATGATAATTAATATTTAAAATTTAAATTTAATTAAACACACGCCTAAGTGAACCACATAAATTACGTTTTTAGGCCTTAGAGTTAGAGTATCCTAAAAAATCCCTTATTCACTTAATTTTCCATAAACGATGCTCTCTCTCTCTCTCTCATTTTTATTTTTATTTTTATTTTTTAAGTCAAATAACTAGCTCTTTTAAATAATTAGTTCTAACAATAAATTTTTAATTATACATATTTAAAATTAATTTATTTTAATAATGTTGATTAATTATGCATTTTTCTTGATTTAGTTAAATAAATATAATAAATATTTATTTTATGGATGCGCATATTATATGCGTTGATTACTAGTATATATATAAAGCAAATTACAATAGGCTCCCATGAAGTTTGGCATCACTATAGATATCCCTATTGTTTAAAAATCATTAATGTTCCTTAATTTTAATAGTTGTCTAATAATAAGTCAAATTTATTAGTTTTTGTTAGGTTTTCATTCAATTTATGTAGGTGGACAAATCAAAATGCACTTGTAGACTATAAACTATAATTTTATTTATTTGTTAAAATTTTTTGAATTTTTTTTGTGGACTAAGTGGATACTTTTTTTTACAATTATTCAAATTTTTTCATCCACCTCGTTTGATTTTTTTACTATTTTTTATTTTTTCTAAAAGAAATACAGTAAGGGCAAAATTGGCAATTTCAAACCTTCATTCAAGGATTATCTAAGTTTATCAAACATCATGAGGTATTATAATTTTTCAAATAATAAGGGAGTATTCAAAATTATGTCAAACATTAGGGAGCTCGTTATAATCATATATATATATATATATATATATATATTTAGGGTAAATTATATTTTGGCATGCGAACTATACTCGTACGCTTTGGCATCCAAACTTTTATATCAACTTATCATCTCAACTTCACAAAATTTGCATTTTACCATATATGACCATCTTTTGCAGACTTTTTTGCCGAAAAACATCACATGTTGTGCATATATGAAAAATATCACATCACATAACTCGTAAGTATCACATGTGCACTGCATGTGATGCTTTTTTAACAAAAGACTTGTGAAAAAATAGTTTTAAATGGTAAAGTGCAAAATTTCGTAAAGTTGAGATAGTAAGTTATCATAGAAAAAAGTTTATATGCCAAAATGTAAAAATGATCATAGTTCAGATTGATGAGGGTTGAATTACCAGAAGACAGAAATACCCTTCGTTAAGGATAAAAAAGATATTCCGACTAAAAACCTGCCTTTAAGCCGAAATCCCGCGGAAACTGGAAGCCGCGTGCAAGATCTGCGGCTAGGATCATGGAGACTTGCCCGCCATACGATCCAGATGCTTGAATAGCGTTTGACCATCTGATTAGAAGCCGGGAGCCCATGATTGTGACATGTAGCCACGCCCCACATTCGATGATAACCTTATAAATACATCATGTCTGATTCGTTAAGAGGTAACTTATATTTGATCACTTTAGTTGATCTACTTAAGCCCGCATATATCTATCCTGACCCCTAACTAACTTGGGCGTGAGAGGGTCTTCACCAGAGACGAACCCGACTAGCCTGACTTATTTCTCTGATCTCAGGTCCCATTAAAGATCCGAGAGGACAACGTGGCATAATCAAGATCGCTGATCAAGGTCATATCATTCTAGCCAGATCAGTTGGCGCCGTTTGTAGGAAACATTTGAGGATATCTAGAAGGATATGGAAGAAAACTCGAGAGGAAATATCCCGGGCATGGAAACAACATTGGGAACAACAGAACGAACTATTCAATTAATGAGGGTACAATGGCAACAAATGATGGAGGAGGCAGGAAGAAACGCCAGTCATTTCTTACGAGCGTAGAACGGCAACGCCTATTGAAAAGAAAGCCATAAAGAGAAAATTATTCAAGAAAAAGGATTAAAAAGAGTGTCAAAGGGAACGAGTAAAAAAGAAATAGAAAAGGGTCATCAAACATCATTGGAGGTCGGATCAAGTAATCGAGATAGAAGTCAACTGAGAGGACCAGCTATCTCGTGAGCAGAGGTGGACAGCGTGGGAAAACAGATCACGATGTTAGGAAAGTAGATAGACAAACTCAAAAGACGAGGGGTGATAGTATCTCACCATCGAAATTCTACTTTCTACAATAAAATACTGATAGAAATAGTGAACCCGAATTTCAAAATGCCCGATCTCCCCAAATACGATGGAACTAAAGACCCACAGGAGCACTTGGCAGCCTTCGACCTAGTAATGAATCTCTATGATCAATTTGACCCAATTAATGCAAATTGTTTGTTACACTTGGCAGCATTTAGTCGCATGAGCAACTTGTGCAAAAATTCACGTTCCATTTCGCGAGCAAAAGAAAGCAAAAAAGGTCCGCTACTCATTTGTTCACTATAAGACAGAAAGAAAGTGAAACGTTGAAAACTTTCATGGGGAGATTTAATAATGAAACCTTGGAAGTGCAAGACTTGAGGATAGACATGATGGTTAGCATTCTCATCTATGGATTGAAGAAAGGGACATTTGCATCTGCACTCGTAAGGGATCCCCCTGCGGACGTGGAGCAGCTGCTGGGCTTAGCGCAGAAATATATAGATGAGGAAGAAGTAAATGCTATAAAGGATGGGGAGTGGAGATTTAGCACAGATCACGGAAGAGACCGAGATCGCCAGAGGAGAGAATGAGATCGGTGGTCGAAATCGGACAAAAGCAGGAGCCCCCTTACCAACCAAAATACCATAAGTACGCTCCACTAAACATGAACGAGCAAAAGCATTACTAATGGTAGAAAAGAGTGACGTTCTGAAATGGCCATGACAGATAAGATTTTACCCCAGCAAAGAAGTAATCAAATAAATACTGCCGATTTCATCAGGAAAAAGGCCACGACATATAGGATTGTTACCAACTAAATGATGAAATCAAACGACTCGTGCAACAGGGGTACTTCAAAGACCAAATATCATGAAGTCGTGGGGAGGATAGGGAAGCTCGCCGAAATAGGTCAAGAAGCAGAGAAAGTAGACGAAGAAAAGGGGCATGAAGAAAAGAGAAACCTGAGAACGAGGGAAAATGCGCCTGTGAAAGGCATTATACATACTATAGCAGGAGGCTCAGAGGGAGGATATTCAAGAAGACCCAGGAAGAGGTTCGAAAGGGAGAGTTGGTCGAATAGAGGAAGACAACTCATGATGAATATTGCATCAGAACAAAAAATTGTGTTTGGAGCTCAGGATGCTGGTGAAAGGATTGGGACGAATAACGACCCTATGGTTATCAAGATGGACGTCGTCAATTTCATTGTTCATAAGGTACTGGTAGATAATGATAGTTCTGCTGATATTATCCTCAAATAAGTGTACTGGTGAAAATGGGGTTAGATAGTGGGCGAAGGCTTAGAAATATTGATGATTGCATTTATAAAAAATAATGCAAATATGTTTGCCTAGAACCCTTCTGATTTCAAAGAAATAAGTCCAGAGGTGATAGTTCACCGGCTAAATGTCGACCGCACCATGCAACCAGTGCAACAAAAGAAAAGAACCTTCAGGGCTGAGAAAAATCTCATTATCAAGGAAGAAGTCAAGAAACTATTAAAAGCGGGGTATGTCTCTGAAATCCAATGCACGAACTGGTTATCAGACGTGGTGGTGGTGCTGAAAGCATCTGGCAAATGGAGGATGTGCACAATTTTACTGATCTAAACAAGGCCTGCCCCAAGGACCCATATCCATTGCTAAGGATTGATCTATTAGTAGATTCGATAGCCGGATATGAGCTTTTCTCCATGATGGATGCTTACCAAGGATACCATTAAATCTAAATGGCGGCGGAAGATCGAGACAAAACTTCCTTTGTAAGTGAACGAGGTATTTATTGTTACAATGTAATGCCTTTTGGATTAAAGAATGCAGGTGCCACATACCAAAGGCTGGTAAACAAGATGTTTGCAAACCAGATAGGAAAAATGATGGAAGTTTACGTGGCTGACATGCTCGTAAAAAGCCAACGGTCGGAGAACCATTTGATACATTTGGAGTCAGCTTTTGCCATAATGAGGATGTATGGAATGAAACTCAACCCAAGCAAATCTACGTTCAGAGTCGGAGGGTGCAAGTTTTTAGGATATATGGTCAGTGATCGAGGGATAAAGGCCAATCTGGATAAAATTGATGCGATCCTAAAACTGAAGTCACCCACCTCAGTGAAGGAAGTCCAAAAACTCACAGGTAAGATCGCATCCCTCAACCGCTTTATTTCTAGATCAGCAGATCGAAACTTGCAGTTCTTTAAAATCCTGAGAAAAACTAAGGAGTTTAGATGGACTTAAGAGTGTGAGCAAGCCTTCCAAGACCTAAAAAATTACTTGAGGTCACCACCCTTGTTGGCAAACCCAAAGGAGGTGAGACATTATACCTTTATTTGGTTGTGCCGAACAATGCAGTTAGTTCAGTGCTAGTTAGAGAGGACAAAAGGATCCAGAACCCAGTATACTATGTGAGTAAAATGCAACAAGGGGCAGAAAAAAGGTACATAGAAATCGAGAAGTTGGCTTTGGCCTTAGTGGTGACAGCTCGAAAGCTGCGACCCTATTTCCAGTTGCACAAGGTCATAGTGTTGACCTATCAACCGTTGAAAAGCATATTATCTCGACCAGAAGCATCGGGAAGACTGATAATGTGGGCAGTCGAATTGGGCGAGTACGACATTGACTACCAAATTAGAACTGCTAAAAAAGCATAAGTACTAGCAGATTTTATGATGGAGCTCGCAGGTTAACCGACTCAGGAGCCATATACTTAGATGTTGCACATAGATGGTTCTTCCAATGCCAGCAATGGGGGAGCAGGAATCCTGATACAAGGACCAGGAGGGCTAGAAATTGAGGTCGCAGCTAGGCTATCTTTCTCCACAACCAACAATGAAGCTGAATACAAAGCCCTGATTGGCCTACGGAGCTGGAGCCAGCAATCTGGAAGTATATACTGATTCGCAACTTGTGGTAATGCAAATCGATGGAACGTATGAAACCAAGGAGAAATCCATGAGTATGTACCACAAAAAAGCTAAATCGTTGATGCAACGATTTGATAAATGTTCCATTCCAAAAATCCCGAGGTGCGAAAATGATAGGATCGATTCTCTGTCCAAGTTTGGAGCTCTTTTTTCAGGAATCAAAGATCGAAAAAATCACCATTATGGTAAAAGATCGAACGACGATCTCGAAGAATTTGGAAGTTAACACCATGGAGCCGCCTTGCTTTTGGAAAGATGAAATTATGAACTACCTCAAAGAGGGGACTCTACCTGACAACTCGTGCGAGCTTGAAGGTTGAAATTCAAGGCCCCTATGTTTACTTTAATCGAATCTCATCTTTACAAAAGAACTGTGGAGGACTGTTGCTAAAATGTTTGGGTGATAACCAAGCTAAATATGTCATGAAAGAAATTCACGAGGGAAGTTGTGGTAACCATTCGTGAGCCAGGTTGCTAGCGCAAAAGATAACAAGGCAAGGATACTTTTGGCCAACCATGATGAAAGATGCAAAGGAGCTTGTTCGCAAATGTGAGAGTCGGCCAAAAGTATGCTTCACAAATACATGCACGACAACCTCAATGAAGCCGGCCATGATCGCATGTCTTTTCGACCAATTAAAAATATCGATATTTTGGGACCTTTTCCCCCTGCTCGAGCTCAAAAAAAATTTATCGTTGTCGTGGTCGAATATTTTTCCAAATGGATAGAAGCGGAAGCCATAGCAAGGATATCTGAGAAAGAAATGATCAATTTTATTCAAAAAAAATATAATTTGCAGGTTTGGGATACCAAGAGTCTTGATATCAGACAACGGTGCACAGTTCCAAGGAAAAAAATCACTACTTGGCTAGAAAAAATAAAGATCTAACAAAATTTCACAGCAGTTGGTCACCCACAAGCAAACGGACAAACGGAGGTAACGAACAGAACCATTCTACAACATCTGAAGTCTAGGTTATAGTCGAAAGGATCATGGGATGATGAGTTACCAGGAGTACTATGGGCTTCTCGAACGACTCCACGATCTGCCACAGGTGAAACTCCTTTTTGTTTAGTCTATGATTTTGAAGCTATAATCCCTGCAGAAATAGGGGAGGTATCCCAACGAGTCGCGAGTTACGACCCAGCGACCAATAAAGAATAGAGGGCTTTCGACCTCACAGTGGTGGAGGAAAAGAGAGATGCAGCATATGCTAAAATACTTCACCACAAAGGCATGATGCTAAGGAACTACAATAGAAAATTGCGACCCAGACAATTGCAAGTAGGCGACCTCGTCTTAAAAAGAGTCGAAGTCTCCAAGCACATGGGTAAATTAGACCCAGGATGGGAAGGACCATATAAAGTGGTCAAAATAAAGAAAAGGGGAACATACAAGCTCCAAGATATGAATAGACGATATCTACCTCGACCATGGAACATTCAAAATCTTAGGAAATTTTATGCATAGACATGTGCCTGAAAAATGCCTAATAATGTAAATGATCTGAAAAAGATCTCTCTTTGAACCTGTAAAAGGTCACATCATTTAGTGTATCTGTGAAAGATCAAAAGCTCTATGAGAATTTGAGAAAGATTTATCCTGTTTATACCACAAGTACTCTTCTATTAAACCTGGAAAAGGCCAATGGTCCATAAAATGCGTAATCTGAGAGAGACCACTGGCCAGACTTGGCAGAGAAATCACAAGTCTGAAAAAGACCTCACGATATATGAAAAAGCAATTTTAAAAAGATGCACATCCGGAAAGAATTATCATTTCACTACTCTTCATTTATAGATCACGAACTCACGTCGAAGAAAATTGCAAGCTGGAATAAATCTCTTATCACAAAAAGATGGCTTGAGAGGAACTCATTTGTTCATAAAGCAGAAGTTAATCAATTAACATTGTAAAAGTGTTTACAAATGTCCTAACAGGTCTACAATGAAGGCCTTTCGACCTATTCTGTCAAAAGGAGGATCCAAAAAAAGAGCTAACATCATCATTTATCCTCTATCTCATCAAGCAGGGCTGCGAATTCGTTCTCGCCAGTAGGAGGAGTGTCTTCATCGACAAAGGGCTGAAGGTTGGCATCAAGGCTAGGGTCGAGCCCCGACACGTCGAAATCGGGCACGAACCCATTCAAATGGGCTACTTGGGCTTTGCACCTATCAAAACCCTGCATCAGGAAGTCAGCGGCCTTGATCTCTAATGCTGCTTCGAACGCAGGCGCTTTTAGGAAGTCATGAGCACCTTGGAGATGGGTTTCGCGAATACGGGTCCCAAATTCTTCCAAATCAAGAAACTCCTCACGACCCTCAATGGCGCCTGCAATCTTCCCGGTGGCATGCCCCGCCGAGAACCTGATCTCCTTCCCTATAGCCATTGCCTTGGCAACCTCGGAAGTCAGCATATCCTCTAATTCTTTGTTTCAAGCTTACAGGGCCACTCGCTGGTTTCCAAATCTTCCTCTTGAGCAGAAGCTTCAGTGATCTTACTTCCCAACTCGCGATTTCTGCGTTCAGCTACAAACTGATTCCTTTGAAAGCCTGAATATTTGAGAGAAAGATCTCGGACAAAATTGGCAGCCTAGACAAAATATTAACTAATAATGGATGACAGATCGAAATTGAACAGTATAAAAAAGAGTCACATGTATTAAGGAATGCAAGCAGTGTTCTTCAAGACGAGTGTACGAAGTCTTTAAGAGGGCAGCTTGGTCGCGAGGGAGACAGCTCGCAATATACAGCTCCCAAAAATCTTGCCCCGATTGCATATTGAGAACTGTGCTGCTAGAGGAAATCTTCCAATCAGGGATCAATTTATCCCCTTCCAACTGAGCCGTTAGATGATGCTAATATGGAGATCTTCGTGAGCCGCTCTCCACCATTCAACGATCTCATTCAGAAGCTCCATATTTTTCTTCTCTTCCTCCGCTTTGGCCGCCTCCGCTTGCTCCTCAATCCTGGCAGATCGAGGTCTGGTTTGCTTGCTAGACCCCGAGGGACTTCTGCTATGATGCCTACGCTTCCTCTGCAGTCTACTCGGGTCAGTTTCTTCTATAGGCGAATTTTCTTGCGACCCTTTTATGCCTGTGTTTGGGGAAAAACTCCTTCCTCTCTATTGAACCAGCTCTTATGATCGCGTATCCTTGCTTTCCACTTCAATTGGGGTTGTCTCTCTAGGAATCTTTGCCTCCGGCATAGCTGAGGAATCCGACTCGGGTTGGGTGAGTGCGACCAGTGGAGGTGCAACCTGTGCTGCGACCCTGCCTTGGGCTGCCCGTATGCATTGATCAACTCGAGCTTGAATGACCATATTATCTGCGAACAAGTGATTAAGTTAGAGATGTTTGCCTGCGATATGGAAGTAAGGATAAAAGAAGGTAAGATTCACCTAAGGAACCCCTAACTTGGAGGGGTGCTGGAGTGAGATGCGCGAGCCTTAGAACTTCTTCTACCAAAATTTTCTTCGGGTTATACCGATAAGAAGTAAAACTGTTTATCTGATCTCCTTCCCACCCCCTCCCTTAATAACCGGCTCTGGCTTATCTATGCTCCAATCACATTTGAAAGGCCATTTGCAACCTGGAGGTAGTCGAATAAAAATGTATTTTTCTTTCCAAGGGCCAACATTAGATGTCAGGGGGTTGAGAAACCTACAATCCTTCCGAACAGAAAGGTAGAAAAAACCCCTATCCCCGATCTTTTAGAGATTGTAAAAGAGTATAACGACCAAAAAATATCAAAGTTGGGTTCACCGTCATTATTATGACAAAAAGGATGATATGACGAATAGAATTAGACAACAACTGCATAGGACAGAAATTCAGACACGTAAGAATTTGGGCTATATAGGGGGCTAAAGGCAGACATAACCTGGCATCAAAATGAAGAAGTGAAAAGGAGCAGAAGCCTTTGGGAGGTCGATGTATGCGATCAAATGACCTAGGGATAAGAATCTCATAATTATTGGGAATGTAATATTTCTCTTTTATAGGATGAATCTGTTGTTTTACAGTACTGACTATGCTGGCCAAAAGATTATGTTCTAACATTGACTGGAATTTTACATAAGTCGGGGCATCATCAGGATCAGATTTCGCTACTTGGCGACTAGGTCGCGACCTATTCCTGGACGAGCCTTCTAAGGGAACAGGGGTCGTATCCATAAGGAGGGGGGTGGCAGAAGATGTAGAATTAGAACTAGAATTACAAGATTTTGAGGAGGCATGGTACCTTGAGAGACGTGGTCGAAGTCAGGAACGGAGAAGACTGAGGTCGAGGGAGAGTAGGCAACTATCTCTAGCAAACGACAGAGTCGGCAAAATTTTCTAAATGAGACTGCTATATATAGGTAGAAGGCGGACCTGTGCATTGGAAGAAACGTGGCAACGTGTGGATCGAGGTGCCCGTTCTAGATTGGACAAGACCTTGCGAATTCTTGAAGGTAATAAATTACACTTAAAAGAAGTGGGAGAGTTATGATGAGGGTTGAATTACCAGAAGACAGAAATACCCTTCATTAAGGGTAAAAAAGGTATTCCAACTAAAAACCTGCCTTTAAGTCAAAATCCCATGAAAATTGGGAATCCACATGCAAGATCTGCGGCTAGGATCATGGAGACTCGCCCGCCATACGATTCGGATGCTTGAATAGCGTTGGACCATCCGATTGGAAGCCGGGAGCCCAGGATTGTGACACGTAGCCACGCCCCACATCCGATGATAATCTTATAAATACATCATGTCTGATTCGTTAAGAGGTAACTTACACTTGATCACTTTAGTTGATCTACTTAAGCCCGCATAATCTACCCCGACCTCTAACTAACTTAGGCGTCGGAGGGTTTTCGTCGGGGACGAACCCGACTAGCTTGACTTGTTTCTCTTGTCCTTAGGTCCCATCAAAGAGCTGGGAGGACGACGTGGCACGATCGAGATCGCTGATTAAGGTCATATCATTCTAGTCGATCACGGATGGCAAAATGTAATTAACTCATATATTTATAATACCCCTCAATCATTTTTTTCCTAAAGTCCAAAACAGAAACTGTGGGCCCCCACTAAACAGCCTAGCAGGTCCGGCCTGTTGGCCCGAGAGCAAAGTATGAAGCTCATAAGTATTATATTTACACTAACCTACCAAGCCCAGTGCAAATAGATAACTCATCAGATAGCAGGAATTCTATGTGATACGCATTCCTAGCATTTGGGACATGTTACATTGAAAAATCTCTAACAAACTCCCCCTGGATCCACAGCAGCTGGCCTGTTGACAACAAGTAAAGCGAATCCCGTAGAACTTAGGTTGACTGCGTATGACTCCTTCATACGGTCATATCTTCTTCCAGATAAATCCAAATCTCAATACGCATTTTTGCTAGTTAGCCAACTTATGTAGCTTTCAAATGACATATCATATACTGTAACTACCTCTAAATTTTACTCTCCATGGGCCTATAAATAGAGTCATAGTGCAGAAATGACAGTAACTTGCATAGCTCATTGTCACACACTCTTCACTTTCGATTGACAACAATATCCTTGTTGTTTCGCACTTCACAAGCATATTTTATTTTATATTTTGATATTTCATCACCTTACTTCAATTATCACACCATATTCTTACGTTATTTCGAATTTTTTCTATTGTTTATTCAATAAATCAATTACTGACTTTAAGCATTGGAGTGTTAATCCTTATTTTGCAAGTTAGTGCTTCTTTGACCTTAGGATTGTCTTGAAAATCCTTTGATCATTGTAGTGTGGTTAGACTCCAGTAGACTGAAGGAAACAGATTGACTCGGAAAGTGCGATGGAGACGCAAAAAATAAAAAAATACCGAAATTAAGCATGTATATGACTCGATCAAACGGTGTACCATTGATCTATGCCTAACATTCGGTATATAAACATGGAAAAAAGGAGAGAGAAATTCGAGAGCCTAAAGTGAAAGAGGGGGAAGGCTATATGTGTTGTTGTGCCTAATGGAATGACCTAGTTATTCACCCACCAACCACAACAATCTTATCGAAGGAAGTAGAATCAAATGCAAAACTAGTCCCACACTATGGGCCTATTGGCAATTTTTAGTTCCATACTTTTGGAAATAGCCAAAACTAGTCCCTTATTTTAACTTTTTTTTTGCAAAACTAGTCCCACCATTAAAATTCTAATGGAAGTACCAAACAGACGTTAGTTTGACCGGTTCTCAAGGTTTGGTGACTGCATAAACAGGTTTTTGGTGGAAAAATTGTTATATCAGAGTTCTAGTTATTTTGTTGATGAACTGTTATTTTCTTATGTTAATTTCTTAAAATCTGTTGATGAACAATGTGGAAGTAAAAAATGCACAACCTGCTAAAAAATATGGAAATAAAAAAAATGCACCACAACCTGTTAAAAAATTGAAAACAAAAAATGCACAACCTATTAAAACTTTTGAAAAGCAATGCCCACAATATGTTAAAAAATGCACAACCTGTTAAAAACTTGGAAATAAAAAAGATGCAAACCATCCTGTTAAAAAATGACCACAACATTTAATTAAAAGTCACATATTCAACTAAAACATGCACCTTCTATGGCACTATATGTACCATTTTACAATAAATGTAGCATTGTACATCCAAAAGTAAACAACCGTTAATAAGCACTTCCATCTAAAGGGAGATTTAAGTTGAAACAAAAGTTACAGTCACCTCATGACATGTTTAACAAGTGACTCTTGACAAAAAAATGCAACTATCTCAAGACAGTTCAATCCTTTCTTTTTCCTTCAGACATATCTTTTGAAGCCTTTTCTGAAGCATTTTGTAAATAGTGCAATCTCTAAATTTGACAATGTCACAAACTTTTTGCCCCCTTGGATGATGATTGGGAAGGAAGGGCCTTCAGTGAGCGTTAGGGTGGACTTTGTAATCTCACGTGATTGAAAGACCATGGGATGAGGGGCCCGTACGGGCAGCTGCACCTTTATGTCTTGGAGGAATGAATGTAGGGTTTGGTGGTGATGGGGGAAACCCCAATTTTACAAGTGAAGTGCCAAAAATACCCTTAATGAAGGGTATTTCCATCTTTTTAGAACTCAGGATCCGCACATTTGAGAGATGGGTTGGATAGACCTAAACTCGGACCCATCAAGAGAAAGAAGACTCCAAAATTTGAGGACCGTCCGATCGAGGATGTCAGCTTCTCAGATGAGGACATGGGGTCCAAACAACAGTGACCACCTGGGCCTTATAAATACTTCAGCGTACAATCATTTGAGGTAATTGGTATTTAGTTATCTTCGACCTACTTAGTTTTGATCGTACATTTTCCATTCTATTCAACTCTTCTAACTTGAGCGTCGGAGGGTCGAAGTCGGGGACGAACCCGATGAACCTCACGTGCTTTCTTATCCTCAAGATCCAATAGTGTCTTGATAGAATACGTGGCTGAACACGAGGTTGTTGTGGAAGGTCGGTGATTTCGATCAAAATCATTTGGCGCCAAAACTGAGGATCGTACTTTGAGAATGGAAGGAACGTCGAGAGGGAATGTCTACAGTATCGAAGACACGCCGAGGCAAGGAGAACCAACCTTGCAACTAACTAGAGAAGAACTGCAGACAATGATAGAAGAAGCTGGTAGGAATGCTATTATGGCTTACGAGAGGAGAGCAGCAATGCCTCAGGGGAAAGAAACTGCAAGGAGACAGCTGTTTAAAGACAAAGAGATGGAGAAAACGTCGGAGAAAGCAAGTGCAAGAGAGCGCATGAGAGGTCGCGAACCAGCGTCCTCGGAAGTGGGATCTAGTAGTAGAGGAGGAGCGAAGAAAAGGGAGTCGGCCATTTCTAAGGCCAAAGTGGATAGTGTCGGAAGACAGATCGAGCTACTAGCTAAACAAATTGATGAGCTGAAGAAAAGAGGTGAATTGGTACCACATAACAGGAACTCACCTTACGATAATAGGATACTGAAACAAGTAGTGGATCCAAGCTTCAGAATGCCGGATTTGCTTAAATATGATGGAATGAAAGATCCTCAAGAACATGTTTCAGCGTTCGAGCTTGGATCAATCATGGCTTAGCTATTTGTCACGACCTTAACGGGTAAGGCCCAGGACTGGTTTACAAATCTACCATGCGGGAGCATTGAGACTTACGAGCAACTGTTGCAAAAGTTTAAGTTCCATTTTGCCAATAAAGGGAAACATAAGCGATCAGCGATATATTTATTTACAATCAGGCAGCGGAAGGATGAGTCGTTAAAAAACTTCATGGGAAGGTTTAATAACGAGACTTTAGAATTGCAAGATCTAAGGATCGACATGATGGTGAGCATCTTGATCCATGGTCTAAAAAAGGGATTGCTGGCATCAGCATTGGCTCGTGATCCTCCCACGGATGTGGAACAGTTGATGGCAATGGCCCAATGCTATGAAGGACGGCGTAGCAAGAGGCGCGATTGTAATTGCAACTTCGAGAAAGGAGGGGGTAGCAAGCAGTCGAGGTTAGAAGGGAAGGGAGAACTCATATCGACCTAGGTACCACAACTACACGCCTTTGGCGATGACCCGGATGAAAGCTTTGATGATGGTGGAGAAGTCCGATGTGCTCAAGTGGCCCCAACACACCAGGTATACTCCGTCCAAAAAATTTTCTAACAAGTATTGCAAATTTCACAGGAAAAGGGGGCACAACACTGAAGATTGCTTCCAACTTAAAGACGAAATTGAAAGGTTAGTAAGGCAGGGGTATTTCTAAAATAGAATATTGGATGAGCGGAAGAAAGATGGAAATGAAGCAAGGAGTCGATCACGGAGTAGGGAAAAATTTGTGAGCCGTGGAAGAGAAGAGAAAGTGGAAGATAGGGTGAATGCCCTAGTAAAGGGAATAATTCACACCATTGTTGGGGGACCAATTGGAGGAGATTCAAAGTGTGCAAGAAAGCGGTATGAACGCGAGGATCGAGCAGGCAGAGGAAGTGAGTTCATAATAAGTATAGATCAGGAGGAAGAAATCATTTTTGGAAAGCAGGATCGAGAGACAGAGAGTGGGTCGCATAACGACCCCATGGTGATAAAAATGGATATAGCCAACTTCACGGTACATAAGGTGTTGGTGGATAATGGGAATTCTGCAGACATTATTTTTAAGGATGTACTAAGAAAAATGGGGCTAGATGGTGTGAAGTTGGATCCGGTCAGAATACCTTTAGTGGGCTTTGGTGGAAGCGAGGTAACATCTAGCGGTACAATAGAGCTACCTGTCTCCATAGGAACTGAGCATAAAAGAAAGACGATGATGGTACAATTCTTGGTGGTTGACACGCCTTTTACTTACAATATTATTTTGGGACGGCCGGGCCTAAACTTATTTTAGGCGATCGTGTCCACTTACCACTTGAAGATGAAGTTCTCTACGAAGAATGGAGTGGGCGAGGTTACTTGTGATCGAAAGGAGGCCAGGAGATGCTATAACTTGTCATTGAAATGAAAGGGTTCGAATGAAAAAGGCAAAACATTGAGGAAGAATGCGACCAGGAGGAAAAGTCCGAGCGTCTAAAACCTAGCGAGGAACATAAAGTAGTAGAGCTCGTGGCAGGTGAGGTCAACAAAACAACTAGGATAGGGGCACACTTGGGCGAGCAGCTGGAAATGATGATGGTTAAGTTCTTGAAATAAAATGCTGACATGTTCGCATGGAGTCCATCAGACTTCAAGGGGATAAATCCGAAAATGATAGTGCATAGATTAAACGTGGATCGAACTGCGCGACCGATTTAGCAGAAGAAGAGAACTTTTGGAACAGAGAAGAACAAGGTTATCAAAGAAGAAGTTGATAAGCTTTTGAGGGCGGGCTACGTCAGCGATGCAATACCCAGAATGGTTATTTAACGTAGTGGTGGTTTCCAAATCATCAGAAAAATGGTGTATGTGCACAAATTTTACTGATTTGAACAAGGCGTGGCCAAAGGACCCATACCTGCTACCTAGGGTCGACGTCCTAGTTGATTCCACGGCCTGTTTTGAGCTATTCTCGATGATGGACGCGTACCAGGGGTATCATCAGACTTCCTTCATAACTAACGATGGAATTTATTGCTATAATGTGATGCCTTTTGGCTTAAAGAATGCAGGTGCCATATACCAAAGGCTGGTCAATAGAATGTTCAAAGAGAAGATCGGTGGAATCATGGAGGTCTATATTGACTATATGCTGATCAAGAGACAAATCTGAGAGCCATCTGGAATATTTGAAGCAAACTTTCAACATAATGAGGATGTACAGGATGAAGTTGAACCCCGTCAAATGCAACTTTGGAGTGGGTGGCAGAAAATTTCTGGGTTACATGGTGAGCGAGCGAGGAATTGAAGCGAAACCAGAGAAGATAGAGGCCATTATGAAATTGAAGTCACCCAAAACGATCAAGGTGGCGGAGAAACTAATGGGTAAGCTCGCTTCACTTAATCACTTTATTTTGCATTCAGCAGATCGTAATTTACCATTTTTTAAGATATTGAGAAAAGCAAAAGATTTTGAATGGAATGATGAATGTGAAGAAGCCCTTCAAAATTTGAAAACGTATTTGGCGAACCCGAGGAGAAATGAAGATTTATATTTATACTTGGCTGTATCTGAGAATGTGGTAAGTTCGGTGCTAGTGCGTGAATGTGAAGGTGTCCAAAACCGAGTATACTATGTTAGTAAGATGCTGCAAGGGGCGGAAAAGAGATACGTGGAAGTTAAAAAACTGGCTTTGACTCTAGTCGTAACCGCGAGAAAACTGAGACCATATTTCCAATCTCGTAAGATAATAGTATTGACTAATCATCCGTTGACGCACATAATGTCGCGACCTGAAGCATCTGGAAGAAATTAAATGGGTTGTGGAGCTAGACGAATACGATATTGTGTTTCAAACGAGAACAACAGAAAAGGGTCAGATATTGGCGGACTTCGTGGTCAAACTCGCCGAAGAGCCCCTTCCTGAGGTCGAGAAGTGGATGCTGCATGTAGATGGCTTCTCCAATGCGAACAACGGAGGGGCAGGTATATTAATACAAGGACCCAAGAGTGTGGAGATCGAGGTCGCTGCAAAGTTGTCTTTCTCGGCCACGAACAATAAAGCTGAGTATGAAGTGATGATATTGGGTCTGGAGCTGGCATACGAGGCAGGGGCAAGAAACCTTGAGGTATACACAGACTCACAATTAGTCACAGTGCAGATTGACAGAACATATGAGACGAGAGAGAAGACCATGGTACTTTACTAGAAGAAAGTGAAAGAGCTTGTGGGCATGTTGGATAAATGTGTCGTCCAACAAATCCCACGATAGGAGAATGATAGAGCTGATGCCTTATCCATGTTTGGAGCCATGATGTCAGGAATAAAGGATAGGATGGTCACTGTGATGGTGAGAGAAAAGGCCGCGATCATAGAAGGATTGGATGTCCAGATGGTGGAAGAGGAACACTTATGGAAAGATGAAATTGTAGAGTATTTGAAGGATTGGTCATTGCCAGAGGCTAAAAGGTTAAAGTTCAAAGCTGCACGTTTTACATTGATATCTGGTCAGTTGTACAAGAGAACGATAGATGGACCACTTCTGAAGTATTTAGGTGATGAGGAAGCTAAGAATGTAATGAGAGAAATTCATGAGGGTTGTTGTGGAAACCACTCTGGCGCATGCTGGCTCATAAAATAATCAGACAAAGGTACTTTTGGCCCACCATAGTGAGTGATGCCAAAAAGTACGTGGAAAAATGTGAAAGCTGCCAAAGTTTAGCATCTTTAATCCATCGGCTTGCGACAACGATGGAACCAGTCAAGATAGCGTATTCGTTTGATCAATGGAGAATCGATATAGTAGGACCTTTTCCCCCAACCCAAGAACAGAACAAATTCTTGATTGTAGCGGTTGAATACTTTCCAAAATGACTCGAAGCGGAAGCGGTCGCAAAAATCTCTGAAAAAGAGGTGATCATCTTCATTTGGAAGAACATCATCTGTCGGTTCGGTATTCTCAGGGTGCTGATTTTAGATAATGGAACTCAATTTCAAGGAAAAGGGATAGTGGAGTGGTGCAAAGAGCTAAAAATACAGCAACGCTTTACAACAGTCGTGAACCAACAAGCGAACAGGCAAACAGAGGTCACAAACCGCACCATTTTGCAACATTTAAAAACCAGGTTAGGGTCTAAGGGATCTTGGGTCGAGGAGTTGCAAGGCGTTCTGTGGGCATATCGTAGGACTCTATGGAGGGTAATAGGTGAGACACCCTTTTGCCTTGTTTACGGTACTGAAGTTACTATTCCTGTAGAGATAGGAGAAGAATCTCAGCGGGTGATGGCCTATGACCTAATGACCAACGCAGAGGAAAGAGGTTTCGATCTTATCACGATCGAAGAGAAGAGGGATGTTATGTACGCCCGAATCTTGCATCACAAAGGGATGATGATGAAGGGCTATAACCGGCGAGTTAGGCCCAAATCGTTGCAGGTAGGGGACCTTGTACTAAAAAAGTTGAAAGTATCTCGTCATGTTGGCAAGTTAGACCCTGCTTGGGGGGTACCATATATGGTCGTGGAAATAAGAAAAGAAGGTACATATAAATTACAAGATCTTCGAGGACGCTACCTGCCTCGTGCGTGGAACATGCGAAATCTGAAAAGATTGTACGGCTAAGTTCGGACTGATCGCTACGGAGGAAGAGCCTGCAGGAGCCTGAAAAAGGCCACCGTTTTTGGATCCTAAAAAAGGCCATTTTTTGTAATTGATCTGAAAAAAATCTCATGCGATCTAACGAAGATTTCTTGGAGCCTGAAAAAGGCCATTTCTGTAATTAATCTAAAAAAGATCTCATGCGATCTAACGAATATTTCTTGGTGCCTAAAAAAGGTCATTTTTTGTAATTGATCTAAAAAAGATCTCATGTGATCTAACGAATATTTGTTGGAGCCTCAAAAGGCCATTTTTTTTGTAATTGATCTGAAAAAGATCTCACACGATCTAACAAAAATTTCTTGGAGCCTGAAAAGGCAATTTTTTGTAATTGATCTGAAAAAGATGCATTATTTTACACACTCTGAAAAAGAGGTATTATCACATGCGATCTGAAAAAGATGCATTATTTCACAAACTCTGAAAAAGATGCATTATTTCACAAACTCTGAAAAAGAGGCACTACCTCATGCGATCTGAAAAAGAAGCGTTATTTCACGCACTCTGAAAAAGATCCACTATCTCATGCGGTCGAAAAAGATGTATCACTTCAATCGATTAGTGAGAAATTGTGAATCAAAAAGTGAGTTGATCTATTGTCACATGGGCGAAAAGAATACATAAGCCTCACTCAGTTTGAAAAGACAAAACAAGTTCAAAAAGACAAAATGAGTTTAATTCGAGAAGACAAAATGGTTGTATTGTTAGATATCGCCTAAGCCTGACAAAAACTTCGCAAAAATAGAGAGTTTGCTCTTACTTCAGAGTCTCGACCTCATCAGCTCGAAGAATTCGTCCCCTTGCTCGGAGGGGGCAGGCTCGTCAGAATATGGTTGAAATGTACCATCCAACGAGGGATCCAATCATTGTTGGTCGAAGTTTTCCGCGAAGCTACCTAGGGTGTTAAGCTGGGCCTTGCACGTATTGAAGCCATAGTTGAAGAAGTTCGCGGCCTTGATCTCACAACAACTTGGAAGGCTGGGGATTTAGAAAAATCACGAGCAGTTTGTAAGCGTGAGACAGAAAGTAAATCTTGGTGCTCCTCCATAGTGATGCGCCCAGCACGTCCCTCTTCAACACCTTTGAGATAGCCAGCCTCGTAACCCTCCTTAAGACCTTCAGTGCGACCAGCCGAAAACCCTTCACTCCTAGCTTCAGCAAATGCATCCTCTTTGGCTTTGGCAGCCTCAACGGCGAACTCTGAAAGCTGATTCTTCAACTTTTGCACCTCGGCAATCAGGCCTTTCTCTCGATCTTCCTTATCCGTGAACTGCCTTTTGAGGTCCTTGAGTTTCTTTTCTGCAATCATATGGTTTCTTCGATAACCAGTGCATTTCAAGGACAAACTGTGGGTAAGGGATATCACCTGCAAAGATCACAACAGATTGTTAACATGGAAGTTACGATCAGAAGGTCATTAAAAATTGTTTACCTGCATCATAGAGTGGGCCGCGTGTTCTTCCAAGCTAGTATGCGGAGTCACAAAAAGAGATGCCTGATCGCGGGGAAGAAGATGTTGCGATACAATTCCCAGGAATGTTGCTCGGGTTCCCCATACCATACTGTGTTGTTCGCAGATATATCCCGATTTGGCACGAAACGTTCCCCGCGCAATTCTGCAACTTTGTGGTGATCGCTTCTGAGCTCCTTGCGAGCCTCCTTCCACTAAGAAGTCAATTCATGAAGCATTTGGAAGTTCAATCGCTCTTCTGCGCTATCAGCGGCCTCCTTAGCCTTTTGGTCCTCGGCAGCCTCTTTAGCCATCCGGCTCTAGGATCGAGACTTGTCGCTCTTGCTGGATTTAGTGGGACTTGGAAGACTTCGACCCTCCACTATCGCTGTTATGCTTTTGTTCGTTATGCTTGTGGTCGCCCTTATCACTCTTATGCTTCTTGTGCTTTTCAGACCCATGATCATCTTTCCAGACCCATGATCATCTTTGGCAGGAACATCGCGAGCTGGAGAACCTTGTGCGACATCATCGTCAACTGGAGTGGTGTCATCGCTGTCTACCTGAATGGGAGCTATGGGCTCAGGGTCGCGAACAGGAGAAGGGATCGCGGAGGAATCAGCAGCAGGGGCGACCAAGTTTGATCCTGTATTATTCTGCAAAGCGCGAAGCTGAAGGGCGATCCTCGAATTCATCACTACTTGATCTGCAAAAAATAAATAGATTTAGCGAGGTTCCACACAAGTTGAAGTAAAGGATGAACGCTAAGAGCAAGAGGGTTACCTAGGGAACGTTCGACGTGGAGGGGTGCTGGGGAAAGACGAGCGAGCCAGAAAACCTCTTTAACCACAAGTCTTTTCGGATAATACCGATAGGCTGTAAGGCTGTTTATCTGATCACCTTCCAGCCCCCCTCCACCTGTCTTAGGCAAGGGCTTATGCTTACTCCATTCACAACGGAAGGGCCATGCGTGACCAGAGGGAGGTCGCACAAATATGAATTTCTTTCGCCAAGGTCCTACATTGGATTTTAAAGTATCAAGGAACCTATAGTCTTTCTTAGTGGTTGGGTAGAAAAAACCCCTTTTGCCCGATCTTTTGGAAGTAGTAAAGGAGTATAGCGACAAAAAATTGTCAAAACAGGGTTCCAGACGAAAAACCTTCATTATTATAATAAAAAGAATGATGTGGCTAATGGAGTTGGGGGACAATTGCATAGGGCAAAGTCGCAGTCAACTAAGTATGGTTGCGGCTGGAGTAGCTAGAGAAAACCTCAAACCAGCATCAAAATATTGAAGAGAAAACGCACAGAAACCAGGGGGTGGTTAGTGCATGTGATCAAAAGATCTAGGAATCCTAACCTCATAATCGTGAGGAATGAAGTAGCATTCTTTAATTTTATGTATTGGGAGCTTTACCACACTAACTATAGCAGCCCAAAGCTTCCCTTTCATCCTATCCTGAAATTTCTCAAGGGTAGTGGGATCGGCATCGGCACCTACGGGACGCTTAGATTTTGAGGATTTCTTAGTCTTGGGGGGGCTACTAGAAGCAACAGGTAGAGGAATCTGGTCGGACCTAGGAGAGGTCGTAGAGGACCCAGAACCAGAACTAGAACTAGAATTAGAGCTAAAACTGGCGGAATACATCGTACCTAGAGAGGATAGGGCGAGCTCGAGCTGCTGGAGGGCAAGATCGAATCCTGGTAAGGCGAGCAAGTGCTAATGTTTGAATTGCAGGCCTATATATAGGAGCCACCCATGGGAAAACGCGCCCAGAATTAAGGGATTGGATGAAGACACGTGGCAGTGACATTGACGTGTTGTAGAGGATCAACGGACGCGACTGTTCGGCTTCTCCAAATAGTAATAAATTACACTTTAGAGAAGTGGGGGAGTAATGATGGGGGAAACCCCAATTTTACAAGTGAAGTGCCAAAAATACCCTTAATGAAAGGTATTTTTGTCTTTTTAGAACTCAGGATCCGCGCATTTATGAGACGGGTCATGTAGATTGAAACCCGGACCCATCAAGAGAAAGAAGACCCCGAAATTTGAGGACCGTTCGGTCGAGGACGTCTGCTTCTCAGATGAGGACATGTGGCCCAAACAACAGTAACCACCTGGCCCTATAAATACTTCAGTGCACAGTCATTTGAGGTAATTGGTATTTAGTTATCTTCAACCTACTTAGATTTGTTCGCACATTTTTCATTCGATTCAACTCTTCTAACTTGAGTGTTGGAGGGTCGAAGTCGGGGACGAACCCGACGAGCCTCACGTGCTTTTTTATCCTCAGGATCCAACACTGTCTTGATAGAATACGTGGCTAAACTCGAGGTTGCTGTGGAAGGTCGCTGATTTCGATCAAGATCAGATGGATTATTTACCCGCTTCAACAAATGCTAATTAATACAAAAGTAAATTGAAATGAAAATAGTAAGAATGAGCTAAGTAAATGTAATTTTTTTTATTGTTTTTGGCCTGTTCCCTCCAAAGTTTGAAGGCCCACTGGTGCTCATATCCAGTACCTGCAGAAAAAAAAATACAAGTTAATTGTTGCTGAAATGAAAACAATAAGAATGACTAAGTAAATGTAATTTTTCTTTTCTTACTGTTTTCGGCCTGTTCACTCCAAAGTTTGAAGGCCCACTACTAGTCATATCCACTACATGCAGAAAAATAAATATAATTTAGTTGTTGTTGAATTCCAACTATTAATATTTGTAAATAATAAAATAGAACATGCCTTCTTAATTGCATTGGTAACAGGAACAAGGTGGGGCATCCCTGACCTTGTTCTTTTCCTTGCCTGCAAAAGTATAACAAGTGGTCAATAAAGTATCAATTAAGTGCACAAGTTATGAGCTTACAGTTAACTTCTGGGATGCATCTTGTGATGCCTCCTATGTTGCTGATGGAAAATCTTCAGCAACACCTGCAGCAACTTGGATATCTTCAGGCACAGGGATTGGTTGAGGCACATCTTCAACAAAATGGACTGGTTAAGGTACATCTTCAGCAGGAAAGCCTCAGCAAATTTCCTCCATGTGCATCCCTTCTTGTTGTGACCTACTCCCCACAAAACTTGCATTTAACCTTCCATGTTTGCCATTTCATTTTTATTTCACTGTTACCAGCTCCTCTCTTTCCTACTCCTTCGCTTGTTCATGTGGCTCAAGTCTTCTTGCTCAAGCGGGTGTTCCTTTTTTCCTTCCAAAGTTTGGTGGAATAGGAGGGATGTCAGTTTTTTTTCCCATAAACTAGGCCCATCCATTGGCAGAATTGCAGGCTGATACACTTTTCTGTATATCTCAACAGTATAGCAATCATGAACAAAATCTTCAGGGTTCAACCGGTGACAATAGATTGCAATGATGCCAAGTTTACAAGGAATCCCACTTAGTTGCCATCTTCTACAAGAGCAGGTGTGTGCCCTCAAATCAACAGAATATAACTCCCATCATAGCAAGATATCTCATATGCCCAATTAGTTGACTTGATTGGTATACAATCCCCCATCTTCCCCATGTTTTATTCAAGGATTTTCTGTATTTCAGGGCTCAACTTTTTTCCTGTCCATTTTTCTTCACCTTGTTTTGTTGCAGCCTTGTCATGAGAAACTCTCTAATCCACTCCAACATGGTTAGTATAGGCTTCTCTCTAGAATGGTGTTGTTGAAAGACTCACATACATTATTGAGCAAGATATCACATTTAGACCATGTATTAAAATGTGATCTAGTCCACTGTGAAGCAGGTTTATCTTGCACCCATTCTAGGTATAAGGAGTCCAACATCCCATTTTCTTTCATACACACATCAAACTCTGAAATAGTTGTTGCTCTAGCTGCATTCCATAACCCTCTTTTAAATGCTAAACCTTTGAAACTAGCTGATTTCATATTCCCATGTAGGTGTCTGATACAAAATCTGTTGTCAGCAACTGGGAATAAAACATCATTCCTCTCTATCATAAGGTCTTTTTTCAAAAGCATCAAGAACCACTTCCACACTAGTTACTACTGCATATGCAATTGGAAACAATGCATTATTAGGATCTATTGAAACTGCACACAGTGGAACCCCCTTATGTGGACTCTTTTAGATGGCATCCGTCAACACCAATTATCGGTCGACACCCAGCCAAAAAACCCTGTTTTAGTGCTTTAAAACAGACATAAAACCTTTAAATTCTTATGCTCCCAACTGCATCAACATCATCACTCAAATTCAGAATGACAGTTCTTCATGGATTTTTTCTTCTTAAAAGCACTAGCATAATCCCATAACTTGGAGTATTGCTCATCAGAATTACCTTCAATTGATTTTAGCGCTTTTCCCTTAGTTCTGTAAGCTTGGTACTTGGACACATTGCACTTTATATCCTTAATACATCATTTCTAAAGCCTTTTATGCCTCTTTTAGGATCAGACCTAAAAGCCTCTTCATACTTCTTAGAAAGCCATCCTGTTTAACATTCTTAACATAAAAACTTCTCCCACATGTGTGATTAGGGTTATATGATTTGATCTGAAATGCAGCTTCATTTTTTACTTTCAGTGCATTAATATGCCATTCACAAGTTTCATCTGAACATCTAGCATATACCCTTCTATTGTCATTTTTAGCAATTTTCAAATTCCTGCACGTCTTGATTGCATGAGACTATACAACTTCTTTAAACTCCTTATTACTAAATATCATCCCCATCACAAAATCAGGTGCAAACTTATCACTGGGATTGAAGATAGAACAACTCCTATTCCTAACACCATCATCCGATTCCTTACCAATATCAAATCCATCACTACTCCCCAATGTATCATACTTCTCTCTCTCAGATGAAATTTCATAATTAGTCCCATCAAATAACTCACTTTCTGTCCCATCTTCCTCATTGGTTATCACAATCGTCTCATCTCCCCCATCTATCATGTTCTCTGTGTCATCATGCTGTATAGAGACTTTTTCAGCATCTAAATACAGATAAATTTCAGGCCCCTGACCATCTACTAACTGGCATAGTTCAGTTTCAAATATTATCTCTCTGAATTTATGTAAAGCATCAATTCTGTAGTATTTTACATTCTCAGAATACCCTATTTGTGCAGAGAATTTATCCAACACCTTTATTGAAAGTGTTGACAGATCAACACAATATAAATAGACATCATACACTACTGTAGGTTGATCATTTAAATTATCCCCATGATGAAATTTAAAAGTCCAAAGGCTTGTGTCTTTTCCTATATTATTATTTTTTTTTTTAGAAAAAAAGAAATATTACCAACAGTAACAAAGGCAATGCAGAAAGCCATAAGGGACCACAAATAAAGTACAAAGAAAAAAACCTAAAATACAGAAACACTTACGATAAAGCATATCCATGTTTAGTCAACTACAAAAAGGCGTAAGGGACCATAAAACTGTAAGAATACACGAGTTAAAAAAATTATACATGCTTCAGTCAACTACAAAAAGAAAACGAAAAAATGAAAGCAATATCTCTCAAATACAACAACTCTACAAAAATAAGTCAAATATATGAAAAACCAAAGCATACTCCTTTTTTTTTCAGTCAAATACTCAACTTCACATAACAAATTAATTACAGTCTTCACATACCGAAATCTGGTGTTCGGCATTCGAGTATTTCGTGAGGCCGCAAGATCTTCTCTCCCAAACGACCTTGTTTCCACTCCTGCTGCAGCATCTTGTTCTTCTTCCTTGGTGTTTGAAGTCAAACAGAAAAATATAAGGGGGTTTACGTTTTTGGGGAGGGGAAAAAATTCGAATAGTCCTCTATTTATGTCCAAAATCGTTTTGATCTTTTAACTTTGTTAATATTAGTTTTAGTCCGGTATCTTTTCATTTTGCTTAATTTTGGTCCTTCAGCCAATTTTATGACTATTTTTCCCTTCGTTCGTATAAAGTCAAATAGTTCATTTTAATGCTCTAAAAATGGCCTAACATGCTTTCGAAATAAATTAAGACCCCATAAATTTGTACCTTGCTTTGACTGCTCTGTTTTCGAATTTTTCAAGTTCTCGATTTTATAGACTTCCTCCAACCACACTACCGCAGCAGATGGTTCGCTGGGACTTGGCTCATTCAGTAACAAAACAGCACAACCCTATTTCGTTTCCTACCTTAGGGTGTAAAAAGGACTCCAATACAGGAACTTAATAGAATTTTGGACAAACAGGTTGAACAAAAGCCTAATTTTTATTGAAGAAATATAGAGAATATTACATTGATATTATTCCTCCATTGGAGGAGATAACTACTTAGTCTCTCATATTATAGAGGATTTGACTCGTTGGGAAAAATCCCATAAACTGAAAGATTAAACCCTACAAAAGATTGAAAAGACTCAAAATTCTAATGCTTTGAAGAGTAGGAGAAGTTTTCTGATCATACCTTTCTGCTTCATTGCCACTTTATTATAGGCGTCCGCGGACATCAAAATCAGACTCCAAACTTGTTTTTTGATGACGTCATTGCATTCGTCATCATCTTCTCTTTCGAATGACGTCAATGCGTTCGTCATTGTCTCGTCCTTTCAACTGTTGGTCCTAATGGCTTGTCGGTCATATGATTTCCAGCTGCTTTCTTGCTTTGCTGACTGTTGACCTTTGTCGTTTTCTGCTGACAGTCTTATCCTTACTTTTTTATATTTTTTAATTTTTACTTTTTTTTTATAAATATTTTTCTTTTTCCAGGGTCTGGTTTGGGTTTATTTTGTGTGACCTGAATTTTTGTCCCGAACAGGGGCTTTTCTTGTTTTTCACAGCAAGGGTATAAATGGTTATGCCATTGCCAACATGCAACATATTGCACGTCTTCATCCTTGTTGCTTCAGTCGTCGGCAACTTATTTTTCCAGATTAACATCCTCTTCTTTTCAAATAAGCTTTCTGTGAACTCAGTGCTTTTTATTGTCATGGAACTTAACAGGAACGATCCATTCATTTTGTTTGAGTAAATCATGAACGGATACTTGACTTTGTCCATCTCCGTGAGACAGACCCATAATCCCTGAGCTCTTCTGGTAGAGATACTGTCTTCAATAATGGCCGATACAAGGGAAGCTTCTCCTGAGGCAGTTTTCATTTTGTTATAAGCAACCATATCTGGCCTCTAGAATTTCATGAAATGAAATGCTGGATGAGGCCCCTTTCTTGCCGTTTTTGGAGCAACTGATACGAATTTTATCTCCAGAACATCGCCTCTTTTTAGGTGGGGGTTATTTTGCCATGAATCAAAGACCGGCCCACTAATCCATTCCGAAAGTTTTGAGATTTTTGGAAACTCGGGGACATAGTATGAGCTGAAGCAAAAGCTCCAAAATCATACCATTCTCGGACATCTTCTGGTTTGGACCCTTCTAACATCTAGACCTTGTTATATTTTTTGGATGTTTCGATAATGGTCTTGCCTGGGTTTACTCCTTGCGAGAAATTAATTTTTCCCACATCCGCTGGTGTTCCTGTCAAGTAGAAGAAGATATCAATTCGTTAGTATTAATCTTAGAAGTGCCTGTCATTGGCCTAAGGCTAATCTCTCCCTCTTTAACCCTAGAGGTGCTGGATTGACTTGAATCTATAGGAGTTTACACTTCCTATGATTCAATTGTTGCCGTTTCATCAAAGTTTTGTGATGGCCTTGTGCAATCGGTACTCGAATCCGACGCTACAAGTCTAGAGCCCTGTACTCTAAAGCCACGTTTTGGGACATGCTCCCTCAACTCGTGAGTCATCCCTGAAGGTGATGCCTTCCGAATTGGTTCTCGTAAGTCGTTCCACAACGAGGTGGATGCTAATAAGGTACTTCTTATTGGGACCTGGACAGTGTCTAGATCAGCTCTTTGAACTTGCCCAGCAACTTGGACATTCACTGCTAGCTGTCCGAACTTCCTGTCAAGCTCCTCGAGATTTTCCTGGAGGTGCCTGAGTCTCAGCATGATGGAGTATGCTTCAGATGCCTCCATCTCTCGTCAGGAAATCTGCAAGAATATTTTCATGAGATTTTATAACGACAAAATTATAACAATAATGTTGGCGTTTAGGTTGTCATATGATAATACGAGCTTTCTCTATTTTCAGTTTTAATTTATTTTTCGAGAAAGCCTTGACATTAGTATTATCAACTTTTAAAATAAATTCATTAGTAAGTAAAAATAAAGGCCATTTCTTAAAAGCCTTCCAGACTGCAAAGAATTCATTGTCGTTAATATGCCAAACTTTAGCTTGTTATTCTGAGAACAACCCTCCTGTGTATATACAAGGCTCTTCCCTTGTAGTTGTCTTCTTCATGAGCACTGTTGCTCATATGTAGTCATTGGCGTTTGTGTAGGCTACCAATTCATTACCGTCTTGTGGTATAGCAAGCTTTGGCAGGTTACTGCAAACCTATTTCAGCTCACGAATCCTTTTTGTGTGGAATATCCAATTTGAACTTTCTATTTCTTTCAAAAGTGGGCGGAAATCCTTCCTGTATCTTGCAAGATCCTTAATAAAGATACCTGCAAAATTAACAACTCCCAAGAAGCTCTGCAAATGCTTCTTGTCCTTGAGTCCGTCTGCAAAATTATGGATTTTCTCCACAATATGGTCCTGTAACTCAATCCTTGTCTCGTCAATAAGAATTCCTCGAAATTTGATTTTATTTACAGCAATAGTAGCTTTCTTCTGAAAAACTACTAAACCTTCTGTATGGCATGCATCAGAAAATATTTAAAATGTTTGATATGTTCTTTCATTTTTTAGATGCAATCAATATGTTGTCAATATAGACCAACATGAATTCAAAATAATCTATAAAAAGATTATCCATCTTTCTTTGGAATATCTGGGGTGCATTAGCTAAACTCATTGGAAGCACATTCCAGATATATTGTCCTTGTGGTGTGGAGAATGCAGTAAATTTTTTTGATTCATTCTCCATCTTAATCTGATAAAATCCAGATTTACAATCAAATTCAAAAAACACTTTTGCTCCTTTAATGCAATCAATTAAGTGTTCTCTACTAGGAATGCAGTAACCATAAAATTCTAATATTTTGTTTATATCTTGATAGGTAATTACCAACCTGGGTTTACCTCTTTTAATCTCACCATGGTTTCTTACTAGAAATTCAGGGCTGCTGTAGGTAGAGATCCTAGGCTAGATGAGTCCAAGACTGATATGCTCTTTGATAATCATCTGCATATCTTTCTTGTCTTCCATATTCATCTTGATAGGTTTGTATCGAACGTACTCGTACTTGCACTCTTCCTTGACCTTCAGAGTAGGTTCAATCTTGTTCCTATCCCACCATGCCAGAGGGTTTTCACTAAAGTTCCTCTGGATGAGCCTCTTGACATTCTCAAGAGAAAGCCTGCTTTCCTCGCTAATATCTAGCGATTTCATTTCCAGTAGTGCTTCTTTAAAGTTCATAATTTCCTCCTCGGATTCCTTATAGAAGCTATCACTGTCCATGAGTTCCTGTTGCCTGAAAGACAAAAGGACCTTACCAAATTTTCTCTTATCTTGCATTTTTGGATGAGTTAATCTGGCATCAAAATCAGCACGTTTGCTGCAAAAATTTATTGGCATTATCCTATTAAATGCGTTTTCTCTTCACCATCTCACTACCACAATTAGTAGTAAAGATTAACAGATTTCTTGCTTATCTTGTATATATCTTGCAAATGTTTGAATGAAATTGTTGCCTAACAAGATATCGGCACCTGTATCATGAAAGTAAATAGGAGGTATTTTTACCCTAAACTAGGGCGATCCCAATGCTCCTCCGATCATGATCTTGACTTCTCGTATTCCCTTATTGAGTATTAGGATTTTTTGTGAAGAATCCCTTCCTGTAATAAAAGGTAAGGTTTCCCTTGCTTCTTTAGGGAAAACTCTAGGTTTTGTCGTGTAAATTCCTGATCCTGAATCAATATAAGCTGCAAAATATTTTGTCTTATATTGATCATACAACATACCAACCGATATGTATATAGAAAAGGGACTTGTCATTCAATCTTTATGATAACACCCTCAAGACTGAATTCCATTCCGATCTTTCCTTCCCCATGGTTTATGTTTTTCGAGGAAACTTAACCCCAAAGTCATACACCCATTTTCTCGTACTGTAACACCTGCAACTATAATTTCATGGCCTGCTATTTCTAACATGCCTTCATATTTCCGAACCACAGGTTGCTGCAAATGATATAAGTCATCACAAGGAAAAAAAATTTCTTTCTTGGTGATGTCAAATATTACTTGTATTTCCTTCCATCCTTTAGGGCATCTAATTTTTATGTTATCTAATCTCTTGAGGAGTTGAAACTTTTAATAACTCTTTCTCCTTTCCTTTGTGGCCTGTAATCCTATCTTCTGAAAAAGACATCCTACTACTGATCTCAATTCTAAAGCTAAGTGTTCTATCCAAAACTAGATGATCTTTTATAACAATATCGACACCACCTATTCTAGGTATCTTAATAGGATCTAGTATCATTACCTTGGCAAATTTCTTAAAAATTCTAGAAATTTCAGTATACTCTTTCCTAAGAAACAAATCTGAATAATGTGTATTGGAAAGGGAATCAGCTATTTTATAAGTTATAGAATATGGTCTATTACCTTCTTTCATTAGATCATTTCTTTTGAAATCTTGATGAAAGGTTAACACTCTATTAAAATCTTGGTCTGCTAGGTTGTATGCAATCATGGGATGAATGTCAAACATTAGTTTTCCTGCATACAAATTACCTATCATTGTTCCAAGACAACCGTCTCTCAGCTTATTGATTCTTCTATCCATTATAGGTAAATGTATTACTGAATCAATTCCTTCTTTAAAAATTGCTTTTATTACTACTTCAATAGTTCCTGTGTGGATCCATTTGCTAGTAACAACTACTTCTTCTCTAAGCTTACTTAATTTTTCAAGAATTTCTTCTTTAGGAATTAATTGCATTTCCATCACATTACAGTAAGTTCTATGGGTATAGCAAACTCACCTGAACTTACTTTGTAGATTATGTGATGCTTCCTTTGGTTCAATCCTATCTGGTTTAGGACCTTCCCAATTCCTCCAATCCTAAATCCATCGTATGGGCTGAGGTTGGAATCGTGTCGCATGAATCTTTCCATGATTTTGTTTGACACTGTTATTCTGAAAAAGAATCCTGATAGGCTCTCGAAAGTTTGAAGCCTATCTCCCTCGTTGTAATTATTCTGACTCGGTTAAAGATCCATCCAAATCAGTCTCTATTTCCTCATCATAGACGCTTTCGTTTGACAGAAGGTCTTCAAATTGGTAGATGGATACTAAATCGCCATAGTAGACTGCATCCAAGATGTCATCCGTGGCTTCAAATTTTTGTAATTCACCACGTTTCTATGGGCAGTCAGGAGATATATGTCCTCTTGCTCCACAGGTCCAACAATTGCAGTCTTTGAAACTTTCATTGGCTCGGGTATGGGCTCATTTGAAAGTTCTTTTTGTCGGGGTTCTTCCAGTAGATCTTGCCTCAGTTCGCCTAGATCCTTGGGATGAAGCCCTTGTTGGTCCTGTTCTCTGTCCAGATTTGTATGTTCTGGCTTTGGATTTGGACCACCATGATCTCTTCCGAGAAAAGGTTCTTTTGGATCTCGTGGGGTAGGAGTCACTATTTTGCTTCCTCTTTTTCCTTGGCTCGCTTGATTCTCCTATAATAGTCAGAAAATCATTGTTTTCACAACAAAAAGGAGTTCATTAACTTTACCTCTCAGTCTTTTCATGTTTTTTTGGATGGATGCTTGATAACACCAATCCTTCACTTGTCTTTGAGGAAAAACATTCTCCTTGCAACTGAATCTAGCTGTCCTTCAGGTACTTTGTATAACTGAATCAACATTTCCCACGGACTGCATATTTTTGCAATGAACATTGGAGCTGCTACTTTTGTTGCTACTCCACCCTGGAAGAAATATTTGTGAAACCAATAGATATATTCATCTATTGCGCAAATACTTCTTAGTTCAAAGCTGAAGAGTGCTTGTGCATATTCTCTAGCCTTTTATGCTGTACTTGTTTTGAAGTATCCATCTCCGATGAAGTGTATCTTGATAAGCCTTCCTAGCCGATTTGCTATCGCGCCTTTCGAATATCCGGCAAAGATGTTGGCTTTGGTATCTTCTGGGGTATTATCTCATCCGATCTTCACAGATCCCTCCAAGCTCAACTCCACAAGCTTTATGAAGTTTTCATTGTCGAGCTCTATGGTGATTGGCGCGATCTTGATGGCTGCAACCTATTCATCTATCAACTTCTCGGTATTTCAAAAATTGATAATATCCAAGTTGAGTATAGCACCGTATGGATGTAAGGGCTGGAGAATAGTCCTTGCCTAAGGTGTATTTTCAGGTACTCTCTTTGGATTTATCCCTGAATTCTCCTTTAGTCTGGTTCCCACAAATGTTGGAGTGGCATTAGTGTGGAAATCCGCATTTTCTCTCATCGACTGATCCTGTGGAGGATCATTAGAACAGGTACTTCCCTCTGGTGGTGGTAGTGGTGGAGTGATTTCATTTGTTTGGATATTGACTAAATCCACAATCCCGAGTTGGAAAAAGGATTCAGCCAATTCTTGTAGATTTGATAGATCCGCTCTTATTACTTTCATTATTTTATAGATCTGATAGATACGATAACCAGATCTTCTCTGGACTTTGGCTATGGAATCTCCGTGGCCTTCCCCTTCTGGTATAGAAGAGGTATTGTTTCAAGGGCGTCCCTGATCTGCTCTTGTCTGGATTTTGATGTCTCAAGGTTCTCCCTTTGGTTTCTCTTCAGATGTGCAATTTCTGCCTTTAGATTTGTAAGGTCCTTGTGTAGATCGAGAAGGATCTTAAGAACCTCGTCTACCTTCTAGTTCAAAGATTCTATTTTCATAGGTATGTGAATTAACCTATGTCCATAGTCTTGAACTGTCTTTTGCTCCCTCAGATCTTGGGAGATGTTCGGTGTATCCGGCTCGAGTTCTTTCCAGTCACTTCCTTTAATCATAATTTTTAGAACTGAAATTATGTAGGAATTTACCTGTTCTGCTTCTCCTAGTTGGGATTCTACCATGGACTTCAGTGGAGTGTAGACGCCTCACTGCATTTCAAGATAGTACTTGTCGAACTTCAAAATTTGTCAGCCATTCTTGTTCTTCTTCTGGCGTGAGAAGTCTTGGATAAATCCTCTTGGGACCGTTGTAACACTTGTCAAGAATTTCCATGAGAAATTCTCTTTTTTGTATTTTCAGAATCAGAAAATATTTCCTGTTTTTAAAGTAACTCGAACTTTCGTTGGATCAAGCCAAACTAAATTAATCTTAATTAATTTAAAGAAACTAACTTAAAATTCAATTAATCAAACTAACTAAATTTTATGTCATCCATCCAATGGATTGGTCTACATAAATGAACTTTTCATTTATGCTCTCTATGAATTCATTTAAGACAATTAAGTTAATTCGGTTCCTTTGGAATTAATTTCAAATTAATTCCATCACACTCTTCAGGTTCACTCTATGCTAGACTTAGGCATGTTCCTAACACAATTAATTAAATTAATTATTTTTTATAATTATATAACCAAAAATAACCCGTTCTATGGGTGGTCATTTAGGAACAATCATGACACTAGAGACTAGATGAGTAATTATGTGAACATTAGGCTCCCAAATTAATATGAGTAAGGTCATTCCATCAATCGTCTCCTGGCCTTAATCTAGGGCATAAAGTTGGGCATCGGTTTACTTTTGGACTAGGCATTTATACTTAATAACTCTAGACCTTTCGTTTATTGAATTGTCATAGGGAAACTTATCCCACTTATTTAGTCACTATGGCCACAGATTCTAAGGGTTCAAACGGGTCTCAAAATGTATAGGAGATATTGCTTCACAATACTGATAGAGACCGATTCTCTCTTGGAACTCACTGTCCTCACTAAACATTCTGGCTGCGCTAGACAAAATTATAACGACCGTACCTTATGACACAGTCATTGCTCGCCAGATCCAAGCTACAACAGTCATGTGCATGGGATACCCTGGTTCCTCAAGTCCGGGAACTAGTCTCGTATTAATGGAGCTGGGAATACCAGTCATACTGACTAAGCCTTAAAGACTTCCATATGAAGATCCCCACGAGCCAGTTCAATCAGTTTATTACCTTGCGAACCAACCCACTAAAATTGCATAGATGACCTTACATCTGCTATCGACAAAATATGGCTGCAATACTTAGTGCAAGTTTTTATAGGACACTCAAGGTCCTCGACTTGGAATATTTCAGACCAATTCATGAAAGTTGATTTCATGGGTGCCAATGCGCAGCCTAACTTTTTGGATTTAACCGTTTGGTCTGTGGGCTTTGTTGTAAAGTTAAGAACATATTAACATAAAAAAGACAACACAACAAAGTACTATGCCATTAATTAAATATTTGCTTTTATTCAAAATAAATACTACATTACATCAAAATAATCAAATAGATTACACAAAAACTCAATCTAATTGGCTTTTTGGTCACCCATTCTAACAATCTCCCGCTTGACCTAAAGTCAATCACTGATTCAACTTCTTGGATTTAACCGTTTGGTCTGTGGGCTTTGTTGCGATGTTAATAATATATTAATATAAAAAAGTAAAACAACAAAGTACTATGCGATTAATTAAATATTTCCTTTTATTCAAAATAAATATTACATTACATCGAGATTGTCAAATAGATTACTGAAAACCCTAATCTAATTGGCTTTTTGATCACCAATTCTAACAATCTCCCACTTGATGTAAAGTCAATCACTCATTTGCCTCAAATGTATCTTTCCAAGATGTTGTGCATGAGTGATCTATGACACAGGCTTGGACAGTGGGTCTGCTGTATTTTCAGCTGAGTTGACTTGATCCGTCCAAACATCACCTCTAAGTACCATCTCTCTAAGCAGATGGTATCGTCTAAGAATATGTTTGGATCGATGACGAGATCTCGGCTCATTGGCTTGCGCTATGGCCTTATTTTCATCATAGAAGTTTACTATTGGTTTGGCAATGCTAGGCATTACACCCAACTCCTAGATGTAGTTTTTATCCAAACCGCCTCTTTAGCTGTTTCTGAAGTGGCTATGTGTTCATCTTCCATGGTGGAATCAACTATGATATCCTGCTTGAAACTTTTCCAAGGCACCATTCCACCATTAAGTTCGAATACAAATCCTGACTGTGATTTGGCATAATTGTCATTTGACTAGAAGCTAGCATTGTTGTAGCCTTCTAGTATTCACTTTCGACTACCCCAGACCAAGAACATATCTTTAGTCTATGTCAGGTACTTAACTATGATCTTGATTGCAGTCCAGTGTGCCTCCCCAATACACGCTTGATATATGCTTGTTACACTCAAAGCATAAATGACTTCAAGCCTAGTGCACTGTGCAACATAGTGAATGCTGCTTACTATCGAGGCACAGGGGATATCCAACATGTTGGAATCGATGACCAAAAAGCCAAATGGGATTAGTGTTTTGGGAACTGTTCAAGCAATATTTATTTAAGTAATATTATCCCCGAAGAATATGATAAGTATTCATTTTTTATACATGTGTCTATTGTGCTTATCGATTATATTAAGCACTGCTTTGACGTCATCACAACAGAAGCCCAAAGATCATTTAATAACCCATGTAGTTGGGCTAAGCATTAGATGGCAACTACAAAACCAACTTCTGAAGGATTGGTCTAAAATGTTCTAAGTCGAGGAACTCAAAACTGGGCATCGAGAGTCCTTTTGAGACTTACATTGAGTATTACATTCATTGGATGAGTGCCTCGTTTCATCGGCGACAAACATTGGACGTCAATGAAATTTCGATGGGTTAGTTGATAAGGTGGCGAACTAACTGAAGTAAGTCATGGGGATCGTCATATGGAAGCTTTGGAGGCTTGGTCAGTATAACCTGAATTCCCGACTTTGATAGTGTGAGAGTAGTACTCAGACTTGAGGAATCAAGACAGTCACGTGCATACAATGACTATGTCTTGGATCTGCGCAAGAGGTAATTATGTCACAGACATGATCATCATAAGTCTTGTCAAGCAATCTTTATTTAAGCAACGTTGTCCCGATGGATATGGTAAGAATTCATCGTTGGCACACGTATCTTTTGTGCTTACCAAATTACGTCAAGCACTGCTTGGACGTCACAACAGATGCCCAGGAACCACTTTAACAATTGTGCAACAGTTGCACTGCGCATTGGATGGCGGTAATGAAACCAACTGTTTAGGGTTGGGTTTGAAATGTTTCAAGTCGAGGACCTCGAGACTGGGCATCGAGAGTTCTACTTAGACTTCCATTAAGAGTCGCATTCATTTGATAAGTACCGTGTTTCATCAACGATAGATGTGGGACGTCTATGCGATATTGATGGGTCGATTGGCTAGGTGTCGAATTGATTGAACTGACTCACAGGAATCGTCATATGGAAGCCGTGGAGGCTTGGTTGGTATGGCTTGAGTCGCCAACTCCGACAGTACAGGAGTAGTCCTTAGATTTGAGGAATCACGGTAGTCACGTGCATGTGATGACTATGTTTTGGATCTACTCAAGAGGTAATTATGTCACAGACATGATCATGATAAGTCTTGTCTAGTGCAATCGGAGTATGTAGCGAGGACGATGAGTTCCAAGAAGAGGATCCATCCTCTCTCAGTATGTGATAGAGGTATCTTCGATGCACTTGGAGATGCATTCATAATCTATGAACAATCGTTGATTGAATAAGAAAAATAGGATCCTATGTAGAGAAACTCAGTGTAACGCGACCTCAAGTATTAAGCATAGACGCCTAGTCCAGAATGAAAACTAACACATAATTCCATGCTCTAGACTAAGGCCGGGAGATGGTAGACGGAAGGACCGTACCCGTATGGACTCGAGAGCCTAAATGTTCACACAAAAATTCACTTAGTCTCTAGTGCCATGGACCGTTGCTAGACGGTCACCTATGGTGACGAGGCTTTCTTAAATAAGGGTTAATAAAAAATTATTAAATTAGATTTAAATTAATAATAGTATTATACACTAGTCTAAGTCTAGTTGAAAGGCGAACCTGAAGAGTCACACACAAATCACCGGAAAGGGACAAGGAATTAGTTTGAAATTAATTCGACAAGTAATTGGATTGCTTACAAAAGAGGAGATCCATTGGATGGAAAAATTCCAAAAATGAATTAATGGCATTAATTTACATTGACTTTTTCTTATTATATAATAAGTTGGATCTTATTATTAATAAATATAATTTGGGCTTATGTATTTAATTAGATTAAATACATGTTGGGTCAATTAAATGGATTGTTATTAAAATTAGATTTAAATAAACATTCATTGGACTTGTATTTTATTTGATAAAAATCGGCCAACATGAAATTTTGAGCCCATACGAAAATTCCATGGGAAGAAAATAAATGACTAGCAAATTATAATTTTTGGAAATTGCAATTTTAGTCATTATTGGGGATCTCTATATTTGGAATAAAGAGAAATATACCTTGTAGATAAAAAGAATGTATCTAGACACATTCTTATCTATCAATACAAGATATATATATATATATATATATATTATATGATTATTTAGAAAATAATTATCACATTATTACACAAAACAAAAAATTCCCCCTCCTTCCTCTAGCACCTCTAGGCCAGGCCGCCCCCTCTCTTGTGCTCTTAAAGCATATTTTCTCTTGTTCTCGTTTAGCAAAAAGAACATTGAGATTCCGATTCTGGTGTGGTGTGGACGAGTTAGAGGGTTCCTAGCGTTGAAGTCTCAAGAGAAGAACATTTCAACTAAACGTTAGAAAATGAAGTTATCATATTTCTACCTTCTTTTTTCTTAGGTTTATGTACTTTTACCTCAGCCCCATGTACATTTTAATTTATCATACATCAAACGCTAGGGATCTCCAATGGCACACCCTAGAATTCATTATTTTGCACGATTTAAGTTTATTATTTTGCAATTTTTATTTATCGCTTCCGCTATCATGTTCTCGGGCCATACCACGCGACCCTTCAAGTGGTATCAGAGCCCGATTTGATGTAGGGGCTAATGGTTATGTGATATTAGCATGATAACATGCTCTTTACGACTTTTGAAGCATGTTTTATTGCTTTTCATTTGGTAATTATATGATGAAAATAGCTCGTTTGATTTTAATTGGATGCTTCATGCATCTGAAAATTTAGAATTTTCTATATTATGCTTGTTTTTGCTGTTTTATGATAAACACACAATAAATAAAATTGCAGCAGCACTACCGTGATTGGTCGTGCGCACAGCCTGGGCTAGCGTGCGCATTGCGCGAGTGCATGCTGCCAAATGTTGGAATGGGTGATCAAATGCCAATTGGATTGGCGGTTTTGAGAATCATTCAAACAATCTTTATTTAAGTAACGTTGTCCCGATGGATATGGTAAGAATTCATCGTTGGCACAGGTATCTTTTGTGTTTAGCAAATTACGTCAAGCACCGCTTTAAAGTCACAACAGATGCCCAGGGACCACTTTAGCAACCGTGCAATAGTTGCACTGCGCATTGGATGGCGGTAATGAAACCAACTGTTTAGGGTTGGGTTTGAAATATTTCAAGTCGAGAACCTTGAGACTGGGCATCGAGAGTTCTACTTACACTTGTATTGAGAGTCGCATTCATTTGATGAGTGTCGTGTTTTATCGACGACAGACGTGGGACGTCGATGCGATATTGATGGGTCGATTGGCTAGGTATCGAATCGACTGAACTGATTCACAGGAATCGTTATATGGAAGCCGTGGAGGCTTGGTTGGTATGACTTGAGTCACCAACTCCGATAGTACGGGTAGTCCTTAGATTTGAGAATCACGACAGTCATGTGCATGCGATGACTATGTCTTGGATCTGCGCAAGAGTTAATTATGTCACAGACATGATCATCATAAGTCTTGTCTAGTGCAATCAGAGTATGTAGCGAGGACGATGAGTTCCAAGAACAGGATCCATCCTCTGTCAGTATGTGATAGAGGTATCTTCGATGCACTTGGAGATGCATTCGTAATCTATGAACCTATGGCCACAATTGTTGATTGAATAGGCAAAATAGGTTCGTATGTAGAAAAACTTGGTGTAACGCGATCTCAAGTATTAAGCATAGAGGTCTAGTCCAGAATGAAAACCGACACATAATTCCATGCTTTAGACTATGGCCGGGAGATGGTAGACGGAAGGACCGTACATGTATGGACTCGAAAGTCTAAATATTCACACGAAAATTTACTTAGTCTCTAGTGCCATGGACCGTTGCAAGACGGCCACCCATGGTGACGGGGCTTTCTTAAATAAGGGATAATAAAAAATTATTAAATTAGATTTAATTTAATAATAGTATTAGACACTAGCCTAAGTCTAGTTGAAAGGCAAACTTAAAGAGTCACACACAAATCACCGAAAAAGGACAAGGAATTAGTTTGAAATTAATTCCATAAGTAATTGGATTGGTTACTAAAGAGAGATCCATTGGATCGAAAATCCCAAAAATGAATTAATGACATTAATTTACATTGGCTTTTTTTATTATATAATAAGTTGGATCGTATTATTAATAAAGATAATTTGGGCTTATGTATTTAATTAGATTAAATACATGTTGGGCCAATTAAATGGATTGTTATTAAAATTACATTTAAATAAACATTCATTAGACTTGTATTTTATTTGATAAAAATCGGCCAACATGAAATTTTGAGCCCATAGAAAACTTCCATGGGAAGAAAATAAATGACTAGCAAATTACAATTTTTGGAAAGTGCAATTTTAGTCATTATTGGGGATCTCTTTATTTGGAATAAAGAGAAATATACCTTGTAGATAAAAAGAATGTATCTAGACACATTCTTATCTATCAATACAAGATATATATATATATATATATATATATATTATATGATTATTTGGAAAATAATTATCACATTTACTACACAAAACAAAAATTCCCCCTCCTTCCTCTAGCACCTCTAGGCCAGGCCGCCCCCTCTTTTGTGCTCTTGAAGCATATTTTCTCTTGTTCTCGTTTAGTAAAGAGAACATTGAGATTCTGATTCTGGTGTGGTGTGGACGAGTTAGAGGGTTCCTGGCGTTGAAGTCTCAAGAGAAGAACATTTCAACTGAACGTTAGAAAACGAAGTTATCATATTTCTACCTTCTTTTTTCTTAGGTTTATGTACTTTTACCTCAGCCCCATGTACATTTTAATTTATCATACATCAAACGCTAGGGATCTCCAAGGGTACACCCTTGAATTCGTTTTTTTGTATGATTTAAGTTTATTATTTTGCAATTTTTATTTATTGCTTCCCTATTTTTGCAATTTTTGCAATTTATCATACGTTCTCGGACAGTACCACGCGACCCTTCAAGTGGTATCAGAGCCCGATTTGATGTAGGGGCTAATGGTTATGTGATATTAGCATGATAACATGCTCTTTACGGCTTTTGAAGCATGTTATATTGCTTTTCATTTGGTAATTATATGATGAAAACAGCTCGTTTGATTTTAATTGGATGCTTCATGCATGTGAAAATTTAGAATTTTCTATATTATGCTTGTTTTTGCTGTTTTATGATAAACACACAATAAATAAAATTGCAGCAGCACTACCGTGATTGGTTGCGCGCACAGCCTGGGCCAGCGTGCGCATTGCGCTAGTGCATGCTGGCAAATGTTTGAATGGGTGACCAAAAGCCAATTGGATTGGCGGTTTTGAGAATCATTCAAGCATTCTTTATTTAAGCAATGTTGTCCCGATGGATATGGTAAGAATTCATCGTTGGCACACGTATCTTTTATGCTTAGCAAATCACGTCAAGCACTGCTTGGACGTCACAATAAATGCCCAGTGACCACTTTAACAACCGTGCAACAGTTGCACTGCGCATTGGATGGCGGTAATAAAACTAACTATTTAGGGTTGGGTTTGAAATGTTTCAAGTCGAGGACCTCGAGACTGGCCATCGAGAGTTCTACTTAGACATGCATTAAGAGTCGCATTCATTTGATGAGTGTCGTGTTTCATCAACGACAGACGTGGGACGTCTATGCGATCTTGATGGGCCGATTGGCTAGGTGTCGAATCGACTGAACTGACTCACAAGAATCGTCATATGGAAGCCGTGGAGGCTTGGTTGGTATGACTTGAGTCACCAACTCCGATAGTACGGGAGTAGTCCTTAGATTTGAGGAATCACGACAGTCATGTACATGCAATGACTATATTTTAGATTTGTGCGAGAGGTGATCGTGTCTCAGACATGGCCATCATAAGCTTTGTCTAGTGCAGTCAAAGTATGTAGCGAGGACATTGAGTTCGAAGAAGAGGATCCATCCTCTATCAAAATGTGATAGAGGTATCTCCTATGTACTTGGAGATGCGTCTACGCTTTATAAAGCTGTGGCCATAGTCATTGGTCTTATGGAAAGAAGAAGTTTCTATGTCGAGCAATTGGGCGTAACGCGATCTCAAGTATTAAGCATAGACGCCTAGTCCAAGATGGGAACCGACTCCCAATTCCATGCCCTAGACTAAGGCCAGGAGACGGTAGACGAAAGGACCGTACTCGTGTGGACTCGGGAGCCTAAAAGGGGATTTTTGCTTAGTCTCTAGTGCCATGGATCGTTGTTAGACGGCCACCCATGGGTACGTGCTTTCTTGATAAGAATTATTAATTAAATTGAATTTAATTAATAATAGTGTTGAACACTAACCCAAGTCAAGCTGAAAGGTGAAACTAAAGAGTCACACACAAATCACCGAGAAGGGACGAGGAATTAATTGAGAATTAATTCCGTAAGTAATTGGATTACTTACATATGAGAGGGATCCATTGGATGGATAAGCCCAAGGATAAATTGATTGGATTAATTTATATTGGGCTTGCCTTTATTATTTAATAAATTGGATTATCATTTAACAAAGGGTTATTAGGCTCATATATTTAATTGGATTAAGTATATGATGGACTTAATTAAGTAGGCTTAATTAAATTAAATTTAATTAATTTAGCATAGTATTTTAATTAATTAGAATCGGTCCAAGCCCATTAATTAAGTTGGTGGAAATTGTTGGAAAAGAAAATTATTGACTAACAAATTCACTTTTGGAAGGTGCCATATTAGTCATCCTTTATTTGGAATAAAAGATTTTATTAGCTTATGGATGGTTAAATGAACCTAAACATATTTTAATGCATCCTTCAAGTTATATATATGTGTATTAATTATTTGAAATAAATAATGAATGAATACACAATACACAAAATAATTTCCTACACATACTCCACCACCCGGCCGAATACTCTCTTGCATACACACTTGGTGTGTTTGTCTCCCTAATTTTCTTCTAGCAAAGAGAATTGAGGGATCCCAATTCCGGTGTGGTGAGGACACAACTTTAGAGGGCTTCTACGTTGAAGCCTTACGTGAACGGGTCAAAATGAATGTGGTTCGAAGTAAATCAAAGAAAGAAGTAATTCTTGATTTACGTTCTAGTACATCTCGTATTTAATTTTACCCATAGCCCTGTTAATTTTATTATTATCATTTATTATTATTAACTACATTATTATCATTTATTATTATTAGATTACACACTTTGTTATCACCGCTTTCGTTGGGCGTTCCCGGGCCGATCCACTCGCACCTCGCAGTGCCTTTTAGCAGAGGCTAGCGCACGCTGCAGGGCCAACGGCCGACGGCTAGGCCGTATTTCGTTGTTTTTTGAAAATTTAATTTTTTGAAATTTTCTTCACTATTAATTATGTTGTTTTAATTTTTTGGGATAAAATTGAATTTTTTATAAAATTAAAATTGCATGATTAATTGAATTTATTATGTGCATTAAATGCATATATTTTTTGATCATCCTTTTGATTGTAAATTTCAAGCTTGTGTTTTCTTCATATAATGACTTGTATAATATTGGATATCATGGATTATAATATTACATGGAACGTATATTATGTGATGTATGGATGGATGATCACAGAGCCCAAGATCTCTTGTATGTTTATGTTTATGGTTGGACTCGTATACCCTTGTATTGTATTCTTCTCTCTCCCTCTCGTTTTTTGCCTTGGAATACTAAGGCTTGCTATCTCCCTCATTATGTATTCCCCCCGACTTGTGATCTGCTTTTTTTCAGTTGTAATGAGAGTACCGTACGATTTTTTGGTGAGATTTTTATTTTTTTTTTGTAATTAAAACAAGCCCATGGAGAAGAAGGTCCACGGAGGAAGACCCACGGAGAAGGAGACCCACAAAGGAGTTACAAGGCCTATCTATATGTTGATGGGTAAATTACTTTTGTAATGGCATAAGGCCACCTTAGACTGACCATAGACTCACCGCGGGCTTAGTAGGTCGCATAGGTTGGGCTTGTGATCATTCACAGGGTATGCTAGGCTATTTTGCATGCGATGCGTCTAATGCTTTTATTTAAATGTGTTTAAATATTTGATATTTGTGCACACAAACATTAGTGTGATGAGGTCTCGGTCAACACTCAAATTTAACTATCACTTGGTTGAACCAAGTTAAAGTGTTAGGGCCTAAAATGGACTTAGATCAAAATAGTTTGATCTGTCCAAGGTTTCCATCCACAATAATGCGGTGAGGAAGCTGCCACTGCCTATATGTGGTCTCATGAGTCGTGAAATATTTAGAATAGAGATAAGCTGCACAATTATTATGAACAAAAAGAACACGCTCACTGTTTTCCTGTCTCACGAGTCATGAGGGGCGATAGTTGAAGTGTGATTTGGTTGATGGGTTGAGCCTGACACTAAGTAAATATTAATCCCATAATGGATTTAGATCTAAATGGTATTTCAATCTGTCTAGACCTTCCATCCATAACAATATCATGAAGAAGCTACCGCTATCAAAGTTTGTTCTCACGAGTCGTAGCATATTTGGAATAGAAGGCAAGCTGTATTATTCTTATGAACAAAGGAACACGCTCGTTGTTTCCCTGTCTCACGGGTCGTGGGAAGCAACAATTGAGGTATGATTTAGTTCATGGATTGGGCTTAACACCGAGTAGTATGATTCACTTGGAGTCTTCGAGATCATGTGAAGAAGTGAAGCCAAACATCTTGGGAATCAAATGGAATGAGAATGTCATTCATTGCCTCCCACAAGACTTTTTCCATGCGAATAGTAAAAGCGGGGTATGGTAAATTATTCTTGTGGATCCCAAGCCACTAGGAAAAGATTTTCTAAAACCCCACTTAAGACTGGTGGGATTCTGTAGAAATAGTGGGAAGGGTTAATGACTAAAAGACCAAGTTTTAATTCAAACACAATTTACTACAATCTACTGTTGATGAGCCAGTTGGGCTCTTAGCCGGCTAGGCTAGTATGCCTAACTTATGGGCTTGGTCCAATGATTTTAGGGGCATCATCACTCCCCTCCACTCCGGCAATGCAAATCGTAGAGTTAGACTGCTGGATTAGATGACTGTCCTACGGAAAAGGAAGAAGTTTCCTGCTCGTCAGTAGGACGAATCCTATTGAGCTTCTTGAGTAATGCCAACTAGATGAACGATTCTAGTTGGGAGTCCTTTTTGCTATGCTTTGTTGTTCCTGTAGGTTAGTATAAATACTTGACTGAAGAATACCAAATTTATTTGCAATGTAAAGAATGTTCCCTGTTATAGGGCAATAAATGTTAATTTGTTGTGCTCAACTGATGCAACTTGTTCCAACTTTCTGTCATTAGCGACGAAGATGTGATTTCATTAGTAGGAAAGAGTATATCCCATAGTAAATGAGAAAGGATAGAAATCAAGTAGTAAGTTACGATAAGAAGGTTTTATTACCACTATGCTGAAATAGATGTGCCAACAGAAGGCATCTAGAAACTAAAGTGAGTGCGTTAGTTGGGAATTGCTTCTATGATGCATGTACCAACAGGTGATGGCTGAGTTTGTTGTGTGAACCAACTAGTGGCGGCTTATGTTACTGCGTGCACTAGCTAGTGGCAGCTTAACTTAAGTGTGTGCACCAGCTAGGGGTGACTTATGTAGAAGCGTGCGCCAGCTAGAGGCGGCTTATTAGGAGAATGCACCAGTTGGTGGCGACTTATTAGGAGTGTGTGCTGGCTTGTGGCAATTTACGTAAGTGCTTGTGCCAGCTAGGAATGATTTATGTAAAAGTATGTGCTAGCTAGTGGCGACGACTTATTTGGAGTCAACTAGGAGCTGAAAACTGAGCCTCCGAGTAACACAAGGTCGAAACCAAGAATTGCCTTTTATTCATGTGAGATAATGCTTGATTACAGGGATAACAAGTTGTAAATATAGAGTAGGGATTTCATAAATAAAACTTTATGAGATTATAAGCGTTCCGTGGTCGAGAAAGCCTGCTAGAGATCTTCTGCTAGCTCTTTGCTCCTGCAGGAGCTGCGGTGATGAAAGTGTTCTTCCTTCTCTACATGCACTTTTTCTTTGTCCATGATGTCCTCTAGGTAGCCAGCTTGTATAAACCTCTCTATCTCTTGCCTCAGCTGGCGGCAGCTGTTGGTGTCGTGTCCGTATTCTCTATGGTACCTGTAGAAATATTTCGACTTTGGTAGCTGAGAGACTTCCTTGGGGCCTTTAGGCCAGGCAGGGAATCGGTTAATCGCCATAAGCATCCTAGCTGGGCTAGTTATAAGAGGTGTGTAATATTTATTTTTCAGGTCAAGGGGATTGAAATGTCCTCTTAGTTCTCTTCTTGGTCTGCGGGTGGAACAGTAGGTCCAGATGTAGCAGGGAGAGAAGAGTTTCTTTTACAGGATCTATTGTCACCTCCATTATTAGAGTTTGTCGTTTGTCACATCAAAGCTCAAGTGTTCCCACAAATAACACTAATTATGTATACTAGAGATTTGTCCACATGACAAGGGTTGAAAGATCTTCAAGAAAGTCTTAAGATTATCAAAGGACTAGCCCTGCAAAATAGAGGTTAGCACTCTAATGATTAAGTCAGTAAAGGATTAGAGAAAAAATAACAGGAAAACTTGAAATAAAGTGAGAATAATGGTGAAATATAATATTGGAGTGATAAATATTCATGTGAGTGCAAATTATAAACATGGAATGGCTTAAAAATTGGGAAAACATAATGCGAGAAAGCGAGAGCTTGAGAATATGTGTGATGTTACCATAAGCCTGCACAAGACTTCTATTTATAGGCTTGTACAGAGTTGGATATAGGGTCAATTACTAAGTTCCATACTCCATTAGAAAGCTCTTTGAGTTGGTTGTTATCTGCAACAAACCGTTGGTGATTTGGATAAATATTGACTGAGATGCCTAAAAATTCGGGAGTTGGTTATTATTAGATTTTTCACTCATTTGCCACCGATTTACTTGGAACCACCTGAAGACATTTTAGGGTGATGTGTACAAATATCTTAGCAATCTATATGACTTGTTCTCCCAACTGTATGAAGACGTGTCAGGCTGAAATGACCTTATTTCTTGGGCCTTCCAATTCCGTAAATTAGCAGGGAAGCCAGTAGGCCTTTCTTCCCTGCACATGGGCTTTATCTATCCTGTTGGTAGGCTCTTATCCGTCCTACTGATGGGTCAATTTGCTTCTTAGCCGATTGGGCTAGTATGGCTAACTTGTAGGCTTGACCCAATGATTTTAGGGGGCATCATAACTCCCCCCACCCCAGGAGTGCACATCATAGAGTTGGACTGCTGGAATAGATGACTGTCCTGCAGAAAAGGAAGAATTTTCCTGCTCGTTAGCAGGACGAATCCCACTGAGCTTCTTAAGTAATGGCAACCAAATGAAGGACTTTAGCTGGAGAGTTCTTTCTACTATGCTTTGTTGTTCCTGCAGGTTAATATAAATGCTTGATTGAAGAATACCCAATTTATTTGCTACATAACAATGTTCCTTGTTATAGGACAAGAAATGTTGATTTCTTGGGTCAACCAATGCAAGCGTACTTATTCCAGTAGTTCCTGTCATTAGCGAGGAGATGTGATTTCATTAGTAGGAGAGAGTATATCTCAAAATAAATGAGCAATGATAGAAATCAAGTTGTAAGATAGGATAAATAGGTTTTATTACCGTTATGCTTAAACAGATGTGCCAACAGAAGGCAACTAGAAACTGAAGTGGGCGTGTTAGCTGGTAACTGCTTCTAAGATGTACGTTCCAACCTGTGATGGTTAAGTTCGATGTTTGCACCAGCTAGTGGCGGTTTATTTTACTACGCACACTAGCTAGTGGCAGCTTACGTAAGTGCGCGCACCAACTAGAGGCGACTTATGTGGAAGCATGAGCCAACTAGAGGTGGTTTATTAGGTGGATGGCCCTTCTGCTGGCGACTAATTAAGAGTGTGTGCTGACTGTGGGAAACTTACGTAAGTGCGTATTACAGCTAGGAATGACTTATGTAAATGTTGTTGGAATGGGTGACCAAAAAATCAATTGGATTGGCAGTTTTCCAAACTATTTATGTGAACTTTATTTAAGTAATATTGTCCTAAAAAATATGGTAAGTATTCTTCTTTGGTACATGTGTCTATTGTGCTTACTAATTACGTTTAATGCTGCTTTAATGTAACAACAGATGCCCATAGACCATTTAAATAACCCATGTAGTTGGGTTGCACATTGGATGGAGGCTATGAAACCAACTTCTGAGGGTTTGTTCGAAATGTTTCAAGTTGAATACCTTGAGACGAAGCATCGAGCATCCTATTGAGACTTGCATTGAGTATGGTATTCATTTGATGAGGGTCGTGTTTCATCGGCGACAAACACTTGACGCTTATGCAACTTCAGTGTGTTAGTTGACAAGGTAGTGAACTTACTCGCGGGGATCATCATATGGAAGCCTTGGAGGTGTGGTACGTATGACTTGATTCCCCAGCTCCAATTGTAAGGGAGTTGTCTTCGTACTTGAGGAATCATGGCAGTTACATGCATACGATGACTGTATCTTGAATGGCAAGAGCTGATTGTGTCACAGACATAATCATCATAAGTCTTGTTCAGTATAGTCGGAGTATGTAGCGAGGATAGTGAGTTTCAAGAACAGGATCCATCCTCTGTCAGTAAGTGACAGAGGTATCTTCTATACACTTGGAGATGCACTCACGCCTTATGAACCTGTGGCCATAGTGGTTGATCGAATAGGAAAAAGAGGTTCGTATATCGAGCAACTTAGCATACGGTTTTAAGTATTAAGCATAGACACCTAGTTCAGGATAGGAATTGAAACCAAATTTCATGCCCTAGACTAAGGCCAGAAGACGATTGACGGAAGGACTGTAACCATATAAAATCAGGAGCCTAATGTTCACACGGATATCCACCTAGTCTCTAGTGTCATAGATCGTGGCTAGACGGCCACCTATGGTAGCGGGCTCTCTTGATCAATGGTTGATCAAGAAATAGTTAATTAAATTGAATTTAATTAATTGGTAGTGTAGGACACTGACCCAAGTCTAACTGAAAGGTGTACCTAAAGAGTCACACAAAAATCATCAAGGAAGAACTAGAAATTAATTTGAAATTAATTCCATAAGGTGTAAGTAATTAGATTACTCACATATGGTGTCCATTGGATGGATAGCCCAAGATTAAATGAATTGGATTAATTTAATTGGGCATGTCTTTATTAATTAATGAACTGGATTTATTAAAATAAAAAACCTTTGTAGAATATAAACTCTGTTATTTAGTTTACCCAGCAAATGAGAATAGTTTTTATTAATCAAGAATTCAAAATCACCATTGTCTAACAAATGAATGGAAAGGATATTTTTTATCATCCTAGGTACAAATTCTACAGCTTCACCAGCGACGACCTTGTGCCATCACCAAGCCTTAGGACTACCTCGTCTTTACTTAGCTTTTTTCTTCTTTCCAGCACTTTCAAATTATTGTAAATATGAGCACCACAACTAGTATCCAATACCCAAGAAGCAGAATTAGTAATCATGTTAACCTCGACAACAAATATACCTTGCTTGGAAGGGAGTTTGCGCAAATCCCTTTTCCAGTGCCCTTTCTTAAGGCAATGGGCGCAGATGTCGTTTGCCCTCGACTGCTGTGGACCAACTTTTCTCTTTCCCTTGACCATCCCCTTTGGAGCAATGGAAGCGCTCTTAGCACTTGTAATTATAACAACAGCCTTTGCTTTTGCCTTACCCTTCTTCCTCTTCCAGCGTCCAACCTTCTTGCCTTTTGGCTTAGAGGTTGAAGCCTCCCCTACCTACACCTTCAACGCAGACGTTTTGTTCGTTTCATATTTGGACCAACATAATAATTAACTCATTGATGGACTTCTCAAGTCTGTTCATATTGAAGTTGATAATAAACATATCATAGGATGGAGGAAGTGGTTGAAGGATCACCTCTGTGTACGTGTTATTATCAAACCCAACGTTTAGGTCCTCGAGTTTCTCAACTAGGGATATTATCTTAACTCCATGCTCTTGTAAAGAGGATCCTTCAGTCATCTCGGTTATATAGAACTCTTTAGTGGCAGCATATCTAATATGCGTATCTAGATCAAATAAACCTCTTTAATGCATGCCAGAATCGAGGCGATATCATCCACCTTGTCATAGTGCTTTTGTATATAGTTAGACATTGAAGCCAGTATGAGCTTCAGACTTTGTGGTTGTTCGCCTGCCATTTCTCGAACGTAATACGTTCTTCTGACATAGACCCAGCCAACAATCTCCTAGGAAGCGACTCATTGATGAACCCTTTTTTCTCATAGTCGAGGACTATCCTCAAATTATGCATCTAGTTAAAGTAGTTCATTCCATTAAATTTGTTTTGTTTTCAAAATCACAGTTAATAGATTCTCAAACATGATCGCATAAAATGTTCCCCAAAAAATTAGGAAATGATTGTAATGTTCTAATTCAAATTAAGGACTTGGACCTCAGTCATTAGGCCTCCCACTATTTCTACAAAAGCCCATTACTCTCAAAATGGATTTCGATAAATTATTTTCTAGTGGGGTTGAGGTCCACAAGCGAAATTCTTCTTGCCCTGCTTTTACTACACATAAAAAATTAACCTTGTGGGAAGTATCAAATACCATTCACAACCAACGAGAACTCTAAGATATTTTGCCTCACCTCTCCACATGATTCCGAGCAAGCGAATCACGTTATGTCATTAGATTTGGACCACCAACCAAATCATAGAGCAACTATCACCCCTCGCAACTCGTGAGATAGTAAAACAAAAGCGTTTTCACTTTGTTCACAATAATAGCACAAGTTTATTTCATTCCAAACATGCCACGACTTATAATAGAACATTTGGATGAAATTAGCTTCTTCACTACATTGTCGTGGGTAGAAGGCTTGGAATAAATAACCCTTTGTTTCAATTCTATTTTGGTTCTAATATTTAACTTGGTCTAACCAAGTGACAATTCATTGTTTGGATTTTGACCTAGGACGTCATCACACAGTTTAAGTTTTGTATACTAAATATTGAATATTTAAAAACAATAATTAAAATGCATCACACGCAAAAAAAAAAAGCCTAGCACGCCACTGTTGGATGATCACAAGCCTAAAACCTATTTGGTCCACTGAGCCCGTGATGAATCTATGTTCAATTGAGAGTTAGGTCTACACTATTATAAGATATAAACCTATTAAAAGATAACGGGTCTCGTAACACCTCTCTATCTTTTTGGACTCTCCATTATGGGCTCCATCCTTTGGGCCTCTTCTCCATAGATCCTCTGTAGGCCAACCTATGGCCTTCTTCATAAACCTCCATTGTCTTAGGCTTGCTTCTTATAGTTTATTTATAAAAATAAAATAAACTTCTCTAACCTATCTACTCTCATTACAATTGAAAAAAGAAACCCCAATTAGATGTTGGGGGATGTACATAAATAGGGAGAAAGCAAATCTTAAATAATAAGGTTCGAAATGAGAAAGATAAGAAAATAAAGAGGCACACTGGCCCCAACCTAACAAAAAATTAAAACAATCCATACCATCTCAATCCAATCAACATCATTACATGAAAATATATATCAAATAATCGCGCGCAACATTTCATATATGACATCCAATATCATATTATAGCACATATCCAAGTGCCAAAATATATGTAAAATAATGCAATAAAATTAGATACAAGTGCAACCCATGAAAAAACTATTCTTGTTTGAAAAGAAATTAATTTTAATAATTCAATTTTAGGAAATACCAAATCTCAATCAAAATTAAATTCACCAAAATTAATCAACTTAGAAAAATATATAGAAAATACTAGAAAAATAAATTTCTCATGAAAAAAAAATGATCCAACCACTCGGCCGCCCACACTGCTACGGGTGCCCATGTGTAGGCACGACAACACACTTGGTGCGTACGCTTGTGGCAGAGCCGTGCGGCTGCTCCGTCAGCATGCACACCAGTCGACGTCCTGGTTAGGCTATGCACACGGGCAAGATAGTCAGTGTCGGTCAGTAGGGTAGCAACGGTTGCTGCTTTAGGATTTTCTGAAAATTATTATTATATTATTTTCTTTAAAATCTTAAATAAAAAGAACAATTGGATTTCCAAAAAACACATATTTTTTTTCAAAAATTCCTCATGCTCAAATTTGAAAACAAAATTAATCATATATACTTCTAAATCTAGATATGCAATTAAAGCAATTAAACACATGCTTCCAAAGTCGATTAAACATGTTAACATGCATAAATACGTAAAACATGTAAAGTTCTAGACATATACACCGTCCCGAACTCTAATACCATTTGAAAGAAGTGGATCAACACAGGAAGCACAGCGGAAGCATAAAAATTTGAAACTAACAAAATTAAGCATGTATATGACCCGATGAAGGGGTGTACCATTGATCTATCTCATACGTTCAGTGTAAAAATAATAAATCAAGAGGCCCAGAACAAGAAAGAATTGAGGGACAATATAATGTAAAGGGATAATTACAGTTATCTCCCCTGAGGTTTGGTGTAATTACACATCGTCTCCCTGTGGTTTGAGAAATTAAATTTAGCAACCCTGAGGTTTGCTTCCGTCTAATAGATAAGTCCCGTCGTAGTTAGAATTTCATCAAAATTGCTGATATTAACAAAAACTTAAAAAAAAATCTATATTTTCCTCCAATTGACTTATTACTGATTTATTACAAGTCAATAAATCTTCTTGTGATCAAATTACCATCATATGTCTTCATATATTAATATACATGACCAAGTATATTTTCACCGTTATAAGATAGTTTAGTTGGAAACAAATTATTTGACCTACAATAAGTTAGTAATAAGTCAATCGAGGGTAACAATCAATTTTCATTCAGTTTTTTTTGTTAATATTAGCAAATTCAGTGAATTTTAATGAATGGAAGGATTTATTTGTTAGATGAAAGCAAACCTCAAGGGTTGCTAGATATAATTTTCTAGAGTATAGGGGGTCTATGTATTGGAATAGGTGACCAAAATCCAATTACATTGGCGGTTTTGAAAACCATTCAACCGATCTATATTTAAGCATTATAGTCACGATTAATATGGTAAGTATTCATCTTTGGCACATGTACTTATTGTACTTACCAAATTACATTAAGCACTGTTTTGACATTACAACAGATGCCCACAAACCACTTAATAACCCATACAGTTAGGTTGCGCATTAGATGGCGGTTATAAAACAAACTTTTAAGGATTGGTCTGAAATGTTCCAAGTCATTAACCTCAAATGCATCGAGAGTCTTACTGCGACTTTCATTGAGTATTCATTCATTGGTTGAGTGCCGCGTTTTATCGGCGATAGACGTTGGACTATTCGAATAGGTGACCAGAGAGCCAATTGGATTGGTAGTTTTGGGAACCATTTAGCAATCTTTTATGAATGTGATATTATCTTGATGAATGTACTAAGCATTCATCTATGACACCATGTGCTTGTTGTGCTTACTATTTACGTTGAAAGATGTTTTAACGTCACAACAAATGCCCATAGACCAATTAAATAACCCATGTAGTTGGGCTGCGCATTAGATTACAACTACGAAACTAGCTTCTGAGGGTTGGTCTGAAACATTCCAGGCCGAGGATCTCGAGACTGGGCATCGAGAGTCCTATAGAAAGTTGCACTAAGTATTGCATTCATTGGATGAGTGTCGTGTGTCATCGACGACAGACATCGGATGTGTATGTAATTTTAGTGGATTAGTTGACAAGATTGTTAACTGATTGAACTGAATCGCGAGAATCGTCATATGGAAGCTTTGGAGACTTGGTCGGTATGACTTGAATTTTCGGCTCATATAATACAGGATTAGTCCTTGGACTTGAGGAATTATGGCAATCCCGTGCATATGATGGCTATACCTTGGATCCGACGAGAGATGATTGTGTCGTCGATATGGTCGTTATAAGCCTTGTCCAGTGTAGTCGGAGTATGTAGTGAGGACCTGTAGATTTCAAGATTGAACCCATCCCCTATTAGTATATTATGGATATGTCTTCTATGCGCTCTAATATGGTTTATACTCTCTGAGTATATAGCAATATAGATTGGTTTAATACGAAATGGTTTCCTTTGTCAATCAATCGATTAAACACATCTCAAGTACTCAGCATAGTTGCTTGGTCCAGATGAGAACCGACACCTAATTTCATACGCTAAACTAAGATCGGGAGATGGTCGACGGAAGAACCATACCTATATAGAACTCGAGAGCCTAAATGTTCGCGCCAACATTCACTTTATCTCTAGTGCCATGGACCGTTGCTAGACGACCACCCACGTGATGGGTGTTTCTGATTAATGGTTAATTAAAAATAATTAGTTAAATTAGATTTAATTAATTATTTATGTTGCTGATCGTGAACCTAAAGAGTCACACACAAATCAATATGAAATTGATGGAATTAATTCGAGAAGAAATAAATTAATTTAATTGGATTAAATTAATTCAAGGAGATTATATAAATAATTGGATCATTAATTTAATAATTCATTTGATAGATGGCTCAACAATTAATTAATTGGATTAATTAATTTTTGGATTTAACACCTTTAAATTAATTGGATTAATTTATTAGGTTTGGCTTAATTAATTGATTGGATCAATTAATTGGGATTTGGGCTTAGATTTATTTAATTGGATTAAATGAATCTTTGAACTTTATTGGGCTAAAATTAATTTAATAAATTATTGTGCAATAGATTTTAGTTGGACTTGATTTAATTTGATTATATCAAGACTGATGCATACTTGAAGTCCAAGCCCATTTGAAGGAGGTTGGAGCAAGTTAAGAAGACCTCACTATGATAAACATAATGGAGTGGTTATTTCATCATGTTGAAGGTGATATGCATGTGTGTGTATAGGTCGCCTTGGAGTCAAACTTGGTAGTTATTGAATTTTAAATTCAATTGTATGTAATATACAAAACTACACACATATCCAATATAACCAACCAATGAGCCATGAAATTTGCTCTCTTTTTCTCTCTAAAAATATTCTTCTTTTGTTCTATATTGAATTGGATTCAAATTAGTACATAAAACAATCTAAAAGCACTAAACAATAGTGTTCGTTTGGAGTTGTTTTTCTTCTTATTGTTTGTTCTATCTAGCAATGTAAAAATAACTATATCTATTTTTTAGTGTGGTATGGACAAATTAGAGGAGTTCTAATTTGGATCCTAAAGTGAACGAAAGAGGAACGAAAAGGGAAACAATACACGTTGCTGCTCATCTATAAAAACTAAAGGTGAAGTTACATGTTGTATTTTTATGCTCTTGTTTCATCCTTTAGCCACATGTCTAGTATGCTTATATATTTGTTATTATGCTTTTGACAAGCACCGAATGCCCGAAAAATTTCAAAGGAAACACTCCTTTGAACAATTGTAATTATTTTTTTTATTTCACGCTTCCGCCGTGTTCCCGAGCCATAACGATTCTTTCAGTGGTATCAGAGCATAGTCCGATATTGTGGCTTTAGGATTAATATGTTATTATGTGTTGGGTATGAAGAACGTGTTTAAATTGCTTTTGGAAAGCATGTTTTATGGCTTTGAGGCATGGTTATATGTTTAGGAATTAGGTATTAATTTTGCTGTTAAATTATGGATGTCTACGCATTTTTTGAAAATTGAATTTTATGTAAATGCATGGTTTTATTTCAGTTTTTAATTGCAGAAATTAAAAAAAAAATTGAAAAATGGAGCAGTACAACCATTGTTGCCTTGCCGGCCGGTCACTGGCCAGCAGGGCGCGTGCAGGCAGTGGCCTACGCTCTGCCTGGCACGCCGCCCACTGGCGTGCATGCCGGCAGGGCAGTGCACGGGACAGGTAGCAGACGACTATCTATTGTTATGAGCGGGTGGGCTATTTTTCGTCGTTTTCTACGAAAAATTAAATTTTCTTTTGCAATTTTTTTGAAATTATTAATTTTAGCAAGTTTTAATTTTAGTTAAATTGAATTGTTCTAAAATTAAATTGTGTCGACAGGGTAGCGTGCGGGGCAGGTAGCAGACGACTGTCTATTGTTATGAACGGGTGGGCCATTTTGTGCTTTTTTTTTTCCGAAAAATTGAATTTTTTCTGCAATTTTTCTGAAATTATTATTTTGGCAAGTTTTAAGTTTAGTTGAATTGAACTTTTTTAAAATTAAATTGTGCCTTAAATTAATTTGAAAATAATTTTCAAACAAATAAAAAAATTGTACATTGGATTGATGGTTGATATTCATTTATTAATTGCATTATTAGTATGTTACTTTCAACATTTAATTATGATTTTTTTTATATTTGATATTGGATATCTAGTGTTTAATTCGTGGATTATATTTATTTGTGTATATATTTATATTTGATATAAATGTGTCAATTATTGTTTATTGGATCAACAAAGGGGATAGCCACGAAGCCCATTGGCCAAATGCATGATTTTATTTTATATTGGGTGAGCCCTGCGCGGCTCTTTGCTTTAATTCCTTGTTCCATTTTTAGCCTTAAAATAATAAAGTTGCTTTCTCCCTCTTTTTGTACTCCCCCCAACTTTTGATTGGGGTTTTCAATTTCAGTTGTAATGGTTGTAGTTTAGAATGTGAGGTTTCATTTATTTCAATGAAGTAAGCTTCCAAGGAGATGTTGGATGGAGCTCATGACGGAAGAAGAACAAAGAGGAAAGCCCATTAGAATGATAATGGGTTACTATTTTGTAATAGTTAGGCTACATCCTAGATTGACCATAGACTCACGGCAGGCTCAGTGGGTCACTTAGGATTGGGCTTGTGATCATCCAACAGGGGAGTGCTAAGCTTGTGTTTGCATGTGGTGTATGTTTTAATATTTGAAGTATGATGTGTTTGGAATGCATCTGTTTATATTCAATGATTAAAGCTGATGCATACAAAAATCTTATAATGATGCGGTCTTGGTCCCAGCAAATTTACCTCTCACTTGGATGGTTCAAGTTAAATATTAGGCCCATAATGTATTAAATTCAAATGGTTTGATTAAATCGAAGCGTTCCATTCACAAAAATGTGGTGTGGATGCTACTTTCACCCATTTGTGGTCTCACGAATCGTGACAAGTTTGGAATAGAAAAAAGTTACACTATTGTTGTGAAAGAATAGAGTTTACTCCGGTTTCGCTATTCCACGAGTCGTGGGGGGCGGAAGTTAAGATATTTATTTGGTTGATGGGTCGGGACTAACGCTGAGTAGCATGATTCACTTGGAGTCCTCGGGATCACGAGAAGAGGCAAGGCGAAATAACTTGGGGATCTCATTGGATGAGAATGGTATAGGTTACCTCCTATAAAGCCTTTTTCAGTGTAAATCGTAAAATTGGGGCATCGAGAATTGCATTTGTGGACTCCAAGCCCACTAGAAAATAATTTCTCGAAATCCCCACTTGAGAGTGGTGGGCTTTTTGAAGAAGTCGTGGGACAGTTTAATGACTGAAGACCAAGTCTTAAACTTAATATTTGATATTACAATAATCTACTAAATTTCTGTTTACATTTGATGTAGATATCTAAGAATTCACTCACTCCAATTCTTGAGGCAAGTAAATTTAACGGAAGAACTACAATAATTAGCTGGGAAATCATAGGATTATCCTAGATTTTGAGAACCCGACCTATGTTCTGGATAGATTTCTTCCTCGGGCCTTGACGGAAGGGTCCACATGCCAAGAACATTTGACGTTCGAGAAGTGACAAGAAGACAATCGGAAGGTTTACATTATCGTACTGGGGTCAATGACCAATGACATTCAGAAACAGAACGATAGGCATGATGATGTCCAATCGATAATGCTCCGCATGAGCCAGGTTTATGCAGTTTCAGACCGGCATATTGGATATGCTGTGACAAAAGTATTTTTCGATTCCAAGATGATTGAAGGGTCTTTTGTACAGGGGCATGGGGCTAAGATGCTATCCCTTATGGTGAAGCTCAAGGATCTCAACACTGATCTTGAAAAAAAGACATAAACTGACGTGATCTATTAGTCCCTTCCTCCCTCCTTTGATCTATTATTGTGAACTATAATATGAATGGGTTTGAAAAAGACCTTCATTAGTTGATAAACATATTGGTCTAGTACGAGGTAGTAATTGAAAAGTCTGTGATGTTGGTATTGGTAGGGGAGGCTTCAACCTTAGAAGCGGAAGACAAAGGAGCCGAACGCTGGAGGAGGAAGAAGGCTAAGCAGAATTAGCTACTCCAAGCACTCAGAGCGCTCCTATTGGTCAGTTGGGCATGGGCAAAGGGAAGAGGAAGGCGGTTCGACAGTCATGGATTCCAAAAGATGTTTCCATTAATTACTGTAAAAAAGGGCAATAGAAGAGGGAGTGCCCGTCCTTTATAATCAAGGTACAATTTGTTATTGAGCCTTAACATGACTACTATTATACTTCTTGGGTATTGGATACCAGTTGTAAAGCTCAAATCTGCAAATAGTTTGTAGGTAGAGGGAAAGGAGTAGAAGGTTGAGACAAACGGTCCTGAAGCTCAGCAATGGCAGGGGCTGTTGCTACTGTGGTCAAAGGACTAGATAGGCTTAGCTATTAGTGATCATGTTATGATAAAGTTGATAGGATAGAATTATGTAACCTAGATCAGATTATGTTTTTCCATTATTGGAAAATTTGGATTATATGATTTTGATCAATGATAGTTATTTCATTTGACAAAGAATGAATATTCTTGTTTGCTAGGTTGTTTACGTAATTATTTCAACACTATCACGTAATTGAATTATGAGTGCTCAAAAGAAATGGTAAAAAGTGGATAATTAAGATAAACTCACATAACTGGCATGCGAAGCTAGGTCACATTTCTCTAGTTAGGATAAGAAAGTTGGTGAATTCAACGAGTCTAGAAATAGACAGGTTGAGTCTACAAGTTTGCAAGTCCTTCCTGAGCAAGATGAGGACTAAGAAGCACTTTGTAGGACAAAGTGTGCTTGCCAATGATATATTGGATTGGATCCAATGGGGGTTCACAAGTCTAAGGACCTTTGGTAGGTTAGAAGAATTAGACTTGAAGTGGAGAACCAAACTAGTTGAAAAATTAAATCCTCCGATTGGATCGAGGTAGTGTGTATTTAGTGGGGGTTCTTGAAGTATCTGACAAAAATGGAATTCTCACTCAGTGGAGTTCTTCTATGGAGTGCCACAATTGATCTGTGTCACTAATATGGGAGGGATCGAACCTTGTTGGACGTGGTTCAATTGATATTTCACTGAACTACCTTGGGCCATGTGGCATGGAAAGCCTGTTTCCACAACATACTTTAGTATATAAAATGGTCCTACATACATTAAGGGACTAGTGGGAGGCTTGTACAGGTTCATTTGCTATCCTAAGAAAAATTGAATTTCGTTGGATAATTGACATGAGGAGTAGCTCCTTGAGGAATCAAGTGGAGAGGCACCTCAGTCAATGTAGCAAACATCATTTGTAATCGAATTCTTCCACTAACTCACTACATTCTAGCCTCCCAAGGGATGACTAGAACACCTTAGTTACCTAATAGGTACATGTTTCTGAGTCTGACCAGTCAATTAGATTATGATCCAAAGACATAAGGAAAAGCGATGTAGGACATTGGGTTGGATGAATGGCTTGGAGCCATGAGATTTGACATGAAGTAAAAACTAGGTTTAAAATTTCCTGTATCTAGAATATTCATTTAGACAGGGTCATGCAAGGTATGACTCAGGTCGTCAATGAGTTGGAAAGTTAGTGGGAGCTTAGTTGTGTTCCTAGTGTTTTAGGTGTAAACGTCTTACTCATTTGGAATGATGTGAAGATGTTGGAAAACATTGAAGCACAAACATTATTCATGGAATTCTCCATGAAAGAATTGGATTCCTTCCCTTATCATAGGGTTAAGTTGTCCAAGACTCAATCTTTATAGACTAATGAAGAGTTTAAAAAGATGTTTGACATCCACTATGTCTTTTGTCATTGACAACATGGGTATGTGGTCCGATACACTAGGTCGAGTATTGTGTATGCTTTGAGCATAATAATGGATATCGGGAGTGTATCGAAAAGGCACTGCATAGCTGTCAAGATTACTCTTTAGTACCTGAATAAGGATTAAAGAAGTGTTTTTGATACAAGTCAATGGAGAGTTGATTCTGGAAGGCTACGACGATACTAGCTTTCAGTTATATGTGAAAAATGGTGACTAGTCTCAATTTTAATATACATTCAGACTTAATGGTGATGTGGTGGCTTGAAATGGTTTCAGGCAGGATGCCATAATGGTTTTCACCATGGAAGTCAAATGTTTAGTGACTTTAATAGTTGCTCAGGAAGTGTTTTTGATGAAAAATAATGGTTGAATGTGGAACCTAGCACGACCAAACCAGTAGTTACGGAGGATAACAACTAGCAATGGCACAAGCAAAAGGGCCGAGATCTAATCATAGATCGAAGGAAAATTCTTAGACGCCACCATCAATTTGGAATGATGGTAGGAAGAGGTGACGTGTGGTTGGACTGCGTCATTTCGGCAAAAAATATAGTAGACCCGTGAGACCGAGCTAGTATCGCAGATTGCTCACTCAAATAGGTCTGATGGATATGGGCGATTGGCCTTTGGTCAAGTGGGAGATTGTTAGAATAGGTGATCAGAATGCCAATTCGATTGGTGATTTTGGGAACCATATAACAATCTTTTATGATTGTGATATTATCTTGATGAATGTAGTAAGCATTCATCTGTGGCACGATGTGTTGCTGTGCTTACTATTTACGTTGAAAGGTGTTTTAACTTAACAACAAATGCTCACAGACCAATTGAAACCCATGTAGTTGGGTTGTGCATTGGATGACATCTGTGAGACCAACTTTTAAGGGTTGGTCTGAAACGGTCCAAGTCAAGGACCTCGAGACTGGGCATCGAGAGTATCGTATTTCATTGGCGACAGACATGGGTTGTCTATGCAATTTTAGCAAATTAGTTGACAAGGTTGTTAACTGATTGAATTGAATCGCGGGAGTCGTCATATGGAAGTCTTGGAGGCTTGGTCGGTATAACTTGAATTTCTGGCTCCAAAAATATAGGATTAGTCCTTGGACTTGAGGAATCACGACAGTCATATGCATATGATGGCTATATCTTGGATCTGACAAAAGATGACTGTGTCGTCGATGTGGTCGTTATAAGCCTTATTCAATGTAGTCGGGGTATGTAGTGAGGATGGTGGATTTCAAGATAGAATCCGTCCCCTATCAGTATATGATGGATATATCTTCTATACGTTGTGAGATGGTTTAGACTCTTTCAATCTATGGCCATAGCGATTGGTCTAATAGAAAATTATTTCATTTCTCGATTAATAGAATAAACGCATCTCAAGTACTCAACATAGTTGTCTGGTCCAGGATGGGAACTCGAGAGCCTAAATGTTGACGCCAACATTCACCTAGTCTCTAGTGCCATTGGCCGTTGCTAGACGGTCACCCATGGTGACTGGCGTTTTTTATTAATGGTTAATTAGAAATAATTAATTAAATTAGATTTAATTAATTATTAGTATTGGACACATTGCCCATTTCTAGCTGATCGTGAACCTAAGGAGTCACACACAAATCAATATGAAATTGGTGTAATTAATTTGGAGTTAATTAGAGAAGAAATGAATTAATTTAATTAGATTAAATTAATTTAAGGAGAATATATAAATGATTGGATCATTTATTTAATAATTCATTTGATGGATGACCCAAAAATTAATTAATTCGATTAATTAATTTTTGAATTTAACACCTTAAATTAATTGAATTAATTATTAAGTTTGGTTTAATTAATTGATTGGATCAATTAATTAGTGTTTGGTCTTAGATTTATTTAATTGAATTAAATAAATCTTTTGACTTAGTTGGGCTAAAGTTAATTTAATTAATTATTATCAAATGGACTTTGATTGGGCTTGATTTAATTTGGTTAAATCAAGACCGGTGTATACCTGAAGTTCAAGCCCATTTGGGGGAGGTTGTGGCAAGTTAAGAAGGAGTTGAAACTCCTCCCCATGACGAACATGATAGAGTTGAAACCGTCAATTTAATTAGTTTTTGGTCACCTATTCCAACAGTATTGTAACATACACATTTCTATATATATCTCAAAATTATTGCTTACTTTAATATAAAGTCAACATATTTAAACTTCAAACTAAGTATGTATATTAATCTTTTAATAACTATTATATTATGTTTAAAAACCTTAATATTTGTAATATTATTTAAAGAAAAGTTAAATAATAGTTTGGTATTTATAAAATAAACTATAAGATCGGTAAGGTTATGATTTGAGAGAAAGATTTGAAATATCATTTCAGATGATCTTATATTAGAAAAGTTTGAAATTCAATAATATTTCATACAATGTAGTTCAAATTTAAAGTTGAAGTATTTTAAATGCTTTAAATTTTAAATTATGCAAATAAGTTCAAATAATTTATTATAAACAATATGAAATTCATCATTTCAAATTTATCTATCCAAATATTGCATAGATTTAAAGAGTAAATGGTTTGAATTTGTACTTATCTGAGAAAATAAAAATATTATAATAAGTCATGTCATAATAGTGCAAAAATATATCCACTAGTACAAAGTCAGAACAATTCGAAATCAAATTTTTGTGGCTTGTAGACCACTCAAGTTCATCATTTGCAGTTAATGTAGGATATTTCTCTTACATTATCCGTCCCCTATAGGAGGGGCTTGGTCAATATAGGATATTTTGTCTTACATCATCGAGCCCCTAGAGGAGGGGCTTGGGATGAGCACATTGCTTCTTTCGCCGATGATAGAATGATGTGGTTTATTTAATTTAATTAGTGCCCAACTTTACGAGGTTTTGTCTTATCAGACTTCGTATAAGCCTCACAATTTTATGTTAAAAAAGCACCTTACTAGAGAAAAGAAGTTTTGAAATTTATAAATTGCTCAAACTTCTCGTTTGCAATCAATATAGAATGCTACTCTAAATCACAAATATATATATTGCTTTCTGGCATAGTATCATAAAGGGAAAAGAGAAACCGATCCAGGATAAGGTTTTCTGGAGGAAAAAAGATCTGAATAATCCTCTATTTATGTCCCAAAATCATTTTGGTCCTTTAACTTTGACAATCCTAGTTTTAGTCATGTATCTTTTAATTTTGCTTAGATTCGGTCCTTTAGTCAATTTATGACCATTTTTTTTGGTAATAAAGCCTAATAGTCCATTTTAATGCTCTAAAAACGGCCCAATATGCTTTTGAAATAAATTAAACCGTCATAAATTCGTACCTTCCTTCGACCGCCTTATTTTCGGGTATCCCAAATCCTCACTTTTACAGACTTCCTCCAAGCATACTACTGCAGCAGATGGTTCGTAGGTACTTGGCTCCTACAGTAACAAACATCATATCCCTATTTCATTTCCTACCTTACGACGTAGGGACTTAATAGAATTTTGGACAACAGATTGGACAAAAACCTTACTTTTATTGAAGAAATATAGAAAATATTACATAGATATTATTCATCAGTTGGAGGAGACAACTGTTTAGCCTCTCATATAGTAGAGGACTTGACTTGTTGGGGAAACACCCCATAAACTAAGAAATTTAAAAATATAAAGACTCGGAATTTGAATATTATACTTTGAAGAGCTGGAGAAGATTTCTGATATCTCAATCTGCTTCATTACATCCTTATTTATAGGCATCCACAAACTTCAATTTCGGACTCCAAACTTATTTTTGATGATGTCACTGCGTTTGTCATTGCCGCATCCTTTCCAGCTGCTGTCATAATGGTTTGTTGGCCATGTAATTGCAAGCTCGCTTTCCTACTTTGCTGACTGTTGGCTTTTCTTGTTTTCTACCGGTACCAAATCGCCATAGTAGACTGCGTCAAGAATGTCCTCTGTAGCTTCAAATTTTCTCAAATCATCACGTTTCTGCTGGCATTCGGGAGAGATATATCCTCTTGCTCCGCAAGTCCAGCAATTGCACTCTTTGAAACTTTTATTGGCTCGGGTTTGGGCCCGTCTGAAAGTTCTCCTCGTAGAGGTTCTTCCTGTGGATCCTGCATCTATTCGTTTAGATTCTTGGGATGAAACCTTTGCTGGTCCTGTTGTCTGTCCAGATTTGTATGATTTGGAATTTTGATTTGGACCACCATGATCTTCGTCTAAAAGAGGTTCTTCTGGAACTCCTCAAGTAGGAGACACTATTTTGCTTCCTCCTCTTCCTTGGCTCGTATGATTCTCCTATAATAGTTTGGAAAATTATTGTTATTACAACAGAGAGGGGTTCATTTGATCTTACCTCTCAGTCTCTTCATGTTTTTCTGAATAGATGCTTGATAACACCAATCCTTCAGTTTGTCTTTAAGGAAAGACATTCACCTTGCAACTGAATCTAGCTGTCTTTCAGGTACTTTATATGACAGGATCAACATTTTCCTCCATGGATTGCATATTTTTGCAAAGAACATTGGAGCTGCTACTTCCGTTGCTACTCCACTCTTGAAGAAATACTTACGAAACCAATAGATATATTCATCTATTGCACAAATACTTCTTAGTTCAAGGCCGAAGAGAGCTTGTGCATATTCTCTAGCCTTTTTTTTCTCTACTTCCTTCGAAGCATCCATCTCCAATTAAGTATATTTTGATAAACCTTCCATCTCCGGCGAGGATGCTGGCTTTGGTATCTTCCGGGGTATTATCCCATCTAATCTTCAGAGATCCCTCCAAGCTCAACACATCAAGTTTTATGAAGTTTTCCTTGTCGAGCTCTAGCGTGGTTGCTACTATCTTGATGGCTGCAACCTATTCATCTATCAATTTCTCAGTATTTTGAAAATCGATAATGTCCAGGTTAATTATAGCGCCATATGTATATAGCAGCTGGAGCATGGTTCTTGCCCAAGGTGTATTTTCAGGCGCTCTTCTAGGATTTCTTCCTGGATTCTCTTTAAGCCTAGTTCCCACGAACATTGGAGTGGCATTAGTGTATAAATCCGCACTTTCTCTCATTGGATGATCCTGCAGAGGATCATTAGAATATGTACTTCCCTGCTGCGGTGGTAGTGCTGGAGTGATTTCATTGGTTTGAATATTGACTAAATCGTAAATCCCGAATTGGGAAAAGGATTCCGCTAATTCTTGTAGATCTGATAGATCTGCTATTATTACCTCTATTATTATATAGATCTGATAGATGTAATAATTAGATCTTTTCTGGACTTCGGCTTTGGAATCTCCATGGCCTTCCCCTTTTAATGTAGAAAAGGTACTGTTCCAAGGGGGTCCCTGTGCTCTTGTCTGGATTTTGATGTCCTAGGGTTGTTCATTTGGTTTCTCTTTAGACATGCAATTTCTAACTTCAGATGTGTAAGATCCTTGTGTAGATTTGGAAGAGACTTAAGGATCTCATCCACCTTCTGGCTTAAGGTTTCTATTTTCATAGGTATATGAATTAACCTATGTCCATAGTCTTGAACTGTCTTTTGTATCTTTCTCAGATCTTACGAGATCTTTGATGTATCTGGTTCGAGTTCTTTCGAGTCAGTTCCTTTAATCATAATTTTTAGAATTGTAATTATGCAGGAATTTACCCGTTCCAGTTCTCTTGGCTGGAATTCTACCATGGACTTTAGTGGAGTGTAAACGCCTCACCACATTTCCTGGTAGTACTTGTCGAACTTCAAATCCTCTGGGGACCGTTGTAATATTTGTCAAGAATTTTCATGAGAAATTCCCTTCTCTATCTTTCCAGAATCTGAAAATAATCCCTATTTTCATTGTAACTCGAACTTTCATTCGATTCTATTTTCTCTCAAAGAGTCTCCTCCATTAGTGGATAAATAATATCAAAATATAATATAATCATATATTTTTTCAATAAACCTAGACTCTGATACTATTTTAGGCGGGCATTAACAAAAAAATTACAAAGTGAGTGTATATTGACTAAAACTGCCTTTTAAAAGTTGCATAGGAATAAAATTATCCAAAAATATGATAGAGAACTAAAAGTAAGCAGTTTCGAAAGTTACTGGACCTAAACAAATATAGGCATAATTATTGGACTAAAATTAAAATTACGCCTACTTAGCGGACTAAAATAATATTTTTTCCTTTTCTGAACATAATTTTCTTTAGAAATCAACATTTCCAAATCTGAAAATAACATGAGTTTTTATAAGGCTACGTTCAATAGTATTTTACTCATACTGTTAAAGTTGATTCATTTTATCGTTTTTCATGAATTAATCATTTTATTTTATTTTTTTTACGATTAGGCTTTGAATTAATAGATTTGGATTTAAGAGAAAAATTTTTAATTTTTTTTTTTCAAATTACTTCATATATAATAATTTGAAATACATCACAATTTAATAAGACATAGTTTGAACTTAAAGTTAAAAAATTTGAAATATTTTAAATTCAAAATTATTCAAAGAAATTTTCACTTGGAAATCAAAATATCTCATTCCTAATATAGTCTTAATTAAATAAATACATTAAAAAAAATTAAATAGTGCGTGTGTGAGTGTGTTTCGACGGCTTGCTTTTATGAAGTTTGTACAAATTAACTTATAATTCAATAATGGGCAGTCGATATTCCATCAGACTAGCTAGGATAGGATTAATTGCAATTCCGAACTTATGCTTAGATTTTATTATTAAGTTAGTGCATCGTTTTGGTATCCTATTTAATTTTTTATTATTAAATGAGAATTTTTTTTATGTCTTACTTAATTTTTATCTGTCATTTATTCTTATAATCATAAATTAATTAATTATTTTAACTTTTTTTATCATGATTTTTCATAATTATATTTTTAGTAGTTAGTTTTTTCCTTATGCATTTTCAATTTCTCCAACATTATTTATTAACTTTGTTTGTAATATTTTTTTATAAATCAAAATATTTGTATTAAATTATGATCTTAATATATATTTTAGGTATTGATGCCCCCTAAAGCTTTTATGGACTAAGCCCACAAGCAAAGCAAATCAACCCAACTAGATACGAGACCAGTTGGCCCACTAGCAGTGGGGCAAGGCCCATTGGCTTACCTCTTACTTTACTAAACTGCTAGGGCCAAAAAATAGACCAATTCCAGCCGGACATGTCATATAGCTTGCGAACACATTTAGCCACATCACCCTAAAATATCAATCAGGTGGTTCCAATTAAATCAGTTCCAAATGAGCTAAAAAATTCACAAATAACCAACTACCAGAGTTTTAGGTAGACATGGCAAGATTCATTCCACCTCGTGTATCTCAGTCAATCTAGTCCAAATCAGAAATGGTTTGTCCTAGATGATGGCCAACTCAAAGTGCTTTCCAACGGCATATGAAATTCCACAACCACTCCCATATCTTGCTCTATACATGCCTATAAATAGATGCCTTGTCCAGTCATTTCGTAACGTCAAATCCTCACTCTCAAACTCTCACTTATTCTCTGAATTCTTTCTTGATTTTTAGGCTATTTTGAGTCTATATTTTGCACTTCACACGAATATTTATGACTCTCACATCATATTTAACCATTGTTCTCAATTTAATTCAAGTTTCTTTCTTGTTTCTTCCATAAACCATTATTAATTTAAACATCGGAGTGCTAAACTTTCTTTCGCAAAGTTAGTCCCTGTTGACCTTAAGATTTTCCTTGAAAATCCTTCGAGCTAGTGGGGTGGCAAAAAATCTAGTATCACACGCCTGTTGGGACTTGAGCTTTGACGTGAGAAATGGCGAATTCAAACAATGAAGTTGACAATTGATCCTACAAAGGAAACTCTTCCCTCCCTACTGTAGCTGGTCTTACTGTTCTACCTGCAAATCCCACTACAGGAGCTGCTAGTCCTCCTATTCCTGATCCGAACTCAGGAGTCGCTAATGCTCCAGCTCTATCTCTCGACCAAACTACTAGACTGCTGCTATGAAGCCGCTCTTCTGTGAGCAGTTTCATTCGTTCATTATGGAGACCATCAACTCGACCCTCCGAGGTTCTCAAGCTAGCAGAGAAGGACCCTCCTCCCATTTGAAAGAGGTGGAACACTAGGAAGCCAAGGTATCGGTAAGCAAATTCCTACTGGTTTCCGGCAGGATCGATCCACACCTGCTAACTGCACGGGCAAGGAAGCAGCCACCTTTGACATCTAGCAATTACTAAGGAAAGAGATGGTGGAGTGTCGTCAGAAAGTGACAAAAGAGACCATGCCTATTGAACGTGGCATTTCTTTCAACAAGGAAATCGTAGCGGAGGAACTCCCTGCTCAGTTTAGAGCACCTTCGCTCTTACCTGCTTATGATAATACCATCGATCCAGTTGAGCATATTCGTAAGTTTAAAAATGCAGCCTTGCTGCACAGGTATACTCATGGCATTAAATATCGTGTTTTACTTACTACACAACAAATTCTGCCCAGCGATGGTTCGGCCAGCTCCTAGCTGGTCCAGCTAAATCTTTTGCATAATTTAGCTCCCTCTTCCAACACGAGTTTGCTAGTAGCAAGAAGTACCAAAAATTAGCTATCAACCTTTCTGGGTTAAGCAGGAAGACACTGAGACTCTAAAGTCCTACATTTAGTGCTTCAACACAGCCATCCTTGACGTCCTAGCAGCTCACCAGGAGGTCCCGGTCAGTGCATTTACCCAAGGACTTCATGGAGACTCTCTTTTCGAGTCTCTAGCTAAGAAACTAACCAATGAGTTTCTACGCATGCTAGCTCAGGCTGGAAAGTACATGAACATGGAGGATGCCCAGCTAGTGAAAAAGACCAATCGTGATGAGAGAAGGGAAAAAGAGTTGTCTTCCTCCAATAGGAGTCCCCATTGATCCAAAGAATGAGCACTATACCCAGCTCATCAGCAACCCAGCTAGAATGCATATAGCAATTTATCAGCATCCAGCCTTACAATGGCCGCTGAGAGAAAGGTCTGCAGCTCCTATAATCTAAATATTTTTGCAGGTAAAATAGGGAGTATGAGCATGACACCAATCAGTGCCGCCAGTTGAAGCAAGAGATAGAAAGGCTTACATAAGCGGGCTACCTAAAGGACTACGTGGACAAAGAAAAAGGCGCGAGAAGAAAGAGGAATGCTCTAACCACTGCAACTCGTGCAGAAGCAAGGAGCAAGCAGAGGATCTCTAGGAGGCTTTCTCGACCATGGAACGCTTCTAATCTTAGGAAGTTTTATTCCTAAAATCCCTACTCTTTATATACAGTTTGTTATCCTTATAATCAAGCATTATGTCATATGAGTAAAGACAATTCTGGCTTCGTATTTTTGTTTCTCACAAGCTTAGGTTTCAGCTCCTTGCTAACTCCAAGTAAGCCGCCGCCACCAGTTGGAGCCTATTTTTACATAAGTCGTTCCTAGCTGACACATGCACTTACGTAAGTTTCCACCAGTCGATGCATGCTCTTAATAAGTCGCCACCAGCTGGCGTATCCTCCTAATAAGCCACCCCTAGCTAGCGCACACTTCCAAAAATCGCCCGTAGCTAGTGCACCCACTTACATAAGGCTCCACCAGCTAGTGCATGCAATGACATGAGCTGCCATTGGCTGGCCCATGCATCCAACTCAACCATCACTAGCTAGAACATACGCTTTATGAGTGGCTACCAACTGATACACTTATTTCAGTTTCCAGTTGCCTTCTATTGGCATATCTATTTCAGCATAATGCTAATAAAACCTGATTAGGCTAACTTACTACTTATCCTTACTCATTTACTGTGAGATATATTCTCTCTTAATAATGAAATCACATCATCCTCGCTAATGAAGAGCAGCTGGAACAAGTACGCATGCACCAGCTCAGTACAACATGTCAACATTTCTTGTCCTAACCTACAGGCTTGTTTCAGCAAAGGTCTATCTAGTTAGGATATCCTACCTATTCCAACAGTCCAGCTTTACAATTTTCACTCCTGGAGTTGGGGGGGGGGGTAGGAGTGATGATGCCCCGTGAAGCTTTCATAAAATAAGCCCACAAGCAAGGTAAATCAGCCCAACTAGATACTAGCCTAACTGGCCCACCAGTAGGGCGGCAAGGCCTACAGGCCTACCCCTACTTTACTAAACTGCTAGGCTTAAGAAATAGACTGATTCCAACAGGACACGTCAGCATAGAGCTGGGAGGCCCACGTCATATAGCTTGCAAACACATTTAGCCATGTCACCCTAAAATATCTGTAGGTGGTTCCGAGTAAATCGCTTGACCATTAAACCAATTACTCATGTCACTCAGAACCTTCTGAGCATGAGCAACCTACGATACCGACTCGGTTTCATTGGTCTACTTTATTTCTGTTTGAGCTACACAGTCCCACCGTGTACTTCCTTCACCATCGCTGCCTGCAAATGGTTGTTATCTATGAATTTTCATGTATCTTGTGATGAGATCTCGGGCCCAAAAGCTTTTCGCCCTAGCCTCATCGTTCACCTCCAAGGGCCACAATTGGCTCGACCGTGCTAGACACAACATTCATCTAATGGATGCATTTTTTCAATCCAAACCACTCTCTAAGACCGACTTGTTATAATTGTCCCACATTCGGCTTTTAAGATTGGACATCTGCTTGAAATCATTTCAAGCCATCAAGTCTGAACGTACCTATATATTGAGGACTTATCCATTATTCACATGAACCTAAAAGCTAGTATCGCTTTTGCCTTCCAGAATAAATTCCCAATAAATAGTGTGTCAGAAAAACCTTTTTCATCCTTATTCAGGTATTAAAGACCGCTCTTGACAACTTTCTACTGTCCATCGATGTATTCCTGATATACATTGTGTCATGTCCAAAGCATACAAGATGCGTATTAGAAATTTGGCCACATCACAAGGGTCGAAGAATCTTCAATAAAATCCTAACATTATCAAAGGACTTATCCTGCAAAACAGAGGTTAGCACTCCGATACTTAAGTCAGTAATGATTTAAGAAGAAATAAAACGAGAATAGTGGTGAAATATGATGTGAGAGTGATAAATATTCGTGGAGTGCAAAATATAGGCTTGAAATATGCTAAAAACTGAGACAGAATGGTCCAAGAAAAGAGAAAGTTTGAGGATGAATGTGATGTTGTTTGATGTTATCAGAAATCTGCACAAGACCTCTATTTATACGCTTGAAATATGTTAGAAACCGAGAGAGAATATGAGAGAAAGTGAGAGTTTAAATGAAGAATGATGCTCAAGAACTGTGTTATCAGAAGCCTACACAAGACATATATTTATAGGCTTGCACAAAGTTGGATACGAGATCAATTATTGAGTGTCGTGTGGCATTGAAAAGCTCTTCGAAGTAGATTTCATCCGCAATAGCCGTTATAGATTTGGATAAGTATTGAGTGAGATACATGAGTTGGAGTACATCCTGCAAAATCTGCCTGAAATATCGGGAAGTAGTTATTTGTCGATTTCCCAGCTCGTTTCTTACTGAGTAAAATTAGTTGTTTATTGATTTTCCAACTCTTTTGTTACTGATTTACTGAGAACCACCTAAAGATATTTTAGGATAATATGTACAAATATTTTAGCGAGATACATGACGTGTCCTCCCAGCTGTATGATGATGTGTCTGGCTGCAATGGGCTTGTTTTTGGCCTGCTAGTTCGGTAAAATAAAAGTAAACATGTGGGCCTTGCTTCCTTACTGGTGGGCCTTGTCTATCTTGTTGGTGGGCTCTTATTTGTCCTGTTGGTTGGGCTCTTATGCCTAGCTTGTGGGTTTTGGCCAAATAATTTTAGGGGACATCATCACTCCCTCCACTCCAAAAGTGCAAGTCGTAGAGTTGGACTATTGGAGTAGGTAAGATGTCCTGCAATAAGGAGAAGAATTTTCTTGCTAGTCAGCAGGATGGTTCTTGCTGAGCTTCTTGAGTAAAGCTGGCTGGTGGAAGGACTTCTGTTGGGGGAATCTTTCTTACTGTGTATTGTCCCTGCAGGTTAGTATAATACTTCGTTGAAACATATAGAATTTATTTGCTATGTAACAAGGTATCCTGCAGGTATTGGAGCAATGCTAAGTAGGATAAGCAGGTTTTATTAGCATTATGCCGAAACAGATGTGCCAACAGAAGCCAACTAGAAACTAAAGTGATTGCGTTAGCCGTAGCTGCATGTAAGATGTATGTGCCAGCTGGTGATGGTTAATTGGATGTGTGCTCCGACTAGTGGCGGCTTATGTTACTGCGTACACTTGCTAGCGACAACTCACATAAGCGCATGCACCAGCTAGGGCGATTTATGTGGAAGCGTGCGTCAACTAGGGGCAGGTTATTAGGAGGAAACACCAGCTGGTGGGGACTTATTAGGAACATGCACTTACTGGTGGCAGTTTATGTAGGTGAGCATGACAGCTAGGAATGACTTATGTGTAATATGCGCCAGATGGGGGCGATGGCTTATTTGGAGTCAGCTAGGAGCTGAAAATTGAGCCTGCAAATAACATAAGGTACTAAACAAGAATTGCATTTATTGATGTGAGATAATGTTTGAATACATGAATAGCAAGGTGTAAATAGAGACTAGGAATTTGAGAAATAAAACTTCCTGAGGTTATAAGCGTTTCATGGTCGAGAAAGCCTCCTAGAGATCTTCTGCTTGCTCTTTGCTTCTGCCAGAGTTGTGATACCTAGAGCGTTCTTCTTTCCCAGTGCCTCTTTCTTTATCTACGTAATCCTTTAAGTAGCCGGCTTCTATAAGCCTTTCTATCTCTTGCCTCAGCTGGCGACACCAGTTGGAGTCATGCCCATACTCTCGGTAATACAGGAAAAAATACGGGGGTTGAAGTATCCTCTAGGTTCTTCCTTGCTCCTGCTGGAGGAGGACAACTCATTCTCCCTCCGCCTATCGCGACTGCTTCTTCTCACCAGCTAGGCATCTTCCAGGTTCATGTACTTTTCAGCCCGAGCTATCACGTCTATGTAGTCAACAATTGGCTTATTAGATAGAGACTCCAAAAGGGAGCCTACATGGATTTCCTTGGGTGAATGCACTAACTAGCACCTCCTGGTGATTGTTGGGACCTCAAGGATGGATGTGTTAAAGTGTTGAACATGGGCCTTTAGAGTCTCATTGTCTTCCTACTTGCCGCCGAAAAGGCTAATAACCGATTTTTGGTACTTTTTGCTACTAGCAAACTGGTATTGGAAGAGGGAACTGAACTCTGCAAAAGATCTAACTGATCCAACTGAAAGTTGGTAGAACAATTATTGGGAAGAATTTTTTAGTGTAATAAGGAAAACACGATAATGCCATCATTATACTTGTGCAGCACGCTGCATTTTCGAATTTACGAATGTGTTCAGCTGGATCTGTAGTATCATCATAAGCAGGGAGTTGAGAAGGTGCTTGAATATGTGCACAAAGTTCTTCGGTTATGATCCTTAGCTATCTGCTAGTGATGTTCCACCATTTCCTTCTTCAAGGATTGCCAGATGTCAGGGGACAGGTGCCCAGCTGCTTCTTTGCCTAAAGATTAGTAGGAGTGGAATGATCCTGCTAAGAGAGAATAGTGCAAGAAAAGAGAAAGTTTGAGGATGAATGTGATGTTGCTTGATGTTATCAGAAATCTGCACAAGACCTCTACTTATAGGCTTGAAATATGCTGAAAACCAAAAGAGAATATGAGAAAAAGTGAGAGTTCAAGTGAAGAATGATGCTCAAGAATTATGTTACAAGAAGCCTGCATAAGACCTATATTTATAGGCTTGTATGGAGTTGGATACAAGGTCAATTACTGAGTGTCATACGGCATTGGAACGCTTTTTGAAGTGGTTTTCATGCCAATAAACCGTTATAGATTTGGATAAGTATTAGGTGAGATATGTAAGCTAGAATACAACATGCCAAATATGCCTAAAATCTCAGGAATTAGTTGTTTATTGATTTCCTAGCTCGTTTGCTACCGACTTACTTGGAACCACCTGGAGATATTTTAGGGTGATGTGTACAAATGTGTTGGCAAGCTACATTATATGATGACCTGACCTGCTGAAATGGGTTATTCCTTAGACTTGCCAGTTTATTAAAGTATCAGGTAAATCTGTGGGCCCTGCTTTCCTACTGGTAGGCCTTATCCGTCCTACTGATGAGTCAGTTGGGCTCTTATGTCTAGCTTGTGGATTTAGCCCACTAATTTTATGGGGCATCAATATACAACATCAGGTCCAACACAACGAACCAACACTTTCGTGCTTTCTCCGCTAAAGACGTAGGGAATTTTCAGACATCTAACTTTCTCATCAGTTAGATGCAACTGAGTCTTGAATAGCTTAAGCTTTCTCATCAATCACTCACGACCGAGTCTTAAACAACTTGAACTTTCTCATCAATCTCCTGCGACTGATTCTTGAACGACTCATCCCTTATATATATTGGAATCTAATTCCTTTTATGTACAATTCCGTGAATAATTTTATTAGTGTCTTAGTGTTTTCCAAACATCTTAATCTCATTTTGAATGAGCAAGACGTTTACAGACCTTGGGCCGAATTCCCACTGACCTTGGTCCCAATTTTATAAACTCATACCCAGTATGATCTTTTGATGTTCGAACATTGTAGTTTTATGAAGTGTTAAACCTAGTTTGAACTTCATAGTGAATCCTTAAGCTCCAATCCATTGATTCTAAATAATGTCCCACATTGCTCCTCCTTATGTCCTTTTGGATTAAAATCCAAGACAAAGAAGGATGGAAATATGGTCAGTAAGAGATAATATTTGATGAATTATGCTGTGAGAAGTTGTATGAGAAAACTACTCCCACTATTTCCTTGATGTGTATAGGAGCATCCTGTTACCTCAAATACTTTTAGGACGAGAATTTCATCATACAATAAGGGCCGTTTTGTTTTAGTGAAACACCAATCAAAACAAAGTCCAACTTGGTTTGATTTTTTTCTTATCAGATATGTGTCAACCGTGGTCATTTCAGGAAGAAATTCATAGAGTGAGAATCATGTTCTCATTTTCCATATTCAAAAAACTCCGACTAACTACACACCCTCTCGACTCCAATCTAAAGACAATCAGTTTGGTTCACCACTCCATGTCTAATTATTCTGAACATCATTAAACAAATTTAGACTTGTGAACCCCACACTGATCTTGTGGATTTAGATGACCTACAGATATCACATTGAATTAAATCCAATGTGTAACTAGTAAGCTCATTTTGTCCCACAAAAGAGCTTTTGCGGTCTTTCTCTTTTTCAGAAAAGGTTTCGAGAGCTAATGGATTCAAACCACCTATTTCTAGTACTATTTGAATCCATCAATCTTTCTCTTCATCTACTAGAAGAGATTGACCTACCAGGACTTTAAGTTTCGTTCTTAATTATTATTTTATTCTTTATTTGAATATGCATAATTTAACTATGAGATAGTTTGTATTTTATGTTTTACCCAGCAGACAAATCCTATTCAGTGTCAAATAAAACATTTTATTGATCAAAATATACAATCAAAATTGTCAAACATAATTGAAACATTATTTCAATCATGCTAGGTTACATAAACACTACCCTAACATGATCACCACTAAGCATAACTAAGTCCCTAGTCTTTACAACAACAGTCCCGCTATTGCTAAGCCTTAGGACCTTCTTTTTTCGACTTTTCTACTCCTCATCACTACCTGCAAACCATTCAGAGATTATGAATTAGTCGATATCCAATACCAAGAGTGGAATGGTGATTATGTTAATACTCAATTAAAGATTTTACCTTCATCGGAGAGGAGTTTAGCACTCTTCCTCTTCCAATGGCCCTTCCTTGGCAATGGATGCAAACATCATTTGGAACCCTTGATTGACGAACCCTCTTCCTCTTTCTTTTACCCCCACCTAGCGGTGTAATAGGAGGACTCGAAGTGCAGGCAGTAGAAGAAGACGTCTCATCCATCTTCCTCTTATCACGTCCGGCGACCTTATCGTTCACTTTAGAGGTCCAAACCTCTCCCACTAGTACCGATGGCATAGATTTTTCAATCGTTGCCTCGTATTGTACCAACATATTAATCAACTCATAAAAACTTTTCTCAAGCCCATTCATGCTATAGTTGATAACAAATTGATCAAAGGAGGGAGGTAGTGATTGCAAGATCACGTCAACATATATTTCTTCCTTCTCGAAATTAGCCTAGAGGTCTTTGAGCTTCTCCACTAGGGATAACATCAACATTCTATGCTCTCATACAAACAATCCCTCAATCATTCGCGCATTGAAGAATCGTCAATGTAATATGTCGGTCCGATACTGCATACAGTTCTTTCATATGGTGCATTATCGACCAAATGTCTTCATACCTCTCATACTATTTTTAGATCTCATTACTCATCGAGTCCAGTACGATATTGCATACTTTCAGGTTGTCCTCATACCGCCGAGTAAACTTTTCGAATGTCAAATGTTCTCCGAGTAGGAACCCTTTCGATAAAATTCGACGTAGAGACTTATCCAAAACAAATTCTAGTTCTCAAAATCGGGGACTATCCTCAAATTTCTAAGCCAATTCGAATAGTTTGTTCCATCAAATTTATTAGCCTCAAATATAGAATTAAGTGGATTCTCAGACACTTATAATAAACAAAAACATTAGTAGATTATCATAATAATAGGTTCAAGTTAAGGACTTGGACTTTAGTTATTAACCCACACATTATTTCTACAAAAGTCCATCACTCTCAAATGGGGTTTCGGAAAAATCTTTTTCCTAGTGAGCTTGAGGTCCACAAGAAAAATTCTACATGCTCCACTTTTACAATTCACACTGAAATAGCCTTGTGGGAGGTATCCAGTACCATTCTCGACTACAAGATCTCCAAAATATTTTGCGCCACTGTTTTCATATGATTTTTAGGACTCCAAGCAAATCAAGTTATTTCGTGTTAGACCCGACTCATCAATGGAATCATAGCATAGAATATTGTCACCCATAACTCGTGAGACAAGGAAATAGGTGCGCGTTCACTTCGTTCACAATAATAGTGGAGCTTCATTTCAGTCCAAACATGCCACGACTCCTGAGACCACGTATAGTTGAAATCAGCTTCCTCACTATATTATTGTGGATGGAAGGTATAAAAAATCCTTTGTTTTAAATTCCATTTTAAGGATCTAATATTTTAACTTTGCTCAACCAAGTGAGAGTTATTAATAGTTTGACCGAGACCTCACACCTGTAGTATTTTGCATGCATAATATTCTAAATATTAAAAGCATTAATAAAAAATGTAACGCACTCAAAATAAAAGCCTAGAACGCCCCTATTAGATGATCTCAAGCCCAAATACCTAGTCACTCACTAAGCTCACAGTGGATCTATGGTCAATCTAAGGTTAGGCCTACACTATTACAAAATATTTAACCCATTAATATGTTAGAATAGATGACCAGAAAGTCAATTGGATTGGTGACTTTGGGAACCATTTAGTAATTTTTATGAATGTGATTTATCTTGATGAATGTAGTAAGCATTCATCTGTGACACCATGTGTTTGTTGTATTTATTATTTACGTTGAACGGTGTTTTAACGTCACAACAAATGCCCACAGACCAATTGAATAACCCATGTAGTTGGGTTGCGCATTGGATGACAGTTGTAAAACCAACTTCTGAGGGTTGATTTGAAATATTCCAAGTCGAGGACTTCGAGACTGGACATCGAGAGTCCTATAGAGACTTGCACTTAGTATTGCATTCATTCGATGAGTATCGTGTTTCATCGGCGATAGACATGGGATGTTTATGCAATTTTAGTGAATTTTTTGACAAGGTTGTAGTTAACTGATTGAATTCACTCCCGTGAATCGTCATATGAAAGCCTTAGAGACTTGGTCGGTATGACTTGAATTCTTGGCTCCAATAATACAAGATTAGTCTTTGGACATAAGGAATCATGGCCTTTGCATGCATATGATGGATATTATCTTGGATTTGGCAAGAGATGACTAGGTCTTCGATGTGGTTGTTATAAGCCTTCTCCAGTGCAGTCGGTGTATTTAGTAAGTATGGTGGACTTCAAGATAGAATCTGGCCCTTGTCAATATATGAGAGATATACCTCCTATGCGCTCTGAGATGGTTTAGACTCTCTAAGTCTATGGCCATAGTGATTGGTCGAATAGAAAATGGTTTTCTTTATCGATCAATAAAGTAAATGCATCTCAAGTACTTAGCATAGTTGCCTGGTCCAAGGTGGGAACCGACGCCCAATTCCATGTCCTAGATTAAAGTCGGGAGATGGTCGAAGGAAGGACCGTACCTGTATGGAACTCGAGAGCCTAAATATTCATGTCAACATTCACCTAGTCTCTGGTGCCATGGACTGTTGCTGTTCATCTAAAGAAACAAAAGGTAAAGTTTCTTTGAGGCATGGTTATGTATTTAGAAAATATGTATTAATTTTGCTTTTAAATTATGGATATCTACGCATTTTTTGAAAATTGGATTTTCTATAAATACATTATTTTATTTTAGTATTTTGTTGCAGAAATTCAAAAAAAAAAGGAAATTGAAAAACACGGGTGGCCGACAGCAGATGACCGTCTGTGGCTTCGGACGGCTGGGCCGTTTTCTGCCGTCTCCTTTGAAAAATAAATTTTCTGATTTCTGTAATTTTTTTCAAAATTATTCATTTTGGCTAATTTTTATTTTAGTTAAATTAGATTTTTATAAAATTAAATTGTGCCTTAAATTAATTTTGAAAATGATTTTCAAACAAAAAAAAGAATTGTACATTGGATGTATTGATGATATCCATTTTTTAATTGCATTATTAGTATGCTATTTTCTGCATTTAATTATATTTTTTATATTTGATATTGGATATCTATTGTTAAATGCAAGAATTGGATTTATTTGTTTAACAAGTTTATATTTGATATAAATGTGTTAATTATTGTTTATTGGATATACAATGGGGATGATCACAAAGCTCATTCATCGAATGCATGGTTTACTTTTATGTTGGATGAGGCATGTGTGCCTCTTCCTTTTAATTTCTTCTTTTGACTTTAGCCTTGAAATAATAAGGTTTGCTTTCTCCCTCTTTTGTGCTCCCTCAACTTTTGATTGGGGTTTTTAATTTCAGTTGTAATGAGTGTAGTTAGGAATGTGTGGTTTTATTTATTTTGAATAAATGTAAGCTTTCAAGGAGATGAAAAGGCCTAGGCCTATTAGACGGAGCTCACAACAGAAGAAAAACAAAGAGAAAGGCCCACTAGAATGAAAATGGGTTACAATTTTATAATAGTTAGGCCACACCCTAGATTGACCATAGACTCACTGGGGGCTCAGCGGGTCACTTAGGATTGGGCTTGTGATCATCGAACAGGGGCATGCTAGGTTTGTTTTTGCATGTGGTGTATGTTTTAATATTTGAAGTATAATGTGTTTGGAATACATCCATTTATACTCAATGATTAAAACTGATACATGCAATAATCTTATAATGATGAGGTCTGGGTTACAACAAGCTTAACTCTCACTTGGATGGTCCAAGTTAAATATTAGCCCCATAATGGATTAAAATTCAAATGGTTTGATTAATCGAAGCCTTCCATCCACAACAATGTGGTGTGGATGCTACTTTCACCCATCTGTGTTCTTACGAGTGGTGGCACGTTTGGAATGAAAGAAAGATACAGTATTGTTGTGAACGAATGTAATGTACTCTGGTTTCCCTGTACCACGAGTTGTAGGGGGCGGCAGTTGAGATATTCGTTTGGTCGATGGATCTGGCCTTATGCTGAGTAGCATGATTCGCTTGGAGTCCTAGGGATTACGTGAAGAAGTGAGGCAAAATAACTTTGGGATATCATTGGATGAGAATTGTATAGGTTATCTCCCATAAAGCCTTTTTCCTTATGGATTGTAAAAGCGAGGCATGGAGAATTGCGTTTGTGGACTCCAAGCCCACAAGAAAATGATTTTCCGAAAACCCCACATTGGAGTGGTGGGCTTTTTGAAGAAATAATGGAACGGGTTAATGACTGATGACTAAGTCTTAAACTTGATATTTAATATTACAATAATCTACTAAATTTCTATTTACATTTGATGTAGATGTCTAAGAATCCACTCACTGCAATTCTTGAGTCTAATAAATTTAACGGAATAAACTATAATGATTGGCTGTGAAATTCTAGGATTGTCCTAGAATTTGAAAATCAGACCTATATTCTGGATAGGTCTCTTCCTTGGGCCCTGTCGGAAGGATCTATATCCGAATAACGTTTGACATTCGAGAAGTGGCATGACATCCAGAAGGTATTGTAAATTTCGGGAACCATTTAGCAATCTTTATGAATTTGATATTATTTAGATGAACGTAGTAAGCATTTATCTATGGCACCATATGTTTGTTGTGCTTACAATTTATGTTGAATGGTGTTTTAACATCACAACAAATGCCCACAGACTAGTTGAATAACCTATGTAGTTGGGTTGCGCATTGGATGGCAGTTACGAAACCAACTTCTGATGGTTGGTCTGAAATGTTCCAAGTCGAGGACCTCGAGACTAGGCATTGAGAGTCCTATAGATACTTGCACTAAGTATTGCATTGATTGGATGAGTAACATGTTTCATCGGCAATAGACATGGGATGTCTATGCAATTTTAGTGGATTTTTTGATAAAGTTGTTAACTGATTGAACTGACTTGCAGTAATCGTCATATGAAAGCCTTGGAAGCTTGGTCCATATGACTTGAATTCCCGGCTCCAATCATACAGGATTTGTACTTCGACTTGAGGAATCATGGCATCGGTGAGAGATGATTGTATCTTTGATGTGGTTGTTATAAGCCTTATCTAGTGTAGTCAGAGTATGTATTGAGGACGGTGGATTTCAAGATAGAATTTGTCCCCTATCAATATATGATGGATATATCGCCTATACGCTCTGAGATGGTTTAGACTCTCTAAGGCTATGGCCATAGCGATTAGTCGAATAGAAAATGGTTTCCTTTGTCGATCAATAAAGTAAACGCATCTAAAGTATTTAGCATAGTTGCCTGGTCCAAGATGGGAATCGACGCCCAATTTCATGCCCTAGACTAAAATCGGGAGATGGCCTCGGAAGAGCTGTACCTGTATGGAACTCGAGAGCCTTACTATTCACGCCAACATTCACCTAGTCTTTAGTGCCATGGACTTTTGCTAGATGGTCACAGTGACGGACCTTTCCGTTTTCCAAGTCTAGCTGAGGGTGAACATAAAGAGTCACACACAAATTACTATGAAATTGGTGTAATTAATTTGGAATTAATTCGAGAAGAAACTAATTAATTAAATTAAATTAAATTAAATTAATTCAAGGAGAATATATAAATGATTAGATCATTTATTTAATAATCACTTTGATGAATGGCTCAAGAATTAATTAATTGAATTAATTATTTTTTGGGCTTAACACCTTAAATTAATTAGATTGGTTTAATTAATTAGTGTTTGGTCTTATATTTATTTAATTGGATTAAATGAATCTTTCGACGAAGTTGGACTAAAATTAATTTAAGTAATTAATTTTTTTTTTGGTAAATATAATTTTCATAAATAAGAAAAAACATAGTACAACAATCATGAATCAGGTAGTGTTTTCCTCGATAGGCCAAAGGATACGTCACAATCTATAAAGTGCATGTGTACTAACAAAGCTAGCTAAGGTAATGCTAAGTGTCTAATATCTTCCACAATTAAGCTAGCTACAATATTCGGGTTCCGCTCAGTATGCTCGAATCGTCTTAGATTTCTCTCTCTCCATATATGGTAGATACAGGCACCCAGTAATGCGTGATAGGCCACATTGACGATATGTTTACCCCTCCACCTCCTCGCAGCCTACTCAACATCCGTCGTCCAATCTCGATTAGGCCATGCAAAGCGTACAACTCGTCTAATAGCGTGAAGGCATCGGCGACTGTATCGACATTGGAAGAATAGGTGTGTGTGTGTGTGTGTGTGTGTCTCCACCTCATTCTCATCACATAATACAAATCTACCTAAGTGAGATAACCACGATTTGTCCGTCGTAGGTAATTTCTCCAATATAGCAAGCCATAAGATAAACATATGGCGAGGTATCTTCAAACACCGGAAAGTAGTGAAGCCCAACCTACTTTCGGACCTAGTGGATCAAATAATCGGTATAGAGCCTGGGTCGTAAGGATTCCACCTGCAATTCTCCAAACAATTCGATCATTATCCCCATGAATTGGTGGAAGCGTGTGAGTAATCTCCAAGTACTCTATGTCAGTAATGAGAGGCCACTACCACTAACCTCCCTGGATGACAGAGCTAAGTCTGATGAATTTAGGAAGACCAAGGGTGATCGGCCCCCTCGAGAATCTCTCCATAAGAGAACCGAGATGATGTCATGGGTCCTTTCCAGAGATAAAAGTCACCTCCATCTCCAATATGGTATTCCACCATTGGTCGCAGCTACGTTCGCAGACGGACCATTTTCTTCGAACCCCCACGAACCTCTATGTTCAGAGATAGTCCAAATTGAAGCATCACGTAGTCGCCCCTGGTATAACCAATCAACCCAAATGGAAATCCTATCACATTGGATGACATCACATCATTTTTTGCATATGAGATCGCGGTTCATTGTGCTAATATCCCTCAGCCCTTGTCCTCCCTCAACCAGTGGTTTACAAACCTCCTTCCACGCTACTTTGGCGTAACCACTGCTCCCCGTTCCCTACCATAAGAAAGACCACAGGTGCTTCTCAATGTTCTTAATAACTCCTTTTGGTAGTAAGAATTATGAAGCCTAGTAAACACTCAGAGCTGTGAGTACAGATTTAATAATTTGCACCTTCCCCGCATATGACAGTGCCAAGCCCTCCCAACCAGCAATACGTTCATCAATTTTTTTCAGTAAAGGTTGGTAGTCAGAAATAGACAGTCTAGAAGAGATCAAGGGAAGGCCTAAGTACCTCATCAATAGAAGCCCCTCCTGAACTCTGAGCACCGCTAACATCTGCTCTTTCAGTCCTCGTGCAAATCAGGAGATAATAAGATGACTCTTCTCCACATTAAGTCGTAGTCCCGACCATGCCCCAAACCGATCCAATCCATCTTTGAATACTCCAATGGAGTTAATGTCAGCACGACAGAACAAAAGAGATCATCAGCGAACCCCAGCTGAAAAATACGAGAAGGCTCACATTTCCAATGGAAGGTAAAACCCCCGCCCTGGTCAATCATCTGTAAGAATACCAGGTACATCACCTCCATCACAAGTACAAATAGGTATGACAATAATTGAGGAGTTTTTTTTCTCAATCACCGAGAATATTTAATTAATTATTTCTAAATGAACTTTTGTTGGGCTTGATTTAATTTGATTAAATCAAGTCCGGTGCATATTTAAAGTTCATGTCCATTAAGGGAGGTTGAAGCAAGTTAAGAAGGAGTAGAAACTCCTCACCATGATGAACATGATGGAGTGATTATTTCATCATGGTTGAATGTTATATGCATGTGTGAGTATAGGTTGCTTTGGAGGCAAACTTGGTAGTTATTGAATTTTGAATTCAATTGTATATAATATACAAAACTACACACATATCCTAGCTAACCTTACACATTAGCCACGAGTTTTGCTCCCTTTCTCTCTCAAAATATTATCCTTTTATTTTATATTGAATTTGATTCAAGTTAGAACATAAAACAATCGAAAAGCACTAAACAATAGTGTTTTTTTGGCATTGTTTTTTGTTCTTGTTTTGTTCTATCTAGCAATTGCAAAAGAACTATATCTATTCCATAGTGTGGTGTGGACAAATTAGAGGGTTCTAATTTGGATCTTAAAATGAATGGAAGAGGAACGAAAAGGGAAACAACCGACATTGCTACCCATATCTCATGTTATATTTCTATGCTTTTGTTTCATCCTCAAGTCACATGTCTACCACACTTATATGTATGTTATTATGCTTTTGACAAACACCAAATATCCGATAATTTCAAATGGAACACCCTTTTGAACTGTTTTAATTTTTTTTATTTTATGCTTTAGCCATGTCCTCGGGCCATACCGATTCTTTCATAACAGACAATGGGACTTGTAAATTCCTCTTTATTCTCTTAGGCTCTCCATCATGAGCTCCACCAGGCCCCCTCTCCATAGATCTTCCGTGGGCCATCCAATGACCTCCTTCATGGGCCTTCATCACCTTAGGCTTGCCATCCTTACATTTTATTTACAAGAAATAAATATTCTCACCTTCTATCTACTCCCGTTACATTATAAAATATTAAGAAACCCCAATCAGTAGTTGGAGAGAGTACAAAGGGAGGGAGAAAGCAAGCCTTATAATTTGAAGGCTAAAAATGAAAGAGATAAGAGAAATATTAGAGGCACTCAGGCCCCTACCCAACAAAAAATAAACCATACATACAGTCCTAAGGTTTTGTGATCATCCCATGTTAATCCAATTAACATAAAAATAAGCATGAAAATAATCAATAAAATATTCATGCTCATACACCCATATAATAACCAATATCATAAACAAAATTCACATATCCAAGTGCTGAAAATACATGTAAAATTTTTTAGTTTAAATGTTGGACATAAATGCATCCCAAGCAAAATGATTGATGACTGAAAATCCTTTTCTAATTAATTTTAATAATTTAATTTTAGGAGATACCTAATCTCAAACAATATTAAAATCACCAAGGATTAATTATATTTGAAAAATGCAGAAAATCTAGAAAAATAAATTTTTTGAAAAAAATAAAAAGAATCGGCAGGACAACCGGCCGACCGCACATGCAGCAGCAACAAGCGCACGCCGACAGAGCATGCACGTCCAGCGCGCGGCCTTTGCGCGATGCTTACGCTTACGCATGACCGTCTGCTTTGTTCACCGTTTTTCCATGAACCCCCCCCCCCACACCCTTCTTTTAATATTTTCTGCAAAGTCTAAAACTAAAAGAACCTAATGACAGAAAATTAAATTGAACATACATAAAACCTAGCACATAGATATGCAACCAAAGCATAAAAATTTCATGCACCAAAGCCGATAAAACATGTAATCATGCTCCAAATATGTAATACATGTAAGATTCATTGCCTATACATCGAATTGGGCTCTGATACCACTAAAAGACAGCGGGTCAGCTCGGGAATATGATGCAAGCATGGACTTTTTCCCAACATTTGGTGTATAAATAGCATATCTACTCATGCAAAAGACTAATGAATACGAGGAAAACGAGAGCACTAATGTAAATTAGGGATACCTTTCGTTTTCTCCTCCAACCGGCATTACGTGTAGATCTCCTCTCCGGCATTCGTCTAAGCAAGACTCCAACGTAAGAGCCCACCAATATCGTCCACACCACACCGAAAGGTTAGACTTATCCTTCTGCTAGCAAGGATTGAATCCTTGGGAAGAGGAATCAAAATCACACTATGAATTAGTGCGTTTCAATCTCCTTTGTTCTTCACTTGGTTTTAAACCAAGAAGTACATCAAGAGAGGAGAGAAAAAAGGGTTTTTTTTATTTTATTTTTTTGTTGATTTTCTTGGGAGGAGTCACGAAATTTTTGATCATAAAATAAGGAAAAAACGGCTAGGGTTAGTCAACGAAGGAGTTGGAATCAAGAGGTTAAGATAAGGAAGGAAGACCTAGTCTTCTAACTTCCACATATCTCTCCCACTTACCAAAACTTCTCCATCTAAAGGATTATTCCTCATAAATGATCCAATCATTTATACTCTCCAATAATTAATTTAACCTAACTATATTAATTCACCTCTTCCAGAATTAATTCCAAACTAATTCCTTTACCTTTCGTGATTTATGTGTAACTCTTTAGGTTCACCCTCAACTAGATTTGGGCATGCTACCAACACAATTAATTAAATCTAATTTAACTAATTATTTCTGATTAACCCATAACCAGAAATAACCCGTTATCATGGATGGTCGTCTAGCCATAGTCCATGGTACTAGAGATTAGGTGAATAGTGGCATGAATATTTTTGCTCTGAGTTTCATACAGGTACAGTCCTACTATCAATCATCTCCTGGCCTTAGTCTGGAGAATAGAATTGGGCGTCAGTTCCTATTTTTTACTAGGCATCTATGCTTCATACTCGAGATGCATTTACTCTATTGATTGGAGTAAGAAATCCCTCTCGACTTGATCAATCGCTATGGCCATAGACTTGAAAAGTCTAAACTATCTCATGGCGTATAGGAGATCTTGTTGTTATAATACTGACAGGGGATAGATTCTTTCTTGAAATTCACCGTCCTTGCTACATACTCCGACTGCACTGGATAAGGCTTATAGTGACTATACCTCACATCATAACGATCACTCGCCATATCCGAGATACAGTTTCGTATGCACGTGACTGCCATGATTCTTCAAGTTCGAGGACTAATCTCGTACTATTAGAATCAGGAATTCCAGTCATATCAACCAAGCCTTAAGATTCTTTCATACGATGATTCCCATGAGCCAGTTCAATTAATTGACTACCTTGCCAACTTACCCACTAAAATTGCATAGACGACCTACGTCTCTTGCCGACGAAACACGGCTGTAGTACCTAATGCAAGTCTCTATAGGACCCTCGAAGCCCTGTCTCGAGGTCCTCAACTTGGAATGTTTTAGACCGACCCTCAGGTGTAGGTGTCATGGCTGTCAAATCTATGCACAACTCAACTCAACGGGTTTCACTTTCAGTTTGTGGGCATTTCATTGAGACTTTAAAACCCCATTCAATATCGTGGTAAGCACAACGAAACACCACTGCCAACTTGATGAACTTTAACCGCATTCATTAATTTAATATTATTTGCTAAAGATTGGCGAATGGAAAACAGCCAATCCAATTAGCTTTTGGCCACCATTCCAACAAATGTCAAATGAGCTGAAAAATCCACAAGTAACCAAATCTTGGAAATATTAGGCAGACATGGCAAGATTCAGTTCACCTCGTGTATCTTAGTCAAATCTAGTCCAAAAATCACAAACGATTTGTTCAAAGTGATAGCCAAATCAAAGGTTTTTCTAACGGCACATGGAACTCCAGAACCACACCCATATCTTGTTATATACATACCTATAAATAGAGGTCTTGTGTAGTCATTTAGTAAGATCAATCCTCACTCTCAAACTCTTACTTATTCTCTCATACAACTCAAAGAAAAACGAGAGGAACATGAACTTAAATAAGAACCTCACCCTCATAGCTTTTCTTTGATCGGTTTCTTGCGTTGTTTCAATTCTCCACTCCAGATTCATCCATGGTTAAATCTAAATGAAGAGACCCTCTAAACCGTCCACACCAACTTTGGAGACCGTCTCCTTCTCGTGCTAGCAATAAAAGAAACGGAAAGGGCGGAATATCAACAACATGTTATTGAATTAACGGATTGATCTTTCTTATTTTTTGCTTGATCCAAGATCAAGAAAAGAACTAGGGTTCTTGAAGAGGTGGTTTGGTTGCGAGAGTGAGAGAAAGATAGCTGAAAACCTCTTCCAAAGAGATTGAAAAAACGTGTGTTTTAGAGGGTGGTTAGGATAGATACATGTATATTAAAGACATAGTCTTTAGTATACAGTTGATCTGATCCTTTCCTCAACCTACAACCACATGACTGAATTTTTAGACTTATTTTTAAATCAAAATTCATCAAAAAATCTCCAAAAAGAAAGAAGTCATCTTCTCTTTTTACCTAGACTAGGTCAAACTAGGTCGTTGGCTTGGTTTAAATGGACTAGGCCGTGATTAAATGAATCAAGCCAAGGTCCAATAGACTTAAATTAAATTCAATTTAATTATAAGTCCATTTAGTAAATCCATGTCTCTTAATTCAACTAAAAGACCCAAGCCCACTTTTACAAATTCAAGTTCTAAATTAAACCAAGCTCAATTAAGTCAATACAATTAACTTAAAAGGCAAAATCCAAAATTAATTATTCTTTGAAAAAATCCTACCACATACTTTTTTTATATAAACGATCCAATCATTTAAACTCTCAAAGAAATTAATTTAATCCTATTAAATTAGTCTCTTTCTTTCCAAAATTCAAAATTAATTCCATTACATTCTTGTGATAGGTGTGTGACTTTTTAGGTTCACCCTTAGCTAGACTTTGACGAGTGTGACTAACACAATTAATTAAATCTAATTTAATTAATTATTTTCAATTATCCCTTAACTAGAAATGGCTTGTTACTATTGGTGGCCGTCTAGCAAACAACCCATGGCACTAGAGGTTAGGTGAATAGCAGCATGAACATTTAGACTTCCAATCCACATGAGTACGGTCCTATTGTTAACAGAGTCCTGGTCTTAGTATAGGGCATAAAATTGGGTGCTCAATACTCGAGACGTGTTTACTCTACTAATCCAATCTAGGAAACCTTTCCTTGATCAATCGATTGCTCTAGCCAAAGACTTTTAGAGTTTAAACCATCTCAGAGCGCATAGAAGTACTACTCACTATCACATACTGACATGGGACAGATCCTCTCTTGAAATCTAACTTCCTCGTCACATACTTTGACTGCACTAATAAGGCTTGTGATGACCATGTCTAACGACACATCACTGGTCATCATATGCAAGATGCAGTTTTCGTATGCACGTGATTGTCATGATTTCTCAAGTTCGGGGGTTAACTTCGTACTATCAGAGTCGAGAATTCCAATCATACCAACCAATTCATATGATGACTCTTGCCAGTCAATTCAGTCAGTTGACTGCCTTGTCAACTAACACACTAAAACTGCATAAATGACCTATATCTCCTACCGATGAAAAATGGCTGCAGTGCTTATTACAAGTTTCCATAGGACCCTTGATCCTCTGTCTCGAAGTCCTCAATTTGGAACATTTCAGAAACCTTGAGGAGTTGGTCTCACAACTGTCAAATCAATGCGCAGTCTAACTCCACATGTTGAACCTTACGATTTGTGGGCATTTCGTTGTGGCATTGAAAAACTCCATTCAATATCAGTGGTGAGAACAATGAAACACACTGCCTACGTGATGAATTCTTATGTATTCATCAACTCAATATTATTTGATAAAGATTGGCAATGGAAAACAGGCAATGCAATTGACTTTTGGTCACCAATTTCAATATATATTTTGCACACTACACGAATATTTATCACACTCAAATCATATTTTACCATTATTCTCACTTTAATTCAAATTTCCTTCTTATTTCTTCCATAAACTGTTACTCACTTGAGCATCAAAATGCTAATCTTTCTTTTGCAGGGTTAGTCCCCGTTGATCTTAGGATTTTACTTGAAGATCCTTCAACCATGTGGAGTGAGAAAAAATCTGGTATGCATCAGGTACTTTAATATAAATATTTTTATTAATAGGTGTTTTAGGTTTTGCCTCGTGAAAAGTGATTTGACAATTTAGTCCATCAATTTGTCAATTTTTATAGATTCATGACTTCTTTTGCTGGATTTTCCTATGTACATGTCACGTGAAGATATAAAATTGGAAATTCTAAAAATTCCAATAAAAAGTATTCTCAATCTACAAAAAAAAATGATAAATTGAGAGGATAAATCAAAATTAAATTTAGGATTTAAAAAATATACAAAAAGCCTGAAATTAGTAATAGGTTTACTTAGTTATATTGTGTTGTTTGGATAAAAATGTCATTCAACCCGCATAGTAAAGAGACTCGGGCTGACCTAGTAAGCTCGGGTTCCCGTCTGCAAAATAGACGTGCTATTGACGGGGTTTGTGCTACTTATTTAGCCCAATCCCCAATGTAAAATGGCCTTAAAAGTATTATTTTTCATTAATTGTACGTAGGTCCCACCCAGCAAGTAAAACGAGTATCATAAACCATATGTATTTTTAAAAATTATTTTTAGGTGTCATGGCTAGTTTTTTTAATTAACTACCCATAAAAATCATAAGATGTTAATTAACTTTTAGGATAATTAGACTCCCCTTCTCTAAAGTTTGGTGTAATTACACGTACTTTTATGAGTTGAAAAATTACATCTAGCACCCTTAGGTTTGTTTCCATCTAACAAATAAATTCATTCAGTAGTTAAAATTCACAAAGTTTGCCGATATTAAAAAAATAAAAAAAAAATTGAATGAAAATTTATATTTACCATCAATTAACTGATTATTGACTTATTACAGATCAAATTATTTTTTTCGAACTAAACTACCTCATAACAGTGAAAATATACCTCCTCATATGCATTAACGGTTGAGGACGTATAAGAGTAATTTGATCATAAAAAGATCTATTTGACTTGCAATAAGTCAGTAATAAGTCAATCAGGGACTAATATAGATTTTTTTCTAAATTTTTTGTTAATATAAAAGAATTTGATAAATTTGACTAACGGAATGACTTATTTATTAGATAAAAGTAACTTCAGGAATGTTAAATATAATTTTCTAAATTACAAAAAATTTATATGTAATTATACCAAATTTTAAAAAAAAAAAGAAAAAAGTATAATTATCCCTAACTTCTAAGATAGTAGGCGTTTCTGCTCATTATTCCCACACCAACTTTAACTGCTTATTTAATTCAAAATTTATAAAGAGATGTGAAAGTAGTGGAACTAATATGTCGCCAACCACAAGTAATTATTTCTACATAAATATCTCTGTTTAATATATCCAACTTCTTCTATCATTTGCGTTAATCAGTTGGAATCTTTTACTACAAATGAATATGACATCTTATATTATATAAATATACATATGATTCGAATGTAATGATCTCTTTAAAGTCATGTTATCCGATCTCTGATTGTGTATTGAAAATGAAAGAGTTGTTCTCGAAAAAAGAGCAGCACATTAGATTAATTTAGAGGTCCCAACTAAGATTTTTCGAAACTTAAATCAATTCAAGGACGAGATGATTATATTCTAATTGAAGTATTAAATGTGGCAAAATGTAATAAATTTGTCTTACCATAATGCAGTAGAATTGGGGTATTTATAGAGTCATATGTGTCCTCCAACCCAGTTCACGTGGCTTCATCTCAAATCACGAGCTGTCAGAAGATCTACGGTTCAGATCTCAGGTCACGGGAGCGGGTTGCTGGAGTTGGTCAAGCTATGCGACCCAATGCAAAAGACAGGTTTTTAATGCTCCAGTGGTGTTTTAGTATTATTTGAGGTTATTTATGTTATTTTTTTAAAGTGGATATGATATATCCCTATCAATATATATATGTCATCAATCAAATATTGTTTTTTTTAAAAAATATATAAGTGATGTAAATTTGATATTCATTGTATGTATATTGAAATACAATATGACTTGTAATGTCAAGTCATGATAGGCTTCCAAATTATTGATAATTCTTTAAACGAAAAACTCAAATTTTTTTTTACTTAATTTAATTGAATCTAATCAATTATATAATAAATATAGTATATTTGTTCTGTAATTAATTTTTTTTTAAATTATACACCAATTATATATAATATGTATTAATTAACTGTGTAATAAATTCAAATTTAATTAGATCCGATCTGAAATAGAATGTCTTAACAAAGATTGTGTTTCTAGGAGTTAGATGGTAACCTTTCAATATTAAACAAACAACCTCAACAAGATGGTGACCTAACCAAAAATTCTTCAACCACATATCTACTAAAATGAGCGAGTTCAATCAAATTCATAATTAATATATTTGTGAAAAATGTTGAATTATACCTATTGTCTTGTGATCCTTAATGATGTCGAATACAAGACAAATCGCTCTAAACATAAATCTCAGATTTGAGAGAGTGTTTGTGAAAGCATATCGAAGTGCGAGTGGATCGACACAGAAACGCACAAGCAAAATGGGCGATAATAAAATGCGTTAATTAAAATGAAAACAATAAAATTATAGTTCCAAAAGGTGTAACCTTGGAGTTTTCTGGGTGTTCAATTTAGTTAATAAAAATAAACGATAATGAAATTAATGGGGCTAATGGTTGAATGTAAAACGAGAGATGCATAAATCATAGTCAAGAATTACCTTTGATTTTATTTTCAACATCCTTCGTTTGATCCGTTCACGCAAGGCTTCAACGTAGAAACCCTCTAAAGTTGCGTCCACCCCAAATCGGAACTTGTGACTGCTCAACTCAATTTGCTAGAAAAAAATTGAGGAGAAAAACACACCAAGTGCGCACAAGAGGGGGTTCGGCTAAGTGGAGTCATTGGAGAGAGGGAAATTATTTTCTTGCTTTGTTATGTATTATTTAGTTATTCCAAATAACTAATTTACATATAAACACCTTGTATGGATGCATTAAAATATGTCCAGGTTCATTTAAACATCCATAAGGTAATAAAATTATTTATTCCAAATAAAGGATCACTAATGTGGCACTTTCTAAAAGTGAATTTGTTAGTCAATAATTTTCTTTTTCTAATCACTTCCACCAACTTAATTAATGGGCTTGGGCCGATTTTAATTAATTAAAATACAAGGCCCAATAAATCTTAATTAAATTTAGGAAAAAAGATGAATTTGGTCCAATAAGTTTTCCTGCATTCAATTTTAGTCCATTATGTTTACGCATTTTTCAATTAAGTCCAGTAACTTTCAGAATCGCTTAAATTAAGACCACAGACGGGTTTTTTGATAATTTTAGGACATTTTTACCCCTGTGCAGGTTCAAAAGAGTTGTTTTAGTCCATTTACACTAAAATTTTAATTTTTCATCCATGCTCGCCAAAATGGTATCAAAGACTAGGTTTATAAAAGAATTATATGATTAATATTATATTTTGATATTATTTATCAACTAAAGGAGGAGACTCTTTAAGAGAAAATGAAACCGAACGAAAGTTAAAGTTACTCTAAAAATAGGGAATATTTCCAGATTCTGGAAATACAAAGAAGAGAATTTCCTATGGAAATTCTTGACAAATGTTACAACGGTCTCAAGAGTATTGATCCAAGACTTCTCACGCCGGAAGAAGAAAAAGAACGGCTGAGACATTTTGAAGTTCCACAAGTGCTACCAGGGAATGCAGTGAGGCGTCTACACTCCATTGAAGTCCATGGTAGAATCCCAAAACAGGACAAGCGGAACGGTTAAATTCCTACACAATTTCAGTTTTAAAAATTATGACTGATTGGAAAGAACTCGAGCCGGATACATCGAAAATCTCTCAAGATCTGAGGAAGATCCAAAAGACAATTCAAGACCATGGACATAAGTTAATCCATATACATAAGAAAATAAAATCTTTGAGCCAAAAGGTGGATGAGGTCCTAAAGATCCTTCCCGATCTACATAAAGACCTTACAATCTGATGGTAGAAATTACAGATCTGAAGAGAAATCAAAAGGAGAGCCTTGAGACATCTAAATCCAGACAAGAGCGAATCAAGGACGCTCTTCGAACAGTACCTCTTCTACACCAGAAGGGGAAGACCACTGAGATTCCCAAACCGAAGTCTAGAGAAGATCTGATTATCGCATCTATCAGGTCTATAAAATAATGGAAGTAACAAGAGCGGATCTATCAGATCTACAAGAATTGCCGGAATCCTTTTCCCAACTCAGCATTGTGGATTTAGTCAATATCCAAACCAATGAAATCAATCCAGCTCTACCACAGCCGGAGGGAAGTAATGCTCTAATGATCCTCCACAGGATCAACCGATGAGAGAAAGTGCAGATTTCCATACTAATGCCACTCCAACATTTGTGGGAACAAGGCTAAAGGAAAATCCAAGAAGAAATCCAAAGAGAGTGCCTGATAATACACCTTGGGCAAGAACCACGCTCCAGTCCTTACATCTAAACGGTGCTATACTGAACCTAGATATTATCGATTTTCGAAATACCGAGAAATTGATAGAGGAATGAGTTGCAGCCATCAAGATAGCAGCAACTACCCTAGAGCTCGACAAGAAAAACTTCATAAACCTTGTGGATTTAAGCTTGGAGGATCTGTGAAGATCGAATGGGATAATACCCCAGAGGATACAAAGCCAGTATCCTTTCCAAAGACTCGAAGGCGCGATAGCAGACCGACTAGGAAGGCTTATCAAGATACACTTCATCGGAGATGGATACTTCAAAGGAAGTAGAGCAGAAAAGGCTAGAGAATATGCACAGGCTTTTTTCAGCCTTGAACTAAGGAGTATTTGCGCAGTAGATGAATACATCTATTGGTTTCGCAAGTATTTATTTTAGAGTGGAGTAGCAACAGAAGTAGCAACTTCAATGTTTTTAGGAAAGATATGCAGTCCATGGAGAGAAATGTTGATCCAGTCATACAAAGTACCTGAAGGACAGTTAGATTCAGTGGCGCGAAGAATGTCTTTCCTTAAAGACAAACTGAAGGATTGGTGTTATCAAGTATCCATCCAGAAGAACATGAAAAGACTGAGCGGTAAATTCAAACGAACTCCTCTCTGTTGTGATAACAATGATTTTCAAACTATTATAGGAGAATCAAGCGAGCCAAGGAAAAGGAGGAAGCAAAATAGTGACTCCTACCCTAGGAGTTCCAAAAGGACCTTTTCTGGTGGAGATCATGGTGGTCCAAGTCCAAAGTCAGAAAATATAAATCTGGACAGAGAACAAGACTAACAAGGACTTCATCCCAAGGGTCTAGACGAACAGATACAAGATCCACCGGAAGAACCCCTACAAGAAGAAATTTCAACCAGCCCATACCCGAGCCAATGAAAGTTTCAGAGACTGCAATTGCTAGACTTGCGGAGCAAAATGATATATATCTCCAGATTGCCCGCAGAAACGTGGTGAACTACGAAAATTTGAAGCCACGGATGATATTCTAGATGCAGTTTCTCTGTCGATTTGGTACCAATTTACTAATTCAAAGACCTTCCGTTAGACGAAAGTATCTATGAGGAGGAAATAGAGACTGATTCGGATGGACCTTCAACCGAGTCAGAATAACTACAACGAGGGTGATAGGCTTTAAACCACCGAGAGCATATCAGGATTCTTTTCCAGAATGACGGTGTCAAACAAAATCATGGAAAGAATCATGCGGCAAGATTCCAACCTCAGCCCATACGATAGATTTAGGATTGGAGAAATCGGGAAAGTCCTAAACCAGATAGGACTAAACCAAAGAAAGCATGACATAATCTACAAAGTAAGTTCAGGTGAGTTTGCTATACCTATTGAATTTACTAGTAATGTGATGGAGATGCAATCAATTCCTAAAGAAGAGATTCTTGAAGAATTAAGCTTAGAGAAAAAGTAGTTGTTACTATGAAATGGATCCACATAGGAACTATTGAAGTAGTAATAAAAGCAACTTTTAAGAAAAGAATTGATTGAGAAATACATTTATCGATAATGGATAGAAGAATCAACAACTTAAGAGATGCTTGTCTTGGAACAATGATAGGTAATCTGTATGCAGGAAAATTGATGTTTGACATTCATTCTAGGATTGCATACAACCTAGAAGACCAAGATTTTAGTAGAATGTTAACCCTTCAAGATTTCAAAAGAAAAGATCTAATGAAAGAAGGTAACAGACCATATTCTACAACTTATAGAATAGCGTATGCCCTTTCCAATACGCATCATTCAGATTTATTCCTTAGGAAAGAGTATATTGAGATTCCTAGAATTTTGAAGGAACGCCAAGGTGATGACACCAGATCCTATTAGGATACCTAGAATAGGTGGTGTTGATATCATCATAAAAGATCACCCAGTTTTAGATAGAACACTTAACTTAGAACTTAGTTTAGTAGTCGGATGTCCTTTTCGGAAGATAGGATTACAGGCTATAAAGGTAAGGAGAAAGAGTTATTAAAAGCTTTAACTCCTCAAGAGATTAGAGTAGATAACGTAAAACTTAGATGCCCTGAAGGATGGAAATAAATACAAGTTATATTTGACATCACTAAGAAAGAAAAAATTTTCCATTGTGATGACATATATCATTTGCAGCAACCTGTTGTTGGGAAATATGAAGGCATGTTATAAATAGCAGGCCATGAAATTTTAGCCACAGGTGTTGTAGGATGAGAAAATGGGAGTATGACTTTGGGGTTAGGTTTCCTTGAAGATCATAAACCATGAGAAAGAAAAGGCAACGAAATGGAATTCAGTCTTTATGGTGTTACCATAAGGATTGAATGGGAGTCCCTTTTTCTATATACATATCTGTTGGTATGTTGTATGATCAATATAAAATAGAATATTTTGCAACTTATATTGATTCAGGATCAGAACTTTTACGGCAAAACCTGGAGTTTTCCGTAAGAAAGCAAGAAAAACCTTACCCGTTATTGCATAAAGGGATTTTTCACAAAAAATCCTGATACTCAAAAGGGAATACGATAAGCTAAGATCATGATTGGAGAAGCATTTTGGATCACCCTGGTTTAGGATAAAAACACATCCTATTTACTTTCATGATACAGGTGCTTATATCCTTCTAGGTAACAATTTTATTCAAACATTTGTAAGATATATGCAGGATAATCAGAGGAATTTGTTAATCTTTACTACTAACTGTGGTAATGAGATACAGGTGTTGCAAAGAGAAAAGGCATTTAATAGGATAATACCAACAAATTTTCGGAGCAAACGCGGTGATTTTGATGCAAAATTAACTCATCCAAAAATGCAGGATAAGAGAAACTTTGGTAAGGTTCTTTTGTCTTTCAGACAACAGGGACTCATGGACAGCGATAGCTTCTATAAAGAATTCGAGGAGGAGATTGTGAACCTTAAAGAACAACTACTGAAAATGAAATCGCTAGATATTAGCGAGGAAAACATGCTTTCTCTTGGGAATATCAAGAGGCTCATCCAGAGGAACTTCAGCGAAAACCCTTTGACATGGTGGGATAGAAACAAGATCGAAGCTACTCTAAAACTCAGAGAAGAGTGAAAGTACAAATACGTTCAATACAAACCTATCCAGATGAACATGGAAGACAAGAAATATATGCAGATGATTATCAAAGAGCATATCGGTCTTGGACTCATCGAACCTGTAATCTTTGCCTACAGCAGCCCTGGATTTCTGGTAAGAAACCATGGCGAGATTAAGAGAGGTAAATCCAGGTTGGTAATTAACTATCAAGGCATTAATAAGATATTAGAGTTTGATGGTTATTACATTCCTAGTAGAGAACACTTAATTGATTGCATCAAAGGGGCAAAAGTGTTTTCTAAATTTGACTGCAAATTTGGGTTTTATTAGATTTAGATGGTGAATGAATCCAAAAAATTTACTGCATTCTCCACACCACAAGGACAATATATCTGGAATTTGCTTCCAATGGGTTTAGCTAATGCACCCTAGATATTTCAAAGGAAAATGAATAATCTTTTTAAAGATTATTTTGATTTCATGTTTGTCTATATTGACGACATACTAATTTCATCCAAAAATATAAAAGAACATATTAAACATCTTGAAATATATTTCGATGCATGTCATAAAAAAGGTTTAGTACTTTCTGAAAAGAAAGCTACTATAACTGTCAATAAAATTAAATTTCTAGGAATTTTTATTGACAAAACAGGGATTGAGTTACAGGAGCATATTCTGGAGAAAATCCGCAATTTTCCAGACGTGCTCAAAGATAAGAAACATTTGCAGAGCTTCTTGGGAGTGGTTAATTTTCTAGATATCTTCATTAAGGATCTTGCAAGATACAGAAAGGATTTCCGACCACTCTTGAAAGAAACGGAGAGTTCAAAGTGGAAATGGGAAGAAATCCACACAAAAAGGGTTCGTGAGCTGAAATATGTTTGCAGTAACCTGCCAAAGCTTACTATACCGCAGGACGAGGATGAGTTGGTAGTCTATACAGATGCCTATGATTACAGATGGGCAGTAGTGCTCATGAAGATGACAACTACAAGGGAAGAACCTTGTAGATATACAGGAGGGTTGTTCTCAGAACAAACAAGCTAAAGTTTGGCACATCAACGAGAAAGAATTCTTTGCGGTTTGGAAGGCTTTTAAAAAATAGCTTTTATTTTTACTTGCTAAAGAATTTACTTTAAAAGTTGATAATACTAATGTCAAAACTTTCTTAAAGAATAAATTAGAATCAAACATAGAGAAAGCACGTATTATCATATGGCAAGTTGAATGCCATTATTATTGTTATAATATTGTCATTATAAAATCTCAAGAAAACGTTCTTGCAGATTTCTTGATAAGAGATGGAGGCATCTGAAGCAAACTCCATCATGTTGAGACTCAAGCACCTCCGGAAAAACCTTGAGGAGCTTGACAGAAAGTTCAGACAGCTAGCTGTTAATGCCCAAGTTGCCGAACAAATCCAAAGAGCTGATCTAGACACTGTCCAAGTCGCAATAAAGGAGTTCCTTATTAGCATCCACCTCGCTATGGAACGAATTATGAGAACCAATTCGGAAGGCGTCACCTTTGGGGATGACTCACGAGTTGAGGGAGCATGACCCAAAATATGCCTTTAGAGTACAGAGCTCTAAACATGTAGCGTTAGAGTAAAGTACCGATTGCACAAGGCCACCACCAGACTCTGTTGAAACGGCAATAATTGAGTCACAAGAAGTGCAAACTCCTGATGATCAAGTCAACCCAACACCTCTGGAGTTAAAGATGGAGAGATTAGCCTTAGGCCGATGACAGGCACCTCTAAGATTAATACTAACTAGTTAATATCTTCTTCTGCTTGGCAGGACTGCCAGCGTATGTGGGAAAATTAATTTTCCACAAAGGAGTAATCCCAAGCAAGACCATTATCGAAACATCCGGAAAATATAATAGGGTCTAGATGTTAGAAAAGTCAAATCTAGAAGATGTTCGATAATGGTATGATTTTGGAGCTCTTGCTTTAGTTCATACTATGTCACCAAGTTTTCCGAAAATCTCAAAACTTCCGAAGTGGATTAGCGGGTGGTTTTTGGTTCATGGCCAAATAACCCCCACCTTAAAAGAGGAGATGTTCTGGAGATAAAGTTCGTATCAGTTGCTCCAAAAACGGCAGGAAAAGTGTCACATCCAACATTTCATTTAATGAAATTGCAGAGGCCAGACATGGTGGCTTTCAACAAAATCAAAGCAGCCTCAGCCGAAGCTCCCCTGGTATCGGCCATTACTAAAGATAGTATCTCTACTAGAAGAGCTTAAGGATTATGGGTCTGTCTCACGGACATGGACAAAGTCAAGTATCCATTGAAAATCTTCTCAAACAAAGTGAATGGATCGTTCCTGTTAAATTCCATGATAGGAAAAAGCACTAAGTTCGTAGAAAGCTTATTCGAGAAAAAGAGGATGTTAATCTGGGAAAATAAGCTGCCAGCGACCGAAACCACAAGAATGAAGACGTACAACATGTTGCATGTTGGACAATGGCATAATGTGCCCCTGCTGCAAAAAATAAGAAAAGCCCCTGTTCGGGATAAAGATTCGGGTCACGAAAAACAAACTCGAACCGGACCAAGACAAGGGAAAGAGAAAATGTTTTACAAAATGAAGTAAAAATTAAACGATGTAAAAAATCGATAGGATAAGATTGTTGGTAGAAAATAATAAAAGCCAACAGTCAGCAAAGCAGGAAAGACAGCTGGAAGTCACATGGCCGACAAGCCATAATGATCAATAGCTGGAAAGAACGAGGCAATGACGAACGCAGTAACGTCATTCGGAAAAAGACAAGATGATGACAGAAGCAATGACATTATCAAAAAACCAAGTTGGAGTCTGAATTTGAGGTACGCGAATGCCTATAAATAAAGAGGTAGTGAAGCCGAAGGGGATCATGAGAAAACTTCTCCTACTCTTCAAAGAATTTGAGTTTTGAGTCTTTCAAACTTCTGCAATGCTTTAAATTTTCAGTTTATGGGGGTTTTCCCAACAAGACAAGTCCTCTACACTATAAGAGGCTAAAATAGTTGTCTCCTCCAATGGAGGAATAATATCTATGTAATATTTTCTATATTTCTTTAATAAAAGTTAGGCTTCTGTTCAACCTGTTTGTCCAAACTTCTATTAATTTCCTATATTGGAGTCCCTTTTACGCCCTAAGGTAGGAAACAAAATAGGGATGTGCTGTTTTGTTTCTGAAGGAGCCAAGTTTCTGTGAACCATCTGTTGCGGTAGTGTGGTTGGAAGAAGTTCGTAAAATCGAGGACTTGGAATGCCCGAAAATAGAGCGGTCAAAGCAAGGTATGAATTTATGACGTCTTAATTTATTTCTGAAGCATGTTGGGCTTGTTTAAGAGCATGAAAATAGATTATCTAGCTATTTTTCTAGAAAGGGTAAAATGGTCATAAAATAGGCTGATGGACCAAATTTACACGAATTTGAAAGATAGTGTACTAAAATTGATATTGCAAAAGTTAATGTACCAAAATTGAACAGAAACAAAGTTAATGTACTAAAGTTTTCTTTTTTCCTTAAATTTAATTTATTAAAGCCCACTTAATGAAATCCATCATATATTTAATCCAATTAAATATATGAACCTAATAAGCCTTTATCAAATAATAAGTCTAACTTATTAATTAATAAAGGCAAGCCCAATATAAATTAATCCATTTAATTTATACTTGGACTTATCCATCCAATGGATCCATCTCATATATAAGTAATCCAATTACTTATAGAATCAATTCCCAATTAATTCCTTGTCCATTCTCAGTCATTTATGTGTGACTTTTTATGTTTGCCTTTCAGCTAGACTTGGGCTAATGTCCAATGCTATTACTAATCAAATCCAATTTAATCAATAATTCTTGATCAACTCTTGATCAAGAAAGCCTGTGATCATGGGTGGTCGTCTAACAACATTCCATGGCACTAGAGACTAGGCAAAAATTCATGTAAACTTTTAAGCTACCGAGTCCATACGGGTACGGTCCTTCCATCTATCTACTGTCTCTCGGTCTTAGTCTAGGGTATGGAATTGAGTGTCGGTTCCCATCATGAACTAGGTACCTATGGTTAATACTTAAGATCGTGTTACGCCAAATTGCTTGACCTAGGAACTTATTTTTCCTACTCGACCAATGATTGTGGTCACAGGTTTATAGAGCGTTAACGCATCTCCAAGTTTATAGGAGATACCTCTATAACGTTTTGACAAGGGATGGATCCTATTTTTGGAACTCACCGTCATCGCTACATACTTTGAATGCATTAGACAAGACTTATGATGAACATATTTGAGACACGATCACCTCCCACACAAATCTAAGATACAGTCATCGCATGCACATGACTGCTGTGATTCCTCAAGTCTGAGGACTACTCCAGTACTATCGGAGCTAGGGACTCAAGTTATACCGATCAAGCCTCCAAAGCTTCCATATGATGATCCCCACGAGTCAATTCAATCGATTCGATACCTAGTCAATCGACCCATTAAGACCGCATAGACGTCCCCCGTCTATCGCCAATGAAATACGACACTCATCAAATGAATGCGACTCGTAATGCAAATCTCCATAGAACACTTAGATGTCCATTGTCGAGTTCCTCGACTTTGAACATTTCAAACCCAACCCTAAACAGTTGGTTTTATGACCATCATCCAATGTGCAGTCCACCTGTTGCATGGTTGTTCAAGGTGATCTGCAGGCTTTGTTGTGATGTTTGAAAGAAATGCAAACATAAATGTAATGAGCACAACAAATGAAATGCCAATAGCAAATATTCATTTTATTCACTGAATAATATTACATAAAATCGAGTTATTATCATAATAGATTACAAGCATGTCAATCCAATTGATTTTCAAGTCACCTATTCTAATAGTTTGGCTAAATTTAAAATATTCATAGCTTCATATATTTTATAGGCTTTAAATGCATTTTTTATTTATATTTATTCTTTAATTTTTTAAAATAGCATTTTGGTCTTATACTTTTTTAATTTTTACAATTTTAGTCTTTTTTTTTTTAGTTCATCCTTCTTGCTACTATTTTTATTAGCCATTCTTGCGAGTTTTTTTGTCTTTTAACTTTTTAATGTAGTATTTTGGTCATGTAACTCTTTAATTGTGAATTCAATATTTTCTTTGCTAGTGGAACTAAACTCCAGCGGAAAAATAATTGAAAAAGAGAGAAGAAAGATACACCATACCTAAAGAGAGAAAACATGGGAGAAGGTGGTGAAGGAGAAGGAAGAGACGTGTGAGACTTGAGAGAGTTCTGTGAGGAAATGAGGAGAAATTAGTAGGGAAATGATAAATAAAAGAAATAATTATATTTATACTCCTTCACTTATTGTCTTTTATGTAAACCACCTTTATCTTAGGGGTGTTTCTGTAATTACCCAAAAGTAACAGGATGTCAAAGTAATGTTTATAAAAATGAATAATATGATCCCAACATTTCTTTTATCATTTATATCAACTTTTAATTTAACTTTAAATTATTTTATTAGATTTTTTTTATTAAATCTCTATATAAAATTATATCTCTTAATAATTGAAATGTTAAATTATTGACTTAATATATTAATAGAAATTAATTACTAGATTATACATTTTAAATCAAAAAAAAAAATTATCACACTTATATACATTATTTTAAATTCTTAAAAGAAGATCTATTCTCTATTTTTGCTTATAACTAAGTTTTACTAAAATTAATAAATTATACATATATGTATATATATTTATATTAGAAATATATAAATATGTAATAATTGGACATATTTAATTATATATTTATAAATTTATACATACATATTTTGATGGCAGATGATAGCAGGAGGGTGTATGGTCGTAGGATTGGGAAAAGAGGATATTCAAAAAAAAATTAATAATTCAAAATATTTTTAATAAGTAAATTATATTTTACTAATTCTAATATGATTCATATAAACTGCATAAATTATTTTGAATTATTATTATTAATTTTAGTAAAATTCTATTATACATAAAAATAGAGGATATAAATAATCTTTTAATTTTAATAATTTCAAATAATATATAAAAGTGTGATAATTTTTAATTTAAATCATAATCTAGCAATTAATTTTATTAATGTATCAATTAAATAATCTAATATTTTGATTATTAAAAATTGTAATTTTATATAGAGATTTAATTAAAAAAATTAATAAAATAATTTAATTTAATATAAATAAAAAAGTTATGAGATCATAGCACTTATCCCCATATACATTATTTTGACATTCCCTCTATCTTTTAGTAATTACAGTAACACTATTACAAGAAATAGCAAGATTTGGAGAGAATACGCTGACCGTTCCACATCCTGTGCCATTTAGGAACGGGTATGGGTATTCAAGAGGTCGGTCGGTGGTCGATGACGTCATGATCCTCATTCTTTATGTGATATTTTGTTTTTGTATGGAAAAATCATTACTAGAGGTGTTCCAACAAACTATTACAATTTTCGTTCCAAAAATCGGTCTAAATTTGAAACGGTAAAATATTGAAACTCTATTTGGAACACATTACAAAAAAAATATTTTATTGAAATGGCTTTTGTAATGGCTACATTTTATTAATTTGAAACAGCTTTTTTAATTTCTAACGAATAGCCCTACCGCAGCAAATGGGGTGTTACAAACTATTTGTAACGGCTTTACAGAAAGTGGTTATAATTTGTAACAGTCTTTATGAAGGGATCGCGTGGTACGGCCTGGGAATGCTCTAACGGAAGCGCTAAATGAAATGTGTAACAACGAAAGATACACGCAAGAATTAAACGAATCCAAGGGGTGTACCCTGGGAGTGTCCGAGCGTTCAATGAACTAAAATAAAATAAACATGGAGCTAAAATCCATAGAACCGAAAAACATAAAGGTTTCGAGGTTTGAAATGCTCTTAAGTTGAGGCTCCAATGTAGTAGCTCTCTAATTTGTTCACACCACATCGGAGTCGGGATCTCTATATCCTCTTTGCGAGAAGAGAAAGAGAGAAGAAATTGCACCTTGTGGAAGAAAGAGATGGGGCGGCCGAGTCAATAGTGGAAGAGAGGGGGATTTTTTTTTTCTTTGTACAATAATGATTATAATTATTTTTCACATATATATAGCTTGTTTGATAATTAAGAATGTGTCACCAAATACATTCTATTATCTACAAGGCATATTTCTCCTTATTCCAAATAAAGAGACCCCCAAAAATGGTTAGAATTGCACTTTCTAAAATTACAATTTGCTAGCCATTTATTTCCTTCCATAGAATTTTTCATGGGCTCAATGCAATAGGGCTTGGCCGATTTTTCCCTAAGAAAAATATTACAAGCCCCATGAATTTTTATTTAAATTCAATTTAATAAAATTCTATTTAATTGAGCCTAACTTGTATTTACTCTAATTAAATATATAAGCTCAAATTATCATTAGTTTATAATAAGATACAACTTATTAAATTATAAGGATAAGCCCAATATAAATTAATGCTATTAATTTATTCTTGGGCCTTTTTCCATCGAATGGGTCTCTCTTTGTAAGTAATCTAATTACTTATAAAATGAATTCCTTGTTCCTTTACGGTGATTTGTGTGTGACTCTCCAAGTTCACCTTTTAGCTACACTTGGGCTAGTGTCTGACACTATTATTAGTTAAATTCAATTTAATTAATAAATCTTGATTAACCTTTAATCAAGAAAGCACATCACCATAGGTGGCCGTTTAGCAACGGTCCATGGCACTAGAGACTAGGTGAATTACCGTGTGAACATTTAGGCTCTCGAGTGCATACGGGTACGATCCTTTCATCTACCGTCTCCCAGCCTTAGTGTAAGGCATGGAATTAGGTGTCGATTCCCATCCTAGACTACGAGTCTATGCTCAATCCTTGAGAATGTGTTACATCAAGTTTCTCGACATAGCACCTCCTTTTCATATTCGATCAATGACTGTGGCCACAAGTTTATAAAGCATGAACGTATCTCCAAGTGCATAGGACATATCTCTGTCACATATTAACAGGGGACGGATCCTGTTCTTGGAACTCACCGTCCTCGCTACATACTCTGACTATACTGGACAATGCTTATGATGATCATGTATGTGACACAATCACCTCTCGCACAGATCCAAGATACAGTCATCGTATGTATGTAACGTCCGTGATTCCTCAAGTTTGAGAACTACTCCCATACTATCGAAGCCAGGGACTCAAGTCATACCGATCAAGCCTCCAACGCTTCCATATGATGATCCCCGTGAGTCAGTTCAGTTAGTTAACCACCTTGTCAACTAACCTACTAAAATTGCATAGACGTCCAACGTCTAGCGCCGATAAAATGTGCCCTCATCCAATGAATACAATACTCAGTGTAAATCTCCGTAGGGTTGTCGATGCTCAGTTTCGAGGTCCTCGACTTGGAACATTTCAGACCAACCCTGAGAAGCTGGTTTCATAGTCGTCATCTAATGTGCAGTTCAACTACATGGGTTATTAAGTGGTCTGTGGGCATCCGTTGTGACGTCAAAACAGTGCTTAACGTAACTTAAACAGTGCTTAAATACGTGTGCCAAATACTTACCATATTTTTTCGGGATAATATTGCTTAAATAAAGATTTCTTGAATGGTTCTAAAAATCGCCACTTGACCTTAAAGTCAATTACTCATGTTTTCAGACTATTCAGATCATGAGCAATCTACGATACCGGCTATGTCTTATAGGTCTACTGTAGTTTCTGCCTATGTCCTACGGTCCAACCGCACGTTACATCTTTCTATCATCGCTCCAAGCACATGATGGTGTCTAAGATTTCCTTGGACCTGTGATGAGATCCCGGGCCTTCTACTTTGTGCCATAGCCTAATTGTCATCCTCCAAGCTAGCACAACCAACAATCAGGTGTTGTTTTGAAATCCTAATCATTTTTCAATATAACTTTTAAAGTTGCCATGCATTCAATTTTCCATGATGAAATTTCTTGTGGTATTCCACTTGGAACCTTTCCAATATTACTAAATTATCATAAAGCTTGAATCTACCCTCGTTTTGAGATTAAACATTATTCATGTGCTGGAAGCTATTATCGCTATAGCCTTTTAGAATCAACTCTCAATTAATGTGCGTCAAGAGCTCTTCTTTAATCCTTATTCAGGTATTAAAGATAGCCCTTCAACAGTTGTTTGCTGCCTCGTCGGTGCACACTCCATATTCGTTATTATGCTTATAAGGCATAAGCAACATCAGGCTCAGTGCACTGAACAACATTCCTATGCTGCTCACAGCAAAGACGTAGGGGGATGTCAAACATCTAAGTTCCTCATTAGTCTACCATGACTGAATCTTGGATAGGTTATCCCTAGACAGGAATCCAACAATATTCGTGTTTTAGAGTTTTATAACATCTTTCTATCATTCCAAATGATCAAAGATATTTTTAATAATCTAAAACACTAGGAACACAATTGAGCTCCCACTGACCATTCATCTTGTTCTTAACCGAGTCATGTACCTCATGAACTTGTCAAAATAAGTATTTTGGATACAGGACATTCAAACCTAGTTTGAACTCCATAGTGAATATTATGGATCCGAGCCATTTATGCGGATCGATCCATTTCTCCTTATTCAGTTGGACTAAAAAATTTGTACCTATCAGGTGACTAGAACTTCTTGATCGTTCCCTCGGAGAACTTAAATATAGGCAATGAAGATTTGATTACTAATCGTGTTTGCATTATTTGATAACGAACCTATATAAATCAGACTCCGAGTCCGATTTGCCTCCTACTAGTCCTTTAACGTATGTTGGACCGTTCCATATACTCAAGAATTTTGCAGGACACAGATTTGCTAATCCATATCAAAATATGGTGTCTGGATTACAATTTTAAGAAAACACCATATTTTTCAATTTGACAGTTTTTGAAAGTCCACATCCAGATGGATCAGCTAATTCAGTGAAGCACCGATCGAACCATGTCCAATCAAGGTTCGATCTCTCCCTCACCAAAGACAGTTCAACATCGTCTCTTTCGGAGGAATTTCGCTGAATGAGAATTCTATTCTCATTTGGATATTTCAAGAACTCCCACTAAATACGCACCACCTCGATCCCATGAAAGGTTTATGTCCATAACCAGTTTGGTTCTCCACCTCATGTCTAATTTCTCCGAATTTTCCAAAAGTCTTTAGATTTGTGAACCCTCTACCTGTATTTATGTATTTAGTAACTTACAGATGTCTATTTTGGATCTAATCCAATAGATTATTTTTTACAAGCGTTTTTTGTCCCACAAAGTGCTTTCATGGCTTTCATCCTTATCAAGAATGATTCATAGTTAGTAAACTCAAATCATCTATTGCTAGACTTTTTGAATCTACCAACCTACTCATTCTAACTAGAGGGATATAGCCTCGCTCATGCATGCATTTCTCTGTAAGTTATGTTCTTGACTATCCATTTTTAGTCATTTATTTTGAGCATGCACAATCCAATTATGAAGTACCATAATTCAATAACTCAGTAGACTCAAAAGAATCTTTTATTGATCAAGTTTGCAGTCTAATTTGTCCAATAATTTGACTAACAACTTGATCATGCTAGGTTACATGATTATATACTACAGTAAAACCTCTATAAGTTAATACTTTATAAATTAATAAACTCTCTAAAATAATAAAATCTTTCGATCCCGACTTGGGCCTTTGTAAAAAATCATCAAATTCGATAAGATAATAAGATAATAATTTTTCAGAAAATTTCTTTATAAATATTAGGTCCCATTAAAACTCTAAATTAATAATTCATAAATATTACAATTATAAATATTATGGTAATTTGCTAAAATATGAAGTTTGTAATGCATTACGCATTTGATCATTCATGGATGATTTTGCGATGCCTTTTAGAAGAAAAGACATGGTTAGGTGTCATGAATTATTTTATTTTCATATTGAGATTTATATAGTATATGTTTCATCATCATGCATGAATATGTTTAATTGGCTATAATAGTTATTTAAGTGCAACGAATTAATGTAAACATGTATATTTAAGTAATTCCAATGAATTGTTATATGCGTCTATGAATATAATAGTTAATTGTATACAACAGTAATATATTTAATTAGTTACAAAGAACTGATTGATGCATAAATATAATCAATGAACCATATATGAATTTATTTATTTTCAATACATATGTACTAAATTTGTTAAATTTAAAAAGTCTCTCTTTTAATTAATAAAATATTAATTTATCGATAAATTAATATCTCTCTAAATTAATAAAAATTCATAGTCCCAATATTATTAATTTATAGAGGTTTTACTGTATATTAACATGAATACTAATTGCTAAGTCCACTTAGTCTTATAGCTTTTGCAGTAATGGCCTAGCCATCCCGTAGCTAGCATCTTATTCTTTTTCATTTATGCAAACTATTTGCATAAATTCGCTTAGAGAGTAAGTGTCCAACACTTGAGAATACAAAGAGTAATCATGTTTGCTCAACAAATGACATAGCTCGACTGAAGAGGAGTTCACTATACTCCCTCTTCTAATACCCTTTGGCAATTTTATCAAACATCATATGTAAATTTTGATTGCCGAACTATTATTCTACTTTTTCTTTTACCCTCGCCCATCAAGGCGACAAGAGTGCTCAAAGTGTTTGCAACGGCTAACTTTTCTTCATCCTACTTTCTCATTTGGGGTTCGGTACCCTTGCTTTTCGGTCTTGAGGTCGAAGCCTCCAAATCTAATACCTACAACACAGATTTTTCAATCGTTGCCTCATATTGGTCCAACCATTTTTATCAACTCATGAAATGGTCTTCTCAAGCCCATTTAGAGTTTATGATAAATAGGCCGAAGGAGGGATAAAGAGACCTAAAGAATTACGTCAATGTACATCTCCTTTTAATATCAACATTGAGGTTATCAAGCTCTTCCACAAGGGATAGCATCTCAACCCCATATTTGTGTACGGACAGCCCTCAGTCATTTTGACTTCAAGAAATGCTTTTGTCGCGACATATCCAATATGTTGGTTCGGTGCCGCATAAATTTGATTTATGTGGAGCATTTATTGATCCAACAACGTCCAACCTGTCATACCGCTCATGCATGACAGAAGCAGGTATGACGCTGCGGACCTTGAAATTATCCTTTTGCCTTAATCCCAAATGTCAAGTTCCTTAAGCAAGGACTCCTTTCTCAAGTCCGATGAAAGTGGCTTCTCCATGGCATAAGCCTAGGTTCAAAAATCAAGGGCAATCTTTTATTTTCACAGTCAATTTAATTGTTTGTGTTCTATTAAATGAAATAAATCTTAAAGAAATAAATTAGAAAACGGATCTAAGACATGCATTCTAAACGCAAAACAGAAAGAACATGTAGATAATTGCAATGTTGTTTGTAGTTAAGACTTGATCTTTTAGTCGTTATCTTCTCCCACTATTTCTAAAAAATCCCACCAGTCTCAAGTGGGGTTTCGGAAAATCCTTTCCTAGTGGGGTTTCGAAAAATCCCACCAGTGTCACGTGGGGTTTCGGAAAATCCTTTCCTAGTAGGCTCGGGATCCACAAGAATAATTTATCATGCCCCGCTCTTCCAATTCACATGGAAAAAGCCTTATGGGAGGCAACCGATGTCATTCTCATTCCATAAGATCTCCAAGATATTTTGCCTCATCTCTTCACATGATCCCGAGAACTCCAAGCGAATCATGCTACTCGGTGTTAAGCCCGACCCATCAACCAAATCACACCTCGATTGTCGCCCCCCACGACTTGTGAGAAAGGCAAACAATGAGCGTTTTTCTTTGTTCATAACAATAATGCAGCTTGCCTTCTATTCCAAATGTGCCATTACTCGTGAGACCATATTTGGATAGAAGTACCTTCCTCATGAAATTGTTATGGATGGAAGGCCTGGATAGATCGAAATGCCATTTCGATCCAAGTCCATTATGAGCTTAATATTAATTAGTGTTGGCCTCAACCCATCAACCAAATCACATCTCAACGTCGCCCCCCACGACTCGTGGGACAGGGAAACAATGAGCGTGCTCCTTTGTTCATATAGTCCATATATGCCACGACTCGTGAGACCATAGTTCGATAGTAGCAGCTTCCTCACTACATTATTGTGGATGAAAATCTTGGACAGATCAAATCATTTTGATCCAAGTCCATTTTGGGTCCTAACACTTTAACTTGGTCCAACCAAGTGAGAGTTAATATTTGAGTTGTTTGACCGAGACCTCATCACATAATTGTGTTGCATGCATAACATTCAATGCTAAAGCAATAAATAAATCATCGCATGCAAAACAGTTAAACAAGCCCCTAAGATGATCACGAGCCCAACCTATGCGACTCACTGAGCCCGTAGTAAGTCTATGGTTAGTCTATTATGCTATTACAAATTATTTTAGTTATCAACATATAGATGGCCTTTGTAATATCTTCATGGGCTGCCTTCTTCGTCGGCCTCCTCCTCTATGGACCTTCTTTCTCCATGGGCTTGCTTAAAAAATAAAAACTTCACCAAAATTCCTATACTACTCTCATTACATTTTAAAAAGAAACCTTGATCAGAAGTCGAGGGAGGTTAGAGAATTAGGAGGGAGATACTCTCATTACCTCATGAACAGCGCTCTGTCGTCGCTGCAGGGCGCACGCGCGTAGGCATGTGCCCGCTCACGGGCTATTATCCGTACACAGGCCGGCCTAGACTGCGGGCAGGCTCCCCATGCCTAAACGCGTGCAGTGTGCTCTAGCAGTAGCAGTTTTACCTCAATTATCTTCCTTTGTTTGTGTGTTCAATATGAAACAGCAAAAACAAAGTGTAAATTCAGAAAAATTCCCAATTTTTCATACCCTTTAATCATTCATAAATTGCAAAAAACGAACAAGTCATTTTTCATCATATAACCAATAAACGAAAGGGTTAAATACATGTTTCAAAAGCCATAAAAGCACATTAATTACATAACTATCAGCCCCTACATCGAACTGGCTCTGATACCATTTGAAGGGATAGCGTGGTACGCGCTAGTAGAAATGGTAAATAAAACGCGTAATAACGAAAATAAATGCGAGAATTAAATGAATTCAAGGGGTGTAGCCTTGGAGTTCTTCGTCGTTCGATGTACTAAAATAAAAATAAACAAGGGACTGATGTAAAATTCATAGAACTAAAACACATAAAGGGAAAAATGATACCTTCATTTTTCATGGTCGCTTGAAATGCTCTTCACTTGAGGTTCTAACGTAGCTGCCCTTTAATTTGCCACACCACACTAGAGTCAGGACCTCTACGTCCTCTTTGGAAGAAGAGAAAGAGAGAAGAAAATTGCACCTTGTGCAAGAAAGAGAGGGGGTGGCCGAGTCAATGGTGGAACAGAGGGGGATTTTTTATTTTTTTTTTGTGTTGTCCAATAATGATTATAATTATTTTCTAAATAATTACATTTCACATATATATATATATATAAATATATACATTGTTTGGTAATTAAGAATGCTTCTAAACACATTCTATTATCTACAAGGCATATTTCTCTTTATTCCAAATAAAGAAACCCCTAAAAATGGTTAGAATTGCAGTTTCTAAAATTGCAGTTTGCTAGCCATTTATTCCCTTCCATGAAATTTTTCATTGGCTCAATGCAATAGGCTCGGCTGATTTTCCCCTAAAAAATGTTACAAGCCCAATGAATTTTTATGTAAATTCAATTTTCAAAAAATTCATTTAATTGAGCCCAATTGTATTTAATCTAATTAAATACATAAAGCCAAATTAGCCTTATTATTTAACAAGATTCAACTTATTAAATTATAAGGACAAACTTAATATAAATTAATGCCATTAATTTATTCTTGGGCCTTTTCCATCCAATGGATCTCTCTTTGTAAGTAATTCAATTGCTTGTGGAATTAATTCCTTGTTCCTTTCCGGTGATTGTGTATAACTCTTTAGGTTCACCTTTCAACTAGACTTGGGCTAGTGTCTAACACTATTATTAATTAAATTAAATTTAATTAATTATTCTTGATTAACCTTTAATTAAGAAAGCCCGTCACCATGGGTGGCCGTCTAGCAAAGGTATATGGCACTAGAGACTAGGTGAATTACCGTGTGAACATTTAGGCTCTCGAGTCCATAAGAGTACGATTCTTCCGTCCATCGTCTCCTAACCTCAATCTAGGGTATGGAATTAAGTATCGATTCTCATCCTGGACTAAAAGTCTATGCTTAATACTTGAGATCGCGTTACGCCAACTTTTTCAATGTAGGAACCTCTTTTTCCTATTCGATCAACGACTGCGACCACAGATTTATAAAGTGTGAATACATCTCCAAGTGCATAGGAGATACCTCTGTCACATACTGACATTGGACAGACCCTCTTCTTGGAACTCACCGTCGTCGCTAGATACTCCGACTGTATTAGATAAGGCTTATGATGATCATGTATGTTACACAAGCACCTCTCACACAAATCCAAGCTATAGTCATCGTATGAACATGACTGCCGTGATTCCTTAAGTCTGAAGACTACTCCAATACTATCGAAGCCGGTGACTTAAGTCATACCAACCAAACCTCTAAAGGCTTCCATATGATGATCCCCGCGAGTCAGTTCAGTTAGTTGACCACCTTGTCAACTAACCTACTGAAAATCTATAGATGTCCAACGTCTATCGCTGATAAAACGCGATACTCATCCAATGAGGTAATACTTAGTGCAAGTCTCAATAGGACAGTCGATACCTAGTCTCAATGTCCTCGACTTGGAACATTTTACACCAACCCTAAAAAATTGATTTTATATCCGCCATCTAATGCTCAACCCAACTACATGGGTTATCAAGTGGTCTATGGGTATCTGTTGTGACGTCAAAGCAGTGCATGACGTAATTTTGTAAGCACAACAGATACATGTGCTAAGGACGAATACTTATAATGTTCGTCGGAACAATATTGCTTAAATAAAAATTGCTTGAATGGTTCTCAAAACTGTCAATCTAATTAGATTTTGGTCACCTATTCTAACACTTTGTACTGGCCTTTATAAGCCGTTACAAATCTAGTCTCATGAAAAGGAATGAATTTGGAACTACTTTTGTACCTACTCAGTAGAAATTGATTTAATTGTTATTGTAACGGTCTCTATAGCATATTTAGGTATGGTTGTGCTCGATATTTGTATCGGTTTCTGTAATACTCTTTATAACAGTTTTGAATTATATTGTATCTGCTTTTATCATTGCTTTTGTAACGATTTTTGGAATGGCCAAGTTCGAAATTGATAACTATTTTTCGCACAGTCTTTGTAACGATATGAAAATTTTATCTATTCTTGGTGTACTACGAAAGCCATGCAGTTACAAAAATTATTATTTATTCAATATATTTTAATATTTATTTGATTTAATTTTATTTAAATATGTTTTAATATTTGTTTTTGTAAAATTAAATGAATGAATTATAAGAAACACATAATATAACAAGCAAATAATAATTTAATACGAAATAAAATTATACTTTTACAAAATACAGAAAAAAAATCCTAATCTAAATTATTATCCCATGTGGCCGCATATTCATCATCGTCATTGGGTGCTGGGAGATCAGTTGGAGGCTGGGGCACTAGATGATCGGGCCTGGGGTCGATGCTTCTGATGTAACGCTCGAGGGCCAATACCCGATCATCAAGGTCAGGGCGGTGCGGCTGTGGTGGCGAGGGCGATGGAGCAATCGACGGCTAGATTGTAAAATTCAAGCAACCGAGTGGTGGGCCTCGGAGCCAAGACCGAACACTCGACCCCTCTTTTGGCCACCAGGTGTTGACATCCAGACCTGCTGTTTGTTTGGGGCCACGAAGCCTTGAGACAAAAATAGAGGTTCTTCATTGCTGTTGTACTGTCTCTGGCATTCTTTCATCATCCTAAAGAACATCTCCTGCAAACATGTAAAATAATTAGATTAAAAAGATAATTTAAAATTAAAATAATAAATTGCATCATTTACTTTAGTTACTTACTGCGACCTCCTTCTCCCTCGGGCCATTCCACTGGTCGTCCTCCTTCTTTCTTGTAGACTTTTCGAATACATGCATCTAAGTGATGGGGCGTCTGAGTTGTGTCTCCTGTTCAAAAATCTTTTTAAAAAAAGATTAGAAATATAAAAAATCAATACAATTACTAATATGCGTTAAAACACTTACCATCTTGCGCTTGTGCGCTCCAACAGATGACGACCCCCAGTGGTAGATGGTGGCAATTGCTTTTAGGTTGGCTGCTCGGGTGACCTTATTCTTAGTCGACTGTGCTTGGAACTCTAGGCTCGACCAGAACTCCAGGAGCTGACGCCAGATCTCCTCGGCCAACCGCAATGGTCGGGCTAACTGGTTCTGGGTGTCAGCAAATCGCTTTCATAGGAACTTCCCTACCTGCGACTTGACGAGTTTGAACATCGACTCATCCTCGCAATCCCACCAGTACGATATCTACAAATTTGACAAATTAAAAAAATACAAATATTTAATTAAAAAATATAATTATTACTTAAAATTAAATAATAGTATTATTACCTTTAGTTTTTGGAACTAGAATGACTGGTGCTGATATGGATTTGCAATAGGTTGGCCCAGGGATGCGAATAATGCCCTTTGACCCCAGCATTGATGGTAGTGTGAAAATCTTGATCGGACCTAAAAATAATAATTAAATATTAAAATCAATCTTAAAATAATAAATTATAAAATAATTTAGTAATTGTATGTACCTCGCAACTGGGGGAGCCGGGCCCTGTGAACTACTAGGCCCTGCCACATCTGATGTAATGCCTTTGGGCCACTGGGGGAAGTAGTGGTGGTGGTGGTGGTGGTGGTGGTGCATCCCACGGTCGAGCCAGGACTTGTGAACTACTGGGCCCTACCGCATATGACCCTACTACAGGGGTGTCTGCAGGAATCGATGGGGCTTGGGACACAGCCTCTAAGGATTGGGGGGTTGGGGGTGCATCCGCTAACTCATCCCGAGGAAGATTGGGACGGCTGCGGCAGCGGGTGCGACCACAACCTCGTCCTAGGAGAGGCGGAGCACGATCATCATTATATACAATTTAAAAAAAAATACATTAAAGACACGTAATTGTTTTTATTATTGATAAAATTATATTTTCTTTGTAAAATTCCTAAAATTTACATTAAAGTCTAAATTTATCCTAAAAATTGTATTAAGGTCTTACCATCGCCCACTTCAAGGACGGTACCGATATTTACAATCTTGACTTCTCTATTATATTGTTCAATACGTTCACGGATAATATTACTAATTTCGTCTGTTCGAATTGTTACCATGAGTTTTTCTTAATTATTTTTGAAAAAGAAAAAAATAATGCCTATAGTAGAAAGACTAATCAGTTATTTCTTTCATCACTCCTCGATCCGTTTTCGGATAAAGAAAATATGGGTCCTATTATCATCTTGCTAATGGAAAATCAAATCAATTTTTTCATTAAAACATTTATAAAAAATTCATTAAATCCCATTATTTTCCTAAAATTGGCATTAAGCCTATTATTTAGTTTCCTAAAACTTGCCTTTAATTAGATAAGCTCTAAATATTTCCTACTAATTGCATTAAGGTTTTTGTCGAAAGTTACATCAAGGTCCATTTGATTTCCAAAAATGCATAATATACCTTTAAATTGCAATAAGGTCCAACTTTTGAGTAAAATTACATTAACATTCAATTTTTTCCATCTGATACATAATTTTCCTAAAAATTGCATTTAGGTCCAAATTTGCCGAATATTACATTAATGTCCACTTTTTTTGTAAATGCATAATTTCCTTATTATTGTATTTAGGTCCGCTTTTTGCATAAAATTACATTAAGGTCCAATTTCACCTAAAATTACATTAAGGTCGAATTTTATTCCTGAAACTTACATTAAGGTCAAATTTTTCCCCAAAATACATAATTTTTCTACAAATTGTGTTCAGGTCCATATTTTTCCAAAAATTATTGAAATTACATAAATTACAAAAATTCCAAAAAAAATCAGAAATTATGGAAAATTTCTGAAATTTTTTTAAAATTGCAGAAAATCAAAAAAGTTTCAGAAATTATGAAAACTTTCTAAACTTTTTTTTAAAATTACAGAAATTAAAAAAATCAGAAATCATGAAAAAAATTCTGAATTTTTATTAAAATATAGAAATTAAAAAAAAATCAGAAATTATGAAATTTTTTCAAAATTGTTTTAAAATTATAGAAAACAAAAAAAATTAAGAAATTATGAAATTTTTCTAAAATATTTATAAAAATTGTAAAACTTTTTTAAAATTACATAAATGAAATTTTTTTTACCTGTATTTGTAAAATTTCATAATTTTTCAAAATTACAGAATTTCTTCAAAAATTTTAAAATTTCATAAATGCATTAAAAAATTTCTAAAATTATAGAAAAACAAAAAAAAATATTAAATTCCCCACTTCTATAATTTATTTTTATTTTATAACATTGCAAAATAAAAATATTTTATTAAAAAAATATGCATTATGTAGTCTCGTAGTCCTCGAAGTTGTCTTCATCATCCTTTTTGTCTTCTTTATCAGTTTGACCAACTTGAGTCTGTGAAGTACCTGCACCCTGCTGGTGTGCAATCGAAATATCGTACTGACCATGCAATGCAAAACCATGTTTTGTTTAATTTTAATACTGCAGATGACTTATTGGTGGGACTCTGACAATGAGTCCATGTTCTGGTTCTTCCACATGTGGGCCGACAAGTACATCCAGAAGGTTTTTTCCACTGTTCGGTCCAATCTGGTCAAGCCACTCTGGTTGGCCAGCAAGGTCTGGCTATTTCTCCAGATGTACTAGGTCATCGAGAAATTCTAGCAGGAGTCCTTGAAGAATAAGGCCAATCGGGCGGCGAACCCCAAGGCGTCCTCGACTGTTTAGCAGGAGGGGGGTTATTTCTCAGTCGGCATGCATAAGAGGAACTTAGTAAGTAAATACGGTGCTTTATCATTATTTAAATGCAATGATGACTATTTTTTTCTTCTACAGGAGACAGAGCTTGGTCGGCCTCCAAACAGACAGAATTATTCGAGCGGTGCTACAAGAAAAAAGAGGACGGCGGCTGGAGCGGGTCGCAGGCGGTAGAGGTGGCGGTAAGTACCTAAATTATTAATATTATTTTTTTAATAATTAATTCTTCGTTAAAAGTACTAACAATTTTGTTGTTTTGCAGGAGACGTTCCGGAAGCTGCTGGAGGATCGTCAGCCTCAGCCCACGGTCGAGGACCATGATGCCCCTTCAAATCGGAGGCTTCAGTGGCAACGGCGGAGCAGCATATATGGTTGGTTGTAGTCGGAGGCAAGAATAAGGGCCAAGTATTCAACCTTGGTTATGAGGTCCACGTCTCCAGCCGCACATTCACATCACCATCGCTACCCCCATCGCCACCGCCACCGCCACCGCCAAACGGCTATGGAGGATCGCATCGGTCGCCTCGAGCTCATGATGGCCCTTCTCGATCGCAGCACCACCTCCTACAGACCCCCGAGCTCGAATTAGGACGATATGGACGTCGCTGACGAGGAAGGGTTAAATTAGATTTTATATTTTTTTTTATTTTTGTAAGTAAATAGTTTTTCATATTAATATAATATTTTTTTTAATTATTTTCATGTTTCATAATGTTTATTACACTCCATTATTTTATATTTATTCAATTAATTAAATTCATAAATACAATTAATTAAAAATTCATTAAATCAATTTAATTAAATATGAAAATTTATTAAAATGTATAAATTTATTTATTTATTTAAATTTATTAAATATATTAATAAATTATAAAATATCAATAATTTATAAAATTATAAATAAATTACAAAATTCAAAAAATAGGAACGATTTTAGGAATGGTAAAGAAAATATTATAAATTTAAATAAATACCGTTACTAAAATAGTTCTAAACACGTGTTCGTAAACCGGACGGATCATTGCGAATACCATTGCTACAATCATTTAAAATAAGTATTTCTAATTATTGGCTAGCCATTCCAAATACCATTACTATTCCAGTTTATAATACATGTTCCTAACTAAGAATACAGGTTCTTAATACCATAATTAAAAAGTTCTACAAACGTTTTCCTATTTAAGACTAACCATTCCAAAATTCGTGGCTCTATACAGTTCCAAAATCCATTCCTATAGTTATTACCAATATAAATAGAAATAATTCCAAATTGAGGCACGAGTATTACAAAAACCATTCCAAAGTTCCCTGAAAAAAAAAATTAGCCATACCAAAACTCATAAAAAGTGTTCCTATTCGGAAAACAAAAAAGAATTGAATAAATTCAATATTAGGAACAAATTTCAATGATAGTTACAATTACCGTCCACAATAGGAATTGTTTTGCCAAAAACGTTCCTAAATTTTTGTAACGCTGTCTGTAAGGACGGATTACAAGCCATTCCAAAATCGTCAAAAATTCAGTCCAAATAAGTTTTGTGTCTTGGAAACCAACAAAAAAAATGGTTCCAAAATCCGCCCCAAATTCCGCCTTTTTTTTGTAGTGTACCGTTACTAAAATAGTTTCATATATGTGTTACTAAATAAGATTGACCTTTCCTAAAATGGTTACAAGAGACTGTTCCAAGCAAAAATTTGACCATGCCTAATACTAATGAAAGATTGACAAACAAGTCATTCCAATGATCGTTCCTAAATATTTCATGAAAATAAATAAATACAGCAGAATAGTACAAAGACCATTCTAAAAGTGACCCAGAATAAATAATATAACTGTTCCAAATTTCATTCAACCCGTTACAATTAAAAAAAAAATTGACACAAAATTAATATTTGGAACGCCAACCAACAATCTGTTACAGTGACCGTTCTAAATTGGAACAGTCCTTCATCAACTGTTCCTAAACATTGTAATGCTCTATATACGGACCGAAGGTGTATCGTTCCAAAATCGTTTCAAAATCCGATTCAAATTAATTCCCATCAATTCAAAACCGTTCCAAATGAAAAAAAAAAAAAAAAGAAACATTCTTAGACCCGCCTCAAATCCCGCTTTTTCTTTGTAGTGCACCCCTAAGAGTATTTTTGTCCTTAAAAAATTATATTAAAGTTTGACCTGATCAAATAGGGGCATTTTGGGATTTTAAAGGCTGTCAAAGGTAGTTTCTGTAATTTTTTATAAGGTAGGAATGGTTTGTATAAAAGAGCAATAGGTGAAGGGGTGTAAATATAATTATTTATAAATAAAAGATATCAAATAAAAGTAAAATATCATTACTTAAATTTATTATATATTTAAGTTTCTCATTAAGGCTAATGATGAGACACAATTAAACATATGTCCTAATATAATTCTTTTGAGACAGGTAAAATAAACATCCCAAGAAAAGTGTCCTAATATACATATTCAGTTGTAATGAATTTCAGCGAAAAAAGGATTGAAATTACAAAAATTAAAAAGATATAGAAATAAAATAATATCCTAAAAAGTTAAAGAACAAAAACGCTAATAACCTAATTTATAGGACAAAATAAGCATTTAATGTTGTTTTATAAAATGCTTTTAGAATTTATAAGATGTTGGATCGTATTTTTCAAAATGCACTTCTTGAAATATTTGTATAAAATAAGAGGATGAAGCTTATTATGTGTTATTATTGATTAAGCTTTGGTAATTGATTTGAACGAGTTTCTTAAGATTTAAAATAAGTGAAGAACTCCTGATATTTTATTTTTAAATCTTATAAGCTCTTTTTTCTTACAAGAAAAGTTACTAAACACTTTGTACGTCTTGTATACCACCAGATCTTTTAAAAACACTTTGTACAAGATATTTAAAAACAGCTTATAAAATTATCCAGACACAGCCCTTTAAGGGCTATTTACAATAGCATCTACTTTTATAATGTGAATAAATTGTAAAAAAAATATATGTAAATTGGTAGTGAAATTGGGAGCGTATGAAAGTACAAGTGAAAAATAAAATAAAATTAAACTCAGAGCGTTTGAAAAAATAACTTAATATTTAGATTTTTATGAATAAATTGTAGTATGTAATAGTGAGTTACTTATAACTTTTGATTTAAATCAACTTAAGTAGTTCAAAAATAAAAATTATAAATAAAAAAAAATATTTTCAATAATAGGCTAATAAGTACATATTTTAAACAGTTGCAAATACCCCTAGCTAAGCTATACAGAGAGACTCGTCATCTGGGTAATAACTATTGTTTAAATGAAACATTTTACAGCGACAAAAACTTCAAACTCACCTCTGTAAAAAATTAGGGAAAATAGTATTTTTCATCGTGTAATTTAGAGCTTTTTTACTTTTGATCCTATTAATTATGAAATTTTTCATTGTGGTCCCGTAACTTTAAAAAAAGAGCAATTTTGGTTCTATTACATCTTTTTGTTAAATGTTTAATGGAAAAGGTTACGTGACCATTAAGTGCATGAGACCAAAAATACTACTTTTTAAAGTTATGAGACCGAAAGCATATAAGAATCTTGTAACATATTGAATCGAAAATATAAAGGCTCTAGTAATTTCGTTAAAACATAAAATAAAAATGTGTCATGAGATTAAAAATACTATTTTTTGAAAGTTGTTGAACCAAAAATCGAAATTTCATAACTAACGAAACCAACAATAAAAAGATCCTAAATTATAAGACAGAAAATGCATTTTTCCTAAAATAATTACTATACTGATGGCCCCTAATTTACCGTTCTATTCACATGAGATAAAAAGACTACGGTGGTTTATGTACTAACTTTCACAACTACATCTAACTAAAGGCGTATTTTGAGTTTTAAGCTATAAGCCAACAACTTGGTCTGAAAATCATACGTTAACGGTTGGTACGAAGTCGTCGTTTTGTATTGGCGAGTTAGGCAAAAAACTATGTGAAGCTAAATGGGTAGCGGCAATTGAAGAGTAAGAGCGACAGCTCAACTCTCAGCCGACTTTCTTAAATAACAAATATAATGGAAAGACTATTATGCCCCTAGAGATCATACTTCTTGGGTTCCAATTTCCAAACGATAAAATAAAAAATATTTTTAGCATTTAAATAATAAATTCATATGATAAATAAATTAAGTTAGGGCAGATGAAATTAATGGATTCTTTTTTTTCAAATAAATACTTTAGATTGAAACTTTCAATTGAATAAACGAACTTTGTTTGAGTTGGAATGTAGGGATGATAATGGGTCGGGTTAGATGGGGGTTTGCCAAAGTCCGAGACTTGACCGGTCAAGATTTTTTGGACTCGAGACTCCTGTGGATCGGACCTGCCAGATTTTATTAGACTTCTTAAGATATTAAAACAATATATGCTTTTATAAATAATATTGCATTAACTTTATTAATATGAAGCAAAAATATTATTGAAAGACTAATTTCTTTTAATAAATTTATAGGCGACTTTAAAATATTAAACCTTTCAAAGTATATGTTGCTTATGTATACATGAAAACTTAAAATTATTTTAAAACATCATTTGAATTTAAATATATATAAATATAAATAAAATATACATATTTCCTTTCAAATATATATACAAAGATAAAATTGTAAAATTGGTCCTGTAAGTATAGGCGGTGGCAAAATTAGTTCTGTAAGTATTGGATTGATATAAATTTTAATTTAGTGGTAATTTGGTCCTTTCTATCAAAATTACCCAGAAATTAGTTGGACAATTGGGGTTTAGGGTTCTGGCTCCAGCTAATCTTAACTTAAATACGTGGTGTCTTACATGATTGCGGACATGGCATTGGGCAGGCCACTTTGTCTTCTCTGTCGATTAGCTAGCCATCGTTCGACCCATGACATCAGCCCTCCACCAAAAGTTTGGCAGCCCTCCAACGCTCCTAAGGCACCATCTCTCATCTTTTTTCATCAACTCTTCAGTTACATCTCACCAACGCCATTTTCACATCGATGTCGCAATTTGTCAAACTTACCCCCATCAACCCTCCACCATAGGACATCCTCTCACCTCTAGACCGCCCCCATTGGAAAGCCCATCGTATCATTTTCTACTGATTAATTTTAATTTTTTTCAGACTTTCGAACATTTGGGCATCCTTTGTTTGTCGCTAACTCCTCCTCATCGCGACTCCTTCTTGTCATCAACATCCGCCATGGACTCAACTCTGCCTAGCCTCACCCCACATCCATGCCCAGGCCATGTCAGCAACCACATAAGTGCTGAGAATTAAGAAGTATGTATTTAAGTTGAGACTAGTTGGTAGCCGAAAGGAGCAAAGTTGCACTAAATTAAAACTTTTGGGGCCAAAATTGTCTGTCCCTTACTTATAAAATTAATTTTGCCAACCCCCTATATATACAAAATCAACTTTGCAATTTTGCCTATATATAAATATAGTTCAAATAAATAAAAAAAGTTGTTGGCATGTTATGAATAATATCTATATTATTATAAAAAACAATCATGTTTGTCATACCAACTTTTAAATATCCAACTTTATCCATTAATTCATTTAATATTCAATTAAATTTGATTATAATAATAATTTTAATGTTTTTAATATATCAAAAAACCCTTCAAACTTGCAAACTCCAATTTTTGGCACATTTTATATTTTGAATCAACTATTCTATGACTATGATCAACCCATCAATATAAAATTTAATTATTTATAATTTTGAAATATTTTTACACATATATTAAGTGTGCCATGTATCAGTAATATATATAACAGGACTTATATGGGGGAGTGACACAACATAGGAAAAAACAAGAGTACCCTAAAAAGATATATAATTCCTAAAATTGTAAGAATTAGTTTTATTTTTGTAATTTTTTATTTTGAGAACTCTCTCTACAAATAGGATTTCCTTATACCATGGATCCATATTTAGACCAATAAGCAAATGATTACTAAGAGGGTGTTTGGCTAAGCTATTTCAAAACATATTATAAGTTCCTATAACTTATACGATGTTTTTAGGAGCTTATAAATATTGGATCTTATTCTAAAAATACGCTCATAAAGTGTATGGATAAAATAAGATATTAAAATTTAAAAGATGTGAAAACATCTTGTAAGATGTTAGCGCGTTTGTCATAATAAGTTCTTTTATTGGCAAAATGACAAAAATGTGTGTGTGTGTGTGTGTGTGTGTGTGTGAGAGAGAGAGAGAGAGAGGAGAGTGTGTGAGTGTATGAATAGGGATATTTTTGTCTTATAACATATTAATTTTATATAGTTTATAAGATCTTATAAAAACATTAAGAAAGTTAACTGTTTTTTAAAGAGCTTATAAGATCCCAAACATCTTATTTTGAGATCTTATAAATTCTTTTTAGAGAAAATAGTCAAATACTTTATTAGAGCTTATAAACTCTCTAACATTTTATAAAATATTTTAGAAACTTATACGCTTAGCCAAATACCTTCTCAATAAATATCATATTAACCAAGGAAATAATATTAATTAGAAACCTAACATAAATGGGATGGCATGTACTATATATATACATGCATTAATTAAAGGAAACACATAGGCAAACTAATTAGACAAGAATTAAATTCCCAACACCTAAAATAAATAAATCAATGTTGACACTAACATTTAATTTGCATCACAACTAAGATGGTGTACTAATATATATATATATATATATATATATATATATTAAAAGAAATATGATTTTGTGTCATCATAGGTAATTATTATGGTTCAAGTCTCACTAGATGTACGGGTATTTGTTTCATTTAATATAAATTTATTATACTGTGAATTTATTCATCAAATTGATATATTTATCAATTTATTTATATTGATGTAACAATATGTATCCACCATTTCTATATATAAATATAAAAAAATTACAGTCGTCTAAAGACTATTACCTTTTATTTCTGCGGTTAAAGTTAAAACATTATCCACAACAAAAAATATGCCAATATTTTAGCCATCATTGAAATTAAGAAAATGTTGATTAACCCTGATTAAAAATTAAAATTTTTGCACTTGGTTTCATAGATAGTATTACTTGGCCATAATTTTTACACTAGGGTTATTTATAATATAGAAAATAATTAATTTATTTAATTAGTGATTATTTCAAACTTTAATTATTTTTAACATTTCTTAATAATATGTACCAATTCAAAATAAAATATTCAATTAAGTAATTATAGTATGCATGTGTATTAATTGCTTGAATTTTGAAGGGTATATATATAGTTGCAGTTTGGATTTTCTATTTTATGTGTTATTTTATCTAAATCAGTGGGATTTGAAAAATGTCTCTGAAATAGTCACACTAGAAGAAAATTTAGTACTGAATGCAATTTTATTGGTTATGAATTAATTGTAGTAAATAAATATTATTAATTATAATTAAACAAAAAACGATGGAAAAACTTAAATTATCAATCTCGAAAACTATTTTTGTCATAGCTATGGCCATAACAAATGTTTTTGATATTTTTTTAACCATAACAAATATTTTAACCACACTCCAAAAATTCATGACCAACAAGCACTACAAGAAAACAGGATATTAGAGACGAAAATTTTCGTCTCGGAAAGTAGGAATTCCATCTCTAAAATAAATTAGCAACCGAAAAATCCATCGCCGTAGTCCGTGGCTGAAAGTCCCATCGCTAAATTATTAGCGACTGAAATATTCCTTCTCTAATTCTGAGACGGAACATTTCGTCGCTAATTCTGTCGACAAACAAGAAGAAAATTTAAGTGTAATTCGTCTTTGATTTTCGTAGGTAATCCGTCTCTGATTCCGTCGATAAAAAAAGAACTTTTCGTCTCTAATCCGTCTCAATGTAAAGTATCTGTTTGTTAATTTCCGTCTCTAATTCCGTCTCTAATTCCGTCTCTAATCCATCTCTGATTCGGGCTCTAAACTTTCAAAATTTTTCGTCTCTAATTTTATTTTTATTTTTTTGGGCAGAATTTTTAATTTCTATACCCAAATTAATATTTTGGTCATTATACCATCAAATACATTCCATTAATACCAAAATCTGAATTTTTCAAACAAGAACAACAAATATTAACAAAAAGATACTCATAATACAACAACACTAATATAATTGATGTTATCATTAAAAAATACTACCAAATAATATCAATGTCTACACTCTCAAGTCAACAAACATAAGTCAAAATACAACCAAATCAACATACACTAAATCATAAACAACCAACAGAAAAAATAAACTAATTATCTTTTCTGAAATGTTGTTGCTCCGGCTGTCCAGACCCAACACCAGTCAAAATACTTAAGTATTGTTTTTGCTGTACTTAAATGGATATTGTATGAACAAGTGATATATATAGTTAAAAAAATGATAATAATTTCATTCATATGTTATAATAAAAGACCTTTGTTCTAATCTATATATTGTCAATTGAAATGTCATAATCAGAAATAATATATAGTTTGTGTAGGTGGTCTAATTTATTATTAAAATCAACGTCTAATCTATGCACAATATATTAGTTTGTGGTCTACATTTACTCTAATACTAAATATATTTATTGTCGATGTACGAAAATTTGTATTTAAATAGTAAATCAATATTTTGAAATCAAACCAAAAAAATTATATATTACTCAAATTTCATCGAATTTGTGACTATAATAAATAATAAACTATGTACCATGATTTAGATATCAAATGTATGAAACACGAGAGTTATTTATGTATTTTATTTTTTTAAAAGAATATTTTATTATGAGAATACTGAAAGGAGTGTTTGTAACTGCTTAAACTAAGTCTGTATCAACTTATTTATAAAAATAAGGCGAAAAGATAATTTTTATTTATGACTTCTGATTTTGAATTGTTTAAATTTGCAGCTATAAGGAATTGCCGAACAACTTCTACAGTTTACTAATAAAATATAAATATTTTTACATAGTCGTTTCTTTTTCTATATTTTTTCCTTATGTCTTTAAACAATCTAAAATTTTGGTACAATTACTTAAGCGCAACTCCCATGACTCTATTCGAGTTTTATTGAATATGTGGGTATTTGTTTTATTTTTATGTGAGTTATTTAAATTTATTATTTTATAATTTTTAATTATGTTGATGTATTGATTGAATAAATATATTATTCAGTTGCTTAATTTATTTAAATATTAATGTAATAATATAACTATCATTTTTCATGTGAAAAAACTTCATCCTTTTTTTTTTATAATTTATTTACACAATAAAAATAGAAATCATTGGAAGTACAAATGTGATGGAAGATCTCCAATCTCCAATAAATGAAAAAGAAAGAAAAAAGAAGAGATGATATGGAAAAATGAGGGGATTGATGCATCTTTATCAGTTATATCTTTACAGGAGCTGTCCCTCTCTCCCACCCTCTCTGCCCTCTTCTTTTGGTAATGATTCTACAGCTCTTTCTTCTACCTCTCCCTCCAACTTCTCTCTATCTATTTCATTTCAATTTCAATTCCAATTCCATCCCTCTCTCTCTCTCTCTCTCTCTCTCTCTCTCCTCTGCACATTTGCATCTCTTTCATTTTCTCTCTCTGTGTAAATATCTGCATCTCTGCTGAGTAGGTACAGAAAGTTTTGTATCTCTGATCCCAATATATACAACTTACAATCCCTCTCTCTCTCTCTCTCTACATGTATATGTGTGTGTATATATATATGTAGTATCTGAAAGGAAGGAAGTCTGAAGAAATCAGTGAAGAAGGGTTTGCTTGTGTAAACAGGAAACCCTTTTTCAAGTGGTCCACCTCTCAGCCTCGATCGCCTTTAAAACCCTTTTTCTGCTTTTGCTTTGATTTCCTCGCGACTCCCATTTTTCTTGTTTCTTTCACTACATGATGCCAACTGATTACTTGTGAATAGTGATTGATTTACCCCACTCGCACTGTACTATATATGCACATAGATACTCCGGTGTAAGGCGAACTCGGGCTTGATTTTTGGTAGTACCAGATATGCAAGAGCAAGGGATAAGTATGATGGGGTCTGGAGGAATCGGAGGAATAAGTGCTAATGATGTGTCCGTGGCGGTTTCCGGCGAGTTGCACCACCAGCTCAAGTCGGAGATCGCCACCCACCCGCTGTACGAGCAGCTGCTCTCCGCCCACGTAGCATGCCTGCGTGTGGCCACCCCTATTGATCAGCTGCCACTTATTGATGCGCAGCTCTCTCAGTCCCACCACATCTTGCGCACTTACGCTCAAAACGCCACTCACTCACTACATGAACGCCAAGAACTCGACAACTTCTTGGTAGGTTTTCTTTTTCCGCCTTTCTTCTTGTTCTTTCCATCATGGGTTTATTTCACTAGTTCTGATATTATTTGGGCTTTTCTCTTTGGAAATCTGATTTTAATTATTGTTTGAGTGTGGATTTGAATTTTTACCCTGGGTGTGGGTTCTGTGTAAATTTATGGATGAACAGGCACAGTACTTGTTAGTTTTGTGTTCATTTAGAGAGCAGCTGCAGCAACATGTCAGAGTCCATGCTGTTGAAGCTGTCATGGCCTGCCGTGAAATTGAACAGAACTTACAATCTCTCACCGGTAACAATCAATTCTCTCTCTCTCTCTCTATATATATATATATATATACATACACACAGATACAGATGGTGAATTACTCAAACTTGTACGGAATCTTATGGGATTGCTTTGTATTTTTGGCTTATTCATCAAGAAACTAGCTGGCATATAATAGGGTTAGAAATCAGTAGAGTACAAGAAACTTACAGCAAACAATAATTCACACTATGGGATACAAAACTTTAAGGCTTAAATGCATTTTCATTATAGGATAGCATTTTTATTATGTTCTTTTTAATTTTTTCAAATTTCATTCTTTTTTTTTTCATCGTAATAATAATACAAACAAAATACTACCCTCAAAAGTTAAAAAAGAAAAAATCCCAAATAATCTAAATTAATAAAAATTGCATTTAACCCTGTAATTTAAATATACAAATTCTCTTACTAGAGAAGAAAGAGTGAAATTTAGATTAGATTCAACTATTTCAAATCTGAGTCCGACATGAAGTTATATTGTTGTCCGGTGGGTTTAAGGGTGTGCTGTTGGCTAATGAAAATATGAAATATAGGGACTGATTTGATATGATTGTTTAATGGGTAGGTTGATTCTTCTGGTGGGCGAGAGGATAAGAAAGGGATTGAGGATCTTGTAAGTTAGTGTGACCGTACAACAAGAGGTGGGTGGGAGTGGGATCCATCTTCAGTAGTTTTATATAGTTAGGAGAGTTTTAAATGGTAATTGGGTTTTGAGTGATGGAATTAAGGAACAAAAACAAGTGACAATGAACCAAGACATTATTATTCATTTGTCCCACTGACAACTTATGAAGCATTTGATGTTGCTTTGATTTGATTGCTTGCTTTTGGATCAAGTTGGTATGTGGTGATGCCAGACTTTGATTTAACAACTATTTTTGTACTAAGAAAAGGCTTCCTCTAATTAATTTAGCCTAAGAATGTTACCTCCTATATATATACAGGCATTCTAGCTATATATGGTTCCATTACTTTATATATCTTTGTATCATATTTCGTATCGTATTAACTTTATATATGCATGTTATGTGGATAAATTCTTTACTACTTTTGCAATAAAAAGAATACTACGTACTTTTGTCCACACTGTTTGTATATATGAAGTGTAATACGAGATACAGTGGATGTACAAAATGCTTAAATTTGCATGTATATTTCGTTCATGGAACATTTCCGTTTCACTGTCTATGTTGAAATATAAATTTGCGTGGATTTTCGTTCTTGATCTATTTATTTTTAGTCTTTAATCCGCTATATCTATTGACTCAGCTCCCATCTCAGTTCAATTAGAAAACTCAAATTTTGGTTGGAAATTATTTTTGTTTTCTGAAATTAAGAGGACATTTTTGGGGTACAGTTGCAAATGTCAGACCCAGTTTGATGGATTTTATTCCAAAGGTTCCCTAGAACTTCGAATTCCAGGATAAATTCACTGGAAATTTTTCCGACTAAATTAGACTGACATTCACTGAGTCAATGGATTGTGTGATTAAATCCTCAAAACGAATAATTGAAAATTTAACTTTTATATACTAACTCCAAGCTACGTGAAGAAAATGCAATTTTAGCCGTTGGACATATGTAGTAGAACGCAGGTGTTTTGCTAGAGATTAGGAAGAGATTAGACAGAGATTATACTGTAATGTTGTTGTCCCCCTCCTGCAGGAGCAACACTGGGCGAAGGAACCGGAGCTACAATGTCAGACGACGAGGATGAGCTGCAAATGGATTTCTCTTTAGATCAATCTGGAGCTGACGGCCATGATCTAATGGGGTTCGGCCCGTTGCTTCCAACTGAATCCGAACGTTCTTTGATGGAGAGAGTGAGGCAGGAACTCAAAATCGAGCTGAAACAGGTGAATTTTCTTCTTCTGATGCTCAACATTATAGTCAAGGTCATCCAAAATACTTAAGTAAAAGAAATACACTAGCGGATTTTGGACTTCAAAAGAAGTCTATTTTTCAACCGGAAGATATGCAGTTCTCTTGGAAGAGGAATGAACTTGATGACATTTTTCAAGCATATTGCTTGCATGTCGACCCTGCAGATTGTCGTCTTTATGCACGATGTAATTTAGAAACTCCATTGCAGGGATTCAAGTCGAGAATCGAAGATGTGAGAGAGGAAATATTAAGAAAAAGAAGGGCAGGGAAATTACCTGGCGACACAACCACCGTGCTCAAGAATTGGTGGCAGCAGCACTCAAAGTGGCCTTATCCAACTGTAAGTCCAGATGAATCTCTAAATTCCGTTTTCTTCATTCACCAGATATTTGGATTGAAAGATTCAGAAAAATCATTTGGAATGGTTTTATATCAAAATAAATTAAAATCCATCAATATGTCATAAAAATATAGAGTTAAACGATTTGAAATCCTCCATAATAGTAAATCATTGCACGTCTAGGCACATTATTCATTAAATTGCTCATGCACACGTGAATGGTCGTGTGCAGGAAGACGACAAGGCGAAGCTAGTAGAACAAACAGGGCTGCAGCTGAAGCAAATAAACAACTGGTTCATAAACCAAAGGAAACGCAACTGGCACAGTAACTCACAGTCGGCCACATCTCTCAAGTCCAAGCGCAAGCGATAGAACATGACAATCATTGTGCTATATGAACATTAGGTGACTTCTGATCCGGGAACAAATTCAGCATGAAACAATTGTGAAGTAACTTGGAACTAATGGTCTTAGTTAACTATTAGATCAGCCGTGTAAGAACGTCGTATATACATATATATGTGTGTAGATTTGTATGTTGAGATAAGAAAACCCTGCTAACAAACTTGTAAGAAATGGGGGTATATATATATCTATATATGTATATACCTCCATTGTAATAACTTTTGCCACCATGTAGTAAATTTGTGTGATGAACTTACATTGTTGTTGTCTAACTTCTTGCTATGCGATAATATACAAATATACGAATATACAACCTACTCTCTTGAAATTTGATTTAATTATAAATATTTTTTAAAAGTTCTAATAAATATTTTCTACAATATACTGCCATTAGGGGTATTTGTTAGATGATCATTGTATAAATTTAAGTCCATTGTAATTTAGCCATATATCGGGCACTCCACGGCAACGCGCACATGTTTGCATAAAGAATCTCATGATGGTTCATTTTATTTCACTATGATATACGTTTACACGTTTGTAGGAATATCTTTAATCTTTAAATTATTGAGAAGGATGTAGCACAAACCATAATATTTTAGAAACTTTGATTAGATTAGTCCCACGAACGATAAATGCTTTTTTTGGTAACTCTCCCATGATTTGTACACGTCATTTTAAAATATTTTTAGGTGGTTCTAAGTAAATTGGTGATAAAAGGTGGATAATCTATAAATAACTAATTGCTAGAATTATAGGCAGATTTAACAGGATTTAGTTTAGCTCACTCATCTCAACCAATACTTATACAAGTCACCAACGATTTGTTGTGTATGACAGTCAACTCATATAGCTTTCTAATGGCGTACAAAACTCAGTCATTATCCAATTCTATACAGGCCTATAAATAGAGATTTTGTGTAGATCTTTGGTAATACCAAATAACATCATTCTTTAATCTCAAACTCTCACTTTCTTTGGTTATTTTCTCTCAGGTTTTAGGCTATTTTAAGCCTATATTTTGTACTTCACATGAATATTCATCAATTTTAATCATATCCCATCATTATTTTCACTTTAATTCAAGTTTTCCCTCTTATTTCTTCTCTAATCCATTACTGACTTAACATTGAAGTGCTAACCTCTATTTTGCAAGGCTAGTCATTTAATAATTTTTAGATTTTTCTGAAAATCCTTTGACCTTTATGGTGTGGAGAAATTTCTGGTATGTATGATTGGAGCTGCTTGTGGGAACACTTGAGCTTTGGCGTGAGAAATGAAAAATTCCAACAACGGAGGTAACCACATATATTATGAGGGAGACTCTTCTCTCCCTGCTGCGTTTGGATTTGTTGTTCTACCTACAGACACTACCTTAGGAGATGTTAACGTCCCCGGTCCAGATCTAGCACCAGGAGCCAACGCTCCAATTCTTGAGCAAGCAACTGAACCTGCTGTTCCTAACCTATTTTTAAAAGAATAGCTTCGTTGATTCATCATGGAGACCATCAATTCAACCCTCCATGGTTCTCAAGCCAATGAAGCAGGTCCCTCTTCCTAACTAGAAAGAGGAGGAACACCAGGAAGTAAAGGTATGAACGAACAGATTCCTGTTGAACTATAGCAGGATCGATCTAACCCTGCTGAATTTATGAGCAAAGAGGTACGTAGTCGGACATCAGCCCCCGAGTATCTGGTAGTCCCTCAAGAAGGAGATTGTGGAACTTCGCCAGCAGGTGACAAAAGAGATTATGCCTACTGAACGTGGCATTCCTTTTAGTGAATACATCATGACGGAAGAACTTCCTAATCATTTCCATGCACCTTCCCATCTACCTGCTTATGATGGTACCATCGATCCAGTTGAACACATCATAAGTTTTAAAATCCAACGTTGCTGCATAGGTATACTGATGGTATCAAATTTGTGTTTTTCTTACTACACTAACGAATTTTGCCCAACAATGGTTTCACCAGCTTCTTGCTAGATCAATTAGACCTTTTGTACAGTTTAGTTCTCTTCCAACATTAGTCCGCTAGCAACAAGAAATACATGAAATAAACAGTTAGCCTTTTCGGTGTCAAGTAGGAAGAGAAGGAAACTTTGAGGACCTATGTCCAACATTTTAACTCAGCCATCCTTGAAGTCCCAACAGCTCACAGGGAGATGCTAGTTAGTGCATTCACCAAAGGACTCTGTGGAGCCCTTCTTTTCGAGTCTCTAGCTAAGAAACCAGTCACTAACTTCCTAGATGTTCTAGTTCGGCTGAGAAGTACATGAACTTGGAGGATGCCTGGCTGGTAGGAAGGAGCAATCACGATAGGTAAAAAGAGAACAATTTGTTCTCTTCCAGCACGAGCAGGGGAGAGCCTAGAGGATGCTTCATTCCCCTGGGTCCAAAAAACGAGCAGTATACCCTGCTCATCACCAGCCCAGCTAGAATACTCATGGTAATTGACCAACATCTCGCCTTACAATGGCCTTACAACTCTCAAAATCTAAATAATTTTGCAGGTACCACAGGGAGTATGGGCACGACACCAATCGGTGCCGCTAGTTGATGCAAGAGATAGAAAGGCTTATACAAGCCGGCTACCTAAAAGAATACGTGGATAAAGAAAAAATGCATGAAGAGAAGGAAAAACGTTCTCATCACCACAGCTCCTACAGGAGCAAGGAGCAAGGAGCAAGTAGAGGATCTCTAGGTGGCTTTCTGGATCATGCAACGCTTATACTCTTAGGAAGTTTTATTTCTGAATTCCTACTCTTCATTTACAACTTGCAATTCGTGCAATCAAGTATTATCTCACAGCATTAAATGCAATTCTTGCTTCCCATTTTGTGTTATTTGCAGTCTCATTTTTAAGCTCTTAGCCAACTCAACATAAGCCGTCGGCACTAGCTGGGCGCATATTTTTACATAAGTCGTTTCTAGTTGGCATATGCACTTACTTAAGCTGCCACTAGCCGGCACACGCTTCTGATAAGTCGCCACCAATTGATGCATCCTCCTAATAAGGCCCCTCCAACTGGCGCAGGCTTCTACATAAGTCGTCCCTAGCTAATGCGCACTTCTAATAAGTCTCCCCTAGCTTGTGTACGCACTTACGTAAGCTGCCACTAGCTAGTGCACACAGTAACATAAGCCGCTGCTAGCTGGCGCACATATCCAACTCAGTCATCACCAGCTGACACATATATCTTACAAGCAGCTACCATCTATCGCACTCACTTCAGTTTCTAGCTGCCTTCTATAGGCACATTTGTTTCAGCATAATGCTAGTTAAACCTGGTTACTGACTCACTACTTGATTTCTATCCTTACTCATTTACTTAGAGATATAATCTCTCCTACTAACGAAATCACATCTTCTTCGCTAATGATAGGAGCACTTGGAACAAGTACGCAGCATCAGTTGAGCACAATAGGTCAACAATTTTTGCCAAATAACAGGTTGCCTTAACTTACAACCTTGTCACCATAAAGGCCTAGCTACTTGGATTAAGAATTATCTTATCCTATTTAGCATTGCTCTAACATCTGTAGGGAGCATTGTTACGTAACAAATAAATTGGGTATTCTTCAGCTAAGTATTTATACTAACCTGTAAAACAAAGCATAGTAGAAATGACTCTCTAGTTAGAGTCCTTCAGTTGGTCAGGATTACGCAAGAAGCTCAACGGGACTCGTCCTGTTGACGAGCAGAAAAATTCTTCTCTTTTTTGCAGGACAATCATCTACTCCAGCAATCCAACTCTACGATTTGCACCCTGGAGTTGGGGGGGGGGGACTGATGATACCCCCTAAAATTATTGGGCCAAGCCCACAAGGTAGGCGTACTAGCCTAGTAGGCTCATCAGCAGGACGAATAAGAGCCCACCAATAGGACGGATAAAGCCCATCAACAGAGAAGATACGCCCACAGGCTTACCTGCTACTTATTTGAACTGGTAGGCTTAAGAAATAAGCCCATTTCAGCCTGACACGTCATCATATAGTTGGGAGGACACGTCATATAGCTTGCCAACATATTTGTACATGTCACACTAAAATATTTTTTCAAGTGGTTCCAAGTAAATCGGACATAAACGAGGTGAAAAATATACAAATAAATAATTTCCAAAATTATAGGAAGATTTGGCAGGATTTAATCCAGCTGACGTATCTCAACCAATACTTATCCAAATCACCAACGGTTTGTTGTGTATGATAGCCAACTCAAACAGCTTTCTAAAGGCATATTTAACTCAGTATTTGACTCCGTATCCAACTCTGTACAAGCCTATAAATAGAAATTTTGTGCAGATTTTTGGTCACATCAAACAACATCATTCTTTAATCTCAAACTCTCACTTTCTTGCATCATTCTCTCTCGGTTTTTAGGTTATTTTAAGCCTGTATTTTGCACTCCATATGAATATTCATCATTTTTTATCATATCTATCTCACCATTATTCTCACTTTAATTCAAGTTTTTCCTTTCATTTCTCTTTAATCCTTTACTTGACTTAAGCATCGAAGTGTTCACCTTTATTTTGCAGGGCTAGTCCTTTGATAATCTTAGGATTTTTTTTAAAATCATTCGACCTTTGTGGTGTGGCCAAATTTTTGGTACGCGTCAGCAAGTATTTGTAATTCACTTATCCATTGCCACAACTTCAAGATTACAAATCTTTGTATAGGAGAGAAAACATTAAATTAGTAATATATTCCTATGCATAAATATTTGATTAACACTTCCCTACGGATAAAATATCAATTCGCCATTGAGAAAAGCTAATTACACATCCAATTGATTAAACGGTAATCCCAGTTGAATAGATATAGTAAGAATAATATGGATTGTCTCCATTCTTGCCACTGATGCAAATGTCTCTGTGAAGTCAACTCCAAGTTGTTGAGAATATCCTTTCGCAACTAAGTGAGCTTTGTGCTTGTGAATTGAACCATCTTTCTTCTATTTTTTCTTGTAGATCCACTTTACGCCGAACACATTTTTTTCATCTGGAAGGTCTACAAGACCTTTCATGTATGATATTTCTCAATGCTAGCAATCTCTTCATCATTGCTTTTTACCAAACTTCCTCCTTTGCAGCTTCATCAAATTTTTTTGGCTTATTGGCAAAAAATGTGATATCACATGAATCATATATTTCTTTTAAGTTCCAAACTTTTCTTACCAGGCTCTCTAATTCCAGTTCAATATCTCCACCACTTGATGTCCTTACATCATCGCTCACACTTGGTTGACCAATTCATTTTGATAAAAACATTGGTGATATCGGTTGAGATGGAACAGCCTGATCAATATCCCAACTCCACGATTTCATTTCATAAAATATAACATCTCTCAAAATTGTGAGCTTTTGTTTTTTCGGGTTAAGCAATCAATTATATCCAACAAGGATAAGTTTCTCGCATTTTTCATCAAAATTTTCCCTTTGTTGAGATGGAATATGAGAATAAGCAATGCAAACAAAAACTTTAAAATGATTTACCTGAGGCTTTTGAAGAGAGGAATAATTTCTCTTCTGCATTTCACAACTACTACAACAACTATATATGTATAGGTCCTTACCCTTTAGTTTATGGATTCCATCTACCAAAATCTCTAATTTAAAGGAGGCTAATAATCCTATAATATCTCGTATGTGGAGTCAAGATATTATCTTGATTCACTAAGATACCCTCCTATTTACAATTCATACATTATCTCCTATATAAAGCTAAGATATGATTTTATATTTACAAGTAAGATACAAGATCTGGTGAATTATATTGCTAATTTTCATCACTTCCCCTCAAGCTGGCAGGTGTATAGATGTTATCCGTTCCCAGTTTGCATATAACTTCTTCAAATTTTGCACTTACTAGTCCCTTAATCAACATGTCTGCCATTTGTTTCCTTGGGGAACATATGGAGTGCAGATGAGTCCACTTTCCAGATTCTCTTTTATAAAGTGCCGATCAAATTCAATGTGTTTAGTTCTATCATATTGTATCGAGTTGTGTGCAATGCTAATTGCTAACCTGTTGTCACAATAAAACCTTATAGGTCCCTGTCATTTAATTATGAGGTCACTCAAGATGATACGTATCCATAAAAGCTCACATATGCCATGAGCCATATCTCTAAATTCTGCTTCAACACTTGATCGAGCAACTATACACTGTTTCTTACTTCTCCAAGTAATCAAGTTGCCAAAAAATATAGTGCAATACCTAGTTGTTGACTTTCTATCTGTAATTGAACCTGCACAATCCGCATCCATATAAGCTTCAATTTCTCTGCTTTCATTCTTCCTAAACATGATTCCTCTTCCAGAAGTAGTTTTAAGATACCTCAATACTCTGTATATAGCTTGAAGATGAACATTTTTAGGATCATGCATGAACTGGTTGATTGGACTCACTGTATATGCAATGTCTGGCCTAGTATGTGATAAATAAATTAGTCTTCCTACCATCCTTTGATACCTTCCCCTGTCAATAGGTTCATCATCTTTTACTTCACTTAGTTTGTGATTTGGTTTAATAGGTGTATCAATTGGTTTTCACCCCATCATTCCAGTTTCTTTTAGAAGGTCCAGGATGTCCTTGTGTTTGAGACAGAAAAATCCCACCCTTTAATCGGGCGAGAAAGTATTTTAACTTCCCTAAGTCTTTAATTTCAAATTCCTGTGCAAGCTCAAGCTTTGTGTGGTTTATCTCTTTAGCATTATTACCTGTGACTAGAATGTCATCCACATAACAATAAGAGCTGTCATTTTACTTCATGTAGAGAATTTAATGAATAGAGTGTGATCTCCTTGACTTTGCTTGTATTTCATTCCTAGCATTACTTTTGTAAATCTCCCAAACCATGCCCGAGGAGATTGTTTAAGGACATATAGAGCCTTTTTCAATCTGCAAACTTGATTCCCAAGCTTATTTTTGAATCCAGGTCGACTTGCCATATAAACCTCATCATTTAAATTTCGATGCAAAAAGGCATTTTTTTACATCAAATTGCTGCATGGCCAATCAAAGTTAGCTGCCAAGGATAACAATATACGTATAGTGCTCATGTTTTCTATTGGTGCAAAGATTTCATAGTAGTCAACCCCATAAGTTTGGGTGTACCCTTTAGCTACAAGTCTCGCTTTGTATCTCTCCAACGAGCCATTTGCTTTGTATTTAACAATGTACACTCATTTACATTCTACGAATCTCTTGATGAATCCACTATTTCCCATGTTTGGTTTTTAATCAACGCATTCATTTCATCATTCATGGCTTCCAATTCTCATTCCTAAGTGCCTCATCAAATGTTTGTGGTATGGAAATTGAATTTATTTTACTAAGAAAACACTTATGAATTTTAGAGCATTTTTCAAAGGAAGTAAAGTGAGAAATTGAATGTTTGGTGCATGCTCGTGTTCCTTTCCTAATAGCAATAGCAATACTCAAGTCATTGCTAGAATAGGTGACTAGAAAGCCAATTGGATTGACGATTTTGGAAACTATTCAAGCGATCTTTATTCAAGTAATATTGCCTAATGAATATGGTAAGTATTCATCTTTGGTATATGTATCTGTTATGCTTATCAATTACGTTAAGCATCGCTCCAAAGTCCCAACAGATGCCCACAAACCATTTAAATAACCCATGTAGTTGGATTGCACACTGCATGGTGACTATGAAACCAACTTCTGAGGGTTGGTCTGAAACGTTCCAAGTCAAGGACCTCGAGTCTAGGCATTGTGAGTCCTAATGAGACTTGCATGAGTATTGCATTCATTAGATGAGTGTCGTGTTTCATTTGCTACAGACGTTGGACGTCTCTACAATTTCAGTGGGTGAATTGACAAGGTGGTCAAACGACTGAACTGACTCATGTAGATTGTCATATGGAAGCCTTGGAGACTTGGTCGGTATGACTTAAGTCCCCGGCTCTGTAGTACCGGAGTAGTCCTTAAACTTAAGAAACAATCGCAGTCACGTGCACAAAATGGTTGTATCTTAGATTTGTGCGATAGGTGATTGTGTCACAAACATGATCATTATAAGCTTTGTCCAGTGCAGTTAGAATGTGTAGCAAGGATGGTGGGTTCCATGAAGAGGATCCGGCCCTATCAGTATGTGATAGCGGTATCTCCTATGCACTTGAAGACGCGTTTATGCCTCATAAAATCTGTAGCTACGATGGTTCATCGAATAGGAAATGATTTCCTATGTCGAGCAATTAAACAAAATGTGGTCTCAAGTATTAAAGCATATATGTCTATTCTAGGATGGAAATTGACATCAAATTCCATGCACTAAACTAAGGCCGGGAGACAGTAGATGGAAGGGGCGTACCCTTACGTATGAAATTAGGAGCCTAAATGTTCACATATATATTTACCTAGTCTCTAATGCCATGGATGTTGCTAGACGACCATCCATGGTAGCGGACTTTCTTGAACAATGATTGATCAAGAACGACTAATTAAATTAGACTTAATTGATCAGTAGTGTTGGACACTAGCCCAAGTCTAGATGAAAGGTGAATCTAAAGAGTCACACACAAATTACCATGGAAGGACTAGAAATTCATTCAAAATTAATTCTGAAAGATGTAAATAATTAAATTATTTACATGTGGGATGATCAATTGGATGGATAACCCAAGATTAAATTAATTGGATTAATTTAATTAGGCTTGTCATAATTAATAAATTGGGCTAATGTCTTTAATTGGATTAAATGAGATTGGGCTTAATTTAGTTTGACTTTATTAAGTTGGATTTAATTAAATTGATTAGGCCTTGGATTTAGTTTAATTTGATTAAAATAAAATTTGGTCCACTAAGTTAAGGCCCACTAGCAATAAAGTTTACCTCTACTGCTGGAAGGAGGGTTGGTCAAATTGCACTTCTGAAAAGTGCAGACTTGACCATCTTTGAAGCCCTTCTTAAATGGCATGATTAGATCATATAATATAGGAAGGGGGTTGCCTTGCAGGTAGGTGGAATGTATCCAGACACATTTCTACCTTATTGTACAAAGCATATATATGTGTGTTACCATCATTATTCATAAGATGAACATATTTTTGTTGAAAGGAAGAAGATGAAGTTTATGTTGAAATTGTTCTTTGCTTTTTCCATTCCTTTTTCCATTCAATATAGTGCATACTTGCCGGTACAACATCTCTCCTTAGGAGGATGATTTTGTGCCATTTGATGTAATCTTGAATACTAAAATACAATATATCCTAATAACTAAGCCAAAATAATTCTCTTATCATATATATAAAACATTATTTTTATAATAATAATAATAATAATATTAATGGATTAGTGGACCTTTTTCGTACGGGTCTGTCATGGCCTTGCCCTCAAGGCCCAACAAATGGAAATGAGGCAATAGCGCAGAAAACCTTTACACAACAACAACAATTGAAAGAAGTCCTCCATCTTCGAAAACGAGCAACGACCAACAAGTAGATGTATGTGGCTCGCCGATGAGAACTCCAATAGCGGAAATAGGCAGATCTAAGCAAGGCAAGTGCAAGAACAGCATCGAAATCTCGGTTCTAGGAAAAAGGACATGGAACAATAGCGATTTGGATGAAATTTAGATTTGACGAGAGGAGCTCTTGAAAGGCACCGCGAGGTGCAAGTGGATCGGCACGGGAAAGTGCAAGCGGAAGCAGTTAAAATAAATTGTGTAAATTAAAATGAAATCGCAATGAAACCATAATTCCAAGGGGTGTACCTTTAGATTTTTCAGGTGCTCGATGTAGTTAATAAAATTAAATGATATTAAAATTAACGGGGCTATGGATAGAATGAAAAACAAGAGGAACAAAAACGTAAATCAAGAATTACTTGTTTCATTAATTTACTTCGGACCACATTCATTTTGATCCGTTCACGCAAGGCTTCAACGTAGAAGCCCTATAAAGTTGCGTTCACACCACACCGGAATTGGGATCCCTCACTTCTCTTTTCTAGAAAAAAATTAGGGAGAAAATGCACCTAGTTGTGTATAGAAGAGGTGTGCGGCCGATAGGTAGATTTTTAGTGTAGGAAATTATCTTCTTTTGTGTATTCATTCACTCACTAGTCATTCTTAATGACTAATACACATATATATACCTTGTATGGATACATTAAAACATGTCTAGGTTCATTAGACCATCCATAAAAAAATAAAATCCTTTATTCCAAATAAAGGATGACTAACATGACAATTTCCAAAAGTGAAATTTGTTAATCAATAATTTGCTTTTCTAATAATTTTCACCAACTTAATTAATGGGCTTGCGCCGATTTTAATTAATTAAAATACAAGGTCCAATTAATTAAATTCAATTTAATCAAAACCGACTTAGGTAAGTCAATCATATATTTAATCTAATATATGAGTCCAATAACCCTTTATTAAATAATAAGTCCAACTTATTAATAATAAAGGCATGCCCAATATGAGTTAATCCAATTAATTTATCATTGGGCTTATCCATCTAGTGGATCGCTCTCATATATAAGTGGTCCAATTACTTATGGAATTAATTCCCAATTAATTCCTCGTCCATTCTCAGTGATTTGTGTGTGACTTTAGGTTCACCTTTCAACTAGACTTGGGTTATTGTCCAACACTATCATTAATTAAATCTAATTTAATTAATAATTCTCGATCAACCATTGATCAAAAAAGCCCGTCACCATGGGTGGTCATCTAGCAACGATCCATGGCACTAGAGACTAGGCGAATTTCTATGTGAATTTTTAGACTCCCCAGTCCATACGGGTACGATCCTTTTCTCTACCGTCTCCTGGTCTTAGTTTAAGGCATGAAATTGGGTGTCGGTTTCCATTCTGGACTAAGTGTCTATGCTTAATACTTGAGATCGCGTTACACCAAATTGCTCGACATAGGAACCTCTTCTTCCTATTCGACTAATGACGATGGCTAAAGCTTTATAGAGCGTAGACGCATCTCCAAGTGCATAGAACATACCTCTGTCATGTTTTGACAAGGGACGGATCCTCTTCTTGGAAGTCGTCGTCCTCGCTACATACTTTGACTGCACTAGACTAGGCTTATAATTACATTGTTTGAGACACGATCATCTCCCGCACAAATCTAAGATACAATCATCGCATGTACGTGACTGCCGTGATTCCTCAAGTATGAGGATTACTCCCGTACTATCGGTGTCGGGGACTCAAGTTATACCTACCAAGCCTCAAAGACTTCCATATATGATCCCCTCGAGTCAGTTCAGTTGATTCGACACCTATCCAATCGATCCATTAATATCGAGACGTCCCATGTCTGTTGCCGATGAAACACGACACTCATCAAATGAATGCGACTCTTAATGCAACTCTCAGTAGAACTCTTGATGCCTAGTCTCAGTAGAACTCTCGATACCTAGTCTCGAGATTCTCAACTTGGAATATTTCAAACCCAACCCTAAATAGTTGGTTTCATTACCGCCATCCAATATGCAGTCCAACTGTTGCATGGTTGTTAAAGTGGTCTGTGGGCATCTGTTATGACGTTCAAGCAGTGCTTGACGTAATCTGGTAAGCACAAAAGATACGTGTGCCACGACGAATTCTTACCACATTCATCAGGGCAACATTACTTAAATAAAAACAATAGTGCTCGAAACCTCAAATTTAATTGGTTTTTTATAACCCATTCCACCAGCTGAGACGACAACGAATTGAAGCAGCGAGTAGTGTGATAGAGTGCAGTTGGCGGCGTGTTGTCGTCAAGAACCAGTGATCCGCATGGACGAAAAAGGGGTAAGTTCATCGGCAGGATCCGCCGTGTGTGTACGACGGCCAATGGCTCGCTCCTAGAATGTGACACCCCTTCTGTAATTACATTTTATTTTATGAGAAATTCACATTTCGCCCAAGGGGCGAGTTCGTCAGCAGGATCCGCCGTGCGTGTGCGACGGTCGGTGGCTCGCTCCTGGAATGTGACACCCCCTCCGTAATTACATTTTATTTTCTAAGAAATTCACATTTAGGCCAATAAAGTAAATCATATTTTACTTGGTACATTATGTAGACATCACATAGTGATATGCGCCATTTATATTTTATCCTCAATCTTAGCATTTATAAATATAAAGGAAGGAGAAGGTAAAGATTCTAGTTATTACAAAAATTAGAAATATAAAGCCACTGAAAGTATAGTATCTATGTCATTATGTAGCTAGGGCTCTCAATTCAATATAACAATGTTGTCCTACTTAATAATGTTGATGATCCGCTTATGACGCAGTTCGACTAGTCATTGTGATCTATTTTTTGAAAAATATATGATAAGGAATGAGCTGCCTACTTAATAAGTATAACTAACAAGTCTATATATATAAATATGCAACAAGTCAAATATAATGCAATTATATCAAACAGTAAATATTCGTCATATAATAACAATAAATGTAAGAAATAACACATGCTCACAATCATATATCAATCCAAGACATAATTATAACGTTATAGTTTATTTCTTTTAGGGCATCACTCAATGGCCTTTGCCTACTATCACAATCATCTCAATTGCAATATTTCTTCTTCTTTTTTTTTTCCTCGGCATCACAGGGCACACAACTCGTATGATACCCCAACATCAATGATACTATACAGCACGTTGCTCGTACGCTATGTCAGATAATCGCCACTTATCAATGACAACACAAAGCTCATCATTAATCATATAATCATAAGCCATTGCAGTATGCCCCCAGTTAGATAAGCCATCTTTTATTTCAATTTATAACATCAACATCGTTAGCTTCATCATTTTATTTTATTTAATAATACTTATATAATAAAATATTATTTTAAATAAATTAAAATTAATTACATATATAATTAAAAAAAAAGGCAACGGCAGCATCGAAGACGCCGCTGCTGCTGAAGAGGAGGGCCGACGCCCATCATCTGGGCGACCGGCGTCGCCCAAATGGGCAGTGGGGGGAGGGAAAGGAAGGGAATGTCGTCGGGAGGAAGGGGGGGGGAGGAGGGGTGGGGGGTTTGAAGGCGAAAGGGGGGGTGGGGGGGGGGAGGAAGAAGATGGGTGGGGGTTATAATTTTTATAATTATATATATTATAAATATATTTTAATAATTATAATTTATATATAATATAAATTAAAATAATTATATATTGATAAGTGTAATTTGATCGGTTGACTAGAAGGGGTATTTTAATCATTGTTTCTAAAAGAATAGACTCAAATTGACCAGGGGGCAGTGTGATTATTTATTCGTAATATAAGGATAATTTTTGACATTAAAAATTTCATAGGGGGATTTTTGATATTTTGTTATATCACAAGGGTCAAAATGGATTTAACCCATAATTAAATTAAAATTTCTTAATACTTATATATTGGTCCCTCAATTATGTATAAAATTATATAAATATCACGTGGAATCCGAAGATGGAGAGAATGGTGATGAAGAGAGGTGGGGAGTTTGTCTGAGGTGGGAAGTTGAATGGGTGAGGGGTCGGAGAGAAGGGAGGGGCGGCGGAGGCGACGTCTGTGCTGGAGGCAGAGATGAATAGAGAGATCAATAGGAAGAGGAGGACAAGGAGCTGGAATCGCAGAGGGAATGCCATTGAATTTCTAATCTGAGGGTAGGAATGCAAAAAATGTTGCCTGGCGAGTGGGTGCTGTGCCGCGGGGGTCACTCCTGTCGTCATAGTAGAGCAGGAAGATGGGAATGAGCGAGAAGGGGGTTTCTCGCAGTAACGGTGACGGGAAGGTGGCTAGAGAACAAGCTCTTTCTCAAGAGTGAACCAAGAACCAACATTGTCTGCATATGTGAGTTGTTGTTCCATTTCAGGTTCATTGCCAGGACCAATAACATCCAGTGATTCGAGGGCTGGTTTCTGTGAATCAAAGGTCCCTAAGGTGAGTGGCGTTGAGTGTTGTAGGGTCCTTTGTCAGAAGCAAGCACGATGGCAACATTACTCGCAACAACAATTAGAGTAGAATCCCATGGGAGTTGGGTTGGAGAAAATGAGAAGGGAATGGTCGGAGGAGAAGGTAAGCGGAGTAAGAGTTGTTATTGGAGCTAGGGCTGTATTTTCTGATATTTTTTTTTGAGGGGGGAGGGGGGAGAGTTGCTGTTGTAGCTGTGGTTCTATGTTTAGGGTTTTGGGCAGAAATTTTAATGATGGATGAGAAGCCGTAGAGAGGTGCGGGAAAAAGGTGGGGAGTTGCTGGTGCAATTTGGCGATGGCAACCATTTTGAAACTCCATTGTGAAATTGCAATCGTGGTGAGACTCCATTGTGAAATGGCAATCGTCCACGGCCTCGGTGAAGGTGACGATGGCAGCTTGGAAGCGTTAAAAGTCCGATTTGGAGATTGGAGCAGAAGCCAGCATGGCGGAAGCAAGGGTCGAAATGAAAACACTAAATAATACGATCAAATTTTATTAAAAATGTTTGTCCCAATTCAAACAGGGACAGAGCTCCAGAAATAAAAGGAAGAAGATGAAGTTTCTTTTGAATTTGTTCGATGCCTTTTCCATTTCTTCTTCTATTAAATATAGTGCATACTAACTCATACAACATCTTTCCTTAGGAGGAGAATCTTGTGCCACTTCCCGTAATCTTAAATACTAAAACACAATATGTGATGCCCATGAAATTATAATATACAATTCTTAATAATTTAGTATAAGAATATGGATATACAGAGTAATAAATATATAATACTTGCGGTTAATAGAATAATTTAAAAGATGATACATATTATTGTAGGCATTCAAATATTTGTATTATAGAAATTTTGAGGTTAAAATGTGGAAATTTAAATATGAGAGGGAATAAATAAAGTCTTAATATGATATATATAAGCACAATACAATATATACATATATGTACTCTATATAACAAAAGAAACATCCTTATCAACATGTTTATATAATATATTATTTTCATATACATACATAGATATATATATGTATATACACCTACTTACCTTCACACACATTTATATATATAGACACTTATATATATATAGGTAGATATCAGCTAATTGAAGGGTAAAGAGCCCACATTAAATAAATAGAAAAGAAAACAAAAAGAGAGGGATGAGGCGATGGAGGCTATATAGAAGAATAAAACTTGTCTGCATTCTTTCTTTTAAACATTTGAACACTCCAGAAATCCTTTGAAGAACTCCTAGTAGCTGGTTTTGATAAGTATATTATTCATTTCTTGCCTAAATTTTGTGGAGAAGTTAAGATATAAGATGAACCTAAAGAAAGCAAATCCATGTAATTGGAAGAGAAGCAGCAGAAAATAATCTGTATGCGTAAATCCTGATTTTCTTGAGTTATAACAGTCCAAATTTAGTGATTCTTATATCTATGAAAACCTTAGGATGTCTAATAACATATTTTAGATTTGAGCAGCAGCAAAATCATTATTTTCAATTGTAAATCTGAGAGAACATTCTGTTGCCTTATTTTGACATTAATCAGGACTAAGTGTATTAAGAACCTTGTAACCTGAGCTATAATAGTTCAATTTGTATGATTCTTTCACAGAATGAAGCTACATAGATAGGAGATTATATTACAAAAATATTGTGATTTTTGAAAGAGTATATGATTTTTCCGAGGATTTAAAGTAGTAGAACCGAATGTGTTGCAGTCTCATCTAAATAACTCATTCTATAGAGATCCAACTTGCATGATTCTTGTTCGAAATAAAACTAGACAAAAAATTTAGAAGAATTGGAGTAACAATGGCTCCTGTATTAGCTATAGTTTTTCCTAGGGAGACCTTGTAAACAAAAATAGAGGTATTATCAAACCTGTGTAGAAAGAGGCTAATTAACATGGTGATATAAGTATTTATGTTTCATTTTTTTTTTGCTAAAAGTGAGAATATCTAAATAAATATATTTGAAATCTTAATAGGAGCTGGATCAATTGAAGAAAATTCACATGATGAACTAAGATCAACAACGATGTACAAATTTAGTAAGTAAAATGACTAGCGACATCTATATATGTCCATTTTCAGCTTGAGATTACTTTTATGTAAATATATGATTTGTGTTGCTAATACTTTATGAAGAAGGTATACTTGATGGATGGTTTGAATTCAATAATTTTTCTGTGAAAGTGAAATAAGCAAAATCATCTCAATATTCCATGGTTGAATGTATTTTGTTGATGCTTACAAATGAAATGGTGATGCTATGTAGTCTTGAATAACTAGTTGCTTACAAAAAAGATGAAATATGAAAATGAGGAATGATAAAAATTAAACATAATTATTATTTGGATACCTCTTTGATGATTTTGACCAGCCTGTGTGGCAAACTAGCCTTGGGGCAACACGACCTATGTGGCAAAATCAGCCTGTGTGACGACTGGCCTTTGCGGAAATCAAAGGGAAAATGCACGTAAACATAAAGTGCTAGTGTAGGGCAAGTTGGAGTAAAAGCATGAATAAGAGGGTGTTTGGCTATACTTGTGTCCAAGATTAATCCAGTTTGTTCTCCACCAGATTTGCTACGATGACTACTGCAACTATGATCTCTCTATTCTCAGCGACATGGATTTGTGGGGTGGCTTTGAAATGCTGGTTTATCGTTTTTTTTTTCTTTGGTAGCACTGATCTGCCTTATTCACTTAAACATAAAGTGATGAAAGGTGAAGTTGAGTTGGTGGAGAAAGAAACTATATAACCCTCTTGTAAGCATACTAGGAAGAAAGAATGTGATTGGTTGTCTTAATATAAGATGCTTGCATTCTAAATGAATTGGAATGTGTTGGAATTAAATAAATGATAATCCTACACGTGTAACGTGCTTCTATCTTGTTTGAACTAAACTTAATTACCTATATAGGTCGTATCGATTATTTACTTTTTGAGTTGCAAGATCACCCTTCTGCAAATATTTTTCAGGTGTAGACTTTGGGTTGTGACCACTCTCGAGGAATAGGTCTACGTTGTTTATTCCAAGTTAGGTTGGCTCAGTATGCGATATTCCACTCACAAGTAAATAAAATTAGAAGTTATAAATTTTGAGAATATTAATTACACATTAAAACAGAGGATGACTTCTGAACAAGTTATAATAGTTCTATCTTGCTATATTGACAAAGATATGTATAGGTTATGCATGAGCTGATACACCTACTAGTTGTATTCATAGAGCATGTGAATACACTGCTGGTCTGAATGAGTCATTAGAGTCTGTACATGATCATGATGATGCACCTGAGCATCATGGTCAGAAGCCCTAAATAGAAATATTTGACAACAAGATGTGAATCCGTTCATGCAATAATTTGTAGAGTTATGTAGAAAATGGCTCAACCAACACAACCCCAACACCAAGACGTTGCTATTTGTAAGAACTATAAGGTAGTTAGGAGGCAGGGTGCAAAAGCGTTTACAGGTACCACTGACCCTGCAGAAGCTGAAGAGTGGTTAAGAAATATAGAAAGATTTTTAGACATAATTGAATATACTGTTGAACAAAAATTAAAATATGCACATAATGTTTGATTTCAATTTTGCTTCATCTCCGAAATGGGCCAAAGCACGGACAATGTTTGCCTTGATTTATTTTGGAAGTTTTGGTGGTGTTTTGAGATGTTTTGAAATAGTGCATCATTTATTTTTTGTCAAAATAAGGCTACACTAATTATAGGCCCTACAACTAAAAAAATTATATACATACTCATATATATATAAATATATATAAAACAGACATGATTTGACAATGAATAGTAGTTTTTTTCTCCTACTAAACAACATCAAACATACCATACTTATTTTATAATATCTCCAAAAAACAAATCCAAACATACGCACTATCTCTAACACATACATATTTATCTTAATTTTTCTCTCTCTATCTCCACAAAACAGATCAAAACAATTTTAAAAACCAAACATAGTGGCAGTGTCCCTATTAGAGAAAGATGCTCTAGATTGGTGGGAAACTATTTTAGGGAGTAGGGATCCACTAATCACTTTAATGTGGGATGATCTTGAAAGAATTTGCTAAAAAAAAAAACTCTACCAATCTATAGAAATCATAAGAAGGTAGAATTCCTTGAAGTGAAATGAAATAATTTTTCTCCAATCTATTATCATCAAGGAAACAATGTATTTTTCCAATCTAAAACTCGTGACAATAATGCATTAAAACATGTGAAAAACTTGTGTAACTAGATGAGTTGCGTCTATGAATTACCTTTTCCGCTATGTTGAATTTCTTCTCAGTTCATCAACATAATTAATTAAATCTAAAAGTTGATTTGGCTTTCAAATTATGAAAACAAGCATAGTAACACATGGATATACGAAAACAAAGCTATAACTTAATTTGATAATATACTCCAAACATTATCTCAATTAGATTTTTCAAAAGCCCTAGCAAAAATTAAATCAATTCATCATAACTAGATAAAACACAAAGAACAAAGATTCAGGAAAACTCATGGAGTTGAAAGTCAGGCATGAACGGTCTGTCACTCCAACGTCAGATCAATTTATCCATTTGTTTCATTGGCTTCTCGTCTATACTCAGTGATTTTCTCCTTTTTTCTCTGGCAAAAAGAACATTCTCGGCCTTCTTCTCTTCCTCCTAGTTATATCGGTTCCCTAAATTTGGTAAGAGAGGAAGAGAGTTCTTAGTTTAATCTATTCTCTTTCTTTCCTTCCCTATCCTCTTCCTACCATACTTCTCAACATAATTACAAGGAATAAGTTGCTCCACATAATGTTTTGACTCAAGAATTATGTTGAGAACTCTTCAATTTTTGCCTAGCGCATATATGATAACCCGTGGGTCACCGGTAAAAACAGACTCGGTTCTCTGTCAGATAGATTCCTGATAACCAGTCGGTCATGGGTTAAACTGACTTTGATCTTCTGTTTGCTGACTTTCTGACAACCTTTGGGTCACAAATTATTCTTGATACGCTTTTTGCTGCATTTTTCGACTTTTCTTGAACTTGAGATGTTTTCTTACAACTGGCTCTTTTTCCATGAAAGCGCCTAAAATATCACAAATAAACCCAAGAGCAAGCATCATACGATAAGAATATAGGGTTATCAACAACAAAATGCATCATATAATTTTCACTAATCAAATTCCCCTACACTTAAGCCATGCTTGTCTGAATCTTGTAATAATCCTTTTCAATCATATTCATTCCAAAGATAATCAGATTTATTCTACCCTATTTTGACTTACGTCGATATTCAAAATGAACTTACTTTCAAGGTACAAGTTGAAGGGAGTGTATCAGCCCCGAAAGTGCGGTGAAAGCGCAAAAAATCAAAAAATAATGATCCTAGCAAACAATAAATCCCAATCAAGGGGTTCAGCATTGATCTTTCTCGGGCATTCAGTGTACAATATGAAACAAAGGCAATAGAAACACAGAGAAAGAGAATAAGAGGTTGAAAATTGAAATAGAGATGACCCTTGTAGTTTTTCTTTGTACAGCTTCATCCGTTGATTCCTTCCATTTTTAGCTTAGTTCACGGTGAGATCTCGATTACGGGATCCTCTTAAGAATGAAACGCCACCACTAAAGGAAGTGGAGATTTCGTGCTACCAAAATCTCCATAGAAGTGAATCAATAACGTTATTGATTAACGTTTGATTCTTTGTCCTACGAGAAGGGTGTGAATCAGCTGTTGGTTGGCTAGGGTAGATTTTAGGGTTATGTATATGATCTTGTCAAAAAGATACCAAGGAGTCTTGACCTAACAAGTGTTGGAATAGGTGACCCAAAGCCAATTAGATTGGGAATTTTGAGAACTATTCATGCAATCTTTATTTAAGTAATGTTGTCCCGACGAATATGGTAAGTATTCATCTTTGGCACCTGTATCTATTGTGCTTACCAAATTGCGTCAAGCACTGCTTTGAAGTCACAACAGATGCCCACAGACCACTTGAACAACTGTGTATCAATTGGATTGTGCATTGGATGACGGTCATGAAATCAACTGCCAAGGGTTGGGTCTGAAATGTTCCAAATCGAGGACCTCGAGAATGGGAATCGAGTGTCCTATAGAGACTTGCATTAAGAGTCGTATTTATTTGATGGGTGCCGTGTTTTATCAATAATAGACATGGGATGTCTATGCGATCTTAGTAGGTCGATTGGTTAGGTATCAAATCAATTGAACTGAAGAGCGGGGATCGTCATATGAAAGCCTTGAAGGCTCGATCAGTATGACTCGAATCCCCAACTCCTATAGTAGGGGAGTAGTCCTCAAACTTGAGGAATAACGGCAATCACGTCCATGCGAGCATGGTGAGAAGTGATTTGTGCGAGAAGTGATAGTATCTTAGACATGGTCATCATAAGCTTGTCTAGTACAATCAAAGTATGTAGCGAGCATGGTGAGTTCCTAAAAGAGGATCCGTCCCTTATCAAAACGTGATAGAGGTATCTCTAATGCACTTGGAGATGCGTTTGCCTCTATAAACCTGTGGTCAGAGTCATTGGTCGAATAGGATGGGAACAGACACCAATTTCCATCCCTTAGAATAAGGTCTGGAGACGGTAAACGAAAGGATCGTACCCATATGGACTCGAGAGCCTAACAGTTCATATGGAAATTCGCCTAGTCTCTAGTGCCATGGATCGTTGCTAGACAGCCACCCATGGTGATGGACTTTCTTGATAATAGTGTTTGACATTAGTCCAGATCTAGCTGAAAGGTGAACTTAAAGAGTCATACACAAATCACTAAGAAGGAACGAGGAATTAATTGAGAATTAATTCCGTAACTAATTAGATTACTTATAAATGAGAGGGATCCATTGGATGGAGGAGTCCAAGGATAAATTAATAGGACTAATTTATATTGGGCTTGCCCTTATTATTTAATAAGTTGGACTTATTATTAATTAATAAAGGCTTATTGGGCTCATATATTTAATTGGATTAAATATATGATGGGCTTAATTAGGTGGGCTTTAATTAAATTAGATTTTATTAAAATTAATTAGACCTTTTATTTTATTTAATAAAGTCGCCCATTACACCCTAATTAAGTTGTTGAAAAATTCTAAGAAAGGAAATTATTGACTTAACAATTTCACTTTTGGAAAATTCCATGTTAGTCATCCTTTATTTGGAATAAAGAATTTATTATACTATGGATGATAGAACGAACCTATACACGTTGTAGTACATCCATACAAGGTATATATATGTATATTAGTTATTTGGAATGACTAATGAATACATAACACACAAAAACAAAATAGTTTCCTAACCCTAAAGCTTCCACTCGGCCACCCTTCTTTTTCAAGCACTGGGTGTGTTTTTCTCCTTATTTCTTTTGTAGCAAATTGAATTGAGGGTCCCAAATCCCGGTGTGGTGTTGACGCGACTTTAGAAGGCTTTCACATTGAAGTCTCACGTGAACGGATCAAACAAAGAAGGTTTGAAGTAAATCAAGCAAAGAGTTAATTCTTGATTTACAATTTTGTGCCTCTCGTTTTTATTTTACCATTAGCCCTGTTTATTGCTTTTATTATTTACTACATCGAACGCCCGAGAACTCCAAGGGTACACCCCTTGGAATCATGATTCTATTATGTTTCGTTTTTAATTTACATATTTTTTATATTACCGCTTCCGCTTGCGCGTTCCCTAGCCAATCCACTCGCATTTTTCGGTTTGATGTAGGGGCTATGGTTTATGTGAATAGGCATGATAGTATGATTTTATTGCTTTTGAAGCATGATATTTATTTTCCCTTATTCTTGAATAATTATATGAGAAATTTAACTTGTTTAACTTTTTGCAATTTTAGATGATTTAAAATATTTTTTAAGAAAATTGGATTTTCTGGTAAAATACTTATTTTTAATTTCAGTTTAATATGGGGAAATAAAAAAAAAAGCTGGTACTGTAGCAGTCCACTACCAACCGACAATGGACAATGTGCGCGAGCTGGAAGGCAGTGCGCGCGTGAGTTGCGCGCAAGCAGTGCGGCCGCACACACGAGTGCTGGCAAGGGAGCTAGCACGTACGCGACCTGCTGTGTGGTCGTTGTGCTACTGCTGTAGTTGACGACCGACAACTGGGCCGTTTTTCGTCATTTTTTTTGGAAAATTAAATTTTTTAATTTCTGCACATTTTCTGAAAATATTAATTTTTGTTGATTTAATTTTGGTAAAAATTGGATTCTTTTTTCTAGAATTAAATTGCTTTAATTAATTTGGTTGTTTTGCGTGCATTAGATGCACGGAGTTTTATCATCCATTTGAATTGCAGATTTTAAACTTTATGTTTTCTGCATATAATTGTTTGTCGTAGTATTGGATATCACGATGTTTTCTTCAGATGTTCATTTTCTTATCCAGCATGCTTAATTGATATTATGTGCTAGTTGAATGTGGATGGATGATCATCGAGCCCTAGACCCTATGTATGCCTTTTAGTTTTTGTTGGGTGAACCTGTGTGCCTTTGTGATTTAATTTTCTCCCACCTTCTCGTTTTTAGCCTTAGAATAATAAGGCTTGCTATCTCCTTCCTAATGTACTCCCCCGACTTTTGATCGGGGTTTCTTTTTAGATTGTAGCGAGAGTAGTATAGGAGATTTCGGTGAGGTTTTTATTTTAAGCAAGCTCATGGAGAAGGTCCATGGAGAAAAAGGTCGCGGCGAAGCAGGCTACGAAGAAGGCGGTCCATGGAGATATTACAAGGCCCATCTATATGTTGATGGGTAAATTACTTTTGTAATAGCATTGGACCATCCTAGACTGACATAGACTCACTATGGGCTTAGTGGTTCGCGTAAGTTGGGCTCGTGATCATCCAACAGGGGTATGCTAGGTTTCATTGCGTGCGAGGCTGTTCGCCCATTAAATCAGTACATGAGCTGGGTTCAGAATGTAGTGAGACAGTTCAGTCCATATCGGGTGTGTTGTATATATTTGATAATTATGCTTACAATATTAATATGTGATGAGGTCTCGATCAAACAACTCATAATTAACTCTCACATGGTTTCACCAAGTTAAAGTGTTTGGGCCCAAAATGGACTTGGATCAAAATGGTTTGATCTGTCCAAGGTTTCCATCCACAATAATGTGGTGAGGAAGCTGTCACTACCCAAGTGTGGTCTCACGGGTAATGGCACATTTGGACTAGAGGCAACTGCATTATTATTGTGAACAAAGGAACACGCTCACTGTTTTCTTGTCTAATAAGTCGTAGGGGCGACAATTGAGGTGTGATTTGATTGATGAGTTGAGCCTAAAACTAATTAAACATTAAACCCATAAATTAACTCAGATCAAAATTTCATTTCGATCGGTCCAGACCTTCCATCCATAACAATATCATGAGGAAGCTACCGCTATCAGAATGTGGTCTCACAAGTTGTGGTACATTTGAAATTGAACGCAAGTTGCATTGTTGTTATGAACAATAGAACACACTCGTTGTTTTCCTGTCGCACGAGTTGTGGGGGGGGACAATTGGGGTATGATTTGGTTGATGGGTCGGGCTTACACCCAGCAGCATGATTCGCTCGGAGTCCTCGTGATCGTGTGAAGAAGTGAGGCAAAATATCTTGATAATCTCATGGAATGAGAATGGCATCAGTTGCCTCCCACAAAGCTTTTTCCATGTGAATCGTAAAGACGGGGCAGGATGAGTTGTTCTTGTGATTTCCAAGTCCACTAGGAAAGGATTTTCCAAACCCCACTTGAGAGTTGTGGGATTTTGTAGAAATAGTAGAAGGGGTTAACAACTAAAGACCGAGTCTTAACTCAAACTCAATATTATTGTAATCTGCTTATTGTTTCTACTCGCATTTAGAATGCATGCCTAGGATATCATTTTCTATTTTTTTAATTTTGAAATTTATTTATTGGAACACAATCATTAAAATTGAAGATGAAAATTGAAGGATTGTCCTCGATTTCTAGGGTTATGTTATGGAAAAGCCACTTCCATCGGACTTGAAAAGGAGTCATGAGGCTTAAATTTGACATGCAGGATTTAGGCATAAGGATAATCGCAAGGTCCATAGCATCATACCTGCTTCTATCATTCATGAGCGGTATGACAAGCTAGACGTTGTTGGTTCAATAAATGTTTCACATAAATTAAATTTATGCAGCACCGAACTGGCATATTGGATATGCCGCAACGGAAGCATTTTTTGAAGCCAAGAAAATTGAGTATCGTCTGTACATAAACGTGGAGTTGAGATGCTATCCCTTATGGAAGAGCTCGATAACATCAATGTTTATCTTGAAAGGAGATGTACATTGACATAATCCTTCACTCCCCTTCATCCCCCTATTGACATATTTATCGTTATGTCTAAATGGGCTTGAGAAGACCATATCAGGAGTCTATAAAAATGGTTCGACCAATACGAGGCAACGATTGAAGAATCTGCGCAGTTAGTATTGGATTTGGAGGCTTCAACCTCAAAAGCGAACAACAAGGGAGCCTGACGCCGAATGAGAAAGAAGGATGAAGCAAAGTCAGCCGCTACAAATGCCTTGAGCCCTCCTATCGCCTCAATGGACGAAGGTAAAAAGAAAAATGGAATAACGGTTCAGCAATCAAAATTTACTTACGATGTTTGCATGAAATTTCCAAAGGCCGTTAGAAGTGGGAGTATTATGAACTCCCATTCAGTCGAGCTATGGCATTTGTTGCGCAAAGATCCAAGTGTTGAACACTTGCTCTCGAAAGGCATTTTTGCAAATGGTTTGTAGAAATGAAAAGGAATACAATGCTAAGATAAGTAGTCTTAAAGTTAAAGAAGGCTAGGCCATTACTACAAAAGCAATAAGACTAAATAAACTTAACTAACAATATTCATGTCAAAATAGTAAACAATTATGTAACCCAGTGTGATCAAGTTGTTAGTCAATTTCTGAACAAATTAGACTATAATCTTGATCAATAAAGGATTCTCTCGAGTCTGTTGAGTTATTAAATTATCGTACTACATAATTGAATTATGCATGCTAAAAAAAATGACTAAAATGGATGGTCAAGAACATAACTTACAACGAATGGCATGCATGAGCTAGGCCATATCCCTTTAGTTAGGATGAGTAGGTTGGTAGATTCAAATAGTCTGGCAACAGACGATTTGAGTTACTAACTTATGAATCCTTTCTGAGAAAGGAAAAAAGCGATAAAGCACTTTGTGGGACAAAAATACTTATAAAAAATGATCTAATGGATTGGATCCAAAATAGACATCTGTAAGTAACTAAATACTTAAATACCAGTAGATGCTTCATAAGTCTAAGGACTTCCAGAAAGATTTGGAGAAATTATACTTGAGGTGAAGAACCAAACTGCTTATGGAGACAAACCCCTCGATGGGATCGAGGTGGTGCGTATTTAGTGGGAAGTTCATAAAACATCTAAAAATGAGAATGGAATTCTCATTCAGTGAAATTCCTCCGGAAGAGACGATGTAGAACTGTCTCTAGTAAGGAAGAAATCGAACCTTGATTGGACATTATTCGATCGACGCTTCACTAAATTAGTTGGCCCGTCTGGATGTGGGCTTTCGAAACACCATCCAGTTGTAAAATACGGTGCTTTCTTAAAGTCGTAATCCAGACACCATATTCGATATGGATTGGCAAACATGTGTCCTACAAAAGTCTTAAGTATGAGGAATGGTCCTGCATACCTTAAAGAACTAGTGGGAGGAAAATTAGACTCGGGGTCTAATTTATACAGGTACATTATGGAATAATGCAAACATCACTTGTAATCAAAACTTAACTGACCATGTCTAAGTTCTCCAAAGGACGATCAGAAAACTCCAGTTACCTGAAAGGTACGAGTTTCTAAAACCTAACATGGAGAATTGATGAAGGACATCGATCGGATTAATGGCTTGGAGCCATAAAATCCACTATGTAGTTCAAACTAGGTTTGAATGTCCTACATACTTATTTTGACAAGTTCATGAGGTACATGACTTGGTCAAGAATAAGGTAGAAGATCAATGGGAGCTCAATTGTGTTTCAAGTATTTTAAATGTTAAAAACATCTCAATCATTTGGAATGATAGAAAGACGCCTTGGATGTCTAAAACACGAACATTGTTCATAAAATTCTCCATCATTAAATTGGATTCCTATCTAGGGATAAGCTATCCAAGATTTAGTCATGGTAGACTGATGAGGAGCTTAGATGTTTGACATCCTACGTCTTTGATGTAAGCAGCATGGAATGTTGTTCGGTGCACTGAGTTCAATGTTGCTTATGCTTTTTTAGAATAACAACGGATATCGAGTGTACATCGACGAGGGAACAGACAGCTATTGAAAGGTTATCTTTAAAACCAGAATAAGGATTAAAGAAGAACTCTTGATGCACATTAATGGAGAGTTGATTCTAGAAGGCTATAGCGATATTAGCTTCCAACATCATATGAATAATATTTAATCTCAAAATGAACGTACAGTCTAATTTTATGATAATGTGGTAATACTGGCAAGGTCCCAAGTAGAATACCATAAGGACCCTTATCATGGAAAATTGAATGTATGAAAACTTTAAAAGTTATATTAGAAAACGGTTAGGATCGAAAAACAATGCCCAACTGTTAGGTATGCTACCTAGCATAGTCGCGCCAGTAGTTACCTTGCAGGATGACACTGGGCTACAGCACAAGGTAAAAGGCTCGAGATCTCATCACATGTCAAAGGAAAAATTTTAGACACCAACATCAGCTTGGAGCCATAATAGGAAGATGTAACGTGCAGTTAGACCACAAGATATATCGGTAGAAATAAAAGTAAACCCATAAGACCTAGCCGATATCTCAGATTACTTATAATTGAATGACTCTGAAAATATGAGCAATTGGCTTTAAGGTCAAGTGGGAGATTGTTGGAATAGGTGACCAAAAACCATTAAATTGGCATTTTTTGAGAACCATGCAAGCAATCTTTATTTAGGTAATGTTGTCCCAACCAATATGGTAAGTATTCATATCCTGCACATGTATCTATTGTGCTTACTAAATTACGTCAAGCACTACTTTTGACGTGACAATAGATGTCCACAGACCACTTTAACAATCATGCAATAGTTGGATTGCGCATTGGATGGCGATCATGAAATCAACTGCAAGGGTTGGGTATGAAATGTTCCAAGTCGAGGACCTTGCGAATGGACATCGAGTGTCCTATGGAGATTTGAATTAAGAGTCGTATTCATTTAATGAGTGTTGTGTTTCATCGGCGACAGAAGAGGGACGTCTATGCCATCTTAGTGGGTCAATTGGCTAGGTGTCGAATCGACTCAACTGACTCGCGGGGATCGTCATATCGAAGTCATGAAGGTTTGGTCGGTATGACTCGAATTCCCGGCTCCAATAGTAGGGGTGTGTCCTTAGACTTGAGGAATCATGGCAGCCATTTGCATGAGATGACTATATCTTAGATTTTGCGAAAGATGATCGTATCTCAAACATGATGATCATAAGCCTTATCTAATATAGTCAATGTATGTAGCGAGGAAGGTGATTTCCAAGAAGAGGATCCGTCCCTGTCAAAAAAGTGACAGAGGTATCTCCAATTCACTTTGAGATGCGTTTGAGCTCTATAAATCTGTGGCCATAGTCATTGGTCAAATAGGAAAAAGAGGTTCCTATGTCGAGCAATTTGGTGTAATGTGATCTTAAGTATTAAGCATAGACGCCTAGTCTAGGATGGGTGCCGACGCCTAATTCTATACTCTAGACTAAGGTCAGGAGACTATAGATAGAAGGACCGTACCCGTATGGACTCGAGAGTCCAAGAGTTCACATGAATATTCACCTAGTCTCTAATGCGATGGACCGTTGTTAGACAGCCACCCATGGTGACGGGCTTTCTTGATCAAGAATTGATAGAGAATTATTTATAAAATTAGATTTAATTAGTAATAGTGTTTGACACTAGCCCACGTCTAGCTGAAAGGTGAATCTAAATAGTCACATATAAATCAACAAGAAGGGATGAGGAGTTAATTAGAAATTAATTCCATAAGTAATTGGATTACTTATAAATCAGAGGGATCCATTGGATGGAAGAACCCAAGAATAAATTAATCGGATTAATTTATATTGGGCTTGCCCTTATTATTTAATAAGTTGGACTTATTAATTAATAAAATCTATTAGCTCATATATTTAATTGAATTAAATATATGATGGGCTTAATTATGTGGGCTTTAATTAAATTAAAATTAATTGGACCTTGTATTTTATTTAATAAAATCGGGCATTACACCATAATTAAGTTGTTGAAAAATTCTAGAAAAGGAAATTATCGACTAACAATTTCACTTTTTGGAAAGTGTCATGTTAGTCATCCTTTATTTGTAGTAAAGGATTAATTACTTTATGGATGGTAGAATGAACCTAGACAGATTCTAGTAAATCCATACAAGGTATATATATATATATATATATATATATATATGTAAATATTCTTATTTGGAATAACTAATGAACATATAACAAAGTAAGAAAAATAATTTGTTTCTCTCAAACTACTCCACTTGGGCGAACCCCCTCTTGTACACACTTGGTGTGTTTTTTTCTTCAATTTGTTTCTAGCAAATTGAGTTGAGTCCCAAGTTCCGGTGTAGTGTGAATGCAATTTTTGAAGGTTTCGACATTGACACCTTGCGTGAACGGATCAAACATAGGAGGTTTAAAATATGATTTATGATTTATGCACCTCTAGTTTTGTATCCAACTGTTAGCCCTGTTAATTTCATTGTCATTTATTTTTAACAACTACATCAATTGCCCTGAAACTCTAAGGGTACACTCCTTCGAACTATGATTTTATTGCGTTTTTATTTTAATTTTATGCATTTTATTATCGGCGCTTTCGCTTGCCCTTCCCGAGCCAATCCACTCCCACTTCAAGGTGCTTTCAAGTGGTACCAGAGCTAGATTTGATGTAGTGCCTTTTGTTATGTGTGAATAAGCATGACAATATGTTCTTTATTTCTTTTGAAGCATGATATATTTTTTGCTTATTCTTGACCAATTATGTGAGAAAATTAATTTGTTTAAATTTTTGTAATTTTGAATGATTTTAAAAAGAAAATGGTACTGTAGCAGTGCACTACCGACCTACAGTGGACAGTGCTTGCGGGCGGCCGTGCGGCCGCTCCACTGCTGCTGCTGTTGACGGCTGGGCCGTCTTTCGTCATTTTTTCGAAAAATTGAATTTTTCAATTTCTGCATATTTTCTGAAAAATATTAATTATTGCTAATTTAATTTTGAAGAAATTGAACTTTTTCTAGAATTAAATTATCTTAATTAATTTGATTTAATTGCGTGCATTGGATGAAGGGGGCTTAATTAATTTGATTTAATTGCATGCATTGAATGCCCTAGACCGCATGCATATCTTTTAATTTTTGTTGGGTGGTCGGTGAGCCCTTGTGATTTTATTCCTCTCTCCTCATTGTTAGCCTTGGAATAATAAGACTTGCTATCTCCCTCCTGATGTACTCCCCAAAAATTAGGGTTTCTTATTCAATTGTACTGATAGTAGTATAGGACATTTTTGGTGAAATTTTTTCTTTTTGTGCAAGCCATGGAGAAGAAGTTCCACAGAGAAGAAGGCTCACGAAGGATGAAGCCCACGGAGATGGCGGCCCATGGGGATATCACAAGGCCCATCTATATGTTGATGCGTAAAAAATACTTTGTAATAGCATAGGCCCACCCTAGAATGACCATAGACTCACTGTGGGTTTAGTGGGCCGGATAGGTTGGGCTCGTGATCATCCAACAGGGGTACGTTAGGTTTGATTACATGCGATGCATTTATTTAAATGCTTTAAGTATATGATACTTATTTATGCAATGTTAATTTGTGATGAGGTCTCGGTCTAAAACTCAAAATAACTCTCACTTGGTTGGACCAAGTTGAATATTCGGCCCATAATGGACTTGGATGAAAATGGTTTTGATCTGTCCAAGCCTTCATCCATAGCAATGTGGTGAGGGAGGTATCGATGTCCAAGTATGATCTCACGAGTCGTGGCATATTTGGAATAGAGGAAACCTGAATAATTATTGTGTACAAAGGAACATGTTCACCGTTTTCCTATATCACGAGTCGTGGGGGGAGACGAATGAAATATGAGTTGGTTGATGGGTCGGGCCTAACACCGAGTAACATGATTCGCTTGGAGTCCTCGGAATCTTATTCGATGAGAATGGTATTGGATACATTCCATGATGCTTTCGCCATGTGAATCGTAATAGTGGAGCATGGAAAATTCACTCGTGGATCCCAAGCCCAGTAGGAAATATTGTTCCCGAAACCCCACTTGAGAGTAGTGGGCTTTCATATAAATAGTGGGAGAGTTAAAGACTAAAGACCAAGTCTTTAAGCTTAATCATATATTACAATCATTCATTGATTTTTGTTTAATATTCTATTGTCTAGAAAATATCTAAGAATGCTTTAACCATGAAAATGGAGACTAATAAATTCAATGGCATGAACTACAACAAATTGGCTGCAAAATCTAAAGATTGTCCTAGATTTCGAGAACCAGAGCTATGTCTTGGACAAACCACTCCCAACAGCTTTGCCGGAAGGGTCCTGCCCGTAGAGCATGTCATGTTCCATAAATGGCTTGAGGACAATCGCAAGGTTCGTAGTATCATATTGGCTTCAATGTCCAATGATATCCAAAAGCAATATGATAAGCTGGATGATGTTTCCTCTATAATACTTCGCATGAAGGAAGTTTATGAGATTCCTGATAGGCATATTAGATATGCCACTATAAAAGAATTCTTCAAGAGCAAGATGGCCATAGGATCGTCTGTACAAAGTTACGAGGTTAAGATGGTATCCCTAGTGGAGAAGCTTGAAAACCTTAAAACTGGGCTTGACAATGACATGTATATTGACGTGATCTTTCAGTCACTTCCTCCATCCTACGACCTGACTATTATTAACTATAACATGAATGGACTTGAAAAGTCCATTCATGAGTTAATTAGTATGCTGGTCCAATACGAGGTGACGACCCACAAGTCTACGCGGCGGTATTGGTAGGAGAGGCTTCAACCTCCAAAGCGAAATGCAAGAGGGCTGGACGCTGGAAGAGGAAGAAGGGCAAGGGAAAAGTCATCGCATCCAAACTCCCGTGGAAATGGGCAAAGGGAGAGGAAAGGTTGGCGATTCTCAGCGGTCAAGGGTGAATGATGTCTGTAACCACTGCCACGGAAGGGGGCACTGGAAGAGGGAGTTCCCACAACTCCTCTCCAACCCAGGTATGTTTGTGATTGAAGAAATATGATAACTAATTCTACTTCTTGGGTATTAGATACTGGCTGTGGAGCTCACATCTGCAATAACTCCTAGGTGTTGGAACGAAGCAGAATGCTAAGTAAGGATGAAATGATTGTAAGGCTAGGCGATGGGAAGACCGTCACTGCGGAAGCGGTGGGATCTCTTGACTTAGTCATTAGTGATCGTATTCGGATAGAATTAAAAGAATATTATTATGTACCAAGCATGATCAAGAATATTATTTCCATTTCTTCTCTAGACAATGATGGTTATGTATTTGCGATCAATCAAATGGTTTTTTTTTTAATGATAATAACTCTCATATTCTTGATACATTAGTGAATGGTCTTTATATTCTCCAACAGTCTAATTCGATTATGACTGCCCAACACAAATGAAAACTGGATAATCATGAAAACGCACAGCTATGGCACGTAAAGCTAGCCCATATCTCATAAGATAGGATGAAGAAATTGGTAGACTCTAAGAGTCTAAAGGTAGATGATTTGGACAAGCTACCGACTTGAAAATCCTGTCTGAAAGGGAAAATTACTAAGAAGCCTTTTGTTAGACAAAGTGCACTTTTGAACGGTCTTTTGGATTTGATCCATATAGACGTCTGTGAACCATTAAATACTCCGACTAGAGGAGGATAGTCGTACTTCATAACCTTAACAATTAAATACTCACTTTATGGTTATGTTTACCTAATGAGATACAAGTTTGAGGCCATTGGAAGGTTCAAGGAGTACAAACTTAAAGTCCAGAATCAAAATGGCCGTAAAATTAAAGCCCTTCAGTCAAATCTAGGTGAAGAGTATTTAAGTGGTGAATTCATTGATTATTTAAAGGAAAATCGAATTCAATCTCAATGGACACCTCCTGGAATGCCACAACTGAATGGCGTGGCAGAAAGGAGGAATCGAACCCTATTGGACATGGTTCGATCCATAATGAAATTGCCCCCTTCCTTATAGGGTCACGCTCTTGAGACGGCGGCCAAATTACTTAAGATGGCGCCATCTAAGAGGGTCCCCTAGACACTATATGAGATATGGCATAGAAAACCTACATCCTACAAATATTGGAGAGTGTGGGGGTAGCCCCGCATAAGTCAAGAGGCTAGTAGGAGACAAACTAAACTCGAGGTCTGGTCTGTGCAGGTTTGTCGGATATCCAAAAGAAACTGCAGGATACTACTTCTATGATCTATTTGAGCAAAATTTTTTTGTCGCAAGAAACGCAGTGTTCTTGAAAAAGGATTTTCCTATGGATAGCTGAAGCGATGAGGTGCTACTTGAGGAAACAAGTGAGACACCTCGGCAGAAGGAAGGAACATCATTTGAGCCTATAGTTCCTAATGATAGTGCTCCAGCCCTCCGTAGGTTGACCAGGGAATCGTGACCACCTAATAGGTACAGATTCCCGGGACTGACTACTCATTTGGACAATGATCTAAAGACGTGCGGAGAAGCAATGTCAAACATCAATTTGGATAAGTGGTTTGAGGCCATGAGGTCCAAAATGGACTCGATGGGTTCAAATCAAGTTTGGCTCCTCGTAGACCCACCTAAAGGTGTTAAGCCTGTTAGGTGCAAATGGATCTACAAATGTAAGCTTGGAGCTGATGAGAAGGTTACAGCTTCAAGGCTAGGCTCGTGGCAAATGATACACTTAACAACCCGGTGTCGATTTTGAGGAAACCTATTCACCCGTAGCTATGGCCAAGTGCATCGGATTTTGCTTGCCATAGCACCATGGTATGACTATGAAAAATGGCAGATGGACGTGGAAACGACTTTTCTCAATGGTTTCATTGAGGAAGAGATCTACATAGGTCAGCCGGAGTGCTTAACTTTCACTGGAGAAAAACAAAAGATCTGTCATCTCCAAATATCCATTTATGGCCTCAAACAAGCTTCCCGAAACTGGAACATGTGTTTTGATGAAGTCATATGGGGTTATGGTTCCATAAAAAATGAATTTGATCCTTGTGTATACAAGAAGATCAGTGGGAACGCGATTGCGTACCTTGTACTTTATGTAGACGACATCCTACTCATTGGGAATGATGTCGGACATCCCCTATGCTTTAGCCATAGAAAGCATTCAGTATGTTGTCCAATGACCAGGTGCGATGTCAGGCATGCGCTGGGGAGGCGCACTAGAGCCAATTAAGACAGTACTTAAGTACCTAAAAAGGACTAAAGATATGTTCTTGATTTACGATAATGGAGAATTGATATTGGAAGGCTATAGTCACGCTTTCTTCCAATCTGACGATGATGATGCCAAGTCAATCAGATTTTATATTCAAGCTGAATGGTGGTGTGGTTGTTTGGAAAGTTCCAAGCAGGATACCATAGTGGATTCTACCACGGAAGCTGAATGCACAGTGGTTTCAGAAGCTGCTAAGGAAGCGATTTGGATGAAAAACTACATCCAAGAATTGGGTGTGGTACCTAGCATTGCTGAGCCCGTGGTTAGCTATTGAGATAGCAATAGGCCGATAGCACAAGCAAAGGAACCTAGATCTCATCACCGTTCCAAATATATTCTTAGATGCTACCGTCTGCTTAGAGAGATGGTGAGCAGAGGTGACGTCAGGATGGACTAAGTCAGCTCAGCAGAAAACATAGCGGATCCACTTACTAAGTCGATGCTGCAAATCGCCCATGCTTGGCATCTAGATAATATAAGTTTGAGGTCGATGTGTGATTGGCTATAAGTCAAGTGGGAGATTGTTAGAGTAGGTGACCTGAAAGCCAATTGGATTGACATGCTTGTAATTTATTCTGACAATAACTCGATTTTATGTAATATTATTCAGTGAATAAAATGAGTATTCGCTATTGACATTTCATTTATTGTGCTCATTATATTTATGTTTGCATTCTTTGAAACATCACAACAAAGTCCACAGACCACCTTGAACAACTGGGCAATAGTTGGATTACACATTGGATGGCGGTCATGAAACCAATTGTTTAGGGTTACGTATGAAATATTCCAAGTCGAGGACCTCGGGAATTGATATTGAAGTGTCCTATGGAGGATTGCATTTAATAGTTGCATTCATTTGATGAGTGTCGTGTTTTATTAGCGACAAACGTGGGACGTCTATGTGATCTTAATGGGTCGATTTACTAGGTGTTTAATTGACTAATTGACTTGCGGGGATCGTCATATGGAAGCCTTGGAGGCTTGGTCGGTATGACTTGAGTCCCCACTTCCAATTGTACGGGAGTAGTCCTCAGATTTGAACAACCGTGACAGTCGCATGCATGCACGTTTTGAGTGTTAACGCATCTCCAAGTGCATAGGAGACACCTCTATCACGTTTTGACAAAGGATGGATCCTCTTCCTGGAACTCAAGGCTATGATTACCATATCTGTGTATAATTATTTAGGAAATAATTACATTATAGACAACAACAGAACTTCTCTCCCTCTCCTACACTCTCGGTTGTCCCTTCCTCTCTCACTAGGTGAGAGTTTGGATTTGATCCCTTCTAGGAAAGCGATCAAGGCCTCTATCCGTTCGGTTGTAGTGTGGATCATCTTTGGAGGATTCCTATGTTGGAATCTTGGGTGAACAATTTTACACAACTAACCGGTTACAAAGTTGAATTTTTCAAGAGGTATTCTCACTAGGTACCTCTTATCTTGATTTTATAATCATGGCCTCGTATGAACTTTTCTATTCTCATTTTCATACTACATCAAACGCCAGAGAACACCAAGGGCACTGTTACAATAGGTGACTAAAAGCCAATTAGATTGACGGTTTTGAGAATCATTCAAGAAATCTTTATTTAATCAATATTGTTTTGACGAATATTGTAAGTGTTCGTCTTTGGTTCATGTGTCTTTTGTGCTTACCAATTTCATTAGGCATTGCTTTCACATCGCGACAAATGCCAACAGACCATTCAATAACTCATGTAGTTGGATTGCACATTGGATGGCGGCTATAAAACCAACTTCTGAGGCTTGGTTTGAAACGTTTCAAGTCATGAACCTCAAAACTGGGCATCTAGACTCCTGTTGAGACTTGGGCTGAGTATTGCATTCATTGGATGACTGCCGCGTTTCATCGGCGACAAATGTTTTACGTTTATGCAATTCGGTGGGTTGGTTGACAAGGTGGTCAACTGACTGAACTGACGCGCGGGGATCATCATATGGAAGTCTTAGAGGCTTGGTCAATATGACTCGAAACCCGGCTCCGATAGTATGTGAGTAGTCCTCAAACTTGAGGAATGATGACAGTCACGTGCATACGATGACTGTATATTGGATCCGTATGAGAGGTGATTGTGTCACAGACATGATCATCATACGCCTTGTCCATTACAATCGGAGTATGTAGCTAGGACGGTGAGCTCCAAGAAGAGGATCCATCCCCTCTCCATATGTGACAGCGGTATCTCCTATGCACTGAAGATACATTCACGCTTTATGAACTTGTGGCCAGCGTCGTTGATCAAATAGAAAAAAAGAGGTTCCTATGTCGAGAAACTTGGTGTAAAGTGATCTGAAGTATTAAGTATAGACGTATAGTCCAAGATGGGAACCAACACCTAATTCCATGCCCTAAACTAAGGCCAAGATATGGTAGACGGAAGGACCGGGCCGTATGGACTCAGGAGCCTAAATATTCACACGGCAATTCACCTAGTCTTTTGTGCCATGGTCGTTGCTAGACAGCCACCCATGGTGACAGGCTTTCTTGATTAAAAGTTAATCAAGAAATATTAATTAAATTAGATTTAATTAATAATAGTTGGACACTAAGCCAAGTCTAGCTGAAAGGTGAACCTAAAGAGTCCCACACAAATCACAAAGACAGGACAAGGAATTAATTTTGAATTAAGTCCATAAGATGTAAGTAATTAGATTACTCGCACATGGGGTCCATTGGATGGATAATCCAAGTTTAAATTAATTGGATTAATTTCAAGGGGCTTAACTTCATTAATTAATAAAGACTATTTGGGCTTCAGTATTTAATTAGATTAAAAACCTAGTGGGCTCAATGAAATGGATTTTATTAAGTTGAATTTAATTAAAATTCATCTGGCCTTGAACTTATTTTACATAAACTTAGCCTAATGATTAAGGCTCTCTAGCAAAATTGATTGAGGGGAAGTTGATCAAAGAATTACATTTTTGGAAATTGCTAGTTTGGTCATAATTAGACACTTCTCTATTTAGAATGGATTGAAGAGTTGGCTTGTAGATAATAGAATGTATCTAAACACATTCTTATTTATCTATTCAAGGTATATAAATATATTTTGTGTATGACTATTAGGTAATAATTCATTGCACAATACAACACAAAATATTCTCCTCCTCCATCATAGTTTTGGCCACCCCTCTATCATTCTGAAAGGATGATTTTTTATCTTGATTTCTGCTATCAAAGGTATCAAGGTCTCGATTTTTGGTGTGGTGTGGATCACCTTTGGAGATTCCTATTTTGGAATTTCGGGGGAACGTTCAGCGAAGCTAACCGGTTGGAAGCTTGAAATTTAAGAGTTAAATTTTCATTTTACTTTTCGCTTCTATTTTACTTTTTGCAAACCATAGCTTCGTATGGTTATACTTTATTGTTGCGTAATTTTCATACTACATCAAACGCGCGGGAACTCCAAGGATACACCCCTTGGATTCGTTGTTTTTATGCTTTAAATTTAATTGTTATATGCGTTTTTGTTACCGCTTCTGCTAGTCCATTCCCGGGCCGTACAACAGGATCCTTTCAAGGGGTATCAAAGTCCGATTCGATATAGAGGCTATCGATTTTATGTGAAGAAGCATGCCAATATATTTTAATAATTTTTTAAGCATGTTTTAATTACTTATTTTATTGATAATTATGTGATTAATTGGTTGATTTAAGTATTTGAGAAAAAAATGGATTTTTCTGTAAATACTTGGATTTTATTTTTCAGTTTAATGTGTGGGATCAAAAAAAATAACAAGTATTGTAGTAGTGAACTTCCGGCTGGTGCTGCACAGCGTGCACGCACAGGTAGCGCGTGCAGGCGCGCTACACAGGGACTACACGCTTGTGCGGCCGTCTATGCGCAGGCGCTGGGGCGCTGCGCAGACGCTGCGTGCAAGCCATCTGTGCGCTCGTGCGTTCTGGCACGGGAGCCAACATGCGACCGTCTGCTCACGGCTGTAGGCCAGCAATGGTCGGCTGGGCCATTTTTTTGTCGTTTCTCTGAAAAATTGAATTTTTTTACTTTCTGCGCATTTTATGAAAATTATTAATTTCTGCTAATTTAATTTTGGATTAAATTAGATTTTTTCTGAAATTAAATTGCTTTATTAATATGGTTTATTTTGTGCATTGGACGAACATATTTTGATCATCCTTTTAATTACAACTTTTTCTACATATAATTATTTTTTCTGGTATTAGATATCATGGTTTTTATTATACATGGAATGTATTATTTTTGTCTATTATGTGTACTTGGATTATTATGCTAGTTTCATGAAAATGGATGATCATGGAGCCCTTGACCATTTGAATGTATTTTTTTCGGTAAAGGTAAATTGCATAAATAGATAAAAAGTAAAATACAACCACACGGTTCAAGCAGTTGAGGACTCGTCAAACCAAGGGATCCTCCAAAATCGGTAAAGAGCACATGTACTAACTACTGAGGGGAGGGTATGACTATGCATAACATGTCTAATCTCCTCAATACAATCCTAGCAAGGTGTTATATGTACGGCTAGTATGCTGAAAGATCCATTGATTCCATTCTTGCCATAAGTGCTACACTAACGACGCCAACAGTGCACAGTATGAGGCGTTGATGATGTGCTTCCCACTCCATTTTAGCGGCATCCACTCTACGAAAATATTCCACGATCGAGTAGGCCATCGGACCCTTATAGTCCTCTGAATATCTGCAATGCACTGACGGACATAATGGCACTGAAAGAATAAATGTTCATGTGTCTCAAAGATCCCATCTTGGCAAAGGACACATGCCTTACTGGTGTGGTGCAGCCATGGTTTGTCAAGAGTAGATAACTTCCCCAAAATGGCAAGTTACAAGATAAATTGGTTGTGGGAAATCTTGAAAGGACCCAAGAATAGTGAAGTCCAGCCTACCTTGGGTCCTTGAGAACAAAAGAGATGATACATTGTCGTCGTTTGAATGTATTTATTTATTCTATTTATGTTGGGTGAGCCGATGTGCCCTTTTATTATCTCTCTCCTTCCTTCATTCTTTGCCTTGAAAAAATAAGGCTTGCTTTCCTTCCCCACTATGTAGTCCCCTCGATTGCTGATCGAGGTTTCTTTTTTAAATTGTAATGAGAGTAAATTAGGTTTTTTTTGTGAGGATCTTTTTTCACAAAAGTAAGCCCATGGAGAAGAAGGTCCATAGAGGAGGCCCACGGAGGAGTTACAAGGCCCATCTATATATTCATGGGTAAATTAAATTTGTAATGGCATAGGGCCACCCTACTTTAGACTCACTGCGGACTCAATGGGTTGCATAAGTTGGGCTCATGATCATCCAACAGGGGTGTGCTAGGTTCTTTTGCGTGTGATGCTTTTTTAATTTAAGTGTTTGATGATTATGCATGCAAAACAATCATGTGATCAGGTCTCAGTCAACACTCAAATTTAAGTCTCACTTGGTTGGAGCAAGTTAAAGTGTTAGGCCAAATTGCCACTACCCAAGTGTGGTCTCATGAGTCGTGGTACATTTGGAATAGAAACAAGCTGCACCATTGTTGTGAACAAAAGAACACACTCATTATTCCCCTGTCTCATGAGTCGTGGGGGGCAACAGTTGAGGTATGATTTGGTTGATGGGTTGAGACTGACACTAAATGAATATTAAGCCCATAATGGACTTGGGTCTAAATGGTGTTTCGATTTGTTCAAGCCTTCCATCTATAACAATATCATGATGAGGCTACCACTATCCAAATGTGGTCTCACGAGTCGTGGCATATTTGGTATAGAAGGCAAGCTACATTATTGTCATGAACAAAGGACACGGTCATTGTTTTTCTGTCTCACGAGTCATGGGGGGGGGGACAATTGATGTGTGATTGGGTTGATGATCGGGCTTAACATTGAGTAGCATGATTCACTTGGAATCCTCAGAATCATGTGAAGAGGTGAGGCAAAACATCTTAGGAATCTCATCGAATGAGAATGACATTGGTTGCCTCCCACAAGCCTTTTACATGTGAATCGTAAAAGTGGGGCATGTAAATTGTTCTTGTGGATCCCAAGCCCACGAGGAATGGATTTTCCAAAACCCCACCCAAGAGTGGTGGAATTTTGTAGAAATAGTGGGAGTAGTTAATGACTGAACGGCCAAGTCTTAACTCAAACACAATATTACCATAATCTATTTTATTTTCTGCTTTGCGTTTTGAATGCATGTCTAAGATTTGATTTTTATTTTTTATTTACTTTTGAGATTTATTTCATTTAATTAAACACAATTAATAAATTGCCGGCAAAGTCGGAGGATTGTCCTCAATTTCAAAACCTGGCTTATGCCATGGATAAGCCATTACCATATGACTTGCGAAAGTGGTCTTACTTAAAGAACATTTGACGTTCAGGATTAAGGCAGGAGGACAATCGCAAGGTCCACAGCATCATACCTGCTTTCATCATCCATGAGCATTTTGATAGGCTGGATGTCGTTGGCTTAATAATGCTCCACATAAATTGAATTTATGCAGCACTGAATAGGCATATTAGATATGCCGTGAAGGGAGTATTTTTCGAAGCCAAGATGACTTAAGATCGTCTGTACGTAAACATGGTGTTAAGATGCTATCCCTTATGGAGAAGCTCTAAGACTTCAATGTTGATCTTAAAATGAGATGTACATTGACATAACCCTTCAGTCACTTCATCCCCCCCCCCCCCAACTTATTTATTATGAACTCTAGATCGGCTTAAGATAACCATTCATGAGTTGATAAAAATGGTTGGAACAATACGAGTCAACGATTGAAGAATCTGCGCCATCGATATGGATTTGGAGGCTTCAACACCAAGAACGAAAGGCAAGGGTATCAGACGTTGAATGAGGAAGAAGGATGGAGCAAAGTCAGTCGTTGCAAGCGCTTTGAGCGCTCCTATCCCTATGATGGGCTAGGGTAAATGAAAATGGAAAAATGGTTCGGCAGTCAAGATTTACACATGATGTTTACATATATTTCCAAGAGGTACTGGAAAAGGGAGTATCTCAACTCCGCTCCACCTAAGCTATGACATTTGTTTAACAAACATAATTTCTATTTCTATTCCCATGTGTTGGACACTTGCTCTCGAAGTGCATTTCTGCAAATGGTTTACAGAAATGAAAAGGAATAGATCGCTAAGTAACATATTCTTAAAGCTAGGCGATGGCTAGGCCATTACTGCAAAAGCTATAAGACTAAGTAAACTTAGCTATTAGTATTCATGTTAATATAGTTTACAATTATGTAACCCAACGTGATAGATTTTTGTTAGTCAATTGTTGGACAAATTAGACTATAAAAGATTCTTTTGACAATGAGTCTACTAAGTTATAAATTGTTGTACTTCATGTCATAATTGGATTATGAACGCTCAAAAACAAATGGCTAGATAGTCAAGAAAAAAACTTATAAAGAGTAGCTTGTATAAGCTAGGCCATATCCCTCCAGTTAGGATAAGTAAGTTGGTAGATTCAAAGAGTCTAGATATAAATTATTTGAGTTTCCTAACTTATGAATCCTTCTTGAGAAAGAAGAAAGTCGTGAAAGCATTTTGTGAGCAAAGAAATACTTGTCAAAACGATCTAGTGGATTAGATTCAAATACATCTATAGGTTACTGAGTACACATAAACTAGTAGAGGGTTCACAAGCTTAAAAACTTTTGAAAAAATCTAGCAATTAGACTTGAAGTGGAGAATCAAACTGGTTATGATACAAACCCTTCAATTGGATCGAGATGGTGTTTATTTAGTGAGAGTTCTTGAAGTATCTAAATAAGAATGGGATTCTCATTCAGTGACATTCTTCCTGAAGAAAGGATGTTGATTTCTCTTGGATAAGGAAGAAATCGAACATTGATTGTTCATAGTTCAATTGGTATTTTACTGAATTACCTGGCCCATCGGGATATAGACTTTCAAAAATCGTCAAGTTGGAAAACATGGCATTTTTTTAAGGTTGTGATCCAAACACCATATCTGATATGGATTGGCAAGCCTGTATCCTAACAAAATCTTGAGTATAGTGAATAGTCCTGCATACGTCAAGGGACTACTTGGAGGCAAATTAGACTCGGAGTCTGATTTATACAGGTTCATTATGGAATAATGCAAACATTATTTGTAATCAAATCTTCACTTACTATATTTAAGTTCTCTAGAGGACGATCTGAAAGCACCAGTTACTTGATAGGTAAGTGTTTCTGAATCTAACCGGATAAGGAGAAGCATTTTAAGACATCGACTGGATAAATGGATTGGAGCCATAATATCCGTTGTGGAGCTCAAACTAGGTTTGAACATCCTATATCTAGAATACTTATTATGACAAGTTCATGAGGTATATGACTTAGTCAAGGATAATGTGGAAGGTTAATGGGAGCTCAATTGTGTTCTTAGTGTTCTAGATGTTAAAAACATCATTTGGAATGATAGAAGATGTTGTGGAACTCTAAAACACAAATATTGTTCATAAAATTCTCCATATAGGAATTGAATCCCTGTCTAGGGATAAGCTATCCAAGATTCAGTCGTGGTAGACTAATGAGGAGCTTAGATGTTTTACATCCCCTAACTCTTTGTTATAAGCATCATGGAAATGTTATTTGGTGCACTAAGTTTGATTTTGCTTATGCTTTTTAAGCATAACAATGGATATTGAATGTGCACCGATGAGACAATAGATAGCTATTGGAGGGCTATCTTTAATACCTGAATAAGGATTGAAGAAAAGCTCTTGTGCTCATGCACTCAGGGACGTTCCTTTAACTATCTCTCATTTTAATTTTAATCCTTGAGTTGCATGTCATGATCCACATTGAGGGTAATGTGGATTTTAAGTGTGGGGGTATGGTTATATGCATGTTGAATTTGGTTGTTGTTGGTTGATTGAATATGCTTGTTGAATTTAGTTGTTGTTGGTTGTTGAATATGCTCATTGAATGTGCTTGGAAGGATTTTTGTGCTTGATTAAAAAAAAAATTGATTTTTGATATGCTTGGTGCTTGGTGGAAATGCTTGATGAAAGCTTTTGAGGGATGAACCTAATGAAAAAAATTTCCTTTCCTTTTTTAAGTTGACTTGAAATGAAGAACTTTTTGACAAATCTTTGTGGAAAATTTTGACATGATGAAACCTTTTCAACTTTGGACCACTCTTGACTTAATGACATTATGTGAAAAAGAATACATGTTTTATATTTAAGGATAATTCACAAGTTGAAAACTTATTTTTACCAAAATGATTTGAATTGAAATCTTTTGTTATAGGATTAGTGGACTAAAGCACACCTCGCAAGATTTTGAGCTTATCATTTTCATAAAATATTTCATTCTTTCTTGAGAGAAAATACTTCTACGACTTTTTGTTCCTAGAACATGCTTTGAATCACATTGAGACCACATAATTATGACTACACAAATTGTCATGATTTTATAGTGATTTAATCTTCCTTTTTGAGCCAAAATTTTTCCTAATCTTGTGAATTTATAGCATATTCAACTAAAAAGGGATGATATGGGATAAAGATGGCAAAGTTGAGCTAAAAATGGGAATTGAAGGCACCAAAAAAGGAAGAAAAGATTTCAAGGCAGTTTTGCGGGATTGACTAAATGTGCCCACGCTCAGTGATTTGGTCAACAAGGATGAAGAAAGGAAAGATGCGATTTTCGCAAGAGAAAAAAAAAGAATAATTTGTTGAATTTTGGAAAGGATTCCTTGAAATACATGATTGATGATTTGTTGACATTTTAGAAACCAATGTCTAGATTCGTAGGAGGCTTTTATTATAAATAGGGGGGTCTCTCCATTTGTTTAACACACTTTGAATTGAATAGACAATTTTATTTTCATATTATCTCTTTAGTCTCATTGCCTAGAGTTAGTGGTATTCCACTTTCTAGTGTGTTCTTTCATTAAAATGTTCAACAAATTTTATCATTTTCTGGTTAAGGTTAAGGTGATTGCTTGATTCGTAAATTATTGTGAGATCTAATCTGCTCTTTTTACACTTGTAAATAAGTATTCATGTTATTCTCTGTGCCCTTATTACAAACATCTAATTTATGAATAGTGTGGCCAATTGTTCATTATGAAGAAGGTTTGCTTAGCTAATTGAACTTTACAAACCCATGTAATTGTTTATTTAGTTCAATACTTAGTAGCAACGTAGCAGAATTAATTACGTCAAAGTAGTTAGTTATGTTATAGGGAATGCATTATCTAATTTAAACGAATTATCCCCATAGGAATTTGTTAATTAGAATTGAGCCTTTCTAATTCTTAATGTTATTAATAGATTAAATTTTGTGGACGTTCCCAGTTTTGTCTATTAATTAGGGATCTCGTCAACGGTCGTACCTTGGTTGACAAAAAGATAAGAAAATACGAAGTTGTTAGGTCGTACTAATGACCATAACTTATTTATTTGTTTATACAAGTATTACATTTGCATTGGTGATCAACTCACAGAATCAAGTATGAACCTGACTTTAACCGGAAAAGCCCTTTCTCATATTTTCATCTTTTGATATAATTCGCTTTCTAGTTAATTTAGTTTTTAATTATCCTCCTTTACAATCAAAACCCCCGAATCATTTTCCTTTTTCTGAAATCAATTTAACACCGACCCTGTGGAATCGACCCTACTCCCACTCCTACAAAGTGTTAGTAGAAATTATTTTTTGTGGTCTCTACGCCCATTAAATTTTGGCGCCGTTGCTGGGGACTGGTGTTTTCAAATAGATTTCTTTGTTGCTTATTACTTGATTTTTATCATTATTGATGCCAAGGTCTTCTTGTACAGGTAAACTAGAATATGATCCCGAGATCAAGAAGACCACAGGTCGACTTCTTTGGGAGACTAAGCAACAATCTGAAGGAACATTCGCTCCCTATGAAGACGGAAAGGACATAAAGTTGGAATTCATAGAATCCTCTAGCGAATCTGGAGAAGAAATCATGGCTTTGATTCCTGAAAGATCAATCAAGGATATGACATCGCCTCATCTAAACCAGCAGCCACTATGCATTGAGTACCCGAATTTGGAGGTAAACTTTGAACTAAAATCTGGATTGATTTATTTACTTCCTACCTTCCGTGGTCTCGTAGGTGAAGATCCACATAGACATCTAAAGGAATTTCATGTGGTGTGCTCCGGAATGCGACCACAAGGGATCAGTGAGGAACAAGTTAAATTGAGGGCCTTTTCCTTCTCTCTTGCCGATCAAGCTAAGGATTGGCTATACTTCCTACCTTTGGGATCCATCAAAACTTGGATGATCTCAAGAGATAGTTTCTTGAGAAATATTTTCCTGCTTCATGAGCCACAACAATTCGAAAGGAGATCAGTGGAATTTGCCAATTTGCAGGAGAGAGCCTTCTTGAATATTGGGGAAGATTCAATCAATTAGTGAAAAACTGCCCTCACCATCAGATCCCAGACCACCTGTTAATCAAGTACTTCTACGAAGGTCTGTCAAGCATGGATAAAAAGTTGATAGATGCAGCTAGTGGAGGTGTACTGTTCAATAAAACCCCAACCAAAGCACGTAATCTGATTTCAATTATGGCATCCAACACGTAACAGTTCGGGGTCAGATGCGATGATCCACCAAGAAGAAGCAATGAGGTAAGTATTCTTGAGGATCGTTTGAATAGACTCACATCCCTTGTTGAAAAAATTATTGTAGATACACATCAACAAGTCAAGGCATGCGGCATTTGCACTTGAACGGGGCAAGCAACCAACATATGCCCAACTGTTCAAGAATCAACCACCGAACATATGCCATAGGAGGATTCACCGGACAACAACAGAGAAAATATGACCCTTTCTCCAACACCTACAACCCCGGATGGAGGGATCATCCTAATTTGAGCTACGGTACCCAACCCCAAAACTTTCAAAGACTGCAATACAGGTCATCTATACCATCTCCTCCGCCTAATCCCACGCCTAGTGAATCTCTCGAAGATATGATGAAAGCACTAGTGACCAACATATGACAACTCCAACAACAAACACAGCAGTTTCAACAGCAGACTTAAACGAGTATTCAAAATCTGTAATCTCAAATCACTCAACTGGCGTCGTCTGTTAGCAAACTGGAGTCCCAAGGTAAGCTACATTCTCAGTCTGTCATTAACCCTAGACAAAATGCTAGTGCTATTGTGCTTTGCAGTGAAAAAAAATTGCAGGAAAATGTGGATGAAAATGGCACTAAACGCGGGCATGCTTTGAAGAGAAAGCCAGAGAAAGAAATTGAAGTCCCACAAGAGCAGATCGAACCCAAAGAGGACTATCTAAAAGCTTTGGTAACTAGACCCTCCTTCCCAAAAAGATTCACCAAATCAAAGGAGGAAGAAGAGAAGGAGATTATTTAAACATATCGCAAAGTGGAGGTAAACATCCCCTTACTTGATGCAATCAAGTAAATACCCCGATATGCGAAATTCCTCAAAGATTTGTGCACTAGCAAAGTAAAACTCAAAGGAAACGAACGGGTAAGTAAGAGGAAGAATGTATCTGCAATCCTGCAACAAAAACTATCCCCAAAGTGCAAGGACCCTGTTACATTTTCTATACCATGTAAAATTAGTTTGATTGTCATAAAGAGTGCTATATGTGATCTTGGAGGTTCTATTAATGTTATGCCCCTCACCATTTTTGACTCTTTAAATGTTGGTCCATTAAAAGAAACATGGGTAGTCATCTAACTTGCGGATCGCTCAATAGTCTACCTCGAAGGAGTCCTCAAAGATATTCTAGTACAGGTAAATGCGTTGGTTTCCCCACAGACTTTTACGTGTTGGATATGAGGGAGGACAACTCCCCCAATTCCACATCAATCTTGCTAGGAAGACCATTTCTCCAGACAGATAGAACGAAAATTGATGTGCACAGTGGAAGTCTCACCATGGAATTTGACGGTGAAATAATAAGATTCAACATCTATGCATCCTTGAGATACCCAACTGATTTACCCACCACTTTTCTTGTAGATATTTTTTACCCTCTTGTGCAGAACTTCGCAGCAACTAACAGTGAGAATCATGTGAAATACACATTGGAAGAAAGCCTCAAGCTAGAAAAAGCAAAAATTCTAGAAGAAAACATGGTCATGGATCCGAGCATCCATGAAACCATTTTTGAGCTTGAAGCTCTTCGAACCTTACCTCTCAATCTTACTTTCATTAAAATACCGCACTCTCATACCAAAATTGTTCCCTCTATACTACAGTCACCCGCATTAGAATTGAAGGTGTTGCCAGAACACCTTAAATACGCCTTCTTTGGGGAGAACAAAACATGGTCGGTAATCATTTCAAACAAACTCACTAGTCTTGAGGAGAAAAACTGATCCGAGTGCTTTACGAGTTCCAGGAAGCCATTGGGTGGACCATTGCGGACATTAAGGGATTAAGCCCTTCATCTTGCATGCACAGAATACTCCTAGAGGAAGGCACTAAAGCTTCAAGGGAAGCTCACGCCTACTAAACCCTTTGATGATGAAACTGGTAAAAAAGGAGATCTTGAAACTGCTCGATGCAGGTATGATCTTTCCGATTTTCAATAGTGAGTGGATAAGCCTGAATCAAGTGGTGCCAAAGAAAATAGGTATAACTGTAGTCGAAAATTATTTTGGAAATTTGGTACCTACTCACGTTCAAAATGGTTGGCGAGTTTGTATCGATTATAGAAAGCTTAATGCCGCCACTAGAAAAGATCATTTTCCACTCTCATTCATAGATCAAATGTTAGAGAGGTTAGCCGGTCGTTCTCACTATTGTTGTCTTGATGGGTATTTAAGTTTCCATCAAATTCCAGTAGGAACTTTTGCTTACAGAAGAATGCCCTTCGGTTTTCTCCAACTTTGTTGAACAATTAATAGAAGTTTTCATGGACGATTTCACTGTTTATGGAAATTCTTTTGAAGATTGTTTGGAGAAATTAACTAAGGTCCTTGAAAGATGCATAGAAAAGAACCTCGTACTGAATTATAAAAAATGTCATTTCATGGTAGATCAAGGTTTAATTTTAGGGCATATCGTATCATCTAGGGGGATAGAAGTAGATAGGTCTAAGATAGACGTCATAAAATCTTTGCCTTACCCCACCAGTTTGCCAAAGATTCGTTCCTTTCTTGGTCATGCAGAATTTTATCGACGGTTTATCAAGGACTTCAAAGATCGCCCAACCATTGTGTGCATTGCTGCAGAAAGATGCAAATTTTGAGTTTGATGAGGATTGTGCAAAAGCCTTTGATAAGTTGAAAGACTCCCTAACATCAGCACCAGTGATTCGGCCCCCAATTGGAACCATCCTTTCAAAATAATGTTTGACGATAGCAATCATGCCATCGGGGCTGTCCGAGGCCAAATGATTGGAAAAGATCCCCGTGATATACTATGCTTCACGAATGTTGGACAGTGCTCAAAGCAGCTACACAACAACAGGAAAAGATCTTTAGGCTGTCGTTTTTCCTTTAGAAAAATTTCGCCACTATTTTCTTGGAACTAAAGTTGTTGTTTATTCTGACCATGCAGCGTTGAGATATCTATTATCAAAGAAAGAAGCAAAGCCACGACTAATAAGATGGATATTATTGCTGCAAGAATTTGATATAACCATTAAAGACAAGAAAGGAGCGGACAACCTCGTAGCTGACCATGTTAGCCGATTGATCACCGATGAAAACCCACCACCTTTAAATGATGAGTTCCTAGATGAACATCTTCACATTGTTCAAGGAGTCACCCTATGGTACGGTGACATAGTCAATTTCTTAGTTACCAGTATTCTCCCACGAGATTTGACTAGAGTAAGAAAAGACAAAATCAAAAGCTATGCCAAATACTACGTATGGGATGAACCTTACTTTGTGGAAATAGTGCTCGAATCAAATCATTTGAAGGTGCGTACCTGAAATTGAAATTCCCTCGATTCTTGAGTTTTGTCATTCATATGCATGTGGAGGTCATTTTGGACCAAAAAGGACTGCATGAAGAGTGCTAGAATGCGGCTTGTTTTGGCTAAGTATGCTCAAAGATCCATATCTATTTTTTAAATGATGAGAAAATTGATAAAAAGTGAGAAACTTTGGCTGGCCCTCGCAATCAAATACCCCTTTCCCCAATACTTGTGTGTGAAGTGCTTGATGTATGGGGCATCGACTTTATGGGTCCCTTCCCATCTTCTTTTGGCAAATCTTACATCATTTTAGGAGTACATTATGTGTCCAAATTGGTAGAAGCAAAGGCTACTCGGGCTGACGATGCTAAAACTATTGTGGAATTTGTCAAGACTAAAATTTTCTCTAGATTTGGTATGCCAAGAGCAATCATAAGCGACTGAGGGACCCATTTTTGCAACAAGGTGGTTGAAGCATTGTTCAAGAAATACAATATCACTCATCGAATATTGACTGCCTACCATACCCAAAAGAATGGCCAAGCGAAAGTCTCCAATCAAGAAATCAAATCCATACTCGAGAAAACGGTGAATCCCAACTGAAAGGATTGGAGCACACGGTTGGATGAAGCACTTTGGGCTTATCATACGACGTACAAGACTCCCATAGGCATGTCTCCATATCATTTGGTTTATGGTAAATCTTGTCACCTCCCTGTCGAACTTGAGCATAGGGCATATTGGGCAATCAAGCAATTCAACTTGGCAATGGATGAAGCGGGAGGACAAAGAAAGTTGCAACTACAAGAATGTTGAGTTACAGAATGACGCCTATGAGAACGCAAACATTTACAAGGAAAGGGCCAAAGCATTCCATGATCACACCATTTCTCGAAAAGAATTCATTGTTGGACAAAAAGTTCTACTCTTCCACTCCAAACTCAAATTGTTTCCAGGTAAATTGCGTTCTCGATGAATCGGACCTTTTATTGTCACTAATGTTTTCCCTCATGGTGCAGTTGAAATCAAGAGTCCCACAACACACAAGGTATTCAATGTGAATGGATACCGGCTCAAGCCTTTCTACGAGGATTTTCAAGCACCAACAATTGAGAAAATCGAACTCGTGGAGCCCACCTTCACCTAAATATACCACTCTTAGTCTAGCTAAAGACGTTAAAGAAAGACGTTAGATGGGAGGCAACACATGAAATTTCTATCATTTCATTCTCTTTCTTGTTTGATTTTAGTATTAGTGTTTTTATTAAAGTCTTGCAAAGCGTGCCCATATTTAATGAAACATCCAAATCTGTTCAGAATACCAACCCGAACAAATTTGTTGATTTCATTATGCATGCCCACGCTTAAAGGGTCTTCCTAACCTGTTTGGCTCACTCCATCAAAACAGATTTATTGTTCCCTTTAGAGTGCCCACACTTAGTCTAATTTTCTAGGCTGTCAAAACTCAACACCAACTCTTATTTATTTTCCTTTTTATCAATTAAATAATAATAATTTTAAAAAAGAGAAAAATCAAAAAATCAAGATAAAAGAGGTCAAATAAGTCAAAAACCCTTATTCATATTTTTAAAGCTTTGACCATGACCCTCTCTCTTTCTCTAACAGCAGCTCTCGCCACCGCCTACCACCGCCATCTTAACAAAGCAACTCCAGCCTCGTCGTCGTGCGCCGCCGTCGCCTGCATCCCGAAGCTGGCTGCTGCTTCTTATCTCTCACGCAACGCACAACCACCACTTCGCTGCCGTCGTCGTTGCTTCATCACCTTCAACGTGACCCCGTCAATAGGAATTCATTTCCGCCATCCAGTCGTAGTCGTCGCATCACCGTTCAAGGGTCGTCATCGTTTGACTTCTCCAACCAACATCGCGAAAACCCATCGCGCCGCTGCTGTTCCACACGACATCTCTCTCTCTCTCTCTCTCTCTCTCTCTCTCTCTCTCTCTCTCTTCGCCATCGCACAACCGCCCAGAACAACCCGCCACAACAGCCTGACGCAACACCACCGTCATTGTTTTGCTACTACTCCTTGTTTCCCTTGCAACGCAGCTAACCACGTAGCCGAACCCAGCACCCAGATCCACTGTCACCTTTTCACTGACTACCTCACCTCTGTTCCAACGTTTCGGCTCGCAACCACTCCACCGCCAACCACCACCGTCACCACTACTCCGAGGCTATCTCCGCTGGTGCACGATTTTTCTATTCCTTTTCGTTCTATATCTTTTTCTATTTTCTTTTTATTTCCTCTTGTTTTGTTTTCTCTAAGATAATTTAGGATGAGTAGCCACAAATGGAGTCGAGAAGAAGGATCCTCTTCTAAATCGGGACCTCATTCCCGTAGTCTCGTTGTCCGAGCATACTTCCACTATCCTCTAAAGCACTTGGCCGGAACCTCAAATTCACAACCCATGCTGCTAAAGATCGGAAGCTCAGCTACCGGAGATACACCTTCCACTTCTAGACCATCTCACAAGAATGACTCAAACGAGGATGGAGACACCGAGGAAGAAGAAAGCAATGATGGAGAAGATGAGACCGAGGGAGAAGAAAGCAATGATGAAGAAGATGAGAGCAATGAAGAAACAGAGCAACATGAGGAGACCAACACAGAGAGACCACAACCACCACCAAACCCACAACAACAAATGACCTTGGACGACATTACCCGATGGATCGCTCGAATGGAGCCCAATTTGATAGACATATTCGAGCAAACCAGACTAACATCAAGTATCCATCCACGCCATGAGCTCTTCGAAACATGCACTTAGGGATGTTCCCTTAACTCTCTCATTTTAATTTTAATCCTTGAGCTGCATGTCATGATCCACAATAAGGGCAACGTGGATTTTAAGTGTGGGGTATGGTTAGTTGTTGTTGGTTGATTGAATATGATTGTTGAATTTAGTTGTTGTTGGTTGTTGAATATGCTTGTTGAATGTATTTTGAAGGATTTTTGTGCTTGACAAAAAAAAAATTGATTCTTAATGTGCTTGGAGCTTGGTGAAATGCTTGATGAAAGCTTTTGAGGGATGAACCTAGTGAAAAAAATTTCCTTTTCTTTTTCAAGTTCACTTGAAATGAAGAACTTTTTGACAAATCTTTGTGGAAAATTTGGACATGATGAGACCTTTTCAACTTTGGACCACTCTTGGCTTAATGTCATTATGTGCAAAAGAATGCATGTTATATATTTAAGGATAATTCACAAGTTAAAAACTTGTTTTTACCAAAATGACTTGAGTTGAAATCTTTTGATATAGGGTTAGTGGACTAAAGCACACCTCGCGAGATTTTGAGCTTATCATTTTCATAAAATATTTCATTCTTTCTTGAGAGAAAAATACTTCTACGACTTTGTGTTCCTAGAATTTGCTTTTAATCACATTTAGACCACATAAATGATAACTACACAAATTGTCATAATTTTAGTGATTTAATTTTCCGTTTTTAGCCAAAAGTTTTTCTCATCTTGTGAAATTATTGCATATTCAACTAAAAAGCGATGATATGGGATAAAGATGGCAAATTCGAGCTAAAAATGGGAATTGAAGGCACCAAAAATAGAAGAAAAGATTTCAAGGCAGTTTTGCGGGATTGACTAAATGTGCCCACGCTCAGTGATTTGGTCAACAAGGATGAAGAAAGGGAAGATGCGATTTTTGCAAGAGAAAAAAAGAATTTTGTTGAATTTTGGAAAGGATTCCTTGAAATACGTGATTAATGATTTTTTGATATTTTAGAAATCAATCATGTGCTTAACCCCCCCCCCCCCCATGTCTAGATTCGTAGGAGGCTTTTATTATAAATAGGGGGGTCTCTCCATTTGTTTAACACACTTTGAATTGAATAGATAATTTTATTTTCATATTATCTCTTTAGTTTTAACTCATTGCCTAGAGTTAGTGGAATTCCACTTTCTAGTGTGTTCTTTGATTAAAATATTCAGCAAATTTCATCATTTTCTGGTTAAGGTTAAGGTGGTTGCTTGATTTGTAAATTGTTGTGAGATCTAATCTGCTCTTTTTACACTTGTAAATAAGTATTCATGTTATTCTCTGTGCCTTTATTACAAACATCTGATTTATGAATAATGTGGCCAATTGTTCCATTATGAAGAAGGTTTGCTTAGCTAATTGAACTATACAAATCTGTGTAATTGTTTATTTAGTTCAATACTTAGTAGCAATGTAGCATACTTAATTATGTTAAAGCAGTTAGTTACGTTATGGGGAATGCATGATCTAATTTAATCGAATTATCCTCGTAGGAATTTGTTAATTAGAATCAGAGCTTTCTAATTCTTAATGTTGTTAATAGATTAAATCTTGTGGTTGTTCCTACTGTTGTCTATTAATTAGGGATCTCGTCAACAGTCGTACCTTGACTGACGAAAAGGTAAGGAAAGGTGGGGTCGTTAGGTCGTACCAATAACCATAACTGATTTATTTGTTTATACAAGTGTTATATTTGCATTGATAATCAACTCACAGAATCAAGCATGAACCTGACATTAACCAGAAAAGCCCTTTCTCATATTTTCATCTTTTAATTTTATTCGCTTTCTAGTTATTTAGTTTTTAATTATCCTCCTTTACAATCAAAACCCCCAAATCATTTTCCTTTTTCTGAAATCAACTTAACAGCAGTCCCTGTGGAATCGACCCTACTCCCACTCCTATAAAGTGTTAGTAGAAATTATTTTTGTTGGTCTCGACACCCATCACTGTCCAAAGTTTCCATCCACAATAATGTGGTGTGGCAGCTGCCACTACCCAAGTGTGGTCTCACGAGTCATGAAACATTTGGAATAGAGGCAAGCTGCACCATTATTGTGAGCAAAGAAACACACTCACTGTTTTCTTGTCCCACGAGTCAGTGAGGGAACCAGTTGAGATGTGATTTGGTTGGTGAGATTGAGCCCAACAGCAAGTAAATATTAAGCCCATAATGGACTTGGATCTAAATGATATTTCGGTCTGTCCAAGCCTTCCATCCATAACAATATCATGAGGAAGCTACCTCTATCCAAATGTGGTCTCACGAGTCGTGGCATATTTGGAATAGAAGGCAAGCCACATTATTGCTATGATCAAAGGAACACGCTCGTTGTTTCCCTATCTCATGAGTCTTGGGAGGCAACATTTGGTTGATAGGTCGGCCTTAAGACCGAGTAGCATGATTCGCTTGGAGTTCTTGGGATCATGTGAAGAGGTGAGGCAAAATATCTTGGAAATCCCATGGAATGAGAATGGCATTGGGTGCTTCCGACAAGGCCTTTTCCATGTGAATGGGCTTATGTACGTTGATGCAATCCTTTAGTCCCTCCTTCGACCAATTTATGATTAAATCTAAATGGACTTGAGAAGATCATTCATGAGTTGATAAAATGGTTGAACTACTATGAGGCAACGATTGAAGAATCTGCACTATCGCTATTGGACTTGGAGGCGTCGACCTCAAGAGCGAAAAGCAAGATTGTTGGACACCGAATGAGGAATAAGGATGGAGTGAAGTTAGCCGCTACAAGCGCTTTGAGCGCTCCTGTCACCTCGATGGTTGAAGGTAAAAGAAAATGGAAAGATGGTTCGGCAGTTAAGATTTACATATGATGTTTGCATAAATTGCCAAAGGGGCATTGAAAGAGGGAGTATCCTAAACTCCTCTCCACCCAAGCCATGGAATTTTTTGAGCAAACATGATTATTATTTCTATTCTCAAGTGTTGGACACTTGCACTCGAGGTGCTTTCTGCAAATGGTTTCTTGAAATGAAAATGACTAGAACATTAAGACATAGTCTTCAAGCTAGGCGATGGCTAGGCCATTAATGCAAAAGCTATAAGTCTAAGTAAACTTAGCCATTAGTATCCATGTTAAAATAGTATAAAATATGTAACCCATCATGATCAAGTTTTAGTCAATTGTTGGACAAATTAGACTATAAATTTGATGAATGAAAGATTCTTTCATTTGATATTGGGTCTGCTAAGTTATAAATTGTCATACTCCATAATTGGACTATGTATGCTCAAAACAAATGACCAAAAGAATAGCCAAAACAAAAAATTTACAGAGAATGGCATGCATAAGATAAGTCATATTCCTCTAGTTAGGATAAGAAGTTGGCAGATTCAAAGAGTCTAGTAATTGATTAGCAATAGATTTGAATTTACTAAGATATGAAATCCTTCCTAAGAAGGTAGAAAGTCGTAAAAGCACTTTATGGGACAAAGAATGCTTGTCAAAATGATCTATTAGATTAGATCCAAATAAACATCTTTAAGTTATTAAATACTCAAAAAGCAGTAGACGGTTCACAAGTCTTCTGGAAAATTCGGGAATTAGACATGAGGTGGAGAACCAAACTGGTCACAGAATCAAAACTCTTTGATTGGATCAAGGTGGTGTATATTTAGTGGGAGTTTTTGAAATTTCCAAATGAGAATGAGATTCTCATTCAATGAAATCCTTCCTAAAGAGATGATGTTGAACTGTCTCTAGTGAGAAAGAAATCGAACCTTGATTGGAGATGGTTCGATCAGTGTTTCACTAAATTACCTAGCCCATCTGGATGTGGACTTTCAAAAATCGTCAAGTTGATAAACACCACACTTTCTTAAGGTCATAATCCATACACCATAATTGATATGGATTGGGAAGCCTATATCCTACAGAAGGTCTTGAGTATAAAGAATGGTCCTGGATACGTCAAGGCACTAGTAGGAGGCAAATTAGACTTTGGAGTCTGATTTATACAGGTTGGTTATGAAATAATGCATACATTATTTGTAATGAAAACTTCTCTAACTATATTTAAGTTCTCCAAAGGATGATGAGAAAGCGCCAGTTACATGAAAGGTACAAGTTTTTGAATCTAATCGAACAAGGAGAAACAATGTAAGACTCGATTAGGGTAAATGGCTTGGAGCCATAATATTTGCTATGGATTTCAATCTAGGTTGGAACGTCTTGTATCTAGAATATTTTTTTTTTGACAAATTCATGAGGTATGTGACTCGGTCAAGAACAAGGTGGAAGGTCAGTGGTAGCTCAATCGTGTTCCTAGTGTTTTAGATGTTAAAAACATCTTGATCATTTAGAATGACGGAAAGATGTTGTGAAACTCTAAAACACGATTATTGTTCATAAAATTCTACATATAGGAATTGGATTCCTATCTAGGGACAAGCTATCCAAATTCAGTCGTGGTAGACTGATAAGGAACTTAGAAGTTTCATATCCCTTATGTCTTTGCTGTAAGTAGCATATGTTGTTCGGTGCACTAAGAACGATGTTGCTTATGCTTTTTAAGCATAACAATGGATATCGATTGTGCACCGGTGAGGCAACAGACAACTGTTGAAGGGCTATGTTTAATACGTGAATAAGGATTAAAGAAGAGCTCTTGACGCATATTAATGGAGAGTTGATTTTGAAAGGCTATAGCTATAGTAGCTTCCAGCATCATATGAACAACTTTTAATCTCAAAACAACCGTACATTCAAGCTCTAATGATGATGTGGTAATATTGGAAAGGTTCCAAGTGGGAATACCACAAGGAGCTCATCATTTAAATTAAATGTATGACAACTTTTGAAGTTGTATTTAAGAGGGGTTAGGATTGAAAAACAACACTCGATTGTTAACCATGATACCTGGAATAGCCGTGCCAGTGGTCACCTTGGAGAATGAAAACTAGGCTATGGCACAAGCCAAAAAGGCCCGAGATCTCATCACAGGTCCAAGAAAAAATCTTAGACACCATCATCTACTTAGAGCGATGATAGGAAGATGTAATATACGGTTTGACCACAGAACATAAGGAGAAACTACGGTAGACCCATAAGACCTAGCCAACATAGCAGATTCCTCATAATCACATTAGTCTGGAAAACATGGGAAATTGACTTTAAGGTCAAGTGAGAGATTGTTGGAATCAATGACCAAAAGGCCAATTAGGGTTTGCAGTTTTGGGAACTGTTCAAACAATCTTTATTTAAGTAATATTGTCCCAACGAATATAGTAAGTATTCATCTCTGGTAATGCTCTTCACTTGAGGCTCAGTTTTAGTGATTCCACATCAGCCCCATTTACGTTTTATTCTATTATACATCGAATGCCCGAGAACTCTAAGTATACACCCCTTGAATTTTGTATTTATGCGCTTTAAGTTTTGTTATTATGCCTTTTTATTTACCGCTTCTGCTAGCGCGTTCCCGGGCCGTACCATGCGATCCTCAAGTATATCTGCAAGGTCTCGATCGTCAAAAGTTATGACGATAGCATCTGTAGCGATTGATAACATTGAAGATTTTGGACGTCCTTCTTGACTTTGGTATGATTGCACATACTTTTTCCTTTGGTTGGCAGGGTCTCCACAGGAAGGTCTTCTTGAAATTGTGTTAAGTACCCCCCTTCGGGGTTGGTTGTCATCACTAAGGTCATGTCTTCTTCTTAGACTTTCAAGTCTACGTTCCTGGCTTCAGGATCTGCTTCTTCTCCTTCGAGGGTTGTGTTCCTCGTGTTTTTTGTTCTCTTGCTTTGCAATGAACTCCTTCAAATAACCTTACTTGATCAACCTCTCGATTTCATCTTTCAACTAAAAATAATTTTCAGTATCATAACCTATATCTTTGTGGAATTTGCAGTATAGCTTGGAGTTCTTTTTCGCAGGGTTAGGCCTGGTCTCGGGCTGCCATTGTAATAATTCTCTTTCCAATATTATCAAGGTTTCAACTTGCATAGTTGTAAGTGGGGCAACTTCATGGAACCTCTTATATTTTGGCGCAGGATCTTTCCTAGAATCTACCTTTGCCTTATCCTTCCCTTTCTACCTTTCTTTTGATCATCTTTTGCTGCTTATACTTTCCATTCATTCTCTTTGAGAATTTTCATTTCCTCTTCTAAAATATACTTTTCAGCAATTGTGAGCAATTCTGCCGAATTCAGAAAATTCAATTTTTGAAAAAATAATAGAGAAAAAACGGCGCCGTCAAGCTGTAGCATGCCTAGCTTATCCACACATCCCCTGCCAGTGCGCAGTGGCCAAGCTCTCACCTGCGTTCGCACTGTGCAATGCCGACCGGTAATGCTCTACTACAGTACTTTTAATATTTTTTTTTGTTCTGCACATTAAACTGAAATAAATAGAAGTATTTACAGAAAAATTCAATTTTTCTTAAATACTCAAATAATCCAAATAATCACAAAATTAATCAAGTTAATCTAATCATATAATAATCAACAATTAAAGCAATTAAATCATGCTTTAGAAAATCATAAAACACATTTTTGTGCTCATGAAATAAATGACACATGAAAACCAATAGTCTCTACATCGAATTGGGCTCTTATACCACTTGAAAGGACAAGCAGATACACCTGGAACTCACTAGCGTGAGCGAAAGAAGAAATAATAGCGTAAAAAAAAGGCGGTCACACCAAGGGGTGTACCCTTGGTGTTTTCAGACATTCGATATAATATAAAAAAGGAGAATAAAATATTCATACGAGGCTATAGTAATAAAATGAAAGAGATGCATAAACTTAAAATGAGAAGACCTCTTTCGGTTCAAGTCTCCAACCTGGAATCGTTCACTCCAACATCCCTATGTAGGAATAATCTAAAGCAAAGTCCATACCACACTAGTACGAAGAGACCATGATCTTTTTGCTATAAGAGATCAAAGCCAAACCATCACTAAGAGAGTAAAAAGGGGGGCAGTCGAATTGAAGAGAGGAGTGGAGAGGAGTATGTGTTCTCTACACCATTCACTATGTGTTATTGTATATTATTTAATTATTTTCTAAATAATTATACGCAATTCATATATATATATACCTCGTATAGATAAGTCAAAATGTTTCTAGATATATTTCACTCATCTATAAGGTAATCCTGCGTCTAATATGGTATGATCCAATCATGCCATATGAAGAGGGTTCTAATTATGGGCAAACTTTCACTTTTCAAAAGTGCAATTTCTTGGTGAAATCCAATTTAATAAAAATTCAATTAAATTGAGCCCAATATGTATTTAATTCAATTAAATGCATAAGCCTAAGACATCTTAATTAATTCATAAATTCAATTTACTAATCAATTAAGACGAGCCCAATTAAATTAATCCAATTAATTCAATCTTGGAGTATCCATCCAGTGGATCACCGCACGTGTAAATAATCCAATTATTTACACTTTACGGTATTAATTTCAAGTTAATTCCTTATTCTTCCTCGGTGATTTGTGTGTGACTCTTTAGGTTCACCTTTCAGCTAGGTTCAAGTGTCCACTAGTGCTGATTAATTAAATTCACCATCTAGCAACGGGTCCATGGCACTAGAGACTAGGTGAATATCCGTGTGAACATTTAGGCTCCCGATTTCATACGGGTACGGTCCTTTCGTCTACCCCTGGCCTTAGTCTAAGGCATGGAATTTGGTATCGATTCTCATTCTAAACTAGGCGTTTATGCTTTAATACTTGAGACCGTGTTACGCTTAATTGTTCAATATAGGAACCTCTCTTTTCTGTTCAACCAACTACTGTGGCCGCAGGTTCATAAGGCGTGAACGCGTCTCTATGTGTATAGGAGATACATTGTTATATATTAATAGGGGAAGAATCCTCTTCTTGGAACCCATAGTCCTCACTATATATTCTGACTGCACTGGACAAGGCTTATAATTATCATATCTGTGACACAATTACCTCTCACACAGATCTAAGATATAGTCATCATGTGCATGTGACTGCTATGGTTCCTCAAGTCTGAGGATTACTCCTGTACTATCTGAGCCGAGAATTCAAGTCATACCGACCAAGCCTCCAAGGCTTTCATATGGCAGTCCCCACCAGTCAATTTAGTCTATTCGATACCTAGCCAATCAACCCACTAAGATCGTAGAGACGTCTCACGTCTGTCGTCAATGAGATACGGCACTCATCAAATGAATGCAACTATTGGTGCAAGTCTCCATAGGACATTCAATGCCCAATCTCGAGGTTCTCGACTTGGAACATTTCAAACCAACCCCCTTAGCAGTTGATTTAATGCGTGGTCCAACTGCACGGTTGTCTAAATGGTTTGTGGGCATCTATTATAACGTTAAAGCAATGCTTAACATAATTGGTAAGCACAATGAACACATATACGAAAGATGAATACTTACCATACTCATTGGAGCAATATTACTTGAATAAAAATTGTTTGAATAATTCTCAAAATCGTCAATCCAATTGACTTTTTGGTCACCTATTCCAACACTTTTATATTATGTTTGTTAATTTTTGATTGAATTAATTTAATTGTTTACTAATTTATAAATTTATTAAATACTTCTTAATCAAGTATAGTAACATGATCAATAGAGAAATTAAACTTGAACTGAAATTATTTAATTTACTTTTCTTTTTTGGATGAAAATGAATAGTTAATTACTTCTATTAACTAATTTAATTACTTATTAACTGATAATGGAGAATCATTTCTTCCTTCTCTTAGTTGGTGGGTTACTTAAATTAATTTATTTATTAATTAATGATTAATCAATTAATGTATTTTCATCATTTCGTTGAAGCTAATTAATTTAAATAGCTATTTTTAATCTTGATTGGCTAATTTGATATCGTGTTAATTGACTTAATTATTTGATTAATACTTTATTGGACAAATCTTTTTTTAGTAATGATTTTTTATTAGCTAGAATATTGTTCAAAATAATAGTTATTCAATGAAATGCATAATTATTTATCTGTTCACTCAATTGGATTATAATAATCAAAAAGCTGGGAGACGTACAGTTTCGTCGTAATTCTTTTTAAGTTGATAAAACATGACTAATTATCTAGTTAAAAGAATATAAGCACTTAAATTTCATAATAATATTTGATAAACTGATTAAATTTAGTTCAGATGTTATATAAGAGATGATCCCTTGAACTGGCCCAGTTGTAAATTAGAGCTAGCTAATAGACTTTATTGTGAGTGATATTTAAAATTATTTTGTTATTTGTAAAATTGGAGGGATATTATATACTATTGTGCATTTTATATACATGTATCAAAGTGGTCTTCTCTTGCTACAAACTTGAGGAAAATATTTCTTGAAATCGTTCATTGATAAACGAAAATGTTTGTCTGTTTTGATTTGAATGGGCCTTCGGAGCTCTATAGAGCTAAATGCTACAACGTGATTATTTTTTTCGTCATGTGGTATTCTGGTATTCGTCATAAACTTTCATTGGGAGTCACCTCTAGAGTTCATATGAGTGTCAAAAAAATCTCATTTATCTTGATATTGTTCAGCTCGTCGTAATATTGGATATGCATGTGGTTTTTAAATGGTCTATTTTCTATTTCATCGTTTGACTGACTTTGTGGATTTAATCATATGGTTCTTGCTAAACGATCAATGGGCTCGGAGTTGGACGGTTAGTAGGGCACGCTGGGATAGCATTAGGCTGCCAGTGGAGGCTTCACCGTTCAGTTCCCACTTGGGTATCCTTTCACTTGCAAGCTGGAGGTTGTTTATGTGTAATTGGCGCCACCATGTATCTAGGCTGGCCAAGTCTATGCAGTCGTAGGGTCACTCCCTGCTTGGAGGATAAGGCAATAAACGGTCTTTGAGGAGATATAAGATGGTGAGCATAAGATTCGGTCCTTGTCTGATATAGTTTTCACAAGTTCGATTGTTATTGTTGTCAGTCAATATGATGTGTTTTAAGTATTCTAATTGTGTTTTCTATTATTAATTATTTTTCTTCTACGTGAACCCACTCATGGACTCATGAAACTTTTACTTATATAATTAAATTTCATCCTCCAGATACAGGTGATAAATTGATCAAATCAGGAGTTTGCTGACCTAAGAAAGAGATCAATGTGATTAGGAAGAAGACAGAATGGTTAAACTCATAGTTGCTCTGGTTATCAGGTTTTAATTTGGTGAATAGAAACTGTTTTGAGGATTTTGATTAAGTCATGTTTCGAGAATAGGACTTACAATAAGAGTCCTACTTTTTGAGTCGTAAAAACTTTTAATAAAATATTTATAATAATTCTAAGGGAAATTATGATTTGAGGATTGTAAGTATTTCTAATCATTCTTCAATTTAATTGACATGTAAATTTGTTGGAAATTTGAATGCTACTATGTTTAATTTCAATCCCTTTCCTTAGATTTAGCACCTCATATATACTCTCGTATTCAAATAAAATAATGTTGACTATCTGAAATCGATGAGGTACGTTAGCATGGAAAAACATGGTTGTGATTGCTTGTATATAGTTCCACGTTAGACTTGAGCTTTCAATATCCCGATTTATTTCGACTTAAATGCTATAAATTTGAAAAAATGATACTTGAATTCGGGTATTTTTTTAGTGAAGTCAATGCTTCAATCTTCTATCAAAATTGGGTTGTGTTTCATGGATTTCGTACCCCAATCATGAACTAAACATTGAAATTTGATGACATCTACGATGAACATCTTAATTTTTGTCTTAAATATTACATATTTCGTTGAATTTTCCTAGAGAGGGTTTTGAAATTTCTTTAGTGCTCATTACCTTGTATTTTCACTTGATTTCTTGTGTTTTTTACTGTCTTTTTTTAAAAAAATAAAAAAAATGATTCAATCAATTCGTCAATATACTAAGAATAATTAACAATAAATTACAATAACTCTCGATTCATTCAATACATCCATACGATTGTAAATAAATTATAATAAACTCACATAAAGTGAGACAAATGTTGGGACTCGAACTCATAATTTCGAACCTATTCATGAGACTCCAATCTTCTGGTGTGTTTTTTGGTTGAAAAATACCACTATTTATACATAGTTGTAGAATTAGAATTTATTATATTGATGAAACCCAACAGTGATTCTCAAGGTTGCAGCTGCAGAAAATCTCAGAGCAAGAAGAACTGAGCTGCTGTGGTCATTCTCGCACTTCCGCATAACGGCGCTTTCTTTCTGCTTTGTGGGTTAAGTGAAAATGCGTTTCTTTGTAACCGTTGGGAGTCTTCTCCTTTATTGTAAAAGCGCTAGCACGCTTCTATTTTTTTTCTTCTTTGGTCTGTTAGTTTATCCTGTTAGTTGCTTCCCTGTTTATAAGAAGGAAGACTTGAGTCTCCTTTGCTGTAACGGAAACTCGAATAATCTGTGGCTATACAACCGCTTCTTGTGGTTGTTTTTTTCCTTCTTGAATAATTCTGCAAGCTTACATTTCATTCTTGAAATTGCAACATGGCACCAGAGCAGGCAAAGATCTGAAATAACCTTCTCTGTATAATCGCTGCAGCAACTTGAAACTCTGAAGATTTGTCCACAACAATTCATCCAAATCCTGAAACAAAAATGTCAGGGAAAGAGACGATAGAAGAAAAAATTCCTGCAGATGACCCAAGCACAAGAATGCAAGAAAATGAAAACACAAACTTATCCCTTGTGTCTGCGCGCTTCGATGGGAATAATTACCTAACGTGGGCAAGATCCGTCAAGATAGCACTTGGAGCCAGACAAAAATTAGGATATATTGACGGATCCTATGTGCAACCTACTGATGACAAAGAAGCCATTGAAAGGTGGCAAAGAAACAACTACATGGTAGTCTCATGGATATTGAACTCCATGTCGAAAGGGATCGCAGAAGCATTCCTATACACCAACTCTGTCAGGGACTTGTGGGTGGAACTGGAGACACGGTTTGGTGAAAGCACGGCCCCCTCCTCTATCAAATTCAGAGGGAGATCACCTCCATTGCCCAGAAAAATTCCACTGTTGCTGTCTATTTTACAAAGCTCAAAAGGCTTTGGGATGAATTAGGAACTTTAGATCCTCTACCTGTGTGCACATGTGGAGCGAGCAAGAAAATGTCAGAAAGAATCACATCCCAGCAGCTGATACAATTCCTTATGGGACTCGGTGATATATACGAAAACGTGAAAAATCAGATATTGCTTATGGACCCACTGCCCACAGCTGCTAAGGCTTACTCCATGGTACACAGAATTGAGAAACAGATGGCTGTAAATTCTGGGATCTCCGAAATTGATCGAGAAGGGGTTATGGCTGTACAAGTTGCAGAGATTAAAAGGCAAGGAAATGCAAGGATGAACTTCAAGAAAGCGACGACACTTGACAAGAAACATCTACAATGTGATCACTGCAAGAAAAGGGGGCACGTGAAGGAGGGATGCTTCGAACTTATAGGGTACCCAGAGTGGTACAAGAACATGATGGATCAAAGGAAGGTTGGAAGTAGACCAATGACTGTAAGAACCATGAATTCAAGTGTTGATTACCAAGCTAACAACCTTCAGACAAACCTGAATGGAAATCTAGATGCCAACATCACAGACATTATCAGAAAAGAGATGCTCAAAATCATCCAAGATCAAGGCGCTGGCCAAATAAATTCCAACTTCTCAGACTTTCATGGATTTGCAGGTAAATCTATAATCAATGCTCAAATGTGGATTATAGATAGTGGGGCTTCAGCCCACATATGCAGTTCATTAAATGATTTTACAAATGCTCATATTCTTGATAACTTAGTCTCTGTTAAACTTCCTAATGGTGCTAGTTATGATGTTAAGATTGCGGGAGAAGTTCACATTACTGAAAACATAGTCTTGAAAGATGTTCTATATGTCCCTAAGTTTAATCACAATTTACTCTCTGTTAGTAGACTATGTAGAGATGATGATCTTAATGTTCACTTCACAAACCAAACTTGTGTTGTGCAGGACCCTCGGACTAGAGGTATATTGGCTGTAGGTAGACAACGTGGCAGGCTCTATGTGCTAGAAAGACGACCCCAAGACCAAATGACAAGAACCTCTAAACAGAACATGCCTGCCAATGAAGAAAACCTGCACACTGATGTATGCAATATAAATAGATGTAAAGTCCAATGTAATGAACCTTTGTGGCACAATAGACTTGGACACACAAGCTTAGATGTCCTGAAACGGATGAAACTTTGCAAGGAAAACACTGAACACTTGGAATGCAAGATATGTCCTTTGGCAAAACAACCTAGAATGCCTTTTTCATTAAGTGAATCTTGCACTAAATCTGTTTTTGAACTTGTTCACATAGATGTATGGGGACCTTATAAAAGGCACTGTGTTGAAAATTATGAATATATGCTTACCATTGTCGATGACTTTAGTAGGAGTACATGGACCTACCTAATGCTTCACAAGTCACAAACTTTGTCTAAAATGGAACAGTTCTATAACATGGTTTCTACTCAATTTGATACCAAAATCAAGCAAGTTAGAACCGACAATGGAACGGAATTTGTTAATAAAGAATGCCAGAACTTCTTCTATAGCAAAGGCATAATACACCAAAGGACTTGTGTCCACACACCCCAACAAAACGGTATTGTTGAGAGAAAACATCAACACCTTCTCAAAATCGCTAGAGCCTTAATGTTCCATGCTAATATGCCTTCAAGATTCTGGACTGATGCCTTACTTATGGCCACTTATTTAGTCAACAGATTGCCCAGCAAAATTCTTAAGTGGAAGTCCCCCTATGAAATTCTTTATGAAAAGAAACCTGCTTATGAGCATATCAAGGTTTTTGGTTGTCTCTGTTTTATCACTAACACTCTTCCTTTTAAAAACAAATTTGAACCTCGGGCTTTAAAGTGTGTCTTCCTAGGATTTGTTCATGGTACCAAGGGCTACAAAGTCATGGAATTAAGCACTGGCAATATACATGTAAGCAGGGATATAATCTTCTATGAAAATACATTCCCTTTTTCTAATCACAATGAAGATGATGCTGATTTAATTTGTCCACTCCCTGTAGTTAGTGACATCATCAACAATGAAGAGCCTATAGAATCCCATAGTGAAATTAGTGATAAACCAGATCAGGAACAAAGAACAGACACTGCATCACTTAGGAGATCTAGCAGAATTCATAACAAACCAACCTGGATGAGGGATTATGAATGTTATAACGCTGACAGCACCAATAACTGTTATATGACACAAGCACACACTTGCTTTGTGGAAAATCTCTCTAACATGCAGGAACCAAAGGGCTACGAAGAAGCACGAGGGAAGATGGAGTGGCAAAAAGCTATGCAAGAAGAACTCAATGCACTTGAGAAAAACAAAATCTGGAAGTTGGCAGACCTACCTGCTAACAAGAAAGCCATTGGATGTAAATGGCTGTATAAGGTAAAACTCAATCCCAATGGGACTGTGGAGAGGTACAAAGCAAGGTTAGTGGCCAAAGGCTACAGCCAAATTGAAGGAGAAGACTACAATGACTGTTTTGCTCCTGTGGCAAAAGCAGTCACTGTAAGACTTTTCCTAGCTGTGGCTGTAGGAAAGAATTGGCCACTGCACCATCTTGATGTTAACAACGCTTTCTTGCATGGTTACCTTGATGAGGAAATTTATATGGAACCCCCTCAAGGCTATGAAATCCCAAAAGGGAAAGTGTGCAAACTGGAAAAATCACTATACGGTTTGAAGCAAGCTTCTAGGAAGTGGAATGAGGAATTTACAAAGAAAGTTAGTGAATTTGGTTTTGTCCAATGCAGTCATGACCACTGTCTATTTGTGAAAGGTTCTGGAATGAATTTGATTGCATTACTTGTATACGTTGATGACATATTAATTACCTCTGCCTCTGAAGATTCAATAGTGCAGGTCAAAGACTACTTAGACAGATTGTTCACTGTCAAGCATTTAGGAAGTGCTAAATATTTTTTGGGTCTTGAGATAGCTCGTTCTACAGAAGGAATGATAGTTTCCCAGCACAAATATGCACAGGACATAGTTGCTGATGTGAGGCTTGATAAAGGCAAACATGTCACTACCCCATTGCCTCCAGGGCTGAAACTCACAGAAAACACAGGAGCAGAGCTTGCTGATCCTTCAAAATATAGAAGGTTGATTGGGAGATTGTTATACTTGGGATTTACAAGGCCAGATTTATGCTACGCTGTGCAATAATTGAGCCAACATCTCCAACATCCTTGTGAAGCACACTGGAATGCTGCCATTCACGTTGTCAGATACTTAAAGGGGAGCAATTCCACAGGTTTGTTTTTCCCTGCAAATTCAGACTTCTCACTTCAGGTTTTCTGTGATGCAGATTGGGCCACATGCCAATTGACAAGGAAGTCGCTGACTGGTTTCTGTGTATTCATGGGAGGCGCACCTATATCTTGGAAAACCAAGAAGCAAACGACCGTGGCTAGATCATCAGCTGAAGCTGAGTACAGGAGCATGGCCGCCACCACTTGTGAAGTTACATGGTTGATCTACATCTTGAAGAACATGGGAGTTGATGTCCAAACACCAATCCCCTTTTACTGTGACAATAAGGCTGCTTTATACATTACTGCGAACCCAGTATTCCATGAAAGGACCAAACACCTCGAAATAGACTGTCATATAGTGAGGAACAAATACAAAGAAGGAGTAATTCAACCGACATATGTGATCTCGAAGCAGCAGGTTGCAGACCTTTTCACAAAGCCCTTACCTGCCAACTCCTTTCTTCACTTAAAGTCCAAGTTATACTTGGTTAATCTCCACCCAAGTTTAACTTGCGAGGGGGGTGATGAAACCCAACAGTGATTCTCAAGGTTGCAGCTGCAGAAAATCTCAGAGCAAGAAGAACTGAGCTGCTGTGGTCATTCTCGCACTTCCGCATAACGGCGCTTTCTTTCTGCTTTGTGGGTTAAGTGAAAATGCGTTTCTTTGTAACCGTTGGGAGTCTTCTCCTTTATTGTAAAAGCGCTAGCACGCTTCTATTTTTTTTCTTCTTTGGTCTGTTAGTTTATCCTGTTAGTTGCTTCCCTGTTTATAAGAAGGAAGACTTGAGTCTCCTTTGCTGTAACGGAAACTCGAATAATCTGTGGCTATACAACCGCTTCTTGTGGTTGTTTTTTTCCTTCTTGAATAATTCTGCAAGCTTACATTTCATTCTTGAAATTGCAACATATATTTATTTGATGAAATGACGCGATTTTAGTTCACCTTTCATGATTTGTTTAATATTTATTTTCTAATTTTACAATATATGATTTAATTGTCAAATTAAAATTGAACTTTTCAAAGGGAAAGAAAAAGAAATTAAGGACTAAAACGTTCTTTGACTGAACTTATAAACTTGTCAAAAAATCTTATAAGATGTTCAAAATTTTGTAAGCTCAAATAAATTATTATTTTTTATTTAAAGAACTTATAAGATCTCAAAATAAAATATTTAATACGATTTTATAAGCTCCTCCATAAAAATAAAATCAATCAGTATTTTCTTATAATATCTTTTAACCGTTTTAATTTTAATATCTTAAGAGACAAAACACCCTTATTATTTATTATTATTCACTTTTACTCTTCATATAATTGGTATTTTGGGCCAAGTCGAAAAAAATATTACATTATTTAAAATTCTAACAATCTAGTAGTTCTTTTTGCTCATTATTACGATATAATGAGCTTATTATGATAAAACAACCTAATTGTTTCTAAATTTTAACATTTTATTTATTCAAGCAATTTAAAGTTTTATTTTTTAAAATAAAATTTAACATACTGCAACTCTTTAAAACATTTTATAAGTGTCAATGAGGCGTAACTTAATTGGTGAAGTTAATGTCCAGTATTGAGGGCATTAATTTATAGTCGTATTAGGTGTTGGTTGGTTATTTATACACATTTAATATTAATCATTGACGTATATTAATTATTGAAATTTATGATGTAATTGTAACCGACTAACTCAAAAAAACAAAAATCTTATAAATGATGTAAACTGTGCATGACTGTGCATGACAAAGCGAGGTTACGATGAATTCGTTACGATGCCGCCAAAGGGTGTAAACTGTGCATGACAAAGCGAGGTGGCGTGCTTTGTTATGAACGGAGGATTCGATTTTCTCCTTCTTGAGCCATTTCACTCCACTGTGCAAGGTGGACATACGTCGGTTGATCCCAAGCCATACTCGGATATGTGACCAAACGTAGTTGCTAAACGGGCACTCAAAGAAAAGGTGTTTGGCCGATTCCTTGGTGTTGATGCAAAGTGAACATAAGTCCTCCTCATGGAGGAACTCGAGTCTGTCCCGTGTAGCCAATCTGTTGCGCAGACCAAGCCACATGATGAACGAGTACTTCGGCGGGATGAAAGCCTTCCTCCGGAACATGGCAGTGAATTGCTCACTGACCCTTCTAAACATCTCTTGGATTGATGTCGAGTTACCAATAAATGTAGATTCCAAATAGCTGCTTTCCAAGGCTGCCTCGCAAGTTTTGGCCTGAAGTACTCATAGGCTTTCGACGTCTGGAGTCCCTTTAGGGTGGACCATCTCGTCAACTGCTCAATCGCTGCCTCAGAAGACCCAAATTCGGTGATCATCCTGTTGCGGATTTCGGCAAGCCGTTGAAGGAGTGGAGAATCCCCTTTCTTCGGTTGCCAGTCCCAGATTGATGCATCCTCTAATTTTTGACAAGTACTAATCTTGATGGGTTGAGATTTGAATAGCTTGAAAAAATGAGGGGACCAAAATATAATTATCAAAGAACTTGGGGCTAAAATACAACAACCAGATTTTAGCTTGTAGAGCGACGCCCCTCAACAACCTCTTCCTTAGTAGCCGGCAGACTTTTCTCGCTGCTGTCATTTTCTTGCCCGCGCTATCATTGTCTTCGCTGGCGAACAAACCGAGAAGGATTAGAACACAGAGAAAACGTATCGAATGGCGCTTCCGCCACTCGCTAGATTCTCTGCTCTGTGTGCTTACCCACCTGGTTGCTTCGCGGAATCTGCCTCCTACCTATCAAGAAAAATTACTTGCTTGAATATTTTTATATTTGTGGGCTGGCTGTAGAAACGTTTTCCTGTTTTTACATTGATGACAAGAGGGAAAAAGAAACTTTTGATTGGTCTTTATGGGTGTCTATTCTATTGGTGCCATCACTTCTTGAATATCCCACCAATTGGCTGGCTTGAAAAATTTAATGAGATCGCATTGCTGATATTTCTTACCAAGTCAACCCATCTCTTTTCATTGACTTCTAATCCCTCTTCCCCCGTCCTACTTTGTGTATTAAACCCAATTATTAAAGAAGAAATTTCTTGTGAAAGACTGCTAACCAGTTTCACAGTTCCATTTTTGTTTTTTTTTTATTTTAAAAGTCTGAGCTACAAGAATTGGAGTTTGTTTCTGGTTCAGATTGGTACCTGGGTAGTTTTGGGTTCCATTTCTCAAGTTTTTTTGAGAACTTCTGGATGGTCCTTTGGCTTCTTTGAAGAATTGTTTTTGATCCTTGATCTGTTCTTGTTTCTACTTTTCGTTTCGTTCTTTAGTTTCCAGCAGTTTGAGCATAAACTAGATACATTGTATTCTTTGTTTTTTCTCTTGTTGACTTTACTGTGATTATCAGAGAGCATTCTTTGTATAGTTATTGATATTACAGATTAATTTAGACATTGAATCTTGATACGTTTAATTACTGTTATTTGTCCGATCTGTTAGCTTTCCTGACCTTTCTGTGTGGTTCCCTCTTTGGTGCTAAATTATCCCGTTTCAAGATAAGAAAAAGTCTCTTTTTAAGATTTCTAGTGTGAGGTAACAAGGAAACAGGAAGATGGCTCACTTAACTTACTCTGATTCAATGTCTGGGGGCTCGCAGCACGGTCAAGGTGTGCAATTTGTGCCATTCAAGACTGCTGCAGGGTCACTCAGGGTGTTGTTGTTGCATGGAAATTTGGATATTTGGGTGAAGGCAGCCAGGAATCTTCCGAATATGGATTTATTCCACAAGAGTTTAGGTGATATGTTTGGGAGATTGTCTGGGAAGTTTATGAGTAAAGTGGAAGGAAACACGCCTACCAAGATAACAAGTGATCCTTATGTCACTATTACGGTGTCTGATGCCGTTGTTGGTAGGACTTTCGTGATAAGTAACAGTGAGAACCCTGTTTGGAACCAGCATTTTCACGTTCCAGTGGCTCATTATGGTGCCGAAGTGCATTTTGTGGTTAAAGACAGTGATATTGTGGGATCTCAGATTATGGGGGCTGTTGGAATCCCAGTCGAGCAACTAATCTCAGGTGCAAGAATTGAGGGTACTTATCCCATAATTGGTGCAAGTGGGAAGCAATGCAACCCAGGGGCTGAGTTGAGCCTTTCAATTCAATATATACCAATGGATAGGGTGCCCCTATATCACGGTGGGGTGGGAGGCGACCTTTCTTATCAAGGTGTACCTGGTACCTATTTCCCTCTCCGGAGAGGAGGAACAGTCACACTGTATCAAGACGCCCATGCCGACGATGATTTGCTTCCAAAATTGTGGCTGGCTAATGGCAGACTCTATCAACATGGACACTGTTGGCGTGATATTTATGATGCGATATCTCAGGCTCGTCGCCTAATTTATATCACAGGGTGGTCTGTTTACCACTTAGTTCAACTTGTCAGGGATGATCCTAATGTAACAAATAGTACATTAGGTGAGCTTTTGAAGGTGAAATCCCAGGAAGGTGTCCGGGTGCTGCTCCTAGTATGGGATGATCCTACTTCCACAAGCATATTGGGGTATAAGACTGTAAGAACCATCTTGCCATTCTTGTATGGTGTTTCATTGTTTTTTCCAATTAAAAAATTGATGAAAGTATGAGGGAATTTAGTTTCAATGGTCAATGAATTTGAGTTCAAATAAGAGCTAGCCACTTCAGTTTAGTTTGCCTCTAATTTTCACGGCTGCTAGGACCTAACGAAGGAAATCCCGAATATCAGTTGTGATCATAACTGCCTTCTCTTGTTTACTCGATATCTTTGCAATGTCACTTTTAGCTGCAAATGTCTTAATCAGCAGCTATAGCCTTTTCCCGGATGAACTATGGTGAAAATCTTTACCTGAACATTTTCCTACTTCATATAACATTCAGGAAGGCGTAATGAATACAAGTGACGAAGAAACACGGCGTTATTTCAAGCATTCATCTGTCCAGGTGCTGCTGTGTCCACGGAGTGCTAAGAAAGGTAGCTGGGCCAAAAAGCAGGTTGGCTTCATAACCTTCTCCTTAGAGAAAACCTGATAAAATAATTTCTTTCTGAAAAGGGTACCTCAATTTCACAACTTGAACGCCTCGATGTGCTTCAGAATGCTAATGAATCGTGGGAAATCAGAAGGGCATTTTTGAACTGTAAACATCACAGTTTGGAATATAATTATTGGTACTTTATGTTAGAAAAGTGATTCTACTGTCAAAAAAAATGACTATAAGGGGATCTAATTCCCTTGAAAAAGCTAGAAGGTGGATTCTTATATGTGTGCATCAGGATTTCATTTTACATGAGGATGTCTGTAGCCTGTCTACTTCTTCTTTCTTAATCTTCAATGTTATTTTCTTGGATTCAGTTAACAGTCACTTAATTGTTCCTTTGTCCTCAGGAAACTGGAACAATCTATACTCATCATCAGAAAAGTGTGATAGTAGATGCTGATGCAGGTAACTATAGGAGAAAGATCATAGCATTTGTTGGGGGCCTTGATCTGTGCAAGGGAAGATATGATACCCAAAAGCACCCAATTTTTAGAACATTGCAAACTGTTCACAAAGATGACTATCATAATCCCAATTTCACGGTAATTCTTTTATGAAGTTTTTTAGTTTGTTTTTCTGGCATATGATCTATTTCTCTCTCATGTGCATTGTTTTGTTATCATTTCTGTCACAATAAATAATAAGTTTGTCGCCAATAACATGTGACATCTAGAAGAATTCAATGACACGAGTAGTGGAGCGTTGTGAACCCATCATATTCTCAAAGAATGTAAGGACATTGATAATAAGCAGGAAAAGTGGAACTTTTCAAATGTAGGAAATAAACTCGATGCTGCCTTCTCTTTTTATCTTTCTATCTTTATCTCTTCTTGAATATATCTTCAACCGAATCAGGGGCCTGCTGTTGGTTGTCCACGAGAGCCATGGCATGATTTACACTGTAAAATTGATGGTCCAGCTGCATACGATGTCTTGACCAATTTCGAAGAGCGTTGGTTGAAGGCCTCAAAGCGCCACGGGCTTCAGAAAATGAAAGCTTCTTATGATGATTCCTTACTCAAGCTTGAAAGAATCGCTGATGTATTGGGGATAGCTGAGGCTGCCAACCAGACACAAGGTGATCCAGAGGGTTGGCATGTTCAGGTATGAAAGAAATCTTGTTCTAAAACTTTTGCTTCTATTTCGGGGCTAAATTTAATGCACAATGTAGGTTTTTCGTTCAATTGACTCAAACTCAGTTAAAGGCTTCCCCAAGGATCCAAAAGAAGCTCCAAACAGGGTAAATATCTATTTTTCCTCTTAGATCTTAAGACAGGTTTCAATACTCTGATCCTTGTGAAACTTAATAACTTCGCTGCATTATAACAGAACCTGGTATGTGGGAAGAACATACTGATTGACATGAGCATACATACTGCTTATGTGAAGGCTATCCGATCAGCTCAACATTTCATTTACATCGAGAACCAGTACTTCCTTGGGTCATCATTCAATTGGGCTAATTATAAGGACTTGGGTGAGGAGACTCAGATGTCTTTGGCACTGTAAAAGAGAGAATTGCAGTATCTAATAACTAGCTACTTTATTTAATCAATTAAAAAGAATAAGAATTACTTTGCTGTGGCTTTGAGGGGCACATTTTCATTTCTCCTCGACATAAGTAATGGCTTTCTTGTTGTCAGGTGCAAACAATTTAATCCCTATGGAAATTGCTCTCAAGGTTGCTAATAAAATCAGAGCAAGGGAAAGGTTTTCTGTTTACATTATCATTCCAATGTGGCCAGAGGGAGTTCCTACCAGTACTCCCACTCAGAGAATCCTGTTTTGGCAGGTAGATTTTACACCCTCTTTTAAGGATTGTACTTCCTCTATTCATTTCATGCAAGATAACGTCTGTATCAGCCCCCTTAGAAAGAAATAGTGATCAGGAAACAAAACTGCAAATTTTGCATATTACTTCCCTTAATCAAGACTGCTGCTGTTAATCCAAAACAATAAGAAAGCAACAAGAGCTATTACATCTTTGTGTGGCATTTTCTAGTTCATTAAGCATGCTCCTCTAAAGGTTCATAAAAACATTAACGTCGCAACTTCATGTAATGCTACGGTAAGTAGGAAACTGAGATATTTCTTGGGTCGCCATCTCATTAATCTGATCAATATTGTAGGATGTTTCTTCCCATTGGGGTAAGCAAGTAGCTTTTAGTAATCACAATGATGAAAAATTCAAATTCTTGCTTATGCTGCAGTATGCTTCTCTTCTTGTAAGCACTACTAAGATTCTGCATGTCTGCAGTATAATACAATGCAAATGATGTACGAGACTATCTACAAGGCTTTAGAAGAGATGGGGCTAGAGAAAGAGTATGAACCGCAGGATTATTTGAATTTCTTCTGCCTTGGGAATCGTGAGGCTGAAGACAGTGGCGGCAAGCCCATCACAAAAGGCTCGGATGGAAATACCCCACAAGTACTTTCTCTTGAACCTTAACTAGTTCTTATGATTTGACGTTCATATGCTCCATGTTGACCTTGCTTTTTCAACATGTTCTTAACTTTTGAATATGTGGTGTCACAATCCAGGCGCTCACTCGGAAAAACCGGCGGTTCATGATCTATGTTCACTCAAAGGGAATGATAGTGGATGATGAATATGTGATATTAGGCTCCGCTAACATCAACCAACGCTCTCTAGAAGGAACCAGAGACACTGAAATTGCTATGGGTGCATATCAGCCTCATTATACATGGACAAACAGACATGGAAATCCACATGGGCAGGTAAAGACTTACCATATTAGCTTTGACAAGTTGCTTCGATCTAATAACTAAGTAATGCTTACTTGACATTTTACATACTCGAACTGCTAACTCGGACAAAAATGAGTAGATAGTTCCCTCAGTTGTCAGAAATGCAAGTGACATGTCATAGTAAATTCCAAACATATTCTATATAGGTGTTATTTTCTGTTATTTTCCAATTAATGCATAGAGATGGAAAGAGATTATTCTGTGAATAATGCATCAAAACAGGCATCCTAGATAAAACTTTTCCCCTGTATTTATGTCTATGGTCGAGTTGATCTGGTCCTAATGCAGCTATACATCAAGTTGTAGACCTCATTTGAGGATGTATGGTGTTACATGTTACCCAAGTAGATATTGGAAAACGAACATACACAAAATATTTATAACTTGTACTCTTCTCGGAGATTGTCTTGGTTGCTGGGAGCTTAGTGTATTATGGATTTACTTGATATTCTCTACTGACGTCAACTGGAGGTAACTACATTCCATATCTAACGATGTGGTTTCTTGGCTGTAGATCTATGGATATAGAATGTCGCTTTGGGCAGAGCACACAGGCACTCTAGAGCAATGTTTTGAGCAACCAGAGAGTCTGGAGTGCATGAGACGTGTAAGATGGATGGGTGAGCAGAACTGGAAACAGTTTGCAGCAAATGAAGTAAGCGAAATGCGAGGCCACCTGCTCAAGTATCCAGTTGAAGTCGACAGAACGGGAAAGGTTAGGCCTCTTCCTGGCAGCGAGACATTTCCAGACATGGGCGGCAAGATAATCGGGACATTTACAGGCATTCAAGAGAATCTTACCATCTGATCACAGCAGATTTTGTCTGATGCCCATTTTCTAGTTCTTGGTGACTGGTTTTTTGTCCAAATTTTGATTTATGAATTGGTGATTGGGACTTTGTAAGATACTTTTATGTAGCACCTCTTGATGAATGGTAGTGTGATCATTTCAATGCCTCATATCTTTTGTTCCTTCTGTTAATTTCTTGATTTTTCTGCTGATTTAAATGTGTGATTCAAGAATACGCTTTTTGCAAACAAAAGCAAAGTTCGCTTCATGCTGACACATTCAAATGTGTGTAAAATATAAATAATTTATAAATGGGTTAAATATATTTTACACTCTAAAATATGCCGCTCTCATCAATTACCTCCCTAAATTAAAGAAACATTAACTTACCTCCCTATTTTTGTGATAATTCTTTAAATTAAATGAAGGATTAAATACAATTGCCATCCCTGAAATATTCAACCCACATCAATTATTTGATAAAGTATTAAAATCTTCAAAAAAAATTCCTGACGTTTAATTCTTGAGTTTTAAAAGTTCATTTTACCCTTATAAATATTGCTTTGTGAAAAAAATAAATAAAGAGATTTTTAAAATGTCAAAAAAATCATTCTTTATCAAACCTTTGCCTAATTCTAGTTTCACTTGTTCATCGAACTCTTTTTATTTTTATAATCCTACTGGCCATTTTATTTTACTTCACTTTTTTATTAAACCAAGTAATAGGTCAGGTTTTTTTTTTTTTTTTAAGGTTTTAATATTTTAAGGAGGTAATTGATGTGGGAGTGGATACTTTAGGGATGGTAATTATATTTAACCCTTAAAATAAAAATGGACAAAAATAACCTTGGTTGTTGATAATATGATATATTCACTTCAATAGATATAAATCAATTTGACTTCAAATTTATTCAATTATGATGTTAACTAGTACAAGATCCATGCCGAGGCACGGAAAATATTTTCAATTTTGATCTTGACTATAATAATAAATACTCAATAATGCATACTTATAAGGTTGAATAAAAATTATCTATATCTATACTAATATAAAATGAAAAGTCCTTCCACACTCACAAATGACTAACAATGACACCGTTACCCTAATTTTTTTATAAAGTCAAAAATGTCTTCATAATAAAATAACTAACTTATTCAAAAATGTCTTTATAAAGTATCGTGCAATTTACCTTCAATATGTCCAACATAGCATAAAACTATTATTAAAAGTGTGTGGCATTGAAACCAAAATTAAAGCTACTTTATCAAGAACAGAAAGCGTGCCAAAAAATACACGGAAAATCAACATAAATGCAGCTTACATCCCACCATAGTTTACTCATTGTATTGCACATTTGATTTTTTATTTGATTTCACTCTTCCAGAATAAGAACCAAACACATCCCTGTAATAAAACTAACCATGAAAAGAAAACACACAGCAATCCAATACACATCCCACCATTGCACAAAATATTCCACTATAAACTTTCTGCTTCCTTGCATACTCGTAAACTTAGTAACTTTAACTTGAAAAATAAATCTGGAGAATCTGAGTTGATCAAATGTCTGAAGCACAATTTCTTCACATCGCTCTCCATCTGTAATTTGCACTTGCTTATGATTATTTAAGTAAAACTAATAAAATAAATTGTACCATATATTAAAACCCAACATGCATGTGGAATTATGTTGCTCTTAAATCATTAATTACCTTATCAGAAATCTCAAGCAGAAATAACACACTTCAATTTATAAATTTTTCCACTTCCTTGTCAAAAATGATGAATTGGGCACTGATCCTGTTCGAAATCTTCGACCTGGGATGAGCAACCTCACTGCAGACGATCGACTCCGATCAGGACCAAGTTTGGGATTCCTGAGAATAAATAAGCAAGGTGAGCTCATCGGGCACGTCCCCGACAATGACCCTCCAACGCTCAAGTTAGGCTAATCGAGGAAAAAGTGTGCGATCCGGTAAGTAGCTCAAATGAATTCAGCATTAATTACTTCGAAATATGGCGTCAAGGGATATTTATAAGGCATAGTGGGGCACTGTTGCTGAGGCCACGTGGCCTCATCCCGCTAGCTTGCGTCTACAATCGGACGGCTGCAATTGTCTGGATCTTCGAGCGGGCGGTAGTATCCGGGTCAGGTACGCTCCGACCCGACCGGCAGAAAGGCGCGGATCCCGGGTGAAAGGACCGAAATACCCTTAATGAAGGGCATTTCGGGTATTTTCGCCGTATACCTAGCAGGCACCACCACTGAAAATCTTAAACTCAATTGTGAGCTTATATCTAGAACAAAAAATAGATAAATCTTATAAAATCCAAGAGCATTATAATTCTGGAATAATTGTGAAAACTCATCCATTTACACTATTTCTCCGCTCTAGCATATTAGGATTTGTCCCTATTTATTTTATATTAAATATTTATTATTTTCTTTACGCCAAGTCATAAAAGATATGTGTTTAAAATTTATTAATAAAAAATTACAATGATTAAGAAATCCTAAACGACAAGTTCGCCAGTTCACAGAAGATATGTATTTCTAATTAAATAACAAGTAGATGTATGAATTTTATAAAATTTTTAAATATAAAAATAAATTGACGATAAATAATCTAAAATTAAAGTTAAAGTAATAAATAAGTATAAAAATAGAAAATTGTGTTGAATATAAAGTTAATTAAACTTAAACTTGTTTACTAACTAATTACCTAAAATAAGAACTACTTTTTCGAATATAGAAATACATACTTTAAAATAAATAAGGAACATGTGCTTCAAAATAAAAATAAATAAGGTACATAATTACTAATAATAAATAAAAAATCATTTCATTTCATTAAGTCATAAAATAAAATTTAAAGAAGACTACTATAAAGCAAACATGTGTTTTAAGAATAAATACATAAGACTTATAGATAATTTAAATTTTAAAACAGAATTAGTATTTTAAATAATTCAAAGGTAGAATGAATGAAAAAAAGAGACGACAAATGAGAGGGATTCATCAGTTTTGAAATACCATGACAATATCTTTTATTGATACTTATTTTAATACAGTTTTTATTAAGTACAGAGAAAATTGTGAAGGTGGAAAGCGCATTTATCGTGCCAGTGTAGCGTAATTTGTACTGGAGAAATCTTCAGCTAAAGATATTACAAATTTCATATTATTATATATAATAAATAATAACTGAATATATGTTATTGATATTTCGAAACAAATGAATTTTTATCTGTGCATCGCAATTTGTGCTGGAGAAATTTTTGGCGAAAGATATTATAGTTTTGTATTATTAGATAAAATGAATAATAACTAAATTTATATTAATGATATTTCGAATCAAAGGAATTTTAATTTGTTGGATAAATACATATATTCTGGATAAACATGTTCTTTTATATACTTAGAAAAAATAGATTATATTATTAAAAAAAAACCTGATTATATAAAAAGAATGATTAAAAATGAACACTTTAAGGTTTCCTTGTATACATTATTCGTGTTTCTCAAATACTTAATAAAATCATTTACCTTGATAAATATAAGTGTACAAATATTTCAGTCGTCTAATATTATGGAACTCTTTGACGTCGGCTTTTTCATTGATGGCTTTACTTGATATCCTTTAGAAGAAGCAACAATGATTCCACCTGTTGTACTATTGCTGGTAATCCGTTTATATGTGTCAATTTCCAGTGCATTGCTACATATACATGTAATTTGTCGTTCTTTTCCTGCAAATCACAAAATCACACATAATCATTGATAAAATCACAAAATTCAAGGAATAAAAAAGTAATCTCATTAAATCATTAAATGGAAGAAAACTACCAGATAAAATTAAATTAATAATATGATGTGTTCGTATTCAATCAATAAAATAAAAAAACAGGAATAATAAGAGAATTCTCAATGCTAGGGTAGATTCACAACTCTATGATTTGTTTTTGTAATTCATTTCTGCAGGCACATTATTTATAATGATACAAACGTCTTATTTTTTAAATTATTTTAAATTCAAATGACAAAGTAGTTAAGATTTGATATATATATAATGACTTGTGTTTTATACTATATCACTTAACTTAAATCACTTAACTATCGAATATTATTGCTACACACAAAATATTATCACTATATGATAATAAAATATAAGTAACTTATTAACTTTTTTTCTCTCGGTAAAGATAAATTGCATTAAGAAAAAATCATAATGTACAGTCATATGACTGATATTGTATGCCATGAAATTTATCATAATCTATACAAGGCTATCGTACTAATTTTATTCGGCAACTCTACACTAAGTATATGTAATCTAATTTCGTCTAGAATAATCTTAGCCACTGCCGAAGGGTCTCGATCCAATTGCTGAAATTTTCTTCTATTGCGGTCCTGCCAAATGTGATATACTAGATATGCTAAAAGGTTGCGATAGGCGGCGTAACCACGTGCTTGCCCCTCCACTTTCGTGCAACAATCATCACATCAATCATCCATCCTCTGTTTGTCCATGAAAACAGGACCTCCCAGCATAAGATTCTAATACACTGTTTTGAGTAAGGGCACGAAAATAACAAATATTGGTGAGTCTCCAGTGTCCCCCTCGAGCAAAGAACACAATCCCTATTAAGATGTTGTAACCATGGACGATCCATAGTGGATAGTCGTTCATGTAGAGCTAGTCATAAGATAAACGAATTCCTGGAAATTTTGAATGGGCCCATAAGGAGTGAATACCAACCTACCTTCGGGCCTAAAGAACGAAAAATGTCATACACCCTCTGATTGGTGTACGGGCCTCCCCTCAGAGCGATCGAGTCTTGTGTGCCTTGTAGTGGAGGCAAAGTTTGGATGATGTCCAACATCATATTGTCCACCCGTGTTTGTGGTGAGAGGCAATGGCCAATGCCATACTCCATTGTTAATAACCTCTTTAAGGAGCACGTACGCCCATGTGCGGGTGTGATAGGGGTCATGTGGAAATATAGTCATTAAGATACTCATAGGATGCCAAGGATCCTGCCATATATATATTAATTCCCCATTGTCGATTTTATAATGGATATGAGGCAGTAGTATATGTCATAGTCCAAGCAATTTGGGCCAACCTCATGCCTCGGAATTAGCCTCAACTGTCCATATAGATTTTTCATGAAGTCTCATGGTGCAAATCAATGTTACCCATATAGAACCGCTGGATCTGCTTACTATTCTCCAGATATGTCTACTCATAAGAGTTCGATTGAGGGCTGCTACATCCATGATTCCCTGTCCTCCTTCTTCCATCGGCGACACACTTGATTCCCGGAAATCTTCGGATATCTAGAGGTTGATGCACCTTTCCACAGGAACTTGCGGAATCGTTTCTCTATCTCCTTAATAATTCCTTTTGGCAAAACAAATGCCATAGCCCAATAAATTTTTAGTGACATGAGTACTGATTTAATGAGTTGAATTCTAGCTGCAAATGATAACTGAATGGAAGCCCAACCCTGCAACCTCTTATCAATCTTAATAAGGAAAGGATTACAATCAGAGATGGAAAGCCGAGAAGCCATAAGTGGAAATCCGAGATATGTAACTGGCAATTCTCCCTCCTGAAAATCGAGGATGCTTAGAATTGCATGTTTAAGCGGCTGAGCGGCTTTAGAGAAAATAACCTGGTTTTTAGCAGCATTAGTATGAAGACCAGATAAAGCAGAAAAGTCGTCCAAACCTTCTTTAAATACCCGTATAGAGGACTCATCAACACGACAGAAGAGTAGCAAATCATCAGCAAATGATAGCTGGAAGAGCCCTGTCTGCTCACATTGCCAATGATAAACAAATCCGCCTTGAACCTCAATTTTCTGTTGGATCATAAGGCCAAGAATTTCCATAACCAACACAAATAGATAAGCAGACAAGGGATCTCCTTGTCTAAGCCCTCGAGCCCCCCGAAAGAATCCATGAATGCCACTGTTCAGTGCAATAGTAATAGTTGTGGTTGTAATGCATTCACGTATCCATCCAATGAAGAGTTCTAGAAATTTATATAGCCTTAGAACCGCAAACAGAAAATCCCACTCCACCATATCATAAGTTTTTCGTAAGTCAACCTTCAACGCACACCGAGGGGGCTTACATTGTTGGTTGTAACCTGAAAATAATTCCTGCTCGAGTAAGACATTGTCCCCAATACTACGTTTCGGGACAAAGGCATTTTGTGCAGGGCTAATTAATTTATCAAGCACCAACCGATTTCTCTTGACTAATATCTTAGAAATAATTTTGTAAAGCACATTACAGCATGATATAGGCCTGAAATCACAAACCGATAAGGGATTATATACCTTGGGGATGTGAGAAATAACCGTAGAGTTAATTTGCTTCAACAACCGACCGTGATGAAAGAACTCCAGTATTGCATTTGTGACCTCCCTACCAACGATAGGCCATGCAAGTTTATAAAATCCTGTCGAAAAACCATCAGGCCCCGGTGCCTTGCCCTCCTCAATGTCAAAGAAAACCTCTTAACTTCATATCCGGTGACTTGGGTTACAAGCATGTCCCCTTCTTCCTCCGTTAACACATGCGTGGCCCTTGACCTCAAATGTTCTAGGTTGAACTCCCTTTCTTGGCGAACACCACCTAATAAGGTCTCGACATAGTGCACAAATTCCGCAACAATATCCTCCTGTTCGTTGGTCGTGTTATCATCAGGCACTTTTATTTGGTAGATCCGTTTTGTTGCTCGTCGGGTGGCGACTTTGTGAAAGAAGATCCTCGAGCATTGGTCACCCTCCTTCAGCTATTGCATTTTAGCCCGTTGCCGGAGCATGCTTTGCTCTAACTTCACAGCTTTCATGAGCACAATTTTACAACAGTGCTCTAATAACAACAATGTCTCATCATGTCTGTCGTGAGCAAGGAGTTCCTGGGCTGTAGCGAGGAATTCCTTGGCTTGTTGTACATTGAGAGAAAAATCCCCTTTTTGTTGCCACATCAACCTAAAAATGGGCTTAAGAGCACGTAACTTTCTAGTAACCCCATACATACGAGTACCCTTGATTTCATGCATCCATACCGAGTTAACAACATCCAAAAATTGGGAAGATGATGCTAAGTAATTATCAAATCGGAAAGGACTTACATAATTTAGTCGAGAGCCACCTTGCAACAATAGCGGAGAGTGATCAGAAGTAGTAGGGGCAAGGCACCTATAATACGCATTCGGCCACTTGTGTAACACCACATTGGCTAATACTCTGTCAAGTCTTTTTCACAAGCTTCTACCATCTCTACTGCAATTATGCCAAGTAAATGTTTCTCCCTGCATAGGAAGTGTAATTAGACCCATCTCCATGACACATGATTGAAACTTCTCTATTGCCTGCGTGATATCTCCCGAGGCACCACAGACCTCACTCATATCAAGTACCACATTAAAATCTCCCATCACAAACCACGCTTCCTCAGCAATTTCTTCTGATAGGTCACACAAATCACGCCACAACGTTCTCCTACTACTCACATCATTCATCCCATACACAATAGTAATCAAGTTTTGAACATGCATCATACGGTTAGTAACTCGGCAATGAATTAATTAGTCACTAACATTAAGAATTTCAACACCCACATCAGTTTCATTCCAAGTAAGCCAATACGATTGCTAATGGTATTACAATCAGTAAATCAGTTCCATCCTGGGCATATATTATTTTGAATATTTGCAATATTATGAACTGCTACACGAGTTTCCAGAATACCAAGAAATAATAATATGTTTACCCGAATAAACTCCTTAACTGCCATTTGATGATCCCTACTGTTAGGTCCCCGTACATTCCATACACCTGCTGGTATCATGAGCACCCCGTAGAAGGGCTGCATCTATTAGGGCCCTCAGGTTGCGCAGCTGCACACATCTCATTATCAGTTAAAAGTGCAAAGGTATTATATAGAACTATCTCCTTACCCTTCCGACTTAGAGGTGACGTACTCCTCTCACCCCTTATTCTCGTCCTCCTTGTGATCCACCTACAGGGGAACACCTTATATCTTCTCTATCATTTAAAGCATTCCCACAGGAAGGAGGTAGTTCAACGTCATCAACCTCTTTCTCAATGACTTTTTCCTTCTGGGAACGTTGCACGAATATTTGAACATTTTGGGTCGATTTCTTGGTTGTTGGTCATGTTTTAGCATCATGACCTAAACTCATGCATGTACGGTACTTCAACGGTAACCATTCATACTCCACATCCACTTTACAAGGCGCCTCAGATCCATCCTCCGTTGGCATAAGTAATACCAAGTGTTTCGGTAATTTGGAGGACACATCAAGCATTACACATACCCGAGCGAAATCCAGTCTCGAACATGCGCGTGTGATAGCGTCCGGATATAAGGATTTGCCCACGCCACTAGCGACTGCACTAAGTCCCTCGCTAGTCCAAAACTTAATCGGTAGATGCCGCAGTCGAATCCACACTGGAATCTTCGTATGTTTATGCTTACGTAGGGCCACCCTCAATAACTTCCTCCATTGCCGCCAATGTGTGAAATTGAAAGAAGTAAAACCCATTAGATGTAGCAATAACATCTTTCACTATGCCATATAGATCGAACAAATTCATTAAGGTGATGAAAATACGATTTTTTACCCAGAAAGTAACCAACCGCAGTGTATTTCCATGGTCTTGAACCATCTCGTACCATATTGAACGTCGGACGAATTATCACTTCCTCATTTTGTGTGCACGGTTCAATAAATTTCAATGTCCGACGATTGGAATTGTTGAATGCATCAGCAAATTTATCCGTAAAAGACTCAGTTGTTTTCGAAGAGCGAAAGGGAACCGTATCGATAAATATCCCCGTATTTTGGTTGTCCATGCAAAGCTCAGAACTCCGGCCAAACTCCGATGAAATCACAGAAACCGGGGCTGTAAATTGCTGTTTTGGAGTAGCAATTCCCGACATATCAATCGGCCGAACATCAACAATTTCCATCGTCTCCGTCATGCCAAACTCATCGTTTATCTCTCCACGTCCATCCAGCAAACATGTCGGCTGATTTAGTGTACTGTCCAACAAGTTAACCATCGTTTTCGTCGACTTTTCGGCCCGAAATCCTTCATCAATACCTGCTGTATTTTTTACAGGAACCACACACAGATGCTGATATTTTGAGACAGATTCCGTTACCTGATTTTTCAATGGGTGATGCTGTACAATTTCCATGGTGATCCCTTGCCTTTCAGCCATCATCTCCAAGTTTTCAATCGCCTGCATCACATTCTGCATCATATCATCTGAATTCTGCTGCAGCAATCTCGCTTCAGAAGTCCGGACCATAGAACCCGATTGCCTCCTAGCCGGCTCAAGATTTTCAGAAGAAGTTCCTGTGGCTAATAATCTTCGACAAGCTTTTCGCAAACTTCTCGCTAGAGGGTGGGTGGCGACGGGATTAATAACCGGCGGCGCTGGGGTACGGCCAATCTTGGCCTCCCGTCTACGTTTTAAATCTTCTAACGCATCCATGGCTACATCATCTCCTTCACCAACAACCCGATGTGCAAGATGGAGGAATTCACGCATATTGAAATCCTTCACACGCCAAATTTCTCCGTCACGATTCAATTCTCCGGCAATAGTCTCCACTAGTTCACCGATCACCGTCTGAACCCCCTCCACCGTAACCGCTTTGCAACGTTCGCCTTCCTCTCGAATGGCCTCTCCTTACCATTCTCCATCTTCCACGTCATCATCTCCGCCATCCGTCCCTTCGCCGTCATCTCCACTACCGGTTAAAGAATTATTTTTGTGTGTATGGGAAGGTGTGAAAGTATGTGAGAGAGAGGAGGGAGTTTCCTGAGAGTCCATCTTTTAGCAGCAACAATGTTAGTAACTCATTAACTTTTTAAAATATTCCCGTGTCTTTTAGAAATTTATTCAAAAAAGTTACACATTTATTTAACTTAATTGGTTAGGAATACAATATAAAATTCAAACTTACTTTCATATCTTTTAATATTTTTTTATCATTATCATATTAATTTAAATTCATTATTTCACAGCTTAAATTATACACATTTTTGTATTTGTCGTGTATAGAGATTTTTCCTACTCCGTGTTTGATTAGAATTTTTTTTGTAAAAATATTAATATTTTTTATTCTTTATTTAGAAAAACTTGATAGATAATATTGATAAGATTCTTTTTGATAAATTCAATATTTTTTTAATTTTTTTATCCAAAACGTTGTTAGATAATATTGCTAAGATCTTTTTTGGATGAAATCTAATAGTTTTTTATATTTATCTAAAACATGTTTTAGCACCCCAAATGTCAAGTGAGATCATTTGCGGGTTAATGAAGTAATTTTTTTTTTTCAAGTAGTAACTTTATTTCACCCATTAACTAACCTTAGATCCAACATGTTAGTCCTATCAATTGGTGGGCAATACCTAGACCCAAACTCATTTTGATAGTTATATGTACAAACTCATCCCTAATATTTTTTATATTAGATCCAAACATGAATACATACCTACTGTAATAATTATTTTGTGTATGAGAAGAGCCTATACCCTAAAGAACCCTTGGATAAAATTTTCATAATCAAAAACTACATTTTTATTCATCAATTTAAACTTATTGAATTTATAAACTTTTGCTAAATTAATACAATTATTTATACACTCAAATTTGAAATAAATTATTTGGTATATAATTAATTAATATTAATTCAGTTTATAGGTTTAACGCAAATTATCTCCTGTGATATCAAAAAATGGATAAATTACTCCCCTATGAAAAAAAATACAAAATTACCTCCCCATATTTGTGAAAATAGAGCAATTTACCCCTCACGTAATTTCGTGTAGTGCACAAGCTTTTTATTTAATTTTTTATTTTTAATTTTTTATTTTTAAAAATCGAATCTAAGTTGAATCAAAGGTCCAAATTTAATTTATAAATCAACAACTTAGGTCGTTATTAATTCAAAATCAACCGTCTAGATTTACAATTGTAAATTTACCTAATATATTTTACATAAACATTGATTTAAAATACATTATATGTAATGAATTTATATATAATTATAATTATATATATAAATGTACATATACATATATATATATAGAGAGAGAGAGAGAGAGAAAACCGACGACGACTGCAAGTTAGTGAAGGGGTTTGGGTGCGGGAACGGTGAGGTGGGAGGTGGTATGAGCATGTAATGGGGAAAGGTGTGGGGGAGGGAGGCGTGGCAAGGGGGAGTTGGGGAAGGAGGTTTGGGTACAGCGATGGGAAGTGGAAGGGGTAGTGGTTTGGGCGAGGCGACAACGACGCAACTAGTTTTGAAGGGGCGAGGTGACTGGTTTAGCAAGGCCGGCAACTGTTTTTTTTTTTTTGGGAGGGGAGGGTGGAGGCGACGCCAAGGTGTGTGTTGGGAAAGGGGAGGGGGTGGCTATAGGCCTGGGAGTGGCATGGTGGCGCAGGCGTTCGTTGGCTAGGGTGAAGGGAGGCAATGAGCGTAGAGGTTGAGTAGTGGACTGAGGGGGCAAAGCGCGTGAGCAGTGGTTTTCGATGAGGGGGATGGGGTTGGATTTCTCTTTTTTTTAAAAAAAAAAAAAATATGTACATTATTAATTTTATTCATAAAAAAATTATGTCTAGTCGCAAGAGGGCCGAGTGTACTACACACGCCCCTCTAAGAGGGTAAACTTCTTAATTTTAAAAAACACAAAAGTAATTTAATTTTTTTTATTTCACAAGGGGGTATTTTGCAATTACCCATATTATAGGGAGATAGCTTATATTTTTTCCTTAATCTATATATATCGTAGTTGAATAAAATCTTCAAATGAATAGACATATTTAAATATGGAGGCTATTAAAATGAATATATAATATTATTAATAATAAAGAGTACTTTTGTTCATTCTCGTTTAATTTAAAAGATTAACTCAAAGAGAAAGGGTATGTAAAAGTTTAGTTAGTTTAGGGGGTTAATTGATGAGGATTACGTACTTTAGCAATGTAAAACCTATTTAACCCTTTACAAATTATGAAACCTTGTGACGGTGTAACTGATAGAAAATAACGAGGATATATTTAGAATATCAAATGAAAACATACCAATAGGGAACTAGTACTTTATAAATAGTACAAATTTATTTTTATTTTTTTCATTTGAAAAAAATGTAGGATAAGTTACAGTTATTTCTTTTAAAATTTGTCATAATTTTGAATAGTCCATTGTTATTTTAAAAATTACAATACTCCATCAAATAAAAAATAATTATATAGCCCCTAGACGGTGATGTGGGCATTACTACTTTACCATTTATGAAATTTATTAAAAAATAAAAATATGTATTCAAAAAAATATAAAAAAAAATTAAAAGTGGGTAAAATAAATAATCCATAGGGAATACTAGTACATAAGGGTACTTTAGAAAATGCTAAAAAATATATAAAATTATAATTCATCCAAAATGGAATTTTGGTTAGTTCACCAAAAAAAAATGATATATGAAAATCCAACGAAAGTAACGAAATGGTCTCGTTGTCAGAGGGTCATTAAAATGAGGATTGTATTTGTAATTTTTTTAAATAATAAGGAGTTATTTATAGTTATGCCAAATTTCAAAGAATGTGGTTGTAACTTACCTTAAAAAAAGATATAGAAATAAAATAACGATGAATTACTGAAAACGGTAAATAACTTACAATAACGCATCTCTATACATTGAACAATTCATCAATATGACGAACAACGATAAAAAATTACAATAACTCACATAAAATGATAAAAGTACCACATATCCCATAGAACTCAAATCCATGAAATCAAACTTGCTCATGGGACCTCAAACTTAATCATAACCATGTTAATGAATGGAGTGGATCAGCCAGGGAAGTGCGACAGAAGCGCAAAAAAAATACGATTAAAGCGTGCAATATCTCGATAAAGGGGTGTACCCTTGATCTTTTATGGGCATTCAGTATACAAATAAAATAAATCATGGCCATAGAATCACAAGAAAAACAAAGGGACGAAAATATAAATATAAACTACCCTCGTTGTTTTTCTCGTAGGGCTACAAGTGTTGATTCCTATCTCTGGATCCATTCACGGGTAGATCTCAAGGATGAGACTCTCTTAAATCGTCTACACTCCAACTACAAGGACGTGGCCTTCTCTTGCTGGTAAGAATGACCACGAAAGAGTGGAGATCAAAACAACCGCTATCAATTAATGTATTTTAATCTTCTTACCATTTTTCTTTGATCTCTAAGACCATAAGAAGAACTTTGAGATGGGGAGAAGAGAGAAAACACAGAGAGACGAATTTTATAAAATGTAGAGAATAGTGTGTATTCTGTGTGTGGCTACGGTTTTATGTACATATATATATGACCCAGTCATACATCATAGACAAGGAATCCTAACTCAAAACATCAAAAACCCTAACCATACACCCTATTGCATTAAATTTCCTAAAGAAAAATCAGCCAACACTCCCCAAAAACATCCTCCTTAGACTTAGCCAAGGTCTAACCAAAGCCTTAGGCTTGTATTTAATGGACCGAACTTAATTAATTAAGATTAAATCAAGCCCACCACTACAAAAAAGGCGGAATTTGACACGGCCAGACCAACCATTCCAAAACCCGTTCCATCTTCGAACGGGCTTTGGAACACTTCAGGAGCGAATATTGAAACATGACATCAGGTGCAATATTTTTTTTGGGTTAATAAATTCGGAATGGTCAAACCGTTGCAAGAAGAGTTCCAACACAACAATTACTAAACCCGTTCCAAAGTCCGTGCCAAAATAGTAACGAAGAAAGGTTGGAACACAGTTTGAAACATTATATTAGATTTAGGAATGGTCACAACCTAACTGTTCCTATAATTATTGCATTATATGCTAGATTATCCCGAGTTGATTGCCAGCCTATGTTATTGAGGATTGATCAACGTATTATGGGATAGGAAGGTATGGCTTTGTCTTATGCAAGACGTATCCAGATCATCAAATATGCCCTCACGGTATTGAGTGTATATTGGGCTTCAGCATTTATTCTGCCCAGGGGAGTTGTCCGTGAAATTGGGAAGCGAGTGAGAGCCTTTCTGTGGAAAGGTACGACGAACAGTGGTTATGCCAAGTAGCGTGGCGAGATGTATGTAGGCCAATTGAGGAAATAGTTCAGGGCTTACGTAACTTTGCTACCTTAAACTGAGGATTAATGTGCAAAAAGCTTTGTGATGTGATCCGGGGTAATAGGACGTCCATTTGGGTGGAATGGCTTAACCAGGGACGATTAAGAGAGACGTCCATTTGGATAGTATTAGACCATGGGGGTTCGTGGGGATGGAGGAAGCTCCTTCGATACCTCCTTATTGAGGTTGATGGTGGAATATCATATTGGAGATGGGTCTTCTGTCTATCTTTGGCAGGATCTGTGGCATGAGCTTGGCCTTTAATTCACCGATTTTCACGAGGGTCGCGTTTACTGGGTAGGCGTTCTGGAGAAACTCAGCCGCATTATTCAGGATGGGTAATGGCACCGGCCCATCAATCCGCGTTATGTTGAGTATTTGGAAATCCTACAGGCGCTACCTACAATCCATGGAGGGAATGATTCTATTATATGGCGTTATAAGTATTGTCTACCTATTGTAGTATCTATTTTTCGATATCTAGACCCCACCAAGACCTAAGGTAGGCTGGTCTTCACTACTTTTGGGTCCCTTTAAGATTCTGAGACATAACTTCATACTATGGCTCGTCATCCTGGAGAAGCTTTCCATGGCTAATAACCATGGCTCTCTTACCTTGGTAAATGTGTCTTATGTGTTGATGGAGCGACTGAAACCCACAATCATTTAATCTTCAGATGTAGTTACTCTCGCATGTGCTCACAAGCTATAAGACGATTAGTATGATTTGCCTGGCCTAACCGCACTTGGCCACTCGATATTGCTTCGGCAACAACTAAATGGAGGGGAAAATATGTCATTAACATGGCATATCGGACACTATTGACTTTTTGTGTGTATCATATCTGGCGAGAGCGCAATATGAGGCGATTTGAGCATTCCGAATGCACGGCAAACACACTTGCCTTGATTATTGTGGAGGATGTTAGTCAGAGGATACTTAGTGTTGATTTATCTCGCTTTGTTAGCTCTTGCGCGTTATACAGATTATGGCTATCCTTTGGCCTATCGAGGGAGAAACCATACATTGAGCACTATTGTACTGTACGACTATATTTTTTCTTAATGAAATTTAAATTTACCGAAAAAAAAAACTGTTGCAATATATTCCAAAAATGACAGTTTGAAAATCTATTTAAAAAATGAGGTACAATTTGGAAGGATTCTTGTACACTCTTAATCAAATATGCCAAAAATCGTTCGAAATTATGAGTTTATTTAAGAGGCTATATGTTTCTAAAACCGTCCAATACTTGGTGCAAATTAGAACGATTTTTTTTTATTTTTATTTTTTTTGTGTTACTGAGACCATTCCAAATGATATACAACATTTATATTTCAACGGTCTAGATGACCATTCCAAAAATATTTCAAGTTCCATACGAAAGTCTAAATTAACGGTTATTTTTTAACGGTTAGATATGTGTTCCTATACCCATTCCAAAGACCGTTCCAAATTTTTTTATATAAATGTATTCCTCTTTTTCCATTTAGTCTCACTATCTTCTTCTATTTTTTTTTATTTTCTCTCTAATTTCTCAATTTTTCTCGAACTTTTTTAATCTCTCACTATCCTACTAATATTTTTGTACTCTTTCGTGAATTTTATCTCAAATTTTCATTGATATTTAGAGTTATTTTGATCAGGTAACAACTTTAATTCTTTATTTGTCAATTGATTATATCTATTGTAATTTTGTTAATTAATTAAATTTAATGTTATAATAATATATATATATATATGTGTGTGTGTGTGTCTGTGTAGGACTAATCATCATGTTCAGACAGTTGAGGAGATGGATGTATGAAAAGAACCTTTCAAATAGGGTGAGTCTTACTCCGGAGTTTCAGGACGGTGTTGTTAGACTTATAGAATGGGTAAAATCTCAACATGCATATATGGATGGTGAGAAAATGAAGTGTTCTTTTTGAAAGTGCGAAAATGAAGTTTTCAAAATCACAGATCCTGTTTATGAAAGGTTGGCAGATCGGTTTCACGATGTATCTGGGCTGGCAGATCGGATTCACGATGTAGTGCATACTGCCGAAAAGAATATCACAGTTGAGGGTCATATTTCTCAGCATATATATGATCGAATATCGCATTGGGTTGATCATATATTGCTATACGACCACATCCTGCCCCAGGATTACTATAGTACGAAGAAATTGATAAGAGACTTAGGTTTACCCGTTGGGAAGATTGATGCGTGTAACAATGGTTGCATGTTGTACTGGAAGGACAACATTGATTTGGACTACTGCAAGTTTTGTGGAGAAGCTTGGTACAAGCCGACTAGGGAATAAAATCCTAATTACAAGAAGACGCCATATGCCATTCTTAGGTACTCGCTGATTGCCTCTCGCCTGCAAAGGATGTATGCTTCAGAAGTGACTGCCGAGCAAATGACATGGCATGTTCATCAGACGAAGGAGGGATCCATGGTAATGTTAGACTGGGTTTGTGTGTACGTTCATAGGTACTAGTGTTGGCCCGTTATACTTACCCCGTACAATCTCCCCCCGAAAATGTGCATGAGTTCTAAGTATATATTCCTGACGATGATGATCCCAAGTCTTACCAATCCAAGATGACTCATCGATGTTTACCTGGAGCTGTTAATCGAGGAGTTGCAGAATTTGTGACATGTGGGTGTACTGATGCGCGACAGTACGAAGAATGAGTCATTCCCAATGCACGCAACATTGATGTGGACTGTGAACGACCTACCCACTTATGGGATGGCATCTGGATAGAGTTTCGCTGGTGTTATGGGTCGTCCAGTTTGTATGGAAGACACATGTGCATTCTACCTGCAGAATGATAGGAAGGCATGCTACTTTGACTACCACAGACAATTCCTCCCCCCAAACCATCCGTACCGTCGGAACAAGAAAGCATTCACTAAGAATCGAGTAGAATGGAAGGTGTGCCGGCCAAGATTGACTGGAGAACAGGTCCGTGAATGGGTTGAAGAGTTTAGTCCTGCAGTTGAGATGTTGTTGTCACTCCCGGACGGGTACGGTACAAAGTATAAGTGGACCAAAAAAAACATCTTTTGGGAGTTTGATTACTGGTCGACCCATCTGATACGACACAATCTGATATAAAGGAAAAACAAAGTATATTCTAAATGCACGGAAGGACCTCAAGATCATATGTAATGGACCAGAGGTTAAGGTGGACGATAGAAAGCCGAACGTGATGCCCACAGCCATATATACCCTAACCCAAGAGCAGAAGAGGAGGATATGTGAATGGATTAGCCATCTGAAATTTCTTGATGGCTATGCATCTAATTTGTTCCGTTGTGTTGACATGAAGGAACTGAGGCTTCACGGCATGAAGAGTCAAGATTGTCATATATCATCCAGAATTTGATACCGATTGCCTTTCATGAAATGCTTCCTAAGCCGTTGTGGAGTGCATTGACTGAGGTCAGCCTTTTATTGTAGATTCCATGTTCAGCGACGCTCAATGTGAAAAAGGTACAAGAATTGGAGATAGTGTCGCAACCATCTTGTACAACCTTGAAAAAATATTTCGGCCAGCTTTCTTCGACTTGATGGAGCACCTAATTGTCCGTCTGCCATATGAAGCGTGCGTGGGAGGGCCTGTGTAATACAGGTGGATGTATCCATTTGAGAGGTGATTGTTACACGAGGTATTCTAGTTTTTAAAATAGTTGTAGTGTCATTATGTTTCAATAAATATTCGGTTATCAGATTTCTTCAAGACTTGAAAATGAAGGTAAAAAACAAAACACAAGCCGAGGCGTCAATTGTAGAGGCTTACCTTGTAGAAGAAATCAGTCTCTTTACTTCTCACTACTTTAAACCCCAGATTCCTTATAAACGAAACAGGCCACGCAGAAATAACGACACTAGTATCCAACAGTCTGTTTTCAACTACTCTAGTCGAGGTAGTGGTGCATCAAAAGAAGAGATATCTTAGTGGATCAGAACACCACATAATTGAGACATATATATTGACCAACTGTGAAGTAGTCACGCCACACTACGAGTAAGTGTAAATTTTATCTATATACTGTATTCACATTATTATTTTGGACTTTTAACCTATGTATAATTGATTTGTATGTGAATAGGTCCTTTTTTAATGAACTTTACATGCACCGTCATACATATGACGCTATTATTGATGAGCTAGTAGCTACTCAATTCAAGAATTGGTTCAAACATCGTGTAAGTTGTGTGTTTTTAATTGTGTCAACTGTAATTTGTCAATAAATGGTTTCTCTAATATTCTCAACAAAGGTTAAATCCAAATTGAATTACACGGACAACGAGCTTTTGAAGTTGCACTATTGGGGTCCTACAGTTGAGGTCACAATATTCCCGTGCTACTTTGTAAATGGCTACAATTTCCATACTGAGGTGCACAAGGCAAGTCACCTATGAACTGCGGGGTGTGTGTTAAAAGCTCATCATGTACAGACATGTTGCGACTTCTATAGGAATCTCGAAAAGATAATCAGTTGGATTATCCACTTATTCCGAACATGCAGATTGTTTTGTATAAATGTCGTTAGGTCGACCCCTTGAATGGTACGAAGGTACATCCTCGTTATCACCTTGTTGATGTAAACTTCAAGAAAGTATACCAAAAGAACGAACCTTCATCCTGGCACAGCAAGCAGTACAAGTCTACTACATGGAGTACTCTAGCATGAAGAGAGACAAAATGGACTGGATGGTTGTCTGCAAAACAAGAGCCAGAAGAGTCATTGATGAAACGCGGTGGACCGAAGTTGCGTTTCAAGAGGATGAGTCAATACCTACTCCACAAGTTGCAACGGACAACCATAATTATGACTTGCATGATTCAAATGGTATTCAATTAGCCGTTGATCTTTCTGTTGATAATCAATAAAGAATAGGTACATCCTGATCGGTGGATTGTGAATCTGATGACGGCTCTGACGAATATTGCTTTGACGAGGAATACGAAACTGAAGAAAACAGTAATTATGATTGACATTAATTAGCGTTTCTGTATCAAATGTTTGCACCCGTATTTTTAAAAATAGTAGAAGTATAATTTATGCAATTTAAAGAAGTATAATTTTCAAGCTTATTTTTATTTTAAACAAAACACAATATTTTTCTAATTATGAACGGTCAAAAATTCAAAAATCGTTCCTACGCGTTCCTATTTGTAATGGATACTTTGAAAAAAAAAAAAAAAGAGAAAAAACCAAAACTTAGGAACGGTCAATTAATTTTGACCATTCCTAAAACTGTTCCAACAAATTTAATTACGTGCCAAAAGGAAAACTGGAGGGAAAATTAATTTAGAAATGTTTTCTATTTTTCACCATTCCAAAAGTTGAAATTTAAAAAAGTCGTTCCTAAATGTGTCGATATATCTGTTCCTAAAATGATTAATTCTTCACGTCCCTAAATCTGATCCAGTGACCGTCCCTAAAAATGTCTCTACATCCGAGACCCTGATTAATCCTAAATTTAAATGTATAACAATACTTACCATATGTGAATATATCTAACGGTCTGATCTAAAATCAAATGGTCTGATGAACAGTTGCATCATTTTTAACATCGATAATTGTGTATTAGATACGATATCTTGGCATCCATATAATAAAAATGTGTGAAACATCATCGAATGTAGTATTTTATCGATTTAATAATATCTAACGGTCTGATTACGCGATCCAATACAACAGTATAAGATGTTATTTACATCTATGTAAGACTAATAATTCTGTACATACAAATATACTTGATCTTTTCAATATTTATCAATTTTATTCGTAACATTATGGCCTTAATTACTTGATGCTCTACTTTTTTCTGATCATTAATATATCTGGGACGGTTTTTTGGATATTTTTATTTTTTTGATTTTTTTGGGAAAATAATTTTTAGACACAATTAGGAACAGTTTGTAATTATTAGGAACGGTCTAGTTAAGATTATACAAAAACGACATCATTTTGTTTCATTTGGAACGATTTTTTGGAACAGTTATGATATAGGAATGGTTTTTCAATAAATGTCCGTCAATAAAAACGTCGTCATTTTGATCACTAGGAACGGACTTTGAAACGGTTGTTTTAAAAATGACCGTTCCAAAGCCCGTTCCAAAAATCAATATATATAAAACACTTTGCATATTTTTTTTCTTTCTTCCTCCCTCTTCCTCCCTCTTTCCTTGCGCGACCGTTGGCCTTCTTCAACCGCTACCATCTTCTACCACCGTAAGAATGAGGTAAGTCCCTCCTTCCTCCTCTCTACCTCCCCCTGCACCATTTTTTCTTCTTCTTTTTTCAACATTTTTCTTCATTTTTTCACCCATTTTTTCTTACAAAAATTTTCCCCAATTTCGTTAAAAAAATAAACTCCCAATTTTTGTTTAAAAAAATAGCCATTTTTTATAAAATTTTAACGATTTTTCATGCACGAGTATTACAAAAGTCCGTTCCAAAAATTCATTGATAAAAATAAATTATCCGCTCCAAAAACTGTCTCTAACCATTCCAATTCCAAAATTAAAAATTTTTTGGACAAATTCGACATTAGGAACGCTTTTGCAATGACCGTTACAGTTACCATTCCAAGTTGGAATAATTTTTTGTAAATCATTCCTAAATTTTTGTAACACCGACTGTAAGGACAAATTGCTATCCATTCCAAAATTGTTCCAAATTCTGCTCCAAATAAGTTTTGTGTTCTGAAAATCGTTTCAAAACCCATCCCATATTTCGTGTTTTTTTGTAGTGCACATCTAATGGACTTAAATCAAATCTAATTGAATTTATAAGCCCAATATTAAAATATTCTTTAATGCAATTAAAGGATCCAAGACTTTTATTATCAAATTCAATTTATAAATCGGACCAAACCCAATAAAATTAATCTAATTAATTTTAATAGTTAACTTAAAATTTTAATTAATCCAATTAATTAAATTTCAAGCCATTCATTCAATGAATTGGTCTAAATAAATGATCCAATTATTTATTCTCTCTAATAATTAATTTAATTTAATTAAATTAACCCGAATCTTCTAGAATTAATTCCAAATTAATTGCATCCCATTATAGTGGTAGAGTGTGACTCTATAGGTTCACGCTTAGCTAGAACTGGACGTGTGTGCCCAATTAATTAATTATTTTCTATTATCCCATAATCGAAATTAGCTTGTTACCTTGGATGACCGTCTACCAACTGTCCATGGCATTATAGACTAGGTGAATAGCGGTGTGAACATCTAGGCTTCGAATCCGTACGAATACAGTCCTACTGTCAATCATCTCGGGGCCTTAGTCTAAGACATGGAATTGGGCGATGGTTCCCATCATTAACTAGGCAACTATACTTGAAACTCGAACACGTTTACTCTATTGATTCGATTTAGAAAATCTATCCCTCATCGATCAATCACTATGACCAAAACTTTAATTAGGCAAAAAAGTTGAATTATCCCTTAGTAATATGAGAAAAAGTTGAAATTCTAAAGTTTCAATTATGATATTATTTCCACTTTAATTAGTTGGTTAGCAATATAATATCCAATTAGGGGATTCACAAGATAGATGATCAACAACTCTTCCTTATGGGATACTTCCTTAGTCGAAAATTATATATATTAAAATAGAAAAGGGATGATTATATTTACACCATGATTTATGATTAGGTTTACACAAACAACTCTTATGATTTTTGGAATAATGACACGTATATTCACCCAAAATATTAACATCATTTATATAAAATCAACCCTATTTTTAGAAAATTGCAAGAATACCCTCCAAAAACATCAGCATCATTACACAAAATACTTATATTTTTTGTTGTTAGGGTGGCTTCTTTAATTATGCATAAAATAAGGGTAATTTATATAAATTAACCATAAATTATGAGGTATAAATGTAATTATCCTTTAAACATAGGCGTATTTTCAATAGTCGAAAACATAAAAAGTCCTCAAAGGAGGCAATCCAATGATTCGAGTACAAAACTTTTCTATGAAAAATTTCGTATTCGAACCTTGGGTGTGTACTGGGTGCGTTCTTCCATTTGAACGTGGCACTAACCATGCACGTACATAAAAAAAAATAATTAAATAATGTGTGTGGCACACCCAACTGAGTGTTCATAATTAAGTAAAAAACTTCAAAAAATATTTTTTATGTTAAAATTATATTTTGCTTTAATTAAAGAAATTAAAAACATTTTTAAAAAATAAGAAAGTTTGAAGAAGTTAAAAAGTTAGCTAAAGTTGCAAAGAGTGAACTATTTCACGGTTATGAGAAGAGGGAAAAAATTAAATAAAATTGATGAAATAATCCTAAACCAAAAAAAAAAAAGTAGACCAAAAAAATAAAATATTAAAAGGGTGCTCTCATTTAATCTTAAAGCATAGATATATACTAAAATTAAAAAAAAAAATCAATATTATGCAACACAACTTTAGGTAGTGCAGTCACATTCCGACAGTTGTGCTCATGATTATGAACAAATTTAACATCCGTTGACTGATTTCACGTGTTTAATGTAACATGTTTTAAACTTTTTTCCTTATATATATATATATATGTAATATTACAAATGAATAAATTATTTTTTATATGATAAAGAATAACAAGTTATCCCCTGTGCTTTTTAAAATGAAGCAATTCACCATCCTAATAAATTGCTTCAATTTAAAAAACATAGGGGCAAATTGCTCTTTTTTTATTGGGATAATTTGCTTATTTGCAATATCACATAAAAGTTGCTTGCATTTTTTGTCATAAATATTCGGGAAAAGTATAATTTTAGTCCGTTAAGTATGCCTAATTTTAATTTTAATTTGATAACTATGTCTATTTTTGTTAGGTCCAGTTTAGTCCTTTGGCAAATTTTCGGATAATTTTACCACTATGAGTGCATATGAAAACTAAAACTGCCTTTCAAAAGTTGCATAGTGGTAAAATTATCCGAAAATCTGCCAGAGGACTAAAAGTAAGCAATTTCGTAAGTTACTGAACTTAAACAAAAATAGACATAGTTATCGAATTAAAATTAAAATTAGGCATATTTAACGGACTAAAATTATACTTTTTCCTAAATATTCGTTATTCATATATTCTTTGATTTGACGCTTGTATTGATTATTTAAGTGTGTACTATGTTTTATGATTGACGAAGAAATTTTAAACATACCTTAATGAAGATCGGTTGTTGCAATCACTATTAGCCGTCTTTAATTACCAACGATCTCATATGACTTTATATTAAATGGCTTTAAATCCAACATAATATTAAGTCAATATAGGAGTTGAAAATTTAAATTAAATTTATAAGTTCAAATACAATATTACATTTAAATTAAAAAAATTAAAAAAAATTATTCTGAAAATGCTATATTAGTCGATTAATTATTTTTTCTTAGTTATGTACTACACAAATTAGAGCCAGACTTATATTAGGTTTCGATCTGAAATTTCTACTGAAAAAAGATTATAAAGTTAAAAAATAAAAATTGTGTCATGAAATGCCATAATTTATTATGATTTTAAATATTATCAAAAAAGATAAATAAAAATTTTAAAAAATGATAAAATACGACGAGCTTCAATAATTTTGACATAATTATAAATACCCTTTGTTTGAAAAATTACAATGCGTTCCTGGTGTTTGATGACATTATGTAATTCTTGGATGAGGGTATGGAATTGTCAACTTTACCCTATACTGTATTTTTTATATTTAAAAAAATAAAAATTTATTAAAAAAAGGAAAAATTTGAAAAATTGTGAAAATATTATATACTTGATCCATAAAAAAATTTTAATCCGTACTCCACAATGGTATTTTGGTCAATTCACCATAAAAATGGATGAAAACCTAACAACGACTCATTGACTGCGCTAATTGTTAGTGAGACGGCCATTAAATTAAAAATATACTAATAATTTTTTAAATAATAAAAAAATATTTATAATTATATTAAATATAATAATAAAAATAAATAAATAAAAAACGGTGAGCAAACCATCACTATCCAAACTTACCACCCTAAAGGTGAGAAGTGTGCAAGTGCAACTACCCTCTTTTTTGGAAGTTGGAGAGCAAAATGGACCTCAAATTCCACAGTCCCCACCCCCACACCCTTAGATCCAATCTAATCATATAAAATTCTTCAAAACTCATATTTCCACTCCATCTCCTGCTTTTGCCACTCCATTTCTTTGTCTATGGACTATACTGACCTCTGCTAAAATCTTTAATGGTTTTTGTGAAAGGTTTCGTAATTTTTCAAAAAAAAAAAATTTATTTAATTTTGGGCATATTTTTCTTTTTAGTTTATATATTTAGTTGTAAATGTTTTGAAAAATTACTAAGAAAAAAAATTAAATAAATGGTTTTAGGTCTGAATTGGAAGAAGTCGAGTTTAAATTGATTTGATCAGTTTAAAATACAAAGTGTTACAAGCTATTAACATATCGTTCAAACGAATATTATGTTTTCTTATAGATTTTTTTTTCTTTTTATTAAAAAAGAAAATCTAGACTTAGTAATTGGACGAATTATTTGAAATTACGATTCCTCCTTGAGGAAAAAAACGAACAAAAAACAAGTGTAGTTATTTAAGTAACTAATTATTGTTGACGACAATGTCTGATGCTGATAATGATGCTTAGTTTAGTTGACGAAATTGAGGCTCTATAATTAAGAGGTCATGAGTTCGAGGCCCCCAATAGTGTGGATTTTATCTACTGTAATAGTAGTTGTTGGATAATTTTATATTTTTTATATTTACGCTTGACATATAATGATTATTTTAATTAAAATTTATAATGTAATTGTAATTGATTCACTCAAAAAAACAATTTTTGATACTTGCATTGTTGTTTTGTATATTTGAATCTAGTCTTAATTACTAGTTAAATATTGAATCGAATTCTAGAAAGACCCAAAATTTCACAAAGGGTAAATTACATTTCGTCATTTGAATTATGCCTGTTTTTAGATTTTGCCGTTTGAATTTTTTTTTTCTATGTCAACTTATCATCTCAACTTTGTAAGATCTACACTTTGCCCTATACGATCTTTTCTTTAACAATTTTTCTACCTAAAAAAACATCATATGCTATACGTATTGGGAAAATATCACATCACATCACTTTTAAATATCACATTTACACTGCATGTGATTTTTTTTCGACAAAAACTTTGTTAAAAAATAGTTATAAATAGTAAAATTCAAAATTTCGTAAAGTTGAGATAGTAAAATTGACACAAAAAATTTAGATTCCAAAATATAAAAACAACTATAATTCGAGTGACAAAATGTAATTAACCCTTTCACAAATTTAAATTCTCTTGCATCGAATTCGATCAACCACCCGAATCTATACATTTTCCAATTTTTTCAGTTTTTTATAAAATCGAATCATTTTACACTATCCAATACATTCAAATAAAAATATTAATTTAATAAATTAATATTTTTAAATAAACAAATATATCAACTAAAAATAATAAAACATAACACCTCTATTAAAAATAAATTATATACCCACCACTCCAACCTAAGACCCATTTTTTCTCTTTTCATTTATGTCGACTTACATAATTTCTACCACATTTAATTTTTTTCTTTTTTATGTATTCTGTCTCTCATATTTTTTTCTTCTTCTCCAAATTATATTATTTCATCTCCATCCCACTAAGTGAAAATTTAATAATTTCATTGAAATAATTAAAAATTATAATAAACTTTTATAATTTTATCGATAAATACACTTTGCCCTCTCGATAATTTAATAATTGTAATATTCACTCCCTAAATTTAATTAATTGGATAAAATTACCCCTCATGAACGATTATATAATTCTCTGTATATTTCAGTATTTTTACACATTAAATCATCGTCAAATTATTTTCTAACTAAAAACGTATTTTTCAACTAACATACACAAAAATATTTAATAAATGGATTCTAAATAAAATCAAAGTAATAGGTTAATATAATTGATACACAACACATATATCATATATATTTTGGAAAATAACTTGACAATAAAGTTAGCCCAAAATTGAACACTTTTAGAAAAAAAAAATGAATAAATATATTTTGCTATTTTTTCAAAAGAAACTATATTTAAAAAATATATAATTCCTTATTTTTATCCAAAAAAAATAAATAGTTATTTTTCTTACCAAATTAATAATAACTCTTTACATTAAAGTGTTTTGCGTATTTATTGCATCCATTCGTCACTTAACTTTTAGTCTATAAAATTTGAACTATTAACTATATTAATTATATTTTATTTTTATTATAAGTAAAATGTATTTTCTTTAATTAAATATATATATAATTGAATTTCAAATGCAAAATTAAAAAAAATCCTTTATACTATATATGTATATATATAAATATGGATAATTTTGTCCAAATATTTAGTCGTAGCGAGTAGACGTTACAGTTATCAGTTTTAGGAGGGTGAATGTTACCTCGAGGATTATTGGGAGAGAGTGTATATGGTCTATTTTGAAATTTGTGAGGGTGATTTGGTCAATTCAGGTATGAAGAAGAGTGCAGGGGACAAAAAAAGTTGTGCATACATTAAAATAAAGAAATTACATTCAGATCCGAGAAAAGAAAGAAAGAAAGAAAGAGAGCTCATTGTTATATACTGCAGCAATTACACCCACTACTCCTCATTTCTCCCACACACACACACACACACACACACAACACACACTGAATTTCTACTATGGGCGCCACAGAAAACGGGTCAGCCGCTCAACCTCTCAAGTTCTTGATCTATGGTCGAACAGGATGGATTGGCGGGCTGCTCGGCAAGCTCTGTGAGGCCCAGAAAATCGACTACGTATACGGGTCGGGCCGGCTCCAGAACCGGGCTTCACTGGAGGCCGACATCGAATCGGCCCAGCCGACGCATGTTTTCAATGCCGCAGGGGTGACGGGCCGCCCCAACGTCGATTGGTGCGAGTCTAACAAGGTGGAGACCATCCGCACGAATGTTGTCGGCACGCTGACGCTTGCCGACGTATGTAGGGAGAAGGGTCTAGTGTTGATTAACTATGCCACGGGGTGTATTTTTGAGTACGATGCTGCGCATCCTCTCGGGTCGGGTATCGGGTTCAAGGAGGAGGACACGCCCAACTTCATCGGATCCTTTTACTCCAAGACCAAAGCAATGGTGGGTTTTCTTTAATCTTGTCATTTGTGTGAGTGTGGTGGTAATAGTGGTAGATCTTTGTTTGTTTAGTGTTTGTTGATTTGTGTCAAAGTCTACTTTGTAGTATTTAATGTTGTTGATGATGACAATGATGTGATTTAGTGTTATTGGTTTGAAGAGTTTGAAATTGAGTATAATGTGTGCTTATTTCATTGTATATTTTGTGAAGTATCTTTCTGTAGAGGAAATGGTAAATGAAGGCATCGAAATCTTTACCTACTTAATTAAGAGCTTGTGGAAGTATACGGGAAGGAATGTTAGTAAAAAGTTTTATTGCCTGTCGATGATTTGTCGTTGGTTGTGCATCTAGATTACAAATCTTGCAAACATGAGAGTGAAGTTTGTTCTTTGTTATTGCAACGTTTCAACGACTCGAGAATATTTGCGGTGATTAACTATGCTAATTGTGATTTAGTGATTCATCATTCCTAGCAATGTGAGATCTTATGGCTGTTATATGATGTGAAGAAATAAAATTTGCATGACTATGTAGCAGCATTTTCTCTTCAGAATTTGTATCTGAGATGCTTTAAGGAGTCAATCAAGTTAAATGTTCCTTTTTTGTGCAACTGTTAATATTAGTCAAGATCACCCTTTTGCTGTTCATGTGCTTGCCTAGCTGCATGTAGGTTCGTTTAGTGGGCTTTTGCTACTACCTATGAGGTTATTTCCTCTATTGGAAGTATCCGTGAATTGCTAGATGGTTTGGTGGTGGGTTGGTTTTCTGTGTAGACAAGGTGAAAGGAAGTGGTGTTGTGTTCATGTACTACATTTCTCGTTTGGTGAGTCCTCATCTGTACTTTTTTCTACTGTCGTGTTGTCAGGTTGAGGATTTACTAAAGAACTATGAGAATGTCTGCACGTTGCGAGTCAGGATGCCCATCTCATCCGATCTTTCCAATCCGCGTAATTTCATCACAAAGATAGCGAGGTATGAAAAGGTGGTCAACATACCCAACTCCATGACAATCCTAGATGAACTTCTTCCCATATCCATTGAGATGGCTAAGAGAAATCTCACTGGAATTTGGAACTTCACAAATCCGGGAGTCGTCAGCCATAACGAGATTTTAGAGATGTATCGTGAATATATAGACCCAAACTTCACTTGGACAAACTTCACTCTTGAGGAGCAGGCTAAGGTGATAATTGCCCCAAGGAGTAACAACGAGCTCGATGCCACCAAACTAAAGCAAGAATTTCCTGAACTCTTGTCCATCAAGGATTCTCTCATTGAGCACGTCTTCAAGCCCAACCGAAAGACCCCTGTAGCCTAAAAATATCAGAGGTTTGGATTAGTTTCACCAGCTGTTACGGTTTCTTGTCTTCCTTCATGTGGACCGTCTCATTTTCTCTCACGCAATTCTGTTCCAATATTACATGCATGATTTCCTTTTTTTTTTTTGTGTACTGAATGTTGTATTGTATTAATTGCAACATTGAATAAATGAGATAGAAATGTTACATTACTGTGTTTACAGCCCACCTCAATCCTTTTCATATCCTTTTATCACTTCATTTTGAACGAACTTGAGAGTTTGCTGCACATACTAAGGGTTGTCCTGATATATGTTAATGGAACGTGGAATGTTGCCTGAAGTCTTTCTGTCTGAAAAGTTTATTCTCTTTAACATGGTTATGACTTATGAGGTTTCTAACTGACTGAATTTCTTGGCCAGTTTTATTCACTTTTTTCTCCTTTTATGCCACTGCTGTACATGTGATGCCAACTTTGTAGTTCAATTGATTTCACTAAGATGCAATACTCATTTATCAGACATTGCAGTTTTTTAGGATTGTATGTATAATTTTTTAAAAATATGGGTAATCTGTCATTTATGACACTTTTGGTGGATGTGTGTAATTCTCAAAAGTCATGAGTAATTTTTGTAAATAGATCATAAGTTAGGAGTATACATGTAATTATCCTTAAATAGATCTAACAATTCAGAACGAATAATGCCTACCAAATCTCATCTAATTATCTCCCGTATCTCCTAATTTTAATTCCAGCAAACACATGGTAAGTACAGTTAAGAAAGAATGACCAACACAAGTATAATTAACTTTTTTATTATAGTAAAACTGTAATTATATTTGTCATGTAATTTAGTCGATCAAACAAAATCCAATTTGGATGAGCATTTTCCACTCTGTGGTAGATAGTTGCTTCAAAAACATTGACTATATAAGTTTCGGTAAATTATATGAGATTAAGATCTAATTACACTAACACTCCTAGTATTTTATAAAATTATAGTACATCCAGTATTTTGTTTGTATCTCAGGAAGCATAATTGTAAGTAGGGGTTTTCGGTTCGGTCAATCGAAAATTCGATTCACCGTTTTCAGAAATTGAAAATCGAACTGGTTCGGTATTTTACATGAAAAAATTGATTTTTTTTAAATGTATATATATATATATAATTTTTAGTATTTTTCTAATTTTGTCCAAAAATACATGTACTAAAGTATCAAAATCTAAAAAATAAAATATATAATGAAAAATGCAATTCAAAATTTCAAATCAAAAGAAAAGAACACAATAACAACCTATTCATTTAATTTAAATTCAAATTTAATAGTACAACTACAGTATTCAATATCCAAATACTACATATAGCGAATTGAATTAAAGTTCTGCCATTGAGCATCGACCATCAACTTACACCTAAGAAACAAAATAAAAAAAAATTATAAAACAAACGACAAATAAAATTATAAGAGTGTATGAAAAAAAAATCACTATTTACGACTTACGTGATACACAATATTACCCTGACTGTGATTCTTGTGGTGTGATTGTGATTCTTGTGGTGTGATTGTGATTCTTGTGGTTGTTGAGATGTGTTTGAAATCCCTTTATCCTCCAATCTTTCTTTTTTCATTTGACATTTGAATACACTACAAATAACAAATAAAAAGTAACAATTTATTTTAAAACAATTGAAAACCAATTTTTTTTTAAAAAAAAAAACAAAAATCAAACCAAAATTTTCAGTTCGATTTTCGATTCTGTTCGGTTCAACCAGTTTAATCGAACTGTGAACATCTCTAACTCTAAGTTCTATTTTCCCCTTAAATTGTTATTATTATATTTAAATTATAACTAAATTAAGTTTTGTATCCTACCAACCTTTTCATTTTCCTCACCAAAATTAAGTTGGAATGTATTCCTTGCGGCTATTGCACTAAGTGAATCTACCCGTCACCGATCAAATATTACCCAAAATAGCCACAACTAAGTGAATTTAACCATCACCGATTAAATATTACCGAAATTGATTACCGCAGCTCCACCAATGGAGTGATAAGTGATAAGTAATGTCTAGCATTATGGACTTGTCACTGCCATCCAATCTTTCCCTGTAGAGGCCTAGATTTGTCCCATCTGAAGGCTATGCTCATCAACAAACACTACATCATCATTGTAATAAGAAGGGAAAATTGCATAAAACCCTCCTGTGTTTTTAAAATTTAGCTAAAAACCCCCTGTGTTAAAAGAATAGGCAAAAAACCCCCTATGTTTTTCAAATTGTTGCATACTCTCCCATTCCGTTAGATGAACCCTAACAGCGTTAAATTTTTGCTAAATTGACCGTTATACCCTTCTTATAACAACCATTAATATTTGAATGTAAAAAATAAACGGTCCAGATCTTAAGTCATTTAAATATATTTTTATTTATATTTATTTATATATACATTATATATATCGTATATATATTATATATACTATTTCATTCCGAATCTTCTCTCTATGATTCAATCTTCGTCTGAAAGAATTTTCGACCATGGCTTATACCATTGGAATCCTCTCCTCAAGACGAAGATATCCATACCATCAATTTGAACTTTCATCGACCGGAAAGACTGGGCTTTGAGCACGACCGTCAAAGCTTCTTGGCTTCGATTCGTCGTCGTCCGGATGAATTCTGGCCTGGGACCACCACCAATAGATTCGCCTCGACGTGAAGATTCGAACGAGACCAACCTTTCTCATTTTCATCAAGTTTTTGCTGAGATCCAAAACTTTTAAATTTATTTCTGCCGTGATGTTTGTTGCGTCGATTCGCCGCCGTCTTGACGAATCACGGCCTGAAACTACCACCGTTCGACTCCTCTCATCGAGACGATTCCAATGAGACCAAGATTGCCCATTTTTATCACCGCCGGCGACTCGTCGGCGTCGGAGAAGACGACGGAGAAGAATTAATAAATAAAAATTAATAAAAATTATTTAATTTATCAAAATTTAAAAATAATAAAAAAATAATTATAAAAAATATTAAATGTTTAATTTAAATATATATTAATAATTGAAATATAATATTTTATATAAGTTAAAAAAATGATATAATTTTTAAGTATTTTTGTATTTATTTAGTATATTTTATAAACAAATATTAAAATATATTTAAATTAAATAATAATTTAGTAAAGTATTTAATTTAATAAAATTTTAAAATAATAAAAAATAGTAAATGCTTAATTTAAATATATATTAATAGTTTTAATATAATATTATAAAGGTTAAAAAAATTGATATAAATTTTAGGTATTTTTATATTTATTTAGTATATTTTAAAATAAATATTAAAATACATTTAAATTAAATAATAGTTTAATTTGATAAATGATATAACATTTTATAAAAGTTAAGAAAATCTGATATAATTGTAGGATTGTTATATTGATTTAGTATATTTTATAAATAAATATGAAAATATATTAAATTAAATAATAATTTTATTTAATTTATAATATATGATTTTTATTTATATTCAAACAAAAGGGACAAATTGAAAATTTGCTCACTTAAAATCCTATTTTTGTAGTATGTTTGTGAGGGGATATTTAGTTGTATATATAATGAAGGAGAAGGGTATTTTGGACTATTGTACTATCAAAAAAGCTGAAATTGGATAAAAAAAAAGCCCTACTCTCATTTCCACCGCGTGTACAGCACCTTCCGTCAGTTTTGGACGGAGGGGGTCTTTTTTGCAGGGTTTCAAAATTCACAAGGTCTTTTATGGCTATTTATTTAACATAGGTAAGTTTTGTGCAATTTTAGCATAACACAGGGGGTATTATGCAATTTTCCCTAATAAGAATTGTGGGACTTTGTCGGGGCGAGATGCTCAACAATTTCATTACGATTTAGGATAAAGGGCTATGCAGCCATGATTTCTTTTACAACATTCTTCTGTTCGACATACAGAAAACCAAAATGAGAAATTCTTACAGACTGCAGACAAGAATTATCCGCCGGAAAGAACTTGAAGCTTATGCTAGACAATGAAAAACATAGTTATTTTCACAGCACTGTCATGGTGGAGACCAACTTCAATGACCATTTGCGAGAGTACCGTTCTCATTACCCTTTTTGGCATAGAATCTTCGGTACTTGGAATCCACTTCGGTTAGATAGTATGTGCCGGCTGCTAGAAGACTACAGTCCTTGCTTGTCACGAAGTCCTTTCCTCCATACCTATGCTCCATCAGCTTCATTGTTTCGATGAATTTTTCTGGAGGGAACTGTAGAGAAGAACATTTGAAATGGTCATTTTTACCGAAGAAATGAATCCAACTAGTATGTTGTGGAATCCAAACAGAAGTATCAAACTACTTGATACTCAAGTCAAGGTCGATACATAAAAGCTTGTTCGAGGTTTAATCGGTTGAGTATAACAAAAGAACATGAACACAATTTTTTGTTCCGTAGGCTTTGAAGCTCAGCTCAAGCTCACCTCATTAGCGAGAGAATCAAACTGAACTCATGTTCGACTCAATTAAAGCTGATTCAAGTTTGATTGAATTAGTACTCGAACAAGTTCACATAATCTTTGAAGACCAACAAAAAATTCATACAAGCTTGAACAATTAGTATGTTCGTTTCGCCTCGATTGATTTACACCTCTAAACAGCATAACTCTAAACTTTTATTTATTTCGTTTTTGCTTAGTGGCAGTAAATATTTATTATCAACTGAAGAAGAAAATGGGGAACAAAAACCGATGTACCTCATGCCTTGACTTCAACTTCTCGGAAACATTCATTATGGTTGCAATGTTCGACAGGCTAAAAGGATGCTGACCCTCGTTTAGACGAAGAGAAAACATGGTGGCTGTCAAACCACTTCCATACGAAAACAATATCACCCTCTGTCCAGCCTGAAGGAAGCGGGAAAATACCGTTCAGAAAACCGGAAGCCTTAGACTCGTCAACGTTAGAAAAGCCAAAAACTGAAATGACAAGGTATAGAATTTTACCAAAGTGCTGTTTTTATTGTGAAGAAGGGATGCAAATGCAGCGTAGAGTGAGGCGGTGTACATGTTCCCGACTTGTTTTGGTATCAGGGTAGATGGCTGCACCTTTGCATCATATAGTGGCTTCGCAACTTGTTGGGACGCCTGTAGATTCAAATAAATTAGTCCATATACTGATGGATATAGACTATAACGATTATCAAAAAATTGGCAAATCGACGTGTTATCAGCATTAAAGAAGTTACTTTGGATGAACAAAAATATTTCAAAAAGTAACCTTCTCAAGGTCGCGACTTTGGTAGCTCTCATCGATGGTTAGTGATGAAAAAGGAGCCAACTTTTCTTTAGCAGCCTCATCAATGGAGCTGTAGTAAATACCAGAAAAGACAAATTTAGTGGAAACACTTTTTAACACTCTAGTACTGTAACAATGAAGAGAATACTCACCTAGCACCGCTCAAAAAGTCATTGAATAAGAGTCTTGAGAAGCTTTTCTGTACAAGCTGCAAGTTGCAAGGACAATGTTAACAAAAATCTGACATCAAATATTTAAAGTGGAGATAGCGGAACACTCAAATACAATAATATCTGTGAGGTGCTCCTGTTCCACGCTAATTACCTTGTTGTATGGAGAATGAAATACGAAGTAGTCAGCATTAGCAACTGAAAACTGCTTTCCTTCTAGCTTCTCATACCTATCCCATGAAAAAGAGTATGAAAACCCAATGGTAAAGTTTAGAGAGACAAAAGGTAGTTGTTTCCCAAGAGGAGCTTACTTGTGACATAGGCTTTTGTAACAAGAATCGAGTGCCATGAGGTAACAAGTCTGAGAAAGCTTGCCATCAACAACCTAAACGCCACAAATATACCACGTAAGTAGCAATATATAACATGTCCGAAACTCTAGATCTTGATTGTAGCTATTAATGAAACATTAAGCATATGCTCCACTTGATCTAGGGCTTTGTGGCATTTGTAAGAAACAACAAAGACGGAAATCTAATGGGTTAAGAGGATTACTGGATATTCACTGGCAAGATCAGGCTTGTAAAAATCATAAACGTGAGCCATGTGACTGCTCCTGAGCTTGCTTTCGAAAGCAATAGGAGCATTTGGCCCTATTAGCATAGCAACAGCTGCAGCTCCCCCAGTAGGCCTAGCTGGTCCTTCGGCATAGACCTGGAAAATGAAGCTAGTTAGGGAGGAATCAGATACGGAAAGAAGCTTTTGTAGAATTTTAATTAACTCTCACTTTAATGAACGCAAGACTAAAGAATTCCATCAAGAAATTCAGAAATTAGGCATGTATTATACTTTAATTAAATCAAGACAAAAGAAAGATCCAGCTTGATCAACAGAAAGAAGACAGATTACATGCTCCAACTTCCCGTGCAGCTCAGAAAGTAAAGTTCCAAAATGTATGAATGAGGAAAGTTCGCTTACGTCATGTTTCCAGAGAACATTAATTACAAGAACAGAAGTATATAAAATGATGTCATACCGCACTGTCGGTGCAGACAACGAGCCCATATCGTCCATCCCATGAACTACTTTCCACCCAATTGACACAGTTAAATAGTGCAGCAGTACCTCCATAGCACGCATTGGTTGAGTCAACACCTTCTATGTCGGTATTTCCATGTTTCTGGTTATTCACAAAAAGAAGAATAATTATCTGTTACAATGTTTAATTAAATTTTCGAAAACAGCCGATAAGCTGGTGTGATAGCCATCAATGTAACATATGTGAATTTATGTCACAATAAAGAAGCTCTTGCGTCACTCTGAATATTACATAACAGAGTGATTTGCACTTGAGCGAGATAAGTAAACGAAATAAGCATGCCTACTGGAGAGAACCAATCATAATTTCAAGACTTAGCAAAAACAAGTGTACAGTGAATTCTACTATGAGTTAATCATATTACGACAATCATTGCTAAATAAAGCTTCGGGATAAAACCCACTACAGACAGAAATGGACAATAAGCCCAGAAGAGCTGAGAAAAAAAAATGCAAACACCACAATACCTCAAAGATTGGCATCAAGAATGTCTTAATGGATTTGCTCTTATCAAGTACAGTTTCGCTTCCAACTTCCAGACGACCAATCTGTTTGGGATCAACCCCATACTTCTCAAGAAGCAAAGTGACAGCTGTCATACTGAAAATCAAAGAGTTAACAATTGCTCGGGGGGTGAAAAAAGGAAAGAAACTTGTAAGCACTTACTATATACATTGTGAGTAAAGATAAATTGAGTAACTACAATGAAATGAAAGGTAGGGGTATTAGTTTTAGGATTTCACGTAGCATCACAGCCTTAAAACAACATCTATAGAAACGGAGAAGCGGCCCGAAACCACACAGGAGTATTTACACTGTAGAGTAAATACAAAGCATGCAATTGATAAAAATCTCATGGACTAATGACTAAAGTAAATAGGACAGATTATCTTCCAAAGTTCAGAAAAATGAAGTTCATATTGGCAGAAACCTTGCGGGTCTATATCACCTAACTCAAAGGACTTATTTCAGATCATTTTAAAAAGTTTTAGATAGTCAAATTATGGATCAGATATAAAAAACAGACAATTTAACTGAGCAATTATACAAAAATTTTGTGCAGACAAAAGATTCCAACAATCTCTGCAGATAACTACATCAATAGGCTTGACATGCAATCCACCAAACCTCTGCAGTGTTAAAGATTCTTTAATCTCCCCTTTCCTCTGGCTTTTCCGGAGAATCTACAAACATTTACAGTAAAAGAGTATCAAGTGAATTTACCTCATGGAAATGACATCTTCAACCTCAGTACAGAAGGCCATGCAGTCTTGGCCCAGCCCAATTGTGTACTTCCCTTTGCTTGCTCCATCATGTGCCTCCAACACTTCCTGCAGCACAAATTCAGCATCCATTGAGAAAGAGAAAATTCCAAATGAACAGACACATAAATCTAAAACATTTCACTGTAAAAACCAACAGCAAATTGTACTAAAAGGTGCTAAAATATGCTTCCTTTGAATTGCAACAAAAGCAGAATACGTAAAAGAAAGAAGATTTTTGCGAACTGAATCTGAGATAAATTAAAAGAAAAAAACCCATAAATCAGAAAGAAGCTAAACTACAAATTGAGCGCTCATACAGAGTCAAGGTTCCATGCAACAGAACATCAAAATCATTAGGTGGGTCCATTCTACAAAATTCTATAACCCAGAAAAAAAACAAAAATCAAACACGTAAATTCAGAAAACCCATCAAAATTCTTGGTTTTCTTTTCCTTTCTACACCATTCCTCTTTCTCACAGAATTTATCCAAAAACCCAGATGGACAAACGACCAAAAACAACGAAACAGAAAAGAGCTAAAGCAGCACGAAAAGCCAACTTCCTGCACACGTGGGCTCGACGTTTCGGTTCAACTCATGTAAAACGTTTACCTGCTGAATACAAGTGGGAGGGAAGTAGATTTCCATTGCGAGAATCCCCACATTCTTGGGTTGTGAAGAAGCCATCTCTTCTCTTCTCTTCCTACTTTCTTCTTTCACCTCCACTTCACTCCAAGAAATGCTGGAAAGGGAGATCGATCGAGAAACAGAGTTCTCTTCTCAACCCTCAAACCAGGCTCTCTCCCTTTAATCTCCGCAAACCAGGAAAAAAATTGAAGAAATTCTTAGAAGCGAGGTGCGATTGAAGCAAAAAAACAGAGAGAGTATGGGAAAAATTGGCTGGCTGGATGTCCTCCTTATGCCGTTGGAGTTGGTTTATTTATAGGGAGAAAAGAAAGAATCATTTCCTCGTTTTTTTTGTTTCCATCCATAGCCCCCAAATGCAGACTCTCCGAATTTACCTCCCCACTTACATTCACCAACCAAAAATCTCAAAACTACCTCAAATTTTTAGGGTAATTACACTCCGGTCCATATAAGTATGGGTTATGTGTCATCCACCTCCGAGACGGTGTCGGGTGAATTTATAAGCTCTTTAAAAAATCTTATAAGACGCAAAGTGTTGATAATCTTTTATTTTTTTAAAAAATAATGAGCTTATAAAAATTTAAAAAAATAAAATACTTATAAGTTGCTTTAAAAGAAATATTGAGTTTCAGACTTATTTCAAAAAATTTAAAATTTGATTTTTTTTTATTTTAAATTTATTATATATTTATTTTTAGTGGCGTATCATAAATTTTATAATTTTATTTTATATGAATACTTCGATAGCTTATTTTAAAGTAAGATTAGTATTTTTTATAAGCTCAAAACATTCTATAAGATATATGAATATATAAAACCTTATAGACAAGTATCTACTACTAGTTATCATGTCTTATTAATACTTCTTAATTGCTTATCTTTATTGTTGGGCTTCGTGGTCCTTGTACAATAGTCGTTCCTGAATCAATCACATATTATAATGGACTTTTTTATGTAATCGTCAATTTAATAGAGTTGTGATATCGAGTATATTTTTTTGTAATAATAACAATTAAATTTTATTACAGTGGTTCGGAATTCTATAATCATGCCCTAGACTAATGCTTAAGTTCCTTGGGGAGAGTCCAAAGATTTGGGTTTGAGATTTTATTCGAGAGGTCCTATGTTCAAATTTGGGTATCGGCGTGAGTTGGGTGTACGAGCACGCCGTCGGTGTTGCATTTTTTGGTTTTGGTGGACAAGATGATGGAAAGAATTATCAACATATCAACTTCTTTTGAGTGGGACTAAAAGAAATCTGTTTTGCAATGAATATTCGATTCGAATCATAGCTATTTTTGAGTGGACGATCAATGCAACGATCCTGTTTGAGTGTGACCGTAAGAGTTTTGCATCACTGTGAAATATTCCATCTATACTTTAATTACTACCCAAAATATAAGCTCGTCACACAGGCCCATCGAGATGCAAAATGAATCAAAATAACGCCTCACAATCAAATCATAAGTCCACTATCATAAGCGACCTCGTGTTTAAATCGATTAAATCTCGTAATTTAACTTATAAAAGCATACGTCATTGTATATTAGGTTATCGGATTTCGAGTACATAAAATTTTTTTATTGAGATGTAATCTTGTGAAAGTGATACAATTTATATTGGTTGCATATCCAACGTTATCATATTCGATCCATGTATTTAAATTCTATATCTATTTAATTAAATTAAAACAGATAAAATCAAATAAACTTTAAATATGTGCAAAATAAAAATATTGATAGAAAATTAATTTCAAATAGACCCTGAATAATAAGTATACTTAAACATATATAATCCACACATATTACCAACCAATAAAAACTATAGACCCCTCACACTTAATTAACAATAAAAACGTCTATAAATTTAGATTGCACGTTAACTACGTGTGATATTCATCAAGTTTCGGTACAATTTTGTCAATTTTTTAGAGGTTGATTAAGTCTAACAACCTAACTCATTTAATTTGATTTTCCTGTATCTATATTCAGTAATTTATTTACAAATTTTATTTATTTTTTAAGAAAAAATTTAAGTAAATAATAAATTATCTTAATGTAAATATTTTTTTTATCAATATATAAATAAAAGACGGGCAATAAATTCAGTAATCTTTTTCTTTAAATGTGACTATAATACAAAATATGAACAAGAAAATCTTTATACTCAAGGTCACTATAAGAAAATAGTTTAATAGCTACAATAAAAAATCAGCGTCAAACTAATTTATAAGTAAAATTCTCGTTGTTAATCTATATTATTTAATACAAAAAATTTGTTTGTAAATGAATTCAGCAATGAAAAGTTATCCAGTAATGAATTTACCAAGGAATTGTTTAAAAATATATATTAAATAATATAGATTAACAACGAAGAATTTACTTGATAATTAGCTCTTCATTGATTTTAATATAAAAAGATTTCGTAAAATATTGATTCATTTTCTTGTAGTGGGTTTAGGATTAAAGAATTTATATGCAAAAATTAAATATATAAAATTATTGAATCACTTTTGAAAAATTAATAAATTGTTGTATTTATTCAAATATGACGCTCAAAATCAATTTCACAAATAAAAATTGACTCGAACATTAGGAAGGAGGGACTAATAAATTGATGCACTTCTGCCAAAATTAAATAATGATGTGACAAATAAATTTGATCCGACTCGATTCTGTTCGACTTTGATCAACGTTCATGATCTAAGCCACGTCACCTCCCTAGATCTGATATAGGGCCTGAGGATAAAAACAGATAGGTTAAGCTAGTCGGGTTCATCCCCGACGACGACCCTCCGATGCTTAAGTGAATTGGCGGTCCAAGAAAAATAGCGCGATCTTAATTTATAGCTTAAGATAATGAATCTCGAGTTACCTCCTTTCAGTAGGCTTGGGGTATTTATAGGACCTAACCAAGTCCCACAACCCGACACGTGCCGTCTTCTAGAGCCCTCATGCATCGACTAAGCATTACCTCGTCGCTCCACCTGTCCGGATCAGTTTACGAGTCGGGCTCGAGCAACGACCCGACTATCAACACTCTGACCCGATTCGACCAGCGACCTCACTTGCGACCTTGGATGAAATGTCTATCTTACTTTTAATAAAAGATTTTTCTTTTGTACTTTGGCAATAAAATCTTCATCATAATTTCCCAACTTTTTTCAAGTGTAATTAATTACCTTGGGAGAAGTCGAACAACTTCACCTATCGAGATTGTGTGGTTGCCTTGAGTTTCGTGATTCCACTGTCACCCTAGGGTTTCTCTAGGAGTCGAACAGTTGCTTTCTTTAGATCCAACGGTCGCGTTGATTCGTAGGGTGACACGTGTCGCTGATCTCCTCGATTTGTGAGGCGACACGTGTCGTCTATCCGAAGGCTCTACTCAAGCGCGCTTTTCCAAACCACCTCCTATATATACCCCCCATTTTAAAAAAATTTCTACTGACTCCACCTCCTGCTGAGATCGATGCATGTGCCCTCTCGACCTCTATAAGGTACCATGTCTTCCTCTAACTCTTCTAATTCTAATTCTTTTCTGCTTCTGCGACTTCCCCTGTAAAGGGTGCGACCCATGTTCCTGCAGAGGGTCCATCCAGGGCTAAGTCTAGTTCTAGGTCTAGGTTAAGGTCGAATCGCCCAGTGGTATCATCAGACGACCAAATCCCTAGGCATGTTAAGTTCCAAATGATGTTAGATCGCAACGCTTGGGCCGATATAGTGAGCAATGTAAAACTACAAATTCATCACACAAAGGAAAAATACTTTATTCCCAATGATTTTGAGGTCATTATTCCCCGTTCATTTGATTGCATGCATATGCCTACTAGAGGATTTTGTTCGCTATCACTCCATCATTTTGATGCTGGACTACGATTACCCTTAGCTCCACCTGTAGCTAACATTCTTAAGGTTTGCAATTAAACCTTATACAGTTGTCCCCCAACTATATCAACCATATCATCCTTTTTCTTGTAATAATACAAGTTCACATATTCGACCCGTCTTTTGATAATTTTTGGTCCTTGTATTCCTTCACCACCTCTAAGAGATCGAGAGATAGAGGATTTTTCTATCTCTCTGCTCGAAAGGATTGTAGATTCCTAAATACCCTTAAGTCCAATGTAGGTCCTTGGAAACAAAAGTTTGTATTTGTGCGACCCCCTCTGGGTCAAAAGTGGCCTTTCAAATGCGAATGGAGTATAGATAAATCAGAGCCAGTTAATGAGGGAGGGGGGCTGGAAGGAGATCAAATAAACATCCTCACTTCTACTCGGTACGACCCTAAGAAACTTCTAATAAAAGAAGTGCTTTCGCTCGCGCATCTCTCTCCAACACCCCTCCACATTAGGGGTTCACTAGGTGAACATTTTCTCTTCTTATCTCCTTGAATTCTTTATCTCCAATTTTCTACCTTTTCTTGTTCGCAGATAATCGCGTCATGCAAGCTCGCACAGCCCAACGCCTTAGAACCGGCGCGAACAGAGAGAGCAGATTGCAGCTGCTTAGGCCACTCTTCTTCGACCTGAGCCAGATACGTATGCGACCCCCACCCTGGAAATCCTAAGAGCTGCCACCCTAATTGAAGTCGTAAGTGGAGAAACTCGTTCTCGCAACCCAGCAGTAAGGAACCCTTCCCCCGGCATCGACATAATGGGCTCCAAGGATGACACTCCGCAAAGGGAGGTCGAAGCTGCGGACACAAGTGGGTCGAGGAAACAAAAGCATCGCAGCAAAAGCTCATCTCGATCCAAGCACAATAGATCGCGATCATCACAGCGATCAAAAGAAGAGGCTGCAGCTACAGCGCGAGCAGAAGAAGAAAAAAACTTGGCTCTACTAAAAGAAATCACAGAGTGGTGAAAGATCGATCATAACGAGGTGCGGAATGACAGCCACCTAACTGTTAAGTTAAGGGGTGAAATTCCCGACTGGAAGATCTTCGACCTTAGCAATGTGCTGAACACGCATGCAGGCCAGGATTCTTGGGAGATTTTCAACGCGGGCTGCTTACCCCGCGACCAAGCAGCCCTTCTAACGACCCCACATACTCTACTTGAGGAACACGGCACCCATTCTTTGGTGCAGGTATCTTCCTTGTCCTCCTAATGGTTCTTTTTCATTTTGTATTCGGGCTAATTCATCTCCTTCCAAACAACAGCTTTTATGCGAGCCCTCTCCCTGAAGTGCACAGGCTTTCATAGGAGACATGTGATGACAGATGCAAGAATCATGATATGAAGGCGAAAGTTGTAGACCTCAGTGGATAGAAGGAAAGCTGGGAGAATGAACAAGCGGCCTTGGAAGTTCGCAACAAAGAACTTGAAGAGCTGCTGTCTTCTGAGGTCACGAAGGCTCGCGAGGTAGCACTGTTAGAGGGCAAAGAAATAGGCTTTTTAGCTGGGCATGCCGCTGGAAAGATCCAAGGGGCCATAGAGGGTCGTGAAGAGTTCCTCAACTCCGAGAAATTCGCTGCTCGAGTTCGTGATACCTGACTTCAAAGTGCTCGTGACTTTTTGAAGGCCCCCACCTTCCAGGTTGCATTAGAGATCAAAGCAACGACCTTGCTGAGTGATGGCTTCGAAAAGTGCTGGGCCCAGACCAACAAGCTGCAAGGGTTCGCGAAAGGATTTGATCAGACTCGTCTCGATCCCACTTTGGACGAAAATCTTGAGGCCTACGCCCCAGGGGAGGAGCCCGCTATTAAAAATGATGAATTCGCAAGTCTGCTTGAGTACATAGAAAGCTTAGACAATTAGGTTTTTGAATTTTCTATTCTGATTTTTGACGATGTAGATCGAATATCTTCTTGCTTGAACTTTTGTTAGACGGTTTTCGATCTATTAGAAGACTTGTGGCTTTTCGCAAATGTTCCCGTGATTGACTTAGCCTATATACGGTGTTCCTTTCGAAATCAACTTACTACTTGTTAAGACTTTGTATCCAAGTTCTACGACCTTTCTCAGATCGCATGATCTTTCATAGATTTTACGATCTTTCACAAATCGAATAATCTTTTACAGATTCTACGATGTTTCTCAAATCGAATGATCTTTCACAAATCCTACAGTCTTTAGTTGATCAGGTGATCTTTTCTAGATCCTATGATCTCTTTAGATCAAATGGTCTCTCACATATTTGTTATCCTTCACATATTAAACTATGCTTCGCAAATTAAATAATATGTAATTTACGAGTACTTAAAAATTATTGCAACACTATATTACAATATAAACATGATCTTTTCCAAATACATCTTCACATCCAACCTTTTTTAGGTTCAAAATGTTTATGACCTTTCACAGGTTCCATAAAAAAGAAAACCATACTCCTAAACCAATTTACATTACGCGGCCTTTTTCAGGCTCATGATTAAGTGTAAAATTTCTTGAGGTTCCTGGTCCCGGGAGATCTTCACCTTGCATATCTTGAAGCTGATAGGTGCCCCTACTCTTGAACTCTACCACTTTGTATGGTCCATCCCATCCTGGGTCGAGCTTGCCCACATACTTGGAGACCTCTACCTTCTTTAGCGCTAGATCTCCTACCTGCAGCTGTCTTGGCTTGAGTTTTTTGCTGTAATTCTTCACATCAAACCTTTGTGGTGGAGCATCCTTGCATACGCAACATCCCATTTTTCCTCTACCGCCAGCAGATCGAAATTTCATTTCTCAAGATTAGTTGTTGGATCGTAAGTTGCTACTAGCTCGGATTCTTCTCCTATCTCTATAGGAATGAAAGCTTCAGAACCAAAACTAGGAAAAATAGAGTCTCAGCTACCGATGATCGCAGGGTCGTTCGATATGCCCACAGTACTCCTAGCAACTCATCCACCCATGATCCTTTTGAACTTAATCTAGACTTTAGGTATTGAAGGGATTGTTTTATTTGTAACTTCAGTTTTCCCATTAGCCTGTGGGTGATCCACAGCTGTGAGATTTTGCTGAATTTTTAATTCTTTACACTATGCTATGATCCTTTTCCCCTGAAACTGTGTACCATTGTCCGAGATTATGATTTTCGGAATCCCAAATCTACATATGATGTTTTTCCAGATGAAATTAATCATTCCTCCCTCTGAAATTTTCGCAACAGCCTTCTGCTTCTGCCCACTTAGAGAAATACTCAACCGCAACAATAATAAACTTCTTCTGCGCTCGTGCCCGGGAAAAAGGTCCCAAAATATCTATCCCCCACTAGTCGAACGAGCACGTGACTTTAACAGGTTCCATCGGGGTTCCAGGTTCATGTATTTGAGATGCAAATTTTTGACAGATTTCGCATTTCCATACAAATTTCTTAGTATCCTTCACCATGGTGGGCCAAAAGAAACCCTGTCTTATCACCTTTTGAGCTAGAGATTGACCGCCAGAATGATTCCCACATCCTTCATAGATCTCCCTCATGACATAATTAGCTCTTTCGCCATCTAAACACTTCAATAACGGTCCTTCTACCGTTTGCTTATATAACTATGTATCAATCAGCATGAAGCGAGCTGCTTTACATTTTAGTCTCCTCGCATGCATAAGGTCGCTAAGTAGAATTCCATCCTTCAAGTACTTTACTATTTCCTCCTTCCACGTAGATGGTTCCTCTATTGTATTCACCTCCACCTCCTCTGCGATCGTTGATTTATCCCTGACCATCCAGTGATCTACCGATCTCAGATTCCTGAAAGAATGGCTCCAAATTTCGACAAAGAGTCTGCTTTATCGTTCTCGCATCTGGGAATTTGATGAACCAAACATTTGTTAAACCGTGCCATCAACGACCTAGCCTTCTTGTGATATAATACCATAGTTCTTTCTTCGGTCTCGTGAGTCCCTTCAATCTGCAGTGCCTCAAGCTGTGAGTCGGTGTATACTTCCAAGACTTTTGCTCCATCCTCTCTTGCTAATTCTAGTCCCAAGATTAAAGCCTCGTATTCAGCTTCATTATTAGTTGTCAGGAACGATAGCCTTGCCGCTACCTCAATTTCTATTCTAGCAGGTCCTTGAATCAAAATTCCTGCCCAACCATTGCTACCGTTGGAAGATCCGTCCACATGTAACATCCATTTTTCTGTCTCCTGACTTAGTTCACCTGAGAGCTCAATCATAAAATCTGCTAACACCTGTGTCTTCTCAGTCGTCCTTGCATGATATTCTATGTCATACTCTCCTAACTCAACCGCCTACTTCACTAATTTCCCTGACACTTCCAATCACGCCAATACATTTCTCAGCGGATGATTCGTCAGGACTACTACACGATGCGATTGAAAGTATGGTTGCAATTTTCAAGCAGTTACCACCAGCGCGAGTGTCATCTTTTCGATCTCAACATACCTTTTTCCAGCCCCTTGTAGCATCTTGCTCACATAATATACCGAATTCTGCACACCTTCACTTTCCCTGACTAAAATTGAACTCATCGTGTTCTCGGAAACAACTAAGTATTGGTATGGTGTCTCATTTTCCTTTGGGTTAGCTAGTAATAGTGGCGAACGCAAATAAATTTTCAGATCTTGGAAAGCCTGCTCACATTCTTCGGTCCACTTAAATTCATTGACCTTCCTCAATACCTTAAAGAAATGTAAATTTCGATCCGTCGATCTGGAAATAGCGATTAAAAGACGCGAGCTTACCCATGAGTTTTTGGACCTCCTTGATCGTTGTTGGCGAGTTTAATTTCAGGATTGCCTCTATTTTCTCTGGTTCGCTTCTATGTCTCGTTCGCTAACCATGAACCCCAGGATTTTCCACTAGCTACCCTGAAAGTATACTTGGCTGGGTTCAACTTCATCCCGCAACTTCTCATATCATGAAATCCTGTTCAAGATACAGCAGGTGATCATTTGATCTCGAACTCTTCACCAGCATATCATCCACATAAACTTCCATTCATATCCTGATCTGTTCCTTGAACATCTTGTTCACCAATCTTTGATATGTAGCACCTGCATTTTTCAAATCGAAGGGCATTATGTTATAACAATATATTCCACATTTAGTCACAAATGACGTTTTGTTTCTATTCGCCTCTACCATAAGATTTGGTGATATCCCTGGTAGGCGTCCATCATTGAAAATAACTCATATCCTGCCGTTGAGCCCACCAGAACGTCAATTCGGGGCAACGGGTAAGGGTCTTTCGGACAAGCCCGATCCAGATTAGTGAAATCAATACACGTACGCCATACTTGATGGCTTAGGGACCACTACCACATTTCGCTTTCACTAGTTTGTCCACTTCCACTTTTATGATCTGATTCTCCTTCCGAACTGAATGTTCTCTTCTTCTGTTGTACCGGTCGCGCGATTGGATCAATATTTAAGCGATGCACTATCATTTTTGGATCTATCACTTTAAAGTCTAATGGGCTCTAAGCAAATATATCAGTGTTACTTTTCAACAATGCTATCACCACGGTTTCAAGATGTTCGCTCATTTGTGATCCAATCCTAGTCGTTCTAGTGGGATCTCCCTGCACCAATTCCACCACTTTATGCCTCTCTACCGGTTGGATTCTGTCAAGCTTTCTTGCTTCAGTCTTACTAGCTTCGCCCGAATCTTCTAACTTGCGCTTTTTATCATTACAATCGTTCTTCTTCAAAGATAAATTATAATATTTTCGTGCCTCTTTCTGATCACATACGACCTCACCTACTCCACCTTTGGTAAGGAACTTCATTTTGAGATGGTACGTTGAGATAATTACCCGGAAAGAATTAAACCCTGGTCTCCCCAAAATGGCATTATATGCAAAGGGAGTTTCCACGACCAAGAATTTCACCATCAACATTTTCTGCTTAGGTTCTTCTCCTAACGACACTGGCAACTCGATAGTTCCTAGCGATTCCATCTTTGTACCTCCAAAACCCACCAATGGTGTTCGCACGGGTTCTAACTCTGCATTATCCAGACCTGTCTTAACTAGCACGTCCTTGAAAATAATATCAGTTGAGCTTTCGTTATCTACCAGTCCTTTATGAATAGTGAAATTTGCAAGATCCATCTTAACCACCCTAGGGTCATTTTGCGACCCGACCCTTACATCGGCATCTTTACTTCAGAACACTATTTCTTCCTCATTTTCCACACTCATCACAAATTGACCCCTATGTTCTATTCTTTCTCTATCAGTTCTCTTTCTTGTTCTTCTTGAATCTCCTCCTTTGGGACCACCCGCGATAGTATGAATTACACCTTTCGCCGGTGCATTATCTCGCGTGTTTGGTTCCTTTCTTTCATTTCTTTCTCTATCCTGTCCTCCTTCCCTACTCCTTGATCCACTTTTACGAGCTTCTCTGTCTATCTCACGAGCTGGTAAAATTTGATCTTTGAAATATCCTTGGCGAACCAATCTTTCAATCTCGTCCTTTAGCTTAAAGCAATCTTCCGTATCATGACCTTGCTCTTTATGGAATCTGCAGTACTTACTAGAGTACTTTTTCACGGGTGTGAACAATGTATGTCGAGGCCATTTTAAGACATCTATTTTTTCTACCATCAACAAGGCCTTAGCTCGGGTCATATTAAGCGGGGTGTACTTGTGATACTTCGGTTAATAAGGTAGATCTCTTGCTTTGTCAAATTTTTACTTCCTATCTCCTTCACCTCTCAAGCGATCTCGATCTCGACCCCTATCCGCATTGCCTTGCCATTATCCATCTTTCATCGCGTTCATTTCATCGTCATCAATATATTTCTATGCCAACCGCATCAACTGCTCCACGTCCATCGGCGGATCTCTTGCTAATGCCAAGGCAAACGGCCCCTTCTTCAGACCATGGATCAGAATACTAACCATCATGTCTATTCTCAAATCCTGCACCTCCAAGGTTTCATTGTTGAACCTTCCCATGAAATTTTTCAACGTCTCATTATCCTTCTATCTGATGGTGAATAAGTAGGTAGCAGATCTCTTTTGCTTTCTTTTGCTTGCAAAATGAAAGGTGGATTTCTGTACCAACTGTTTGTGTTGACTCTATGCTACTGGGCGGTAGACTGGTAAAACACTCCTGAGCCTTTCCCGTGAGTGTGGTGACAAACAACTTTGCATTAATGGAACTAGATTGTCCATACAGGTTCATCACTAAATCAAAAGCAGCAACATGCTCCTGCGGATCCTTAGTCCCATCATATTTTGGAAGATCAGGCATCCTGAAGTTTGTTTTTACCACCTCCTTTAATATTTTATTACAGAATGGGGAATTTTTTTTGTGTGACACTAATTCTTCACTTCTTTTCAATTCGTCGATCTGTTTTCCCAACATTCGAATCTGCTTTCCCACACTATCAACTTCAGCTCGCAAGATTACAAGTTCTCATCGCAGACTTCCACATTAACTACTCCACCCCACCTCTGAAGAAGCTGTTATACGTCTTGTTTCTAGACCTCTCCTACTTATGTCTTTCGATATTCTCTCTACCTCCCTTTCTTTAACTATTCTTCTCCTTGTAGTCTCCTTCTCCGCAGGTGTAGTAGCTTTCCGCTCATATGCAATGATAACATTCCTTCCCGCCTCTTCCATCATTCGCTGTAACTTTGTTTGCGTTAATTGAATCATTCTCTCATCTGTTCTTGGTGCACCCTCAATTTCTGGCACATTTCCTCTTAAATTTCCTTCTATATCTACTTTTTGCTATATCCTCAAATTCCCACAGATGGCGCCAAACTGATCCGACTCGATTGTGTGCGACTTTGATCAATGACCACGATCTAAGCCACGTCACCTCCCAAAATCTGATATAGGGCCTGAGGATAAAAACAGATAGGTTAAGTTAGTCGGGTACGTCTCCGACTACGACCCTCCAATGCTTAAGTTAATTGGCGGTCGAAGAAAAATAGTGTGATCTCAATCTATAGCTTAAGATAAGGAATCTCGAGTTACTTCCTTTCAATATGGCTTGGGGTATTTATAGGACCTAACCAAGTCCACAACCCGACACGTGCCGTCTTCTGGAGCCCTCATGCATTGACTAAGCATTGCCTCGTCGCTGTACCTGTCCGGATCAGTTTACGGGTCAGGCTCGAGCAACCCAACCTAGCTATCAACACCCTAACCTAATTCGACCAGCGACCTCACTTGCGACCTTGGATGAAATGTCCATCTTACCCTTAATAAAAGATTTTTCTTTTGTACTTTGGCAATAAAATCCTCATCAGAATTATGTCCTTTTGTATAATATTTCAGGTATTCTTTTAGTGGTAATAAATACTTATTCGTATAATATAATGAATTATTTTAATTAGTATTACCAATTCGGAAATTGACTTTACCTTAAATATTACAATTCCATAAAATTTTTCCACTAGATTGGGAATATTAAATAATCAATTTTATTAAAGGGATTATAAATTAAAGTGGCAAGGCCTATCTTGTGTAATATGCTATAGTTTTATTAAGATGAATTTTTTATATATTCTCAAACACTAAAAAGAAATAAATTAATTCTTATGTTATAAATAGTTACGCTTTAAAACTATGGTAAATTAATACCAGTTACAACCGTTCAAAATTGCATGAAAACTTAAATTTTAATTACGATTAATTAATATTTATAATAATTTTATTTATAACCAGAACATTTATCGTAGTACTTATGACCAAAATATTTATCATGACTTTTAGCTCTTGTCAATATTTTGGCGTCGATTGTAAAATCAATGGCTAATAGTTGTTGTGCATTCGCCACAGTATTTCACTTGGGTAAATTACAGCTACCTCTTTTGAAATTTATCATATTTATTAATATTCCCTCATTATTTATAAAATTACAAATATTTTTTAAATTTTAATATTTATCCAGCAACAAGCTCATTTCATTAGCTTTTGTTAGGTTTTCATCTAATTTTTGTGGTAAGTTGGTCAAATACTAGAAGAATTATAACATTTAACTACAGTTAATTGTCACGGTCAATAACAAACAGTGATAGCAAATAGTTATTGACAACGGCCATGCAACAGTTATTGGGCGCTATGATTTTTGCGAAGGTGGCTAAAACATTTGTCATGGCTAAAAACCATAGTAAATATTTTCATCATGGCTCTTAGTCGTGTCAAATAATTTTTTCATGGTGGAAAAGCTAGTTTTTTGCATCAATTTTGTTGAACCGTTGTTAATAGTAGTCATTTACTATGATTTTAGTCATAATTGTTAATATTGTAGCCAATTGTAATTTTTTCTCTAATGAAAGTACTATTTTAAATTATGAAGTATAATTTTATATATTTGCTAAATTTTTCTTAAATATTTTTAGTGACTAATACGCAGAGGGGCGAATGATTTTACCCGTCCTCAAATTTTTTTATATTTTTTTAAATTAACAAGAGTAAAATATGAATTTTCACCTCATCATTGAGGATAATTAGTTTATATTTGAGGGGTATTTATAATTTTTTAAACAATGAGAGAGTAAATAAAATTATATTAAATCTCAATGAAGATTTTTGTAATTTACGAATTTCACTTTTAACCATAATACTTAACTATAACAGAAAATCATATCCTTTATAATAAAATCAATTTTTTCTTCTTTTAGGAATAACAAAAAAGAATTATGTAATTGCATAAATATATCAACAATTAAGTAATTTAATATAATTATTAACAATCAATTAATTACTTTAATAATTACATTAATCACAAATATAGGGTGAGATAAGTACCAATATATACATTTAATAAGACTAAATTCTTAAATCATATATTTAAATGATAGATGAGTAATTACATTGAAATTAGAAAAAATCATATGTTCTTTTTTTACTGAATAGACACCCAAATCTGACCACTCTGACTAATTGTAATTAGTCAATTCGAAAATATATTTGAAAACTATGGTAAATGTTTTGATTATAATTAAAAATTATAGCGAATATTAATTAATTGTGGTAAAAATTTAACTTTTTACTTGATTTTGTTTAACTATGGTTAATAGTATTGATTACCACGATTTAAAACTGTGGTCATTTATAGTGTAGTGAAAACACAATTTCTTTGTAATGAAATTTTATAAGTATGAATTTTTCGATTTAAGTCCATGTAAAAATATAAGTACTTATTTTACTTAAATAAATTTCATTTACTTTTTAAGAGATAATATTCTTTTTTCTTAAATTCCATATATTGAATTTCAAACTATATGAAATAATATGGACGGAGAAAAAATTATGGAAGTAAATAATAAAAGAAGTAAGACTCTTTTTTTCTATAGCAGAATATCATGGTTAAAAATAAAAAATTACAGTAAATATTAATTGGTCACGACTGGCGAACGACTATTTAATTGAAAGTGGTGTTAAAATATTAGTCCATAAGTAATATCCACAATAAATATTTTGATCATAATTAAAATCATGATAAAAATTAATTAACTGTGGTTAAAAAGTTAATCTTTTATATTGATTTTATTGTTTATAGTAAATATATAGTAGGAATAATTACAGTCCCCTCACACATGGAGCCCCTATGGTTTTTAAAATTACTTTTAGCACCCTTAAAGTTTGTATCCGTCAAATAAACAGGTCATTCAGTTAGTCTAAATTCACTTAATTTGTTTATATTAATAAAAAATTGAATAAAAATCAACATTTACCTTCCATTGACTTATTATCGATTTAATGCAGATTAAATAATTATTTTCTAGCTAAACTACCTTTATAACAGTGAATATATATCTCATCACATGCATTAACATGTGAAGATGTATAAGAATAATTTGGTCATAAAAAGATTTATAATCAATAATAAGCCAATGAGGGGTAAATATGAAATTTTTTATTTGATTTTTTTTGTAAAATCAACATATTCGGTGAATTTTAACTAACGGATGGACTTATTTGTTAGATGAGAGCAAATTTCAGGGATACTAGATGTAATTTTTCAAACCACATGGGGTCTACTTGTATTTACATCAAACCTCAGGGGAGAAAAATTTAATTATTCCTAAATAGTATTGATTTATCACAGTTTTTAAGCCGTGATAACTACTTATATGTTTTATAGTACTGAACCAAGTGTCCGTAAATAATTATTCTCCTACTATTTAAATAATTTCTTAGAATCTTTATTATAAAATAAAGAAATAAAGATTTCGGGACACTAAAAAATCACTATTTTCTTCAGAAAAATAACGTATAAATATTACTTTAATATATAAAATTTCGTAGGAAATAGTCAAGAGATGGCGAAGTCCAAATAGGCGAGCTAGCTAACAGTTAGTCAAAATGGTGCTGCTATTGTGAAAGTCAGCCCTACCAATTTTTTATTATTAACGAAAAAAATAAAACCAATTTGTTGTGGATTTGCTGATAATATCTCATTAAATAATTCAGTACAACTAAAACTCATTACTCAAATAAAGTCAAATTTATTAATTAAATTCTTAGACTTTATTTATGGATTTAATGCAATTTACCTTCTTGTGATATTACAAATGAGCAAATTACCTCGTTATGAAAAGATACTAACAATTTACTCTTTCTATATTCTTTACAATGAAGCAATTTATCTTCATGTCTAAAAAGGTAAATTGCTTCATCTTGAAAAATACGAAGGAGGGCTGCATTTTAAAAATACAGGAAAGTAAATTGCTATTTTTTTCATAGAGGTAATTTGCTCATTTACAACATCACAAGGGAATTGTTTGCATTTTTTTCCTTTATTTTTTGAACCCTTTTGTATTTCTGATAGTCGGTCGAACCACTCTAGTTGTATTTAGAAAGTTTTGATTATTCAGATCGTATTCAACTAATCACATTGTGAGTATAATTTAAAAAAAAAAAAAGTTTATGTTAAGTGGTCTGCATTTATTTTATAATTAATTTAAAATGAATTAAAATCAATACGAGCTAAGTATTTGACTCCATGCAGTAGTTAGAGGGTGTTTGGCTGAGTTTACATATAAGATCTTATAATCTCATACATCTTATAATTTTCTTTTTTTAAATTTATAAAATATTAGATTTTATTTTCTAAAAATATTATTAAAATATTTGGATAAAATAGGATGATGGAGCTTATAAAACATCGTCGACGGCAATCTTTTAATTAATATGGAAAAAAATCGAACCAACTTACTCGAATCTTGAAAATAAGCGCATAACATTTTATTTTTCAATCTTGTAAGTTCGATTTATAAAAAGTATATTAAATGCTCTACTATATCTTACAAGATATTTTTAAAAAATGGATAATTAAATTAACATCTTCTAAATATAGTCTGTTTACACAAATAATTTCAGACTTTTAAATAATTAGACAGTACACTCATAAAAATGCCAATATTATTTACACCAACCGTCCTTTACTTCTTGAAAAATTACACATACATTCCAAAAAATATCAATATCATTACACAGTCCACCCTATTTTTTTACAACGAGAATTGAATTTTATAATTATGAAAAAAACATTTATAATTTGTATAAACAAATCCTAAATGGGGATGGTTTGTTGGGCAGTACTATGTGGACCAATTGTTCTTAATTGGGCAACAAATTGTTGTTATGCGACGCAACAAAGGTTGGCTTCATTAAAAATGTAAGTGTGCTTTCCCACCTACTTTTGTGTAATATAAATACTCATCGTCAGACAATATTAATAAGGTAGGCCTATGCCATTTTAATATAGGACAAAATTACAATTTACCCTTTGTAATATGATAAATGAGCAAAAATAAAATAATAAATTATTATCCGTATTTTGGAAAAATAAAGCAAATTATTTTCCTATTTAAACCATTGATAAATGAGTAATTTGCTTCACTTTTTGAAATATAGGAGGATAATTTGCTAATTCTTTTTTTATAGGGGGATATTTGCACATTTCACATATTATAGGGGGTAAATTGCACTTGACCATTTTAATATTGGTCGGGTGCATTCCAAATTTTTGTTATTTTTCAAGAATGGAAACCCCAAAATAACTAAACATAAAATTATTAGTTAGTCCTCATAATAATGTAAAAATAAATTACAGTCCCGATATCGCCTAAATATTCTAAGGACATATTCTACGTCAGTCCATGTAACAGTCGTATTCTATAGGACATGTTTTCTTTCCTCGTTATTAATGTCAAGATGCTGCCATGATGTATATAATCATTATTTGTCTTTTATGAAAAAAGTAAATTAAATCAATTAGCGTTCTCGGATGCTACGCTTGATTATACGAATATCTCATATTATTTGTAAAATTACTGATATACTTTTTGAGAGGATATTTGTGTAATGTACTTTAAGGGGTGTTTATATAGATATAATTATTGAATAGGGGGTGTATTTGTAATTACAACTATAAATTCAAGCAATATATTTGCAATTTTGCGAAGGGCAGTGGGGGTTGTGTAATTAGACCTAATTTTATGGGTTGTATCGATGTGGTTTTACTGTTTATAAAGTTACAAGTACGCCTATGTCGGAGATGTCGATGTAGATGTAATGTACCTTTGGGGTATTTATGTAAGCTTTATTCTCGAAAAAGGCGTCGAACTAAATTACAATTAGAAAAGCAAGGGGTCTACTTATAATTTTACAAAAAGCATGGGATGTTTGTATAATTAAATGTAGGGTAAATTACAACCACTTCCTCTGAGATCTGACATAATTACTAATACCTCATTGTTGTTTGAAAAATTATAAATATCTCGTGATTTTATTAACAGTGAGCCTATTTCATTAGCTCCCATTAGATTTTCATCCAATTTTTGTGTTGAACTGACCAAAATACCCTTTTTCATTATAAATTAAAATTTTATATTTTTTAGAATTTTCTAAAATATTTTTATGAACTAATATTTCCTATGGAATATTTATTTTACCCGCCTTAATTTTTTTATATTTTTTTTCAAATAATTTATTTTGAAAAAAAATCAGCAAGGGTAAAACAGTAATGGTCATTTCACCGTCTAGGGGCTACATAGTTATTTTTCATTTGAATGGAGTATTTATAATTTTTTTAAATAACAAAAAGGCACCCGTAATTATGTCAATTCTTAAAGAAAGTAGCTATAATTTATTCTTAAATTTAACACAGAAGATATAGATGTAATTTATCCTTAATAAAAAGACATTAATCATATCTTAAACTCCCTTTTGAATATTGAAATTACATTTTTCTCCCTCAGAATTTTAAAAATTATGCTTGCACATGTTTTAAAAATAACCCATTTAAGGCAAATTTTCTAATGTCAATAAAAAATTTAAATGAATTTTTAATTTTGTCTTTTATTTAAAAATTCTTTTTATCATCTAAAATACTCTTAGTAATATATAATATGAAATTTATAGGGATGTAAAAATAATATTATTTTATTACATAATTTTAAATATATTTACTATTAAAAGACATCAATTTTTTTTCAATTAATAAATCATGTTATATCAATACAATATAAATTTTATTATTGGCATAATATAGTTTATATCAATTTGATGTATTTAAATTCGATCTACACAAAAAAGATCGCAACCCAACTACCTAAAGATAAATTAAATAATAGTTTGCAAATATGTATAAAAATTATATGAGTTGACTTTGACTTAGGAGCAAACCTTGAAATCCGAAGTTGTCCAACTTTTACTTGACCAAATATGTAACAAATAAAATATAGGGTGAATTACGATTTTTTTTTATTTTATTTCGATGGTCATTATAAATATATTTTTATTATTTAAAAAATTATTATTATTTTTTTAAAATCAACGTTACTTTAACAAATATTTCGGACTATCGTAAAAATTATTTATTAAACGGGTATTAATATTAAAAGGTATTTATATTTTGATAAATAATAATAAAATAATTATAATTCTAGTAAATTATAGAAAAATATATTATAATTTATTCTAAAATATATGGTTTGCGTATACGGACATGATTAATAATCATTGGTTATTTCATGGAAACCTCTGACTTTGAAGAAAACAATGATGGCATGTGAGTCATAAGTCCAACATATGAGCAAGAAAATTTGGTCACTCATCACTTGTCATTATTTTTTATTTTTTGGAAAAATAACAATTAGTTAGTTCTGATTTGAGGGGATCAAAGTTGAATTGTTTATTTGAATATTGTCAAAGTCAGGATTTGAAATGACAATGATGCTTAATTTAATTAGCGAAGTAGAAACTTTATAACTATAAGATTATGGATTTCAAACTCTATCAATATATGGGATGTTATTCTACTTTACTAGTAGGTATCGTTCTATTCTAATAGTGATTATTAGGAATAATTGTATTTACACCTCCTCATTTATTATTTTTCTACACAAATCACCCTTATTTTTTTAAAAATTACAAAAATTACCCCCAACAGTCTTTAAAATCCCAAAATGCCCTTATTGACTTGGTCAAAACTTTAATTTAATTTTTGAATAACAGAAATGCCTTGAAGGGTGTTTTGTAATTACTAGAGATAGAGAGGGTGTCAAAATAATGTTTACGAGGATGAATAATATGACGCCGTATATTTTTTTATTATTTATACTAATTATTAATTTAAATCTAGATTATTTTATTAACTTTTATTTTATTGAATCTTTATATAAATTTACATCTCTTAATAATTAAATATTAAATTATTTAATCAATATATTAATAAAAATTAGTTGCTGGCTTATAAATTCAAATTAAAAAATTATCACACTTGTATAAATTATTTTAAGTTCTTAAAATAGAAGATTTATTTTTATTATTGTTTATAACTAAATTTAATTACAATTAATAAATTATACATATATGTATATATATTTATACAATATAAATGTATAAATATGTATATAATCAGACATATTAAAAAATTAACATTGTATTAATTTAAAAAATTATAATTAAATGTATAAATGTAAAAGTGTATATTTTTGTACAATTGTAAAAAATACAAAAAGTATACAATTAGTCCTGGCAATCCGGTACTGGCACATCTGATTGTGTTGAAGAATTTCTTTGTTGGGTTTGTTGTCGTGTACGCATTTGCTCCCAAACCATCTCGTTGTGAATACGTGTTGTTTGATTTCGACCAGGGCACGAAGAGATGCGAATAGTAGGATCGTGGACCAACTCAAATCCCGGTACATCCCAATAATCTTCGAAAGGCACAGGTTCAAATAACTTAGAATATGTATTCTTATAAGCCATTATATCATAATAATCCTTCACCATTGATGCAGCATTAATCATGTATGCAACACATACCTTTTGAGCGTGACTGCAAAGAATACCAAATTGAGTCCATTTGCCGCAAGAACATTCTCAATTCGCAATTTTGACAACATGGGTGTTGACTCCATGTCCACTGTGACGTCTTGTAACAACTGAGGCGGACTGTTGGAACTGATGGTATTTGGTGACGGTTTGTTCAACAGAATTTTGATACCAACGTGTGAACATCTTATGTGCAAAATCCGTCCATAGTTGGTTGTTGGCCAACATTACAAAACTTCTTGCTAACCTCTCACGGAAATAATGGACACTTCACTGAAACGTCATCTCAACAATTGCTGTCAACGGTAGGCGGCGAGCGCCTTTCAATACTCCATTTATGCATACGGACATATTTATCGTCAGAATTCCGCATCGCCATCCACCACCATGAGATGCTGTCCATTTTTCCTTGTCGATCCTATCTAACCACTGAAATGCCTCTAGTTTCTGGCTCTTTATCTCCTCCATAATGCGATCTTTTCTGATCTGATATTCAGAGCCAACTTTCCAACAAAGATCCTTCAACACAATATTTTTGTGTTTACTGTTGAAATTGGAACACATATGCAGCAATACCGGTGCATGCCGTTAGGTGGCACGAAATCCGAACATTCACGTACAGCCCTGGTGATACCAGCATGGCGGTCAGAATAAGGCAGATACCCCATCACCCCCGTATAATGTGTCTGCTCAATTGTCTAAGAAACCACTTCCAAGATAAATGTGATTCTTCATCGACAATTGCAAAAGCAAAAGGGAATACCTGTTGATTTCCATCCATGGCAGCAACAATCAATAATATGTTCGAGCGTGTACAAGAAATTCTACACCAAATAGGATTTTATGGAGTTTACAGGTGCGGACGCCTTCAATTGAATCAACACCTCATCACTACATTAGTGGAGAGGTGGCGATCGAAAATTCACACTTTTTATTTTCGTGTAGGGGAAGCCACAATTACCCTACAAGATATCCAAATAATATGGACACTCCCAATAGACGGCGAGCCAGCGACTGGAATTGATCTCGACCGCACAACACAGTAATATATTGCTTTACTTACTTAAGCTTTAGCCCGGATGCAAGTGCGTTGAAGGGCTCAAGACTACAGACATCCGCACTTACATCTCACTTGGCGGCGGTCGAGATCACTTATAACACTCCCCACGACCTCGTCGTCCAGTACGCCCGTGCTGTTGCATTACTTCTATTGGGGAGATTGATGTGCTCAGATTCCTAAAGTAACTTACTATATCTCTCAAAATTAGAAGATATAGAAACAATAAGGAACTATAGTTGGGGGAGTGTTGTGCTGGCATTTTTATATCGCGAATTATGCAATGCCAGCACAAAAGGCAAAGCGGCAATTGGTGGCACGCTGCAAGTGCTACAGGTAAATATTCATTAATAAAACATATTTGTATTGTTCGTGCAGATTTGGGTATGGTCATGGATTACACCACTTTGTTCTGGATTTGGTGCCCAAAGACTATTTATGGGCCAAGTTAAAATGGACAACAATCGATGGCTCCCAGCAGCACCATATGATGCTACTTGGAATTGGCAGCACACTTTCACCAGCACAATATGGAGAACTGCCCGAGTCATACGAGAAATATTGGATGAGATGCAGGCGGATCAGGTAACTTATTTTTAATATTATATGTATATTTATACCGTGAATTAAATGCGTATTAATTTACATCTTTGTATTTATTACAGTTCATATGGCAGTAGTATGACATGGACTCGGATGTCATTATGGCTTAAGTCGATGAATTGAACCCCCAGTTATGGAGGTCATCATGTCTATTGATATTCTACGCCATAGTTGAAATGCATCGTCCCGAACGGGTTGTTCGCCAATTCAAAATGAGGCAAAATGTACCAGAATCGATGGGTACCCGGGATGTGAGCCTCCATCAGATTTCTCATAAAAAATCACACGGGCGCAGATTGGTACCTGCAAGACATACAATATATCACTAGATGGCAAAAATAATATGATACGGTTGTACATAGGCCACTCATTTCCAATAGAAGGGAAACAAAACGAGGTTATTGGGAATGGTACTACAACATAACAAGAAATTTCGTGTCGCCATCTACTGATAGACGTGTGGAAAGTGGGTACCAACCTGAAGAAGCACCTATGTTGCAAGTTGTGGTACGTTGTTACATAATATTACATATTTTCTTTTAGTTTTTTTCTTTAACAACAGAAGGCTCATTATTTTTCTACACTTTTCAGGCAAATGAGGTGAATGCCCTTGAAATTTTATGTCGATCTAGACCACCAAATATTGAAAGATATAGTCAATTGGTGGATAGATTTGAACATAGATTACATAATATCAAAAAACCTATAAGCCAACAGCCACAACAAATTGCTTCTCCATCCGATGATGCTCCCACAACATCCCACAGGCAAAGAAGTTCTAGTCGAATGTCATCAGTTGAACATCATGATATTGGGGTGGATATAGTTGGTCCTTCTATAGTATATTCACCTCAAGATTATTACGTGCCTCAACCGCCTCAAGATTATTACATGCCTCAACCGTCTCAAGGTGATTGGTTTCAATCGACTCCATATATGCCAAACCAAACACAAGATTATTCTCTTGACCTTGATCTTGGTATTAATCAACCATATGCACAAGTATATAATATTTCACCAATTCCATTTCCATCGTTTGGTGCATATCGTGACAATGTGGAGTCAAGTTCCGCAACAACATCAAGTCGGTTCGGTGGTGATGAAAATGAGGCGCAAAATGAGCCAGTGCAAAATGCGGGCGAGAAAATAAGAAGACCTCGACGTCAATGCCACAGACGGAATTGTGGAACGGGTGGACATTTTTGACATTTGTAATTGTATAGTTCATTGTAATCTTTTACAATTGTATAAAATAAATACACTATTACATTTGTACTCTTAATTATAATTTTTTAAATTAATGCAATGTTAATTTTATAATTTTTTGGATTTTAATATGTTGTTAAAAATTAATTATATATAATTAAATTATACAAATTTATTTAAACGAAAAAAAGGAAAAATGCCAAGTCAAGATCCAGAATCACGACTTGGCCATTTTTTAATTTTTTTGGATTAATTTATTGAGGAGTCGTGATTTGTCATGTTTTTATTAATATATTAAATATAATTATAATAATATAATTTTTTTTAATAATAAAAAATTAAATAACTCCAGACATATTTATATGTATATATTATACATTTATATATATATATATTGATGGCCAACGATGGCGGAGGACGGTGAAAGACTGAGCTCAAGTGGGGCGAGGTTGTAGGCCGCAATGGGGAGGTGGAAAGGAGGGCACATGTAGGAGTTGAGGGTGGGCTTGATGATAGGATTGGGCATGATGATAGGGTGGGCATGGATGCTGCTGCGTCGCCAGTCCGTACGTTGTCAATGACAGAAACTATTTCTGCTGCACCACTGGTGATGTCTGTTGCTGCCATTGCCCCGCAGCAACCTCTTACGCATCAGTGGTGGATTTGCCTCCTGTGACGGCCGTTGTACATGTGCCGCTCTTGACGCAGATGGAACTTTTTGTCGGTAACATTCCCCTGCATTCTTGCTTGAATATTCCTAATGGTAGTGACAAAATTGCAGATGCATTCCATAATTCGACCCGTAAAACTTTGGAATATACTCCCCCATCGAAGCAAAATGGGGAGATTGTTATTCGTCCTATGTTGGAAACTATTCGAAATGGGTCACGTCGTTGGAATTCCACGGCGGTTGGATATTTCCTGGGTAAACGTCCTTATTTCCATCACCTTAAAGACTACGTTAAATCTATATAGCCATTGTTGATTGATGTTACAACAACTTCAAATGGGTTTTTCTTCTTCTGATTGAAGACGAGTGTGGCAATGGAGGAGATCATGAGGGGTCCCATGGTTGTTCCAAGGGCAACCCATAGTCATGCAGAAGTGGGAGTCGGGCATGGTGATGCGAAAGTTGAAACACACACAAGTCCTGGTGTGGGTTAGAATTCGACACCTGCCGATGGAATTGTGGACTAATGAGGGATTGAGTATGGTGGCAAGTGGAATAGGATGGCCGCTCTATCAGGATGCGATCACTAGAGCATACACGAGACTGGATTTCGCTCGTGTGTGTGTGTTATGCTTGATGTTACTATGAAATTGCGAAAGCATCTTGTTGTCATGTCTCCGACTGAGGGGGAAAATCGCATGTAAAGTTGATGTAAAATATGAGTGGCTCCCTCCAAAATGAACCACTTGTATAAGCCTGGGACATGCAAAGAAGGATTGTGCGACAAATAAAGTTCCGAAGCCCCCGGTTTCGGTGTATGTTCAACGTGCTCGGCCTCAGACAACTGTGGCAGCCTCGGTTGCACCTCTACCGTCTTTGCTTGCTCCGGAGGTTGAGGTGGCTATAGATGATAGCATGAGGGCCCCTAACACGGGAAATAGATGTGATAAAGGTAAGAAAATTGCGATGCATAATACTTTTGATGCGCTAACCTTCCTTGATATTGATACAGATGAAGTCACTCGGGGTCCTAATAGATGCAGCCCCTCATCTAGTAACCCATGTTGAATTTAGCTATTTGGAATGTACGGGGACTCAACAGGTGAGACCACCAACTTGCAGTCTCCACCCTAGTTCAGGATTATCACGTACACTTTATCGGCCTATTGGAAACACAAGTCCAAGCGACTAATGCGGTACGTATCCAACTTGCTACCCTTTCTTGTTGGAAGTGCTTTACTGATTATGTGAGTTTTGGAAATCGAATATGGCTTGCATGGGACAATGATTTACTTGATGTCACTATTATGGATATTAGTGCCCAATATATCCACTGTCGCGTCCGTATGAGGAATGTGCATAATGTCTATACAATTACGATTTTCTATGGAATGAACGATATTAGTGCCCGTCGAGAGCTTTGTAGGAACTTATTACGCTTGCAGGGCAGTGTTCTGAGGAGATGTGGCTGGTAGGAGCTGATTTTAATGTGGTGCGCGATTCTAGCGAAGTATGTGGCCAAGCGGGTGACAACCGACTAACTAGTGATGAATTTAATGATTATATAGTACATACTGGCTTGCTCTCTTTGCCTATGCAAGGGGAATGGTTTACGTGGCACAACTGTAGTACTGATTCCATAGTTTATGGAAGCGATTGGATCGAATGCTAGTGAATGACATGTGGGTGATGAGATGGCCGAGGGCTTCCTACATAAGCCTCACACCACGTACTTCCGATCATTCCCCCCTTGTTCTCAGAGGGGACGCCGAACAACAGTTGGGAGGTATGTTTTATTTTGATAATTATCTTGCTTTATCCTTCCAATTTATTCCTAGTGTGCAGAATATTTGGCGGCACCATATTATGGGACTTCCAATGTACTCGGTTATGCATAAACTCAAAGTATTAAAGCCCGTGTTTCGACAGCAGTGAAGAAATAAGGGGAATTTGTCACGCAATGTACAGCTGGCCAAGGACTTTCTTGATACGGCTCAGCGGTTACTCAGCATGGATCGACATAATTCTCTACTCTTGTCGCTTGAGCATTGTTGCAGATTGATATATGCACGAGTGGTGCAGCTTGAGCACGTTATACTTCAGCAGCGTGCCAAGATGCAATGGATGAAAGGAGAAGATCAATGCTCGTGAGTATTTTTCCTTAAAATTGTGCAGCGCCATACAAAACGCCGAATTTTCCAAATTGGTAATGGGCTTGGCCATACTTGTACGGATTACCAGGAGGTGATCCAGGAGTTTATTGGGTTCTATGGCAACTTGTTGGGAGGCGAGCGGAGTAGCAGGTTTCTAGACCTTCGGTACCTATGTTCGTGGGTACGCTACATTGTGATCAATGAAGAGGCTCGGGTCATGATGCGCCCAGTGTTAGATAATGAGGTTAAATTGACTATATTTGATATTGCAGCTGATAAAGCCCCTAGGCCAGATGGGTATACCTCTGGATTTTATTAAGCCGCATGGCCTATTGTGGGTGCTGAAGTGACGCAGGCTGTTCGGGATTTCTTCACCAGTGCACGACTCTTGAGACAGGTGAATACTACGGTTCTAGCACTCATCCCCAAGGTACACAATCCTACACGTGTATCTGACTTTAGACTGATTGCTTATTGTAATGTTTTGTATAAAGTCATTACTAATAAAATCATTGTGCAAAGAATGAGTTCGGTGATAGATAAACTTATTAGTCCAGCGTAGACAGCCTTTGTTCTGGGTTGCTCTATTAGCGATAATATACTACTGGCGCAGGAGCTTTTTACAGGGTATAATCAACAGGGTTTGCCACATACGTAAGGCATATGATACAGTTGAATAGGATTTCCTCATTGCTACCTTGCAGCTCTTTGGATTTCCTGACAAGCTTATTCATTGGGTGGAATAATATATTACTACTACCTCGTTCTCTGTTGGGATTAATGGGAAACCACATGATTTCTTTGATAGTGCTCGGGGTCTTCATCAAGGAGACCCCATATCCCCATATCTATTTGTCTTGATTATGGAGGTTTTGAATCTTATTTTACAGCAACTAATTGATCAAGACAGGAGGTTTGTTTTTCACTGGAGATGCGAGCCGCTGAGATTGGTTTAGCTTAGATTTGCTGATGACCTTATTGTTATTCTATCGGGCTGAGCCAGAGTCCGTACCAGTGCTCAAGTAGGGTACTTGATTTACTTGGGAATTTGTCCGGCCTTCGGGTCAGCGACCAAAAGAGTAACATTATTATCTCATGGTCAGCTATGGGGATCCGGGGCTGATTGACCAACTCCACTTCCAAGAGGGACTTTTGTCAATGAAGTATTTGGGACTTCCTTTTATCTCATCACGGCTCACTATTTTGAATTGCCGATCCTTATTGTTAAAACTGGATCAGCGCATCGGATGGGAGGGCACGACTTTATCTTATGCAGGACGAGTACAGATTATTAAATCTGTTCTTACTGCCCTTATTATCTATTGGGTATCCGCTTTTATTCTACCCAAAGGCATTATTCGAGAGATAGAAAAATGGTTGAGGACCTTTTTATAGAAGGGATCATCTGCTCGAGATTATGTAAAGGTGGTATGGGATTGTGTATGTCGTCCTATTGATGAAGGTGGTCAAGGGATTCAAGATATTGCTACTCTTAATTGCGCACTTATGGAACTCAAATTGTGGTAGATTATTCACGCAATCGAGCTTCTATTTGGGTTGGTTGGATCTATCATGCACGCCTGAGAAAGGTTACTATCTGGATGGCCCCTGAGCGAGGGGGTTCTTGGGGTTGGAGGAAACTCCTTCGCTTACAACCACTTCTCCGGCCTTTTGTTCATTATTTCATAGGGTATAGAACTACTTTTTGCTATGGCACGATCCTTGGCATGATCTTGATACACTCATCCAATAGTTCCCATAGGGCCCTCGACTTACAAACACTAGGGAGACAGACAAGGTTGCGGTTTTCCTTCTAGATGGGCAATGATGTTGACCCTCTATCACTGACAGTCACACCCTACAGCTCTTGCATTCCCTTCCACTCATCCATGGAGGGGCTGATCGTATCCTTTGGCGGTCAAAAGATACACAACTAATGGTTGCTATGATGATTCGTTCACTACGGGGTGAAGGGCCCAAGGTAGGTTGGTCTTCAGTATTGTTGGGTCACTTCAAAACCCCTAGACATACTTTTGTGTCATGGCTGGTGATCCTTGATAGACTCTCTACTATGGATAACCCTTGGTTGGCTCATCTTAATAGTTCCTGCGTACTTTGTTCTGATGATGCTGATGAGACCCATAATCATCTTTTTTTTCGCTGCACTTATTTGCGTGGCTGCTTGAGGGTGATTCGACGCACATTTCAGTTCGATTGGTCAAACGGAGCTTAGGCTACTGACGTCTTATGGGCTGCTCGCAGATGGAGAGGCAAACACTATGTTTCTACGGCATTCCGCGCTCTTTTGGCCTTGTGTGTGTACCACATCTGGCGTGAGCGCAACATTAGGTGATTTGATGGAATACATAGAGATACACGCGCTATGAGTATGCTGATGGCTCGAGATGTGTAGCAGAGGATTCTTAGTGTAGAATTACCTACTGCTATTAGCACTTGTGCGCTTTACTGCTTATGACGATTCCTTGGCTTGTCGAGAAAACCGCTTAGATTAATCAAGTTGTATTGTACTATTGTACTTTATTTACTTAATGAAAATTACCTTTACTGAAAAAAGAAGAAGGAATAATTTTTTAAAAGAAATAATTTAATAATTGAAAATATTTTTTTGATAAATAAATTATTTATTTCACTAATTTTAATATAATTTACATAAATTATTTTGAATTAGAATTATTAATTTTAATAAAATTTAATTATAAATAAAAATAGAGGATAAATAATTTTTTAATTTTAATAATTTGTATAAGTGTGATAATTTTTAATTTAAACTTATAATCTAGTTGGTGGAGGTTATTGGAATAAGATATCCTTACTCTCAATTCCCTGGCAATTGTTGGTTGGAAACAGTCAATGCCTCTACAAAATATTATTAAAATTAGAGTAAATTAATTAAACATTTCCTCACTTTTGATTCAATTATAAAAACACTCATTATTTATACTATTTATAAAAGAGAAGCTTGAATTGTATTTAAAATGGCAGTTTTTTTAATGCATTTTTACCAATTTGCCCTTTTTTTTAATCAGTCATTTGCTTATTTCTTTACTCTAGCAAATGAAATTAATTGTTTGTGGAGGACAACAATGATAATTTACCATCTTATTGATAGTTCTCGTACCAATTTTACAAATTACAAACTACCAAATATGTCCTCTTGCCCTATCATCCACATTCTCACCACCAGTTTTTTTTTTTTTCCTTTTCTTAGCAAACTTCCAACAAGTAAAAGTGATGATCTATTATTAATTAAAATAAATTAATTACAATTATTCCAAAAAATCGTTTGTGTTCTTCATCTTCGCCCGATACTGGGATGGTTTTGCTAGGCCGACTCCTAATTTTTGGATGCAAATTTTTTATTCTTTTCATTTATTTTTGGTTTATTTTCTCTTTGAAATTTCATACTTGAATAACAAATTTCTTGGGCTATGCATTGTTGCGAGGAATGAAGAACGAGGGCGGACGATTGCTAACTGCCAAAGTCGTCCAATAAGGCCTAGTTCAATTGGCAAAATAGAAGCCTCATGATTTTAGAGATTATGGGTTTGAACCCCATCTCATGCATGGGATGTGTTGTGTCTACTGAATAATAGGTGTGGTGTTTCCACTGAATAGTAGGTGTGATGTTTCCACTGAATAGTAAGTATTGTTTTTACTATAATAGTAGGTCTTGACTTATTTGATATTATCGATCAGAGTATAATAGTTGTAACGGTCTTTGTTAGATATTGATATATCCAATATGAATAATTATAATTAATTTATTTTAATTAATAATAATTCATCGCCTTATTTCAAAAAGATCATATCCGATGGTATAAATCAAATTTAAAATCATATTGTTCTTTTAGAATTATATTTATATTTACTTAATACTTCTTTTTCTATAAAATTGCAGTATTCTAAACAACTTCACTGGAAGTCGTGTGCAAAAATTCATGACATATTAAGAATTCCTCTTTCAATGTAGACAGAAGAAAAAGTCGTGGAAATTTTCTTTTATAATACATAGTATTTATAAAAAAAATTCGATAATAGTTAATTTCATTAAGTAAAGAAAAAGTACAAAATGTACAAATCAAATGGCAATTCAGGTAGGCCATGGTATCCACCATACTCTGTACAAGGAGATATTACTAATGCTATTAGGTAGTTCAGCACTAAGTATACGGAGTCTAAGCTCATCAAGAATTGAGCAAGGGACACTGCAGCACGAACCAGCTGTTGGAAAAATATTTGGTTTCAAGTAATCGAAACGACGTTTTGAAATAGTACAATCGGATTTAGAAATCAAAAGCAATAAAGCCACGTTGGAACAAGTAATATAAAACAATTAGAAACGCTATTTATGACAAGAAATTTAAATTGAAAACTTACAACGAGAATTTTATCGTAACAATTCTCAGTCCAATTTGAAGTCGTTAATTTAACCGAATCACAGAATTACTGCTTGCCTTGAAGAAAATATACGCCCCGTATCAGCAGTGCGCCAGGTTCAACGTAATTTCTCCCAGGATAATACGGTTACAGTTCTTTCGATTTTAGCACTATACCGAAGAACACCTCGATCAAACACTCAAAAACTTATCAAAACAAGAGATTCAAATACCAAAATTTGAAAGAAATTTAGATGCCAAGTGAAATAGGGCAACCGAGAGAGTGATTAGGGAGAATGTGAAGTGTTGTTTGTGGTGTGTTGCAAATGGTGAAGAGACAAGCCTATATATAGGCTTCCAAAATCCAGCGATTAAACATAGCAATGAAGACAAATTTGATGGCCATGAATTCCCATCCAAAAAACTGAAAGCTAATTTTGAACAAAAATTGTTGTTTCATCTCATTCAATAGCAATTAGAGGCTGATTTTGAAAAACTGCTGCATACATTCAATATTGAATTGAATGCTTTTCAAGGCAAATGAAATGGATGTTGGCAATGAGATAATGGCCATGATGAGGAGAAATAACAAGGACATTCACTACCTCTTCAATTCTGTGAGTTTCTGCATTTGAAAAAATCAAATTCAACAATCCCCCACAAACTCATAGATTTGAACTCAAGTTTCCATGACTTGTTTTCAACAATGGTACCTTCCGGTTTGAAGCACTGTCTAAGTTATCTGACGTCAGTTATCACCAGGTCAAATGGAACTAAGCCTTGAATTTAAGCCTGTGAGTGTCCCAACGTCTGTCAGTAACAACAAGCCACTACTTTGTGTTGATCTTTAGGGTTGAAACTTAGGCCATGTGTCCTGATCCTGTTCATGAATGCTTTCAGGAATAACCCAATTCCTTAGTTGCGGCCAAACAACGACATTCACTTAGTTGGGCGTCACCAGGGATGCACTGCTAGCATCTCGTCTTATAAAACTTGACCCCATTCAGAGATAAACTCTTACTATACTTGCAGTAGCAGCACCTTTCAGAATTTCAGGGGACAGACTCCAGATACAAAGTATCAGTCTATTTGGTGCTCTGACATACCCTTACGACTTGTTGATACCACATTGAACCTTCTTTGTGGGATCTCCACTCAAAGGTTGGGTTGCCGTCGTAGATATATCACTCATGGGTTTTCAGTCCTATCCCCAATCTGGAGTTATGAACCTGTGATAGATTCAATCCTTTCGTCAAATGATCAGCCACATTGTCCTTTGTTCCCACAAAGTCAATGCCTATTACTCTGTTTGATACTAATGTCCTTATAGACTTCAGTCTAACTTGGATGTGTCGTTTGGCCTTTTGATTGTATTTACGAATCTTTACCTTTGCTATTCTGGTTTGGCTATCACAATGTACAACAATCGGTAGAAGAGGCTAACTTACAATGGGAAGTTGTGATAACAACCCAAATAGCCATTCTGCCTCGGTAACAATCATATCTAACGCACATAACTCGGCTTCAAACGTAAACCGGGTTATCAAAGTCTGTTTTGTAGGCTTCCAGGAGATTGCGCCCCCACCTAAGGTAAAAATATATCCTGAACACCCATTACTTCCGGAGTTTTTGGCTATCCAGCTAGCATTACTATATCCCTCGAGAACAGCAAGGAATCTGCCATAATGTATGGCTAGTGACACCGTGCCCTTTAAGTACCTTAATACTCTATTCAAAGCACCCCAATGAATTTTGTTAGGACAACTAGTGTATCTAGCCAGCTTAGAGACAGAAAAGAAGATATCTGGTCTCCTGCCATTTGCCAGATACTATAAGCTCCCAATAATTTGGGAATACCTTAGCTGTGCAACCGAAACACCACTTTCATTTTTAAATAAAGCTACAGAAGGATCATATGGTGTTTTAGCAATTCTACTATTTTGATGACCAAATTTCTCAATTATCTTCTCAACATAATGAGATTGAGAAATGGCTATTCCATCAGTTGACCGAGTCAACTTGATGCCAAGAATCACATTAGCCTCACCCATATCATTCATTTCAAACTTGTTTTTCAAAAATGACTTGGTTTCGATAATAATATCTAGACGTGATCCTATTAACAGAATATCATCCACATACAGGCATAGAATTATCATTTTATCTCATTTAACCTTGCAGTATATACATTTATCATTCTCATTTATAGTGAAGCCGAACGCAAGAATAGTTTTATCAAACTTTTCATGCCACTGTTTGGGTGCTTGTTTAAGTCCATCTAGAGACTTAACAAGTTTACAAACTTTATGCTCGTTACCATGAGCTACAAATCCCTCAGGCTGATCCATGTAAATTTCTTCCTCGAGCTCACTATACAAGAAGGTTGTTTTCACATCCATCTGATGAATCGGGAGATTATACACAGAAGCAAGTGCTATGAGCACCCGGATTGTAGTCAATCGAGCTACCGGAGAATAGGTATCGAAATAATCTATTCCCTCCTTTTGTTTAAACCCTTTAGCTACCAATCTGGCTTTAAACTTATCTATGGTATCAGGTTTAAGTTTCCTTTTAAAGATCTACTTACATCCAATAGTAGTACATCCCGAAGGGAGATCGACTAGCACCCATGTTCCATTGGAAACAATGGAGACCATCTCACTTTTGACAGCTTCTTTCCACTGCTTGGCTTCTGAAGAAGCCATAGCATCTTTGAAAGTGATCAGATCATCCTCGATGTTGTAAGTGACAAAGTCACTTTCAAAATCCTTGACAATCCGAGCTCTCTTACTCCGTCTAGGTTCATCTGACTCCTCATGAGTCTGATTACATTTGACATCTTTTCCACATGTTCAGGAATAGATATGGAGGCAAGTGAATCATCAAGCGAAACATTTGAAGGTATTCCTATTTTTAAAGGAAATACATCTTCTAGAAACACAGTATCACGAAATTCGACTATTGTGTTGACCTCAATGCCTAGAATTTCTGATTTGATAACCAGAAATCTTAAGGCATAACTTGTCTCCACATAGCCCAAGAACACAGCATTAACAGTCTTAGGACCCAATTTCTTTCGTTTGTGTTTTGGGATCAGCACTTTTGCTAGGCACCCCCACACTCGAAAGTATTTGAGGCTTGGTTTCCTACCTTTCCACAACTCGGAAGGAGTACTTGTATTGTGTTTCAGAGGGACTCTATTTAGAATATGGCATGCCGTATTCAAAGCCTCTCCCCACAAATACTTTGGTAACCCAGAGGTTAATAGGAGACTGTTAATCATGTCTTTTAATATTCTACTCTTTGGTTCAGCCATTCCATTAGACGAAGGGGAATATGGAGGAGTCTCTTCATGAACAATGCCAAAAGTTTGACAATATTCATTGAACTTACTCGACTCATACTCACCTCCTCTATCGGATCTTGGTCTTTTAAGTTTCTTACCAGTTTGGGTTTCTGTTATATTTTTAAACAAAATAAATTTGTCTAAGGCTTCATCCTTATTTTTCATGAGAAATACATAACAATATCTACTGCAATCATCTACAAAGGTGATAAAGTATCGTTTATGGTCCCTGGTCAAAACTCCATTGAACTCACAAATATCAGTGTAAACTAAATCAAGTATCTCCGAATCCCTTTCAATTGACTGATAGGGCTTCCTAACTTGTTTAGCTTCTATACAAATTTGGCATTTGTGATTTCGTTCAATATTTTGACTAGGAATTAAATTTAAATTTATCATTTGTTTGATCGAATTGAAATTTAAATAACTTAACCTACTATGCCACAGAGACAAGCCTATATATAGACTTCCAAAATCCAGCAATTAAACACAGCAATGAAGACAAATTTGATGGCCATGAATTCCCATCCAAAAAACTGAAAGCTGCTTTGAACAAAAATTGTTGTTTCATCTCATTCAATAGCAATTAGAGGCTGATTTTGAAAAACTGCTGCATTACATTCCATATTGAATTGAATGCTTTTCAAGGCAAATGAAAATGAATGTTGGCAATGAGATAATGGCCATGATGAGGAGAAATAACAAGGCCATTCACTACCTCTTCAATTCTGTGAGTTTCTGCATTTGAAAAAATCAAATTCAACACCAGTTGTTGATACCTTCATCGGTTTTGTTCTTACCAAATGTGATACACAAAGTATGTCAAAAGATTACGATAGGCAGCATTAATAACATGTTTTTCCCTCCATCTTCGTGCAGCAATCAATACATCAATGGTCCATCCTCTAGTGGTCCAAGAGAAGCAGACCTCAAGTCGCAACAGTTGAAGACACTGTCTAGCATAAGAGCAACAAAAGAACAGGTGCTGGTGAATCTCAATAATGCCACTGAAACATAATACACACTCACCATGCGAGTATTTATAAATTTTATATTTGAATGTCATGTGATATTTTTATATCCTAATTTATAATTTGAGATATTTCTTTGATATCAAGTTATGATATATACATTAGTTGCAATAAATAATATTTAAGTTGAAACCACTACTCAAATATTTAGAAATACAACTTCATTTGATTTAGAATTAAAATAATTTTTTTATTTGTCTTGATTTATAGTTAAAAAATTCATACGAGCGGGAAACGCGTGCTACAGCGGCTAGTCTTTTATAAAATTATTAGTTTACCCCTTAAGATTGTAATTTAAATGCAACTACACCCATTCTAATCGACCAAAATTTTACACAAATATTCATTAATGGGTGTATCTATAATTTTATCAAGGACAATAAATGCTTGTGCCGTTAGATTTAATCTTAAAAGATGTTAATGTAATTTACTTAAAAAAAATTAATATTTGTGTCCTTGGAGTAATGACTCCGGATTTGTTTTTCTTAAATAAAAAAGAAAAATATGTATTATCCCAAGTAATGATTTGCAGTAAATTTGCAAAGTTGTTTGTACAGCGGTATTTTTATAATTTTCTTATAAATTGAAGGGTAAATTATAATGACCACCCCAAAGGGTCGTCATAATTATAAATATTTTCTTCTTCTCTTGAAAAATTATAAATACCCCTGATGATTAATGAAATTATGAAATCTTTGAATGAAGGTATGAAATTATCAAGTCTTTACTGTATTTTTAAAAAAAAAATAAAAATTTGTAAGAAAATCGGACGGAGTGGATGAAAAATTATAAAAACAAATTATCCACTTAGTCAATAAAAAAATCAGAAAATTTAATAAAATAAATAAAATTATAATTCTTAATCCATAAGGGTATTTTGGTCAGTTCAACACAAAAAATGAACGAAACCTAGCGTAGACTAACGAAATGGGATAATTGTTAGACAATTTTAAAATTAACGGGTATTAATAATTTTTCAAATAATGAGAGAGTATTCATAATTATACTAAATCTTAAGGAAGACAATTTTAGTTTACCCTAAATGTAAACAAATAAGCCCCTTGTTACATTAATTAGGGGTGTTCCTTCGAAAATCAATCAAATCGAATTTTTGCTTTGTATTGAATATCGAATCAAAAATTTAATTTGGTATTCGATTATTTTTTAAGAAAAATTGGTAAATTCGATCGGTTTAGGTTTTGTGATTAGGTACACCAAACCAACTGAATTATTAAATTTTATAAATATATATTTTATATTATAATTTTAATAACATATCAATTATATTATAAATATATTATATTGTAAGTAATATATACACGTAGAATATCTGTGGTTTGAGAAAATTACATTTAGCACTCCTGAAATTTACTTCTATCTAAAAAATAAGTTATCAATTAATCAAAATTCATCGAATATGCTGATATTAACAAAAAGAAATCGAATAGAAATTTATATTTACCCCTAATTGACTTATTATTGATATATTACATGTTAAATAAATATTTTTATTCCAGATCAAAGTAATTCTATTTGCCAGATGAAAACAAACCTCAGGGGTACTCGATGTAATTTTTCAAATTATAAAAAATTTATGTATAAATACATCAAATCTCAGGAAATGGGAATATAATTATCTTTTTTTTTTTTTTTGAACTTTTTAGAAATTATTTAGACGTATTATGCTTCATAAATCTACAATTTTCTACATCCTACCCAAAGAAAAAAAATATATTTATATGAATTATTGCGGTGACGGATTGATAAAAAGTATAATTAAATGTAAAATTAATTATACTTAGTTCTTTTTAAAATGTGAAATTATATTTACACTTCCTCTTAAAATTTACTATTTATATCTAATTTTATTTTATTAGAATTTGAATGAAAAATATTGACGTATTGCATAAATAGTTTTAGTATGTTTCAAATATGTGTGGGCCCTACTGAAATCGTAGGGATGATGATGAGCTAGAGAGTGGTAACTCATCTTGAGGAAAAAAGAAATAAAAAACACAATATATTGTTGAGAGTGGGATTTGAACCCACGCCCTTTCGGACCAGAACCTTAATCTGGCGCCTTAGACCAACTCGGCCATCTCAACTCTGTCAACGTTTTTCAAATATTATTAATAAGTAAATATTCCATACACATACACTTCAACAAGTCACAGTATATCTGAGATTTCATTACCCAAAAATAAAACAAAAAATATTACAATTAATTTCTCCTCGACCTCTCAAGTCGCTCCGAGAGAATTCTCACTCCCATGTACCTGTAACACATCAACACCCAAAAAAGAAATCTTAGAAATTGATTTCACAAATTATTAAATTACAAATTCATCCCTAATATTTGAATAATTACACTAACACCCAACTTTTTTTATCACATTAAAGATTGGATTTTTGTTCTAAATTCTGTTGTATATGCTATATATACACAATACGTGCATTAAGATTAAGACATTTATTTTATTAAGAGAAGATTTTATGCACGGAGTTTGTATATATAATATGGAATAGGAAATGCAATAGAAGTTCGATGTGATCAAAGACTGAATTGATGTAATTATTCACACAACATAGTTGATTCCTTCACAAATATATACATATCATTTAGAAAAAATTGCGTTTTTAGTTCCATATATTGGGGTCTTTTTTCATTTAGTCATATTTATTACGATTTTTTATTACTTCCCATAAATTTGAACTTTTTTTTAGTTCTCGCGTGACTTTTCCGTCCAATAATTAACAGAGAAGTCACAAGCCTTTAGTTTAAACACGTGCTAGACTATCGACCCCATGGCTTTTTCGTTACGGAAAAGTCATATGAGAATTGAAAATTAAAAAAAAAAAAATATGAGATATAATGTGAGAAAATAATAATAAATTATACTGAAATTGATGATGAACCTAATTTTATAGGGACTGAAAATGCGAATTTTCATAGAATTTACCTTCCGAGCATCATGACGGTGGCCTGAGGATTGGTTCCGGGCGAGTAATGAAACGTGGAGCCATCGACCACCCTGAGTGCATCGACGCCACGAACTCTGTACTCAGCATCCACCACTCTCCCCATCCGGCAACCCCCGTGGTAGTGCCAGATGGTCATCACAGTGTCCCGGCAGAACTGCTCCAACGACGTCGAGACGTTGGCGTGGCGGGGCAGGAGGTTCACGGGCGCCGCGGCGGTCATGTTGAGGAGAGCCGGGAGCGAGAGGTAGTCGTATCTGAAGGGCGAAAATGCCCGTGATTCAACCACATTTTCAATGAGCTGGAGGCCTCGCACGCACCTGCGCAGGTCCTGAGGGTGGGTGAAGTAGTTGAAGGTGACGGAGGGGTTGTCGTTGGGGTTCTTGTTCCTGAGCACTAAGTGGCCGGTGGAGATTGGGCCTGTTATCTTCTCCAGGATGAATCCGCCACGGAAGACTGCCGGCTCCAGGGATTCCATGGATTTGATGGCTTGGGCTAGAGCTTCCTCCGTTCTTTGCTTTGGTGGAACTGTTGAGAGCTGCCCTATCTGCATCCTCATGGTGTTTTCAAGAAATTAAAGGGCTGTTTGGAATAATTTCTGGTTTTGTAACCATAAAAATTTTAACTTAAATTGGAATTTGTCGAACCTAAATTAATTATACGGTAAGCGTAATATACTTGCAGTGTGTAATTGTCTTCAATTAATAAAAAGTAAACACTCACATTATAATAGTATCACACTTATCCGTGATTGATCTGTTTCGGTCAAACTTAATTTGAATAAAAAAAGAAAATCTGGGAATAAGTTGTAAAAAAAGTGATAAGTTGAACAATAGTAAAATGAGAGCTTTTGAAAATAAAAATTAAAAGTAAAAAAAAAAAGAGTCGAAAGTGGATCATATAAAAAAAACAATTTACTAGTTACCATTTTATTTACAAACTGCAAAAGTTGGTAGCTAGGGAACTAACTACTTATAGTTTTTAAGTTAAATCAACTTAATTTAAACAATTCAAATTCAGAAAGTATAAGACCAACAAAATCTGTTCAGCGCAATAAGCTGATACGTGTTTGAAATAAGTGTTTGCGAACCACCCCTTAAAACTTTTGGGTGAGCCTACACACTTTTTAAAACATCTTATAAGATGTTGAAAAATGCTTTACAAAGTTTCTGAAAGAGATTATTATAGAATCAAAACACAACAGGAGTTTATCAGTTTTTTAAAATAAAAAAAAAAGAGTTTTTAATTTATTATTAAAATTTTAACAATCTTCTTAAGTTTTAATCATATTAATTATAAAATTATCATTACTAATATCTTTTAAATTTTGTATATATTTTTTTAGCCAAACACTTTAAAATTTTATTTATCAAATAAAATTCAACATTTTATATACTTCAAAAAATATTTTATAAGCTGTATGAACTTATAAGATATTATAGATAAATTTAACTAAACCCCATCTTATTTTGGTAAATAATCATAGATACTGTCCAAGAGAATTTAATATGATTGTAAGAGATGTAAATTTGCTAAGGTTAAAATTATGTAACAAATTATCAATTGCCCCCCAAAAAATAATAAAAAAAAGAAAAACAAAGAGAAAAAGTTAATAATAAATAAAAGCCCATGGGTCTATCTTGGCCCAATAAGCCCACAATTCCAAGAATCGGGCCGTATCGACAAGAATATCGTAAAACAAATTCTAAAAAAAATTAACCAAACATACCTTAGGTGAGAACATCCCAAAATCTCTTTGAGTGGTACCGCCGGCGAAGTTCTCGCCGCTAGCAGCTTCGATATAGCTTCCGAAGGTGGTGATGCCGACGACCTGAATCAACGAAACCTCCACAGGGCTTGGGGACGGTACGAATATGGCATTCATCGGGTTGTCGGACATGCCTTGGCCCACTAAAGGCTGGTCCAAGACTATTGATATGTTATGGGCCTTGAGGTGATCTGCTGGGCCCAGCCCACTCAGCATCAGCAGTTGTGGGCTTCCCAACGCCCCAGCTGATAATATGATCTCATTCTTGGGCCCACGATTTAAGTAGGCTTTGTGTTTGTGTCCTAAAGAGTCTCTGAACACCACCCCATGTGCAATTGCCCTCTTTCTCCCTATTTATTTAATAATTAGAAAAATGCAATTTTAATATTAGGTTTTCTTGATCATGTAATTGAATAATAAGTCAAAATTAAATAATTTCACGTTACCTAAATAGAATTGACATAAATAGTTCAAAATTATGGTAATATCAGATGCAGCGTATTGGAATATTATCAGGCGATATGTAAATATATGCATTATAAAATGCTTAATAATTATGAGAATATAGGAAATTTTGAAAATAAATATGTAAATAATATAAAAGCTTATTACAATGAATATTACTAAAATTTGGTATGATTACAAATACTCTATCGATCTTTAAATAAGTATCAATACTTTGGTAATTAATGAAATTATGTAATCATTTGATGGAGGTTTTAAATTATCAACTTTAGCCCTTTGCTTATCTTTTTATTTTTTTTTAAAAAATAAAAAATCGAACCATGTGGATGAAATTTTTCAAAAAATTATAAAAATAAAATTTTCACTTAATCCATTAAAATTTTATGCAAATTTTAGAAATAATTAGATTATAATTCATAGTTCACAATGGCAATTTGATCAATTTATAAAAAAAAAATGGATGAAAACCTAAAGAAAACTAACGGATTGGAGTATTGATAATTTTTAAAGCAATGAGTGGATATTTATAATTATGTCGAATCTCAAGAGAGCTGATGGTAGTTTGTCCTAATATAAATGAATGCTTATCAATATATTTGAGGAGCTTCAGATAAAACTAAATAAAATGTTATAATATTATTACAATTAATTAAAATTCATGTATTTATATAAGATCTTATATGGTCGATATAATATAATATTATTAAATATGATCAACAGAATATATATGCTCGGAAAATAATAAATAATTAAAAAAAATATTTTCAAATTTAGATAGTGCTTGAAATATGATTTAAATTTGAATAAAATTATTATTTTTGGTAATTATTGTGAATAACATGAGAATGTTCAAAGACAAACCTTTAGTTCTGAACAAGATTTTATGAACGGAAGCGTGCAACATCACAGTAAGCCTCTTGGGATTCGCGTACTTCAAGAGATCCGCCGCCGTGTGCCGCCGCCCCTCGCCGTCGAAGATGGTTCCACCAACCTTAGTCCCGACCAAATGCTCGTACGTAAAACCATTGTTAGGTTCCACACCGGCCTCCAGCAACCCATCCCTCACCGCCGACTGCCACTGCTGCATCGGTGGCTGAAACGCCACCACTTTCTCCACCCACCTGTACGACTCGTTCACCAGCCTAGCGTCCCACCCGGCGGCTCTCACGTAATCGGCAGAAGCGCGTGAGTAGAAACCGGCGTTGATGCAGCTGCCTCCGCCCAGCACGCGGGCGCGCGCGTTGATGACGCCGTCTTCTGATATGAAGCGTTGTGAGGGGGAGGAGTGGGAGAGGTCGGAGAGAGCTCTCCCGAAGGCGGAGAGATGGGTGATGTTGGGGTTGCCGTAGGGTGAGCCGCCGCGCTCGAGGAGGAGGACGGTAGCATTCTGGGAGAGTGTGGCGGCGAGTGGGCAGCCGGCGGTGCCGCCTCCGATTACGATGTAGTCGTAGTACGAGATTCGTGGAGCTGAGGTTGCTTGGTGCATGAAACTGTAGTTTGGTCCTAAATTTTGAACACCACAATTAGAAAACACCTATTTTAATAATTAATTACTGTAAATTAAAAAATATATATATATATATATATAATCTATACTAATATAAAGAAAGCTCCTCCATTCTCACAAATAGCAGTTAATGATAGCTGCCGCACTAATCTTTTATAAAATGAAAAATGCCCTTCAACTGATAAATTAGTTTTTGTTTTCTCTTTTTTTATTTATTAAAATAATATATTTGATTCATAAATTTTATTTATATTCAAAGAATAAAAAATTATTATTATATGCACGCATGAACACCATACCACAACTGCTAATGAATACAAAAAAAAGGGGTGAAAACTCATTTGTGCCACACCCACGCGTATATTATATGCAGTCCCACTTTAAAATTATAGTTAAATTTAATTATATTTTTAATTTTTTTTAAAAAAATCACATGTCAATCATATATATAATACTTATATGTGAAACCAAAATACGGTAGAAGTTCTCAATCAAGGGGAAAAATATTTTGTACACATGCATCCAACGTGACGCACTGAGAGCTGTAGTATAGGGAAAGTAGAAGTAGTTGGATGTTAATTCTGATCCAGCTGGGAATAGTAAATATATGGGACCTTATTTTATCAAGAATTTGTTGCCCAAAATGAAGTACTCTTAATTTGTAGGCCTAATGTGATACTAACAATACACACACACACACATGTGCTACATTAAGAGGAGGTGTAGGAGTGTAGGTCAATAATCTGTGAAATAGTCAAATTTGCGGATTGAATTTTTTATTTCAAAATTACTGTCCGTTTAGTTCGTGTAATTAGATATAATGATATTATATATTATATATAGTTATATATCTGATTCACAGTATTAGAATCGGTACTAATATCGGTCCGATTTTAGCAATTCTTATCTCACTGAAGAAATGGAATATGTACACCATTCCTCGGATAGTCTAAGATAGGGTTAAAAATTTATTCCTTATATGTCCGTTCACTGTTTGCTTACTTGTGAATACATGCATACTTAAAAAAATGTACTTCGAGTTATAATAATTTAATAAAAATAATATTATTTTATTTCTTTGTTGGGACTTTCAAATATATTTCAAATTTTGATTAGTTGTTAAATTATCAAAAGTAGAATTTTTGTTGCACTTTTTTGGAAAATAAACCTTCATTTTTTTTAATTGAATGTCTATTTTGAACTTCTGCTTCATATAATAAAAAAATAAAAATATTTTACAAGATTATTATTTTAAAAATTCGGATTGAGCAGGAGTTGTAAAATAAAATTATTATTCCTAAATCCATTTTATTAGTTAAAAATTCATTGAGTCAAAATTAATTTAGACCCAAATTTTGCCCTGCCTAAGCAAAAAATGACCAAGAAATTAACAGCCATGCACAATGGACTTGTTTTAACACCTTAATTTCACTGCACTAAAATTTAATCTTGTTTGAGATTTTACTGTTTTGTTCTTCTCTTCAAAATCATGAAAATCCCAAATATTTTTAAATGAATAAAATAATTAAAATAATTATTTCAATTATGTAAAATAGTTAACATAATGGGATTGATTAATATAGTAAAAGTTTACAAAGGTAAATTACGTCGACAACCCTCGAAGTTCAATTCAAATGCACAGATATCCTCTACCTTTTGCAAAATTATAACCTACATTCGTTGAAGTTGTAGTTGTAATTACAAGTATATATATGTTCTATTTAGTGGCAAAAAATTACATAAATACCACTTAAGGTACACTGTACTGACATCCCTTAAAGGGGTGTATCTGTAATTTTACATAAAGCGGGAGGTGTTTATGTATCTAAAGTTGACGTAAAGAGTGTCAGTATAATTTTTACAAAATTTAAGATGCAGAGAAGTGAATATTTCTGATACCTTCTTCCGACCAACAGAAGCCATGAAACAGCAGAATAATTACTGGAAACCGCAGCAGTATGCTCAACATATCTCTTCAAATTACAACCTTAACTCGAAACACGCCTTTCTCTTTTTCCCTTTCCAAAGCCGTGAATTGGAGAGTAATGTAAGGTGTTGACTGCAGAGAAAAATCAAACCCACTTGGATCTCTTTTTATATATGAATGAATAGTTGAAGAAGAGAGGGCATTACGTGCGAGTGGGGCGGCTAAGTAATTTGAGAGCAGAAAGATGGCTTGTTGGGGTTTGAAGGCGATGGAGAAGGGAGAGCTGGAAAGTAGAGCAACTCAAGAAATATGTACAACTTTTGTGAAGAGTGTGTCACTCACATGAAATCAACTAATCCACCTCTATTTAAGGATGAGAGTAGTCCCGACCCGATTCGGCCAAACTCAAAGTCGAAATATCGTCACAAAATGATCGATCACGTGTCGTTTGCAAATAAGTAGATATATTTGCCGTGTGATTAGTGAGTCTAATACGGAAAGTAGCAGTACAGTTTAATGGTGGGAAATAAAATTTTGTTCGATTCTGTATTTGAAAAAAGTAAAAAAATTATAATTTTCGTTCTGTAATTATAAGTTCAGTCCTATAATTTACACCACCTTAGACATCTGGGGCCCACTGTTTCAAAATCCAGCCCAAGCTGGTTGAATCATTACTCAATTCATAAAATAGTTTGATTCTGTATTTGAAAAAAATAAAAAAATTATAATTTTAGTTCTGTAATTATAAGTTCAGTCCTATAATTTACACCACCTTAGACATCTGGGCCCACTGTTTCAAAATCCAGCGCAGGCCGGTTGAATCACTACTCAATTCATAAAATAGTTCGGTTCGACCCAGAAAATCATAATAGCCTCGAAATCGTTTTATTTTTTTGACATCAGATCCGATTCAACCCAAAAAATCATAACAACTTCAAATCATTTTATTTTTCGACATCCGATCCGGTTCAACCCAGAAAACTATACTAGCCTTAAAATCTTATTATTTTTTTGACATCAACTCAGATAGTCGGTTGAACCAGTGACCCAATCCGAAATTAAGTGAACCGACCGGCTTATTAAATTTTCTAAAATTTTCAAAATTGATACAACTTAAAATCAAACCCATGACATTTCATATATGAAAATTAAGAGATCTACCAACAAACCAACACTCAAGTCACATTAATTATTGGAATTATATATTGATAAAGGAACAAAGTCAGTGATTTGAACTTAAACAATCTCAAATTTCCATTCATTTGGATTAAAATGATAATATCTCTATTAACCTTAGGATAATATTTAAACAAATCTTGGATTATTTTGAGAACAATGAATAAATAAATCTTTATTCAACTTTTTCAACAAAAAGAATACAGTTAATAAACGAAAATGTGGGAATCATCTCTATACAAATGATAATCTAAGATTTATATTAGATTAAATAGTTAATAATTTAATTTTAAATTCAAATATAAAAGTAACTTTTTATGTTAGGGTTTTTTTTTTAATGTATTTATTATACCAATATAATATATATTTAGGTTCAACATTTTGAATAATTAATTAATTAATTATTAACTCTTTTTGTTACAGTTAAAAAATATTTTTCAACTCAAGAAAGGGTTTAAAGTTAAAGTTTCAATGGGGCAAAACATTGAATCTAACACTTTTTGCATTAAATATATAAATATACATATATTTAATAACATATAAGGAAAAATTTGTTCAAAAAATTAGTTTGAAAAAGTAAATATGATCTTTTGTTATAATTAATAATTATAACTAAAAAATAATTATGATAAATATTAATTATCCACATGTATGAAAGTAAGGGTTGGGGATGTGGTAGAGATTACTTTTCATAGAAGAACTTGCGGCAAAGACATTTGAGGGTCTTAGAGGAGTCATAAGTCGACCTGGTGCTATGCAAGTTACTAAAGTTGAGTATTTAACATCAGATATAACTTTGTGGATCGTTGTTGAGGATGCACACAGATCGAGAGGGGGAGCCAACCATTGGTTGTATCTTCGCCAATGTAGTAGAAGTGCAGTACTTTCAAAGTATTGTAAGCGTAATTCCTGATTATGGATAATCGGTTCGAGTTAAGATTTCTTATGGTACAGAATTCTTAAGCCACACAAAGGTTCAAGCGACACATGATATGGAGGCCGGACCATAGAGATGCGAAAAAAGATGCACTCCTTGATCAATTCAATAACTATTGCCGGAGTAAAATATAATTTTGTTGAATTTATTATAAAGGGCCATGCATGGTGAGTATAGCTAGTCATCCTCGTACAATAAAACACTAAGCAAGCAAATTTCTGGGTAGATTGGAGGCCTCCAACGGCCGACTTTAGACATCCAAAAGGACTATTTAACGGTTCCTAATCGAGACGGAAACCTAATGGTCTATGTTGGCCACAAGAGCCCAGGTGGGCCCACATGTGTGCCAACATGCTTTACTTTGACGCAACGGCATCCCGTTGATCGCGGGAATTATGGGACAACATCGATAATTATGATGTAAATACACATAATTCATTCACTAAAAAATTAGAGTTGAGAAACACAACCTTTTTCTTTCGTTCGATAATTATTATCGAACGCCTCTCATATCAATCGTATCATACGCTGTATTATTATTAGTGGCACATTTATGGAACATTTAATTTGTGCGGTTGCGGGCGACGCCGAGGCACAAACGTGTACCCATTTGAGCTGCAAAATTTTGAGTTCCAATTTTAATATTTTTTATAGTTCTTATTTTGGAAAGAAAAATCTCTTCCTTTCCACACCAATCACTGATTTATGTGGTGAGAAAATCTGTGATCAACAGAAGAACAATCAACAACGAAAGGGACACCACTACTTCTCATTCACCTCTGTCAAAACTTTCTTGTAATAAATTCATTAGAAAAGAGTATCGTAATTTCATAATAAGGTAAATTATAATTTTTCCAAGGTCGTCAAATCATGATTTAGGAAATCCCACATCGTTATACAGATGAAGTGGTGGCCTGATGATATAGCCTGAGTCTGTAAATTTATTATTTCGTTGTCATTTGTAGTTAATTTGAATATTATAGAGGAATCTATTAAAGTATATAAGTATACATGTTTGCATATTATAATGTAATTATCACTTTTATTAAGAAAAAAACAAAGTGGTTCAGATCATTATCATAATTAATTTGGTGTGTATATATTAAATATCAAATATTTCTAGATGAAAACGGGTCTCCTTCACATCCTTTTCTTTTTCAGAATTTTTGTTAATGCTTCGATCAGTTGGTTTTGGAGTTATATATATATATATATATATATATAAAATAAAAACACTTTTAATTTAAAATAAAAAATTCAATCCAAATCAAGACATATATATACACATCATTCGTATATAATCTTTTTTTTAATAAAATAAAATAATGTAATTTTTGTGCCCACGCTTTATATGTATTACATAAAATAGAAAATGCATGATTTTGAATAGAAAATCCAACTTGATCCTATCGTGTTGGCCCCCTTGAGATCATATAATTGCACGAACCCCTTGTAGTTTTAGAAATTACATTTTTGACTTTTGTTTTATCTAATACATAAATTCCTCCATTAGTCAAATTTTATCGAATTTGCTAATATGAACACCAAATTGAATAAAAATTCATATTTATTCCCAATTGAGTTATTGTTGATTTATTAAAGGTCAAACAAGTCTTTCTGACCATAAAAGTGGAGATAAACCTCGTCACATGCATTCGCATATGAAGATATATAAGGGTAACTTTATCTAAAAAATATTTATTTGACCTGTAATAAATCAATGATGAGTAAATACAGAACCCATTCATTCTTTTTACTAATATTAGCAAATTCAGTGAATTTTTACTAACGAATAAGTCAATTTATCGGGCAAAAACTTACAAAAAATTTACTTATAATTACACCAAATTTTTTAGAGCAATATAATTATCCCTCATACTAACTTTGTTCAACTCTTTAGCTAGAGAGCTCTAGTTAAGGTTTCTAATAATTGAAAATTGAAGTATAATAAGAACATGGGGGAATTAGGTGAATTCAACTACCAGAGTTAATTCGTTCATACTATATAGTCTTGATTTGTGGTGACACTTAATCAGGCCGTGATGATTGATCTTGTGGGCCTTGCTAATCAATGAATGATCAGCTGCATGTTAGGTGACATTCAATGCAAATGGTTTATTTCTTCACCTCTCACTAACAAATACAATACTATTTTCTCGAAAATTCTAACTCAAATCTAATAATTTAAATAAATTATACGATACATACAATATATTTATTATATAATTAGTATACAATTTAAAAAAAATAACGTATCACGTAACAAAGTGCATCACAGTTAGGACATGACTGATTGATTTACTTGGAATGTGGTAACACCAATGCATTGACCACAAACCATTCTCAAATTCCTTAGTGCATCCAACCAGCATTGTAATAAAGCCATAACAACTCCCACCCAACAACAAACAATGAGAAAAACAAATGTTTGTGTAAGGAAAGTGATTTGGGGAAAAGGTATGTACAGTCATGACCACTAATAGGAGACTCACTATACATAAATTCAAGCATACAGAGTTGTGAGAATTTCAACAAGCATATGTTTCATGGCATATTGGTGTGGACCATTCTCCATCTTCATTACTGACTGAACTGCTAACTACATTACCTTTCACTCAAACATCACTTGTAGCGTGTAGATAGTAATGACATGCACAGCTCTAACTATCTACTACTAATACCTCAAATTTCCAACGATCTCAGCGGCCATTCAAACTGTACTTACGCTGTCCAAGATCCGACGGTGATGTTGGTTTGGAAATAAGCAATGCACCGTGCGTTTTTTGATGGGACTAATTTGTAATACCGTACGAATTATATCGTACGACATGAGTAGAGTCGTACAGAGTCGACATTTAAACCATTTAATTATAACTCAGATGCAAAGGTATGTAGATGCATATACGTGACTTGGGACACCACAAGGATGAATATTATAAAGATAAAATGGTGAGACTATTGTTGCTTGAAATTTACAACATTCTGATGCAATAGTCAAACAAAAGAAAAACCAGAATTTCAGACTGACTAAGACATTCATTCGAGGAGAAATAATAAAGAATGAATGGAAATGGACGATGCTTTTTGACGACCTCACTACATGGTCTAAACACAACCAGGTCTTAGTACAGGGAGTTGTATGTACAGCAGGTAGCAATAATCGAGGCGATGCAAATCACTAGGGAAGGGAGAAGGGTGATGTTTAAGAGCATACTCTGGCCTAACAACCCTGCAACAGTGATTGTGCCATCTGCAACTACTCGTGCAAGTGTCCCAGCTTCTGTGGACAAAAGGCCACCATTGTAGGTTCCACGGGAAAGTCTGGATGACATTACTCTGGAGAGGAGTGACAAATTGACCCCTGTAAAAGTAACAACGACGGCTCATTGTTAAAGTGATCAACTATTGAGTATCCGGGATCCACCCCCTATCAAATCCCTACACTAACCCGTCCCACAACCCAAAACATGAATTGAAAATGATTGACAGTGCTGATACCAATTTCCTTTTTACTAAATATACATATCAACTCCAGCACTAAGAGCAGTTGTTTGCTATTGAGGATGAAGCACATTTTCTTATGAATATGTTGAGGGCCATAGTCATGCATGGTTACATCAACTTACCTAGATTGGTACTAAAAGATAGCATTTAATATAACACTAAAGGATGAACGTAAAAAAAAAAAAAAAAAAAACAGAAAAATGGTTGCTGGTTCCATAATCATGCTTCTAATGCAAAACACCAAAAATAGTAATGAAAAGAAATTTGCATAACTTGGCACAAACTGAGTGAAAAAGTTTCAGATTACTGGATTCGTAAAACTTCAGGATTAGACTCTCTCGAATGTGTTTCTTATGGTGCCATTCCAACAGCGTAAACATGCTTTGACAGCTAAAGTCATAGTCGACAATTGAAAACATAGACATTATTACCTTCCAATACTTCAGCAGATACAAACATTATGAGGCCTGAGCAGACATATTGTGGCACAGAATATGGGATTATGAAGTTGAAGCTGAAAATTATACCCAGCAAGACCATAATTTCAGATGCCAGTAATATTTGCCTGCAAACAGATCAATTACATAAGTCGATCAGTAACTTCAGATGACAATGGCTTAAAAGCACGACGTGTGAAGTTGGTTTCTTTAGCACATATCGTGCTTGACATAGAGATGTTTCTAAGGATAAAATGCTTAAGCACTACATATCTAAAGAAACTAATCATGTGAAACAATCTTTACAAACAAAATTGGTAAGCCGTAAGCACCACTAACTGAAACATAGTTCGTGCCTATAAGTAAAACACAAATCACGAGCAAGATAGTTTGCAAGTTATTTTTTATCATTTGCGAAACAACCAGTTACGGTGAAGATAGTCACCACCTGACAGGCACCACAATGGAGTTCAGCAGAATTCCAACTGGCAGGCAAACAACGGCACATACATGATTCAAGTTGTGTCTTATAAAGTGAGGCCTACGTGTTAAACTGGATGAAATGGCTGACCCCTACTCACAAGCCAAACATAAAATTGTAATGTAATTTGCACATCAAGTCCCCGTAATTGGTTTGGCAATAGATTTTTTTGCGATACCAGGTTATGCATAATTCTCTGTGATTCGAGTTAGAAAGAGAATGACGTCGATCCTTGTGGCTTAAGGAAACGAAGCGGACACCAAATTTTTACTATCAGCTACTCACCCAATCAAGACTGCCATGAGATGACACTGAAAGGACATCCTGAGGGGATAATATGCACCAAATATTGTTTCACTAATTGCACTACCATGCACATACTTTTCTAGAAGTGTTCTCTAACTGCTTGGACATAGAATTACATTCAGAGAAAATCAGGGGAGATCAATCAAGAATCAGTTAAGAGACATTAAGACATGTTTGACATATTATGGATCTGAGCACTGGCTCTGTAGAAAAGTAATTACCTGTCCTCATACATATTACTTATGTAGCTTCCAACAACAATGTTTACTGGAAGCACTGTCAAGCCTAGGCAGGCAAGAAAAATCGACACGGTGCCTGTGGTCCAACCAAAATAGTATGTTGTAACAACACTTGATTCTGAAAGTAGGATCTCCATAGCATATTTAAGCATAAAGTAGATCAGCAACTGAACCTGCAAAATAGCATATAAACATTTATGAGAGTACAAAAAGAGGTGACTTGTGTCAGCAGCTATAAGAAATGATTGAGACAGAAAAATATAGCACAAAATAGTTGCTAAGTTTGAATTTTACTTGAAACCCTTTCAGCTATGATTAGTCTGAAATCAATTAAATTAGTAGGTTTTGTTATCGATCAATTGCCAAATGGAGTTCGTTGCTTACAGTGTCAAAGATACCCTACATCACGGATCCAGTAGCAAAACCAACTGCTGTGACATCACATATCGGTTTTAACATTCCAATTACATTCAATAACAGGTGAAGATAGGCAAGCCACTTTCGGAGAGGAGCATAAATCTCGAGCTCCTATGTGCATTACCTTTACGGAAGGTGTAAGTAACCTATAGGCGGATCCTAGTGAGTTGGCTGGTCGACGAGAGTCCTCTGGAGCCTCTTCACTCTCTTCACATTCTTCATTCCCCTCACCATTTTCTTCATTTTGTGTTGATGGTAGTAATGGTTGTGCAAGACCCTTCTCAAGCTTATCATGTTCTGCAGTTAAAACAAATAAGATGTCAGGTTTCCAAGTGTCTTTTCTAAATTCTGTGGCCGGTACCAGCTTGTGGGCACAGTTGTCACCAAAATTAAGACATAAACAAGCCATATAATTCTTTTTCTTTTCTAATTTTCTTATAACATTATTTTACTGATACAAGAACTTATCAATATAAATGCAGTTCTCTAGAACAACTGCACTTCCAAAAAAAAGCACTCGTAAGGGATGCCTCTAAAACTTGTCCTTTTAGCTATCATCATGAACAATCACGTAAAGTTTTTTCTTTTTTTTTTTCCCGTGGGAGAGGAAGTGGAGAAGTTTATTATAGAAAAGAGTTTGCTGCCCTTTGGAACACCATTTACCCAGTGATCATGTATACCATTATTTTCATCCAAAGAAAAATGAAGACAGAAAACAAGCAATGAGCAGGAGGTGATTTTAAGCAGACCAGCATTAGATTTTTGTGGCACGTGGTTGACCTCAGTCTCATGAGCTGGTTCTCTGAAGGAGATCCACAACCATATAAGATAGATTAACCACGCGATAGCCATTACCCATCCAGGCAAAGTGACTTGATTAAATGTGATATTGTAGATCTTGAATTTGGTTTGAAGTAACCCAGCTACTGCAGGACCACATGCCATTCCTAGAGCACTAGCACTAACAAAACCTGCGGATGCTTGCATGCGGATTTTAAGAGGCACGCAGTCACTAATATAACGACGGTTTACCGCTCTGGCAGAACCGAACCTGCAAGTTCATGAAAAGGAGGATAAAATTTCAGATTCTCAAAGTTTCATACATCTCCCATAATTGAATCTCATAAAATATTATTATCTGTGGATTAGGAGACTATGGTTAATATGTTATTTAGGAAAACTTCAACTGAAAGCAATAAAGAAGATAGATCAAAGTAGCACAACAAACAAATATGACAACCTGTAAACATGACCTAGCAGAACTATAACAGTAGTCAACACCAAAAAGCAGCCGTGAAATATAAATGTCAAGTACTGCTGCAAAGTTAATAAATAAATGAACAAGAAAGTAAAACACATGCAAATACACAGCACTCCAAATCCCCAGATAGCTAGACAGCAAAAGGAGGACCTGGAGAGAGGGTGCGAGAGAGAGTGAGTTACCTACCCACAAAGTAGTCTACCAAGCAGCAGTACTGATAGTGATTTGAGATCATAAGCCATTGCATACATAGCATTTCCGACACAGAGTACTATGCTGCTAAATACCAGAGGTCGGAAGTATGACTTATTAGACCAAGCACTGAAATAGACAGAAGAAAATACTTGTGCGACTGCCATTGCTCCAATCACGACACCGCAGACTGTTGCTGCTGCTCCAAGGCTCATAGAGTAGTCATCTGCTGTTGGAACAATAATGTATGTATTAACCATGTACAGAAATGTGTTTGCCAAGTTGAGAAGAAGTGACATGAAATGGTATCGCTGATCATCAACATGTTCCTCAGCAGGAGAAGGCAACTCTTCATGCATGATAAGTGCATGTTGTCCCAGAAAGTTAAGGAAATTTGTCGAGTGAGTTAATCTATCAACAGCTGATTTTATTGACTCAACAACAGGATCCTGCAGATCAATTCTTCAAGGTATAAAGAGCGGAGTACTTACAAGATTTACAAGCTAGTTGCAGCATATTACAAGATGCAAAAAAATGATGGAAGCTAACTGAAGGGTGAACACGTTAAACCTGGAAGGGAAGGGTAGGCTGGTCATATATAGATAAGTAGCTTCCCTGGCGATCCTGCAGATACGCAAGGTTTCGAGATATAGCTCCAACAACAGCTCCCAACCCCTGCAATTACTAGTCAATTTAGCAATGAACTGTGTCATTTTCCTTTTGAATAATTATAAATATAACTTCTAAGCCCCATCGATGATGAAGTAGTAAGTCTGATAATGCTGAGACAAATTCATTATTATCATCCATGTTGTCTGAACAGGTGATGAGGCAAGGAAAAGAAGATAGGGAGCCAAGGGATGCATCTCTGATTAGTATATTACCACATGCTTGAAAACTTGCTGAAGTTGGGAATAAGGATGATTAGCACGAGTTTTCACATAGTAATCTGTGAACCTGTACCCAAATCTCTTATCAAACTTCTTAAGGATCTTCCGCAGACCAATGGCATTCATTTCAACGAAAAAGAGAAGCTTTAAGAGATCTTGTCCAACTGCTCTATAAGCCTCACGTAGCTCACATATCTTGGATATGTCAGGCTGTTCCTGGAGAGCATCTTGTTGCTCATTAAGCTTGGCAATCCTGCTTGCCAGAAGACCTTGTTGTTCCAATATAAATAAAACAATTTTTTCAATCTGGCACGACAACCAAGAACATATAATAAGCTTCAGCACTAAAAATGAGCACAGGCTAAAACTTATTATAACTCACCATAATAAGCGTGAATATTTTCTTAAGTACACTACAAACACAAATGTAATGTTAGATTTCCTTTCTTATTGGAAACTCAGTTAACAAAATCTTAACTTGACATATCTGGAGGCAAAACTTACTTTAGAGATTCAGAAGACACAATATGATAAATTTCATTGAAAATTGGAAGAGGGAAAGAGAGACTACATGTTTCATTTGCTCTGAAACAATTGAAAATCTGTAACAAAGCAGCCCGCATGAAAACAAACTATACATCTTTTTCCTATCTGTTCAAGACCCTATAATTTCAAGGTTAACAGAAAACTTTATCAACTGATCTTCAGCATTATCGAAATTTCACATTGATACAGCCCCTACATCCAAAAATATCAAAATGGTAGAAGAACAGAATACAACCACACATGAAAAGAATAAGGGTTAGTGAATAAGTAACACATCCAAGAGAAACGATTGGAATCTTAAGTTCTATGAACATCTTTGGCAACTCAAAGTGTTCTAGCACAATAAAAGAGATTGCAGTTTCTACATATCACACCTTTTGGAACTACGTTTATAAATTTTTCAGGCAATTCTATTTACCTGATTATCTAGCATTCTTGAGAAATCCTTGAGAACATGTCGGCGATCCAGGGCTCCAGTTTCAATTTGATTAGCATACTGCTTCACTTTTTTCTTCATTAATTTGTAGTTGATGTAGTATCTGAAAAATATTTCAAATTATGAAATGCAGTAGGACTCTATGACACAAGCAGTGTGATTGTGACTATAAAATGCTGTTTCATCATGATCCTATCTTACTTATATATGATTCCAAATTGCTCAGATTTTTCATTTTAGCATTATTTTGTCTAAGACAACATTTCATTCATCTACTGAGTAATCATCCATAAGCACTGAAAAGACATGGTAGTACAATTCCTCTTCCTATATCAGGCCTTCAATTTTGACGTCCAATAAGTGATTGTTATAACAAGGAATGGACTCAAAAAGAGTCCACGGTGAAGCCGATCACGAACCTCAAAAGAGTTACGCAGCAAGGGCGAAAAGAAATGCATAGCAAGCTTGCCCCTTGGGACCAAGCTTGTGGGTGTTGGAGGCTATACTTCCTTGCCTGCCCCTTGGGACCAGGCAAGAAAACGTACTTTTCCGGTAGTTGGAATCTCTACCGGACCAAGGGGAAGGGTGAGTCTATCAGACGAGTTTGAAAGGAGTTCACTTTAGTGAACGAAGTGGGACAGCTTGAACAAGTATGACTCAGGCATTCATATTTGGAACAATTGTCACTTAACCTACAATACTAATAGACATAAAATCACATCACTAAAAAAATGAACCTGAATTTATCTAAACCAAACTTATTATGCATACCCCTGCCATTCTTGAATTTGTCTTTCCTTCAACCTTTTCCCAAAGGCAACCATCTCTGCCTGCAATAAAATAAGACAAGTTCAGATAAGAGTTCAATGCAATAAAAAATTTGCAGGTTTATCAGGTTTTAGACAAAAGAAAAATAAAGGAAAGTAACAGTTCACACAATCTTCAACTACTAACCAAGCATCTCTCTCTCTAGTTGATATCCTTTCATAGGAAGTTCGAACCCAGAAAAAGGTGTTGAGAGTATTTACGCCCCCCTCTACTATACATTCATGACAAGTATGTATATGCTCATCATGCAAGACTGAAACTGATAGTTACAGAGTATTTAGTATTTATTGAGTTCAACAAGCCATGCCACCATTACCCATATAATAGTCAATTTTATGACCCAAAGCTAATGTTCCCAACGCATTACATGAATAATCAGCAAACGACGGAATTACTCTCTCTACCTCAAACAAAACGACATCAGTTAGCCAACTTCCTTAACAAAGTTAAAATGATCACTCCACAAATATAAGTGAACAGATGCTGACTGGATCTACCCATTTATAGGAAAAAGGCAACAGATACTTGACATCAGCAATGCGGTGTTGCCCTTTCATTTTGAGCAATAGCTAAACGGAAAAGAACTTAGTATGAATAAACTATTTTCTGGTCACCAAATCTAGAAAAAGCCTGCTTAGGATCTAATAATCGGAAATATTAAGACAACTATTTCAAATGAATTGCTAAACGTTTCAGGCCCCCCATATTAAAACTCACAATTAGCCTATACCAGAGCAAACAAAAAACATAATAAATGAAGTCAACATGATCAAGCCAATTTAATAATGATTTATCCTCCAAGCCAATCAATTTCAAAAGCTATGCACTACAGTTCCGTTGAACAAAATATTGTTAGGACATCAACCACTATTCTTTTCGGTTTTTTCCTTGGTCACAATGAGAAAAGCCAACTCTTTTTTCGCCATGAACAACACCAACTCAAAAGCTCTATCTATCATCACCTACACCGTCAATTTCCTTGTCCCACATAAACGAAACCAAGACCAAATAAATAATCAAAGCAAAACACATCAAACTGGTGTTTCGCACTGAAATTTGATACACACGTACATATACGAATAAGCACACACAAAAAAAACCGAACGCGGATAAACAGAAATCATTACCGGAGGATTCTGACGACACCGCCCAACTCAAAGCAGCTTCAATTAGATGAGCATCAACAAACGATTACTCCGGAAGAATCCGCCAGCTCCGGGTCTCGGTCCAGTGAGTGCGCAGATAAATCCAAAATTCGGATCTTTGATAAACCACACAATAGTCGGCGCAAATATCCAAATTTATCAGCCACACACTAAACAAAAAGCTAAAAGAAAACCAACAAACCACCCTATATCATTCCACAACCCACAACCTCCAACCTATACGCTCAAATCTTTGTAAAAACATCCACGCAGAGCCAGTGTTTGTGCATACAACAAAGCTCTAGCAGAAAGGTATATATATACACAAACAAAACATGTATTCGTCTGTATGTACGTATCTTTATTTTATGCGATTGTAGAGAGAGAAGATACGAGAAGAGAAGAGAAGCTCGAGATTCAAGAACGTGTTCTTTCTTGTACGTGTGGAGAGAGAACTCTTTGATGTTTTTCTTGGTAATAGATAATCCTATGATTAGTTGATAACTCTCAGGATTCATTTTTGCAAAATCGACTCTCATTTCTTTATTGTTTGCATGTAATAAATAATTTTTTTATATTTTAATTCTATAATTAGTTTCCAACTCTCAGGATTGGTAATTGCAAAATCAACTCCCATTTTTCCTTTATTCCCCTTTTCATCACCATACATATAATAAATAATATTTTTATATTTTAAAATATATTAAATAAAAATAAATTAATAAAAATCAACTTAAGAATATTATAATAAAAAAATTGAGAATTGCGATAAAACTATATATATTAATTAGCATTTGTAGTACATAATTTTTGCGTGCATATAATAAATAATATTTTATATTTTAAAAGATAATATAAATAAGAGTAAAATATATAATTAATACATTATATTAAAAAAAAGAACTAATTTATCAAGTAACGTTAAATTCAAAAAATTAATTTAAATAATATTTTTTACTTCACAAAAATTAGTACAATAGTGTCATTAATTGCCGTTTATGAATGTGGAGAGTATTTTCCTTTTATATTAGTATAAATTGTATAGATGAAGGACTAATTACCAAACCAGGAAAATAGAAAAAGAGCAAATACTTTTCGGTTGGCCAAGTGTTTGGACCTCTAGTTACGTGTTCGACATGGGACAGTTTGTAATAATCTTCACCTTTGCTGCCCAAATAAGTTGTACAAAAAGTAACAGTGATTAATGATGATTTAATTTAGTGATTAAGATTAAAATTAAAATTATATGAATAATATGAAATTATAGATTTGAGTCTGATGCAGGTCGCATAATTTGGATCGGATCGCTGAACTTGGTATCCTGAGATCAGGTCGTGAACCCATTGAGCTTCCTATTTGTGGATCATGAGAACAGAACACACGTTAGGCTTGTTAGGCTAAGGCCATTCGATTCTTAAGTTAAAAAAGTGGGGTTGAAAGCGATCAACGGAGAGCTAGTGAGATCAGAAAATATATTAAACGCACTTGCAGTAAATATTCATAAATGCAGGTATTTATAGCGTACAGTACCACATGGCATCATCTGGGCGTCCTGTTATCAGGTGATCCAACGGCTGTCAAAACGGATGGGTCCATAGGTCTGGATCGGGCGACCCGACCCGCGCCTCCATGCGCGAATCTTATACTTTACTGTAATTTCCTTTAAAAAACAAGGGCAATTTGGTTTTTTGGAAATTACCCTCATCAGAGTCCTATCGAACGTGTGGATATTTATTACACTCCATGTGAATATTTATCTAACTTTATCACTATACTATAATCATATTAAAGTAGAGCTCAATATATCGAGATAAGTTATTTAACTTATTTACAGTTATTAGTTAAAAAGAAAAATAAGCAATAGTGGATGTTTGGAATATTTGAAAACAGAAGCGGGAAAAGATGTCATAATTGGAGTGTTTGGAAAATAATTTAATATTTATAGTTTTATTAATAAATTAAAAAAAATTGGTCGGGACTGCGTTGCTTATATTTTAAATAAGTTTAATTTAATCAATCTAAAAATAAAAATTATAAATTAGAAACGTTCTCTTTAATTTATTTTCAATAATTTCATAAGTACTTATACTAAGCAGTTGCAGACGCTCAGTACGACAGATGTATATATCGCTTTATAATCACTTAAATGCAATAATCAGTTTTTGAGTAGAGTTATGGTACCGTGTGAAATTATATTTATTTAGGAGATTTTAATTGGTCAAAAATTAAAATTAAATTTTAATTTTTGAAAGTTGTGATAAGTAAATAGGGTGTGTATATAATATACATTGAAAAGTATTAAAATTAAATGAAGATGAGTCCAACATAATTTTTCAAAAATATTATAAATATTAAATTAATTTCAATAGTTGGTAATTATAATTTTATATACGTATAAAACAGGGGTAATAATATTAATTAATTTTACACATTCCAATTTATCTTTGTCTGTCTCTCTCTATCTCTACAAAATAAAATAAATATAAACTACAACGAGCTGTTCAGGGATTTGACATAATTATAAATATTTATATGTTATTTGAGAAATTAGGAATATTTTTTTATATTTGATGAAATTATATAATTTTTAGACGAAAACTTGAAAATGTCCATTCTGACTTCGTTGTATATTTTTTAATAAAAAAATGAAGAGTTATTAGATAAAAATCATGAAGTAAAAAATAGATAAAAACCTAATAGATTAACAACTTTGGTCAGTTATTAGATGACTGTTAAAATTTAAAAAATATTATTAATTTTTCAAATAACGAGAAAGTATTTATAAAGAGAGTTGGCCGAATTTACCCAACCATTAAATTTTGGCCTATAGATGTCTTGAGGTTGGTAAATAAATGATCATTTGTTAGTGCTTTTTTAGAGTCATGTGAGGTAAAAATTAGTTGCTGATCAAATATTCGAATTATGGATTGGATTATGTGTTAAAAAACAAAAAGGCTTTGTTTGATTTTGTGTTTTCGCATTTCCCAACAAGATAAAACACACTTCATGTTTGTTTTTGTGTTTTTACATCTTATCTGTGTGTTTTTCTGTTTTTCAACTTTCTATATATAATATATATATATATATTTATATATATATAATATAAAACAGACATGATTTGACAATAAACAGTATTTTTTGTCTCCCAAAAGTACAATATTAAACGTAAAATATTTATATATATACATATTTATATATATAAAAATATATGATTTGACAATGAACTGTAATTTTTGTCTCCCAAATCCCAACATCAAACCTACACCACTTATTTTAAAATATTTTAAATTTTTCCAAAACACAAATCCAAACATATCATCTATTTTCAACACACACTCACTTATTTTTATTTTGCTCTCTCTATTTCCAAAATACAAAATAAAACAACTAAAACACAAATTCAAACATAATGAAAATGTTCATATTCAGTGAGCAAGCTACTTCAGACGATTAAATATGGTAAAAGAATATATTTATTATTTAAAGATTATTTATTTATTAAAAAATAATTGAATTGTAGGATCCAACATGGACCATCAAAAAGGTCGTGAAAATTCAATATATCATCGAATCGAATTCGGGCTGCATCAATTCCAGAAAAAAGTACACAAACTCTTGAAGCGTTTGGATATTTTAGTGGCACGTGAGGGTGTTTTAGTTCAATTTACGCTATCTAAGTATAGTTCTATATTAGCTAATGAGGCCTAGTTCAATTAGCGAAATTGAAATCCCATGATTTTAAGGTTATTGGTTTACAGCACACCAGTGTGTGAAGATATTGTTCTATTGTAATCATCGTAGGTGTATTATACTTTAATAGTATTTGATGATAAGATATAGTCATTTGATATTAATGATTATTGTATGATTATTGTAGCTGCCGGTTGTTGTTAAATATAAATATTTGATATTAACGATTTTCATCGATTTATTTAATAAATAATAGTTCATTGCGTTCACTTAAATATAATAATAATATATAGAGAGAGTGTTTGCAAAAACTTCTGCTTTTAAAAAAGTTATTTTTGTAAAAAAAGTGGGTAGTGTTTGTAAAAAAAAGTGAAAAGCAGATAAAAGTTAAATTGAATAGTGTTGGGAAAAAAATCACTTCTGAAATAAATTTAATTAATGAAAGACTCTTTTGTCCCTTTAAAAAGATACTAGCATTTTTGCTTATTATTTCACTAGTTGTTTGTCATTAATAGTTATTTTTCCACAAAAAATCATAAATTTTATTTCGATTAGTATTTCATATTTATATTTTTAAAAATATTTAAAGAATGTATTTAATTTAATGATGCTCTCACAAGGTAATATACTTATTGATTTATACACACTAATCAACTTGCATGATTCCAAAAACTATTTTTTTTTTAATATATCAAATAATAATATGTGAACAAAATAATATAATTAGATGATATAGAACATAAAATATAAAAAGCGTAAAATATTAAATTGTGAAAGTATAAATTTAATTATTATTAAAATTTAAATTATTTAAAAATTCCGATGTCAACTTTAAATATACAATTTTAAAAATAAAGTAAAAAGAATAAATTAGGGTAAAATACACTTTCCTCCCTGAACTATTTTTGATGTAAAATTTACCTCCTTAAACTAACGAATATAAAACTCACCCCTTAAAATTAAGTTTTTGGACAGTATTGCCGTTATATTATATATAATGAATGAGTACAAAAACTACAAAAAGAAAATTCATGAAAGTTTTTATTAATTTGGTTATTGAATTAAGTTATTAACTTTTATTCTTTTAGATAAAAATAAGTAATCATGTATCTATTTTTTTTAATATACTTTCTGTAAAAATTATGATAAAATATATTAAATTTATTTTTTTTAGAAAAATATTAAAGTTGTGATTAAGTGTATATATTTGTCAATTTCTTTTAAAAAGCATATATGAGTTGTTGGTTATATTATATTTGTTGAGTATCTACTACATAGATTAATTACTAATTTATTTTGGGTCAAATAATTTTTTTTTAACCTGCAATAAATCAATAATAAGTCAATCGTGGGTAAATATTTTCATTCAATTTTTTTTTGTTAATATCAGCAAATTCAATGAATTTTGACTAAAAGAGGGACTTTTTTGTTGGGCAGAAGCAAACTTTAAGAGTGTTAAATGCAATCTCTCAAAACCACAGAGGATTTAAATGTAATTACATCAAATTTTAGGAGAGCAGAGTGTAATTATCTTTATAATTAATCATAAATGTGCATATTTAAATTTTTAAATGTACAACAATCCAAGTGGGGGAAAAAGAACACGACTATATACATCTAATGACTTCACGTGAGAGACTTAAAAGCTCTTTTGTCATAAAGTAAGAAATATTCAAGAAAGTCGTGTTTTTAGCTTCTTTTACTAACTAATTTCAAAAACCAAGCTTGCATACTTTTATAAAAAAAAAATAAGATCTTGTCAAGAATTTATCCAAAATTTCATTTTTTTACAAAATTATACAATTACTTTTATTTTTTACAAAATTGTAGTATAACCCCTATGGGGTGCTATATATATATGTAACATAGCTCAACGGGTGTTTGTGTAAATTTTTCTTTTTGAGAGGGTGTCGATGTAAATCAATTATAATATAAATGATAGGGGTGTTAATGTAATTTATCTAATAACTCATATGGGGTTGATTGCAGTAGGATCGTAAACGTGGGCAAAAGAGTATGAAAATAAAATAATTACAAATGTGATTAGAAGAAGTCTCTTACTTCAAGGCTGCTCAAGACCAATTTCTATCGGAATAATTCTGTATGGATTACAATGAAAGACCGTCCGTCAACTATTTATACTAGAGCATTTGAAAACTATTGTAAAATTACAATTTTACCCCTTACAAATATTCAAGATACTAGCTAGGATGTTTGTATAGTAACCAAAAGTACAATTTTATCCCTAAGAAAAATATTTGGAGCTCAACGTAATATTAAATATATCACGTTTGTTGTGTAATTCATTGGACGGAGGAGCCCAAGAATAGATTACTAGTATTAATTTATATTGGCTTTGCTCTTATTATTTAATAAGTTGGACTTATTAATTAATAAAGGCTTATTGGGCTCATATATTTAATTGGACTAAATATATGATGAACTTAATTAGATGGACTTTAATTAAATTAGATTTAATTACAATTATTTGGCCTTGCATTTTATTTTTAAATAAAATCGGCCAAACCCTAATTAAGTTTTTGGAAATTCTAGGAAAAGAAAATTATTGACTAACAATTTCAATTTTGAAAAGTGTCATGTTAGTCATCCTTTATTTGGAATAAAGGATTTATTACATTATGGATTGTAGAATGAACCTAGACACATTCTAATACATCAATAAAAGATATATATATATATATATATATGTATATTAGTTATTTGGAGTGACTAATGAATACGTAACAAACAACACAAAATAATTTCCTCTCCCTAGCACCCCAATTCGGCCGCCCCCTCTCCAACACACACTTGGTGTGTTCTTTCTCCCTAATTTTCTTCTAACAAAGAGGATTGAGGGATCCCAAATTTCGGTGTGATGTGGACGCAACTTTAGAGGACTTCTACGTTGAAGTCTTGCGTGAATGAATCAAATGAAGTAGGTTCGAAGTAAATAAAAGAAAGTGGTATTTTTTATTTACGGTTAATGTACCTCTAATTTTTTAATTCAACCATTAGCCCGATTTATTTTTATTGTTATTATGATTAACTACATCAAATGCCCGAGAACTCCAAGGGTACGCCCCTTGAAATTATAGTTTTATTATGTTTTTTTTTAATTTATGTATTTCATATTACCGCTTCCACTTGCACATTCTCGGGCAGATCCACTCGCATTTTGCGATGCCTTCAATTTAAAGAGAGCTCAATATAATTTATTATTTTTTATAATATCTTTTAAACTTTTTAATCTTAGCAGCCAATAAACAAAAACACACTCATAAATTTATTACTATTTCATTATCACCTTTTATATAAGTATCTATTTTTAGGGTTTAGATTCTAATAGTTTGATGGATTTTTTTTTTTCTCGCCATCATTACAATACAAAGAACGTATTCTGCGAAACATCTTAAAATTTTATAAGTTCTCACATCTTACTTATCTAAATAGTTTAAATATTTATATTTAAAATGAGATTTAATATTTTTAAACTCTTAAAACATCTTATAAGAGCGAATGAGGCATTACTCGACTGGCAAGGTTGTGGGTTCTAGTCCACGAGTGTAGGTATATGTTTACTTCTATAGTAGTTTTTTTATTTTTTTTGTCTCGATTGAACGAATCCATTAATTTGAATTCTCTATATTGAATCAATTTTTGATTTTTGAAAATATTGAATAATGTCAAGAATCAAATACTGTTAATATATATAAGGATAATTACACTCTCATTCCCTGAGGTTTAGTGTAATTACATATAGATCCCCTGTAGTTTGAAAAATTACATTTAGTGCCCTTAAGGTTTGCTTCCATCTAACAAATAGGTCCACCCGTTATCAATATTTACTGAATTTATTGATATTTACAAAAAAATTGAATGAAAGTTGATATTTACCCTTGAGTGACTTATTATTGATTTATTTGGGTTCAACTAATTTTTTTCCGATTAAACTACCTGTGTAACGGTGGAAATACATCTCATCATATTCATTAACGTCTGAAAATCTATACAGATAATTTGATCATAAAAAGATTTATTTGACCGGTAATAAATTAAATTAAATATAGATTTTTATCACCTCTTTTTTTTATTAAAATTAGCAAATTCGATGAACTTTGACCAATAGATTAACGTACTTGTTAGACAAAAGCAAATCTAAAAAATATTAGATATAATTTTTCAAATCACATGAAATCTGCATGTAATTAATTATTTCAAATTTTAGGGAGTGAAAGTGTAATTATCCCATATATATATATATACATATATATATCGTATAAAATATTTCAAATAATTTTAGTCGAAACACCCTCTAAATCGAATTATAAAATGAATAAGCACATGTCATATATTGAAATGATACTTCAGGACTTCATCCCAAGTCGCGGGATCAGAATTGATTAAATAATTGTTCTATATTGTGTATAATAATATTCAAGGAAAACGCACGCACGACTTCAATTATTTCTTTTAAAACGTCAATGCTAATTAATTAATACAAATGTAAAGATATAGATGCTCTAAGATATCCTTGAAGACCCGACCCGGATAAAATAATAGCCTTGAAGACCCGGACAATTGCAGCCGTCCGATCAAGACGCGGGCCAGCAGGATGAGGCCACGTGACCCAGTCAACAGTATCCAGTTGTGCTCTATAAATAGACCCAAACACCGTAATTAGAAGTAACTGTTCCACGTTCTTTGAGATCGAACCTTGTGATCGCATACTTTTCTCTCGATCAACCTAACTTGAGTGTTGGAGGGTAATTATCGGGGACGTGCCCGACGAGCTCATTGTTCTTGTCTTATTCTCAGGAACCCAAAATCTGCTATTGAAGGAGTTAGCTATCTTTGACGAGATCGCGCGTTGAGTGAGCTGAATTGGAGCAGGATCACATAATGTCAAACCTATTCATTTAATATTAACTTTAACCACTCCACCAATTCATATTATCAATGGTATAATTATAATGTTTTGCATTTATCAATCGGTCAAGTTGTCATTAGCGAAAGCAACAGTGAGATGCAATCATGTTGGCAACATTAAATTCTTTTATGTCATCATTGTGATATAATTTCAAAAATAGTGAAACAATATTAATATCCAAATAATATATATATATATATATAGAAAAACATCCAAGCAATTCCTTTGTGATATCGCAAATGAGTAAATTAGTCTTTTATGAAAAAATAAATAGCGATCTATCTCCCTGTATTTTTTAAAATACAACAATTTATCTCCCTATGTTTTTAAGAAGGTAAATTATTTCATTTTAAAAAGTATAGGAGAGTAAATTGTTGTATTTTTTTCATAAGGAAATAATGTGCTCATTTTCAATATCAGAGGGGGATAAATTACTATTCATCCTATATATATATGTCAATACACTTAAAGAAAGTATTATGTTATTAAATATGTCGATGGAAATATTACGATTGGGACCAAATTGGTACAAAATTGATAAATTCAGGGGAAAAAAAATGTAACTTGTGAACAAGGAAGACCAAAATAATTTCAACGATATTATTAAAGGATCAAAAGTGTAATTTTCACGATTAATTATGACAATACCGTGATTTGATTAAAAATATATAATTTTTTATTTTATTTTTTGGTATTGAAATTACGTTAGGTAGAATATCATCATACTATAAATGAGAGATTTTTTTATTCGTATCATGTTTTTTCTTTGTGTGAATTACGTACACCGATGCTCTCAAATACTAGGTTTAATTATGTAAATATTTTTTATTATTTATAAAATTATATATACATTTCATCGATGTAATTTAACTCATGACGTGTTTGTATATAGTTTTGTCTTTAAACGAGTGTTGATTTCAATTTCAATTATAATTCTAAAAAATTACTATAAATTCTCAAAAAACATAAAGTACTTGTATAATAAAACTTAATTTCGAGGGGTGTCGGGTATAATTTTTTATTTATTTATTTTTTTCTTTCGACCCACTCGAGCAATGACTTAAATATTATGAGGAGGAAACGAATCAATTTTTATAAGGTCACCACATAAGCATGTCGATACCCCCCCCCCCCCAATAAATTTCTCACATGGTGTGCATACACAACGCACATATACATCAATTAGACCTAATTTAATTGACAACGCTCAAAGCCTTATGGATATAAGACTATGGGTTCAAATTCTCCCATCGATCGTTGTTTTATTTCAACGACAATTATTTATTTATTTTAATAGTAATTTTTGTATAAAGTTTAATATAATTTGTCTCTCTGTGATATTGAAAATGAACAAATTATCATTCTAGTAACAGAGAAATAGCAATTTACCTATCTGTCTTTTTTAAAACAGAGCAATTTACCTATATATATAAGATGGAACAATGTTTTATTTTAAAAAAATACAGGAATGAATTTTGCTGCTTTATGTTCTTATCTTTTTCATTGGGGGTTGTGCACATACTCCATATCATTGCTTGCATTTTTTCCTTTTTCTGTACAGTAATAGCTATTTGATACTGATGATGGTTATTAAAATTATTCATAATTGTAATTATGATGTAATTTTAATTAATTTAGTTATAAATAAGACAAAGACAGAAAGGATAGATTATAGATGCGGTAAATTATATTTTGCTTTTTGAACTATATATATAATTTTTTTATATTTTGTCATCTAAATATTTTTTTGTGCCAAAAATTAAAATTTTGAAACTTATAAGTTATCATATATGACCGCTTTTTGGTTGAATTTTATGCTTTAAAACATCACATGCAATGTATATAAGCATTTGGTGGAGAAAATTTGTTCTTAAATATTACATGTGAACTAAATAAGATATTTTTTTTGCAGAAAAATCGATCATATGTGGTAACGTACAATTTTGCAGAATTTAGATAATAAATTAACATTAAAAAATATAAGTAACAAAATAATTATAATTCGAATGATAAAATGTAATTGATCTGTACAGACATAATTAAGAGTTTCGTGGACAATGTTTTGAACATGTGGGGTTTAGTACTTTTGGAAGTCAACTTTAGTTGAGTAATTTTCTTATTGTTTTTTCTTGAGGAATCATTGTCTCATTTATCCCACGTCGTGTTTAGTTGCCATCATTGAATTTGGAGCCCATCACTTAAAAGGGACGTTCACGTTTCTTTGCTAATTAGGTTTTGGCCTAATAAATAAAAAGTTGTAAGGTGGAATTTTATAAATGTGAGTATATAATTTATTTTTTAAAAATAGTAATATATTATATGATTATTTACTTTGAATATATTCCTTAATTTAAAAATATATAAATTAATATTTGAGTTCGAATATATTAAATGATGTAGTAATGAATCGAATCTTATTGATAAAAAATGGACGTTTCTTTCTCTATCTTTGATTTGTTGTGAAGGAGAATACTCAGATGAATGCTCCATAATTATTCATACTTTTACCAGGCTCGATCCGGATTAAAATTTTACGTTAAATAAAAATAATAAATAAAAAGTTGTGAATAACCAAGATTAGTTAAATGCTCTAAGATTAATGAATAATTATCAGAAAAAGAAATAAAATGAATGCGTTTGCCGGGAGTCGAACCCGGGTCTATTGCTTGGAAGGCAATTATCCTAACCGTTGGACTACAAACGCTAACTGTGCGATGTGTATTAGAAAACCATCTAAATATAATATTTCGTCCTATAGCATAGAGTTGTTGCATTTGACTTTATTTTTTTTTATTTATCTTTTTAATAAATATATTTATTTCTGTAAGTTTGTTACTTTTAATATATTTAGTCATATAACTATTAATTGAACATATTTAGTCATTAATATTTAACAAGTATAACACATTTAGTCATTTTCTTAAAAAAAAAAGACGATGGTCAGCAAAAAGTTTAGTAAAATGCACACGGAGCTTGTTGGGTTTTTGGGAATATTGACGTTATTTCTCACAAGAAAATGCACACATCCTCGACATCCAAATCTTTATTTTCTCCCAAAATTTCTAATTTCCACTCATAAACCCTAAATTTTCTCCCAAATCTCTTCCTGAAATCCTCTCCAATTATGTGTTCCAAAACACACAATTTATGCAAGGATTTTTGGAATAACATAATTCTTTTTGAGGTTTTTGTTTGATAATCGGCAAGTTTTTAAAAATATTTGAGAGTTATTACCGTATTCAGGTCTGGGACATGTGTTTCTCCTGTACTCTGCAATATTTCGTCAATATCAAGCTTTCTTTTTCTTGGTATCATACTCTCCAAATTGCAAAAAGATCAGTTTCCCTATGTTCTTTTCACAACACTTGCCCACATTTTAACAGATTGTGAAAATTTTTGTGTTTTTATCAGTAATCGTTTGGGGAATTTGGGAATCAGGGCTAGGTTTGGGGAGACTAGGGGAGAAATTAGGGCAGGTTTCTGATTCTAATTGTGGGTTTGAAGAAATAAAATTGACTGATTTTAGTAAGTATCGCGTGAAAACACACGACTTCCCTCTGGTAACACATCTCACTCGCTGACATAAAAGGACTAAAAGTGTCACACTTATCAAATATAAAGGACTAAATCCATTTTATTAAAATATATACCGGACTAATTAAATCTATTTAGTCAATAGTTATAGGACTAAATATGTCAAAAGTATCAAACTTACAGGACTAAATGGCTTTATTAAAAAGATAAAGGACGACAAGAGCAACAACCCTACAGTGACAAGACAAAAAGTGAAATTTTTTTCTTTTATATATTTTTAAAATGAATCGATTAAAATTACATAATAAATTTTAATATTCACCAATTACTAATATCAAGTATTTATAATTGACTAATTTATAATAACTCCAATGTTTCACTAAGATTTTTTCAATTTAAATCTTAAACAGTGGAATTTTCATTTAGCATAATTTTTTATAAACTATAATTAATTAAAATTGTACTTATTTTGTGTAAAATGATAATAATTCTTATTCGGTTTCATAGTTTTAATTGTACTGCCATTATTTGTAATAGCTATATTTGTGGTTTCGTTATAAATGTGTCTATAACGATAACGTTATAGTTTATACATTTTTATGGGAAAAACTATTATTTTAGTCCGCTAAGTATGCCTAATTTTAAATTTAGTCCGATAACTATGTCCATTTTTGTTTAGATCTAGTAACTTACGACACTGCTTACTTTTAGTCCTCTGCCAAATTTTCGGACAATTTTACCCCTATGCAACATTTGAAAGGCAGTTTTAGTACATATACACTCATAGGGGTAAAATTGTCCGAAAATCTGACAGAGGACTAAAAGTAAGCAATTTCGTAAGTTACTGGATCTATACAAAAATGAACATAGTTATCGGACTAAAATTAAAATTAGGCATATTTAGTAGACTAAAATAATACTTTTCCCCATTTTCATTAATACTTATATTGTAATAACATCAAAACTATTATTATTTAATATATACAATACTGTAATTTTAAAATTATACATTTTGTCATTAATAATTATATTATAATAACATCAAAAGTATTATTACTTAATGTGTACGATAGTGTAATTTTAAAACTCTCACCTAATATTTTGTTAATATTTTTTTGTTTTTTTCTTTTTTTTGGGGGGGGGGGGGGAACTCACATGCATATATCATCCCAAATAATTCAATAATTTTTAATGTTTAAAACAATAATCAAAGTGAAATATATTAATATTTATATTTTTAATAGTGATAATTGTTTTGTAAAATTATTTTAGTATAAAAAATATTATATATAAAGTTGTCACTAAAAAAAATAATTCGTGATATTTACGTAAAGACATTAGTAACTACAAATAATTATTGACAATGAATTACGGTTGCCATAGATGGGTACGTCACTAATTATTTATAGTGACAACTCAATACACAATTTTTGTCATTATAAAGTAATATACGGCCTTGTTTACTTGTTGGGATTGAGCTGAATATCTCATGATATCAATGCAACTTCTGGTTAATTTACTTGCATTGAGGCTGACCAGACTGATATCATTGGGCCCGTAATAAATCATGATAAAGAGATAATTTAAATTCCACCGGGCCCACCTCAAAGGTATTGTACGTGATTTTCCACGTGTTCCTAAAATGTAAAAATATTTGGTCCAAAATAGCTATGGTCTTTCTCTAAAATATTACATGGTATCTTTCTCTCACTTGTTTTCCAAATTTAATTTTATTCCAAATTTTATTAATACAAATAAATAAAATATACAGTGCGATAATTTAATATCATCCCATATTTTATCCATTATTAATTTATGCTAAAATACAATTTTATTCCTAATAAAACAATTTTGCTATGGTTCCCAATCTTTGGAGCAAACATCGATTTCTGTGTCTGCAATTCATTTTGAACAGGGATATGAATGGGTAGGATGATTTATAAACTAATTTAAGGACCTACATCTAGACCCAAATCCAATTAAAAAATATAGATTAGGTTTGGGTTAGGTTCTACCCATTAATATCTATGGGTATATATATCCAATTTGAATCTAAAACATATATCGTTCGTTTTTTTTTTATTTTTTTTCAATTCAATTGGATTATTATTAATCGATCATTTTAATAAGGGTGTGCAATTTTTAGTTAATCAAATGAAAATCAACTAAATCAAAAATTCAATTTTTACCAAATACCAAACCAAAATTTCAATTCGATTTTGGTTTATTTTTTTATATTTTGATTATTCGATTTGATTTTGATTTTTTATGCTGGTATCAAACCAAATACTGAATTTTAAAAAATATATTCATATAAATATATTATATTATGAATACATAAATATAATAAAAAATAATATATAAATATTAATATTTAATATAAGTGTATATAATAAAAATAATGGTTAAATACATTTTACACCCCTAAAGTATGTTATCCTCAATAATCATCCCTTTAAATTAAAAAAATTGACAAAAATACCCTTGACTATTAATAATATGACATATTCACATTTATACTCTCTGTTATTAAATATATTAATCAATTTGAAAAATTTGTTCAACTATAATGTTTATAAATTAATGCTAAATTTGTATAAATTAATTAAGTATAAAATTATTTTAAATTTGAGTATATAAATAGTCGTATTGATAATTAGCAAAAGTTTATAAATCCACTAATTTTAAAATTAACGAATAAGATGCATTTTTGCATATTAAAATTTTACCGACAAGTATTTTAGGGTATAGGCTCTACCCAAATTAAAAAATATTATCATAATAGATACGTGTTCAAGTTTGGATCTAATATAAAATATTAAACATGGATATGGGTCATAACTATCAAAATGGATTTGAGTCTGAGTCTAGGTATTGGATACTAATTAACAGGCCTAACGTGTTCGACCTAAGTTAGGTTAAGGGTGAAATAGAATTACTACATGAAAAAAAAAAAAAAAAAAAGTACCTCATTAACTCCCAAATTATCTCACTTGACATTTGGGTGCCAAAATAATAGGCTCGATGACCACTTGTAATATTTTTGTTATTAAAATTATATCTCATGTAATGCACAAACACAAGCTTATAAATTTATTTTAATTTAAAAAGTACTAACATTGATCTTATCGATATGTGACTAGTCCAATATTAATTTATTAACATAAAAATGAATAAAAATTGAAGTCAAATTGATTTATATATTTAACTGTAGAGGACATTAAGGTAAATATATCATATTATGAATAGTTAAGGGTATTTTTGTCTATTTTTATTTAATTTAAAGGATTATCACATCATAGGGGGTAATTGAAGGTTTGTTTAGTTTAGAGGGGTAATTGATGAGGGTCGTAACCTTCAAATGTATTTAACCCTAAAAATGATAATATTATAGTTAATTACCACAACTATTAATAATTTATAACAAAATAAATTAACATAAGATTTTATTTTATAATTTTTGGTTAATTTAGTACAAAACTAGAACCAATTTGAAATAAGTTCGATTTTTATCGAACCAAATCAAATATTTTAGTTCGGTATTGATTATGCTATTTTAGTGTAGCGAAATTTCAGTTTACCGAACTTTTGGTTCAGTTCTATTAACCGAATTGAACGCCCCTACGATTTATACTCAAATGAATAAATCTAAAAAACTTAAGACACATAACATTATTTATCCTCTAATTCTTTAACCATGTATATTTTTCAAATAATAAATAATTAAATAATTAGTTATATAAACATATTATCATACTGGGTATATTTTTCAATATCATAATATGCAATATTGTTTGAAGACTTGAAATAATAAAATTGAATTTTATAATTTTATAATATTAAATTCCACTCGAGGACACCCAACTTCTCCTCAAACCAGTTACGGCCGATGAAGTCAAGCAGGCCGTTTTTTACATCACAGACGACAAGGCATCGGGACCTGACGGATATTCTTCCGGGTTTTACAAAGCATCCTGGCCGATTGTGGGAACAGAAGTCATATCAGCTGTTCTGGACTTCTTTACATCAAGTAGGATGCTAAAGCAAATCAACACCACGCTTCTAGCATTAATCCCTAAGGCATACTCCCCTATGATGGTCACAGATTTTCGCCCTATTTTTTGCTGTAATGTCCTCAGATCATTGCAAAAATTCTTGTTCAAAGATTAAGTTTGACTTTGGATAAATTGATAAGCCCCTGTTAGGCGGCTTTTGTTCCTGATCGCAGTATAGGCAACAATATTATGTTAGCACAGAAACTCTTTACAGGATACAATCATGCACGGCTTCCCCCCGACGTGCGCTTAAACTGGACATTCGGAAAGCCTATTGACACGGTAGAATGGGATTTCCTCCTAGCAGTTCTACACCTATTTGGGTTCCCTGCACAGTTCATTCGATGGGTGGAGGAGTGTATCACATCACCCTCGTTCTCGGTTGGTCTTAACGGGAAACCATACGGTTTCTTCGCAGGGTCACGAGGGTTACGACAGGGAGATCCGTTGTCATTGTACCTATTTGTCTTAGTGATGGAGGTACTTCATTTACTCTTACTTCAATTGATTGATCAGGACATGTTATTCTCCTTTCATTGGAAATGTGGACCATCTAAATTATTTCAACTTGAATTTGCTGATGATTTACTACTTTTCTGTAAAGCTGATATGGGCTCCATTGGGGTGTTTAAACGGGGTTTGCATTGATTTGCTGAGTTATATGGACTTCGGCTTAATGCGCAAAAGTGCCATCTCATTTTATCACGAGCGGCACACGGGATGAGAGACCAGTTATTAGCAGCGCTCGGGTTTCAGGAGGGGCATTTACCGATGCCTGGGGCTTCCTCTAATCTCTTCCAGACTATCAATAGCGGATTGCCAACCTCTATTGGCAAAAATTTATAGTCGCATCCATGGTTGGGAGGGTACGACATTATCATTTGCGGGACGGATTCAGATTATTAAATCCGTTCTCATGGCTTTGAGTATCTATTGGGCTTCTGCGTGCATTCTACCTAAAGGTATTATAAAGGAGCTCGAGAAGAGATTGCGCTCCTTCTTATGGAAAGGTGCTACTAGTGGGGGCTATGCAAAGATAGCATGGAGGGATTGCATGTAAGCCAGCTGCAGAGGGAGGACAGGACTTGCGAGACATCGCTATTCTTAACCGTGCCTTAATGAGTAAGAAATTATGCGATGTGATTCATTGTAATAGAACATCCATATGGGTAAAGTGGTTGTACCATGGACGCTTGCATGAAAGGTCCATTTGAACAATTCCCGTGCACGTATAAAATCTTGCATTTATCAGTCGGTCAAATTCTCATTAACTAATACAATAGTAACATCCAATCCTATCGGTCAAGTTCTCCTTAAGCCAAAATGCATTTGACCCCTTATAGTTTATTGAAAAAGTTAAAAATCTTTTTATGTTTTAGAAATTGCTAAAACCTCCCTATATTTTAATAAATTCAGCAAAAAAAACCCCTCATTAGAAACTAATGGAAGGTGGAGTGCACGCGCCTAAAATGTGATTCAACTTCATTTTTTTTTCGTATTTTGATCTTTTTTAACTTTAAGTAACTAAAATGCCCCTATATTATATCCAAAATAACTATGGCCAAATTGACTTTTTTAAAAATTTCTTTTTGCATTTTTATCTCTTCTGTAAATACAAATTCTTTTATTCTTAGACATAATTATATTAAATATTAAAAAAAATTATATTTAAATATCTAATAATTAAGTTAATTAAAAATAAAACTAATTATAATTAATAATTAAGTTAATTAAATTAAAACTAAACTGCATTTTTCGCCCCCTTTTTCGCTGGAAACTTCTCTATAAATTTCCAACACCATCCCGATGAGTTTTCAACCCACCAATGGTATCATTCGAATCCTCTCTTCAAGAGGAATATTGTCATACCTTCAATTTGAGTTTTCATCAACCGGAGAGACTGGGCTTAAACCACGACCGCCGAACCTGTTTGCCGTCGATTCATGCCCGTCCAGATGAATCCCATCGCAGACTCCCACCATCCGACTCATCTCTTCAAGACGATTCTAGCGAAAGCGGCCTCACTTATTTTAATAAAGTATTTGCGGAGATTCGACGGTTTGAAGAATATATAAGCAATACAAGAAATATAATATTTAACCATGGCTAATTATCATGGTCAATAAAGAATAGCTGTAGCAAATAGTCATTGGCAACGGCTATGCAACGATTGTCAGTTGTAGTTTTTACAAGGGTAGCTAAAATATTTCTCATAGCTAAACGCCATGGCAAAAAATTTTCATGATGGAAAAGCTAGTTTTTGTACATCGATTTTATTTAACCGTGATTAATAATAGTTATTTACCATGTTTTTTAGCCATGGCTCTTAATATTAAGCCGATAGTAATTTTTTTTTCTAGTACAAAAAAATATTTGTATTTTTTTAAACAATTAAAGGTCTTTATAATTATGATAAATTCTCGGAGATCTCATTGTAATTTTACCCTAAATTCCTTTATGCTAACATTATGATGATATGTAAAAAATAGTGAAACAATATTATCCAAAGAATATATATGTTAAAACAATCAAAGAAACTATTGTTATGATCAATTTTATTTTTTTAATAATCATTCAATTTATATTTTAATTTTATTGAAAGCAATCTTATATTTAGCAATGTGGGTTGGGCAGATTTTATTAACCCAAAAAGGAAAGTTTTTAGTCTTTAATTATATATAAGAATACTGCTATAAATTATATTATGATTTGATCAAATTTTACTTTCATATTTCATAGTTATATAATATGTTTAATTAAATTTTCTAGTAAATAGTTTAATATGGTAAAACAGATTAATTTATAATATATGTTTAATGAAAAAATTAACTACTAAAATGAGATTAATATATATGAATAATAAAAAGCTGTTTACTACATGATCAATAATATAGTACTTTGCATCTAATCAAAGTATTATTACATATATGCCTAGTTTTAGGACATTGAACAAAAAATATTTTTAAGTAAAAATTAAAATTATTAATGATCAAAATTTTCAAAGTTTAGTAATAATAACTTAAAGGGTGAATTACAATGGGCTTCTATGAGATTTGTCATAATTACAACTATCATTTCATTGTTTGAAAAATTATAAATACCCCATGAGATTAACAGTCATATGATAAATATCCCATACAATAGACTGTTACAATGGGTATTTGTTAGACAACTGTTACTTTTAGGGAATATTTATAATTTTCAAACCATGAGAAATAATTAGATTGCCAGATGAAATATTACTTTTAGTTATTTTGCTAAATGAAATATTACTTATAAAGTAAATCAAAAAAAATATTTAAAAAATCTCAAAACCATACTGAAAAATCTCAAAATCAACCAAAATCAATCATTCTAATAACCATATCAAATTCCGAAAAATTCCTATATACCTAACCAATCAAAATAACACAAAAAATACCAAATAATTTCATAAATTTATAATATATAAAAATACATAAAAAGGTATAAAATTCATAAATAAATACATAAAATCATGTCATCAAATACATAAAAACAACCTCGAAAATATTCTAAACATCAATTAAAATATAATTCAAAAATCGGGTCGATCACAACAATAATATTTATTACTTATTTTTTTCTTCTCTTTATTTCCTCGCCCACTTAGTTCTCAGTTTGCGTGGCTGCTAGAGTTCATGAAAAAGAACTAATTCCTTTGCATTATTTCCGGAGATTTGGGACTAATTCTTCCTTTATCACTATTAGAAAACAGGGTATCAGAGACCAAAATTTAGAGATGAAATTAAATCTGTCTTTATCAAAGACGGATTTAGAGAGAGAACTCTTTTTTATTATAAATTATTAATATTTTTTATTTTAGAGATGGATTTATAATTTCGATGAAATATATTATATTCCGTCTCTATTTCCGTCTCTGATATTGTTAAATGATTGCTTAAAAATCGAGATGGCTGAGACTTGGTTATTTCCATCTGTATTTCTATATATGGGAGAAATTTATCATTATAAGTAATTTATAGGTTACTAAAAAGCCAAGAAAGAGATTTGGTGGAGCGGCGAAGCCTCTCATATGTTAAATGGAAGGTGTGGGTTTGACTTTTTGGTACCCCATTTATGTTTGTTTTTCTTTTTTTTTAAAAAAAATAATTTCGTTAAAATCAATGAATTTTTAACGGAAGGACCAAAGTTGATGAAATATTTAAAACTTGAAGGACTAAGTTTGATGAAAAGAAAACATGAAGGACCAAATATAAGTGGCATATCTGGAGGACCAAAAGTGAAATTTACCCAAATCAACAACATTATTAGTTGAATGTATTAAGGTTTTGCTCCAGTAATAAAATTGAGGCTTCGTAATTAAATAATTATGATTTTGAGTCCCACATCGTATATAAATATTATATATAATTTATTTTTAATAATAGTATGTTATGTTGTTATTTCCTTTAAATATATTCGTTGATTAGAAATATTAGTGTGTTGAATTAATATATTCGTTTTAATGTACTAAATAATGTAGTGATGCATTGAATCTTATCCACCAAAATTGGACGTTTCTTCGCTACCTTTGGTATGTTGTCAAGGAGAATACTCAAACGACGCTCTATGTGTATTCACGTTTTTCGGTTATGGAAATCTTTTATTTGAATCAGATCTGATCGAATCGTCAATTAATTCTCTTGTTATGCGATAGTTCACTCTCCTAAAATCGTATCCTATCACATGCTGTATAATTGGTTTAGATTTGACCAGGCTCGATCCGGATTAAAATTTTCTATGAAATAAAAATAATAAATGAAGAAGTTAAATGACTTTTAGGTTTATGATTAACCAAGATTAGTTAAATGCTCTAAGATTAATGAATAATTATCAGAAAAAGAAATAAAATGAATGCGTTTGCCGGGAGTCGAACCCGGGTCTATTGCTTGGAAGGCAATTATCCTAACCGTTGGACTACAAACGCTGATTGTGCAATCAGAATATCTATTATGTTTATTTTCGAGGTTAATCCATTACAATTATATCATAAATTTCAATTATCAATAATTAATATTTATAAATTATTAATATCAAATATTTATAATTAATCAATAATTACTATGAACATTGACCAATACTATTAATGTGGGTGTTATCGATCAATTAGCTAAGACTTTTTTAATTTAAATCTTAAATTATGGAATTTTCATTTACGATTCTTATTACTTTCATAGTCTTAATAGTGTCAATATTTGTAATAGAAGTTATCATTAAAAATAATTAGTCGCAAAAATGAGATATAAAATTGTCACTATTAATAATTAACAGCACATATATAGTGACAATGCCGTAGCAACAAATATAATTGCCGTTCTATTTGTATGTTAATATAAATATATAACTATTATCTATAACGATAATTTAAAAACAATATTTTTGGTTAATAATTACATTGTGATAAGCTGTAAAAAAATAATTATACTATGATAAAATTAAAATTATTTATTATTTACTATCTATATTATTATAATTTTAAATTTTTATTTAATATTTTATCACTAATATATATATATATAGCACCGACATACAAAGATACCATCCCAAATAGTCCAATATTTTTGCACTTTCCTGCTGCAGTTGGTCACATGACATTGTATGCTTTGGGATGGTAATAGGGCAAGTCTGGGACGAGTTTGTCAAAATTCGCTACTCGTCGGGTGGATCCAATGGCCTGTAGATTCAGTTAATATTTTTAAATTATTAAATAAATAGTTTTTTAAAAAAATAATATTATCATAATTTTATAAATATGAGTTGAAAGGTTAATATACTTTTTATTTAAATATATGTGCATTTTTTTTTGGGTATTAAAATATTAAATTTTTGGAATAAACTTTAAAATATTTATAAACTATTTATATCATTATTCTAATTTATAAAAATATTAAGTTTATGTATTATATATAAGTATAAATATTTTTTACATATTTTCTATATATGTAAAAATATATGTTGTATAAATACACTATAAAAAAAAAAAAGTTTCCACTACACTATAGATGACCACGGATTAAAAGTCGTGGTAAATCAATAATATTAACTACGGTTAAAAAAAATCAAAGCAAAAATTTAGATTTTTACCATAATTAATCAATATTCGCCTTAGTTTTTAGTCATAGCCAAAACATTTGCCATGATTTTGGCCACATCTGCAGAAACAACGGGTAATTGTCGTTGCGAAACCGTAGTTAATTTTTATTTGCCACAATTTTTTTCTTTTAACTATAGTAATTTACCGTAGTGAAAGATCATATTTTTCCTAGTGATATATATAAAAAGGAGTTACATTATCTGAAGTAAAGATTGTTCCCCAAATCTACTCTCCAAATTTTTTCCAATGGCTTGAAGCGTATTATTGAATATGGATGCGTAATTCTCTCCAGACTTGTGGAACAAAATTACGGTTCATCTTGAAATATGGTATCAAGGTTTGAAGATTTGACACAAGGGAAGACGTAAAACCAAGGTGTTATAGAGTTTTGTCGTGACATAAAGCTTTTGAACTTGCTTTGTTGTGAATTTGTTGTAGTATGCAGCCGAGGCCCTTATCATAGGCATGAACAAGGTTTAGATTTATACGGATCAATCAGCTAACAGAATGTACTTGAACATACTTTGGCTCAATTATTCAATCTCGAAAAAAAATTATATTTATATTGAATCGACCTATGGAAATGCATAAGACCGGAATTCAGTGTGGGTTTATTGTGAATTTATTATTTTGAAAATATTCCAAATTTATTATAAATTTTAATTTGAAATTCAATTATTAATTATTTATTTGAATTTTTAATCAATAATTTATTTCAAAATATTTTGTGTCAACACACATATTAAATTCATCAAAGAATAATAAAATATTCAGGTTCGTTATACCAATAAAAAAAAGACCAAATTATAAAGAAAATGAAACACATCACATCTTATGTTAATTTTCACATCACTGTTTCATTCCAACCTAATCAGCGTACTTTGATATTATGAGGCCAGAAATGAATCAGCATTTATACATTAGGCCACCACAGGAGCATGTGGCCTTAGAAATTTCAGACATAATATATATATATATATATATATATGATAAATTTTATCCAGATCTCAAGAAATTTATTTAATTATTTTAAATATTTAAATTATGCTACATAAGTTTGTTCCTCATGTAACTCATTTCGATAGGATTTCAGTGAATTTTATATATAACAATTTTAAAAATACATCTTAAAGCCCTGTCACTTTCTTTGGACTTGTTAAGGGACGGACAATATTTAAATTTGGACACATTCTAATAACTAATATACAGATCGAACCAATAATTTTATATTAGACCCGAATTCGAACATGTACTCATTAAAATAAGCATTTTAATTATGGGTAGGGTTTAGATCCTAAAATATTTGTGAGTATAAGTGTTGCACGGTCGAAATCTATAGTGAATTAAAATTTCAATGAATTTTTAGACTTTTTTATATATCAATGGGCTCGATTTACTTGTCATTTAAAATTCTTAATTTTTGTGCTGTTTTTATTATTTTTTTTTATGGATTGATATTTGGAAAAAAGATTTCCAAAGTCTTCCATCGTTATTTTCCGTGTTGACATTTCCAAATTAAGTTTACGATAAAATTAGTTTACGAACAATTTTACCCCTATGAGTGCATATGGACTAAAACTGCCTTTCAAAAGTTGCATATATAATTGTCCGAAAATTTGCCAGAGGACTAAAAGTAAGCAATATCGTAAGTTACTGGATCTAAACAAAAATGAACATAGTTATCGAACTAAAATTAAAATTAGGCATACTTAGCGGACTAAAATAATGTTTTTTTCTTTATTTTATCGATTGAAAGTTGGTGAAATATTTCTATTAAATTAATTCAATAATATGTTATGGTGATATCATTATATAAAAAAAATGTGTATAATATAATATTTATATAAAAATTACAGATATATATAGAGAGAGAAAATAAGAGAAAACAGATCACACTAAGAAACACCAATTTCTTCCTTTGTTGTCATAATCACAAGCTGAAAAGAAGTAAAAAAATAGGGAATTTCAATTCTAAAATGGCAATAAACTAACAAATGGAGAATTTAGCATTGGAAGTATTTTTAGGTATTTTCTATTTTGTTCTTTAGTTTAAAAAAAGAAAATAAAAAATCAGAAAATGCTCAACGGAGTGAGATCTGTGTCAACTGAGCGGCGGAGTCGGAGAATGGCGATGGCCTGGCGTTTTGCAGCAATGAGCGACGACGAGATGCGGCGACGTGCGTCTTTGGCTGAGGGGAAGAAAGAAAGAAATGAGCAGATTGTCGTTGTTGAGAAAAAAGGATCTGTGTCTCAGCCGAGCAACAATGGAGGGGAGAGAGGGAGAGAGGGTGTTGTCGGTGCATTAAATGTGATGGATTTGGTACACTGCCATGCCATAAATTTGGTGGGTGAGTGTCTAAAAAAGGGCATAATAGGCAAGCGATTTGGGCAAACGAGAAATCCTGACAATTGGGATGGCTATCAAAGCTGGCTGAGCGGGGATGAAAATGCAGCCCACAATCAGACAATGTATCGGGCTTCATTAAGTAACCGACGGGCTAACAAGGAAAAGCCCAAATATCTACTTAGTGTTTGGATTTGTAATTTGGATGTCTTGTTTCGGTATTTTGGAGATAGAATTAGAAAAATAGAGATAAATAAGTATGTGTTTGAAACAGATGGTATATTTGGATTTGTGTTTTGATATAATATAAAATAGTTTAAAATAAGTTGTGTATGTGTGATGTTGGGATATAGGAGACAAAAGTTACTGTTGATTGTCAAATCATCTCTTTTATATGTATATTTATTAATATAATTGTGTATGTACAGTATTTTATTTGTTAGTGAAATATAGTATATAAATTGTTATTATGTAATTTTCTTTGTTAAGGTTTTCTTTTTACATTTTAAATAATTATTACAAATTCAATGAATAATTAAATGCATTGTCGTATTGTCTCCAAAAATTACGCTTTATATTTGGATTGAAAAAATATAATATATAAAATTTGAATAATATATATTTTTAATTAAGTATGTATTATTGGTATATTGTCTTCAATTTTTAAATTTCTCAAATATTTCACAGAAGTATTAAAAATTTTGAGTACAAAATATTTAAATAGTGTAAGTTAAAAAAATTTGTAATTAATATATAGTAGATTGAAGTATAGTAATGTGTTGAAAATACATTCGTAAAACTTTATATTCGGATTGATTAATTATAATTGATAATTGAAGTAATGAAAAATATGAATTTCATACATAGTACTGATCTATTATCCTCAGTATACAAAACTAAGTAATTTATTGAGGTCGAAATTTTTTAAATATTTTTACTCAGTAACATTGATTGTAAATATTTTTATATCAATATTTTTGTAAGTTAAAAATTAATTTTTATATATAATTATTGCTTAGATTTAACATATAGTATATATATTAAATAATATATAATATATATTATATAGATAATTTAGAAAAAATAACTATACCTCATTTGCTTTGGTGTGGAGTTTATTTATTTATATTAAATAATAATTAAAAATTGAATGAATAATTACATGCACTACATTATTATGTTGAAAATGATTTCGTTCGCCTTTATATTCGCGATGAAAATATTTAATTGATAAATTGAACAATAAGTACTTTGCATTATGCATACAATAATAATATACTGTCCAAAATTTTCATTATTTGAAAAAATATTTCGTTCAAATAGAAAACTATATTGAGTCCATAATATCTGAATAGTTAAAGTTGAATCAATTAGCATTTATTAGTTAAAAAAGAACAATTAAAATATTTTATTCGTAACATATAAGGTTGTCAAGTTCTACGGAATTGCCCAAGTGTAATTACATAATTGCACGATATATAAGAAACGAATGGATTTGACACTCACAAATTGCTCGAGTAGTTGTTTTCTTTTTACTGATTAAATCAACCTTTGACTTAGAAGTTTCACAAGCGGGCATTGTATGCATAAGGACTGTCACGATGTCGTGGTGGGAGTCCATGTGGTCGCCGTGAGCGTGCTGTGCTGTCTCCCTCACTATACGTCTGGGCACCCCGATCAGACTGCACACCAAACTGACGAATATAGTCAGTCCATGATCCAATCCCCCCCACTTCCGATCCCATGTCGAGACTAAGTCGTGCAGCTAATGAGGTATTGCGTGCTAACGCTGAGCCACCATCTCCATGAGCTACATATTCCACTGCATCCTAACTGTCGATGTGTGTATGTGTCTATAACAATGTGGCAGTAGAATCCGATATAACAATAGGTGCATCCTCGCCTCCTCTCACCAGATTACACACGGTGTTACCACTATCGTCATTTTCTGCTTCGTTCTGCGCCTCAGTAGGAACACCAGGCAATATGATGGGCCCCCACGCCTCTAGCATGCTGGGATGATGTGGCTCTGGGTACTGATAGTACCATCTAGCCAATGAAAAATGCTGCAAAATGGTCCAATTAATAATTTATTGGCGTTGTAAATTATAATAGTAATTTTAAACGGTAATTGTTAGGTAGATGTTATCATATAAAATAACACGACGTACCCGTGACGCACGTGGTCGTAGCTTTAATGGAAACACCGTAACAAATATTTCAATATCATAATAAATCCCTGGTATCTGAGTGATTTCGTGGAACTGGCGAAATCGACTTTTAAACTCGTAGAATTTATCACGGACTTGGTCACATGTGTAAGGATATCCAAATTGTCTTCGTAATCCACATGCCCAATGACACCATTTGCACCTCCGCACGTGCATCGTCTCTCATAGGCGCCCGAGTATTATCGTCAAGTATCATCACCATGAAGCGCTGCTCAATATTTGTGAAAATCCATCACTCTCCAGATATCTACGATATGCCATGGCTGCAAAGAATTAAGATTATAAAATAATTATTATGCAACATCGCATCACGTGTACGGTTGAAAATGTAAAAAAATGTCAATTTTGCTTGAACTACTATCTAAACAGTTTTACAATGGTGAACAATCAAGCACATATCATCCTTCATGCAAATACTACTAAATGATCTTATAGCATAACATTCCAAGACAGTGAAAATTGGATAGTAGTTTTAATAGTTTACATATGAATCAACATTGTCCACTACGTTCATTGCTAGTTTGGACGGTTGGTTGCCCACATTTTCATCGCTATGCTATCTCGAAGGTTGCGTTGGGCTTCTATCTCATAAGTGGTTGGATGTTCCCTATGGTAGAATAAATCTATATTAGGTTGAATGTCTTCATTTGGTTCGTTGAATATGATGTCATCGTTGCTAAACCTACTGATGAAGTTATGAAGGGTGCAACATGCAATTACTATATCGACCTGGTGGTTCTGAGGTAGCTCAGCATCCCCCAGTATAGTATTGAAAAATGTTTCTTCAGTACACCGAAGCATCGTTCAATTACATTTCCCAACCTTGAATGTGCATGGTTAAACATGTCTTGTGGGGTATGATATTGGCGACCTTGTCCCCTCCACTCAGATAGGTGATACCTTGTTCCTCGATAAGGGGTCAGAAAACATTGGTAGTTTGCGAACCCCGCGTGTACCAAATAATATTTACCTGCATTGTCACAAGGCATCGTCATAAAAGGAACCGCTAGTGCCACGTATTTTACCCTTAAACAAGATGGTAGGTGGAATGTAATTTATATATTATAATGCTCACCGATCGAAGGGAAAGCAAAATTCCGGTCCTGTTAAACTACATGGTCCAGGACATGGGCATCGACCGCACTTCCTTCCCACCCAGCATACGCATAAGTGAAATTCATATCAAAATCACATATTACTATTACGTTTTGTGCTAGGCGGCCTTTTCGCGATCTGTATCGATTTTGGTCAACTTAGGGGACCCAGGCAGGTACCAACGTTCCGTTCATCGCTCTGACGCAATCCTACATCAATGTTAACAATTATGTATAGTTACATGCATGAAATAGTATGTCGAACCAGCTTGCATTAATTACGCGGTTATGAAGACGATGAGATGGTGTTACGAAAATGATAGATGTGGTACGTACCTTGAAGTATGGGTTGAAATCTGAGTTATTTGCCACTCTTGGATGTGTGCATGTAAAATTTGGATGAGTTATTAGTTCTAGCGCCATTGCGCACAAGGTAGAAAGCACTAGAAAGAATCTACGATTAATATTCTCCAATGAGTGTTGAAATTGCTCCATGTTGTCGTGGTATCTTTTATACATGTCGACCGTTTGCATGAAGAGTGCAACCTTCTCAATTGAGGTAACCCTGGACGTCTAACCATGAGGCAGTAACCGTCTAGTAGTCAATGCATCAACCAAAGCATAAAAGCATGGCTTTGTCATGCGAATGTTGTCAAAAAACCTTTCCTGGTGTGGGGTCGTCATAATCTCCACAACCCTTCCTACTCCTTGTAGTGCAGATGTGTTACGCGGCATATTTTTCTCTAAATAAGTTTGGGCATATTAAATCTCTGAATGCGTAAAATTCCTCTAGAACATCAGATTCGTTACTTCCTGGAATCCCTGGGGTCCCCGGACTTTCGCTTGCGGAGTTCGACTCTAAATCTCCACCAACTCCGGAGCTTGCCATATATCTGATCGTTGCTGTATTACTAAACATAAACAAGACAAATTAGTGTGTAAGTTACATGTAGTAGACGCCCGTCGGCTGGGGACATGAAAATACTTAACAAGCATGGGTACTTGGTATGGGTGCAATCTAAGTAAATCGGTATGACATACATGCACGAATACACATAAGGAAATCAGTTTTTTTTCAATTTTGTAACAGTCTGGCAATATAGTCACTTGCCCAAAGAGTACAACCAGCGGAGTTTATTCTCGTCGTTAAGACGTAAGAAGATTGTGCGCGTGTTGTGACTGTGAAAACGCTCTAATGCGGTGGTTAAGACGATGCCTGGTAGATCGTTAAACTTTGCCAACTCGTCTACGCACCATCCAATGGATTCAATTGCTTTAAGCCCGATGGGGTCAATCTTCTCTTAAAGTGATTCATTCAACTTATCCATGGTCTCACACTTCTTAGCTTGCAACTCACGGGCTACTCGTCGGAACCGACGCCCGCTTCCAGACGCGCCAGCGGACGCCTGTAATGGTCCTCGGGAAGAAAAGTATTCGTCTAGGGACGTCATGGGAGCAGATTGAGAGAATGTTGTATCTTTGTACTCATCTCGTGACCGGCGGCTGCACGATTGTGTGCCATCCATCTGTTCATCGTCTATGTGGTTGGTGCTCTGGATTATCCTATGTTGTTGTGATGACAAACGCGCGAGCCCACCAGATGCGGTGTTTTGAGAGAACATTTGAGTGTACAGGTCAAAGCATTGAAGCCCATGCTCAACTATTTTTTTATATTCTGGATTTTCCTGCATTCATTCGCATTGTCAAGATATGTAATCAGTTTGTGAATCTTTAAGGACACTGCAACCAAGAGAAGCTTCGTGGAAAAATAGGTGGTTAAACGAAGATAGAACAACAACACGAGTAGATGTTTACCGGTACAACTCTTCCACGTGTCCTGCATCGTCTGTTAGGGTATTTCTTTCTGAATCCCATCCCCACCCAGTCCCCCTATTTAAAATTTTATTTAATAAACGCCAAGCACGACATAGCCTGTTAAGTTTACCCTTAAGTTGTACCGTCGTAAGAAGACAACCCTGACTCATAACCGAGTTCATTCGCTCGGTTACACGAGCCTAGACTGATGGTGGAAATGTGGAAGATTGGAGTCGGTGTATGATGAACTCCTCGTGCATTAACTCAATGAACACGCGTTCCATTTTCGTGTTCCATAACACTTTATCGTACTGAGATGAGTGGGAGGAACCAGCGTCATTTGGGTGTTGCATTTTTGTGGGTTGTCTTATATATCAAAGTGCCGTAATAAATAAGTACAATCATTTATATATCCATAAAGAAAAAAACTGCCACACGTCATAAAGGGTTGGAATTATAAACAAACAATCATTATCTCACTAATGAGTTAGTAGAACATAAAACCATATGTTATTATTTCTATTAAAGTACAATATTTATAATTTTTTATTATTTAATAAAGTATATATAAAATAATAAGTTAATTATTAAAATTATAAAAAATATAGTGAAAAAAAATGAATGAAATTTTTTTTATAAAAAAAAATAACTATTGAAAGATAGTAAATGAATTTAATAAATAAAGTAATTATTCAAATTAAATATTAAAATTAGCATATCAAAACAATTGAGACGTCAATTTACCGCTTTTCAATTATATATAATAAAGATAAAAATCGTATAAAAAAAATACCCCTCTACTATTAAATTTAATCAATACCTATTATATATTAAAAACAACACTTACTATTAAATAGAAAGGGAGTTTTTATACCACCTTCGTAGTACAAATGGGCAAATTGACTAACATTATTTTTAAAATTTCACTTTTAACAGGCAAGCTACATTTTTGTTGTATAAAATTTATTGATATTCACCAATTATAATAATTTATAATTATTTCAATAACTATATTTTGGCTGGAATTTTACCAGCTTTAATGATGATAATTTTTATTTTTTCTCATTTTAAGACACGAAAATATTAATTTGTTACGCAAATTATAAAATTATGGTTTAAAAACAACTAGACCACGAAAATTCTATGAAAATTAATTTTAGAATGTGTGAATTAATCACTCTAACATTGAACTTATATTTATATGTTGAATCAGTATTAATATCTCAATATATATATTCTATATATATATATATTTGAAGGAAATATTTCGATCAAAATTCAATAATTTTGACTCAATTGCTGATTTTAAAAAAGGCACATAACACTTTTTTGTTAAAAAAGAAACAACAGCCAAACTCAACATCTATCATTAATTAAATTGGAAAACAACCATCTAACCCTTATACTTTTTTGGTGTGAAACAAGTAAAAAGTAGCAATTTTTTTTAATTAAATTAACATACATAAAATATATATTTACTGATAACATCTACATTACCACAAAAAGAATAAAACAAGACAAATTTTGCTTAGTTATAGGTTCCAATTCCTTATATCTATAACAGAAAGTTATATATATAACCACATATTTTTATTCGATGTGCTTATGCGGTGCAACATATTTTAATGAAATACTATCTTGAACAAAATATGAGAACGTTAAGAACAAAGTAAGCAAACACTGAGACCAAGTTTATCAAATAGAAAATGTAAGTATACAAGTGTGCTCGTGCAGACAATGAACAAAACATGTGATATGTTACTATTATTGAATTCAACAACATCATGGTTTTAATTCGCAGAAAGGTGAACTATAAACTAGACAGAACTTTAATGTATAAATTGGCAGCAGAAGTGCAACAACATTAAACAAAGGTAGGATGAAAGCAGCACTTTGTTGGGTGAAAAAATGTAAATTGTGCCAACTTAAAGAAAGAGAAAATATAATTTTCAATTCATAGACGTGTATAATTGTTTAGCACTTATAATTGTCAATTTGTAGAAGTGTATAATTTTCTATTGTGCATTTAGAGAAGATCAATATCTTTAATCTATACATCTAGCCATGACAACCTCATTTCCCAGTAAACAGTAAAACATTATGCTAAAACGTGCAGTACTTTTCTTCTTAGTGCATAGGTACATCAAAATTTTAAATTGAGGCTATTGAAGTATGGATGAGGGAATGAAATATAAAGAAACCAGAAATAATTTCCCAAAAAAGAAGGGCACTGCATGTCTAGAGCATATTCATTGATTGATCATATCATGTTCATGGTCTTACACAATCTAGACAACTGCTTCAAGCTAATGGAAAGCCGTGCAGTGAGTAATATCTTCACTCTGGAAGTTTGAAGTTTGAACACCGACTCATATGCCTTCCTTAGGAGCAGTAAGTAATGTTTTTGTTTTTTCTACTATTGTCTTTTTTACCAATCAATTTCTCCGGTCTGTTGTCTTAATGCATGTATGTGGCTCAATGAAATCTAAGTGCTATCATGCATAAGGAATGGGATTAGAACACTTCAAGTGCACGCTAAAACATTATGCATGAAGGCGCAATTAATAAATCTAAAATGCATCTGTCACCATAGTAACAATTAGACAACAGCTCAAAGGTGAAAACTGATTTAGGACCCACCTTAAAGGGCACACAGAGATTACTTGATACAAACTTAAGCTAATATAACTACAAGGTTCAGAAATCATGATGCCTAGTCACTTTAATTTCATTGTACTTCTCCCTAATTCATTCATCTGACAACACTAAAAATGCCTCTTTGTATGAGCTACATGGATATTGAGAAAGGTGGGCAATTACTTGGCACAGTGAGTGTTAGAGATGATAGTTACCAAAACAATCCAGTACTCAACTAAAAGAAACAAAACAGGGAACTACCGGACGCACTCCACAACCAATTCTCCGATTAATCACACAGACAAAAGAAAATGAAGAATATCTACTATTATAAACAGTAAATATGTTCAACGGCTACAAAAATTGAAAGATATCATAAGACAGAACTAACATAGAAAGCAACTTAACCTAGTGATAACTGTATTAACAAACATAAATCATCACTACAGATCACAAACATCAGATTGTTATGAAGGAAATAAAAACACATCCTTGAATTCAAATATAGGCCATTCAGTTTTACTCACCGGGAAAAGGTACTGAGGTTTTGCTTTTACTGGCAGCTTCAGAACCTTATAAAATGGGATCTGAATCTTATAACGCTCTGATTTAGCAATATGAACTATGAAAGCTTGAATGTAGTGTTTATATCACACTATATATGGTATATATAGAGAGACAACTGTTTGCAGATTGTTGTAGATGCAGAATTGTTCCACTGTGCAACGTGTGAATCAACAGGAACCTCAGAAAAAATTGAAAATCGGACAATAATTTAAAGAAGAAATCACTGTGCACCATGTGCAAGAATAGAAAAATCAGGAATCATTGCAGACAATAATTTACTGAAGGTCACTACTGTTGAATTGTACATACTTTACAGTATAATACATCCAAACCCAACTCTCTAATCTTTAGAAAATTCAGAAATCAAAAATTGAATGGAAGAAAGCATGCAATTAAAGTAAAAGAACAAGAACTTTTCGGCAAATTTAACAGGCCTAAATCAGCCTTTTCGCTTGATTGACGCGGTGTGTGGAATGGGGACTAGGTGGCGCGTGAGATACCAATTCCAACAGCCGGCAACACACCTTTGACGTGAATGGCGAGTGGCGACGGACTCCAACGGAGTTTGTGGCGAGTTCATCGTAACACCATCGTGGTGGGAGGATGCAGGTGATGGTGGCGCTAGGGCTGCGCTATCGGTGGAGTTCATATAACTACGCCGTAGTGGGGTCCAACGCCGGTGATGGCGGCGCTGGGCCTGTGCTCGGTTCAGATCGATGGAGGAATGGGTAGGTAGAGAAAGTTGAAGTCGAATGAGAGAAGAGCTACAATTTTACGTTTTTAAAAAAAAAGATTTCAGTTATGGGCTATGGGCTATGGGCCTATAAAATTTAAAAAAAAAACAAAGGTTAGTAGGCCAATTTCTCTTTTTACACCCAATCAAGGTGCAAAAACTAAAACTAAACATTCCTAGTATTTTGGCCCATCTCGAAAATGGACCAAAATCTAAATCCAAACACAGTTATATTATCTCTAACACACACTTATTTATCTTTATTTTTCTTTCTCTATCTCCACAAAGCACAACAAAACACTCAGAAAATAAATCCAAATACTATGCTAGGTTTTCGCATGCAGGTAAACATGGCCTTAGAGAATTGAATGTTCCATGGATTATTTTATTGAACAAGTCTTGAAACAACATATGTCCTCCAAGATTGTTGAACAATCACTTTACCTAACAATTTAAGTTATTATGAATTTTTAATACTAAATAAGGTAAATTATTGATATTTTCAAGAATTGGGAAAAAGTACACGAACATTTTATATCTTTTATAAAATTACAAATGCACTCCTAAAGGCTATAGTTGTAACTACTATTAAACAAAGCTTACACAAACACCATTTGGAAAAATATTACACTAATACCTTTCACGAAGTGTAGTTGTAATTTTATAAACAACAATGAATATTTGTGTATTTTGGTATAATTTCAAAAAATGTTAAGGTAATTTACCATATTTAATGTTGTAATTTTGATGGAAACACATAGAATTGAAACAACAGCACAATGAATTCTTTTTTTTAAAATTTTTTCAGTTTCATTTGGAGTATTGAATGTCATTATTTGGTCAAATGAAACAGCAACAAATTTTAAATGCTGCTTTTATGCCTTTAATCGGTTTTGGATGGGGAATTCATTGCAATTAAGTTTTTTTTTTTTAATTGTTGTTGTTATTGCTGGGTTTTGCCTTGCCTATATAAGGTTTATCATTTCTCCTTTTTCCAACAACACAACAACAACTGAACTCTCAAATTTCGAGATTTCTCTCCCTCTCTCTCTCTCGGCTTCTATAAAAATTTTAAGATTTGAGCTATAAAGTTTTGATTACAAGCTTTTTTGAGTGTTTGATCGAGGTATTCTTCGGTATAATGCTAAAATCGAAAGAGCTGCAACCGTCTTATTTTGAAAGAAATTACGTTGCACCCGGTGCACTATTGATACGAGACGTATATTTTCTTCAAGGCAAATAGTAATTTTGCTATTCAGTTAAATTAACGATTATACTTGGATTGAGAACTGTTATGATGTAATTCTCCTTGTAAGTTTTTTATTTAATTTTTTGGAAAAATCTCATAATACCTCCCTGTGTTATGCCAAAATTGCACGGAACTTACCTATGTTAAATAAATAGCCATAAAAGACCCTTTGAATTTTGAAATCCTGCAAATAATACCCCCTCCGTTCAAAAATTGACGGAAGGTGCTGTACACACGGGGGAAATGAGAGTGGGGGGCCATTTTTTCTCTATTTCAGCCTTTTTGATAGTATAAAATATCCAAAATACCCTTCCCCTCCCACTACATATATACTTAACTTCCTCCCACAAACATACTACACAAAATTCAGGTTTTGGGCTGCTGCAAGCTTACTTTTCTCCAGGTAAAAAAAAATTATAATTATTTATTTAACATTAATTATTTTTAAAATATTTATTTATGATATTTATTTATTGTTCTTTTTGTAGCATATATTTTGCTTATCGAAAATCCGCTTCGAAAGATGAAAAAATTGATTTACATTATAAAATTCAAAGTGTTATTGCCAAAAAAATGCCACAATTAGGGTTGTAGGTCCAAGCAAAGAAAATGAGGGGAATTTATTTTGTAATTGTAGAACAAATGAATGTATTTCTTTTTGTTGGTTGGACCCTATTAGTATTTTTGAAAAATTTTCACAGTCAACATCAACACAATCTACTAAATTTGAAGAAGAAGCCCAATCCAGACAGATGAAAATGGAGGATGATTTTGATGAAATACTGTCTGTATGCATGGATTTGACATCTAATATCAAGAGATTTGAAGCAAATGAACGAATGATGAAGGCGTCTTTTTTTAGTTCTTGTTGTTTTGCTTGTTGCAATATTATTCAAGTAGTTATATGTTGTAATTTAACGGATGTAGTTTGGATGTTCGCAATTGAAGTTGATTCCATTTTGGATGTATTTAAATTGATTCCCTATAACATATACTTGAAGAACAAAATAGTACCAAAAAAGCCAAAAAATATGAACAATTAAATTCCCTATAGTATAACAAAACACTTAGCTAAATAATCATTTACTTTAGCACAACAAAATACTTAAACAATACCATGTTAGATTACTAGGGCTTCGCCAAAACACTTAATACTTTATTGTACCACAATAAAACATACTTCATTGTACCACAATTTAAATAAAGCCCATCTTACATTGCAAAAGCTGCTGCCAAAATACTTAGTTATAACATATATTGTGCATAACATAACAAAAGACTTAAATTCCTCCAATGTTCATACCAAAGCACTTGCATGATGTGCATACAATTTTGCGGCATTTCAATCTTTCTTCCTAGATGCATCCTGCCCCTTAGATGAGCTTGACCTAGTGCTTGGCCTATACGATATTTTTCAACTGATTTTTAAAAGTTGGCTTGCTGGATCGACAACACTCTCTTTGGGAATCGGTACTCGTACTTTTGAACCTTCAGATTTTTTGTGTATGTTTGCTGATGTAGATACCGAGACTGGTTGTTTTCTCCTTCTTGGAGCATTAGATACCGACACATTGTTGTTGGATGGTGGTTAGCTAGTTGCAAGTGTTTGTTCAGGTCCTTGGGGCATCTAAACCAACAATACTTTGATTAATTTATAGGTGGAATATTATTATGAATGAAACGAAAGTCCAAGTTCTATAAATCTACTTACCTCAAACGACCTTGGTGGCACAAAAATTGGCCTTCTTAACCTTTGAAAAACTCCATGCATCTGTAGGATATGATAATTGATGTATGAATGTTAAGTAAATGATGGATTTTCATTTGTTTTTCAAGATATGAAAATTGTAACAAATACACCTGATTTGTCCTTGATTGTGAAGCTTGAGTTGATCCTGGCACCTAGATGCTTGTGGTGTCTGTAGGAAATGAATTTCCATCACATTTAGTGCATAATGAAAGCATTATTTAAACGAATACATACCTCATGAAGGGGAAATAGTGGTTCAGTTTGTGACTGTGCAAGCTGCAGAAGATATATGTAAGTTTAAATCAATTCTAATTATCAAAATTAATATTGAAGATTATTGAAAGGTACCTCTTCTGAAGGAAATAGTGGCTCAGGATGTGAAAATTGGTTATGACTATTAGGAGCAGGAATCTGCATAAGATATGTTTAAGTTAAAATCATCATAATATATGTGTAATTCATATTTAAAATATACCTCATTTAGGTTAATCCCTTCACTTGATTGTGGCATTTCTGCTGTATGTGATGCTTCTCCTCCATCTGTTGGAACATGTGGAAGCTGAAGAAAGACAGAAAAACTGTTAGAAATTACTATGAAATTATGTATTATATTAGTATATAAAGTTACAATACCTGTGTCTCTTGAGTTTGGATGAGGGGGTTTGGTGCAGCTTCTTTTATTGTGTCTTGTTTCGAGGCAGATACCACATGTGTGTGTTAAGCCCTTTCTTGACATTCTTCCAGTCTCTCTGATATCATTTGCATCCCTCCTCTTGACATTTTTTGGCCTACCCCCTTGGGCTTCACTGTTGGAGGAGCCACTTTACCAAGTGTTGAAACCTCAAAATCATGCATACCAGGCGCAGAATTTATCATGTGATTGTAGACTTTTAGATATGTTTACTTCTTCAAGTATGTGTCTACATAGTCCTCTACATTCAATCTATGGTAGTTGATTGCTGCAATTGCATGACAACATGGATATCCCACCAATTGAAACATACCACAGTTGCAATGTCTGTCATTCAAGTACACTATATGATTCTCCATAAAGTGCATGACTTCATACTTATCTTGACTTGCCCAAGTGGGGAAACAACGTCTGCTTTCAAGCCTTTGCTTCTCAATTTTTCTACGGATGTTTGGACACACATCACCATCATACTTTTCCATGCCTGTTCTCTTAATTTGAAGTCTTGCCATACATTTTCTTCTTATAGTTTCAAAGAAATCAATTATTGGCTGCTCTTATGCCTCAAGAATGTAGCTGTTGAATGACTCAGACAAGTTTTTCACTACTGTGTTACACTTAGTTCTTGCTGGAGAGAAACATCTTGCCCAATGTTGAGCATGCACCTCAGACAACCACTCATAAGTAGTCTGCAGTGATCCTACCTTTAGAGTCACTCTTTCAATTTCTGACATTATTCTCAAATGTTGCCACATTATAAGTAGAGGCTGCTTTCCAGAAAAGTTTTTTCAATTGTTGGCCCTTAAATTTTGCTTTGAAATTATTGTACAGGTGCTTTAAGCAAAATTTGTGCTCTGCATTTGGTGCTAGAGAACTAACTGCCTCAAACAGTCCCTTTTGTCTATCAGAAATGAAAGTCCATCCCTTCTCATCAGGTGATCCTATATCCCTTACAAAAGATTCAGAAACCATTCCTAAGAATCATACTTTTCTATTTCCACATAAGCCACAACAATTGGGTAAATATTGTCATTCCCATCTCTGCCTACTGCTGTCCACAAATTGCCCCCTGTAAATACTCTTTAAGAAACACCCATCAAGGCCAATTATTGGTCTACATCCATCTAAAAAGCCCTCTTTAAGACTAGACAGACAAAAGCACATCCTTTGGAGTATAGGTGGACTTAATTCTCTATTCACCTTCAATACCAAGGTACTTCTAGGATTATACTTATCCACAGTGGCACAATAATCATACAACCTTTCAAATTGCAGCTTTATGTTACCTTTGATCAATTGGAGTGCATATCTTTTAGCTCTTACACTTTGTGCAAACTGCAATCAATTTGAACATCACTCCTTATTTTGTTTTTTTAATGAGATTAAGCCTTCATTAGGATTGTCCCGAATGATATTCTCAATCCTCTTACCCAAGTACTTGTAGTTTACCTGCTTGTTTTCAATCAAGTGTGCACAAGTGTGTTTGCATTTGGTTGATTTTATCTGAAATGTGGTTGTTTTCATCACTTCAGATGCATGGATCCTCCAATCACATCCCCGTTGCAAGCGGTTGTTATCTTTTTCATCTCATTATGTTGGAATTTTAAGTCCCAATTCCTTCTAACGGCCCAATCCCTCAACACCTCCATGTATTTTTCCCTAGTTGGAAACTTCAATCCAACTGTTAAATCCTCATTCCCCAAGTCTGTCCTCTGATTCCACACTAAAAAACTAGGTCCCTCGTTATCTGAACCCCGACGTGAAACTAACTCATCCTCCTTTGATGCATCAGTAAACCAACCATCAACCTCAATATTCCTCTCATCCTCCTGCCTCTGTTCCTTGGCTGCCCTTTTCCTTTTTTTTTTATTCTTTCACAAATGTTCTTATTGTTCTGAATATTTTTATTGCATGGTCAAGTGGTATATGTTCAAATATATCATCATCTAGAGGACCCTCTAGATCTTCCAACATCCAAGAAGGACATTCAAATGTTATTGACCCCCTGGAACTGGAACTATTTCCATCCCCCTCTTCAACTCCCTGCTCCCCCTCACCCCTTTTAACTCCCTGCACCCCCTCTTCAACTCCATGCTCCCCCTCACCCCTTTCAACTCCAACCTGTTCCCCCTCACCACCATTAACTCCCTGTTCCCTCTCAACCTCTTCACTTATGTTAGTTTGTATATCCTCAAACAAAGGTGAAGTATTATCGGGATGGTGTATAGATTCATAATTGTGTAGAGAGGCTGCGTTATTTGTATGTTCAGAAGTATCAAAGTCAAATTCAGGGGCATTTATGGTTTCATCAAGAACTGGGCATTAATTTTAGCTTCTGGGTTTAAGAGCTCAAAGTCATCATGAAAAGAGAGTAATGGTATTTGTTCTTCTGTAAAAATGATATTACCCTGAGTATCAATAGCTACTAGAGGGCCCTGTTTTTCTTCAAAATATATAGGAATTACACTCAACCCCTTATAATCTCTCAGTAATTCTCTAATACCCTCATCCCCATTCAACATCCTAAGTCCATTATCTAAAGTGTGTCTAGGTGGCAATAATAAACAACCACATTTAGCCCCTTACCCCCTGCATTAACATACATTTCTACTAAGTTCCCATAATATAATCTCTCCTTATCCACATTTGGAAACCATACTCTACTACCACCTACATATTTAATTATAGGCACCAATTCAATTACACCACTAAGCCATATATCAAAATCAGCATAATCAACCAACACCATTCCGCAATTAAATATACAAATAAAAAATTCAGCAACCAACAAATACAAGTGGGGGACACAGCCCCTTTGTAGATAATTGTTAATTAAATGAGCAAGTAGGGACACAACACCTTTGCAGATAATTGTTAATTAAATGAGCAAGTGGGGACACAACCCCTTTGCAGATAACCCCTTTGCATAATTAAATGAACAAATATAAATACAACTTTTCAAGCAAATGGGGTTGGGTGTGGGGACCAACAGTGGAAGAATCCACTGTTCCAAACATTCGGTGAAAATTTTCAATAAATATTCGGTCGAAAAGGTAGGAAAATATACCTTTTCACACTGTTATGCCTCTGAATGTGTTGTCTCAACAGCTCAATTTTTAACGTATGATTTGTCACACAAATAAACTTATGATTATCAACTTATGAAACATACTAAATAATCTACAAGTTTTAAACAAGTTTATTTCTAAAGTGATGAATGTGATATTCTAACTTAAGAGATTTATGTCCACAACTTAAGAGATTTTTGCAAATCTGGAGGAACTCAAATTTGCATTGCATACCTCAATTTCTTAATGGTTCTATCTGAACCAACAATTCTCATCAGTAAGTGTTCAACCAACAATTTTTAATAGGTGAATGCACATCCCCACATCGTTCAAGTCTGCGGTTTTCAGTACCACTTCAAGTTATATAATCCATTCTATATGAAAATCTGATTCACAGACATTTACCTAACCATTCTGACACCTACACATACATTTACAGCCATCTAGAATTCTCTAATTATTTTTTACTGTTGAACTCTCTGATTTTTTATTATTGTTCCTATTGTCACCATTATCATCATAACTCTCGGATTTTACTGTTCTCAATAGAACTCTCGATTTTTTTTTATTACTTTTTCCTTCAAAATCACTCATCTAATGGTGACAATGGTATCACTACCTCTTGTATTTCTTTTATTAAGATGACAAAATACCAACAAAAGAGAATTCTGCAAGAAATCTAAATTCACAAACCCTAATTTTTACTTCGTCCTCCCAATCAATAGCTTCACAAAACTCGACCTTAAAGCTAAAACTACTAAACTTGTGCAAATAATGGAGAATTTTGCAAGATTTAAATCAAAAATTGCAAGCCCTAACCTGTCGGTGTCGTCGTCTTCCCCTCTTCTCCCAACTTCTGTTCGCGACGTCTGAAAAAAGAAAACAACAACTTCTCCCCCCCTCCCCCGTTTTTTACTGCATTAATAAGTAATAAGGACATAACGGAGAATTAAGAAAAAAATTAACTCCGTTAGATGACAGAGATGGAATTGGGCAAGTGAGAAATATTTACAATTATAGGGTTTTTTTTTTGCATATAAAAATAACATGGGGTTTTTTTGTCGAGTTTTCATAACACAGGGGGGTTTTATGCAATTTTCCCTTAATTTTTCTTTTCGTTAATAGCATTTCTAATTATTTTATGTTATTTGTTCCAACATGGCGTTAATTATTTTTTATTTCTAAATCCAATTGTTATATTTCAAAATGTTGTTTAAATTACATGAAATTGGAAAATTTCCAACAATCTTGAAGAAAATATATAGGTTTTGAAATCGGATTTTGTTTGTTAGTACAGTTTTGATAAAATGCTATTTAAACTCAGTATTTTGAACACTGCTTTTAGTTTCCTAATATACTTAAGATGGCCGAGTTGATTTCTATTGCAATTCCAATCACACCCAAGGTCGACTTGACCGATTTGCAGGACAAGTTTTCAAGCCAGTTTTCAAATTTTGGCAACAGTGAATGAAAATTTGGTTGACAATGAAATGATTCTTGTCAGTGATTCAGGTGACCAGACCTGAACCTACAGATATCGATCCCAGAATTGTTGAGATAGCGCAATGGACAGAGAGGGATCAAATAGGCAGAGGAGCGATTTTGTCAACCTTGTCAAATATGCTCTTCGATGTCTATTATTCTGATTCTTACATTGCTAAATCTTTGTGGGTTGAGTTGGATAAGAAATATAATACTGAAGAGCAGGGGCTCGAAAAATATTCTATTTTCAAGTTCATGCGGTATCAAATAGTTGAGGATCCGTCTATAGTTGAACAGACTCCTCAGATTATCAATCTTGAGCATGTTGTGGCTGATGCTGAGATGAAGTTTCCCGAGAAGTTTTTGGTCATGTCCATAGAGGACAAATTTCCCAAATCTTCGAAAAGTTTTGGCATGACACTCAAGCATCAGAAAGGGAGATTGTCTCTGGATGATTTTATGATTACTATCAGCATTGAGGAAGAACATAGAAATCAGACCCACAAGATTCCAGTTGAACATCAACTTTAGGCCAATCTAATTGTGGAAAAACAGAAAGTGTACAAGATTAACTTGAACTCAAAAACCATCAATAAAGGCAAGGCCTCCAAAAATAAGAAACCAAAAGCAAACAAACCATGCTGGAACTGTGGGCAGCTTGGACACTAGGCCAAGCTTTGTCCTAATAAAAAAGCCAAGCTGGACAGGCATTTGTCAACATGGTTGTGGGAGGTTCTAGCGTTGCAAGTACCTCAAGAGCAACTGGCGGATATGTATCTATACAATTCGAATTCCTGACTATTTACAAATCGTGTGATTAGTTGATTGACACTAGATCGAATGTGCACGTTTGTGTTGGTAAATCTCTCTTTTTGTCTTATCAGGCCATCAATGGAAGGACAGTAAGCAAGGGGAACTCCAGTACAACTGAAGTACTTGGGATAGGAAGCGTAGACTTGAATTTTCCTTCAAAGCGCATTCTATCGTTAAAAAGAGTTCATCATGTACCCACCGTCAGAAGAAACATTATTAGTGGTTCTATAATAGTTAGGGAGGGATATGAATTTGTTTTTAAATTTAATAAAGTTGTAATTCAACAATTTGGTATTTTTTGTTGGTAATATTATTCAAAGTTCGAGTTGAAAATAATAAAATGATGTTTCTAATTCTATTATATTGAATGTGAAATTTCTACTCTGTGGCATAATAGGTTAGATCATTTAAATCTTAATCAAAGCAAACAAATGATGAATTTGAATTTCATTCCTAGTCAAAATATTAAATGAAGTCACAAATATCAAGTTTGTGTAGAAGCTAAACAAGTTAGGAAACCCTATCAGTCAGTTGAAAGGGATTCAGAAACACTTGATTTAGTTTTGACCAAGGACCGCAAACAATATTTTATCACCGTTATAGATGATTGCAGTAGATATTGTTATGTGTTTCTCATGAAAAATAAGGATGAAGTCTTAAATAAATTTATTTATTTTTTAAAATGAAGCAAAAACTCAAAATGGTAAGAAACTTAAATGACTAAGGTCTGATAGAGGAGGAGAGTATGGGTTGAGAAAGTTCAATGAATATTGTCAAACTTTTGGCATTGTTCATGAAGAGACTCCTCCATATTCCCATTCGCTAATGGAATGGCTGAAAAAAAGAACACAACATTCAAAGACATGATTAATAGTCTCCTACTAACCTCATGCTATCAAAGTATCTGTGGGAAGAAGCTTTGAATACGGCTTGCCATATTCTGCATTGAGTCTTTCTGAAGCACAATACGAGTACTCATTTCGAGTTGTGGAAAGGTAGGAAACCAAGCCTCAAATACTTTCAAGTGTGGGGGTGCTTAGCAAAAGTGCTGGTCCTAGAACACAAATGAAAGAAATTCGGCCCTAAGACTGTCGATGTTGTGTTCTTGGGTTATGTGGAGATAATTTATACCCTAAGATTTCTAGTTATTAAATCAGAAATTCTATGCATTAAGGTCAAACAATAGTTCAATTTTGTGATACTATCTTTCTAGAAGATGTATTTCCTTTGAAAATAGGAATACCTGCAAATGTTTCATTTGATGATTCACTTGCCTCCACATCTATTCTTGAACATGTGAAAAATGTGACAAATGTGGGGGTTAGTCCTAATAGAACTAATCAGAGTCATAACCTAGACGGAGTAAGAGAGCTAGGGTTGTCAAGGATTTTGAAAGTGACTTTAGCACTTACAATATTGAGGATAATCCGATTACTTTCAAAGATGCTATGGCTTCTTCAGAAGCCAAGCAATGGAAAGAAGCTGTTAAAAGTGAGATGGACTCCATTGTTTCCAATGGTACATGGGTGCTAGTCGGTCTCCCTCCTGGGTGTACTACTATTGGGTGTAAGTGAATCTTTAGGAAGAAACTGAAACCTAATGGGATCATAGATAAGTTTAAAATCAGATTGGTAGCTAAAGGTTCTAAACAAAAGGAGGGAGTAGACTATTCCGATACCTATTCTCCGTTAGCCTAGTTGACTACAATCCAAGTGCTTATAGCACTTGCTTTGGTGTATGATCTCCCGATTCATCATATGGATGTGAAAATAGCCTTCTTGTATGGTAAACTTGAGGAAGAGATTTACATGGATCAACATGAGAGGTTTGTAGCTCATGGCAACGAGCATAAAGTTTGTAAATTTGTAAAGTCTCTATATGGACTTAAACAAGCACCCAAACAATGGCATGAAAAGTTTGATAAAACTATTCTTGCGTTTGGCTTCACTATAAATGAGAACGATAAGTATATATATTGTAAGGTTAAAGGAGACAAAATAATAATTATATGTTTGTATGTAGATGATATTCTGTTAATAGGATCATGTCTAGATATAATTACCGAAACTAAATCATTTTTGAAAAATAAGTTTGAAATGAAGGATATGAATGAGGCTAATGTGATTCTTGGCATCAAGTTGACTCGATCAACTGATGGAATAGTCATTTCTTAGTCTCATTATGTTGAGAAGATAATTAAAAAATTTAATTATCAAAACTATAGAATTGCTAAGACACCATATGATTCTTCTGTAGCTTTATTCAAAAATAAAAGTGGTGTTTCGATTGCACAACTAAGGTATTCTCAAATTTTGGGAGCTTACAGTATTTGGCAAATGGCACCAGACCAGATATATCCTTTTCTGTCTCTAAGCTGGCTAGATATACTAGTTTTTCTGACAAAATCCATTGGGGTGTTTTGGATAGATTACTAAGGTACCTAAAGGGCACGGTATCACTAGTCATACATTATGGAAGATTCTCTGCTATTCTTGAGGGATTTAGTGATGTCAGCTAGATAGCGAAAAACTCTGGGTGTAATGGGTGTTCAGGATATGGTTTTACCTTAGGTGGGGGAGCATTCTCTTGGAAGTCTGCAAAATAGACTTTGATAACCCGGTCTACATATGAAGCCAAGTTATATCATTGGATACGATTGGTATCGAGGTAGAATGACTATATGGGCTGTTAGCACAACTTCCCATTATAAGTCAACTTCTTCCATCGATTGTTGTTCATTGTGATACTATATGGTTTGGCAACCACAATAGTAAAGGTGAGGACTCGTGAACACAATCAAAATACCAAACGACACATCCAACTTAGACGCAAGTCTATAAGGGTCAGAAAGAGTAATTGGCATTAACTTTGTGGGAATAAAGGACAATGTGGCTGATCCTTTGGCGAAAGGATTGGATCCGTCACAAGTACATAAGTCCATATTGGGGATGGGACTGAAAACCCATCAGTGATGTATCTACAACGGCAACCCAACCTTCTAAGTGGAGATGCCATAAAGAAGGTTCAATGTGGTATTAACAAGTCGTAAGAGTATGTCAAAGCACCAAAATAGAATGATACTTTGTATCTGGAGTCTGTCCCATGAAATTCTGGAAGGTGCTGCTACTACAAGTATAATAAGAGTTTAACTCTGGATGGGGTCAAGTCTTATACGACGAGATGCTAGCAGTGCATCCCTAGAGAAGCCCAACTAAGTGAATGTCGTTGTTTGGCCGCAACTAAGGAATTGGGTTATTCTTGAAAACATTAATGAACAGGATCATGTAAGTGTCAACCTTAAAGATCAACACAAAGCCGATGGTTTGTTGTTACTAACAGACTTTGTCACACTCACAGGCTCAAATTCAAAGCTTAGTTCAATTTGATCTGGTGATAATTGACGTCAGATAACTTAGACAGTGGTTCAAATCGAAAGGTACCATTGTTGAAAGCAAATTACAGAAACTTGAGTGCACATCTATGAGTTTGTGGCAGATTGTTGTAATTTTGATGGAAACCCATAGAATTGAAACAACAACACATTCGAACTCCTTTTTCAAAATGTTTTCAATTTTATTTGGAGTATTGAATGTCATTATTTGGTCAAATGAAACAGCAACAAATTTCAAATGTTGCTTCAATGCCTTTGATCAATTTTGGATGGGGAATTCATTGCAATTAAGTTTTTTTTTTTAGTTGTTATTGTCGGGTTTTTCCTTGCCTATATAAGGCTTATCATTTCTCCTTTTTCCAACAACACAACAACAACTGGATTACAATTCGATTAAATTAACGATTACAATTGGACTGAGAATTGTTACGACACAATTCTTGTTGTAAGTTTTCGATTTAATTCTTCTTGTCAGTAATAGCGTTTCTAATTGTTTTATATTATTTGTTCCAACGTAACATTAATTGCTTTTAATTTCTAAATCCAATTATTATATTTCAAAACGGTGTTTAAGGTTTTGAAAATTTTCCAACATTTAATATCTTAACACAAGCTTCTTAAATGCCAATTTTACGCCATACTCAAATACAATATTAGACGAGCACTTTACCTAAAAGGTTAAGATATTATAGAGATGGGTCATAATACCTTAACAAAGGCGCTGCATATTTATATCACACAAGTGCATCTCCTTTAGATTCAAATTCAAACTTGTGAAAGTATAAATTGGAAGTTTTTAGCAACAACTAAAAAAAGTCTTGATGCATTTAATCTTTTGGAATTTCAATTACGATGTGTCTCTACAATATTAAGCCAAAATAGATATACGAAAGATTTAAGATTTAAGATTTAAGCCAAAATATATTTTGTTATTCGTACTATTTCTATTTTTATATTTTGTCATTAATTTTTTTTTTGTGTTAATTTACTATATCAACTCTACGAAATTTGCACTTTGTCATATATGATCATTTTTTTAATTGATTTTTCTACCAGAAAAACATCACATGTTGTGCATATGTGAAATATATCACAATCGCATGACCCTTAAATATCACATGTACACTTCATGTGATGTTTTTTTTTTTTTTTGGTCAGAAAACTTGGTTAAAAAATAATTAGAAATGACAAAGTACAAAATTTTATAAAGTTGAGAGAGTAAATTTATACAAAAAAACGTTTAAATACTAAAGTGTAAAAACGATTATAATTCAAAAGATAAAATATAATTTACCCACCATTTTATTATAGAAAATTCTTTATTTAAAAAGATTTGGGACACAGTAACATGTCGAGGATAATTTTTTTATTTTTTTTATCATTACCAAAATCAGGGTTGGGAAAGAAGAAATGGATATTTGATACAACCTTTTGATATTAAATTATGGTGAGGCATTTTAATTGGCAAACTTAAAGCAGAAAACAGCAAGGAAAAAAGACATAAATGCGTTTGCCGGGAGTCGAACCCGGGTCTATTGCTTGGAAGGCAATTATCCTAACCGTTGGACTACAAACGCTCGACGGTCATACCTTACCACGAGTAGTCTCTGAAAGCGGTGCGCATGTATTCAGGGACTGTTCGCGATACTTTTCTTTAAAGTGATTTTCAACTTCTAATTTAAAAAAGGTATTTTTACCATATCGAAAAAAAATACGTATTTTTGTTGTACTTGGTATGAAAATTTCTATTTTTGAAACTATTATAGAAATTAGCCTTGAGTTGGGGGGTTTTTCTATCTTTTTGATTTTTATGTAAATAAATTTAATTTTATATTGAACTATTTTACTATCATTATCATAATCGCACCCTTTTTAATTTCTTTTCAAAATTTCTCTCATGTAAAGTTAACATTAGAGTTTTTAAATAATTTGAATAATTTATCACCAATAAAATTTATGATTTTACATATTTAATATTTCATATTTTTTTTGTTTCATTTTCTATAATATATTATTCCTATATCATAGAAAAATATAAATCAAATCATATATATATATATATATATTTGACAATCATAGAAACTTATTTATTATATATAAATGAACAAATATTACACTAAGAACATTATTCAGTTTAGAATTTAAATATATCAAATCATCTAACCCAAAGTTTTACAAATTTACTATTAAAATCCCCTCAAATCATTACTCAAATTTGGATAAAAAAAAGCCACCATTTCAAAATTAATAAGATGATGATTCGTAAGCAGGAACGAAATTGAGTGGGAATGAAATATAGTTAGGAATGGAAGAAGAATGGAAAAGGAATCATATTTGAATAACATTTTTATGATTGGTATATACAAGAAATATAACGCAATGAAATGATCATTCCTTAGTTGATTCAATTCACATGAATGGAAATCATAAAGGAATGGTTAGTAACGGAATGAAATTATTTTATGACAAATTTATCCTTTAATATATTTTTATTTTGAAAACACTGAATGCATTTATAAAACATATAATACGTGAAAACGACGAGAGAAAGCGGATGATGAAAAAGACGCAGGTTTTGTTCTGGTTTATGAGGATAATTTTGTCAAGGGAAAAAAAGAATTCCATTTTCAACATAATAGGAATAGATAATACCATAGTGTGGGGATGGAATCACTATTCTCTTTCCTAAGGGAACAGGGACTCCTATGGAATCATCGATTCCTTTCCTTAGTTATACGTAATTATACCAATCATATGTATAGCAATGGAGTCCGGAACGTCAATTCCATTCCCGCCCCGATTTCTTCTTACCAATCATGGCCTAACTAGCAAAAGACATACAATCTCATGACCTCCTAAATAATATTTTTTAAATTTCACAAGATCGCGCCAAAATAATTATCGTGGTGCCTTAAGGTTCGGAACTCGAGGCCGGGAAGTGATTATAGGCTCATTGAATTTAACCCGACTCAACTTTGAATTGTGTTCTTGGATCCAAGTGGGTTTTTAAATATACTCACTTTGAGCCCAATCAAAAAATCGAATTTCTCTGTTCGGTGAATTGGAAAATTTAAAAAAAAATAATCGATTTGGCTTTGGTATACTATTGAAATTATCAATTTATTTTTTTAAATCCGTACATCAGATATATATTTACTTATCCTAAATTGATATTTAATATTTATATATATTCAATTATTTATTTATTATATATATATATATATATATATATTTTAAAAAAACAAAAATCAGTTGAGAACTAGGAGCGCGATGTGATTTTAGACCCATGAATTTAACCAAACTCATCTCGATTCTTGGATCCAAATGGGGGCTTTATTTATGGTCCAAAAATGGATCTAAGTGAGCCCACGTTGGCCCAACCCAAAAATAATATTAAAATTCAGTGGTCCAAAAGCAAAATGTATTTTGTATCTGATATTATTCATCGTAGTATCATTGTTGCATATTGATATTTGACATGAATAATTATAATTAATTTATTTTAATTAATAATAATTCATTGCTCTTATTTAAAAAAAAATGAAAAAGAAAAAACACACCACGTATTTAGATGATACAATATGGTTGAGTTGGTCGTATTGGTATGCTCTCGAATCATGTTCTCTTAGGTTGAGAGTTCCGAATAAGTCTAATTTTAAAAATTGTACCTTGCATGCATGAATTGTTGGAAAATTTCAGTTTCAAGCAACTGAAATAACGTTTTGAAATATTACAATCGGATTTAAAAATCAAAAGTAATTAAAATCACGTTGGAACAAATAACAAAAGGCAATTAGAAACGCTATTTACAATAAGAAAATGAAATTCAAAAACTTACAACGAGAATTGTATCGTAACAATTCTCAGTCTAATTGAAGTCGTTATTTTAACCCAATTACAGAACTACAGCTTGCCTTGAAGAAAATTTACGTCCCGTTCAATAGTGCACCGAATTCAACGTAATTTATCCCAAGATGAGACGGTTGCAGTTCTTTCGATTTGAACACTATAACTAAAAATACCACTATCAAACACTCAGAAGCTTGTAATAAAAACTTAATAGCTTAAATCTTTAAAAGAATTATAGAAAGCCATAGAGAGTTTCAATTCTCCTACAAATTATGGGTTTCAATTTGAAATCAAATTCAACATGAATCATTGTTTCACCAAACTACATATATACCAACAATACATTTATTTATAACTTGATATCTTGATAAGTCCAATTCTTGAAAGTACTGATTATGCTTCAAATCTTTCATGCAATGTCAAAATATATTACTAATGATTACTTCTCTATGTGGTACAATAATATAAAAAATAATCAAAAAATAAAGGAGAATTTGTATTTTATCATCAGAATTATGTCCATTTTCATACTTTGGCATATAAACTTATTTTTTTGTGTCAACTTACCATCTCAACTTTGCGAAATTTACATTTTTCTATATATGACCGTCTTTTGTTGATTTTTCTGCTAGAAAATCATCACATGTGGTGCGTATGTAAAGGATATCACATCACATAACATTTAAATATCTTATGTGCACTACATATGCTGTTTTTTCGATCAAAAATCTTGGTGGAAAAACAGTTATAAATGACATAGTGCAAAGTTTTAAGTTGAGATGATAAGTTGACACAAACAGGGAAAAAAAAAGAAGTTTAAATGTCAAAATATCAAAACAGTCATAGTTCGAATGATAAAATGTAATTAATTTAAAAATAAAATACACAATGATGACTATCTCGAATTCCATACTATCATGTGTGAATTATACCATACAAATTATGTCTTTAAAGTTGAGTAAAATTCTCATCCAATAATTGATTCTAATTTCATTTCCCAGAATTTGAGTAGGGATAGTTTAAAATAAATAAGAATATTTTTGGTAAGTTACAAAATTAGTATCATAATATCATTAATTGTTATTTGTGAGTAAAAACGGGATTTGTTTTATTTTATTTTATATAGTATATAAAGATGATGATTTTTGTAGTTTTTCTGGTAGGAATAATTCTGAAAAAATCACCTTCTTCAATAATTTTATTTACAACCGTACATTTTTCATTAATGTTTTGAAGAAAAATACTAGCATCATCAAAAAATGTATATAAATTTTTAATTTTACGTCTCATTCAACATTTTGTATAATTATTAATGATGCGGCTAGTTTTATTTATTTATTTATTTATCAACGGCTACATTAAGTTCAATGACAATAATTTGAGAATAATTCTTTACAACGACACACGATTGCCTTTATATATTAATATTTAGTCCTTTAAAAATATAAAAATATTATCAGGGCATCGGAATTCTGAAAAGGAGCGCAAGTATAATTTTAAAATCCGTTTAACTCATATAGTATTTGTTTGGAGGAAGAATAAGTAAATCAATTTTTCAAGAAGGTGGTTTTCTTTTTAAGTACACTTCTGTGAAAATTAAAACCAAAAACATGAATTTATGGAAATTAATCTTACAACATAAGCCAAAACATCATTTCTTACCACATTCTACGGTAAATTCCAAAGATAAAATTTTTATTCAAAAGGAAGTTGGTCATTTAATATTTATATAATCAATATAATTATACTTTTCTTTTTTTATGAAAAATGTTTGTATCAGGATTACACTTCTAATGTGATTTAAATTTTTTTAAAAATTATGTGATTATATTATATTTATCGCATGATTCATTTGCGTTCAATCTGATCGGATATAAATTAAAATTTCTCCTTAAAAAGAATAAAACATGACATGTGCATAGACACAACTTGTAGTCTTGTTTTGAGGTATATTTTCTATTCGGGTTTAATGCAATTTACCTCCTGTGATATTGTAAATGAGCAAATTACTCCTCTATGAAAAATAAATAGCAATTGACTTTCTCTATGTTTTTTTTAAATGAAGCAATTTGTTCTCTATCTGAGAAGGTAAATTGCTTAATTTTAAAAAACATAGAGAGATAAATTACTGCATTTTAAAAAACATAGAGTAAATTGCTAATTCTTTTTCTTCATAGGATGTAATTTACACATTTGCAATATCTTTTCCCTTTTCCTATTCTGAATTGACTTTCACATGTTAAAATTATTAAATAAACACCATTGAAATGCTATGCAGATCTGCTTTTCTCATATCTGTAATCTATTTTATTTCCATCTTATTACAAAATCTGAGACATACAGAAGAAACTATATTTGAACATCATCAACTCTGATTGTCAGTTTCTATAGTACTCAGGCATTCCTGATTCCTATTGTACATGTGATGTAGGAAGCAAAATTCCATCCTAAGTACATAAAAAATGGCATCCAATGTCAAGGAATTCTACTAAACCTTGTAGTCAATGTAAGATTTCGAAATACAATTAAATGTATCGCCTAAATGATCGACTTCATGAGTTAGACTAACGGCTGTTTCTCTTCACTTTCTACGCTCTCTCCATCTTCCATCCGCTTCCTAGCTTCTTTCGGACGAGACTTTTCCTCCCGGCTGGTAGAATGGGGAATAGTGACCCGATTAGGAGGTTTGCTGTCGGGGACGAGTTTCAGTATGATTCCCATGGCTATGAGGAGCAGCCCTGAGCCGTGTTGTTCTGTGAGGGGCTTGGTGAAGAGTAAATATGACAACAACAATGTTACCGCCTTTCTTGCAGTTGTGATCTGCAGAACGAAGTTTAGCAGAAATGCACTTAAGTTAAAGACCGTCTGTGCTGATGGAAAATTCTTGGCCAGAACATTTGTTCGGTCGGACCCAACCAATTATGGTAAATGTTATTTTTACTACCGTTACATCGGTTTGCATCCGGTTGAAAGGTGGTCTGAGTTAAGAGTTTAACATGTTGTCTGAAGTTAATGCGATCAATGATTTGCATTGAATCATTTCGAAGAATACTTAGAAAGCATGAAAAGATACGAAATTCAATTACCATAGCGGTGGTGGCAGCCCCGAAAATGGCAATGAGTGATAGAACGGAGACTTGACCGACAAACGTAGCCATTGCTTCAAAGACTAGCACACCGTAAACATAAGGATGCTGCAAAGCAAAAGCAAAGATATAATTCAAGACCAACTGGCAAGAAGCCAAATCTGTGATCGTCTTATAAACTAGAATAGATTAACTATCCATCAACATGTAGTATGCAAGGAGAGCAGGTCGTACAACAGCTGGATCATAAACATTTTCTAATTCAGTCAAAGGTTTACAAAATAATTAGTTGACAGAGTCCATAGTAAAGTAAATGACAACTGGATATTAAATGCTCAAGAAAAGTATCAGAACTTGAGCAGACCCCTCTCTCTGTCTCTCCCCCTGTCGTTTCTTTTGTTATGTGTATGTATAGGACACACGCACCCACACACACACATATATATATATACAGGGGTGTACACACACGCACACATGTGGGTATGTGAGATTTGAGTGAAACAGGAAAGCAGGAGGAATTGGCGGAGAGGTGAGTTGGTGACAGAACACAACGGGGGGAAAATTTGAGAAGTGGTGTGCTGCTACTAAAGTCAATTATTAGAAGTATTGCATTTAATGAGAATCATTCCCACCGATGTAAGGCCCCAAGTTTTGTCTATTCTTACAAAATTCCATCACCTCGTAGTTCAATAATTCAATTGATTTGACATCCTTCCATAAATTTTAATATAATATTCCATTTAATATTCATAATATTTGTTATCTTATAATAAATAATTTTTTTATTAATTCAATTTTATCAGATTTATTAATATTAATAAAAAAATTTATATTTACTCTCAAACAAATATTTTTTTTATCAACTTATCTTTATAAAGGTGAAGGTTTACCTTATCACATTCATTAGTGCGTGGAAAGATAGTTTGGTCACAAAAAAAAATTCATTTGAATTGCAATAAGTCATTAATAAGCCAGTCAGTAAAAAATATGGATTTATTTTTATTTATTTTGCTAATATTCACAAATTCAGTGAATTTTGACTAACGAATGGATCTCTTTGTTAGACGGGAATAAATCAGGGATACTAAATTTAATTTTTTAAACTACTATTACACAAAATTTCAGGGAACGACGGTGTAACTGTTCAATGATTTTTTGATTTTTTTTTTGGAAAAATCAGTTATAATTGCATCATGAATATCAATAATTGACAATCAATATACGCCAACTATCCTTATACAGGGAAGTAAATTACTTCATTTTAAAAATCATAGAGGGGTAAATTGTTCTATTTTAAAAAATACAAGGAGGTAAATCGCTATTTATTTTCTCCACCCCCTTTTCTTCTTTTTGTAATAAAGAAAGCGGCAAGAGGAACAAGATCACAGTCACAAAGAACAAAAAACAGTGCCCGTTTACCTCAGAACACGAATTCCATGCCTTGAACAACTCTCCGGTCAATATCATGGGTGGCAAAAGGAAAGGCAAACCGACCACCGTCGAGCAAAATAGCATCTCCATCTGTTAGAATTGAACTCGAGTAAATTGACAGAAAAATGATGTGATATTGCAGTTCGTAGTTATAGCCAAGTATCGACCAAAAGCAACAGCAGGCAAATACTTGTACCTGAGTGGTTTCAGGGTTCATGGTAAAAATTGCTTCCTGCAAGTTACCGAGGAACGAGTCCATGACTAGAGCACCCACAATCATCACTATACCAATGACACTGAAGTTCGGAGAAGTGTTTGCATCGGCTAAGGTGAAAAGAATCAGGCCAATAACGAGAAGAATTGCGGAGACGTATTCGTGAATGGGGTATTTCCTTCTCAAGCCAGGGATAAATGCACCCATCACCATCACAGGCAGTACCTGCCGTCCACCGACCAAATCAAGAATGAAATTTGGGGGATAAGAACTTTATTATAATTACCTCCTTTCGAAGTTCTACTTAGGATGAGATATAGTAAAAATACACCCCTATATTTGTGGAAATAAGAAATTAACATCTCATCAAAATTTTAAAGTGTCACCCATTCATAAACGCAGTAAGATGATATCCACACGTTACAAGGGGAGGTTTTTATAATTTCAAAAAGGAGTATACTCAGTGCAGCAGTCAATGTAGTTAAGCCTTTAAAATATTAACAAAAGTTGGCATCTTATACACAGACCAGATCTTATTGCAACTTGCAAGAAACAATCAACACAACCCGGTACAAAATCAAAGGTCTCAAAAATTGAAAATAAAAGTTAATCACTCAATACAGCACTAATTAAATTGCCAAAACACGAAAGTTGAATTGGTCTATCATATCCCACAGAAATCAAACATGTCGACAAACGAACATCGGATCAAAGTCTATAATGAGGTATAGTGGTATACCTTTGTCGACTTAAACATGATCTGTGCCGGATAATTAAGATAAGCTAAGGAGCCCTTCGTCAATCCATGAGAGCCCATTAGCACCGCAGAGAGCTTCACGTACGTTTTCCATGGGTTCACCATTTGCTTGGTGGTGAAGCCTTGCAAGTATATCAACACTAAATATACAAATCCTTGCACAAAGGTAAAGTACCACCCGTAGCTGCAAAATTTGTACCACAACTGAATTTTCAGTTCAATTCAAAGCCGACAACTAGAACAGGTTAAAGCAATTAACTCAGAATTAAACAATTCAAATTAGGAGGAGATGAACAGACCTGAATTGTAGGCGATTGTACACATACTCCTGCATTCAGAAACATTGAAATTCATTCATACTGTTAGTCAACTTCTACAGGTTCATAACTTAAAATAGGCAAAATTTGAATCAGATCTAATCCTCATGCCAAAAAGTCAATGGAAAAGTAACCACATTAAGGGATAAAGAAAAGTGTACAAGCAAGAAATCATGATTCTTGCAATCAAAGCCAAAAGTGGGAAATTATTGCAAAAAACAGTAAAATCAAGAAGAAATAACTGAATTCCAAGCCTAACACAGACCAATCTAATACCGAACCTTTATCATCTAACACTCAGAAACAAAACAGCCCATCCTAGAACAAGAAACAAAAAGAACAGGCCAAGAATCAAATCTACAAAAGTAAACCCAAAAATTAAAACCAACAAAAGAATTAACACGAAGAAAGAAAAAGAAAATCCCACAAACATGAACAGGGCTGATGATATACAGATGGATATACCTCGCAAATTCCATTGACAAGATAGCCGAAGAAGAAACCAGAAGAACAGATGAGGAACTGCTGCCAAGTGGGCCTATCAGTCAAAGATATCCCAAACAGAGACCTCCCTTGATCTTCCTTCTTCATCTCGGTTTCTTTCTCCCACCAACCAACCGCACAGAATCAAGAACTGAAAAGAAAAAAGAACCCTTTTTCCCTCTTTAGCTTTGCATGGCTTCGCTATAAAGAAAGAATTTTTATTAGTTAAATGAAAAAGGGGAGGCTTTTGAATGCTCAAGAAAAGTATCAGAACTTGAGCAGACCCCTCTCTCTGTCTCTCCCCCTGTCGTTTCTTTTGTTATGTGTATGTATAGGACACACGCACCCCCACACACACATATATATATATACAGGGGTGTACACACACGCACACATGTGGGTATGTGAGATTTGAGTGAAACAGGAAAGCAGGAGGAATTGGCGGAGAGGTGAGTTGGTGACAGAACACAACGGGGGGAAAATTTGAGAAGTGGTGTGCTGCTACTAAAGTCAATTATTAGAAGTATTGCATTTAATGAGAATCATTCCCACCGATGTAAGGCCCCAAGTTTTGTCTATTCTTACAAAATTCCATCACCTCGTAGTTCAATAATTCAATTGATTTGACATCCTTCCATAAATTTTAATATAATATTCCATTTAATATTCATAATATTTGTTATCTTATAATAAATAATTTTTTTATTAATTCAATTTTATCAGATTTATTAATATTAATAAAAAAATTTATATTTACTCTCAAACAAATATTTTTTTTATCAACTTATCTTTATAAAGGTGAAGGTTTACCTTATCACATTCATTAGTGCGTGGAAAGATAGTTTGGTCACAAAAAAAAATTCATTTGAATTGCAATAAGTCATTAATAAGCCAGTCAGTAAAAAATATGGATTTATTTTTATTTATTTTGCTAATATTCACAAATTCAGTGAATTTTGACTAACGAATGGATCTCTTTGTTAGACGGGAATAAATCAGGGATACTAAATTTAATTTTTTAAACTACTATTACACAAAATTTCAGGGAACGACGGTGTAACTGTTCAATGATTTTTTGATTTTTTTTTTGGAAAAATCAGTTATAATTGCATCATGAATATCAATAATTGACAATCAATATACGCCAACTATCTTTATACAGGGAAGTAAATTGCTTCATTTTAAAAATCATAGGGGGGTAAATTGTTCTATTTTAAAAAATACAAGGAGATAAAACGCTATTTATTTTTTCATAAAGGGGTAATTTGCTCGTTTACGATATGCCAAGGGGGTTGCTTGCATTTTTCCCTAATAGATTATAAAGATAGACTTGCTTTATGAAGAACAAACATTTATTCCAAAAAAATAAAATAGGTATGCTGTTTTAATTTCTTTAATTTTAGTTTTTTAAATAAAAAAATAGAAATAATAATGTTATGTGTAGAAAATAAAGTTGTGAGAATTAGAGTCTTGACTTTTTTTCCTTGGGGAATAAATCTACTTGTATTTACATTCAATGGATTAAAAGGGACAAATACCTAATTACATGCAATTAGTCAATAGGTAATTAAGTGCATTATATAATCACATGGATTAAATATCTTACTAAGAAAAAGGAGATTAATGTGATTCTACTAATTAATACTATCTTGATGATGAGATAGAAAATGTCACTATTGTAAAATTTGGGATCCAACTTTATATATCGATGTATATATTGTTAATACACATTCAATTATAAGGGCAAAAAAGTAATTTCTATATATAATTCATATAATAAATACATACATCCTATCGTACTACAAAAATTTCAACATCACTGTAAATACCAAAAAGATAATTTTTTAGAAGGAGGACTATTCATTGATTTGATCCTTCACACATACCAAGAAACCCATTCGTAAACTGTGTTTCCACCTGATATGCAATTGTGTCGTACGTAAAATTCACGTTTCATCCTTTCTCTAAAATCACAACTACATTATATATATATATACACATATATTATAGGTATTATTTTAATTTTGGGATAGTTGCAATGGGTTTATTTCAGTTTAGCCCTTCTATTCTTCCTCTAGTAATAATGATATGACTATTGCCTTGTTGAATTTTTTTTAATTTTTTTTGTGGCTTTTTATTGTGGTCATGCAGCATAGTACGCGATCGATAATTTGTTGTGTGATGTATTTTCTAGTTTAGTATGAACTTTATGAATTTATTCTGAAAGGACACATCATTAGAATAAAGAGGCTTTGAGGCATACAAGTTTCTTAAACTCTTCATTTGCAATCAATATGGGATACGTGTTTATATCTTATAGTGTACTTATCTATTATAAAATTGTACTACTGGTGTGATTATCTATTCTTTAATGGGTAAAATACACACATATGTTTGATGGTAGTGCCAATATAGATACATGATTTTTTTTTTCTTTATTTTTTTGGTTTGATTTTTTCTCTTTTTATACAATAGTAGTGTATTTGATTTTGTTGTAAAGTCACACTCTTCCGTGATTTTTGAGTTGTTGAAGTTCGATCTCCTCATTTGGTTCACTGAGTTTTTCTTATTTTCTCAGCTATTTTTTTTTTCAATCTCTATAATGTTCTATTGATTTTATGTTTGTGTTGAAATATTAAAATTTTCTTGTTCGGTTTAAGGGTTTCACGAACACCTGAGATTGCAGAAAGTTCATAGTTTTTCTATTTGATTTTATCTTGTAATGTGAAGTTATTTATCTGCAAATTATGTATTGATTTTTTTCATTTTTTCTATTTATTTTATTTTTATTAAAAGATTGGAGGACAAAGTGCAAATGACGCCAAACGTTGAGGGCTATTTGCATTTAAACCTTCACAATTTTACCTAATCCAAAATGATCTTTAGGCGCGTGTACCACACATGGACGAAATATTCCATCATTATTCTCCAAAAAAATATAAAATACAACAAAATTAAAAGATTAAAATGGAAAAGTATTAAAAAAAAAGTCAGGGGGCAAAATGCAAATGACCCGATACGTTTGGGTGGTGTATGCATTTTACTCCCCTGTGATATTGAAAATGAGCACATTATCTCTCTATGAAGAAGATATAGCAAGTCAACCCCTTGTACTTGGAGGTAAATTGCTTCATTTTAAAAAATATAGGGAGGTAAATTGTTGTATTTTAAAAAATATAGGAAGGTAAATCGCTATTTAATTTTTCATAAGAGAATAGTTTGCTTATTTGCGATATCACAAGGGGATTGCTTGCATTTTTCCCTCTACCATGCTTATTGCTAAACTAACAACTTATATACATGAACTAAAACATATTAATGAATACCTTTAATCATGAAATGAATATTTTCTTCAGAAATCTTTAGTTTCACTATAATCAATTCAATTTAATGCACTTGTCCTATATCACCCTGCAGATAATTATTTAATTTAAGGTAAATTATAGCTATTTAGTCTTAAATTTGATATAATTCTAAATACTCTTTCTGAAAATTATAAATATCTCCTAAAAATTTTTTTTTTTTAGGGAAACGTAAAAGATATCTTACGATGGGTTTAAAGTAAATAATCCATAGAGCATATTAGTTCATAGAAATATTTTACAAAATTCTATGAAAATATATAAAAATATAATTCATATTATAAAATGACATTTTGATCAATTCATTACAAAAATTGATGAAAATCTAACTGAAAGTAATGAAATTGGCTCGTTGTTTAACAGGCTCTAAAATTAATAAATAATATTTATAATTTTTTAAATAACAAAAAAAAATATTTATAATAATACCAAATTTCAGAAAATATAGCGTAATTTATCCTTTAATTTACTTTGGCAACATAAATTATTGGCATAAGTGGTTTCTTTCTCTTTTAGTTTTATTATTTTAATCTTATAATAACAGTAATTATATAATAATAGTTTTCAGTATTACATATGTTTGGACCCTGACCTATGATGTGGACAAGTTAACCTCACAATTCATTGTAATTTGTAACTTGATTGTGCTTAAACTACTTACGAGTTATTTCGTATGTAATCGTTTATTTTTTTGAAATCCAGTTTGCATCCACGGTTACATAATTGATTATGAGATAATTAATTTTAAAAAATTAATTATAATGCATAAATTCATGATTTTAATAATTGATTATATAATTGCATATTATAATTAAATTAAAAAATTAACTCCATATCATATGGTTTTGGTATAATTTAATTTTAAAAGTGATTTGGAAAATTGGGCCAAACAATATAAAAAATTGAGATAGTTACATTTGCACTTCCTAATTTATGATCTATTTACACAAATCACTCCTATCTTCTAAAAAATTACATATAGACCTACTAAAAATATTAATATCGTTTACACAAACTACCCTTACTTCTTGAAAAATTATGCATACACCCCTTGATAATATCAACATCACTACACAAACTATACCTACTTATTGGTTGCCAGGGGTGTTTTTTGTAATTACCCAAATAATGGCGATTGATTTGTATAAATAGACCATAGATTAAAAAGTATAAATATAATTATCCCTAAAAATTAGAAAAAAATGCAGATCACCCCCCTGTGATATGGGTAATGTGCATGATACCCTCTTGTGATATAAAAAATACCAAATTATCCCCCTGTAAAAATTTTGTTGTAGCAATTGGACCCCTACGAGTCCAAGGTGTGGCGCACGAGCCAATGTTGCGGCTGGGGGACCATATTTATGTTGTTTTTTTTTTTTTATAATTCTGCCCCTCCATCAAATAAAAGAGATTAACCCCCCTGTGTTAGTGTAAAGAGCAAATTATCCCCCTACATGTTTCCCCAAATAAAAGAGCAGCAGCTTGCTCATATGTTATTGCAATTTCTCCTTCTTCCACTTGTTTCTCACGTTTTTTCTCCAAAAGCAGAGAAAATGTCAAGGTCATCTTCCTCATTTCGAAAAAACAAATCAAGACAAAACACACAATCACTAGATCTGATATTTCCAACTACGTTTTTATGTGTGTGCAATTTGAAGGTCGAAATTAGAGTAGTGGAGTCACAAACAAAACCCCCGAAAGGTAAGTTATATTATTATTGCAGATATCAAGTTTGTAGATTTTTTCGTTGGTTGGAGCCCGAAAGAGCTACATGGGTACCTAGTGGGTTTCCTCTAAAATTTCATGCTGAAGTGCACAGTGGCGAAGAATTTTTCCGTAGCTTTGATGAATAGTGCGCTTCGGACGATGGTGAAGAAGTAGTGTCAAACTTGCAGACTGGTGGATCTAGTGGTGTTAATGTCAAAGAAGAAACATTTGGTAGAAATGTTAGTTTTTGGATTGGTGTTAGCAGTGTTCTTTTTGTTTTAGTGTTAGTTTTGTTGTTAAAATAAAGACAATGTAAACTAAGCGTGTAAAACTCTAATGTTTAAGTATTTTAACTTTTTTGGCATTTTTGTGACTGGATTCCTCATACTTAAATTTCAGAAATAGAAGCTCACAATGTACAGAAAAAATAAACACCAACACTAAACAAAATTTACAAAAATATAAAATTGGATTCCATTATAAAGGATTGAAACTTGACATTGTTTTTACTACCACATTACAAAAGGAACATTGAGTGCCATTTTACAGACAAATTTTTTCACATTTACAAAAGGAACATGCCATTTACCCCCAAAAAAAAAGACCATTTACAAGATAAAGATGCAGTCTAAACTACTCTTGTTGTCTTCTCTTTTGTCTTTCTTTCATCTTGTCCAAAACTTGTGAAATAGTTGGCATCTTGTTGTATCTCCTAGTTGCAGGTATTGCTGGAGTATCATTCCCCAATAAATAATAATTAAATCACATAAAAAAATGTATATATAGAAAAATAATAGTTAAGAATATATAATGAACTTAAAAAAAAGCCCAACAGGCTCGGCTCAAGACCAGGTGGTCCCGGCTACTGGGCTGGGTTGGTCCCAAGTATTGAGTCCTAGGGCCGGCCCGGTCCTAAGTAGGCTTAGGACGAACCAATTCATTTTTTATTGGTTCAATTCGGTCCAGGGTTGGGTTAGCCGAGCTCGACCTACTGTGCATCTTGAACCGTATTCATTATATATTGCATTTGATGATAGTTTCTACAATGAATCACTTGTATGTTTAAATAAAATCTTTCTTCGATTGCTTATCTGATTCTTGTCATAATTTAGTTTTGCAATTATTTTTTAAGTTATATACAAGGTAGTGTTATGGTGTATAGCAACCCTCTTTCTGCCTAAGTTTTTCTGTACCAGTCGTTTACCATATTCTTCAAGATTTCTGTGTGTTATAAAAATATTTCTTTTTTACATATTTTAATTATGCACTGCTGCAGCCAAAAAAGCCTTCATCCCATTAAAAAAATCATAAATTTATGTTTTATTGGAAAAATTTGCTATGAAATGAATGGTTGTCATATTATTACTATAAATATTAAAGTTTCTTTTCCTTCATATTTTGGTTAGATGAATCGTTTTGTGCAGAATCCATCACAGTCTCATTCTAGTTGCTCATATCGTACAAATTAGATGGAATATTCATCCACAACAAATTCTGTTGTTGTGCATATATGCTTATATGGCCTAGAGGTTGTCGTTCGAACATCTTGTACAAATTCTAATCCGACCGACGATTCTGCGGCTGCGTTGGTGACCTCGTATGTGTCCTTAAGTTTATGATGTTATCATCAGGGTTTCTCTATATTAGCAACATATACAGACATTGTATAACATGTGCAAATTCTTGTTTCATTCATTAATGGAGTTATTGTGATGTGTTCCAATGGATTGATCCACCAATATAAAGTTGGGCAAAGAAAATAATCCTCACCCCGTTGAATCGTTTAAACACCAAAGAAAAAATTTGAATGAGTATCGACAAAAGCCTTTTACTAAAGAGGCCTTGGAACACAAGATGATGTCTTATCGTTTAATGAGGATTGTGGCATTGTCATCATTCTTGTCCTCCTAATTCTATAAGTTAGAGCTATGATGACTTGCATGTGATTCCAATTGTTGCATGAGAGCTTCTCAATCTCTATGAATCGAATAGTTGAATCTTTACCCTTTATAACTATTTTAACATGGTCGTGTTCATATAATTTCATGCTACACTTATTTTGTTTGCCGAAATAACACTACATCCTATGGTTTATTTATGCTTAACTTCGCCTAGTAGCGACCAAATGATCATTTCAAAACTCGTTGGTGTGTATAATGTAGTAAGTAAAAGAACTTAGACATATTTTTAACCATACCCATAACCTTACTTCCGTATTTGAATGCCCATTGACGTTGCATTTTAAATATATTAATTTATTGAATTAAATCCAATTTTCGTCCTCTAACTATAGTCCAATCCCATTTTAGTCCTTTATCTATCTAGGGTTTGAATTGGTTCTCTATGTAATTAAATTGCTCAATTTTAGTCCTATTTTGGCCGGAAAAAAACCAAGGCCGTAAAAAATTTACACGTGGCTCCTACGTGGACATTTAAATTGGGGCTGGGATCTCATTGGTTGAGATTTAAATGACTTGGCAATTTTGAATTTAAGAAAAAAAATTACATGGCCAAACAATCAGCAAACGGCCGTCGGACGGCGGCGTGACGGACAACGACGGCGAGAAGATGAAAATTGCAAGATCTTTGCACACAGTTGATGAAAAACAACGGGACTGGTCTCAAACAACTCGCAACGACGAGAGGAAGCGAATAGTGGTGGTTCACAAGCGTGGGTCGGCGTGACGACGGAGAAAATGGCGGCGGAATGTGGTTTCGCAGCGGACGATGATCGAGAGCTTCAAGTTGATGTATCTTGTCGCCTAGTTGATAAAAATTGGTGAAACAAGTAGCATCAGAACCGCAATGAGCAGGCGAATCCAACGGTACCAGTCCGCGACTATGAGTTGGCGTGACGGGGGAGAAAACGGCAGCGGAATATGGTTTTGCGGCGGACGACGATCGAGAGCTTCAAGTGGATGTATCTTTTCGCCTAGTTGATGAAAATTGTTGAAACTAGTACCATTAGAACCGCAATGAGCAGGCGAATCTAACGGTACCAGTTCGCGACCGTGGGTCGGCGTGACGGAGGAGAAAATAGTGGCGGAATGTGTTTTCACGGCGGCCATGTAATTTTTTTTTTTTAAATTCGAAAATTTCTAAGTCATTTAAATCTCAACCAATGAGATCTCAACCCCAATTTAAATGTCCACGTAGGAGCCACGTGTAAATTTTCGGCGGCCTTGGTTTTTTTCGATCAAAATAGGACTAAAATTGAGCAATTTAATTACATAGAGGACCAAATTCAAACCCTAGATAGATAAAGAACTAAAATGGGATTGGACTATAGTTAGAGGACGAAAATTGCATTTAATCCTAATTTATTTTCACATTTGTGATTTTCATATTTGTTACCCCTAAACCATATACTAATGTTCATTTCAGAACGTGTACTTGTATATTAGTGAAATACTATTGCATTATGCTTTTCCCGATGATAATATATACCCAATATTAGAGTTATTATACATTCAGAAATTATCTCTGTATCACACGCATGATACGATACCTTCAGAATGTATGATCCAACTTGAAATCTTATTTTTCTCTCAACTTGTAGCCGAAACTCTTGTTTACGGGCAATATGTGAAACCATCAAATTTTCAAAGCTTGAGTTACATAGTTTAAATTGTCAAAATTACAAAACATTGTTCTGTACGGTACTCTTCCATACCATCTAATTACACTAAAATTTCTTAGAGGATGTTACCTCAATATCACACTCTTATGTTTCAATCTGTATATTGTGTATGAGTCAAGGACATTTCCCTAAATTTGTACACGATCAGATAATCTGCCTTCATTTAATTTATAAAATAATTTAATTGAAAGCGGCTTGGATATAATTTTGGCCGAAAATATTTATTTTTGAAATGTCAATCACCAGGGTTTAATCAGATGGGATTTTCATTTAATTGTGACCAAATGAATTAATTGAAGTTGAACAATTTTTCATTTATATCTAAAGTGACAATAGTAGGTGGCTTTCTAACTACAAATAACCGATTCCATATTACGCATTTCACTTGTACCATTTCACAAAGATGTATCTAAAATGCACCGATCTACCTATCCATTAAATAGTCCTATTCAAAAACCAGCAATGGCTGAAGATGGCTGCTTCCGGTAAAAGAGCTCTTCTATTGCGAACACCGAAAACCAGAGATCGAAGGGTTGTTCGTGGAGTCACTTCATGAGCACCACCGGAAGGGGACATTTCATCATGATCACACTAATTATCATGTCATTTTATGTTCACTATTTGATATCAATGCTAAATATGAAGCAACACTATCTTATTTGTATTGCTAGTCCCATTTGGCGAAGATAAAAATACATTTTAGTGTTTATAGATGGATCATGAGCTTAGCCACGGTTGAATGGGATCCAAATTCAAACGTCATTGCTGCCGACGATTATGTTTGGGAGCAAATTTGTAAGGTATAATGTTGTTTCATTAGATAACATGCAAAAAAATTTTATGGGACAAGTATCATTTTAGTCCGCTAAGTATGCCTAATTTTAATTTTAGTCCGATAACTATGCCCATATTTGTTTAGATCCAGTAACTTATGAAATTGCTTACTTTTAGTCATCTGGCAGATTTTCGGACAATTTTACCCCTATGCAACTTTTAAAAGGCAGTTTTAGTCCATATGCACTCATTTCACAAATTTTGTTAATCCTCGCCCAAAATGGTATCAGAGCCAGGTTTATTGAAGAAAATATGATTATATTACATTTTGATATTATTTATCCATTAATGGAAGAGACTCTTTGAGAGAAAAATGGAACCGAACGAAAGTTTGAGTTACTCTGAAAATAGGGAATATTTCTAGATTTTGGAAATACAAAGAAGAGAATTTCTCATGGAAATTCTTGACAAGTGTTTTAACGGTCCCAAGAGGATTGATCCAAGACTTCTCATGCCGGAAGAGGAAAAAGAATGGCTGAGAAATTTTGAAGTTTGACAAGTGCTACCAGGGAATGCAGTAAGGCATCTACACTTCACTGAAGTCCATGGTAGAATCCCAAGTAGGAGAAGTGGAACGGGTAAATTCCTATATAATTTTAGTTCTAAAAATTATGACTGATTGGAAGGAACTCGAGCCGGATACATCAAAGATCTCTTAAGATTTAAGGAAGATCCAAAAGACGGTTCAAGACTATGGACATAGGTTAATCCATATACCTATAAAAATAGAATCTTTGAGCCAAAAGTTGAACGAGGTCCTTAAGATCCTTCCTGATCTACACAAGGGCCTTACAGATCTGAGGGCAGAAATTACAGATTTGAAGAGAAATCAAAGGGAAAACCTTGAGACATCTAGATACAGACAGGAGCGTATTAGGGACGCCCTTGGAACATTACCTCTTCTACACCAGAAGGGAAAGGCCACGGAGATTCTGAAACCAAAGACCAGAGAAGATCTAATTATCACATCTATCAGATCTATAAAATAATGGGAGTAACGAGAGCAGATCTATCAGATCTATAAAATAATGGGAGTAACGAGAGCAGATCTATCAGATCTACAAGAATTGGCGGAATCCTTTTCCCAACTCAGGATTGTGGATTTAATCAATATCCAAACAAATGAGATCACTCCAGCACTACCACCGCCGGAGGGAAGTACATGTTCTAATGATCCTCCACAAGATCAACCGATGAGAGAATGTGCGGATTTTCATAGTAATAACACTCCAACATTTGTGGGAACCAGGCTAAAGGAAAATTCAGGGAGAAATCCAAAGAGAGTGCCGGAGAATACACCTTGGGCAAGGATCATGCTCTAGCCTTTACATCCATATGGCGCTATACTAAACCTGGATATTGTCGATTTTTGAAATATCGAGAAATTGATAGACGAATGGGTGACAGCAATCAAGATAGCAGCAACTACCCTAGAGCTCGACAAGGAATACTTCATAAAACTTGTGGAGTTGAGCTTGGAGGGATCTGTGAAGATCAGATTGGATAATACTCCAGAAGATATCAAAGCTAGCATCCTTGCCGGAGAGTCGAAAGGTGAGATAGTAGACCGGCTAGGAAGGCTTATCAAGATACACTTCATCGGAGATGGATACTTCGAAGGAAGTAGAGCAGAAAAGGCTAGAGAATATGCATAGGCTCTCTTCAGCCTTGAACTTAGGAGTATTTGCGCAGTAGATGAATACATCAATTGGTTTCGCAAGTATTTCTTCCAGAGTGGAGTAGCAACGGAAGTAGTAGCTCCAATGTTCTTTGCAAAGATATGCAGTCCATGGAGGAAAATATTGATCTAGTCATACAAAGTACCTGAAGACAGCTAGATTCAGTGGAGCGAAGAATGTCTTTCCTTAAAGACAAACTGAAGGATTGGTGTTATCAAGCATCAATTCAAAAGAATATGAAAAGACTGAGAGGTAAAATCAAACGAACCCCTCTCTGTTGTGATAACAATGATTTTTCAAATATTATAAGAGAATCAAGTGAGCCAAGAAAAAGGAGGAAGCAGAATAGTGACTCCTATCCCAGGAGTTCCAGAAGAACCTTTTCCCGACGAAGATTATGATGGTCCAAGTCCAAATCCAAAACATACAAATCTGGACAGAGAACAGGACCAACAAGGGTTTCATCCCAATGATCTAGACGAATAGATGCAAGATCCACTGGAAGAACCCCTACAAGAAGAACTTTCAGATGGGTCCATACCCGAGCCAATGAAAAAGTTTCAAAGACTGCAATTGCTGGACTTGCGGAGCAAAAGGACATATATCTTCCAACTGCCCGCATAAATGTTGTTTGAGAAAATTTGAAGCACCGGATGATATTCTAGATGCAGTTTACTATGGCGATTTAGTACCCATCTACCAATTTGGAGATCTTCCTTCAAACGAAAGCGTTTATGAGGAGAAAATAGAGACTGATTTGGATGGATCTTCAACCGAGTTAGAATAATTACAACGAAGGAGATAGGCTTCAAACTTCCGAAAGCCTATCAGGATTCTTTTCCAAAATGACGGTGTCAAACAAAATCATGGAAAGAATCATGCAACAAGATTCCAACCTCAGCACATACGATGGATTTAGGATTGGAGGGATTGGGAAAGTCCTGAATCAGATAGGACTGAACCAAAAGAAACATCACATAATCTATAAAGTAAGTTTAGGTGAGTTTGCTATACCTATGGAACTTACTGGTAATGTGATGGAGATGCAATTAATTCCTAAAGAAGAAATTCTTGAAGAATTAAGTAAGCTTAGAGAAGAAGTGGTTGTTACTATGAAATGAATCCACATAAGAACTATTAAAGTAGTAATAAAAGTAACTTTTAAGGAAGAAATTGATTCAGAAATACATTTATTGATAATAGATAGAAGGATCAATAACTTGAAAGATGGTTGTCTTGGAACAATGATAGAAAATTTGTATGCAGGAAAACTGATGTTTGACATTCATCCTAAGATTGCATACAACCTAGCAGGCCAAGATTTTAGTAGAGTCTTAACCCTTCATCAAGATTTCAAAAGAAAAGATCTAATGGAAGAAGGTAATAGACCATATTTTATAACGTATAGAATAGCTTATGCCCTTTCCAATACGCATCATTCAGATTTATTTCTTAGGAAAGAGTATATTGAGATTCCTAGAATTTTCAAGGAATTCGCCAAGGTAATGACACCAGATCCTATTAGAATACCTAGAATAGGTGGTGTTGATATTGCTATAAAAGATCACCCAATTTTAGATCGAACACTTAGCTCCAGGACTGAGTTTAGTAATCGGATGTCCTTTTCAGAAGATAGGATTATAGGCTACAAAGGAAAGGAGAAAGAGTTATTAAAAGTTTTAAATCCTCAAGAGATTAGGGTAGATAACTTAAAACTTAGATACCCTGAACGATGGAAAGAAATACAAGTTATATTTGACTTATACCATTTGCAGCAACGTGTTGTTGGAAAATATGAGAGCATGCTCGAAATAGAAGGCCATGAAATTTTAGTTGCAGGTGTTGTAGGACGAGAAAACGGGAGTATGACTTTGGGGTTAAGTTTTCTCGAAAATCATAAACTATGGAGAAGAAAAGGTAACGGAATGGAAATCAGTCTTGAGGGTGTTACCATAAGGATTGAATGATGAGTCCCTTTTCTATATACATATCGATTGGTATGTTGTGTGGTCAATATAAGACAGAGTATTTTGCAGCTTATATTGATTCAGGATCAGGAATTTGCACGGCAAAACCTGGAGTTTCCCTAAGCAAGCAAGGGAAACCTTACCCGTTATTGCAGGAAAGGATTTTTTGCAAAAAATCCTGATACTCAATAAGGGAATACGAGAAGCCAAAATCATGATTGGAGGAGTATTTGAATCACCCTGGTTTAGGGTAAAAACACCTCCTATATACTTTCATGATACAGGTGCCAATATCTTGCTAGGTAACAATTTCATTCAAACATTTGCAAGATATATGCAGGATAATTAGAGGAATCTGTTAATCTTTACTACTAACTGTAGTAGTGAGATACATGTGTTACGAAAAGAAAAGGCATTTAATAGGATAATGCCAATAAATTTTTGCAGCAAACGTGGTGATTTTTATGCCAGATTAACTCATCCAAAAATGCAGGATAAAAGAAAATTTGGTGAGGTCCTTTTGTCTTTCAGGCAGCAGGGACTCATAGACATTAATAGCTTCTATAAGGAATCCGAGGAGGAAATTCTGAACCTTAAAGAAGCACTACTGGAAATGAAATCACTAGACATCAGCGAAGAGAGCAGTCTTTCTCTTGAGAATGTCAAGAAGCTCATCCAGAAGAACTTCAGTGAAAACCCTCTGGCTTGGTGGGATAGGAACAAGATCGAAGCTACTCTGAAGGTCAAAGATGAATGCAAATACGAGTATATTCGATACAAACTTATCTAGATGAACATGGAGGATAAGAAGGATATGCAAATGATAATCAAAGAGCATATCAATCTTGGACTCATTGAACCTGGAGTCTCTACCTACAGTAGCCCTGGATTTCTGGTAAGAAACCATGGTGAGATTAAGAAAGGTAAACTCAGGTTGGTTATTAACTATCAAGGTATTAATAAGATATTAGAATATGATGGTTATTACATTCCTAGTAGAGAACACTTAATTGATTGGACTAAAGGGACAAAAGTGTTTTCTAAATTCGATTTCAAATCTAGTTTTTATCAGATTAAGATAGAGAATGAATCAAACAAATTTACTGCATTCTCCAAACCACAGGTACAGTATATCTGGAATGTGCTTCCAATGGGTTTAGCTAATGCACCCCAGATATTTCAAAGAAAAATGGATAATCTTTTCAAAGATTATTTTGAGTCCATGTTTGTCTATATTGACGACATACTAATTGCAACAAAAAATATGAAAGAACATATAAACATCTTGAAATATTTTCTAATGCATGCCATAGAGAAGGTTTAGTACTTTATGAAAAGAAAGCCACTATAGCTGTCAATAAAATTGAATTTCTAGGAATTCTTATTGATGAAATAGGGATTGTGTTACAGGACCATAAGAAGCAATTGCAAAGCTTCTTGGGAGTTGTTAATTTTGCAGGTATCTTCATTAAGGATCTTGCAAGATACAGAAAGGATTTCCGACTACTCTTGAAAGAAACAGAGAGTTCAAATTGGAAATGGAAAGAAATCCACACAAAAAGGGTTCGAGCTGAAAGGTTTGCAGTAACCTGCCGAAGCTTGCTATACCACAGGACGAGGATGAATTGGTAGTCTATACGGACGCCAATGATTACAAATGGGAAGCAGTTCTCATGAAGAAGACAAGTACAGGGAAGAACCTTATAGATATACAGGAGGGTTGTTCTCAGAACAACAGACTAAAGTTTGGCACATCAACAAAAAAGAATTTTTTGCGGTTTGGAAGGCTTTTAAAAAATGGCCTTTATTTTTACTTGCTAAAAAAATTACTTTAAAAGTTGATAATACTAATGTCAAAGCTTTCTTAAAGAATAAATTATAATAAAAAATAGAGAAAGCTCGTATTATCAGATGGCAAGCTGAATGCCAATATTATTATTATAATATTGTCGTTATAAAATCTCATGAACATATTCTTGCAGATTTCCTGACGAGAGATGGAGGCATCTGAAGCGTGTTGAGACTCAGACTCCTTCAGGAAAACCTCGAGGAGCTTGACAGAAAGTTCGGATAGCTAGCGGTTAATGCCCAAGTTGACGGACAAATTCAAAGAGCCGATCTAGACCCTGTCCAGGTCGCAATAAGAAGTTCTTTATTAGCATCCACCTCGCTATGGAACGACTTACGAGAATCAATTCGGAAGGCGTCACCTTCGGGGATGACTCACGAGTTGAGGGAGCATGACCCAAAACATGTATTTAGAGTACAGGGTTCTAGACCTGTAGCGTCGGATTCAAGTATCGATTGCACAAGGCCATCACCAGACTCTGGTGAAATGGCAGTAATTGAGTCACAGGAAGTGCAAACTCCTGTTGATTCAAGTCAACCCAGCACCTCCAGGGTTAAAGAGGGAGAGATTAGCCCTAGGCCGATGACATACATCTCTAAGGTTAATACTAACAAGTTAATATCTTCTTATGCTTGGCATACCAGCGTATGTGGGAAAAATTAATTTCCCGCAAAGGAGTGAACCCAGGCAAGACCATTATCGAAACATCCAAAAAATATAATAGGGTCTGGATGTTAGAAGGGTCAAAATCAGAAGATGTTCGAGACTGGTATGATTTTAGAGCTCTTGCTTCAGTTCATACTATGTCACCAAGTTTTCCGAAAATCTCAAAACTTTCGGAGTGGATTAGTGGAGGGTTTTCAATTCGTGGAAAAATAACTCCCACCTAAAGATAAAATTCGTATCAGTAGCTCCAGAAACTGCAGGAAAGGGGTCTCATCAAGCATTCCATTTTATGAAGCTGTAGAGGTCAGATATGATAGCTTTCAACAAAATCAAAGCTGCTTCAGGAGAAGCTCCCTTGGTATCAGCCATTAGTGAAGACAGTATCTCTACCAGGAGAGCTTGGGGATTATGAGTTTGTCTCACAGAGATGGACAAAGTCAAGTATCCATTCAAGATTTTCTTAAACACAGTGAATGGATCGTTCCTGTTAAACTCCATGACGGGAAAAAGCACTAAGTTCGCAGAAAGCTTATTTGAAAAGAAGAGGATGTTAATATGGAAAAATAAGCTGCCAGCGACCGAAGCAACAAGGATGAAGACTTGCAACATGTTGCATGTTGGGCAATGGCATAATTATTTATGCCCTTGCTGTGTAAAATAAGAGAAACTCCTATTCGGGGCAAAAATTCGGATCACACAAAATAAACCCGAACCAGACTAGGACAAGGAAAAAAGAAATTTTTTTACAAAAAAGAAGTAAAAATTAAAGAATGTAAAATAGCAAGAATAAGACTGTTGGCAGAAAACGACAAAAGGCAACAGTCAGCAAAGCAGGAAAGCCAACTGGAAATCATGCGACTGACAAACCATTATGACCGACAGCTGAAAATCACGAGGAGATGACGAGTGCAATGACGTCATCACAAAACAAGTTTGGAGTCCGAATTTGAAGTCCGCAGACGCCTTTAAATAAAGATGCAATGAAGCAGAAGGGGGACATCAGAAAAACTTCTCCTACTCTTCAAAGCATTAGAGTTCTGAGTCTTTTTCAATCTTCGTAGTATTTTAATTTTTCAGTTTATGGGGTTTTCCCCAACAAGTCAAGTCTTCTACACCATGAGAGGCTAAACAGCTGTCTACTCCGATGGAGGTATAATACCTATGTAATATTCTCCATATTTCATCAATAAAAGAAAGGCTTCTGTTCAACCTGTTTGTCCAAAATTCTATTAACTCCCTATATTGGAGTCCCTTTTACGCTCTAAGGCAGGAAAAGAAATAGGGCTGTCCTGTTTTGTTACTGAAGGAGCCAAGTTCCTGCGAACCATCTGCTGCGGTAGTGTAGTTGGAGGAAGTCCATAAAACCGAGGGCTTGGAATACCCGAAAACAGAGCGGTCAAAGCAGGGTACGAAGTCATGAGGTCTTAATTTATTTCGAAAGCATGTTGGGCCATTTTTAGAGCATTAAAATGGACTATTAGGCTTTATTACTAAAGAAGGGCAAAATGGTCATAAAATTGGCTGAAGGACCGAATCTAAGCAAAAAAGAAAGATACATGACTAAAATTGATATTGTCAAAGTTAAAGGACCAAAACGATTTTAGGACATCAATAGAGGACTATTCGAATCTTTCTCCCAATTTTTATTGGTATTATTTCAATTTGAAATAAAATAATTTTTTTACTCAATTGTTATTGTCATCAGGCTCGAAAGATTGGCAAAGCATACATTAATGCCCCTTAACTGCATTGGAATGATCTATGGATTCTATTTGGTGATTGTAACTTGGATGATAATTTTTGGAAGAGGAGGATGAGTTCTTTGACGCTTTGAGAACATGCATAGATGATGGTTGTGTCCATGACATCCCACAGCATGTTGAGGATTCTTTAGAAGACTTTTCAGAAAGCTATATGAATAGCAGCAGTGATGGATCCATTATGGTGAGCCTTTGTCCAAGAGTATTATGCCTCTAGTGCAGATCCAAATAATGTTTATAAGCCCCTGCAACTGATGTTCAACAAAGTTTGCTCAAGCAATGTAGTCAGAAGTCTGTTGCAACCTTAAGTTTGTGTGCTCCCAATGATCCTGACATTAAAGAAAAATCTCCAATTGCTCCTTTGTCAAAATATCTAGTTCATAGACAACCTAAGAAACCATAGAGAAATCTTTTTGCCCTTGCGTGAAGAATTAATATTTTGCTACCGGGTGATGCACAATTATATATATATATATATATATATTGGTTCTTTGGTAATTTATCTGTACATAGAAAAAATTAATACACAGTATATATCAATTCATAATAATATTGTCTTAAGTTAAATGGTAATAATGATGAATTTTAAGTAAATAGTAATAATTTTCTTGCATATCTAAAAATTCTTATACCATGCATAGTATTAATGCATTAAGCAACGCCTCTATTTCCACAACATTCAAATACAATTGCCCCTACTTGATGAAACGGTATATTATATATATATATATATATATATATGATGAGGGAGAACTTAGAAAAAGTCGGATATACCCCCAAAGAAGGGTAAAAGTGACTTTATGCGCCAAGATAGTCTGACCTGAATTTGACGTGATTCCAAACAAAGTAAGTAAATACTCAAGGGTGTAATTAATGGGCATGATCACGGATTTCTAGCATATTACGCGATCCAGGCGCATAATTTAAGGAGATGTGCATTTATGCGGGATCCTAAAGTCTCAGATCTTGGCACGTGGCATTTCCGATATGGAAGCTTCATTCAGTATAAGAACGGGAAAATCCCTTCAACAGAGGTAATTTTTGGATTCATTGAGAAATGTATTTTACATCTTAACATCTTACGTTTAAGAATCATAACTGACTTGGGCGTCGGAGTATCTTCGTCGGGTGCCAACCCGACTAGATAACGTTTTCTTTGATCCACAGTATCTCAAGGATTTGGGAGCAAAACGTGAATGCGACCGTAGATCGATCTAGACGATTTCGAGCCCGATCATTTTTGGCGCCGTCTGTGGGAACGACTAGTGGATCATGGACGGACGCTCTAAGGAGAATATGCCTGATGTGGAGACCCCGTCAGATGGACGAGAACAAACCGTACATCTAACACGTCATGAATTGCAGCAGATGATGGAAGAAGCCGGAAGAAACGCCATTGTTGCGTACGAAAGGAGAACTACTACTCCTCTAGAGAGAGAATTGGCTAGAAAAAGGTTGTTCAAGGAGAAAGATACGGAACGAGCTTCTGAAGAAACGAGCAAAAGGGAGGCGAGCAAGAAATATCACATCCCTTCGGAGGTCGGGTCCAGCAGTAAAGACCGGAGTCTTCAAAGGGGACCGGCCATATCGCGAGCAGAGGTGGACAATGTGAGCAAATAGATAGCTATGCTGGGAAAGCAAATAGACGAGCTCAGAAAACAAGGAGAACTAGTGGCGCACAATCGTAACTCGCCTTTCTGCAACAAGATACTTATCGAGACTGTTAATCCAAATTTCAGGATGCCGGATCTCCCTAAGTACGACGGAACACGAGATCCTTAAGAGCATTTGGCTGCCTTCGACATGGTAATGAATCTCTACGGGCAGCCAAGCCCCATCATTGCTAAATTGTTTGTTACTACTTTGACAGGGAAAGCTCAAGAATGGTTTACGAATCTGCTCCCGGGTAGCATAGAATCGCACGAACAATTGGTGCAAAAATTTGCATTCCATTTCGCGAGTAAGAGAAAGCAAAAACGATCAGCCACGCATCTTTTCACCATTCGGTAGGGAGAGAACGAAAGTTTGAAAAGCTTCATGGGACGTTTCAACAACAAAACACTGGAAGTTCAGGATCTCAGGATAGATATGATGACCAGTATCCTCATCCATGGGCTAAAAAAAGGAGTTTTTGCCTCTACCTTGGCAAGAGACCCACCGGCCGATGTGGAACAACTGATGGCTGTAGCGCAAAACTACATCGACGAAGAAGAGATGAATGCGATGAAAGACGAGGAATGGAGGGTCACAGCAGAGCGAGCAAGAGATGGAGATCATTCTAATAAAGAACGCGATGTACGAACTAAGAGGGAGAAGGAGAGAGAACCACCATACCAGTCGAAATATAGCAAGTACACGCCTTTGAACATGACGAGAGCAAAAGCCCTTATGATGGTGGAGAAGGACAATGTATTGAGATGGCCGAAGCACACAAGGATTACCCCAGCAAAAAGGCATTCGAACAAATATTGTCGGTTTCACAGAGAGAGAGGGCACGACACAGAAGAATGCTATCAGTTGAAAGACGAAATTGAACAGCTGGTTCGACAAGGTTATTTCAGAAGTCAAAACCTTCACAACTTTGAAAGAAAAGGAAATGATCGACGAAGTAGGTCGAGAAGTAGGGACAGAAAGCCAAATTGAGCAACAGAAAGAGGTGATCGGAATTTAAGGGAGAATGCGCCTGTAAAAAGCGTTATCCATACAATAGCTGGGGGATCGGAAGGATGGTCGAGAAGAGCAAGAAAGAGGTTCGAAAGAGAGAGTAGAACGGAGAGGCGCAGATAAATGGTGAACGTGCCTAGCAACCCTGAGATCGTGTTCAGTGATCGAGATGCTGGAGAGAGAATTAGGGTGGATAATGACCCCATGGTAATAAAGATGGACATCGCGAATTTTACAGTCCATAAGGTGCTGATAGACAATGGGAGCTCAGTAGATATAATATTCAAAGACGTGCTGAGTAAGATGGGGCTCGAAGACATAAAGATGGAGCCGGCAAGTACTCCATTGGTTGGCTTTGGAGGAGGCAAGGTCGCATCGTTGGGAATAGTGGACCTACCCGTATCCATTGGAGAAGAGCCGAAACGCAAAACACTAATGGTAAAATTTCTCGTAGTTGACATACCATTTGCTTATAATGTTATCCTGGGGAGACCCGGGCTTAACTCTTTCAGGGCGATAATATCAACGTACCACCTCAAGATGAAGTTCCCTACCCAGCATGAGATAGGGGAAGTCGTGTGCAATCAGATCGAAGCGAAGAGGTGCTACAACTTGTCCCTGGAAAAGGGTGAAAAGAAAGAAAAAAGGAAGTTTCAAGAAGCGAACAAGGCAGAATGGCATGCACTGAAGGCTAGGCGATTAGAGCCTGTCGGACATAAGGAGATTGAATTGATACAAGGAGACCCTTCGAAGACAACAAAAATCGGATCCAACTTGGAAAAATTCGAAGGTGTCATGATCGCGTTCCTGAGGAGCAACATTGATATGTTCGCATGGGACCCGTCGGACTTCAGAGGCATAAACCCGGAAGTAATAGTACATAGGTTGAATGTCGACCCATCTGTTCGACCTGTTCAACAAAAGAAACGAACTTTTGGAGGAGAAAAAATCAGCATCATCGAGGAAGAAGTAAATAAGCTGCTAAGAGCGGGGTACGTGTCTGAGTTTCAATACACTGACTGGTTAGCCAATGTGGTGTTGGTACCGAAAGCAACTGGCAAGTGGAGAATGTGTACCGATTTCACAGATCTAAATAAGGCATGCCCAAAGGATCCTTACCCGTTGCCGAGGATCGACATTCTGGTGGACTCTACTGTGGGATACGAAGTCTTCTCTATGATGGACGCGTACCAAGGATACCACCAAATTTACATGGCAACGGAAGATCGCGTAAAAACATCCTTTGTGACCGATTGAGGTATTTTTTGTTATAATGTCATGCCTTTTGGGTTGAAAAACGCAGGGGCAACCTACCAGAGATTAGTAAACAAAATGTTTGCTCAACAAATCGGGAAGACCATGGAGGTGTACGTGGACGACATGCTCGTCAAGAGTCAGAAGCTAGAAGAACACTTGGAACACTTGAAGGCAACTTTCGCGATCATGAGAGAGTATGGGATGAAGCTCAATCCGAATAAATGTACATTCGATATTGGTGGAGGAAAATTTCTGGGTTACATGGTCAGCGAGAGGGGAATAGAGGCGAACCCGGAGAAGATTGAGGCCATATTGAAACTGAAGTCACCCACATCCCTCAAAGAAGTCCAGAAACTGACAGGTAGAATCGCTTCCCTTAATCGCTTTATTTCTAGATCTGCCGATCGCAATTTACATTTCTTTAAGATACTGAAAAAAGTGAAAGGGTTTGAGTGGACCGATGAATGTGAACGAGCCTTCCAAGAATTGAAAAATTATTTGAAGTCTCCACCTCTTTTAGCAAATCCGAAAGGAGACACATTGTACCTTTACTTGGCGGTTTCAGACAACGCTGTAAGTTCGATGCTAATAAAAGAAGAAAATAAAATTCAGAATCCAGTATATTACGTGAGCCGAATGTTGCAAGGAGCAGAGACGAAATATACCGAGATCGAAAAATTAGCGTTAGCTGTTGTTGTGACCGCTAGGAAGTTGCGACCGTATTTTCAGTCGCATAAAATAGTGGTAATGACGAATCATCCCCTCCGAAGTATCCTATCACGACCGAGGTCTCGGGTAGAATGATAAAGTGGGCGGTCGAACTAGGAGAGTTCGACATTAGCTACCAAAGCAGAACAACAGAAAAAGCTCAGATCCTAGCTGACTTCATGATAGAAATATCGGGTGCGTCCGAGGACCCGGGGATTTGGATGCTACATGTCGATGGATCCTCCAACACCAACAAAGGAGGAGCAGGGATACTGATTGAAGGACCAGGAGGCATCGAGATTGAAGTTGTCGTGCGGTTATCTTTCCTTACCACAAACAACGAAGCCGAGTACGAGGCCGTAGTCTTAGGCTTGGAATTGGCGTTCGAAGCTGGAGCACAAATCCTTGAAGTCTTGACAGATTCGCAACTGGTCGCCATGCAGATCGAAGGAACGTATGAAACCAGAGAAAAATCGATGACGGCGTACCTAAAGAAAGCGAAGGAATGGATGCAGAGATTTTCCAGGTGTTCTATCCAGCAGATCCCAAGAAACAAAAATGAAAGGGCAGATGCTTTATCAAAATTTGGGGCTTCGTTGGCAGGAATCACGGACAGGAAAATAACGGTGATGATAAAAGAGCGAGCAGTGATCTCAGAGTGATCAGAGACCAATACGGTAAGCACGAAATATCCATGGATATAGGAAATCACAGCATATCTTGCAGAAGGGACCTTACCGACCGATTCTGCGCATGCTTGCCGAATAAAATTTAAAGCTCCCAGATTCGCATTAGTAGGAACGCAATTATACAAAAGGACAGTGGAAGGACCTCTCCTGAAATGCTTGGATGATTTGCAAGCAAAATATGTTCTAAGGGAGATTCACGAGGGCAGCTGTGGGAACCACTCAGGAGCTAGATCGTTAGCTCAGAAAGTAGCCCGACAAGGATATTTTTGGCCAACGCTAATGACAGATTCCAAGGAATTCGTACGAAGGTGTGAGAAATGTCAGAGATATGCTTCTCAGATACACACGCCGGCGGTGCCTATGACTCCCATCTTGATCACCTGCCCATTCGACCAATGGGACATAGATATATTAGGACCATTTCCTCTTGCTCGAGCTCAAAAGAAATTTGTTATAGTCGCTGTAGAGTACTTCTCCAAATGGGTAGAAGTAGAGGCAGTGTCCAAAATCTCAGAAAGAGAAGTCATAAACTTTATCTGGAAGAACATAGTCTGCAGGTTTGGAATTCCAAGAGTCTTGATATCTGACAATGGGACGCAATTCCAAGGAAGACAGATAACTTCATGGCTTCAAGAGTTGAAGATACAGCAAAATTTCACGGCTATAGGGCACCCCCAAGCGAACGGACAAACAGAGGTGACGAATAGGACTATCCTGCAACACTTGAAATCCAGGCTGAGCTCGAAGAAAGACTGGAGTGATGAACTTCCAGGAGTGCTATGGGTTTACAGAACGACCCCGAGGTCTTCGACAGGTGAAACCCCCTTTTCTTTAGTTTATGGCTCTGAAGCTGTGATTCCTACAGAGATAGGAGAAGAATCGCAGCGGATTATGGGCTTCGACCCTGCGAGCAATCGAGGACAAAGGGCGTTCGACCTGGATACGGTGGAGGAAAGAAGAGATGCAGCACAAGTGAGGATAATGCACCATAAAAGCTTGATGTTACGGAGTCACAACAAGAACCTGAAACTCAGGTCGCTGCAGGTTGGAGATCTTATATTGAAAAAGGCGGAAGTCTCGAAGCATGTGGGAAAGCTCGACCCCAATTGGGAGGGACCGTTCAAAGTCGTCGAGATCATACGAAACGGAGCGTTCAAACTACAAGATATCCAAGGCAAAGATCTGCTGCGACCTTGGAATATACGAAACCTCAGAAGATTCTACGTCTAATTCGTCGCCTGGGAAAGACCAATCGAATAATCATCTATAGCGGATAAGGTTTGGTATTATGAAAGAATGATCTGCGAAAAATTATGAATAAAGTGTAAATCTGAAAAATATTGAAATAAATTGTAATCTATGAAGGATTTATCATAATCTGTGAAAGATTATGAAATAATTGTAACTTGTTTCCAGACTGAGTTATGGCTTGAAAAAGGCGAATAAAATTATAATCTGTGAAAGATTATTCGTATTCCATTTGATCATCTGCGAAAGATTATCAAGGCACTTTTTAGACGAGAAACTATACTAGAAGAATGGGATCGATTCTATGAAAGATCATCCGACGATGGAAAAGATCACAATAATCAGTTCAGTAAAGGTCAATTTAACCGATCAAGGGAAAGTTGGAACAACTAGAGAGTTCTCAAAATAATGACAATTGTAAGGTAACTAGGCATTCTCAATTTCTTCGAGTAAACCAGCAAATTCATCATCATCCGTAGCCGACGTATCTTTGTCTGGAAAGGGTTGGAGATTGGCATCGAGACCAGGATCAAGACGGGAAACATCAAAGACGGGAGCAAATCCATTGAGGATGGTCACTTGAGATTTACAACGATCAAACCCCTGCATCAAGTAATCCGCAGCCTTAATCTCTACGGCCGAGTCGAATGCTGGTGCTTTTAGAAAATCTCGGGCACCCTTAAGGCGGATTTCACGAACTTGGTTGGCGAACTCCTCTGAGTTCAAGTAGGCCTCACGACCCTCAATAGCTCCGGCAATTTTCCCTACTGCATGGCCAGCTTCAAATCCTATCTCCTTCCCCGCGGCAGCAGCCTTGGATACCTCGGAAGCCATCTGATCTTCCAACTCCTTGATGTGAGCTTCCATCGATGATCGTTGCCTTGACCAGTCCTCTTCCTTTGAAGAAATTTCAGTAAGTTTGTTCCTCAGCTCGCGATTTTTACGTTCTGCTGCGATATGGTTTTGTCGGAAGCCAGCACACTTTAGGGACAACCCTCGGACAAAATTGGCCGCCTAAAGAGCTAACATTAGCAATTGAGCGAAGAGATAAACGCAGAGGAATAAGGTTTAAAATTACCTGAACTAAAGAATGGGCGCAATGCTCCTCCATGCGAGTAAAAGAGGTTTGCAAAAGGGCAGCTTGATCGCGAGGAAGGCAACTCGCATCGTATAATTCCCAGGGATCTTGGCCCGATCGAGTCTTAAAAATGGAATTATTGGGAGAAATTTGCCAGTCGGGTATCTACTTGTCACCTTCTAAATGAGCTATGGGGTGGTCAGGACTTCGGAGATCCAGTCTAGCAACTCTCCAACACTCGGTAACCCCACGCAGCACATCCATGTTCTTCTCTTCCTCCAACCTAGCCGCCTCAGACTGGAGCTCTACCTCACCTGATCGAGATCATGCCATCCTGCTTAACTGAAGAGGAGATTTACTGCGAGACTTGCACTTCCTCAAAGTTTCAGCAAGATCCTCTTCGACGAAAGGCCTTTCACGCGATCTCAAACTGCTTGCAGGCACCATGGGCTGATGTCGGTAAGATTGACTGGGCGATCGGGTTTCTTTGCTCCCAACATCGATGGTTATGTGACCTTGGGGAAGATTGGCCTCTGGTGTTGAAGAAACAGCCGGATCCGGTCGAGTTGAACCGATGGATGGCTGAGCTGCCTGAGCTTGAGCCGCCGCTCGAGCTTGAGCCGCCCTGACGCGCTGAGTAATACGAGCTTGATTCACCATACTCACTGCATGTAGAAAAAAGTTAAGGCACTATCATAAAAGGCAGAAAGAGTAAAAGGAAATGGTATCACCTAGAGTACCCTCCACTTGGAGAGGTGCTGGAGTTAAATAGCGAGCCAGAGTATCTCCTCTACCAAAATCCTCTTCGGGTCATACCCGTAGGAAGTAAGGCTGCTTATTTGATCCCCTTCTAGCCCCCCTCCTTCCATAACGGGCTTTGGCTTTTCTACCTTCCAATCAAGAGAAAAGAGCCACTCGCGACCTGGAGGGGGTCTGATAAAGATGAATTTTTTCTTCCAAGGGCCAACATTGGAAGTGAGGGGATCGAGAAACCTACAGTCTTTGCGAGCCGATAGATAGAAAAAGCCCGCATCCCCAGACCTCACTGAGGTCGTGAATGAGTATAACAACCAGAAATTATCGAAGCTAGGTTCAAAACAATGTACTCGCATAATTACAACAAAGAGGATTATATGGCGTATAGAGTTAGGAGACAGTTGCATAGGGCATAAACCTAAGCGACGCAAGATATGGGCTACACGGGGAGCTAAAGGTAGGCGTAATCCCGCCTCAAAATGATGCAGTGAGAATGAGCAAAAACCAGGCAGTGGTTGATGCATGCGGTCAAAGGATCGGGGTACGACTATCTCAGAATTGTTAGGAATGAATTATCCTTTATACTTTGAATTTGTAGCCTTACGGTACTAACTATACCCATCCAACGATTACGCTGCAGCATTGATTGATAATTCTCATATGTATGAGCTTCATCAGGATTAGACCTTTCTACTTGATTACCCTAGCGAGACCTAAGCCTAGGAGGTACTAAGGCATTGAGGGGTATGTTTGAAGGAGTTGATGAGGAAACAGAAGTAGAGTTAGAACCGATATTAGAAGTCTCAGGGGAAGACATTGTACCTTGGAGTAAGTCTGATAACTGGGATAGCGGAGGAGAAGAAAAACCCTTGATCGAGTACTTCAAAGCAGCAACCTCGGACGATATCTCTAGAGCCGACGGAATGTTTTAAAATGAACTCTTATATATATTGAGAATAGGCGGTTTCAAATTTGACCGTTGCCCATTCACAGGATGACACCCGTCAGCCCTCTGCAGTGCACTGATCGACGCAACGGTCGATGAACGACACGTGGATCCCCACATCCCCCAAGATCTTCAGTTTGACAGATAGAGGAGACTTTTCGACTTCTTCAGTGATGTCACTCAAGAAGTGGGGGAGTAATGATGAGGGAGAACTTAGAAAAAGTCGGATATACCCCCAAAGAAGGGTAAAAGTGACTTTATGCGCCAAGATAGGCCGACCTGAATTTGACGTGATTCCAAACAAAGTAAGTAAATACTCAAGGGCGTAATTAATGGGCATGATCACAGATTTCTAGCATATTACGCGATCCAGGCGCATAATTTAAGGAGATGTGCATTTATGTGGGATCCTAAAGTCTGAGATCTTGGCACGTGGCATTTCCGATATGGAAGCTTCATTCAGTATAAGAACGGGGAAAATCCCTTCAACAGAGGTAATTTTTGGATTCATTGAGAAACGTATTTTACATCTTAACATCTTACGTTTAAGAATCATAACTGACTTGGGCGTTGGAGTATCTTCGTCGGGTGCCAACCCGACTAGATAACGTTTTCTTTGATCTACAGTATCTCAAGGATTTGGGAGCGAAACATGAACACGATCGTAGATCGATCTAGACGATTTCGAGCCCGATCAATATATATATTAGAGCAATATTTTTTTTTTGAAAATATAGATATAGACCGAGTACGTCACCAAAGATACATGCTGTCTTATGTCCTTATAAATGTATATAATAACCCTTTTATTTTTTATGAACAAATCATTGTACTTTTATAATTTTGAGTAAAAAAATTATATCTCATGCATTTGTATAACTATATTAGATAATGTTCGTAAAAAATGCTTCAACTTCTTCGGTTCATATATCAATATATATAAAGGAAAATCATATTTAAAATGATTGGAATTGCTAAATTTTTTTTCCAACCAGGTACATTGACAAAATTAATTCAATTTTTTACTTTTAATGGCATTACAATTGTAACTGATTCTTCAAATTAGTTTAGTACATACATGTACTCTTCCCTTTTTGTTTAAAAAAAATAAATAAATACACTCTCTTGATAATTGTACGTGAAATTGTTCCAGAAAATCTACTCAAGAACAAATCATGCTAATGAAGAAAAATCCCTGCAACAAATCATACATCTTCCAGTTTGCCTGCTGCTTCACCTTGGTTCTAAATCTTCTATGATATACATCCCTTCAACTTATCCTCCTACAAAAAATCTGCAAAATGGATAGACAAAATCCACCAGCACCCGACGGCGGCACACCCCATCCTCAAAGGCGGTATTTCTATACACAGTTGGTCGAAGAAGCATGATCGCGCTTTTATACAAGCGTTGTATTGCCTAGCTCGCCGAGGTCATAAGCAAATTTCCCATACCCCAAACATGCACCCACTTATGTATGCTCACAACGTCGTCAACATTGGATTTGGTTAGAAATTTCACTATAATGTAATCAAGAAAAGACTGGAATGTCTTCGCTTGAGATATACTACCTTTCAGCACATTGATCAAACTCCGGGCTTCTGGTGGGACCTCGAGGCGAACATCTTCACGCTTCTGACTAGGATTGGGAGTTCATTTGCAGTGTTTAGCTCTTTATCCGCTTTAATAATGATTTATCATGAAGTTTTAAATTTCGTCTTGTTATTCTGGCCAATATAATACATGACATTATATGCGATAATGAATTTAATTCATGAATAATTTTAATATATTTGTAGATCAATTATTACTTGGAAAAGGTTGCTTTTTAATTATTTTAAAAATATTAATTGATTGCCTTGGATTAATTATAGAGGAGAATACTACAATTTAACTATACTCAAATTCATATCTCATCTCTTTCCATTAATCATTAATTGAAAATAGTACAACCGCTGAATAATAAAATTAGATCATTGGACGATTATTAATTTATACCATTTGAATAATCTCACTACTGTAAATACAATTGACCTAACGACATGCACGACATTGTTGTAATGCCAATTTAGTTCAGACATGAAATCTCAAGGTTCCTTAATATGAATAATCACTTACTTAACGTAAAAATGACGACTTAAGATTGTTCGTAAAGTAAATATTGTACGAAAACAACTACAATTATGTACAAACAAAATAAAAGAGATATGTAATTAACAATAATAACCACTAGTGTAATTTCCGTTATGCTTGTTTTTTAATATATTTGTACCGGAAAAAGTATTATTTTAATCCGCTAATTATGCCTAATTTTAATTTTAGTCCGATAATTATGTCCATTTTTTTTAGGTCCAGTAACTTACGAAATTGCTTATTTTTAGTCCTCTGACAGATTTTCGGACAATTTTACCCCTGTGCAACTTTTGAAAGGCAGTTTTAGTCCATATGCACTTAAAGGGGTAAAATTGTCCGAAAATCTGCCAAAGGATTAAAAGTAAGCAATTTCGTAAGTTACTGGACCTAAACAAAAATGGACATAGTTATCGGACTAAAATTAAAATTAGACATATTTAGCGTACTAAAATAATACTTTTCCCTATTTGTACCTCCTCGATGATAGGTATATACTTTCTTCGGAGGATGTTCCATTTTTACTCTAAATAAATATAATATCTGAGAACAAATAACAAAATAATTGATCACATTAAAATAATTACAAATGCATTGATACTATCCATCCTCACTAATTAAAAAGTTCCACAAAAAATATATTGATATCCAGATTTTTAATAGAGACTGACATTAAAAAAATTATTAAATACAAATTCTATATATACTACACAAAGTATCTATTGCACTGGGACATACAATGAAATATGTCATAATTAATGATAAAATAGAGATGAAGGAAAGCTACATATCATTATTCGAACTAGTTGAGCACCATATGCCCATTTCTCTATGATTGCATCATACATAAGTTTACCAAAAATCATAATTAAGATATTTGCCAACTTTACTCCTAAAATTCTTCAATCTTACCAATACAAAGTAAACTTCTTTTACCATAATAAACAAAACGCAAGGCGAAAAGTTCGGATACCCTTCACAAACTAGTATTTTAGACAGCGTTTAACATAAGTCCAACCATGCGAGCTCTTGCATCATGGGGAAGATTGAAAAAAAAGATCCATTTTCTTCAAGTTATCAACGTGCCTATCGTATTTTAAGATTTGATGGTTCAAGTCAATTCCCAAAACTTTTCGAACTGCCTCATACAAGGCTGATCATTTCTCAACCTCGTCAAAATCCATAAAAAGTTTCTTACTTAATTCACCAGTCGTTCGTTAGCAGATTTGCAACATGTGGCGACGACGTTAGCAAACTACCATCTTGCACAGTAGCATGTGCCTTAGATTTTTTGTGGAGGTCGTACTCTTTTTATTGCCTGCGGTCAAATTAATATACAGATCAAAGTTTACCTGGTTATCTCAACATTATTGTCATTTCTGACATAACCAACACTAGGGCTTTAGCCATTGGAACGTAGTAATCCTGGCCACCATCTCTATGACATTATTAGAATGATTTGTTGTTTCGTTTTTGTTAGTTGTCACCTCACCCTTAGCTCGATCTTTACCAAAAATGTCGCACCATGCCGAAAAAAAGAGCCACAATTTGTATCGCATTGTTAAGGCAGTTAGATCAATCTATTACCTAAATTGAAAAAGGGTGTTATATTTAATTCTGCTTTAAAATTAACTCACGGTATCAATGTTGTGACGCCCCAAAGATTATAATATATAATTGGAGGGATTAATTGATAAATTTTTATGAAATTTAGTTAACTGGTAAATAAAAGGTCATAATTGGAATATAATAAAATTTGAACGGATTAAATTAGAGTTCGTTATAAAATTTGGGGGCAACTTATATTAATTAAGGAAATTTAGGAGGGACGTGATGGATATTTTGAGAAAAGTCTAATTAAATAAATAAAATAATAATAATACTATATATATTAATAAGTAATATAATGTATATATATTGGTAAGTTATATATATACATGTGAAGAGAGAGAGAGAAAGGGGTCAGAGTAGGCTTGGTGGGCCATCACCCTCACCGCCTCACTCTCCTCTTTCTTTTTTAATTGTTTGTTTGTTGTTGATGATCATCTTTAATATACACACACAAAACTCATAACACACACAGCACAAACTATAGTGAAAATTGCAATTGTTCGGCGGAAACAGAAAACTAACAGAGGTACGAAGATTATGATTTTAATTTATACTAACTTATTGAATTATATTATTTAATTAGTTCTTTTATTAAATGTTGTTTATATTGAGCGATGCACTATTTAACCAAAATATTTTATGAGTTTGGCTATTTAAATTAGTGTCGAATTAAATATAAAATCGGATATAAAAATGATATCGTTGTTTAATTAGATTATTAAATTTATTAGATTTGAGTATTACTATAGCTAATTTATACAATTCCATCATAATTGTTAACCAAATACGCAATTCTACGTATTGTTATTTAATTAAATTATGTAATAGCGAGAAATTGATAGAAAATTCATAAAAATATTCCAAAAATTATATTTAATAAATGGTATGTTAATAAAAAGGAAAGAGAAGATTTGTATTTCGATAGAAATAGAATATTAAAGAATTATTAGAAATTATACGAATAATATTTAATATTATATTTAAAAAAAATTACGATATTCTTGATATATTAACTGTATGTGGTATAACTCATTATAGGATATGGGGGTAAAGTGAAAAGACTGCACCACTACCTATTAGATAGATAAAAGCGTTGTAAGGTCGAGGTAAATAAATAATTAGTATTATCTATAGATGTCCCCTTTATTTGTGGTTTTACTATTATATGAATTTGTGGTTCATGCTGACATTGATTTATCTGAAAGTATATGAGTGATGGGTGATTTAATTTGATTGATGGTATTGTGTACGTACAATGAGGAAATGCGTTAAAATATTATGTTTGTTGTTTGATGTATTTTGGATGTCTGGAATGAGAATATGTTGATATATTGTTTTACGTTACTAGTTGCTTACAAGAATGGTGATATGTGGAAAGGAGGGAGTGGTGGAAATTGAATATAATTGTGGTGTGAATACCCCTTGATGTGTTGAAAAGCCTATAAGGCGAAAATATGATATGAAAAGAGCGATGCTGCGATATGAAAAAGATGTGATATGAAGGAGCTATGTGAAAAACGAGATTGATAAGCCGGTTGTCAAGGGGATTCACTTAAATTTATATAACGGTGAGATTAAGTTGATGGGAAAAACACAATATCACCTTCTGATAAGCAAACTAGGAATAAGGAAGTTTAATTGATTATTTTATTGTGAGATAGCTATGTGGTTCACTACAACTGATTATGTTGGAATTAAATTGACTGTATTCTATGCATGTTGCCTACTTATCCTGTTTGGGCTGTGCTTGATATACATGTATAGATAGGGCTGGTTATTTACTTACTGAGTGGCAGGCTCATTCCTCTGCTGACATTTTCTTTCAGGAGTAGACTTTGAGATGTTTGACTGTTGAAAAATAGGTCTACGCGCTATACTCAGACAGGTTGGGTCAGTATGTTGTTTTCTCCTCTTTATCAGTTAGAGTACAAATCGTATTTTGCTTGTACAAAGAGAACGTAAGCATGAACATTACTTGTGATGGACTACTGTGGTGTTTGATGTGCATATATGATGTTATAGGTTGATTACGCCTGTTATGACGTTGGGTTTACGTATGCATATGGATTAGATTATTATGTACATTTATATATATAAACACAAGGATTATTATAAGTATGATGTTTAGGGTAGATATAGCACTTGTAGCGAAGAGGGTGCTACAAATGCTAGATCTACAACAAAAATATCTTGCAGTACTCATCTCAAACATCTTGAGATTTGACTGTTACCATGCGCATCTACTATCATCCCATCCCAAACCACTCTTTTTTGTCATGCTTGACAAGGTTCCAAAATATTTCTTTCAAACATGTATCTTTATATTGATGTGTGGTTCGGCCCGAATATCCGTGTTTGGAAATTGCTTGCACATTTGGGACTCCAACTGCGCCAAATACCTAGAGGAAAATTCGTTATCGGACTTTCATCCGCTCGTTACAATCGTACATAATGCATTCACGAAGCCTTCATCCTCATGTTGGGTCCACGTTCGTCCAGTGTTACCCTTTTTCGCCTTGGCTCTGCAACTGTGTAGTTTGCTTATCCCTTCTTCATCATGTAGATGCATATGTGCATGAAAATAATAACGTAAGAACTCTGTATTTTAGACATCTCGTTACATCATTTCACACTCATGCAAGAAAGATATAATATAAGTTGCGTTCGTAAATGTAGGGTAAAGTCAAATACGTTCATAACTTTATTGTCAAGAGGAAGGTGCGGTTAAGTCATTGTTACAAACAAAACCAAATAACATACTACACTATATAATATAATGACGGAAGCCTATGATATAACCATGTCATAAAGACAATATAAATCCGATAAAATGATTCACCGATGCGTAACCACTCAGTATATATATGTGTAGAATACTCATATCACGTTAGGAACTCCATGCAAGAGTGGTATCCAGCGTAAACACGAACTCCGCTCTGGGTTCTAATGGATTATCAATTACATTCGAGGGTTCAAGTTCTAATGGATCATCAGAAATCTTCATAAAACAAAATTATGGAGCAGACAATATACGATTTTACACTTTCATAGGGTAGTACGATGGGCTTCTTAAAATTCTCCAATGAGTTTTCAGCAATCCAAAAGTTCGCTCTATTACATTCCAGGCCGATGCATGCCTCAAATTAAATAGTTCACGTGGTGTTTGTGGTCGACCACTATCCCATTCCCGTTCCTTCAAGTGTTACCCGACTCCCTGATATGCTGCAAGAAAATCGTTCACATTACTGTATCTATTGTTGCATAGATAATAATTACCTAACGGGCAACATAAGAAGCAAATGAGTAAATAAATAATTAAATAATTTTTGGCATTTGCTATAAATGTAGAAAAATAAGGTGCATGATGGTCATATACCAGCTGCCATTTTTAAACCAGTTGGTTGATGTATAGCATCACGCAAAATACGACCGTCGGCAGTACTCCCTTTCCACCTATTCAAAACGTGTATAAGTTTACCTTCCATATTACATACACCAAGCACATTAACAAAAACTTGCCGCTTTCAATTTCTATAACACCCCTTATCAAAATCGGGAACGAGAGCCTCAATATGTGCCCCATTTAAAACACCCAAGCATCCTTGTTATTCAATTCAAAAGTTATGATTTAGAGAATAATGATTAACTCCACATGGTGATGATCGTAAATGAACACAAATCTGAAATAGGCAATATTTAATAAATAAAACTTTAAACCATCGCCAACTGGAACTGATAGTGCCCAAAAATATAGAACTCAAGCATAGGACTACTTCAACATTGAGTTAAAAACGCTTAATTATCATGCGCTCGCTCTGTTTGAAATCATGCTTCACGATGCAATTTTTCTTGTGGTGGGCAATTACACTAAAAATTATTGCCACTTGTTCAATTACTAAAACGTGTTTGTTGTTGTAGATCTCCAGAGTATTGTAACAATTGACATAGTAGGCCAATTGCATTTTGAGACATGTGTAGATTATCAATGCATTTGACATCACTAATATCAATTATTTGGATTAGATGTTTGACCTAATCGGGTATCCTATATGCATTTTGTAATGATGTGGACAAATGGGATTGGCCATACGACGTACATTTTGGTGACAACGTTGTAAAGAAGAAAAACACTATGATCAGTTCAACACTGATTACATACGCAAGCAATTGAGCTAGAAAAATATAGTACCTAATTAACATTCATCCCGGATTCAATGAGATTTCATTATTTTTAGTTAATAGAAAAGGCATAGACAAATGGATATGAAGAACTATTTTTTAAAATCCAAAATCTGAGGATGTTAATATGAACACAGACTGAGTAAGCTAGTTTAATTATCATGTAACAGAGAAGATAATTCTTATGACTATGAAATTATTAACAAGTTATAGGTGCTAAACAATATACACAAATAAAAATTAGGAACCAATAAAATAATGAGTGTATAATATAACTATATTGAACTGTTAAAGTCACAAATTTTTACCTTTCCAATTTAGCAGTAACATAGTCTGTAAATTGCTAGTCATCGAACCTAACTCATGAATCATCAAAGTTTGCCCAATATGGCATAAAAGTTTTTAAAAGTTTTCCCCAACGTGGGGCTAAGGGAATGCAAAAAAAATATGCCACATAACGCCAAACCAAACCAAGCAGTTAAATGAACAAGATTGTTTAAAAATTCAAGTCTAATTTCATATTTACAAATCAATACGAGGTTGCACCATGAACAACTTTTAGAGAATCAATGATAAATAATTTTTCATATTTTAAAACAGAAAAGGTAAATTGAAATTGAGGTTTCTTAGGAAGATTATAGACAACCAACGATTTCAGGTAGCCCTTCACGAGTTATCGAAATCTGGTAGTCTTACAATTCAATTGAAATGTGGAAAAAATTATTTTTGTCTTTCACAAAAAGTGAAAAAGAAAGAAGAAGAAAATCAAACAACAATTTTGATATTAATAAACTACTTGAACGATATTAGGACAAAATATAAAAAAATAAAAAAGATGATGGGAGAAGAGGAAAACCATCTTGAAGAACGGGGGAGGAATTTGCTCAAGTTCAAAGATGGAGTGTAGATGGTGACGGCAGAGAAGAAAACTAAGCTTATGTTTGGCTTCGGTTTTGGGCCATCTCAAATCGATTTAATGTTTGGCCTTAAGCATTTTACCTATTTTTGTCTTGTTTTTAGGTATTTTGTAACAGTGGTGGGGGATAAAATTGAAATTTCTCTCTCTTCATTTACAAACTACAAAATTTCTCTTTCCTCATCTTGCAGCCATTGAAGAATTCGCCTACTGCCTTCACCACGTCTGTTCATCTTCTTCCCAAATTCTTCTTCAGATCTAACACAATTCCATGACCCAAGGGTTTAATTCTATACCGTTCGACTCCTCTCAACATGGCGAATATTTGGATCCGATTGGATTTTAATTTTTTATCAACATCGCTTGAAGCCGGTAAATCTCCTCCGCCGTGATTTCAGCTTTGATTGAGCAATACTCATATGTTTATACGAAATGGGTTTTACTTTTTTCTTTAAGGGAGCATACCAACCCTTTTATATTCAAGATTTCTCTTTTATATGATTTTTTTGTTTTCCTTTTTTATAGACTTTTGAATTAAAGATTAAAATTTTTTGTTGCGGTATGAATGCATATGCATTTAAATGATACCGGTCCTGATTTTCTTGTTCATTTATGTTAGAATTTGCAGCCTTGATGCTCAAGGAATCCGAGAGCATGTTAACTACTTCAAAAAAAGTTGAAGAAATTGTATGATAATATGACAGTGTTGATGTATTGATAGTGCAGTGTTTATGAATCCTGTATTGAGATTAGGACCCAAGTTGAGTGAAATGGTAAACGGAAAGCTGAGTTTGGGGGTGAGAATTCTTCAGGTTGGTGGAGTGGAGAAAGTGTTCAAGCAGAAGTTCAAAATTGGCGACGATGAAAAGTTGTTGAAGGCTTCTCAATGCTATTTATCGACAACAGCTGGGCCGATAGCTGGAGTACTCTTCATTTCAAATAATAGAGTTGCCTTCTGCAGTGAGAGCTCCATCAAACTCTCTTCTCCGACTGGAAAGTTACTCAAAGCACATTATAAGGTAAGTGAAATTACACAATCTTCTTGCATCAGCTCCATGGAATTATAACCTCATTATGTATCCTATCGAAAGATGGAATCTGAAAATCTTAAACATTACCGTATTTATGTGCAGGTGATCTGAGTTCTGAATCGACTATCATCAGACAACTCAAATGAATCCAGACCGTAAGAACTCCAAAGTCTTACCATCAAACTTACCCAACTCGAATGGTTCAAGTCACCCTCACTCGTTGTTCCCAAATGAGCTCTCATAATTACTTGGGATTCACTTAATATGAGTGTATACGTTAATTAATAATCGTTTCTCCTTCTTTTGTTAAAACTAGAATTTGATGAAAATAAAATACTCAATCAAATTGTGACAAAAAGTCAAATCTTTTTTATAAGAAGCAGCGAAAGATCAAGGTGGTATAATTTTAATTATCTTGTAATTACTAAATTATACATTAACAATCAATTATATTCGCACATTAGTGGTTGTTGAGAGTGTAAAATTGATTTTACACCCCCCTAAAATCATTGTAAAGAGTGCTTTTGAAAGAACAATTGAAAGAATAACCAATTATTTTTTATCCACTTGATCTTTAGTGTGGTTTTATCAATACCAGAATATTTTTTCAATTTTTTTAATATTTTATTTTTATGAACATATTTTTTTATATTAAATATTTTTATCATTTTATTTATTATCTAAAAACTAAATAAATTTAATTATTATTTTTAGAATGTAAGTTTTAAATAATTTTTATATCTTGACAAAGAATCTACTAGATAAACAAACATTAATAATCACCAAAACTGAACCGATATGGATTTAATTCAATATTCAATAAAACATTGCACATACCAAATTTTTTAGTCTAAGTCTTCTACTCAATCTACAGTTACCGGTGCATAAACCCAAAATTGTCCAAATTAAATATTAGGATATTTTATTTATTTGTTTGTTTTATATTATTATTATTATTATTATTATTATTGTTGTTTTTTTTTTTGGTTGAGAGAGTTTTTAGGTTTACTGGACTTGTGAGATATGGGCTAGTCGGATAAATGATTTATGGGCCTTAAATTCATCATTATGAGAACAATGTCAGCTGCAGATACTAACAGTTAGTTAATTATTAGAAATAAGAATCTTGTAATTAATATGATTGTGGATGAAAAAAATTAATAAAAGTTGTTTCCCCTCACCATATAGATGCATCGATCGGACGGCATAGGTTCTTCGCATACGTCTCGTGTGGAAAAAATTGTATGGACCCAGTACATAGAACGAATTTTCATCGAGTTTATACACGAAGAATTTGTAAGCCATCGTCTGCAATCATCAACTTTTTCACCCTCTGTCTGGGCTCGTATAACCGATAGGATGAATTCGACATTCGGCCAAAGCTATGTATTTAACCCGGAACAACTCAAGGGTATGCTAAACAGGATGCATCGTGCATGACGCCTTTTGAATGACCTTGTTAACAGGGGAACTGGGTGGGGATGGGACTACGAGCGGAACACTATTACAGATGAGTTTGGACGTTTGGAGGAGCTCTGTCGGGTATTAACCTTTTTGTCTTAAATTTACATATAATGCGGACTATACCGAATATCTTGTTTTAATTTGGTGAAGAAACATTCCACGTTGCTCAAATAAAAATTGCCTAAAAACTACCTATGTAGGAAAATTCAGAGTACAAAAAAATTGTTGAACATGGGATACCACACTTTGACCTGTGCACCCAAATGTTCGCAAGGAACACCGTAATGGGAGGCATTGCACGGTCCTCCGGACAACCCACCCGAGGAGGTCAGATTGTATCCATCAACGACGATGAACATATGACGGATGAGAATTCGGGTAGTCGCCGTTCGCGTGAGGACTATGAGGATACAACATTCTCCGAGTCACAATCGATACCGACACCTGGCGGGCACTTACCTACTCCTGCGGCACAGAGTTTTACTTCACCATCTAGTAGAAAACGCCCAACAAGGCGCTGGATGAGCGAATTGCAAAGCAAGATGTTCGAGACAATGGACAAGTTGCAAGAGTCACTGCAGGGAAAGATTGACAAAACTGGTGTTAAAGCTACGGAGTCTATCGAGTCTTGCGTAGATGAGTTGACAAAGTTTAAATATCTATCTGACGTAATCTTCACAACAGCGTTGGAGCGTTTTCATAATTATAGCACGCGAACGATATTCCTCCGTTTAGATGATGACAACAAATTGCGCTGGTTGTTCTCATTGGGAAAGTAATTCATGCTTGTCATAGGGGATTGACTATGGGTTAGATAGCTATGTGTGTTCTTGTTCAACTTTATAATCGGTGTGCTGTCGCACTCACCATGGGGCTGCACATCTGTACTTTGTTAATTTAAAGTATTCGTCTATTTAATATGATTGCTGATGCTTATTGTCTCAACTCGAGATTCCATATTTTGTCTCTTTTTTTTTCTTTTTCATATACTCGTACAGAACTATGGAGAGTGCAAGCGAGAGAGCTGTTGAAGACACAAATTCATCTAGTGGCAGCCCGGGGACACCCGGAACTCCAGTCAGCAACGAATCTGCTGTCCCTAAAGAGTTTTATGCTTTTAGAGATATGATCTGCTCGGAGCTGTTTAGAGAAAATGTCCCTCGTAATACTAGTTCATTGCAAGGCGAAGGATGGGTAGCCGAGATAATGACAACTCCACACACGGGCAGGTTTTATGATAATATTCGCATGACGAAACCATACTTCTACGCTTTAGTTGATGCGTTAACTTCTAGGGGATTGCTGCCTCATGGTCAGACCTCGAGAGTTAGCTCTATTGAGGAGGTTGACTCTTCATGCAGACGGTCGGCATGCATAAACGATAACGCGACAATATGGAGCAATTCCAACACTCACTTGAGACTATTCACCGTAGATCCCACCAAGTGCTATCCGCATTGTGTGCTATGGCACCCGAACTAATCACTCGCCTAAATTTTACAGACACTCATCCGAGTGTGGCTACCAATTCAGATTTCTACCCTTACTTTAAGGTAAAAATTGTATCTTAATTATCTACAAAAAGCCGCCTTGCATTGTCAACTAATTACTAAGCAATTCATAGGCATATAACTATGATAAATTCATACTTTAACATTTTTTTCAACGAATCATAGAATTGTGTCGGAGCGATGGATGGGACTTTGGTGCCGGCATGGGTCCCGCAGATAGATCAAAATCGATATCGATCTCGTAAAGGACGACTAGCACAAAACGTTTTCGCTATTTGTGGCTTCGATATGAATTTTACATACGTGTATGTTGGGTGGGAAGGGAGTGCGGCTGACGCACGTGTCTTGAACCATGCTATATCACAGGACCCAAATTTTCCTTTTCCTCCAAATGGTGAGTAAACAAGTTAACACAATTCCATTATACTCCATAGTTATTCAGAAAGAAGCAATCCTTATATTATCAATGCTGATAATAATTTATGAAGTACTACAGGCAAGTATTATCTAGTGGATGCTGGATTTACAAACTATCAATATTTTCTTGCGCCTTACAAAGGTACTCGATACCACCTAGCCGAGTATAGGGGCCATGGTCGCCGATACAACCATGCCCATTCTCGTTTGTGAAATGTAATTGAGCATTGCTTTGGAGTACTGAAGAAGCGGTTTCCAATATTACAGTGGGGGATGCCAAGCTACCTTCTTTAGCACCAAGTGGATTTAGTTATCGCTTGTTGTACACTTCATAACTTCATCCGTAGTCATGATGACATCATTTTCAACGAATCAGAAGATAAAATTCCTCCCGATATGGATGCATTTTACCATAGAGGACATCCTACCGTGACTGAACTAGAAGCACAACGCATATTCCGCGACAACATAGCAATGCAGATGTGGACATCTTATAATCCAACCTAGGCATTGGTAAATGTAAAGTAGACACATCCGAATGTAATGTTAATGTGCAACTTGTGACTAGCGTGTAACAAATACGAAATGAGGATTGTGATCCAAAATTGGTTAAGGTCGTTACATTCAGCCTAGTATACTACCTTTAAATCTGTTTGACATATAACTTAGATGTTCATAAGATTTTAATTATGATATTAGCTCGGTGTATACATGTTTTATATTTTATACTTTAAGATTAGTTGTTGTAGGCATGGCATACCGTAGATACTTGGAACGGGCTAGCTTTCCACAGGAGGAGCATTGGACATTAAATGTTGAGCAGCGCTTAATGTGGATGATTGTGGATAACAACACCCGAGTCCCCATAAGAGATGATCGTCGTGCGGAGGCACACATGAATCAGTGGGTTCGTGGATTACGACAGCATTTTGGGTATCATTACACACGGGATCAGGTCCGTCAGAAATTCTATGAATTGAAAGAGCAATTTCGTCAGTTCCACGAAGTCGCTCAGATACTAGGAATTTGTTATGATGTTGAAATATTTTGTATGGATTTTCCTGACGAGCTACGACCACATACGACACAGGTATGTTGTGTGATCGCTTTAATTAAATCATTGCAACCTAGTAACTGTTTATTCCAAATTAATATTTATTTTTCATTGATTGATTGTCAATATGAACCTGTTGTAGATCTACCCGTTGGCTAGACGATACTACCAGTACCCAAAGCCTCATTATCCCAGCATGCTCGAGATATAGGGCCCAATTAGACTACCGCTTGGTCCAGCTGAGATGCACAGTGACGGGGGGGATAGCCGAGATAACGCACCGCGTAGTTTTGTGAGAAGTGGCGAAGAAGCCCCCATTATCAGATCGGGATCCACTACACCAACTCACCAAACGCATACCCATATTGCCAGTTGGGATGTTGAGGAACAGGTAGCTCGTGGGGATGGTGGCCCACGATTGGTGCACAATATTTCTTTAGCGCCACGTAGAAGTCTGGACATGGGTTTGGGAGTTGGCGGGATCAGGTCATGGACAGATTACATTCGTCGCTTTGGCGTGCAATCCGACCGTGGAGGCCATTCGCATAGTGAGGGAGACAGTACAGCACGCTCGCGGCGACCAACCAGAATTCCACCACGTCGACATGACGGTCCTTAAGTATTAGTAGTGTTGTTGTAGAATATGTGAGCCAGTCACTTGTTGTCATATGTTAATTACAAAGTTAACGGGAACATGATTGTGTGCGTCATTTATCATTTAATGACTTAAGGATTTCATTGTCGTAGTTTAATTGGACAATACGCCATATTAATCCAAAATATATTTTTCAAATCATTGCAATATATAGTTATAAATTATAATTAGTTAATATTGAATTATGTGGATCTTCAAATTAAAAAAATTGGAGGATGCATTAGAGGGTTGATATACATGTTAGATGTATAATATTTTCTCTGGTGAGGTTTGTATTTGATTTTTAAATACAAATACATTTTATTTTAACCACTTAATATTTTGTACGTAATATTTTCTACATCATTGGAATAATTAAAAAATTTAAAAAATACAAAATAATATAACAATTCTATGCGGTTAATTCATATATTACATTATTTGAATAATATATTTAAATTTATCACCTCGAACAGAACGTCTAACAAAAAATACTGTTAATTCATTACTAGAGTGCATTTAATTATTTATAAAAGTGTATTTACATAAATTATTTTTTTTACATTTTCATACATATATAATTAGAAAATAATATTTATTTTAATCCACTCACAACTAAATAAATTATATATATTTATATATATATATATAAATATATATATATATATAAAAGAGACATGATTTAATAATGAACAATACTTTTTGTCTCCCCACTACCCAATATCAAACATACCATACTTATTTTATATTATCTCCAAAAACAAATCCAAACATACACACTATCTCTAACTTATTTTTATTTATTTTTATTTTTCTCTCTCTATCTCCACAAAATATCCAAAAACAAGTTAAAAATAAAACCAAACATTATATATTTTTTTTCAAAAAGGTACTGACATTGCATCTTTTCATATATGGGTTGGTTGGGACAATTTACTAAAAAACAAGGATAAAAATGAGAGATGTCCTAAGAGAAAGAAGCCAGTCAATCAGTTTCTTTATTAAACATGCAAAGCAACAATTGGGCTTTGCAAATCACTAACCTGCACATCAATTTGAGCCTCGTCCCAACCTAACCATATTCTCTTCCCTACCCCATTAGCTTTATATACAGCAAAACCTCTATAAATTAATACCCTTGGAATCATGAAATTTTATTAATTTAGAAATATATTAATTTATCGATAAATTAATATTTTATTAATTAAAAGAGAGACTTTTTAAATTCAGCAAATTTAGTACACATGTATTGAAAATAAATGAATTCATATATGTTTTATTGATTATATTCATGCATCAATCAATTTTTTATAACTAATTAAATATATTCATGTATAATATCAATTCATTGTATACAATTAACTATTATATTCATAGACACATGTATCAATTCATTGAAATTACTTAAATATACATATTTATATTAATTCGTTGCACTTAAATAACTATTATAACCAATTAAATATATTCATGCATGATGAATGAAACATATACTACATAAATCTCAATATGATAATAGAATAATTTATAACACCCAACCATGTCTTCTCATCTAAAAGACATCGCAAAATCATCCATGAATGATTAAATGTGTAAAGCATTACAGACTTCATATTTTAGTAAATTACCATAATATTTATAATTATAATATTTATGAATTATTAATTTAGAGTTTTAATGGGACCTAATATTTATAAAGAAATTTTTCAAAAAATTATTATTTTATTATCTTATCGAATTTGATGATTTTTTACAAAGGCCCAAATCGGGACCGAAAGATTTTATTATTTTAAAGAATTTATTAATTTATATAGGTTTTACTGTACTTAGAAAACCAAACCCATCTACTTTGCACTAATTTGTTGAATATTGCTAGCATTTCAAGCTGCTAACTTGCGTCAAATAATTTAGTGATGATTTAATGTAAAAATACTAATAATATATTGAGAATAATATAATTATTCAGAGACAATTTTGTTCAAAGAGAAAGTAAGCGTTACATATATTAATTTACGGGAAGAACAATTCAGGGGGAAATATTATTTAACCCTTTATTTTAATAAAAATAGTTTACATGATTTATAGGCTTGATTTGGAATTTAATTGTAATATATATTTATATAATTAATTATAAGATTTTCAATCAAAATACCATAAATTATTTTTGTTAAATTTAATTATTTTAACATTAATTACATGATGGATTTCTTTATTTATTTATTTTTAATTTCCTAATATTAAAAAAAATATTCGTGTTAGAAACCCCTACCAGTACCAGCTGAGTCCCTTCGTCTTCCGCTCTTCTTCTACCACACCACTTCAAGCCCCCACGCGCCGCCAGCCGGAGACTCTATCCTCAGCCGTGGGAATGGAACTGGGAGCTGGCGTCAGAGGTCTGAATGTAAAAAGCACGACGCCGTGTCTCACCCCATCGACCCATATAAAAGCTCGGAATCTTTACAGTAGCCGTGCCTACTCATATGCTTCCTTTCGCGCTCATCGGATTCCCATTTGCAAAGCATCTATAAAGGAGAATAGCATCAGTGCGGAGTCCGTATCGAAGGTAACTATTTTATTTAACTTATATATGTATGCAACTAGTTTAATGATTGTTGCTTTGGTTGAATTTCATGTTTTCTTGTGTTTAATTGCGTGTTGGATATTGGAATTTTTAGTGAGTTTTCAGGTAAAATATCTTATTTCTTCTCTTGATAATATGATTGTGTGAGGTTTATTCTTGTGTGAGATAAGGTTGGTTTGGCGTAGCAGAGAGCAAGAGGATGGTTTGTGCTGCTAGGCTTTGTTCGTGCTTTAGCGTCGGTCTTTGAAGGTGTATAATGATGTTTGAAATGATTATCATAATTTGTGAACATTTGAAGAAAGGAGGAATGATCTCTTAGCCATCTCTTGTCCTCACCGAATCGTTATAATCAATGTGGATTGTTTCCTTGGTTGAATTAAATCCTGTTTCCCAGGTAAACAGAATGTCTGCTGCTGATTACTCAATGGATGTTGAGCTTTCCAGTTTGACTGCTTTATGCCCATTGGATGGCCGGTATTGGGGTAAAGTGAAGGACTTGGCACCTTATATGAGCGAATTTGGGCTCATTAAATTTCGAGTTTTAGTAGAGGTATTTCTCAGACTAAACATCTTTTGTGCTTGGTGCTGAAGAGGCTTTACTGATTTTGTTTTCATGTAGATAATTTTTTAATTTTGTCCTACTCTTTTCTGTTGGTTAGGTAGGCAAAATGTTTGAAGTACATATGCTCATCTGAAATCAAAATCATGTCATTTGGGTCTTAAAACGGTGGAAGAAATCATTTCACTGCTCTGTTTCGCCTGCCTGCATTTTTGCTACTCATAATTCAAGTCTCATTATGTTACCAAAAAATCATTGTACTAGGTGTTATCTATGTTGGATTATCAATTATGATAAAACACAACAAAGAAATATATTTCTTGGATCAGTGCTTTTCCAGTGACTGCCATTAGTTTGTCAGTCATTTGTGTGAGTTGCATAAAAAAATTTCACCAAAGAAAATACATGTGGGTGGTAGTGTCCTGGTGAACATGGTAACAAGGAAGTGTAAGCAGTATCAAGCGATCATTGTTTAGCTGATTAACTGAAGTATATTACTAATTTTTGTTACCTGCTGTTTGTATACAGTCCTGCTTTAGAGTGTGTGGCTATTTTCATCCACTTTAATCTTCTTTAACATCCTCATGATTATATATGTATATCCTTTATCAGATTAAGTGGTTGCTGAAGCTTTCCCAAATTCCTGAAATCCCTGAGGTCCCAAGGTTCTCTGCAGAAGCTGAGACTTATCTCCAAAACTTAAGTGATCAATTTAACTTGGACGACGCCTTGGAAGTGAAGAAAATTGAGAGAGTGACTAACCATGACGTGAAGGCTGTTGAATATTTCCTGAAACAAAGATGCCAGTCACATCCAGAGATATCTAAGGTACATATGTCTGTACTTGGAGTTCTTGATGAATTGAATATTTGGGATAAACTACAATTGGACTTAAGGCTAATAGCTTGAAATTGTGTTGGAGATTAGAGTACTCTTTGGAGCATATATTTTTTTGCCAGGATGTCTTCTTTTTCCCCCTACATTTTTATATGCTTTACCCTTCATTATCTATCGACAATAATCCATTTCATTATAGGTGCTTGAGTTTTTCCATTTCGCATGCACATCTGAGGATATTAACAATCTGGCTCATGCTTTGATGCTGAAAGAAGCTCTCAACAAAGTCATACTACCTGTCATGGACAAATTGATCACAGCAATATGTAACATGGCCACTGCAAATGCTTCCATTCCCATGCTTTCTCGAACTCATGGGCAGGTAAATAACTTTGGGTGCATAAAATGTGATTTTACTTTTGTACTTGAGATCATCTCCCTCTGCTCTCACACTTAAGGATAAGCTCACACAGCCACACACAGCAGTCCCTCATGTGCCATTGCTTCCATATTCATGTCTCTTTATTTACGCATGTCCTACTTATCAGGTAGACACAAGTGATAAAACTGCCATATGAAACTAGCTTATGTTGCAACATTGCACCATAAGGTGTTAGATTTTTAAGATCATTTTGTTTACTCCAATAAGCATATTTTGAAGATCGGTTAACGATTTTGTGATTATACAGATTGAATAATGACTATTAAAAGTTCTCAATCCACTTTTTGAATGTTTTTTTTGTTTTGTAGCCAGCTTCACCCACAACCTTAGGGAAGGAAATGGCAATATTTGCTTACCGCTTAAGTAGAGAACGAAAGGAATTATCTCAAACTGAAATTTTGGGGAAGTTTGCTGGAGCTGTTGGAAACTATAATGCTCATCTTGTTGCATATCCTGATGTTAATTGGCCACAAATTGCAGAGGAGTTTGTGACATCTCTTGGAATAAGTTTCAATCCGTATGTGACTCAGGTATGTCAATTGAAAGTAAATTTTCTCTTGATGTTACATAAATGGCCTATTTTCATATGATAGGACTTCAGAGTCATATTGTATATCTTGCCAGGCATGTTTTGATTATCTCATGGAGTAATTATGCTATTGACTCAAGAACTGCTAAAGCTCACTTTTGCATTTCTATTCCTGTCTGGAACTAAATTATTTTAATCAATTCTTAATTCATCTGTCAGGCTATTAGATAGCCATAAAAACTTTCTATAACCATGTCTGAGATCGTGAACCAAATGTGTTCTTGCCTTTATTGTACTCTGAAATTTAGATGAGATGGATGTTTGATATTTTTAATCAGGTAGGCGGTTTTGCCAGAATAACAGTACTCCTTTAATGTCTCTATTGATTTATGTTAATTATTGGCATTCTAAAACAGATTGAGCCTCATGACTACATGGCCAGGCTTTTTAACTCCATCATCCAGTTCAACAACATTTTAGTTGACTTTGACAGAGATGTTTGGGGATACATTTCTTTGGGTCACTTCAAGCAGGTGAGAGGAATATATATTGATGGATGATTATATGCTTCTTTTAATATGGAAGACCATGATGCATTCTCAAATATAAGCAGATAACTAAGGCTGGTGAGATTGGATCGTCAACAATGCCCCACAAAGTTAATCCAATTGACTTTGAAAATAGTGAAGGCAACTGTGGAATTGCAAATGGAGGCTTATCCCATTTAAGCACGAAGTTGCCTATTTCCCGCTGGCAGGTTTGCATACACTTCCCTTAGAATTTGAAGCTGCTGAGTCTCCTATCAGCATGCATGAGCTTATATTACCTTCATCTAATTTGAAGTTGTATCTCATATGAATGACATGAGCATACTTCTCTTCGATTGTTTTTTGGCTCTCAACTTTAAGCATCTAAGCTCTATCTCATCCCTATGCATTTCAAATCTTAATAAATCTTTGTTATGTTTTGTTATTACAGCGAGACTTGACTGATTCAACTGTTCTAAGGAACATGGGTGTAGGATTAGGACATTCTCTTCTTGCGTACAAAAGCGCATTGCAGGGAATTGCAAAGCTTCAGGTAAGAAATATAACTTGGATGACTTGTATGAATATTTCCTGCACAGTTTCTTTCTAACTTGCATTAGAAACTACGTACTGTTACATTTGTGTCAAAGGTAGTTCCAAATGATCCTACCTAGGAAAACCTCAAATGGATATCAAATGACAAGTAGTTTTGCTTGGTATGATCAGCTATGCTGTCTTACTTGATATTTTTTTTTCTCTTTAGATAAACCAAAAAGGTTGAATAAAACCGGAGCCAAAATAAATTAGTCATTAAATTCTGATTGGTAAATGTAGTGAGAGCTAAATTGTTCTGGACTTAATGCTAGCATTTTAGCAAGGTGAAAACGTTGGGGCGAAATTTTGACCCCAATAATATATCCTAAGTGCTATTTCTGACAAATGTATTTTTGATATAATCTGAGGTATCCTTTAGAAAGAACTTGCATTTCTTTTCTGTTGCTGTCCCTTGAGGATAGGACTTTGGATCACATACTTAAGAACTTTGATCACTTTGTCATTATCTTTTCTGATGTGAGGAAAAATTTCCAAGTGGATGGAGCATTGTGTGTTGCGTTACATTAATTACCATATGGAATATCACCATCTTCATTTGTTATTATTTCATACAGGTCAATGAAGCTTCCTTGATTGCTGACTTGGACCACTCATGGGAGGTGCTTGCCGAGCCAATACAAACTGTATGTGACTTTTGTCTGATATGTTTGATCTTGTGTTATCTCATTAATGTGGAAATATTTTGGGTGACTTTCGGCAAAGCTGCAGTTCTTTTTTGGTTGCTTTGCAATGACAGAATTTGAAATACTGTGTAGACTATATTAACGACACCTCATGATTCATGGAAAATGACCCTGCTACTTCTGCTCGTGGCTTTCTCCAATTCATTCTCTCTCATGTGAAAATTAGATTTTACTCAACACAAAATATTACAGATTTTGTATTCATAAATAGTTCCCAGAATGATAAGCCCTATTGTTTAGAGTTTATTTACGGTCTCTATTCTATCTTTATAGGTAATGCGAAGATATGGTGTTCCAGAGCCATATGAGAAATTGAAGGAGCTGACTAGAGGAAGAGCAGTGACTAGAGAAAGCATAAGAGAGTTCATTGAACGTCTCGATATCCCAGTTGAAGCTAAGTCTCATCTCTTAACTTTGACGCCCCATACTTATGTTGGAGCTGCTGTTGAATTGGCCAAGAACTTGGACACAGTTACGAGCTTGGTGAATGGAGCTATCGTCTTATGAGTGCTATTACTGAGTGACTAGACGAGGTTTCGACTTGCAGTATACTGCATTCTGGACCCAAGGAGGTTTTTTACCAACGTAAATGCTACTTCGTTTTGAGAAGAGCAGAAAACCTGTCTGTCGTAGCCGTTCTATTTGGTGCAGTGCCCAGAACACAGTCCCCGGTGTTTCAATCTGGGTTCAGCCAAACCATAGCTTCCCTTTTTCTTTTTCGAAAAAAGAAGCGGAGAAATGTATGGGGTTTGAACTATTCTGGGATTTTTCATGTATTTCAATCCTTTAGTCGAAATGAAGATGAAAAGAAAATTCATTTATCTACACTTTGTCTTAGAAAAGATACTCATTAATAGGTAAGTAGCATAAAATAACTACTTGAAACAAAATCTGTATCCTACTGATTCGGACAAGTTAAATATGACGGAATCACAATGTTCAATCCAGGCCAAATTAGTTAAACAAAATCAGATTATGAGATCAAACAAAATAATTAGATTAATTTAGCACATGATCCTGTATTGCATTTGCATTATTAAGATCCCTTTAACAATTTTAGTGCATATCATTGTTAATATTTATTTATGATTATGTATCTCATAGATCTATTTATAGGATGAAACTGCGATTTTGTCGATTTAATCAACAGATGTATGATTACCACATGGCCAACTCTTATAAATTTTGACAAAGAGAAAAAAAAAAAAAGAAAAAAAGAACACAAATAAATGATGGGACTAATCACTTTGGTGATGAGGACGTTTGGCGACCAACATCTAAAATTATTTATGGTCAATCATGATTTGGAGCTTAATTGAACTGTTTACACCCAGTAAAATCCGATAAAGTCTAAGAAGAAAATGCACCTAATTTGCGAGATCAAATATACAAATTTTTCCTGATTTCAAGAACTCATATGCTCAAAATGCTTTGCCTATATGTTGAAATCTTAACTGATGAGCACTATTATTTACAAACAAGTTGTTAAATATTGAAGAATTATTATTTATATTATTACTTCCAAACTCCATGTCAATCATGTAAATCGAGATTATATAAAATTAATTCATGAAATTAATTACTAATAAAGTAGTAAGTCAATCGGGGGATTGAAAACAAGTTACAATGCCAAAACCTGGAGATAATAAATGGAGAAGAAAGCTACTTAAGTCATCATTCCCATTCCCCCCAAAACTCTCACAACTACACCATTTTTTCTCCTACAAACAGAGAACATAAAACCAGAAGCTCAAGGTGGCGTTAGTCATTCCAGCCACCTTCGACCACGGGTGGCGACAGAATGACGAAAACAACCTCGAGTTATCCCCATATTATTACCACATCTCCATCATCACCAATCTCTAATCAAAGCCCTCTTAAGTTACAGTGATATTGTGGCCTTAGATGAGATATCTAGCAACAATTCACACAAAAGGGCAGCAAAAACTTCAGCTTCCAACTCCATAGCCACCTCCCGGTTTTCTTGATTTAACGATCGCCATTCCCCTCCTTTTTCCATGTCCTTAACATAAACTCCCCTGTTTCTTGGCACCTCCCATGCAAGAAAGAGCTCACTCGTTTTTCTCCCGTTGATCCAATTTTCCGCCTCTTCAAGCAGCTCCTCTTCAAACGAGTATCCACCCCATTGCCTTTGCGGATGCACGTTTTGATCAATGATTCTTTCTCTAAAGAAGTCCGAGAGTAACTTGTCTGCCTTTATCTTGAGGCCATATGAGGGCAAAGTGTCCTTCATTTGTTGAAGTAGATCCAATGCTTTTCGTTCTGCTAGGCCTTCCTCATCCTCTTCTTCTTCTCGCTTGATCTCTGATGTGGATTTCTCATCAACGGGAGGAGAACCAGTAGATTCATTATCTGAGTCTGGCAGAAGTACGAATCGTTCGACTAGGTTCACTGGCTCGAGCTGAGTACACTCGAACTTTTGAATCTTTTTCATGAGCTTCTTCTTAGTTCCTACACATGAAATTGCCATGTTTTTCTTCAGGAAAAAGACCTAAAGCAGTCGACAACGAATCGTGTAGGACATGCACAAAGGATTTTCCCTTCCTAAGTTAAAACTCGAGTATAAACAAAGTGTGTGTGGTATGAGAGATTCGAGTAGCTCACCTTCCACAACTGCGAGGCTGTGTGGGAAAGGAGAGTAAACTTCATCATCGTCATCATCATCATCATCATCAAAGGGACAATCGAGCACCGATACCGGACTCAACTGTTCCTTCTCTTCACTAACTGACCACTGCTTCTCCTGTTCATTAATCCACCAACATGTTACATATATATATATATATATATCCTAGAAAATACAACTTTCCGGTAACAATCATCTGTCGGAGACAGGAATAGAGATCATACAACATATTAATTAATTAATTATTCAGAAGAAACAATTAAGGTAGTTGTTTCCTGTAAGAACGTCGGAGTTTTCATGGTACAGTCTCGTCAATCAAGATTTTCGTCAACAATGACTCGTTTGTTAATCCCACATATCCATGATGTGGGAAATCTTTTACGACAGATGAAAGATTTTAGGGTTGGAGGGATCATCTTACAGTAATGGAGTATAATTTAAATTTGCAATAAGAGTCCACATAAATGATCACACTTAAATAATAAATAGAGTAATTACATCTACACCCATAATCTATGGCCTATTTTTACAAATTATCCATGCCTTTTGAATAATTATACATACACCCACAAAAAACGTTAATATCATTTATATAAATCAATCTTATTTTTTTAAAAATTACACATATACATCTTAGAAACGTAACATCATTGCACAAATTACCCCTAACTTTTGGAAAAAATGCAAGCAACCTTATATGATATTGCAAATGAGCAAATTACCTCTCGATGAAAAATAAAAAAGCAATTTATCCCCTTGTATTTTTCAAAATACAACAATTTACCTTCTTATAACTTTTTAAAATTAAAGCAATTTACCTCCTTAGACGCGGAGGTAAATTGCTTCATTTTAACAAATACATAGGGATAAATTACTATTTTTTTTTATAAAGTAATTTGCTAATTTCCAAATCATATGTGGTAAATTGCATTAAACTCCTAGTTTTTCACTGTCTAGGGTTGTTTCTATATTTACATAAAATAATAAGAGTGGTTTCTATAATTACGTAAGAAAACAAGGGTGATTAATAAACCACAAATTAGGGATTGCAAATATAACTATCTCAATAATAAATGACACGCACAACTCCTGGAAATAATTTTGTGGGCCGAAGTATAATATTGATAAAGCATAGGGGTCGTAAATGAAAAACAAGTGTGTTAGGAGGAATTAGGATGTTTGAAATGGAAGCAAATGGAGAGAGATCAGACCACAAAGCCCCATGAGAAGTAAATCCCAAGAATAGTATCGAATGCGTCAAAAAAGTCAACCCCACTACTTTACTAATATATATCACCTCTCCCTACCTTTTTTTTTAATATTCTTTATAATCTTTAATAAATATAATATATATACATACGAATAGTAATATTCATAAATAATATCAATATTATTAATAAGTTTCAGGAGACCAAAAATTCTTTTCTCATTTTAACTGGATTAATTGCATTTTAATCCCTACAAAAATACTAATAAACATAAACATCCCAAAACAAAAAAGTGTAACGCGGCCCTTAAATTTTCCAAGAAGAAGTTCGTTGTGTCCAACATCAAGAGGTCGTGTTGTCGTTTTCCCGATAAACGTTCAAATTATCTTTTTTTTTTTTTGAGATTTTTTGTTCGTAAGAAGGTCCGTTGCGTTTAGCTCAAATTTAACTTATTTATCAAAAAAATATTTGAATTAGAATGATGGGCATGCTATGAAATATATAATGACACTGATATGGCTTAATTCTTACTACTTGATATTTTCGCACCTGAGGTTTATAGTAATTGCTCTATAAGGACCCTAACCAACTGGGCATTTCTAGGGTAATAACAGCACAAGGACAAAAGGGCATTTTAGGAAATGCAATAGAGGCGAAATCTAGTATCTCGCGTGCAATGGAGAACCGAGTTTCCACGCCGTAGATTCCGCTCGAAGACAAGAGATAGCGGGATCCTCGCCGCAAATAGTAATTTCTTTTTATTATATCATAAAATCCAGCGTGGTCTACCTGTACCTGGCGGTATACAAACCGCACGTGTACCCTCCACCTATTTTCTCTCCATCTTTACTGCTGTAATATTTTCACCAATATCGAAATTTCTACTATTATTTTTTTAAACTATTTTTTCAAATTTTTGAAAAATAATTTTTAAATATATTTCCCACATCGCCAAAACATTCTTTTAGTCTCTTATGTGGTTCAAATTCAAAAGTTTTGATCATCACATTCCAAATTTACCATTAGACACTATTTTCACCTCAAGTAAAAAATCAAAATATTTATACACCCAAGATCGTGGAATTCAAACTCATAATCTTTTAATCATAAAATCTCAAGTTTTTACTAACACAAATTAGGATAAAAATGCCGTAACTTCTGCATAATTAATTACAGAAGAATTGATTTTTATTTAACTGATCTTATCTTACTTGATTCCGTAAAAATTAAATCTTGAATTGTAAAATCTTTAAATCTTAATTTGTACAAACTTTTTGCGTTAATTCGTCGCAATTGTACCATAGATTTTTATTATTCAATTATCAATAACTAATCAATAGCTACTTCTACAATAGACCAACAACTGTTAAACTGTACAAAATATAAATTGTATATTTAAACAGTCGAAAAAAGATTGTATTTTATATTATAAGATGATTCTGAAATTTCGATCGAGCGAAAATAATTTAAAATTTAAAATATGAAATACCCTTAATTATAAATATAGTTAAATTTTAAAATCTTGAAGAGTGAAGACAAAGGTAGGTCAATTAATTGAAAATAAAAGCAATGGTGAGTACAAGATTCAAATTTTAACACACAAGCAACCCAAGTTGGCTCAACAACTTACAATAAAATTTAAAATTAAATAACAAATAAATAAAGGAACTGACCTTTGTAGAAGAGTTGTTACTACTGGTGGTTGAGTCCGTTGAAACGTCGCCGTCTTTTGGAAGCTCTGTGGCTACCTCTACGGCGTCGTTCTCGTCTTTAGGTAAATTTGAATTTACCTCAGAGGAAGAATTACCGCTCCAGCAGTACGAACTTAGATCATCGCTCGCCGATCGGCTGTTGCTGTTGGTAGTGTTCATGGAGGAGCAGTTGGAAGTGTCCAGTGGTCCGGAGTCCTCCTTCAGGAGCTCATCAAACGATTTCCAGCGTCGGATCTCTTTCTCGTTTGATTTCCTCTTCCAGAAGCTAGTTTTCTTGAGGATTTTCTTAGAGAGGTTCCGCGGTAGAATTGATCTCGTCCGCTTTTTCTTCTCCGGCGAACTCCCGGAGCCGAAGGGGAGGCGTTTGACGGCCGTGATGACGGTTCGGAAAGCGGCCAGGGCTGATCTCGACGGGTTTTTGAGTGGGGATGGTGCGTGGTTTTTCTGGAAATAATTGAGATATTTCTTCTGCTGCTTCTGCTGCTGCTTGCTTTTGAGGTCGATCTCGATTAGGAATCGGACGGTACTGCCACAGCACTGTCTTCTGGGGAACGATTTGAAGCCATTGGATGAGCATGAGCTCATATCATCCAACAGGTAATCTTTCAGCAACGAGGGTTTCGGCGGCAATGCCTTGGGTTTAATCACTCTGGAATCCATGATTCAAAAAACAACAAAAACAGATACAAATTACACACACGCACACACACACAGAACTAGGGTTTAATTTCCGTTTTTGAGGTTAATTTCTGGTGCAGCAAAGAGAGAGTAACTGTCTACTTAGAACCAAACCAAAGGAAAGAAAAGACAGTGGGGGTCCAATAATCAGAATACTGAGCAGAAATCCGAATGGCATCGAGTGGAAGTTGATGTTTCAGCTCTGATGAAATGGTGAGACGATGAGCGTTTTACATCTGTAGTACAAAAGTGATAATGAGCAGAGATTGGGAGGAAGTGGGGTTTAGTATTATAGTGAAGAAGAGAGTGTAAAAATCAGGGAAGAATGCAATTCCCTTTAAAGGGTTAAAGAATAGTGAAAGTGAGAGGCAGCTTCTTGATTGCTCTGGTGAAGATCTCTAGGTTTTTTGCTTTTAAATTTAGAAAAAAGAATTCATCTGAAGCATTTGCTGTATTTGGTCTGAGTGTGTGTGTGTGTGTGTGAGAGAGAGAGAGAGAGAGAGAAGTAAGGAGATGTAGGAGGAGAAGAAGTAGAAGAAGAAGATGGGGATGATGCTTCTTGGAGTGGTTATTTGAATCTTAAGTTTGATTAAACAATGGATTTGAAGTTGTGGGGATTTGGTTTGAAAAATGTGTTGGACTGAGAAATGACCAGAAGTTGACCTTTCTTCATTAAACTAAACTAATCGCCTGTCTAATGTGCTCTTAATTACCACGCGCTTTAAATGCCGCCACACCCCCTCCCCTGACATTGCAATTAAGTATCCTGTTTTAATTTGATGTACAGTATAGGGTTGTTTATGTTAATGGTTAAATACAGTTACCACTTCACATCAATTATTTTTTAAAGTATTAAAATTTTTAAAAATTTTGCTTTTTTTTTTTTTCCGAAAAAAAATGGAAGGTATTATTATAACCAACTCAGCCGAAGGCTAAAAAAAATTAACACAACAGAAATATAGTCAAAGAAAGAAACCAAAGACGAAGCAATGCAACCCTTACACAAAAGGTTGGAGTTGACACATACAAGAAACAAGAGAAACAAGTGGCGGAGCATCCGCCCCTCCTCCCTCGAAGACCATTTATTACAGTTAAATCGAAGGGACAAACTAAAGTAAGAAAAAAGACAAAGTTTGAGCGTGATAGTCTCCTATGAGCTCGGCGCATCCACTCCTCCACATCGAGGCTGTTATGCATCACACTACCCTACAGAATACCTGACATGGCCCATACTAACTCTGCGAACAATCAACCAGAATTTGTTCCAACCGTCTTCCTCCAAGCCATAGACGGGGCACATGCCATCCACTTCCAACCGCCATCGTCTAAGGTTACGCTGCATTGGAAGGGCAGAGTGGTAGCATTTCCATGTAAAGAGAAGAACTTTGGGGGTTGCCTTCTTACGCCAGATTAAGTGCCAATCGTTCCACTAGCGAGCCTCATCACTCCAACTCGGCGTGGCCGTACCTATCGGGTGAGAAGTTAGCCAGTAAGCACTTCACACTGTAAACTTCCTCTTTGGATCATAATGCTAAAGGAAACGATCAATCTCCCTTATATGAATAGGATTAAGATGCACTAAACGTCCAAGGGGTCGAACTCCAACTGGACCAGCCCCTCATTCCACCAGCCTCAGGGATCAAGCAGCACCTGCACAGTCCCATCAACCTCAAGCGTACGGGAAGCAACACTAACTGGATCGTTGCCAGCCGTAGGAGCCAAGGTGATGAAGCTATTCGTACTAATGAACTGTCCCTAATACTCCATCAGATTCTGGCCTGCAACAATGATTTGGCTGCCAGAAGTGACATCCACGCATACAAGGAATTACCTCACCCCGTCGCCTGTACAAACGAGATCCTAGGGAAGTACCGTGCCTTGAACATCCTGTGTATAAGACTACCTGAGGCCGTCATAATTCTCCACGCTTGTTTACACAAGAGGGCGACATTGAATTCCTTGAGACTCTGCATCCCTAACCCACCTTCTTTCTTTCCTCTATGACCTTTGACCATGCTAATCAGTGAATTCTCCTCCCCACCTCTTGATTCCAGAAGAAAGCTGCCAACATACCTTCCACCTCTTTTAGGAATGTGTCTGGTAATTTGAAACAGCTCATCAAATAAGTGGGAATAGCTTGGAGCACCAACTGAATCATAACTGCACGTCCGGCTCGGGATAACTTTAAGCTGACCAACTCTGCATCTTCCTCTAAATGTGTTCCTTAATGATGTCAAAAATCGCCTGTTTTGATTGCCCCACAATTGCAGGAAGCCCGAGATATTTGTCATGTTTATCCACAACCAAAACTCCAAGGGACGTGACCACCTCCATTCTCACATGTTAAGGCGCGTTCCTACTGAAGATGATTGCCGACTTGCTCATGTTCATTTTAAGCCCAGACGCTCCTCGAGAACGCGAAGGACGTTTATGATGCACAACCTTGCATCCTTCATTACCTGGCAGAATATAAGTGTATCATTTGCAAAGAGTAAGTGGGGAACCCGTGGTCCGTCCAGACAGGTGGAGACACCCTTGATATTCCTAGCCCTCTCCTCATGCTAGATCAGGTTGCTAAAGACTTCTGCACACAACAAGAACAAATATGGAGAAAGGGGGGTCTCCTTGACGAAGCCCACTTTCTGGCTTCATAGACCTAAAAAACCATTTAATAAGAATGAGAAAGATACAGAAGAGACATAACATATAATTAAATCCATAGATTTAGCACACAAACCAAGTTTAAGAAGCATTCTTTCAAGGAAATTCCACTCAACTCCATCATAAACCTTACTGATATCAAGCTTGAGCGATATGTGACTAGAGGATCCCTAGTATTCATGAGCGAGATAAGAATTGAGTTCGTGAGCAATCAAAACATTATATATGATTAGTTTGCTAGGGGCAAACGCTGATTGGGATTCTGATATCATACTACCAAGGAAAGGCTTGAGACAGTTAGCAACAGCCTCAGAATCGACTTTGTACACAACATTGCACAGGCTAATAGGTCTAAAGCCTGAGACCCTCTCTGGACTGGCACACTTTGGTAATAAGAAAATATGAGTTTGATTAAAGGCAGGATAAAAAATCCCATCATTTAAGAAAACGAAGAACACAAGTAGTAACATCATTACCAACAATGTACCAATACTTTTGAAAGAATAGAGGGGGCATACCATTAAGACCAGATGACTTTAGAGGATGCATCTGATGGAGGGCTTCCTCGACCTCATCAGCGGAGAATGGATGTAGGAGGGCAACATTCATCTGGTCAGATACTGGTGGCGGAAGCTCAACGAGGCATTCATCTATCACATGTGATTCAGGATACGAAGGCTGAAACAAATCCAAGAAGTGGTTAGCAACTAGCATCTAGATTTCCTTATCAGTACCATAAACCCGCCCCTCCTCATCCTTAAATGATTGGACTAGTTTACGGTCTGTACCGTCCCGTCGCCTGTCTATAGAAGAAAGTTGTATTTCGATCCCCCTCCTGCAGCCATGGAGCCTTGCTTCGTTGCTTCCAGAGAACCTCCTCACGCTCTAACAACTCCTCTAGTTCAATCTTTCACTTATCTACGTGTGCCTTTACCTCCCCAGTCAATGTCCCCCTTTTCACCTTACTAATCTTATCATTAAGGAACTGGATCCGTCGAGTAACATTGTTGAAAGAAGATCGATTCCACTGCTCCAAAGCAACCCTACACATTCTGATCTTACCCTGCACATCCATGTCAGCATCCCCTGCTGAGACCAGGTCCAGCCATGTTCTACTACCGCTGCACACGCTTTAGCCCTCACCCACACCGCGTCAAATTGGAATCTCGGCTTCAAATATGGCACCCCATCAAATTCATCGACCTCATAGGTAAGAAGAATAGCCGCATGATCCGAACATGCCTGAGAGAGGTGTGTAACTGAGGCATTTGAAAATCGTTCTAGCCACAATCGGCCGCTACATGCTTAGTCCAGCCTCTCTCGAACCATGGCCCGATACTCCATGTTATTACACCAAGTAGACATATTGCCTGAGCTGCCCATGTCTCACGAGGCGCCTTCTGCAATGCGGGGAAAGGGGCACCGTGTGGCTAGCAGTCCGCAGACTACTTCCGCCAATAGCAACACACCACCGAAAATCCGACGGGCACTAGCACAACACACCGACAGGAATAGCAACAGCAACAACAACAGTAAGCAAGGTGCAGTACGAAAGCAGTAAATTGAGCACGCGGTTCAGAAAGTAGATTTCATTGCATTGAAGATTGCATATACATTGTACAACGATGCTAGCACAAGGGGATCACCTTGAGGGGGACACTAGCACGCACACTACACCAAGCTTCGAGAACTCATTCCCCCCTATAATAGTCTTAAAAATGTTTTTCCTATTGACAGCAGTAGACATTGAAAAAGCTGAACATCGCACCTCAGGAGGCCTAACATCCCCCTGAGCAAACAAAAGTATTTACAACGGTACATCAAGTACAAGACAAAAGACCAACGCCTAAAAACTCTAAGACTGCGGAAGCCTAGCGTCTGTCGGCGAAGGTTGTTGGTCGATCGTGTAGAGCGATTGAGTGGCCGAATGTGCGTCAAGGGTGCCGAGTGCGCGGGCAGCCCTTGACACCATGTCCAGTCTGATAAACATTGCCAAAATGCCTCCATCTACCCTTGAGGTCTCTCGTTACCTCCTCGTTTCTCATGCTGGAACAGTATTTCGTTAAAATATCTCATACACAATCATGGTTTGACTGAATCCCTCCGCAACCGTCTTAATAGATCTCATGAATCAGGGAGCCTCAAAGCCTCAGGGTGCCCATAGAATCCCGTGAAGCGCCAACTGTTCACCTGCCCCTAACCCCTGATCTTTATTTCTTAAATTTAGAAAGTTCATTTTACTCTTACAAAAATTGCTTTATGAAAAAAAAAAAAAAAAGAAGAAGAGAGAGAGAGAGAGAGAGAGAGAGAGAGAGAGAGATTTTTAAAATGCCAAAATCACCATTTCTCAAATTCTAGTTTCACTTGTTCATTGAGCTTTTTTTATTTTGTATCCTAAAGTACTTGTCGCTCATTTTATTTTAGTTTTACTTGTTTGTCAAACCAAGTTAAAAATTTATTTTATGCGTATACAAATTTATTTTTAATTTGGTTTGACAAACAAATAGAACTAAAATAAAATGAGCCATAAGTACTTTAGGATACAAAATAAAAAGAGCTCGATGAATAAATAAAATTAAAATTAAAGAAATGATGATTTTGGCATTTTAAAATCTTTTTTTTTTTCCTTTCACAAAGCAATTTTATACGGATAAAATGAACTTTTCAAATTTAAAGAGTAAAGGTCACGAGGATTTTTAAATCTCTTCTTTAAATTGCGTTTTGTTGTAAAATGTTAGAGCAAAATGCCGATTATAAAGATGCATAGTTACATCAAACTCCACCTTCTCCCCAAAATTCCAAAAATACAGATGAAATGTGATTGTGCTCAAGTATATAAAGATTTTGGATAAAATATTGTTGAGATTCGACGATTATAAGGTTGTTAGAGGTTAGTTCTTCGCTATGTTCTATTCAAACAGACTTTCTTTCAGTATTACTATAGTCCAAGCTATCTGAACTGCGACAAGTTTTGTTGCATCTTCATGTTGAAAATGAGCACATTATCTTTTTATGAAAAAAATATAATAATTTATCCCCTTTATTTTTTAAAATGAATCAATTTACCTCCTTATACAAGGAGCTAAATTGCTTCATTTTAAAAATCATAGGGGAATAAACTGTTGTATTTTAAAAAATATAGGAAGGTAAATCGCTATTTGTTTTTCATAAGGAGATAATTTGCACATTTGTGATATCACAAGGAAGTTACTTTCATTTTTCCAATTTCGAAATATTTAGATCGATTTCCAAAAAACACAAGAATCTTGTGAATTTGAACTACTCGTATAACATATTGTGTTAAACTTTTCGTAACGTTCCAATCTAATCGTCATTAGATGTTTTCCAACGGGAGTTTATTAAAATATTGCTTATGAATTATTACATTATCCTCCCTTAAAATTTGGTATAATAACATATAAATTTATTGTGGTTCGAGAAATTACATTTTGTATTCCTAACGTTTATTTCCATCCAACAGATAGATTTATCCGTTAGTTAAAAACTAACGAAATTTGCTTATTGATGCACAAAAATCGAATGAAAATTTATATTTTTCCCATAATTAACTTATTACCGACATAGTGCAAATCAATTTTTTTCTTCCAACCAAACAACCCTTATATATCTTCCCAAATTAATGCATGTGAAGAGAGCTCATCTTCACCTTCATAGAAATAATTTCGTAAAAGAAAAAAAAATCATCTGACGTACAATAAACTTCTAAATCAATTATAGGTAAATAACAAAATTTCATTAAACATTCTATTGATTTCAACAAATCCACTAAATTTTACCAGCCGATAAATTTATTTGTTGCACGAAAACAAATACTAAAGTTACTAACCGTAATTTTTCGGATCATAAAAAGTTTACGTATATCTTTGCAATTTATGCCCATAAAAAGAAATAAAAAATAAAAAACTATTGCAAACAGATATTAAAGCACAAGAAGCTAATAAATAGTGCAGTTTGGTTAGTCTAAAGTGTATTAATTGCAGTGATGCATTGTGGGGCAATGAATTGATGAATTGTACCTCTGCTCCTGCAGCTACATATAAGAAGGGGTTTTAGAGGGCCAGTTGTAAATGCACAAACCCCCCATCATGCCCTTATGTACTTAAATCACTGCCATTTCATTAGCCCAACAGCTCCACTCTGCACTAATTTTCATTTCAATTATTTGTCATTATTACTTTTGTAGTGCATACCAAAACCTATTTTCACTAATAACACACATTTCATGGATGAAATTTTGGTACTATTTTTGAGATATTTTAGTACTTGCTGCTGTACGGGATTTCTGCAAGCATATAAACGAGAATTGCGATGCGAGATGAGAACGAAAAAAAATTACAAAAAGAAGTCGTTCTGATGGAATGAGAAAGAAACGTGGACTGTAGTGAGATGAGAGATAAAAAATAAATTATAATTGTGAGTTTATTAAAAATATGTAAGTCTGTGAAAAATATGGAGACGTAAGGTGAGGAAGAAATACGTCGTAGTGGGTTGAGAGAAAAAAAATTGTAATTATGAGATTATTAAAAAATATTAAAATTACTATAGTAACTATTTTTTTTTTTTTTGGAAGAAATGAATTAAATGGTACATTTAGGTATTCAAAAATTGGTGCAGTAAAATATTTTCTTTTATAAGAGTATAGATATGACATCCATCAAAAATTTTATTTAAAAAATGCATTCCACCAACTTTTTGTTCGAAATCCCAATTGTCAATATTTAATAAATATTGTTAAGATTTTACATTCTTAGACTTATTTTTAATTTATAAGATTGATAAACTATTGACTTGGATTTTTTTATTAATATTTTTAGATTAGATAAGTTTTTTAAAATTTATTCATAACTTTTGGTTTTAATGTTTTTTTTTTTGTAACTTCTGAAAATGATAAAAAAAAAAAAAGTGATTGTTTATTTTGAATTAAGCAATATGGTATTATTGTGTTCACAATACTTCAATATTTTCATTTTTCACGTACGATAATTACGTTATATTCAGCATACAAAAATAGAAAAAAGTTGTTTACTCACCCAAAAATGAATAATTTGATAAGTTTACAATTTTCAGGGACTAAAGTGAGAAAATTAAATTTAAATTTGACCATTTTATCCTTCAAAAGGTCGAAATCTGCCATATTTTTTCCGAAGAATAGTTAGAGGAACCAAATTGAGACAACAACTAAAGTTTACGGACGTTAAATTCAAATGAACGTAAGATTCTAATGTGATTTTAAATGCAAATTCAATGGACCAATTATACTATTTTACCTAAATTAATTTATTTTACTAATTTTGATCAGTTAATTATTTTATTTTTTTTATTTAATTGAATAAAAATAATAAAAATTTAGAATATGTATAAAGATCGAATGTGCTCAGTTCGCTACTATATTTTACATCCAAGCGTATAATTAGTGGCTGGCCACATTACAAAGTCAAATTATTTGATTTTTTAAAACTAATCTATTCCTTTTTCTTGTATTAATTTCAAGTTATATTATTTTTTTAATCCGTTTGTTGTTAATTAAATATATTTTCTTCGAGGAAAACATATATATAAATAAAATTTTCTAGTGTGTAATCAGGCTAAAGTTGGTCACTGTTAATAGTGGATTTAAGTCACATCAAATGTGAACAAATATTTTATTGTTTGTGAATTTTATTATAGCAATTAATAATTTGTGGCACATCTTATGCGTGTGCAACTTAATATTATTTAAAATAAAATATTTATTATTTAATAAAGATATATAAAATAATAAATTAATACTAAATTTGTAAAAAAATGGTGGCAAAAAAATGACGAAAAATAAAAAAATAACTATCAAAAGATAACGGAGGTGAAAAGTTAGATGAAAATTTAAAAAAAAAAAACCAAATTAAATGTAAAAAAAACATACCAAAAAAAGGAGACACCAAAAAGTGCTCTCCCTTTATATATAGTATAGATTCTATTATTTTTAAATGTAATGATATGTTGATTGAATATCGAGATATTAATATAATTATATGCTTGCCACTTAAAAAAAAAATAAAACTTTAAAAAGCAATAACCAAATAATTCATTATTTTATTAGGTATGTGTTTATTGATGTCGAAATACAACATTTAACCATAGCTAACTAAGTAACTGTTATGGTTCAAAAATAAATAGTTATAACTATGATCAATGTAACATATATTGGCCGTGCTATTTGCAAGTGCGGCTAAAATATTTGTTAAGGGTTGCAATATGGATAGAAACCATAGTTCCAACCCAGCCCACCGAATTTTGCGTTGGGTTGGGTTGGATTTAATATTTATTGATATGAGTCAAATATGATTTTCTTTAAATAGATTATGAGTCTTATATGTGTTCTAATAGGTCCTAAACGGATTCATCATGTTTAGTAATATAATAGAAATGATAAATCATATTAGTTTATCAAAAGTCATATCAGTAATATAATAGAATTGATGAAAATTTTAGTATATATTATAATCATGAGTTCATTATCGGACCTATATGAGTTGATGATGGATTTTAAGTGGGTTGGTGATTGGTTCTGTATGAGTTGGTGATTTGTTTTAAGTAAATTGGATGAGTCGTATATAGGTTGGTGACAGGTTTTAAAAGTGTCCAACCCATTATTTATTTGCTTAAATTCGTGTGGATTTAATTATACTATATATTGTTAACTATTTTTACATTTCTAACTTTTCATATTTTCTTGAGAAACAAATTTTCCAATATATTTAGTAATTTATTATTTTTTAAATTAATGAGAAACAAGTTAAAGGAAAGTGAAGGATTTTATAAAATAGTCAGAACTTGCAATTTGTATGTAACCATTTATTTATTTTTTTAATAAATTGACAGTATACAATTATATTATAAATTTTAATAAGCATATCAGATGCCAATATCTAAATAATTAATGCAGTATTTTTTGTGATGTGTTACGAGCCTTTCATTTTATATTTAACAAATGAATTTTTAACGCAACATGATTACTTTTCGTAAATAATGAATAATACAATTTTAGTCATATAAAATTACAAGTTACATTAAAAATACTGTCATTTTATTATCATCTAAAAATTTTGAATTTTGTAAATATTAAATATACAAAAATTAGTATCATCTACCCAACCCGTTCCATTAATTCAAATTCACGTTAAATCCAACCTATATTGGACCCGACCTAATTGCCCATTTGTCACTCCTAATATTTGTCATGGCTAAAAATCATGATAAATATTTTTATCTTGACTAAAATTCATAATAAATATTTTTGTCATAATAAATAAATTAAATTTTCAAATCAATTTTATATTTTCCTTTTTTCATCTTTCCAACATAGATTTCTTTATTTATTTACTAATAGTTATACCATATGGTCTCTGCGTGTACATAAGAAATAATTTTTCATACTTCAAAATATATTATAATTAAGAGTAAAAATATATAAATCAGTACATTACTTTAAAAAAAGAAAATAAAATCAATTTATCTGCAATATAAAATTTAAAAATTTGAATAAATTAATTATCTTATCAGTTGAAGAGTATATTTTAAAAAAAAATGGTGCTAGGTGTCATTAACTATCGTTTATGAGTGTGGATGTTTTCTATTTTTTACTAGTCATTTTGACATGCCGTTTCTCCGTGCATATAATAAATAACTTTTTGTTATTTAAATATATTCTAAATAAGAAGAAAATATATAAATCAACACATTATATTTTCCATAAAAATAAAAGAAAGAAAGAAAAAGTAAACCAACTTAAGGGTCTTATTCGGATAATAAAAAAATTAGTATAGTGGTGTCACAAACCACCGTTTGTGCGTAAAAATTATTTTTTACTAGTATAGATATTAGAATATATTAAATATAAATCACAAAAAGTTGACCGTTTGTGGGCCCCATAAGAATTGTAAGCCGTTGGATCCTGATGGGCCTACCCGGTTTACTATCTCAAGAAAGATGGCCCATCCCAGCCCTTCAATCTGTTTAGCCTGTATCCTTATGCTGCTCTGACGGCCCAGTAAATTTTCACATTTTCATAAACCAAATTTTCACAGATATATTTAAATTCGGAATTTTATGGTATTTAGGAATTGGTTATAGGAAAATATATGTATATTGTTATTTTTTTTTCTTCTCTCCTATTTATGTGGATGTTTTTTTTTTTTTCTACTTTAAGTGACTGTGACGATATCAAATATTGTGAGTTATAATGCATTAGCAGCGAGACTTATATTATGTTGATATTACATAATTTATATAATATTTATATTTTCACATATAATTCAAGTAAGAACAACTCTGTAGCATGTAATTGCTTTAGTTTCGCCTCTAAAAGCCGCATCCATTTATCATTGGACCAACAAGTTGTTCGTCTAGTGGTAAGCGGATTAAACTTAAGGTAAATTCTTTTTAACGGGTAGGTTTTAAGATGCACAATGGGTCGGGTTGGTTTAACCCAAACCATCGTAGGTTTAAAATTCTAAAGTCACACTTGTTGGAGAAGGTTTAATTCTTTTTCTCCCGTTTCGAGCATGATTAATTTTGTTTTCAATATCGAATGAGGACAATTGTACTAGTTTTTTTTTTTTTTTTTTAATATCAGTAGTTTTTTATGCCCAAAATTCTCAAGTGTTGTAATTAAAATGCAGAAACATTAATTAAGCCAAGTGTTTAAGTGGCTAAGGAAAGAACAAAAAACGAATCCTTTTCTTTCCCCGGACCGATGACTCGCTCGTTCGGTACTGCTAACTATTTATTATAGGAGGATATAAAAATTAACCACAGATTTTACTTTTTGATCCCATTTCTGTTTGGCTACTCCCATTGTTCCAAAACTCCTTCATTTTCGTTCACTTAGAGGATTCAACATAGAATTCTTCTGAAACTAGTCCACACTACACCATGAAAGAGAAAAAACAATCCTATTGCTACATAGGATTCAATTCGTGGAAGAAACAAAACTGAATCACACTATTAAATAGTGTTTTCAGAATTCGCTTGTTCTTAACTTGAACCTAGTTCAAGAAAAACATGAAAAGAGGAGAAACTGGAGAGAATTTCATGGCAGAGAGAGAAATCAATGTTGTATGTAGTTCGAAAAAGAATGACCCAATCATTCAAACTTTCTGGTTATCTCCATGATAACCAACTAGTCCACTTATCCATCGTTATGGCCGAGTGGGACTCTTCCTAGGGCTAGCCCCATCCACCACAATACCAAGTGGTTTCTCTCTTAAAACGGCTAGGGCACAAGTAACATGGACCAAGCTTGTTTAGTTTGTCGTTTGTCCAACAAATCAAATCAAGCCATGATCAAAGTCTTAATAATAATTCATTAGTCCAAAATACCCATTCTAATTAAATAAAATATACCCAACATAATCTCATGTGTCACATTTAATTCAATTAAATAAAAAGCCCAATATGTGTACTTATTCCAATTAAAAACACATATGCCTAAATGGACTTAATTAATAAATTTAATTTATTAATCAAGTCTAAATAATAATTCATTAGTCCAACCAATTAATTAGTTCGCGACCATCTTCACTAATTAAAAAAAATCTAATTTATTAATTAGACAAGCCGAATCACTAATTAATTAGTTCAAGCCTTATTTAAATTAATCTAATTAATTTAAAAGGCTAAACACAAATTTTATTAATTCAATTAATTAACTCTTGGGCCATCATCGAATGGTCCGCAATAAATGATTTCATCATTTATATTCTCCATGAACCAGTTAAATTCAATTAAATTAATTTGTTCCTTTTAGATGCGTCTAACATTATTAATTAATTAAAATTAATTTAATTAATTATTTTTTATTAACCATTAATAAGAAACGCCGATCACCATGGTTGGCCATCTAGTATCCATGACACTAGAGACTTGGTGAATATGGTTTGAATATTTAGCTCCTGAGTTTCATACAGGTACGGTCCTTTTGTTAACTATCTCCCTACCTTATTCTGGAACATTGAATTGCGCATTAGTTCTCATTCTGGATTAGACAATTATGCTCAACACTCAACATGTGTTTACCCTATTGGTCAACGTTCGATCAATTACTACGGCTGTAGATTTAAAAAGTTGAAACCATTTCAGAGTGTATAGGAGACATATATGTCACATACTCTAAGGGAACGTTTTCTCCCTTTTTTTTTTTCTCTTGGAACCTACCATCCTTACTGCATATTCCGATTGAATTAGATAATGATTATAATGACTACATCAAAGACATGGTCATCTTTCACCAAACTCAAGATACAACCATCATATGGATGTGACTGCCATGGTTCCTCAAATTCGAAAACTAATCCAGTACTATTGGACCTAAGAAGGTCCAGTCATCTCGACTAAGACTCCAAGGATTCTATATGACAATTCTCCGCACATCACAGTTGGCTCGACAACCTTGTCAATCAACTCACTATATGATAAACATTATAATCAAGAGATATTTATAATTTTTCATATATACAATGATAAGGTACTTATAATTATGTCACATTTCAAATGATGTGGTTGTAAAATACGCTATATTAATCTGAAAAGGGTTAACCTTTCTTCAGTTGGTTACTTTTATTGTTGTTGGCATAAAATTAGGATAAATTGCATAAAACCTCCCAACGTTTTGAAAATTTAGCTGAAACTCCCCCTTGTTAAAAAATAAGCAAAAAATTTCCTGTATTTTTTAAAATAATGCACACTCTCCCATTTTGTTAGTTATGTTCAATGGCGTTAAATTTTTTATTAAATTGTCCGTCATATTTTTCAAATAATTTAAAATATATTTATTATTTATATATAATTATGTATATAAAATATACATATTATATGCACTATACATAATGATATAATGTAAATGTATATACATACGCGGCGATGGCCACCCACATAGGTGGCGACGGACTGGGCGACTTTGTCTAGAATAGTCTATGCAACGTAGTCCACGCACAAAAGGGGTGACAACGATGTAACCTTGCAAAAGGAGGTCGGCGGCCTTGTGTCGTGCCATCGCCTACTCCTCTAGGCGACCACCATCAACTACTATCGCTCAAAGAAGAAATGGGCAACCGTTGTCGCCCAAATGCATTCGCCAAGCTTGGGCGATGGCATTTGAAATAAAGAAAATATATTATTTTACCGATGGTTTAAAAATGAGCTTTGTGGGAAAAAAATTTAATAAGACAATTTGTAATGCGTAGATTTCAAATAATCTTATTATGCGAAAAGAAAATAGATAACAACACATTTCAATTAACAAACAAATTGAAATAAAATATAATAATTATTTTTTTCCAATAAAGGTAAATTGCATAAATAGATAAAAGGAGAAATACAACAACACGGTTCAAGCAGTCGAGGCCCCGTCAAACCAAGGGATCCTCCACAGTTGGTAAAGAGCACGTGTACTAACTACTGAGGGGAGGGTATGACTAAGTTTGACATGTCTAATCTCCTCAACTACAATCCTAGCAAGTGTGTCATATGTATGGCTAGTATGCTGAAAGATCCGTTAACTCCGTTCTTGCCACAAGTGATACGCTAGCGGTGTCAATAGTGCGCGGTATGAGGTGTTGATGACGTGCTTCCCCCTCCATTTATGCGACATCCACTCTATGGCAATATTCCACGATCGAATACGTCATTAGACCCGTATTGTCCTCCGGATATCTACAATGCTTTGATGAACATAATGGCACTGAAAGAATAAATGTTCATGTGTCTTAGAGATCCCGTCTTGGCAAAGGGCACATCCCCCACCAGTGTGATGCAGCCATGGTTTGTCAAAAGTAGATAACTTCCCCAAAATGGCAAGCCATAAGATAAATTGGTTGTGGGGATTCTTGAAAGGACCCAAGAATAGTGAAGTCCAACCTACCATGGGTCCTTGAGGACAAAAGAGGTGGTACGTTGTCGCTGTTGTAAAAATACCGCCATTCAAGCGCCAGATAATACGATCCTCCCCACCATGGATGACAGGTAGAAGGTGAATGATTGCCACGAATTCATTAGTAATTGGCAGCTAGCTCCATTCCCCATTCGCAATGATCGAGTTTAGGGTGTCACCGGGGGGATGTTCGTAACGATCGGGTCAGTAGGAAAGTGATGAATCAATGGCCCCAATTTGATACCAAGGGTCCCGCCAAAGGAAAAATAAATCCCCGTTATCAACCCTAAAGTAGATATAAGGTAATAGCCATAGTCGTAGAGCAAGAATTTGCCACCACCCCGACGGCACCATTCTATCACTGACTATCCAGATAGTGTTAGCTCCAAGCCGAGTATGGAATAACCAATCAACCCAGATGGAGTCCGGTTGTCGCAATAATCTTCCATAAATTCTTGCATAGGAGAGCTCGATTTAGGGCTAAAATATCCCTAAGGCCGAGGCCGCCTCCTCCACTGGTCTAAACCTTCGGATAACCCATTCCTATGGTACCCTTCCAAAGAAAGGTACGCAAGCATTTCTCACTCTCACGAATTACCTTCTTTGGTAAGATAAATGCCGCTGCCCAATAGGTGTGAAACGACATCAGTACAGATTTGATAAGTTGCAGCCCACCAGCAATGTTAACCGCATTCCTTCCAATCCTCGAATTCGATTATCAATTTAGTCCAAGAGTGGAGTGCAGTCCCTGATCGTGATACGAGAAGAAAGAAGGGGGATACTGAGGTAACAAAGAGGGAGCTCTCCCTCTTGGAATGATAGGAGGGAGAGTAATCTATCACAGAGTCAGTGTGCCGCCTTGGAGATAATAATGTGGCTCTTCTATGGGTTGATACATAACCTGGAAAGCATTGCAGACCTGTCTAGACCCTTTTTAAATAGCCCTATATATGATTTACCGGCTCTACAAAAGAGAATAAAGTCATCAGCAAAGCAAAGTTGAAATATGCCCATTGCCTCACACTTCCAATGAAGCGAGAACCCACCATCCTGATCGATAAGTTGTTGTACAATCATCCGTAACACCTCTATAACAAGGATAAATAAATAAGGGGACATAGGGTCCCCTTGGTGTAACCCTTGCGCCCCTTTGAAGCAGTCGTGTGTTGTGCCATTGAGACAGACTGAATAAATAGATGTGGTGACACACTCCTCTATCCAACTGATAAAGGTCCCCTGTAATCCAAATAGATGCAGCACAACTAGTAAGAAGTCCTATTCTACTGTATCGTATGCCTTTCGTAACTCCACCTTTAGTTCACATCTCGGTGGAAGGTGCTGTTGCTTATAGCCAGAAAAAAGCTCCTGGGCTAGCAGAATATTATCGCTGATCGACCTGCCTGGCACGAACTTGTTCTGCGAGGGACTGATTAAATCATTAGGACGATACGGAGATGTACTTTAATCTTTGTAATCACTTTATATAGCACATTGCAACAAGAGATAGGCCGAAATTCAACAACCGTGCTGGGATTGCGTACTTTAGGAACAAGTGCGAGCAACATTGCATTCACTTGTTTGAGAAGTTTGCCGGTGCGAAAGAACTCCATAACTGCACTGGTGATCTCTTGCCCACTATCGGCGAAGCCGCTTTAAAGAATCCAGAAGTATAGCCATCCGGGCCAAGCGCTTTGTCTTCTGCAATATAAAAAAGAGCCATATTGACCTCATGCGGTGTGACTGGCCGCGTTAAGTCATGACTTTCTGCATCCGACAACAGGCGTCGAATCCACGGACGTAAGTGCCATAAGTGCCGCTGTCCAAAGTGGTAGAAATCAACAAATTCATTCGTAATTGCTATCTGGTCCGTCAATAATGTACCCCCTTGGCTCGTAATTTAGAGGATACGTTTGGCAGATCTATTGCTACCACCTTTTGGAAAAAAATCTGAGAGCATTGATCATCACTTTTCAGCCAAGCCATCTTTCCACGTTCCTATAGCATATGTTGTTCAAGTCGAGTAGCCAACAGTAGAATCAACTTGCAAAAGTGGTTCAATTGAAGTAGCAAAGAATTATGACGGTCTAACTATAGGAGAGATTGGGCTATATGGAGAAAATCTTTCGCCATATGGATATTAGCTGCTAGATCCCCCCTATTCCTTCGTTGCTTCCGGGAGATAGGTTTAAGGGCCTTAAATTTTTGGGTTACCGCATATATAACACTTCCCAATGTTGTGCGGCCACACATTCTGCACAGAAGCGGTGAATTTCAAAGATAGAGCTACATAATTATCAAATTGGAATATACTTACAGTAAATTGAGCAGGAGTACCACGTATAACCAATAAAAAATGGTCAGATGTGCGTGGTGTAAGACATTCATAGTGCGTAGATGGAAATTGCGCCAACCATCGATCATTGACTAGAAACCGATCTAGTCTCTTCTAGAAACTGCTACTGTCATTGCTACAATTGTACCATGTGAATCTCTCCCCCTGCATAGGAAGACTAAGAAGACCCGTATCGTGAAGGCACTTGAGGAAATCTGCCATGGCTAATCGTATGTCACCTGAATTGCCACACACTTCACTCATATTGAAAACAATATTAAAGTCGCTACCAACAACCCAGGGAGACTCATCAATTCCTTAGGCTAGGCGACCGAGAACCTACCACAACTCTCAACGCACGCCCCAGTCATTTGCACCATAAACAATAGTAAATAGCACATGTATATTCAACAAATGGATGAGAATATAAAAGTGTAATGTTCATGCCCAACATCTAGTACCTCACAATCAACCCAATCATCATGTCAAGCAATCTAGATACGAGTACCAAGACCCATATAATCAACAAACCATTTCCGACGAGGAAGCAACTGCCGTTTGAATGCAAGTACTATTCAAAGCAGTCACCCTAGTTTTCAATAAACCCACAAAAGCCGAACGATAATCATTAACAAGGTCACTAACGGATACCTGATGGTCTCGGTGATTCAGGCCCCGCACATTCCACACTGCTGCATTAATCATAATCAAGCGGTGTGGGACTGCATTGATTAGGACCCCTTAGAAGAGCATTAAACGCATTATGAAGGACTACCACAGTACCTCGGCTATCCGGCTCTAGAGGCTTCCGCTCCACCTCCCTCGGTTGCACTGGTGGTTCAGGCGCAGAAACAAGAGGCGGCTCGACCCGCAGCTTTGGAACATAGACATGCATTAGCTTTGTTGGAGGTGACTTAACTGTAGGACAAGAAGTCATAGAATGACCCAAAGTGGCGTCGTGAGTATACTTTGGTGGTAATCATTCATACTCCACATCGATCCTACACAGGGTCTCGCCCTCATATGGTGCCATAATAATGAGATGTTTAGAAAACTTAGAGGAGACGTCAAGCATGACACAAACACAAGCGAAGTCTAGTCTCGTGCATGCCATGGTGATGCTATCCGATAGAGGGGTTTCCCAACACCACTTGCGGCCGTGCTCAAGCCCTCTATAGTCCACAATTCCATCGAATAAGTGTCGAAGTTTAATCCACACTGGAACTTGAGTATGGGCATGTTTACGAAGTGCCATGCCCGATTCCCATGCTGTAGAACTATCGGTTGCCCTTGGAACAACCATGGTCCACCTTCGATAACATCTTGCATAGCCGCCTCCATTTTGAATTGGAAGAAGTAAAATCTCATGGTAGTAGCAGTAACATTCTTAATGCACGGCCAAGCTGTATAAACAAATTTATCAAGATGATGAAAATAAGGTCGTTTACCGAGGAAATAACCTACGGTCGTAGCCTGCCAACGATGCGAACCTATCTGGATAGTTTCAATACTTGGCCGAATAACAACTTCACCATTTTGAATATGAAAACCGACAATGATTTCATCAGGTTTAATCATCACAAATGAAATAGGTAGCAACGGGATTTTACCAATGTACAAACCCATCATAGCTGCGACGGTGGAAGCGTTGGGAATCAGAGTTTGCGATGGCAAGATCAAGGGAGCGGGCGAGGACCAACTATGTGACTCCATGCTCACAGTTTCTAATCGGTGGACAGGCAGCATTTCAGCAGCAGTTACCGACGGTATTTGAGCAGCAATCACCGAAGACGAAGGAGGAGAAGGAACAACCACCAATCGGGAACTAGTTGTAGCGAAAACTCTAGATTGCATGGGCACAAGCGGGCGCAGTGGCAGAAGCCCCAGCTGCGGGCAGGACTAACATCGCCATCTCTTCAAAGAATCGGACCGCTAGCATATCGACTGACATTACTAGTAAAGTTGTCTCATTTATATGAAGTACTTCATGTTTTCATGCTACAATAAAACTGATATGATCTTAGACATGTTGTCCATGAACCAGTGATAGAGATCTCTGAGAAGTTGACATATATGGAAGAGCCAATGAAAATATTGAATAGAAGTGTAAGGAAATTGAGAAATAAAGAGATATCAATAACGAAAGTGACTTAGAGTAATCATTCTCCGACAGAAGCAACTTGGGAGGTTGAGGAGCATATAAGAGAAAAGTGTCCCTATTTATTCCATTGAATGCACAAGTTAGTTGAATTTGGAGAATGAAATTTTATTAGGGGAAAAAATTGTAACGTTCAGACTTTTATACATAATTGAGAGACTAATTGATAATTATTAAAAAAAATTAAATTTAATAATAAATAAATTATAGGTTGGACTTTGAATATCTTTAAATTCGAAGAGAGTAAATTAGAGCTTTACAAAATATTTGGGACGAATTATATAAGTTAAGAAAATAGGACATAAAATTAAAATTTTATAGAAGTTATAACATATAAACATATATATATAAATATAAGGTTTACAAGAGGTAAAATTAGTGTATGATTTAGTGTGCACGTGTGCATGAATTCTTTATAATATATATAAAATAAAAATTTCAAGCTCACCGCCTTAGGCCTTCTCAGCACACTAATTTGAATAAAGCAAACATTCAAGATTATTTCATTTCATAAAAAAGATTCAGCAATTCCATTCCTCCCAGAGACCTGAATTCTATGTAACTAATAGAATTATATTACTTAATTAGTATATTTATTAAATATAATTTATACTATCGATATAATGTTTTTATCTAAAAATTTTATGAGTTTAACTCTTTATAAATTAGTGATTAATTAAATATCCAATTGCTTTAAGTATGTTATACATAATTGGTTAATTAGACTATTTGATTTATTAAATTTAATTATCGTAATAATTGATTTATTCAATTTAATTGAATTTATTAATCAAATATTTAATTATTTGTACAGGTTTCTAATTAAATTTTATAGTGTAAAGGAATTAATAAAAAATTCGTAAAAATATTAGAAATTATATTTGAGAAATATTGTGTTTATTAGAAAGAAAATTTTGAGTTTTATAATTATTTAATTTAGAGATGTTATAAAAAATGGTAGATATAAAAAATAGGATTAAATACATTTTGCACCTTTGAATTATGCATAAAGTGCATTTATACCCCTAAACTATAAAATGTAATAAAATAGCCCCTCATAATATGGAACATTTTTTTATGATGATAATGACTTTATCATTTGCATCCCTAAAATATGTCTATTACAATATTCTTCTAGATATAATTTGAATTATTATAAAAATTTTATTTAAAATAAACACTTTCGAAAGTTTATGATTGTTGTTATAAAATGTAGGGTCTGTTTAAACTGTAGAAATTTTCAATCCTTATATTTTTATATAATTGGTAAAAATTTTACACAACTTTTTCTTGTGTTGTTATATATTGAACTCTTTTTAAAAATAAATTATCAATACAATTTTAAATACTACATTGAACATATATATATATACATTATACTATATATAAATAAAATTAATATATAATATTCTATAATTTTTTTAATAATGATATCATATATTTATTATGTGGACATGTAATTGAATAAAAAATTATAAATTATATCACATATTTTTTTCTATATTATTATATGCATTGTGTAGTTACACATATTTACATGTATTGTTTAACATAAATTATTTACTTTCTAAAATATATTTTCATATATTGAGCTTATAAATATTTTTTTGTATTACATAATTTTATAAAAAGTTATAAATTTTAATATTACTTTTAAAATAAAATTTTAAATCACTATAAGTAGTTTTGGTGGAATATTTTTAATAAAATATATTTTAAAGAGTAAAATAAAAAGTACTGGGGGATGTGTGAGAAGGACATTTTTGCTTTATTAATACTAAACTATTTTGTTAGGGGTGCTCCTGTTACTTTTCATACTTTAAGGGTGTAAATGCGACTAAATGCATAATTTAGGAGTACAAAATACATATAATCCTAACAAATATGAGGGGTTTGACAAAATGAACTCTTATGAATTAACTGTTAGATTAGGTATATGCCTAGGATGATTAGAATATTTAGTTATTTAAATGAAAATAAAATAGAGATTTCAATTTGGATATAAATGATAGATTAAAATATTAGCGGAAATGTATGAACAGCATTTACGATGCTCTTAATATATTGATTCTACGTAATATACTATATTATAGAACGTGATGATAAAGTAGAAGATTGGACAGCTCTTTATATTAACGTAATTGTTTTGAGAATTAAGGTAAGTATATAGTTAATTGGATTTTTTTATATTTGTTGTTTATATATCTGATTGTGAGTTGTTGACTATTTGTCTGGATTATCTTGATATCTGTAAAATTATTATTATGTGCTTATACGCGGTTATGGTGTACGAACGGCATATATATGAAGGAGTGTTTGATGTTTTATTTGATTATTACATGACAAGTTATTGATGGGAATATTGAGAATTGAGATAAAAAAGATGGCTTACCTAATTGTGAGACATATTGCAATGTTTTATGATGTTATGATTAATGACGAGTTGTGTGCTACCATTGATCATTGGTGGTGATGTGATATCATACGAGCTGTGTACTGTGTGATTTTATTGATAATGTTATATATCATATGAGTTATGTGTTGTGTGATATAATTGAGGATTGAATATCATACGAATTGTATGTTGTGTGATATCGATAAAAAAAAAAAAAAGAAATATTGCGAAATGATGATTGCTGACAAAGTCCATTAAACAAGGCCCCATAAAAATAAAAAATAATTTCAAGTGTATTATGTAGTGTATCAATCTTTTATAATTGGTATTGATTATCTCGTGTTTATTGGTATTTTTTATGAAACCAAGAGTTCTAGCTACGTGATTTTTACATTTACTAATTTTTTATCGGGTTTGCGTTTTGAATTTCGTGCAATTGAATATTCGTACATTCTTAGAAAATAAATATAAATTTTTTATATTACCTATTATCTCTTATTATCTTTATATATTATATTGATAAAAATAGAATTTATTTTATTGATTAAGTGAAAATTTTTATAAAATAGAGTGTAACTAAAAAAAATGATACAGTAATCAATGCTAATGAAACGTACTGTTGCAGGAAGTGCTAAAAAAAAGTAGCACTACAAATTTTAAGAAAGACCGAAGCAAAATGAATATTTTGAAACTCTTTCAAAAGAAAGCTAATAAATGCCACAACACTAAAATGCTTTTTCGAATTCATGAAATGCAATAAAATGGGAGGAACCTATTTATAAAAAAAATAAAACATGTATCATTAAATGGACATGTCCAATTAAATAAATTAATTTCTACAAAAAGAAAGTCACTAAAAAGACCAATGAATAAACTTAGTAATATGCGTTATATTCCACTTTGCAAAGAGGAAAAAATAAAATAAAATAAAAACGACACACATCATGACCAAAAGCACTACTACAATCAAGAACTCAAACCCAACCCCCCCCTCCCCCCCCCCCCCCGGGCAACCCCCAACCACCCCCATCAAATCCTCAAACTCTTTTGACTTTTATACATTTCTCACACGCTCTTTACTATATATAGGCATGGAGACATCAAACAAACTATTTGACTAATGCATTCCTTGCACACTTTTTTACTAATTTTTGACGACATATTATTCCTCTCGAAGTCTTATCCTACGCCTACTCAAATCTCCCTGCTAAAAGGAGTAACTCCACAGCTCCACCTCAGCATCGCTTTCCACGTCATCCCAACTGAAACTCCCCTCCAACGACGGCGGCGGCGACATCAGTGCTCCCTCCGCCGCCGCCTCTCCCCCCACATCCACCTCTTCATTCATGTGAAAAACCCCATAATCCAAATTTCTCGAACTCCCCTCATTATCTCCCACATTCCTCGCCTCCCCTGAAACCTCCTCCGCTGCCCCCGGCTGAAACGCCTCCGCCGCCTGCATCGCCGCCTTGCGTATGTCTTTCGGATCATTCGAAGCAGGGACTGGCAGCCGCCACACGGAGTCCGCGAAATTGAGGCACGCCATCTGTCCCCTGAGAGCCAACGCAGCCACGTCGTGCGCCCTCGCTGCCATCTCCGCGGTGGGGTAAGTCCCCAGCCATATCCTCTTCTGCTTGCTGGGCTCCCGCAGCTCGCACACCCACTTATCGGAGTTCCTACGCCTGACGCCTCGGTAGACGGGGTGGCGCGTCTCCTTGAACTTCTTCCTCCCGGCACGTTTCTTGGGGTGGCTGGACGCTAGAATCACCTCTTCGTCAGAATGCGACATCCTGCGAGAATCAAGACCACCAAGAGACTGTGAGTTCGACGTGGGTGAATCCATATACAGCAGAAAATCTCGAAGTTGAAGTATTGTGATATGATGAGCGTAATTGTTGGTGTTAAGTTTTGAGAAGATTGTGGATTGTAAGAATGAATTTATATATTTTGGCGGGGTGGAGAAAGGGAACACGTGGGAATACGAAGTGGACACGGAGTGTCTGAATGGTGCCAGCCTGGAAGCTGGAATCGAACCTTGGTGAAGAAGGATCTTGAGGTGGGGCCCCAGGGGGGGGGGTACGGACAAGTGAAAACGTGTGTTTATATAGTTCTGATGATATGGCGGTTGTTGTTGGTGTACGATTTTGGTATTTCCTTTTGTTGATTTTGACGTTTTCAGAGCTGTTGACCACTTATGTCGTGTTTTGGGGTAGCATCATATACTTACCACTTCGAGTGTTCCGTAGTGGTATACACCGCTGCTTGAATCGTTTTGAACAAAACAAACAAACAGAAAACGGCCGCCTGATCATCTTTTTGTAAATATGCAAAATTAAATGATTAACTCCCTTTACACTAGGGGTGGCAACAAGTCCATTTTTAGTTCGAGCTTGATTCTGTAATTTCGAGTTCGAGTTCAAGCTGATTTTTTTTATTATTATTATTATATTAAATTATAGGAATTATTAATTTTTTACATAAATTTATAAGTAATAAAATAGATTGTATAATGCATACTATATTATTATTATTATTATTAGTTTAAATAATGGGAATTATCAATTTTTTACGTAAATTTATAAGTATAGATTGTATAATGTATACTATATTATAAATATACCAAAAAATAGTATGAATTCTAATTAATTGTATAAATATAAATTACTGATTAATTTTAGTAATAATATAATTAGTAAAATGTACAAAAAAAAATTATATTGAACAGTTTAAAGTTATAGAAAAATATCAATTATCTGAAATAATGCAATTGAAATACATAAAAATATTTTATAGTTGAGATTAATATATGTTCACAATCTGCAGTAAATTTATATATTTATAAATGTTAGTATTACATTGATGTAACTATCATCTTACATTGTTGAACATGGGTTAACCGGACCATTAAAATTCAGATCAACCGTTAGATATGATCAAACTTACATAAAAATACACTTGGTAAAGTTTTAGACTTATTGGATATACGGATGTCAAGATATCGTACTCGGAACATAAGAATAATCATTCAAGTTGGTGTATCGTAGAATCAGATCATGTGATTTTAAATTAAATCGTATGATATGATCTAATAGACACGGTCTTATATATATATATATATTTAAATTTGGTGTGAATCGTGTACCCAAGTTTTAAGATTTCGTAATTGTTGATTAAATTTTTTGATCTCATTATATATATAACAAAATAATAATTAAAATAATTAAAATTGTTCAACCATCACTATTATTATCATTATCATTATTTTTAGATTAATTCATAGGAATCACTAAATTTTGACATAAGTTTATAAATAATAAAATAGATTGCATAATGCATAGTATGTATCCTGATATAAATATAAAACTCAAAAATAGATAAAAAATCATAAGTGTATTACTTATCAATTTAAAAAAAAGTATAACGTAATACAAATATATATTAAAATATAACATAAAATTTATATATGTCATATTAAATAATAATTTTAATTACAAAAAATATTATAATTTACTAAATTATTGATTAAATTTATTTTTGTAAAGATTAAATGTATAAATAAAAATACCATAACTTATTATTGTCCAAAATAAAATGTATGATATTGATTAATAATTATAATATATGGTCAATTTTGATTATAAAATTGATCAAATATTAAATATAAAATTAAATATATAAAAAAATCTTATGAACAGAAACAATTGAGCTCGAGTCGAGCTCAAAATCGAGCCTTTGCGAGCCGGCTCGACTCATCTGCCACCCCTACTTTACACTAAAGGAGTTTTCGCGTGAGTGTATTATTCTGTTAGAAATATACTCAGAATAATTTAATTTTTTTAGATAAATTGCATGCACTTTTTATAAGTTTACATATAATTATAAGTATTCGATTATTGTTTGCGAAATTACGAATACCCCCTAATATTCAATATAAGTAGAATACTTTTCGTTTACTCTTAAAACATTTTTTTTTCTGGATTTTTTAAAAAAATGTTAAAATTTTGATATTGTGCAGTGTTCGTCTGTCCGTAGATCTATATTTATGTGTTGTATATTTTCTTAGTCTGATACCCCTAAAACGAAGGGCTAAGGGACCGAAGACAAGAAGAAACCCACTAGGGGCTGTCCCAAGACCAAGGACCTTGGCTTGACAGAGGATCCATCCAAGGAGCCAGACCAACCTTAGAGGCCCTGACCACCCACATGCGTGGTAGCTTACTTGTGCACTAGGGGCCAAATCGTCAGAGGGCGAGAGCTCCTATAGGCCAACTTAGCCAAGAAGTCCACCCATTGCCAGATAAGCCCTTTGGGGAATCTCCGGTGGAAGAGTCCACCCAACCAACTCGCATGGAATGCAGGACGACCTTATATGTTGGAAGACTGACCCCACCCTTAGGGATAAACCATTAAGAGACCCTTATCACCAAGGAACTGTTCTTCGGGAAAGTAAGGACTCCATTAAGATAGGAGTAATCCGTCCCCTGAGTTCGGCTGAAGACGGAATCCTCCCAACGGCAGGAGGAGGTGGCTATAAATACAATCCTCACCTTACTTTGGAGGGTAACTACATTTTGATCACTCGGACACAAGAAGCCTTATCACACAATTATTCTTGCTCTTATTAATTTTTTTTTTTTTAGGAATTATTGTTTTTAATCTCTTGCAATTTATCTTTTTACTATTTATTTACTGATTTGAGAATGGGAGGACTAACGTAATTTTTACTAGTCTCCTAAGGCTTGCGAAAGCCAAGGCCCGAAAATTCTGTTTGGACTTATTTGGACGAACAACTTTTGTTGCTTGCATCATAGTTCGTAAAATATTTTAAGAAATAAGTAAAATTATATTTTTGAATTTAAAATGGTATTTTGAGTAATTCAATATAAAATTTTAATGTAATCCTACGAAAACTAATAGAATGAGCCGATTGATAGCCGGTATTATAGTTTCAAGAAAATATTAATAATTTCTTAAATAATAAAAAAATATTTATAATTATAAGAAGTTCCGTATAATTTACCCCGTTTTGTGAAAAAAAGAAAAAAAAAAGAAAAGGTGTTTTCGGCACTAACACCAAAAAAATATTAATTCGGAAGTGCGAGTGTATTTGGCCAAATTTTTTTGAAAGAAATTATAAATTCATATATTTTATAATATTTTTAAAGTTTATTAAATATTAATTTTATTTTAAAAATAAAATTTTGAAGTATTTGAATAAAATAAGATGAGAGATCATAAAATGTCAGTACCGGAAGAAACGGAAGAAATATGACATTTTATCATGACTAATAATTATGATTAAAAGTGAAAATTCATAGTTGACGCTATCGATCAAGATTACACCAACAACTATTAACTGTTGTTTCAATAGAAGAAATCAAAATATTAAAACCATCATGATAGTCATTTGGGCCATATATAGCTAAGATTCACGGAAAATTCTTTGTTTATAGCCAATTATGACCATTGAAAATGTAACCATAATCAAATTTTAAAATTTTTCATTAGTTTATTTGACCATGATTAATAGTGTTAATTTATCATAATTTATGTTATGATCATTTTATAATGTAGAGAATAATGTATTTTTCGATAGTGTGTTAATTAATCATTATAATTTTGTAATTAGTTCAATGACTAATTTGTTAAAGTTTTAGAATAAATTAAAAAGTATCTACTTTTTGAAAAAAAAAAAAAAAGCATCGATAAGCCATAACATTTTATTTTTGGAGTTTATAAACTTTTTTTAATTACTAAAAATTTTATCAAAATATTTTTTAATATCTTATAAATTAAAACTGTCAAATATGTTATAAAATAATAATAAAAGAGCACTTATAAACTCACCTACGTATGAAACAAGTCTGATGAGATAGTTCGTCAAATTCAAATGAAATTCGAGTATGTGTAAGATTGTCACAAATATTTACACACACATATATATATATACAGGAAAAAGTATTATTTTAGTTCGCTAAGTATGCCTAATTTTAATTTTAGTTCGATAACTATGTCCATTTTTGTTTAGGTTCAGTAACTTACAAAATTGCTTACTTTTAGTCCTTTGACAGATTTTCGGACAATTTTACCCCTATGCAACTTTTGAAAGGCAGTTTTAGTCCATATGTACTCATAGGGGTAATATTGTCCCAAGATCTGCCAGAGGAGTAAAAGTAAACAATTTCGTAAGTTACTGAACCTAAACTAAAATGGACATAGTTATCGGATTAAAATTAAAATTAGACATACTTAGCAGACTAAAATAATATTTTTTCCTATATATATATATATATATCACAATCTTATGTAGACTAATTTGATTAAATTTCCTCAACTTCGTGAACATAATTTTTTTACAGATAAATAATTCTTATTTGAAAATAATATTCTTAATATCAATAAATGATGTAGGCATGTTAGAAAATTAGGTCTAAATACAGAAACAGTACTCCTACTTTTTATAAAACTATGGGTACATACCGTTAGGATTGGGGTGTTGGTTTAATGCACTTTAGAAAATATTTATGTAAAATTATGCTATTGTATAAAGGGAGTACTTGTAATTACAATTACAACATCAAATGATATAATTACAATTTTATAAAAGACAGTGAGTATTTGTACATTCAGACCCAACCTCATGGACTTCAATATAATTTAGGGTAAATTACAATGGGCTCTCCAAAAATTTATTTTAATTACAAATACCTCCTCATAATTTTAAAAACTACAAAAAGCCATCTGAAATTACAAATATCACATTGCAATAAGCTATCACAAGAGGTATTTTTTAAAATATCTGTAATTCGAAGAGAATATTTATAATTTTTTAATTATAATAAATTTCGTAAGAGCTATTCTAATTTATTTTATAATTTATCGTATTAAGAATTCCCCATGTAGAAAACGTGTAAAATGTGGTCCCTTTGGATGATTTGATTATAAACATGATATTACATATATATAGGTAGGGGCTGACAACCTTTGATGGAAATGAAGTGGTTGTGGTGGTGGGGTACAACACACAACTTTCCACAATGTCTTATCAACTGTTAATTAATTAATTAATAATAATAGTGATGGTGTGATGATGAATTCAGTGTGCATTAAGAGTGAGGTTTGGGGTAAGACATGCGTACGTGTTTTAGTCACTCAAAATTAAGGGCATATGCTAATTATCATCAACATTTATTAATTAATTGTTTAATTAATAGATTTATTAATTTAGCTCTTAATTTTGTATTTAATTAGATTATAATACAAGTTGGAAGTATTTTGCACGATGCATGATCATACGTCATCTAAACGATTTTTGGGGTGGCGTTTAATTAGATGAATTATTTAGATAAAATATTTTACGATTTTTATATATTTTATCATATGTTTTTTAGACTTATAGATAGATCTTATTTTATATATAAACATGTGAAATATTTAAATAAAATAATATTGTAGAGCTACTAATAATTATTTTTTTATGTAATATGATATAATGTGAGAGAATTTGTTAAAATTTCAAAAACTAAGTTGTGAAGTTAATTACTATTTTTCCTAAAATAACTTATATACTATAAGTTTCAAATTAAATACTTTCATTTAATTTTATAAGTTTTCTTGACTAAAAATTTTACTAAACACAAGAGGGAGATACTTCCAAGAATCCATCGACACATTATAAGAAATATAATAATTTTTTATAAGAATATAACATTTAATTTAGATTTAATATCATGGTTGAAATAAATAGTTGTAATAAGTAGTCATTATCGACGAACACCAATATATGTTCGTCGTGATTTTTGCAGTTGTGGCGCACCATAAAACTACCAAATGTGGTGCAATTTTATTATAATATTGGACTACAATATTTACGTACCATATTCCACAAAAATGATTTGATTGGGTATGAAATAAATTCTTGGAAGCAAATTGCAAAAATTTAAAGCCCATTCTGAAAGGGGTAATATATGTGAGACATTCTTATAGCCCAACAAATACCAAAAGGCCAGACCCCAAATGAAGTATATTTTGGGTTGTCCCTTTCAGAATTTTTATTTATTTTGCAAATACATCGTGCTCTCTTAAAGTTTGATATAATTATATGTAAATTCTCTATGATTTATTAAATTATATTTAGTACCTTTAACGTTTGTTTTTTTTTTTTAAAAAAAAAATCCCACGTTAGTTAAATTCACTGAATTTGCTGATATTAACAAAAAAGATAAAAAATAAAAAGAATGAGAATTCATATTTATCCTCAATTGACTGTTGACAGGTCAAACAAATATTTTCTAATTAAACTACTCTTATACATATGCAAATGTTAATGTATGTGAAAAAGGTGCATTTTCGCTCCTATAAAGATAGCAGTTTGATCATAAAAAAATTATTTGACCTGCACTCAGTCATAAGTCAATCGGAATAAATATGAATTTTTATTTTTCTTTTGCTAATATCAACGAATTTCGTGAAATTTGATTAACGAATGAATTTATTTATTGAATGAAAATAAATACAAAAATAATACATATAATTTCTTAAATTATAAGAATTTATATATAATTATACCAAATCGATGGTGTAATTATTCCTGTATCAATTATACTCAATTGTCTGCACAAACCTTAACTCACTTATATCTACATCATATGTGTGTTATTAAATATATGTACATATGATTTTATGTATTTGATGCAGCCTGGGATGCAATTAATATCATACTGTATAAGATATTGTTTGTTTTGGTTTTATATGAGCTTTACAATTTTGTTCTGAAAAAACGTTTATTAGGAAGACGAGGTATCAAACCTTATAAGTCACTTTGTCGTTGGTTGATGTGGAACGCCCACCTACTCATTAGCCCCCCCAAATGAGGTGTTTCGAACGGACAGATGACCTCATTCCCATAGATGATTCCAAATAGTGTGATTTGCAACTCGAACGATGTCATAGTTTTCAAGGGAGTATCTGCTTTGGATTTCTATGAACTTTATGATTTTATTCTGAAAAAAAAAACATTTTACTAGAAAGAAGAGGCTTTGGGACCTGGAAGCCACTCACGCTCCTAAATTACAATCAATTCAACTATAATTTTATTTTATCATCAGGGCCATTTTTTTTCAAATGCTTTAAAAGCAACATAATTGATTCATTAAAAAATAGAGTAAAAATTATAACCACTTTCCTTAATTTTTATATAAATATAATTATATCCTCATTGTTTGAAAAATTATAAATGCTCCCATCACTTTAACATTCGTCTAACAAGCCCATTCTTTTAGCTTTCGTTAGGTTTTTATCTAATTTTTGCGATGAACAGACTAAAATATTCTTTTAGATTATGAATTATAATTTTTAAAAATAATTTTATGAATTAATATTCTCTAGATTATTTATTTACCCACTCTTAATTTTTTTAATCTTTTAAATATATATATTTTTTTGAAAAATATCAGCAAGGTGTCATCTTCACCATCTAAGGACTATATAATTATTTTTTATTTAGGAAGCTATTTATAATTTTTCAAACAACGAGAAGTATTCGTAATTATGTTAATTATAAATAAAAGGAAATATGGTTGTAATGTATCCAAAAATTATAAAATTTGCATGTGATGTCCTAATCTTCAAAATGAAAAAGTTTTATCTTGTATAATGAAACCTATTCCGTCATTTTATGCTGAATTGACTTCACTAAAAATTTTTTTTTTCCTACACTATTAATTTACCACGATTAAAAAATCATGATAAACATTCGCTATAACTTTATTTAGTGATCCGAACATTTGTCATATACAAATTTTACTTTTCAGATGTATAAAGCTAATATTTTGACATATATCAATTACAAAAATAATGACTAATCAATATTTATAATGATTTTTTATTTTTAATCATTATAATTAACCATGACAAAAATTTTAATTTCTTCTGGTGATTCATACACATTACTTTGTGTGAACAATTGCAAGATTTTCAGAAAAAGAAGGGGAGAATCTAATCTTCAAACCAATGATCTTCACTACAGATGCATCACCAACTTTCTGACAAACCACGATGCAATCATGCGGTTTTACGAGGCCAACAGCCTTGCCGTGATACAAATCAAGCTTCAAGACGGACTTGTTCATTGCAGTCATGGGAAAAAGGCCTCTGACTATCAGGGATTGCGGCGCCTCTAAAGCACCACTGAAGTCCATTGCAGCTGATTTGTCTTCAAAAACGTGGAATGACTACTGATAAGACAGGAATGGTAGGTCTGTACTTAGCTATTAGTGTTGCAGCTCGTCCGCATGAAGTGAAACAAATGATGACAGATGCCTTCACCTTCACGGCAGTATTGACTCCAGGTGTGTCATCGGCTCGCCAACGTACTTGACAGTATTTTTGAAATAGAGATTCGGATTGTAACCCTTTTCTGCCTGGGACCAAAATTGATGGGGGTAAAACCCTATCTTCTCGTAAAAAGACAACTTTGCCCTTGATGGGGCCCAAAATCGCAAGTTTGCCAGTATGACCCGCGCCACTTTTACCGGGTCGGGTCGCGACCCGACCCGACGACCTAGAACACGTGGCACGCGCGTAGCGGGTCGGTAGACCCCCTGGCTCTCTATATATACCTCCCAGTCAGTGTATTAAAGGTACGTCGTCTTGACCACATTTCACCTTCAGCTCGCTCTTTTCTTATAGCGACCCCATATTTCGACCTCAACCAAACACTGACTTCAGCATCGGAGGGCCTTAGCTGGGGGCCACCCCAGCAAGCCTAACGATCTGCTTCTTTTCTCAGGGCCCAATCACTAGTCTGGGAGAGGAGCGACCTCGAACCGCTTGGGAGATCGAACCAAGGAGGTCGCGTAGATTTCGACCCGGATCAGTTGGCGCCGTCTGTGGGAATCTGAGGAAAGCTCCTTTAGATTTGGTTTGAGGAAGAATTCGCCATGTCAGAATCATCAATGCGTGAACAAGAGGGAAGGTGGCATCTAACCGATGAAGAGAAGCGGCGGATGATCGGGATAGCGAGTAAGAAGGCCATGGAGGAGCACTGCCCATCTGTCAGGGAACCCTCAGGGAAAGGACGGACGGAAGAACGGAGAAAAATGATCTTGGCTGGTCAAGTAGAAGGAACGGTTCGCATGAGGAAGAGTAAGGAGATGCTGCCAAGAACCAGTCGGGTGAGAGAGAGATCAGCTACCACATCTAGCAACAGTAAGGTAGGACAACCAGCGACCTCCAGAGTTGAAGTGGGAGGCGTAAGAAGGCAGATAGAGAAACTGAAGCAACAGTTAGAAGACCTGAAGAAGCGAAGCGACCTGAAGAAGCAAGGCGACCTGGCTAGGCAAAATACGAACTCGCCCTTCACCAACGAAATGCTATCCGAAGTTGGTCCAAATTTTCGACTACCCGATCTACCTAGATACGATGGGACGAAGGACCCGCGCGAGCACATCACAACATTCGAAATGGTAATGAATTTATATGGGCAAACAGATTCTATTAACGCAAGGCTGTTTGTGACTACTTTGACAGGGAAGGCACAAGAATGGTTCACCGGCTTGCCTAACGGGACCATTGGATCATACGATCAATTGATGCACGGGTTCGCATACCACTTCGCTAGCAAACAAAAGTCGAAGAGATCAGCGGTCCACTTATTTGCAATCCGGCAGGGAAGAGAGGAATCTCTTAAAGATTTTATGGGGAGATTCAATAATGAGACATTGGAAGTGCAGGAGCTGCGGATTGATATGATGACGAGTATATTAATACACGGTTTAAAGAAGGGACCGTTCGCATCAGCATTAGCTAGAGATCCCCCCGGAGATGTAGAACAATTGATGCTTTTGGCCCACAAATACATCAACGAGGAGGAGATGAATACAATCAAGGATAGAGAATGGGAAGGAGATCGAGAACGAAGTCGAAATAGATGAAGGTAGCAATCCACTACAGTGGGTATGTTTGTATCTTTATTTGCATGACGGATGATTATTATCTTTTTGAAATGTTCGTATTTACATCACAAATCATGTACGCAATTACAATATTTGGTTGAATTAGCACGTATGAATGTTCCCATGAATTAAATAGCTCCAGTAGTATCCTACTCTACGACGCAATGTCACGCAACCATCAACTACGCGACCTGCAAAAGGCGCGATCTCATTGTGTCTGTGAAAGACCATCAACTACGCGACCTGCAAAAGGCGCGATCTCATTGTGTCTGTGAAAGACCATCAACTACGCGACCTGCAAAAGGCGCGATCTCATTGCGTCTGCGAAAGACCACCAACTACGCGACCTGCAAAAGGCGCGATCTCATTGCGTCTGTGAAAGACCATCAACTACGCGACCTGCACAAGGCGCGATCTCATTGTGTCTGTGAAAGACCATCAACTACGCGACCTGCAAAAGGCGCGATCTCATTGCGTCTGCGAAAGACCACCAACTACGCGACCTGCAAAAGGCGCGATCTCATTGCGTCTGTGAAAGACCATCAACTACGCGACCTGCACAAGGCGCGATCTCATTGTCTGTGAAAGACCACCAACTACGCGACCTGCAAAAGGCGCGATCACATTGTGTCTGTGAAAGACCGTCTATAAAGGGCCAACTACGAGGCCTGGAAAGGGTACAACCTGGCAGGACAACATAAGGTGCAAAATCGTCTGATGACCATTGATTAGGCGATCTAAAAGAATGCATCCTCGTCAGCCAAAGCCGATCAATGCGATCAGGAGAAGTGTGATTTTCACTCCAGCTCTCCCTATATTTGAGGTCAGATTGATGATTATCTTAATGGAATTATGGGAATTCGAAGATGAAAGGGGAATCTCTCATAAAGAAGGAAGTTCATTGAAGAGGAAAATTTACAGATTCTACCTCAACTCTGAGGTAAGTACAAGGATCGGCGTAAACGATTACAAATTGAAGTACAAGAGCCTACTTATCTACTGCATCTTCACCACTACCCTCAAGGTCCTCCACCAAGACCGCAAATTCATCATTATGTTGCAAAGGGGGTTCTTCAGGGAACGCCGCGAGATTACCATCCAAGGACGGGTCGGTCCAGTTCGTGTCGAACCCATCAGCGAACCCCTTCAGCTTCTTTATTTGAGAAATGCAGCGATTAAAACCTTCTATGAGGTAGTCAGCAGACTTAGCCTCCACAGCGGTTGTGAATGCGGTAGACTTCATGAAATCTCGAGCTCCCTGTAGCCGAGTGTCCGCCAAGGTCTTCTTATAGTCATCAGAACTCAGGTACTGGTCGCGACCTTGACTCCGGGCAACTTCGAGCTGGTGTTGATGCTCTTCTGAGAATAGATATTCCTCTCGACCAGCTACCCGACCCGCAGAAAAGCCTTCAGCCTTAGCCGATTCCACTGAAGACGCGACCTTCTGCCTGAGCTCTCTTAATTGAGCCTCTAGTTCGGACTTCTGAGCCTCGAGCTCGACCTTCTCTTTCTCACAGGTCGCTAACTTCGAGCTCTTTTCCTCGAGCAGCTTGTCAGCGACCATCTTCTCATGTCGCCAGTAATTGCACTTCAAAGACAAATGATGCCCGAAAGCTGAGACCTACATATAGCAGCAGAGAATTAGCTAAGGCAAAAACGAAAGAAGCTGATGAAGTTGGTAGAACACTACCTGCGCGAGGGAGTGAGCAAAGTTCTGCTCGACCCGAATGTGCGACATGGGAGCCAGGAGAGCTTGATCGCGGGGCAGGATAGTGGACTTATACAACTCCCAGGAGTCTTGGCCAACATGGGTCTTCAACACAGAACTTTGGCCTGAAATTGCCCAATTCGGTATCAGCCTCTCACCCTCCATGGCAACCGGACTGTATGAAGGCGATTGGAGGTCCATCTGGGTCTCTCTCCACCAGGCAGTCAGCTCGTCAACTACCTTCAGATTTTCGTTCTCCGCTGAAGAATCTGCCTTGGATTTCTTTTGGGAGGAGGGATTAGGTCGCGGGGAACTCCGCTTCCTCTTAGACGGCTCTGAAGCGACCTGCTTCCCCTTGGACTTCTTCCGTATGAGTGGTTCAGGATCACTTGGCTCTTCGGAGTCCTTCGGCAAATGCTCAGGAGTGGGATCGTTATCCCCACTGGCGACCTCAATAGGAGTCGGGCACGGACTCAGAGATCGAACCCTGTGCGACCTCGACGCATCTTCTGAAGGAGCAGATGGAGTACGCTGGGAGTCTGGGCCCGAAGGAGGAACTGCTCGCTTAGCCCTTTTGGCACGAACCATTCTTGCAATGCGGGCATCCATCACGGCGGAATCTGCAGAGACAAACCAGTCACCACTAAGTACCAGAAATTACGAACAGAGGAAGGTAAGAGATTGATAATAATGATCACCTAAAGAGCCCCGGGTTTGAATAGGTGCCGGACTGAGACCTGCGAGCTTCAGGGTATGCTCCGTCAAAAGCAATTGGGCTTGATATTGATACTGGGTGATAGTAACAATGAGGTCGTCATCTAACCCTACGCCGTGAACTTTGGGTTCGGGTTTAGTAGTTCGCCAGTCACAAGGGAATGGCCAGGCTTGGTTAGGAGGAGGTCGAAGGAAGAAAAATTTGTCTTTCCAAGAGCCCACATTGGACTTTAGCTTGGTAACAAAGGAGCAGTTTGGTTTGGCAGTGAGATAGAAGAAACCCTGGTCGCCTGACCTCTTCGAGGTCGTAAACTTGTAGAGCGACCAGAACCTATCGAAGTCGGGTTCAAGCTCGAAGTATTCCATTATGATAATAAAGGATAAAATATGGCAGATGGAATTGGGAGCTAGTTGCATGGGACCTATCTCTAACCTAGATAAAATTCTAGCAATGGTACGAGGAAGGGGAAAACGCAAGCCCGCAGCTAAATGTACAATCGAAATCGGACAACTACCGGGTGGAGGTCGATTCATGCGATCCGAGGGAGAAGGAAGAATAATTTCGTAATCTAGAGGAATATAGTACCTCTCTCTAATCGCATCAGCTGTGAAGTATAAAGTGCTCTCAATGGTTAGCCAAGGTTTATCAGTTGGTTCACCCTCGCTATGTTCGGGGGTCATTAGCGAGATCGCTATCTCCGGGTCACTTCTACCTACGCTAGGGGATCCTATCTGTTTTCTACGAGCCATGGGTATTTGTGAGGTCGCAGAGGAGCTGCCGGGACTACCCGAAGAACTCGCAGATGAACTACCAGAACTAGACGAACTACCAGAGCTACTCGAACTACCAGATGAGCTACTAGAACTACTAGGCTTGGAAGACATAATATTAAAAGGAGGTCGCTCGGAAGTACCTGGCTAGAAGGCAGGTCGCAGCTAGAGGAGGCAGATCGCGCGAGGAACGATTGAGATTGAGAATGAAGCAGAACCGCAGTCGAACCTCCCTGTATTTATAGGGGTAAATTTATGGAGATCCGTGTCGAAAGGCAACGGTCGGATATCGAGATGACGATGATGATCTAAGGGACGAGATCGATGGACCATTCGACTTCCCTTAGCGTGCTACTCACACTAAGAAAAGTAGGGGAGTAATGATGGGGGTAAAACCCTATCTTCTCGTAAAAAGACAACTTTGCCCTTGATGGGGCCCAAAATCGCAAGTTTGCCAGTATGACCCGCGCCACTTTTACCGGGTCGGGTCGCGACCCGACCCGACGACCTAGAACACGTGGCACGCGCGTAGCGGGTCGGTAGACCCCCTGGCTCTCTATATATACCTCCCAGTCAGTGTATTAAAGGTACGTCGTCTTGACCACATTTCACCTTCAGCTCGCTCTTTTCTTATAGCGACCCCATATTTCGACCTCAACCAAACACTGACTTCAGCATCGGAGGGCCTTAGCTGGGGGCCACCCCAGCAAGCCTAACGATCTGCTTCTTTTCTCAGGGCCCAATCACTAGTCTGGGAGAGGAGCGACCTCGAACCGCTTGGGAGATCGAACCAAGGAGGTCGCGTAGATTTCGACCCGGATAAAAAATGGCAAAATTTTCCGACAGTTGATATTGTCTCAATGGGGTATAATCCCCGCAGGGTTTCCGCACCTAAAAGAATAGCATCACTACCCTCGAGTACAGCATTTGCAACACGAGTTGGTCTTAAGTTGTCAGTCATACTGTCCACAACACGAGTGATGATTGCTGGCTTCCCTGCTATGTTGCATTTGTAAAGAGCTTCCTTTCGATATCAAAATACCTTCTCTGACGGGAGGTCTATTCTCTATTCCAAGATTTCCACGAGCGAGGATTATGCCATCGGCTTCTTTGAGAATCTCGTCAAAATGGATCAAACCCTCCACATTCTCAATCTTGGCAAAAACCTGTGTCTGGTTCAGGTCGCCCAATTTGGAAAGAAAAACTCACGTGCATGTCCAACATCTTCTGCACGTCGAGCATATATAAGAAAGTGAAAGGAAATCTATTTTATTTCGGAGTCCCCAAGTGCTTATAACCTCCTTGTCCTTAGCAGTGAGGGTTGGAAGGCCAATACGGATCTGAGAGATGTGTAGAGTATACAATGGCCCAGCCAAGATGGCAGAATTCTTGATCAGACAAACCACATATCCTCGTCTTTCACCTCAGATACCTCCAGCCAAACTGAAGTTATTTCTCTTCCAGTAAACAAGTACTGGCCAATGAAATTATCATCAGGCTCTTTCACTGCCTTGGATAGCCCACTAAAATTAATGGGAAGTAAATCTGAAGTAGCTTCTTTATCTTGATCAGGTGTCAGGATGACGAAGGAATCTTCCTCGAGGATAATAGGGTGCTCGGATTTGTTGACAATTAGCAGCTCTGGACCCACTGTATCAAGCATAACTGCACAGAGTTTTTTCGTCGTCTGGATGGCCACTTTCAAATTCTCCAGTGTTTCTTGGTGCAATTCAGCATCGCCCCATGAGAAATCAAATCGCGCAACAGACATTCCAGCCTTAAGACACCCAGAGATAACCTCGACAGACGGCGAATTGGGGCCTAGTGTACCAATTATCATTGTCAATGCTGGAAAGAAATTAGGCTTAGATGGCTCAAGAATTGGAGCCATCCTGATCGGCTCTTCAAGAAGACACTTAATTGGACACCATTTTCACGCACAAGCACACAGTGGAGAGTGAATTTCTGTGTGGATAAAATGTGGGAATGGTGATGAGGGTAGCTGGGAAACAGCGATGACAGAGTGAGGAAATCAACAATTTTTGCTTCCCATTTACTGCTACTGTTTCCTTCTTCCAACCAAATCAATGTGCTGTCCCCTCTCTCTTTAATTAACTTCAAATTTATCCCTCCAACCATTTTTAGGCATTAATTTGCAGCTAAATTTTATGATTTTTCTGAACTACCCATCATAAAATTCGACCTTGCTGATATAAATCACTTTGGTCCCTCACATTTAAATTTCTTGTGCAATTTACTCCTTTTGCCATAGATTTTTGTATAGGAAAAACTTAACCTTTTTGTCAAAACAGTTTTTGCATAAAAAGAATTTAATACTTTGCATAGAAAAAAAAAAATACTTTTATCAAAAATCAATACTTTTTGTCAAAATACTTTTACATTTAAGAAATTATTTTCGTCAATGTATACTTTATTATGGAGAAAAAACTAATAATTTTGTCAAAATGTATATTTAATTTTATGACATATTTGTTTATGAAATAATTTAGTTTGTAATATATTTATATATTTTTTTTGTATGTCATATTTCTAAAGTCAACCTTTAACTCGAAAAATTAATTAGTTTTAATCATATTTCAAAAAAAAAAAAATGTTGTAATGTGTTAATTAACTTTTAAAAAGATATGTTTGATGCACAAAATTATATTGCTGTACTTGAGAAAATCCTACATTAAGTTATACAAACATAGTTAATAATTTAAACATAGGGAAGGAGAAGGAAGGAAAATTCTAATTCACACTCGAGTGAACTGAACTAATTATACAATAATGCTCCGGTCTACTTTCAGAATCGTATTAAATAAATGATAGAATTATTCTTTATTAAATAAATGATAAAAAATCCTTGTCTAATTAGTTAGGTTCTTATTTATATGTATTATCAAAAAAGGATAAATTCAATCAAGTGTTTACTTGGATATATCCACATTCTTTTAATAGCATTACAAAAAAATATTTTATAGTAACGATTTTTGTAACGGCCAAATTATTAATTTGAAAACGTTTTTGAAAATTGTAATGGCACAACCTACTGCGTCTTTTTCGAGCGTTACAAAATATTTGTAACAGTTTGCTTCAAAGCCGTTACAACTTGTAACAGTGTTATTAATGGCGTTGTGCCACCGTCACACTAGTAGTTCAATTGCAAAAATATGAATTTCGACCTGTTTTTGGAACGACCAAATTAAATTTGATTTTATTATTATTGGAACAGCCTTTGTAACACGTTTAGGTATGATTGCACTTGAATATAGAAGTGGCATTTCGAATACTTTTTAACGGCAATACATTATATTGTAATGATTATTGTATTGAGTTTTGTATTTCTGTTTTAAACTGTTGTTGTAACAGTTTTTTAACTCCTTATGTATATGTTGGTTTGAGTTTTGCAAATGCCTTTGTTACTTCCTTTTACATTGGCGTTTTTCGAAATTGATAACTATCTTTTTCATGGTCATTGTAACGGTTGCATGACTCTATGATATTGTACTTATTCCAAGCGCTGTTACAAATATAATGACAAAAAATATTTTTATTAATATTTAATTTTATTTAATATATTTTAATATTTTATTTTGTAAAAATAAATTATTAAATTTTTATTATATCAAGGTAGTTTTAATTTTTTAATGTGCAATATTATATAAAAATAATAATATAACAAGAAAATAAAAATAATTTAATTACAAAAGGAAATGTATGTATACAAATAAAAAAAAACTAATCTAAATTAGCACCCCCTTCGACCATTGGTTCTCTGTTGTCACCGTCGGGTACTAAGGGATCAATTGGAGGATCAAGTCAGGTGGGATCCATTCTCCACATCCACTCCTCGAGCCTCGTTACCCGATCATCAAGGTCAGGGAGCAGCGGTTTTGGTGGAGAGGGTGATGAAGCAGTGGACCCGCTAGGTTGTCATGGTCCAGCAACAGTGTGGTGGGCTTCGAAGCCAAGATGGAATACTCAGCCGCTATTCCAACCGCCCGCTGCTGACTACCACACCTATTGCTCATTCGGGCCGAGCCTTGAGAGGACAACGGAGGCTCTTGATTATTCTCTGGCGTTCCTCCATCATCTTCAGGAACAACTCCTACGAATAGATTAAATGTTATATTTAAAAAAATAATTTTAAATTCTAAAATTAAATTATTTTTTATACTTACCTCGACCTCCGCTGCCCTTGGGTCACTCCATTGGACGTCCGAGTTGTGCCTCCTATTTAAACATCATTTAAAAAAATGATTAGAAATTTAAAAATATATTAAATTAATACTATAGGTTAAAATACTTACCATCTTATGCGTGGGCTCCAACAGAGATGAACCCCAGTAGTAGACAGTAGCAGCTGCGTCGGGGTTGTCTGACCGATTGACCTTATTCTTCACCGACTGTGCCTAGAATTCTGGGCTCTCCTAGTACACTAGAAGCTGGCGTCAGATCTCCTCGGCCAGCCACAACAGTCAGGCCAACTGATTTTGGATGTCGGCGAACCGCTTTCGCAAAAACTTACCAGCCTGCAATTTGACGACCTGGAACATTGACTCATCATCACAGTCCTACTAGTAAGACAATGTAAATTTCACATATTAAAAAAATATAAATATTAGATAAAAACATATATATATATATATATTACTTAAAATTAAATATTATTCTTTCCTTTAAATTGTTAAACCAGAATAACTGGTGCTCCTGTGAGATCTGCGATATGCTCTTAGACGATACTATCGATTTCAGTGTAAAAGTTTCGTTCGGACCTGAAAAAATAATTAAATATTAAAAATAATATAAAGTTCCTAAAATTTTATAAAATAATTTAATAGATTTACCTACGTACCTCGCATCCTAAAGGCTGACATAGTATCTCTAGGACACTGGTGGCAATGGTTGTGGTGCATCCCATGGCCTGGCCTGTGTGCTGCTGGGTCCTACCGCATCTGACCCCATTGTGGGGGACTCTGCAGGAATCGACGACGGCGGGGACACAGGCTCCAGTGCTGGGGGTGCATCTGCACCAATAGTCCGAGGAGGACTATGAGGGCCACGGCCGTGTGCACGACTACGGCCCCGACAACGACCTTGTTTCAGAGGAGGCAGAGCACCGATAGTCATGAATTTGAAATGTATAAAAAGTATTAAAATAGTCATCGATTGTCCAAAATTACTTAAATTTTGCATTAAATTTTAAAGTCCCAAAAATATCCGTAAAATATAAAATTAAAAGTCCAAAAATTTTAAATTTTAACGAAAGTTCCTAAATATTTCATTAATTAAATTCCATAATTATCCTAAACTCCATTATTTTCCTAAAATTGTTTTAAGCTCCATTTTTTTTCTAATTCTCCTAAACTGCATAATTTTTGTAAAAATTGCATTAAGGTCAAAATTTTGCCTAAATTTACATTAAGGTCCAATTTTTTTCCTAAAAATGGCATAAAGTCCAAATATTTTCTAAAATTACATCAACGTCCAATTTTTTTTTCCTAAAATGCATAGTTTTTCTAAAAATTATATTAAGGTCCAAATATTTCCTACAAATTGCATAAAGGTCTAAATATTTTATAAAATTACATTAAGGTCCACGTTTTTCCAAAAATGCATAATTTTTCTAGAAACTGCATTAAGATTCCAAAATTTTTGCTAATTGCATTAAGGTCTTTCTTTTAGTGTCATTGCAGAAATTACTAAAACTTATAATTGCAGAAATTATAAAATTTATAATTGCTGAAATTACATAACATTATTTTTTTATGGAATTTTTTTTAAAATCACCAAAAATTTACTGAAAATTTAAAACCAATAGAAAATTACAGAAAATAATAGTTTTTTTAAAAAATTTAAATTTAAATTTAAAATTACAGAAATTTATGAAAAATTATAGAAAATATAAATTGTTTAAGAATTTCAGAAAAATAAGAAAAATTTTACAACTATCGAAAACATTTTAAAATTTTAAAATTATAGAAATGTATAAAAAGTTTATAAAATTATAGAAATTTAGAATAAACACCCCCACAATATTACAATTTTTTTTTTCAAGTAGATACATTTAACAAATAAAAATTACATAAAATTTTAAAAAAAATAAGGGGATGGGGTACTTACCTGGCTAGTGGTGGATGGTGGAGGTTGGTGGGGCGGTGGTGGGGAAGGGGGCAAGTGAGAAAAAGAGAGGTGAGAGAAAAAGAGAACGAGAAACAGAAAGAGAGAGAGTGGTGGCGGTGGTGGGGGCAGGTGGGGACAGTGGCTAGTCACGGGACGGGGGAGAGAGAGAGAGTTGCTCGGAGAGGAAGAAGAGAGGAAGAAAATTGGGGAAAAATATGCTAATATATATATATATATATATATATATATATATATATTATTTTTGGAACAACCATGGCCATTACAAACACCGCTACAAACTGTATAACAATTTTTTAAAGGCCGTGACTAAATGAGTTACAAACACAGAGTCGTGTATAAAATCGTTACAAATAGAGTTACAACATATTATATTTGTATTACCATAAATAACATCGTATTGAAGGCCGTGTAAAAAGCCCTTACAAGATGCATTCCAAAATAATAAAACGATGTCATTTTTGCTCCTCCGCTTTAGAAAAGTCGTTGCAAATGGTATTTTAATTAATTAATTATTTTTTATTAAAATGTAAAAAAAAATTGTATTGAACAATTTAATGTTGTAAAAATATAGCCATTATGTGGAATAATACAATTGAAATACATAGAAAAAAAATCATAGTTGACATTGATACCATTTCGTAGTATGCAATAAATTTGTACATTCATAAATGTTAGTATTACATTGATATAACTATCATCTTAAATTGTTGAATTGTATGGGTTAATCAGACCATCAAAATTCAGATCAAACTGTTAGATATGGTCATACTTATAAAAGAATACGATAAAATTTTAGCCTTATTGGATATACAGATGTCGAGATATCATACTTGAAAGATAAAAGTAATTATTCAAGAAGGTATATCATTGAATCAGACCAAGTGATTTTAAATCGTGCTGTCTGATATGATTTAATGGACATATTCTTATATATATTCAAATTTGATAAGAATCGGGTGCCCAAATTTTAAGATACTGTAATTCCTAACATGAATTTTTTAGATAGTTCAAGAGTTGTAACGGCTTTTTAAACAGTTAAGATATTTTAGTATTGTACAGACAGTTGGGATGGCTTTTGTAATGGCTAATGAAATAAACACCCCCCCCCCCAAACTTTTTTATTTTTTCGCCATTAATTTCAAGTGGATCGGCTTTTGTAATAGCCTATTAAAATGTGGCCGCTACAAAATTTCATTTCCCTCTATTTTCCCTGTTGGCGCCCAAAGTTTTCTGCCATACATTGTAAAGGCTCTTGTAACTGTCTTTTTAATTTTTGGTCGTTTCAAATTAATAATTTTTTTTACAAAAAGTAATTTTTTAATACAATATTGAAAAATTGAAATAATATTATTACAAAACTCAAAATTATGTAGCCTCATATTCATCAGTCTCGTAGTCCTCGTAGCTATCTTCATCATCCTCGTCTTCTTCACTATCTGTTTGAACATGTTGCCGCCGTGACGTACCTGCAACCTGCTGGAATGTAATCGATAGACAAAAACAATGACCTGTATACCATCCGGATCATGAAAATTATAAGTCTAATTTCTGTAGCAACTTTAGGGACTGGTAGACTTCCTTTAGTTCATATGCGATATCAGTCCACCAAGACTCATCAACAACTATCAGAGTCTTGGTTTTGCAAACAACCATCCAATCTGTTTTGTAGCTCATCATACTTGGGTACTCAGTGTAGTACACTTGTACTGCTTGTTGTGTTAGTATGAATGGTTCATCCTTTTGATACATAATTTTGAAGTTTACATCAATGAGGTGATAACATGGGTGTACCTTCATGCCTCTTACTAGATCGACCCAACGACACTTAAATAAAACAATGTGCAGGTTCAAAATAAGTGGGTATGTCAATTGAATGATTTCTTTGATTATCCCATAGAAGACGTTGTCCTCGTCTGTATATGATGAATTTTTCACACACACCCCACAATTCATTGTTGACTTGCCGACATTATGGCATTTCTTGTGGAAATTATAACCATTCCCAAAGTAGCAAGGGAACATCGTCACCTCTGCACTGGGTCCCCAATAATGACACTTCAGGAGCTCGTTGTCCGTGTAGTTCAACTCGGAATAGACCTGCATGTTCATATATTATACAATTTTCTATGTAGCAGAACATATAGTTTCAATTATTAAAAAAATGCATAAACTTACACGTCGTTTAATAAATCCTTAAAATCAGTCGATACAAGTTGATCAATAATTTGATCGCGAATGGTGGTGCTGGTACAGTTCATCCAAGAATGATATGTGTGAAAATTCAGTTAAATTATATATATATACACTGACAGCTTACTCATAATATGGCGTGACTACTTCACAGTTGGTCAGTATGTACTTCTCGATTATGTGGCGTTTTGATCCACTGAGTCATATCTTCTTTGAGGCACCATTAGCTCGGCCAGGATTGTTGAATATAGACTATTGGATTCAGTCTTCGTTGTTCGTGATATCATTGTTTCTACGAGGCATGCTTCGTTTAGATAGAACGTCCGACTCAAAGTAGTGTGACGAAAATAAATTGATTTTTTTGACAATGTGTGCCTCGACATGTGTTTTGTTCTTCACCTTTTTCTTCAAGTAACGTAGGAACCTTTCAAAGGCGTATGTCCACACATGTTGCACTGGCCCCCTCTACGCGAGCCTCATATGGCAGGCGATCAATGAGGTGTTCCATTGAGTCGAACAAAGCTGGATGAAATATCTTCTCAAGATTGCATACAATGACGGCAACATTGTGTTCCAACTCATATAGTTTGGTGACATCAAGCGTGGTCGAGCATATACCTTGGAATAAAATACTCATATCCGTTGATGCACTCTATACATGCTCGGGAAGCATATCATGAAAGGCAACCATGCCGGGCATCCTTAACTCCACCATATCGACGCAGCGGGCAATGTTAGACCATAGCCATCAGGAAAATTAATACTACGAGTCCATTCACATATTTTCATCTTCTACTCCTTCGTCAGCGTATAGACTGCTTTAAGCATAGCGTTCGGTCTACGTTCATCCAATTTAAGCTCCGAGCAATTACAAATGATTTTCAAGTCCTTCCTTACATTAAAATATCCTTCGTTTTTCCCCTTATGTTCACCACAGTGTTGAATATATTGTCAAATACATTTTTGTCAGTGTGCATCACATTAAGGTTGTGTCGGATCAGATGTGTTGCCCAGTATGGAAGATCCTAGAAGATGTTTTTCTTCGTCCACTAGTGGTCACTACCATAGCTGGAAGACATTCTTGTTCCTTTGGTAGGGATTGTCCTAAGGGTGTAACTGTCTATGACAGTCAAAGTAGAACGCCTTCCTACCGTATTATAGATGGAATGCCCGTATGTCATCCATACAAACTGGACAGAGCATAACGCCGACGTAACTCTACACAGACTCCATCCCATAGGCGGATAAGTTGTTCACAGTCCATACGAACACAGCCTGCATAATGAATACATTGTCTGTGGCATTGTCGTATGTTCGAACACCCACATATCAAAACTGCAGCTCTTCGATCAACAATTTCAAGTACACATCGATCAGACGCTTTGAATTAGAAGGCCTGAGGATCACCATCGTAAGAAATATGTACTCAAAACTCATGCACATACCCGGGGGAAAATTGTATGGTGTAATGATAACGGGTCAACATGAATAAGTACGATCATACTGCCCTTGTAGCGCAAAATCGTATGTGATTCTTTTACCAAATCGGGATACGTTTGGTCAAAATGGTTCCAAGCCTCTGCATAAGAAAGATGACATATTGAGCCTCCTCCATCTGATGTGCGGCATGTCACGTCATGTGGTTTGCAGTTGCCCTCGTAGGATACAACCTCTACAGAAAGGGAGTAAGCGGTAGGTACCTAAGGACGACATACGGGGACTTGCAGCGGGAGTCTCACTGTTGGGTCGGCTTGTACCTAGCGTCTACACAAAATTTGCAGTATTCCAAATCAACGTCCTCCTTCCAATATAGCATGCAGCCATTCTTACATGCATTAATCTTCTCAACTGGTAAATTCAAATTCTTTATCAACTTCTTTGTAATGTAGTAATCTCTTGGCAGGGTGTGACCGGTGGGAAATATTTTGCTAGCCCATTGGGATATTCGATCATATGATCGCTCAAAAATATGAACGCTCGCCTTGAGATCGAGTGCAACCGTTCCACAATAGCTAGTCAAAAACATGCAATACATCGTAAAAACAGTCAGCCAATCCCCACACAACCATAGGGGTCATCGCCGTAATAATACGAACTAGAACGGGCATCAATAAGGTAGGACCTCGTACCATCATCAAGCACACCATCATGAGAAGAAGAAAAATAACTCGGCCTAATTGTTGTTCAAAAACCATCCTTTGCACCAAATCCATTTGTTGTTCATCATCTTAGTGTAAATAATTATCCTCCTCACGAGCAGTTGGGGTTTGCTCCTTTGGCACTAGAGGGGCAGTCACAGCATCAAAGTATTCCCGCACCTTCTCCTCGCCATTAGAAGTCCAATTATAATATTTTGGCATAAACCCTCACATACATAAGTGATAACTGACATCATCAGGTGTTCTGAACTTTGTGTTTTTGCACTTCCGACAAAGCACCTAGTTTTGTCTCCATTCATATGTCCAAGCTGACACTTAGCTCATTCTATAAAAGTCTTAACCCCATTCTCAACCTTTAGTGTAAGACTTGCCCTCCCCAGGAGGTTCTCATGATACATCAATTTGTTCAGTTGTTGCAACATAATTATATATATATTACTGCATATTCACATGTATATATATAATTATATAATTCGACCTATAAATTTAGAAATATTACATTAAACTAATTAAGAATACGTAACATATAAGATCAAAACATCATAAAACTAAAATAAGTAAACTACAATTAATTTAATTAACACAAAAGGCTTAAATTAGTCATTACCTGATCAACCAACTCAAGAGATCAGCAGTTGACGGTCCAAAAATTAAGCAATCTATCTACCTTATCAAGTGTATAAAATCTGAGAGATATTGAAAGTATGTGTGGTTAATAAGCAATTTTACAAATAAATGAAATGAAATGAAAACAACTTGCACTACAAATATGTATATACATAAGCTATTTTGTATCGGCTATTGTAACGGCTTGTGGAGCGATAAGTATAGCCATTGAAATGTCGTCGTCACAATGCATGTATTTGGAGCGGCTTCTGTAGTACACATATGCTAAAAAAACTATCCATATACACATTGGTAAAAACAGACCAACATGGACTTTCTTACGATTTTATTTCCAGTCTTATAACGACCATTCGTTTTTTAAATTGGCCATTCCAAAGATACACATCCGTGCCAAAAACCATATGAAAATGGTAACAACCAAAAATAATTATCGGATTTTGTAAAGTTCTTCTTATTTCAAAGTTTTGTATCGGCCCTTCATGCATGTTTTTAAACGGCCAACATTATAAGAAATATTGGGGGTCCTTAATTTCAAAGATAATTACAAACACCATTACAAGTTGTAACGACCTCTATGTTGTAACCGTCGTTGTAATATGTGAGAATTGTCATGGCCTTTTAAACGGCTTGGGCAATTAGAACTTCATGAAATTAATATTATCTCCAACATTACGTCAGCAAAGATCATGTGTATTAGAACGGCCATGTGGTTGTTACAAATCGTTACAAAATGGTCATTACAAATCCGCATTTTTTTGTAGTGTAGAAAAATTACATTTGAGCCCTTGTTCATGAAATTTAATAGACAACAAAATAATAATAATAATGATACTAATAATAATAATAATTATTATTAATTGTAATTATTATTATTATTGCTATTATTTATTATTATTATTATTTTATTCTCATTATTATTATTTGTTTTTATCATCATTATCATCATCATTATTATTATTATTATTATTATTGTTTTTCTTATTTATTATTATTATTGTTAGTATATTATTATTGTTAGTATATTATTACAATGGTCATTTTCATTTGGAGCAACCTTGGAACTAATTTTATATCACCTTCCAAGGTGGTATTAGTTATTCATGTGTAACAGTATTTACAGAGCTTTGGTTTCATACCGAGCCCCCATACAATAAAGTAAATACTGTATTAACCTATACTAACTTCCTATATTGGCTTATACATAAAAGTAAATGGAGCATAATTGTAATATATATACTTGTATGATTATTTTATGATATAGAAAAAATAATCAATCACATGATAAGTCTTGTAATTGATTTGACTCGATTAAATTTGATTTAAGTAAGAATCTTTCGACAAAGAATTAACATAACAATTTTGCACATATATATTGATCCGGGTCGAATTTAGCAATCTCGTGAAACGATCCCAACTCAGACAGCTAACTCTTCCAAGGTCAGATTTTGAGTTCCCTACCGATGTTACGTATTAGTTCACTACTTTAAGTAGTGTAATATTTACGTATTTTCCATTAGATTTTGGGTTCCCTACCGATGTTACGTATTAGTTTTATGATGTTTTGATCTTATATGTTATGTATTCTTAATTAGTTTAATGTAATATTTCTAAATTTATAGGTCGAATTATATAATTATATATATACATGTGAATATGCAGTAATATATATATATATATATATAATTATGCTGCAACAACTGAACAAATTGATGTATCATGAGAACCTCCTGGGAGGGCAGGTCTTACACTAGAGGTTGAGAATGGGGTTAAGACTTTTATAGAATGAGCTAAGTGTCAGCTTGGACATATGAATGGAGACAAAACTAGGTGCTTTGTTGGAAGTGCAAAAACACAAAGTTCAGAACACCTGATGATGTCAGTTATCACTTATGTATGTGAGGGTTTATGCCAAAATATTATAATTGGACTTCTAATGGCGAGGAGAAGGTGTGGGAATACTTTGATGTTGTGACTGCCCCTCTAGTGCCAAAGGAGCAAAACCCAACTGCTCGTGAGGATGATAATTATTTACACTAAGATGATGAACAACAAATGGATTTGGTGCAAAGGATGGTTTTTGAACAACAATTAGGCCGAGTTATTTTTCTTCTTCTCATGATGGTGTGCTTGATGATGGTACGAGGTCCTACCTTATTGATGCCCGTTCTAGTTCGTATTATTATGGCGATGACCCCTATGGTTATGTGTCAGGATTGGCTGACTGTTTTTACGATGTATTGCATGTTTTTGACTAGCTATTGTGGAACGGTTGCACTCAAATCTCAAGGCGAGCGTTCATATTTCTGGCGATCATATGATTGAATATCCCAATGGGCTAGCAAAATATTTCCCACCGGTCACACCCTGCCGAGAGATTACTAAATTATAAAGAAGTTGATAAAGAATTTGAATTTACCAGTTGAGAAGATTGATGCATGTAAGAATGGCTGCATGCTATATTGGAAGGAGGACGTTGATTTGGAATACTGCAAATTTTGTGTAGACGCTAGGTACAAGCCGACCCAACAGTGAGACTCCCGCTGTAAGTCCCCGTATGTCGTCCTTAGGTAACTACCGCTTACTCCCCATCTGTAGAGGTTGTATCCTACGAGAGCAACTGCAAACCACATGACGTGACATGCCGCACATCAGATGGAGGAGGCTCAATATGTCATCTTTCTTATGCAGAGGCTTGGAACCATTTTAACCAAATGTATTCCGATTTCGTAAAAGAGTCGCATACGGTTTTGCGCTACAAGGGCAATATGATCGTACTTATTCATGTTGACCCGTTATCACTACACCATACAATTTTCCCCCGGGTATGTGCATGAGTTTTGAGTACATATTTCTTACGATGGTGATCCTCGAGCTTTTTAATTTAAAGCGTCTGATCGATGTGTACTTGGAATTGTTGATCGAAGAGCTGCAGTTTTGATATGTGGGTGTTCGAAGATACGACAATGCCACAGACAATATATTCATTATGCAGGCTTTGTTCGTATAGACTGTGAACAACTTATCCGCTATGGGATGGAGTCTGTGTAGAGTTACGTCGGTGTTATGCTCTATCCAGTTTGTATGGATGACACACGGGCATTCCATCTACAACACGGTAGGAAGGCATTCCACTTTGATTGTCATAGACAGTTTCTCCTTGAGGACAATCCCTACCGAAAGAACAAGAATGTCTTCCAGCTATGGTAGTGACCACTAGTGGAAGAAGAAAAACATCTTCTAGGATCTTCCATACTGGGCAACACATCTGATCCGACACAACCTTAATGTGATGCACATTGACAAAAATGTATTTGACAATGTATTCAACACCATGGTGGACATAAAGGGAAAAATGAAGGATATTTTAATGTAAGGAATGACTTGAAAATCATTTGTAATTGCTCGGAGCTTAAATTGGATGAACGTAGATCGAACGCTATGCTTAAAGCAGTCTATACGTTGACGAAGGAGTAGAAGATGAAAATATGTTAATGGATTCGTAGTATTAAGTTTCCTGATGGCTATGGTCTAACATTGCCCACTGCGTCGATATGGTGGAGTTGAGGATGCCCGGCATGGTTGCCTTTCATGATATGCTTCCCGAGCATGTATGGAGTGCATCAACGGATGTGAGTATTTTATTCCAAAGTTTATGCTCGACCACGCTTGACGTCGCCAAACTATATGAGTTGGAACACAATGTTGCCGTCATCGTATGCAATCTTGAGAAGATATTTCATCCAGCTTTGTTTGACTCAATGGAACACCTCATTGATTGCCTGCCATATGAGGCTCGCGTAGAGGGGGCCAGTGCAACATGTGTGGACATACCTCTTTGAAAGGTTCCTATGTTACTTGAAGAAAAAGCTGAAGAACAAAACACATGTCGAGGCATGCATTGTCAAAAAAATCGATTTATTTTCGTCACACTACTTTGAGTCGGACGTTCTATCTAAACGAAGCATGCCTCGTAGAAACGATGATATCACGAACAACGAAGATGGAATTCAACAGTCTATATTCAACAATCCTGGCCGAGCTGATGGTGCCTCAAAGAAGATATGACTCAGTGGATCAAAACGCCACATAATCGAGAAGTACATACTGACCAAATGTGAAGTAGTCATGCCATATTATGAGTAAGTTGTCAGTGTATATATATAATTTAACTGAATTTTCACACATATCATTCTTGAATGAACTGTACCAGCACCACCATTCGGACGATCAAATTATTGATCAACTTGTATCGACTGATTTCAAGGATTTATTAAACGACGTGTAAGTTTATGCATTTTTTTAATAATTGAAACTATATGTTCTGCTACATACAAAATTGTATAATATATGAACATGCAGGTCTATTCCGAGTTGAATTACACGGACAACGAGCTCTTGAAGTGTTATTATTGGGGACCCAGTGCAGAGGTGACGATGTTCCCTTGCTACTTTGGGAATGGTTATAATTTCCATAAGAAACGTCATAATGTCGGCAAGTCAACAATGGATTGTGGGGTGTGAGTGAAAAGTTCATCGTATACAGACGAGGATAACGACTTCTATGGGATAATCAAAGAAATCATTCAATCGACATACCCACTTATTCTGAATCTGCACATTGTTTTATTTAAGTGTCGTTGGGTCGATCTAGTAAGAGGCATGAAGGTACACCCACGTTATCACCTCATTGATGTAAACTTCAAAATTATGTATCAAAAGGATGAACCATTCATACTAACACAACAAGCAGTACAAGTGTACTACACTGAGTACCCAAGTATGATGAGAGACAAAACAAATTGGATGGTTGTTTGCAAAACCAAGACTCTGATAGTTGTTGATGAGTCTTGGTGGACTGATACCGCATATCAACTAAAGGAAGTCTACCAGTCCCTAAAGTTCCTACATAAATTAGACTTATAATTTTCATGATCCGGATGGTATACAGATCATTGTTTATCTATCGATTACATACCAGCAGGTTGCAGGTACATCACGGCGGCAACATGTTCAAATAGATAGTGAAGAAGACGAGGACGATGAAGATAGCTTCGAGGACTACGAGACTGATGAATATGAGGCTACATAATTTTGAATTTTGTAATAATATTATTTCAACTTTTCAATATTGTATTAAAAAAATTACTTTTTCTAAAAAAATTTATTAATTTGAAACGACCAAAAATTAAAAAGATAGTTATAAGGGCCTTTACAATGTATGGCAGAAAACTTTGGGCGTCAACAGGAAAAATAGAGGGAAATGAAATTTTGTAACGGCCACATTTTAATAGGCTATTACAAAAGCCGATCCACTTGAAATTAATGGCGGAAAAATGAAAAAGCTTGGGGGGGGGGGTTTATTTCATTAGCCATTACAAAAGCCATCCCAACTGTCTGTACAATACTAAAATATCTTAACTGTTTAAAAAGCCGTTACAACTCTTGAACTATCTAAAAAATTCATGTTAGGAATTACGGTATCTTAAAATTTGGGCACCCGATTCATACCAAATTTGAATATATACAAGAATATGTCCATTAAATCATATCAGACAGCACGATTTAAAATCACTTGGTCTGATTCAATGATATACCTTCTTGAATAATTACTTTTATCTTTCAAAGATGATATCTCGATATCTGTATATCCAATAAGGCTAAAATTTTATCATATGTATTCTTTTATAAGTATGACCATATCTAACAGTTTGATCTGAATTTTGATGGTCTGATTAACCCATACAATTCAACAACGTAAGATGATAGTTATATCAATGTAATACTAACATTTATGAATGTACAAATTTATTGCATACTACGAAATGGTATCAATGTCAACTATGATTTTTTTTTCTATGTATTTCAATTGTATTATTCCACATAATGGCTATATTTTTACAACATTAAATTGTTCAATACAAATTTTTTTTTACATTTTAATAAAAAATAATTAATTAATTAAAATACCATTTGCAACTACTTTTCTAAAGCGGAGGAGCAAAAATGACATCGTTTTATTATTTTGGAATGCATTTTGTAACGGCTTTTTACACGGCCTTCAATACGATGTCATTTATGGTAATACAAATATAATATGTTGTAACTCTATTTGTAACGATTTTATACACGACTCTGTGTTTGTAACTCATTTAGTCACGACCTTTAAAAAATTGTTATATAGTTTGTAGCGGTGTTTGTAATGGCCATGGTTGTTCCAAAAATAATATATATATATATATATATTAGCATATTTTTCCCCAATTTTCTTCCTCTCTTCTTCCTCCCCGAGCAACTCTCTCTCTCCCCCCTAATACGTAACATTACACTAATTAAGAATACGTAACATATAACAATTTGTATTCGTTCCCTACTTCCAAGCGATCCGGCGAGAGGGGTTTCTTCTACCTCTCCGCTAAACTTGACTGTAGATATTTAGACACTTTAAAGTCGAACGTAGGGGCCTGGGTAGATCGTTATATTTTTGTTCGACCTGCTAGGGCCTGGCCTTTTAAAACGGAATGGAGTAAATATAAACCCGTTCCCAGGACAAGTGGAGGGGGGCTGGAGGGCGATCAGATAAAGATCCTAACGGCTTTTAAATACGACCCCAAGAAGCTTCTCACTGAGAAGGTTTTGCAACTGTCTGGGCTCTCTCCAGCGTCCCTCCACATCGCAGAGTCCTTAGGTGATTCTCCTTTTCTTGCCTCATTTATTCCACTGCAGTTGTGCTCGCATGTACTGACCCCTTTTATTTTGCAGATAGTTTAATCATGAGTTCCCGTAATGCGATGCGGATGAAGGCGGCCCAAAATAAATTGAGAAAGGGAAAGCAGGTCGCTGATCCCGCAACCTCCCTTCAAGCTCTCCTATTCCTGTTCCCTCGCGAGCCCCTGCACCTGCGAGCCCTGCCGATCAACAGCCCGTCCCGGTCGACAGCGAAGGGACTCCTTTTGCCCCCGCTGAACATCATGGTTACAACTCCTCAGAGTTAAAACTGAATTTGGACGATACAAGCGGCGACGAGGGGGTCGAGCAGGAGAGACGCGATCCCGACAGCGGGGAGCGATCTAAAAAGATGAAGCGATCTTCCCACAAACAAGGGCAGGGGGATGAGGCTAAGGAGAAGGAGCTAACGGAACCCTCGGGCCCATCAAAATCAAAGTCGCATCATATATATATATATAGAAAAAAAAATATAATTTATCCTCCTGTGATATGAAAATTGAGCAAAAAATCTTTGTAAAAAATAAAATAGTAAACCTTGTGTTTTGAAAAATAAAGCAAATTACCCCCTATTTAAAATATTGATAGGAAGGTAATTTGTTTTATTTTTCGAAACATAAAAGATTGCAAAATTTCTTTTTACAAAAATTTATTTGCTCATTTCACACATTATAGGAATTAAACTACATTTAACCCCTATATATATAAATATTTGCGTTAATTCAACCTCGTTTTGAATATGGTGAAGCTAATAAGAAGAAATGAATGAACTGGATGGCATATATATATATATACATATATAGTCCACCAACACCACCTCGCAATTATATACGATGTCGGCCAATACAAATATACGCTTTCAACAGTCAATAAAATTGAGAAAACACGTCTTAGTCATCACTTACAAAATTCGCCCTCTCCTTTCCTCTACTGTTATTAAGATTCTGTACCAGACAAAAACACCCCACCAAATCAATTTATCACAACATCTGATGATCATATACATCACTCACTCACTACAACAACCTCAAATGATAGTCATTCACACAACTGAGTACTGATGAAAAGACTTTTTAAGATTGGATATTGTCTGATGGCCGACCTCTATATATATTACACTTATGCGTTTCTTCAATTATGTGTTCTACTTTTCATCCCACCATGCCCCATAATATATATATCTATAAAATATTTTGTTTACTATTATAAAAAAAAAACAAAAATTATCCGATCAAATTTTTAGATATTCAAATTTATTCGTAAATTAATTTTTTTTCTTTTAGAACATATTTGGCCAGAATAGTAATTTTAATTTTTTTTTATTTTTTCTCTTACCCGCTACTCCATATATATTTCTTTGTCTACAAACTTCTCCATGTTTGTTTTGCTAACAAACTTCTATATTTTAATATTTATAATTATGATATGTTTTTTGTTTGTCGTCTCATCTCACATTTCTTTATTTGACTTTTTTCTTTCTTATCACGATGTTTTTTTCTTTTCATCTCACATCACAAATCTTTTTATATGCTCGAGGGAACCACGTACAATGACAACTAGTATATATATATAAAGAAAAAGTAAATTACATTAACGGCAGTATCACAAGTTTAGTCCCAAAAGATAGAACACTCAATATTCTTTTAGTTTTCTACTTTAAAGAATTTAAAAAATGATCCTAAAATTAAAAAAAAAATCGACTTATTCAGTCTTAAGCTTTTATGAAAATTTTAAAATGGTCCCAAAATTAATAAAACTTGATCCATTTAGTTCTATGTCCAAATTTTTATAAAAAAAATAGACGACAAGGACAGACTGATGGACAGACATATTGCATATGTCTTTGACATCTATTTTTTTTTCAAGTAACTTGGAAATGAGACTAAATATATGAAATTTTCAATTTTGGGACTATTTTTAAAAATTCATAAAGTATAGGACTAAAAGTATTGAACCTCTTGCATATGCGACTAAAAGTGTAAATTTGTCTAACATTGACACTGCAAAGGTTACGTTTATATAAATACCCCATGCCCTTTATAAAATTATAAGTACATACCTTAATGTTGTGGTTGAAATTACAACTATACTCCCTACTCAGTGTGAAATTTTACACATGCAACACTAACGCTTTTTTAAAAAATGTATTTATAATTTTATAAAAAATAAGGAGTATTCGTATAATTAAATGTAACCTCACGACTGGTTGTCGATGTAAGTTACTTTTTAAAATTTTTTAAGCAATATATATATATATTTATATATATATATATCTTAATTTTCCCTTTCTATCCTTCATTAAAAGGGAAGAGCTTCAATCCCCCTCATGGGGCGGATATTTTTGACTTTTTGGGTTCAACTGAAAAGCGACTGCAGAGATGAGAGAACTATTTGGTTTGACCAAATATTTTCTAAGATTTCGGAAAGGACATTTTGCTGCAGATACGATGAATTATGAATCACCTTTTTGTCCCTCCTCTTGTTAGGAAAAAATTATTATTTACTGCAATTTTATTGATAATAAACTGAAATTATGATAAATATTTATTATTAATTATAATTAAATAAAAATTGACACAAAATATTTAAATCATCTGTCATGAAAATTATTTTTTGCCGTGTCAATAAGCTATTAGCAAATATTTTTTTTATTATTTTTAGTTATAATAAATGTTTTAGCCATACAAACAAAAATCAAGATCAGCAAACCATTGTATGACTGTAGCCAATAACTATTTATTTTTTTAATTATGGCAATTAACCATCGTTGATTATTAGATTTTTTCTAGTATCATTTATTTGTTTCATTGCACATTATAAAAGAACTCGAATGAAAAAAAGGTAATTAGTGGGGATGTAAATAATTAAAGAAAAAGATAAATCTTAATTCAAATAAATAATTAGTTGTGATGTAATCAATTAATTAATATGTACTTAGGTAATATTATTATTATTTGTTAGTGATACATCGATTCAATAATTACATCAATATGATTAAAAATATTAACAAATTACATCAATTCAACAATATGGCTAAAGACAGTAACAAAGTACAATAATTCAATAATTCATATAAAGCGATATACATACTCACATAAAGTGAAATAAATATCTAAACGTCCAGTGAGACTTGATTTTTTTTTTAAAAATAAAAACCACCTAGAGGTGGGGGGAGCTTTTTGGAGTCCCCAATCCTTCTATATTAAAATACACAAAATAGTTACAGCGGGGAGAGCTACCTCCCTAGAATTTCTAGTAAAGCCATAAACAAGGAGTACTACTCCCTTACAAATAGAGCAACAATAAACAAGGAGTACTACTCCTTACAATAAAAGACCCGAACAGGTGTCATTGAAAAATTATGGCGAGTCAAAAAAATTTTTGTTATCCCACCACGTCGTGGATCGCACAACATCTGCAAATAAATTTGTACAAAAATGCCAAGCCAGAGTGTGTGTAATGTTTCAAAAGGATAAATAATGAACATAAGTATTAACGTGGATATCATGTTTGTATGCTGGCAGCCTTTGAACCTGTGAAAGGGGTTCATAAGATCTGCAAAAAATATAACAAAAGAGAGCAGTAAAAGTGACAAAAACCAAAAAGTAACTAGAGAAATATAAGTCCCAACGTCAACCATATGGATGAATAGCCTCCAAGAAATCCATATAGGTACCATCACAAAAACAACACAGAAAAAGCTTAGATATGATAACAAGTATCAACAAAGAGCTAATCACTAATGAATTACCCCTAATCAAGTCCGGTGAGACTTGATTGATATATATGAATCGAACAGTTTATGTTATTTGTCTGATTGATGGATTAATTAGTACATTTCAAGTGTACTAGTTACATTTTTAGCATTTTTGTGGTTACAGCATGATTAAAATTAATAAAATGAATTATCATAATTTGAAATTTAATCAATAATAAAAATAATTATATTTACATCCCTGATATATGGTTTATTTATATAAATAATTCATATCTTTTGCAAAATTATATAGGGAAAAATGTAATTTTGGTTTAGCTTCTTAGGGGCGGTGGTAATTTTAGTTCAGGTCCAATTCAAATTAGCGAATTCAGACATTAATTTTTAAAAATTAGCAATTTAAGGACAAAATGCCCTAATTTTGCCGGAATCGTACACATGATGCGCATGTGACCACATAAATTTAGGTATTTCTCCAAAAGCCGACGAATTAGCTTACGTGGAAGTATTTTTTTCAGCCAGAGCTTTCGTGGCAAGGGGTAAGCATCGGCTGAAAAAATACTTCCACATACGCCAATTCGCTGTTACTTGGAGAAATCCCCAAATTTATGTGCGATTCTAGCAAAATTAGGGCATTTTGTCTTTAAATTGCTATTTTTTGAAAATTGTTATCCTGATTCGTTATTTTGAATTAGACCTGGACTAAAATTGCCATCGTCTTTAAGAAACTGGACCAAAATTGTATTTTTCCCAATTATATATGCACCCACAAAAAACATCGACATCGTTAACGCAAATTACTCCTATTTTTTTAAAAAAAATTACACATATATCCTCCAAAAACGTCAACAACATTACACAAACTCCCCCTAATTTTCGGCTGTTGTGAGTAGTTTATGTAATTACGTAAAAAAAATATAAACAATTTATATAAATAGACTATAATCAAAATTGTAAATGCAATTATCCGTTAAAAAATATTAAAAAATTTAGTAAGAAATTGAAAATCATTAGAAAAAATAAAGTCTCACCATGAGAACAACTCATGAAAAGTATGGAAACATATGATATTGATCTTGACAGCACATCCACTAAAAATCTACCAAAGTAGCCCCAAAACCAAAAAGGCAAAACGAAATGTGATTTCTTGAAATATTTGTACGTCTAAACCAATCATTAAAAAGCAATCGCGCTCATCTCCCTGCAGTTTTCATGAATTCATGTTACGTATTGATGTAACAGTTTCCTTTAATTTCTTGTTATATTTCTCATTATAATTATTATTTTTAACAAGTTTGTCAGAAGTAGCTCCACAGCCGTTCACCGTCAAAGTTCGCCGGCGACTCATCCCACGGCGGCGGTGACCCCATTCTCGGCGGGCTGAGGAGCATTCCCTCCGCCATGTCCATCAGCAAATTAGGCATATGAAACAATGCCTCCTCATCTATGAACTCATCATCCCCGCTGATCATACTTTCCGCATTACCCACCGTTTCGTCCTTCCTATAATCGCGGCCATCCTCGTCCCTCATCAGCTCCGCCGCTCCCGCGGCTGCTCTGCGGATATCCAGCGGCGAAGGTGAAGACGGGACCGGGTACGAACCTACATGATCCGGGAAGTTCAAAACAGCATCACTACCTTTGAGGGCCAGCGCCGCCACATCGTAGGCAGCAGCAGCCATCTCCGGCGAGGGGTAGGTGCCTAGCCATATACGTGTAGTCTTTCTCGGCTCACGAATCTCCGACACCCATTTGCCGCTGCGGCTCCTTATTCCCCTGTATATAGGGTGCTTTCCGGTGGTGGGCCGGCTGGTTGAACCTCCCGTCGAGATGGCGGGGCTGATTTTGCTGCTTCTATTAACCTTCTTGGCCCTCTTAACACTAGTTTGAACATGAGGACATTGATCCTCCGGCGACGCCGCGTGCGGTGGAGGAGGTGGTGGAAAAGTGGTAAAGGGTTTATGCATAGAGTGTGGAGAGTCAGCCATATATAGATACATGTGTCTGTACGTAATGATATCTATATATTAATAATAATTCAAAAGCGTTGTGGTTTTGTGAGGTATATAAAAGGGGATAGAACAGTAGTGTCCATAAAAAGTGAAACCGTGGCGAATTCGTGGGTTTTGGGTTTTAGGGTTTTGTAGTGGGTTGTTTTATTACCTGATGTGTGACAATCACACATCCACACACACGTATTACAACCTAGTTATTAGCTGTTTTTTATTATGTCTGGAAAAATATAATTTTGGTCTTATAATTATAAAATGCGAAATATTTCAAAATTAGGAAAATTTTATATATTTAGTTATATATTTTATGGGATTTTCAAAATAATTTTTAAATTGAAAAAGTTTCAACCCATTTAGTCCCATGTCTAAGTTTCCATAAAAAATAGACAGCAAGGACACGTGCAATTTGCTTGTCCTTCAATTGTGTGAGAGACTAAGCTAACAAACATGCGCATTGTAAGTGTCTCTACTATTTATTTGTTTACAGAAATTTTGACATGAGATCGAATGCGGTTCGTTTTCTCAATTTTTGGACCATTGTGAAAATTTCATAAAGTATAAAATTAAATGTATTGAGTTTTTTCAATTTTGAACCACCTATATATTTTATAGGACTAAAAGTGTAATTTTGTCATTATAGAGGGGTGATATATTTTTTTTCTCTTGAATTTTGAATTCTATGAGGACTATAAATAAAAAAAAAAAAGGTCATTGAAAATTGACATATACTTGACATGTGATCGGTCTAATTTGAAAATTTTTATTTTCAACCACTTTTAGTAATATGACATTTTTATTCTAGTGACGTTTTGACCAAATGTGCCATCCCTATAAGTATAAGATCGAAATTATATTTTTTCTTTATATTTCTCATGTCATATCAGCAAAATTGACCGAAAAAATTAAAAAACCCCAAGTTAGGTGGCATGCTAATTCAGCCAATTTAGCTTTTTCAACAATATTTGGATCAAATGTATCATTTTATTTGATAATAATTTTAAAAAATTCAACATAATTAAAAAAATATTGTAAAAACAGATAAAAATTGCATTTTGCTCTGGTACGTCTATACACTACTCCTTATCCACGAACCCCGAATTCCTCATTGGACATTCAGATCCCCCTCACCAGAACTCCTGTTACAGAGGAACTCATCCTCTATATATAGGGGAGGTACCCCTCGGCAGGCGCTCTCCTCTCCTTCCACCCTCGAGAACCTCTCTTGCTGATACTCTACTACTCTAATTTCGTGCTCTTACATATTTTCACATTTATCATAATTTCTCATCATAATTCATTTTTATATTTATCTATTCTTAAATTCGATACTAACTAACCCTTTCTTTTGCAGGTCCTCTTTCTCAAGAGCTTTCATTCAATTATCCCAAATCCAACATCAAGATCCATGAAATTTGGACCCACGCTAAAATAGCACGCATCAAACATATACATACAGTAGAATTATGATTATGATTATTATATCATATATTAAATTAAAACTAGACTTGAAAACATATAGATTTATTATCATTATTACTTTTCAATGATTATTAATAAAATTATAATATAATTATATAACAATATGGTCTCCTGAAGTTACCTTATTCATTTATTCAATCTTAATCTATTGTCTATTGACTTTATGGTTTTTAAAATTCAAATTTCAACCTAAAAATGTATAAAAAAATTATAAATTTGAGCTGCAAATTGCATAAATCCCGTGTGTTTTTTTTAGCACTAGTCGTTGTGGCACACTATTCCTGCATTCATATAATGAATAATGAATAAATTTTTGACATTTTAAATATATTATAAATACTATTATAAATAAAATACATTATATTAAAAATAAAAAAAAAGAAAGAAAAACTAATTTATCTAAAACATAGAAAGTTAAATAAGTTAATTATTTTATCGATTGAAGGGCATTTTTGGCTTCACAAAAAATTTATAAAGCAGTGTCATTAAGCGCCATTTGTGAATGTGGAAGTCCTTTTCTTTTTATATAGTATTAGTTGTTATGGCATGTCGTCTCTGCATGCATATAATAAATAAATATTTAAAGCTTTAAAATATATTATAAATAAAAATAAAATATATAAACCAATAAATTATATTTAAAAAAATAAATAAAATATAAGTAATTTATGGATATTATCGAGAAAAACATAGTGTGAGTGAGATTTTCATATTAATTAGTATAGATAGTATAGATCATATAGATGAAAAGAAAAATTTGAGTATGGGTGATTGAAAAACATAAGAACATTTTTGGTAACTTAAAAAATTAGTGTCATGGTATAAGTAATCGCTACTTGTAAGTGAAAATGGCTTTTTTCTTTCATATGGTATAGATATGGATTGCATCGATCCAACCAATACATACAAACAAGAAATTACAACAACTCTTCATTCAACTATTAACATTAATATGACTGTAAACAAATTACAATAACTGGCATAAGTTGAGACAAATTAATAATCACATAAAGTGAAAAATATTCACACGTTCAGAGCGATTCGAACCCATGATTTCGAATTTGTTCATATGATTTCAACCTTAATCTCAATCATTAGGCTAAAATATCATTGGTACATTACATGTATTTGTTGGTCCTATGTATAAATTAGAATATCGCACGAATATCGCACATGTATTAAATAATAACCTATACTAATTATTATATGCACGTAAGAATAATATGTGAGGACGATTAATAGTTAAAAAAAAAAAAACTAACCTGAGGATGGCGGCACAATGATTTGATGGCGCTCCAATACCAGTTGGTGGTTAAAGTGTGTCTTACAATTATTCTAACACATGTGCCCAAATATACAAAGAATTTTGTGCAATTTTGTTATGCTCAAAGGCATGTAACTTCTTTGGACGCGACATTTATTTTTCGATCCATCAATTAGTTTTCAAACTTCATTATAGATAATTTATCATAAAAGAATATATAATATAAAACCCTTTTGGTTGCTTTAGATTTAATTATGTAAATATTTTTTACTATTTATAAAATTATAAATACATCTGTGAGAAGATATCGGTGTAATATATTTCAAGGGTGTGATGTGCATTATAATTGTAATTTTAGAAGGTATATTTTTAATTTTCAAAAATAAAAAATTATATAAAAAATAAAATTTAATTCAAAAATATGGATGTAATTCATCCAATTATGTTTTAGTGGACGTGGTGGGGAATATCACCGTTGTTCCTTCCAAGAAACAACGTCCTCACTGCAGCATAATATAGTCCGCAATCCAATTTGAGGTACTTAGGTTGTGAATCAAGTGGATGTACATAGACTGGAGATGTCCAATCATAGATTTGGTACTAAGTTATGATGTCTGATCCTGTCAGTGCGACAATATTATTTTCTTTGATTTCATTCCTCTTTCAATTATGGTTTATTTATGTATAACTAATTGATAACTTTACTCTAAATTACATAAGGTTCGTAGTTACAAATATTTCTTAAAATTACTAATTATTTAAGAAATTTTCTAAAATTAATCTATTTAACAAAGGGCAAAATGCATCCATCCTTGTGTTATTCGAAAATAGCAATTTTTCTTTTGTGTTAAAAACAAAAAAAAAATATTAATTTATCCCGTTGTGTTCTTAAAAAAGAAGCAAAATACCCCCTCATGTGAGAAGTGTAATACACGCACCCATTTCTCTTTTTTTTATTTTTATTTTACAACTATTGAATCTTATCTAACACAAATCGATGACTCATATTACATTTACAATAATGCACTGTTCATATAAATCTTAATTAACAATTGAAATTTTATCTTCAAGCTCAATTCAAATATATAATTAATGTACAAAAAACCAAAATATATTTTTGAAATATAAATTATATGTAATATACAGACAATATATATTATATATAATATATACAGATATAGATAATATATATTATACATAATATATCATATGTTAGCCCACCCCATCCTTCCGACAGACCGCCTCCTACCCAGCTGCCTTCGCCCCCCTTTCCCTCTGCTTCTCCTTGCCCCTTCCCTTGCATCCCCCTCCCCCTCTCCACTGCGCCTTTTGTTGAAACATTATGGTCTATGATTTTAATTGGAAAGGCCCAACCCACACCACCTAAACCCACACACCTGGATGGCTAAACTCATTCTGCTGCCTTAGCCCATTCGTATGTTCCTACTCTCTCCACCTGGCCCATTTAACCCGACCCAACTCTCTCGTTTCTTTATCCCCACCTCTTCTATAGACACCCTAATCTTATTTCTCTCTTTTTCGTCTCTTCGTCTCTCCCTCGTTCTCTTCTGGGTTTCTCCACCGCCGTCTTTCTGTGACGCCCCAAAGATTATATTACTTAATTGGGGGATTAATGGATAAATTTTTATGAAACTTAATTAATTGATAAATAAATTATATAATTAAACTTGAATGGATTAAATTGAAGTTCGTTATAATATTTGGGGACAACTTATATTAATTAAGAAAAATTTAGGAGGGACGTGATGGGTATTTTGATAAAAGTCTAATTAAATAAATAAAATAATAATAATATTATATACGTATATGTAAATAATATATATATATATATTAGTAAGTAATAATATATATATAGATATATAAAAGAGAGAGAGAATTGAGAGTAGGCTTGGTGGGCCACCACCCCCACCGCCTCACTCTCTTGTCCTTTTCTTTGTTATACACACACACACATTCACAATACACATAACACACACACACTTGCAATTGTGAGAATTGCAATTCTTAGTCGAAAAAAGAAAACTAACAGAGGTACGAAAATTGTAATTTTAATTTTTATTAATTTATATAATTATTATTTAATTAGTCCATTTATTAAATTTTGTTTATATTGAGCGATGTACTATTTAATCGGAATATTTTACGAGTTTGGGTATTTAAAATAGTGTTGAATTAAATATCAAATCGGATATAAAAATGATATCGTTGGTTAATTAGATTATTAAATTTGTTAGATTTAAATATTACTATAGCCAATTTATACAATTTTATCGGAATTATTAGCCAAATACGCAATTCTATGTATTATTGTTTAATTAAATTATATAATAGCGAGAAATTGATAGAAAATTCATAGAAATATTCTAAAAATTATATTTAATAAATGGTATGTTAATAAAGAGGAAAAATGAAGATTTGTATTTCGATAGCAATGGAATATTAAATAATTATTAGAAATTATACGAATAATATTTAATATTATATTTAAAAGAAATTACAATGTTCTCCATATATTAACTGTATGTGGTATAACTCATTATAGGATACGGAGGAAAAGTGAAAGACCGAACCACTACCTATTGGATAGATAAAAGCGTTGTAAGGTCGAGGTAAGTATATAATTAGTATTATCTATATATGTCCCATTTCTTTGTGGTATTACTGTCATATAAGTATGTGGTTCATGTTGACATTGATTTATCTGAAAATATATGAGTGGTGAATGATTTAATTTGATTGACGATATTGTGTACGTGAAACGAGAAAATACGTTGAAGTATTATGTTTGTTGTTTGATGAGTTGTGAATGTCTGAAAATGACAATATGTTGATATATTATTTTACATTACTAGTTGCTTACAAGAATGGTGATACGTGGAAATGAGGGAGTGGTGGAAATTGAATATACTTGTGGTGTGAATACCCCTTGATGTGTTGAAAAGCCTGTAAGGTGAAATGATATAAAAAGAACGATGTTGCGATATGAAAAAAAATATGATATGAAAAGAGCGATGCTGCGATATGAAAGAAAAATATGATATGAAAAGAGCGATGCTGCGATTTTAAAAAAATAATGTGATATGAAAAGAGCGATGCTACGATATAAAAGAGCGATGCTGCAATATAAAAGAGCTGTGATGCGAAATGAGATTGATGAGCCGGCTGTAAAGGGGATTCACTTGAACTTATATAACGGTGAGATTGAGTTGACGAGAAAATCCGATATCACCTTCTGGTAAGTAAACTAGGAAAATGAAAAAATTAATTGATTGTCTTATTGCAAGATATCTATGTAGTGTAATAAAGTCGATTATGTGGGGATTAAATTGACTGTATTCCATGCATGTTGCCTACTTATCTTGTTTGGGGTTATATTTGATATACATATATAGATAGGGCTGGTTATTTATTTAATGAGTTGCAGGCTCATTCATCTACTGATATTTTTTTTCAGGAGTAGACTTTGAGGTGTCTGACTGTTAAAGATTAGGTCTACGCGTTATACTCAAGAAAGCTAGTATGCATTTTGCTCCTCTTTGTCAGTTAGAGTACAAATCACATTTTGTTTGTATAGAGAGAACATAAGCGTGGGGATAACCAGTGATGAATTACTTGTGGTGTTTGATATGTATATATAATATTGTGGGTTGATTGTGCCTGTTATGACGTTGAGATTACGTATACATATTGATTAAATGATTATGTGCATTTATATATAAACACAGGGATTGCTTTAAATATGACGTTTAGAGAAGATATAGTCCTAGTAGCGTTAGAGGGTGCTACACTTCCTCTCTCTCTCTCTCTCCCCTATATCAGTGCCCCCTTCTCCAATATCAATGTCCTCCCTATATGTAATCCACTTTTGGTGGTTTTTTGAATATAATAATAAGAACATAAGAAAAACAAGAAATCTTCTTCTTCTCTTGCTACCGATTAAAAAAAAAAAGTTCTTTGTGAACTTTGTTCCTTAGTGAAAATCTAAGAGGGTTTGCTTGACTGAGCCTTTTGTGGCAAGATTTGGATATTTTCAATCGGTGTAGTGGTTGCCGGTCTTAGTGGCCATGGGCTACCCTCTGCTAGATCTGGCCCCTGAGCCAACTACTTTGTTGATCTCGTTATGTTTATCACTGCTTTTGTAGATTTATAAATATTCTGATAGTTATATTCTGATCTGTATATGTTGTGTTATTTTGTAATATTGGTTTGTAATATTAAGGATTTTCATAACCTACTATTCGTTGTAATAGTTATTTAAGGCATTTGTTATTTGGGCTAACTACTGAAGGGTTTTCACTAACAGTGGTAGAGCCTTCGGGTTCTCTTCCTTCGGGTGAGTCGGTAAGATCGTCTTCATTTGAATTTTATTTTTTTTGTGAAATAACCTCTTGATTTTTCCGTTTGTGTGATCTCTATGATTACTGCTTAGTGCATTCTGTTTTCTACTTAGTGCTTATTTATGAAAATCTGCAATATCTTTTGAAAATTATTTTCTGAATTTCTGATATTAACCGCTTTGTGCAAAAAATTGTTTAGTGCGTAAAATAATTTAGTGTTGGTAATTGTTCTCAAAATCTGATATTTTTGGCTCTGTGAGCGATCTCTTTTAATATGTTGTGTGCACAAAGTATTCTTTGAACTGTGTTTAGTGCCTAATCTTATTGCTCAGTGAATCCATTCTTCTTTTAAAGTGCTAACTGTTGTTGCTTTTCTATTAATCTGCTTACTGCTTATTGATCTATTGCTTATCTGTTGATTTGCTTATTTTTTCCAATCAAGACCGAACCCTTTCCTTATCCCTCACATGGCCGAGCCTTTTGAGGCTATCAGGTATTTGGTGGAGGATAAGATAAGGCCCCCTAATAATATGCAGTTTTTTCCTCTTTGTCAGTTAGAATACAAATTACATTTTGTTTGTATCGAGAGAACGTAAGCGTGGGGATTACCTGTGATGAATTAGTTGTTGTGTTTGATATGTATATATAATGTTGTGGGTTGATTATGCCTGGTCTGACGTTTAGATTACGTATATTTATTGATTAAATGATTACGTGCATTTATATATATAAACACAGAGATTACTTTAAGTATGACGTTTAGAGAAGATATAGCCTTAGTAGCGTTAGAGGGTGCTACATTAGGTGGTATTAGAGCAGGGATTAGATTTCCTAGGGATAGTACATGAGATGTAATATTATACATGAGGTAAATATTAGAAATCTACTTACATGTGTGTATTTTATATAGGATGGAAGTGTCAAGGGAAAACGCTACAAGCCCAACTGAGTCATTAGAGTCTGTGCAGGGTCTTAATCATGCATCAGAACATTAGGGGTTAGAATCCCAAAATAGAAACGCCCCACAACCAGAAATGAGTCCCTTTATGCAATAATTTCTAGAAATGATGCAGAGTATGGCTCCACCGCCATAACCCCAACCACAGGATGCAGTTATTGATAAAAATTATGAAATAGTGAGGAGATAGGGGGCAAAGGTATTTACCGGTACAACTAATCCTGCTGAATAATGGCTGAGAAACACGTAAAGGGTGTTGTACATAATTGAGTGTACTTCTGAGCAAAAGTTGAGGTACGCAGTGTCCTTACTGGAGAAAGATGCTTTAGACTGGTGGGAAACAGTTCCGGGGAGCAAGAACCGACCTGTCACTTTGACGTGGAATGACTTTTTGAAAGAATTTGCTGAAAAATATACTCCATCGGTCTACATAAACCGTAAGAAAGTTGAATTTCCTGAATTAAAGCAGAATAATTTATTTGTTGTTGAGTATGAATTGCAATTTGTGAGATTGTCAAAATATACTCCAAAAGAGGTGAGTGTCGATGAATTGAGGAGAGATAAATTTGAAAGAGGGTTGGTTTAGAGGCCGAGGAATGGGTCAGACTAGTAGGACCCCTTCAGTGTTTTCGAGTAGAGGCGACCCTACATCGGTTGGATTTGGAGGGAGACAAGATCCAGCCAGATCGTTCAGTGGAGGATCTACTCCTTCTTGTGCTAATTGTGGTAGGAGACACACTGGTGAATGTTGGGGAGCCCAACCAATTGTATGTTATCGTTGCCGTCAATCGGGACATATTGTCAGGGACTGTCCTACATGGAGGGATAATTCTAGAGGACCTCAGATTTCAGAGTTTAGCAGTGTGGGGGAAAACTACAACGAACAGGTGCGAGCAGAGGACGAGGTAGGGTTGGTCGAGGTAACTGGAATATTTTCATGACATCTATAGGTCATTACAATCATTCCTCGATCAATTTGTGATTGTGTTTATTGATGATATTTTGATATATTTGAGTAGCCACGAGGAACATGAGCAACATTTACGAACAATTTTACTGATCTTGAGAGTGAAACAGTTGTACGGTAAATTCAGCAAATGTGAGTTTTAGATAGAGAAAATTACTTTTGGGGGGCATGTTGTTTCAAAAGAAGGGGTACAACCTGATCCGGCAAAAGTTAAGGCATTTAGAATGGGAGCCACCTAAAAATGTATCCGAGATTCGGTGTTTTCTGGGATTTACTGGTTACTACAGAAGGTTTGTAAAGGATTTCTCTATAATTGCGAAACCTCTGGCGAACTTGTTGAAGAAGAACGCACCATTTAACTGGAATGACAAATGTGCTCAGAGTTTTGAGGAGTTGAAGAAGAGACTCACCTCAGCACCTATCCTTGCTTTGTCGTCTGGGGATGGAGGATATGTGGTATTTACGGACGCTTCACGACAAGGACTTGGTTGTGTTTTGATGCAACATGGGAGAGTTATAGCTTATGCTTCGAGGTAGTTGAGGCCACATGAGATGAACTATCCGACCCATGATTTGGAGTTAGCAGCCATAGTACATGCATTGAAGATCTGGAGGCATTACTTATACGGGGAGACATTTCAAATATTTACAAATCACAAAACTTTGAAATATATCCCAACACAGAAAGAGTTGAATTTCAGGCAAAGAAGGTGGATGGAGCTTTTGAAGGATTATGACTGCACCATTGACTATCATCCTGGAAAGGCAAACATTGTAGCAGATGTTTTGAGTAGAAAGACGGTGGACCAACTTGCCAATATGATCTTCTATAACATAGAGTATTTAACTGCCCTTAGAGCTATGGATGTACACTTTAGCGTTGGTGGTGATATTCTACTGGCTACAATACAAGTGAAGCCCTCCCTCAAGGATAAAATTAAATATGCACAGGCTAGAGATCCATATCTGCAGAGGATGAAAGCTAAGGTGCAAAAAGGAAAGAGCGATCAATTTATAATCTAAGAAGATGGTACATTGTTCAATGGAAAACATACATGCGTGCCGAACGTAGAGGAGTTGAGAGTGGAAATTATGCACGAGGCGCACTACGCACCGCATGCTGTGCATCTTGGCAGTACCAAGATGTATCGGGATTTGAGACCCTATTACTGGTGGCCAACAATGAAGAAAAATGTGGCAGAGTTTGTAGCGAAATGTTTAACTTGTCAGCAAGTAAAAGCAGAACACCAAGCACCAGCTGGTAAGCTTCATCCTTTGACTATACCTGAATGGAAGTGGGAAAAGATTACTATGGATTTTGTCATTGGGTTACCACGTACGTTCAGAAGACATGATGCTATTTGGATGATTGTTGACATATTGACTAAATCTACACATTTCTTGCCAATTCGTCAAAATGATTCTTTGGATAAGTTCGCCAAATTGTATGTTTCAGAAATTGCGAGATTACATGGCATTCCTACCTCTATAGTTTCTGATAGAGATCCTCGATTTACTTTTAATTTCTGGGGAAGCTTGCAAACGGCTCTAGGTACAAAATTTCATTTCAGTATTGCGTTTCACCCTCAGACTGATGGACAATCAGAAAGAACGATTCAGACATTAGAGGATATGATGAGAGTCTGCGTAATTGAATTCAGAGGAAATTGGGATGATCATCTACCATTGTTTTCATTCTAGTATTGGTACGGCTCCATATGAAGCTATGTATGGAAGAAAATGCGGAAGTCCAATCTGTTGGGATATTGAGGGATTGAGACAGCTTGAAGGGCCGGAATTAGTTCAAGAAACAATCGACAAGATAAAAACAGTTAAAAAGTGTTTGAAGGCAGCATAGGATCGGCAGAAGAGTTACGTCGGTAAGCATCACAGAGAGATGGAATACGAAGTGGGGGAAAAAGTTTTTCTAAAAGTATCAGCATGGAAAGGAATCTTGAGATTCGGGAAGCAGGAAAAGTTGAATCCACGGTATATTGGGCCATATGAAATTCTGGAGCGAGTTGGACCACTAGCCTATCAGTTAGCATTACCGACAGAATTATCACAGATACATGACGTGTTTCACGTATCTATGCTACGACGATACCGATCCGATCCTAGTCATATTTTGCATGAGCCAAAGATGGAGATATCAGAGGGATTGACATATGTGGAAGAGTCAATGGAAATTTTGGATCGGAGTATAAAGAAATACCAACGGTGAAGGCCAAATGGAGTCATCACTCTCCAAGAGAAGCCACCTGGGAAGTTGAGGAGAACATGAGAGAAAAATACCTATATTTATTCCCTAAGCGGGTAAGTTAGTTAAATTTCAAGGACGAATTCTTTATTAGAAGGGGAGAATTGTGACGCCCCAAAGATTATATTACTTAATTGGGGGATTAATTGATAAATTCTTATAAAACTTAATTAATTGATAAATAAATTATAGGTCATAATAGGAATATAATAAAACTTGAACGGATAAAATTGAAATTCGTTATAATATTTGAGGACAACTTATATTAATTAAGGAAAATTTAGGAGGAACGTGATGGGTATTTTGATAAAAATCTAATTAAATAAATAAAATAATAATAATATTATATGCTTATATGTAAATAATATATATATACATATATTAGTAAGTAATAATATATATATATATATATATATATATATATATGAAAGAGAGCGAGAGAATTGAGAGTAGGCTTGGTGGGCCATCACCCCCACCGCCTCACTCTCTTGTCCTTTTCTTTGTTACACACACACACACATTCACAATACACATAACACACACACACTTGCAATTGTGAGAATTGCAATTCTCGGTCGAAAAAAGAAAACTAACAGAGGTACGAAAATCGTAATTTTAATTTTTATTAATTTATATAATTATATTATTTAATTAGTCCATTTATTAAATGTTGTTTATATTGAGCGATGTACTATTTAACCGGAATATTTTACGAGTTTGGGTATTTAAAATAGTGTTGAATTAAATATCAAATCAGATATAAAAATGATATCGTTGGTTAATTAGATTATTAAATTTGTTAGATTTAAATACTACTATAGCCGATTTATACAATTTTATCGGAATTATTAGCCAAATACGCAATTCTATGTATTATTGTTTAATTAAATTATATAATAGCGAGAAATTGATAGAAAATTCATAGAAATAATTCAAAAATTATATTTAATAAATGGTATGTTAATAAAGAGGAAAAACGAAGATTTATATTTCGATAGCAATGGAATATTAAATAATTATTAGAAATTATACGAATAATATTTAATATTATATTTAAAAGAAATTACGATGTTCTCCATATATTAACTGCATGTGGTATAACTTATTATAGGATACGGAGGTAAAGTGAAAGACCGAACCACTACCTATTAGATAGATAAAAGCGTTGTAAGGTCGAGGTAAGTACATAATTAGTATTATCTATATATGTCCCATTTCTTCGTGGTATTACTGTCATATAAATATGTGGTTCATGTTGACATTGATTTATCTGAAAATATATGAGTGGTGAATGATTTAATTTGATTGACGATATTGTGTACGTGAAACGAGAAAATACGTTGAAGTATTATGTTTGTTGTTTGATGTGTTGTGGATGTCTGAAAATGAGAATATGTTGATATATTATTTTACATTACTAGTTGCTTACAAGAATGGTGATATGTGGAAATGAGGGAGTTGTGGAAATTGAATATACTTGTGGTGTGAATACCCCTTGATGTGTTGAAAAGCCAGTAAGGTGAAATGATATGAAAAGAACGATGTTGCGATATGAAAAAAAATATGATATGAAAAGAGAGATGCTGCGATATGAAAGAAAAATATGATATGAAAAGAGCGATGTTGCGATATAAAAAAAATAATGTGATATGAAAAGAGCGATGCTACGATATAAAAGTGCGATGCTGCAATATAAAAGAGCTATGATGCGAAATGAGATTGATGAGCCGGCTGTAAAGGGGACTCACTTGAACTTATATAACGGTGAGATTGAGTTGACGAGAAAAATCCGATATCACCTTCTGGTAAGCAAACTAGGAAAAAGGAAAGTTTAATTGATTGTCTTATTGCGATATCTATGTAGTGTAATAAAGTCGATTATGTGGGGATTAAATTGACTGTATTCCATGTATGTTGCCTACTTATCTTGTTTGGGGTTATATTTGATATACATATATAGATAGGGCTGGTTATTTATTTAATGAGTTGCAGACTAATTCATCTGCTGACATTTTCTTTCAGAAGTAGACTTTGAGGTGTCTGACTATTGAAGACTAGGTCTACGCGTTATACTCAGGCAAGTCGGGCCAGTATGCAGTTTTCTCCTCTTTGTCAGTTAGAGTACAAATCACATTTTATTTGTATAGAGAGAACATAAGCGTGGGGATTACCTGTGATGGATTACTTGTGGTGTTTGATATATATATATAATGTTGTGGGTTGATTATGCCTGTTATGACGTTGAGATTACGTATAAATATTGATTAAATGATTATGTGCATTTATATATAAACAGAGGGATTACTTTAAATATGACGTTTAGAGAAGATATAGTCCTAGTAGCGTTAGAGGGTGCTACACTTCCTCTCTCTCTATCTATCTATCTCTCTCTCTCTCTCTCTCTCCCCTATATCAGTGCCCCCTTCTCCAATATCAATGTCCTCCCTATATGTAATCTACTTTTGGTGGTTTTTTGAATATAATAATAAGAACATAAGAAAAACAAGAAATCTTCTTCTTCTCTTGCTCCCGATTAAAAAAAAAAAAGTTCTTTGTGAACTTTGTTCCTTAGTGGAAGTCTAAGAGGGTTTGCTTGACTGAGCCTTTTGTGGTAAGATTTGGATATTTTCAATCGGTGTAGTGGTTGCCGGTCTTAGTGGCCATAGGCTACCCTCTGCTACATCTGGCCCCTGAGCCAACTACTTTGTTGATCTCGTTATGTTTATCACTGCTTCTGTAGATTTATTAATATTCTGATAGTTATATTCTGATCTGTATATGTTGTGTTATTTTGTAATATTGGTTTGTAATATTAAGGGTTTTCATAACCTACTATTCGTTGTAATAGTTGTTTAAGGCATTTGTTATTTGGGCTAACTACTGAAGGGCTTTCACTAACAGTGGTAGAGCCTTCGGGTTCTCTTCCTTCGGGTGACCGGTTAGATCGTCTTCATTTGAATTTTATTTTCTTTACGAAATAACCTCTTGATTTTTCCGTTTGTGTGATATCTATGATTACTACTTAGTGCGTTCTGTTTTCTGCTTACTGCTTATTTATGAAAATCTGCAATATTTTTTGAAAATTATTTTCTAAATTTATGATATTAATCGCTTTGTGCAAAAAATTGTCTAGTGCGTAAAATAACTTAGTGTTGGTATTTTCAAAGCTATTGATGGGAGATACTCTGAAAATATTTCTGAAGGAAAGAAAATAGAAAATGATGAATATGCCTACTGTTCTATAATTTTGAATCTGTCTGATACTGTTTTGAAAAAAGTTAGTAAACAAGGTTCAACTAAAGATTTGTGGAATAAGTTAGAGGAATTCTATACTGAAACATCCTTACCTAGTAAATTATTTTTACTTGAAAAAATTTTCAGATACAAAACTAGATTTGTTTTAAAACATTGAGGAAGATTTGGATGATTTTACAAAAATAATTCAGGATATCAAGTTAACTAGAGATAAAAATATTGATGATTACTCTCCTATTGTTATTTTGAATGCTATTCCTGATGCCTATAGTGATGTTAAAGCTGCTATAAAATATGATATGGATAATGTAAACTTAAACACTGTAGTTAATGGATTAAAAAGTAAAGAAATGGATCTTAAAACTAATATATCTAATCAGGTCCAAAATGAAGTAAACCATGTTAGAGGAAGAACCAAATATAGAAATTCTAAAAATAAACATAGTAAAGGTAGGAGTACAAGTCATAGCAGGTCAAAATATAGAACTAGGGATGAAAAATCTTGGGATAGAGATGTTATAATTATGGATTAAAAGGATATTTTATTAAAAACTTTAGAAAGCTCGAAAGAGATGATAAAAATAATGAAGATGCAAATGTGACCACCGAAGAGATTATGAAGAAGTATATATGGTTTGTTAATTTCTTCTTTAACAATAAATGACTGAAAATTGAAACCAATAGAAATAGCTTCAAATTCTTGAACTTAGGATAGTTGAATATCTTTAGTATTCTTTGCACTTTCTAATCCATATATGTACAGATCTTTTTTCTTTTTTTGCAGGCACTATCTCGACGAATGACAATAATGATGTCAAATCCAATTTTCTGGACCTGGTCCCATTTTTTGGAGGTCCTGGTCCAAGGTGGAAAATGTTGAAAAATTATGGCTCATGACCTAAATTGGAAAGGCCCAACCCCGCACCACCCAATGCCACACACCTAGATGGCTAAACCCATTCCACTACCCTGGCTTGCTTGTGTGTTGGCTCAACCCACTCTCTCCACTTGGCCCACTTGATTTGACCCAACTCTCTTGTTCTTTTATCTCCACCCTTTCTGCAGAAATCCTAATCCTATTCTCTATTTCTCGTTTCTTTGTCTCTCCCTCCTTCTCATTTGGGTTTCTCCACCGTCGTCTTCCGCTCTCTCTTCGAAATCAATGACCCCTTCACCGATATCAATGTACTCCTTATATATAATCCATTTCTGGTGGCTTTTTGAATATAATAATAAGAACAGAAGAAAAATAAGAAATCTTCTTCTTCTCTTGCTCTCGATTAACTTTTTTCATTAGTGGAAACTTAAATGGGTCTCTGTGACTGAGCCTTTTGTGGCAAGATTTGGGTATTTGCAATCGATGTAGTGGTTGTCGGTCTTAGTGGCCGTGGGCTATCTTATGTCGGATCTGGCCCTTGAGCCAATTACTTCCTTGATCTCATTACGTTTATCACTGCTTTTGTAGATCTATAAATATTCTGATATTTATATTCTGATCTGTATATAAAATTATTTCAGTAATATCGGTTTGTAATATTAAGGTTTTTCGTAATCCACTATTCGTTGTAATAGTTATTTAGGGCATTCGTTATTTGAGCTCACTACTGGAGAGTTTTCACCCAACACCTTCCTTTCCCTTGAAGTTCTACCCATTCATTGTCGCCGTCACCATCACCCATCCAATTTTCCCTCGTTGCTGTCGACAGCTCCTTCCCCCTCATCGTAGTCGCGTTGCGCCTCCCTATTTTTCTAATTTTTTGTATATTTGTATTACTATTATTTGTACATTGCCTTTTCTTTAACACAAAGGGGTAAATTGGTATTTTTAGATAACAAGGGGGGGGGGGGGGATGCATTATTCCCATTTAACAAATACTCCACTACAATAGTCACGAAGTAGTATTTGTTAAGAAAACTATTAATTTCAGAAGGACTTTTTGTAATTTTTCAAACAGCGAGATAGTATTTATAATTAGATCGAATCTCATGAAAATTCATTGTAATTTATCCATAATTTAATAAGTATTCACATATATATATATATATAGATTTAATATGAAAATATTTTTAGTGCAATAAACTCAAAAGAAGATCTAAACTCGTGAAAACACGTGGAAAGAAAAATACATGAGCCAAATTTGAGTCATAAACAAGCTTCAACTTCGATCATATAGTCCTACTCATTGACAATTCAACATAATTACAATTTAATTATAATTTTCATGATTTTTACAGAAAAAAAATAATACCTATAATTTCACCAAACATACAATTATTTGTCTTATTTATGTGAATTTATTTTTATAATCTTTTATAATTATCGATTACCGACGAATATACGGATTTAATTATTGATATAATAATAACATCATTAATTTAAACACAACTACAAAAAATAAAATAAAATAGAATTTATAATAGACAATCCAATCGAAATAAAGTCCCTTCTTGAATTTTTGCGAACAGGAAATGCAAAAAGTTAGTGGGACATGCATCATTATCATCATCGTTTATATATAAAGCCTTGGGATGTCAATTCCAATTTCTCAAACGCGATTCGTTGTATGGCTGCGCTCAAATCTTTTGTCTGTTTCTTTGCTTTTTCAGATTTTCTTGGAAGTTGAAGAACATGGGATGCCTCTTATTCTATCAACATTATTTTGATTTTACTTATAATTTTGTTGAAAGGGATAATTGTATTATCCTTCATTAAGATTTGATATAATTATATATAAATTTTTTATAATTTAAAAAATTATATATATATTCGTAACGTCTGTTTTCGTCTAACAAATAAATTCATTCATTAGTAGAAATACATCAAATTGTCGATATGAGCAAAAAAATTGAATGAAAAGCCATATTTACTACCAATTGATTTAAAACTGACTTATTGCAAATCAAATAAATCTTCTCTGATCAAACTACCCTTCTAAGAGTGAAAATATATCTCCACACATACATTGCGTGTAACGATATAGAAATCAATGATACGTCAATTGGGAGTAAATATGCAATTTTTATTCATTTTTTTTACTGCCAATGTCGGAAAATTCGGTGAATTTTGACCAACAAATGAATCTATTTGTTATATGAAAACAAATGTTGGGTACACAACCTACGTGGTATTCTTTCTCACCGAATACCTAGCCAACTATTACACTGATTGGAGTACGAAACTCCTTAAAGATTACAGACCATAGATTACAGAGAAATTAAATAATACACAAGGAATTTAGAGATAAAAGAATAAAACCGTAATTTTCAAAGTGGCTTAGGAACAAAGCCTGATTCAGTTAGGGGCAGGTTCACGGTCACTTGGCACCGCACCCACAGAAACTTCGGCCCACGGTTGCTCCTCACATAGGGACAAGATCATAGAGATCAGAGAACCCAGAAACCCGTCACAACAGTACACTTCCGTTCACTCAGAACCTTTAATTAGAAAAGAGGGGTGGAGATATCTCACTGTGATTTCTCGGTTTCAAGGTATTCTTCAAGGAGTAGAACAACTCCTATTTATAGGAGAGGAAAAGAGAGCCGTTGGAAAGGTGGCGTTGGGGGGGCTTTCCTTAAGCCATCATCTTGGCTAAGGAAAGCCACCACCATTAACGATGGTGGACAAGGAAATAAGAATCTGCCATGGAAGGCAGTTTTCAAGGAGGGAGAGAAATCGCAGACAGCGGCGCACAAGAAGAAATGGAGAGAGTCAAACTAAATTAGGTTTAGGAAGTGGGCATAAATGTATAGATACCTGAGTCGGGTTAATGGGTTGGATATCGGGTCGGGGTGAGGGTCTTCTAAGTGGGCCGAGTGTAATGTGGATGAGCAATGGGCCTACCAAATATAAATTTGGTCCTTGGGCCATTAATATTAACAATCTCCACCTTTGACCAAGACCCACAATAGGGAAGAGATCCTGGAGTTTTATCACTGAATCAGTTTGTTTCATCATTGGCAAAAGAAGTTCACCGTGGATGTACCTATAGAGAATAAAACAACTTGAAAGCACATGTTAGTCCGGAATTAAATTCAGAATTTTTAAACACATATGAAATTTTTCAAGAGATAGACACTTGGTACCCATATCTATAGGATTATCCTCATTTTTTATTTTCTCCAACTTTACTACCTCTTTACTGACGATATCTCGAATGAAGTGATACCTTACGTCTATATGTTTCGTTCAATCATGAAACACGGGATTCTTACACAGTTGAATAGAGGATTGACTATCAGAGTATACCGTGAGTTTTTCATTTGAGAAACTAATTTCCTTAATGAGGCCATCTAACCAAATTGCCTCCTTGAAAGCTTCTATCGTGGCAATGTATTCTGCCTCTGTTGTAGAAAGGGCGACTATATGTTGAAGTTGGAATTTCTATCTTATGCAAGAACCACAAAATGTGAAAATGTAAGATGTTGTGGATTTTCTACTATCTCTGTCTTTTGCATAGTTAGAATCAACATAGCCAACAAGTTGAGTGTTCTTACTCCTTTTAGAAAACAAAATGCCAACATTTTCAGAGCCATGCAGATATTTCAAAAGCTATTTTAGAGCCTCCCAATAAGGAGGGCCAGGATTAGACATGTATCTACTTAAGCAACTAATAGCATATGCAATGTCGGGTCTCGTGCAAACCATGAGAAACATGATGGATCCAATCACATTAGAATAGGGAACTTTTTCCATCTTAGCCTTTTCAGTATCAGTTTTAGGGCCCTAATTTTTACTAAGTAGAAAATGGGCAGCAAGAGGCACAGAGGTTGGCTTGGAGTTTTCCATTGAAAATCTTTTTAAGATAGAAAGAATGTAGGATTTTTGATTTAGCAAAATAGTAGACTCTCCTTTATGTCTAACAATGTTCATGCCAAGAATACGTTTTGCATCACCTAGATCTTTCATTTCAAAAGTTTTGTGTAACTCTTTTTGCAAGAGATTAATGAGATGTAAGCTAGGACTAGCTATGAGCATATCATCCACATAAAGCACAAGGAAGATAGGAGCACTGTCAACATGTTTAAAGTATAAACAATGATCAGATGACTTCTTTTAAAATCTAATGAATGCGTGAAAAATTCAAATTTCTTGTTCCATTGTCTCGAAGACTGTTTTAAACCATACAGCGATTTTTTAAGAAGGCAGAGATAATCAAGTTTGAGTTTGTCAATAAAACTAGCAGGTTGACACATGTAGATATGCTCATCAAGATCACCATGTAAAAAAGCAGTCTTAACATCCATTTGTTTTAATTCCCAGTTGTAGTGTGCAGTGAGGGCAAGAATAATACGAACAGTGGTGTATTTCACAATAGGAGAGAATATCTCATTGTAATCTATGCCTTCTTTTTGTGTAAACCCTTTTGCTACTAGTCTAGCTTTATACTTAATGGGGTTTTCTTGTTTAACCTTAAAATCCATTTGCAATCAACTACTGAGGAGTTCTTGGGTCTAGAAACTAAGGTCCATGTATTATTCTGTTTTAATGAACTCATCTCTTCTCTCATGGAACTAAGCCATTTTTCTGATTTCATTGCTTCCTCAACATTAGAGGGTTCAGACAGTTCCGTGATTAATGCAGTGTCATAATCTCTAAGTTTGGTGGGGATCCTAGTTTCTCTTCTTACTCGATCTCTAGTAAGTTGATAGTCGCCTAAGGGATTCTCAGTGATTATTGCATCATTTTATGCTGTTTGTTCAACTAAATTTTCACGATTCTCTTCCCCTTCTTGGTTATCCTCTAAGTGTTCCTCCACCTTATTGAAAGTTGGTTCGTTTTCTCTATGTTGGATTTTATCTAAGCATGGCAGCTCATTTTCGTTAAAAGTCACAGCCCTACTTTTAAGCACTTTAAAACCTGATTTGCTACGAACCCAAACTCTATACCCTTTTATGCCATCAGGATAACCAATAAAAACACACTTAATCGATCTAGGTTCTAACTTATCAAGGTTTTGGTGAACAAACGCAGAGCATCCAAAGACACGTAAATATGAAATGTCAGATTTTCTATCAGTCCACATAAAATCAGGAGTCTTACCAGATAGAGGCACAGATGGGGACAAGTTTATCAAGTGAGAAGCAGTAAGAATAGTTTCACCCCAAAAAAACTTACGCAATCCAGAACTTATAAGCATGCATCTAACTTTATCAAGCAATGTACGATTCATACGTTCAGCCACACCGTTCTATTGGGGGGGTATAGGGATTTGTTCTATGCCTTTTTATACCAAATTTGTCACAAAGACTCGAAAAATCTTTATTGCAGAATTCAAGACCATTATCTGTCTTAAGGGATTTCAATTTCTTCCCAGTTTGATTTTCCACAAGAATTTTCCATTTTTCAAATTTCTCAAAAACTTCAGACTTGTGTTTCATAAGAAAAACAAACATCTTCCTAGAGTAGTTATCAATGATAGATAAGAAGTAACGGTTACCACCATGCGTAGGAACACTAGACGGACCCCAAACATCAGCATGTACGTAACCCAAAATGCATGAAGACATGGAAGGAAGTGATTGAGATGAAGTAGGAAAATGCACTTTATGGTGTTTACCCAGTACGCAATCATCACAAAAACCCAATTTTTCGATTTTGTCATTCAAAATCCCATCCTTTTTCAGAAATTCAAGACCTTTCAAACTCATAGGTCCAAGCCTTTTATGCCACAATGCAGTCATATCACATTCATTCACAGAAGCAGTCATTGAATCATAAGTAACAGAACATAAATAGAGGTTTCGTTTCTTTTTAGCCTTAAAAACAACAAGTGAGCCTTTCATGATTTTCATGAGGCCTTTGCCCCATCTACCTTCAAGACCATCCTCTTCTAAAGCAGCACAAGAAATCAAGTTGTGACTCAAATCAGGAACATATCTCACATTTTTCAGGGTTAACCTATAACCCTCTTTGAAATTTAAAGAGACGTCACCAAGACCCAAAATCTCACATTTCTTTTCGTTTGCCATAGAAACAAAACCAAATTTTTCATAACGAAAGCTTGAGGAAACTTTTTTAACAGGGCTCATATGAAAAGTACAACCAGAGTCAATAAGCCATTCAAATTTGTTCACAGAATGCACAGAATTTGCTTCATAAACCATAAAGACTTCACCGTTTTCATCAAAGACATTATTCACCTTTTCCTTTTCATCAAAGTTTCTATCTCTGTTATCACGTTTTGGTTTCCTGCAGTCTTTGATGTAATGACCCTTAATACCACAGTTATAACAACGTCTTTCCTTGATTTTATCATCCTTATAAGTGTTATCTGTTAATCTAGATTTACTACGACCATTTCTGCTTTTGCCTCTACTATGACTTCTACCTTTGTTCTTAAAACCATTGTTTCTAAAATTAGACCTGCCTCTAGCAAGATTAACCTCATGATTGTTCTGACTAGGTCTAGCAACTTTTAGATCAATTTCTTTACTCTTTAGACCATTAACAACAGTATCCAAATTAATGTTATCTCTACCATACTTAATAGCAGCTTTCACGTCAGAATAAGATTCAAGAATTGCATTCAAGAGCACAATAGGAGTGTAATCATCAATATTTTTATCACCGGTGAGTTTGATGTCTTGTATCAATTTGGTAAAATCATCAAGGTTTTCATCAATATTTTTGGACAGATCCAATTTATAACGAAAAAACTTTTCTAATAGAAAAAGCTTACGAGGCAAAGATGTTTCAGTATATAAATCCTCCAATTTTTTCCAAAGATCTTTAGAGGTTTTTTGTTTTCCCACTTTTCTAAGAACATTATCAGAAAGGTTTAAAATAATGGACGAGTAGGCAAACTCATCATTTTCCAATTGTTTTTCTTCAGAAACATTATCAGTGTATTTTCCGTCAATTGCTTTAAACACCTTTTGTTGGATTAGAATACCTTTCATTTTCTGTTGCCAGATAGAAAAATCGATTTTCCCGTCAAAGGGTTGTAAACTATATCCGGCCATTAAAAAAAAATTTAGGAAGCGTTTAGAAAGGAAATCACCGGTTTCAGTTTTTAAGAAAAATGTCAAGAGGAATAAACGATTTTAGAAAAATAGGTTTTATTATAGTATCAGGGGATTCCAATTAATCACAAATAACGCAAATATAGTACCAGATCACAGGTAGTGTCCAAAAGATCAGAGTTATACCAGATTACTAAAGGGATAACAGATAGTTCACAGATCAAAACTATTAATCACTAATCAAGGTAATTAATCACAGATCAAGATAAGTAACCACAGATCAAGATAATAATCACAGATCAAGGATGATAATCATAGATCAAGATAACTAACCACAGATCAAGATAAGAATCACAGATCAAGATAATAATCCGTAGGAAAATGTCGAGCACAAAAATACCAATTATCACAACAGATCTCAATAATCACAGAGAAACGAGATATTAACAGGACCAAGGCCTTTCCAGCCTAACGCCCAGTCCAGATACCCGACGACCTTAGGGATCCTGCCAGGAGGGTGGTTAGGGGGATAAGCACCTCAGTTATCGAACAAGGTATAAAAAAATAACTGAAAAGTAAATCGCAGTAAATATAGGAGGGGTTTAAGCGAGTTACCACCACCACGGCGCGGAGAGGATCAGAACAGTGCTCTGATACCACTGTTGGGTACACAACCCACGTGGTATTCTTTCACACCGAATACCTAGCCAACTATTACACTGATTGGAGTACGAAACTCCTTAAAGATTACAGACCACAGATTACAGAGAAATTAAATAATACACAAGGAATTTAGAGATAAAAGAATGAAATCGTAATTTTCAATGTGGCTCAGGAACAAAACCTGATTCAGTTAGGGGCAGGGTCACAGTCACTTGGCACCGCACCCACAAAAACTTCGGCCCACGGTTGCTCCTCACACAGGGACAAGATCACAGAGATTAGAAAACCCAGAAACCCGTCACAACAGTAAACTTCCGTTCACTCAAAACCTTTAATTAGAAAAGAGAGGTGGAGATATCTCACTGTGATTTCTCGGTTTTAAGGTATTCTTCAAGGAGCAGAACAACTCCTATTTATAAGAGAAGAAAAGAGAGCCGTTGGAAAGGTGGCATTGGGGTGGCTTTCCTTAAGCCATCGTCTTGGCTAAGGAAAGCCACCACCATTAACGGTGTTGGACAAGGAAATAAGAATCTGCCATGGAAGGCAGTTTTCAAGGAGGGAGAGAAATCGCAGACAGCGGCGCACAAGAAGAAATGGAGAGAGTCAAACTAAATTAGGTTTAGGAAGTGGGTCAAACTAAATGTATAGATACTTGGGTCGGGTTAATGGGTTGGATACCGGGTCGGGGTGAGGACCTTCCAAGTGGGCCGAGTGTAATGTGGATGAGGAATGGTCCTACCAAATATAAATTTGGTCCTTGGGCCATTAATATTAACAACAAACATTAGGAATACTAAATATAATTTTCTAAACCACGAGAAATCTATATATAATTATACCAAACCTTAGAGAAAGATAGCATAATTATCTCTTCGTTAAATGTATCTTATGGTCATTAGATACGCTTGAAATTTCATCCCAAAATAATAATATTTCATGTATTTTTAGACCTAATATCTTTATTTATTCATTTTTTTAACACCATAGTATAAGAGTACAATTTTTTTCCCAGAAAAGCAATATTTTCTTAAGTAATAATACGATACCACTAACTTTCCTTTACTATAAGAAATAATGTCATTAACAATAATATATATTTGTTTTTTTTTTAAAAATATGAGAATTTGTTGCTAATTTATATTATCAAGGAATTTTGCAAGAAAATATTTACTTGGTAACCATCATCTCATTACTGATTTTAGCATCAAAATTTTGATAGAAATTTTTTACGAACGAAAATATTTATTAGTAAAATTTTGGAGAGACTTTTTAAATTTTTTGTCAAGGCCAATTACGAGTTATGCGACAGTATAATTCCTTTCTAATTATAGTAAAAGGAAATATTTCATTTCTAATGTTAATTTTAAAATAATAAGAACTTAAAATTTTTATCCTTTGCTAAATTTGTTGTTAATTATCAATAAATTTACTCTTCTTTCTAATTATTCTAGCTATTGTAAGAAGCAGCGCACTAGGTTGTCTATTTGGTAATGACACATGGTATAAGATCTCTCATAAAAGGAAAATGTATAATTTTAGTACTGTAATTTATAAAGTTGATATTTTTAATTTTATAACATTCGATTTTTGTAATTTAATCCTATAATTTTAAAAGTTTGGCAATTTTAATTTTTTTTTGAGCAATTTGATAGAAAAATCGCATGCAACTTATATGTGATCCAATTAAATCGCAATTTTAGTTCTGTAACATTAGCCCCGCAGGAATTGATTTACAGGACTAAAATTATAATTTAAGTGGATGATGTGTAAGTTATTTGCATTTTTTCAGCCGAATTAGCTGAAAAGAACTATTAATTCCTGAAGGACAAAAAATGTCACTCTTAAATTATAGGACTAACTTATTTTTTTCCTCATAAAAACACGCGACCCTGATGGGATTCTTTGAGTTATTTAATTTTTTATTAATAAAAAAAAATTATATTAATATAATTTTTTTTATTGTACTAATATTAATATGTCGAGTCGTGATTTAAAATCACGACTTGACATTAAAAAATTGGTTTTTAATACATTTTTGCTCAAGTCGCAATTTCTAATCACAACACTAAGTCGTGATTTACGATCCCGACTTGGGTATTTTTCCTTTTTTATTGTTTAAATAATTTTGTATAATTTAATTATATATAATTAATTTTTAACAACATATTAAAATCTAAAAAATTATAAAATTAACATTGTATTAATTTAAAAATTTAAAATTAAGGGTACAAATGTAATAGTGTATTTTTTTTGTACAATTGTAAAAAATAAATGAAGTATACAATTATTCCTGGCAACCCGGTACTGGCACATCTGATTGTGTTGAAGATTTTCTTTGTTGGGCTTGTTGTCGTGCACGCGTTTGCGCCCAATCCATCTCGTTGTGAATACGTGTTGTTTGATTTCGACTAGGGCGCGAAGAGATGCAAATAGTAGGATCGTGGACCAACTCAAATCCCGGTAGATCCCAATAATCTTCAGAATGCAGAGGTTCAAATGACTTAGAATATGTATTCTTATAAGTCATTATATCGTAATAATCTTTCACCATTGATGCAGCATTAATCATGTATGCAGCGCATACCTTTTGAGCGTGACTGCAAAAGATACCAAATTGAGTCCATTTGCCGCAAGAACATTCTCGGTTCGCAATTTTGACAACATGGGTGTTGACTCCATGTCCACTGTGACGTCTTGTAACAACCGAGGCGGACTGTTGGAACTTATGGTATTTGGTGACGGTATGCTCAACAGAATTTTGATGCCAACGTGTGAACATCTTATGTGCAAAATCCGTCCACAGTTGGTTGTTGGCCAACATTACAGAACTTCTCGCTAACCTCTCACGGAAATAATGGACACTTCGCTGAAACGTCATCTGAGCAATTACTGTCAACGGTAGGCGGCGAGAGCCTTTCAATACTCCATTTATGCATTCCGACATATTTGTCGTTAGAATTCAGCATCGCCATCCACTATCATGAGATGCTGTCCATTTTTCCTTGTTGATCCTATCTAACTACTGAAACGCCTCTAGTTTCTGGCTCTTTATCTCCTCCATAGTGCGATTGAATTACCTGATCTGATATTGAGAGCCAGCTCTCCAACAAAGATCCTTCAACATAATATTTTTATATTTATTGTTGAAATTGGAACACATATGCCTCAAGCAATACCGGTGCACGCCGTTAGGTGGCATGAAATCCGGATATTCACGTACAACGGTTGTGATACCAGCATGGCTGTCAGAAATAAGGCAGATACCCCGTCGCCCCCGTATAATGTGTCCGCTCAATTGTCTAAGAAACCACTTCGAAGATAAATGTGATTTTTCATAGACAATTGCAAAAGTAAGAGGGAGTACCTGTTGATTTCCATCCATTGCAGCAGCAATCAACATTTTGTGCTTGTACTTTGTGTATAGATGGGTTCCATCTACTCTGATAAGTTTGCAACAGTGTTGGAACCATTCAATACACGGCTTGAACTCCCAGAAGACGCATCCTATCACATATGCACCAGTTGATGTGTCACGGGCTTGTGTTGCTATTCAACAATCGATCCTGGATTATATTTTTGGAGAGCTCCCAAGTATTTCGGTAGCTTTTGAATTGAACTCTCCCATATGCCGTAAACAATCTCACGTGCCATCTTCAAACTGTTCCATGCCTTTTGGTATAGTATATCGTACCTTGTATGGTCTTTCACAGTTTGGATGACATATTTTATTCCGTATGATGGGATACATTTTACCTGTCCTAAAAGTAAAGAAGCAACATAAACCCTATCTAAATTATCATGTTCGAGGGACATTTGATTCAATATACATGTATGGTTCCTTCCATATTTTGTTATTGTCCACCTTCCAATTTTTTATTTGAAAATCCCTCGCAGCTCCCGATCAATTTTCTGCCTCAAAATCATTTGGTATAAAATGGGAGGTGGATGGAGTATGTGAATGAGTGGGCTCTGTGTAATTGAGTTCAATATTATCGAGCCCTTGCGTAACAGACACCACATTGGGAGTATAACACTCTGTATCATAATTCGATGTGCCTGCACCAAAATCGGTGTTAGAAGTACCTGCACCAAAATTAGTGTTATACGTACTTGTGAAATTTTCGTAGTTGGAAGATGAAGGGAATCCTTGGCTTGATAACAATGCCATGTATTCCCCCCACTGTTGACTCATCTGTGAGTTGTACAGAGGCCACTTTGCCCTGGACATGGTGCCCAGTGACTATTTATGGGCCAAATCCAAATGGACAACAATCACTGGCTCTCAGCAGCACTAGGTATCAGAGCCATATTGTTGAAGTTGTATTGAATAATTCAGCAACCCTTTATTTCTCTGCTTAATATGTAGTATTTATTTGATAATAATAGTAGTCATGTTAAGAATACTAGAAAAGAGGAGTATGAACTCCCAAGAAATTTAGATCAACTAAATAAATGGACAATTCCTAAAGTAAATCCTAGATTAATTTAGAATATCGAAAGATTTGATTTCTGGAAAACGAAACAGGTAGTAAAAACTACTGAAGAATCTATTTCTCTTGATAATGAGGAAAAAGTAATAAAGCTTTTGGATTCTATGGATATAAGGCATTACCAAGAAGAGTATAAATTTTTACATATTGGTCTTGTTCAAATAGCCTTTAAGCCTCTAACATTAGAAGGTTTACCAGAAAGCTTTTTAGCTGCCCTAAGAGATGCCAGGAATTTAGACTGGAAGAAATCTCTAATAGGAATAATTCAATCTAGTCTAGCTCATGGGCCAGTATTTTTTAATGTTTACCCAAATCTACAATTATCAATGTCTGATGTGAATATACTCGATACACTGACGTTAAATGTTCAAACCCATGGATATAATTATACACCTGGATCAGAATTAATATGCATATGTTATAGAATTTACTATAAACTTCTCCATACACTTAACCCTAATTGTAGGACACAAGATAATAAAACTCTTGAACAAACAGTATTCTTTGAAACAAATTTACAAAATTCAAGGATTAATACTAGGAGACAAATAAAATGGAGCGAAGTAGAGTTTCCCGAACATTGGGTAATTGAAAAGGAGGTCCCCATTAAAAGTAATACTGAAAGTATGTATACGAATATTTTACAAAATCCAGAAGGAAATGTCATAATAGATTTTGTTAATCAATCAAAATATTTAAGAAGTAGCTCTTCAAAATATTCTAATATGTCTTATATATCATCAATAGAGGTAACAACCCCATCTAGGGCATCCACATCCCAAATCAGAGAAGAAAATAATAGCTCAAATTATGATAAGGTCGAGGAGATAAGGATACAACCAAATAATATTGTTAAAGGAGTATATAAGGATCCTAAACTAAATGAAGAATTAACTTCAGAAACGAATTTTTGTTTATAAATGAATACACATGATATAATTGCTTATGAAACAGAAATTTCATTTGAAAATTATACAAACATAATCGATTTTAGTCCTGGATCCCTAGCTAGAAAAGAAATTAAGGGAGAATTTTCTGAAAAAAGATGGGAACCCTTTAGAAAATGGTTTTTTAAAAATTTTCCACCTGAAAAACAAAATGAAATTTCAAATCAATTCTATAAGGAACTATCTGTATGGAATAAGAAGGTTACCTTTGTTCCATGGTTTATAACTAAATATTCAAAAAAATATTTAAATGTGTTAGAAAGAAAATATTTCCTAGAAAATGGGAAAATCCTCAATAACGTCTTTCCCCCTCAACAGCCTTTTAAAATGAATTCAAATGAAATAGAGATTAATTTTAAAGAATTTTTCTAAATTAATTGAAGATGATACCTTAATAGTTACAATAACAGAAATAAATGAGTTACTAAAAAAGCAAAATTATGCCAATTTATACTTAAATGTTATAGGGGAACAAATTATGGAATTAAATAATAAGATAGATAAGATTATGGAGTGGCAAAGAAATTGGCAAAAGTAAATAAGCTCAACTAAGACAATAATTGAAGAAACAAGAGGAGAAATTATCGAGACCCTCAATTCAACCACCCCCGGATATTGTAGGTTTTAATTTAAAACCTATAGGAGACCTAGAAAAGCTATTAGATCAAAAATGTAAAACTCTAAAATTAAATACTCTAAATAATGAAGAAGATCCTCAGGATTATAAAGATGAATTCATGGAGGAAATTAACAAAATAGAAAAATTCGCTAGGAAGCCAATGCAAACCAAATTTTATTATCCTAGACCAACACCCCAAGATGTCCTTTATGAAGAACAAGAGATAATTGACCAAAATAGTTATAATGAAAAATAAATTTATGAATGGAACATTGATGGATTTACAGAAAGACAAATTTATAATACTATACATAGAATGATGATGTATAGTACTATTTCTAAAGAAAATAATAATTCCGATAAAGCTATTGCTAAAATGATCATAGTAGGATTCACTGGCCAATTAAAGGGATGGTGGGATAATTATCTCAGCCAAACTGATAAAGATGAAATATTAATACAGTGAAAATTGAAAATAATACCTTAGAAGAGAAAGCAGTTTATACATTAGCCATAAACATAGTTGAGCATTTTACAGGTAGATGGTCAGATAATAATGAGAATATTCGAACACTTTTACAGAATTTAAAGTGTAAAACATTAACTTCATTTAGATGGTACAAAGATGTATTCCTTAGTAGAGTAATGAAACTCCCAGAGTCAAATGATTCTCATTGGAAGTCTAAATTTATAGATGACCTCCCTCATCTTTTTGCAGAAAGGGTTAGAAATGTCCTAAGAAAAGGAGACCTGCACATCAATTATAATCAATATACTTATGGGAAGTTAATTGGAACCTGCATCCAGGAAGGATTAAATTTATGTAATGAAATTAGATTAAATAAACAAATTAAAAGACAAAATTTAACAGAGAAAAGCCAATTAGGACAGTTTTGTGCTCAATTTGGGATGGGAATGAAACCATCCGATAAATCAAAAATCTCTAGGAATAGAACTTCAAGGCTTAAAGAAAAGAGGTACAAGAAGAGAAAATTTAGAAAAGAAATAAATAAAGAAAAAGACTCAGCTAGAAAAAATGAATGGAAGGCTAAAAATAATACCACAAAGAAAATAAGAAGATGCTATATTTGTGGAGAAACAGATCATCTTGCAAATAGATGCAGAAACAAAAAAGCTAGAAGGCTGAAAAAGAAAATAAATAATCTTAATTTACAAGAAGAAGAAAAACAAGACATACTCAATGTAATATTTTCGGAAAAAGAAGAATCCTCTGAATCAGAAGAATCGGAAGAGCAAAGTGAACTTAAAAATATTGAAGAAAATTTTGAGTATTCATCAACCACTTTTGAATCTGAAGAAGAAGAGCCTTCTTGTTCATGTAGGCAGGAAGAAAATTCACATCAAAAATTTTATGAATTAATGAAAAAATTTAAAGAAATAGGAAAAATAAATATTCTCACTGATAATCATATTATTGAATTACTTAGGTAAATAAAGGATCCTGAAGTTAGGGACATTATCCTGAGTAAGATTGATAATAATAATGCCTCCACATTGGAGCCTAACCCAGTTTATGATAGAACTATTAATAAACCCTTTGAACCATATACAATAGCTGAAGTCAATAAATTGCTTAATGAAAAGCATACCACTAGAGATAACCCCTCTACTATGGAGGATCTCAAAATTGAAGTTGAAAAGTTAAAAGAAGAGATAAAGAATATTAAAAAATACAATCAGTCTCTTACTAATAGACTTGAAAGGATTGAAATTAGCAAGAATAATGAAATAGGAGAAGAAAAATACGAGGAAGATTTTTATCCACTTTAGAAATAGTCACTAGTCAAAAATGGAATGTAAAAATTGATCTTTTAATAAATAACAATTTTAGGAAAACATTTACTGCTCTTATTGACAGTGGGGCAGATATTAACTGTATTAAAGAAGGTTTTAGTATTTTGAAAAAACGACCCACTCTTTATCATCTGCCAATGGCCAAAAACTAAATATAAGCTTTAAAATTCCAAAAGCTTACATATGTAATAATAAAAAATGTATTCCAACAAGCTTCCTGCTAACAAAAGATTTAACAAATGAAATTATTCTTGGAACACCTTTCCTTAAAAAGATTTTTCCGATAAAGAATATTAATGAAAAGGGTATAATAGGAACCTATGATAATGAAATAATAAAATTCGAATTCATCACCCAACCAATAGACAGGGTTATAAATGAAATAAAAGATTTGATAATATCTAAGACCAACCAAATATGTTTCATTAAGGAGGAAATAAATTCAATACAAATAAATGAACTACTTAAAAATCCTAAATTACAAGGAAAGATTAAAATGATTCAAAATAAATTTGAACTAGAAATATGTGATAAACATCCCAATGCATTTTGGCATAGAAAAAAATATATTGTTAACCTTCCCTATGAAAATGAATTTTTAGAAGCAAACATCCCCACTAAGGCAAGACCATGCCAAATGAATAGTGAATACTTAGAATTATGTAAAAATAAAATTAATTCTTTAATTGAGAAAAATCTAATTAGATCTTCAAAATCACCATGGTCATGTACTGCATTTTATGTTAACAAACATGCAGAGAAAGAAAGAGGAAAACCTAGACTTGTAATAAATTATAAACCCCTTAATAAAGTCTTAAAATGGATAAGGTATCCAATTCCTAATAAGAAGGACTTGTTAGATAGATTACATAGGGCAATAATTTTCTCAAAATTTGACTTGAAATAAGGATATTGGCAAATTCAAATAAATGAATCAGATAGGTACAAGACAGCATTTACAGTCCTATTTGGACATTATAAATGGAATGTTATGCCATTTGGATTAAAAAATGCACCTTCAGAATTTCAAAATATTATGAATGATATTTTTAATCAATTCTCTAATTTTATCATTGTTTATATTGATGATATCTTAGTTTTCTCAAATAGTATCGAGGACCACTTTAAGCATTTAGAAATGTTTAAACCCTTAGTTAACCAAAATGGTTTAGTATTATCAAAATAAAAAATGAGTATTTTTCAGACAAAAGTTAGATTTCTTGGGCATCATATTGAAAAGGGAGAAATTATACCCATCAATAGAAGTATTGAATTCGCAAATAAATTCCCTGATAAAATCATTGATAAAACTTAATTACAGAGATTTTTAGGCAGTCTAAATTATATAGCCCCATACTACAAGAACATTGCCCAAGATACAGCAATATTGTATGATAGACTTAAAAAGAATCCATCGGAATGGACCGATGAACATACAAAAGCAGTAAGATTAATTAAACAAAAGGTAAAATCATTACCATGTCTAACTCTTGCTAATCCAAATTGGAAGAAAATTATTGAAACAGATGCCTCTGATATTGGATTTGGAGGACTACTAAAACAAATTGATGAAAATAAGCAAGAATACTTAGTTAGATTCCATTCAGGGAAATGGAAAGCAGCCAAAGAAATTAAGCTACAGTTGCTAAAGAAGTTCTTGCTGTTGTTAAATGTGTTTTAAAATTTCAAGATGATTTACTTAAGAATTCACGATCAGGACAGATTGTTCTGCTGCTAAATTTATGTTTAATAAAGATTTTAAACATGATGTTTCTAAGCAAATGTTTGCTAGATGACAAACATATCTTGCTCCATTTAATTTCCCTATTGAATATATTAAAGGAGAGACAAATAGTCTCCCTGATTTCCTATCAAGAGAATATATTGATGGAAATGAATCTGGATGAATTTGGAAACGAAATGTTTAGAGGAATGAATATTTCCTCGACAATCCCAAATGGTTGGATTGAAGAAATGGTCATAGGAGAAAGATATTTTAGGAATGGAGTCCATTAGCCTATTTACTAATGGAAATTTTGGAATGAACCAATTGAATACAAGACAAGATTAAAAAGAATTCAAAAAATAATCAGAAAACGAATTGATAAAGTCAAGGAAGTAATTTCTAACATTCTCATACAATTTTCAGATGCAAATGTCACTGCAGAAAATCATATTAAGCAACTTTGGATAGCAAATTTGCTATACCATCAACAAATTGCTGGTCTCTATGCTGGCTAATGATTCATCTTTATTTTTTAGGAATGCTCTCCTAAAGGGGAAGAGGAAGAAGTTCCTCCTCTAATCAGAGAGGAGGTAGGTTTCGAGCTGGTGATATTATCAAACATGGGAATAGGGCCTTAGTTAGAGAAAATATTTCAAAAATAGAAAAATTTAATAACATCCCTGAAGAAGAGAATGAACTTTTCAAACAGTTTCTTGAATTTAAAAAGGAACATAAAAAATTAACAACTAATGAATCATCAGCATCTTATGCAAAAATGGTACAGGAAGATGAAGATGAATTAATTAATTAATTACAAATTTAGAGAACACCACGAGATCATTATACTCCTTGAGAATGGTGATTTAAGGTGGGAAAAATGACCCATGGTATCTAACGAAAAGGTATCTTAATGTTGCATCTTTTTCAGCAGGGTCATATATACCTAGGGTACATTATGAATATACCCTTAAAGCTACTCAGAGTGTTGAAATTAATCACACATTTTTCAGCAATGGGAAGGAATTTAATTATTCCAAAGCAGTAATTAAAAAATTTATCACTGTTGTTGAATGGGGAATTAACCCATTAGGGAAAAAAGAATACTTTCACCCAGAGTCTAAAAATACAATAAAATCTAACTACTGGGACTATGTTGAGGCATTCAATAAGGCTTTTCTTTATGAAAATTATAAAAGAAAACATACATGATTTTTTAAAATTTGTCCATTGGTTTTTCAACAAGAGATACCAAATTGGGTATTCCAATGGTGGATAAGTTTTGGCCCATCAATTTCTATTCTTCCTGAAATCTTCTAGGAATATTATACAGAATGGCTAAATTATTCGCCAAAAATAATACAAGCAGAAAAATCAAGAAAATGGATGGAAGGAATGGCTTCACTTTATTTCTTTATAGAATTCTCTATCCCATGGTTCTGGAAATGGCTACCAGAGGTAGGAATTACCCTACAGAAAATTCCATGCATAAAAAGAAGGTTTCGTTCAAAATTTTGGAATAAATTAATTCAAATTGATCCCGAGACCAAGAAATACTATGGCCAAGAAATCATCAATGAGATGGAGGAAAAATTACAAGGATATAAAGTTCTTGCAGAAAAAGAAGAAAATCAGGCACCCAATCCTTTTGAACATTTCTTCTAGAGAATTCTGAATAAGAAAGCAGTAATCACGAAAGACCAAATGATTGAGGAATACCTCAAGCAAATGTAGAATAATTTGAAAAAGAATCTTTCAGGAATTGCTTCTCCCATGGAGACCTCAAGCAAAAATGGAGAAAATAAATTTTCTTGTCTCGCTGGGGAAGCTCAAAATCCATTTGAGGAATTTTCTCAAGAAGAATTTCTTGATAATCTATTTAAAGGAATCCGGGAGACATTAAAAGGAAAATAAAAAATGGACATTTCAGAATCATCTGAAGACAAAGAGGATCACAAGCAATCGGGATCAGAATCAGAAGGAAGTAGCTTCTCCAGACTTATGAAGAAATGAAGTGGCAACAGAGCTAGTCAACAGAATTGACCAAATGACACAACTCGAAAGGAGTACTCGTATTGTGTTTTAGTGGGACTCTATTCAGAATACAGCAAGCCGTATTCAAAGCATCTCCCCGCAAATACTTTGGTAACCCAGAGGTTAGTAGGAGATTGTTAATCATGTCTTTGAATGTTCTATTCTTTTGTTCAGCCATTCCATTAGACGAAGGGGAATATGGAGGAGTCTCTTCATGAACAATGCCAAAAGTTTGACAATATTTATTGAACTTACTCGACTCATACTCTCCTCCTCTATCGGACCTTAGTCCTTTATGCTTCTTACTAGTTTGGGTTTCTGCTTCATTTTTAAACAAAATAAATTTATCTAAGACTTCATCCTTATTTTTCATGAGAAACACATAACAGTCTCCACTGCAATCATCTATAAATGTGATAAAATATCGTTTGTGGTCCCTGGTCAAAACTCCATTGAACTCACAAATATCTGTGTGAACTAAATCAAATATTTCTGAATCCCTTTCAATTGACTGATAGGGTTTCCTAACTTGTTTAGCTTCTACACAAACTTGGCATTTGTGATTTCGTTCAATATTTTGACTAGGAATTAAATTCAAATTCATCATTCATTTGATCGAATTTAGATTTAAATGACCTAACCTACTATGCCACAGAGTAGAAGATTCAACATTCAATATAATAGAATCATAAATATCAATTTTATTATTATCAACTCGAACTTTGAACAAGCCATCGTCTGAATAGCCTTTATCGACAAAAATACCAAATTACTGAATTACAACTTTATTGAATTTAAAAACTAATTCATATCCCTCCCTAACTATTACAGAACCACTAATGATGTTTCTTCTGACAGTGGGTACATGATGAACTCTTTTTAGCGATAGAATGCGCCCTGAAGGAAACTTCAAGTCCACGTTTCCCATCCCAAGTATTTCAGTTGTACTGGAGTTCCCCATAATTACTGTCTTCCACTGATGGCCTGATAAGACACAAAGAGAGATTTATCAGCACAAACGTGCACATTCGCTCTAGTGTCAAACAACCAATCATACAGTTCATAAATAATCAGGAGTTTGGGTTGTACAGATACATACCCACCAGTTGCTCCTGAGGTGCTAGCAGCACTAGAACCTCCAACAACCATGTTGACAGCTGCTTGCGCAGTCTTGGTCTGTTTATTAGAACAAAGCTTGACCTAGTGACCAACCTGCTCAAAGTTCTAGCATGGTTTGTTTGCTTTTGGTTTCTTATTTTTGGAGGCCTTGCTTTTATCGATGGCTTCCTAGTTCGTGTTAATCTTATTCACTTTTTGTTTCCCCAAGATTGGCCCTTGGTTGATGTTCAACAGGCATCTTGTGCATTTGATTTCTATGTTCTTCCTCAATGCTGATATCAATCATAAGATCATCAGGAGACAATCTCCCTTTCTGATGCTTGAGTTTCATGCCAAAATTTTTCCAGGATTTGGGAAATTTTTCCACTATAGACATGATCAGAAACTTCTCGGGAAGCTTCATCTCAGCATCAGCCAGAGGATGCTCAAGGTTGATGATCTCATGAGTCTGTTGAGCTACAAACCGATCCTCAACCATTTGATACCTCATGAACTTGGAAACAGAATACTTTTCGAGCCCTTGCTCTTCAATATTATATTTTCGATCCAACTCATCCCACAGAGACTTAGCAATGTAAGAACCGGAACAATAGACATTGAAGAGCTTATTTGACAAGGCTGATAAAATCGCTCCTCTGCCTATTTGATCCCTTTCTGTCCACTGCGCTATCTCAGCAGTTTTGGGATCGGTATTAGTAGGTTGAGGTCTGATCACCTGAATCACTGAGAAGAGTCCTTTCATCGTCAACCAAATTTTCATTCGTTGTTGCCAACGTTTGGAAAACTGGCCTAAAAACTTGTCCGGTAAACCGGTCAAGTCGACCTTGGGTGTGATCGGAATTGCAACATAAATCGGCTCGGTCATCTATAGTATTTTAGGAAACTAAAAGTAACGTTTCAAAAAATGAGTTTGAAGATAGCGTTTTTCCAAAAACAGTTCCAACAACAAAATCCGATTTTTCAAAACCTGTGTATTTTCTTCAAGATTGTTGGAAAAATATTTGGTTTCAGGCAGTCGAAACGATGTTTTGAAATATTACAATCGGATTTAGAATTCAAAAGAAAATAAAGCCACGTTGGAACAAGGAACATAAAGCAATTAGATACGCTATTTATGACAAGAAATTTAAATCGAAAACTTACAACGAGAATTGTATCGTAACAGTTCTTAGTCCAATTGAAGTCGTTAATTTTACTGAATCCCATAATACTGCTTGCCTTAAAGAAAATATGCGTCCCGTACCAATAGTGCACCGGGTTCAACGTAATTTCTTCCAGGATAAGACAGTTACAATTCTTTTGGCTTTAATACTATACCGAAGAACACCTCGATCAAACACTCAAAATCTCAACAACTAGAATTGTTGTTTGCTCTTTCTGTGTTGCGTGCTCCAAGTGAAGAATGGCATGCCAAAAAGTCAACCATAAAGAGGCTAATAAAATCAGCCATAAAGGCTTTAATATGGCCAAATGAAACAGCCAATTTTTGGTCAAAAACGGATGTGTAATTGCATGAAAATAATGGCCTAGGAGAAATAACAAGACCATTCAATACCTCTTCAATTCTGTGAGTTTAATTTGAAAACTCAAATTCAATACGTCCTTCCAAAATACTCTCTTTGAAAAGGTGAATTTATCAAGGAAAAGTGATTTTGGACATATATAACACCACATCTTATGTAATCAAATAGAAAAAATAAAGAGATAATTGTATGTATATCCTTGATTTATAATTTATTTACACAAATTATCATTGTTTATTTTGTGTAATTATAGAACTTATTTTTGATAATCAAATAGTAATTTGGGTAATATTCTTAATGTTTCTAGAAGATGTATATATGTGTAACTTTTCAAAAAGTATAGGTGATCCGTACAATTAAAGTCGACTTTTCTAATGGGTATATGTAATTCTTTTAAACAGTAGGATTTATTTGTGTAAATAGACTAAAAATTAGGGGTTGCAAATATAATTATCTCAAATAAAAGTAATATCCCTATATTTCTAGGTGAATAGCAATTTTTACCTCACTGTGGTATTAAAAATGAACACATTACCCCCATGAAAAAAATATAGCTATTTACCCCACTATACTTTTTAAAATGGAGCAATTTATAGGGAGGTAATTGCTTCATTTTAAAAATTATAGGAGGGTAAATTGTTGTGTTTTAAAAAAATATAGAGAGGCAAATCACTATTGGTTTTTTCATAAGGGGGTAATTTGCTCATTTACAATATCACAAGAGGTTGCTTGTATCTTTTTCCTATATTTCTCTTCTGCCTTTTGCTCACTATAAAAGAAAAAAAAAAAACGGGAGACAGAGAAAAAATGACAAATAGAATTATATATAATAACAATTTTATTGATATCACTAATTACATGTATTAATTGTCTTTTCAGTCTCCCGACTTCATATTAACGAAGAAATGATCGACCACAATCACGAAAATTAACATGTCTATGTATTTATCGATCCCATATAGTTAAAAGAATGCATTTCATTTAAATAGAATATTTAATTTTACTATAATTTATCCTGCAAATTTTAAAGTAACTACAATGAATAGATAGATGGTTAGACACTTCATTTTTATTTTTTTTTTAATAGGATGTGTGTTCTTATATTATTAAATATTTTTAAATTTTATGATTCATGTAATACATAGATACTTTGAATTTCAAACCAACAAGTTCATTAAAAGAAAATAATAAAATTATAAATTATTATAAAGTAGATATATAATTTACATGCGTACGACTCGAACCCATAATCTTTTGGTGAAATATATAATTTTCTGATGAAATAAACTTCGTATTTGAATCCATCAAACAATAATATCCAACAATGAAAAGATAAAACAGAAAAAAAAAATTACAAAAATGCCAAATATGGGGTACACAGAATATATCTAAGCATTAATTAAGTTAAATTAAAAAGGAATTTTTTAAAATATTTCATAATTATAAATACTCCTTCATTATTTGAAAATGATAAAGACTTTCCTAAAATTAATGACCATCTAACAAATACCTCCTTATAACAACTCATTGTACGGACGTATTTATCTCAATCACATGGGATATTTATAATTTTTTAAGCAATAAGAAAATAATTAAAATTATGACAAACTCTTTTTAGGAAAAAAAATCGTTGTACTTTACGCTGTTAAGTAGGAGAAAGTTGATAATGTTATGCATGAACTAGAATACGTAAAATATACATATTTCTTCACCGTTTCTTTAAATTAATTTTGGATCAGTAATTCTTTATTCATACATATTTAAAATTAATTTATTTTATCAATTTTGATTAGTTATCTCATTTTTGTTAGAGGTGCGAGATGAACCAAGCCGTGTATTATTATATAGTTAGGCCGCATTTACTTTGGTTGATTAACCTGTCTAACGAAAATAGTATAGCATAATTTGTTGTTTACTTTGATTGATTGGAACCCGGAATATTAATTGCACAAGCCCGGTAGTGTAGAAGTTAAATAACTCATCTTACCAACTATGGTGGGTTGAGTTATCTCGATTTTAGTAGGCATTAGGCAATCTGTCCTCAATTCCTCACTTTAATCTACTGTCTGCCCCTTCTTTCTGACTTTATGTGCTGCCAACAACTCCATTTACTGCTATTTTGCTCCCGTTAAAACTTTGAAAGCGATTGAAGTTCACGGCAATAGCTTGGTTCTTTGAGCAGAGAAAGTCAGCCTTCACATTTTTTAAAAATTTTTTCTTTATTTTAGGTTGACTTGGTATTGTATAATATGTCTAAATAATATTTTATTTTGTTCTTTAAAATATATTGAACTTTATTCTGACGTCATTTTATATATATATATTGGATTGGTTTTTGTTGAGATGCACTAACATTGCTTCCAGATCTGAGAAAAGGTGTAAGGTTTGAACCATTATTTCAAGTTTTGTTTTGGGTCGGTATTTTAGTTTATTAGATTCTTTTATTGTTGTAATCTCTTGTGAAAATTGATTATTTGTATATTATAGTGAATAATTATTTTTGAAAATGTTATTTCAGTTAATTTTATTACTATTAATTTAGATAGTTAATTGTTATTTATGTTTTTATATCTATCTGTGTTAGTTTATATTGCATAATGTGGGGTATGTGTTACAACTTAGCTTATTTTATAATAAAAAAATTCCTTTGTTATATTGTGAATATGGATGAAACTCTGTACTGTCTTCTAACTTATCAACATTTTTTAATTAACATTAGTAGTATACCGTTTTAAAATAAATAAAAAGATCATATGTGAATTAATTTCTTTCTAAAATTTTCCATAGAATGAAGTCGCTATTTCATGTTAGGATGCATTTTCAAGAGAAATTAGAAGTGTTGGTTGCAATTCAAGACTTTTTGATTGATGCTTTCAAGATGTTATGGTTGTTTTATAGTTATTATCGATATCGAAGGCACCAAGTAGGATATACTCGTGCACGACATAGTCTAAGTTATAACCTTCAATCCAGAATACCTTCATAAGTCTAATTAATAAGGAGAGTAGTCCAAATTAATGACACTGCTTGTATTGATAATCTATGAATGAGCCAAAACGCATTCAGGAAGTTATGCCTCTTATTGCAAACTCAAGTTCGACCGAGAGATACTAAACATATTTCTGTATGTGAGCAAGTGGCTATATTCCTAAGTATTCTAGCACATCATAAAAAAAAACCCGTACAGTCAAATACGACTTCATGCAATCTACACGTACTGTAAGTCAACATTTCCATCATGTTCTGAATGTTGTGCTGAGACTACACTCGTTGTTGTTGGCCAAGGCTGTCCCGGGCCCACCAGACAGTTCATGTGCTAGATGAAAATTTTTTAAGGTGAATTTTGTTCTCCAAAGTGTTATACAAACTAATATTGTTTGCCAAGTTGTCATATATACTAATTTTGTTGATGGATTTGAAATCATGTTTTGTTTCTGTTAAGGGGTGTTTGGGAGCTTTAGATGGGACGTACGTCAATATACGTGTTCCTGTAGAAGATAGAGCCAGTATACACGTAAGGGTTTTGTGGTTGTGAACAAACTTGGTGTATGTGAAGAGAAATGCATTTCCTATATGTTCTAGCTGGCTTGAAAAGTATTGCGGCCGATGAGAGAGTATTGTGGGACGCAGTTAGTAGACCAAATTGCCTGAAAATATCAAGAGGTAACATAACATTTCATTATTGGTGGACATCATGTTTGTTGGCTTCTGTATTTGTAATTTAACTTTATTGTTTGATCTTTCATTGTGGTAGGTAATTATTATTTGGTTAACAATGGTTATAGCAATGGAGAAGGATTCTTATTGTTGTATCTGAGTGTTATGTACCACTTGAAAGAATGGGAAATTGGATGAAATGCCTTACAAAATTATGAAGAGTTTTTTAAATATGAAGCATGCATCTGTCAGAAACGTTATTGAGCGTACATTTGGATTACTAAAAGCTCATTGGAAAGTTCTATGAAGTCTTACTTTCTATTCGATAGAAGTTCAAAATCGCATTATCATGGCTTGTTGTCTTTTGCATAATTACATTCGACATGAAATGGTTGATGATCCAAATGAACTATTGTTGATAGACGAGGGTGCAGGAGAAGAGGAAATTGGGGAGTATTTAGGGACAGTCGATTCTAATCCTGTTTGGAATACTTAGAGGGGTGAAATTGAAAAGTATATGTACATCGAGTGGCTTGGCATTCCTTGAATTAATTTTGATGTTTTTCATATTTGCATTTGCTTAGAGTTGGACAACTAGTAATTTTAATTTGCTATTTCTTCTAATGGTGTGTTTTAATTGGAACAATGCTTGATCAATATTGTGTTGTTTTCCATTTTGTTGATGTGTTTTTACAGTTTTGCATCATTTTTCATGTCTTTATTGATCATATTATTGTGTTATCTTCTAATCTCGTTTGTTAGTAGATCATGGACAATAATGGGAGTGTTGGAGGGCGTTGACAAGAAGTGAAAAATTATGGTAAGCGTTCACAGTGTATTTGGTCAACTCAAGAAGAGGAGCCTTTGATGGAGTGTTTTGCGAGAGATTGTGGGGGTGAAAGTGTGATAATAGGTTTAGAATAGGTTATTTGGGTATGTTGGAGCAATTGCTAAGGAAGAAGTGTCCTGAGACTAGATTGAAATCTAACCCGCATATTAATTCTAATATTCATGTTTGAAAAAAGGAATATGTTTGTATCACTGATATGCTAGCTTGTAGTGGCTTTGGATGGAATGAGAACTCCCAAATGATAGTTTCACAAGAGGCTTTAGTAAGACTGATGGTGGAGGAAAAGGTTTAGACGTCTATGCTAAATTTACAAATTGGTACTTTAAAAAATGGGTGGTATTTTTTGTTAGATTAGACATACTATGCATGTGAAATGCACTATTATATATGTGTATGATTCCAACTTTTGCCAATATTTTGCTATACATTGGCTAATTATTTTGCTAAACACTAGCTGACTATTTTGTTAAGTTGTGGCTACATTTAGGCACTGTAATATGTAATATTTTGATATACTTTAACTAACTGGATGGGCACTTTCGTAAAGGGATGGCCCTACAGATCTATGCCCACTTTTGTAATCAGATGGCCTTGCATATGCTTTATTTTTTAGCATAGTATAGTGTTATGTTTTTTACTTTGTTGCATATTAATTAAAAACCATATCAAAAACAACATATTAGAATAGAGCAAAGATAAAACATAGAAGTTCATACTACTTAGTACCAATTAAAACATAACTAACAATAATAACTAAAAGCTACTAAAAAATCGGTTAAAACATCATAAATAACTCTAGTTGTACGGTCAAATTCAGATTTCTTCATATCTTCTCGGATCCCAAAGAAATTTCCACAACTTCATTAACTCCATCATCGTCACCAACATCAACTACCTCATGCTTGATGGACTGACCACAACTTCATTAACTCCATTTCCCGAAGATGCATTTGGTGGAGTTGGATACTGAAAAATAGCTCTAAGTGTACTAAAGTTAGGCTCTCCAAAATGCTCATATGCTTTCGCAATAGGATATACCTTAAATATAATGCAAATTATTTGGTATCCGTCACTGTAGTGTAAATATTTATTAAAAGAAACATTACCTGAGACACTTGCTCCCTAAAGGCCGATGAGGCATGCATTGTGTTATTCCAACGATCCGATTGAACTTTTGGATGTGAAATGCGGTAACTAAACGTCTCATACCTCTCTCGACGTTTTTCCCATTAGAGCTAATTTTGGTCCACGGTGAAGGCTTTTTTTATCACCATGTGCACAACGTCAGTGGCATGTTGAAGAGCGTTTTTGTTGACTCTCCCATTCCGATATAGATTTCCATCAACAGCATCATCCCATAATGCGTCTATCAAGCATTGATCATGAGCCACAGTCCAAATAGGCGTGTACAATATTTTCTACTGCCTTGGTGGAGAAGGCGGCGGTTTAGTATCATAGTTTCATTGCGCATTACTGACAAATTGTGTGTTGGAGATGGATTTGATCTTATTATAGTGGGCTATTTGGAGAGGCTTTTGTTGAGAAGGAGGAATTGGACGGTTGCTATTTACAATGTAGTGTTAGTGTATCACATATATATTCACATGGAGAATATGTAAAGGTGCACAAGAATATGAATGAAAAGACCTAACATTCATTTAGTGTGATATTGATGATGCATCCCAAGGGAATCTATGGAAGCCTTCCAAGTTCCCAAAACATAAAGGCTGCCATATCTTCATTTGGAAGTATATATATGTCTATAAGTAATGTACATAGCCTTCCCAATGAGAAAATAGTGCACATATTAATACCAAAAATAAGTATAGTTCCACAATATTCCTAAACTAAAATATCGAGACTTAAATCAAAATGTTCAAGTAGCATAATAGGTAATAATAGGTAGAATTTAGATAAGCACAACAACATCTCAGTCGAGCATGTTTCTGTTCAAAGGAAGTTATTCCTCTTCATCTGTGGACTTATTGTCAGTTGGATACTTAAACACAGTCATTTTATAAGATGGGTCTGCAAGATTGACAAAAATTCGTACACCGCGATTCTTCTATGCATTCATGAATGAGGCAAGAGTTAGAAACTGAGAACATAGTGATTAAAATTAATATAGATACGACTTCTACCTCGATAGCCATGTCCTATACATATTGATCAACAATAAGTTCTCTTGTATTGCTATTGTATGAAACACCTGAAAGATTTAAAACATACCAAAAAAACAAAAAAAAAATTGTAAAGGCGCCTTACCTTGTTTTTGTAAAAACTGTAATCAAGAGAAAGTCCATATTTTCTGTTAATTTCTCGCACGCCTTTCCGGATTGAGAACGAATTTGGATATCTAGGTTGGTTCAACCCAAATAAAATCTTATATACAAGCACATCAATGAACACATTTCTCATTTTGATAGTCCAATTTGAGTTGAAGAAAAATCTATCCTAAAGAGTAGAAGCACTCATAGCCATTTTTAATTCTGACTGTCAAAGAACTGCATGCTCTAAAATCACAATCTTGACTAACATTTATAGATGAAACCAACAATATCATAATTTCACAATTGCAATTTTCACTCCCCAAGAATCTGCCAACAAGATATGAAATAATATGAATTGTCAAATCACAAACTCAAAAGTGAGGCTCAAGTATGCTTTTACGCGAACTTTGTCCAAATACCTAGCATTTGGAGGGACAATATATTCTATTCATGAATAGTAATTGAGTTAGACAACACATAATGCTACCAAAATATTACATACTATTTGAAATCCAAATATTTTAGTATGGGAAATGCAACATTGAAGTAGGTTGCTTTGTATTAACATTGGACAAGGCAATTGTCAAGATAACACTATCAAAAGCAAATAGGCATGCACAATTACAATATGTTCCTAATTTTCTTGGCTAACTTCAACTCTGATTATCAAATATCAATTTCAGCTGACTTCTTCTCATATCCATTGATCTTTGTCAATAGCCTGGTGATGTACATTAATAAAAAATATTAGATTGTAAGGGTAAATCAGTAATTTGATATGTATGAGGCATACACTAAATATATACAACCCACCACATCATATAATTTCTAACACTACTATAAATACCAAAATATTAATTTTGTATAGAGGATGATTCATTCATTGAGAATTCCTTCTTCTTGAAAAGAGCACCCTCTTTCGGAAATTGCAATTCACCTGGTGTGCAATTGCGTCGTGGTAAAAATTCCGATTTTATCCTTTAGCAAAAAAACATCAACCACATCACCTGGGAATTATATTTATAGTTGAATCACACATTGGTGAGTCAATTCATTCAAATATTTCACAATAACCACCCTATCCAAATGGAATATGTAAATAACATATTTAATAAACATAAGATTTAAAAATAAAATGAATGAGACAGAAAAGATAACATGCATACATTAGAACCGGCGCAAACTCGAAAGCGTCAATCGGGATTCGAGTTTGTCCAAGATGTTTTAATAACAATTGGAGGCCCAAAATTGCGAATTTCAGATGAAATTTCGCCGTTAGATGCATTTGGGCACCTTCTACCGCTGCTCCATCTTCTTGATACACTATATGTACTACAACGATTACTACTATCGGACAACATATTCACCAATCTGTTGAATAATAAAATCATGAAATTATGAGGGACATAGAAAAAAAATAATAAAAGTATATAAAAGTTAACTCAATTAAAAATAGAAAAAAAATAATTTATAACAAAGCTGGAAACCTAACTTCTAAGACCCATCTAAACTCAAATATATTTCAGTTATAGTACGAAAACTACATGAAAATTTATTATAACATCAAGAATGAGAAAGATGGAGATTTATAACCGATTAATACCTTTTTTCATTAACGGTGAGCTCATGGGTTGATTGGTGATTTAGAAAGAAAAATTCTAGGCAGCTCAGTACATTGCAAATTTAGGGCTTATAAATATGATTTGGGGATTTTTATGTGGACTTAAAAATAACTGAGGGCATAACAATTATTTAACATATTATATAAGTTTATCAAATAAACTAAACAACTTACTAATTGTTGATCTCAAATTATAATACAATAAAGTAAACACATACTAGATAATCTCGGGTTTTTTAGTTATTCATTTAATTAAAGATAGTCCTATCACGAATTTAATCAAATACTCAAATAAACAGGGCCTTAGTGTATTGTTTGAGATATTTTTGAATATGAAGAAGTTTAGAATGATTGAAATCCTCCCTTCAATTTAAATTGAGTTATGAAGAAGTTTGAGCTTAAAGATTGTCGTGTCCCAAAGATTGGAAAAAGTTGAAAATGTAGGTTCGGTATTGGAAGTTTTTTGGGATGCCACACACATCATTTCTAGAAATGACTACCCAATTTCAAACTTATTTCTGAATACAGTCAGCTTAATGAAAGTGTTATTAGATGAGAATTCATTAGACAATGATGGTTTTATTCGAGATATGGTTGAAAGAATGAAATCAAATTTGACAAATATTTGGGCGAGACTAATTTGTTTATGTCAATAGCATTCATTCTTGATCCAAGGTGCAAGATGAAAGCACTTCCGAGAAAATAGAAAGGAAAATTAGCTTTGTCTGCAAGTCCTTACATGTACTCTATTTTGAACACACACTGATATATAATGATGAAAGTGAGTCGTGTGGGCAAATGCAAGGGGCAGTTTTCAATGTAAAAGTACTAGTAATGTTGGAATATCAAGAGGTTGGTCTCAATATGCTGACTTTTTCAAGTCAGTTTAATTTTTTCAGGCTCATAAATCAAAACTTGATGTGTATCTTGAAGAAATTTGTTACTCGTTCAAGAAAGAAAGCAAAATTGAAAAGGAATTTGATGTCTTAGAATGGTGGAGAGTTAACTGATCAACCAAGTAGAAGGTCTTATCATTTATGGCAAGGGATATTCTTATTATATCAATCACTATTGTTGCTTCTGAGGCTATTTTAAGCGTTGGAAGTAGAGTCATTGACAACTACCATATTTTATTGACTTAAGAATTAGTTCAAGTATTAATGTTCCGAGGGGATTGGTTGAGAAAGTACTTTGGAGTAAAGAAAAAGACAAAGGTATTAATTGACTGTGATTAATTCTTTTTAATTATATTATATCATTACTATTGTTGTTTTTTAACTAAAATTTTGTGTATCCAATCGTAGAATAACAAGAAAGCGATACATGCATGTAATCCTCTCAAGTGCTGACAATGCTTATGCAATATGATATTTTTGGTAAGAAAAAATACATTATGTTAGTTCGATTTGAGTTCGGTAGAAAAAACACATTACGTCCTTAACTATCTTTTTATCTTAAAATATATTATTAACTTTGATACAAAAAGATTTATTCTAAGTGATTGTCTTTTTTCTTCATATTTTGCAATTACTTCAAGATCTTTGTATACTTGACTTAGAATTTGATAAGCGTGGAGAGCACCCATGTATTGCTAATGCTTACTTGTGATTTACAAGATTATAGTTGTTTTGATTATCTGAATAGGTTGCTCATAAACCTGCTAAATGATTGGACTGATGGAGTTATGAGATTTAGGTGGAGTGAATTTGTTGTTGTTAATTTAAAAGCTGAGTAGTGTTATAGAACTTTGATTACTTCTCATTAAATGATTGTACCAAATGATTTTGATGACTGTCAATTCTTTCAGCGTATTCTTTCGTTTTGGTTTTCTTGTTTAATTCTACTTGGTTCTTATTTAAATTTTAATAATGTATTCCAAACATTACAATAGTCCATATTTTTTTCAAATCCAAATATTTTAGGAAAAAAGTTTAATTGAGCTCGAGCTTGAGCTCATTCCTATATCTTTCTACTCACCGAGCTTGAGCTCGAGCTCAAATTTTGGCCGAGCTTGGCTCGTTTTTGCACCCTTAGTTTATGTTTCTCTTTTTACTACGTTAGATAAATTTAATAAAAGAAATTAGATAATGAGCACAAATCGAACTTGCTTTAATCACTAAGTTCCCTCATTTCTATTGGAATGTAGAAGAGAAAATCCTTGATGTGTTGTGCAATCTTCATTAACTGTAAAATTCAGTCTATTTATAATGCAACACAGAGAAAAAGACAACCGACGGGCAATGCTGTATTTTTTCACAAAATTAACAATAATAATCAAAGGTAAAAATAAGTTGATATCCTAATAACAATGCAATAGATTCTATATTATCACCAGATCAAATGGTTGGTTGTGTCCACGATAATACAATGGTAAATATTTAAGTATAATACACCTAACTTCCCTATTAAAACATCACACAATCGGTAGCTATATCGAAAATTTAATTTTTTTTCGAAAAATATTACAATTTCCAGGACCTAAGAAACTATTGACACCTTTCTAACAAAACTTTGTGGAACTTGTAAACTGGACTTTCTTACCAAAGCCCTTGAAAGAATTTTATAACTCCACAAATCCCAAAAGCCAAAACTTCGGGTCAACATTTTCTAGTATAATCAGTCGAGGAAGAAAAGAGTATGGGAGTTCAAATAGCACATACTTGTACAGCAGCTCAATGCCCCAGCCACAGCTTCTTGTTCCCAATTAAAATGTCATTTCAAGAATTCGAAATAACATAAGGTATAAAGACTAGAAGCTTCAACAAGAAACAATTTGAAAATCAATGATTGAATTAGGTTGGGTCCCAAGAGAAAATAAATAGAAAGCTCTGCATCTGCTAATCATGCAAGAAAGCAATAGATGAAGCGTCCTTGAGCACAAGGATCACTATACTTGATATTTCAACAGCTTGTCCTTCACATATGGCTCCAAGGTGGACATGCATTGTTCCCATGCTCCATTCTTAAGCATTTGCCAAGGTTTCAAGAGGCATTATTTTTTAATCCCTTTCAAGTAACCACATGCTCATTAGAAATATCTTCGTTCAGGTGCAAACACCATACTTGGGACCTAGAGGACTAACATATCGACTAGCATAACAAAGGACGGGGCAAAGTGATTTTTGATTAATGAATCTCTGCTCTTTATCAAACTACTAAAAGACTGCATCCTTCATCCTCCACCACCATGCTGCCTATGTGGCATGACTCGCTGCAAAGCTCTATTTTTGGTTTTATTTATATTACTTTACTTAGTGTTCTCCCACCCCCCCCCCCCACCCCCAAGAAAAAAACCCATAAAACCAAGGCCTTAATCCAGGAGTTACTATGTCCAAATTCTCAAGTCGAATTGTAGTCCTCTAAAGCAAAACAGTTAAATATAACCCGAGTCTATTACTAACCAGACTACTTTCAGTTTCTCATACCATAGGCTTTGGAACTTATTTAATTAATAAGTCTGATGGTTCTTTTTATTTGTTCAGAATAGCCTACGTGGTTCCCCAAATACAACTATGAGATAGGGGTATGATAGTTGTAAATTTTTTTTAACAAGATTCTATATCTATTTTCTCAAAAAGTAACCAATAGAGGCCCAGAACCATAATTAATAGGGTTACAAACATGTAACAAATCAAGGAGCAAATAATCAGTATGAAGCTTCTTACTTGCCAGCGGGAAGGGGGGAATGTGGGTGAGTAAGGGGGAACGTGGACGAACCCAAAGGGGACGGACGTGGCGTTAGGTCCAAAAATAGAAGAGATTGTTGGAGTAGGGGAGGATGGCATGGGTGTGAGGTGGAAAGGAGTTGGGCACGAAGAAGTGGGGGGTGGGGGCAGAGGGTCAGGGCCTCGTCGGTGGGCCGAGTGGAATGGGCCAAATGCAAAAAAGAGTATGACCTCCCTTCAATCCAAATTTATGGGCCTAATTGAGAGAATGAGGTAGGCTTGGAGAATGTTGAGCTCTTGCCTAGTAATTTTGCAGAGCCGCCCCTTACGGAGCCTGCTCAGGGCTGTTGGGCATACTCGGCCATTGCATATGCATCCCATACCTTTACCCACCTCAAGTACCCAACTTCATCTAATGGTTTACCTGGCCATGTCGTAGCCAACCTAGATTTGAGCCTAATTGACCAAGTATTCAACCTATTAGTGGATAAATCTCTTCCTATCAAATGTGTTAAGCCAACCCCCTCGGTACCCAGTATTACTTCCTCTAGTTCTCAAAACCCATATGCCCAACCCCCAAATCACTCTCCCATTACGTCCTCCAAGACCCTTTTTCTGCGTACACACATAACCAAACACACCAATCGTCAGACCTCAGCTCTTTGGGGCTCCTGATCTCATCAAGCAGCGGCCCCGTCAAATTCATCGAGTTAGTAAGGGATCATTTGGTACCGCCCAGGAGCGTGCGAGCGAAAGTGGTTGTGTAAAACACATAATAATTAAAATGAAAGTATAAAATAAACGAATTCAAGGGGTGTACCCTTGGAGTTTCTGGGCGTTCGATGTAAAATTGACAATAAATAGTAACATAAAGGCGCTGAGGTAAAATTGCATGAAGAAACCAAAAAGGAATCAAGCGACAAATTTTTTACTTTGTCGGAATCCACCTACTTTAAACGTTCACATGAAGCTTCAATTCAGGAACCCTCTAATTTGTTCACGCCACAACGGTACTAGAATCCCAATGATTCCTTTGCTAGAAGAAAGAAAGAGAAAAGAACTCCAAGAAATTGGAGAGAGAGTGACTAGGGACGGAAATTATTTTTTGTGTTGTTGTTAATGTGTAATCATATTATTCCCAATAATATTATGTACAATAATATATATATATATATATATCTTGTATAGATGTATATAAATGTGTCTAGGTACCTTTATTTATCTACAAGGTAAGTCTTCTTAATTTCAAATTAAGAAGATGACTAAAATTGCACTTTTAAAATTGCAATTTGCTAGCCAATAATTTCCTTCCATAGAATTTTTCAATATGCTCAATTGGGGTGTGTTGGCAGATTTTTGTGATTAAAAATACAAGGGTAAATGAATTTTTATGTATTTAATCTAATTGAGCCCAATATGTATTTAATAAAAATCCATCCAATTGAGCCCAATATGTATTTAATCTAATTAAATACATACGGCCACATTGTTTTTATTAATTAATATGGTCCAACTTATTAAATAATAAGAACAAGTCCAACATAAATTAATCTCATTAATTTATCCTTGGGCCTTACATCGAATGGATATCTCATTTGCAAGTAATTCAATTACTTGCGAAATTAATTTCAAATTAATTCCTTGTACTTTCTCGGTGATTTGTGTATGGCTCTTTAGGTTCACCTTTCAACTAGACTTGGGCTAGTGTCTAAAACTATTACTAATTAAATCAAATTTAATTAATAATTCTTGATTAACCCTTAATAAAAAAAGTTCATCACCATGGGTAGCCGTCTAGCAACTGTTCATGACACTAGAGACTAAGTGAATGTCCGTATAAATATTTAAGCTTTTGAGTCCATACAGGTACGGTCCTGTCGTCTACCATCTCTCGACCTTAGTCTAGGATATGGAATTTGATGTTGGTTCCTATCCTGGATTAGACATCTATGTTTTAATACTTGAAACCTACGTTACGCTTAATTGATTGACATAGGAACTTCCTTTCCTACTCAATTAACCACTGTGGCGACAAGTTCATAAGGCGTGAGGGCGTTTTCAAGTACATAGAGATACCTCTATCAGATACTGATTGGGGACGGATCCTCTTATTTAAACTCACCATCATTGCTACATACTTCAACTGCATTAGACGAAGCTTATGATGATCATGTCTGCAACACAATCACCTCCAGCACACATTCAAGATATAGTCATCATATACACATGACTGTTGTGATTCTCAAGTTTAAGGACTACTCCAACACTATAGGAATTGGGGATTCGAGTCATACCGACCATGCCTCCATGACTTCCATATGAGATCCCTGCGAGTCAATTCAGTTGATTCAACACCTAGCCAATCAACCCACTAAGATCGCATAGACGCTCCACGTCTGTCACCAATGAAACACAGTACTCATCAGTTGAATGTGGCTTTTAGTGTAAGTCTCCATAGAACTCTTGATGCCTAATCTCGAGGTCCTCGACTTAGAACTTTTCAACCCAACCTTTTGGCAGTTGGTTTCATGACCGCCATCTAATGCGTGGCTCAACTGCACGGTTGTTAATTGGTCTGTGGACTTTGTTGTGATGTTCAAGCAGATGCAAACAAACAGAATGAGCACAACAAAGTAAATGCCAAATAAGCGAACACTCATTTTATTCACTTCAAAAAAATATTACATAATATCGATTAACTATCGAAATAGAATACATCCGGGCCAATCTAATTGGCTTTTGGACATCTATTGTAACACTTTGTTGGGTGTGGGAGAATCGAGAGAGACCATGTTTGTGGTCCTAGTTGATTTTCAAGTGGGCGTTGGGGGTTTTCATGGTGGACAAAGTAGACGAAGAGGGGGTGGCACGAGTCTTCGAGGGAGTTAGATGACAAAGAGGGTAGGCGATTTAGTTGGTCATGAGCCATGCGCGAAAATGGTATTGAGGGATGAGGATTCTCATTTTAGCATATCGATAGAGGCTGTTGAGCAGCCCTGCTAGGAAGAATGAAGGTTGTAGTGTGGAAACGTCGGGAGTTGGGACCACCTTCAATAGTTCGTAAGCTCGAAGAGATTCTTTAAAATATTAGTACGCCGATGTTGTTTTCTTTCAGAAATGAAGTGTGGTCAGCAGCATTATGAGTGGCTCTGTGGTAAAATGGAGATGTATGGGGTGTGTATGCAGGCAGTGAGAGGGGGTTTGGCCTTTCTATGATGTAGGCGTAAGGAGCTTGTGTGTAATTGCGGTCTTTCTCTCGGAACCATATCGATATGGATGTGTTAGATCAGATGGGGATGGTGAATTGGAGATTCACTAGTTTCTATGGGGAGCCGAAGGTTCAGGGTTGACAAGCTGCATGGGATAAATTAATTTATCTCAATATGCAACCGGATGCGCTATGGTTTTGTGCGGGGGATTTCAACGAGATCCTGTTTAACCATGAGAAAATGGGAGGGCCGAGAACTCTATATCAATTGCAGGCTTTTTAGTACAGCGTTAACAGAAACTGATTTAATCGACTTGGGTAAGGGGTAATAAATTTATGTGGTGCAACTGTCCACAGTCCCCTCAAAAGGTTTGGGCCCAGTTAGACAAAGCGTGCGGGAATGCAACGTGGTTTAGTCGATCCCCAAGTACACAAGTAAATCACTCTCCAACCCCCCATTCTAACCATAGTATGTTGATTCTAGATATAGTACCACAACAGCGTGTGGTTCAACAACGGCAAAAACCTCAGTTTCGATTTGAGAGTAGATGGCTAAAATTAGTAGAATATCGGGAGGTGGTTAGTGATGCATGACTCATGAATTGGGTTGATGATGTGCGTACTAATCTGTGACGTAAACTTTAGGGCACTTGCCTGGAGCTGTTGAGATCGAACTTTCAAGTTTTTGATTGGTCGCAACGAGAGTTTGAAGGAATTAGAGCAACGGTACGCAAGGTTAGAAGGAGGTGAGTTGCATGGGTAGACATGTGTTGAATTATAGTCGATTAGGGATCAGATATCAATCATTGAACACCAGGAATTGCTATGGTGGCAACATTGATGTAACAATTGAAGATGGTAACATGAGATTTTTTTCACTCTAGAGCATCAGCACGATGAAATCATAATTCTATTTCCAGAAGTAAGGATGCTCAGGGGGTGTGACGTGAGAAGGCAGAGAACATTCAGGAAGTACTACTTCAGTATTTTCAATCCTAATCCATCTTTCATCTACTCGTCCATTTGACTTTGTCAGAAGTGAAGTGTTGACTGCAATGCATCAGGGGGCGACCCAAGAGATGAATTCCACCCTTGCTTAGCCATTCATGGCCATTGAGGTCAATCGTGCCACCTTTGGTATGTTCCCAGTTAAATTCCCTGGCCCTAACAGCATGCCCCCCCTTTTTTTTTCAAAAGTTTTGGGATATTATTAGGTTAGATGTCACTAGAACTATGCTTTGCATTCTGACTGACCAAATCTTATTGCATAAAATGAAGTATACTCATATTATTCTAATCCCTAAGTGTCCTAATCCTAAAGTAGTGTCTCAACTGCATCCTACCAGTTTATGCAATGCGTTGATAAAGAGTGCCTCTAAATGTATTGCTAATTGCTTTAAGGGTATGCTAGACACTATTGTATCAAAAACCCAGTCCGCCTTCATTCCGGGATGGTTAATTACTGATAATGTCCTTCTCGCTTCTTAGTTTAATCATCACCTCAAAGTCTCGTATCGATCTAAGGAAGATAGTGTGGCATTAAAACTAGATATGAGCAAAGCATATGATAGGTTGAATAGTCTTTTCTTAGACATGTTCTTCTTAGGTTAGGCTTTGAGTGTCGGTTTGTTAACATTATCATTCTATTAGTTACTATTATTTCCTATTCGCTCATTTTGAACGGTTCCCAATTTGGCTATTTAAAACCAGAACACAAAATCCGTTAAGGTAACCCATTATTCCCCTATTTGTTTATACTTTGTGAAGAAGCATTCTCGTGTTTATTGCAACAGGCGGAGATGAGTGGACGACTAAGTGGGGTGGCGGTGGCACCTTTGGCGCCAGGATATCTCACTTATTATTTTTAGACGATAGTGTATTATTTTTCAATGCTGAAGAAGACCAGATATGAGAGATTCGATAAATCCTGACATTGTATGCATAGCCGCCGAGGCAAGAGGTGAATTTAGGGAAATCAAGCATGGTGGTTAGTGCAGTTGGCTGCTTTCTTAGGGATTCGATTGGTAAGTAGTGATGATAAATATTTGGGCTTGTCGATGGTGACGGGAAGGTCCCTGAGGGAATTAGTCAGCAACATTAAGGATCAAGTATGGTGTAGGATTAATGGCTGGAACGAAAAGTTGCTATCCCAGGCTGGTAAGGATGTACGATGTCCTATTTCAAGTTGCCTAATTGTTTGTTGAGGAGTTTGGAGTCGGCGGCATTAAACATTTGGTGGCATAGTCGAGGCGAGAAACTAGTTCATTGGATTGCTTGGAAGAAGCTATGTAAGTCGATGTCTGAGGGGGGGCTCGACTTTCAGAACCTCAGGGATTTCAATAAGGCATTGTTGGTGAAGCAGCGATGGAAACTTCTTTGTGCACTTGAGTCACTTTTTGACCATTTGTTGCGAGCCCAGTACTTTCAGCGTTAACTTTCGGTGAGGCAGGGTTGGGCAGATGACCATTGTCGATGTGGTGGAGCTTAATGGGAATGTGGGAGTTGGTGATGGTCGGATGTAGGTGGGAAGTGGACCCGGGGAATCCAGGGAGAATGAGGGTGCAATGTAAATTCCATAAGAATGGCAGGTTCACAGTAAAATGTGCTTATAAATATGTGCAGAAGTTGAGGGAGAGGAACAGGGCGTCCTTGTCCCAAGACCAACAAACTGGTGCTCGACAATTCTGGTATTAGTTATGGGAGTCAATGTCCCCCCCGAGTGCGGTTGTTGGTCTACCGGTTACATTAGGGTTGTGCTCACATTCGACAAATTGGCTAGGTAACATCATAGGGTGGTTACACATTGTCGTAGCTGTGGAATTGCGAAGGAAACTATATCCACTTATGAGAATGGCTTGAGCATTTTTTAATATCCCGAGACGGTATCTATCAGCACAAAGAGGGGATGCAGGTGACTAGATTTTAGCTGTCTTTTAGCGACTGGAGCCAGGGGATAGGACGATTTTCCTCACGATGTGTTGGGCATTGTGGCAGTATCATAACGTTTTGGCTATGGGGGGGACATCAACAAGATATACTGTGCATGTTGAGAGGTGCGTGGTTGTTGCTGGGTGATATTGCTCCACTAACAATTTATGTAAAAATTAACGAGAATAATAAACAAGAATATATGAGAATTCTTCTTTTATTCGAGTGACTAATCGGGGTACAATCATGGATATTTAAAAAATAAATCTTCATAATCTAAAACTGCTAATAGTGAAAATCTTGTTTTGAATGGATTTGTTCCCACATGATCACTTTTTTTCTTATGTAAGGAATATAGCTCCTTTTTATACTAAACCACTAAGTAAGGTAAGTGACAAATCTTTACTCTTTCGCCCCTCGTCTCTTTGAAGGAGTATATAAATAAAAACTTCCGGAGGGAATAAATCGGTCTGTTCGTGGTACCTCTTTAATGTATTAATCCTTTTGATGAGGCCATAAATGTGAATACTTTGGCGGAGGTGGCTTCGAAGCGCTTTGAGAAGTAACAAATGGAGATTAACCATCTATCTTTACTTTGGCTGAGGCTAATAAGACTAAGTTAAAGCACCACCAAGAAAGAATAATGAGGAATAAAGAACAAAAATGGAGAAAACACCTACCCTCGCAGACTCCCCACACAACATGCTCACAAAACCATCATCCGAGAGGGCAGAAAACTTCGATACATCATAATCACTTATCACAGGGCGAAGTTTCTCCTTCGTAGTTGAACATCCGCAGCATCCCAATAAGAAAAATGCCCTCACGGTGATTGGTCCCATAAGTAAAGGAACATTTCCCCATGCCATGAAACTATCAGAAGAAGTATCTAGCGGACGCTTCGAGCTACTCCCTCCAAAAGCAAGAGGGGGGAACGGGCGACTATTGGAAGCATCCCTTACCTGCTGAGGATTATATCCTCACTTCTCACTAGAGACCTTCCATGAGAAGGAGTCGGGGAGAACGAGAGCGAGAAGAATTTCCTGAAGGATTTTCTTGAGAAGCCTTAAACCGACGCACCTCCTCCAAAGAAATCTTCTTGCCTACAAAGAGCAGCAATCACGTTATAAACTAGAAATCCCAATTACACAAAAATAATGAAACCTGTAAGGAAAGAAGAATACCGTCGAACAAGAGTCCTAACAAGTCATAAACTTGGTCGAATAACCCGGCCCCAGTAAAAGATATCTTGAGGTCATGGCTTAGGGATGAGGGAAGAGGAGAATCAACCCATGGAACACAAAGACCCCAACCGGAGTCGTGAACATACAGAACTCGCTCCTTCCACATGCCCCAAGAGGAAGTGAAACCCTCCAAGAACTAACAATTCTTGCTGGGATAAAAGTAGAAGAAAGAGTTCTTGACCACCTTCTTAATGGAGAACAAAGTATGAAAGGCTTCAAGAGAAGGATCTGGATCTAGTTGGCTAAAATGATGAAGGAACCCCAAGAAAAATGTGAAGGCATTAAGAGTGAATTGATTGATACTAAGATCCACGCTCCTAATAATTTCTACCAACAAAGGGTGAGCAAGAATGGTAAAACCCAAAGAGAAGTACACAAAATAAACCGTGAAAAAACTCGATGGAGGATGTTTTATTCTGTTCCCATAGGAAGGAAAAAGGAACTCAACTGGTGGAGAAGAATTATAGTTCCCCTCAAAAAAGCAAAATCCTTCCTAACTCAAAACACGTCCCACAAATCGACATCCATGATACGGCACCGAACCCTAGGGCCAGAGGAACATTCTCCCCCAACCTCGTCAGAGAATTTCTTATTCACAGCTTTAGGAAAAGAAGATGCAGACACAAAAGAAATAACTAGAGAATCAATAGGACAATCTAGAAGGTTATATATAGCTTCAATAACTTGTAAATCAAGACTATCTTCGTGCTCATTTAAAACAACTAGGTTTGGAGCATGAGAAGAATTTGGCAGAGGACGACATGGCGGACCCTCGCCCGAAGGAAGAAGAGAAAGGCGAGGAGGAACCCCTTGAACAACGAGCCGAGACATATCTCCTCAGCCTGCTAGTCGAAGCACTGCTGAGGACAAAACCTCAACTAGATGCCTCGACCAAGCTAGTCGAGGCCTCCTTGGCCCCCTGGCCTTAAACGTCCGACCCCTTCCCGGCCATGACGGACGCGACTAGAGCTAGGGGAGGACACTATCCAATATAATGGATTGATAGCAGACATAGACACTATTGGAAGTATTATGAAAAGTTAATGACTAAACAAAGTACGAAGGAAACAACAAATAGTTGCGAAATCAAAAGAGCAAATTTCACAAATTAAAGAGTAGATTTTCGGTTGGACATTCCAAGAATTAATGAAGGAATGAACTATGCTGAAATGAGGCTAAACACTAAGAGATGAGACACTCGGTGAAGATCAAACAACAAAAATTTTAGACAACCTAAACAATTCGTATATATACAAAAGCGAAGAAGAACTTTCCAAATTGATAACACCACGACTTACCAAGTTCCAATTCCCTTCCAAAAATATTTGGAACTTAAGGGGGTAGTTAATATGGTAAGATTAGTAAGTCAACCACATTGAAAATCTCCCACCAATAAAGACCTTAATCTTTGGGAGTGAAAGATTAAACCAAGCAATTATAGCATGATATATGGGATTATAGCCTCATCAGGGGATTAAACCATTAAAGAGGAACCCGCAAAAAGACTGCTTAATCTCCTCACAAAGTTTCCATCTATATACTCATTCAAAGAGACGAGAGGCGAAAGAGTAAAGACTCATCACTTACCTTACTTAGTAGCTTAGTATAAAAAGGAACTCTCTTACTAACATAAGGAAAAAGGTGATCATTTGGGAACAAATCCATTGTTCGAGGCCCGTGCCCAACAACGTGTTTAAAGCGGGGGGAGGGGGGTGGGATTTGTGGAGGGAGTTGATGTTGATGCTTAGCGTATATCTCAAAAGTCTGCTGGTGCTTTGTCAGTAAGCTTATTGTTCTTTCACCCAGCTGATTGGAATTGAATGTTAGACAAGTGTGTTGGTGTTTTGATAGTTATAAAATCTCATCGCTTTTCTTTAAAAGAAATTATATTTTCCATTGCCCAACTACATATTGACGAAGAAATGGCCACAACGCCCATGAAACTAATAAACTTCTTAGTTCTTCGGAAATTAACATGTCTATATACATAAGTCATTAAAATTTCATAGTATAAATTTTATTTAAATAGAATAATTAATTTTACTATAATTTATTCTGCAAATCTTAAGTAACCCACAACCGATAGGCCGATGGTTACACTTTTTTTTTTAATAGGAGCGGTTGTTATATCATTAAATACATTTAATTCTATGACTCATGTAATACATGGATAATTTGAATTTAAAATCAACAAATTCATCAAAAGAAAACAATAAAATCATAAACTACTATAAAATAGACATATAAGTTACGTTCGTATGATACAAATCCATGATCGTTTGGTGAAATAAACCAACATACTTGAATTCATCAACAATAATATTCAACAATGAAAAGATAAAACAGAAAAAAAAAAAAAAAAAGGACCTTACATGAAAGCAAAATTAGGTAACACACACTATATATCTAAGCATTATTACAACGGATTCTCATGAGGTTTTCAATAATTATAAATACTCCTTCATTATTTAAAAAGTTACAAAGACTTCCCTAAAATTAATGACCGTCTAACAAACACATCTCGTAACAACCCATTGTAGGGATTTATTTATATGTCAATCCAAGGGGTATTTATAATTTTTCAAACAACGAAAAGATATCTAGATTATGACAAAAACTGGCCCATTGTACTTTATCCTGTTAAGTAGGAGAGAGTTGATAATGGAATGCATGAACCAAAATACCCTAATATACGTATTTCTTCACCGTTTCTTTAAATTAATTTTGAATCGGTAATTCTTTGTTCCTACATATTTAACATTAATTCATTTTATCAATTTTAATTAATTATTTTTTTTATGTTAAGAGTGTAAGATGAACAGAGTTGTGTATTGTTATATAGTTTGAGACTTTTCTGAATATAAACAAGTTTGGAATGATTGAAATCCTCCCTTCAATTTAAATTGAGTTATGAAGAACTTTGGACTTTAATTCAATTTAAACTAAGTTTTGAAGAAGAGGTTGAGTTAAATTGAAATCCTCCCTTCAGTTTAAATTTTAAGATTGAAATTTTAAATTAAATTCTAAGATTGAAATCCTCCATTTAGCTTAAATTGAGTTATGAAGAAGTTTGAGCTTAATTTATTATTTCTGATTCAACTTAAGCTGAGTTTTCTCTAATGCGGCTTAAAATTTATTGTCTCTAATTCAGCTTAATTGAACGAAGAAAAGGAGAAGCATATGGATTTCCTTTCTAAATAATATAACTACATTGGAGAAAACTGAATTGTCCATTCCAGTATCAATGTACAATTCTCTACTTCCTATTGGTTGGATACTTTAAGAAGCTGGAAAATGCTGTGTTTTTTTTTTTTAATTGTATTCCAGGTATGAATTTTGAGATATTAAATGATAATCTTTCACCTTATATCTCTACCTCTAGAGTAGATTTAACAAAGTCAATCTACCAACCTCAGGAGGACGAAATTCAACAACTCTGGATGAAACAGATCCATCTCCCAAATTAAATAATATCAACATGAGTACAGACATAATGGAGGTCGATAAAGATGAGGATACTTCATTATCGAAGGCCAAAAGATAAAAAAAATCAACCATTTGATTAGAATTTAAAGATGTTAAGGATGCATATGACATTGTAAAGATCTCTTGTAACCACTGCAAGAAGATATTTGCGAAAAGCGTAATCCAACAACTTGGTTGCCCACACTTGCAACATTGTACCAACCATCTCAAACAAAAGCTATGAAGGAAAGAGAGAATTTGATGCAAAAATAGCTTGGTTGTATGCCCAGCAATGTTGATCCAACATCATATCCATCTTTTCAAGATGGGAAGTTTGACATGGAAGCTATGAAACAGTCACTAGCTCACTAAATAATGATGCATGAGAAGTCTTTCTCTGAAGTGGAAGAAGAGAATTTAATTTATTCTATAGAAGCGGAATGCCTGAGTAGAGAGGAGTTTCAAGGACAATAGCAAGGACATATTGATTCAATGTTTATGAGGGTGAGAAAAAAAATCGAAGAACCTACGGGAAAAAATAAATAAAATTAGTCTCACGACTGATTGCTGGAAATCAAGAAAACAATAGATGGTGGTAACTGAGCATTGGATCGATCAAAATTAACAACTACAGAAACGTGTACTCAACTTTGTTCACATTCCACCTCGTTCTCGAGGTCTTGAGATCACTGATGCTATTTGGCATTGCTGGAAAGATTGGGATATTCAAAGTAAAATTCACACAGTGTCTGTTGACAATGCTTCTGCCAATGATTCTGTCATTTACCATCTGAAGATTTATGCGCAAAGAAAGAAAAAGTTATTTTCTGATGGAAAATTATTTCGTGCCAAATGTTGTGCTCATATTTTGAACCTCATGTGTCAAGATGATATTTGTGAAATTAAAAAACATCGTTGAAGTGAAACGTGACAGCATAGAGTATGTTTGGGGATCAGATGCAAGGATTTTGTTATTTTTTGAAATTATGAAATAATTAAACTTGCTAGAAGGAAAGTTAGTTGATAATTATCGAACGAGGTGGAACTCTGCACACATCATTTCTGGGAGTGACTAACCAACTGCAAACTTGTTTCGGAATGCAGTCAGCTCAGCGAAAGTGTTATTAGATGAGAAGTCATTAGACAATGGTGGTCTTATTCGAGATATAGTTGAAAGAATGAAAACCAAATTTGACAAATATTTTAGTGAGACTAATTTGTTGATGTCAATAGTAATCATTCTTGATCCAAAGTGCAAGATGAAAGCGCTTGAGGTTTGTTTCCCTAAGTCTATTCTTTCGAGAAAAATAGATAGAAAAATTAGATTTATTCGCAATTCCTTGCATGAAAGCTATTCTGGGTAGGCACTGATATACGATGATGAAGGTGAGTCGCGTCGGCAAATGCAAGGGGACAGTTCTCAAGGTCAAAGTACTAGTAATATTGAAATATCATGAGGTTGGTCTTAATTGTAACAACTGCCTAATGGAGTAGGTTGGGGCTAGATAAGGCATAATTTATTAAATAAATAATAAATAAATAAAATAAAAAAATAGAACGAACTTTTTATTTATTTTATGGTAATTTTGGATTTATGAAGACATACACCAAAATAAAAACTTTCATTCTACTTATAACACTATTATGGGGTTGACTCCTATCTTAGGTATATGTTTAGTCAAACCCTAGTTCAATTACATAGAAACAGTGAGTAGAATGCACCTCAAACTCTACAACACTTCTCTTCCTTTCTCTATGTGTTTCATCAAAAGCTCACAATTGCGTTGGCACTGTTGAATTGTAGGTAAAGAAGCCCAAGTAGAAACTACCGACGACAGTGAGATCTCATCCACACGAGTTGTAGAAGTAATTTACAGCATTAAATTCCTTTAGGATGTGTTAATAGTGAATTCCTTGTATATAGAGAACTTACAGAAAATTTGAATTGTAATCGTATAAATTTATATGCATGGGTATATGTGATGATAAAACCGTAAGCGAGCGAGGATGAATTTGCAAGGCTCTGTTCTGCATAATTGTAGGTTTGCCTCTTACAATAGAATATGGATGTTGCATGTTGGGGGTTGAGGGTTAAAAGGGATTCATTAAATTTTAGTTAGTTTTTTGAAAACAAAGGTGCAATAGAGAGGGTAGGAGAGAAGGGTCATTAAATTATAGGAATGATTAATAGTAGGTTAATTAAGTTTGGTTAATGAAAATCATGGAAAGAGGATATTCATTAATTGGCTAAGGATAAGATGTGCACTTATTAGTAGTAAGAAGAATATTTAATTTTATTGAGAGGAGGGTAAAACTATTATAGAATATACATATCTCGTTAAAATAATTAGGAGTAAATTACAACTACCTCCCCTAAGATTTGGCATAATTACGTTACCCTCTCATTGTTTGAAATTTTACAAATATCTCCCTCGAATGGAAAATAATTATGTAGTCCCTAGATGGTGAAATGCACATTACTATTTTACCCTTTTTATTTTTTTTTAAATTAAAGTATTTGAAAAAATATAAAAAAAATTGAGGGTGGCTGAAAGAAATAATCTATAGGGAATAATAATTCATAAAAATATTTTTAAAAATTATAAATATATATATATATATATATATATATAGGGTTAAGTTGGATTCCCTTCCTTATCATAGGGTTAAGTTGTCCAAGACTCAGTCTTTGTGGACTGATGAGGAACTTAGAAAGATGTTTGACATCCACTATGTCTTTTGTCGTTGACAACATGGATATGTGGTTCGACGCACTAGGTCAAATGTTGTGTGTGCTTTAAACATAACAATGGATATCTGGAGTGTATCAAGAAGACATTGCATAGCAGTCAAGATTACTGTTTAGTACCTAAATAAGGATAAAAGAAATGTTCTTGATGCAAGTCAATGGAGAGTTAATTCTGGAAGGTTATGGCGATACTAATTTTTAGTTATATGCGAATGGTGACTAGTCTCAATTTGAATGTACATTCAGACTTAATGGTGATATGGTGGCTCTGGAATGGTTTCAAGTGGGATGCCACAATGGTTTTCACCATCTAAGTCAAATGTATAATGACTTTAATGGTTGCTCAGGAAGTGTTTTGGATGAAAATCCACATCAAATGGTTGAATGTGGAGCCTAGCACAGCCAAGCCAATAGTTACCTGGAGGATAATAACTAGGCAATGGCACAAGCAAAAGGGCCGAGATCTCATCACAAATCCAAGAAATATTCTTAAACGCCACCATCAGTTTGGAGCGATGGTAGGAAGAGCTGACGTGCGGTTGGACCGCATCATTTCGGCAAAAAATATGGTAGACCTGTGAGACCGAGCAGGTATCATAGATTGCTCACTCAGATAGGTTTGAGGGATATCGATGATTGGCTTTAGGTCAAGTGGGAGATTGTTAGAAATGATGACCAGAAAGCCAATTGAGTTGGCTGTTTTAGGAACCATTTAGCAATCTTTATAAATGTGATATTATCTTGATAAATGTAGTAAGCATTTATCACTGGCACCATGTGTTTGTTGTGCTTACTATTTACATTGAATAGTATTTTAACGTCACAACAAATGCCCACAGACCAATTGAATAACCCATGTAGTTGGGTTGCGCATTGGATGGAAGTTATGAAACCAACTTCTGAGGATTGGTCTGAACGTTTCAAGTCGAGGACCTCGAGACTGGGCATCAAGAGTCCTATAGATACTTGCACTAAATATTACATTCATTGGATGAGTGTCGTGTTTCATTGGTGACAGTCATGGGATGTCTATGCAATTTTAGTAGATTAGTTGACAAGGTTGTTAACTGATTGAACTGACTCGCGGGAGTCGCCATATGGAAGCCTTGGAGGCTTGGTCGATATGACTTGAATTCCCGACTCCAATGGTACATGATCAGTCCTTTGACTTGAGTCATGGTAGTCGCATGCATATGATGGCTATATCTTGGATTTGAAAATAAATGACTGGGTCTTCAATATGGTCATTATAAGCCTTGTCCAGTGTAGTCGGATTATGTATTGAGGATGGTAGATTTCAAGATAGAATCCGTCCCCTATCAGTATATGATAAATATATCTCCTATGCACTATGAGATGGTTTAGACTCTCTAAGTCTATGGCCATAGCGATTGGTCAAATAGGAAATGATTTTTTTTTTCGATCAATAGAGTAAACGCATCTGAAGAATTCAGCATAGTTGGTTGGTTCAGGATGAGAACCGATGACCAATTCCATGCCCTAGACTAAAGCCTGGAGATGGTCGATGGAAGGACCGTACCTGTACGAAACTTGAGACTCTAAATATTCACGCCAATATTCACCTAGTCTCTAGTGCCATGGACCATTGCTAGACGACTATCCATGATGACGGGCGTTTTCGATTAATGGTTATTTAGAAATAATTATTTAAATTAAATTTAATTAATTATTTATGTTGGACACAATGCCCAAGTCTAGTTGAGGGTGAACCTAATTAATCACACACAAATCACTATGGAATTGGTGGAATTAATTCGAGAAGAAACGAATTAATTTAATTGGATAAATTAATTCAAGGAGAATATATAAATATTTGGATCATTTATTTAATAATCCATTTGATGGATGACTCAAGAATTAATTAATTAAATGAAATTAATTTTGGGCTTAACACTTTTAAATTAATTGGATTAATTTATTAGGTTTGGCTTAATTAATTGATTGGATCAATTAATTAGAGTTTGAGCTTAAATTTATTTAATTGAATTAAATGAATCTTTAGACTTAGTTGGGCTAAAATTAATTTAATTAATTATTGTCCAATGAATTCTGGTTGGACTTAATTTAATTTGATTAAATCAAGCTCGATCCATACTTGAAGTCCAAGCCCATTTGAGGGAGGTTGGAGCAAGTTAAGAAGGATTTGAAACTCCTCACCATGATGAAGATAATGGAGTTGTTATTTCATCTTGGTTGAAGATTATATGCATGTGTGTGTATAGCTTGCCTTGGAGATAAATTTGGTAGTTATTGAATTTTGAATTCAATTATGGGTAAATTACATTTTTTGACCCATAAGTGGACCTATTTCTAATTTTGATCCCACACTTAAGCCAATTCTCACATTGAGTCCCATATGTGTTTCTTTTTTTCAATTTGAGGATCATTGAGGGATTTCTGTCCAATTGATAACGGCAGCTGCTCTCCCCATCACTTGTTAAATGTGGAGGGACAATATGGAGATTTGGAGGGAAAATCAGCAACTTGGTGGGAAAACCCATTAAATGATCTTCCTTCTATTTAAGTCCTATTTCTTCATTTCTCTCTTGCATTAGTAGGAATAATGTCACAAAATTTGGCTGCTAATAGAGAAGTTTTTTGTCATTGCAGAAGAAGATTCAACCAAAACAATACTTAAATAACACCATAAGTCAAGATACAACCAAAAAATAAACTAAAACAGTTTGTCTTCGTTGCATCTGTGCAATTTTCTCCTCTATTCTATTTAATTTTCGAAGCAATCTGGATATGATAACCTTTGGCCTTGCACACATCAGTGGGTCTTCCTTAAAAAAGAAAACCACACCGGTGTCTTTTTCTCGTACACCCAAAAAACCTCCTACCTAGGTTGTTGTCAATCCGTGAGGTTTTCAAAATTACAAGCCTTCCACAATGACAAAGAACTTCTCTATTAGCAGTCATATTTTGTGATATTTTTCCTACTAAATGCAAGAGAAAAGTGAAGAAATAGGACGTAAATTGAAGGAAGATGGTGTAATGGTTTTCCCCACCAAGTTGCTGATTTTCCCTCCAAATCTCCACATTTTTCCTCCACATTTAATAGCAAGTGACGGAGACAGCAGCTGCAGTTATTAATTGAACAGAAATCCCTTAATGGTCCTCAAATTGAGAAAAAAAAAACACATATAGGACTCAGTGTGCGAATTGGCCTGAGTGTGGGATCAAAACTGGAAACAGGTCTACTTATGGGACCAAAAATATAATTTACCCTTCAATTGTATGTAATATACAAAACTAAACACATATCCAACATAACCAATACAGAGCCAGAAAATTTTGCTGAATTTCTCTCTCAAAATATTCTCTTTTGTTTGTTTTATATTGAATTGGATTCAAGTTAGAATATAAAACAATCCAAACGCACTAAACAATAGTGTTTGTTTGGAGTTGTTTTTCTTCTTGTTTTTTGTTCTATCTAGTAGTAGAAAAAGAACTATATCTATTCCTTAGTCTGTGCGGACAACTTAGAGGAATTCTAGTTTGAATTCTCAAGTGAACGGAATGGGAGAACGTAAAGGGAACAACTTGCATTGCTGCTCAACTATAGAAAAAAAAAAAAAAAGGTAAAGTTTCATGTTTTGTTTCTATGCTTTTTGTTTCATCCTCATCCTCTAGCCACTTGTCTAGCATGTTTATATGTTGATTATTATACTTTTGACAAACACCAAACGCCCAGAAATTTCAAAGGGAACACCCCTTTGAACCATTTTAATTTTATATTACACGCTTTCGCCACGTTCCCGGGCCGAACCGATTCTTTCATCTGAGAGTCTGGAAATGTGATAATTTCTCTTGTTTAGAAGTTTTAGTATTTCAAGTTATTTATATCCATATATCCACATATAACAGAGTAGAGAAACCATAATTATTCTTGAATTATACAACTTAGTGATATGCTCATGGCCATTAGAAAGTTAATGAAAGGAATGAGTTCCGACCCTTAAGCAGGTACAAAAATTGTTCTGGACCCTCTCAATCGGGTTATATATTGAGGCTCTGATGAGAGGTACAAGTCATTTGAATCCAAACCTATGAGCACACACAAATAATATAATATGGCTAAATAAGTGGGAGGATTATTATACATTATAAAAGGCATATTCTCATGCACCGTTTTTCTTCATATGCATTACTTGGTTGCATGGTAGCTTACTTTATTTATAACATTTTCTTTCGTCAGCTAACTTACAATTTATTATCACTCGCGTCTTTTCCCAATTTTTAAGTGTGCCCTTGAACTAATACCTCAGTAGAGGAAAGGAACCACTTACTAGGCAGTCAGTCACTCACAACATATGAACCTTGCAGATGAGTTAGAAGAGGGGAAAGATGACGAACAGTATTGGGGCTAGTGAACCAAACAGAATGTCATTGATAAAAATATCATGACTTCTATTATTAGTTTGGCTTTCCCTACTCTTCCTTTAGTATTATTCAAATTTGTAATAACTAAGCACTGATTTTTACTAGTTGTTGAGACATAATCGCTTTTAAATAAAGGAAGGGATCGAGAGCTCTTTCAGATTTAGCTGATTTATTGAGGTGGTTTAATGTTTTGGGTCCTAGAACTCCGCTGTTGGCATGCTCTCAATGAGGGGCGTGACAGTTTTAGTGGTATCAGAGCCCAGATTATATACTTATATGCATGGGTATATGTGATGATAAAACTATAGGCGAGGGGGGATGAATTTGCAAGGCTCTTTTCTGCATAATCGTAGGTTTGCCTCTTACAATAGAATATGGATGTTGCAGGTGGGGGGGGGGGGGGGGAGGCTTAATTAAATCTTAGTTAGTTTTTGGAAGAGAAAGGTGCAGTAGTGAGGGTAGCATAGAAGGGTCATTAAATTATAGGGGCGATTAACAGTAGGTTAATTAAGTTTGATAGTAGAAATCATGGAAAGAGGATATTCATTAATGGGCTACTGAGAACATGTGGACTTATTAGTAGTAAGGAAAATATTTTAATTTTATTTAAAGAAGGGTAAAGATATTATAGAATATAATCTCGTTAAAATAATTAAAGACTGATGAGAATTGGCTTTGAGTTATTCCAGGACACGAGGTAAGTGGATTCTTCCTTCTATTATGTGGTTAAATAATTGTGTCAAGCTAAGACTAAATATGTATATGTGAAAATTATCAATCCTGCAAGGTGCTTCGCATGTATTAAGTTATTGATGCTTTTTCATCATCGGACTTTTCTTATCTAATCAAGTCATATATTGTTTAATATCAAATACTTCACTGCATTAAAAGCGTACAAGTAATATAATTGAATTGTGGTATCAAACTTAATCTGGCCAAAATGATAAATATTACTTAGACAAAGTACATGTTGAGTGTTACTTTGCAAATGAACCATATTCCCTCTTTTTCCCGGAATTGCTCTCATAAATAGGAACAGAGGTGAGTGCATGTGTGTCTGTCATTTGTTTTTGAGAGCTTGAAAATGTGATAGTTTCTCTTGTTTTTGAAGTTTTAGTATTTCAAGTTATTTATATGCATATATCCACGTGTAACAGAGTGTAGAGACCATAATTATTTTTGGATTGTACAACTTACAGTTATGCTCATGACTATTAGAAAGTTAATGAAAGGAACGGGTTCCAACTCTTAAGCGGGTTAAAAGTTGTTTCGGACCCTCTCAATCAGGGTAAAGATTGAGATAAAGTAAAACCCTTAAGAGGGGATAAAATTTGTTCTGTACCCTCCTCAATCAGGGTTATAGACTGAGGCCCTGATCAGAGGTACAAGTTATTGAATCTAAACCCATGATCATACACAAATAATACAATATGGCTAAATAAGTGAAGTATTAGATCGTCCTTATTATATATTATAAAAGGCATATTCTTGTGCATCATTTTCCTTTATATGTATTACATTTATAACCTTTTCTTTCATCAGCTAACTTATAATTTATTATCACACTTGTCTTTTCCAAATGTTTAAGTGTGCTCTTGCACTAATACCTCAGTAGCGACAGGAATCACTTACTAGGCGATCAGTCGCTCACCCACTTATGAATATAGCAGCTGAGTTAGATGAGGGGAAAGATGACGAACAATATTGGAGCTAGTGAACCAAGACAGAATGTGGAAGATAGAAAAAAACTCGTGCTTCTATTATTATTTGGCTTTCCCAACTCTTGCCTTATTATTTGATCAAATTTTGTAACAGCTAAGCACCAATTTTACTAGTTGTTGAGACATAACCACTTTTAAATAAGAATGAAGGGATTGAAAACTTTTTTGGATTTAGCTAATGTATTGAGGTGGTTTAGTGTTTTGGGTCCTAGAACTCAAAGCACCGCTACTGGCACGCTTTCAATGAGGGACGTGACAATGCCGACTTTTTTGAGTCAGTTTAATCTGTTCAACCTCCAAAATCAGAACTTGATATGTATCTTAAAAAAACTTATTATTCATTCAAGAAAGACAACAAAATTGAAAAGGAATTTGATGTTTTAGGATGGTAGAGAGCTAACTCGATCAAGTATAAGTCTTATCATTTATGCCACTAGATATTCTTGCTATACCAATTATTATCGTTGCTTCTGAGGCTATTTTAGTGCCGGAAATAGAGTCATTGACAAGTATTGTGTTTTATTAACGTTATTAATATGTGGAGGAGATTGATTGAGAAAGCGCTTTTGAGCAATAAAAAAGACATGTACTATTTGATTGTGATTAATTTTATATTATATCATTACTATTGTTGGTTTGGTACTAAAATTTATTGAATGTAGAATAACAAGAAAGCGATGCATGTAGTCCTCCAAGTGTTGATGATGCTTTTGAAATATAATGTTTTTGGTGAAAAAAAATGTATATATTTTAATTTGGTTTGAGTTCTTTTTTTTTTTTAATAGTAAGTTATTTCATCCTTAACTATTTTTTTATCTCAAAATATATTTTTAACTTTGATACAAAAAGATTTATTCTGTTGAGGATAACTTTTTTTCTCTTTTTCATATTTTTCATCTACTTAAAGATCTTTGTATATTTTAGTTGGAATTTTGATAAATGTGAAGAGCACCAATTGTTGATGCTCATATTTGATTGCAATTGTTGATGCTCATGTGTGATTGCAAAGTTATAGCTTTTTTTATTATTTGAATGGATTGCTCGTGACTTACTCAATGATTGGACTGATGAGGTTGTAAGATTTATGTGGAGTGAATCTACTGATATTAATTTTAAAAATGAGTAATAATATAGGACTTTAGTTACCTCTCATTGTGATTATACAAATTATTCTTCAATTATCAATTTCCTTTCGTCGTATTATTTCTTTTCAGTCTTTTTGTGAATGTTTTCTTCTTGATTCTTATTTAAATTTTTTAACAATATATTCCAAATAGTACAACAATCCATATTTTTTTCAAATCCAAAGATTTTAAAAAAAAAATTAATTAAGCTCGAAATTGTGCCTATATTTTTCAACTCGGCGAGCTCGAGCTCAAATTTTTGGACAAGCTCAACACATTTGCACCCTAATTTATGTTTCTCTTTTTACTATGTTAGATAAATATAATAAAAAAAATTAAATAATGCACATGAGGCGAACTTACTTTAATCACTAAATATAATAAGTTTCCTCATTTCTTCTGGAATGTAGAAGAGGAAATCCTCCTTGCTGAAGAAAAGCCCTGTTGTGTTATGCAATCTTCATACACAGAAAAGATCCGATGGGCAATGCTGTAGTTTTTGACAAAATTAACAATAATAATCAAAGGTAAAAATAAGTTGATGTCCTAACAACAATGCAATGAATTGTATATTATCACCAGATAAAATGGTTGGTTGTGTCCACAATAATACAATGGTAAATCTTTAAGCATAATACACGTAATTTCCCTATTAAAACATCACACATCTGGTAGCTATATCGAAAATTTAATTGTTTTCAAATTAAGTTACAAATTTTAAGACCTAAGAAACTATAGACACCTTTCTAACAAAACTTTGTGGAACTTGTGGACTGGACTTTCTTACCAGGGCCATTGAAAGAATTTTGTAACTCGATAAATCCCAGAGGCCGAAACTCCGGGTCAACTTTTTTGAGTATAATCAGCCCAGGAAGAAAAGAGTATGGGAGTTCAAACAGCACATACCTGTACAGCAATTCCATGTCCAAGCCACAGCTTCTTGTTCCCAATTAAAATGCCATTTCAACAAATCGGAAGAACATGTAAAAAGACTTGAAGCTTCAACAAGAGACAATTTGTAAACCATGACTGAATTAGGTTGGGTCGCGGGAGTAACTAAACAGACAGCTTTGAATCTGCTAATCGTGCAAGAAAGCAATAGATGAAGCGTTTTCGAGCGCAAGTGTCACTACACTTGATACTTCAACAGCTTATTCTTCACATGTGGCTCCAAGGAGGACATGCATTGTTCCCATGCTCCATTCTTAAGCATCTGCCAAGGTTTCAAGAAGCATTATTTTTTAATCCCTTTCGAGTAACCACATGCACAATAGAAATACCTTCGTTCAGTTGCAAACACCATACTTGGGACCTAGGGGACTGACATATGGACTGGCATAACAAAGGAGGGGGCAAAGTGATTTTTGGCTAATGAGTCTCTGCTCTTTATCAAACTACCAAAAGACTGCATTCTTCATCCTCCACCACCATACTGCCTATGTGGCACGGATAGCTGGAAAGCTCCATTTCGGTTTTAATTATACTATTTTAGTCGGTGTCTCTCCACGCCCCACCCACCCCAACCCACCACACAGGAACCCATAAAACCAAGGGCTTAATCCAAAGGAGTTACTATGTCCATATTGTAAAGCGGAATTATAGTCCTATGAAGCAAAACAGATAAACAAAACCCAAATCTATTACTGACTAGGTTACTTTCAGTTTCTCATACCATAGGCTTTGGAACTTATTTAATTAATAATTCCAATGGTTCTTTTTATTTATTAAGAACAGCCAACGTGGTTCCCCAAGTCTTCAATTCTGGATACAACCATGAGATAAGGATGTCATAGTTGTAAATTCATTCTTTAACAAGATTCTATATCTATCTTCTGTGAAAGTAACCAATAGAGGCCCACAGCCATAATCAATAGGGTTACAAACATGTAGATAAATCAAGGAAAAAAAGAATCAGTATGAAGCTGCTCACTTGTTTATAGCCATGCAACACCTGGCAGACTTGATTGTGTAGGTCCTCACTCCTTATTTCCTGTTAAGCAAACTCAATGTGAGAAAGGAACCAACTTTTTTCCGTCTTCTGCCAAAAGAAAGGAAGCGACCTGTTTGATAATGCATCACTTACATGCCAACTTGCAACAGCCTTGCACATGAAAACAAGAGAGTTTAAAGCCCCAGATGGATTTGCTCTCACCTGCAAGCCAACAGTAATACATCGTGAAATGATAACCAAAGGTGGTGATGGCAGAGTAGTACAGGCTACAAGAAAAGCAAAAATCTTACCATTGCGCATAAACCTCTGAAAGCTTCTTCCTTCTCTATGTCATCACGTATCCTATCTCAAGCCGACAGATAATTAGATAGACTGATCAAATCAAGTTTTCATTGTCCAAGAAACAGATGTTAATTCATGATATTAAAGCTAATATCAACTCATAAGGCATTGTGCCTATAGACGCATTCACAACAATGCAGATGTGTTCCTAAAGTTTTTCCAATTAATATGTTAAACTTCTTATTCAGCATGCATCAGACAGAATATTTGGCTTTGACATGTGCACTTAGCTTTTTCCTCTTTAATATGATGCAACTGCCTTAAAAGTTAGCTGAAGGCATAGAACAGCAAGAGTGAGAAGGAAGTAAAACTTACATAGACAAAGCAATACACCATGACTGCATGAAATGCTCCATGTGTGGTGAGACCAGCTCCGGACAAACCCATGCAAGTCTTCCAAGTGTGATGGCGCTATTTTCTATGAGTGATTTGTTCAGGCCCTGAACAATCAAAACCGGAGCTATGAGAAAACAATCCAGTGTGCATGGCATGATAATTGAATGGATTGACCAAACAATCCAGTGTGCATGGCATGATGCTACCCTTGATTCTCCAATTAGATGGATTGACCAAACAACTACATGATACTACCCTTGATTCTCTGATTAGATGCATGGCTCTAGAACCCAATTCTACAACAAATACAAGTCCAGAGACAAAAATAGTTCCAATATCTCATAATAAAGTAGCATTGTATCTCTCTTGTCACTTTGCAGTTTTGCACATTCTATCTTGAAATGGTTTGATTTGAAAACCATGGCCAACTTTATTTAAAAATTTTCCAAAGCATCATAATATCAGTGTTTTAGTGAATTGATGAAGAAGCCAGGCGGCATGACTAAAGCCAAATCACTTTCAAACCAATGCCACAATGTTAAGCAACATGACCCACACTTCATCAATACATCATCTTGAAGCTCGAGTAACAGGGCGAGAATACAATTCAATCGAAGGTGCATATAGTAGGGATTTAGGAACTAGCTCCCAGTGCACCCAAAATCTTACAAATGAAAAAAAAAAAAAAAAAAGAACATTTCTTTCAATCTGACCATCAAGAATCCATTAAAATAAAGGGTTAATTACACTTAGGCACCCTCTAATGCGAAATACACTTTTCCCCAAAGTTAAAAAATTGCACTCACACCCCCTCCAAAAATTCTCTCGCCCTTTTGTTAGGGCGTAAGTGTAATTTCAAACTTCTTTGGTGGCAAGTGTAATATTGTATTTACAGAGGGGGTCTAAGCGTAGTTAACGGTAAAATAAAACCAGATGTTAGACTCTCCCAGCTGGATTAATTTATTTTAACAAATTATGTCCAACTTCAGTCAGTCAAAGATAAATCTCAGAAAGAGTACCACGCACCACCATTATGCAGATTGCTGAGTATAGCACAAGCAAGACGTTAGAAGACAAACAAGCAAAAACCATGGGTAATTACCTCAGGATGTTGAAGTATTGGAACCAAGCATGAGACTACAGTCAGGGCTACAGGAGAAATCTCCTTGTGAACCTGAAGTTTAAAATATAAAATACTAAATGTCAAACCTCATCTAATAAACGAAATGCAAAATAGAGTACAAATCTTTCTACCACACATTTGGAGTTGAAACTAGAAGATTCCACCGAACTATTGTTGAGCACCAGAATGAGTCAACGACATCAAAGTAGCAACCGAAAACATATAAATAAAAGAATTGACAATCAGATAATGGGAGCCAAAAAGTGGAGATATGAAGAAAGTTAGAATTATATATTTTTAACTGGTGCTAATTCATACGAGACATGAAATTAGAAGTAATGTTCCAACATAAAGGAATTTGTTATCTGAAGAGTCAAGGATCTAAACACACATTTAGTTACTATGCATATATGTATGTTAGATCTAGTCTATGCGAATTACTTCCTTACTTCCTCTTGAATTACCAAAACTGCTGTTCGGTCACCCATAATGTTGCAATTTCATGCATTATTCATTTTTAACAGTTATCCAGTAAATCAGTAGCATGAATCTAATGTGTAGCTGTTCCTACATACTACATCTGCAGCAACATCATTTAATGATCTTACCTTTTTGAAGGTCTTACATACTAGACCCAGGGAATTATGTCCCTTTGCAGGTTTCTCTCTACAATAATCCCAACTACTTTTTCAACCTCTAGAATATAAAGCTCCTCAGTGTCCACTAGAATAAATGAAAGTGTGAAAGATCAAAACGTCAACCGCGACTCCAGCAATAGGAGACTTGGATCAAACCCTACGAAAACTCACAATGTACGGGTATATTTGCAGTTGAGATTAGATTACTATTCTCCTAAAGCAACCACTCAACAAGAGAAAATGAAACAGAATAAGTTGCCAGCATGCCTGCACTCTACTTGACGGAGATTTTACAACTGTATACATTGTTCAGTGAACCTCAGAGAAAGTTTCTATGTGGATCTAGAATATTCAATGGAGCCAAATACAACTAATACAGTGGGGCTGAGAACAAAAAAGTATAAATGTCCACAAACTCACTTCCAGCTAACCATGGTTTTTCAGGTTGAGGTTAAGCATGAGAGCATGTCAAAACAAGCCAAATACCAAAAAAGAAGACAACAGTAACTTAAAGCAGTACAACATGCTAATGTAAGAGATACCAGGCTTGACTCAGAGCAATTACCTATTATCTAATCAGTTCAATATGCTGTGGAAAAGGGACCATACCTTTATTGCTAGTTCTCCTATAGCCCAACATGCATTATTTGCAACAGACGCAGTTTCCTTGAGCTTCGGGGTGTTCTGATGAGAGCATTTACTAATTAAATTATGAGAAATTGAAATTGAGTAACAAAACTACTTCCATTAATTCAGAATTGATGGTTTTACGTACCAATTGCTTTGCAGCAGTTTCTAGAAATTCAGCTAAACGAGGACGTAAATGAACTGGACAAACCTAATCAAAAAAAGAACCCTCAACATCTGATTGCATCAAGATATAGCAGCTGGAACATACACCCAAAGTTAAAGGGGGGAAGGCTCTCAACTGCCTTAAAAACACCACTTGGAGGACAAACCAATAACTCTAAGAAGCATAATCAGGTCAAGCAACAATAGGTAGCTTAGTAGTTGACCCAACACCAGAATAAAGTCATTCTCAACTTACTCTAGCAAGGTCTCCCAGCAGTGCAAAGGCACTTTGCCTGATGTCATAGGCATCATCCATACAACATTGCAGCAGCAAATCCCTTAAATTACTTTGTGAAACCTATAGTAAAGAAAGAAAATAAAAAGGGAAAAAGACTTTATGAACATTGGGAAACCTAAAATGCACAACACAAGGAAACATATGTAATTAACTCAAGAATACATATTCAGATGTTTCTATTTTAATTCTTAAAAAAGTCTTGGACTTAACTAGCAAAGAGTTTGGTCATACTATTACAAACTTATAAAAGAAAATTACTGTTACAGACTTTATAAAAAAAAAAAAGAGCCATACAAGGTAACCGCCAATGAGCAGAACCATGACATCAAACTTTTATGTAGAAATACAGGACGAACGAATATAGAGAGGACAAGGGCTTCAAATATCAGCAGCTTATCGTACCCACAATACCCAATAAAAGGTTCTTCCCATTTTTCATCCACACATCTATTTTTAGCATTCCTCCTAGCATCCTTAGTAAAGGAGCATCATTTACAACCTAACATATCCTCATATATTAGAGAGATAGCGCATTACAAAGATAACTTATCAACCAAAACTGAGTGGAAAAGCATGCTGTGTGGACATGAAGAATATGATGCAGTATGACATAAGAAGTTTTGGAAAATAAAAGTACCAAACTCTCTATTCCAGGACCAAGCCCCTCAGCAAGTCCAGAGAGAAGATCCAAACAGCACACAATGAACTCTTTATCATACTGTGCCCCAGCTGAAACAGGATCAACCTAAAAGCAAACCTTTGGTTTTCAGCCAAGAGATCAGAAATAAGTAAATGCATAAATTCTGTTAGTTCCCAGAATAGTAGTAAAAGAATACAGGCAGAATCAAAGATTAAATGTTTAAATAGAAAGGAACAACAAAGCTTCATTTCAGGAAACTATATTTGAGCATCAAGTTATGGAGCAGACAAAAAAGTGGTTATATGTTCACCATGCAGAAGTCGCAAACTTGGTAGCAATAAGAACAAGCAAACTGAGACTGGGATCAGAGGAAAATTAATAGAAGTCATGTTGAGTTTATAAGTCCAAATTGACATCATTTTCATTAAAAATAATAGAATGCATCAAGCACATTAACATTACTATATATGCACGCATAAGCAAATGAATGAAAATTCAACTATTGAGGCTCTACAGAAGATTTGCATGCCTGCTCGAGCAATTGTCTAGTGACAAAACAACAGACATGGAAAGAAGCAGTAGTACTTGAAGCCAGAACTACAGGATCAGGATTGACTGTTGAAGTAATACCAAAGTAGCAGAATACTTGAGCTAATGATTCAGTAGACAGATATCATGTCAATCAAAACCTTGGCTAGTTGTTGAGTCTGGATGATGATTATGCACCTCTGATACACTGGTGCTGCAAATTGTGAAAATCCGGTACCCAGTGCCTATAAAAAGAGCATGTTAATCTTCCATAAGACTGAAATGCATATTTGCAAAAGGAAAACTAGATACACAACACCACACAACACAATGCAAGAAGTCCATAGATAAAATGGTAATGACCCTTGTGACTGCTCATCATTAAGTAATTTAAACTCCTTAGACAGCTGTCACAAACACGCGATAGGGAAAAAGGTCTCCATGCTTTGTAATTCTTGTGATGAATGGTTGTTTTCCATCTTAACATGCAGGCAAAGAATGTTCAATATGTAAGATCCTAGTGCCCGTAATACTATCAGATAATAAAGTATTCATATCACATGGACTTGCAGTGCAAGACTTTTGTCAGTACTTCTGCAAGCTAATGGTCATAAAACCAAATAGACGAAATGCAACACAGTAAGAAAAATGTTCCATTTAATAAAAGCGACGACTATTTCGGAATAGAGCCAATTGAACCTTATGCCACCAGAACCAAGAAAAAATTTAAACTAGCACTTTCTTGTCACAGCAGAGTACACATGAAAAAATTTGACATGTTCAAGGATGACAGATACCTGTGCTATTGATGTAAAGCATTCCAACAGCGGGAAAATATCTTTGTCAGAATTCGAAAGCTGCTGCCACTTTGCAATCAATGGGGGCATCAAGATTTCAAGATAGGCAGGCTGCCATATTCAATATAATGAGACTAGCGATATTATTTGTTAACATAATGCTGAACAAGGGGAAAAGCTTGTTTAAAATAGAAACTAAAGCAAACCTTGAAGCCAACAAACACTGATCAGTGCAAACATGTTTAGAATAGAAAACATCTTTTCCTCAAGTGGTGATCAACAATAACATGTTTATAATAGAAATAACAGGGCACCTTTAAGCACATGTATGCATAATAATTTACCTGATTCAGTTCCCTGCCAACAGCATCTGCTAATGTCCCAATAGCATCATATACAATTCTAAGATTCCGCCTCTGCATACAGAGAAACCTATGAAAATGAGAAGCAACACAGAAAGGCAGCAGAATAGACACTGCAATAATTACAGGTGTTTTTTAGAGCCTAAACAAAGGTCTGGCACAGTAATGGGTGCTTTAACGCATGAACAAAGATTCTAATGCTCCTAACCAGATAACAAGAAGAAAGAAGAGGGAGGACCAGAAATGCACGTCAACCTGATATTTTCCAAAGGCCATCACTAAGTGTTGCAAAATGATATCCAACCGTGGTGCCAACTCTTCTGCGGCTTCCTGCATCTTACAAAAAGCCATTAGGATAAACATTTAATTAAAATTTGAACCCAATCACAAACAGTTTCCAGGAAGACAAAGGAGAAGATGAGGAAGGGGTAGATATTCGGGGTAGGGCTGGGGCAAACAGGGAGGCAAAAGAACCTCTTCAAGTGTTGCAAAAGCTGAACAAGCAGCCTCTTGCACCCTTTTATTATCGTCCAATATTCTTCGTAGTAACCCCATAAGAATTTTCTCGAATTGATCATGACCTTCTTGATGAGCAGTACCCTAGAACATGCAGAAACAGACAGCTCACAGATGATCTTTACATTTCACTACACAGTTGAACAAAAAATCATCAAAGTAATGCCATCATGGAAACCAAGCAAGCACCACAAAATAACAGAACATGGCAAGTAATTAGAAAACCAGAATCAATTTCAGTTACATGTTGGATGTCTGGAAAAATAGACAGTCCACTGAAAAAGAAGTATTAAGAGGCATGGTAATCTGACAGAAGATCATAAAATACAATTGAATAAATAACGAGAGCAGTCTCAAACAAAAATTTCAAAGTGAAATAAAGTTAACATTTTCTGATTCAAGCCACAATTGCAATGTCTATGTAACAAACTGTAGCTGTTGCCGAGATTATCAAATTGCTATAAGCTCGTATTTGATAATGCTGTGCCATAGAGACAGACTATTGTTTGGAATATGTTTTAAAGCATAAGGTGTTTCAAGTATACTGTACTACTTGTTCCCAGAATCCCACCTATTGTACCATGCAGACCCACGCATCAGCCTGACAACAGGAGAACTGCTCTTTACATGTATATTCATTTTATATGAAATGAAAAGGAGTATGGCAATTGAAGACACACTTAAGCCAAGAATCAAGCATGTCAAATTTGAAAGTTCCACTAATACTTGGAATTCTAAAGTGGCCCAAAATCCAGCAAGGTTTCAAGAATCAACTCAAATATCCACCACATGGTCCACACCTTAAGTGATAACAGCAATAGGTGCCCTCGTCTTCTTCACTAAGTGTTTCATTGCGTAATACACATATTTGATTATTGCATACAATCCTATTGACCCTCAACTTTGTGACAAGTATTGATTTCAATTATATGTGTTCAAACATCAATAAACAAGTAAGACGTTCTACAAACATACTGGGCACAGTTGTCACGGTTCTTCAAAATATTAAAAGAAAAGTCAAGATTGTTCTCGTTTTTCAAATGGAAAAAGAGGAATTATGATATATTACCTGAACAATGTATTTGCTGAAGCGAGACAGTGTCCAACAAGATATGCTTCGTATCAGAGGAAACTTGTCGTCTAAGAGTGGAATAAGAAATGCAATAATCTGCAGAAAAAAGAATATAAGCATCTATCTAGGGAAAACAGGTTAAAGAAAAAAGAACAAAATTATACTGATCATATTGAATCTGAATAGTACAGGATGATGAAAAGATACCACATGATAAAATTTGTTCCAATTGAAAATAAGTAAGCCTAAGTTATGCACAATCAGGATAATAATGCACAGTCAAGAACCATTAAGAAGCATTAGACAAGAAATATCGTGACAGGAAGAGGAATAGATTGCAAATATTCCTCACTTTTAACATCACAATCTATGAACCAGTAAATAGAATGATAGGACAAAGTTATCTGCAGTGTAAAGGATGATGGGAACATATACTTCACAATCACTATCAGTACTTCAAGCCTCATTTAAATAGTACATTCATTTTTTTAGACAGACCAAATGCTCAGATACAAAGAGAAATACCACGTTGCAGTTTATTTGGGAGAGGACTCAGAGGAGATCAAACAAAAGTGACCCAACAACCAATCTCTTAACTAAGTAATATCTTAAAATGCGCTAATTACGCCATCCCCAATTAATGACGGATTTTAGCAACTCATCCCTTAAGAAAATGAATCACAATGACCACTGTCTAACTAACAGACATAGTTCATAGTGACGTGACCCACATCTAATGCCATTCTATTAATTACTGAAAAAACAGAGCCAATACTGTAAATCCAGCTAAAGCTCTTCCATGTGTGCTACTTTGATGTGTGACCCTTTGTTGGTTTGTATTTTAAATGAGATATCATGTTCTCAATTAATAGAGGAAGATACATGGAGGAGAGTCCGGCAACCAAATTACAGGAAGGTTATTCGACTCCTTATAGGGGTTGAACGTGGTCGGACTTTGCATTTGCATGCTTTGCAACTATTGATTGCCAAAATCTAATTCATTTTGAGACAGTTCCTATAGATTGTAATTGTTTTCTTTTAACATCTTTGCAGTTAACTGTAACTTCATACTAAGATATACAAATTAAAGCATGCTACTTCATGCTCTCAGAATTATCATTTGCAAGATTGTAAATATCAAAAGAAAATGTGAATTGCAATCAAGTGACAGAATTCATAAAAATATTAAAAGCGAATTACAACTAGACCTCTGGATTTTCTCAACATTAACATGCACCTCCCGTTGGGCTCACCTCAGCGGAAGATGGATAACTTATAACCTTGCATTCACTATATTTCAAACTTTAGAAAATTACATTTACACCATCACTTGCAAGGGATTTATGACCTAAGATACATGAGTATGACCAGAGCTAAAATGGGAAATCATTCAAAATTGGAGATGGTATCACCATTTCCTATTGGGTACACTCAACCAGAGGATGTAATTGTCATATTAGTAAAACAATGAAGCCATCTAATTATCATTTCCAAGGGAAACAGTTGTGAATTATGGCAATTAACAGGAGACTCCGTAATTTAACCCTTCATATTTTTGGTGCATCCAGTTCACAATTGTGCCATAGGCTTTATAGCTCATTTCATTTGTCATATTCATTTCTGCTACTCTAAGATGTAGCATAAAATTACATTTGTCCAGTATTACTAAAAATTACCTCTGAGAGATGTGGATAGAGACCATTAATGCAACCCTCGCCTATTGCACCAAGAGCTAAAACTGCAGCTTCCCTGTCTTTCCAAGCTTCATCACCTGTAGCGGACAACTTTGCCTGCAAAGGAAATCAAAACATCAATGCTAAGCTTGAAAACCTTATCTACGAAGAATAAATCAGAGAATGGTGAACATAAATTGGAATAGAACAAAACAGAAGTATCTATCTTTCCATGTTCATCATGGCACACTATATTCTTCACCAGCGTCATCGTTAGCCTACAGACTATGACCTTTTTTTGGCCTTTTTTCAATCAATATAGGATATGAAAAAATGCATCTGATGCAATCAGTCCACCTATGTCTGTAGTTAGAAAGTAAAATAAGTAATCAGTGTATTTCGAGTCTTCATTTACTGACAGATACTAAGCCATTTCAAATTCTTGAAAATTATTATGCAGTAGATGAGTAAATGACTAAAAATTGAAAAAGCCACATTAGTGACATAAAGAAATTGACAGAGAGTGTCTTCAATATACACATCAAATAGCACAAACCACAACATAATCTCTGATTTGCAAGGGTCCTACTCTTCCATAGTCAAAATTAGTTCTTTATATATATCATACACCATCAATTCCAAATTTCTGTCTGAGATGGAAGAATAACAAATCAAAGCCCACAAGTGCAATTGAAATTGCCATTTGTTTCTCAGAACATCAGGGCAATGCAACAGTATTTGCAGCCTCCAATATATACCCACTAATTAACAGGACCATATCTGGCAAACTCTGATTGGAATTTCATAGAGAAAAAAAACATCCAAATTTTATCAACCAATCTTCAACCAGCAAATTCCAGTCAGGATCAAAAAGACAATATACAATCATGAATCAGGAAGGCAGAGCAGAAGCAAAGAGGAGAAACTAATAGACGCAATGACCATTCAACTTAACCACCTGAACAATGGGCATCAAGGTGGGCAAAATCTCATCTCCAAATACATTGGAGAGCAAATCTAGAGCAGCTGCACTGCACTTACGTAAATTCCAAACATTTACAATGTCATCATCCTGCAATCACAAAAGTGGAGAAGCTACATCAAAAATGTTATGCTAAAGACTTGAGAATAATACTAATTTAAAATCGTGAAGCAAAATGCAACACTGAAAATCTATTTATTGTGCAGATGGAATAAATATGAGATCATCCATTCCAGTCCAACCAGCTCCCGAGAATCAAGGACAAAATAATTTATATACCTCGTCTTCTACATCCTCTGACCCATGAAAACGTGATGAATGAAAACGAGGCTTCAAATCCTACACCATAATAATTGCTATAAGGAACATAGTTTATATCAGTATAGTATACCAACCCAATAGGCAAGAATTGCAATAGAACCTGATCTCGATCCGGAAGAGATCCATCCTCCTGCAAAGAAAATGACATAATGAATAAGAGACAATATATCACTCAAATAAGAATGAGTCAGAAATGAATCAAAAGTACCTCAGCTTCCAGAAGAGATTCATCATCATCAGCATAAGCCATGTTTGATAGCAAAATCTATTGAAGTACGTAAATACATTATTACATAAGCAATTGGCATAGCAACCAATTGGATAGAGTAACTAATCCATGGTATGCAACATACTGGTAAAAGACGCGGTAAAAATTCTCTCAGGTTTTCAGGAGGCAGTTCAGCTTCACAGTAAGCAGACCTGTCAAGCAAAGAGAGGATACTTAAGTTCAATAAGAGAGCTCATAATTCCAGAGTCGAAAGAAATGGCTGACAGAAAGCAATAAACAACATATTAAGATAAAAGTAGCAAATAAATGGGCAACAGATGAACTGAAATCCCTGCATTTATTTGCAAGATAAAAGTACCAACTTCTGGACATGCTAACAAATAGTAAACTTTTAGCAGTATTATGTCATAGGGATCCATCGGCATTAAATGTAACAACTTTTGGAACTCTTAAGTCTCAACCTATGAATTTAAAATTTGCTTTCTTAAATGTGTGGTGGGGTGTCTATTTACTTGCAGTCTTGGGATTGAGGGAACAGGGAACCTAATTGCTTTGATGGACTTTTTCTTTAAATTTTTTCTTTCTTATCCTAAAAGAAAGCATCTTCATCACTTGCATGATCGAAAACTAAAGTTCAGACACCAGATAGAAAAACTTTAAAAAGATTAGCTATCTAAGCGGGGAGGAAAAAGATACAACAGAGAAATGAACACAACAATAGACTGTAAATGTAGGCCATTGAAAGCATACAGCAGAAATTCAGTTTTTCCCAAAGTTCCATTTAAGATAACAGAACATTGAACTGAGCATTAAGTTCCAGAAAGAACAAGATCTGCTGCTAATAGTGATGGCATCCCCATGATCATTACAAATCATAAAAACTCAAGTTCAAAAATGTAGTTTATCCCTTCTTTAATAACGGTAAAGAAAAACTCAAGGCTAAAACATGGCACAGGATTTTTAAACAGCTGCAGCCACATAATCCCTTAATGATGAGTACTGATATAGAGATAAATATAGTCTTGAGAGCAAATAATGTACCAAAATTCACACGCTTCTAGAGCCACCTCGTCACTTGAGTCCTTGTTCACTAGCAACATATATTCAATTACATTCCTTACATGTGGCTGCAGTATCAAATTAAAATGTTATCAGAAATAGCAGCAAAAAAACTTTTGAAACATTATAGATCAGTATAATAATAGTCAAAATCAGCTGGCTTAACAGTATCCGAAAAGATGTAAACACTAGTGATTTTTAACGCTATACAATTCAAAAATGTAAAGGTGACAAGGAAATACCCACCTCCAAGACAGCAGAACGAACTTCAATCAGCTGAACAAATGCAGCACATACCTGTTCAGAAAAACAGCAAGTAAAAATAAGTGAACCCAATTAAATCATTTTAATACAGGGTCAATTACAACCACCTCCCTGAGGTTTGGCATAATAACAAATACCTCCTCGTTACTTGAGAAATTATAAATACCCTCTGATTTTAGCGTTGTCTCACAACGAGCCCATTCCGTTAGCCTCCATTAGGTTCCCATTCAATTTTTGCGGTGAACTAACTAAAATGCCCTTTCGGATTATAAATTATAATCTTATATATTTTACAATTTTCAGAAAATATTTTTATGGACTAATATTCCCTATAGATTATTTATTTTACCATCCTCCATTCTTTTTACATTTTTTGAATAATTTTTTTATTTTAAAAAAAGAATTAACAAAGATAAAGTAGTAATGTCCACTTCACCATCTAGGGACTATATAATTATTTTCCATTTGAGGGGAATATTTGTAATTTTTCAAACCACGAGAGGTATTTGTAATTATGCCAAACCTCAAGGGAGGTAGTTGTAATTTACCCTATGATATAACTGAATTACAAGTTAGAAAAGCCACCAAAGAGGTGTTGAAAAATTTATAAGCTCGAAAATATGTGATTCATTATGAATAACACCAGTTGCAAACCAGAGACCAAGGAAAACAAAGAGATGACTACATATTATAGCATTCACATGAATCACATCCGCTAACCCAATTTTGCTCGGACAATGTGAAACAGTACAGAAAACACACCGGATTTATTTAAAATTTAACGTCACCCACAATAGTATAAGAAATAAGAGAAAACCCAATAGTCTGGCAATCAATCCACCGAAAAGATAGAGAACTAACATATAATTTATATAAAACTGTTTCTATTTCCTTTAGCACGGATCCAAAAACAATAGCTTTCAACTTTTTTAACCAATTCAAGATGATAACTAAAAGAGTTCCCTTACCAGCCTCCGCACCTCTGGAGCAGGGTCATTCGCAAGAACAAATAAACCTTGCAAATATTTATCCATGGACATATAAAGAACCTGCATATTCATCAAAATAAAGTTTTGTGACATATGAAAAGGTAGCCAAGACGAGAGATGAGAGAGCAACAATTCCAAGCCTAATTGAGTTGCACTCACCGCAGGCATTAACATAATGTACTCATTAACTGAACTCAATGAAAGCTTTCTTAGTGTAGTATTCGGCGACTGGAAAAGCTGTTATCAGACAAAATTAAAGAGAAGATGAGATGTAAGTCAAAAATATTTCATTGCTTCCGGGTACCGGGTTGAAGGCAGGTAGGGAAGAGAGGGGCTAAAAAAGGAGATCATAAGAACCTGGAGGAATCTTGGAAGAAAAGCATTAATGGGCCGTTCTGATAATCCAGGAATATCAGAATCAAGCACTTGGGGCACATCTTCACAAATCTGCATTGACAGACACATTACGAGCCTTCAGTTGTAAACAGCACACTGGCTTCACATTTCTTTTCTCAGGAAGACTAAATGAATGACTAGGTTAAAGCCCCCAAATGAAGGAAAATGAAGATATAATTTATGTCCAAATGATTAAAGTAGGATAGCGTATTATAGAAACTACATATACAGCTCGACATTCTCTTTTTCCTGAATAAGAATAATTTAAGTAGAAAGATTAATGATTAATCTCAGGAACAGCTTTATGTTTGAAGGAGAAGGACTATACTCGACTCTCACTATTACCAATCCAAGATGACTAGAGCATAAAACTGCATCCAAAAGATCTTGGTTAAGTCAGATTGCATCATACGGGGACTACAGAGGTGCATAATACTAACATTACTTTGTTCAGATAATCCAGAACTGTGCATGAAGAGCTTGTTCAATAGAAAGCCAATTTGAAAACCACAAAGAAAGAATCACCAGGTTCCGAGATGTTGTGAATCATGCATAACCCATAAAAGCAAGAAATGTGTACCTTAGACAAAGCATCCATAGCACCCTCCATGAGATTGATATCATTACTATCTAAACACTTCACAAGAGCATGTAACAATTCAGGCCATCCTATAATTCCCCCAATCTGAACAAAAGTACTAATAATGGTCCCAGCTGTAGACCTGATTTGCCTATCTGCTGCGCCCATACACGGTAACAACTCTGACTTTATATATTGTTGGTTCACAGGCGGCGTGGTTTTGAATGCACTTCTGATGTTGTTTTTAAGAAGCAACCCTGCTGCTTGCCTAACCTCCACCGAAATGCCCTGTTATATCACATTCACACAGAAATTGATTAACTCATTACAGAGTTTCTACTCCAAAGGCAACTTAAATTATATAATGTTCTAGCAAGATCTTGTCAATCCCACAGCAATATACAAGGCTAAATAAATTAGCTTCCAATCTCAATATCAGAATTTCCAAATGGCTGCAGAAATGCAACCAAGTCAAGCTACACTATCCAATCACCTACTAGTGCAATCAAACCTTACGCCACATTGCCTATGAAGCATTTGAATTTCAATAAGAACTCAAAGCACAGCTTGTATCGATATTTCCAGTTTCTATTGCCATATAATTCGCCCTCCATCTCTTAGTATTTCAATCAACTTTCTGCATATTTCCTTTTAATGTGGCAACAGAACTTGCTCCATATATGGAGGGGCATTTAGTTAAAATAAACCAAAAACCACTGAGTTTCCCTCTCATTATTAATCTGCATGCACAACATAGCTTACACACATCAGTAAAACTAGAAAATATCAATTAATAAGTAAAACAGCCAACTTCATTCAACATTGGCCTAACCAATGCGTCCTCCTAAAACCTAACTGACAGATTTACAAGATTTGCTTTTTCCACCATGCTTTACAACACTTCCCTCACACTTGATCACAGCATAGATTAAATAGCACCGAAAAACTACAATCAACCATAAGCAAAATTCGAACTTTAGTCACCACTAAATCAAAAACAAGTTCCATAACCAAGGTACAGAAACAAAACCAACCTCCGCCTGAGCAAAAATGAATGCGAGATAATTGTTGAAATCGGGGAACTGAGAGTACTGCTGGAGCCTCTGCCAAATCATCGACTTGTCATCGGAGGTGGGAGCCATCTGCTTCTCCAGCAGCCCACAGATCTCCCGGAGTCCCTCCTCCTGAGGCTGCCACGCCGCGCCGCCCCCGCCGCCGCCACCTGACGCCATCCTTCTCTTTCTTAGACAGAAAAGTTAACCTGATGTTTTAAACCTTCTTAATAAAATAAATTAAGTGAGGAAGCAGGATAAATGTTGCGATATTCCGACAAGAATTTAGAGAGAGAAAGAACAGAAGCAGAGCCGATGACAATTTTGAAGGCTCTGTTCCGAGGAAGGAGAAGTCTGAAATTTACAGCGAGTGAAGTATTTGTGCTGGAGGTGGGATTCGATGCTGTCTGGTCCATGCTACACTCTGCAAAAACCAATTAAATATTTTATTTGCAATACAAATTAATTTTTGTTTACTTGTCAATTATAATAAAAATTTGTGATAAAAAAAATAAAATTATAAAATTTATTTTTTCATGATTGTCCTTGCACCCAAACCCTTTCCCATTTTCAATATAAAATAATTCAAAATAAAAATATTAAGACACTATTTATATTTTTAAAATCAAACTGAAACTAACGTTAACGTCATATAATGGTGCCTGAGTTTTATCATTGTTGCACCCTAATTGGCCAACCCACCTCAGGGGCTTGATAAAAAATGGAGGCAAAAGACCGTCAGATAAGGCCGCAAAAAGTCGGGGATTTTATTTAAAAAATGCCAAAAAAAAGAAAAATTAGTAAAGTAATGCCATTTTAAAAGTTTTAATAAAGTAAGCAACACCGCAGTCTGTGACCGCGGTGCCTCATTTTTTTTAAAAAAATAAAATAAAATTTCTGTGGCACCGCGGTCACACACCGCGGTGCCACAGAAAAATGATATTTTAATTGCCACCGCGGTCAGTGACCGCGGTGGCATGATATTTTATAAAAAAAAAACGAAAACAGTGAAGAACCGCTATCCCAGATAGCGGTTCTTCACTAAAATATAAAAAAAAAGGCAGTCAAACCTGCAGCCTGCAATTGCAGGCTGCAGGCTGAGGCACCGCGCTCGGTAAGCGCGGTGCCTCAGTTACATATTCACGGGCACACTTCTACAGTGTGCCCGTGAATATGAACATTGGATTGCAGCTCACACTATTTAAGTGTGAGCTGCAATCCTCCTTCACCATCACTCTTGTGCATTCTCACATTTGCTCCTTCAACATTTCCTTCAACATTTGCTCATCTTCCAGCATATCCTCGGCAATTCCTCCTTCTTCAACAATTCCTCCTCCTTCAACAATTTCTCCTCCTTCATCTTGTTCTTGTTTTTGCACAATTATTACATCTTTGTCTTTAAAAAAATTTAGAGCGAAAATATCGAATTTTGGCCCTATTGATACCAGTGTTTTATACGGGCAATTAAATCATCGAACAGAAGATGTGTCCGAAAATTCGGATACAACTTTATCAGTACGACGTGGTGAAATTGCTTTTTTTCGCGTTCTACAACTAGCACCACGTCATATTCGTGTTTTACAAGTACTCCAAAATATGGGGTTTCTTGGTGTTTTGCAATGTGGGCATGTTGAAATTGACACCCACTTGATCACTGCTTTGGTAGAGAGATGGCGCCCGGAGACACATACTTTCCATTTTTCGGTGGGTGAAGCTACTATAACACTGCAAGATATCGCCATCCTGTGGGCACTCCTGGTGGAAGGTAATCTTATTACCGGGATAGATACAAGGTGTAGTACTCAACGGTGGCAAAATTATTGTCATCAATGGTTGGGTTTCATGCCCAATGAAGATGCATTTAGATGGTCCAGAATAAAATTGTCAGTGTTATATGAACGTTTATTAGAAAATACAAGTGATGATGATAGCCCGTTTGAGGCTGTGTTACAGGAGGCACGTATATGTGCCATGTGCATTCTTGGTGGAGTGTTGTGTCCTGATGCTACGAGGAACACCGTGTCATTATTATATCTGCGGCATATGGAAAACATACACGAGCAGTATGTATCAAATTGGGGTTCTGCAGTGTTGGCATATCTCTACCGGGAGCTATGTACAGCATCACAAAGAGGGAAAAATAATATTGGCGGTGCCATGCAATTATTACAGATATGGGCATGGTCTCGCATCATACCACTTGCCCCCATTCCCTCGAGTGAATCTTCGACACTGATGCCGACCATTATAGACCCTGACAATGTTCTGCCTAATCCTCCATATGCTGCACGGTATGAATATTTTTATTTATTTATACAGTTATAAATAATTTTGATTTCACTTATTTTTCTTAATTTTGATTTTAGGTGGTCTTATCATATATCCCGTACTCATACGGCACACAACGCTCTTCGTATAATAAGGAATGTTTTGGATCGTATGCAATTAAATGAGGTATCTTGTTGTGGTTTTTTTTTTTTACGTTTAGTGTATTTCTGATGCATTTGTTCAAATATATTGACTGGCGCTATATTTTGTATTGTAGTTTATTTGGACTCCTTATGATGACATAACACTCGATCTTGATTCATTGCCCTTTTATGCAACGCGCACACCGTGGCATATACGCTGTCCATTGATCAATTATTCGATCGTGGAGATGCAGCACCCGGAGAGGGTTCTCCGTCAATTTGGCTTTGTGCAAAACATCCCCCCAAACCCATTAATCAGTGAGCGTCGTTTACACACAATAGACAGGCGGGGACGTCAAGACATGAATTGGGCTACGTTTCACGCAGACTATATTGCGAAATGGAACGATGTGCAATCACTGAGGGTGGAAGGACCCGTTATTCAAGGTGGTCTTGATACCGTTCCTGACTACATGAACTGGTATCATCAAATTACTCGAGTTCAAAATTCACATAGCATATTGTCTACGAACACGCCGGGCTATCGACCAACTAACACCCGTGATTGGGAATATGTGGTAAGCACCTTATATTTTTTAATATTCATTTAATTTAGTTTGTCGATTATACTGATCATTTTATTTTGTTTACCAGTACAATAGAATGGAGCAGCTAGTGATTGATTGTGAAAATTCCGGAGATGATCAACAGTCATTAAGAGATACTCGAGCAAGAGCGCGTACGATCGGGCGTGAAATTATGAACTTTTCTAGTTCACGGTATCCAAATGTTCGAGTTAGACCGGCTGAAACAGCTCGTGGCAACGCATTCGGAGAGGCTGGTCCGTCGAGCGTTTATGCCGAGGTCGGGCCATCTACTGTTTGCACGGAGGCTGGTCCGTCGAGCTGTTATCCGGAAACAGGTCCATCGACTGTTTACACTCCAAATGCTCCATACATGCCATCATTTGATTCTACATTTACACATAATATGAACCCGGAAATTCGAAGACAATATGATGCATCACCGGTTCCATTCGAAAACACCGATGCGAACACACCCGGTAGCCAAAGAGATGACAATCCTTCTCGAAGAAACAGAAGACGTCCACGTTGTGGCACTGGAGGGCATTATTAGATTTGTGTATTACATACGGAAATCATAAGAATATTGCATATGTAAATTGAGATGTCTATAAAACTTCTATTTTATTTAATGTGATTTTATTTATTTTCCACAAGAGCAATTTACATTCAATTTAATATAAAGTATGATAACTAAATATAAAGTATAATTAAATATAAAATATATATCATTAAATAATTAAATATGAAAATTAAAATACGTGTATATAAATATATATATATATATATACGTCTATATGATTGTTAAATATATAATATGTATAAATATAATATAACGTGTATAATATATAAATATATATTATATAAATGCCTCTACGTGTATATGATTATAAAATATGATGATTGAATATAAAATATGATTATTAAATATTAAATTTGATTATTAAATATAAAATTTGCAATTACATATTATATGATTATCATTTGCAATTTGCAATCCTCATATAAAATATGATTATTAAATATTAAATTTGATTATTAAATATAAAATTTGCAATTACATATTATATGATTATCATTTGCAATTTGCAATCCTCATATAAAATATGATTATCATTTGCAATTACATATCATAAATATAAAATTGAAATTTCTATAAAAATTTGACAATATTTGCAATTACAAAGTTGGGTATAGTCAAATTTCTGAAAGTTGCATTTAACAAGATATTATCATCCATGAGCTTGACGGGCCTGATATTGTTGGCGAGCACGTACTTGTGGTCTATCCATTTTATTCGGTATTCTAGTAGATACTTGTCTACCCGGGCCTCGACGAGCTCGCAACGCTGGATTATGCACAATGCATGGTCTAAATGCCCGGAAAACATATTTCAACATGTACCTGCCCGGGCTGTCTGTTTCCAAATGCATCCACTCCACAACGGCTCCAGGATTCCATTTTTGCAATGCCGCCATATATTTGGGTAGTTTCTGAACAGAACTCTCCCAAGTGCCGTACACTTGTTCTCTAGCGGCTTTCAAAGCAAACCAGGCCTTATGATATGGGACTTCAAAACCAAATTTATCTTTCACAATCTGCTGGACATGTTTTATATCACAAGATGGGTCTTGACGAACCATACCCAGCAGATGTGTTGCGATCATGCTCTTTCCTAAGTTACCGTGATCAATAGAAATCTCATTCATCAGACATGTATGTGGTCCGACATACCTGGTAACTTTAAATAATCCCATGTTGGATTTGAATATGGCCCTCAGCATCCAACAGCACCCAGTCTGTGCTTCGTATCTGCAGGCGACTTTCTATAATTTTTTGTTGCTCTCCACCACTCGGTATTCTCGTCGTGCAAATCGAACCAAGTAATCTTGTACACTTCCTTTCAAATGGTCCTTACTTTTAAACAACATTCCGAGGGCGAGCTCTCCGGTGTTTGAGTCGTAAAAATTGCCCCACCTGCTAGTAGGGATATCATCGAGTCTGCAGGGACTTCTGGGTGTGTTGTGCTGAAAAATGGAACTTCTGGATATAGGTTCATTCTGTCGGGCACGGCAGGCACGTTCAAATCAAAATGCTCTTGTGCATTCTCACCAAGAACTTCCATCATAACAGGTATACTTACATCACCATCATCGTCATTATTCTGTTCAATCTGGTCTTCTAATTCGACCTCATCTGGTTCTGAGTCAGCTTGCTCAGTGTTCAACAAGCTATCAGCTTCAAGCTTGTCATCTTCATCATTGTATTCAGATGAACCAGCATAATCCGATGAGCCAGAATATGCATTTGTCCCTGCATATGATGATGGGCCTGCATACGACGATGGACCTGACCATGATGAGGGGCCTGCATACGATGATGGACCTGCATATGATGAGGGGCCTACATATGATGAGGGACCTGCATAATCTTCATTAAGACCAAACCGCCCCATTTCTTGAGTTACTACTGGTAAACTCGGCAAATCTTGGGTTATCATAGACATATACGTTCCCCAATCACCAAAAGCTGAGTCATCTGGTACAGCATTTTGCAGAACTTTCTCCGCTTCGACAAAAATATCAATCGATACATATCCATTCATCGGATTTAAAAAGAATTGCATATCACGATCCTTCTTAATTGCCAACAACATCTCATTCCTTTGGCCAAAATTAAAAGTTATGTATTTAAACAATATATGCAATTTAAAATTATTCCTATCCATACCAATCTCTTCATACAAAATGAACTCTAACTCAGCAAATGTAGTACTACGAGAAATTTGCATGAATCCGAGTGGAGGTCGATCATAACTTACAGAACCATTCGAATTGATTTGTTGACCTCCAAAATATATAACAATATCAACAGTGTTTTGATCCGCCATATCTTCAGAACAAAATAAAATACACATCAATATATATTTTTTTCATACTATAATAAGATATTTAAAAAAAGAACAAATAACACAAAAATTTAATAAATAACTTACGTTTTTTCAATTGTAAATCTTCAAATAACAAGTGCAGAAATTTTACAGGAATTGCGAGATGGTGGTGTATGAATTTTCGAAGGCTGATTTGAGAGTGTAAGGAATAAGAAACTGAAGGATAATTTTTACAAGCGGCTGATTTGAGAGTGCAGGCTGATTTTTCAGTGTGTATGAATGTGAGAATAGCATCCGACTTATATAGGCAATAAAACCGCGGTAAGTAACCGCGGTGCCAAAGACGATAATGCAGAAGAATTGATTGACACCGCGGTAACACAGCGCGGTGCCAGATACTGAAAAAAAGAAAAAATTGACTGACACCGCGCTTTGTTAGCGCGGTGTCAGCCCGGGCAATGTACAATCCGGGCAATGTCAGTGCCACAGCGGTTACTAACCACGGTGGCTATAAAAATAATTTTTTTTTTATAAAAACATTGCCACCGCGGTCAGTGACCGCGGTGGCTAAAAATCCTGTTTTCGTATCATTGCCACCGCGGTCACTGACCGTGGTGGCAATTAAAATATAGTTTTTCTGTGTCACCGCGGTTAGGCACCGCGGTGACACAGAAAGTTTATTTTTTTTTTAAAAAAAAATCAGGCACCGCGGTCAGAGACCGCGGTGCCGCTTACTTTACTAACAAATTTAAAATGGCATTACTTTACTGATTTTTCTTTTTTTTGGCATTTTTTAAATAAAATCCCCCAAAAAGTCTACTGTATCTTTATTATAGTGTGAAATTAAAACAATGATTTTGTCTTTTTCCCTATCTTGTTTGATGAATATACGTAAGTAAATACTTCCACGGTAGCTTCTTATACTTTTCCAAAACTTTCAGGTAAGGTTTTGGCCTAACTCTATTTTTTGCTCGTTTTGTCTCACGGTTTTTTTTTTTTTTTAATTTCGCATTTCTTTTTTTCTTAGGTGAGTATTTTGAGTTCGATCTTGAAGTTTTCTGGAAATTGAAGGTTCCTAAAGAGATGGTAGAGGTTGTGTGAGAATTTGCATTGTAAATAGCTAGAACTTATTGAGATTTGATAAACAACATGATTTTATGTTAAGATTGATGGTTTTGAGAATTTCGAATTTCGAATTTATTATTAAATTTATTGTATTTGTTTGGATAACAATCACTTCTTTTAATACAAACGTAAAATTGTCAGTTATGTTCCAAAATTGACTAATACCATAAGTAAATATGGGAATTACTTTTTTGTCACCAAATATAATTAGGCTGAGTAAACTTTTCACTACTAACTCTTTATTTTTTATTATATATAATTCAAAATAGAAATATAAATATCCTATTTACATCTCTGGATCAGGTTAAGACTATTGTTTACTTCATACGATTGGAGTCGAGGCTTTATAATTGTTGCACCCCACTTGGCCAGCCCACCTCGGTGGGACAAATAAAAGATGGAGGCATGAAGGGCCATCGGATAAGGCCGCGAAAAGTTTATTGTGTCTTTATTTTATGGTGTGAAATTAAGAAAATACTCTTTTATTTCTCCCGAGTCAGTATTTTCACGGTAGCTTCTTATACTTTTTCAAAACTTTCAGGTAACATTTTGGTCCAACTCTATTTTTTCCCCGTTCTATGTCTTGCATTTTTCTTTTCTTTGAATTTTGCATTTCATTTTTTTTTTCGAGGGTGAGCATTTTGAGTTCGATCTTGAAATTTTTCGGGAGTTCCAGGGTTCTTAAAGAGATGATAGAGGTTGAGGTTGTGTCGAAGGCAGCAAGAAGACAAAAGAGAGGGAGAATGAGATTCTGAGAAGGCAGTCTAAGGTTTGGATGGATGGATGGATGGTGTGTTCCGCCTCATTTGTGATCTTGTTATCCATGTTCTTGAGTAGAGGCCTAGGGGGTGTGTGTGTCTGTGTATTGAGGAATAATGTGTAAAAATGTGTAGTAAAATTTGATTTTTCTGTTTTTTTGTTTAAAGAGATTTGCATTGTAAGTAAAACTTATTATATTTGAGAAACATGTTTGGCTTTATTTTTGAAGTATTTTGTTATGTTTTGCAAAGGTAGAGATAGAAAAATAGAGATAAATAAATATGTGTTAGAACTAATATATATTCATTATTTTTGGAGATAATTTAAAATAATATAAAATAGGTATTGCATATTTGGTCTTGTATTTTGGAAGATAAAACTCACTGTTCATTGTCAAATTATGTCTCTTTTGGATGAATTTATAATTGTATATATACATATATATATGTACTGTTTAGTTTGTAGGTGTTGAATTATATATATTATTGTATATATATTTGTATCTTGAAAGACAAAGTTCATTGTTCATTATCAAATCATGTCTCTTTTATATATATTTAAATTTGTATATATATATATATATTATTTTGTTTGTAGGCGAATCGAATTGTGTATATTCTTGTAATCATATTTGTTTGACCAATTACGTACAGATTTTTTCCTTGTGTTTTAAATAATAATTGTATATTTGATAAATAATTTTAGGCACTTTAATAACGGGTTAAGAATTTTTTTTGGATGTTCTATTCAAATAATTTTAAAAGATTATTTCAATAGTAAATTATTTGAATTAATTAAATAATGTTATTTTATAAAGTATTTTAAAATCTTGTAAAATATTCCATTCAATTATAAAATTTTAGAGTAAATATTACTGAAATAGTCAAAATAATATATTTTTTCCACAATAAACAAATATTGATTTCCATCCAAAGACATAAAAGCAAACAAGAAATCATCAATGAAAACATCTTTGATCGTCAAAGAGTAATTGGATTTTCTACTCTCTTAGTATCTTTACTTTCATGCTTCTTCTTTCACATCAGAATAGTGGCTCTTCCGTCTACGGCGCATTCTTGACCTGCAGATGGTGGTTTAGGCGGTGGTGGTGTGAAACCGTGTGGACATGGACGGCCCTGGCTCCTCAAACTAAACGCATTGTTGGGCGGATCAACACAGCTGGCGGAGTTGTGGGTTCCATGAAGGGATTTGTAACAATATCAACGTAGAAAAAAGTAGATAGGAAAAACAGAATTGAAAGATGAGAGAAATTTCAGAAAATGGAATAAAATTTTCATAAACCCGAATATGTTTTACAAGTCCATTAATATCCAGCAAGAATTGAACAAAAAGTTACAGAAAATAACTCTTCCCAATCAAACACAAAAGTAATCCTCTAAACTCGCGGTTGACCTTTCTTCAAAAGCTGAACTTTTCAACCACAACTGCAAATGGCACGTCTTTGTCTTCAGTTCTTCGTCAGCCATGTGTCCTCGTGTCATTCTCTACTGCATCAATTCTTCTACATCACTGTGATGATTCTGTAAATAAAGGTCAGTGGATAACTGGTGAGGAGGATATCCATACAAAGGCTTGGAAGGGTAGCCTTCAGACTAGTGTGAAAGTTAGTATTAAACCAAAATTTAGTCAGGGTCAACGATTGAGCCCACTTTTTTGGTTTCTGGTGACACATACATCGCAAGTAGTTTTTCAAGCATTAGTTAACTCATTCTGTCTGATCATCACCCTGGGGGTGGTAAGCTGATGACATGTCCAAAGATATACAAGATAAGGTGAACAGTTCCTTCTACAAGTTGCTAGTAAACACCTTGTCCATATCAGTTACAATGCTGATAGGAAGATCATGTAATTTTTAGATGTTATCAAAGAACACCTTAGGAACAGAGACTGGAGTGAGGGATGTTTGAGGGGTATGAAGTGAGAATATTTTGTTAGTCTATCAACAACCACCAAGATGGAATCCTTCCCCTCTGAACTAGGTAATCTTTCAATAAAGTCCATGGATATATATATGATCAAGCTTGATTAGGGATTGAATTATAGCTATAATCAGGAAAAGATTGAGCATCTACTGCTTTTGCTTGAATGATTGTTTGAAATAGGGTGTTCCCAGCATAGCTAACTTGTAGCTCTTGCACCCACAAAGGTACCTAAGTAGTAATGGCATTGGTTTGGGCCTCTACCCTGTCATGTTCCACCCTAGATAGTGCATTTGCAGCTATGTTCTCATTCCCATTCTTGTATTGAACCTCAAAGCTAAGGCCCAACGATTTTGTAACCCATTTCTACTGCAACATGGAATCAACTCTTTGATCAAGTATGTGTTTCAAACTCCTTTGATCAGTTCTAATAATGAAATGATTCCTTAATAACTAATGTCTCCACTAAGTAACAGCAAGCAATAATGCAAGGAATTCCTTTTCATAAGCAGACAGTCTCATGCTTTTTTTTGCTAGGGCCATACTAAGGTAAGCAAGAGGCTTACCTCCCTGCATTAACACAACACCTATCCTTCCACTTGCATCTGTTTCAACCACAAAACGTTGAAAAATCTAGTAGTGCTAGGACAGGTGCACTGACCATGACTCTCTTCAATTGTGTAAATGAATCATCAACCTCTAGATTCCAGGTTTCGGTATCCTTCTTGAGCAAGAAAGTTAAAGGTTTATGATAGGACATATATATACTACATATAATAGCCCACATACAATATTAGGTTATGCATTAGGCATTGACCCACAGAAATATATATATATATATATGTACTATTATATATTTAGCAAATATTACTGAAGGGTTTAGATGAATGCTAAGTGTTTGTCGATACTCATTCTAAGGAAACAAATTGTACTGAGATGTTTATAAATTAGTGTTGTAGCCATGGCAATGGGCAAGCAATATCTTCAAAGAAGATTAGTTTTCTCCCTCTAGTTTCTGGAGCTCTTTCCTAGCTCAAATAAGAAAATTCCCAATTATATTTTTTATACCGTATCATTTGGTGCTTTTATTTCGATTTCACCTCCGCCATGGCAGCTCACACTCTCAACCCCCTCCACCATTCTGTCACGTCCCTCACATAGCTTTACACAACTCCAAATTGGTTGTCTATGCTTGCTTTGCATCAGTCATGGCGGCCATTGAAGAAGTACGTCACAAAATTTCCCTCGTTTTTCCTTCAACCGACAAAACACCATCCCCCCCTACCGTCACCAGCCCCTCCATTATTGGTCGACCCCCTATCCCAAACCCAGAACATACAGCCACACCATCCCTCCCACCAGTCTCCTTCCCCCTAGTTGCAGCAACATATTCCCAAAGCCACATTAATTCCAGCCAACCCATCTCTCCTTGTATCCCATATCAACCTTCTCCAACAAACATCAACCACAACAACTAACCACCACCCTTCCGTTGCCATTCGCCTCTCCTTCATTGCGGCCACAATACACATTGCGCTAGGTTACTCTACCCTCTCTTGTAGTGTTGTTTCTCTTTGGAGCAAATGGTAGAATGCAAAGGAGACCCCAACTCTGTCATCTTTGATTGTGGTAAGGAATTCGTCATCCGTTCTTTGGTGGAGCATTGTCGTATCGTATGCACCCAGTTCTCCATCAGGGGGTCTAACATGAACTCACGCCAAACCATTGTCTTTGATCACGGTAGAGCTTTTGACCACCGACTTAGGGAGGAGCCCACATTGTTGGTTGCGAAAAAGGACACCAAAAAAGCCCTCTTCACCGCAGGCCTTCTCTTTGAAACCGTCGGGTTTCTCGTTTCTTCATTGAAACGGCAATATGATTGCACCTCTCTCTTCACTGTTGACCGCTGCTTTCACCCGGCCTCATGCACTTTGCCACTTTCCTTACCTCATTCCCTCTATCCCAGCTATGGGTTCTACCAAACCTCCTCATTCAAGGCCCTTGCTTCTCCTTTAATTGCAACTGCTACAGATGGTGGCTTTCCATAATTTCCTACTTTTTGTGTCGTACTACAACATAGCATATCCAAACACTTTTTTTTTGGAGGGGGGGAGGGGCTTGGACTTGGGTACCAAGATGTTGGACTTGAAGGAATCAATTGGGCAGTTGCTACAATTCTTTTGGTATATGGTTCTTTTTGGATGTTACCCAAACTCTTGGCCTTGAGGACAAGGCCAATTTGAAGGGTTTGACAATGATAGAAAATATATATACTGCATATAGTAGCCCAACATGTCATATTAGGTTATGCATTAGGCATTAACCCACAAATATATATATATATATATGTATACATTTATATATATATATTAGTACTACTGTCTATTTAGCAAATATTATTAAAGGGTTTGATGAATGCCAAGTGTTGGTCGATCCTTATTCTTAGGAAACAAATTGTACTGAGATGTTTAAATTAGTACTATAGCCATGGAAATAAGCAAGCAATATCTTCAAAGAAAATCAGTCTTCTCCCTCTAAATTCTAGAGCTTTCCTAGCTCCAATAGGAAAATCCCCAATCATATTTTTTCTACCGTATTAGTTTACTAAAGAGACTATACCCCTTTATAAAATTTTTGTAGTACCCAGTGAGTCCATGGAATCCTCTCATACACTCCACCTTTTGGGGATTTGTAGTTACCCTTTTTCTAAGATTACGTGCTCAATATAATCTACTTACAACTGAGCAAACGAACACTTACTCATCTTGGCATAGAGTTTGTGTTCCCTTAGCAGTTCAAGTACCTTTCTTAGATGTTGTAAGTGTGTACCCCAATCCTTGTTGTATATTAGTATATCATCAAAGAATACTACAAATTCCCTGAGGTAAGGTTTATTCATTAGTACTTGAAAAGTGGAAGGTGTATTACATAACCCAAAAGGCATATCCAGAAATTCATAGTGACAACTGTGGGTGATGAAACTAGTTTTTGGTATGTCTTCATTTCTCATTCTGATTTGGAAGTAACCAAATCTCGAATATATATTTGAAAAGTACTTGCACCATGCAATTCATCAAATAGCTCATCTATAATATGTATATGGAAGTTATGTTTGATAGTGAGTTTATTGAAATACCTTAGTCAATGCATAGTCTCCACCCCCCATCTTTTACCAGCAATACTGGTGATGCAAAGGAGCTTTAGCTGGTTCTAATGACCCCGCTATTCAATACTCCTCTGACTATGTTCTCAACCTCAGTTTTTTGTCCATAAGCATACCTATAAGGATGTTGTTTCTTAGGAATGACATCTTGTATGATTCAATGCTATGTTTAATAGCTCTCTCAGGAGGTAAAGTGTGGGTTTCTTGGAAAACATCTTCAAATTGTTGGAGTATGTTGGGTCCATTTCCTCTTGGTTCCTCTTCTTGCTAGCTGATAGAAATTTACCACAAATCCCATAAGTTCCTCTTCTCAAGAGTTTGCTCAATGAGTGGGCTGAGATAACCTTGAGGTCTGTCTTGTTCAGAAGAGCCTTTATAATCAACTTTCTCCCTGATTGGTTAATGGTAACCTTCTCCTGGTCGAAGTCGAACTCCACTGGAGTATTAGCACTAAGCCAGTCACATCCCAGAACAAAGTCACACCCTTCTAACTTTAGAACTCAAACAGGATAACATAATTGATGCCTTTGTATCTCCCAGTAGAGTTGAAGTATTGGTATCATTTGGAAGTATCTTGTGCACTTTCTGACCCATATTCTTGCATTATTTCCATTTAAGTAAGGAAACTCCATTCTATTGAGGGAACTGTAATTCCGGGAAAAATATTTTTTTAGTCCGTTAAGTATATCCAATTTTAGTTTTAATCCTATAAGTATGCCCATTTTTTATTAGCTCCAGTAACTTGCAAAATTGATTAAATTTAGTCTGTTTGAGGGTTTTCTATTTTTTTTTTGGCCAAAATTTTAAATTTACCTGAAACTTGCCAACGTGTAAATTAGTTGGTCCAATTTTCGGCCAATTAACCACGTGTCATGCCACATGGGAGAGTACGTGGCTTGCATTACGTGGCTTGTATACTGACTGGGCAGACCCTTCTCTCTATAAAACTAAATTCATTTAAAAAATTCAAAAAAAATTAAAAAAAATTTGATTAGGGAAAAAGTGAGCTTATTACCTTGTAATCTTGATAGGAATGAAACTTCCTTCTTGAATTTTGATTAGTCAAAGAAGTCTAAACCATTGCTTTCTTTCGGCAGTAACAACAAATTGGTCCTTCCATGGAAGAATATATTGGAGCCGAGAGATAAAGGAGAGAAATGGGTTTGTGCAAGCATGGAGAGAAGAAAATATATTTTGTTGGTTAGGAAAAGTGTTTTGGAGGGAAAGTCACCTTTCTTCCCTCCAAAAGATGGCTAACTTGTCTTCCACCTCATGATTTTAGCCACATAGATTATAAATCAATAAAAATGCATCTAGGTGTCCAGCCATATCACTTTTCCGATGCAAATTATAAATCTAATCCATCGGAGGACTAAATGTAATCAATTTTCCAAGTTACTGGAGTTACCGAGTTACCGAAGCAAACCTTAGAGTGCTAGACATAATTTTTTAAATTATAAATTTTTTTTGTATAATTACATCAAATCTCAGATAAGAAAAGTGTAATTATCCCAAAAACTTAACAACAAGTACTTAAGAGAAATACCATAAAGAGAGGCCCACTGTGGCAAAGAAATACCAAAGCTTTTGCAGAAGAAAGGGCAGACATATGCAGGTAAACATGAGATATATCATATGAAGACTTCTCCAAGAAGTAAAAACGGTCTTTACCAAATAGCTTATCATTGTCTTCTAATTGACAAATTTAAAGTTAGCGATTTAAAATCCTAAATACATCTTTTTAGATTTATTTGAACATTTTATATTATCTTTTTTTTATCATTTAATTATTAGTTTGAATTATATTTTATATTTTTAAAATTTTTCTATACAAAATCATTTAAAATCCTTTTTTTCAACTCATTTTCCAAATCGAAATGGTTTAAATCAATATAGCATAATGTGATTTAATTCATTGGGTGAATTTCACTCCGTCTCGTAAAAATGTATAAATAAAAAAAAATAATCACATAACAAGTCTATACTATCTATGTAATTAATTCAGTAAAATAAAATCTAAATTTGAATAAGAATTTTGCAGTTTCAATGCAAAATATCATTTTGATAAAATTGCATTATACTAATCCACCTAATCACTTTGATTTAGGGATAATTATATCCCTTCTTTTAGATTTGGTGTTATTATATATAGACCCTTTGTGGTTTGGATAATTACTTCTAGTATTTTTGAAATTTACTTCCGTCTAACAAATAAATCTATCCATTAGTCAAAATTCACTTAATTTGTTTTTAACTAAACCACCCGGGAGTAAGAGGAGCTTTTCGGAGTCCCCGACCGTTCTGTATTAAGATTAGAAAGCGAGCAAATTTACAACGGGGAGTACTGACTCCGTATCATTTCTAAAAAAACTGTAAAAAAGAAGTACTATTCCCTTACAAAAGTGAGACGAGCTAAGATGGGAAACAAAGTTGGAGACAATAATCCAGTGTGTCAAAAAGTTTCTGCCACTACACTCGAATGATTGGTTCCAACTAGCCCTGCAAATCAAGCTATACAAGCAATCCAACAGTTGCCACCAAAAGTAATGAAAATATACCTCTTAACATGCATTAACGCGTGAAGATGTATGAGTGTAATTTGACTATAAACATGATTTATTTGACCTGCAATGAGACAAATATAAGTCGACTAGGGGTTAATATAGTTTTTTTTTAATTTTTTTTGTTAATATCAGTAAATTCAATACTTTTTAACTAACGGAGGGACTTATTTATTAAACAGAAATAAATCTTAGAAGTGCTATACATAATTTTTTAAACTATAAAAAATTTATGTATAATTATACTAAATCTCATAAAAAGAGGATATAATTATCCTTTAATTTATACTAAAAATTATGACATCTGTATGTCACCAATAATTTGTATAATCTGGCCCATATTCTTCCCAAAAATCTTGCCTTTGTTTTTCCAGCTATCAATCAAAACAAGTGGGCTCCAACTCCTTGTAATCATGATTAAACTACATAATAAAGACAAATTGAGTGCTCAAAAGTCAAACATCTATTTCTTTATCATTTTGCTTTAATTAGTTAATTAGTAAATATATAAATGCCAAAAAAGATTAATTTTTTTTTTTATCTTGGCGACTCACTTATTTTTTTAATTTTTATGCAGCTTCACAACAAATAAATAACAAAAGAATTTGATGGGATTGGATAATAATTAAGGTAAATTAATCAACTTCTCTTAAATTTGACATAATTACGAATACATTCTTGTTATTTGAAAAGTTATTAATACTCATGATATTTGAAAAAAATTATATAATTCTTGGATGAAGCCTTAGAATTATCAATTTTGTTTTTGTCGTATTTTTATTTTTTAAAAAAATTGAAAAATTGTAAAAAATAGAGAAGGTGAATGGAAAAATTGAAAAAATTATAAAAAAAAATAATTTAACTTTTTCTTTTGAAAAAGATAAGTAAATTATATTCATAGTTTATAATGACATTTTGGTCAGTTCATCCTAGAAAATGAACGGAAATCTAAAGGAGACTAATGGATTGATCTGGTTGTTAGACGACCATTAAAATCTTTTTCAAATAACGAGGAGTATTTGTAATTATGTCAAATTTATTGTAATCTACCTAATAATTATATTGTTGTTAATTGCATCGAAACGAAAATCATCGTACTGCAAACAAAAAACCTAGATTGTAATAGAAGATCTGAACTGCAATTTATAAACAAGGATGTGATTTTTCTATGTACAGATCAAAAATTAGAACGTTTGCCACTTTGTTGTTACAATCACTGCCCCTGGATTTGCCCTCCCACCCAAATTCCCCAGCTGCTTCCTCTGCACTTCTTGCTGGTTTTCATGTGTTGTTGGCATCTGCCCTGTGAAAATCTTGTGCTGCAATGCCGCTTTGCGTAGGCCTGAGTTTCTCAGCTTCAGCACATCAAGAGTTTCTATGTACTTCTGCACCCTTTTCACCTTCAAACAATTCATATCATTCAAGAAAATCGAAAAATTTAGCGATGTACGAACTCTTGGACAGTTACACAGACACCTTTAAAGTTCACATGTATTACGGGTTAAATACAGTGTATCTCCTTGTAATATATGAAATGAGTCCCTATAAAAAAAGAAATTAGCAAATTACCTCCCAGTGTTTCAAAATACGGGGAGTAATTTGCTATTTTATGTTTTATAGAGGATTTTTTTATTCATTTCTCATATTTCAGATGAGTAAATTGTATTTTTTCTTATGTATTACTAGAAAACCATTTATACAAAATTACACCAACGCTCCATTAATCTTTGCCGTTCTTTTGATGAGAGTTTATAAAAAAATACAGACGTCACTAGAGTTTATAAATATTACAAAAAAGTCCTTCAATTTTTAGAGAATTATTGTGATTCTCCTGAAACCAAGTATTCATGAATATAGAGGTGACGGTGCAGCATCAATTTTTCAAACGGACGAGCTCTTTCATAATATATACAAGGGATAATTACATTTACAATCCCTAATTTATGTTTGTTTGTATAAATTACCTTATCTTTTGCATAATTACAGAATCACCTTTAAGAACCAAAAAGTAGGAAAGTTTGTGTGCTAATGTCGATATTTTTGGGGGATGTATGTGTAATTTTATAAAAAGAATGGGTGATTTGCGTAAATGATATTGACATTCTTAATAGTGTATGTATAATTATCTAAAAGACATAAATAATCTGTATAAACAGACAGACCAGACCATATAACTAGGTTAGTGAGTGTAAATGTAATTATCCATGTATCTAAAATTCCAGTGGCTATCAATGTAATTAGGCAAAATTACACTCTTAGTCCCATAGAATAAGGAGTTCAACATTCTAATCCTTTACTTTATGAAAATTTCAAAATAATCCCAAAATTTGGAAAAACCCAACATAATCCGTTATTTTAGAGAATTTATGGGACTAAATATATCTAATTTTAGAATTATTTTAAAAAATTTATAAAATAAACAAATAAAATTGTCGAACTCTTATCTTACGAGGCTAAAAGTATAATTTGGCCTAGAAAGAAAACTAAAGAAAGTAGCTACCTGCATTCTTCTCTCCAATTTCACATCTCCATCAGCTGCAACCCCATCCAGCTTTATAAGCTCTATCATCAACAGCTCTATCAAGTTCAACAAAACTGCCTCCACAACTTTCTTGCCTCCATTGATTTCCATCTCAACATTCATCACCTATCAATGTCAACAACCATTACAACCACACCTGCAAGCCTCTCCAAATCATATACGCTATGAAAATTCACCTGTTTAGCAAGCCTGTCGACTTCAAATCTAACTGCAGCTATCTCTTTCGACGCCGTCTCCATTTTCGCAGTCCTTCGTGATTCAAGAAACCGTCGTTCTATGCTCAGATCATCTTCAAGCAGCACAATTTTTGATCCATCCTTCACGCCGCAAACGTCAAGAAAAGCTCTTGAATCCCTCTCCTTGTCCTTGAACACCAGCTTCTGATCCTGCGGCCGCAAGCCCGTCGGCCCGGCAAGCAGCTTCTTCAGTTCCCCTGCGCCGTAACATCAAATCCCATCAACAGAAACAACAATTTATGCAGCAAAGTTTGATGAGAAAAAATATATATACATATACCAAAAGTTGCTTCAGGACTAAGGGCGATTTCATGATGAGATGAGCCGTATTTCACTCTGACTTTGATCTTGGGATTGGAGTTGTGATTGGCATCTGATGTTCTCTTCTGAACTAGCATTCCTCCAGGCCTGATTTCCAACCCTGAAGCCGCCTCGGAACAGCTGCCTCCGGCGGCTTTTACCGGCGGAGGAATTCCTCTAAGCTTAGTTTTCATGCTGAAAATGGCGTTTTTATTCATGATGGTGAGTTTGTGAGAGAGTTGTTTTGTAGTTAGGGAAGATCAAATGGGCAATGGATAATGTAGAATATTTGTAGGAAGGCCAGAAGGTGATGAAGATAGTTTAAGTAGGAAGAGAAAGAACAAAGTTGAGTATATGTTCATATAGTTTGAGTCCTTGTGACTAAGAAAAAACAAGTTTTCTTGTCGCAAAATCAGTGTATCAAGACATTTTTGGGGGAATTCTCACCAAAGAATATGATAATGATGGTTATATAGAGAATTTATATATAAAAACATGTACAAAGAGGGAGTGGGGAGGAAGAATGGGATGGTTGGGGAATATGTCTTTGGTTGGGTTGTTGGTTTTCTTTTCTTTTCTTTTTTGTTGTATGTGGTAGTGTTTGGTAGTGTCTCTCTCTCTCTCTCTCCTTTCTCTTTCTTTCTCTCTTTCTTTATATATATATATTATGATGAGGACTGGTCATATTCATGGGGATTAATAATCATATAATAATAATAATTGATGCCATGATGATCAATTTATTTAAAAAAATTGAGTCCATCCTAAGGGTCTAGCGTGGTTGAAGCCTAGTGATGACTTGGATAAAAGAGCCATAAGTAAAGAATGGAAGCTCAAGTATGCATAAGGAAGATAACCAAGCCCATTGTAATGAAACAAGGAAGCTAGGGTGCTTAAAGTCCAAGGTTGAAGCCCAAAGCTCGGCTCAGCTATTGCTAGATAATGATTTAGGATCAACTCAATTTATCTACAGTTTACATATAATTCAGTAGACACGTCAAAACTAAGTGTGCACATCAAATAGACGCATCAACACTCGATAATTAACAGGTAGGTAGAGCAATCGGTTGAAAAATTACGTTGAGAAGCTGAGGTGGATAGAACAAGTAACAAACTCCTCCTAAAGCATCCACCAACGGCTAATGTGGCGCCAACACTTCACCCGTGTTGTCGCTGGCTAATGAGGCATATAACTGGACCTATTCATACTTACGGTAGCGAACATACCTTACAAGCATGTGATATGTGGATCATGCTCAATATCTTCTTAGGTTTTCTCTTACTTGTCCTATAAATAGGAGACTTGATAGGTTAAGGAGAATAAATCATGGGAAGACACTATAACAAGTTCTTGAGACATTCTTCAACACTTATCAGCATACCTTGTACGACTTTTTGATCTTTCTTTGTATGTCTACTCATTTATTTTACTTAATTTTGATCTAGGGAAGTTGTTAATTTGAGCATTAGAAGTTCTTCAACACTTATCAGCACACTATAACAAGTTGTTACTAAATTAGTTTTCTATTCATTTCAGACTTTCTTAAATTCAAATCTGATCGGCCTGTCGACACCCTTGCTCATTCTGTTGCAAATCATCCATTCTTGATATTTTGAGAAAATTATACCTTGTATACCCATTGACTTGGTATGACAACGTCAATATATATAGGGTTAATTATACTTAAATTTCTTTTAAAAGTACGAAATTATATTTTTTTAAAATAATTTTAAAATTATACTTACAACCCATTTAAAAATTAATTTTTTGTACCTGACCCATTTCGTTAGGGTATAGATGAAAAATGCTGACGCTAACAAAAAAGTTACATAAATTTTCAATTGTACCCCTCATTTAATAATTTTTTTCATGTAATAATTTTGTACTTGTAAGGAAAAACTTGTAATGATGTTAAGCTCACTAGATATATATACATATACAGTAAAACCTCTATAAATTAATAACCTTGGAACCATGAAATTTTATTAATTTAGGAAGATATTAATTTATCGATAAATTAATATTTTTATTAATTAAAAGAGAGACTTTTTAAATTAAGCAAATTGAGTACATATGTATTGAAAATAAATGACTTTATATATGTTTCATTGATTATATTCATACATTAATCAATTCTTTGTAATTAATTAAATATATTCATATATAATATCAATTCATTGTATACAATTAACTATTATATTCATAGACAGATATTCAATCCATTGGAATTACTTAAATATACATGTTTACATTAATTCGTTGCACTTAAATAACTATTATAGCCAATTAAATATATTCATGCATGATGAATGAAACATATACTATATAAATCTCAATATTTAAAATAAAATGATTCATAACACCCAACCATGTCTTCTCATCTAAAAGGCATCGCAAAATCATTCATGAATGATCAAATGCGTAAAGCATTACAGACTTACATTTTAGCAAATTACCATAATATTTATAATTGTAATATTCATGAATTATTAGTTAAGAGTTTTAATGGGACCTAATATTTATAAAGGAATTTTTTGAAAAATTATTATCTTATTATCTTATCGAATTTGATGATTTTTTACAAAGGCCCAAGTCGGGACCGGAAGATTTTATTATTTTAGAGAGTTTATTAAGTTATAGAGGTTTTATTGTATATTACAATTTTTCTTTATAAGTACAAAACTATACATGAAAATGTAAAATGAGAGACAAAATTAAAAATTTATGTAATTTTTTTTATTAGTGTAGCATTTTTTGTCCAAACCCAAACGAAAGGATATCAGATGTGAAGGAAGAATTCTCAAAAGGAGTGCAATTATAATTTTAAATTTTTTTTTGAAAAAAATATAATTTTATTTTTTTAAAAGGGGATTTAAGTATAATTTTAACCCTATATATATCCTTTTGATAAAAAAAAAAAATGAAATTTTGAATTATCAACTCAATAGAACCATAATTACAACATCAAATCCATAAAAATGTTTGACCCTTTTGGCTGTTTTCAATGTTGGATTCTTTACTTGGATTCTCTTCCTTACCCACATTAACTACACAAAACTTTGCTTTGTTCATTTGTGTAAGAATAATATTTCACGTGTTTTGTTGAAAAATGAAGGCATAAATTTCTACCACTTGACCTTTAGGATATTTATAGGCAGTACCAATCCGTGATCAAGATTTTTTTTGCCTTGACTTTTCATCACATAATTATTCATTCTTGTAGCATCACATTATAATTCATTTGATGTGGTATATTACTTTTAGGTTTTATTACACTTAGACCTCTCTAAAAAGATGAAATTATATTTTTCTTCAAAAAGTTCTAGAATTTTACTTACATACCCTCCAAAAATTTAGTATTTATTTTTTATCATCTTTCGTTAGAATTTGGATTGAAAATGCTGACGTTATCAAAAGAATATTTAAATCTTCAATTTTACCTTTTTTAATATTCCCATATAATACTCCATATATATGTGTATATTACTTTGATCCAGTTATATAAGTACAAAAATATACTTGAAAATGTTAAATGGACAAAATTAAAACTTAATCTTTCTTTTTTTTTTTTGTTCTAAGATCACATTTTTCGTCCAAATCTTAACAAAAGGGATCAGGGTAAACACATTTTTCAGAGGGGGTGTTAGTATGATTTCAAAACTTCTTTGATTTTGCATTTTCGAATGGAGTCTAAGTGTAATTAACTCTTATAATATAAGGAGCTCAAGAAATATTTTACATTCGTAATGAATCTTAAAGAACAACAAAAGGTTATTAGCAAATGTCTAAAATAAGTACCGACTTTGGTTGAAGGCTGAGGCCAGTCCCTCTGAGAGTATCCATATCTAGTTGGGAACATGAGCAGAAAAGGAGATGATTAGGCTTGTTAGGAAATTCCCAACTAAGACTCTATGATGCTTAAATTAGTTCGTGAGATCAAAAGAATATATTTAATGCGGATCTTAAAATAATAAATGTCGAACCATTAAATAAAATAATTTGGCGTATTTATATAAGTTAGTTTGGGTGCGATAAAGCATGACCCGACTTGAGTAGGAAAGACACGGATCATGTCTCAGATTAATATTTTGCCTTTGGGGGAATATTTTAGTCATTTCAGCATGGAGTATGATATATTGCTATCAAGTACTTGTCAGTTCATTGCTGAATATAAGTTGAAAAAAATATTTTTATTTTATAATCTCTCCTTCTAAACTGCTTAAATGAACTATTTAAAATCTAAAAGTTACAAACAACTCCTTACCAACTTCTGCAACGTGATAAAATTATAACTATTAAGTTATTTTTTTCAAAACTCCAACTTTTTTATTTTTGACGTTTAGCTTTTGTTTTCAAACAATTTTAACTTTTACTATTGCTTGACGTACAACTTTCTCTACTATTTTACTTTTACTACAAAAGTAAAAATTATTGCAAATACCCAAAAAGTTCTATGGTCTGAATTTTCTTTTTAATTAATTGAAGTTTTGGTAATAATCCTGCTCTTGATGCAGTAATTATTGCATGATTTTTTTTTTCACAAAATAAAAAAATATATAATTATCAACAATAACAGTTAGTAAATTACTAACTTTTTTCATCAAAAAATAATTATTCACCCTTATGTGTGTGGGCACAAAATTATGGTCTCTACTCATTTATCCAACCCATCACCTTCCCCCATTATTCCCATCACATGTGTATGTATACCTGGAGAAAAAGGGGGCAAAAAAGCAATATTGAAAAGTACAAGTTCTTGGAATCATTGCCTACTTGTCTACTTACATTTAATTCACATTGTCCTTTTCTTTTTTTTTTTTTTTTTTTTACTTTTTTTGTGAGCACACCATAGTCTTTATTATTGCTATTTATATCTCTAGTACTCAAAATGTTTATAGAATCTAAGCAAAATTATGTCGTATATATAAGGTATGATATGATTATAAATACTTGTCGTTGTTTGAAAAATTACTAATCCCTAAATAATAATGCCCGTCTAATAATTGACTCATTTTGTCAGGTTAACAAAATTTTATATCGAACTATCAAAAATGCTATTTTGGACCCTGAATTATAATTTTACGTATTTTTTTTTTGTAATAATATCCGCCCAATATCGTATTTTTGCATTTTTTTATAATGACGTTCGTCCAACAACGTATTTTATTGAGATTTTCACTTACAGGCAAGAGTTATATAATTAAGTTACTTATCAAGGGCTATTGACAATTTCTCATATAACGAAAAAGTATTTATAATTGTATCAAATCTAAAAAAAACACGACGTAATGTACTCTAACATTTAGTACTTTAAACTCTAACAACATTATAATATGTATGTTCTTATAAACTTCTTTAAGGTCATATTTGGAACAATGGGAATTTTAAATTCCCAGTGACAAATTTTGTAGATTTGTATGGATAATTCTGTATCATAATGAAAGGTTTTAAATACTTCCGCTCTGATTTATAATTATATTTTGTGAAATATTGATAATTTTAAATACTTTTAATGTAGAGTATTTAATTTCTTCTATTTTTCAAACTGTCCTTTTTCAATTCCAATTCATCCATTCAAATATAACACAAATAAATTTAGCCGAACACCCTCTAATATAAGAAAACTGCTATAACAATATGCCTACATACTAACAAGCTTAGTATTACTCGAAGCGAAGACTTTGAAAATCTCGTACTTCTACTCCAACAACTATAATGAGATTTTCTATCATATTTTGATATTACAATAATAATATTAATATATATTTTTTGGAATTATAAGAATATAATTTAAATTACAAATACAAAGGGGACAAATTTATTATGGCGACTGACTCCCAACCAACGTTTGTATTCCTTCAATGATTGTATGGACATTATTTGGACAAGAAACTAAGGAAAGCAATCCTTTCATCACTGGTTAATAAAACATCATCATTTCTTGTCCTTTCACTATACAGTACAAACCTATGATGACACTGCACACAAAACCTTCAATAACAGGAAGAGGACCTTCACATACTTCATATTTTCATCATCAATGTCCAAATCACAATAAAGAGCATCTCCCTTTTTGTTTGCTTCACATCATTTTGATGTGTTTTGTGGTTAGTATTTATGATTTTCGAAACTTATATTATTTTAGAATTAAGTCAAATGTCGATACTTAATAATTGGATCCATCAATTATATATAAGTAGTTGAGAAACAAGAAATTAGCTAGGTGGTGAAAACCGGTCTTTTTGGTGCTGAGTCTGAGAAAATGATCGATTTTCTTGAAATTGGTTAAAATACTACATAAGAAAAGGGTTTTTTTTTTTTTATGCATCTCATGTGTAAACATCAAATAATATGCACCATGTCGCTTCAGCGTACTGTAGATTTTGTATCTATCATGATTTATGTTTTTACATCTTGTATATATATAGGAAAAAATGCAATTTAGTCCTATGTGATATTATAAATATACAAATAGAACAAGATCAAGTGTAAATTGAGAATTTTTAGAGAGGTTGTAAGTATAAATTTAAAATTCTTCTGTGAAAAAGTTTAAAGGAGGTTTAAGTGTGATTAACTAACTCTATATGTAAAATAAAAGAAACTCATTAAAAGGATTAAAAAAAAGAAAGAAAGAAAGAAAAGGGGAAATGTGGGAGGGAATGAAAAAGAGAAATCAATGATGTGTGCATTAAATGAAGTTGTCATTGCCTCCAAGCAAGGACAGGAGGGGTCTCTGTTGGTAGTAATGGTACACACCAAGCCAGAATCCCATCTCTCATTGAGGGAAAAAATAGCACATTTATAAGTGCAACAAAAATGGACAGCTCTTTGTTGGGGTCAAATCATCCACACCCAAAAATATGTGCCTCCAGTCAGCATCTGCAATAACTTCAAGCTGGTACAAATGTTCAAAATGCCATGGAGATACTTATGTTAACCTGTAATTACTATGGTATATCCTACACTGTACATGAAATTTTTGGATAATCAAGACAATTTTTTGGTAAAATTAGATCAGCGTGAATTGGGAACCAACATTGATCCTCCTTAAAAAAAATCTAAATTGTTGTTAACATCTGCATATTTTTACATATCAATGTCTTACCGGTATTATGGATCTAATGATCAGATGTTATATGACTGGGGTCCAAATTGTGAAATGTAGAGGCTAACTATTCAGTTTATGTGTCATAGATGAGGAAATGAACTCTTACAAGCAAAACATCATTGATTATGATAATCATGAGCTAATGCAGTTACTTCAATTTGGCACTTAGTTGTCCCTGCTGACTTATTTTGGTTTGTTTTACTATTTCTGCCAATCCTATCTCATGGTAATAAAAGAAAATGATAGTTAAAAGATATACTAAGTTCAATGATCAATGCCTAAATAATCACTTCGAAATAACTGTACAGTCTATAAGAAAGCTCCACAACGTTCTCCGGGTTCATGATCTCTAGCAAAAAAGCCTACTCATTTTTAGACTAATCATATTAGTGAAACAACATGAAAAAAATTTAAAGGTTTCCAATGATATATATGTGCTTTAGATGTGTACTCCATTGTTAACCAGCTTAATCAGAGTAGCCAAACATGTGTCTGGTAGCTAAAGTGAGCCATATGTAGGATAGGTGTCTGCATTTATGTTGACTTCAGGCCGACATGGCATCGCTTTGGTGAGAAAACATTAACAGCTCAAAGGACTCTGTATCGTGTAGTTCTTTTTCTTGCATAATCAACTAAGATGAATCGGGCTTTTATGCTACATGATTATGAAGATAATAATCTTGGTTGGATTAGATGGAACAAAACTATTGTTTAAATTGTGGAAAAAGAGTTAAACGTTAAAAATCTTTACAAGGTATAAAGAAACAAAGAGTTGCAGAAAAAAAAATATCAGAATCTACTCTTTCACTTATCTCATTCCAAGCTCCTGAACTGAAGCCCTGAGATGCAATTTGAAATTTCACTGGTCCTTCTGAGCTTTTGATCTGGCTGGCCTTGCTGGCACAATGACTTTGCCTAGCAGGATTAAGCCGATTGGAAGAATGGTTCCAATGTAGTATACACTTTCATATGCAGCTAGTGTTTCTTGCAGGCTTAATACCTGTGTACAGAATAGAACCGTGTCGTCTTAGCTACATATTGTTTTTGATGTTCCAATGCCACACATTAATGTGGAGAAAAGAACTAACCATGAAACCAACAGAGGAGTAGTTTAGAACCAGAAGTGTGTAAGCAAAGTTTATAAATACGAGCAGCTTCTTCAGTGAATCTGTTTGGCTAGCTTGCTGCCATCGGTAAAGAACTGCTCGTGGACCAAAAGAAAGTCAAGAGGAAGTCCATCAAGAAATGATTAGCCAACTCCAAAAGTGACATTATTTGCAATTGTTACCTCTTGAACCAGCAATCATAGTAGCAGACTGAACAAAAAATATGATGTACCCAGGATATAATCCCTGCAGAACAGTGAAACCATCCTAAATCAGTAGTTATAATGCTAATCTTTGTTCTGTCACCCATACAAATCCGAAAGTAAAGAGACGATTTACCCAAAAATATATGCATCGCAGGCACATATACTTGTGTCAGCATATATTCTCAGGTAAATATCTCAATCAAATTCCACAAATTATAATGCAAGAGTTATCCTATTATATATATAGAATGAACATGGACTGCAGAATCAACATACTTAAAGCCCGAACTAAAATGATTTAGATTAAGATCAACCAAATTTCTCTTATAATAAATCAAACATATATATATATATATATATGAGAAGGGGTTTAACCCTGTGATATTGCAAATAAGCAGATTAACCCCTATGAAAAGAAAGAAGCAATTTACCCCTTACGTTAGTTAAGCAATTTACATTGCTTCATTTTATAAGGAAGTAAATTGCTTCATTTTAAAAAACACAGGGGTGCAAATTGTTGCATTTTAAAAATACACGAGGGTAAATTGCTAATCTTTTCTTTTATATGGGGTAATTTGCTCATTTACAAATATCATAGGAAGGTTGCTTGCATTTTTTGATATAAGTAATGAATAATAAACAGAAGAATTGATAAAATTCACACTAGTAAGAGCAGATGTGAACTATGAAATACACAACCAGCATAAAAAGGTTGTAGGCGCAGAGCCAGTCCTATAAAGGAAATAAGACGAACAATTGGCTTGGGTTGGGTAGGAACTGTAAGTATTAATTTTCAGATAGGTCTTCCTATGACGACCATCAAAACGTGCAATGTAAAGGGCAGGCGCAGCAATTTGTTGACTTCTAAGTGCAACGATATCTTGACAGTTCGACTCTTGAAGGAGAATATGATGACGTTGGTGACCCATGGTTTAGTCTCTTTTCTTCTTCTTTAGCAACTTTTTTCATGAGATACCATACATGTGATATACTAAAAGCATGTGAAATTGTGAATCTCATATAAAAGCTTATAAAGATTTGTGATATACTAAAAGCATGTGAAATTGTGAATCTCATATAAAAGCTTATAAAGATTTGTTTAGTAATAATACATCTGGTTAACTTTTATCAACAGAACTGAGTCAGTGCATTAGTTCAGAGATTATGTTTCATGTAAATTTTTACGGCACAAACATATACAGGCCATAACATGCATGATCTTAGAACTCAAAACATTCTTACCCATCTTACAAACTCATTATCAACCCAACATCAGTTTCCTACCATGACATCCCTCATATATTATATCCAAAATGTATACAAGTGCAAACAAGTATTTCTGTCATGAAGTATTTGATGATTGACTTTCAGGGAGTAACTGTGCCAGACAGTGATATTAAACACCGGAAAGCAGAACACAGGCATGTCAAAAACTTGGTGGAAAGAAGGACAGGTTTATACTTACATGCCATACTGCACTCACGGTTTGAGTAGCCAGCAACTGTACGAAGCCTGGTTTCTTACCTTTCTGAACCAGTCTCTCATAGACATCTAAACAGAAACAGCAATAATTAGAGAAATATCATATATCCCTTAGATGATTTATCATCTTTACAGCTATAGCATAGGCAACTCCCAAATAGATAGCAAAACTCCCACGACCTACAGAGTGAATTTAATAGTTACATTGCAAGCCAATTAAAAGAGCCAGCAAAATAGTAACACTTTGAGTTGTATCTGACAACAATTTTCGTTTTATTTTTAATGTTATGGTACATTATGTACTTCATGTTAATAATGTCAGTCTTGTAGTTACAGAAAACAAGAAGAAAATGGCTTATTAAAAACTGAAATGGAAAGCAATTGCAAATAGCATATAAAATTACTTTCTAAAATCCAGTCAACTGAGTAAATTTTAACTCAGAACCCAGTACTCACCATATTCCATATTTAAATACAAAACTCATTCAGTTAGGTGAAATGCATTCAATTTTCAACAGGCTTATAAGTTAGTTATCCTGTGGGCCAGAAGAGTATGAGTTTTTTAAGGAAAGTTAACATACAGTGTCTAAGCCAGGTGCTGACTTGGATATTCCATACAAGTGGTAACTGCACAGAACTCTTTGCCAACTCAACACCTAATATATCAACATTTTTGGCACGGTCCCATCGTGGTTTGGGTGGATTAGAATCTGTCCAACCACTGAAACCCAGGCCAGAAATAATAACAGAAGCTTCTGACATAGACCATATGAAATAATATTTCCAACGAGCAGTGAAGCCAGACATGTACTGGTAGCTTAATCGTTTCCAGAAGCCATAGTCTTGGTATACTGGTTCTGCAAATCGGGAAAGTGGGAAACGAGGCCCGAGATACAGATACAAGCCCATACAGACAGCAGCTTGCAGAAGAGCCCTCAATGTTGCCACATAAGGAGAGGGGGAAAGTCCCTGTTTTGTGCGTTGCCACATCTGTCGCATGTAACGTTTGAAGCTGAGAGAATAGCAACAATAGCATGATATAATAAATGTGCGAACATAAATACCATACCCCTTTCCTCTCAGTCCATACTAGATAGTCATTCATTTCATACACCGGACCTGCAAAGTGACTTCCGCAACAAAGACAATAACCAAAGTACTCAAGTAATGATGGTATCTTGAGCAACCGGTATTTCTTTTGAGCCTCGCTCAAATCTTCCTCTTTTAGCAGTCCATCATTGTAATTAATGACGCATGATATGATTTTCAGTGTTATCACCATAAGAGCCCCTGTGAATTCGAAACAGCAAAAATGTAAACAGTTAGCACATCAAAATCATTAATAGTGTATTGGATGAAGCTAACGCATGTACATTAGCACACAAAGTACCTACAACATGCCTCTATCCATGCATATAGAAACCAACTTTGTGCTTGACAGAATTTGTATGTCTGTCGCCTAGGCAGAACTCCAGTAACAGCAGATAAGCATCATCAAGGGAAAAGATGAAACCCTAATACATCAATGAAGAAGGTGGCAATGGTGCTAACCTGTAGCATCTATACCTCCTTCCTTCCATGCATCGCCACTCATGTAGTATACATGGCTACACAGGCACACAAATAGTCAAAAGTTTAAGAAACTTTCTATGACAATGATACAATCTCCATGTGCACAATCAGTATGGCGTATGATTTTCTTTTTAACAAATAAAAAGATTTGGGGGCACACACCATCTAGCAAACAACTAATCCAAATCTCTGTCAAGAAGGCAAGAGAAGAAAATCGATGTCACTGAGAAATAATCAATAGGGTTTTGCTCAGTTACAGCCACCAAATTTTAAGGAATTAAAAAATGTATAAAAAATCCTAAAACGACACAGAATCCATTTTCTACTCATTACACAAATTGCATTTTGTCCATTATAATGAGTGACAATGCAAATACTTCGAGTACACTTGAGAATTACACAGTTAATTAGCATAGTTCTTGCTTTGCTCTTTCCCCTTATTTTGTGGCAAAATCATTTGTTCATGCAATCAGAATTTTCACTTAGCGATTCATAGCCCTTTAGCAGTTCTGTGAACCTTTTATTGACTTTTCAATCAGTTGATCTTTGATTGGATACCTTGTTGTCTATAAGGTTCAATCTCATGGAATATTTTGGATCTTGATTGATGGATGTCTAGCGATATTTTCTGTAGATACTAGAATCATGAATCTGTTGGATGAGTCCTCATGTTTAAAATTAGGCTCAATTTTAAACAATCTAATCAGCAAAAATGGAGATTGATTCTTCTACTTCAAGCTCAAACTTTAACACATACGATCGAGAAATCAGGCTCAAAATTTAAAATCAGATGTTAAAGGCAAGCTCGAGCTTGTAAATTTGTCAGTTTTGAGTTTGAACTGACTCATTCAAACCTTTCGTGCTAAGATACTAGAATGTTCCTAAAACAAATACAGGAACCTCACCCCTTTCCTCTCCTTAAGCCTAAAAATATCGCTGCAGATGGTAGTCAAGTAGTCAAGGGATTGAGCACCATCCACTAGCAAAAATGTGACCTTGTACCCATCACACCAGTGCTACAGTGGTGGATTAAATTTTATTGGTTCTATGAAGCCAAACTGAACAATACATGTTTGGGCAATGTTATTGGCTATATTAACCCAAACTGAACATAACATGTTTAGGCTTAAAACAAAATGAAGAATAGATCTAACCACATATTGCTTGGCACCATCATTGCGGATGTCTAGACACAGGAATGTCATTGCTTGTATTTGAAGTAGGTCTTACACCAATTAAAGTTATTTCTTGTACCTAAGACTGCTTGAACTTGTATGAGAATCATGGATAAACAGGTCAAATGAGCATCATATTTCATTTGTTGAGGAATAAATGAATTTAGATTCAACAGAATTTTGAATTTAAGTGAGCACATGCTTCACAGTGTTCCTAAACATCCGAAACTATAACTCAGGTGCATTCAAGATGCATCCAGTTAGCATTTGTATTCCCCATCTTGCAGTTAGCCCCTTTCGAACCCTTAGCCATTAACCTATAATTATAACTATTATGCAGAGCCAAGTCAAAGTCATAGACATCAACTCTGTAAAATAATCTGATTTATAAAACTGGGTACAATGTATTAGTTTCCTACATCTCAGTGGTGAATAAACATTATTGTTCTCATCACTTTCAGCCTTCTACGGTTGCCAAAAGTGCAGTTTCACACAATTCATGTGCATGCAAAGCAATACTCAAGACTAAATTGTTTAAATTGCACCTCACAGGACAAAAAAGAGCAGGGTAAAAAGCTGAAGAACACAACCCATTATGCTTTAATTACTCATAAATAATAAGATCCATCAGAATTCAGAGACACACCCATGCAAAGAAAATGTTCGAGCAAATGTAAAACCACATGCATTTGCATAATCGAATATAATTATTCTCAATGTTCGCATGTGAAAATGGTAGTCATCATCCTGGTAAGTTAAAGAAAATGAATCTGAGTAGCCTTAGTAATTGAAAATCAAAATGCAGTCTAGCCATCAATTTCTTTTCTTTCCTCTCTTTCGCTGACAAGCATACTAACACACTATCAACATTAGAAACAAAAGGGTCTCGCCTAAAAACTCAAGCACAGCATCGGTAGAGAACGCACACAATTCAGATAACATAAAACCCCAAAATTAACACCCTTGAAGCCAAAGGACAGAGAATCGACACAAAGTAAGAACGCGAAACAAACGCACCATCCAATGAGGTAGCCGAAGCCAAGGATGAAAGCAATGATCCCGCAGTACTTTCGGCAAAACACCATCGAGGCGTATCCTAAAAGCATGGGCGTAATGAAATGCAAATTCGACGAGAATCCAAACGACAGATACGACAGAAAGGCGCCAGTCACAGCGGCGAAGAGGTGGCGCCCTGCCGTCCCACCAGGCACAAACCGGTGCATAAAGCTAACCGGAATGGTGGCGGCGAAGCATATGAGGAAGCGGAGCACCGGGACCGAAACTCCAATCCCGGAAGCCATGGATTCCATCTCCGGTAGCTCCATGAGGGATTGAGGTCGGATTGGGACAATGCGGCGGTCAATCTGTATTGACAAGTCTGCGGTTGAACTGCGGCCTGCGCTACTAGTAGGCGTTGCTGCTACTCCGGCATCCGCTGGCTGGTGAAACGCTGTGTATATGTATATATAGAGATAATATATTTATGGTGAAAAGAGAATATATGGACTCTTGAAATCATTTAATATTTACTACTTGAAACGAGCGAAGGATTATAAGGTGGAAGAAGCGGAGTAAAGATGTGTGGCGTTTGTTTGGTTTCCATATTTGGTTTCACGTACATGGATATATATACATACATATAGGTATAGGTTTAATTACACTTAAACCTATCCTAAAAATACTAAACTACATTTTTCCTCAAAAAGATTTTGATACTATACTTACAGCTTCTCCAAAAATTTTTGATTTATACCCGACCCACTTCCATTAGAATTTGAATGGAAAATGAATGATGTAAGGAAAAAAAATTGCATAAATTTTTAATTTTGCCCATCATTTAATATTTTTATGTTTACTTTTGTACTTATAAAAAGAAAAATACAATATATATGTATATATATATAAGGAAAATAACATTTTGGTCCCATGAGTTGGGCCTATTTCACTTTTGGGGATTAAATGCAATTTTAGTCCTCTAACTATAGCCAAATCCAATTTTAGTCCTTTAACTTGTTAGGGTTTGGATTTGGTCCTCTATGTATTTCAATTGCTCAATTTTAGGACTTGTTTCATCGAAAAAAATTACCCAACCAGCCGGAAATTTCCACGTGGACATTTAAATTAGGGCTGAGACATAACTGGTTAATTTTAGCTGACTTGGCAATTTTTTGAATTTAAAAAAAAAAAGAATGACATGGCATATTAAATGTGATGTGGAAAAAGAGGGAAAAGGTAGGCCTCTTGCTGTGCTGGCGGCGCGAAGGACGACGGCGGTCAAAGACTCTGACTCTTGTGATCTCGTAAAAAATCTGATGAAAATTGATGGGTGAGGTCTCGTTCAAAACGCCTTGGCGAAGGGAGTCCAACGGTGGTGGTTCGCGAGGGTGATTCGTTCGGACGGTGGAGATCCGACGGTTCAAAGGTGGCGGCGTTGCAAAACTTTAAAAGAACTGATCTCGTCGAGGAGTTGATGAAAATGGCTGGGAGAGGTATCGTTTGACTCACCTTGATGAGAGGAATCCAACGGTGGTGGTGCGCAACGGTCATTCATTCGGACGACGGCATATTGACGACGGTTCAAAGGTGGCGGCGTCGCGAAACTTCAAAAGAATGGATCTCGTCGAGGAGTTGATGAAAATGGCTGGGAGAGGTGTCGTTCGACTCCCCTTGATGAGAGGAATCCAACGGTGGTGGTGCGCAATGGTGATTCGCTCGAACGACGGCGTATTAACAGTGGAAAGTCGCGTCGGTCACCTCTTGAGCCCAACGTCAAATCGCGATGAAACTTCAAATTGATGGAGGGGAAATATTCGCCTGATGATGGGGAGTCGACTGATATCGGTGGTGCCGGTGATTCATCGGAAATTTAGAGAGAAGGTGCGGCGAAAAGAGGGGCGAAAAAGTGGCCATGTCATTTTTTTTTTAAATTCAAAAAATTGCCAAGTCAGCTAACAATTTTATCTCAGCCCTAATTTAAATGTCCACATGGGCTCCACGTGGAAATTTCCGGCGGTTTGTAATTTTTCGGCCAAAAAAAGTCCCAAAATTGAGCAATTGAAATACATAAGGACCAAATCCAAACCCTAACAAGTTAAAGGACTAAAATGGAATTTGGCTATAGTTAGAGGACCAAAATTGAATTTAATCCTCACTTTTGGTCTCATTCATTATGAGATTAGCACTTTTAATCCCGTAACATACAAAAATTAGTATTTTTGGTCCTTATTCACTTTTTTGTCCACAATTTAATGGTGTAGAGTACGTGCTTAACATGTGATCATTAAGTATTTTTTGCTAGAGAGAAAATTAGTCTGTTTCCGGCTTGGGACCATTTTTGGAGAAAAATATAACTACATTTGAAGGGATCAAATAAATTTTGAAGGAAATTAGGGTAAATAACATATCCATTTCTCTCTTCTCTCACAAAAAATAAATCGTATGATTCCTATATTTCTACAAATTGAAGCCAAGTAGAAGCAACACAAAAAATCATGCATTCCGTAAGCGAATCAAGTAGGTCAAATGAAGCACTCATATGCTACTATTGAAAAAAGGGCAAATTTTTCCTCCAATGAAAAATACTCAATGGCAACGTGCTAGGCATGTGATTATAGATGGAAAATTGCATTAGGACTAAAAAATGCTAATTTTTGTAAGTTATGGGACTAAAAGTGCTAATCCCATAATAAAAAGGATCAAAAATAATATGAGCCTGACTTATGAGACTAAAAGTACTATTTTGCCTATATATATTAGCCGTACATGCACACTTAATGTGTGAACAATTAAAAAAATATAACAAAAATATTAATATACATTAATTAATATGTCTAAATTATGTATTTTGATCAATTTTAATACATAACATTCAGTAAAACAAAATTAAAAATAAAAGATCAAATATATGTATATATAATTCAAATAAATATGTAATTCGAGATATATAAAATTAAATATTTTAAAAAATAAAAATATAAAAATTGTTAACAAAAATATTCAATCTTTTCCTTTTGCTTGCAATAGTGAAAGAAAAATTAAATATATTAGGTATTATAATATCACAAATTGGTATACTATACTCCATCGTGGCATCCAGTTGGCCTAAGTGTCAGCAACCACTTCTGACCACATCAACACTAAGAGTCTCACGTGAGTAAGGAGGGACTCCCTAGTGGCTAGAACTCCTCACAGGCGAGGAGTTTCTCAAGACAAAGAGGACTCATACTAAAACACTCCTAGCTACGGATAATGATGATTTATCCCTTATCCCAACCATCTCAACCAACTTTCGCAAGATTGTCGGGGGCACTCCTGTAGACGGCGGCACTCCCTCTATAAATACATGTTTAGTCTTCTATATGGGAGACATCTCTCTTATTCTCTAAACCATCTCTCTTGCTTTCTAAGCATTCTCTAAACATTTTTCGAGCACTGGACTAGTATACTATCACGTGTCATCACTCTTATTCACCATATCTCAATTTTTTCTTTTCTCAAACTTGTTTACTTTTTGACTTTATTCAATTTCAAATTCAATACTAACTTAGATGTCGGAGTGCTAATACCTTTTTTACAGGTCCCCTTTTAGAATTTGCATTCGTTTCAGCCAAGCATTGAACGATAGTCCATGTCCATTGGACCAGTGCATTTTTTGCACGCATCAAGTGGCATCGTCTGTGGAACAGAGTTAAAGACGTGAGTAGTAATGAAAACACCCAGCAGTGCACTGAACAAGAAGAAGGCCGTGGAAACAATTGGTAGCAAGTGGTAGTGCCCAGGCTCTGTAGGTCATACCAGGGGCACCCTTGGCCCCCGCTAGTGGGACGAAAGTCCAGGACCTCCCAGGCTTGTTGATCTACTGACTGAACCTCCATGTTGCAGTACCTTTTCGAAAGAGCTCCTCCCAGGACTCCTATGGACTATACAGCAGATGATCGCGGTGGCCATAAGGGAGCAAATGGAGACACTAGTCCTAGCTCGCGCGGATACCCTATCCAATATGGACATCCCAAAATACGAAAGTGAAAGGCTACCCCCTACCCTGCAATTCCAGCAGGCCAGGGACCCCCTCGCAAGCCTAGTAGGACGGTCCTCCTCGGTGGCTCGCACGTATGGAATGCCTACAGAAAAGCCTCTAGGACATCCAGTACTAGGTCGTGAGAGTGCCTTCGGAGGAGCAGCAGCGCACCCTCTTCAGCGGAGAAATCCTGGCAAATGAATTCCCCCTCAACTGAAAGGAGCCCAATCTGTCGGAGTACGATAAAACCACGGGTCCACAGGAGCACCTCTCCTGCTTTGAGAATGTTTTCCTTCTCTATCGTTACATCGTTGGGGTCAAGTGTCATGTGTTCGTAACCACCTTCCTACTTTCGGCCCAACAATGGTTCAATCAACTGCCCTCGGGATTCATCCGGTCATTCGAAGAATTTTGTTCTCTCTTTCTCCATCAATTTGCCAGTAGTAAACGATGCCAAATATAATCATGAGCTTTTTTTCTTTACAACAAAAAGAAGGAGAGTCACTAAGGGAGTATCTTCAATATTTTAACTTACCAGCCCTAGAGGTACCTACTGCTACATCGAATACACTAATTTGTGCTTTTATGCAGGGATTACAAGATGGGGATTTCTTCAAATCCTTAATTAAGTGGCCCACTCTCAATTTTTACAATCTCCTAGCACTAGTGGAATAATACATTAACTTGGAGGAGGGTATGGAGTACAAGAATGAAGTTGTTGGTGAAAAACGCAAGGAATAAGAGGATGAGGACCTACTCCAAAAAACGCTTTCTCAGAATAAACCCTGTCCACAGGCAGACATCCTCTTTAGAAAATAAAGCCCTACCCCCAAGCAGGCATCCTCCTCACAATAAAGCCCTGCTCGTAGACAGACATTCTTCACGAAATAAGCGTTGCCGCTAGGCAGGCATCGCCCTCAATAAATAAATCTTCACATTCAAGCTTCTATCTGGGAGTATTTTTAATATTTTAACTTAATAATCTTGGAGATTTATTTTACCACATTCAATGTGTTAACATGTGCCTTCTTGTAGGGATTTCACAAGGGAGACACCCTTCTCAAACTTTTTAGATTAAAGCCCTGCCCTAGGGCAAACACCTTCTCAATAAAAACCCTATCTTCCACACAAGCACAAGGACCTCCTCCGTAGAGGTACCCCAACCTTTCGTCGGGCAGACACTTAGGTCCTTCTCTGATGGATTTGTAAGCTCTGTCCCGTGCAAGTATCTAAGCCTGATTTTCAAAGGACACTTTGTTCTTCCTCCGACAAGGTTCCTAAATCTTGCTTCAAGTAGGGCCCCCTCAAATAAGCATTTCTCCAAGGAGGCACAGTAATTTTGCTCCCTGTAAGACCATACATGTCTTTATTATTTAACATTATCTTGCAGAACAATAAATCCCTACAAACAATTGATCCAAAAGGCCCACACTCCACCGTGGCATCCAATTGTCATAGGTGTCAGCAACCACCTCAAACCACATCAACCCTAGGGTTCCCACTTGAGTAAGGAGGGATTTCTTGGTAGTTGGGACTCCTCACAAGTGAGGGGTTTCCGAAGACAAAGATGACTCGTACTAAAGCACTGCTAACTATGGATAAGGATGATTTATCCCTTATCCAAACTAACTTTGGCAAGATTCTCGAGAGTGGGATACACCTCCTTAATACGGGGGCACTCCCTCTATAAATATAGGTTTACTCCTCTATACGGGGGACATCTTTATTACTCTCTAAGCATTTTCTAAACATTATTCGAGCACTCCCCAAACATATTATCTCGTGTTCTTGCTCTTTTCATCAATTTTATTGACCATATCCTAATGTTCTATCAAACTTGTTTACTTTTTGGCTTTATTCAATCTCAAATTCAATACTAACTTGAGCATCGGAGTGCTAATACCTTTTTTGCAGGTCGCCCCTTCAGGATTTGCATTTGTTTTGACCCAAACTTTGAACGATAGTCTACTTCCATAGTAAATAAATAAAGAGAGAAAAGAAGAAAGTAAAAGGGTAATAATTGTCTTTGTTTCAACCCGAGTGAAAGTGGATATTTGTGAAAAAATTTATTAAATTTTAGATTAACTTTCAAAAATGTAGAAGAATATCATATTTTATGTATTTAAATAAGTTATAAATATCAAGTGTTAGATAATTGAGTTATATTGATATCAAATATAGTGTATCAAAGATTATGGATTTTTGATGTATTCTAAATTTAGTTGTCATTAGACGTGTGATGATGGGTGGAGAATGGGAGAGTTGGGAAGTGGTTTAAAAGAAGGGTATTTTTAGTAGTTTAATAAATTGCTATAAGAACTATTTTGAATATAAAATTTTCATTTTTGTTTTTTATAAAATGTTAAATTCATTTTGCAAGAAAAAAAAAAGAAAGGTTAATTATATTTTGTTATTCGAACTATGACCGTTTTTACATTTGGCATCTAAACTTTTTTTTTTTTTTTTATGTCAACTTACTATTTAAACTTTACGAAATTTTGCACTTGCTATCTATAATTATTTTTTCATCAAATTTTTTGTTGAAAAAGCATCACATGCAATACCACTACAAAAGAAGGGGGGATCTGGCACGAATAAGACAACCGTTCCGAAATTCATTCCATATTGGAATGGGTTTTGGAACATATTAGGAATGGAACTTGGTACATGACGTCATGATCCCCGCTTTGTATGGGTTATAATTTTGGAACGGCCACAACGTTCCAATATGTGTTCCAACAAAATAGTTACAAACTCAATTGCAAAGACCGTTCCAACATAGTAATGGTAAATAGTTGAATCTCTATTTGGAGCACATTATTAGAATTACGGAGGGTCTTGCAATGACCATTCCTATATGTGTGGCAATGGATGTCAAACAAATGACAGTTAATAAATGTAATCCAAAATGAGGTACAATTTGAAACGGTTTGAGTACGCACATAAGCAATTATGCGAAAAATCCTTCCTAATTATGAGTTTACATAAGACGGAATGTGTTACAATTACCGTTCCAAAATCCGGTACAAGTTGGAACTTTGTTGTTTTAGTAATATATATTACTAAGACTGTTCCAAAATAAAGTACAACAGCTATAATTCAACGGTCAAAATAGCCATTCCTAAATTCGGTACAATAACCATTTCAAAATATGAAATAACGGCTACTTTTTAATGGCTAAATATGTGTTCCAGTACCTATTTCAAAGTTTTCTATATATATATATATGTGTTTCTCTCTTTCTATTTAATCTCACTATCTTCTTCCATTCTTCTTATTTTCTCTCTATTTCCTCAATCTCTCTAATTTTTTTTATCTCTCACTGTCCCACTAATATTGTTATACTCTTGTTCGTCAATCTCTCTCGAATTTTCATTGATATTTGATGTTATTTTGATCAGGTTACAACTTTAATCCTTTATTTATCAATTGATTATATTTGTAGTAATTTTATCAATTAAATTTAATGTTATAATAATATATGTGTGTGTGTGTGTGTAGGACTCATCATCATATTAAGACAGTCGGGGAGATGGATGAATGAGAAGAACCTGCCGAGAAAGATGGGTCTTACTTTAGAGTTTGGGGATGGTGTTGCTACATTTATATAATGGGCCAAATCTGGACATGCATATATAGATGGTGAGAAAATTAAGTGTCCTTGTCGGAAGTGTAAAAATGAAGTTTTCAAAACCATGGACAAGGTAAATTTTGACTTGTATATGAAAGGTTTTATGCCGGAGTATTATGATTGGACTTCTCATGGTGAGGAGAGGGTGCACGAGTATTTTGAGGCCATCACTGCTGCCCCTTTGCAGGAGGAGCAAACTTTCATTTCTCATGTTGTGGAGGGTACTAGTACGCACTGGGGTGATGCGGCACAGATGGATTGGATGCAGATTTTTTTATGCTAGGGACCGACTATTTGGTCTTCTAATTATAACCAGGATAGTGTGCCTGATAATGGTATAAGGTCTAGTTCATATTACAGTGGGGGCCCCTATGATTATGTGTCTGGACTGAACAGATCGATTTCACGATGTAGTACGTGCTATCGAGCAGCCGTTGTAAGATGGTTTCACCCAATCTCAATTAGGGACTGTAGCTGAGTTGGTGAATATCAAGATCGAGGGCCATATTTCTCAGCATATATATGATCGAATATCCCAGTGTGTTGATCATATATTGCCCCGTAATCACACCCTTCCCATGGATTACTATAGTACAAATCAGTTAATAAGAGACTTGGGTTTACCTATTGAGAAGATTGATGCGTGTAAGAATGGTTGCATGTTATATTAAAAAGATGATATTGATCTGGATTACTGCAAATTTTGTGGAGAAGTTAGGTACAAGCCGACCAGGGTGTGAAATCCTAACCGCAAGAAGACCCCATATGCCATTCTTAGGTACCTGCCGATTATCCTCGCCTGTAGAGGTTGTATGCTTCAAAAGCCATTAGCGAGCAAATGACGTGGCATGCCAACCATCAGACAGAGGAGGGATCCATGTGCCATCCGCTTGATGTAGAGGCATGAAGGCATTTTGACCGAACATATCCGGATTTTGCAGCAGTGCATCATAATGTTAGACTGGGATAGTGCATGGATGGGCTCGCACCAGGCAGTACAATTGTTCATACTCATGTTGGCTCGTTATACTTACACTATATAATCCCTCATCGAAAATGTGCATGAGTTCTTACTATATGTTCCTGACAATGGTGATCCCCGGTCCTTCCAATCTGAAATGTCTCCTTGATTTTTACTGGAGCCGATGATCGAGGAGTTGAAGAATTTGTGCCATGTCGATGTACTGATGCGCAACAATGCAAAGAATGAGATATTCACAATGCACGCCGCGTTGATGTGGACTGTGAACGACCTACCTACTTATAAGATAGCGTTTGGATGGAGTTCCGCTGGTGTTATGGGGTGTCCAGCTTGTATGGATAGCACACATGCATTCTAACTGCAGAATGGTAGGAAGGCGTGCTACTTTGACTGCCACAGACAGTTCCTCCCTTCGAACCATCCGTACCGTAGGAACAAGAAAGCATTCACTAAGAATCGAGTAGAAAAGAAGGTTGCATGATCAAGATTAAGGGGAGAATAGATTCGTGATTTGGTTGAAGAGTTTGGTCCTGCGGTTGAAGTACCGTTGCCACTCCCGAACGGGTACAGTAGCGAGCATAAGTGGACAAAGAAAAAGCATCTTCTGGGAGCTCGAGTACTGGTCCAAGCATCTGATAGAACACAATCTTGATGTCATGCACATTGAGAAGAATGTGTTTAACAATATATTCAATACCATGATGGATATAAAGGGAAAAATGAAGAATAATTTGAATGCACGGAAGGACCTGAAGATTATATGTAATTGGCTGGATCTTGAGGTGGATGAAATGAGGCCAAACATGATGCCCGAAGCTGTATAAACCCTGACCAATGAGCAAACGAGGATGATATGTGAATGGATTAGTCATTTGAAGTTTCCTGATGGTTGCACATCTAATTTGGCCGGTTGTGTCGACATGGAGCTGAGGCTTCAAGGCATGAAGAGTCATGATTGTCACGTATTCATGTAGTAGTTGATCTCGATTGCCTTCCGTGAAATGCTTCCTAAGCCTGTGTGGAGTGCATTAACAAAGGTCAGTCTTCTATTCCAGATTTTATATTCGACGACTTTTGATAGAAACAAGGTACAAGAACTAGAAGCTAATGTCACAACCATCTTGTGCAACCTTGAGAAAATATTTCCGTCAGCTTTCTTTGACTCAATGGAGTACCTAATTATTCACCTGTAATATGAAGTGCACGTGGGAGGGCCTGTGCAATATAGGTGGATTTATCCATTTGAAAGGTAATTAGTACATGAGTTATTCTAGTTTTTTGAAATAGTTCTAGTGTCATTAGGTTTTCTAATAAATATTCGGTTATTAGATTTTTTTGAGACTTGAAAATGAAGGTGAAAAACAAAGCACACTCAAGGCATCAATTATAGAGGCGTACCTTGTAGAAGAAATTGATCTATTCACTTCTCACTACTTTGAGCTGCAAATTCTTCGCAAACCAAACATGCAACGCAAAAATGATGACCTTTGTATGAACAACACTAGTATCCAACAGTCTGTTTTCAACTACTCTAGCCGAGGTAGTGGTGCATCAAAGAAGAGATGCCTCAGTGGATTAGAACACCACATAATCGAGACGTACATATTGACCAACTATGAAGTAGTCACGTCGTACTACGAGTAAGTGTAAAGATACCAGTTATAGTTTATTCACATTGTTATTGTGGACTTTTAACCTATGTTTTGATATGTATGTGAACAAGTCCTTTTTGAATGAACTTTACGATCACCATTCGAAGGACCCTATTATTGAGGAGCTAGTAGCTAATCAATTTAAGGATTGGTTCAAACATCGTGTAAGTTGTGTTTTATAAATTGTGCCTTTTGAATTGTGTTACAACTATAATTTGTCAATATATGGTTTCTCTCATATGTGCAACACAAGTAAAATCCAAATTGAAATTACACGGACAACGAGCTTTTCAAGTTGCATTATTAGGGTCCTACAGCTGAAGTCACAACATTCCCGCACTACTTTTTAAATAGTTACAATTTCCACACTGAACTTCACAGTGTAGGCAAGTCTACTATGAACTATGTGGTATGTGTTAAAAGCTCATCATGTACAGACACGGACTGTGACTTCTATGGGATTCTTAAGGAGATAATTCAGTTGGATTACCCACTTATTCTAAACATGCATATCATTCTGTTTAAGTGCCATTGGGTCGATCTCGTGAGAGGTGTGAAGGTACATCCTCGTTATCACCTCATTGATGTAAATTTCAACAAAGTATATTAAAAGAACGAATCATTCATCCTGGCACAACAAACAGTACAAGTCTACTACACGGAGTACCCTAGCATGAAGACAAAGTGGACTGGATGACCGTCTGCGAAACAAAAGCCAAAAGAATCATTATGACTCTCGATGGATTGAAGTTACATTTCAGGAGGAAGAGACAATACCTACTCCACAAATTGCGACGGACAATCATAATTATGACAGGAATGACCAAAATGGTATACAATTAGTCGTTGAGCTTTCTATTGCTAATCAACAAGGAACAGGTACATCCCGATTGGAAAATTGTGAATCTGATGACGAGTCTGACGAAGATAGCTCTGACGAGGATTACGAGACTGAAGAAGACAATAATTATGATTAACAGTTCATCATTTCTGTAATCAGACATCTCTAAATAATCCTTGCATAAATTAATGATTAATTATATATATCTGCAAAAAAAATTATTCTATTTAGGAACTGTCCTGAATAGAAAAGACCGTTCAAAAATCGTTCCTAGTAGGAATAGTCATAATTAAAAGTCGTTCCTAAATGTATTCGTTCCTTAATATTCGTGAAAAATATTAAACTTCCAATAGGAATAGTAAAAAAAAAACGTTCCTAAATACATTACAACATCCTATAGAAAAAAAGAGGAAAATTCAAAATATAGGAATCCCCCGTTTATTTTGACTGTTCCAAAATCAGTTCTTGAAAAATTTAATTTCGCGCCAAATAAAAAATGGAGGAAATATCAAATATTGGAACGAGTTTTAAACATTTGATACTTCCTAAGCTGAATTTAAAGAAAATCGTTCCTAGAGGAATTCCAAAATCGTTCCTAAATATGCCCAAAGATTCTTAGTTCACTTTCAAGTTACGATATTTCAATATTTGGGACCCTAATTAATTCCAAACTTAAAACGCATAATAATGCTTTACATATGTGAACATATCTAGTAATCTGATGTAAAATCACATGGTCTGATAGACAATTGCATTGTTATTAACCTCGCTGATTGTGTATTAGATACGACATCTTAGTATCCATATAACAAAAATGTCCAAAACTTCACCAAATATAGTATTTGTCAATTTAATCATATCCAATGGTCTGATTAGGCAATTCGGTATAACAGTATAAGATGCTACTTACATTTATATAAGACTAACAATCTTATATGTACAAATATACACGATCTTCCAAACATGTATCAATTTAATTCAAAGTATTATATGTTTTCAATGACCTTAATTAATTTATGATTTACTTTTCTCTGATCATTAACATGTCTTAGACAATTTTTTCTTCATTTTTTATTTTTATAATTATAGAGAGAAATTGATTTTGGCACAAAATTAGGAACGATTTTGGTTAAAATAGGAACGTTCATCTAAATATCCTCTGAATACGGCATTATTTTTGGATAAAAGGAGATTGTTTTTCTATTTAGGAACGATTTTAGGAACAACAAGACCATCATGTCTAAATAAACCACGAACACTTGACCAATGTGCATCAACTGAAACGACGTAGTTTTGATTTTTAGGAACAACATCTGGAACAGTTTTTTAAAATGTTTATTCCAAAGTCCGCTCCAACATTTTAATATATATACAACACTTAGTAGATTTTTTCTTTCCCTCCCTCACTCTCACTTTCTCTCTCTCAAAATTTCTGAGCCGCCGCCCACCGCCGCCTATTCGTTCTTCGTCCCTCCCAGATCTCTTTTAATAGTTAGTGCCCCCTTTTTTTTTTCTTTTTCCTCCCCCATTTTTCTGATCCCCCCATTTTTCTGAAAATATTTTCAGAAATTATTTTCTAAAAATATTTTTCCCCCAACCCCCCCCCCCTTCATTTTCTGAAAATATTTTCAGAAATCATTTTTGAAAAATATTTTCGGCAATTTTCCGCCCATTTTCTGAAAATATTGTGTAGAAAATATTTTTGTAAAAAATAATTTTCTGAAACTTTTTTTGAAAAATTTATGAAATTTTAACTTTTTTAAAATTAGAAAAATTTGCAGAATTTTTTTTAACAGAAATTGAAATATAATATTTTTGAAATTAAAGTATATTTTTCTAAAATTACAATATAATTTTCTGAAATTATAAAAGTTTATGAAAATATAATAATATATATATATCACAGTGAAATTAAAATATATTTTTCTAAAATTAAACTGTAATTTTTTGAAATTAAAACATAGTTTTCTAAAATTAAAATATAATTTCCTGAAATTAAGATATATTTATGAAATTATAATATATTTCTGTGATTTTTGTGTAATTTGTGTAATTTTTGGAAATTTATAGTGTAGTTCTGTAATTTATGCAATTATTGTGTAATTTATTGCATAGTGTAATTATTTGTGAAATTTCAGTATTATATATATTTTTGGTGAAATTTATTGTATAGATGTGCAATTTATTAATTGCAATAATCGAAACCTTAGACTAATTCAATTTTCAATAACAATATTATTGAAAATTTCAATATCAATAATCAGAATTTTGCTCATTAAAATTTCTAATAATATTATTTAAATAACAATATCAATAATCACAATCTTAAATTAATTAAAATTTCCAAAAATAATATTATTTATATAACTATATCAATAATCACAACCTTAGACTAATTAAATTTTCAATAATAATATTATTTAAATAACTATATCAATATCAGAACCTTAGACTAATTAAATTTTCAATAATATTATTATTTAAATAACAATATCAATATCACAACCTTAGATGAATTAAAACTTTTAATAATAATATTATTTACATAACTATAGCAATAATCATAATTGTATGCTAATATTTCCAATAATGTCAATTACATAATCATTACAATGACCACAAAGTGAGGATAATATTTTCAACAATTATTAATTAGTTGAAAAAATATAGTTCCTTTGTAACCACGTACAAACAGATCATGTATGTCTTTAAGCTTCTTTAGTGCATCAAGTGAATTTTGCCAGTAGAACTAGTTAGATTTATCTATTTTCATCTGTCAAAAAAGACAATGTTGATAGAAAAAATTGAATAAATTTAAGTAGTACTATAACAAAAAGTTCAAGTGATAAGCTAAAAAAGCTTAAAAAACAATGCTTGACCTATTATATGTGCACAAGAGAACTATACGCTTTTAAATAATTAATGAGTACGATAATCACAACTTCATGATAATATTTTCAATGTGTAAGAATTGGTATATTCTTTTTTATTTACATATTAATGTCAATAATTGCAAAATTTAGATTAATACTTCTCAATAATTTGTATGGATCATGTCCAATGGTACGCCTCATGTACCACGTGGTCGTGGTTGTGGCCGCGGTCGTGGCCTTTCACTTCCAGCAACGCCATCTAATGCTTCTCAGGTTGGAAAAACAGTCCTTCTATCACCCCACCACCTGACACGGTCAGACTGTCATCCCATCCATAGACTCTAGATGATGTTGGAACATCTAGAGCTGCACTGGCAGCTGAGGAGGCCATACAATAGTTTACTACACCAGCAGCTGCATCCACCACCACCACCGCCACCACCAGCTATCCCCCCAACCATCAGCGCGTCTGTACATCAGCCTCGATGACTCGAGGTAAATTTATTTATGAAAACTTCTTGATATTATTTCAGGTCTAACCGTCGGTTCCACGAACGTATCAATGCGGTGGTGAGGGAACACTTTCCCCACTTTTGGCCATGTCTAAGGTAGGTGCTGCCAGAGCACCAATATTTATGGTTCGAGAGCATGAAGGTAATATTCAGTATCATAATTTGGTATAATCTAATAATCTAAATTATTTAAGGAATTTTACTAATGTTTTGTTTAATTTTATTATTATAGATGATCTACCGGTGGGACTGTGACGATGAGTCCATGTTTTGGGTATTCCACATATAGGCTAGAAAGTACATTCGAAAAATATTCTCCATCACCCGGTCGAGCCTGGTCAAACCACTTTGGATGGCCAACGATATCTGGCTCCACGGTGTCCTCGATTGTGTACCACTGCAGATCTTCCTCTATCGGCATGCACAAGGGGAAGTTGGTAAATACATTATATTATTTTTTAAGATTTATTATTATAAATAAGATGCTAACTATTTTATTCTTCTACACGGGTAGAGCTCGGTCGGCCGCCCAAGCAGATGGAGTTATTTAAAAGATGCTACAAGAAAAAAAAAAAAAAAAGAGTGGCAGCTGGAGTGGGCTGAGGTTGGCTGAGGTGGCGGTAAGTACTTTATTAATATTATTTTTTTAAAGAAATTAATTCTTGGTTAAAAGTACTAATATTTTTTTTGTTTTGCAGAAGACATTCTAGGAGCTGATGGAAGATCGTCAGCCTCAGCCCACGGTCAAGGACCACAATCCCCTGGCCGAATCGGAGGCTTCGGTGGCGATGACGGAGCAGCAGATGTGGTTGGCTGCAGTCGGGGGCAAGAACAAGGGCCGAGTATTTGACATTGGTTCTGAAGTCTACGTCTCCAACCAACTTTTACATCACCATTGCCACTGCCATCGACATCTCCAATGCCATAACCAAACCCGGCCATGGAGGACCGCATGAACTGGCTCGAGACAATGCAGGCCACGATGAGGGAAATGCAGGCCACCTCCTCGACTGCGGGACCGTACCAGCCAACTGCCTCCAATAGCGCCCTAGCACCGCATTCTACAAACCTCCCAGCCTCGAACCAGGATAATATGGACGCCGCTGATAAGGAGTGTTGAGATTAGGTTTTAATTATTTTTTATTTTTTGAATTAGATAATATTTTATATTAATATAATCTTTTTGCTTAATCATTCATGTTTCATAATATTTATTACATTCTATTATTTCATATTTATTCAATTAATTAAATTCATAAATATAATTACTTAAAAAATTTATTAAATTAATTTAATTATATATTACAATTTATTATATTATATAAATTTATTTATTTATTAAAATTTATTACATAAAAATATAAAAATTATAAAATATAAATAAATTATAAAATTATAAATAAATGACCGTTCATAGTACCATTACTAAAACAATTCTAAACACGTGTTCCTAAAGTGTGTTGACCGTTCCAAATACCATTGCTAAAACTATTTCAAATACGTGTTCCTAAATAGTGGCTGATTGTTCCTACGACCATTGCTAATACAATTTTAAATACGTGCTCCAAAATAAGAACGACCATTCCTAATACCATTACTAAAATAATTTTACATATGTGTTTCTAAATAAGACTAACTATTCCTAAAACAGTTATAGAAGAATGTTCCAAGAAAAAATATAACTGTGCCTAATACTATTGCAAAGATTGACAAACAAACTATACCAAAGACCATTCCTATATTTATCACCAATACAAGTAAATACAGTTTCAAAATTTAGGCATGAGTATTACAAAGACCGTTCCAAAAGTAACCCAAAATAAATAATATAACTTTTCTAAATGTTGTCAGTTCGTTCTAATTAAAAAAAATATAATTTTTTATACAAATTTAATATTAGAACAGTTACCAAGAATCATGTTAAGATTAAGAAGTTAAGTAACAAATATTTTTTATAATCTCTCCCCCCCTCTCCCATCTTCTTTCCCACGTAATTCGCCCACTAGTCTTCTTGCCCACGCTGCGGCCCTTCCCACCACCTATCTTCTTCCCTCCCGATGTGCCAAGGGCACTGGCATTTCAGGCACCCTTGATGCACATTAGGTCATGAGGTCGCTCAATCAGGTTGAACAACAACCTTCATAAATAGACGCTGGACTCCGCAATTTTAGAGTTTTAGGCATAAACTTTTTGTCTTGTAACTTATAAATATTTATGTTTACTCATGGGGGACTTTATGCCTCTTGAAGTGTGAATTTCAACCTTTTCAGTATCCGGTGTTGTAAATAGGAAAAATATTTTTAAGAATATTATAGGGGGAACGAGTATTGTGAAACTTGGTGTAGTCTATGTGTATTAGTCCCCCTCAAGGCGATCGCTTTGCACTAGCATCATTTCTACAATGTTTAATTTCTTTCCATTATCAATGAAATCCATATTTTGAAATTGCGCTCAAATTTAATGCTTACGTACTGCACCATGCTTACTTGTGTTGTTGTCGAATTTCATGTTGCTATTCTTGTCGGCGCTCTCTGTGCAAGTGTCGGTGGGAATTTTGTGGTTGTTGCTATCGGATGAAAGTAGTATTTACTGCAGGCTACTAGCCACACGGTGTCACTTTCCCAGCATTGCCGAAGGCGCCTCGTGAGAGGTGCTATATGAGCCTCGGTACCTAAACCATGGGGCATCGGTGGGTTGTAGTGACCCATGCAAGTACTGCTAGAATGTCGGGCCAAGATGCTGAGAACCCAAGATAGGCGGTGTTGCCGAGCGAGCGAGCTACGAATCCAAAGATGAAAACTCCTGGTTGACTGAGATGGTGATTAATTTGGAAGAGAAGGTCCCTTCCATGGAACAAGAGATCACAATGTTGAATTCCGAACTGGAGGAATGTCGGTAAGTGGTCCAAGAAATGGCCTGTGCTTTTGGAGGCGGTGGCATTGTTGATATGTGGCGTGAGAAGGAGCTGATGTCTATTCAGGTTGGTCTACTCCAACATGCGGTGAGCATTATCCCTGTTATTGCTCATGATCCTGATGCTAGGTTTCAGATTCCTGAATTGAAGACCTATGATAGTGCTCTTGTTGCGAATGATGCCAAGAAATTCCTTTGTGATATAGACCAATGCTTCCTTGCTGCAAATGTGGAAGATGAGGGTATGAAGGTGACGACTATGATGATGTACTTGAAGGCTGATGCCAAACTATGGTGGTGCATCAAATATGTTGAAATTCAGGTCCACCAAGTGCAACTAGATATTTGGGTCCTTCTTCAGGAAGTAATTCAAGAGTAGTTCTTCCTGGAGAGCATAATGGCAAGCGGGCATTGTGGAAGTTGGAACATACAACCTCCGTGTAATAACTCGATTCCATGTAATATTATTTAGTGAATAAAATGAATATTCGCTATTGGCATTTCCTGTGTTGTGCTCATTGTATATGTTTGTATTTCTATTGGATATCACAACAAAGCCCACAGACCACTTTGACATCCATACAGCAGTTGGACTACGCATTGGATGACAGTCATGAAATCAACTGCCAAGGGTTGGGTCTGAAATATTCCAAGTCGAGTACCTTGAGAATGGACATCGGATATCCTATGGAGACTTGCATTAAGAGTTGCATTCATTTAATGAGTGCCGCATTTCATCGGCGACAAACATGGGACATCTATGTGATCTTAGTGGTTCAATTGGCTAGGTGTCGAATCGACTGAACTGACTCGCGAGGATCGTCATAAGAAAATCTTGGAGGCTTGGTCGGTATGACTGGATCCCCGGCTCCGATAGTACAGGAGTATAGTCCTCAGGCTTGAGGAATCACGACAGTCACATGCATATGATGACTGTGTCTTATATTTGTGCGAGAGGTGATCGTGTCACAACTATGGTCATCATAAACCTTGCCCAGTGCAGGCAAAGCATGTAGCGAGGACGGTGAGTTTTAAGAAGAGGATCTGTCCTGTGTCGATACATGACAGAGGTATCTCCTATGCACTTGGAGATGCATTTACGCTTTATGAACCTGTGGCCACAGTCATTGGTCGAACAGGAAAAGAGGTTCCTATGTCGAGCAATTTGGCGTAATGCTATCTCAAATATTAAGCATAGATGCTTGGTCCAGGATAGGAGCCGACACCAAATTCCATGCCCTAGACTAAAGTCGAGAGACGGTAGACGGAAGGAACGTACCCGTATCGACTCGAGAATCTAAAAGTTCACATGGATATTCGCCTAGTCTCTAGTGCCATAAACCGTTGTTAGACGGCCAACCATGGTGACGGGCTATTTTGATCAAGGATTGATCGAAAATTATTAATTAAATTTGATTCAATTAATAATAGTGTTTGACAGTAGCCCAAGTCTAGTTGAGAGGTGAACATAAATAGTCACACACAAATCATCGAGAAGGGACGAGGAATTAATTCCATAAGTAATTGCATTACTTATAAATGAGAAAGATCTATTGGATGGAGGAGCCTAAAGATAAATTAATAGGATTAATTTATATTGAGCTTGCTCTTATTATTTAATAAGTTGGACTTATTAATTAATAAAGACTTATTTAATTGAATTAGATATATGATGAGCTTAATTAGGTGGATTTTAATTAAATTGGATTTAATTAAGATTAGTTGGGGCCTTGTATTTTATCCTGTAAAATCAGCCAAAAGCCCCCTAAATTAAGCACATTGGATGGTTCTACAAAAGAAAATAATTGACTAGAAATTCTTACTTTTGAAAAGTACTATGTTGATCGTTCTTTATTTGGAATAAAGAATATATTGCCTTATGGATAATGGAATAAACCTAGACACATTCTAGCACATCCATACAAGGTATATGTGTATTCTAATTAGTTAATTTGGAATAATTAATTATTACACAACACAAAAAGGGTCCTTCTACCCTAGAACAACTCCAATCGGCCGCCCCCTCTCTCTCCAAACACACTTGGTGTGTTTTCTCCCTTATTCTCTTCTAGCAAAGGGAATTAAGGGATCCCCATTTTCCAAAGTGGTGTGGACGTGTCTTTAAAGGACTTCTACGTTGGAGTCTCGCATGAACAAATCAACAAAAAGAGGTTCGAAGAAAATCAAACAAGAGGCAATCTTCGATTTTATGTTTCTTGTACTCCTCTGTTTTAATTTCACCATGAGCCTTGTTTTAGTTTTTATTATTTATTTAATTAACTATATTGAATGTCCGGGAACTCCAAGGGTACACCCCTTGGAACCATGGTCTTATTGTATTCGATTTTTAATCAATATTTATTTTTAATTACCGTTTTCGCTTGCACGTTCCCGGGCCGATCTAATTGCCACACTTTTCACAGGTGAGAGATTTGGGATCGGCTATGGTAGCGATCGAACGCTTGACAGATTTCAACATCGAGAACTAGACTGAAAAGCAGATGATGTATAACCCTGCACAGAATAAGTTGGGAGGGGCAAAAGCGTTCAAGAGTTATTCCAAAGAAGTAAGGGGAGATTGAAAGCCCCACACACAGAGTAGTACACAGGACATTTCAAATAGGCACAAGCCCCACGAGAATAGGAAGGAGGCACCATAAAAAAGCAGTGGATGCTTTCTATGCGATGGTCCACATTGATATCGGGACTGTCCAAAAAAGTAGTTGTTGAACGTGTTGGCAACCTTTACTGACAAGGCATCTCCAGCAAACCCAGTGGAGCCACGAGCATGTACGGTGGTGAGAATGAATCGGAGATGTGGACAACTTGGGTGCCATCTCAATGGTGCAATACATTGTCCCATCAGGTGGCGACAAATAAAACAATGCCACTCCAGACGAGGAAGGCTGCCCCGCCTCTAACTAGAAACCTAAGGACGAAACACAACCTAAACTTCTAGGAAAAGAGGGCTAATGTCTGTTGATGTGAAGATTCATGGCAAGCCAATCTGTGCCATGTCCGATATTGGGCTACTCACAACTACTTTATGAGCATCAAAGTGGAGAGACTTGGGTTCATGCTATAGAAGGGAGTTGATCAGGTGAAAACGATTAACTTGGCCAGACAACCTATTGCTAGTGTCGGCCAATCTGTGCTAATCAAAGTTGGTTTATTCGAGGGCAAGACCAATATTTATGTCGTGGTGATGGATGATTTCAAACTCATCCTTAGGCAGTATTATGGTGTGGAGCTTAGCAAGTAGCTAAAGGATATATTGGAGAGCAGCATTATCAAGCCCGCTAAGTCATCATATGGTGCGTCGATGCTCTTGTAGAAGAATGTCGATGGCTCCTTTCATATGTGTTGCGACTATGGGATTTAAATAAAAACACTATGAAGAATGAATAACCCATACCACTTGTGGTGGAATGTATCAACCATCTAAGTCGGGCGAAATACTTTACGAATATATACTTGAGGTTGGGTTATTAGCAAGTTCGAATCTAGGAGAGCGATGAGGCGAAGACGACTGTTGGCTTGATGAACGCTCCGAAAACCTTCAACACTCTAATGAACCAGGTACACCATGATTCTTGAAGAGTTTGTGATGGTGTACTTGGATGATATTGTTATCTACAGTGGAACCTTGGCTGAGCACGTAGAGCATCTACGACAGGTTCTGGCGAGAATTTACGAACATGAGTTATATATGAAGATGTCAAAATGCTCGTTTGGTCAGGAGACTATTAGTTTCTTGGGGCACATTATGGAGAGAGAACGAATTCGAATGGAACCCAAGAAAGTTTAAGCTATCAAGTAATGGCAGCCACCAAGCAATGTACACGAGTTGCGATCATTTCTCGATTTAATGAATTTTTCATAAGCGTTTTGTGAAGGGTTACTCCACGATAGCTTGGCCCATGACTTACTCACTTAAGAAGATGGAGACTTGGAGTTAGACACCCTAATGCCAAGTAGCTTTTGACAACTTGAAGGAAGCGATAGTGCCAGACCCTGTATTGGCCTTACTAGATATGTCGAAACCATTTGAGGTAGACACCAATGCTTTAAACTTCGCATTAGAAGGGGTCTTAATACCTTCAGAGCAGGAAGCTAAAAGATGTATAGCTGCACTATTCAGTGCATGATAAGGAGTTTCATTCCCTTACACTATGGCATCATTATTTATTGGGCTCTCCATTTGCGGTCAGGACAGAAAACACTATTGTGAGCCATTTCATGACTCAACCGAAGTTGACGAGTAGGCAGACACGTTGGCAGGAATTGCTGTCAGAGTTTCATTTTGTGCTGGAATACTAGGCAGGCTTTAGCAATCATGTGGCAGACGCACTAAGTTGCAAGGTGGATTTGGCAAGTTTGGGGTCAGTAGTAGCGCTCTCCTCTAGTGTGGTTGCCACCTCTGATTTAGCAGCATAGGGCCTGGTCCACCTCATCGAGCAGGGCAAGGCTCTACAGTTTTGGTAAGAAGATGAACTCCTGATGACCAAGAAAAACTGTTTATATGTACCAAAAAGCAGGAACCTGAGGAAATCATTAATTTCAAAATGCCATGACACTTTTTGGGCGGAACATACTAGAGAAGAGCGCATCTACGCGTTAGTGCATGGGCCTACTATTGGCCACGGGTGCAGAATGATGTGGAGACATATGTCCGCGCCTGCTTGATTTTCCAACACAAGTAGACCACAAAAAAAAAACTAGTTTGCTGCAACCATTTCCCATTCCAAAGAGACGTGGGAGAGTGTTTCTGTAGATTATATCTTAGGATTGCCTAAGGAGGGAGAGTTAGGTTCCATCATAGTTGTGCATGGTAGACTGACTATCAAAATATGCCACATTTAATGCAACCCCGAAACTTGTTACGACGAAGGGACAACTCATTTATTTTTCAAGTATATTGTCAAATATTTGGACCTACCAAAAGATATTGTTAGTGATCAGGATTCCTTTTTTCACTAGCATCTTCTAGACCGAGCTGTTCAAACTTCTCGAATGGAAGCTTAGTAAGAGCTCTAGCTGTCATCCACAATTTGATAGCCAGATGGAGTGCTTCACTTCCATATTGGAGGAATACCTTCGATACTTTGCTTGTGGTATTAAAAAAGATTAGGTGAAGCTCCTGGATATCGCCCAACTATGTTTCAATGCTCAAAAGAGCTATTCCACCAACAAGAGCACTTTGGAAATTGTCACTAGGCAGAAGCCGCTCTTCCCTCACAACCGCGACTCCCAACAGAGCGTGAGATCCCCTCTAGCCCGAAGTTTATCTTAGGAATAGAAGCAAAACGTTGACAAAGCCAGAAGTTTCCTAAAGAAAGCTCAAAAGTAGATGAAAAGTATGCAGATAAAATATGGCACCTCATTAGTTCAATGCGGAAGACTTTGTGATGGTGAAGGTCCTTGACCCGAGATTGTTAAAGGCATCTACGGGAAGAAATCCTCTGATGCAGAAATATATAAGCCATTTATCTATCATCAAGCGTGTTGGAACAATGGCTACGAAGTAGAGTTGCCTTCGTGGTGGAAGATCCACAACGTTCTTCATGTGAGCTAGCTAAAGAAATATTTAGCAGACTAGGAGGACGATGCTCGTGATCATTCTAGCCACCCACAACTTGAATTGACAAAAACGAAGAAGAAGGTAGCTGAAGCAATCTTGAAACACGGCGTTACGAGTACTACAAAGCGTAGTCATACAGAGCACTTGGTGAAATGGAGGGGATGCAACTGCGAGTAGAACCCTGGGAGCGAGTGACGGACCATAAGACATTTCAACCTCTTGTCGGAGCTTACCATACTTCCCTTGCGTCGAGGACGTCGCCATGTCAAGTGGGGGTGAATATCAAGGGCCATTCGCACAGACAGTCTAGATGCACATTCTTCCATGCAGCCGCTCTATCAGGCTGACCAACAACCTTCGCCGTCAGATGCTGGACTATGTAGTCTTAGAGTTATAGGCGTAGGTCTTGTGCACTTGTAAATACTTATGTTTACTCATAGGGGACTTTGTCCCTCCTGAGGTGCGATTTTCAACTTTTTCAGTATCTAATGTTGTAAATAGGAAAAAAAAATTTAAGACTATTATAAGGGGAATGAGTCTTGTGAAGTTTGGTATAGTCTGCGTGCTAGTGTCTCCCTCAAGACAATCCTCTTGCCATAGCACCGTTTGTAAATCATTAATTGCTTTTCGCTATCAATGAAATTCACATTCTAAAATTGCTCTTTGTTTACTACTATTATACTGCACCCTACTTGCTTGTGTTGATGCTGTCGGATTTCGTATTGCTATTCTTGTCGGCGCCTTGTGCGAATGTTGGTGGGAATTCAATTGTTGTTGATGTAGGGCGGAAGTAGTAATTTACTGCAGACCACTAGCCACATAATGCCCTTTTTCCCACATTGCGAAAGGCACCCCGTGAAACAATGTCACATGTTGTCTTTCTTCTAGCCCCCCCCCCCCCGTTTTCCTCCATCGCCCCTTCTTCTTCCCTGTCGCCACCACCCAATTTCTTATTCCTTGTCCTCTTCCCCCAACTCTTTGGGGCTTTTATCTCAATTTGGAAAAATGATACCAATATTAAGAGGATTCATATCAGTTCATATTTGAAAATGGATTATCATACAAAGTAAACAACAGTATCAATTTTATCCAATCGAAATAATATTGCAAAGTAAAACTCAATAATCATCGTGTCATCCATTATCCCTATACACAAATTAAACTGGGCCTCGGTATATTATCACTATATTATTTCATTAAGTTAATAATTAAAAAGCAATAATTCATAAAAATAATTAGTTTTCATATTTACAATCAAATGAAAGTTGAAAATTAAAACGTTCAAGATTTATGAATTTGAAATAAGCTACGTTTAATAAAATAAAAGGGTTTCTTTTCATCAATTTTTAAAACATAGAGGGTATTAAAATAATACTTTTTTGTTGTTATAATTCGGTACATGGATGGGCATGCGTATATACTACAACAAAAGAAAATATTACTTTCAAACTTATTATTAAAAATATATGTTAAGTAATAAATATTTTTATCTCATTATAATAAAAATTATATATAAAATTATCACTGTAGAAAATGAGAGCCACATGCGTAGTGATTGCTTAATAAGATTTTTCCGCACTAATTATTGTAAGTGACGGCTTCTAAGTATTATTGTGACAAAAATCATCAAAATGACAAAATAAAAATTATTGTGACTTAATACATATAACTAATGATAATTCAATCCTCCAAATGCATTTTTTTTGTAGGATATGATAAATTAATCAAAGTAATATTGTGTTTACTTCAATAGTGTAATTAATGGATGAAAAAGTGAAAAAAGTCAAAATATTGTCTACTTTATTGGATAATAAGTGTGACAGATGGAAATAATGGAAATGTCAAAATATATATATCACAGTGTTTTTTTATGTTTGGATTTGTATTTTAAATGGTTTGTTTTGTGCTTTAAAGATAGAGAGGAAAAAATAAAGATAAGTATGTGTTAAAAATAGGTGGTATATTTGGATTTGTATATTGAGGTAATTTAAAATATTTCAAAATAAGTGGTATAGATTTGATGTTGGAATTTGAGAGATAAAAGTCACTATTTATTATCAAATCATGTCTCTTTTATATTATATATATATATATATTACTTAAAAAGTTAAAAAATAAAAAAAAACACACAGATAAGATGTAAAAACACAAAAACAGACATTGGAGTGTTTCACTTTGGTGCTTTGAAGATAAAAAGAGAAAAAAAAAATAGATAAATATGCATTGGAGATAAATGATATGTGTAGTTTTGTATCTTGAGGTAATATAAAATAATTTATAATGAGTGGTGTAAGTTTAATGTTGAGATTTGAGGATAAAAATTAATATTTTGTCAAATCATATTTATTTTATATATATTTGTATATAAAAATGTGTATATATATAATATTTTGTTTGTGATTGAAATATAGTACAAGTATTTATGTTAAGTAATTTTCTTTGTTGATGATTTGTTTTTATATTTTAAATAATAATTACAGATCAGAATGAATAATTAAATGTAATGTAGTATTGTGTCCAAATTGATTTCATTAGACTTTATATTTAGACTGAAAAAATATAATAACTCAAATAATAAATTTTTTGAATTAAGAATGTATTATTGGTATATTGTCCTTAATTTTTAAAATTTTCCAGTATTTCATTGAAATAGAAAAAATTTTGAGTCCAAAAATTTTAAATAATTTAAGCTGAAAAAAATTGTAATTAATAGTAATCCCACTTCTAAATTAAATCAAAATAAATTTAACATTAATTCGAAAATTTTCCAATCCAAATTAAACCAAAACAATGTAAATTTTTTTCTGAAAATTAATTGTGAAACCCGAATTTTTTGATGTTATTGGACTATTAGTGCCCGAGGTGGGGGGGGGGGGGCACGTGAGGCGCATACACCGTGGAAACGGGCGGTGCGTGGAACAGGGCTGCCGGGTGACCAGCGACGAAGGGAGTTCGGTGGCTGTCTTCCACGCAAGAGTCGGCGGCAGAAGACGTGAGGTGAAACTCCAGGCAACAGGCGACGGACGACATCGACGACGCGGGCGGCGGACGGGACTTAGTGGGCCAAGCACACAGGCTAGCACGCGGCGCTATTGTTGATTGACGACCAGAGATGAGATTGGGGACAATTGATCTGGATATGCGGCGCCTCGTGAGTTAATTATTTTATTTATTACAAAAAAATAAAAAAAATATATTAATATAATTTTTTAAATAGTATAATATGCGGCGCCTCGTGAGTTAAAAAATATTTTTTAATTATTTTTTTATAAATTAATTATATAAAATTAATTTTCAATAATATATTAAAGTCCAAAAAATTATAATATTAAAATTGTATTAATTTAAAAAATTACAATTAAGTGTACAAATGTAATAGTGTATATTTCTTGTATAATTGTAAAAAATACAATGAAGTATACAATTTTAAATGTCAAAAATATCCACCCGTTCCACAATTGTGTATGTGGAGTTGACACCGAGGTCTTTGTATTTCCTCGTCCACATTTTGCATTGGCTCATTTTGCGCCTCATTATCATCACCACCGAACTGACTTGATGTTGTTACAGAATTAGACTCCACATTATCACGATACGCACTAAACGATGGAAATAGAATTAGTAAAATATTGTATCTTGGTGGATATGGCTAATTAATACCAAGACTAAGGTCAAAATGTACTTGTGAAGAATAATCTTGTGTTTGGTTTGACATATATAGAGTCGATTGAAATCAATCATCTTGAGGCGATTGACGCACGTAATAATCATGAGGTGTATATATTGTAGAACGACCAGCTATATCCGCCCCAACATCATGACGTTCAACTGAATCAGTTGACATTCGGCTAGAACTTCTTCTTTGCCTGTGGGATGTTCTGAGAGCATCTTCGGATGGAGAAGCAATTTGTTGTGGCTGATAGATTATAACTTCCTTGATAATATGTAACCCGTGTTCGAATCTATCCACCAATTGACTATATCCTTCAATTTTTTTTTTTGGATAAACGTAATTTTCATTAAGTAAAAATAGTTGTATAACAAGGTGTTCATCAGTTGATTTCTCCCTTGATAGGCTAAGGGATACGCCATAATCTATATAAAACACTTGTACTAACAAAACTGGCAAGATTAATGCTGAGAATCCTCTGTCTGGCATCATCCACGATCAAGATAGCAAGTGTAACGGGCGTTCTCTCTACATGCTCAAATCGTCGGATGTTCCTTTCCCTCCAAATGTGGTAAACGCATGAGGCAAGTAAGGCCCGAACCGCTATGTTGATGATATGCTTACCTCTCCATTTTTGTGAAGCCCACTCAATGTCTGTCCCCCAATCCCGATTAGGCCATATAAATCGAACCAATCTTCGTACCTCCGTAAGGCATCTCCTGCTAAAGCGACACCGGAAGAACAGGTGAGTGTGGGTGTCCGTCGCCCCCTTGTCACATAACACACAGTCACTAAGATGGGAAAGCCAAGGTTTACCGTCGTGGGCAGTTTGTCAAGGATTGACATCCACAAGATAAATAAGTGGCGAGGGATCTTCAAAGAGCCCGAAAGTAGTGCAGCCCAAGCTACTCTCGTCCCCAGCGGCTTCCACAGTCTGTAAAGTGCTTGTACTGTGGGTCGGCCCTTCTCAAAACGCCAAGTGATACGATCATTCCCTCCAAGGATCGGCGGCAGTACCTGTGTAATCTCTAAGCACTCAATGTCAATGATGATGGGCCAGTGCCATTGCCCCTCCCTGATCACACTGCTAAGTTTCGCTTCGTCCGGTAGCTCAAGAAGATCCGGTCCATGTGGGAAGGTATCAATGAGGGGGCCGAGGTGGTGCCATGTATCCTGCCAAAAATAGTAGCTCTGTCCATCGCCAATCTGGTAGTCTGCCATAGGTCGAAGTACACTGCGTAGTCATAGCATCTTCCTCCAGCCCCACGAACCCCCACGATCAATAACAATCCAAACAGAGGTATCCCGTAACCTCCCATGGTAAAGCCACTCCACCCAAATAAAAGTCCTATCACACCAGATGATGTCACAATTTTTTGCATATCAGGGCACGATTAAGAGTACCAGTATCTCTAAGCCTTAGCCCACCCTCCTCCTTCGGCTTATATACCTCCTGCCACGCTACTTTTAAGTAGCAACTCGTTAACGTGCCTTTCCAAAGAAAATCCCTCAGACGCTTCTCGATCTCTTTAATGACCCCTTTTGGCAAAATGAATGCGGATGTCCAATAAACACTGAGATCCATAAGGACTGATTTAATAATTTGGACCCTCCCCGCATATGATAACGACATTCCCCCCCATCCATTAATACGCGCATCAATTTTTGATAAAAGTGGCTGACAATCAGAGAAAGACAATCTACATGAAAGTAAAGGAAGACCCAAGTACCTCATCGAGAGATACCCCTCCTGGAAATCCAAAACCGCTAACATCTAATCTTTTATCCCTTGTGCATATCGTGAGATGATGAGGTGGCTTTTTTGTACATTCAGTCGAAATCCTGACCACTTCGCAAAGTGGTCCAGCCCCTCCTTAAGAACCTTGATGGAATCAATATCAGCTTTGCAGAAGAGTAGTAAATCATTTGCAAATCCCAACTGGAAAACCCTCGTTGTCTCACATTTCCAATGATAGGTAAATTGCATGTCATGCTCAATCAGTTGCAAAAATCCCAAGTGCATAACTTCCATGACAAGCACAAAAAGGTAAGGCGATAAAAGGTCTCTTGTCGTAGCCCTCTCGCTCCAACAAAGAACCGGTGGGGTTTTCCATTGAGGCATATCGAGAATGAGGCCGTCGTGACACACTCCTGAATCCACCTAGTGAACATTGGTGGGAACCAAAAAAGCTGCAAAACCGTTAAGAGGAAGTCCCACTCCACTGTGTCATAAGCTTTCCTAATATCCACTTTCAGAGCGCATCTCGGAGGAAGGCGGCCTGATTGTAGCCCGTGAATAAGTCCTGCGCTAGCATAATATTATCTCCAATGCTTCATCCTAGGACGAGTGCTGCCTGACAAGGGCTAATTAACTTGTCCAAAACCACACTCAAATGTTGGATAAGTAGTTTAGCAACAATCTTATATAAAATATTGCAACATGATATAGGTCCAAAATCACCAACTGACATAGGAGTGTGTACCTTGAGAATCAGAGCCAATAATGTGGAGTTGACTTGCTTAAGAATTCTCCCCGTGACAAAGAAATCCAGTACCGCCCTTGTTACATCTTGCCCCACCACTGGCCAGGCTGCTTTAAAGAACCCTAACGAGAACCCATCAGGTCCGAGAGCCTTGTCCTCGGCTATGTCAAACACTGCCTGCTTCACATCATCCAGAGTGAAGGACAGTAGTAATTGGCGAGTCTCATCATCTGTAAGTACATGTCTCACCCACGGTCTAATAAATCTGATATCCACCGGTACTCACCGTCTGGTATTGCCTCAAAGGTTCTAATAGTATGAGACAAACTTATGGATAATCTCCCCTGGCTCCATGTGGACGGTACCATGCTCATCATTAATCTGCAAGATTCTCCTTACCACCCGTCTCTAAGCAATCTTGCGGAAGAAAACACCGGAGCATTGGTCACCTCCCTTTATCTACTGTATCTTGGCTCTCTGTTGCAGCATAATTTGTTCAAGTTTGGCCGCTTTGGCATACACTAGGCGACAGCAATGTTCCAGGCACAAGTGGAGCTCATTCTGTCTGTCAGAGCTCAACAGGTTTTGCATTTCTTTAAGAAATCCTTTGGCCAATTGGACATTGAGCGTCAAATCCCCCTTATTCCTCCTCTGCTGTCGGAATACAAGTTTCAGGGCCTTGAGTTTACGTGTGACCGCATACATAAACACGCCAACCACCTCATGTTGCCAAATATTCTGCACACTGGGGATGAAATCAGGCAAAAGGGTTAGGTAGTTATCAAAGCGAAACATACCTCCGAGTTGCTGCTGTCTATCCCCATATTAGACTAACGGAGAGTGATCAGAAGTTTGTAGCGTAAGGCTGTAATAAGATGGAGTAGGAAACCATGCCAACCATCTATCATTTATGAGAACCCGATCCAACCGCTTTCATAAACTCCGCGGGCTCAAGCTGCAATTATACCATGTGTACCATTCACTTTGCATAGGCAATGGCATCAATCCGGCCTCCTGAATACCAGCATTAAATTCTTCCATGGCCATCCTTATATCTCTAGATATGCCCACATACCTCATTAAGATCTCGGACTGCATTGAAATCTCCCCCCACCAACCACGGAACGTCCATACACTGGCGAGCCAATGTCCCCATATTATTCCAAAGAGCCCGACGGTCAACCACCTCAGATGCACCATAAACAAAAGTAAAAATAATGGATTCACTGATAGCCCTAGTAGTCACAAGATAGTGCATAAATTGTTCTCCCAAATCGAGTACATAGACATCAATAACATTATCATCCCATGCAAGCCATATACGATTTCCAACAGTAGCATAATCGACAAATCATTTCCATTGAGGTAACAGAAAAGACTGTATATGCATAATACGAACGCGAGTTTCTAAAATGCCCAGAAAATGTAATCTGTATTCCGAAACAAGGTCCTTTAATGCAAGTTGATGGTCCCGTTTATTCAGCCCACGCACATTCCATACAACGGCATTCAACATGGATCACTACTAACGGGGTTGCATGTATTAGGACCCCTAGTAGGCTCATCTATGTCATCAAGTAAACGTAAAGCATCAAAGGCATTATAGGTGACCACTGCCATACCCCTATCATTATGATTGGAGACATTGCGTTCAATAGGGACATCGCTCTCTTCAGGTCTCGATACCTTAACAACCTCACAATCCAGACCCTGTGGTCTTCTATCCTTTTCCCGAACAGTGGTCGGTGGCTGTCGGGGAGCGTTTACTTTTGGCACATACACAGCTACCAGTAGTTGTCGGGGAGCGTTTAGTGGTCTAGATCGATACAAAGTTTCAAGGGCATTCACCTCGTCTGCCTGAAAATTGTAGAAAAATAATGAGCCTTGTGTTTGAAAAAAAAATATCCAAAATAAAGTATGTGATATTATGTAACAACGTAACACAACTTGCAACATAGGTGCTTCTCTAGGTTGGTACCCGCTTTCCACACGTTTATCTTTAGATGAGGACACGAAATTTCTTGTTATATTGTAGTACTCCAATAATCTCGTTATGTTTCTCTTCTATTGGAAATAGGTGGCCTCTTCGCAATCGTATCATATTTTCTTTGTCGTCTGGTGATGTATTTTATGTGTTGCAGGTGTCAATCTGTGCCCGTGTGATTTTTACAGGAGATCTTATGGAGGCTCATATCCCGAGTATCCGTCGCTTTTGGAATATTATGCCTCATCTTGAATTAGCGAAGAACCCGTTCGGGATGATGCATTTCAACTATTGCATAGAATACCAATGGATATGATGATCTCCACAATTGGGGGTTCAAATCAGCGACGTAAGTCATAATGACATCCAAGTCCATATCATACGGCTGCTAGATGAACTGTAATAAATAAAAAGATGTAAATTAATTCGCATTTAATTCACGCTATAAATGTATGTATAATATTAAAATAAGTTACCTGATCCGCCCGCATCTCATCCAATATGTCTCTTATCCCCCGGATAATAGCTCGTACTGTTTGGGTGAACATGTGCTCGCAATTCCAAGTAGCACCATATGATGCTGTTGGGAGCCAACGATTGTTGTCCATTTGGACTTAACTCATAAATAGTCGTTTCGCACCAAGTCCAGGGCAAAGTGGAGTGATCTATGACCATGCCCTAATCTGTTCGAATAATACAAATATGTTAATAATTAATATTCATAACAAAAACATATTGTGTAAGTATTATTAAGTAAATTTTACCTGCAACAATTGCAGCTTTGCCTTTTGTGCTGGCATTGCATAATTCACAAATAAAAATATCAGCACAACACTCTCCCAACTATTGTTCCTGGCCGTTTCTATATCTTCTAATTTTGAAAGATATAGTGATGATACCAGGTTACCTGATAAATCTGGGCACATCATCCCTCCCAATAGAAGCAGCGCAACAGGACAGGCGTACTGGACCATCGGGCTAGAAATGGAGATGATACGCAAGTAATTTGTCCACTTTCTTCTCCCAATCCAACGAAGTACCTGTAGGACAGAAAACACGTCAAACTAGTCGGGTCGTTGCCCGACTATAAGACTCCGACGCTCAAGTCAGAAAAGTGAGATCGAATGATTAATCTTTTAGTGATAGAATTCTCATAAATTTTGTAATTACCTTCCGCAGTATAACTCTGATCATATTTATACAATCCCGACTTTCCTTGTACGACTGCCACGCGTCTTAATCTTGAGCCTTCTCCACCACTTAATTAGGCGGCCAATATGGGATCATGCATCTGGGTCGCCTAATTAGCTATATTCTCGGGATCTGGTTGCCTTAATCACGCCGTGAGATTTCTTGCTCTATATGGAATAAAAAGGACCGTTGAAGTGCAAAATGTCATTAATACCCTCCTTCAAGGGCATTTATGTCTTTTAGAAATTCAATCCTCATCATTACTCCCCCACTTCTGCTGTGAAGTTAATTACTGCAGAAGTCGAAAAGTCTACTCTATCTATCTGATAGACTATCAAGCTAGAGAGGACACTTGGCAGGCTATTAATGCGCATCGACTTGTGTGCGGCAGTACCTGTCCACGTGCCTTTCTCCTATTAGTGAGTTCTCCCGCCTTCTGCTTATATATATAAACATCTTGAATTTGAAAACTTACTATTCTTCACTTTCTAGTTTTTACGCCTTTCTGAGGTCGACATCTTCGAGCATTCAATCAGGGGTTTTCTTCATAACCGTTTTCAAACCATTTCCAGGTACAATGTCTTCTTCTCAAACTTCTAATATTGGTTCCCAATCTGCATCTACTTCTACTCCATTAAATACGCCCATTCATGCATTAGCTCCTAGGATTAGACCTGATAAGGGCCGTTAAATAGAAGAGTCTGACCCTGATGAGGCCCATACATCCAGTCCATGGTAGAGCCTAGTCCTTGGATGGGTATTGTAAGTACTGTGCGACAACATCTTCAAGACATAAAAGATAGGTTTTTCATTCCTTCTAGTTATGAAGTTATCATACCTCGTCCCTTCGATCGTATGCATCAGCCCCCTCCTGGTTGCTGTTCCTTTTCACTTCATCATTTTGAAGTCGGTTTGCGGTTACCTTTAGCACCATCCGTATCCCACATCCTCCATCATCTTAAGTTGTGTCCCATGCAATTATCTCCTAATTCTATTCGTCATATTATCCTTTTTATCATAATCATGCGAGTCCATCGTTTTGAGTCTAGCTTCGACAATTTGTGGTCGCTATATTCGTTTACGACCTCCAAAAGGTCAGCAGATGCGGGTTTTTTTCTATTTATCTGCTCGTAAGGATTGTAGGTTCCTTGGTCCTCTTACTTCAAACGTTGGTCCCTGGAAGAAAAAGTACATCTTTGTTCGCCCACCTCAAGGCCGTTCCTGCCCTTTTTCTCTTAATTGGGTCGTAGAGAAACCTAAGCCCATTACCGAAGGAGGGGGGCTGGAAGGAGATCAGATAGGTAGCCTTACCTCTTACCGGTACGACCCGAAAAATCTTTGTAGAAGAGGTTCTCCGGCTCGCAAATCTATCTCCCCCTCCCCTCCAAGTGGAGGGTTCTCTAGGTGATTTTTTTTTTCGATCAGTATTCTGACCTGTATTTTCCTTTGCGTAGAGAATATGGTGAGCCAAGCTCGTCTTACTCAACGTATCCAGGAAGTCCAGGCGAGAGCAGCCGCCGAGGCTCGAGTTGCCCAAGCCGCTCAACCATCCACTGGCTCTACACCACCAGAACCGGCTGCTTCTGCGACCCTAGGGGTCGTAGCTCCTCAGGTGCTTGAGACAATTGAAGTTGGTAGTGAGGAGACGCGATCTCAGGTTCATTTGCTTAACCCATTCGGTCGCAACGACACCCCTGGGTCTCACAGTGGATTAATCAGGGAGGAACCAGCGGATGCTTTGAGAAAACGCAAGGAACATGGCAAATCTCCTCTACGTCCTGATCGAATCATTCAATCACGATCTACTGGTCCCTATCAACACTCGAAAGAGGAGAGGATTGAAGAAGAGAGGAATATGGATGCCTTAAGAGGAGTTACTAACTGCTGGAGGAAGGCTAGGAAGGATCTTCGTAGCCCTTACCATCGAGTGGCCGAGCTGGAGGGTGACAAGTGGGTGCCTGACTGGAGAATTTCTCCAAATAGTACTGTTTTTAAGACACTGTCCGGACAAGACTCGTGGGAGTTATACGACGCCAGCTGTCTCCCTCGCGATCAAGCCGCCTTGCTACTGACTACCTTCACTCGGCTGGAGGAACATTGCGATCATTCTCTAATTCAGGTAACGATACATACCTCCTTTTCCCCTTCTTTTCTGTGTTTTTCCTTAGATATAAACATCGCGTTTGTATGTTTTTTCTCTTTTCTTAAGGCTGCCAACTTTGTTAGAGGCCTATCTCTCAAGTGCTCGGGTTTTAGGCAAAACTAACTAGCAGCCGAGCATAGGAGCAGGGATCTTAGGATCCAACTTTCAGAGATTGCGTCACGCGAACGTGAATGGGATAATCAACGATCGTCTATGGAGGCTCGTATTAAAGAACTGGAGAACCAAATGGCCTCCGAGGTCGCTAAAGCACGCGATGATGGCGAAAAGGTTGGGTTTGACGCTGGTCATGCAGCAGGAAAAATAGCCGGGTTAATTGAAGGTCGAGAAGTCTTCCTCCGATCTGAATTTGCAAATCATACTCGGGAGACTCGCCTTCAAGCCGCTAGAGATTTTCTAAAGGACCCTGCTTTTGAGTCCGCTTTGGAGATAAAGGCTGCGGAATTCTTGATGCGCAGGTTCGATAGATGCAAAGCGCAGGTATCTACTTTGAATGGGTTTGCATCGGGTTTTGACACCGCACGTCTCGATCCCGGTCTCGACGGCAACCTTCAACCATTTCCTGAAGAGGAGTCCCCTGCTGTTGCTGATGATAAGTTCGTTGTTCTTCTAGACGAGTTGGATGAACATTGATTTTGTGTTTCCTGCGAGTGGCCTTTGTATGTTAAGACATCTGACATGTATCTCTATTTTCAGTACCTCAATCTCTTAGATAAGTTATCAAATGACAACCCAATTCCATATGTGGCTATGACTGCTATACGATCTTTTACAGATCACTGAGCTTCAGTTCCCATACGATCTTTTACAGATCATCATAGACTTGGATAGCATTAAGATGCTATATTCTCGATAAGCATTCTTTTCCAGAATACTCTTTTCGAGATCTTTAAATAAAGTTTAAAGTAACCTTTCTCAGGCATTCGAACGAAATCGCATACGTCTGTGATAAAACTCTTTCTCAGATGTTCTAACGAAATCACAAACGATAAACCATCTTTTTCAGATGTCTGAACAAAACCATACGAATAGAAAATCATCTTTCACAGATGCTTAATTAATTAGTCTTCGAACAAAATCGTACAAATGATAAATCATCTTTCATTAGATGTTCGCTTATTCTAATTCGAATAAAGTCACATAAATGAGAAATCATCTTTCACAGATGTTTCGCTATTCAACCTCTAGATAGCTCGACCTTTCACAGGCTCTCTATCGATGAAGGAAAATAAAATCCAAGGGCGGTTTAAGGGCGACCATTAAGACAGCCTTTTTCAGGCTCGTTTCTATGCGTAGAATTTTCTGAGGTTTTGGATGTTCCATGGTCGCGGCAAGTTTTTGCCCCGCATGTCTTGCAACTTATAAGCCCCACTTCCTATGATCTCAATCACTTTGTAGGGTCCTTCCCAGTTTGCATCCAGCTTTCCCACATGTCTGGAAACTTCCACCTTTTTGAGAATGAGGTCGCCTACTTGCAACGATCTAGTCTTCAAATTTTTGTTGTAGTTTCTCAGCATCAGGCTCTTGTGGTGCATCATTCTTGCCTGTGCCAGATCTCTCTTTTCTTCTATCATATCCAGATCGAAGCTTCTTTGGGTCTGGTTGAATTGCGGGTCGAATTTTTGGATCCTTTGTGATTCTTCCCCAATCTCTGCAGGAATCACAGCTTCAGAACCATAAACCAAACAGAAAGGAGTCTCACTTGTAGAAGACCGAGGGGTCGTTCTGTAGGCCCATAGTACTCCAGGTAGCTCCTCGTCCCATCCTTTCTTCGATCCTAGCCTTGTTTTCAAATGGTGGAGGATCGTCTTGTTTGTAACTTCTGTTTGATCGTTTGACTGAGGATGGCCAACCGCAGTAAAGTGCTGACGGATTTTTAATTCTTTCAACCACGACACGACCTTCTTTCCTTGGAACTATCAGTACTCGAGGTATTCCGAATCTACAGATTATATTCTTCCAGATGAAGTTAGTCATTTCTCTTTCGGATATCTTCGCGACGGCCTCCGCCTCCACCCACTTAGAGAAATATTCAACTGCCACTATGATAAACTTTTTCTGTGCCTTAGCAGGTAGGAGGGGTCCTAGTATGTCAATGCCCCACTGGTCGAATGGGCACGTGGTCGAGATCGGAGTCATAGGTGTTGCAGGTGCATGTATCAGCGATGCGTACCTCTGGCAGTTCTCGCAAGCACGCACAAATTCCCTGGCGTCTTTTACTAACGTAGGCCAGAAATACCCCTGCCTTAATACTTTTAATGCCAACGGTCTAGCTCCCGAGTGGTTACCACAGCTCCCTTCATGGATTTCTCTCAGAACGTACGCAGCTTGATCTTCATTCAAACACTTTGCCAAGTGCCCTTCAATCGTTCTCTGGTATAACTGTGAACCGATCAGTGTGCATCTAGGTGCCCTCGATCTTATCTTCCGAGCTTTTAATGGGTTCTCTGGCAATACCCCCTCTCGCAGATAAGATGCGATTTCTTCTATCCATGCGCTCGAAGTTTCGGTCGTATGCATTTCTCTATTACTGGAAATTGAATGCTGCTTCTTGATCATCACCGTTATCTTTCTCTCTTTTATCCCCAACAGAAGGGCTCCGAACTTTGCTAGAGAATCTGCCCTCTCGTTCTCATCTCTCGGGATCTGCTGAAGTGAGCATTTATCAAAGCGTTGCATGAGTAGTTCAGCTCTCTCCTTGTAAGCTATCATTGTTTTTTCTTTAGCTTCATATATCCCTTGAATCTGCATCACGACTAACTGTGAATCGGTGTATGCCTCGAGGATGCGTGCTCCAGCTTCGTATGCCAACTCTAATCTTAAAGTCAGTGCTTCATACTCCGCCTCGTTATTTGTTACAGTAAACGATAATCGAACGGCGACTTCCATCTCAAGTCCACCGGGCCCTTCTATTACAATCCCCACGCCGCCATTATTCGCATTAGCCGACCCATCTACATGCAGCATCCAGATGCCTGGTTCTTGGGGTGGCTCTTCTGACGTTTCATTCATGAAGTCTGCAAGTACTTGTGCTTTTTCCGCGGTCCGGCTCTGATAACTAATATCGAACTCCCCCAGCTCGACCGCCCATTTGATCAATCGACCAGACGCCTCTGGTCGTGAAAGAATGTTCCGTAAAGGTTCGTTTGTCCTTACGACTATCTTATGCGACTGGAAGTATGGTCGTAATTTTCCCGCTGATACCACCAAGGCTAAGGCCAGTTTTTCCACTTGCGTGTACCTTTTCTCTACGCCTTGTAGCATTCGACTAACATAATAGACTGGATTCTGTCACTCTCCGCTTTCCTTTATCAAGATTGAACTTATGGCATTATCCGAAATTGCTAGATAGATATATAGTGTATCTCCTTCTCTAGGATTTACTAGCAGTGGTGGGGATCTCAAGTACTCTTTCTATTTTTGAAATGCTAGATCACAATCGCTAGTCCACTCAAACCTTTTGGCCTTTCTCAATATTTTGAAGAAATGTAAATTGCGATCTGCTGATTTAGATATGAAGCGATTAAGTGAAGAAATTCTACCTGTTAATTTCTGCACTTCCTTCACGGACGAGGGAGACTTCAGGTTCAGGATCGCTTCAATTTTCTCCGGGTTCGCTTCGATTCCACGTTCGCTAATCATGTAACCCAGGAATTTTCCTCCACCAACCCTGAAAGTGCATTTATTTGGGTTCAGCTTCATTCCATACCTTCTCATGATCGCAAAGGCCGCCTCCAAATGCTTTAGATGGTCTTTTGCTTTTTGGTTCTTCACAAGCATGTCGTCCACATAGATTTCCATCGTCTTTCCGATCAGGTTCGCGAACATCTTGTTCACCAGCCTTTGGTAAGTGGCCCCTGCATTTTTCAACCCAAATGGCATTACATTGTAACAAAATATACCTTTGTCTGTAACGAAAGATGTTTTCTCACAATCTTCTGTCGCCATGAAGATCTGGTGGTATCCCTGATAAGCGTCCATTATGGAGAATATCTCATGTCCTGCCGTAGAATCCACCAACAAATCGATCCGAGGTAAGGGATAGGGGTCTTTTGGGCAAGCCTTGTTCAGATCCGTGAAATCTGTGCACATTCTCCACTTCCCTGCTGTCTTAGGCACCATCACCACGTTGGCTAGCCAATTAGTGTACTGTACTTCTGATATATACCCGGCCTTCAGTAACTTGTTGACCTCCTCCTCAATAATACAATTTTTCTCCACTCCAAAGGCTCTCTTTTTTTGTTGAACTGGTTGTACGGTGGGATCGACGTTCAATCGATGCATTATCACCCCTGGGTCTATCCCCTTGAGGTCGGTGGGTTCCCAGGCGAACATGTCAACGTTTTTTCTGAGGAAGGTGATCATAACATTTTCGAACTCACCAAGTTTTGATCCTATCCTCGTCCTTTTACCGTGGCCTTCCTGCATAGGCTCGATTTCCTTATGGTCCATTGGTTCTATCCGTTCCATCAGCTTTGGTCGCTCCATCTTGCTTGAGTCTTCGCGCCTTCTCTTTTCGGTAACCTCGCCCTTTTTCAGGGACAAATTGTAGCACCTCTTCGTTTCTACTTGGTCACATAATACTTCTCCTATCCCATGTTGTGTAGGGAACTTCATTTTTAAGTGGTAAGTTGAGACGACTGCCCTGAAAGAATTAAGACCCGGTCTCCCGAGAATAACGTTACAAGTAAATGGTGTATCAATAACAAGAAACTTTACCATTAACGTCTTCTTTTTTGGTTCTTCACCGATAGACACCGGAAGGTCAATCGCACCGAGGGATTCTACTTCTGCTCCTCCAAAACCGACCAGAGGCATTTTCACAGGTTCTAATCTCACACTGTCCAAATCCATTTTCCTTAGTACCTCTCTGAAGATGATGTCTGCAGAACTTTCGTTATCAACTAAAACCTTATGGACCGTGAAGTTCGCTATATCCATCTTGATCACCATCGGATCGTTATCTGCACCTGCCCTTTCGCCCACGTCGCGGTCACCGAACACGATCTCTTGCTCAGTATTTATACTTATTAACTGAGCTCGTTTGTTCGATTTATATTCTCTTTCAAATCTTTTCCTCATTCTGCTGGAGCATCCGTCTGAGCCTCCTGCTATTATATGTATGATGCCTTTTCACAGGCGCATTGTCTCCCCTACCTTGATCATTTCCGCGTTCCCCCCAGATCCTTTTTCTACCTGGGCTTCTCGATCGGCTACGACAAACATCTTTCATGTCATAATGTTGTAATTTACCCTTAAAGTAGCCTTGTCGTAGCAGACGCTCGATCTCATCTCTGAGTTGATAGCATTCTTCTGTGTCGTGCCCTTTCTCCCGATGGAAACGGCAATATTTATTCGAATGTTTCTTCACTGGCGTGAGCCTTGTGTGCTTGGGCCACTGCAGTACATCATCTTTCTCCACCATCATTAGCGCTCTTGCTCTGGTCATGTTCAACGGTGTGTATTGACTGTATTTGGGTTGGTATGGGGGTTCTCTAGCTCTTTCAACTCTCGCTCGTGGTTCCTTCTCTCTTCCTCTTTGTTCTCGAACTTGACCTCGGTCCGCATTGTATCTCCATTCTTCATCCTTCATGGCATTCATTTCTTCTTCATCTATATATTTTTGTGCCATTGCCATGAGTTGTTCTACGTCTGCGGGAGGATCTCGAGCTAAAGCAGATGCGAAGACCCCTTTCTTCAACCCATGAATAAGAATGCTGATCATCATGTCAATACGAAGGTCTTGTACTTCTAACATTTCGTTGTTGAAGCATCCCATAAAACTTTTTAATGTTTCATTCTCTTTCTGCCGTATAGTAAAGAGATGTGTCGCGGACCGTCTTTGCTTCCTCTTACTAGCGAAGTGGAACGTAAATCTTTGAACAAGCTATTCGTGTGAGTCTATACTCCCAGGGTGTAAGCTCGTAAACCATTCCTGAGCCTTACCTGTTAAAGTAGTAGCAAACAGCTTAGCTATAATGGGATTGGGCTGCCCGTATAAGTTCATTACCATATCAAAAGCGGCCAAGTGCTCTTGGGGGTCTTTGGTGCCGTCGTACTTCGGGAGATCAGGCATCCTGAAGCTAGGGTTGACCGTCTCCGTAAGTATCTTGTTACAGAAAGGAGAGTTTTGATTATGTGAAACAATCTCCCCTCGTTTCTTGAGTTCATCGATCTGTTTTCCCAGTGTAGCTATTTGTTTGCTGACATTGTCTACCTCCGCCCTCGAGATAGCCGGGCCCCTCTGACGGCTTCGATCGCGGCTGCTAGACCCGACCTCTGAGGGGGCATGATACATGGGGACTGTTCCCTTTTTTGCTAGTTCCTTCCGACATATGTTCCGAGTCTTTAAATAATTTCTTCTTTGTAGTTTCTTTTTCCAACAGAGTAGTAGTCCTCCTCTCGTAGGCTACGACCGCATTTCTACTAGCTTCTTCAATCATTTGCTGGAGTTCGGCCCTTGTCATCTGGATCATCGGTTCTCTGGTTTCCACAGGTGTCTCCATATCGGGCATGTTTTCTTTGGAGTGTCTCTCCATCTCTTCCCACAGACAGCGCCAAATTGATCGGGCTAGAAATGGAGATGAAACGCAAGTAATTTGTCCACTTTCTTCTCTCAATCCAACGAAGTACCTGTAGGACAGAAAACACGTCAAACTAGTCGGGTCGATTAGTCGGACAGAAAACACTTTCTTCTATAAGACTCCGACACTCAAGTTAGAAAAGTGAGATCGAATAATTAATCTTTTAGTGATAGAATTCTCATAAATTTTGTAATTACCTTCCGCAGTATAACTCTGATCATATTTATACAATCCCGACTTTTCTTGTACGACTGCCACGCGTCTTAATCTTGAGCCTTCTCCACCACTTAATTAGGCGGCCAATATGGAATCATGCGTTTGGGTCGCCTAATTAGCTATATTCTCGCAATCTGGTTGCCTTAATCACGCTGTGAGATTTCTTGCTCTATATGGAATAAAAAGGACCGTTGAAGTGCGAAATGTCATTAACCACGATTATGTCTTTTAGAAATATGTCTTTTAGAAATTCAATCCTCATCAACCACGATTTCATGGGGAGTGTTATGAGTAATATCAACCGCCTCTAAATGAGATATAATTGCCTGTGTTTGTAGTCGAGAGCCCTTGAAAGCATTTGCATCCGGGCTAACGCCTAAATAAGTCAGGCGATATTCCTGCCATTGTTGTGTTTGTGCGGTTGATATCAACTCCTATCACCGACTCGCCATCTATTGGGAGTGTCCCATATTATTTGGATATCTTGTAGGGTAATTGTGTTGGGCTTGTTGAGATAATACAGTCCCATCACGAGGGTCGTACAATAATCGTCTTTCTATTTGTACAAAAAATTAATTTGTCTAACCCCACATGAAATATTTGTAAGAATATAATATGGTAAACTCTTATGAATGAAAGTAACACGAGATGTTTGATTTGAAAATGCTTGAATGAAAGTAGCACGGTAAACCCCAGCCTTTTATAGACATTCGACTAGTCAGATTTAAATTTAAAGTGATAGTGATAGGTCACATTGATTGACCCATCACTATGGACGTTAGGTGGCAGTTAGTCGCGACCAGCCTTAATTTAAGACTGGGCGCTGGCAGCCTTGTTGATTTAACAAGGCTGACGACGGTCAGCCTTGTTGTTTAATACAAGGCTGACCATCATCAACCTTGTGTTTTTTAATTGTTAGCCTTTTAATTAAATAAGGATGACACATCGTTCAACTTTTTTTTTTAAAAATAAAAAAGTTGGTGGTAGGTTTGATTGCATGTATAACTAGTTGCGGTTATGTGCTTGAAATAGACGCAACAACCCATTCAGTCTTTGTCATCTCAAATACAGTCATGCATTATTTCTCTGATTCTTGCAACTATGTCTACTTCATCTTCTCGCATTGAAGTTTTTGTGTATTTTGGTGGTGAATTATCGAGCGATGGATGGTCTGTTACATATGATCAAACGCCCATTACTGAGGATTTCTCGTTCATCCAGGTATGCTCAATTTCTGTCAAAGATTTATCAAAAAATTGGCTGAGTTAGTGCCACCAGTGAGCTAGCTGTGAACAAACACCTAAGGGGAAAGAAGCACAAGTCAAAAGAGGTTGCATTGAGAGCTCAGAATGCTGCAAAAAACTATAGCATCGGACTGTTACCAAAGAAAGCTACCAAGCCTATCCAGGTTCCAGGCACAGAGGAAGGGGTGAAATTTACATTTCACTCTTTGGTGTATATATGCTTGGTAGGAGTCTCCTCTCAGAAAGCTTTGAATGATCATAACAATGGGAAGAAACATATCCGGCAAGAATAATTATACTTCATTGTATTTTTTACAATTGTACAATAAAAATATATACTATTATATTTATATAATTAATTGTAATTTTTTTAATTAATATAATTTTAATATTATGATTTTTTGGACTTTAATATATTGTTAAAAATTAATTTTATATAATTAATTTATAAAAAATTTAATTAAATGAAATTTAAAAAAAATGCCCCAAGTTGCGTTTTCTAATCACAACTTGGGCTTTTTTATAAAAGAAATTATTTTTTATTCCAAGTCATGGTGTCATATTAATATTAATATATTATAATAAATTATATTAATATAATTTTTTATTTTTTTGTAATAAATAAACAATTAACTCGGTGCCCCATCGATGGGAGAGCGGCGAAAGGCCACCGGTCTTGAATAGCTCATTCCTGACACCGGTGCGTCTGGTGATGTTACCAATCTCTGTCCTCGATGGCCAGTCTCCGCCTCTTGATGCGGCCAGAAGACGTGCAAATCATCATTGTGGTGGCAGCTCGTAGCCTCGACCAGTGGGGGAAGAAGAAGAAGTGGAGAGAATGGGCCAGAGAATGGGCCAATCGAGCTATTATTAAGTATGATTACATATGTACTTGGGCAGCAAAACCAAAAAAAAAAAAAAAAAGAGTTATAAAAAAACACAAACAGTCAAAGACACGCCTAGACAAGGTGTAAACTGTTGCACTATGTTTATATTCATATTTTTGCATTTTTCAAAACAAGATAAAACACATTCAATGTTTATTTTTATGTTTTTACACCTTATCTCTGTGTTTTTTTAATTTTCAACTTTCTATATAATATATATATATACACAGTTATATATATAATACAAAAGATATATGATTTGACATTAAACAGTAATTTTTTTCTCTCAAATCCCAACACCAAACCTACACCATTTATTTTAAAATATTTTAAATTATCTCAAAACACAAATCCAAATATACCATCTATTTTCAATATACGCTTACTTATCTCTATTTTTCTCTCTTTATCTTCAAAACACAAAACAAAATACTCAAAATACAAGTCCAAATATAATATTGCAATATTTGAATTTGATTTTGGCCCATCTAAAGAATTGTCCGAAACCAAATCCAAACATTCTAATGTGTTTTTCCTTTCTCCCTCCCATCCAGCCACATGGGTTGGATTGCAAAACCAGACCTCCTAATAGGGGCTAATGGAGATTAATCTCAGGCCCAATAAATTTCCACTGGGCCCAACTCATTATGGACGAGGGTGGATTTCTAGCCCAATGTAAACAACCCCTAGTATTATTATCTTCTTTTTAGTGTGAATTTGAATTTTGGATTACACATTCTGTTTCGTACCAATAATTACCAATATTTGTTTCCTAATAGTTGAGGTCAAATATTACCTACCAACATCGAATCTTTGCCAAATGCGTTTGAGTGGGCTAAAAGTATATGTTGAGCTGTGTGTTGATTCTTACGTGATTATATTTTTTGTTTTTAGTGATATTAAATTAATTATAAAGATTCTGCTCGACACACATAATGCAGGCACAATTCGTCTTGATAGATATATGGAGTGCTAGCTAGGGGTGTTTTCCTATTTTGTAACAACAAAAAAGAAAATCTATATTATGAACATATATTATTACGTAATCAATTTCAGATCTGTACATGCGATGGCGGCTGTTAACTCAATTAAGACCAACCACGAGATGAATAATATAATTGGCCAATTTAACTTATAATAAATTTTATTTTATTATTATAATTGTCAATATAATTAATTAACGTGCATATCTTAATTTTTGTGTATACAAAATTGCGACTAATAAAACAACAACAAAAACAATAATAATAACAGTAAAGATTAATTACATTTAGACCCCCTCTAAAAACACAAACAGAAGCAAAAGCAGCAATAGCAAAGATCGTCTTCGAATACCATTGCATTTTTCCTTACAATTCTAACCTTGGCTGGTATAAGTGAAAAAGAGCAGTCATAAGGGGCGTAGCGTATGTGTGAGAAGAGGTGCATCTAGTCTTTTTTTAGACTGACTGTTGATTATAATCAACTCCTATCTTACAAAACAAGTCAAGCCCTAAGCAAAACTACACTTTTTCTCGAATAAGTTCTGAAATTACACTTACACCCATTTTAGAAAATTTTCCTTTCACCGATACCCTCTGTTAGGGTTTGGACGAAAAATAAAGACGCTAACAAAAAAATGCATAAATTTATAATTTTATCCCTCATTTAACATTTCTATGTATATTTTTGTGCTTATAAAGGAAATATATATATATATATATATATATATACGTGTGTGTGTGTGTTGTGTGTGTGTGGAGTGAGGTTACAGTAATATAACTATTTTTTCCTTATAAGTCAAAATTATTACATGAGAACGATAAATGAGAAGTAAATTTGAAAGTCTATGTAATTTTTTGCTAATGTCAATATTTTTAATACAAACCCTAACAGAATGAGACCGAGTGTAAACAATGAATTTTTTAAAAGGGTGTCAATATAATTTTAGAACTTTTTTAAAAAACAGTGTAATTTCGTATTTTTAAAGAGAGTTTAAACGTAATTAGCCCTAATTAATAATAAAAGGAATTTCTGATACACTTAGTGTATGAATTATATTTGATAATTACTTAGCATGGGCATATACAGAACACTTGTAATGTTGTTTCAAATTACACAATTAATGTCGATACACTAAAATATGTCCCTTCTTATCCGATCCAATATTAAGTTTACTTCAATTTTTTTGAACATGTGATAAAGTGATGTAGTCTGTAATAAATTCATATAAATTTGTATAAATTAATAATATCAGAACTATGTAATGTTATTAATTTAAAGAAATATTAATTAATTGACAAAATTGATAATTTTATTAATTTAAAGAACTTTTTTTCGATTCGATGAATCTACACTATTTTTCATGAATAAAATGACTTTGCAACCAATTACGTGGAAGGAAACACTCGTAGCAGCAACTACTCTTTCCAACTTTTGGTTGCATTATCATGCAACATTAGAGCTTTTGAATGCAGTAAGAAAAGTTAGAGATGAAATATAATTAAATTTAAATTTTAAAAAAAATATCAATAGAATTATATTTACTAAGTTGTCCTAATTAATATTATAGAATTATTAATGTACAAGATTGAAGGGATCATAAATTTATAAAAAGTCTTCAAAAAAATTATTATCTTATTAATTTATCGAAATTATTAATTTAGACATTCTGCCCCAGTATTATGTTTAGAGATTATTAATTTATCGAGTATTAATTATAAAGGTTTTGTTTTACAAGGTATACTATATTCTTGGAGGATATGTTTAATTTGTCGCTGACAGCGGTGATGCACGAATGACGGATGCACAATGGTGTGCGATTGAATTTGCCGGAGGAGTTGATTGGAGAAACCCGGTGGGAAGTTGACGGAGGCGAGTGAGGAAGACGATCACATTTTTTATTATTTTTTTTATTTTTTCAAAATTAAATTCAAAAATGTTGAAATAATGATAAAATTGCACTGAACTTGGGGAGAAATTTTTGGGAAAAATACCAGAATGGATAAAAAAAAATAGGATAAATTACAACGAGTTTCTTTGAGGTTTGTCATAATTACGTAGACCTAATTTGTTGTTTGAAAAATTATGAATACTTTCTTAAATTATAAATAACTTAACGAGTATCTTTTCATGACAGGCAACTCATTGTAGGGGGCATCTGTTACAGTATTTGCAATTTTAGAGAAGTAGAATAATTTTTTAAGCAACGAAAAGTATTTATAATTATAATAAATATCAAGAAAGCCCATTATAACTTATCCAAAAATTAATTGGATTCGGACGTGATCAGATCAGAACCCAACCCTGCTATGATACATATTGATACAAAAGAAGCCAACACAGATACTGGTGGGCTTTGTCTTATTGTTCGAAAAATTATAAATTTGTCTCAAATTTTAACCATTGTACATGAGACTCAATTATCACTAACTTAATATGAAAATTTTCCATTCTATGTAAATAAAAAATAATTTTTTTCCTATTACTACCTATTCTCAATTTAATCCTGTAATTTTTTATTACGTATTAATTCCATCCCACGATGCACACATGTTGTACAATATAATTTACTAAGAATGTATATATAAATACTCATCCTCATTTTTAAAATATAATTTAAATAAATTCTATGTTTGAACAAAATATGTCAATTATACGTTAATCCAACACCAAATTGTGATAAAATATTCCTATCCATGCAATCGAAAATATAAAAAGAAAAAGGCAAAGCAAAATAAAAAAATAAACTATAGATAGAAATATATCTAACTCGACAATATAAAAACCAAAATACCCCTCCCGAATTCCCACTCAAGCCGGATCATGCCCCGACCCAACCCTATCAGGACCCGAAATCAGGGCCGTTTGATGACTTTATATTTGGAAGCTCGAATAATGATACATGGATTCACACGAATACGAATATTTTACCTATAAATATTCCAACTGTTTTGAGTAATAGTAAGTTATTTAATACCTTCTACTATCTTATAAGCTTTTCGATCTCTCGAACTGTTCAATGAACCTAATGGATCTTCTACTCATATACCGAATACCCGATCCGAATTACTTGACGGGCAACCAAGAAATATTTGAGAGGAGAAGTTACAAAGGCAAAGTGAAATTAGTGAATTAGATTTTAAGCAAGTAAAATTGCAATAACAGGAGTATATATACTAGATCTACGCCTCAAACCCACAATCTTCATTCTCAAGTAGGTGGATCATGTACGGTTGCGAACAGATACGGATTATTCAGAGCAGAGCATATGAGCAACTACGACGATGATGAGATTTTCCATCAACGGTTTGAGATGAGAACGCTAATATAAACGACGGTGGCGGTGGAGCGACGATCCCGGTATCCTCTGCCACCTTCTTTTCCTCCTAATCCTGTTGGGCCTCTGCCACTTTCAGGGCCACCATTTCCTCCACCTGCCGCATCGCCGTGCGTGGCCGCCGCCGCTATTATGGTGGCTGCTAGTATTGCCACCAAGACGGTGAATCTCGCTACTCTCGCTTTCCCACTCATTGCCTTCACCTGAAGCTAAGTATAAAAATTAGAGTTTCGGTGCTGTTTGGCTAAGTTTATCTATAAGACGATTAGCGGCATAGTTATAGTTTTGGTTCTCATATATTTTTACTAATTGTTTTTCAATCTCTAAATATATTAAAATTCTATTTTAGTTTTTCAACTTTTAAAATATTTAACAGTTTTGCTCCTTAAACATAATTAATGACCATTTCACCCTTTCGAAGAAAACATATAGTCCGATTATTTTTTCCCTATGCTCGTGATTAGGCCAAACATGCTTCCAAAAATAAAATTAAGTCTCCATAAATTTATACACTAGAAAAAAATTTAATATTGTTTACCATGGTAAATGATTACTATTAATTACGGTTAAACAAAACTAATGCAAAAAACTAACTTTTCTATCACGAAAAATTTATTTGTCACGACTAAGAACTGTGGCAAATGTTTTAGCCACCTTCACAGTAACCACGGGCAATAATCGTTTTATTACCGTGGTTAATAACTATTTGCTACGATTATTTATTTTTAACCATAATAATTAATCGTAGTAAAATATTATAATTCTTTTACATCACATAACAATTTATTTAATCACATTGTTTTTGGGGTATTCAAAGTTCTCGATTTTATGGACTTTCTCCAACCACACTACCCACGAATACCGAGGATTTGGAATACCAGGAAATAAGGCGATGAAAAAAAAGATACAGTATGAATTTATGGAAGCTTAGTTTTATATTCGAAAGCATATTAGGCCTGATTATGAGCATGCAATGCCACTAAGATGATCCTCTCCAAGTTATTATACAATAAAATTACCGGTTTACTTTCGACAATCACCTCTTCTTCCCAAAGTGGATTTGTTCCAGGGAGACTCATTGGAGATAACATAATTTTGGCCCAAGAAATGATCCACTCGCTTGATCAAAGGCACAGTAAAGGTAAAGTTGTAATCAAACTTGACATGGCTAAAGCCTATGATAGAACTCGATGAAAATTTTTGTACTCTATATTTCATGCCATGGGTTTCCCGCATAGATTTATCCTGCCTATTAAAAATGCTGTTGAGAACTGATGGTTCACAGTTTTGCTTAATGTGAAACTTCTGGTTTTTTCAAATCAACCAAAGGTCTTAGATAAGGTGAGCTTATCTCCCCTACTCTTTTCATACTGGCTATTGAAGCTCTTTCTCGTGATCTTGATTTCTTATTTAGGACTAACCTTACTATGTACTATCAGTCACACTACAGAATTCCTGTCACTCACTTTTCATACGCAGATGATGTCAGTATTTTTACTAACTCAGAGGAGGACAATCTCAACAATCTAATGGTTTTTCTGAACCTGTATGAATCATCCTCTGGGCAAAAGATCAATTTTTTGAAAGGTACTTTCGTACCCAGTAAGAAGGCCAATTTACTTTCCTAAAGGATAAAAAACATCACAGGCTTCACTATGAAAGAGCTTCCCATTGGGACTCCACTTTGTAAAGGTAGGGAAAAAAAATTCCTTTTTGCGAATCTTATTGACAAAGGTCGTTGTAGGATTTCAAGCTGGGGGCAGATTACAACTCATCAAGAGTATTCTCTTGTCTATGCCCATTTATCTCATGCAAGTACTGAACCCTCCTATTGCAATTATACAAAAATTGGATCAGCTCTTCGCTAGATACTACTGGGGCACTACTGATTCTCAAAAGAAAATTCATTGTACCATCGAACATTGCCACCCTCATTGCAGGATCAGCCCTATTGGAAAGCATCCAAAGATGGCAGGTTCACAACATCATTAATTTGGAAGGAAATCAAAGATCATAGAACAATCACTCCTATCTTCAGGAACATATGGACTCCACTTTTCGCTGAGACTATTTCGCCAATCTTGGATGCTCAGCTGAGACTACCACCATCATCACTCAGGACCAACTTTATGGTAAGATTTCAGGTATTGTTAAACTTGACCGTCTCAATATGCCATACTTCTGACTTTCATAGTATTTCTTGTTCCAATTATTTGTTAGTTGAAATTAAAAGTATTATGAAACCATGCTCATTTTTTGTTTCGTGGAAGCATAGGATTCACCTCACAAACTGATTCTTACTAGTTCATGCTGCTCTGGAATTCTTGTTTATAGTCATAAAGGATTTGCTCTCGTCCTTTCTGCTTACTATGGTACCCTTGATATTGTACCACTTTTGATTTGTTGTGTCTGGAACGTGTCTGTTGGAGGTGCTCTCAAAGAAATTATCATCAAAATCGATGTGTGTTGAAATCATCAAAAACTATAAAATAGAGTAAACGATAAATTATTGTGGTCGTGGAAACATATAAAAACATTCTCATATTCTCATGTTGAATTCTTGCATAATAATTTTACAAAATAAAAGAATGCTATCGATGGTACCCTATTAACTAATTATCCCAACTACAAAAGTAACGGCACCATGGTATATGAACCAATATTGTGTACAACTTCCACAAATATGGGGGCAAAATATATATTGTCATTCGACTTATGTCTATTTTTATATTTTGATATTTTTTATTTTTTGATTTTTTGATCAACTTATAATTTTATAAAATTTGTACTTTGTCATATTCGATCATTTTTTTGTTGATTTTTTTATTGAAAAAATATCATATGTTGTGCATATGTGAAAAATCACATAACATAAACTTTGAGTATCACATGTGCACTACATTTGATGTTGTTTTAACAAAAAAAACTTAATTAAAAAATAGTTACAAAAGGCAAAAATGCAAAATTTTATAAAATTGAGATGGTAAGTTGACCAAAAAAAATTAAATATAAAAATATAAAAACGGTCATAGTTCAAAATGTAATTAATCCTAAATATCATATACGTAATTGTTTATTATGACATAATTTATTTTTATTAGACACGTTAATTATTTATTTTTATTTACATATTAAATTACTGCTGATCAAATATTTATAAATAAAGATATTATTAAAAAATAATTTAATAATTTTTCGATCACCTTAAACTTTTACTTATAAATCCATCTCCGATGCAATGTCAACTTATCTTCATTCACTTATTTTTAAGTTAAATAAATAATATGCATTAAGTTTTTCAAGAAATTCAATAAAGACGACTCTAATATAATATATAAATAATTTAATATAGAAAATAATTTTAATTAATGGGTAAATTACAATGAATTATTCTGAACTTATCATAATTACAAATATTTATCGTTGTTTCAAAAATTATAAATATCCATAAAATTAATGAACGTTTAACAAATACCTTTCATGACAGTCTATTATAAAAATAATTGTCAAGCGATCGCTGATTTTAAAAAATTATTTACAATATTTTAAATAACGATAAAATATTTATAATTATAATAAAGTTTAGGGGGTCATTTGTAATTTACCTTAAAATGGAATACATCACTTGTATTTTTGCACCTCTTTTCTTTAGGAAAAGATTATTGTGTGGATTTTTAAAGAAATTGCGATATAATATTTTAAGATTTGCAAATAACTTTTTACTAATTTGTTTAATATATTATATAAATTAATTTCATTAAAGATCTTCTTCCCCCTAAATTCCAGCGAGAACTCAACCCTAACTCACAGATAGCAGCGAACAATCGAACTCGCGTCACCGGATTTCGTCGACCGAGCATCACCGAACTTCCCGCTTCCCACCGCCGTAAACGTCGTTGCCTGAGCAGCGCCCAACTTTATCGCCTCGCACCGCTGAAATTCGTGGGTAATTTCTTGCTTTTATGTTGAGAAAGAAAAGGTTCAATTGGGGATGGTGGTTCACTGAAAAACGTGTAACTAGGGTCGCTTGGTTTTCAGATTTAAACACTGTCTTTTGTCTTTTATTTTCAGGTAATAACAGCTTTGTTTTATTGATGGTGTTTTATGATTCTTTTGGAAAAATTTGGTATTAAAGTAAATTCTCCGAGGGGTTGAAGTAGAAATAACGTAGTGAATAAGAACCCTATATGTTCTTTTATCCTTGATTTCGAATTCTGGATATGAGTATCATCTGAATCGGCAGTTTCAATTTTGTTCGAGCAGTGATATTTTTGGGTGTCCCAAGAATTGAGATGAAGAAACCCGAGCCTGCTACTGCAACTTCAAGTAAAATTAGATTTGACGATAGTGATGACCATGAGTTGTCGTCTGAGGATGTAAGTAATCTGTCCGGGCTTGTTTTACGTGTTGAGCTGGTTGTTCTGCTGTTTGGATACCCATGGTGGCATTTTTTTTGTTGCAATTATTTTATGCTTTAGTCCATACGTGTTTCAACCAAAATATGCCCTGGAGCTATGTCTTTACCTTTGATTATTTGTGGTTGATATACCGGCATTTTTTTTTGCATTTGAATATCATAGAAATGTCACGTCAGATATTAGGGTATCTGTAAAAGGTTTGATATATATAGGAGGGTGAAATAGAGCGGGAGCTCGCCGAGGTAACGTTTGAGGAGTTGCAGAGAGCAAGGTCTGATGGCTCTGAAATGGTTTATAGGAAGCAGAACATGGAGAAGAAAGGCAGTCGAGCGAATAAGAATAGGTTTCTATTGTTTAATTCTTTTCCATATCGATTTCTTGTGGGTAATGGATTTCTTTTAATGGTTCAGTTTGGAATTTGTTTAGGCCAATGGAGATGAGTAGCAAGAAGCCTGTCAGCAGATTCAGAGAAGTTATTCAAGTGCCTAAAAAGGTGAGCTTCATTGTCATCTGTTTGATTTATAATTAATTGTTGGAATCTTTAATCCTTCTCCATCCTATTCTATGTAACATATCCAAACCTTGACAGTTTTTTATTTATGATTTTAAGGTTTTTGCTTATGTTATTGGTTAAAGACTTAGAGATGCTTGTACTCATTTAGGATTTTCCAGGCAACATATACAGTCGCTTTATCTTGCCTTGTCATTGGAAAGTATGTTCAATTAGACTGAGTAGTTCCTCATGCTATTTCAACATGGAATTAGACTGAGTTGTACCTCATGCTATTTGTACATGAAACATCCTAGTTTGCAGTTCTTGGACTTGATTGCAATTGGCTACCTGATTTACTTTTATGTTGGTTAGACTGACCTAGGACTGCTGGATAAGTGTCTTACTTAACTTGGGCTTGCTTGCATGCTTTATGAGTTTCTCACTCATGTTGGAGAGTAATGTTTGTATGGTCAGCCTGAGAATTTCACAATGGATTGGCAGGGGTCAACCAGGATTGAGATTGGAGCAGGTACTTAGGCTGGCACATAGTCTTCTGGGAAACCTTTTTTTCACAAAGATAGAAATTTTTCAATCTTTTACTGGACCGAGTGATGGTCATGTGTTGGCTTTGCATTTTGCTGCTTCTTTATTGTATCTATATCTTGTTAAGAGTAATACACTCTGGCACCACCCTCCAATTTAAATGTGGTTAAAAATCACCCTGTACTTTATCTTCAGGTGGTACGGGATCCTCGTTTTGAATCATTATGTGGCAATCTTGATGTGGACGGGTAAGCTTTCTATTAAGCTAGGCCTCTTTCTTGTTCAGCTTTGTATGTGTGTATTGATTTGAACATCCTTCACATGTGTTGTTGCTGTATGAACTATTATAATGTTGAAGTATAAACAATTGTATGGTCTCTTCATTGGTTTATTACAGAATACATCTCATGATACAGTTCTTGGATTTGATTTGACATGATACTATGGAACTGTAGGTTCAAGAAGAGATATAACTTTCTTTATGAGAATATACTTCCAGCTGAAAAAGAGGTATGCTTCAAATTCAGATGCTTTCTTAATAAAGGTGCTTTAGTGCAATCTTCTGCTGGCATGATTTCCATTTTGGGATCTGTAGGAACTAAAGAAACAGATGAAGAAAGCAAAAGATCCAGAAGCCATAAAGGAATTAAAGTATCGAATGGCCCGGGTTGTAAGTGCTCATTCAAGTTTATGTATTATAAGTCATTTAGCATATTGCCTACAAGTTGCCACTGACTTTTAAGTTCCTTTAAACACTTTACATGTACTAGGATAAAGAATTGAAGTCCGCAGTAACAAAGCGCACTGAGAAGGATATATTGGCTGAGCATAAGAAGAAAGAGAGGGAAGCTGCAAAGAAAGGCAAACAACCTTATTATCTGAAAAAATGTAAGAATTTCTGTTTCTCGTTCTCACTTGGACTAACTTTTTGGCTTTATCATAAAGCTAGAACACACATAAACTGGTTTAATTATGTTTGCTAATGTAGAGGAATTGACTTTCTTTTCCCATCTGATCTATTTCTCCTTACCGGTTTTATGATGGTAAGGCAACAAGGAACCTAGGTCCAAGTCTTTTGACCGGTAGTCAAATGATAAAAGCAGAAAAAACTAAGAACTAGGAATTAGAGAAAAGGAAGAATGGACAAATGTGGGTTCACTTAACATTTTTTCCATCCCTTTTCTGTTCCTGGTGGATAGAGGAACACTTTGAAATTATATACCGTGCTTGGTTTAGGACGATCCTAAATTACCCCTTTGGTAGGATGCTGTTGTTTTTGCATTAATTGGCTTTCCTTTACTATTTAGTTTGTATCATCTATTCACTTGTTATGCAAAAGAGCAAATTAAACAGAATGATTAAGGGGTGGAAAAGAAGGTGAGGAGTCAGTAATATAATAGGGAACGAAACTTTGAAATTTTAACATGATGTTTTTGCTTGCAGCGGAACTTCGGAAGCAAAAGCTTGTTGAGAAGTACAAGGAACTCAAGGTATTGGGACTAGAAATGATCAATTTGCACTTTTTGATGCTGTTCTCTTCTATTGCCTTATTTACAATGATTGTTCCATTTGTGACTTATCAGGATTCTGGCAAACTTGAGGCTTTTATTGAGAGAAAGAGAAGGAAGAATGCTGCAAAGGACCACAGATACATGCCATATCGACGCCCTGCTGAAGAAGGAAGCCAATAGAATCACTAAGTTTTTCTACTAACTACTCAATTGAAAGCCTGCGCTCCTTTCTGTTGCAACTATTCTGCAGACATGCTTTTCCAGTTTGGTACGCAGGAAGGATGCTAATCATGCGATACATTGTTGTGCATTGACTGATTCTACGAGTTATGGCTATCTTATCTTTACCCTTCGGTCGAAGATGTGCAAATGTCTTAATGAAGCAGGGGAAAGTTGCATGGTTTTGTCTTTGTTTGATGAGGAGCGTTTGACCGACATGGAACTCAGAATTCTTCTTCCAGTTCTGCCTTAATTTATCTAGTTACTATACTGTAGTATGAATCTGCCAGAGCTTCTTATTGCCAGGGTGTTAAAGCACCAACTTGATGACTTGGTTATGACTTAAACAGGGTAGCATATATTTAAGTACAGCAACAACTTTAGCTCTGAGCAGCAATATTGCTGCTCAAACACGTACAGTTGGACTAGAGCAACCACCTGAAACCTATATAATGCATATATAATGCACGGACAGGAACATGGCTTGGACGCACTTCGGATGTGTCAAACACGGCATCAGCATATTCAAAATTATAAATAAAATAAGAAAAAAGGACACCACGTTGGATATGTTTTTGACATGTTTAGTTTTTTTTTTATATATATTTTTCAAAAAGGTTTTGATTTTTTCTTAAATAAAAAAAAAAGCTTTGAGCTTAATAAAAAAAAATCTCTCGAACTACAAGTTTTGAGATGAAATTACTAAAATTTTAAGAGATAATTATGATGATATAATTAATTTGAATGACTAGAATTTTTTCATTGCGTACTTCTTAAAATAAATTGATTATTTATATTTTTTTAGCACATTTGATTAATAATTAAAATGTATAATATATTTATTTTATCTTGATGATATTTTTTTATATGTATATTTTAATTTTTAAGAAATTTAATTTAGTAAATACATATATTATATATAGCTGTGTCGTGTCTTGAGCCGGAATTCATTTCGGCTTGTCCATGCATCATAGCCTGAAACTTTCTGGATATGGCGGGGAACGCTTCGCCAAAATTCGATTTAGACTGGTGTGTTTCATAGTTACGTCTGCCAACAATGGCAAAATCTTGATACGAACAGAACGGTTAAACTGAGAGTGCTTTGTGTTCACGAGCCTTTTCATTCAAAACTGTTTGATAAGGGAAGAAAATAACGCGACAAAGGAAAACAGAGTCACAAATTGGGAATAGCAAAACAAGGCATTGGAGGAAGACAAGAAACCAAACAAGTTCATACTTCTCTTAGTAATTCCTCCTTTTGCTTAACCAGTAACTCTTACAAAAAAATACTGCTTATTTAGGACCCAAGATGATGAAGAAGGCATGTAATTAGGTTCTGGATACTTATCCACCCACATACATTATGCCCATATGGAGAAATGCTTCCACAGAGATATTACAGAGACAGAGAGAGAAAGGTTACCATGTGTACATGCCAAACAGCTCAAGTCTTTAACCAACTACTGCTCATCTTGAAAAAAACACAAGAGGAGAACTCAACTAATGCTCATTTTTCTACACAACCTACTCTATAGAACTCTACATCCTACAAAGAGATTTGGTTGCAATTAAAAACGCTGCAGCCTCTCTCTATACTCAGCAGGATATATAAGCACAGAATCTACACAAAGACCTCCTTTTGTATGTGTGCAATCAATTTGCGTCATCGAAAACTTGACTCTCATTGATTTGCAAGAACTGGCAACAACAAAATCCCCAGCATGATAGTGAATCCATTTTCCAGGTTCCTTCAAGTAACACTGTTTTGTAGCTTGTTGGCCATCCGAAGTCGAGAGCTGGAACCGTACAGGCTTTCTATCCCAACCATGAATATGCTCAGAGTTGCAGACCCGCCTCCCGAACCTCTTGTGTGCTCGTCCCAACTGCAGTCGGAAAAAGAGACTGTATGATCCAGGTGGAAATGGGAACTCGATTTCTCCATCAACCTCAAACCACCATATTTGCTGAAGATATGCAACTGAGTAGAACCTGAATGGAAGAAGTGAACCATTCTCATGAGTATGTTCATACTTCTAATTATAAGATAAATTGTATTCATTCCTTTTCAACTAAAGAACTGAAGATTAATGCAAGAACATTCAAATGTATATCACATATAAAAGGGAGACCGACAAGGGAATTAAATCCACATGTAAAAACCGCCTTTTCCTTCCCCTCCTTTTGTTCCCATGAAAAATCAAAATTGCTCCAATGAATTAAATTGCTCTGTTGTCATTTCAATGATTTAATCCAATGGTAGAATAGAATAAAACAAGTTATCATACCCGAATTCATTTTCAGGATCTAGACAGCCGTTGAGGTTTGTGGGGGCTTTTCAGTGACCAAGGCAGTAAAGATTAGCAAGACAACATTAACTTGTTTATGTTAATAGATTAGCTTAATGCTCTGCACCTTCTATTGGTATGACATAGTCTCTGCAAATAACATAAACCTATGTAAATTCATGAAGCAAGTATGAAATGTAGTATCACTTGTGTGAACCCAAAAATTGGTAAAAGTTATGGGCCTATGGCAATGATTCAGCACCCTAATTAGATACAGCACCCATGAACATGCGATCAAAGCCTTGCATATACGATCTCAAGATCCCGTTGCTATCTCTAGTTAACAATTCATTTGAAGTTTTGAACAAATCACAACCATGCAAATCCAGCAGGCTCTAGATAGCAACGGGGAAAAAGCAAGAGAAAATCTTCAACTCTGAGATCGAAAAAGACTTATTGTTTGTTGATAAAAGCAGCACTAACCTACAAGTTAAGGCCAATTATTTCCTACAACTTCAGTATACCACTGTCTTAAAACAAGAAAGAATATGGTAACAATGGTAGGTTAGAGGCAGTAAAATGACAAAGAATGGCAAAGAGCCACTGTTATTGAATTTAGAAGAAAACCCTCAATTACTGCTTACTAACTCTCATATCTAATATCCATAACCAACCTCAAATCAAATTTCTTGAAATTACAGAAAACAAAAGTGACATTATTTCTAAACCCTCACCTTGATTCATCAGTTGGAATGCGGCTCCAGTATCTCCTATCATCAATCCCTGTAATTGCCAAACCATTTGACGCTACTAACATACAGGTCTTGCCTGTGCTCTTATCCAGCCAGACTTTCTGCACATAATCCAAATGAAAAACCACCCAGTTAACAATTACATGAATATCAAAAACCCCTTTTCCTCAACACCACATAAGATCAAAATAAGGGATTTTTATCAGTTTCCTGTGAAAAAAATAACTTCTACCAAAAACCCAAATATTTCTACCAAAAGAAACTTCCTCTAAACCCTTCAAGAAAAATGAATCCTCACTATTTTCTTCTACTAAAATTTCGAACAAAATAGACAAGTAGAAACAAACAAAATTAGGGTTCAGACACCCAAAACAGTGAGTTTTCGTATCAGTCAAGAGTATGAAACGCAAAAGTGTATAAAGATCGAACCTTAGTGCCACCATCAAAAGAATTAGGCCTACAAAGCGTGGAATAAATATCCCTCTTACACAAATCCTTACAAAAAACAGCATCTCCCTCAAATACTCTCTCAATAACATCTCCGTAATTCAAAGGCAACTTGGACTCCCAAACAAAATCCGCAGACGAAGCCCCTCTAAAAGCCCGGTTCAACATTGCCATCCGGCAGATCTGCGGCGGGTCCAGGTACACCAGCACCGCCGCCACACAGCTCTCCGGCATGTCCCCCAGCCCAGGTCCCGGCGACGGGGCTGCCACGGTGCCTCCACTCGTAGCCAAGAACGAATACGACGACCCCATTTGAGAATGAATTGGGTTGGTTTTCCCGGCGGAGAATCGGAAAAATGGAAGATGGGTGGTGGTGTATATAGATGTAGATGATAGATACAGATATAGAGAGAGGAATGAGGAGAGAGAAATGCCAGTTGGATTACATATATAGGTAGGAGGTGGACGCGTACGGGGTATGTATATATGTATGTATATGCGTAGGTGTGAATTTACACCTTGATCGTATGTGTGTGTGCGTGTGGACGTGGTTATGAGTAGGAATGAAATCAGATGGGGATTAACAACTAAATATAGAATCTTTGTTTGCCTATCAATGTTGACAATTATTCAACTTCTTTCAATTTACATTTTTGCCCTCGTTTCTTGATATTTTTCTTATACCCAATTTTCAATTATTTTCGAGTTTAAATTACAATAAATTTTCTAAAATTTATCATAATTATAAATATATTTTTTTATTTAAAAAAATTACAAATACTTCGCTAAAATTGACGGCCACTTATGATGCATGGAAACGGACGCGGCGACATGGACACAATACAATACAGACACAAAAGACGAATAAATTAGGACAAGACACGACATTGACACGGCTACATATAATATACTTTTTTATTATATATATTCTCAATTCCTCATAAATTAAAGAATGCGATAAAAAAATATCAAGATAAACATAAAATAAGCATGTCTTACATCTAAATTTTACGCAAAGTGGTTTAAAAAATATACACCATTAGTTTATTTTAATTTTGTTAAATAATAATGACCATCTCTCAAATTTTTAATAATTTCATCCCTAAACTTTTAGTCAGAGAGAAGTGAATTAATAAATTTTTTTTAATTATTAAGCCCAAAACGCTTTTTTCTTAAACCACCCAAAGTTTTTGAAATTATAAAACAAAAACTTCTAATATGTCCAAAACGTATTGGACAGCCAGTAGGCATGTCTGAGGCACGTTCGTATCAGATACTGAATCGAGTAATTTTTTGGTATGTTCGTGTATTATAGACGGCCATCTAATGGATACCCCTATGATGAGTTGTCACGAGGGGTATCTGTTATACGACTATTAATTTTAAAATAATATTTATTATTTTATAAATACAAGAAGGTATTTATAATTATGATAAATTTAAAAAAAAAAACTCGTTATAATTTACCCTTTTATTTTTCCAGTGCTCTCTAATTGCAATCAATAATTGGAGCACACTCGATATATATATATAGAATAAAAAATTTTATTATCATTTTATTTAATTAAATAAAAACATTGAGGATAAAATAAATTAATATTGAACATGCATGAATAAAAAACTGTTAAAAAAGTTAATTTACTAAAAAATTAAATTATAAGTACATGGGAAAATTAAATTAACACCCACTTATTTATATCTATTTATTCAAACCACCCGTATCATTTGAAAAATTATATATATATATATATATATATATATATATCCACAGAAAATTTCAATATTATCTATACAAACCACCAATATTTCTTGAAAAAAATTACACATACATCCTAGAAAATGTCGATATCATTACACAAACTCATCACTCTACTTTTTGACTGCCGAGGATGGTTCTATAATTATACAATAAATAGAATGATTTGTATGAATAAACTATAGATCATGGGGTGTAAATGTAATTATTTCCGAGATATATTCATGTTAGATAAAAAATTATAATGATATGAGATTCACAAAATATTACTACCTCAATGGACAACGTAAAAGTACTTGAATACCCTTGTTATTTTTCAGCAGAAAAAAAAATATATATTAAATACAACTGGATAAATGACCAAGATACCCAAAATAGAAAATAACATCCGACACCCACGTTGTATTTTTCAATCTAATATGAATGTATTTATAATTAAATCAACTTTTTAAGTACGTAACTTATCCTTTCTTTAAGTAGTTTTAAATCAATTAATTATTATTAGTTCTTATTATACATATCTTCCGAATAAAATAAAATACATTATTTATAAAAAATCATAATAAATATGAAATTTAAATGAAATATATAATCTCGAATGAAAATCCAACATGACACACATGATATTTCGATAAATCATTAGTACATCCTAAACCTCCACACATCTAACATAATTATTTGGGACCCTCCAAACATATAAAATAATAATTTAGGTAAAGATGAATTATTTTATGTCAATAATAATAATAATTGAATAGAAACAAAGTACATAACCATTACAAATATAAGGTATAAATTTATGTCTGCAACTTTCGGCTCTCCCTATTGATAAGTCTGAAAACCAACCAAAGGATTCGAAGCCACGTGCACCCACTCTCTCTATTAACACACACACATATATACATATTTATTTTTATTTATATTATAATTATAACAATATATATTATTATTATTTAATTAATTTCATATAGTATGTACTAGGTTGTGTTGCATGTCGCCTCATCCTTTGATTTAAAAAATAAAAATAAAAATACGTGGGGGGCTTTTATGTAATTTCTTAATAAGAGTTTCAAGCAAACTAACTAGTCAATTTAGCTATTAAGGATAAATTAACTTGAAACATTGCATATTATTATATCCTAACACAGTTACATATTCATTTGGATCGTAGACGAGAAGTTTGAACAATTTATAAATGGGGTTTTCTTTCGAAACGAAACTGTTAGGCTCATATGAATTCATAGTGGATAATATTTTACACAATAAGGATCGTGTCGCATATTGCATCGTACGCTCGTCCTAAGACTCTCGTCTACATCGTTTACAAATAATGAGGTTGTTCGATTCCTCTGCTATCTAGTGATGCAACATTTATGAGAACAAGACCATGGGCTGTCAAAAATTCTTTGTTTAGAGGGTTAATGATGTAAATATGCATTTTATATTGATTTTAGACGTAAATTTGAGACTCATAATTCATATGAAGTTAAAACAGACAATGCGAAGTTAGCTTGAAATCAACATGCAATGGAAAGGTGGTAGGGCAGCCCTTAATTAAAATACTAAAACAATGAAATTAGTGGTGGTCAAATGATCAAAATATGCAAGTGTGATTATTAGATCATACATGTAATGCTATTAGATGGGCACTATTTTACAGCCATGTGTCTCAACTTCATGGGCTAGAATTTTCAGGCTTAATTGTGCTTTTAATCTTATAAGATTGGAGGTTCAATATTTTTAATTTTTTATTTTTATGAAATTTTTGAAATAGTTTAAAATTAAAAAAAATCGACATATTTAGTTATCTATTTGATGAGATTTTTTAAATAATTTCGAAATTGAGAAAACTCGACACATTTAATCGTATGTTCAAGTCTTCGTAATAAAAATAGATGGCAAGAACACATGCAATGCTTGTGCCCATCATCAGTTATGTGAGAAGCAAAGCTAATGGATATGGGCGTTGCGTGTTTCTTGCCGTCTATTTCTTTTTAGGAACAATTATGATTTTGGTCCCAAAACTGACACTTTTTTTTAACAATTTTGGTCCCTACAATTAGATGTGGTGTTAGAGTTGACGGAGAATGTCATGTGATGTGCATATGAGGCAGAAATGATAGGAAGAAAATAGAAAGAATTATAATTTTGGTCCCTAAACTTAACAATTTAGTCACTTTTGGTCTTCAAATTATCGGGCTTGACAAGATTTGTCCTCAGTCTAATTATATTTTAACAACTTGTGCCTTATTCTCTCATTTTTTCCAACTCTCTTATCCTTTCTCAAAGGAACCCTAGCTCGATTCCACTCGATTTGCTCAAATTCATCGACGATTTTCTGTTATTCACTAAATTAAACTATTTTTTCTTCAAAATCTATTTAAAAGTTTTGAGTTTTTAGGTTGAATCCCCAAAGTGTAGAACCCTCAAACCCTAATCATGATTTACGCAAGCATGATTTTTCTATCCAGATTGTGAGGAATTCATGATGTTAAAAATAAAATCTTAAATCCACAATTGTGGAAGAATTGAGACAAGGCTTGTGAAGTTTTGAGAATGAGAAAATTTTTTCCCCGATCATCTCTTAAGTAAACCTTCAAGCTCGATAAAAATAGTGGAAATTGTTGTTTTCAACCAATTTCATGAAGCATCCAACCTCTAAGGTGGGAAAAGGAGGTTTTTTTCCTTCAATGTTTCCTCCCTAAATTCTAATAGCAAATCTAACAACAAGAACCAAAATTGTAAAAAAAAAAAAGTGTCAATTTGAGGACTAATATTATCATTTGGAGAGGAAAACTGAATAAGTTGTTACTATAGGACCAAAATTGTAATTCTCCCTTTTTTTGACAGAAACCTAGACATGGGACTTAATACGTCGACTTTTTTCAATTTTGGAATTATTTTGAACATTTCATAAAACAGAAGACTAAATATTCCAAATTTTTAAATTTTGGATCATTTTAAAATGGGATAATTACGTTCCCCTCCCTTGATATTTGTTACAATTATACGTAGACCCTCTATAATTAAAAAATTATATTTTATTCCCCTGTTATCTGCTTCCGTCTAACAAATAGGTCCATCTAGTGACAAAAAATCAGGCGATAATTTTAATATTGTCACTAATTATATATATTTTGTGACAAGAATATCTATTTTATCACAATAACTAAATTCATAATTTTAATAATTAATATTATTTTCCAAAAAGTGTTGGTAGCAAGAATTAGTGACAAAAAATATAGTCAAAGTTGTGACTTCTTTTTTTAAAAATTAATTGTAATAACTTCTTTTTTTTTCTTAACAAAAGTGATTCAATGTCATTTTAACACCACTACTCATATTCTTTTCTTATGTCTATAATACTTTACGTTAAAAAAAAAAAATTCTCTTTCTTTCAAAATATAATTATTAATTTACATATTTTATTTTTATTAATAATATATATTAAAATCTAAAATTATTTATTATATACGTACAGTAACAACGCCTCACGACCACCAGTGCTCCAAAAATCAAACATAATCCACTGTACCGACAGAACATCCAGTTCTGAACGACTGTAGGTAGCATTAGTCGCATTTTTGGAATATAAAAATGAAAGTTTGCTAATATATATAAATGAAAATTGGAAGATAAAAATTGGAGGCAGCTTGACGTGTGTATGAGTCACCCAAACATGGCAACCACGCACCCATCTCTGCTCATACCTTAAATTATATTTATTTTTCCACTTAATTTAATTACCACCAATAATGTTTTATTTATGCATATTTAAATTAGTTTATTTTATCATTTAATTAAATAAATATCATCAAAATTTAAATTATTGTTCATGCATTAAGTATGATGCTATTGGTTACTGCAATCCTATCTCACCAACTAAAAAAAATCTAATTTTAGAAATTCTTTTACGAGAATAGAGAATTAAAAGGATGTTAATAATGTGGTTCCATATACTGATAGGAAGCGAGACTATTGTATTTGATTTTGTTAATTAGACAAATAAATAGGAATATAGAAGTGTACATTAATCATGATTCTAATATCTTAGCAGCTATATGAACTTGTAAAAAAATAAATAATCAAATATTTTTAGAAATATTTAGAACTTATTCGGCACAGAACCACTTTGCATTTTACTTGGGTGGAGACAATTTTGGGTACAGTCGGCAGTATGAAAAAATAAAAATAAAAAATTAGCGTGTCGTGACTATCATGTGGCATGTACCTAGTAAATTGACAAAGTTAATGGAGAACTTAGACGCGTAATATAAATTTCTTAAGAGGAAACCCTTTTTTTTTAAAAAAAAATTGTGAGGTTAATGGAAATCTTGACTATAAGAGTGAAGATTTTTAAATGAGCAGCCTATTTTGTAGCAATTATGATATTTTATTGATTTTCAATTGTAAGAAATAACAGAAGTGACTTAAAAGTTAGTGGGAGTGTTTGATTAGAAATATCAAATTCCAGAAATAAGGAGTGCAGATCAAATGTTCTCCGTCATTTATGTGTGACTGAATGGTTATCCTTCAAAATTATTACGTGGATATTGTAAATCAAATTTAAGAGAATAATTTCAGTTAACACTTTAAGTGGACAACTGCTTAAAAGGAAGGATAAGCCTAATGATTAAAAACGAAGCTAAAATAAGCAAGTTGATTTTCTGTTTATGTGCAAAATCAATGAAAACATGTGGTTTCTAGAGGTCAAGTGTAAAATAGATAGTTTTATTATCAGTGTAAAGGTCAACCTAGGGTGAAATGCTTATGCCTGCTTAAGGGGTGTAGTTTTGAGACGTTCTACATAAATGATGAGATTTGTCTCTATTTATCATAGCCACTATCGCAATTTTCATCTAGGTTGATGACAACTGACATATATAAATGAGAAGTAGACGAGAGGATCAATGTGGATCTTCTCCGAACAGTGGGGCAAATACAAGTTTGATATTTGAAAACTCCATTTACAACTTAATTGTTTGCCAAGTAGTGATACTGTCGATTCTATCGAGCTATCATTTGATAGGCTTAAATCAAGAACAATCACCAAATATGTCAAGATAGTGAGAAAGTATAGTCATCGTTAGTCATTACTATGTGGCTAAATAAGTTTGATGACTACAAGTGACATGGAGATATTACTGATGGGATGTGCACATAATTGAGTTTTTTCCAACATGTTCTACAAGTGGTATGATCACTATTCCTTTTACCAAAAGCCTTTGTATGGATAAAGATATGTGTGCTGAACTGTAAGAACAAGCAATTGCTACTAAACTATAAAATATCACCAAATCCTTGATTGGCCCTCTCACACGGGCAATCACCCTGGTTTTGTGATAGCGAGCCGGATGAAACTAAAAGATCATATGGCATTAATGAGTCATGTAAGTGATCATCTTTGCACTTCAGAAGTGAGAAAGGTCAATAATTAATTGTCAGCTTATTTAAAGAAGTTAAACTAAGATTATATATTTAATTGATTATGAAGTATGTCCAAACTTCATAAAACTCCTACTTAGAGTTGAACAAGCGAACTACTAGAAGACATTAAAAGAGTGACTATCTGGTGGAGGGCATCTCAGACGTTTGGATAGCGACTGGATTAGGTTCATATAATGTTAAGAGCAGTGATATGCCCAAATTGAGTTGGTGCTCCATCATAATATGTATTCATACTGAATGTTCTTTGAGACAACCTCTTATGGGGAGCGCCTACATGGATCTCTACTTCGTCACTATACAAGCCCATATCATTTCTTTACTCTTTTTGGGACTCTAAACTTGATTATGCTATTTTAACATGATATCTAATGATCATGTGAGGTTTCCTTTGTCGGAGCTTATCAAGATCAAACTGATTGATATGAGAGGTCGAGGGAAAACTAAATTGGTTATGCACTTATGTTCTAGTTGTTCATAACCAAGGTGACTTCGATGAAAAATGTCTGACTAGTCATGAAAAACAGATACATATTTGAAAAATTGAGCATGCTTTATTTATTGAGGTATTAGAGATGTTTGATTAAGTGTGACCATATAGTCTAGGGTACAAGTGAGTTGTTAAGTTGTAGCGTTATGTTAGTTCAATGATGACCTAATACAACTTTTCTTGCTGTACATTTCTACCTTGGTTGCACACCTCATTTCCTCTATAAAGGAATGAATGTAAGATTGAGAAATGGAGATGATGTGTATCGTGGAGATTATGTTGGACACTGGGTGGGGTTTGTGAACTCATGACCAAATATGTATTCATATTTAATATAGAGCTTGAAGTCTCCCCCCAACTTGATTTGGGATAAGGACTCGTCTTGGATAAATTCGATCTTATTTGTAGTCTCCAAATGAATGTTCAAATAATGACTCCTCTGGATAACCCTATTTGAGATAGAGTTTGAAATCCTCCAAATGCATGTTAGGATAATAACTCTTTTTTGGGATGGAGTTAAGTACACCTATAAATAGGGTATATAGCTGTAATCGAACAACATAAGTACAAATACAAGTGAGTTGATCACAATACAAAAACTCTCTCCAAATACTCCCTCTTTATACTTCTATCCATGGTTTTCATTATAACATCATTAAAGACTCCAAAAATTTAAGGTGTGTAAATGACTGAATTGCTCTGGTAGGGGTCTTCGTGGTTTGTACTACAATTGGAGCAAGATCTAACATGATGATCTCGAAGATGGTGCATACTGATGCAGGTGATTTTCAAGATGACGAGAAATAATGACCGTGATCCAATGAAGGCAAGGGCCTATAAATGAGCTAAATTCGAGTACGTGGATCCACATTCTTTCGTTGCCACATATTCAATCAATCCATATCTATGTGTTAATTTAATTAATTAATTTGTATACAAATAAATTCATTTGTTTATGCAAGATTAATTTATTATTTTTCACCACATCAATATCTCAACAAATAAAAAAATATATCAATTCAATTAATACATCATATAACTAATGAAAATATATGAAATAAATTTACATAAAGTGAGAGAAATAAACATACATCTTGTAGGATTTAAACCCATCGCCTCGAATTTGTATATGAACCCTAAATCTTAACTACCAATCTAATACATCATCGGCCATAATATCAAGCTGTGTTAGGATAAATAATTTATATAATTATGCCAGCTCAATGATTCTAAACATAGATCATTTTCAATTTATTTTTTCATTAAAAAAGGGAAAATTAGAAAAAAAAAAAAAAAAACTTATTTCTCAGCGGATGTTTCACTCTATAGATATGCGGGATTTTAACAAATTATTTAATTTATTTCTGATAAGATATGAATATTTAGAGAAAAAGAATGAAAAAAAAGAAAAAAAGAAAAACGTGTTATAAGTTATGAGTAGCAAATTGCGAGTTATCAAACCAGTAATGATAAGATAGGCAGCGTGTTATGGTGAGACTGAACTAATATCATATATATATAATTTCTACATGGAACACGACTTTAGAGTACATGCATGTGGAGACCCTCAGCCGACAATATTAAAAAACGATTTTATTAATTAAGAACAATTTAATTAATTTTGAGTGATCCTAATAATGCCTCATTAATTAATTATTTTTAGAGGAATATAATGTAATATTTAAATATGACTATAGTCTATATATTGGCTTCGTTGCACATTGTCGTCAACACAATTAATTAATAATTGCATTCTCATTATTCGACAAAGTACAATTCATCCAACTGTCCAATTTTCATTAACTCCCACATGCACGAGAATTAATTATTAGAAATAGTTACACTTCCTTCCCGGGAGATTTGGTGTATTTGTACGTAAACTTCTGTAATTTGAAAAATTATATTTAGCATTTTTGAAATTTATTTTTATCTAACAAATAAGTCATCTGTTGATCAAAATTCACTGAATTTGTTGATATTAACAAAAAAACTGAATAAAAATTGATATGTACCATCGATTGACTTATTACTGACTTATTGCAGGTTAAATATTTTTTTTTGAACTAAACTACCCTTATAATGGTGAAGATATACCTCCTCACATGCAGTAACGCATGGAGACACATGAGGGTAATTTGATCATAAAAAGATGTATTTAACCTGTAATAAGTCAGTAATAAGTCAATTAGGAGAAAATATAGATTTTTTTTTCCGTATACTTGTTAATATCAGCGAATTCGTTGAATTTTAACTAATGGAGGGACTTATTTGTTAGACGAAAGCAAACTCAGGAACGCTACATGCAATTTCTCAAACCATAGGAGGTTTATGTGTAATTACACCAAATCTCAATAGATGGAGTGAAATTATCCCTAATTATTATTACTGAACGTCGATTTACTATTGTAATTTTTATTGCATCTTCTGCTATTTTACGTATACGTATCATGTATATAAAGATTCTTTTAAGATACGATTGATGACATTATATTTATACACTAGACGTGTAAATATAAAATAAAATAAAAAGATGCAATATAAATTAAAATAAAAAAATTCAATTCGATTGTCGATGCACACTCAATGCATGTGCAATATATACTTATAGATACAATCATTAAGGAAAAGTTATAAAAAATAATATCACTTACTGAACGATTTTACATTGACATTCTGTAAATGATGTTTGTAAATGATGTTTAAGATGCATCATCCGTTGTCGTCCAGCGGTTAGGATATCTGGCTTTCACCCAGGAGACCCGGGTTCGATTCCCGGCAACGGAATTCTTAAGTATTTTAAATCTTCAAATCTTTTATTTAATTCTTAGGAAAAAAATCCTTCCCACTTAATTAATAAGTTGGGGCACAGTCTCTATCTATGCAAATTTTATAATACTTTTTAATATAAAATATTTTATTTTATTTAATAAAGTATATATAAAATAATAAATTAATATTGAACTTATAGGAAAATAGTGACGAGAAAGATGCATGTATATATATATATATGTATTTATGCTAAAATAGTTAAAAACACTTAAAATTAGGTGGTTTTAAATGGTGGCAAACATTGAGTATGTTTTGACTTATTTCAAAAATAATTTGGAAATGAAAACAAATATAGTAATAACTATTAGAAAATAGTGGGGGAGTGGGAAAAGTTGGATGAATAAATAAATAAATAATCAAATTAAATATTAAAAAATACACCAAATAAATAAAACATCAGAGATGTTTTCGTCTAATATATAACTAGTAAGTATGATATATTTTATGTATGTGCATAATTTTTAAAAAATAAATTACGATAAAATATTTATATAAATTGAAGATAAATATATATTAAGATAATAAAGTATAAATTTAAATATAGATGTAGATAATTATAATTATTATTTGAAGAAGGTATGAAAATGTGAAGAATTTTATTTTTATTTTTTTAATAATTGAATTATATAATTATATTAATATTTCAATAAATTAACGAATACATCAACTATAATAAATTCATATAAAATAAAATAAATATTTAATAAGTTTAAATTCATAATCTTGGACTTGGGAATTGATTGATGAGTGAAGAACATGGGGTCTTATCATGCGTCTATTCTATGCGGTGCACAATTGGACATTGATTGATAAGCTGTACCATTGATCAATCTTTTTGTGGCCCAGATTGCATCAAACCCACCTTATTAACATTCAAACTATAATATGATATAATTACCCAAAAATAAATAATAGGACTTATTTTAATTTATTTTCCAAAAATATCTCATCCACACTACCTATCAAAAATATCTCCTCTCATGTATTTATTGCACGTTTCCATCTAACTAATATACACTCCCCATTTTGCTATTATGTACTGACAGTGATAATTACGAAATTTTATTCAGAAAGTGCTTGGATGAGTTTATAATTTTTTTAAAATATTTGATTTTTTTTGAAAAAAAAATGAAGCACGTGTCTAGTGTGCCGCGTCCACTAGTTTTATCAATAATTGCCACAATATTACAATCTTTTTTATCTTTGTCTTTCTGACAAACTATGAATTAAAAATCCCTTTTATTTTTATTAAATGCAACTCAATTATCCCTCACCGTTAAATTAATCGAATGGCATTGGTTGTCTTATCAAATGACTATTATACCCTTATCTATTACATGTTATTTCTTATTTTATGATTGATAGATTTTCTTTTGTTTAAGAGTCGTAAGATTTTATTAATTATTCTTAATAGTTAGACCTTAAATTTAATATAAAGAAGTTAAGAGTTTAGATTTAACTAATTTTAAATATATATTATAAAAATAAAATTATAATTTTAAAAAATAAATTAAATGAAATTAACCCCCAATTCCCATCCCTTCTCCCTCCACCCTTTACCGTCGGACCTTTGCCTCGCACACTCACCTGTTGCCCCCGTAGGCCCACAAAAAGGGTGCCCCTACAAAAGGGGGATTATAACGAATTTAAGTTGTCGTTGTCCAGATATATAAGCAAGTGGCAACCATTATTCCCAATTGAGCGGATCGTCATACTTCAAAATAGTACAAAATTATTTTTAACCTATTTTTAAAAGATAGATGATGTAGGCAAGCGTTTCATATTAATTGCAGACAAGGAACTTGAGTGGCTAATAAGCCCCAAGTCCTCTCCCTGACGAGACGCCTTTTCAGGACAAATCCGTTAGGCTCATATGAAGCCAGAGTGGACAATACTTCGTGCAAGGGGCATTGATTGAGTCGCAAGTCGAATTATTTGGCGTTATCTATGGAAAAATATTACCCCAATATTGAGTATGCAAAGTAGGTCTTGAGCTTGGAATGTTCACAGGGCGGACACTATTCGCGAAGCACAAATAAACGAAGCCGGACAAGACCCACCTTGCAAACAGTCGCCTTCTCGTGGGATAACCCCCATACCTCATGAATAAGCCCCTCTCAACAAGGAGATCCCCACACCTCGTCAACAATCTCCAACCCCGCCCCACGATAGAGCACCCCTCCAAAGGTTCCACCCCAAGAACTAATGGTACAACTGATGCAAGAGGCTTTGGTGATCCCAATTTGTGATGCATCCACTCGGGCGGCTACACAAGTAGTGGCCTAATTTGTAGCACACTAGCTCGAGAAACCGCCCCCTCCTTCCCTTAGCAGAAGTCGAGAATTATCCTCAGCTCTTGAGGAAGAGGAGCAGAGGCAGGAAGAGGTAAACAATAGAATCTCTCAAACTGGGGTTGCTCAAACTAAAAAATAACCCCCCCTCCAAAATCGAGGCAACCCTCCGCACCCCCACCGTTTAGGGGAGCCGGTGATCATTATCTACCATTGGTCGTAGTCCCTCTGAGATGTGACCCTTTTGCCCCGTCACCCTGGCCAAAACACTCCTAACAAGTGTTAAGGTCTCAAATCTGTCGGAGTATGATGGCACAAGAGATCCATAGGAGCACTTAGATAAATTTTACGCCAAAATTGATTGGTATGATTTAAGTGATACCGCTTACTGCAAGTTATTCCGCACGACGCTTTCCAAATGTGTTCTTCCGTGGTTCAACGAACTGCCCCTGGAACTATTTCCAGCCTCGATCAGTTGAAGCAATATTTTTTACATCATTTCTTCATGAATAAGAGAGTCTAAAAAACGACTGCATTCTATTCACCATACCAAGAAGGAGAATGAACCCTAAGAGACTATGTGCAAAGATTTGTGGAGGTTGTACACGAAGTGCCCCATGTCAATCATGAGTTGTTAGCTAGCATCATTGAACAAAACTTGTTGTTGGAAGATTCAAGGAATCTATAGCAGGAAAACCCCCTAGCACTCTAGAAGACTTACTCATGTGGTAGCAAAAATACATTAGGATCGAGAAATCCAATGCTTTGGACCCTTCCTTTGCCTTTGAAAAAATAGAGAGGAAGATAAAGAACCAAAGAAGAAGGAGGAACGAAAACACTTACTCCAGCGGGCTTCACGCACCACACCCCTCTGAACGCTTCCAGAGGAGAAATATAAACCGTGGCAGAGCAACAAGAATTGATTAACCAATGCCCAAGGAAATTGAAAGATAACCCTAAGAGGCTCAAATTCGATAAGTATTGCCATTTCCACAGCAACAGAGGACACACAACAAAAGAATGTCATCATCTGAAGAATGAGATAGAAAAGTTGATTCAACACAGATACTTGAAAGAGTATGTAAATCCGCATCCTGAAGGGGGTCGCTAGCCACAAGTTTCAACTCCCGCTCAAACCCCCAATGATGACAACCTCCCTACGACAGGTGTTATCACCGTGATCTCAAGAGGCCCAGAAGGGGGAGACTTGACCAACGCGAGAAAGACACTAGCTCGAGCAGCTAGAGAAAATCATTGGCAAATCCCCATGCAAGTCCATAATATTAGCTCCAATGAGACAGAAGAAATTTCATTTGGCCCGCGAGATATAGACCTGATGAGGAATCAAAACAATGGCGCCTTGGTCATCTTGGCTATGCTATCTAATTTCTGGGTTAAAAAAGCGTTGGTAGATAGTGGGAGTTCAATAGATATTATATTCTGCATTGCGTACGCCTAACTAGGGATTAACAATGGTCAGTTACAAAGTTTTAACATCCTGCTTATGGGTTTTAGTGGTGCAATGATCAAGTCGTAAGGGGAGATGACATTGCCATTGTCCCTCGGGTCATATCCCAAGAGGTCCACAAAATGGATAAGTTTTTCGTGGTTAAGATTTCATCCGCCTACAACATGATCTTAGGGAGACCGAGTTTAAATCTTTTCCGAGCTATAGTATCCACCCTCCACATGAAACTTAAATTTCCTACTTTAGAAGGCATTGGGGAGGGCATAGGAGATGACGAATGGTGAAAGAACGCTACGCGAATACCCTGAAGAGATTACGAGAGAAGCTAGAGAAAATGCATCTGTTGATAAATGAAAAGAGAGGGTAGTCGACCCCGAACATGAGACAGAGGACATCCCGAAAATCCCTTGTGAAAGTTCAGAGAGAGGAGAGTCAAAACAGTTGAGGAATTGAAAGTAGTTAACCTCGCTTGTGAAGGGGAAGGCGAGGAGAAGAGAACAAAAATAGGCACAATGATGAGCTCGCTGCCGAAGAGTGCTTGATACAGTTCCTTAAAGAAAATAAACAAGTGTTCACATGGAACATGACAGATCTCCTTAGAATTTCAACCGATATCATTACCCGCCGCCTCAATATGAATCCCAACATGAAATCGGTAAAACAAAACAAAAGGATATTTGGAGCGAAAAGAAGTCCTCCTCTAAAGCCAAGTATGTGTCGTCCGTGCAGTACCCAAAATGGCTGGCTAATGTGGTCTTGGTCCCTAAGACGAACGAAAAACGATACTTATGCATCGACTTCACGGGCTTGAACAAGGCATGCCCAAAGATCCATTCCCTCTCCCGCAGATCAACATGTTAGTCGATTCCACTTCCGGATGTGAGATGTTAAGTTTCTTAAACGCATACCAAGGGTATAACCAAATATCGCTAGCACCTGAAGACCAAGAGAAGGCTAGTTTTGTCATGGACCAGCGGGTCTTTTGCTATAATGTTATGTCGTCCGACCTAAAAAAATATGGGAGCAACATACCAACGACTTGTCAATCACATATTTCAAAATCAAATCGGCCGAAACATAGAAATATACATAGATGACATGTTGGTTAAGAGTGTAAAGGAACAAGACCACATCAATAACTTAAAAGAATGTTTCCAAATATTGAAGTCCTTTTTCATGAAGCTAAATCCTGCTATGTGAACCTTTGGGGTGCGAGGGGGAAAGTTATTAGGATACATGATATTCGAGAGACGGATATAGATGAAACCCAAGAAAATTAGCGCCATCATGGAATGCCACCTCCCCATTCGATCAAAGATGTGCAGAAGCTCACAGGTAGATTGGTAGCTTTAAACCAATTTATCTCAAGGTCTGTGGACAACGACCTCCCATTTTTCAAGATCTTCCTAGCACGGAAAAATTTGAGTGGACCAATGCTAACCAAGAGGCGTTCAATTAGTTAAAAAGATACTTAGTTCGGTCCTAATGCAACAGGAGTGCAAGGAGCACCACCCATATATTATGTTAGCAAAGCGTTGCAAAGGGCAGAAACCAAGTACTCTCAGATTGGGAAGTTAGCCATCTCCATAATAGTCACGGTGAGAAAATTGAGGCCTTATTTTTAGTCGCACCAAATAATCGTATTAACAAATAATCCCTTGAAGAAAGTCTTGTCTAATTCGAAGCTTTCAGGAAGAATACTCAAATGGGTGGTGGAACTAAGTGAATTCAATATCGAATTCTGCCCAAGGCCAACCATTAAGACACAAGTGCTACCTAATTTCATAGTCGAGTTGGAATACGAGGAGGCAAGCATCTTAGCACCTACTTGGAGCTTGTATGTTGATAGAAAATCTATCAGCGGTGGAAAGCAGGGTAGGAATAGTTTCGGAGAGCCCCCAAGGAGATAAGTTGGAATACGCCATATAATTGGAGTTCCCTACGTCAAATAATAAGGCAGAATACAAGGCATTCTTAGCAGAAGGGGAGTTAGCTCCAACCGTCAGAACAAACAAGATTGTCATTTATAGTGACTCACAACTATTGGTCGATCAAATCCAAGGCTCCTATGAGTTACGAGGGAAAAAATGGCTAACTATCTCCTGAATTCAAAAGGTCTACTCGATAAATTTTGAAGAGTCATCTCTAATACAAGTGTCAAGAGCAGACAACTTCGTTGCTAACCAACTGGCTAAATTAGCAAGTTGATGGTCGCGATCCGAAGCAGGAGAATCTCCTTTCTCTCACGAATAGGGTTGCAGTCGAGCAACAAGTGGAAATTTTGTGCACGAACCCACTCCCTCCGAGCTGGAAAGAAGATATCATGAAATTCCTCACTCAAGGACCACATCTGAAAACACAAATGAGGCAAGAGCCTTAAGAGTGAAAACAGCTCGCTTTGTGATGATCGATGGGAGCTATACAAGCACAGCTTCTCACAACCTTTCATAAATTGCTCAATTCCAAGGAAGGAAACTACGTTTTGCGGGAAACATATGAAGAAATTTATGGAAACCACCTTGCGGAAAAAACCTCAGCAAGAAAAGTTGTGAGGCAAGGTTTTGGCCAAAATGCTCCAAGATGCCCATGAGATGGTAAAGCGTTGTCGCGCCTGTTAAGAACATGCAAGCATCAATCACCAACCAGCTGCACTAATGCGACCCCCCGAGAGCCCTTGCATATTCGATCAATAGAGCATGGACTTAGTCGGACCATTACCGCAAGTCGTGAGACAGAGGAAGTTCTTGATTGTCACCTTAGACTACTTCACAAAGTGGGTAGAAGCTGAATTCTTGGTCAAAATAACAGAGAAAGAAGTGATTAAGTTCCTTTGGAAGAAAATCATGTGTCGTTTTGGCATTCCTCGCGCTTTAGTATCCGACAATGGGACCCAATTCTTAGGAAAAAAACTCAAGGAATGGTGCAAGGGATTAGCAACTAAACAGTTCTTCACTTCAGTCAACAACCTACAAGCAAACGTTCGCACTGAAGTCACCAATCGAACGATCCTCGAGTACTTGAAAACTAGCTTGGGATCGGGCAAAGGAGCTTTAATGGATGAGCTCCCCAGCGTTTTGTAGGCATACCGAATGACGCTATGGGCAGCTACCTGGGAATCTAAGGAATCTCCTTTTACTCTTTCTTATAGGACAAAAGTCATGACATCGGCAAAAATCGGAGAACTCAGCTGGCGAGTAAAACACTATTACCCAGCCTCTAATGTGCAAACCCCCTTTTTGTCTGTTATGCTTGCAATGGGAGGGCTAAAGTAGGAGGCCAACTTTCTGCCCCTCCCATTTTACTTCGAATTTTTTTGTTTTCTGCATCTTTTAGGAACTTTGTAAGTTTGTAACAAGTCTCAAGTAATGAAGTTAATTTCTTCGTCTTAGTTTGAAATTTATTTGACGTCGAGGTTTTGGGGTTTCACGAGGTCCTTAGAAGCCGTCATTAGTTGCCCCAAGACCCCATAGAGGAACCCCCCCCCCCTCGAGATCCCCCTCAACAATGTTGCCTCCAAAAACTTTGCCCCCTTTGAGGTTGGTAAAAAATCAACTCCGACTCGAGCAAAACTACTTCCTGAGGTCACACGTGACAAAACTAAACCCAATGCAATGAACAACTCCATAAGAGCTAAATAATACCGAGTACATAACAAAACATCAGAATACATAGCCGACTACATGGCAAAATATTCAAATACATAGTAGATCGCATATCAAGAGAAGCTGTGTGAAATATTACACAAGCCATAGGCATTCATGAAAAGTCTAGATGTTGCACAGAATAATCCAAGTAATGGATAGAAACGCAACTCATGAAACACCTACATACTATGGAAAGTATCTACTCATCTCCTTCCCCACCATGGCCCTGGGGGCTCCATCGCGAGCCGCTTCATCCTGTTCTTCTCATAAATTCGGGACAAGAAAACTAATATCCTCCTCAGTGACTTGCCCTTTCTCGTAATGGGCTCGACGGACGGCACAGAGGCATGAGTGAATCGCATCCGCATAGATGCGAGTAGCCATAAACTCGATCGCCTCGTCTGTTGTCTTATTGATGAAAACAATATCCGATGCGGAGGCTGAAAACTTCTTACCCATGATCCTCTCTCTCGAATTGACACTCCCAGGCAGTAGCATTCTCTAAGGCTTTGTTTCTTTTCCCCTCTAATTGGGATAATTCTTTGTCACGGCTCTTCAAGGTAGCTTCCAAGCAACCAATCTCTTCCTGTTGTGCTACTCGTCGATTCCGCACTAGTGTAGACAAAGTAAGAGCCTGCAAGAAATAACATAGTCAGCCAAATGGATGTGAGGGCTAGACAAATAAGAGAATGAAATCTTGATGTTTGTTGTGGATGAGCCAACACATGCTCGTGATGTTTTTGTCCCTTCACAGACACCCTCCTCGCACGCACCACGTCAATGTTCAACTTCTTACCTAAAAATGAATGAAAGAAAAATCAAAGCTTATATACGAGGAAATCAAATTATGATATATAAATATCAAAATGAGGGAGACAACTGATACCAGATGAAAAATATAGGGTAATATCAATATTGGAGTTCATCATCCTCAGCATTCTGAGTTACAGCAGCAGCAGAGTGTGCATTTGGAGAAACAGGGGCAGCAGATTGATATTGAGGAAGAAGACATCGGGTTTCTGGACATAGGCTGAAGAAAGTCGCATTACTTAAATACGTTTCTTTTGTACTGATGTTTAAATTGCTTATGCGGATGCCGCATCATTTATACACATTGTCATTGGGCCAAGTGGTTACACGTGCCATTAGTTTGTTATTCTGTTATTGGTAGTTGGTTGACATGTCCAGTGTATATATATTGTGTAAGCATCGTCTTCTTCCTTGTATTGAACAGACTTGCTGAGATATTTTCCAGAAATGGAGAACAGTTTTTTCTCCCAATTGCTTGCTCTTGTCTTTCTTGCTTTGAGTGTGAATTTCTACATGGTATCAGAGCATTCTATATGAAGGTCTCTGGGTTACATATTGAACACACAGTGTTGTGTTGACGAAATATGGCGGATTTCATTTCAAGTAGAGCTGTGGCTGAACAGCTAGAGCGTGAAGCTCTTTATATTCATCCATCGAAAAATTCTAGTTTGACGTTGGCTACGTCTCCGTTGGATGGTACGAATTTTCTCCCTTGGAGTCGATCTATCTATGTTACTTTGGGAACAAAAATGAAGCTTGGCTTCATTGATGGCACGTTTCCAAGACCAGAAGCAGGATCAGTAAATTTTGAACAATGGCGTCGTGTAGACCTTATGGTTACTTCATGGATATGGAATTCCATTTCCAAAGAGATTGTTGAGTCTTTTATGTACGTTAATTCATCGAGAGATCTCTGGCTAGAAATACAAAGTCGATACCGTAGGAGCAATGGCCCGATGATCTATCGGATACAACGTGAAATCTCCTCCATTTCACAACATGATTTGTCTCTTACGGCTTATGTGACAAAATTGAAGAAGTATTGGAACAAACTATCTACTTTGGCACCTAATCCGAGGTGCACTTGTGGCTGTTGTATATGTGGGGTAAACAGGGCGATTGAGGAATGAAATGAAAAGAAAATATTCAGTTGATGCAGTTCCTTATGGGATTACACGAGGTTTCTGATAATGAGAGAAGCCAGCTATTGATGCAGGAGCCTCTACCTGACTTAGACAGAGCTTTTTCCATGTTGTTCACAGTTGAGAAGCAGAGGCAGGTGCAAACTGAAGTGACTACAGTTCCTCAACATGTAGCCTTTCAGTTTGCATCGAAGGATAGCAACTCAGAAGGGTTACAAACTCTTTGATATTGACAACAATCGAGTCATAGTGTCAAGAGACTTCACTTTTATGAACATCTCTTTCCTTACTCCGACTCTGTTTCTCAGCAGCAACTTGCATCTTGTCCACTTCCTATTGCAACTCCTTATACAGACAGTCCTTCATCTGCTCAACAGGATACTTATACATTGCATCCATCACCTGAATCAACTCCCTCCGTTCCTGAACATGTTCTTACTCCTGCACAACCTCTTAGGCTTTCAACTAGAGCTTCTCACCCCCTACTTGGTTGAACGATTTCGTTTGTTCCGCCCATCATCCTCAGGTTCTGCATACTCATGCCCCCACATATGTGTCTTTTGTAGCTTCTCTATCTTTGTTGCAAGAGCCCACTTCTTTTTCAGAGGCCGTGCGGTATAAGGAGTGGAGAGACGCCATGGATGTAGAACTACAGGCCTTAGAATCAAACAACACTTGGAGGCTTTCTGTTTTGCCGCCTGGTAAATCAATTATATGGCTAAATAATCCCGTCGACAAAAACAATTGACAAAGACTACCCAACTCCTCAATGTGATGAATCGTAATCGGTAAACTGCTCCACTCCGAGGTTAATCCCCAACCATCATCCGTTTCATCTTGGTCATCCTCACACACTACCTCCTCACCCTTACTACAAGTCCTCTTCTAAATGGTCATCAGAATGAGTCCCATCACCTCTCGTTTCATCCAAATCGTCATCGTTCAAATCCTCTAAGTAATCACCTGAATCAAAAGGAGGACACTCAGGCAAGCCCATAATTGCCGCAATATGATCGGGAGATTAACTTAGCAATAATGACAATTTTTGCAAGTGTATTTTGCTTACTCTCGAACTGGTTTCCCTGTGAGAGCGTAAGCTATCCAAGAGTGGGGGCTATATGATGGATATATTGATAATATTAAATGATATTGAGAGTATATTTATAACTTTCCACTTAAAATACACCGTAAGAACCTACATCTTACAATACCATAAAATTTCATATCTCACTATAAATACTCAAAATAATATTTTTTATTATAAATCACTATTCATTGATTCGAAATATAATATATCCAAAAAAATCTCTCGCTAAAAAATAAAAACAAGTCCTAATAATATTATTATGTCGAGGTAATTTTTTCGTTCAATTTCTTAATCGAATCCACATCCACATCCACATCAATAAAAAATATTTTAATTGTTTCATAAAAATGCATAGAGTAAAATAAAATTTAGCCTTAATTGGTAAAGGCTATTCCTTCTATATAGGACTCTCTCTCTCTCTCTCTCATATGATGTGAAATGCTGAAATCCTAACCACACACAGACCTAATAAAGGCCTAAGAAACGACGGTTGATGGAAGCAAAGCAGTAATGGATTGGCATTATACATAATTACATACCATATAAATCAACGTTGTTTTCAACCTCAGTATCCCAATTTTTAGCCTCAACTTTTATAGCTGTCAATCTAATTTTAATACTCATTACTTATTTTCTTATTATAATTATTTTTGTTGAATATCAATTATTACAACAATCATACTCTAGTCAATAATATCAAATAAATAAAATTTAATCAACACTTATTATTCAGTAAAAACAACACACCTGCTATTCAATAGACATAACATTACGCATAAAGTAGGGGTTCAAACACATGACCTCTAAGATCATGGGACCTCAACTTCACTAACTGAGTTAGGCCTCATTGCCACCACGCTCGTTACTTACTTTCTCCTCTTTTCTTTCTTTTATATTTTAAAAAATAAAGATGAGTTAGGTTTACTGAAAAGTGTTAAAGACATGTTTATAAATGATAATAATGTGTATTTCCAAATCAATCATCCAAACACAACCTAAGGCTGCATTTCAAATTAGTTCCAAAGGCAAGAAAGCTTTTATAAGTAGTTATTTTTGAAGCATTATTCTGAGGTTGTCAATTTCCTTAAGAGAATGACTGAAGTTGATGTCTAAAAATGTTGATAAAAAATAAAATAAAATAAAAGTAGAGGCTGTAACCCTAGCAAAACCCACAGCCTTTAATTATTTCCCCACAAAAATTGAAAATTCCAAAAATAATTTAATTAGAATATATTTTAAAAAGTTTTTTTTGTTTTATTACACATGACCCAAAAGACATACGCGAAATAAATGAAAACAAGCCTAATTATTTTATTTTTTTCAAAATTTTATATTTATATATATTTTTAATCAATACTCAAAAGAAATTTGTCATTTTCTTTAATATTAATTTTATTTGTCGAACGTGTTCCGTTGGTTCACTCAATCATTTTACGTCATTATCAATTTTTTAACCATTATTTTTAAAATTAATTTGTATAAAGATATCATAAATGTTCACTTTTATTAAAAATTTCGATGCCAATTCAAAAGTCAGCATTAATTGCTAGACACCGTATTACCTTAATGGCTAAGATTAGGGATTTATAAACAAATTCAAGATTATGGGTTCGAGCTCTGTCAAATATGTGGGTGTTTATTGCACTTTATGTAAAATTATTATAATTTATTTTATTTTACTTAATTGTATCGATATGTTGATGGAACTAACGTATTATTTATTTTATAACAATATCGACATAATAATATATTTTTATCTTTTTTTTAAAGAAAAAAAAAAGGTGAATTGTTTGAGGAAAGATATATGAAGTATAAATATCAGGGAACATTGAGGGGGGACCAATACCTGGAATTGGACTCATTCCCATTGTTCTAAAATTACAAAATGGCTTATCATGTCTAACTCCACTCAATTTTATGGTTGATTTCAAGTTCAAATCATTTTGTCCCTGCAATTGAATTTAGGTAGAGCCAATGTTTGGGAGAATATTATTTAGGCCATAATTTTGTTAATTAATTTTTTTAATTATAATTAATTGTTATGATGAAAAATAAATAGTCGTAGTAAATATTCATTCATTATAGTTACTTGACAATTGTTAACTATTAATTTTTTGTGAATGTGGCTAAAATGTTTATCATGGTTAAAAAACCATAGCAAAAGCATTTGCAATGGCTCATAACTCAAAGTGTATAGTGGGTTGGCCTAGGATCGGCATGGACCAGCTCGAAAAAAGCTCGGCCCTCTGCTATTCATGGCCGGTCTTGGGCATAGGCCCCAATTGGGTTCATTTTAAAATCCAAACCTAGCCCATGTATTGGCCCGGTTGAGGCCCTGACCAGGCCTTCATCAGACTCATATGTGCTTGTTTTATTTTTTATTTTATTGATATTGAGGTCTTGTAATAAATAATTATTTAAATTTTATTGTCTTATAAAATAAATAAATAATAAATTAAATCGCAATAAAAATTATATATAGAAAAATAATAGTTAAGAATATATAATGAATTTAAATAATAATTTGACTAACAAGCTTACAATAATAAATTTAAAAAGAACTTAAAATAAATTTTGGAAAAAAAAAAAGAAGAGTTAATTTAATTAAAGTACTAAAAATTTAGAAGTAGAACAATAAAGACAAAAGATTTAGAGTTTCAAAAATATAAAAAAAAAAAACTATTAGAATAGTCAACTTAGAAGAATAAAATAAAAATTATATGCCATACATTATTTTACAAAAAAAAAAAGGCCAACAAGCCCGGTCCAAGACTAGGTGGTCCTGGTCCTGGGCTAGTCCCAGATATTGGCCTGAGTCGAACCAACTCATTTTTTATTGGTTCAATCCTGCCCTGGGTTAGGGTAGCCCAACCTGACCCACTGTGCATCTTGACTCCTAACCATGGCAAACAATAATTTTCATATTGAATAAGCTAAGTTTTTACATCAATTTATCTAACTATGGTTAATAATAATTTTTTACGACGTCTTTAATCCAGAGCCTTTAAAGTGTAGCTAATTGTATTTTTTCTTCTAGTGGCTGTAAAATGTCAACAGTCAATTATGTTGGCCCAATTGGTAAAAACGAATCGTTTTGTATTAGAAGTACCTATAAGATTTTTTAGTGCAACGAACGAGTTTCTATGTTCAGCATAAGCCCCCTAAGGTAAATAATTCGATGTGCTAAATGTGAAATTTCTAAAATATCCTATGCTCTTAACAATTTACCAATACCAATTTGGTGCGCTAAATGTAGAATTAAAAGGGCATCTTTAAGTTACGGAACATTTTTACCTGTGGTTGAATTAAAAAGGGGTGGATATTTTTTTTATTTTTTTAAATGAATCGAAGTACAATTATATCATGAATTTAAATATTAATAATTTAAGAATTAAGATATCAATTATCACCAATCTGGTAATATTTATCATTAATCAACAACTGCTATTAAAGTAGACTCTTACCAACACATAGATGGGATTTAAATTCATAACCTTATAATTATTAAACCTCATCGATATAGGGTAATCTCTTGAAGATCGTAACTGTTGCCTTCAACTTTAATTAATTCAAACTATGGACAAGTCAGGACCCACGCATTTTTAGTTTGGGCCGTTCCGTTCTGATCTCGATCCTATCCAAACTCGACTATGTAAAGATTCACCATGACCAACTAATCATTCTTAGATTTGTGGTTTACGTGAAACCATACAACTCGAGAAATCTATGAATATCCGTCTTCCATGCATCAAGTACAACTTTTGCTACTCTAATATTTCTTACGATTCTAAGTATTTCTCCTTCACAACCCTATCTAATGTAGGCATCAGGGCTATAATCGAGACCTTCTTGATAAACAATTCTCTGCCATATAAATCTTCATTCAAGAAGAATTTAAACATATGTAATCTATTTAAAAAATATATTCTATATTCGTGATGTAAATACAATCCAAACTAAAAATAGTAGTATCGTTCATATTCGTGAACTAAATTAAACCTCGTGTGCAAATAAGGCCAATCTTGGGAGAATATTATTTAGGTAATAATTCCTGTTGAAGAAAAAATAGTACAATGATTACATCATTGATAATTACAAGTGACGACCATAAATCAATGATTAGGAAAACTAACACCAACTTCTGTCCCCCTCTGATGTTGTCGTGTCCAAGTGAGAAAGTACCATCACCCACCCTACTTATGTCATAATAATGCATGCCCAACATCAGTTAGGACCAAAAATATCTTTGCACCACTGATTTTTACATGAAAAAATCTTACATTATTATTATTATTATTATTAATCATGATTTCCTTCTCTATTTAGAGTCTAAATAGTTCAAAAATAGGCTAATTCTTTTTTAAATAAGTAAAATAATGTTAAAAGTAATGGTATTTCACTTTTGTCTTTCGATTTCCATGTATCCTGTATCTTTCAAATTATTTGACAGAATCGGACTGGAATCGAGCTCAATAGGCTCTTATTTCCCTGCTGATTCTGCCAAACCCCTTCACTTAGTTGTGGTTTCGTTGGATAGTAAAAAGGGATGGTGGGAATCTCGTCAATTGAACAAGCTTGCAAGACAGAGCACATGAGCCCCTCTAATGCTTTATGATTGTTTAGATGTGGCGTTCGTAAGGATAGTTATAGATGTAAAAGTTGTACCAGAAAGTATGGAGGGTATGTATTCATAGGTATGACCGAATTGTACGAATGCACGTGAGCCATTAATACAGTTTTGATTGTGTGTTCACAATGAATTCGTACTTAGGGTTCAACAAAGTCAGAATCTATTCGATAGGACTTAAATGCTACACGTATTGAGTTCAGGCTACCTGAGTTGAAAAGAATATAATTTAGTGTATTCCTGTCATTTTGGGATACCCAAACGCACCCTTCACGTCAAGATGATTTATGCAACTTGGTAAACAAAGCAAAATTTGGTAAACAAACCAAACTATGATGAAATTGAATTTCGGATAGCATCGAAAATTCGATACGAGTTTTTGGTTCGATTTTTAGATTTGGTTATTGATTAATCAAACCAAATTTGAATACTGATTATATATTTAGATATTTATGATACCGATTTGAAATGTGAAAGAATTTCGAGACATATTTAACACTTTTAGGGATCGTAATTCCTAAATCTTATCTTTATTTTAATAATGGTGTCTTTGATTTTAATATTGGAATTGAATTCTTGTGTTTTATTTTGTTTTTTTTATTTGTAATTAAAATTTGAAAGAAGAAATTATTTATTTATCTTTACGTTTTTATTTTTACAGGCTCTTCTCACAACTACTTAGGATTAGGGAAAAATACAGTTTACTCTCCTGTAATATGAAAAACAAGTAAAAATTCCTCTGTAGAAAATGAAAGAACAAATTATTCTGTATTCTGAAAAATAAAGCAAATTATTCTGTATTTTAAAAAATAAAGCAAATTATCGTCATATTCATACCATTGTTAGGGGGTAATTTACTTCATTTTTCAAAACACTATACTTAATTACCATTAATTCTTATACTCTTTCCTTAATTACAACCCTCTTATAAAATATTTTTTTTTATTAATATAATATATAAATATCTTACGAGATAATAGGCATCGTTAACAGTTAATATCTACCCTCCTTAGATGTCCCTCATATACACAACCTTAAAGGAAAATAACGTCGTAGCCAGCTATATGCCTACTTAATAAGTATAGCCAACCAGTCTCTCTATATATGTACATGTGCAGCCAGTCAAGCATAAGACAATCATGTAGATGTAAGACATAACACATGGCTACAATCATATATCATCCACAATATAATATCTGATGTTATCGTTTATTTCCTTATAGCACTACTTAACCAAATTGGAGTGCATCACTCAATGGCCTTTGTCGGCTATCATCATCATCATCTCAATCACAATACTTTTTCTATTTTTTTCTTCGATATCATACAGCACACAAGTCGTATGATACTCCATCATTATTGATACCACACAGCAAACAGTTCGTATGATACCCCATCATCACTGATAGGACACAGCTCGTATGATATCCCGTCTCACTCATTCACACGCACACAGCTCGTATGACATGCCAAATAATTTTTATTGATCGATAATAGCACATAGCTCGTCATTAATCATATCATCAAAAGCCATTGCAGTATGCCCCAGTTAAGTAAGTCATCTTTTATTCTAATTCACAACAACAATATCATTAACTTTATCACTCAATTCTATTTAATTATATTTTCTCAATTTTTTCATTCAATAATCAATTATACGATCACATAATCGTTCATCTTATGTCTGTACAACACATTATAACAATTTCACAGATATCAAGGTAATCCAACAAATAGTCCATTATCAAATATATAAACAACCAATATATAATGTCCACATATAAATATATATATATATAGTAAATAATAATAAATATAATTTATACATATATATATATATAGTAAATAATAATAAATATAATTAATACATTATAGATATTTTAAATTCTAAATAAAATATATATTTTCACCAATCCTTTATATTTTATATATATCGAAATTCAACTCTCCGTTCCAATTTCTTCTAAATAACTACACTTTCTAAACTTCTCAAGTATATATTTAATTTATCAACTAACTCATAAGAATTCATTTAATTAAACCCCTTATATCTTCATAATGATCGTTCTTAACATCAGTCCTAAATTGAATTATCACGATAATCTCATTTTTTTTTTAATAACATAATATTTCTTAAATATAAGTTTCTAATATTTCTTAAATATAGCTTCCCGCATATTTTTATGAATTTTCTAACAATTCCTGGCTACTATATAATTTAATTAAACACCAATATGTATAATTAAGTCTTTGATTAATAGGACTGATGGAATTGAGTAAATTAACTGTAGTAATAATTAAATCTAACAAATCTAATAATTTAATTAACCAACTATAATATTTTTAAATCAAATAAGATATTTAATTCAATACTAATTTAAATAGTTAAATTCATAAAAAATTTCGATTAAACAGTACATCGAACAATATAAATAATATTTAGTAAATAGACTAATCAAATAATATAATTACATAAATTAATAATAATTAAAAAATAAAAAATAACTTACCAAACGTCAATCTAGTGTGTGAATTTGTAGGTGAGGCGGTGAGTGGCTCCCACGCCACTTCCACACCTTTCTTTATGTTTTCTTGTAAATTTTAATTTAATTTTTTTTCAAAATATCAATTACCTCCTTTCGATTTTTTTAATTAATAAAATTTTCTCCCAAATATTTCAATAAGCTTCAATTTACTCCATTCAAATTTTAATATATTCCAATTTTAACTTATTATTTATTTATAATTTAAGTTCAAATTTTTTAATAATTATCAATTAGTCTCAATTATGTATAAAATCCTATGGACGTCACAATAATTATATTTATATCCCCTCAAAGTTTAGAAATTATATTAAAAACCCTTTTCAAAAATGCCCCCGATTATAAAAAATTATAAATAACCCCTTCAGATGATAATTATGTAGCCCTCAAACAGTAAAGTAAATATTGGTACTTTACCTTTACTGATTTTTTTTTAAAGTGAAAGAAAAATATTTGCGAAGGTAGAGGGTGGGTAAAATAAATAATCTATAGCTAATATTAGTCCATAAAATTATTTTCTAAGAATTATAAAATACATATAAAATTATAACTTATAATGCAAAAGGATATTTTGATCAATTCACCACAAAAACTAATCGAAAACCTAACGGATGCTAACAGAGTAGTCTCGTTGTTAGAGATACGTTAAAATCATAAGGGTATTTATAATTCCCCAATAACAAGGATATATTTACAATTATACCAGGAGATGCGACGGTAAATTTTTCCACTTTAGTATTTGGATGCAAAAATTTTAGATTATTAAAATTTGGGCTATCACCAAAGGCTGCTATGGCCCATTGGGCTCCAATATTAGGTCCAGAACTTCACTATTGTGGCCTGCCTAAATTAGAAAAATTATTGCCAATATAAAATTTAATTATACCTAATTAATTAGGGTACAATTTAATTATTATATTTGTCAGATGCACTATAAGAGATTTATATATATTAAAAATTACATGCATTATGTAATTAATTTGAATTTGACTGAATATAGCTCAAAGAAAAAGTTGAGGACAAATTACACTAAAACCATATATAATTATGTCTTATTACACGAATATCCACTGTTCTTTGTGAATTATAAGGTTTTAGATTGTAATTGTAGTTACAAGTACTCTCTGTGTTCAAAGGCGAAATTTTAAAAGTATACTGAGGTAAATTGATCATATTTTTACCGAGACCTTACAGAGTTATGTCGAATTTACACAAATATCCTATGTTCTTTGACATTACAAATTTATAGGTTGTAATTACAAGAACACTCCTATTCAAAGGTAAAATTTACAAGAATACTGAGGTAAATTGCATCAACATCCCCTTTAAATGATGAACTTGTTAATTTTGGAAAAGATACGACTTTTGATTATAAAAATACACAATATTGAAAAAAAGGATGCCCCCTATTTCTTTTTCTTACATTCTCATAACTTCGATATGTGTTTTTTTGGGAGGAAAAAAAAAGAGAAAAGATAAAATAATGAACTTTAATTATTATTCATTTTTAATAAAATAAATTTTTTGTTAATTTATACTATATATAAAGCGAGAGCACGTTTTTAGTGTCTGACTTAATTTTGGTATGTCATTTATTTTTAAAATTATAAATTAATTAATTAATTAATTATTTCGTAACTTTCCCATTTATCATGGTTTTTCTTAATAACTATCTTTTGGCGGTTATTTTTTTTCCTGCAATTTTTTTAATTTTCCTACTTTGTATATTATTTTTATTTGTCAATTTTTTATAAATAAAAAATATTTATATTAATTTATATTTTTAAATCACAAAAACTAGTAATACAATTTATATAAATATTTTATTTTTATTCATTTTAAAAAATTATGTACATACATAAAACGTGCCCCATTTACTAGTTCTTTTTTTAACACCCCTTACCCCCCTTGGAAATATTGAGTCTAAAGAGGTATTTTATTGTAAAAATTGATGAATACAACCAATTTTCAGTAAGAATTAAAGCCTAAACTGAAGGGGTATATTAATATAATTTTATTCTATTTGTAAATAAACTAGTAATTTCTTACGCACTCTACATGTGTGTAATTCTTTAGAAGAAAGGAAAATATGTGAGACAGACCCATCTCACTTAATAACAAAATACTAACAATCATGACACGTTGTTTAGCGAGTATATTATAAATAGTATTTTTCACACTTTAAACTATATCATAAATAAAAATAAATATATGTAAGATAGATCAGTTGGTACGCAGTCAAGTTAATATAAAACTTGTGAAGTTGAATAAGTTAGTTCGTTTACTTTCAGTTGAAGGGTACTGTTGGAGTTACAAAAATTTAGTGCATCGGTGTCAAAATCGTCACTTAGTGTACACTTTTTTTAATTGATATATTTGTATAGATAAATAATCAAAGAAACTAAAACTTGAACAAGAAAGGAAAAAAGGAATCTTCATTCATATTCAGATCTTCCAAACTATAATCTTGAAACAAAAGAACACATTGACCAGCTTACATAAAGAATGAAAGAATTATAAACCAAACAACCTCAAACGCTACAAATAAAACCTGAAGTTTGCCTGAACTACTCCAAGACTGCATTGACATCCTATGTGTTGTTCATCAACATGTAATTTCCTTTCTACCTTAAAACAAATCTTATCTGCAGCAGAAAATAATGAAAGAATGAATGATAACATATTTCTCTACCTACAAAGAATGATCAACTTTAACTCCCTAGTCATCGTATACGACAACGGAACTAAAAATCATGTATGTGTGTGAAAAAGAATACGGTTCTTGTTCAACTTGGCTGAGAGCCGCCTGCAATGTCGACCGGCGTCCATGCTGAGACTGTGTAAAGAGGCTGATCCAACCAACTCAGGGTGAGAGAGGCGGCTCCATTCTGCTCTCGTTTATCGACTCTGTAACTCTCGCAAGAATACATCTTCAACATCATTTGGCCCTGCAGTAGTTCCCTATCACTTATTCCCATGCACCGGAACCCCCCTTGCTCCATCAGTTGCTGCCACTTCTCAAACGTTTCATGCCTTTCGTACCTGTCTCGTCCCTCACACGCAATGATATTTCTGATTTCACGTGCAAACATTTCTTCAATCTTGATCCTGACCGGGCTGTCCAATGGAAGACTTGAATCGACAGAGTCAAAGACAGCTGAGTAGTATTTCAATGAATTGGAAAGTCTTGCGTCCACGCTGATCTCGTTGTGGGATGCTTCTTGCTCAGCCATAACGATGGCTTCAGCATTTGTGCTCCGGATCAAACCCAAAAAATCCATTATCGTTCCTCCTGTGCTATCATAGAGCATCTTGTGCAACTGGAACACGCAGTTCACAACCACGGTTTCCTTCTCCTTAACATGAAGCATCCACAGCCTTACGTCTTCCAACCTATCAACAACTGGATGGAACTCAAACGGCAGATTCAATGCCTCAGCGAATCCAGCTAGTCTATCACCTGTTTCAATAAGTTCTTGTTTCGATTCACCTATACCGGTAATTCTAACATGGCTAGGAGGATTAGTCCTGGAAGCCAAACTCTGAAACAGACTAGGCCACTGCAGCCCTTGCTTTATGTCGAAATCAATGATGTGAACCCTATCCTTTCCTTCGAAAGCTCTCAACAGAATCTCGTTTGATGTGAAATGGATGAACTTTGGAATTGGGCTCACCTGGTTCAAAAGCCTCAATGCAGTGCCACTGTCTTCATCAACCCGATCGAGCTCCCGAGGGGTGGTAATGTGGAAGATATGTGGCCAAAGTCTTGCAACCCGTAAAGCTAAGCCCTCAGTGAAATAAGCAACAAGGCGGTGTAAAGGGGAGCCTAATGGAGAAGCAAGCTCCCCTAGCCTAGCAAGGCAATGGTTTACGGCGGCAATGTTCTTTGAGCCTATTTGTTCAGCACAGGCCACAAGTAAGCTCACAAGCTCAAGACAATCGTGTTCCAGGTGGTTATTTTCCCCATTATGCCTTGCTACAATGACTTCCGTACTTTCACTTGGATTACGTGGAGATGAACCATTCCCAATTTCATGCTCCACGGGATTGCCGCCCAGCCCAAGAACCAAACGCTGACTCCCAGAAGAAGTACTTGATGATCCTGAGGCCTCCTTCTCCGGACCCTTGATTGTCTCAACATTCTTGTCCCCTAAGTCAGTAATCTCAGTCACAACAGAGTCGAACCAAGGGATATTCGACAGAGGGGGCAAAGGCGGCGCTACCACATCGCTCGGGACAAAACACACCCTTTCCTCCTCTCCTGAACATGAAAGAGAGAAAGGCACTTGAGTTGTGTTGAGACCTGTAACCTGCGGAACAGACCGTGGCACGTTGAAACCTGGATGGAACCAAAAGTTGTCACTGCTAAATTGGCCTAAACTCAAATGCCCCTCTTCAACAGGCGAACCATCGGACTTCCCATTGCCCCTTTTCCTCTTCACTCTACTCGTGTAACTCTCCTCATGATCATACGACACTTCTCCTGCATACCTCTTCTTGATGCTCTTACTTTTCTCCCAAAATTCATCTTTTTTCTCCCTCCTACCCTCTGTTGCAACAGGGGGAAGTTTGATATTCTGCCTAAGAGAACAACCAGAAGACTTAGCTTCAATAGGCTTCTCAATCGAAAGGCCAACTGGCCTAACCGGCTGCGATCTAGACGCATCTTTACGTGCAAAACTACAAGGTAAATCCAATCTTTGTGTGCTCATTGTAGGGATATGACAAGCTTGAAACTGTGCAGATGTTTCACTCCTCAATCTATGCCTCGGTGACAGCAATGTAGAAGAACAACCAGCCAACATTCTTCAGACACTTAACCAATTTTAGGCCTTCTTTTCTTCTATAAAACTCCGATTTCACCCACCCTTCAATCCTTTCTATGTTTCTCTATCTCTCTCTTTTTGTATCTATACTATCCAAACTAATGACAGTGTACATTTACAGTAGAAAAACAGAGTATATTCCAAGCAAATTATATTATGAGGAGAAATCAAGAGAAACAGAACAATGTTTTCTATAGTGAGTGTGTGAGTTTCAAGAAAATGAAACAAAAAAACAATAAAAAAAAAGAACACAACAAATATTTGGAATCCGATGTCGAAACAAATCAAACAAACACAACTGAAAGCCACCTCCTGCTTGTGTCTGTGCGTGTGTCTGTGTGTATATATGCTTGTGCGTGTCCTATATGATGATGATGATGATATCAATACGTAAATAGAAGCTTATGTGCAACAAAGAATATAAAGAATTATCAACAAAAAAACAACACCCACCAAAACAAAAGAATCAAAGAATTGAACAAAACATTGGTACGTATGTATATGTGTATATATATATATATATATATCAACACCTACCTAAAAAAAAGACCATCGGATTCCTCAACTTTCAAAGCCAAATCATTCGCAAGAAACGCGATTTTTCATCAAGAAACCTCTGCAAATGACGCATCTTTGCTCAAATGTGCTGCTGAAAAACACAGAAAACAAGTGATCAAGAACTCCACACATAATAACCCTCAAAACTTCCATGCTATTTTAAATCAGTCAACCAAAAACCCAGCTCGAAAACCCCTCAAACATGCACGAAAACAAACAAAAAGGCCATTAATCCCTCTCCCACCAACAATTTTCAGTCAGTTTTCAAGAACCCCACAACCCAAAAAGCCATAAAACCAGACGCAGCTCAGTTTTTATATACTGATGTGTGTGCGCGAGACACCCTCTTGTTCTATATAGCTATCATCAAGTTTACCTTAAAGAATTGATGGGTGGGGTAAAAAAGCGAAGGTGGGGGAGTCCCAGTTTGTGGGCGTTGGATGAGGATCGGAGGGTCGAGAATGGAGGAGAAATGTGACCGTTGTGATGTCGGTGAAATATGACCGTTGAGGGGAGTTGGTGAGTAGTTGCGGGGACACAGTTCTTGGGTGGGGAAGTCTGCTGAACCACGTACGACGCACGTGCACACCCCCCCCCCCCACCCCCCACTTTTTCTTTTTCTTTCTTTTTTTTCACACTTTGCAAACTCGACCGTTGGTTTTAACCATCATGGTTTTTGACAATCATACGGTTAAAAATCATTATTAACTGTGCCTGCTACTTACAAAATTTTAACCGCAATTAAATTTGATCAGATTTAAATCAATTATATGATAAATATAATACATCTATCGTATAATCAATATATAATTTAAAAAAATTAATCAATTATATAAAAATTATATCATAATTATTATACGATTAATTTGATCTGGATAATAATTTTCCATTCAGCTTTAACCCCTCTGGTTAAGTACATTAGTGGGACATTAACGTTGGTTCTTGATTCTCTAACACATGGGACAAAGCCCCTAATTATGTTATTACACTTTCACTGCACATATCCATTCTTGTTGGAGATATGTTGGACAACATGCTTTAATCATATATTATTTATAAATGTGGATTGCAATCTCGAAATTTTATTAGAACTGCATGAGTTAATTGTTTTGTTCAGAGCATTAGTTCGATTGAAATTGATTTTAAGTGAATAATTTTGTGTAAGGAGTTTGAGTAAACATATTTGATAAACTTTTTTATAAATGGGTTTATAAGATTTTTTAGGCTTATAAGTATTCTTTTTAAAACAGATGAAAAGTTCCTAATTTGTTGTTAGTATTTTAAGAGATTCTCTCAATCTTGATTATATTAGTTACAAATTTTTTGTTGTTAATTTTTTATGAGTTTTATGATATTATTTTATCTAAATACCACGTTTATTATTAAAAATTAAATTAGTAATCTACTCTTTAATTCAAATTTGATTGGTCGTTTTCGAAGGTCTGATTCAAAAATTGTTGAATTGCTTGTTGGATTCCGATCCAACCTTTGTGGTATAATGGGATTTTTGGCCTAAAATCTGTATTATTGTCCGAGACGATTACCTAATAGTCCCTAATATCGGCTAAGCTAACTATTCATGACAAGACACGTTAACATCGTCTTCGACCACTTGAAGAGATTTTTGTTGGCATGCTTTATTTCCCTATTTTCTACTTTCACGAGTTGACAAGTGGTATTGATATTTTTGTTTTATTACGGAGTATTTTCGTTATTTCACTATTTATTCCATGTCATAAAAATAAAAAGTAAACACTAAATAAATATATTTGGTAACAATCAAACAATGCATCAAATAAGAAAAATTACCTATTAAATGACAAATACATCACAGTTTATCGTGATCATGATCATGCAATAATCAATTATCCCATAATTCCATCCCATTTAGTAAATGAGTCTAATTGCCAAATAGGATCTAATATTTTTTATAAGCTTCAAAATATCTCATAAATATGTAAGCTTATTATGAGAAATAAACTCTAAGAAAATCAGTACAATATTAAGCAATAAAAATAGGATAAATTACACAAATTTTTATATAATTTATCATAACTATAAATACTCTCTTATTATTTAAAAAATTATAAATATTTTCTCAAATTAACGACCTTTTAACAGATACCTTCCACATTAAAATTATCTAGACGAAATATTTATAAATTTTTTAAATAATAAATCAATGTTTATAATTATTGAAAATCTGAAAGCAGCCTCCTAATGTATCCAAATCTCAAAGCACTACTCGTCTACCAATATGTGACACACTTCACTTAGACCCAACATTCTACTTGCAATTAATTCCGCCTTAGGTAAGACCATCAGGTAGTATTTGGATTGGTAGTCAATCACGACATCAATAAAATCAGATAAATAACATTTAGACATTATTTATCATAAATACCGTAAATAATACATACTGCACAACAAAATAATATTTTAAGCCTACAACGAGATTCAAACACATGAACTCTATGAGTAAACTAACTGGAGCAAAAGAAATTGATGAGAAAGATGAAAGAATAAATAGCGGACTCCAATTCTATATAATTCAGTAAGATGTCTGTCATACTTTCAAAATTATGCTGAAAGTTTCTGGGTGAAAATGTTTGTTGTATAGACGGAACTGGCAGTGGTCCTACTCAAAAGAACCATGCCTTGCCAACAACATAGGATATACACTGAAGACGTATCAAAAGAAAGACGACCCTTCCGACAAAAGGGCAAAACGGAAAAGACAAACAAATTAATGCATTCAAAAGACAAGAAGTTGTTCCTGTCTCTCCCTCTACAACACTCTCAATTTAGAGGCCACCACACACTTCTGTAACATCCTTTACGAATTTAATGAACATCCTCTCCCTATCCGGTTATCGTCTGACACAAAAACTGTTGGGGACTTCATACTTCTCAAAATTAATCCTGTCATCCATCAATCAACCCAGAAAGAAATTAACAAAAATGAAAAGAAGGAGAAGAGCTTCATTTTTAGCATCGGCTCATCAACCGAAATAAATCTGTTCCAACACTCTTTGATGTTATCATATGTAAACCTAGGGCGTGCGAGAAGTGTTAGGAGGCGGACACCACAAGTCCAGCATAAAAATTATCTTCACGACAAGCATATAGTAAACTAATAGCAATAGTGCAGCGATGCTCTAACCTTTGACCAGGGATCGGCAAATATATACATTTACCACAACTATAGAAAGTGCAGTCAAGGATCGTTTTCCAGCTGATTACATGTCTACACCAATGAGGTTCTATAAATTCATGAGCAAGAATCATCAGATGCCTCTGAATCAATTTATAAGAACCAGCCCTAATATCACTCAACCAAAAGCGACGTACTATGAAAGTATGGGTAAATTGGCACAGTTCAGCCTGCATCCTTAGAAACTTTACAAAGTAAGCCTACATAAAGACTATATCAACTCCAGATACAAGGCTTCTTGTTTGCTGGTCAGACCCAATTCGTGGAGAGTTGAGGTACTCTCTCCATCACTAAAAGCACGTCGAGGATAAGGCCTCACCTAAATCAAGATACAACACCAAATTAAGACATCAGTTATGCTCCAAGGGCTTATATCAATGCCAAGAACAAAAGAGAATTTGATTAATTATTAACTGCATAACCAGATTGACCAGCAATAATAAGATAATGATAAAAAAGTTTACCACTCTGTAACTGCCAGGTTTGACCACTCTGCCGACATCAATGAAGTCAAAGAGACACTGTGCCACAATACAGATAATCCTATCAGCTTAAAATCCCTTAACATGCTAAATAAGATTTCACCATCTAAAGCAGAGTTGCAGCCATCAAATACATACAAAATGACATCCAGAGCGAGACACAACATTTTCCAGGGACGACCGAGGTACAAAAGCGTGTCAGATTCTATCTTATTCGGTCATCATATTATGGTTGATACGCTTAAACTCCCTCCGAAATAGGGTAATTACATTATACCCCTTTAATTTCAAAAATACATCTACACCCCTCAAACATGCTCCATTTACAAGCGCACCTCTACTGGTGGTATTTCGGACAGAGGTCCTCATCCAATGGTCCTGATATTTTACTAGCTAAAAAAATACTCTGGGCAATGAGTTGAAACTTGTAGAGATATATGTATAGAAAAAAAGACGTCAGTACAGTTACGTACTATTCTAAGTTTATAATCATTGAACATGAAAAAGATATAGATCCTCATTGTTAGTTATCTTAATATATTTGTCAAGTCAGACTATTTCCACAAATAGGGTATAACTGTAATTGACAAATTTGAAGGGCTAAAGTATAACTACACTATTTCCAAGGAGGTCCATGCACAACAGATCTTGTATTTAAATATGTATTCCAACAAAACTAACCAAAAGGATAAGATGGCTGAAAACATGAAATATAGTACTGAAGATGAGGAGGAATTGATTAGTTGTTTTTCCCATCATCTATTAAGAGAACTCCCACAGAACATGAAAAGAGTTGCTTGGACAATACGGAGGGGATTGAGGATACATCAATCTTGGATGCAATTTTTTAAACCCCAGCCAGGACCAGCAGGTCGGACAGGTGAAAACTGTCACCAGTCCATAAAATGGTCCTGTCCAACCCATAAAACTGAACTGGTTCTATTTTTTGAAAACCACTTGAACCGTAAGTTGAATCGATGACCCAGTCCTGAATCAAGTAAACCGTATTCATAAAATTTTCTAAAATTGATACAATTTGCAATTGTATCCATGACATTTCATATGAAAATTAAGAAAAATACCAACAAACCAACAAGCACATTATGATAAAATAAAATATATATACTATTTTAAGAATGGCCATGCTACTATTTATCGAAAATCAAATTTAGTTATAACTTAATTATAATGGTAAATAGTTTGTTATTTTTGTTATTTGCAATTCTTCTATTTTTATTGTTGACCTAAAACCTGTAATATACTGATACTGATAAATTTTGGTATACTTTTATTTCCTACTAACTTTGAAAAATTATTTATATTTTTATATTTTTTATTATTTTAATATAATTTTATACATAGTTTTTATTATAATATAATTAAGACATCACTCGTTCAACTACAGTGGAACTAGTAACCCTTGACCCATCAATTTGTCGGTTCGATCAACGGTCCGATTTTTAAACATTGCTTGGATGTGTCACTTTCATTCTTTTTCTTTTCCTTTGCTATTAGAACATTTTCCTAATTTGCATCTTTAAAGCTAAAAAATTGAACCTGATTATAAAACAAAACCAACATTTTTTTGGTTTTAAAATCAAATTTTGATCCTTCCGCGCATGCTCAATTATCCTATCGACATGTGCATAAAATACCCACAATACATAATTTTACACAAATATTAAGTATGCATCTCGCATTTCTACTCTAGCCCCAGGAAAGCTTATGTAATAAGGGCAAAGATAACCTGTAGCTTGTCTGATTTAAGAAATCTTCGCCCTCGCCTACTTCCATCAGGCATCCGTACAAGAAGTGTAACAGCATTCTCATCATCTGGTGTTGGTTCCTGAGGAAGGGAAGCTTCTTTTGCAGTCAATTGTGTCTCAGTTTCCTGGCCAAGGCCAACAGCAAAACATGAGCATTGCTGGAGCCAAAAGTACTTCATTCTATCAAAGATTGCAAAAAAATTGGAAGAGCGCTCCATTTAGATCACTGAGATATCAAAAACATAATACAAGCACTGGGCACAATCCCTAAAGTATGAGCCCAAAGGCTACAAATTGTTCCATTTTTGCAGAACTATAATCTCCTTTCATAAATTGACATGAGAAAAGAGGGACACTTCCATTCGCTGATCAAATTTCACTTGAGTTCCCAACTTAATAGCTAAGTTGTGCAAGCACTACCAGTCTTATGTGGGAAAAGAGAGTTTGACTTGGAGACTGCTGTAATTCCTGGAAACCACCATCAATTTGAGGGCTTTAATTTTATTTCTGCATAGATTGGACTAAGGTATGGAAGAGCCATCACAAAAGCAAGCCGATAACCATGGATAACGAAACCAAATTTGACCCTGTAATACTCACAAATATGAAATCTACAAATCAAATGTAAATAAGCAAATCTAGGAAACAACGAAAGGCAATGGGTTATGTGATACCAACAAGTCAAAAACAAGATCACTGAGACCAAGCAGAATTTGCTGGTGTGACGAAAGAATTTGATGCAGACAAAATAAGTATCTAGGAAAACCAAAAATCAACTCTCAACTCTTTCACACAAAAATGTGGAATCCTATTTAGAAACATTATAACCTAAAAGAACCTTTATCACATATATAGTTGATCCCTTGATTCACCTTTTGATCTGACCAACTATATGACAGTATGATTCCATATCAAGAGAATACCCATTAAAACATAATCAGATAAAAAACTGATCATTATATAATTTAACATGGACTAAATTAAGATTATATTTTGACTACAACACATCATTGATAGAAGTCCTTGGTTATTACCGTGTCTCATCTGGGTTTGTTTATTATGTAAATCAGTAACACATGATTTTCAATAGAAGGAATGCCTAGATGGCCTCAACTGCAGTAATTACTTTTAGCCTAGTACACAATTCACCTCATACTTACTCTATTGAATCTGATCTTGCCTAGCAAGGATATCAGCAATTGTTTGCTTTACATACGCAAATCAGTAATTAACCTGTTAATCCAGTCTGCATTTGCAGGAATTATAATTATAGGGAAACAAGAACAAAGTTACGAAAGATAAAAGCATAGAAACTGATGCCATATTTTCGTCAAGTGGACATGCATCAGTGTCTTCACAGAATAGAAGTATGTACAAACAGCTCCTCGTGTACAAGATCTTTGTTCAAATTACAAGCAAACCACTAACAGCTGAACTGACGTAAAGCTACTAAGTTTAAGTGTGAAATGCAGAAAGTGGCTGAAAACCCCTGGTGCAGAGAAAAATCACCTCACCAGTCTTTCTCAGCCCACAAACCAAGCTGATAAACCACAGATGTGGTCCAGAACTCTCCCACAAAGAAATTATGTGAGCATAACATTAGCTACGCACATGACGCAATGGCATGGAACCCTTGGCTAGAAGTCTCTAGTTCACCTTATAATTACTATTGAAATAGAAGGTAGAGATAAATAAGTCAATAAAATTCATCTGCTGCAGGACAACCAACAAAATCAAGCGGATTGGAAATTAAAATTAATAATAAATCCTACTGAACATCACAGACATTTTATCTCTGGAAAAATGACAAAAATACTCTAGGTCTCTGCATGATCTATAGTGAAAACCCAAACTTCAATGCTAACTTGCTGATGACTTGTTAGAAGTAGTTTACGCCCTGTGAAAGGTCCATTTCATGCCATGTTCCAATCTAACGCAAATTAACCGAAAAAAAGATGAGGTGTATAGGTCTGATATGACCGTCAAAGGAGATACTGAATCAATTCTATTACTAATGCTTTTAGCATGTTCTGTTGCTACAAGGACAAAACCTGTGATGGAGAGAGGCAAGGGAGTTAGGAAGTTGATTACTGCAAGTTTGGCATTCTGTTTAAATCTTCAAGGTAACGGAAAAGGATGAGGGAAGGGAAGAATAGCTGCTTGATTCCCATGTGGGGTCTACCTCCCGGAATGACGTAAAGCATACACTGTCATTTCTTAACGCTGTTGGCAAAATAGTCAATGGTAGTACGAATAGCAACAAGAAGATATCTATTGGAGTTATGATTGATATATAAGTAATATAACTTTTGTATCTAAAATTCATAAAAGACCATCTTGGACCAGAAAAAGCCTTAATCCAGGCAAGTGTAGATGATCAGCAAGTTCTAAAGCGACACAAACTAAAATCATCAAGTTAAGAATCTCAATACTTTTTCCTCTTGAAGTTTCCTGCGCAATTCATCCTCCTCGCGTCTCTCTGCAGCTTCAGCCTCTTCTTTGGCCTTCAATTCCTTCTCTCTGTCAGCTTGTAAGGAAGCAAGATATTCATCATCCTGTGCAAAAATTAGAGGTTTGTAGTCAAGGCAAGCTAAAAATTTAGCAGCACTAAAATTTTATAAAGAAGAACCTGTTGTTCTCTGATCAATCGTTGAGCGACAAGAGAAGGTGATGGAGGACGAGCAGTACGCCTGGAGAAATGACCCATAGATGTGCCTAAAGCATTCTGTATAAGCTGATGACTTGCATGAGGGAAACGATGCCCACTTCCATCAGGGATACCACCAAACATTGCAGCCTCAAGCATTAAAGCTTCATCATGTTCCTCGGATGAGATGCCACCCCACTTTAAACATATATACAGTTATAAGCATCAACTATTACTGTGCTAAATTCATAAGAAATGGACTCTATTCTTTCCAGCTGACTGAATAAATAATGAGCAAGAATTAGGACAAAAAGGTTACCTCATCAGAGGGTAAATCACTTCCATCATGCTGCAAATGATGAATACTATCATGGCACAGAGGACTTGAAGATGCAGTAACCTCAATATCTTCAATATTTTTGGCGGTGCTGGTAGGACCTGTTGACACACATCTCCTTCTATGTCTAACAAGAGGCAGCTCTTCTACATCTTCAGTTTCATCTTCCAGGGATGTGTTCCCAACTTCAACCCGAGATTGCCTACAGATTTCAAATGCTTACTAGGGAAGAGAATGTCTTGAAGATATCATTGAACACTGAGAGACACTATCAGATATTAATCATATTAATTTTTCAAAATTTTTTACGTTCTAAATGGGTTGGGTTAAAGAACTGCACTAGACAATACATTAATATAGAAGAGAGCAAGAAAATTAAAGACTGCAAAGGCTACTAGGAGAGAAAAGCATAGGGTACTTGGTTGACAATCTCATTCTTCCACAACATTGCTATTGTTGTATGGATACTTTGCACACCAACACCTAGTATTTTCTTATTTAGTATTCACATTTTCCAATTCTTACACATTTTCTTTAGTGAATTACGATTACCTCTTGTCCCCAGGCTTTCAACACTAAAAAGATTTTATAATTGGTAATAACCTAACCAATTAATAACAATGGTCCTCTAGAGTGTCAGTGTATTGAAGAAAGATAGGTCCTGTAACACATTACCTCTGTGCATGCGGCAACAAATAATGAAAGAATGAGCCTATCAACAAAAAAGCATTTACCATCCATTTGACGGCAGTTTTTCCGTCCTTTCTGGTGCAGCTGATTTCAACCCTTCTACTTCTGAGGCTCCAACCTTCCTTTCTAGTTCCCTGAGCACTTTTCCTTGCTCTGCAGTCTAAATTCAGCTCGTGTTAACTAGAGCTATTATTGAGATTCAAATTGTGATGCAGAAGAAGATCAAACCTGCAACGACAAGGAAACTGCATGTGCTAGTGAAGCATTTTCCAAGTAAGACCGTCCAGGCTGTGGAACAGAATCTCTAAGATCCTATACCAATGGTGACAACCAATACTAATAAAAATCATATAGTTCAACAGCAGCAGCAAATTATATTTTGTAAATATATCACATACAAGATGTTCATCAGATTGTTGATTTAACATTGCAGTGTCCTGCTTGGAAGCCTCAATGGCTGCTCTTAGCATTTCGTCTTCTATATCATTCTCATAGTCAGGCACTTCCATAATAGTGGGACCGCCTGGTCCTGAATTTGTGGAGCTATCTCGAGAGCCAAGTCCATCAGCATGTGTAACTAGTGGGTCAGGAGAACTTTTCTTGTCATCATGATCATGATCATCATCTTCCTCATCTATGATAACAGTTCCACGTACTTCTGGGTCATGGACATGCGCAGTTTCAGTGACGTCTTCAATGGTGGGCGCACCACCAGGATGACCGGACTCTCTAATATCATCTTTCACCTCAATTGGAATCTCCCTCACCTCTCTTGGATGTGAGATAAAAGGTGACCGAGCTGCTGCATTACCACTATCAAATAAACTTCTGGTGAAGTTGGGATTGAGGAGAGAGAAAGGATTCAAATCCGTGGCAAAAGGGAAAAGAGAAGAAAGAGGTCTATGGGACTCGAATGGTATTGGGTCATCCACATCCATTATGCCATCTTGAGGAGCAGTTAAAGGCGCTGCTTGAATTCTGAATGTAGAGACACAAAGATATAACAGAAGATATTAATGTGAACCATCAAATTTATTACTCAGAAAGAATGAAGGAAGAACGGGCCTCAGACAAATGATAAAATACTAACGGGTCGCTATCGCCTTCACTAAAATGTGCATCAACAGCTTCATTGAGATTGCCATGATGTTCCTGATCAACCAAGGATATGAGCTATTAAATCAAAATCAAATGATGATACAAAATAATGTAATGCAGAAAATTTAAAAATAACGGCTGTTTATTCTAGATATAAAATTCCGCCGATTCTTGAAGGCTCTTAAGCATGATAGCTGAATAGTTGACTGTAACTATAATTCAGTCCGGTTGAATTCACCAACTTAGTTTGCTCAGATCATGGCATGATAGCTGAATGTGTCTCAACACTTATTGGCCGCAAAAATTAGTATGCCAAAATGACTACTATGCATGCCTTTGTTTCAGAATCATCAACATTGCACTGATAAGCTAACTTTACAAATGAGCATTTGTGAAATTTACAAGGAAAGATCACCAAATAAGGATGTAAAATCCAGGATGGCTACTGTCATTGCCCTTGAAATGTTAGTTAACCTGCAGTGGTGGGTTTCGAAACATTGTTAAAAATGCACGAAATGGAGCACAAACAATCAATCTCCTAACCTCTAGCTCCGTATCTTCTAAGGAAGTTATTCTCAAGCTTCCAACAGAAGATTATGAGAGAGAACATGAAGTATCTACGGAACTTGGACACTGATCTATCCACTAAGCATAATGTACGGAAAGTACTAATTGACTAATTGATATGTACGCCAGCCAAACAAACAAAAATATAATGGGACAAAGTTGGAATGCAAATGACATTATAATTGGACAAGGTTGGAATGCAAATGACGTGTTTGAAGGGATAAATTATTTTTAAGGAAAAATCAGGACATGGGCATTCCAACAATATCAACATCAACCTGCAATTCATTTTCACCATTGTTCTATAGCAATCTTCTTGTTTTTTGTCTTTGTCTGCCTCTCACCTTTTCTTCTCTAAGATTACCATATATGTAAATATATATTCATACTTCCATGCAAAACTTATGCAGTATGAGCAAGACACACGACAGTCTCAAAAACTAATATTACTTGGACGAATGTGTACGATTATGAGAACTAGACCAAGCAGTCTATCCCATCTGTTTCTTGGTGTCGCGTTCACTGTCATCCAGTATCAAATTCACGAAGCCCCTCTGCTCTCAAATCCAAGAATGGAATTGATGAACCAGATTTACAGACTTTTTGGTTGCATAGCATAAATCGTCCTTGATGCTAACAAAACACAACAAGCACTTACCAAGAATTATGGCTCTTACAAAAATGACACGGCCCTCTATGATCTGGCTAAATCTCCTATCAAGGGTATTGCATTCTTTAAAGTTTAAACCCACCGACAGTGAAGTTGACAATTCTCAGCAGAATAAGCAACATCATTCCGTATTGCATTCAACAGTTCTAAGTTGACCGATCAAATGCTCACTATACAATTACTTCAGTCAGTAACCTCCAACCTCCACCACATCACACTTCCACGCCACCACAATACGCAAGAAAATATGCACGTAAATTACTGTACAACTACGGATGTTTATATCCACTCTTCCACAGAAGTGTAGGGACAATAACCCCTAGCTTCCTACAAGCAACCAAAACTTGCGCAGCTTTACCATCAAGCAACCACCGCATATTACTGATCAAAATTTAACTAAAACAAACCAATCGAAAAAATTAAAGAAAAATCAATAAACTAAACTAGAAAAACACAACAGCATTATACATCAATTAACAGCAGTGACTTTCAGTAAATACTACCTCAAGTTTTCGAATAGCGGTGGCTTCAGAAACGCCGGTAATACTCATGAAAGTGTCGATCGCTTCTTGATCAGGTCTCGTCATTTTTCCTGATTACTTCGTACTAATTGTTCGCTAAAAATGGAGAAAGCAAACAGATTCTTCTGTAAATGAACTAAGTTTTCGCTTTTGTTGTTGGAATGTTTGCAGAAAACCATACTGATATACATGGGTAAGGACAGAGCTGTCCTTTTGACACCGAGAAGGGGTAGTTTGGGAAGTAAAAGGAAATTGGTAGCTTTTTCTATTATGTTCTATAAACTTCCACGCCTTCTCTCTTTGTGTTCTTCCGATTTTGGGCTTTAGATAGAGTAGAGAATATCTTGGGCCATAAGTTAGCTTATATATCTCCACATGCTAATGCATATGACGAAGTATATATTCACTTTTATAAGGGTAATTTTAGTATAAAATATTTATTTAACTTACAGTAGGTTAGTAATAAGTCGATCAACGTAAATATATATTTTTATTTAATTTTTTTTTGTTAAAATCAGCTAATCTAGTGAATTTTGATTAACGGATATATCTATTTGTTAAACGAAAATGAATGTCAGTGGTACTAAATATAATTTCACAAACCATAGAGAGTTTACGTACAATTACACCAAATCTCATGAGAAGGCGGTATAATTTTCCCTTACTAATATTTCTAAATGCTTAAAATGATTTTATATACTATTAGAAAAGACTAAGATATCATCAATATAAATGACTATAAAGTTTGAAAATTGATTAAAAATGTTATTATTATATTCTGAAATTCTGAAGGTTCATTTTTCAAGCCAAATGGCATAAAATGGGACTAAAAATGCAGTTTTGTATCTATCTGATTCATTTATTTAAATATCTCAATATTCTGATTTTAAATTAAATTTTAAGAAAATCATTGCGTTATGTAATCTGTCTAAAAGACATTCTTTATTGGGGATCGGACATCTTATCTATTTTAAACTTTATTAAGAGGTTTATAATTTATTTCAAGCCTAGGTTTTCCTCTTTCTTTTTCTGCATGCTTATTGACATAAAAATCAGTACATGACTAGGGTGATTTCGAGGATCTAATTAATTTTTTTCTCTATTAGGGAATTAATATCACTTTTACATAATTTTAAATACTCAGCATTCATTTGGCAAGGTCTTGCTTCAGTAGGGATATTTGCTTCTGAAAATTATTTTCATAAGGAAGATTCACAATATACTTTTTTTTTATACCAAAATGCATTGAGATGTTCGATACATATTTCAGGTTCAAATTTATTTTGAATCATTTTAATATTTTCTTGTAATTTAAGATTTTCAAGTAGTTTATTTATTCGTAATGAATTAATTTCTTCTTTTGTAAAGCAAATTTGGATAGTCTTTGAGATTATTAAATCCCTCGTTTCATTGATAACTCTATCTATTGGTTGAGTGATTAATTCAAATTTTATTATTTCATCTTCAAAGGTTACTATTATACCTTTCTCATTAATATTTTTTATTGGAAAGATTTTCTTAAGAAAAAGTGTTCAAAAAATAATTTCGTTCTTTTATTAATAGGAAGTTTGTTGGAATACATTTTTTGTTATTACATATGTAAGCTTTTGAATTTTAAAAGCTTATATTCAATTTTTGTCCATTAGCAGAGGATAAAGAGACTGATTATATTTTTTAATATTCTTGATTTCTTCTTTTAATTTTTCGACTTCTACTCTTAAATTTTCTAAAGTGGAGGGATTATCTTTAATTGTATGCCTTTCATTAAGCAACCTCTTGACTTCAATAATTGTCTATGGTTCAAAGGGTTTACTAGCAATTCTATTATAAACAGGGTTGGATTCAGATGTTGAGGCTTTATTATTATTTTCAATCTTACTAAGAATGATATCCCTTACTTCGAGATCTCTTATTTCTCTAAGTAATTCGATAATACAATTATCAGTGAGAACATTTATTGTTCCCATCTGTTTAAATTTTGTCATTAATTCATAAATTCTTGATGTGAACTTTCCTTAGTTTTTTCCTGTATGAACAAGAGGGTTCTTCTTCTTCCGACTCAGAAGAGATTGATGAATGTTCAGAATTCTCTTCGAAATTTTTAAGTTCATCTCGCTCTCCAGACTTTTCTTTAGATTGTCCTTCTGGTTCAGAAGATCTCAATAGAAAGTATTATATTGAGCATATTTTGTTTTTTTTTTTCTTCTAAATTAAGACTATTCTTCTTCTTTTTTAATATTTTAATTAGCTTTTCTATTTCTGCATCTATTTGCAAGATGATTTATTTCCCCATAAATGTAGCATCTCTTTATTTTCTTTGTAGCATTATTTTTAGCATTCCTTTAATTTTTTCTATCTAAGTCTTTTTCTTTATTTATTTCTATTCTTGATTTATTCTTTTTTTTTTTTCTAGAGTTCTATACTTAGGGAGTTTTGGTCTATTGGGTGGTTTCGTTTCTATTCCAAATTGAGCGCAAAATTGGCCTAATTGAATTTTTTCTGTTGAATTTTATCTTTTAATTTGTTGGTTTAATCTAATTTCATTGCATAGATTTAACCCTTCTTGGATGCAGGTTCCAATTAACTTCCCATAAGTATATTGGTTATAATTAATTAATCTGCACCTCCCCTTTCGCAGAGTATTTCTAACTCTCTCAACAAAAAGATGAGGGAGGCCATCTATGAATTTAGATTTCCCATGAACATCATTTGATTCAGGAAGTTCCATAACTCTACTGAAGAAGACGTCTTTATACCATCTAAACGAAGTTAAAGTTTTACATTTTAAATTATTTAGTAGTGTTCTTATATTCTCACTATTATCCGACCATCTTCCAGTAAAATGTTCTATAATATTGATAGCTAATGTATAAACTGCTTTTTCTTCTAACAAATTATTTTTAATTTCTACTATATTTAATATTTCATCTTTGTCAATTTCACTGAGATAATTATTCTACCATCCTTTCAATTGACCAGTGAATCCCGCTATAATCATTTTAGCAATACCTTTATCAGAATCATTATTTCCTTTACAAATAGTGTGCTACACATCATCATCCTATGTATAGTATTATAAAAAATTGTCTTTTTGTAAATTCATTAATATTCAATTCATAAATTTATTTACCATTATAACTATTTTGGTCAATTATCTCTAGTTCTTCATAAAAGAACATCTTGGGGTGTTGGGCTGGAATAATAAAATTTAGTTTGCATTGACTTTCTAGCAAAATTTTCTAATTTGTTAATTTTTTTCGAGAATTTTTCTCTATAATTTTGAGAGTTTATATTATTATTTAAAGTATTTAATTTAAATTTTTAAATTTTTGGTCAAGTAATTTTTCTAGTTCTTCTATTGATTTTAAATTAAAACCTTCAATATCTGGTGCAGTTTAAAAAAATACAATTTGTTTAAGAGATTTATTATCTTGTGTTCTACAATTAAGATAAAGTGTTTGAAGAAGTTTATAGTATATTCTATAACATATACATATTAATTCTGATCCAAATACATAATTATACCCATGTGTTTTAACATTCAATGTCACTGCATCAAGTGTATTTACATCAGACAATGAAAATTGTAAATTTGGGTAAACATTAAAGAATACTGGTCCATGCGCCAGAGTAGATTGTATTATCCCTATTAGAGATTTCTTCCAGTCTAAATTCTTAGCATCTTTTAGAGCAGCCAAAAACTCTCCAGTAAATCTTCTAATGTTAGAGGCTTAAAGACTATTTGTACAAGACCTATATGTAGAAATTTATATTCTTCTTGGTAATGTGTTATATCCATGACATCCAAAACTATTATTAATTTTTCCTCATTATCGAGTACAATAGATTCTTCAGTAGTTTTTACTACCTGCTTAATTTTCCAAAAGTCAAATCTTCCAAAATTATAAATTAGTCTAGGATTTACTTTAGGAACTGTCCATTTATTTAATTGATCTAAATTCTTGGGAAGTTCATATTCCTCTTTCTTAGCATTCTTCATATGATTAATATTACTATCAAATAAATACTCCATATTAAGCAGAGAAATAAAGCACTGCTGAATTATCCAATACAACTTCAATAACATGGCTCTAATACCAATGGAACCATGGCCTTAAGCCCTGGAGGATCGATAATTTTATAGAAAAATTTAAATCCGACCATGTAGGGTATGACGAACCAACAATGTAGGCAGAAGGCAAAAGAAATAAAAAAAATTCACAATAAAATCCGTCCATGTAGGTGGTATGAAAAACTGACCATGTAGGCATAATACAATAAAAGAATATTTTTTGATAAAGATAGATATAATGAAAACTGGATATATCAAGGGAAGACTAGGTTGAAGCCTCTTACATTTTGTTAAACCAACAGGTATGAATTTTAGTCAAAGAATGCCACATAAAGGCCCAAAGAACGCCATACAAAACTAGGGAAAAATGGCAAAGGCGACCTTGTTCATACCCATGATATAACTCAACGACCCAGAGTGTCTTTTCCTTATAATCATCTAATTTCTCGTTATATTTATCTTTAATAAAAATACTCTCTTTTTTTTAGCCTTGCTATCTCAGTTGTTATGGATAATTCAAGAATAGTTGTTTAGTCTTGCATTAGGCTAAATGTATGAACATAAGTAAATAAAAGTGCAGAAATATAAATAAGAAAAACTTACAAAATTGAAAGTACTCCCTACTCCTCCTTATGCAAAATAACCCTTTTCTATAACTAAGAAAAATAAGAACAAAGTACAAATGGCTCTGCTTTAGCACACGAACACTTCCGAGGGCATGCCCAAAACAAAGAAAGGGGAGGGGTTATTGTTCGGACTTGAAATTTCTCTTTCGCGTCTGCATGGCTGCCATCTGCCAAGTGTCGTCTCATTCCTGACACGTGTCCATTAGTCAAAAGTTTTCAATTCATCTGCCATTCAGTGGTCACTTCATTTTTTCATAATTTTGAAAAAGTTGTCTCTCTGATTCTGATCCTGATTGTTTGTGGTTGTTTTTTTCTTTAGAAGATTCTGAAATTGCCATTTTTTATTTTCCCTTCAAAGTGTTTCTGATTCCTTTGAAAAAATTATCAGGAGGTCTTCTTGAGTGAAGTCCTCAAATGGATCCTAGATTCTCTTGCAAGATAAGAAAATTTATCCTCTCTGTCTTTGGAAGAGATTTCCATTGGAGATGCAATTTCTAAAAGATTCTTTTGGAGATCTTTCTATATTTGTTTAAAATATTCTTCAATCATTTGTTCTTTCGTATAGCTCCCTTTTTATTCAGGATTCTCTAAGAAATATGTTCAAAGGGATTAAGAGCTTGGTTTTCCTCCTTCTCAGCAAGAATTTTGTATTTTTGTATCTTTTCCTCCATTTCATTGATAGTTTGTTGATCATAGTATTTCTTGGTTTCAGGATCCATCTACATTAACTTTCTCCAAAATTTTGAGCAATATTTCCTTTTAATATATAGAATTTTTTGTAGGGTAATTCCTATTTCTAGTAACTATTTCCAAATCCATGAAATGGAGAATTTCATACAGAAATAGAGGAAAATCATTCCTTCAATCCATTTCCTCGATTTTTCTGCTTGGATAATCCTTGGCGAGTAATTCACCCATACTAACTTGTTAACATGGGTTTAAACCTACTTTTGGGTTAAGTTTCGTGAAATTCTGAGAACGCTCAAAATTTAGCTGTTTTTTTACACGGTTTTATTAAAGAAAGTTTGTTTCCCTTTCATACTAACTTGTAGTTATTATTACGCTTAGAAAATTTACCATACAAATGCATGGGTTTAGACCTACGTTTGGGTCAAGTTTTGTGGAATTCTGAGAACGTTGACAATTTAGCTATGTTACACGGTTTTATTAAAGAAAGTTTATTTCCTTATCATACTAACCTGTAGTTATTATTACGCTTAGAAAATTCACTATACAAATGCAAGGGTTTAGGCCTACTTTTGATTCAAGTTTCGTGGAATTCTGAGATACTTCAAATTTGAGCTGTTTTACGCGGTTTTATTGAAAATACTAACTTGTTAACATGGGTTTAAACCTACTTTTGGGTTAAGTTTCATGGAATTCTGTGAACGTTCAACATTTAGCTGTTTTACCCACATCTTGCTGGTAATCACTAATTTGTTGAACTCACCAAGGCAGCTCGCAAAATAAGCCTCTAGATAGCTTTTGCCTCCTCAATTTTGGGAAAGTCAAGCACATCCTTCTCAACCATTTTTTTGCACTCATGGCCAACGGCTTCTTTTTGTAGTCTCTTCAAATCTTTCTCCATTTGCTGGAAATGGCTAGCGGCCTCATTCTTTGCCTCTTTTAGCTTTGCAATACCAGGGATCCATCTTCTCCTTTAAATTTCGCCTTTGAGCTTCACTCTAGGGATGGGAGGGGTCTCCTGAGGAAGAGAGAAGAGTTCGTCACATACGGAGGTCGTCTTCAACACAATTGGACAAAGTATCAAAAAACATTTGAAAGAAAGAAAAGCAGTCAAATTGAAAATGTACCTTGACCACGTATGAAGAAATTATCCCCTCAAGTTCCTCCCCAGTCGTGGAGGCTAGGAGGAGTTTATCCCCTGGAGTTAGCACCCCCTCATAAATTCAGTCACCAGGGAAGAGTTTTTCCCTTTATCTTGCTTCACAGATAGGCGAGTATGCAAATAGTCTGAGGTGGCACGAGAAGATTTGAGAGGACACCCCACTCATCCCTAAGAGAAAGAGGAGGATGAGGTCCAGAAGAAAGCCTTGTGGAATTAGTTGGGGAGGGGGCAAAAGAACTCATTCTAGCTTTCTTGGAAGAGGCCCTTGGCAAGGCCCCCGGTGAAGGAGAGACACGTCGCTTCCCCTTAGACTCACTGGACGCATGGGTTCCCCTAGAAGATTTGGAGGGAGGGATCCCCCAGAGGTGTGATAACGCATCATCTTATTGAACATAATGTTTGTTGTCAAGAAAAAGAATGAAATGAGGTTATGATCATGATAAGATAAAACAATCAAGAATAAGGAGAAATATAAATACCTAGGGAATCACCCAAGGGTTCCACCCAAGGAGTCAAGCAAAAAATGCCCCAATAGCGTTTCATTGATCAAACATGGCAGTTATAAGGCCTCTTGTTCAATTCATCCAACAAGGAGGACAAGACAACAGTCCTTGCCTCAACATTTACAATAGGAGGAAAAAGGTGTATCCAATGATCATGGAAAAAGGTCCAAGCACGAGGAGGCAACACATAAAAGAAACTGTCTGTCCAGCATTTTGGAGGGTGGGGGGCAGGCAAGAAGGACACCCCCCGCCAAGGCATAAAATGAAGAAAGCCCATCTCAGCATGTTTTAGTCGAAAGCTGGCAAAAGCCCATACACTTAGTTTGCCAAATGTACCTCTTTGCTAGCATGGAGGACATGGTCCCAAGGAGGTCCCCCAAAGCTTTGGATTCCTTGGTGGCTAGGACTCCCTCGTAGCTAGGACTCCTTGCTGATGAAGGATCTCCTCCAACTCGAAAACAGGTCTTCAAAAGCAAACCTAACACAAGATTTTAAATCAAGGCTTATCCAAACAACCTTCATCCTCTTTTTTCGAAAATTAAGGAATACGTGAAGACCCCCATCACAATGGTACATCCCTCTATAAATGCAGGATTGGTCCCCAGGTAGGGACTCCTTCCAGACTTCTTGAACACTGTGTCTTACTTTTATCTAGCATTCTAACTGCGACCTTAGGACAATTTCTTTCACAAATTCGATTATCATATCTCAATTTCCATTACAATTTACTTTTCGCGATTATTTTCTCTTGAATCCAGTACTTGTTGGAAAAATGTTTGGTTCCAAGTAATGGAAAACGATATTTTGAAATAGTACAATCGGATTTAGAAATCAAAAGCGATAAAGCACGTTGGAACAAGTAATATAAAGCAATTAGAAACGCTATTTACGCCAAGAAATTTAAATCGAAAACTTACAACGAGAATTGTATTGTAACAATTCTTAGTCCAATTAGAGTCGTTAATTTAACCGAATCGCAGAATTGCTGCTTGCCTTGAAGAAAATATACGCCCCGTATCAGCAGTGCACCGGGTTCAACGTAATTTCTCCCAGGATAAGACGGTTATAGTTCTTTCGATTTTAGTACTATACCGAAGAACACCTCGATCAAACACTCAGAAGCTCGTTATTAAAACAAGAGACTCAAATCTTAAACAAATTATAGAAGTCGAAAGAGAAAGGGAGAGAAAACTCAAAATGAGAGTTTGTTGTTTGTGGTGTGTTCCAAATGAGAAAACTAAAGACAATTGAAAAAGAATTCAATTGTTGCTGCTGCTGTTACAAATCTGTGGGTTTCACCACCAAATTCCTACAATCCCCCACAAACTCATAGATTTGAACTCAAGTTTCCATGACTTGCTTTCAACAATGGTACCTTCCGGTTCGAACCACTGTCTAAGTTATCTAACGTTTATTATCACTAGGTTAAATAGAACTAAGCCTTGAATTTAAACCTGTGAGTGTGACAACGTCTGTCAGTAACAACAAGCCACCAGCTTTGTGTTGATCTTTAGGGTTGACACTTAGGCCATGTGTCATGATCCTGTTCATGAATGCTTTTAGGAATAACCCAAATTCCTTAGTTGCGGCCAAATAATGACATTAACTTAGTTGGGCGTCTCCAGGGATGCACTGCTAGCATCTCGTCTTATAAACTTGACCCCATTCAGAGATAAACTCTTACTATACTTGCAGTAGCAGCACCTTCCAAAATTTCAGGGGACAAACTCTAGATACAAAGTATCAGTCTATTTAGTGCTTTGACATACCCTTACGACTTGTTGATACCACATCGAACCTTCTTTGTGGATCTCCACTTAAAAGGTTGGGTTGCTGTCGTAGATACATCACTCATAGGTTTTTAGTCCCATCCCCAATCTGGACTTATGAACTTGTAACAGATTCAATCCTTTCGTCAAAGGATCAGCCACATTGTCCTTTGTTCCTACAAAGTCAATGCCTATTACTCTATCTGACACTAATGCCCTTATAGACTTCAGTCTAACCTGGATGTGTCGTTTGGTCTTTTGATTGTATTTACGACTCCTCACCTTTGCTATTGTGGTTTGACTATCACAATATACAGCAATCGGTGAAAGAGGCTGACTTACAATGGGAAGTTGTGATAACAACCCAAATAACCATTCTACCTCGGTACCAGTCGTATCTAACGCACATAACTCGGTTTCAAAAGTAGACCGGGTTATCAAAGTCTGTTTTGCAGACTTCCAGGAGACTGTGCCCCCACCTGAGGTGAAAACATATCCTGAACACCCATTACTTCCGGAGGTTTTGGCTATCTAGCTAGCATCACTATATCCCTCAAGAACAGCAAGAAATCTGCCATAATGTATGGCCAGTGACACCGTGCCCTTTAGGTACCTTAGTACTCTATTCAAAGCACCCCAATGGGTTTTGTCAGGACAACTAGTGTATCTAGCCAGCTTAGAGACAAAAAAAGATATATCTGGTCTCGTGCCATTTGCCAAATACTGTAAGCTCCCAATAATTTGGAAATACCTTAGGTATGCAACCGAAACACCACTTTCATTTTTTAATAAAGCTACAGAAGGATCATATGGTGTTTTAGCAATTCTACTGTTTGATAACCAAATTTCTCAATTATCTTCTCAACATAATGAGATTGAGAAGGGGCTATTCCATCAGTTGACCAAGTCAACTTGATGCCAAGAATCACATTAGCCTCACCCATATCCTTCATTTCAAACTTGTTTTTTCAAAAATGACTTGGTTTCGGTAATAATATCTAGACATGATCATATTAATAGAATATCATCAACATACAAGCATAGAATTATCATTTTATCTCCTTTAACCTTGCAGTATATACATTTATTATTCTCATTTACAGTGAAGCCGAACGCAAGAATAGTTTTATCAAACTTTTCATGCCACTGTTTGGGTGCTTGTTTAAGTCCATATAGAGACTTAACAAGTTTACAAACTTTATGCTCGTTACCATGAGCTACAAACCCCTCAGGCTGATCCATGTAAATTTCTTCCTCGAGTTCACCATACAAGAAGGCTGTTTTCAAATCCATCTGATGAATCGGGAGATTATACACCTAAAAGCAAGTGCTATAAGCACCCGAATTATAGTCAATCGAGCTAACAGAGAATAGGTATCGAAATAGTCTATTCCCTCCTTTTGTTTAAACCCTTTAGCCACCAATCTGGCTTTAAACTTATCTATGGTCCCATCAGGTTTCAGTTTTCTTTTAAAGATCCACTTACATCCAATAGTAGTACACCCCGGAGGGAGATCGACTAGCACCCACGTTCCATTGGAAACAATGGAGTCCATCTCACTTTTGACAGCTTCTTTCCACTGCTTGGCTTCTGAAGAAGCCATAGCATCTTTGAAAGTGATTGGATCATCCTCAATGTTGTAAGTGACAAAGTTACTTCCAAAATTCTTGACAATCCTAGCTCTCTTACTCCATCTAGGTTCATCTGACTCCTCATGAGTCTGATTAGAAATACTAGAACTAACCCCCACATTTGACATCTTTTCCACATGTTCAGGAATATATGTGGAGGCAAGTGAATCATCAAGCGAAACATTTGAAGGTATTCCTATTTTTAAAGGAAATATCTTCTAGGAATACGGCATTACGAAATTCGACTATTGTGTTGACCTCAATGCCTGGAATTTCTGATTTAATAACCAGAAATCTTAAGGCATAACTTGTCTCCACATAGCCCAAGAACACAACTCGACAGTCTTAGGACCCAGTTTTTTTCGTTTGTGTTCTGGGACTAGCACTTTTGCTAGGCACCCCCACACTCGAAAGTATTTGAGGCTTGGTTTCCTACCTTTCCACAACTCGAAGGAGTACTCGTATTGTGTTTCAGAGGGACTCTATTCAGAATATGGCAAGCCGTATTCAAAGCCTCTCCCCACAAATACTTTGGTAACCCGGAGGTTAGTAGGAGACTGTTAATCATGTCTTTGAATGTTCTATTCTTTCGTTCAGCCATTCCATTAGACGAAGGGGAATATTGAGGAGTCTCTTCATGAATAATGCCAAAAGTTTGACAATATTCATCGAACTTATTCGACTCATACTCTCCTCCTCTATTGGACCTTAGTCTTTTAAGTTTCTTACCAGTTTGGGTTTCTGCTTCATTTTTAAACAAAATAAATTTGTCTAAGGCTTCATCCTTATTTTTCATGAGAAACACATAACAGTATCTACTGCAATCATCTATAAAGGTGATAAAATATCGTTTTTGGTCCCTGGTCAAAACTCCATTGTACTCAGAAATATCAGTGTGAACTAAATCAAGTACTTCCGAATCCCTTTCAATTGACTGATAGGGTTTCCTAACTTATTTTGCTTCTACACAAACTTGGCATTTGTGATTTCGTTCAATATTTTGATTAGGAATTAAATTCAAATTCATCATTCGTTTGATCGAATTGAAATTTAAATGACCTAACCTATTATGCCACAAAGTAGAAGATTCAACATTCAATATAATAGAATCAGAAACATCAATTTTATTATTATCAACTCGAACTTTGAACAAGCCATCGTCTAAGTAGCCTTTACCAACAAAAATACCAAATTATTGAATTACAACTTTATTAAATTTAAAAACCAATTCATATCCTTCCCTAACTATTAAAGAACCACTCATGATGTTTCTTCTGACAGTGGGTACATGATGAACTCTTTTTAGCGATAGAATGCGTCCTGAAGGAAACTTCAAGTCCACGCTTCCTATCCCAAGTACTTCAGCTGTACTGGAGTTCCCCATGCTTATTGTCCTTCCACTGATGGTCTGATAAGACACAAAGAGAGATTTATCAGCACAAACGTGCACATTCGCTCCAGTGTTAATCAACCAATCATACAGTTCGTAAATAGTCAAGAGTTTGGGTTGTACAGATACATACCCACCAGTTGCTCCTAAGGTGCTAGCACCACTAGGACCTCCCACAACCATGACAACTGCCTGCCCAGTCTTGGCCTTTTTATTAGGACAAAGCTTGGCCCAGTGTCCAACCTGCCAACAGTTCCAACATGGTTTGTTTGCTTTTGGTTTCTTATTTTTGGAGGCCTTGCTTTTATTGATGGCTTTCGAATTCGAGTTAATCTTATTCACTTTCTGTTTCCCCACTATATTGGCCCTTGGTTGATGTTCAACAGGCATATTGTTCGTTTAATTTCTATGTTCTTCCTCAATGCTGATAGCAATCATAAGATCATCCAGAGACAATCTCCCTTTCTGATGCTTGAGTGCCATGCCAAAATTTTCCCATGATTTGGGAAATTTGTCCATTATGGACATGACCAGAAACTTCTCGGGAAGCTTCATCTCAGCATGAGCCAGAGCATGCCCAAGGTTGATAATCTCATGAGTCTATTCAGCTACAGATCGGTCCTCAACCATTTGATACCTCATGAACTTGGAAACAGAATACTTTTCGAGCCATTGCTCTTCAGTATCATATTTTCGGTCCAACTCATCCCACAGAGACTTAGCAGTATAAGAATCAGAACAATAGACATCGAAGAGTGTATTTGACAAGGCTGACAAAATTGCTCCTCTGCCTATTTGATCCCTTTCTGTCCACTGCGCTGTCTCAGCAGTTTTAGGATCTGTATCAGTAGGTTCAGGTCTGATTACCTGAATCACAGACAAGAGTCCTTTCATCGTCAACCAAATTTTCATTTGTTGTTGCCAACGTTTGAAAAACTGGGCTGAAAACTTGTTCCGGTAAACCGGTCAAGTCGACCTTGGGTGTGATCGGAATTGCAACAGAAATCGGCTCGGCCATCTTTAGTATTTTAGTAAACTAAAAGTAGCATTTTAAAAATGAGTTTAAAAATAGCGTTTTCCAAAACAGTTCCAACAACAAAATCCGATTTTTCAAAACTTGTATATTTTCTTCAAGATTGTTGGAATAATGTTTGGTTCCATGTAATGGAAAACGACGTTTTGAAATAGTACAATCGGATTTAGAAATCAAAAGCAATAAAGCACGTTGGAACAAGTAATATAAAGCAATTAGAAACGCTATTTACGTCAAGAAATTTAAACCTAAAACTTACAACAAGAATTGTATCGTAACAATTCTCAGTCCAATTAAAGTCGTTAATTTAACCAAATCGCAAAATTGCTGCTTGTTTTGAAGAAAATATACGCCCCGTATCAGCAGTGCACCAGGTTCAACGTAATTTCTCCCAGAATAAGACGGTTATAGTTCTTTCGGTTTTAGTACTATACCGAAGAACACCTCGATCAAACATCAAAAGCTCGTTATTGAAATAAGAGACTCAAATCTTAAACAAATTATAGAAGCCGAAAGAGAAAGGGAGAGAAAACTCAAAATGAGAGTTTGTTGTTTGTGGTGTGTTCCAAATGGTGAAGAGACAAGCCTATGTATAGGCTTCCAAAAATTTCAGCAATAAAGAAGGCCATAATTGCAAGAATTCCCCCACATGAAACCGTCTAAAACGTCCAAGACAAATGAAGTAGCAATTGAAAATGGGTTTTCGGTTTTTGATCCTCAATCAAGCACATTCAATAGCAAATTTAATCAAATTTCAAATAACAAATGAAATTGAAGACAATTGGCAAAGAACTCAATTGTTGCTGCTGCTGTTACAAATCTGTGGGTTTCACCACCAAATTCCTACGGTACTAACTTGGGCGTCGGAGTGCTAACGTATTGTTTTGCAAGTCCCGTTCCCCAAGTCTTTCTACTTGTTGATTTACCTCCAAGATGAAAGCCCAAGCTTGTTGGACCTATGTTATTTCCGCACGCATCAGTAATATATTTTAAGCGTGAAAGATTATTTAGTATATGCAGGTAGGAACAATATGTTATAATGGCTACTATGTATATATATATAAGCATTTCTCACTTACAAAATGTTGTTTATGACACCACAACATCCTTAAGTTAATTATATTTTCTTTCTTTCTTTAGTTCATTTTTTTTAAGTGTGATGTGTTGATTTATATATTTTTTCTTATTTATAATGTATTTTAAGAAGTGAAAGATGATTTATCATAAACATATAGAGACAATGTGGCATGACGGCTAGCTAAGAAATATTAAGTAAGTTTCTATCTTACTTGCACACTCCAAGACCACTAATACTATTTAATTTTCTTTCCAGGGTTTCTGGATATAAGTATAATTTTGATATAAGGTAAATTACCGTGTACTCTTTTGAAATTTGCTATATCATAAATACTCATTTGATGTTTAAAATTTTTTAAATATCTCTGAAATTAACGACATCTAACAAATACCCTTTAATGATAGTCTATTATAAGGGGAATTTGTTAGACAGTGGTTAATTTTAAGAATATATTTATAATTTTTCAAATAATGAGAAAGTATTTTATAATTATAGTAAATCTCATGGACCCAATTGTAATTTATCCTTTTGACATATCTTTTCTTTTTTCCTTTAAATTATTATTCAATTATTGAATTGAATAACCACCCCGCCGGAGAAAAATGAAAAAGGCAAAAGGAAAAAAGTGTATTTGCAGGACGACGGCGTTTCGTCCAAGAACTGAACCCCCAGTACCACTCTTGGCTGCAGACGGCGTCCGATCTGAAAGCCAGCAAAGGATCTTTCCACTCATCAATGGAGGAGAAGCCCCAAATTCGAAGTAACACAAAGAAGCTAGGGTTTTGGAAATGGGCAATAGCTTCGGTCATATTCAGATTAATTCTCAGTTACTTCTCCAAAAATCTCAACCTGTCCTCTCGCCCCGAAGTCTCCACTCCGCTCACCAGCCTACGTCGCTGTACCATCTCTTCTCTCTCTCTCTCTCTATATATATATATGTGTGTGTGTGTGTGTGTGTGTGTGTGTGATAGAGAAAGAGAGAGTATGTGTGTTTCTTGATGATTTTTGTTGAATTTAACTTTCTTTTGGTTATTTCGTGTTTGTGCCAAATTTGTAGTGGCGGAGGGCTACTGGCTAAAGCGATTATCGATGTCACCGTATTCTGGTTCGTATTCTGGAGCTGTTCTCATTATTTTGGCTTTGAGATTATTCATGTAATTAAGTAATTATGGGTGTCACAAGCAGGTTCGATGTACCATGGTTCGCCTTTATTGCTCTCGATTCTCGGTCCTCTTACTGTGAAAACGTAACTTTCCATATCCGTAATCAACAACTTTGAATAACTTCATGCTCTGTTTGGTTGGCAATGTTATGTGGCAATTGATTAATGAAATGCAACAATGCAGAATTGGAGGACAACCTAGTCATCTATTGTGCAGGTATCAGCTCTCTATTTCTCTCTAATATCTTTATTATTATTATTCGTGTTCATTGATCCATGTTTACTTAATTCTGAATGTGTGCAGTTAGGGATGATTACCATTCTTAACAAATTAAGATGGTCCGCTCTATACTCTTTTATCATTTTTTGGATGATTAGAACATATATACTGAATGGTTATGCATTGAATAGAAACAAGACCAAGTGAGCAATTGTACATACATGAAATATTTAGCATGTATACTGCACCACCTGAGCAAATCCTCAACTCCACAAAGTTGTGTGTGTGATCTGCCAAGCTTTTTGACACAATTATGTGATAAATCCTATGTAACTGTCTATTCTTAATTGTTATGCCATTTAATTCTTTATTTAGCAATTTCTACATTTTCTTTTTCCTTCTTCCTTTCAAGGTTGAATTACATTTTTGGAGTTGGAGTATTTATTTTGGATTCTCGCACTTAAGGCTGAGTGAAGCTTGTGACAAAAGTCACTTTCTCCATGCATTGCAATCTTTTCATGCTATACCCACATCATTTGTCGCACATCACTCAATACATGATGTGATGTCTTCATCTGGAAACTGGCTCTCAGATGATTGATGCAAGTCACAAAATTCTAACGTGCAGCCAACACTTTCAATAATTGATCAAGCTCTTTCTTCTCTGGCATCAAGTTTTTTTAGTTGGGCATCCATATTCCCGTGTCAAATTTTCTTTGGAGTTACGAGCTATAAACTTACTACTTTATAAATGGCACAACCCTTTTATCCATGTACCTGGTCAGGGCACTTTTTTACTGCCCTCTTCTAAGTTCTATCCTACAGTATTCAAGATTGCATATTAGATGCTCATATCTGTATTGTCATCCAACATCAATACTACGTAATTCTAGGGAAGCGGCATTCCCGTAGATAGTTTTCACGATGATAAAAAAGTGGTGGCGCCTATTGATAATATAAATGACTCATATAATATATGGCACCAATTACTACATGGTATTATTTGAAAAATATTTTTGTCTGGGCTGAATTTTGAATAGACAATAAATTCCTATCCTGTTTGAAGGTCATCTATAAATTATGTTTGCTGCTCATACCTTCTTGTCCTTTATTTGGTAATATGTTCTTTGAATATCATTTTGCTGTGTAGAATATCAACATATTTTTGGAGATAGTCTGGTTTCTGTGTTTGCAGATCTTATCAGCTCAATTCTTATCCGTGCAACTGGACACAGTCTTGTGCGAGCACATGTTCACAATTTGAAATCATTGGGCCTTGATAAACTGTTCAAAGACATAGGTAATACTTGCCGTTACTAGAACTCTGTTTTTCTTTTTTATGTACTTTTGCTCATCGTGCTTTCTGGATACCTCCAGTAAAATGATGAATTTGCTTTCCTTTGTATCTAGAGATTCTGCCATCTGGTGATATTGCTGCTCTCGTGTATTTGTGGAACCCTTTCACAATTGTCTCTTGCGTTGGTTTTAATACATCACCTATTGAAAACCTGTTCGTGATCTTGTCTCTTTATGGAGCATCTGCAGGTATAAAGTGCTCAACCTTTCACTCCACATACATTTATTATGATAATGGACTTAAAAAGCCTTAATGGTTCTTTCTTGCCTATAGCTTTATATCTCTGTATTTGATAAGTGGTTCAGCTTTCTGTGTTTTAGTTAGATTTACCATCATACGTTTAAAAAATTTGTTTAGTTGTTTTCCCTAAATACCTCCTGTCTCATTGATTCCTGTTTTCCTTTGCTTGCTCATGCTAATATCAGAATATTATATCTGGCCTCATGTGTTGATTTGCTCATTGGTGATGAGTGTCTTCTGATTTTTCATAACTTAGACCTAATGTACTGGAAGTCATTATTCTCAAGTATCATGCACTAGAAAAATAATGTCAAAATTTATGGTTTATTTTAGGAATGGATAACCAAGTATTTGCATCATCAATCAGATGAGTTCTGCATTTTTGGTCACCAACAGCCTCTGTGGTGGAAGATCAATGTAATTGAGGCTTAATGTCTCTGCTTTCCAGAAGCACTCTTACGTATTTTGTGGTTTACTGATTTCCATGCTATAACTTCATCTTGTCTTTCCAAAACATTTTTTGGGAAGTGCATTCAAATTTAGTTTCCAAAACGTAATGGCAGTAAATGTAGTGGTACAGCTTCTACACTATTATAATACTTTTATACCTCCAAGGTACAACGTGAATCCATCCTTGTTATTAGCTGCCCTCCTCTAGGAAGTCATCACCATATATCTTGTCTTATCCATTCTGTCTGAGTTTTGAGAAATTTACAGCTGCAACTAGAGAAAGAAACCCTGATTAACTTCATAGATATCCCTTTTTTTTTTGTTCATGATTTACGAAGGACACTGTACTGTATACACACAAACATACATCAATATATATATGTTGCTAGCAATTATATCATCATATATTTCCTTTCTCCAAGATCGATCCCTTTCTTTCTGGTACATGCATTAATAATGCTTATTTCTTGATTTAATATGTAACAACAATTCTCCCCTGAATGTATTTAGATGACTAACAAAAAATATTTGACCAATAATTTTGAGGATGAACAAGTACAATTTATATCAAACACCCAATTTTTAACCTCTTAACACCTTGAATAAAATTATGATTCTTTAAGCATAAAAGGAAGTTTGAATGTCCTGGTGTCTGCAGTGTGTAGTATGTATTCTGTCAGGTAAATAGTTAGGAAAGACTAGATGAAGTTATTTTTCAAAAACCATTTGATTGGGTGCCAAGTTTCCATTTAGATGTGCTTTCCAGGTTTGTTGAACATTTTCTAAGACAGTGAAGTCTTATACGATGACTGAGAGATAAAGAACTATTGCTCATGCTTTGCCGAATGCTATGTACACAGGACTAATACCATTAGCAGCTTTTGGGTGGGTCATAGCATCACATTTGTCTCTTTATCCCTTGGTTCTAATCATACCGGTATGTTTTGGGGAAGAAACTTGTAATTGGCTTAACAGTCTTTGTAAGTTCATACAGGTACCATAGAATTACTTTGTGTTTAATTTTCTCAATTCCAGGTGATCTTTTTACTGGGTTACGGTCTGGATGCACCCCCAAGAAAATTATTCGTGCGGAGTACGCAAGTTGGAGAAGAGAGACCAGTTGATCATGTAGAACTCAAGTCAGTGACTAATAAACCCTTAAAAACAACGATTTTCTCCTGGCGGCCAGTCATTGTCTTCTTTTTGTGGGCATCCATATGGATACTGTACGTGTTAATGTTGTGTGCTATTGATATGAAAGAGCATGGTGGTCTTTGGGAGATGTTTAAGAGGTACAGCAGTAATACCTCCATTTCTTTTTAATTTTCCTCCAATTTCCTCAAATACTTTTTGTTTGAGGTACTAGTAATTTTATGCCTTCTGTGAGACCAAATGTGCTGGACTCTCGAAATTTTAATGCATAGAGAATCTTTAATTCCTCTTAAAATCAGTATACCTTTATGCGCAGCATCCATTTCTATAGCAGGACTTGTTGTCATTCATACAGTTTTTTATTTGCTGCTAATCTGGTATTTGCTTGTGTTTCTCAACAATTAAAGTAACTGGTTTCAAACTGGGTAATCCTGATTTTGTTGAAAGCACTTAGATTCTCCTCAATGGAGGTGGCATTACTGCAATTGCGGACTCAGTTTCATCATATTGATCTTTCCTCTTGCCATCTCAGGTTCTTTTTGTGCATATTTAGTTGTGGGATTGGTCACCTGAAAATGATTTCTTGTATTTCTAACTCGAAAGGATCTGCACATCAAATTCTTATTATAATTGGTCTTCAATTGTAGCACTCCAATTGAAAAGCTATGAATTAAATGCCATCTTATGAGCCATTTACAACTCAAAGGACAAGAAAAATTTACTCCTTCTCTTGCATCCTATCCCATTTAAAGCAGGCAGAAATGTGCTGCTTAATTTTTTGTGCTCGACAAGTGTTCGAAATTATTCTCTTCAAATATTTTCTTATCACAAAACGTTCTTGATTATACCTTGTCACTTTTTGAATTATTTTGCATTCACCTGTTGGTCTCTGATGAAGATCTGCAACTTGATATATTTGCTTATCTGTTTTTTGAGCTGCATTAATTACTTTAAAAGCCATTCTGCAGGACATATGGTTTTATTCTTACTGTCAAAGATTTATCTCCTAATATAGGTGTCTTATGGTAAGTGGCAAGTGGCTGTTGTTGGTTAAATATGTTTTACTTTGCATAGCTGTTTATCTTTTGCAACTTTCATAACATATCTGCCTTTTCGTTTCAGGTACTTCTTTGCTGAAGTGTTTGATTTTTTCAGGAATTTTTTCCTGATAGTTTTTCACGTGAACATTCTCTTCATGATATTGCCTTTGGCCATACGGCTAAATCATAGGCCATGCTTTTTGGTCTTTGTTTACTTGGCAATCTCTTCAATGCTAAAATCTTATCCTTCAGTGAGCTCCTCATCTTTCTCTAAATTTTAGAATTGCATGTTTTGATTTATATCACTGGGACTCGATGTCATCGACATCACCTATTTTCTGTTTTTATATTACTTCCCTCGCATAAATTCTGCTTAAAACAACATATATTGCTGTGAATTTTGTTAATATTGCTGAAGTGGAACGATTCACTCTTTTGAAAAGAATTCAGATCGTGAACATGAACATGATATGCATATGCGTTTTTCTTTAGCATATAAGACACACAAGGTGATAAATAACTGGTGAGAGAGTAACTTTTCCTGCTGAGCGATATCTACAAATAGGGGGGACAGTTTACGATCTGTAATGCTTACCTGACAAGAACTAAACTCTAGCTCTCAAAATTATATAATGTGAGTATGAAGCAGATATTCAGTTGGAAAGGAGAGGAGTTAAGTAAATGAGACTCCAGCCATTGAAAAATAATGCCAATCTTCACTTTACATGTTTGACATATTTGATCTAGTTATGGTTAGTTGTATCCAAACAGTTCTAGAGCATATCTAAGGTCTAAGCATAAGAAAATTGCAGTCTCAACTGGCGGCAACCTCCCACTGGTTATTGTAGTTTAGTTTAATGGGTGCTGCTTGTAAATTATGGTAAGGTGGAACACCTCCTAATTTCAGATCAGTTTGTAGCCAGTTGAATAAGGAAATAGAAGGAAAAATCATAAAAAAGGAGTTAAGTTATTTGAGTGAGAGTTTGAAGTTGGACTTAATTAGGCTTTCTATGGTTGGCTAATTATATTGGGGACCTGATTTAGTCCTTTTCATTTATCAGGTTGGGGATTCAGCTTTATACTTGAGTTTACTGGTGTTATTTGTTAATGAGTTAGCAGGTATGTTGTCTCTCCGACAGTAACTCTCTCCATGCTCGTGTGCCTTTGTTTTATTAGTTTGCTGACCAAGGCCTGAGAACTCATAGTGACATAGTCTATTGCATGCAGAAATGCAATTTTCATTCTTCCTCTTTTGTGGATATGTTGGGGTTTCACTTTTAAGCCCTGTGATGCACAATCTGTGGATTTGGAGGGTACGTGCCTATTTGCTTAGATGGATATGCACAAGCTTTCGTGGGAATTCAATACCATGTCGGATATTAGATTACGTATCTCTTACTTGTTAAACTTTTGCAGGGGACTGGCAATGCAAACTTCTACTTTGCAACAGCCATAGCATATGCTTGTTTTCAGGTTTTTCTTTCTCTTGTTTGTTTTTCTGAATTTAAGTTATTTGATTCTTGAAAATCTACATCTTGACCAATCTTGATCAACTGTTACAGAAGAAACGTGACTATATCCCATGTTTCTGATCTACATTTATGATATGCATAAATCCAGTATGTGGACAGTTATGTAGTAACTAAACTAGCAATCATATGAATATTGTCTGGTTGAGAGTTAGAAATAGTACAACTTTTCTATGCTAAACTATAGGATTAATGTGACAACAGACATAATTTTCCAATTAGCCATGGTTGTTGCAAGAGGAAAAAGAAAAAGGTGGCGCCATAGCTTGTTATTTTAGTGTTGGTGTTGCATTAGGGTGGCCTTGTTTCCTGACAAGTTGGGTACGAATTGACTTCCTAATATTCCACTTGTGTTGGAATTGCAATTGATATTGTGAAAACAAGAATAGTTATTGTTTGCTTCCAGTTTAATTGGGAGTTTGCAAAGAAGGAATATGTTGCAAATATGCAATGCATAGGATCATTTAAAGTGAACATTGGAGATTGTAGATTAATGTCTCCTCTCCTCTTGTCCGTTCTTAAAGATATTCATCTGTTCATCTATTTCTTTATTCTTGCAGATCGTTCTTGTGGTTGAGAGTGTGAGTGCTATGCTTAACTATGACAGAAAGATCAGAAAACTATGCAATACTGCAAAAGTTTGAGATGCCTGCTGCTTTTAGATAAAGGGTATTTGGACTAGTTATTTGGTATTTACTTCGCTTGAGCTGGCCTTGATGCTTGACTTCTGTGCGATAAACTGCTGGAGATAGTCTGCTGTGCGATAAACTGGTGGGAGCAAAGTTTCAAATAGAAGTTTATACAGATTACAGAGGATCCCTTGCAACATATTTCGAATTGTCCTTCAAATACATTCTAGCGCAATCAGTACCGAATAGACCAGTGGGAAACTAAATGTGGTCAAAATGAATTTCAACGGACCAGTAGAAGTGTACCGAATAGAACACAAACTTTGCCATGAGACAATGGGTGAATTTTGTAATTCTCCAGTTAGAGAACAACTGTCGGCGATGGAACCTGCAGTAAGACTTGTGAACTGTTCTCTCTCTCTCTCTATGCAACTGCCCTCAGCTATCTAGTTTTATGAATTTGTGCTACTTTTTACGTGCTTTCAAATGTTTGTGATCTTTCTACAATTGATGAAACTACTACTCTGTTAGGAACTGAATGATAGCATTTTTGTTAGCAAATTTGATATCAGTTTCTAGATTCAAATGCATCTTACTTGAACCTTAAAATTATGTTTGGATCATAGATTTTGGTGAGGAAAAGGAACATGGTCAAATAGTAGAGCACAAGGTTCTATTATTTGAAGCAATAGAATTATCATTTTAGTAAACTTCAATAACTATATCATAAATGTTTTACTCACAGTTGACTCTGGTGGTGTTGACATGTTCGTAAAGCTGGAGAATCCTTCATTTCTCAAAATCTTTGGTCCACTTTGACTTTTTAGCAGTGTAGTTCATGTTCCTCGGCTATCTTATGGCTCTATATATTTATGGATGATCTTAACAAGGTACTGCACTATCTAAGTGGATTTCGAATTATTAACAGCTTTATTATTATGTTAATAGCACGTCAAATTTAACCAGCAAACTAAAAGATTTCATTAGTAACAATTACATGTATCTGAAGGCATAAAGAAACCTAGTCTTCTACAAAACAACAAATTCCTTTAAGTAGTGCATCAAAATGAAGTAGTGTATGTGTCTGTTTTATTCTGTTTGACCAAATAATGTACTTGTAGTTTTATAAAAATGCAAATCTTTCGTCCTTCAGATCATTAGAGTATGGAACACTGCATGATTAATTGGACCAGCCTTTTACTGTGGGCTTCGCCAACTGTTTCAGTTTCACACTCCTAAAATTGCTAAGTTGAATTGTTTCATGCCGATGAAAGTTAATTTATTAAGTTGAATATTGTCAACTATACCTAACCAAATCCGAAGTACCAGCAGTCTAATAATGGGACAACGAATCTTTTTTAAGGAACAGAGCAGTCGCCAATTTCAAACTAAACCTTTGTGCGATTCATAATAAGATGAACGGACAGTGTATTAATCGAAAGAAAAATGTGTATTGGAGAAATACAAACAAATTGCAATTTTATTTATTTATTTATTATTATTAGTGAATTAGTACAATCATATCATGAATTTCAATAATCACTAATCAATGTACATTAATTACTAGTATACAATCATATCATGAATTTCAATAATCACTAATCAATGTACATTAATTACTAGTACTGGATATGTAACTAATATTTACTATATTATAGTAGAGACACTTATTTACTATGTACTTTACTATGAATCTCTCGTGAGCTTACACTTTGCAAAAGTAAGTAACAATTGAGTGGTTCAACTCCTAAACCAAGAGAAAATCAACGCAGATCATGAAATTCTTGAATCCCATTGGAAAAAGCAAAAGATTCACCAACTTATATTCAATAAGAAACATTTAAATGGTCATGTCCACTGATAATAAATATCGTACGCTACACGTTATATTTTTTATTAATGTATCATTTTACGTGTATCAGTTTAAGAAACACTCAAATATAAAACTTTTTCATCAAAAGAATTAAAGGAAACAACCAAATAATCATTAGAAATTTCTCAACATGTGAAATTTCCAAGGCCTTAACCCTAGGTCATGCTATACAGGTGGTCCAGTACATTGTATCTGTGCATTATGAAGAGTTTGAGTGATTTGACTTAAAACACCATTTTTTATACTCTTTTTCTGCAGAGGGATATTTTATTTCAAGAAGCCTCAAAGGTATGAACTGATTGAGCTGTCATTATTCTGCATTCCCTCTTAATGAGATCTTTTTCAAACTGAGGCCATGCACGTATCTGATATCGTTAGAAATAAAGACAACTCTTAGGTGGTAAAGTGCAGAATGTGGTGCAACGTGAGGAGTCTAATTAAGCACTAATGTTAACATCCTTCTATGATGAACAAAGACTAGACTGGAAAAAGCCAAGAAAACAAAATCAGACAAGAAATTTTACTGGGAAATCTTGCAACCCCTTTCCAGTTCAAATTCTAATGTTCCCTTTGACTAAGGTCTAATCTGCACCGATGAATCAAGGGCTTAATACAGTGGAAGTAGCAGATAAAGTTTCTTGATCAGCGTGCAATTGTAAATCAGGGTCTCCAAATAGCATGATAATCTTGATCAAACAATAATATAGTGAAAATGAATAGTTAACTGTGGAAAAATGGAAGCATGAACGGCGAAAAATTAAAGGATGGTCATACATCATTATACACAGTAACCTACATGTAATTAGTTGTTGAATGAGTTTAAGCCTGTGCCTTAAAGGGTTGGAGGGGTGGTATGTGTTGAATGGTGATAAACTTCAACTAGCTTGCCTTACCTGCAAAGGCACGTTAGAAAAACTTTTACAAGATACAAGTGAGATATAGTGGTTGTATGGAAATCTTGAAAACAGCATTTTAATATCAAATGCTGATCTGAATAGATTCAAAATCAGATACGAGATAATTTACAGCAAAGAAGATCTAGGATGAGATTTGCACCTCATGAAAACAATGAATAGAGAGACTCAGACAGAGAGGAACTAGTATAGTGGCATCAGCACTTAAATAACAAAGTATTTAGCACAGATTTAGGGAATATTTGAGATATCCTTCAGATTCTAGTAATTTATGTTTCATTGATTTTCCAACTCTATTCATATAAGAAAAGAAAATAACAATGATATGTTCCAAATGAGGTTCTGTTCTAGGTTTTAAGACTCATCAAAGATGGAAAGAGATACCTGAGTGTATTACATGTGTCTGAGAGGAAGTATCCAGCAAGCTTCGTTGTCATGCAAAGCTTTCTAAATGAACTTTATACCTGCGTTGACAATGGATTAGGAGGTTCTGTAGACAAAATTATTGTTGCTATTGTATCAGTCATTTGCCGCACTATGTATTTAAACCAACCAACTTCAGAAAACAAAGTGCAGCAACTTAAAAATTGTTATTCTAACCAGTTGCAAATTCTTCACCTATCTATTTAAGCTTTACTCAGCCATGGATATCAGATACACACTAGCAATTTCATTTAGACCTTGTCTCGCCCTCCTATACTCTACGAACTCCTTTTTCTGGCGAGTACAGGCCTATAAATTTCCTTCTCCTGGAAATTCACATCACTGTAACATTCTCTTCAGAAATAATCCTGTACATTGTCCTTTGAGCTATCAATACCAATGTTTTCGGTGGTTTTCTGCATCGGAGGTGTTCTGGTTATCATCATCACTCACTGGCTTTATACTTGGTGGAATCTCAGGTGCAGTGGAGTCCTCCCGCCAGGTTCAATGGGCTGCCCATTCCTTGGGGAGACTCTTCAGTTCTTTGCTCCGAGCAACTCTTTTGATATTCTACCTTTTGTGAAGAAGAGGATCCAAAGGTAATGTTAACTAACATTCATCCTAAGAGGCTCAAATAAGAATGACAATGCAGCCAATACATCAAAATGATCATCGTCATCACAATCATCTGACACCTTTTGGCCATTTGCTTTCTAGATATGGTCCTATTTTCAAGACAAGTTTAGTGGGACGACAAGTCATAGTATCCACTGATGCAGATCTTAATTACTTCATCTTTCAACAAGAGGGACAGTTATTCCAAAGCTGGTATCCAGATAGCTTCACAGAAATATTTGGGAGGCAAAATGTAGGTTCTGTGCATGGGTTCATGTACAAGTACCTTAAGAACATGGTGCTGAATTTGTTTGGTCCAGAGAGCCTAAAAAAGATGCTTCCAGAGGTTGAACAAGTATCAAAGCAGAACATAAGAAGGTGGTCAAGCCACACTTCTGTTGAAATGAAGGAAGCAACTGCACAGGTAAAAAGGAAACACCTTATCCTCATTAACTTCTCCCATGCCTTTTCTCTATAAACTCAACTAATGGATTGAGTCAATCTCTTTTGCAGATGATATTTGACTTCACTGCAAAAAAGTTAATTAGTTATGATTCAGAAAAATCCTCCGATAATCTGAGGGAAAGTTTTGTAGCTTTCATACAGGGCTTAATCTCTTTCCCATTGAACATTCCAGGAACAGCCTACAGCAAATGCTTACAGGTGTGTCCGGACAAGTATATCGTAACCTTAATTATGTCACAGCACATTAGGCATCCTGGTTTAGATGGAAAATATAGTTAGCTACTTCATTACTTTGATCAGGGAAGAAAGAAGGCAATGAAGATGCTGAAAACCATGCTACAGCAGAGGCGGGAAAGGCCACGAAAAATAGGAACTGATTTCTTTGATTATGTGTTGGAAGAACTTCAGCGAGAGGATACATTACTCAAGGAGGCAATTGCTCTGGATTTGATGTTCGTGTTACTCTTTGCCAGCTTTGAAACTACCTCCTTGGCACTCATTCTCGCAATCAAGTTTCTAGTAGACCATCCCCTGGCAATAAAAGAACTAACCGTGAGTGAAGATAAATTAACATAATCGAAACAGCTGCATCAATACAGGTTCTTTTCTTTAACATGCCCTAAATATGTTACAGGAAGAACACGAGGCAATTATTAGAAGAAGAGAGAATCCTGATTCTAGACTGACATGGGAGGAGTACAAATCAATGAAATTCACATTTCAGGTGAACCTATTAACATCATCTTTTTTGTTAAAAGTTTATTCATTATTTACAATACGTCCCATCTTCTAACAGAATACGCTTGCAGTTTATCCATGAAACAGTCAGATTGGCAAATATAGTTCCTGGAATTTTCAGAAAAGCATTGAGGGATACCAAATTTAAAGGTTAGAGTCAAATATTGAATTAATTTCTCCTAAATGAACTCCATATTGGCTCATTTCATCATAAATTGGTACAAATCCTTGTTGGTGCAGGATATACCATTCCAGCTGGTTGGGCGGTGATGGTATGTCCTCCAGCTGTGCACTTGAATCCCGCCAGACATACAAATCCCCTTGAATTCAATCCTTGGAGATGGGAGGCAAGTACTTCCAAATAATCACAAAATATATTTGTGCTTTCTAGAAAACTGCTCTTATTCATGGGAATATTGATGATCTACAGGGAGTAGACACAAATGCCGCATCAAGAAACTTCATGGCCTTTGGAGGTGGTATGAGGTTCTGTGTTGGAACAGATTTCAGTAAGGTCCAAATGGCTGTCTTTCTTCATTGCTTGGTAACCAAGTACAAGTAAGAACAAAACCGTTGAGTAAAATATCTCAATTTGTACATGAATTTAGAGAAGGCTTCTTTGCATCTGTCAGGTGGGAAGCAATCAAAGGAGGAGACATTCTTCGGACTCCTGGTTTACAATTTCCTAATGGTTATCACATTCATATCTCTGAAAAAGAGAAGTACAAGCAAGAAAGTCAGACAAGAATACTGTCCGCAACTCATTTGGGTTGCTAAAGGCGTGATGAAATCAGCACTCTAGTTCAGCCTCTCCACTGCGAGCATCAATGTCCTCAAGCTGCCAGAGAATTTGAAGAATCAATGAAGCAATCAGCAAGGACATAGCAACAACCTCCTTCCACCATATTAACTGATTTGGTGATATTTTGATCAGTATGTGACAAAATTTTGGTTCTTACACATATACACACACAAAAAAGAGGTCTAGGGAAACAGAGAAAAAGAAAAGGAGAAGAATGTCGGAGGAAACAAAACATACATCTTCTCAGAGTAAGTATAGCTGTTACTAGCACAAAAGTGTTTCCAGTATTAGTCTTTTTATGTCCAAGTTCAATCATCGGAACTGGTCTGAGAAGCGAGGGAGGTGTGATTTTGCAAACAAAAATGGAGTAGGATTAACGAAGAGATAGGTGCTTCACACTATAACATTGAATATAGTTCTCCAATATGCTATTCTCTCCATTTTGCACTCACGTTATAATCCAAGATGGGATTCTTGTTTCTTTAAATATTCATCTTGTCCTCACTGCTGGCCCCCTGTGCCTGTTATAGCCTTTTATCCTTTTCTTCTTCTATGATGTCTAGCTCTGTCGTCCTCTCCTCTACACAAGTGAGCTTTCCCTGAGACTGCCAAGTCCTTGGCTCTTCCCTGCTTATGCTTCTCCCTATGAACATGATGAAGATAATAATGATAATCACTTTCCGCTGTTCTGCTGTTGTGCCTGTGCCCACTGACACTATTTCGCTTCCTTTGTGCATCATGCTTGTGATGTCTCTTTTCATGCCTATGACTTTTCTTCATGCGGATGAGTGAAAGGTCAGCATCTCTGGCATGCTTCCATATGTCTCCCCGTTTCTCTTTGGTAGTCCATATGTGATCCTCCCACCAGTCGTATATAGGATCAAAAAGTCCTTTTTGATGTAAAAGCCAAAGTAGCAGAATAGCTTAGCACAGAAAGAAGAGACATCAATTATACTACTACCCTCTAAAATCAAGATACAAATTCATGTGTCAGAAAATTCCAAGTAACTAAGCATGGCACCTGTTGGAAAGATTGCTAAAAATAGACCAAACATCAAAATCCAACTCATGCAGATATATTGTATATGGCAGCTGAAATCAAAAAATCGAGAGCATCTCCTTCTGCTTGACACAAGAATCACAGGAACACTGTCAGATATCAAAACCTGAAATAACAGTGTCAAATTTGCTGATACATGAATCTCTTCTGCAGGAATCCTTTTGTATTCATGTCAGAGAGTTGGTGGCAAAAGTATATTTTACTACTTAAAGAAACTACCTTCCTGAAACCCAAAAACTTAATGCTCTCCCAGTTATGAGAAATATGACAAATAGAAAAAGAGCATGTATCTATATTGGAGATGAGTGATAAAAGTTATGCAACATTATCATGCCCTGATATCATAAGGTCCCACCAAACCATTCAGCGAGAAAATAAATGTACATGCATGCATACATACATATATGTGTGTGTGTAACTCTTTTTTCTGAAGAGCCAGAAAATTCCTAGATAAGGTGAGTTCCAGAATTTCAATGATTGCATATCTCTTCACAGAGGAAAAAAAAAGTACCTGCAACTTTTTCCAGTTATGAAATCCGCCAAGCCAGCCCAAAGCTTGTTCCACATCTCTTCAATGGATTCAAAGAAACCATTTATGGTCTTTGGAGGTTGGAAAGGAATCTGAATAGGCACCAGATTGATGTGTTTCAATTGGTGTGAATAGAACTTTTTATCATATGGAACACAAAAGTCACTCTTTGACATGTATAAACTTTTTACAGAATAAAAGCAAGCAGTCAGCAGCAGTCATTCATCCAAGAAATTATATATATGAAATTCCAAATAAGTTGGCATTCCATAATCTTCCTATGCGAAAAATATTCACTTTTACTAGTGTTGAGTGACTACGAAAAAAATACAACTCTCCTTAAGACAACCAACAGCCTGACAATTACAATACTTTCATAGAAGCAGCTCCTCAACATTTGGTTCCGAACTACTGCTTTAAAAGAATAGCTTATTTCACCGGGTCTGTTATCGACATTAGCCACTTGTACTGCAATATCTGGTATCCAAGTACAGTCCTAGTTAAGTATTCTGCATCTCTCTAAGACCATCTTGTTGTGAAATTAATTTTCTTCCAGAACTCATCTAAGAGTAGAGATGCTTAGTTCATTTACTTAATCATTTTTTTTTTCAAATTTCACTTGATTCCAAGTGACTAATCAGGAGATTTGATACTATACCCTGGACAAACCTGTGATCCATTTTCAAGAACAGTAGCTGTAGTTGTAAATTGACACTCTGCTCTATCAACTTCACTGAAATCAGAGTCTTTCAATATGGCTGCAAACAGGTTAGTCAGAGGATTTTATTCAATATACAATTTCAGTTCCATATAATACTGGAAATAGGGATCAAGAAAGCAAAGGGACTAAACAATTTATCAGAATCAATACATACCTGCACATGCATATCTTGCAGCTTGATCAGTCGTTGGGTAGAGTTTGAATGACCGAGTAATTACTTCTTGTGGCTTCATTATGTAAAATTGTTCCTGCAATATCACAGTAATGATATGTATTCCAGTGGTGTTGCCATGCTCTACAACGGTAAACAGTTTAACCATACAGTTGGAAGTTTTAAACGTTACCTCCATTTGGCTGACACCAGATGAGCAATCAAACTGCAAGAGAGTTATAAGTATGATCTAAGCATAGGGAGATGAAATCCCTTCTTTCACAAATTAATCAAACTTAGAAACTATTTTCGAACCAAGGTATCTCATTGAATTTGAATACAGAAATTATTAGTTTAACATAACATATCGCTACAATTACCATAAAGAATTTATATATTTGACTGAGTCAGTAAGCATACTCTGGATATCTACTACAGATCTTCATATTTTTAAAACACAAAGCTTACAGTAAGGCTGTAGGATGCTTCGACTTCACCAATGTTTTTTGTAGTAACTGTAGCAGTCCCGAATTGTGTCAGAGCTTCAAAAGTTGGCACTGTGATACCTAAAATTTTCCCTGGACTCCTGCAAGAATACGAGTCAGACTTTAGAACTTATTACTGAACATAATGTACAAGGTCAAACAAATTATTTCAGATTTATAAGAAAAGACCTGAATTTTTGTGTGAAAGATGAAATGACATAAAATGTTCCTCCTCCTCTTATAGACTAAAAAGTTTTCCCTTTTCTATCAGAAAGAGAAAAATAACAAAGATCCAAACTTGGTGGATGACTATGAAACCAAGTAATGTGATTACTTTTTTCCTTTTCCAGCCTTAAAACCTCCGTTATTTTTCACGAAATGCAACAGAGAATGATTGAAAGTGATGGAGAATGGTGGAGTTGCAAACAGTGGCTGCAGCAACCTGTGAATGTAAGTGAGTTCATCATCTGACTGATTCACTCATTAGCATAAAAACCATACTTTTTTTGTGTATGTGAGAGAGAGAAAGTGAGAGAAAGACAGAGAGGCAGAGGACAACAGCGTTATGATGCCTTTAATGAGAAAGCAACAAGAAAACACAAAACCAAAGCTTCATTTGGAAAGTTGAGGTTAACCTTTGATACACATATTCTATATCATCAGCTCTCAATTCCACCAAAAGGTTTGTGTTAAGAACTTCTGTGATCCCTATTGAAAATGCATGACTTCCAGCATTCTGCAGATGCACTGAAATGATTAGGCTTCAATAACATTCTCGATACTCCAAAGTTACTTAAATCCCTTAAACATAACTGGATGTTGATTTATCCTTTCAAACCTCCCTTGCACACAATAAAGAGGAACCTGATTCCGACTAATTCGATTCTGGTCCGCCTGAAAATAGAAAACATATCCTGTGAGCTGGATTACAACACTTGCAAGCCTTATCAAAAGCCAAAAAGCACTTAATGATTAGTAATTAAAATGTATATAAGCAAGAGAAGAACAAATTTTAGAAGCGTCTCAAGATCTGAAAATTTTATTGGTTTGGGATTTGGTAACTAAGTCAACTTCAACAGAATTTGAGCAGCTGCAAAGTTGTTTCCTAATATCATAATTAATACTTACAAAAATGATAAGCTTAACCAAATAAAAGAAGGCTAGGAGATATAGCATCAAAAAGCAGAAATTTACAATAAGATATCCAAACACAAATCCACACATTAAGAAGTTAAGAACTGTTTAGAACTAAAGGTTTAGTCGATTCACTAACATCCCAAAAGTTCCACAGTTGATTATGCAAGCAACTCCAAAATGGTGCAGCACAAAAGTCTGGCTGCATGTTAAAAGCCTCATAACCAACACCGACTTTGTTGCATTCAAGACCATCCAGCGTAAACCTGACTCTTTCAAGGAGCATCCACATTGAAAAGTTGCTTCCAAGATATTGTGGTTGACCTGGACTGACCTACAATAAGAAGAGAAACTAAGTACTCCTACATGAAACTTCATAAACAAGTTAAACTATAACCCATTTCTCAATAGCTCTTAGAACCAGCTGATGAGAAATCATAAGGGAATTTTGGTGAAAATGTAGACTTGGCACCTTAAAGTTCAGAGAAGGTATATAACTACCTGCACTAAAAATGATACCTGTCTAGGAATAACAAGGTAGAAATCATCGAACGACGGAATATCAGAGTATCCCACATAATCCCCAACCAGGTTTACCCTCAAAAATTTATCCCTTGATATTGCAGTCCTATTTTCAGGCCCCACTATCACTTCCTGCCAAAAATTCCCAGATTAGAGTGAGATAAAAACTTCCAATATGATAATTCCACAATAACCAAATAAATAAAGCACCATCTTATGTATAACATTTTAATATTTCACTAGGATTACTAAATATAGAGGGGAAGCATATTTATCTTATTTCACTAGTATTATCATGATATTCAGTAAATAAAGAATTCTAAAGGAAGTTGAAACCGGGGAAGTCACCAAGTGCTTGACGTACGTCTGTCACAGTTCCATGGAGATGATACAAAATAGTACGCAAGTATTCTTAGGATTCTTATCTAATTTGTATCTCCAATCACTACCTTTGCTTTAGGTCAAAGAGGCCTAGGAGAAGGCAAGATAAAATGTCAATGGTTAAAAAGCCTTTCTGTCTTCTTCAAGTTTATTTGCATGGAGTAAAATGCACAATCTTAGCTCTTCACTATGAAGAAGTTTGTTTAAGACAATACTTCAAGAGTATAAGGTAGCCTCATAGGTCAAGCACAAAAAAGATACTGGAGATGTTCTGTAGTTGCATGAGTAGCTTTCCATACAAATCAAATCCTTTTTCCACAGTTTTAATTACAAAGATACCCATGTAAAAGGAAATGAATGCTTCATACATATGCATTCTGCATCATAACTACAAAAGAAATGTTCAAATAGTATTCGACATATAAAACAGCAAACAAAAAGAATAACAGCAAAGTGTACCAAGGAGACAGACAATTGTGTACGGCATAGACCTTGATAGTTGTATTTACAAAGTGGCTTACCGATGTTTTTGATCTTGTCTTAATCTCAATTCTGATACTAAATCCAATGGACCGCTTTCCAATACCGAAGACATGAAACCTAGCAACATTATATTAGATAAGTTAAAGGAAAGAAAAAAACAGATAAAACAAATGGCATTAACCAGTAATGACATTATCAAGAATCAAATGGAAAATGGATAAATCATAATGATTAATGACATGGTTCGAACTCTAAAATCTGGTCATGAAAGTGCTTTCTCTTGACAAGCTAAGACAATACAAACGGATTTTTAAAGCAAACCCTCCGTGACTTATAGCTCAACAACTAGCAAAGATGTTAGTTTATTCTTAGTACTAAAACACATATAATAAGAGCATTTATGCACGGCAGACGAGTAAAAACCCAAGTTAACATAGTTTGACACAGCATGTCTTGGTTATTGAACTTCGAATCAGACATAAACTTGGCAAAAGCGGATTACAGAAAGGAAAGGATACCTTACCAATCATCTGTAAAACGAAGACAGTGTGCTGTATTTGCCTTCCCTTTCATCAACTTGTCAACTAAAGAACCAAAATTGTAAGTCATACTGTATTTCACAACCATTATGGTGCATTGCATACAGATGAGTTCATAATGGTTCAGTAAACTTACAAAAGTTTCCACAAGATGATGGGACCCTGCGCTGGTCTCCGCAAGGACAGCAAGTAGGCTATGCAGAGAATAGAAAACAAGTATCTCATGAAAGGTATTAAATGGATCCAAACCTTAAGTGAGTATCCAGTTATCATGTTGAAATAACCCGAAGTTTATGTAACTAAATTTTTCGATCAGCAAAAGAGTACTCAGTACTGCAGTTTGGAAAGCAAACCATTGATACATGTTTCAATGTGGAGAAATAATCAGCATGAACCTTTCATATACTTAATATTTCAGACATTAAAATTCTTCCCAGCAGTGTCCTTGAGGAAGTTAAGGGTCCTGGAGCCAAGACTTCTACTTTGAGGTTTTATTTTATATTATATAAATATGCTTTACTTTGTTAATCAAAAGGTATCTTGTGCCAGAACTTCAGCTCAGTAAGCTGGAAATATAATATTTTTGTAATGCAGCTTACTTCTCAAGACAGTAATCTTGGGGATATAATGGTTCAATAAATTCAGAGTAGCAAACCATGTGGTTACTCTTACAATATAAACTGGCAGAGATAGACTAACTTCATCCAGTAAGATTCTTGTTGGTATAAATTGTTTGTTCAGGGTCTACCGGTTCACATAAAGTAGATGAGAATGCTCGATATTTTGAAGGAAATGAGAAACTACAAGGAGAAAAGTGTGGCTTTTTACTCTGAAGATAAAGAATTACTTGAAGATACTACTTGATAACGACGGATGTTGTCTGTAGCATCGATTTGCTTCCAAATTTAAATGATTCTTCTATTGTCAACAATTTGATGATGAAATTTCTCTTTTTCAATTCTCAATTTCAGGAAACTTAACACAAATCATACAACTAATTTATTTGTTGACTGTACCAAAAGAAACAATATGCACATTTGCTGAACGTTACGATTGAAAATGAGAGATAAGTTGATTATTGGTATGAATTGAGGCTGAATGTTTCAACTGTTACCTGAGTATGCTCAATGATGTGACCATTCTCATCTCGCAACCTGCAAAACAAATTAAGTCAGAAGTAGACAACCAGAAAAGTGAAACAGTTGTACCTGAATTTTCAGGAGCAATAAGAACGCAGAACATATAATATAGTTATGGAGAAGAGGTAAAACACACAAAAGTGGAAAGCTTAACAAATTAGTTAAAGAGCAGATGTTCAAACTATTTTTCCTGATATACTTAGTGACTGAGTAAGTCTATCAGGAAGAATAGTTTGAAGTCTCAGTGAATCAGGAAAATGAAAAGGCTGAGTGTCGTACAATTCCTGTGAAGACCAGAAAAGAATTGCTGAAACAGCACTTCTAAGGAGAGAGGAAAAAGGTCAGAGAGAACAGGGCACATTTGGTTTTGTGCAACATGCTAGACCAAGCTTTGTTGAGTTCCCTTGATTAATATATTTAGATGTGCCTTAATAATTTATATATTGCTCTAATTATTATTATAGCAGTCAGAATATCTACAAGTAATTTGATCATTGTTTCATAAAATCATTTATGTTCAACTTAAAACGTCGATAACCTGGCAGCTACTTTATGTATAACTAATCAAATTTTGATTTCATCAAAGATTCTGGTCAGGTTATAGATATGAAACGGAAATGTGATGGGAAAAACTCAATGTTGGTCAAAGACAAGTGTCATCGAACACACAAGATAACTTGGAAACAACATAATTCAGTATTGGTAGAATATTGAAGTTATAGATTGCGACTTATGTAAATACTAGTTACAATTGAAAGATACTTAGAACTATTTAAAAGTTAATGATAATGAGAAATTAAAATCAAAATAATCTTAGAACCTATTTATGAGAAATTACAAAAACTATCCCTAAAGTTAGGATTCATTATTTGAACATTCTAACACAAATAAATACTGAGTAGGCAAATTGAAATTTCAGAAGTACTTTGTTGTCATTAATGGTTGTTAACAACTATGGTATAAAGAGGTATTTCTAGCATGTCTGTAATATCAGGGAATTTAAATATCATTTTTCAAATAGTAGAAATATTCATATAATTAGACCTAACTTCAAGAGGTGTTAAGGACATTTACTGTGAACGAAATGATAAAAAGGCACATCAGAAAGTGTACTTGCCTCTCACAAATTTCAACAACATCTGCTCCAGCTTCAGGCTCACATTTTCGTGTTTTAACATAAAATTCCTGGGGTTTATAAGCGACATCCTGCAAGAGAAATTTATGTAATCAATTCTCTGTTAAAGGAAACCATATGCCAAAGAAGTTTTCAAACAAATAAGAGTGTAAGCAACGGTTTGTCATGCACTTCCATCAGTTTCAATCAAGTATTTCTCGCAGAAACCATCCAACACGAACCCTCAAATTTGGAGCATCCTGAAATGAGATTTAAGGGACCTTTTGTTTGTTTGTTGGTGTCTGTATGTTTCAGATGTTTAAGCATATAATCAGACCGACATTTGATTGAATTACATTTTCCTCGACCTCAGGTATTTCAAACATTTGGTTTTAACAAAAATATATACAGTTTAAACCAAAAAGTTTACCTTATTAGTTACCTGGAACATGTACCACTTCATAAATAATACAATAAGACAGCATAGCAAACAAAATATTAGCATGCCAAACATCTTTCAATATTTAAATGCAGGCAGAAAAATGTATTTAGAGGAAAAATCAACATATCCAGCCTAAACTGAAGTTATCACAGGGGCGCCCACCCACTTGCCTCCAAAAAATAAACAAGAAAAACAGACAAAGAAATGCATAAACGAACCAATTGATGGGTGAACTAAAGGATAATGCTACATACTCGTATGTATGTCAATTCGTACAATGCATAAGCCGCAGATTTATTAATAGTTATCACCGGAGGGACTCGTAGAGTACGCATGTGGCTGGTAGAATTCTCCTCCGCTTCTACTACCTCCGCCACCATCGACGCCTCCCTCCCACTCTACAACACACCGGAGAAAAGTAGATCCAACCCAACATCCCATGTAAAGCAACGAAAACCAAAAGAAACAGAAGAAAAACACACAGACACACGTACTGATTCACTGGGGACAGCCAACTCAAGAACAATCTTCGAAGTGCAGTTGAGCCCATCCGATTCTGAGACCTTTTCGCATTTTTTGACTTTCGACTTGGAGAGGATTTGGATTGCGGCAACGTTCAGGGAGAGGGAAAGGAACGTAATAGCAAGCACAATTAGGGTTTTCATGACGAATTGAGTGAATGAGTTATGGAAGTCGGTAGGTTTTTGATTTGGGACAAAGAAGAAGTATGGATGAGAACAGAAACGGTTTTTGGCGGGCGACGCGAGTAACTGCATTCTCATCAACGGTCGAGTGGACCCACTATTTTACAAATGAGTCCCTAGAGTTTCAATTAATTGTAAAATTAACCACTTTTGTTCCTAGATTGGACTTTTTACATTATTGGGCTAGGCCCAACATATTTGTGGTACTATATCAATTTGATACTCCATCTTCTGACCTCATCAATTTTAATTTTTAATTTTTTTAAAATGATCAAAATCAGTCAGTTATTATTGATTGGATTCGAAATTATGAATTTCAAATTCTTCATAATAAATTATTTGAATACGTTTGGACGATTCTAAATATAACGGATTTTAAATCATTTTCGTTCTAATTTTGATTAAATTTTGATGAATATGGACAGACTTCAAACTCTTTTCAAATAGAGTTTTTCGAAATTATTTTTTTAAATTCATCAATCCAAATACAACTTCAGGACTATATTTTTGTGTCTTTTACGATGGATTTAAAATCTATTTACTACAGAGTCATTTAAAATTCTTACTTCAATCGTCCCATCACATCAAAATCTTTTTCATCCAAATGCTGCTAAACTATCAGGCGGATAATCAACAATATCTTTACAGTGACGACACAAGTACAATGATAACTATTTTTTTTATTAATAGATTGTTGCTTTACACATGTCATTAATAATTAAAAATTATTAACATTGATAATTTTTCGCGCGAGATTTAATTTTAAATTTTGACCACGATTGATCAATATTTAGTATAATCATAATTTTAGCTATAACTAACATGCGCCACGATTTTTAACTAAGGCTAATTCTTTACCTTACTTGTCGAAACAAAGGCTAATATCGTGCAGCCGTAATTAATTCTGTATGTGCCGTAATTTTTTCTTGTGATCATAATAATCAATTACGACGAAAAATTATATTTTTTCTAATTTATATTGATTCATATATTGTGGGTTTAGATGGTCAGTTTATAATATTTAAATGAGCAGATTAATTTTTTAATTGAAATTTGATTTTAAATTTTATTTAAAAAAGAAAGAAAGAAAGAAAGGTGTATTTGAGAGTTGGGGGAGCAGCCTAAATTTGATGGGGACAAAGATAAAAAGGGCGGGAGCAGAGGGAGAAGGGAAGCACGTGATGCGACTTTCTAAACTCGCAATAAAGTAGTTGTAGCACTGCACTTTTCTGTACTTTGACATCTTACCTTTAGCTGTTGAGTCTTTTCAATGCAGACGCAGACGCAGACGCAGAGCTATCAGATGCAAAAACGTCACTGCCGATGGGTTGTTGGTTGCCTTACACTTCTTTCGACATCTAAACGTGGTTTAGGGTCCCCACCCCCTTTTGCAGAAAATCCTTACATGAGTTGACAGAGTTAAGTTACCTGTAAATTACGGTGTTTTTTTTTAAAAAAATTTATTATAATTATAAATATTTTTTTATTATTTAAAAAATTATATATATTATAAAAATTAAAATCGTTTAACAAATACGTCTTTAAAAATAAATTTTTATAGGGAGTATTTGTTAGACAATCATTAATCCTATAAGGTATTTTGTAATTATGACAAATTTCAGAAAAATCCCTTATAATTTATCAAAAGTTTATCAAATTTTTACTTGTCTGTTTATGTTTTTATTTTCAGTTTTAAAAATAGTAATTAAAATGAATATATTTGTTTATGGAGAAATTATTTAAAAACTATAAAAAAAGAATTACAGAATTAAGGTGAATTTCAATTTGTTATAAAGATGGGCAATACCGTGTTCCCAAAACACGATGCCAGACAATTTTTTTTAAAAAAAATTAAATTTTATGTCACCGCGATCGTAGATCGCGATGACACTTTTGTAAATTTAAAAAAAAAAACTGTTGTGTTGCCCTTAAAATCGTCGCCACCTTCTTTTTAAAGTTTCGTCAGGGTGAGTTGTCGGCCTCCACATATATTGTTCGACTCCCCTTGATGAGATGAACAATTTTTCTCAAAAAATTTTAAATTTTATCAATTGTAGACAATTGGCTTTTAACACGACTACAGCACCTTCCCGCTGTCGATTTGCAGCCACCGAAGCGACCCACAATCACGGACCAACTGGACTCGCCTCGACCCAAGAGTTCTAACGAGACCAACCTAGCTCAATTTTATCAAGTATTTATTGAGATCTGAAAATTTGAAGATTTTTCCGTCGAAAACGTTCGTGCTGAAGCTATTTGCCATTGTTTCTCCGTTGTCACGACGAATCACGGCCTAAGACCATCACTGTTCGTATCCTCTCGTCCAGACGATTCCAATGAGACCAACTTTGCTCAATTTGATCAAGTATTTGTTGAGATATGAAAATTTGAAGCTTTTCCGTCGTGAACGTTCTCGCTGAAGCTGTTTGCCATCGTCAGGACGAATCACGGCCTGAGACCACTGCCGTTTGAATCCTATCGTCCAGACGATTCCAACGAGACTAAGTTTGCTCATTTTCGTTAACGTTTCATTGAGATCCGAATTTTTGAATTTTTCCTGCTTTGACCACAATTTTTATTTAATCCTGCTACGAAATAGCGGTCCTTAGCTTTTTTCTTTAATTACAAAAGTGTCGCCGCGATCATAAATTGCGGTGGCATTAAATTTATTTTTTTTTCAAAAATTCTCCTTTTTCTATTTATTTCTTATTGAAAATATATTGATTTGATACTAAAATTTAATATAAAATACAATCTCATTAATTACTACAAATATATTCTCATTTCACACAAAGATCTAATAAAAATTAAAAATACATATTGATGTGCATAAAAATAGGCTGGCTCAAAAAAGCCCAAGCAGCCCCAGAAGAAGAAAAAAATGTAAGGCCCATAGTGCCCCCTTGGGGGGTCCAGTTCGATAGAAGGCCTAGGGGAACAGACAGATATCCCCCAAAAAATAGAAGTCCAACCGACCAAAATTCAAGAGGGCCCTGACATAAAGGCCTCACAAGCCAAACTCAAAGGTCCTCCACATTGTGCCCATGGGGACCCAGGTTACGGCCATGCAAGACCTCTAGAGGTCCCCCTCACAAAATCGGATAAGGACCAACAACCCCCTCAAAGACACAAGGCGCACCTAAAGAGAAGTACTATAAACCTAACAAACTTTGACTCCAACTAGAAGAGGTCTCCTCACCCACCTCCCTAAAGTTTCGAGAAGACAACATCTTATCCCCTAGTAGATACAGAACAGACTCTAATAGTCCCTCAAATCTAGGGAGATCCTCCAGTACCCCTCAAATCCGAGGGGGATCGGCCAAAGACTGGGGACTGTGCACCAATCTTAGGGGGATTCAGCATTATCCAACAACTTTGGGGTTATGCCCCCTAAATTCGTGACTTTCTCCAATAACTTTATGGTTGTCTATAAATAGAGAGTTCCCCCAGCGAGAGAAGGACATGTTCACACATTCATACAATCAAAAGGACACGATCAGAGGGATATATATTTACACCTTCATATATATTTGACATGTTCTGTTTTTAACTTCCCATACTACAATTTTCACATTTTTGCTACCATATTAGCTTAAAGGGGCATTGTAATTTCGTACTTAAAGTTTTGATTTCATATCAATCGTTCTATTATATGCAAAAAATCAAGCAATAACACCCATTCCTTCACTCATTTAACTGTTTTTACCTTTTAGCATTTATTTTACTACTTTCCACTCCAAGTGGACTGAGCATCGCACTTTTTGCTCGTATCATTTATTCTATAAGTGCATTTTTTGTACGCGCGCATCACATATTTTCTACTGAAAATTAAAAATAAAAACATAAACAAATCTATGTGTCATGCAAACTTAATGTGTGCGCAAAATTATTTAAATATGATATTAAAAACACTTTCAAAAAATAAGCTTTAGTAACAAATTAAGTAAAACATATAGAAGAAAGAGAGACGGAGTAATTTATAAACAAAATTGAGATAAATATGTGAGTTTGAAATAAAGAGGGGATTTAAAGAAATTATTAGAGGTTGTTTTGTCATATCGAAAGAGTGAGTTTAGTGCTTTTAAAAAATTTGGGTGTCTGTCTAAGTTTATAAGCTCCTCTAAATATCTTATAAGATATTTAAAAGTTTGTAAACTCTAAATATTTGTTTATTTGTTTTTTTTGTAAAAACTTATAAAATCTCAAAATAAGATGCTTTGAATCTTATAAACTCTTTATAAGAAAGTTAACTTTTCTAACTTTTTCGTAACATTTTATAAGCTACATAAAACTAAGGCAAAATTGCATATTATTCCTTTGTGTTTTCAGAAGTCAGCTAAAAACTCCCCTGTGTTTTAAAAATAGGGAAAAAAACTCCTTTTTTATTTAGGTAATTATAATTTTTATTAAATAAATAGTACAATCGTATAGTACAACAGTGCTCAATGAGTGGCGTCTCCCTCGACAGGCCAAGGGATACGCCAAAGTCTATATAACGCACAAGAACTAACAGAGCGAGCTAAAGAAGCACTAAGAATCCTCTGTCTAACCTCTTCCACAATGAGTCCAGCAAGTACGGTCCGTTCTCGCTCAGACTGCTCAAAACGTCTCAAGTTCCGTTCCTTCCAAATATGATAAACACATGAAGCAAGTAGCGCAGGATAAGCCAGCTAAATAACGTGTTGCCTTCTCCATTTTCTTGTAGCCCAATCTATGTCCATTGGCCAGTCTATCCCCTGTTTTCTTAAGGCTAAAATGCATAAAATCCTCCTGTGTTTTAAAAAGTCAGCTAGAACCCTCCTCTGTTTTAAAAATAGGCAAAAAAAACCCCTCTCTATTTTGTTAAATGTAGCTTAATTGCCCATTTCCATTAAATCTAACTAACAGCGTTATTTTTTCAAAAAATGATTGTTATTCCCTTACTTAATATATATTATTTCTTATTTTAATAACCGTTGGATCTGTATTTATTATACTAATCCATCATATCTAATCAATTAATCTTGACGATTGGATCTTAAATTTATAAAACAAATCAAAGGTTAATATTTTATTAATTAAAAATATATATTATAAAATTATTTGAAAAAAAAAACCAAAATTAATCCCCACCACCCCCAACCTATCCCCCCATCCAGCTGGCTAAACCCCCCCACCCCACCCCATTGTTCCTCCCTCGCCCCCGCCACTCCCACCTCCTCTCTACTCCCCAGATCGCGTCACCCAGAATAAGAAAGAGGGCTACGACAACACGACGCCCAGACCCCCATGGTCTGGGCGTCGCGGGGGTCTGGGCGACGATGATTGTGCGGGGGCAGCGACCATCGTTGTAGGCTCGACTTTTTTTTATTTTTTAGTTAATTAAAAATAATTTTATATTTAACAATTATAATTTTTAAATTTCAATTTTACTAATAATAAAAATTATTTAAATTTAATTTAATTTAATTTAATATTAGAATTTAAATTATATAATTTCAAAAATCTATATAATTTTTTTTTCATATTTTTAAATATTTAAAAAAATTACTTTTGAATAGATGAAAATGCCAAAAATTCACTCAAAATAAATAAAAAAAGTATACATATGAAATATATAAATACCATGAGGGTATTTTAGTAAAAAAATATTCCAAAATAAGGTAAAAAATAATTAAAAATTATCTCCAAATGCACAAGGAGTGCGTGTAATGCACCTTCCGTTAATTACTATCGGAAGAGGTGTTTTTTGGTGAATTTTACGAAATACAGAGGGATTTTTAGCTTATTTAAAAAACACAGGAGGGTAAAATGCAGTTCTCCAATCTTTGCTCTTGAAGATCCACTCTTGCTTGAGAATCTCTATCTCTTTCTTCAAAGCCTCATTCGAAGCTAGTCAATCTTACAGTATATTACCCACAAGTTCATCTTTTGATGAACAAGATGCACTGTAGAAGCAATAGCAAGTCACTTTGGAACGACCCGGCGAGCCATATTTTAGCCTTTTCTTAAATATAGCACACTTGTCTCTCACCGTTAATTGAAGCTAGCGACGTTAATTTTTTTGTCAAAAGACCGTTATGCTCTTAACAATTATATATTATTTTTTTATTTTTATGACTATTGGATTTTTTTAATTGCACAACAATCGTAGGATTTAACCAATACGTCTCAACCTTTAGATCTAAATTATTAAGGGTTAAGATTTAACTAATTTTAATATATATTATATCTATATTTATAAAATATAAACTATTATTTATTAAAAGATAAAAATATTAAAATTAACCCCACCCCCTCTCCACCCCTTTGCTACCAGGTCCACCTCCCCCGTCGCCCACCCCACCCACCGCCTCCAAGCCCCTCTCCCTCCTCCACCAAGCCCCACTCCCCCCTCTACCCACCCCAACCCCCCACCTTGCACCGCCCAACATAGAGGAGGCGACGCCACCTGGGCGATCGCATCGCAGCGGTCGCCTAAGTTACCTATAGGAGATCGCGATACGACGACCGCCCGGGTCACCCATTGCGGTTCACCATTTTTTTTTTTATTTTTCATAACTTTAAAAATATTTGAGAAAAAGAAAAATTGGTTTAAATTTAAATTAATTATTAATTTTAACTTTTATATAGTATTTAAATTAAAATATACTATTTTTTGTATTTTGATTTTAATTTAATTTTTATTTAAATTATAAATTTGTAAAAAATTATATTGTTTTGGTATTTTAATATTTAAATAAAATTATTTACTTTTTTGGAAATGCAAAAAGAATCAATTAAAAACAAATTTAGAATCAGTATATTTGATTAAGGTAATTATTTTTATATTTTTAAATAAATTTATTTAAAAAAATTATTTTTTGATAAATGAAAATGCCAAAAAATCACTCAAAATAAATAAAAAAGTATACATATAAAATATATAAATACTATGAGGGTATTTTAGTAAAAAATATTAAAAAATAAGGTAAAAAACAATTAAAAACCATCTAAAAACGCACAAGGAGCCTATGTAATGCACCTTCCATTAATTACTACAGAAATGGGTGTTTTTTGGTGAATTTTACAAAATAGAGGGGGATTTTTGGCTTATTTTGAACAGAAAAGGGTAAAAAACAGTTCTCTGGTCTTTGCTCTTGAAGATCCACTCTTGCTTGAGAACCTCTATCTCTTTCTTCAAAACCTCATTCGAAGCCAGTCAGTCTTACAGTATATTACTTGCAAATTCATCTTCTGATGAACAAGATGCACTGCAGAAGCAATAGCAAGTCACTTTGGAACGACCTGACGAGCCCTATTTTAGCCTTTTCTTAAATATAGTACACTTGTCCCCACCATTAATTGAAGCTAACGGTGTTAAATTTTTTTTTTATCAAAAGTCAACTATGCTCTTAACAATTATATATTATTTTTTATTTTTATGACTGTTGGATTTTTTTAATTGCACAACGATCGTAGGATTTAAGCATTACATCTCAACTGTTAAATCTAAATTATTAAGGTTAAGATTTAACTAATTTTAATGTATATTATATCTATATTTATAATATATAAAATATAAACTATTATTTAAAAAAATAAAAAATTAAAATTAACCCCATCCCCTCAACCAAGCCCCATTCCCCCCTCCACCCACCCAATTCCCCCCCTTGCACCGCCTAACGTAGAGGAGGCGACGCCTCCTGGGCGATCGCATCACGACGGTCGCCTAGGTTACCTATGGAAGATCGCGATAAAACGGCGCCCAGGTCACCTATGGCAGTCGGTCAATTTGTTTTTTATTTTTTTATAACTTTAAAAATATATTTGAGAAAAAGAAAAATTGGTTTAAATTTAAATTAATTATTAATTTAAATTTTTTCTATTGATGGTTATGACCCACAAGAGAGTGACCCATGAAGAGATACTAGGCCTAAATATAGGCCCATCGATAGGGAGGCTCGCTGGGCTCTTGCCAAGGAGGAGCCCCCAGCACCGAAGTCCATCCAAGGATAAAAGATTACCTCATCAAGCTCGGCTCATAGGGGAGGCCCACCTAGCTCAGCCCAAAAGGGTTCCCCTATCCCAAAGTCTAGCCCAAAAGAGAAGCTTGTTTTACCGAATATAGCCCAAGGAAGATGTCCAATCCGAAGGCCCTCCAAGCCAAATCAGAGGAAGAGAAGTGCCCCTAAGAAGTTGAACTCTGCAGCTTGAAGGGACTCCTCATTGGATACGAGTCTGCACGAGGAAGGGCTCCCCCTTCGTTCAGAAACTTGTTGCTAAAGAAACGGATGAGGAGCCTTATTCCCAAATCCTGCCTTTTCCACCGGATGTTCGGTTCCCCTTCACCAAATACACCTCATCGGATTCTTGTTGTAAAAGAACTCTTCTTCTATAAATACAGGGAGTAATATGCAATTTGACCTAAAATTAATACGTTATAAGACAAAAGTATCTGCATTTCTACACTCTCTCTCTCTCTCACACATACACACACCCACACCCACTCTCCTCTCTCTCTCTCTCTCTCTCTCCAACGCACACACACTCACACACTCTAGAATTTAAAAAACTCTTTTTGCTATTTATTTTTTAACATTTCGAGAAAGAGAAAATACTTTATTATTTAATAATAAATTATTATAGTTAAATAAAAATCAGATTGGCATTGATAATTTATTTATTGAAAAATATAAATACAATGCATTATAAATTATACGATTGGAAATAATCATTGCATTAATAAAAAAAAATATCAATTACATATCTATATTAATATTAGACTAGTATGAATATAGATATATATTATTTTTATTCAAAATTTAGGTAATAATTTTGTTTTCTTATTATTGTAAAAAAATTATCTATTAAATATTAATTTAGAATTAAACTGAAGTGTACTATTTATAAAAGTATTTTAAATTTTTTAAAAATAATTTATGTCAAGAAATAAGAACTTGTTGATCCTAATTGGTATTATGTCCATTTTAGGCATTTTATCAATTAAAGACCTTATTATGCCAAATACCTTAACATGAAAACCTCTTATAAGCTTTAACATCTTATTTATCCAAACAATTTAGAAACTTATAAGATGTTTTATAAAAATTTAGCCAAACACCCTCTAAATCGTGTAAAAAAATATAAATTAATTATTAAATCGGTAATGTAGATTTATATTGTATTAATATATACAATAATTTATATAATTTAATATTTTCACATGTCGTATGTAATTTTTGGTCGAACTATTTCAGTCTCATATAAAAAAATTAGTCTTGTAAAATCGAGAACACTATCATATATAAGGCAATTGGTAGGCCCCCAACAATAATATTTATATCGGGTAAAATGCCTTTTTAGTCTCATAAAATAAAATTTAGAATTTATTTTGATATCATAACTATGACGAGTGTTGCTGTTAATCCCATCAAACTCATAATCACATATTTTAGTCCCAAAAAGTCATATGAGTTATAAATTCGAGACTAAAAAGGCGTTGTTTGGAGCTAAAATGACATTCTAATTTTAGGATTCAAAAGCTGTGATTTTGAGTTTTATGAGATTAAAAGCATCACCTACCATAGTTGTTGTACAAAAATAAAATATTATGCTCTTATTTTATGGGGCTAAAAAAAATATTTTACCCTACTTATGTCAATAGAATCATTCCCATTGAGATACTGTTAAAAGAATCCTAGTTTAATCGGTGAAGTTGAAACTTCGTGAATTTAAAATTATGGGTTCAAATCTCATCAACGTGTGAAGATATTGTTCTACTTTAGTACTAGGTTTTGATTAGATATAGTTATCTCATATTGATGATTAATTAATGTATGATTTATACAATTGCCGATTGTTGTTAGATATAAATACTTGATATTGATAATTATAATAATTAATTTATTCAATAAAATAATAACTCATTACTTTTGCTTTAAAAAAAATCAATAGAATCATTCCAATATAAGGAAGGTTGGGTTGTGTATAAAAGCGATTCATCTGATAGATATAAAAACCCTCATGTGTTTTAAAAATATGCAAAAAATCCCTCTTTGTTTTGTTAAACATAGCTCAATCACCCCTCTTCATTAAATCTAACTAACAACGTTAATTTTTTTATAAGATCACCATTATACTCTTACATAATATATATTATTTCTTACATTAATCTCAACAGTTAGATTTTAAAAAAATGAAAGGACTTGTTTCAACAAATTATTTAACTTATATCGTATATAAATAATTTAAAATTATAAAAAAAATATTATTTTTTTATATAAAAAACTAAAAAAAAAAAAAACATAACTAACACCCCCCACCCCTGCCTACCTCCTTCCCCAATCATCGCCACCCCCACCCGATCTCCCTCTTCCCCCCGTGCCCCCCTCACCCCCGCAGATGGGGGCAACGGAGTGGGGGGCGGCGACCCCCATGGATGGTGGTGACGCCAATTTAGGCGACATCGTGCAGATAAAGATACAGGGCGACGACGGCGTCCTTGTCTATGCCACCAAATTTTATTTTAATTAATTTAATTATATTAATAAATATATTTTAGATAATTAAGAATAATTTTAAATAATTATTGATTCGTTCAAAAAATAAATGGGTCCAATGGATATAGACTATGCTCAAAACTTGAGTCGAAGTGAATGCAAATCTTGAAGAGGGGACCTGCAAAAAACGGTGTTAGCACTCCGACGCCCAAGTTAGTATCAAATTTAGGAGAAAAATAATAGTAAGAAAAAAAATATAATGAGAAATCGTGATAGAGTAAGCAATCTCATGAGAGAAATCATGCTAAGAGTGTAATTCGATTGCTAAAGCAAGAATACAAAGTGGTTTTCCAGATTCTGAGGGTGTCGTGTGACGCCCCAAAAATTATAATACATAATTGTAGGACTAATTGTCTATTATTAAATTGAGAATTAAATTATGAGTTGAAATATGAATACATGAAAAGTCCTCCGAGACTAAATTGAAACATTATAAAATAAGATAATTGGGGTTAAACTGTATAATTCTAAAAGTTGGGGTCAAATTATAAATTAACAAAAAAAAATTAATTAAAAAAAAAACAAAACATAAATAAAATGGCAGCACGTGGGCTGCCACTAATTTGGTGGAAGGCAAGCCCACCATTTTAAAAAAATACAATCTATACATGTATATAGTAATGATATATACTATCAAATAAGGAAAACTCATCTTTCAGCTGCGGGTTTCGAAACAGAGGTGCGAAATTTTCAATTTTAATTTATATTAATTTATATAATTATATCTTTCATTTATTTCATTTATTATATGTTGATTATATTGAGCGATGTATTATTTAACCGGAATATTTTACGAGTTTGACTAATTAAAATAGTGTCGGACTAAATATCAAATCGGGTATAACAATGATATTGTTGGTTAATTAGATTATTAAATTTATTAGATTTGAATATTACTATAGCTAATTTATACAATTTCATTGGAATTGTTAACCAAATACGCAATTCTACGTATTGTTATTTAATTAAATTGTATATTAGCGAAAATTGATAGAAAATTCATAGAAATATTTTGAAAATTATATTTAATAAATGGTATGTTAATAAAGAGAAAAAACGAAGATTTGTATTTCGATAGAAATGGAATATTAAAGAGAAATTATACAAATAATATTTAATATTATATTTAAAAGAAATTACGATATTCTCGATATATTAACAGTATGTGGTATAACTCATTATAGGATACGGGGTAAAGTGAAAAGACCGAACCACTACCTATTGAATAGATAAAGGCGTTGTAAGGTCAGTGTAAGTAAATAATTAGTATTATCTATATATGTCCCCTTTATTTGTGGTTTTACTGTTATATGAATTTGTGATTCATGCTGACATTCATTTATCTAAAAGTATATGAGTGTGGATTATTTGATTTGATTGACAGTATTGTGTACGTAAAATGAGGAAGTATGTTGAAATATTATGTTTGATGTTTGATGTGTTGTGGATGCCTGGAAATGAGATTATGTTGATATATTATTTTATGTTACTAGTTGCTTACAAGAATGGTGATATGTGGAAAGGAGGGAGTGGTGAAAATTGAATATAATTGTGGTGTGAATACCCCTTGATGTGTTGAAAAGCCTATAAGGTGAAAATATGATATGAAAAGAGTGATGTTGCGATATGAAAAAGATGTGATATGAAAAGAGCTATGTGCGAAATGAAGGAGCTATGTGCATAATGAAAGAGCTATGTGCGAAACGAGATTGATAAGCCGGCTGTCAAGGGAATTCACTTAAATTTATATAACAGTGAGATTGAATTGGTGAGAAAAACACGATATCACCTTCTGGTAAGCAAACTATAAAAAAGGAAGTTTAATTGATTATTTTATTGTGAGATAGCTATGTGGTGTATTACAACTGATTATGTTGTAATTACATTGACTGTATTCCATGCATGTTACCTACTTATCCTGTTTGGGCTGTGTTTGATATACATGTATAGATGGGGCTGGTTATTTACTTACTGAGTGGCAAGCTCATTCCTCTGTTGACATTTTCTTTCAAGAGTAGACTTTGAGGTGTCTGTCTGTTGAAAACTAGGTCTACACGCTATACTCAGGCAGGTCGGGCCAGTATACAGTTTTTTCCTCTTTGTCAGTTAGAGTACAAATCGGTATTTTATTTGTATAAAGAGAACGTAAGCGTAGGGATTAATTGTGATGGATTACTTGTGGTGTTTGATATGTATATATGATGTTGTGGATTGATTATGCCTGTTATGACGTTGGGATTACGTATGCATATTGATTAGATGATTATGTGCAAATTTATATATAAACACAGGGATTACTATTAGTACGACATTTAGGGTAGATATAGCCCTTGTAGCGAAGGGGGTGCTACATGTCCCCGTAGAGGGATTGAAGGTGTCTCTGTTGGGGGGGCTGCAGGTGGCTTTGTTGGAGGACTGTACCTGTATATATAGAGGGGGCGTCCCCCTAGGTTGGGACTCGGCACACCTCCTTTATTCTCGAAAACGGGGTCGAAATATGTGGGGATAAGGCAGGACTCGATCTTATCTTCAACTAATCAGCTCACAAAACACGTCTTTGCTTAGGGGAGGACTCCTTTCGTGCGATGACTCCTATTTTGCAGGGAGTCCGTTTAGGTTTAGGAATCATGGTTCTTGGGGGCGCCTCCCTTCTCCTGGGCTATCCTAGTTGCCAAGAGGGTCCTCCTAGGGCTGATGTGGTCCAATGTGGATGCTGACCTCGGGGTTGATGAGATGCCACGTTGGAGAGTGGGCTTCCACGTATGTGGGCCTTTTGGGCTGCATATTTATCGGGCTTTGATCGTAATTCAGGTAGGGGGATGCCTTCAACCTCCTTCCTTTGCCAATCTGTTTTTTGGGGGGCACCCGCCAAGGCCGCTTGCCAGGCACTCTTGGACCTCTTAAGATGTAGCATAAGTATGATTAGAATAAGAAGAATTTACTCCGTGCCTGTATGGAGCAAGGCTTTTTATGAGGATGCCTCCATGGAGGAGGGCTTAATGGGCGCTTTTTGTGCCTACTCCGATGTAGGACTTTATTTTTCTGCAAGAGAATATTAAATCACAAAGACATGTATATATTACGAATAGATTTTGCACGGAGCAAAATTATTGTGCCTCCTCGGAGGAGGGCTTATTTGAGGGGAGGTCCTTCTTGGAGCATGACTTAGGAACCTCGCCGGAGGAAGAATAAGATGTCCGCGCGGAGGAGGGCTTAGGTGCCTGTATAGGACAGAGCTTAGAAGTTTCCTAAAGAAGGACCTAAGTACCAACCGAAAGAAGGGCTTTTGTGCCTGTGTGGAAGATAGGGCTTCTTATGAGAGGGATGTCTTTCTCATTAAATTCTATAAGTAAACATATGTTAACACATCGAAAGTAGTAAAATAAATCTTCAAAATTATTAAAATAAAAAATACTCCTTAAGGGAAGCAGGTATGTAAAGATATATTCGCTGAGGGGGATGCTTGCTTAAGGGCTAGGATTATTCTGTGATGGATGCCTGCTTGGGAGTAGGGCTTATTTTATGAGGAGGATGCCCCCTTGGTGAAGGATTCTTTTTTTTTTTTTTACGGGAATGTGTGCTTCAGGGCAGGATTTATTCTTAAAGGCGTTTGGGTGGAGTAGGTCCTCGTCTTCTTGTTCCTTGCATTTTCCATGCAGGACAACATTCTTATACTCCCTGGCGTCCTCCACATTGATGTATTGTTTAGCTAGTGCTAGGAGATTATAAAAATTGCGAGGGAACTTCTTAGTTAAGGACTTAAAGAAATCCCTATCTTGTAATTCCTGTGTAAAAGCACAAATTAGTGTATTAGATATTGTAGTAGGAACCTCTAGGGCTGCTATATTAAAGCGTTGAAGATACTCCCTCAGTGATTCCCCTTCTCTTTGTTGTAAAGATAAAAGGCTCATGATTGTATTTTAACATCGTTTACTACTAGTAAATTGATGGAGAAATAGAGAGCGAAACTCTCCGAATGATTGGATAGATTCCAAGGGCAATTGATTGAACCATTGTTAGGCCGACTTGTGAAGGTGGTTACGAACACACGTCATTTGACTCCAGGGGTGTAACAATGAAGAAGGGCAACATTTTCAAAATAGGAGAGGTGCTTCTGCGGATTCGTAGTTCCGCCGTACTCTGGCAGGTTAGGTGCTTTCTGATTGAGGGGGAGTTAGTCTGCCATGATCTCTTTACTGAAGGGGATACCCTTTTGCTTCTCCGAAGGCGTTCCCGCAATTTGGTACTAGACGTCTCGGAGGCCTATTTGCAGGCATTCTAGACCCGCGATCCACTGAGGAAGGACCCCGTTGGATTTTCGAGGGGGGTCCATAGTCTCTTGCGACCGACAGTGCAGGGGAAGCGGATACCCTTTGACTTCCTTCCTTAGGGGCATCCACGTCGAATGGAGTTACTAAGTCGGTTGGGATTAGTGTCACCATTTGCTCCCGTATGGCTGTCATGATCATCTGTTGTATGGTCCATAGGAGTTTTGGGGGAGCCCCATAAAGAGGCGTTTAGAGAGGGACTGCGTTATGGAGGCTCAGTCAGTGGGTCAGTAGGTCTGGAGGGTCCTGAGACCATTACTCCACTGGCCGAGATTGCCCCATTGATAGGGGATACCTTACTGGCGGGTGCCAGGGGGGTTCCTGCAACAACTTGCAAAGTCTGATTGTTGCGAGGTGCCTCCATAGCCTTTTATTAGCTTGCAGGATTGCTGGAAGTTTCTATGGTAACTCACATCTTTAACGCAAGTTTTCCACAGACGACGCGAATGATACATTCAAAAAATGCACAGGTCCAATTTATATGGACTAGGCTCAAAACTTGGCCCGAAACGAATGCAAATCCTGAAGGGGGGGACTTACAAAAAAGGCGTTAGCACTCCAACGTCCAAGTTAGTATCAGATTTAGGAGAAAAATAATCGTAAGAAATAAAATGTAATGAGAAATCATGATAGAGTAGCAATTTCGTGAGAGAAATCGTGCTAAGAGTGCAATTTGATAGCTAAAGCAAGAATAGAGAGTGATTTTCCAGATTTTGGAGGGTGCCATGAAGGTGTCTCTGTTGGGGGGCTGCAGGTGTCTCTATTGGAGGACTGCACCTGTATATATAGAGGAGGTGTCTACACACCTCTTTTATTCTTAGAAAAGGGGGTGAAATATGTAGGATAAGGTAGGATTTGATCTTATCTTCAACTAATCAGCTTACAGAACACATCTTTTTTTGGGGGGAGGATTCCTTTCGTGCCATAACTCCTATTTTGCGAGGAGTCCATTTAGGTTTAGGAATCCTAGGTCATAGCGAGGTCTCCCTTCTCCTGGGTTGTCCTAGTTGCCAAGGGGGGTCCTCCTAGGGCTGATGTGGTCCAATGTGGATGATGACATCGGGGTTGATGAGATGCCACATGGAAGAGTGGGCTGCCACGTGTGTTGGTCTTTTGGGTCGAATATTTGTTGGGTTTTGATCGTAATCCGAGTAAGGGGATGCCTTCAACCTCCTTCCTTTACCAGTCTGTTTTCTGGGGCACCCGCCAAGGCCGCTTGCCAAGCCCTCTTGGGCCTCTTAAGATGTTACAGGCCACTCATTTCTTTCTTCTTTTTGGGTCAGTTGGGCCTCTTTGGACTAGCCTATTTTTTGCACATCGATTATAATAATTATCATACTTAAATGAATTTAAATGTATAATTAATTAAGGATAATATCTGATAATTAAAATAATTATTCTACTTAAACTCATTTAAATATATATTTTAGTTAATATAATTTTAAACATATAATTAATTAAGGATAATTGTAGATAATTTTTTTAATTTCTAAATTTTGAATTTTAAAACTAAAAAATTGCATTAATTAAATTAAAAATAATTGAATGAAATATTTTTAAATATAATTAAAGCAAAGTTTAAATTTCAATTTTAATAATTATAAAAATTATTTAAATGTAATATATTTTATTTAAATTATTTAACTAAAAAATAATTAAATTATTATTATTTATATTTTTTTAATTGTTAACATTTATAGTAGTCAAGATATTTTAAATTTAGAAAATAAATTTACTATATTAATTTTTATACTGTTATTTTAATTTAATATTTCAATTTAAAATATAAAACTTCAAAAATTTATATAATATTTTTCATACTTTTAAGTTAATAAATTTTAAAAATATTATATTTTTAGATAGATGAAAATGCAAAAAAAAAAATCACTCGAAACAATTAAGAATCTCTGTACGAATATAAACACCATGAAGGTATTTTTGTCAAAGCACCAAAAATTAAGTCAAATAATAGTTAAAAAAAACACCCCCCAAACGCACAAGGAATGCGTGTAATACACCTTTCGTTAAGTACTAACGGAAGGGGTATTTTTTGCTTAGCTTTACAAAATACAGGGGGAGGGGAGTTAGCCTATGTCGAAACACAGGGGGGTTGTAGCTATTTCAACAAAACACAAGAGGGTAAAATGCATTTTAGTCTATCTTTTTTCCCTCATGCATTTCTTAATTTCTCAAATATTATGTGATGTATATGGCCCAAAGAAGTTTAGCCAAGAAAAAATAAAGGACCCTCAACAGCCTAATAGGATCCACAACATTAGGAAGAAGAAAGAAAAGTTCAAGGTTTCTCCTATTAGCCCAACAACCCATATGAGGGGAAAGGCCCAGGCTACTCATAGATTTGGCCTAAATATGTGGCCCAATGATGAGGATTAGACTGAAGCTCACACCCAGTCGTCCACACATGATGTCGACCTGGGTTATGATGCATGAAATTTAATCTACATGGAAGACACGTGTTAAGGAGGGTCCGTTCAAAGCTCTAGACTCCTCGAGCGTAAAGACTCCTTGTTGACTAAGGAGTCCTCAATGGTGAAGAATCCCCCTAAGCTTGAAGGCATACTCTCCTCAACAAGATTAGCAAGAGATAAGATCAGTTTAGACTTATCTTAAGAACTCTTATCCACTCGTCCAAGATTAAAGGAAACGTGCAAAATCCTACAGAAGGGGACTCCCTATAAATACAGGTTTGGTCCCCAGGAGGGGGACACCTTCCAAACACTAGAATATTGTAGTCAAACTCTTATTTTGCATTCTATTTGCACTCTTAACATAATTTCTAACACGAAATTGATCACCATATCACAATTTTTTATCACAATTTATTTTTTGCAATTATTTTTTCTTAAATCTGATGCTAACTTGAGTGTTGGAGTGCTAACGTGTTGTTTTGCAGGTTCCATTTCTCAAGTTCTTTTATCTCTTGGCCCAAGTCCAGATTCAATCTAGGCTTGTTAGACCGGTACTATTTTCATAGGCATCAAATGGCGCTGTCTGTGGGAAACACAAAGCAAAAGACGTGAGTAATGATGGAGACTCCTAACAATGCCGCAAGCAAGCAGAAGGCCGTGGAGGCATCTGGCAACTCCCAAGCTTTGAAAGTTGTTGCAAGGATGTCCCTAGCCCTGGCTGGTAATGTGCCAGTCCCAGCACCTATGGCACTAATGCACCACCTCCTAGCTCTGCGGATCTCGTGGCAAAACGCTACTCAACACAACAACTCTTCTGACACCTCCTCGGGAGAGTTGTCTCCGGCCCCCTTGGAAGCCATCTAGCAAATAGTCTCGCCAGCCATTTGAGAGCAGGTGGCAGCATTGGTACCTACTCGCACAATTACCCCATTTGATGGCGACAGACTCGTAGAAGAGTTGAAGGAGGTATCCCCCTTGCCGCACCACCAGTAGTAGGAGGACGAGAACATCCCCCCAATGGCCTATTAGGAGGTCCCTCCTCAATGGTTTGCGTGTTTGGAGTGCTTGCAAAAAGGTCTACAAGATGTTTAGTATCAGATTGTAGGGGCCGCCAAGGAAGAGCAGCAGGGTGTCCCCTTCATAGATACGGTGATGGCGGATGAACTCCCAATGAATTTTCATACCCCAGCTATCACCGGATACGATGGCACTACTGATCCCCAAGAAAATATTTCGCGTTTTGAGAATGAACCTTCCCCCACAAGTATACGGATGGGATAAAATCCTGCGTATTTGTCACTCTATTAGCCAAGGCGGCTCAACAATAATTAATCAATTGCCTGCAGGCGCCATAGGAAGTTTTCAGGAATACCGATCTCTTTTTTTGCACGAATTTGCTAGTAGCCGAAAGCTTAAAAAAACAGAACTTAGTTTATTCGTTGTTCATCAAAAGGAGAACGAGCCTTTGAAGGAGTATCTCCAAAAATTCAACATAATTGCCTTGATGGTGCCCTCTGCCACCCAAGAAGTAAAAGCAAGTGCTTTCTCTTGGGGGCTCTTGGACGGGGACTTCTTTAAGTCCTTGGCCAAGAAACCTGTGCCCAAGTTTGATACCCTTCAAGCTTGTGCTGCCAAATATCAACATAGAGGATGCCCAAGCCTCCAAGAGGGAGAGTCATGGAGAAAAGAGGAAGGAAGCGAAGGAAGAGGCCCCCTCTAAGAAATCGCGAACTGATTTTAGAGATAAAAAACCACCATTCCAGAAAGTGAATGCAGTATAGACCTCGTTGACTGTACCGATCACCCAGGCCCTCATGATAATGGAAGGAAAATGTCTATTAGCCCATCCAAGATCATGGAAAGATGGCCCCCATCACCCCAAATCTAATAAATTCTACTGTTTTTACAATAATTACAGTCATACCACTGAAGAATGTCGGCACCTCAAGAACGAGATCAAGAGGCTTATCCAAAATGGATACTTGCAAGAATATGTGCGTTGGGGAAGGCTTGAGGAACAGGACCTTATCAGAAACAAGAGGCTGACAAGTGAAAGGAGGCAAAAGTTTCTAGCCTAGAACCCCTCCCTAAGGAATGAGCCAAACATGTTTCTGGAAGCAAGACCAAAATTAATGACCCCCCTCGCAAGACTAAACATGTGTCCTTGAAGGAAGTACTGGATTAGACATGATGGAAGATACCCCTCCTCATCCAGTTTGGGCGAGTAGAGTAATCAGGACCAAAACACTCTCACAATGATGCTCTAGTCATCACAGCATTGTTGGCCAACTACGAAGTAGGGCGAATTTTCATAGATTCCGGGTGCTTGACAGACATATTATTTAGGAAAGCTTTCAACCAGATGCAGTTGGGTGATACCCCTTGGAAAACATGAATACTTCCATGTACGATTTTGCTGGGGAGATAATCCATCCTCGGGATATGATCACAGTCCCTTTGAGATCTAGGTCTACCCGTAAGAATTGCATGTTGAAATTCTTGGTGGTAGACGTGCCATCCGCTTATAATGTCATCTTAGGGAGGCCTACACTCAATACTTTCCAAGCAGTAATCTCTATTTATCATATGAAGATTAAATTTTCAGCACCTGGAGGTGTAGGAGAGATTCAGGGAGACCCCCTCCAATAATGCAAATGCTATATAGAGGCCGTACGCAAAGGACAGAAGAGAAACACAGGTGAGGCATTTAAAGAAACACCCCCAAGCAAGCAAGGAAAAGATACTAAGTCGAAGGGAGAAGCAAACGAGGGTGAGGGGACGTCCCCCAAGGTTCAGTCAGTTGAAGAATTGTTGAATATTGAACTCATACCAACAGATCCGGAGAAAATCACACAAATTGGTTCCCAAATGGATGATGCAATTCAGAGAGAAATAGTCAAGTGCTTACACTGTAATATAGATATCTTTGCATGGACCCCCAAGACTTGGTGGGAATTGATCCAAACGTCATTACTCATCACCTCAATATAGACACTAGCATCAAGCTAGTGAAACAAAGAAAAGTCATTTTGGGCCTAAAAAAAATAAGATAATTCAAGTTGAAGTAGACAAATTAATGGTAGCAGGACACATCAAGGAGGTACAATTCCCCGAGTGGTTATCCAATATAGTGTTAGTACCTAAGCCTGGAGGAAAGTGGAGAATGTGCATTAATTTCAAGGACCTCAATAAAGCGTGTCCCAAAGATTTCTATCCTTTGCCCCCAATTAATCAACTAGTTGATTCTACATCTAGTTGTGAACTGTTGAGCATGATGGATACCTTGCAAGATACCATGAAATTATGTTGGCTCCCAAAGATCGTAAAAGGGTTAGTTTTATCCCTTCTGTAGGTAGATTTTATGATATAGCCATGCCATTCGAGTTAAAAAATGCATGAGCCACCTACCAACGTTTGATAGACAAGATATTTTATCCATAACTGGGGAGGGACGTCGAAGTCTATATGGATGATATGCTAGTCAAAAGTAAAGAGGTTTGAGACCACATTGTGGACTTGGAAGAAACATTTACTGTTTTGAGGAACTATAGACTAAAACCCAATCCAGGAAAGTGTGCATTTGGAGTACGGGGAGTCATTTTATCGGGTTCATGGTAACTCAAAGAGGGGGCAACCCCCTCAAAATTAAAGCCATCCTGGATATGAAGGCACCGACCGACATTAATGAAGTATAACGGCTGATCGGGAGGATAGCTGCACTTGGTCGCTTTATCTCTAAAGTAGCAGAAAAAAAACTTACCTTTCTTTAAAGTGCTAAGAAAGGGAAAAAACTTTCAGTGGGATGCCTCATGCCAACAGGCTTTTGAAGAACTCAAGGAATATCTAGTGGGGCTCCCCTACTGGTGAAACCTTCCTAGGAAGACACCTCTACTTATATCTCTCTGCTACACCTCAAGCAGTCAGTTCCATTCTCATCTAAGAAGATGAAGGAAAATAAATGCCAATATATTACGTTGGTAAGGTACTTAACTGTGAGGATGGGACGCTATACTCCTAAAAAAAATAGCTTTCGATTTATTGGTTACAGCAAGAAGACTGCGCCCCTATTTTTCTGTCACATCCCATTTGAGTGAAGACAAGCTATCATTGAAACAAACTTTGAGCAAACCTGATACTTCTAGAGCTTGGTGAAGTGGGATGTGGAGCCAAGTGAGTATGTCATATTATACCTAGCACGAACAACCATCAACGCCCAAGTGTTGCCTGATTTTGTATCTGAAATGGCCAGAGTGTCCAGGGAGGACACCCCAAAACTGAAAAATGGTTACTTCATGTAGACGGATCATCTACACTCCAAGGTAGTGGTGCGACCATAGTCATCACTTCACCTTAGGGGGGGGACTTAAGAATTTGAAGTCTCCAAAAATCAACCCGAATATGAGGCACTGGTGATAGGCATAAAAATGGCTCACGAAGCAGGAGCCAAACACTTTGTGGCTTACTCAAATTCTCAACTAATAGTCAAACAGGTGGAAAAGAAGAAAATGTGATACAGTACTTGCGATAGATAACATAATTGAAAACGGGATTAAAAAATTTCCAACTCGTTCAAATCCCGAGGGTAGAAGACGTTTAAGCAGATTGCCTTTCCAAGCTCGCTAGTACGTTAGAGGATTGCAGAACCAGGCACGTCACTATATAGCACCTCCCCCAACCCTGGTGTCATTGGCCACTCCTTAGGCAAGACGGCCGGCAGTGACTTGCGGAGGACGTGCGGACGGCTAGGGGATGCCGACTGGCATTCAGGTAAGCAAATGGCCTTCGAGCAGAGACTCTTACCAATTGGGAATTGCAAAGTTTTTCGTATGGAAACTTCCTTGATTTGTGGGGATGCTATCAGGCGCCACCCTGCGCGCGAGCAGAAGAGCAATGTGTGAAGCAGAGTACTTTATCCTTGGAGATTTGCAAAACTGTTTCTATGGCGAGATCCTTAGCGTGTTGGGAGCAACTCCAAGATGTTTCAGAGTTAGAAGGTTTCGTTTGGGTAGGAAACAATGACGATGTTCAGAGTATGCCAGTGCAGTGGTGAGACTGTAGTTTTAGAGCATTGCGCGGACAATTTCTCAACGATGGATGATCGGATGGAGCTGAAACTCAAGAGTTATGATGTGGAAATCGTAGGCTACGGTACGGTTCAAGCGGCACGTAATTTGGATGTCGGTTGAAGGAGGTGCGAAAAACTGCACTCCTCGGCCATTTCAGTGTCTACTCTTGGAACAAGAAAAAACTTTTTTAAGTCTATTATAAGGGGGGCATGCAGTGGTGAGTTCTAGCCAGCCCTCCCCGTGCACGACGACAGCGACGGTAGGCAACGTCGACACTAAATGAGCATCTTTTGGGGGCATGTTGGGTGGCTTTAAGAGCGGGCTCTAGGCATCTCAAAGGAGTGTTTAGAGTCCTAAAAGGCATGGAAATCAGACGGGCAGCGAGGGTCAGGATGGCCTGCGTTGGGCGCAAAAGCGGCCGAGAGGTTCTGTGTGACGCGCAAGGTTGCTCCCCAGGCTGCGAGATATTAGGACAACATTTTTCGTGCGAATGGGTGATTGAGGCAAGCACTCCAAGACCTCGTGATCCAACTCATGGCACGCGCTATTGGGTTCTAGCTGTTCATGGGGGTCCGTTGGTTAAGATGAGCGGTCGTGGGGCGACGCCGCACTGTGGGCAAACTGTGAAATCATGCCGAAAGGCAAGAAGGCATGTCGGGCATGCCGTGCGAGATCAAGACAAGATGTCGGCATATCGAATGGGCCTCAGACTTAAGATGCGGTCCTACTCGGGAGAGGCATAGAAGACGGCCACGATGAAGGCGTGTACCAAGGATGCCCCAAGTGTGTAGGGCATGAGATGGGCGTTGCGGGCGCATGCGGAGCGCCGTAATGCCAAGGCGGAGTGAGGATGCTCCTTGCCATCGAGGAATACGTCGGTGGGTTCCCAGATTGTGGACGAGACGCATGGCGGCAGACTGGCTAGTCGGGGCGGCCCCTAAGAGACGCTAAGGTGTGTGTGCCGAGAGCCTCAGCGAACATAAGCATTTTGGATAAGCAACCGCAAGGGCATGCGGTGCCGTGCAGGGATGCGTTCAGATGTCGTGCTAGCGAGCTTTAGTGTTGAAGACAATAGACAGTTGGTAAACTCTAAGATGTGCGAAGGCTGGTCGAAGGTTGGGTGTAACCTAAGACGCCTCACGGGCGAAAAAAAAATACATTCCGCTGCGAGACAAAGGAGTTCGTCCGTGACACCTGGGCTCCTTTAAGTGTTCAAGCAATATCTCAAATAGAAAATTTGAGGACACCCGTGATCCAATGGTCGGAAAGGAGACACCTCCCTAACAATAGGTGGGATGCAACCTAGCTCAAGGCTCAAGCTACTCGTTTCCTCCTACAAGGGGTGATCCTTTATATAAAATCAATCACGCACCCGTTGCTTCGATGTCTATCCCAGCAAGAATGGATGCACGTCCTTAAAGAAATACATGGTGGCTGTTGTGGAGCGCATGCTGAAACATGGACACTCAATAACAAAGCTCTATGGGATGGATACTTTTGGCCAATATAAAGCAAGATACAAGACAATTAGTGAACAAATGCAAAAACTGTTAGAAGCTTCCGCTCTTATACAACATGCAAAGTCGGTCATCACCATGCTATCACTATGCCCTTTCGCACAGTGGGGCATAGACATCATGGGACCTTTTCCTCTATCTCCGGGTTAGAGGAACTTCCTTTTAATAGCTATTGACTGCTTTACCAAATGGGTAGAAGCAGAGCCACTTGCTCATATTACAGAAGGGGAAGTAATGAAGTTTGTATGGAGAAATATTATTTGAAGTTTTGGACTTCCTCGAGAAATAATCTCATAAAATGGTCGACAGTTCCAAGATCGAAAAATTTAGGATGGTTTCAAGGATTGCGTATCAAGCGAAGATTCACATCAATAGCACATTCTCAATTCAATGGGTAGGTTGAGGTTACCAACCTTATCTTAATACAAGGGATCAAAAGGAGATTAGAGGGAGTTGGCGAAAACTGGACGAAAGAGTTAACCAACATTTTATGGGCTTATAGAACAATCCCCTGAGGATCTACAGGGGAAAACCCTTTCACTCTAGTTTACGGGACTGAGACCATCATCCCCACGGAGTTGGGGATGCCTTCCCACAAAGTCCTGTATTTTTCTGAAGAATGTAATACAGAGCTTTTGAAAGAAAACTTAGATCTCATTAAAAAATTAAGAAAAAAAAGCTTTCATTCGCATACAGAGGTACAAGAACACCATGATTAATACTCATAATAAAAGGGTGAAAATACGAAATTTCAAGTCGGAGATCTAATATTACGAAGGGTGGATACCCTAAAGCCAGTGAAAAAATTAGACCCCACTTGGGAAGAACCCTATAAGGTCACAAGAGTAATTGGGCGAGGAGCTTATGAATTAGAAGATCTAGAGGGACGTCTCCTACCACGTCCTTGAAATATACACAATCTCAAGAAATATTATATGTGATGAAGGATGTCTTCTTCAAATAATAAGTCCTCCTGAAGGACGTCTTCCTCAAATAATAAGTCCTCCTTGAGGATGCCATCCTTAAAAGATAAGTTCTCCTAGAGAACGTCTTCTACAAATAATAAGTCCTCCTAAAGGACTCCCTCCTCAAATGATAAATCCTCTTGAAGGACGTCTTCCTCAAAGAATAAGATCCTCCTGAAGGACGTCCCCCTATAAAGTTATTAGGGGCATCACCCGTAAAGATATGTCTTTTCCTAGTTTTATATAATAAGGCGAGGTATAAACCAACATAGGAGTAAGCCCTGTAAAAATTTATTCAGGCATCCGCCAATCAAGGGAACCCACTGGTCCCCTATTTCTAAACCCTCATTTTCCTTTTATTCATTTCTTTTTATGTAGATACATTTCACAATATAACATGAAAATTAACCTTGTCTTTGAGGACACCAGATGTAGGAAGTCCAAAGGGGTGTCCTTCATGAAGGGTATCCCTCACATTATGCCAAAAGGCTAGTTCGAGCAAGACACAAGTATTTTATCAATTAGAAAAAGCAGAAAAACAACATGGCACAAATTTCATGGTAGATACCAAGCATGGAGTAAAGCAGGAAATGAGGATCATTGCATTGGGGGCAAATTAAAAATAACATCCATTTATAATGGGGGAAAGAAGAGCAGAATTTAAGAATAAATTATTTTGAAGATAGCAGGGAGGGTTCAAATTACATCTTCGCTTTTTCATCCCCACAAGCGGGGTCTTCTTTTTCCTTCTCAACCTAGTTCTCCTGAGTGGGGCATCTACAAAGGCATCAGGGGGTCTTACATTAGCGGCCAGGGGGGCGTCTCTTTCCTTCGACTCTTGAGCTGTTTCACGTGGAATGTCCCCCGGTACAGAATCAATTGTTGCTTGGGGGGGAGGGGGGGGAGGAAGGGACTCCTCACTTCAGCTTCACCCCCCCCCCCCCAAATATGTGGTTTGAGTCTTCTTCTACAAGCCCCCTCCCCCACAAGTCAGTTTGAAGTAAAGAACAGTCGCAATTAACTAAAGAAGGAAAAAAGAAATAACCTGATCCAGGGGGAAGGTCTTCCATTACTGGAACTGGAGTTTCAACAGAAGGGTCTGGGGCATTCTCCATGGCGGTCCCGAGATTAAGGAAAGAAGGCTCTTCCCCAGCTGGGAAGATATCCCTGAGCTATGAATTGTCATACAAGAAAACAACCAAAACAAGAAGGAGTATCTTGAGCAGGTATGAAGAAACTATCACCTCCAACTCTTCTTGGGGCATAGGCGCCAGTAGGTGCCTATCTCCTAAAGACAGAACCCCCTCATGAGTTCAGCCACCAAAGGAGAATTATTCTCTCTCTCCTACTCTAAAGACTGGCGAGTATGCAAACAGTTCGAGAATGCGCGAGAAAATATGAGGGGGACACCCTTCTCATCCTTGAGAGGGGTGGAAAGGGGGCCCCAAAAGGAGGTTATGCAGAACTAACCTGGGGGTACCGAGGAACTCATCCCTCGCCTTTTGGGATAAACCTCCAAATGCAGCCCCTGGTGAAGGAGAGGTAGGACGTTTCCCTTTAGACTCACTGGATGTGGGGGTCCCCCCACAACAGCCCCCAGAAGCATAGTCGTGCATCAACTTGCTGAACATAATATTTGTTGTCAAGAAAAGAAAACGAAATGCAAATTATGATCAAGATTGAATAAAACAAATCAAAATACAAAGGAAAATATAAAGTACCGAGGGAGTCCCCCAAGGATTCCACCCTAGGACTTAAGCTAAAATGCCCCAAAAGTCGTTCATCAATCATAAACTAACAATCATAAGAGTCCTTGTTCAAAATATCCAACAAATAAGATAAGGGAACAGTCCTCTCCCTAATATTCATGAAGGGGGGAGCCAATGCGTCCAACAATCATGGAAGGTTCAGGGACAAGAAGGCAAGACAAAAAAAAAAAACTTTTCTTCCAATTCTTTAGGGGGTTGGGAGCAGGTAAAAAAGACACACCAAGTCGAGACATAAAAAGGAATAAACCCATTTTAGCACGTTTCAAGGAAAATACTGAGCAAAAATATTAGCAGTAACAGGGAACTCATGGAAACGAAAAATCATAAAGAAACTACCCAACATTCTAAAAAAGTTAGGAACCAACTAGTTCAAGGGCACTTGAAAAACGCGAGCAACATCAAAATAAAATGAAGGGATGGGGAAGAGTAAACCTAACTATAACTGAGCAGAAAAGAAACACAAACAGTTAGGAGGGGGAGAATGAGGGCGACTCATACAGGAAGGGGTATAAATAGCGAAAGCAGGAGAAATATGGAATTCACGTATCAACTGATCCACACCATGGGTTTTAAGACTGGAAGACCCCCAATCCATTGATGATTAAGGCACCTCCCTCTCCTCTTCCCCAGGGGAGGACTTCCCCTTTATTCCCCCTACCTCATCATCCTCATTTATCAAGGCGAGAAGCCACTGATACCTGCCGCAGACTCCACCTCCAACCACTCGGGGTTCCAGACAAGTTGGGACCCGTTTTTCTTGAAGTAGCTTTTGAGGGGTCATCGTCTAGGAAGACCTCCTTAAGACAACGGACAAACTCATCTGAGACGCCATAAGAGAGAGCCAAAAAGAAAATTTTCAAAAGAGTTGGAGAAGGATAGGAATATTTATAGATTTTTTTACGAAGAAACCCTGGTTCTTTAAGAAAGGCAAGAGGAGGGAAGATGAAGAGGAATGGGGTTACTTCGTGATTAAGAACGTGGGAGGGGAAGTTAAGTCCACATCCCTCACATAACCATCGTTGATTGGGACGTTACTTGACATCTTAGGCACGTGAGAGGGGACAATTACCAAACGCCCTCTCCCTCTCCCTCCCCCTCCCATACCAGTAATCAAAAGACCTAGCCATGATTCCCTCACTAACAGGTGACAGGGTGCAAGGCTCCAGATTTTGGAAAAAGGCAAAAGGCGGGAAAAGAAGCGTAGGTCAGTATAGAGGGGGGCGCCTTGAACTCATGGCATGCCAAGTTAGGGGGGCTCCTTCCCTGTATGTAACGATGACTCCTACTCTAAGAAGGAGTTGGGGCACCCTTCCTCCATAGAGTGGGGGAGGGAGGGAACTGGATGATGTATATGGCCCAAACAAGTTCGGCCCAAAGAAAAACAAAGGACCCTCAAATAGGATCCACAATGTTGGAAGAAGAAAGAAAAGTTCAAGGCTTCCCCCATTAGCCCAATAACCCATATAAGGGGAAGGGCCCAAGCTAGTCACAAATTTGCCCCAAGTATGTGGCCCAATGATGATGTTCAGACCGAAGCTCACACTCAGTCGTCTACACATGATGTCCACCTTGGTTGCCACGCATGACACTTAGCCCACATGGAATATACATGTCAAGGGAGGTCCCCTCAAAGCCCTAGACTCCTGGAGCAGAAGGACTCCTTGTTGACTAAGGAGTCCTCAATGGTGAAGAATCCCCCTCAGCTTGAAGGCATACTCTCCTCAGCAAGATTAGCAAGAGATAAGATCGGATTATGGTTTATCTTAACAACTCTTATCCACTCATCCCAAAATTAAAGGAAACGTGCAAAATCCTATAGACGGGGGACATCCCCTATAAATACAGGTTTTGGTCTCTAGGCGGCGAACATCTTCCAAACGCTGGAATATTATTCTCAAACTCTTATTTTGTATTCTATTTGCACTCTTAATACGATGTTTCTCACGAAATTGATCACCATATCACGATTTCTTATTACGATTTATTTCTTGCAATTATTTTCTCTTAAATTCGATACTTAATTAAGCTTCGGAGTGCTAACGTATTGTTTTGCAGGTTCCGATTCTCAAGTTCTTTTATCTCTTGGCCCAAGTCCAGATTCGAAGTCCAAACTTGTTGGACCCGTGCTATTTTCGCACGCATCATTATGTATTATCTTAATTTATCAATAACTCTTTATAAATAAATATTTATATTAATTTATTATCTCATATGTACATATATATATATTGGGTACCACTTTAAAAAAATTAAATAATACAATCTATGCAAATAATTTTTTTAAATAGTTTTAAAAATTGTGCGCCTATACTATATATTAATGAAGAGGACCTTCTTGATGTCTTTCCTTTTCAGTTTGTTTTTAATACTTATTTTGATTTTTCATTTATTCATTTAATTCTCACTCCCCCACTATTTTTCTATAGGTTTTTATGCATATTTTATGTCACCATTTTTTATAAATTTAATATTAGTTAACTTTATTTTGTATATACTTTATTAATGATAAATATAAATTTTGAATAGTATTTGAGCGTTAATAAATACGATGAGATATATTTTCACTGTTATAAAGGTAGTTTAGTAAAAAAAAAAATATTCGATTTACAATAAATCAATCGAGAGTAAATATCAATTTCATTAATTCTTTTGTTAGTGTCTATAAATTTAGTGAATTTCGATTAATAGAGGAACCTATTTATTTTGTGGAGATAGAGAGAGAAAAATAAAAATAAATAAGTGTGTGTTAGAGATAGTATGTATATGTTTGGATTTATTTTGGAGATAATTTAAAATAAGTATTGTATGTTTAATGTTGTATTTTGGGAGATCAAAATTACTATTCATTGTCAAATCATGTCTTTTTTATATATATTTATGTATATGTACCTATATATATATGTATGTATTTATGCTAAAACGATAAAAGATACCTAGTAAGATGTTTTTAAATGATGCCAAATATTGAGTATATTTTAACTCGTTTAGAAGATAATTTGAAAATAAAAACAAACATAGTGAGTGTTTTCCACGCCTCAACTGTATTTCTCTTTATTTCTTTTTTTAGTAGCTTGTTTACTTTTTCAATTGAGTGCGAGATAATAAGGACAAGTTTGATCACTAATTAAAATTAATTAAAATATAATAATAATAATAATAATTAAAATCTAAAATTGCTAATGAAAAAAGAAAGTTATAATAACAATTGTTTTACAATGATCATTTCACGTTATTAAGGGGTAGTTTTGGTGCTTAATAATATTTTTCCAAATTAATAACATGCTAATAAATATAAGATAAAATTATCATATATTAATTAAATACTTCGTCCAATAAAGTATAAATAAAATATTACATAATCCTATCATTATATATTTTTTAATTTTATTATTTATCAATTTATACCACTATAATTCCATCACATAAATATTTTTTTTTTTTCAAGAATCATTATTTTTATATTTAAATATATAATTTAACTTCAATCACTATGAGTCAATAAGAGTGGAAAAAATACAAAATGAGAATTGAACTTTCTCTCTTCTCTCTATCTCTCAAATTTCTGATTATGTCAAAATTGAATTCAAAAGATAACAAGGGACTCCTCAAATTCTTGATATTATTAATTCAACACTAAAAAAAAAAAAATGAGTTTATATTGTATCATAAATAAATCGTGGTAAATCAATACCGTTAGTCACAGTTAAACAAAATCAAAATAAAAACTTAAATTTTTACCACGATTAATCAATATTCGCCATGATTTTTAGCCATAGTCAAAACACATGTTATGGTTTTAACCATGGCTAATGTTTTGGTCACACCTGCAGAAGCAACGACTAATGGCCATTGCAAGACGTGGTTAATTTGTATTTGTCATGATTTTTTTTCTTTTAACTATAATAATTAATCATATAAAAAAATTATATTTTTTAAAAGGAAGCATATTCGATATGTGTGTATAATTAAATAAAAGAATATTAATTTAGAGTGATTAGAGTGTGAGAAAACATGAGTCATGGCATGCTGTGGGTCAACACAATCTGACATTGATGTTTTTGCCTCTAAAACAAGCGTGTGGCCACGAATGGACTACTTTTCGTTGAAATTTTCCATGGAAAAATTCGTGTGAAAATGTAACGAATAATTTGGGAAGAGTATTATTTTATTCCGTTAAGTATGTCTAATTTTAATTTTAGTTCGATAATTATATTTATTTTTGTTTAGGTCCAGTAATTTACGAAATTGCTTACTTTTAGTCCTCTAATAGATTTTCGGATAATTTTACTCCTATGAGTGCATATGGAGTAAAATTGCATTTCAAAGTTGTATAGGGGTAAAATTGTCCGAAAATCTGCCAAAGGATTAAAAGTAAGCAATTTCGTAAGTTACTGGATGTAAACAAAAAAGAACATAGTTATCGGACTAAAATTAAAATTAGGCATACTTAGCGGATTAAAATAATACTTTTTCCGAATAATTTTATGTGGAAAAGGCTATTTTTTTTATGAGTGTAGTATAATATTTTTTTTCTCCATAATTTTGATATGATAAATTTAAGACTATATTTGAATTAATGGATTTAGATTTGAGAAAATAAATAAATTTCAAATGATTACATATTAAAAAATTGTAAAATCCCATCGATGAGCCTAGTTTAGTTGGCGAAGTTGAGGCCGTATGACTTTTCCCGCTTTATGTGTGTAATGTTGTTTTTACTAAATAGTAGGTGGTGTTTTTACTGATTACAAGAACGATTGTAATCAATTTATTTCTATTAATAATATTTTATTACTCTTACTTAAAAGAATTTTAAATAAAACGTATTTCAAATTTAAAATCGAATGGCTTGGACTATTTCAAATTTAAAATTATCCAAATAAATTCAAATTATTGATAATCGAATAAACAAACGTACGAGTAAGCAAATGAATATTTACGATTCATGCTTTTGAATTGTTTATTTAAGTTGATTTAAATTAAAAGTTATAAGTATTTCAAACCAATTTCTAGAGCTTATTGGTAAAATTTTAGATATTAATAAGTTGTTCTCCGGACACCCAAATTTTACTTTTTTTTTCTTTTTCGACTTTTAGTTTTGTTTTCAAATAACCCAACTTTCGTCACTGCGTAACTTTCAACTTTTTCTACAATCTATTTTCACCATAAATTCAGAAGCTACTGTAAATACCACATCTAATTATTTAATGCTTATTAATTAGGGTATATGACAGCCACCTCCCCTAATGTTTAAACATAATTACAAATATATTTTTATTATTTTAAAAAATTATAAATTCTCTATAATTTTGACGTTCGTGTAATAATGAGCCTTATTTTCTTAGGTTTTCATCTAATTTTTATGCTAAATAGCCCAAAATACCCTTTCAAATTATAAATTATAATTTTATATACTTTTTAAAATTTTATAAAATATTATTATGAACTAATATTCTCAATAGATTATTTAATTTACCCAACCTCATATTTTTTTTATAATTTTAAAATATTAAAAGAATTAGTAATGGTAAACGAGTATTTTTTTTACCTCACTATCTAAGGAATACATAATTATTCTATCATTTGAGGAGGATATTTATAATTTTTTAAATAATAAGAAAGTATTTATAATTATTTAAATTTTAAAAGAGTTAGCTGTAATTTACTTTTTTTAATTATTAAATAGTATAAAATAGATAGATAACTAATAATTTTAAAAAGAGAGGGAAGAAAAAAGAGGGTGGGTGGGTGGTTTTTGGGGTGGGGTTCTGTTGGTGGGGTGGGGGGGGGGGGGGGTTGAATTTGTCAACAGCGTAGCGTCAAAGGCAAAGTACGGTCTTGTTTGGTTTGCAAGTCCCCGACACCTGATGTGATTGAGATGATCTGACCACAAAAATTCAGATTATTTCAACTGCTTCCATATAAGAATCTATTTTGGTACTATCAAAAATAGCATAATTCTCATAATTTCATATACTACTAATTATATTATTTTTCAAAAAAAAAATTAATTACATAAAAAGATTAAAGCATTATAAAATCTAAGATCTTGTAACATTATAATTGTGATTTTTTTAATATATAAATTTAATAAACATTCTAATTCGTTTTTTAGAAATGAATCAATTTGTATTATATGAGCGCGATTGAATACGGTTACTCTAGAGGTTCATACAAGTCTCTCTCTCTCTTTTTTTTTTTTTTTTTGATTTAGTAACTCTCCTTTCGTTTAATGAGAGAATGGGAAGGGGTATTTATACAAGCTGAGATTTATGTTATTTACGGTAGGTAAGGGTAAAGTACTACTTTATCCTTACATATTCCTGTTACATGGTTGAGATTCATTGACTAAGTTTATTTCAGTAATCTGTTGTGCTATGTTGATTTGATAAGTTTGGCAATGGACCTTCATTTCTAGGTATAGTTTGCTTGCCTTATCTGATGTGATTTATTTCCTTCATCAATAGCCCTCAAATTCCTACAGTTTCATAGAATATTTAGGAATAAATCGTGGTCTCGAGCTCTTCTTCGAGGCTGAGAAAGTTGAGAAAGTTTATTGGAGCTATTAGGGATTTGCCCAGGAGTAATTCAAATTCTCTTGAAATGTTGATAGAATCAAGTTGTCAAGAAAGATTTCTAGCCTCGTTATTGTCTGGAGTGATGATTTTGTGTGTTCTATAGCCCCCGATCCAAGCTTCATTGTAGGACATCCAATGCTCCAAGGCTTAATGCGAGCGTGAGAGTGTGATTGTGAGCACGATTCGCAAATTCATTTTCATCCCTCCATAAGGAAGAGGGGCGAGAGACCTCACTTGCTCCCTCCTTCCCGCGACCTTGTAAGTAGCCATAAGGCAAGGAGGGTCTAGCAAATCACTTAGTCGCATCTTGTCGTGTCATGTTGCACTATGCCCATACTGTGTCGTGCCCTATTATGCATCGTTGCAATGTTGCGTTGTGTCATACTGTGTCGTGCCCTATTATGCATCGTTGCAATGTTGCATTATGTCATACTGTGTCGTGCCCCATTGCGTGTCTACGTGCAAGCCGCTTCCCAATTTCATCGTATGTTATCCAACAACTCACCATTATATATATGAATTTATTTGTCAAGCTTAGTGGAAATATAATGTGCTCCAAAGCACTCCACTTGCTTTCAAATTTCATAGTCGAGGCTTCTCGCCTCTACCTAAATTTTGATCACGCAGCAGAGCTTTCTCCTCAGCCCTCTTATTTCTCACTTTCTTAATTTTATCTCTTGACGTGGTTCATAATTTGTACCAATTCAATGGATGATTTTTGGAGTGAAATAGTAGAATCCACTGGAGAATTGTTTGAGAGTCACTTTGACTTGGGGGTGCCACTTATGACACTTTATGGAGGATATTTTTTATTTTATTTGCTTTTGACTTCGCGGTGTCGTATTTGACACCTTAAGGAAGCCATTTTTTTTTTACTTCGGGGTGTCGCATATGACACATCAAGGAAGTCGTGTTTCTTTGACTTTTGGGTGTTGCATACGACACCTAAGAAATTCGTTTTCTTTCAATTCGGGGTGTCGCTTATGACACCTCAAGAAAGTCATTCTTATCTTGATCTAGTGTTCATCCTGAAATGTTGAATCGCCTTTCCCACAGACTACACCAAATGATGCAGCTTGCTACTCGATCTGCGGCCGTTGTGCGAGGTATTATCGGCTCTACCTTCGTATAAGTCTCACGGATTTATCTTGAAAAGGTGCTTCGCTAAAGAGAGGTAATTTTGGGGCTTATAACACTCAAAATCCTCATCTGCAATCTATATGAAACGCTTGCCTGCATCAATCAAATGATAAAATAAAATTAAATCTATGCTCCAGAAAAGATATATTAATTTGAGAAGAATAAATATTTCATGAGGTAATGAATTTTTTACAAAGTGAAAACAATGATTTTCTCTTATTGTACGGAAAAAAAAGGCAAAAGTAAGAAAAGTTGTATTTCTCGATAAAATCTAGGATTAATTACACTTAAATTTTCTCTAAAAATATAAAAATATACTTTTCTCTAAAATAATTTTGAAATTACACCCCTTCGAAAATTCTTATGTTACACCTTACATCTTTCTGTTGGGGTTTGAATGAAAAATGCTAATGCTAACAAATAAAAAATTTTGCCCCATCATTTCACATTTCTGTATATCTTTTTATACTTATAATGGAATAAGTATAATATCTATATGGAGTGAAGTTAACATTATTACAATTTTTCTCTTATAAGTACAAAATTGCTATATGAAAATGTTAATAAGGGATAAATTGAAAATTTATATGATTATTTTGGCTAATATCAGCATGCTTCATTCAACTTCTAATTAAAAAGGTCAGGTGTTCAGGATGTAAATATTATTTTGGAATTTTTTTGAATAAAATATAATTTTATATTTTTAGAAAGAATTTACGTATAATTAATCTTAAAATTTATATTATTTTTATCACGATGTTTGCAGTTTTGGCAAAAATAAATAAAATTACGAGTGACATATACCCTCCAAATAATAAGAATGACGTCAACTTTTTTACGTGCCTAAACGCGAGCTTACCAAGAATTTTGAATTAATGTGAAATTTATTATTCTAATTATTTAAATATAATTATTATACTATAATTATGATGAATAGTATATTTATTTTATTATAATACTATAATACAAATAAAAATATGTTCACATGCATTTACAATTTAAAGTGCAAACTTACTATCAATAACTATAAATATCAATTTAAATATCATAACTTACTATAAATATGTTAATAGTATAATTATCATTAGGAACACCATTATTGTTAATAAAATCATGGATATATTACAACGAGCTGTACTGAGTCTTTTCATAACTATAAATACCGTATCATTATTTAAAAAATTATAAATATTTTCTAAAATTAAAGGTCGTCTAACAAATACCCTCTCACGATAGTCTAATATAGGGCCGGGGTATTTACCAAATATTTATTAATTGCATCAGAATACTTGTAGTTTTATAGATAACAAGAGGGTATTTATAATTATGACGGACATCAAGAGAACTTATTGTATTAATTAGTCTAGCTCAGATTTTGCTCATGAAAAAGCTTAAATTCAAGCATTTGTCTTTAATAATTGTATTAATAATATGGGTATTATTATAACGAGCTTACATGGAATTTTCATAATTATAAATACCTTTTGTTAGAAAAATAACGAACAAGAAAGACAAAAGTGAATTTCGACTTGAGGTACGAATAAAACACACTTTTCTTAAAGTGATAATTGCTCCCACTATAAGTTGGTACGAGATTTATATGAAAATTCACTTATAGGATACAACAAGCCCTGAAGTCTGCGAATAGCGATTTCGAAGACTTCTATCAAGAAGAACAGGCAGAAAACTTATATATGTGAATACAGAATTCAGGAGATTAAATATGCCATTTGACACTATTTAGTATTTATAGGCATTTTAAATATTTTCTCGAATCATTGCAATGCTTATATTGTAGATTGGTTCACAACCATCGCAATATTTAGGGAAAAGTATTATTTTAGCCCATTAAGTATGCCTAATTTTAATTTTAATCTGATAACTATGTTCATTTTTGTTTAGGTCCAGTAACTTACGAAATTGCTTACTTTTAGTCCTCTTGCAGATTTTCAGACAATTTTACCCCTATGAGTGCATCTGGACTAAAACTGTCTTTCAAAGTTGCATACGGGTAAAATTGTCCGAAAATCTGCCAGATGACTAAAAGTAAGCAATTTCGTAAGTTACTGGACCTAAATAAAAATGGACATAGTTATCGGACTAAAATTAAAATTAAGCATAATTAGCGGACTAAAATAATACTTTTCCCCAATATTTATGCAGAAATACTGTTTATTCTTCTAACCATTGCAATGTCGTTTTGCAGAAAAGGTGTATAACATACAGTCACATTTCTTCCAATTTTTACCGATAAATTCAAAATTCAATTTTACAAATTAAATACAAATGAATTTTAAAAATAAATAAATAAAATTATTTATTTTATTTCAAGCACGAACACATGCAATATGTCCAAGCCAAGTGCCAAGTTTTTATTTATTATATACATATCGATTTTCATTCCCTCTAATTTCCATCTAAGTTCTATTTTAAAATTTAAGGAGATATATTTATTATTTATTTATTTATTCTTTTAATGTGAGAGGTATTTTTATTTACAAGCTATTTTCATCACCTTTTACGTCACGAAAATTTTCAAATACTTTTCTGAAATTAATAACCATCCAATAAATACCCTCATATAATGGGTTGTCACGAGATGATATTTGTTAGACGATTATTAATAATATAAAGGTATGTGTAATTTTTTAAATAATAAGAGAATAATTGTAATTACGATAAATTTTAGGATAGCCCGTTGTAATTTATCCTAATAATTTATAAGATAAATAATTATTATTTTACTATTAATGGAGTTTTCATAAAATAACATTTTAATTTTTTTAGAATATGTCCAAGAAAAAATAGAGAGAGAGAAAAAAGAAAAGGAATTTTTTGGAAATCACTAATACAGCTTTATAGCCTTAAACAGATCATAAAGTCAAGACAGAAATAGGTCAAGAAAATAAAAAATAAAAAAGAAATTATTCTATTCTCCTCAAATTCATTCCAACATACCAAACACGCCCTAATAGTTTTTCAGCCTTCCAATCACTTCTTTAGCCCAAAAGTGAAGAAAAAGTGTTCTTTGAACGTATTCAACTTTTCAAGATTTCTGCTACATTTCAACTTTCAACCTTTGATTTTTGTGAAAAAATAAAAGGAAAAATCGCTATTCTAATTTTAAAAATAAAAATGTCTTTTAAGTTACATTTGTATGGATGGATTTAAATTCACACATTTCAAATCCTTAGTTATAAATTTCGATAATTCCAAATTTAAGACTTTGAAATCATTCAACTTTAGATTGTACCTAAAAAAATACAGCAAGATATTTGGTATACGTGTATATTAAGGGTTTAAGGTCTGTATTACTTTTATTATTCCAAATATATTATCAAAGATGTGTTGTATTATGCAAAATAAGACAATGTTAAGGCCAGACTGGAAAGGGTTTTGGGAGTGACTCTCAGACGTTCAGGTTAGTTTGGAGTTCAAGGTCTCTGAGAAAAAGAGCACGGAGAGTTGGGATAGCAATAGTTGTACCTGATGCAGGAGAGCAGATATTTATACATGCTGGTTTGTTGTACGATCCCATGTGCACCCTTGATCTAAAATATGATCTACGATGTGCAGTAGGTCTTACATATCAGAATTGAACAGTGACAATGAAGGACGCCTGTTGTTGACATTAAGTATGAAAGTCTCCTAAGTATCTTGAGTACTTAGCGAAATAAATATGAGTACAGTTTTTCCAATAAGCTTTTCAAATATACTACTTCTAAAGGTTTCTTGACGACTCTATGTAGTAATTTCTTGATAATAAAGGTCTCTATCAATCTTGAAGGTCCCTAACGTGTCGTTATAAATATCCCCGCATCACCTTATATTTGCACTATATTTTGTGAAAAATTGAGAAATTTCAACTTATTTTGATATGGGGTCATTTTCATTCATTTCTTCAAACTTTTTCCTCAAATCCAAATAATATTGATCCAAATGTAATCTAAGTTTGTATAAAATATAGGGTAAATTACAACGATTTTTCATAAGATTTGACATAATTACAAATACCCACTTCTAGTACGAAAAATTACCAATACCCTCATTGATATTAACAGCGATTCGAGAACCAGCCTAATCCGTTAGAATGATTAGGTTTCCATCTATTTTTTAAAAACTGATAAAAAGATGCCCTTGTAAACTATAATTTATAATTTTACTTACTCTTTTAATTCTTTTTATCTTTTTTATAGACTAAGTTGAAAACTTTTATATATTTTCATCCACCTCATTTGTTTGTGTTTTTATACGTTTTCAAAATTTTGTTATGAAAAAAGAAGAAATACGACAATCATCATGGAGGTACTGATAATATTTCAAATAATAAAGAATAATTTATAATTATATCAAATTTTAAAAATGCTCGTTGTAATTTATCCTAAAATATAAGTAAAAAACATTACCTTGATAAAATTGATGATAGATCTTAGGAATAAAACGAATACCAAAACGTATTTTACGTAATTAAAAATTCAATTTTTTTTTTTTTTTTTGTCTTTTAAAGAAAGGAAAGAACTACTTTGAAGTATTTTCTTTATTAAATTCAGGATGAATTAACCTTGCGTGCCTTAATTGTGTGCGTGGTGTCACTTTGCCTTATAAGCTTTGCCCTCTATATAATTTATTTTACAATTTACTCATCCAAATTCAATAAATATATTAAAATTGCACTCGATATCTATAGTCTATTTTATACAAATTACTCATTTTTTTTAAAAAGGTATACATACACATTCAAAAAACGTCAATATCATTTACACAAATCATTCTTACTTTTTAAAAATTTACACATATACCTATGAAAACGTCAACATTATTACACAAATTATTTTGTTGTCAATGGTGGTTTTTGTAATTACGCGAATGATAATAATGATTTTATAAAGGGATAATCATACTCCCCCCTGAGGTTTTGTGTAATTACACGTAAATCCCCTTAGTTCGAAAAATAATACAGTAAAACCTCTATAAATTAATAACCTTGGGACCATGAAATTTTATTAATTTAGAGAGATAATAATTTATCGATAAATTAATATTTTATTAATTAAAAGAGAGATTTTTTAAATTCAGCAAATTTAGTACATATGTATTGAAAATAAATGAATTCATATATGTTTCATTGATTATATTCATGCATCAATTAATTTTTTATAACTAATTAAATATATTAATGTATAATATCAATTCATTATTTACAATTAACTATAATATTCATAGACACATGTATCAATTCATTGGAATAACTTAAATATACATGTTTACATTAATTCGTTGCACTTAAATAACTATTATACCCAATTAAATATATTCATGCATCATGAATGAAACATATACTACATAAATCTCAATATGATAATAAAATAATTCATAACACCCAACCATGTCTTCTCATCTAAAAGACATTACAAAATCATCCATGAATGATCAAATGCGTAAAGCATTACAGACTTCACATTTTAGTAAATTACCATAATATTTATAATTGTAATATTTATGAATTATTAATTTAGAGTTTTAATGGGACCTAATATTTATAAAGGAATTTTTTAAAAAAATATTATTTTATTATCTTATCGAATTTGATGATTTTTTACAAATGCCCAAGTCGGGACCGGAAGATTTTATTATTTTATAGAGTTTATTAATTTATAGAGTATTAATTTATAGAGGTTTTACTATATCTAGTATCTCTGATGTTTGCTTCTGTCTAATAAATAGGCCACTCTATTAGTCAAATTCACTGAATTTATTGATATTAACAGAAAAATTAAATTGAAAATCGATATTTACCCTCGATTGACTTATTACAGACTTATTACAAATCAAATAAATCTTTTGAAACCACACTACCCTTGTAACGGTGAAGATATATCTTGTCACATAAATTAACGTGCAAAGATGTATAAGGGTATGTTGGTCATAAAAAGATTTATTTGACATGCAATATATCAGTAATAAGTTAATCAGGTCAAATATGAACTTTTAGCCAATTTTTTTATTAATATCATCAAATTCTATGAAATTTTTACTAATGGATGGACTTGTTGGTCAAACGGAACAAACCTCAGAATGTTAGATATAATTTTTCAAACCACATGAAGTTTACGTGTAATTATACCAAATTTTAAAAAAGAAAAATATAATTATCCTTTGTGTAAATAAACCGTAAATTATGAGGTGTACGTATAATTGTCCCTTAAAGTTTATCTGTCCTTAAGAATATAAAGCAACTATTTAGATGAATCCATAATTCTTTTTTATTATTTTGTGGAGTTTATTTAAAAGAATTATCTCATGCCATTTATTATTTTCTACGTATACTTATGTGTCAATCTTTTTTGTTAAATAATTATAACTTTATATCATTATCTCTCAAGCTTTTTCAATAAATATTGAACTATTGTTTGGTTTTATTTTTATTATCAATTTTTTATTTTCAAAAATATATTTATTTGTATGAATTTTGATATTTTTACCGTTATTATCATTTTAATCGTTATTTTTTTCTCTATATATGCATTCATATACAATTTTTTCAATCATTTACTTATTACGTCGACGATATATTCTATTCAGATTGTATTGACATAATATCACCCACAATTATGAATAAATAAAAAAAATCAATTCATGAAAATAAAAAATATTTTATTTGACTCAATTGACAAATAAAAAAATAAAACTATCATTTGTATTAAAATACGATATATATATATATATATATATAAATTTGATATCATTAGTAATATAAAATTTAATTTTGTTAATTAATTAAAATATATTTCAATTCCACACAAGAGTTTATACAAAAATTATATTTTACATTTAACGTTGAAATTTGAAAATAAAAACACAAATAAACAAGTAAATAATTGGTATAGTGAATGCCAATTATTACAGCTAAATTTTAAAAATTTAACCTTGTTCTTAACCAAGGAATTAATTTTTGTAATAAATAATTAGATTAAAAAAAATTAGAATGGAATTTTAACTTTTATCAAAATATGATTTTGGTCGAATTTAATTTTGAATTATTATAAGAAAAATAAGTAAAACAACATAATAAAAGCTACATTTTTACCTAAAACGCAAGTTTAGTCCGTTCGATTACAGAATCAAACGGGCACTATGTACGATAAATGAAATAAAATTAATTGATAAGAATGATATTAGCGCCAATGAGGTTTAGTTGGTGAATTTGAGGCTTCATAGTCAATAGATTATGGGTTTGAGTCCCACCTATGTAGATATTAATCTAATGTTATATTAGTTGTTTGTAACTTAGTTTATTGGAATAGTAATTGTTGGTTAGTTATACGTACTCGATATTGTAATTCGGATATATATTGATTGTTGATAATTAAAAGGGATAATTACACTCGTCGCCCTTGAGATTTAGTGTAATTACACGTAAACCCCATATAATTTGAAAAATTACATCTAATGCCCTTGAGGTATGCTTTCGTATAGTAAATAAATCTTGATGTTAGTCAAAATTCATTAAATTTATTGATATTAATAAAAAAAAATGAATGAAAATAGATATTTATTTTTGATTGACTTATTACTGACTTATTGAAGGTCAAACAATTTTTTTCGAACTAAATTACCCTTATAATGGTAGAAATATATAGCTCCTCACATGCATTAACACGTAATGACGTATGAGTGTAATTTGGTCATAAAAAAATTTATTCAAATTACTATAAATCAGTAGGAACCCAATCTGGGCAAATACAGATCTTTTTTCTGATTTTTTTATTATTATTATAAACAAATTCAATAAATTTTGACTAATGGAGGGATTTATTTGTTAGATAGAAGCAAACATCAATAGAGTATATATAACTTTTGACTAATGGGGGGACTTATTTGTAATTCATTAAAAAAAAAAAAAAAGAGCAGCCAAGACTGACAAGAAACAATGACAAGTAAATAGCAGTAGTAATAATAATAAGACAATATGAGTAAGATTAAATAAGGCTCATTATTTGTTAGTAGGTACACTCTCCCATATAATAAATGCCTTTGCTCTTTGCTAATCCCAAGTTTACAAGGGAGCAACAAGAAGAAGAAGAACATGTAGAATTCCCACCATTTTTGCTTACTCTCTCTCTCTCTCTCTCTCTCTCTCTCTCTCTCAAACATGCTCTCTACTTCAAGCCATAATCGTCTCTAACTGAAATGGGCAGAGCTTCCAAATGGTTCAGAGGCTTGTTGGGCTTCAAGAAGTCCGACCCGAATCCCAATCCGTCTCAGAAGCCACCCCCCAAGAAGAGATGGAGCTTTGCCAAGTCGAACAAGGAAAAAGATCGCCGCAGAGCCCACAACGGCGTTGTTTCCGGCGGAGACAACGATGACGACGCTAGCAAGCGCGCCATTGCGGTGGCCACTGCCACCGCCGCGGTCGCCGAGGCTGCTGTGGTGGCTGCTCAGGCAGCCGCTGCGGTGGTCAGGCTCACAAGCAGTGGAGGGAACACTTCGGCGGTGGGGAGTGGTGGTGGTGGTGGTTTGAACTCTGCGGTTTGCGTTGGTCAAGGTGGAGGCGGTTACGGGTGGCGGGAGGAGCGGGCGGCCGTTACGATCCAGTCTCATTTTCGTGCTTATCTGGTTAGTTTCTGTATATACACAAGTGTGTACATACATGTTATGCTATCGCCATATTTTACATATTCATCCTTCGTTTTCACTTAATTTTCGGAGTATTGATCAGCGATTCACTCTGTGTTGTGGGCCTAAATGAGTTCTAAGTTTTCCTTGTTTGTTTGTTTTTCTTTTTTCTTCGGGTATCCATAATTTTCTAACAGAAGCTGTGGGGCTAAGAACTGAACTGTTAGGCTGAATGAATAGATGGGCAATTTGTTTCCACTCTTTACTCTTGAGCTGTTTGCTGGGTTGTTTTTACGTGTTCGGCGTAAATGCCTTTGTTTGGTATGGTTGTAAAAGAGAAATTCTTGAAGTTATACACCCACAAATGTGTATCTTTTTATTTCTGTATATATGTATAGATCATGAAGTGGTGGGTTATGGTTTCTTGGGGTGGGGGGTGGGGCTATAATGAGGTGATGATGTGGGGTGGGGTCAAAAGCTAGGCTGAAGCCGTGTGGACCAGGGAGAAATCTTGTGTAGTAATTTTGATATCAAGTGCTTATTTCAGTTATCCGTGCAAGTGTTGTGGTTGGGGTGGAGTTTTCGTGTACCTATTGGAATAATCTGTAAATATGTAGTCAAAAGTTGATTGAAATAGTTCAAGTATATGTTAATGGGTTTTGACGTTTTGTCCACAGTTGCTGGACAGGTGATGCTAACTTTCCTTCATCTTATTTTTGATATTGGGTTTGGAAGCTGAAAAGAATGAAAATTTTGGAACTTTCCCTTTTTTTTTTTTGTGTTTTTATTTCCGGTTTTCAGTTTTTTGAACAGAAATTAAAGTGAAAACATGTGGAGAATATTGATTTGACACCATGTTAACACAAAACATAATTTCATTAACTAATCCAAACATATTCTCATTTGAAGCGAAAGTGAAAATACTTGTTTTCCACTTGAAACTGAAAATGAAAACACAAACAATAACTCGAGAAATTGTAGTTGAGCTTGACTAGAAGTTATGTGGTATCGTTCTCTTGATTAAGATGAGACCGTGGTTCACTTTCTTTATTAACTTGAGGGCAAGGACTCAAAGCAGGTGGACTAATCTTTGAGGAATTACCTTGGAAACTTACCTTGTAATTGAAATTAAAGAAGTTCCATGAAGCTTGTTACCTGAAATTTTCAAGTAATTCCCTCTACTATCTTAAGTTATAATTTCTTACGCTTACGCATGGCTATTTGTATAGGATAAGAGGGGACTTTTTGAACTTTTTTAAGCATACTGTTGGTGATGGGTAAAACTACAGTAGTTCCAGGAAAGTTACATCTCAACAAAAAGTTAACTAGGACAGACATCTTTGAGTACCCTTCAAATCTTTGAAGAGGGTTTCTATTCCTTTTAGGATGAAAGGTTGCTATAGTTTGATCTCTTTGTATGCTTTATCAAAGCTTCTTGGGTTAACTTTTTCCTTACCTTTTGAGTGTTGGTGTCTTGTTATATGTCAGGCTTTTACCCTGAGAGGAATTCAAAAGTAATCAAGTGAACTTTTCATGGTTTCGGTGTAATACACATGGCTTCATCATTTAGTGGTGAATCTTTCACTCTAGTTTAATAAAGAGCCATTAAGTGCTTCCTTGTACTAATTCTACCTTACTTGATAGAAACATCGTCATTTTTAATATCTTGGATTTAATTCTGTGATTTGGGTTTCGTCCTTTTTCCGTTTATGACAAAATATGTAGTCAAGACGAGCTTTACGGGCATTGAAAGGATTAGTCAAACTCCAAGCGCTGGTGAGAGGTCACATTTTGAGGAAACACACTGCTGAGATTCTGCGACAGATGCAGGCAATTGCCCGGGTGCAAGCACGAGCTCGGGCTGGGCGAGCTCTGATTTCTGAAGCCCCACATTCGAGCATGAAGTCTGCTCACTTCAACTATGTAGTAAGAGATATAACATTCATTTTCCCTGCTAAGAGTATAATTAAATTCGATGATTGGGTGTCTGAATGCTGGAATATGGAGTAAAGTGAAGGGTGGACCATTCTTGACCCTTTGATTTCTTAGCACTAAAATATATGCAGAGGAAAAAGCTGCAACACTTTTTGACATAAATATGAACATGCCATGTGAAAAGATACTCGTGCGGATCTTTATGGTGGAATTTGCCACACATGCTGCTGCAAGTATATATATAACTTTGGCCTTTTTTTTCACTAGATGAGAGTGTTGAAAAGCTTATAGGTTGTATTGATTGAGGTACTGATGACAGCATAAATTGCTTTGAACTCGTAGGGCCCAACAACCCCTGAGAAATTTGAGCCTACGATACGGGCCAGGAGTACCATGAAGCAGGAGCAGCATATGATGCTCAAGGTTTGTTTTGATCCTTGTCTCGGAAGATTTCTAGTTTGTCGATTCTTGTACCATACACCTCAGCACAAATTGATGCTAAAATGCAGAGAAATGGTTCAAGATTAAATGGCAATTCCATCTATGATCCAGAAAAGTCACAGTTGAGTCGTCATCGAATGGACAGAAGAACAGGTGAAAGATCATGGGAACAAGGATCTTTTACTAGAATCATCCCCATGGACGACGAAAGAACCGACAAGATTCTTGAAGTCGACACTGGGAAACTACACGTCACTCCCAAACATAGAAGCATCTTTCACTCTTCTCATCTAAGCCACAGCTCAGAACAATATTCTCAAAGCTTTTCTACATCAAAGGACTCAACAGCCCGCCATACGACAGCAGTAAGTCCATTATCTGGTGAAGTCCAATCCCTGAACCGTCTTAAGTTTACGCAAGACACAGATGAAAGCCCGTTCTGCACTGCTGATAACAGCCCACAATACTACTCGGCGTCATCCATGGGCGGCAGCTCCAAAAGGGGAGCATTTACCCCTACAAAAAGTGATGGTTCGAGAAGCTATCTAAGTGGTTACTCCGACCACCCAAACTACATGGCTTATACTGAGTCATCAAAAGCTAAAGTGAGGTCCCTCAGTGTCCCAAAACAAAGACCTCAGTACGAGAGATCGAGCTCGATGAATAGATATTCTGTCCATGCATGCGGTGAGTCGAGAACCAACACACAGAAGGTTTCTGCATTGCATGCCAACTTCACCAACAAAGCTTATCCAGGATCTGGCCGCTTGGACAGGCTCGGAATGCCAACTAGAGGAGACATTTCTGGTTTCAGCGGTGGTCATTGGCACAGATATTAGTAACTCGCCTTGCTACTTTCTTTTCGATACAACTGATTATGCTAACTAATGTGGCCGGTTAAGGTTTCTATAGTCTAGGTTACCTTTGTTCTAGTGTTGATGGTGTGGATTAAAGTTTGGTTGGATGCTGAAAATACCACGAAAACTATGTTTTGCTGATGTAAACTGCAAAGGGATTGCATCTGTGCACAGTATACACTATGGCTGATAAACTCTTGATGGCAATGCTGTTTTAGAACATGAACTAAATGCTCAACGAGGTGAAGTTTTTACCAGAACCCGGTTTAGTCACGTTAAACTAATTATATTTCAAGAGCTATAAATGCAATTCTTGTTTGATCATTTTATACAAATCATTGCAACGTAACGTAGTCGCACTAGATTTTGCCAACTATTTTCAAATTAGAATTTCTCATAAACCGGTTGATTCCGATACCAAACATGCATATCAATCTTTGAATATCTTAACTAACATGCATATCAATCTTTAAATATACTCCGTAAGATGTTAACATTAAATATTTCTTCTTTTTAAAAACATAAATTCTTAAATGAAGTGGTCGTTTAATGATACTAATCCAAGTTGGGATCAGAATGAGTACTTTGTTTGATCTTTATTGTAATATGAGTACTATATTGATGAGTAAATTGTTTTGACACACGATGGTTATCAAGAATCTAAATCTTCCAAATTTATTGCGGCCTTATGATCCCATATTTGGGAATATGCTGATAGGGATGGCAAGCTTGTACTACCACCATATTTCTGTTTTTTTGGTTTTGCCCCCCTTCAATTTTGGCTGTTTGATCCAACTTTTATTGTTCATTAAAGCTGTGAATTTGAATTCTTGGGAGAAATTATAGTTTCAGAAGGAACAATAATTTTGGTGTATTTATTGATAAGCCCACCAGCTGTGAATATACAATCATGGAAAATTTCAAATCAAATCAAGTTGGACTGAATTAAATTAGTCATAAGTGTTAGAAGAATAATGAACAAAACATAAGTAAAGTCAATTTTGACTTGAAGTGTGGATAAAGCACACTTCTCTTAAACTGATAATTGCTCCCACTATAAGTTGCTATGGAGTTGATATGATAATTCACTTTTGGGATACAGAAAATTCATTAAAATCTGCGAATAACAATTTCAAGACTTCTATTAAGAACCGACAAAAAACTTATATATGTGAATATAGAATTTAGGGGATAAAATATGTTATTTGACACTTAGTGTTTATAGGCATTTTGAACCTTTTTTTCGAATCATTGCAATGCTTAAATTGCTCATTGGTTCACAACCATTGCAATGTTTGGTAGAAAAGCTGCATAATTCTTTCAAGCATTGTAATGTTTGACATTTTACAGAAAAGGTGCATAACTTCTCAGAAGAAAAGTCACAGTCACATTTCTTGCATTTTTTGTTGGGAAATTTGAAATTAAATTTTTATAAATTAAATAAAAATTAATTTCAAAAATAAATAAGTATAATTATTTATTTTGTTTCAAGCAAGTGCCGAGTGTGTGTATATATATATACATAAACTTATTTTCATTCCCTCCTAATTCTATTTTGAAACTTGAAGAGACATATCTCATTATAAATCATTTTAGATTTATTAATTCTTTCTATGTGGGAGGTATTTTTATTTACAAACTATTTTCATTAATCCCCCACTTAGCTTGTAATATAACGTATTCACAAATATTCAACTGTGTTGACATGTCAATTGAACTTTTTGTTAGTACAAATATTTTAAAGTTAAAATGAAATCAAGATGATCGTAGCTTAAATCGAAATTTAAATTGCTTTAACAAAAAATATCATACGCATGAACATATAGTTTTCTGATCAGTCATTGAAAAACTTTAGCACATATATATGACATTGCTCTCCATCCTAGTGTCATGAACCTTATGTTCATATGAACACTTACTATGTGATTGATCACTTTTCTTGAACTGTGTATCAATATAATAATAAGTATATTACACTTATCATATGATTAATTCAAATCCGTCCAATCGAGGTCAGAGTTTAGAATTTCTCTACAGTCGTTGCCAATATACATAATGTATTATGGTTTTGGTATTTCACATTTTATCCATATTCGAATTTAGATGAGTTTTAAATGAGAGTTGTAAGTATGTTTCTTTTGGTAATTTTCATTTTTAGATCAATGAATAGGTGCGGGGTAAAGTGAAATTTTAGCCCAAATCGAGGTCGGTTGAACTTGAATTAATTGTATGGCAAATGCAACATGCTGTGTGATTGGTGTACAGTTAAGAAAAAGTGACCAATCACATATCAAGTATGATTAGTCACTTGCTCTGTGATTGATTCGATTCAGCCAAACCTAATCCGAATAAGAATTTTTTCGAGGTAAATGGGTTAAATCATTATAGTATTCTCTCGTAATATTAATGATTTAGGTGAAATTCCCGAAATATAATAAGTGATAATATGTTCAAAATATATTATTTAATTACTTTTTAATTAGTAAATCAAGAATAAAATAATAATTGGGTTTACGAACAACCTATTCCGAAACTGAGGTTTAAGTGAAATTTCCAAAAATCAATTGGGCAGATGTAATAAAATTATTTTCAGAGGATCTAAATATAATTAACTCAAAATTATCTTTGATACTATTTTATACTAATACGAAAAAGAAATGAACTTTCCAAACTCGCAAGGTTTGTAACACCATTGCACCAATATTTTTGTTGTGCCAATAATACTTTTAAATTAATTTTTTTTTAAATACTAGCTATTGTGGCATGTCATTTCTGTGTGCATATATAAATAATTTTTCATACTTTAAAAATATTATAAATAAAATTAAAAATATATAAATCAATACATTATATAAAAAAAAATAAGAAAGAAAGAAAAAAAAAACTAATTTATTAATTAATGCAAAATTTAAAAAATTGAATAAGTGAGTTATCTTATTAGTCGAATGACATTTTTTATTTTACAAAAAATTGATACAACGGTGTCATTAATTGTCATTTGTGGGTGTGGATGACTTTTATTTTTTATATTAATATAGGTGATGTGCTTGTTATACCTTTTATTATTATTTATAATATATTTCAAAGTGTGAAAAATTATTTATTATACGCATGCAGGGATAGTATGTCAGGACGACTAGTACTATTATAATGAAAAGATGTGCTGTAGACACAAATTTGATGTTTTTCACACTGCTATATCAGTTTTTTGTAATGTCAAAAATGCCCCTCAATTGATAAAATATTCAACTTTTCAATTTCACATTAATTTAATCCCAATTAAAACATTGAGAGCGTTTGCGCAAACTTCATAAAAAGGCTTTTGGGTAAGAAAAGTACTTTTGAAGTGTTTGAGATGACAACTTCTTTTAAAATTACTAAAAAAGCACTTTTAAGCCAAAAGTTAGAAACACCTTCGGGGGTGCTTATAGCTTCTTTGACTTTTTTATAAATAAATTCAACTATCTTATGGACTATGTAACCCTCACTACAATAATGTCAATTCGATTTTATGCTTTTAATTTATTTTAAAAATTGCTCATCTAAAATTGACGTTAGAATTTTCAAATAGTTTGAATAATTTATCACTAACAAAATTTATAAATTCACATGTTTAATATTTCAAGTGTTTTATATTTTATTTTCCATATTATTGGATATTATTCCTATATCATATAAAAATATAGATTGTATTGCTATGATTAATTGACAAATATAATTTTTTGGCAATCATACATGGTTATTTATTGTACACAAATGAACAATTATTACAAAGTGGAAACATTATTGAATTAAATATTCATTTTTTTCATTAGTATTCAATGTTTTAATAAAATAAATAATAAATATTTATAAAATTAAATATGAGATATATTAATTGAAATAAAATTTATTATTTTTTGAGAAAAATTATTTTTATTAAAAGACAATTGTAAATATCAAATAAACATAGTATCTTTTTAATGCAAGGACAAAACGGTTTTTAATCAATTAAGTTTATTTTAAAAGTGATTCTTTTGCAAATACTATCTAATTTAACTTTTATGTGCTTTTCATTTTTTTGACAAACGCAGGAGCAACGGGCCACGACTGTTAGTAATTTCAAAAGACAAGACATCACTTAGTCATGTCCCAGTAGAAAATTGAACATCCACGCACTCGTAAGTGTAACTTCTGCATAGGCTAATGTGTGTTAGAATTCAAAACCAGACACACACTTCATATATGAATCCATGAGATGAAGGGATAAAAGTAATTTTATTTTCACATATACAGAGCAAAAGTCTGGAGGAATCAATACAAAAACAACCTTAGAATACACATTCTTGATATGTTGAATACAACATCGGCAAACATATCAATATCTATACTTACTATGCATGTACACGAGAAAGCATATGACATGTTAGGACATAAAAATAATGATAATTTTCTATGTCGAAAAACACAAACCGGCAGAGTCAACAAGATGGCAAAAAGTATAGAAACAAAGCATTGAATCGTGTCGAAATTGAAATAGATCAGTTGTTACAGCTCCATCTTGATGTCGGCACACAGCTTAGGAAATGACACCAGCTACATTTGTCGTTTGCGTTTTCTCCCTTAAACAGCATCACCAGTCCCACCGTAAATCTACACAGTTTCAAAGTGTAAGAATAAAATGCACTGTAAGTATCGGTTCATTGTAGTGAAACCAAGAGTTGGTTCCTATTTTAAAAATAACGCTTGATTGTTTGGAAAATTGCTGATATGTATATGAAGGGGTTGTCGGGCAAGATTAACTGGAGACTTACCCGACGATCAACAGAATAGTGGCTGCAATCCAGAAAACGTATTGGTAAACTGTGTACTTGGACTTCAGCCGAGTAGCAGCCGGACGATGGCGGCTTTCCAGCCAACCAAACTGGGGTCGGACCAGTAGTACAAAGCCGAGGAGGAAGCCGGTCAAAAACCCTCCGATATGAGCAAAGTTGTCGACATGTGGAAGAATTCCAACGGCCAGGTTAATTGCGATGATCACAATCAGAGTAAACAGAGCTGCAGCCTGTTGGGATGACATGATTTTAGAAATTCTATTACGAAATTCCATAAGTTTGTCATAAGATGTCCATAAACAAAACACTAAGCATGCTTGGTAGAACGATGTTGATGCGCGTTATACTGAAGATGTTCGCCTCGGAAGTTTGCAATTATGTCGATGTGTTTAATAAAGATAGGGAAGAACGGTTGTAGATGTGTAGCTGCGGACTTTACCTTGTTTGTGTAAATAGTCCAATTGGTGAATAACTCCGACAACATAGCTCCAAGAAGTCCGAACAGAGCACCAGAAGCTCCGACAGAGATGCTCCTTTGAATGAAAAGGGAAGAGAGTATGCTCCCACCAATACCCGACAACAGGTAAATTACCCCGACTCGAACTGCATCGTACAGTTCAGAATAGTATAGGTTAGCGGAAAAGTAAATGAAAAATTGAGAAATAAATGAATGATAAATGCTCCAACGATTTCCACTACAGCATAAACTCCCATGAAGAGAGACTGAAATGGTAGCATAACTAAAATGATATTGGAGATGTGAAGTTTCGCTTCACAAACTAACTCAAAATTCTTACTGAACCCAAACTGCTGCTCTAGGCGAATTCCAATGAACACCAAGCTCAGCATGTTAGCAAGTAAATGAATAACACCAGCATGCAGCCATATACAAGTAATGAGCCTCCAGGATTGATTGTGGTGCACTATCTTGTCCCATTGAAGAGCTCCCAGTTTTTCCAGTCTGCAAAAGCAGATGTGAAATTAGTTATCCTTTCCCGAAGATGCAGATGATACTCTTTAATTTCACGAAACCATTCATGCTAAAACTCGAGCAAACGACCCCAAACACCCCGAGCGCCGTACAAAAATGACAATTAACAGAAACTTAATAGCAATTACATGTTTATATCATTATTATAGAACAATGACCCCTTTTCTTATCACTACGGCTATCCAATCTCCAAACAATGAAAATTTCTTGCAACCATGCAACGGGATGAAATCTTGTGGGGAAGGCTGTAGTAAGCTCTCCAAGAAGATGAGGTGCAGTCGAAGGCTCCTACTTTATACAGATATTGCGCAGAGTCAATTATAAACTTTTCGGTTGGTTTTAAAAGAAAGGAAATGCAATGGTTTGGATAGAGAAGGAAACCAAAAATAGCATGTGTGTGTGTGTGAGAGAGACATATAGGAAACTGTTGTTTCCTTCAGCCTATATACATAATATCTTCGTATTGCGTACATCTGGAGTTTAATATCCTTTACAATCAAATATAGAAGCAGATGTCTGGTACCAGCAGCTCTTCAAACAAAACAAAAAGTCATGAAACGACTTTCCCGTCTATAGTGGAAATGCCATAACATCTACTGCGGACCAAAACTCTTGCGAGCTTTCTGAACATAACTATTGAATATGATCGGCTGAAAGATTTATGTCTTGATTGAAAAATATATGCTATTTATATCATTTGCCAACATTAAATTGCAATCTGGTTCTAAATGTAGGTAAATCTGCATTACTATTTGCATGTCAAAAGGAAAAGAATGTCATTCAATTAGTAGAAAAATCGAAAACATATTTCTGTTAAAGAAAGAACCTTTGACTACTTAAAATATTGGAAACATCAACAGAGAAATAACGACAATTCTATCCATCACACGATACTATACCTTTAAGACAAAGAAAGACCCAAATAAGCGAGAATGGGAATGATGTCGAGGCATAGTAAAAGTTCAAAGTTCAACATCCCAGAAGATCAAATTGAGAATGTTAAAGAAATTGCATATAAGATTAAATCAATCATCCAGTCTGCAAAGCCACTGGTGATTGAATTCGAGTAGACAATGAATGTGTAAATAGAAATTCTTGCATTAGTGAACTTTCAAAATTTGACAGCAAAACCCCCATCTCCTAAAAGTAAGCTCGGGAATCTTAAAAATGTAGTCCTGAATTTGAATGAACAAGAAAGTCAAAAGTCTGTATGAAATCCTAACAAAATTGTCGATGAGATAGTGGAAATATTCAACTTAATATCCTTCTGTTTGAAGTAAAATCATAAGAAATCACAAGTTGCTCATAGGAAGTCCTACTGTCCAATTATCAAGTTAACATCAAACAAATAAAAAATTGTGAAGCTAAACAAGAAAGTCACCTAATCCCAAAACTAAGAAGCCCACGACCAATTCTCAGATCTAAAGAGTCTTAAATTCAACCCCAAACATAAAGCAAAAATCAATCCCAAATCAAGCACAAAAAAGGGCAAGAAATTAACACACAATGTCTCTTCAATAACTCTAAAATTATACACCAAATTCTGAAACAAAGGACCAGAAAAGAATACTGAAATTGGAAAATCCCAGAAAATATTTCTGCTTATCATGATCAGCGTACTGATAAATTTGCCAAAATAGTGGACAGGCAAGACCCACATAATAATTCCCACCCAAAAAAGCATGAAAAATTCAAGAAATCAGCAATCATTAAAAGAGGTAAAGACAGAGACTTTACGTTGAGGAAGAGGGGCCAAAGAGAGGGTTTTCCCTGAGGGGCTGAAAAGAGAGCCTCCCAAGAAACCTCGCCACACAATTCCCTTGAAGCCCATTATGATTCTTGGGACAATTATTGACAAACATGATGACCACAAACATGGCAACGTTTGCCACAACAATCATGGGCACCAGCCATGAAGTCCACTGACTGTCTGAATACCCCATCTCATATGCTCCTCCTGCATAGTAAGTTTGTGGGTAGCTCTGGTTTCTGTTCTTGGGCGCCCCACTACCCCTCTCCACATCTCCATTCCCCATCATTCTTATTTGCACTGTATATCTCTACAATATACCTACTTTGCAGCTATACTATGTATGTATATATATCTATATGTGTGTATGTGTTTAATGGGAAGAGTGGCTTGAGGGGAATGCAAGAACTGGTGTGAGAGAGAGAGAGAGAGAGAGAGAGGTCTGCGACAGTGGTGAATATTTAGAAGACTGCTTTTGAGTTGGCTGTCTTTATCGAATTGGTGCACCATTTGTTTTTGTTTGGTAAGGAAGGAGAGAAGTTACATCTTATGCTTACTTCTAAAAAGCTCTTCATTTTTCATGCGACTTTTGAGAGTCCAATCTTCATAATTATTTTCTCTGCCCCACATTGCAAAAGTTTGGGATCAGTTCATTATTTTTTCCAAATTCTCCGACACAGTCCCATTCTCATAGGTTTCACCTCTTTTATGTATTTACCGTTTGATGAATATATGTTAATCATACTTATATACATATACTGAGGACGCGGTTCATCTTTATAAATTATATTTAATTTTAGTCAGTTTTTTTCTAATTAATTCAATATCTATATTATATATTAAGAACGAGCATGTTTTTGACATCTCTTCCTTTTTCGGTATGTTTTCTTACATTTAATTTATTATTTTTAACTTTTCATCTCATTCTCCACTCCCTGTTAACTACTAATAGTTTTTCTTTTTTAATTTTTATTCATCCTTTTTTTGGTCATATTTTTTTTTATAAATTTAATATTAACGTATTATTTCATATATACTTTATTAGATAATAAAATTTTATAAATATTTTATTTTAAATGATATTTGTAAAAGTTGCACACACATAAAGCGTGCCGCAAATTACCAGTATGTTTTGATTGTTCAAGTACTTAATATCGTCTACATCTATACATTAAAAATGAGTTAAATTTATTTACCATCCTGTGATATAAAAAATATTTAAAAAAAATTTGCTATGAAGAAAAAAATAAAAAAATTATTTATTATATGCACACAGAACGGCGTGCCACAATTAGCATATATATAGATATATTAATTGTTATAGAAATTGTGGCCCAAATGGCCTTTTAAACGGTAGGCCCACCTGGAGGCCCACTAAATCGACCCACCTGGCAGGCCCACCACTCGACCCAACCCAGGTTTCCTACCTATTTAAAACCTAACACTAACCCTAACTCTCTCATTTCTCTCCCCCTCTCTTCTGTGCCGTCTGCTTTCTCTCTCCCTCCCTCTCCCTATTTTCCGACTGATTTTCTTTTCTTTTCTCCACAGCCGAAAATGGTGGTAGCTTTCCAAAGCCAAATCAATGGCTTTTGGAAAGTCACCAAAGCATTCCATTTCCACCGCTTTTTCACTCCTTTAAAAGGGGTTCTTCCCCTCGGCCAAAAGTACCTGGTTCTTCTACCTCTCTAAATCTTTCTCACTCTCTAAAGTTCTGTGTGAACTAAGTGGTAGGTCTCTGTGACCGTGTTTGTGAGAGATCTCCGTGATCTGAAGTTGTGGTGTTGCTCAGTGGTGGTGCAACCGTGATTGTGGGTGCGGTGCCTAGTGACCATGTTCCCTTATTTTGGTTTGGATCTGGCTATTCTGAGCCTATCTCATCTTTAGACTGATTCTTTATTATTTTGTTTATTATCATTATTTGTAATTTGTAATATTGGCCTGTAATTATTTAAAGAGTTTCGTACTCCAATTCTATAATAGTTGGTTAGGTTATTTTGAAAAGAATTACCACAAAGGGGTTGAATCCTCCGTACAGTGGTATCAGAGCCTCGTCTCTGATCCTCGTCTCGCTTTGGTGGTGGTAACCTCTGAAACCCCTCCTTTTAATTTCTGCAATTTTTTTAATATTATATGTGTCGAGTTATTATTTTTGATCTGTGGATTATTACGAACTACTGTTTCGCCGTGGTTCAATCCCCCTAATATCCCACCTGGCCGGATCCTTGAGGTCGTCGGGTATCTGGTCAGGACTTAGGCTGAAAAGCCTCGATTTTTTTGCTTCTATATATTACCTATGGAATCATATCATCTGCTTACCTTTTTTGAATATTTCGTGACTTCTCCTTAGGATCTACTGATATTCTTCTGAAACTGTTACTGTGATCTGTTGAAATCTGCTGTGATAACTCTCTGAAATTATTATTGTGATAATTTTCTGAAAATTAATACTGTGAACTGTTGAAATTACTATTGAAATAATTTTTTCTGAAATTGTTAATTGTGGTTTACTGTCGTGTTAATTCGTTGAACTTGTTGCTACATCTTTTGAGATTATTAATAAAACTGAGATAAGAATTTTTTTTAAAATCTTTTTTTTAAGTGAAAATTAATTTTTTTGAAATTTTGTGAAATACCTTTTTCCTTTTTCAATGACCAAATATAATTTTCAACCCTTTGATGGAAAAAATGACTTTTCTATATGGCAACAAAATATAAGGAATTCTTATTCAATAAAAGGTTTTCAAAGCAATTCACGGTAAATACACAGAAAATGATTAAGAAGATAAGAAATTAGAAAATGATGAATATGCCAATTCTTGAATTATTTTGAACCTATTTGATACAGTTCTTAAAAAAGTAGGAAAACAAAACTCTTCAAAAGAACTTTGGAAAAAATTAGATGATTTATATACAGAAACATTTTTACCAAGTAAACTTTTTCTGTCAGAAAAATTTTTCAGATATAAATTTGATTTGTCTAAGAATATTGATGAAAATCTTGATGATTTCACTAAGTTAATTCAAGATATAAAACACACTGGTGATAAAAGCATAGATGAATACTCTCCCATTGTTTTGCTTAATGTTATTCCTGAAACATACTCTGATGTAAAAGCTACCATTAAATACGGTAGAGATAGTGTGAACTTTGAAACAGTTGTAAATGGTCTAAAAGGTAGAGAGATGGACTTAAAAGCCAATAAACCTAGTCAAAATCAATATGAAGTTAACTTTGTTAGGGGAAAACCAAAATTTAGTAACTCTTGCTTTAGGTACAACAGTAAAACTAGAAGTAGGAGTAAGAGCAGGAGTGGTAGTAGAAGCAAATCTAGAACTAGGAAAAATTCATATAAAGAAGATAAAACAAAAGAAAGACGACGCTATAATTGTGGTATTAAAGGACACTACATTAAAGATTGTAGGAAACCTAAAAGAGAAAATAGGGATAGATTTTATGAAGACAAAGAAAAAGTTAATAATATTTCTGATGAAAATTCTGGTGAAGTGTTTGTGGTATGTGAAGCTAATTCTGTTCACTCTTTAAACAAGTATGAGTGATTAATTGATTCTGGTTGTATTTTTCATATGAGTCCTTTCAAAGAGATTTTTATGAAATTTAGAATTGAACATTCTGGTTTTGTTTCAATGGCTAATGAAAAACGATGTGAAATCAAAGGTCTAGGTGACATTTATTTGAATTTTAAAAAAGGTTATAAGTTAACCTTAAGAAACGTCAGGTACATCCCTGACTTATGTCATAATCTCATTTTTTGTGTTGCTCTCTAAGAAGAGGGTTTAGAGGGCAGGTGGGAAAATGACCTCATGATAATAATGAAAGGTTCATTGATTATTTTTAAGGCTGAACGAAATCATAATTTATATATGTGCACTGTCATGTATGACAACATTACTGCATATGTGTCTGAATGTGATAAAACAACTTTGTGGCATAAAAGACTTGGTCACATAAGTCTAAAAAGACTCGAATTCTTAAGAAAGAAAGGAATTTCAAATGACAAAATTGAAAAACTAGAATTTTGTGACGATTGTGCGATGGGTAAACAACATAGAGTACATTTTCTTGTTTCACCCTCCCCCAACCCATCTATGTCTACATGCATTATATTATGTACATGCAGATGTTTGGGGTCCCTGAAATGTGCCCACTTATGGTGAAAATCGTTATTTCTTGTCTATTATTGATAATTTCTCTAGAAAAGTCTTTGTTTTCTTGATGAAACATAAATATGAAGTTTTCAAAAAATTTGAAAAATGAAAAATTTTGGTAGAAAATCAAGCTGGCAAAAAACTGAAGTCTCTTTGAACTGACAATGGTATTGAATTTTACAATCAAAATTTTTCTGACTTATGTGAAAAATTTAGAATTAAAAGGCACAAGACCAATCCCTATACCCCCAATGAAATGGTGTTGTTGAACTCATGAATCAAACACTGCTTGAAAAGGTTAGATGCTTATTAATAAGTTCTGGTTTACCCAAATCTTTGTGGGGTGAAACTGTTTTAACTGCTGCTCATTTAATTAATGTCTCCTTCTGTGCCTTTATCTGGAAAACTTCTTAATCTGTTTGGTCTGGAAAAGGATTAAATGCATTTTTCGTCCTCTAACTATAGCCCATTCCCATTTTAGTCCTTTATCTATCTAGAATTTGAATTTGATCCTTTATGTATTAAAATTGCTCAATTTCAGTCCTATTTCGACCGGAAAAAAACCAAGTCCGCCGGAAATTGCTTATGTGGACCATTTAAATTGGGGCTCAAACCTCATTGGTTTACATTTTTATGACATGGCATTTTTTGAATTAAAAAAAGAATTACATGGCAGTGACGTGGATAAAGAAGCCAAACACTCTCTCAGCAAATCCCCAAATCAAAACACATCTCAGCAAATCAAAACCCGTCTCCCCCAAATCGAAGAACTCAGCAAACCCTTCCCCCCCAAATCGCCTTCTCTCTCTAAAATTCCTTCAATGTCCGCTGTTACAAGTTCGAACGAGTGTCATTGTGGAAGACCCACAGTGATGCGAACCGCGTGGACGAACGAGAACCCGGGAAGAAGGTTTCACTCATGCCGGCAGTACAAGGTAAGAAAACCCACCTTGGTTTGGAATTTCTCTAAAAAAATTTCTTTTTTGCTGTGTTTAAAGGGTTATTTTTGTGGTTTTCGGCAGAGAGGAGGGTCTAGGTTTTTTGCATGGGAGGATCCCGTAATGTGCCAAAGGGCTAGGGCCATTATTCCAGGTTTGTTGAAAAGAATAAATGGCCTGGAAGCAGAGGTTGAAGTGCTGAGGAAGAGAAACAAGAAAAATAAAAAAATCTTTGTTGGTTTAGCTTTGCTTTTGATGATTTTGTGTTGGTTGTTGAAATAGGTAGGTAAATTTTGTGTTGTTGCTGTTGTAGTAGAAGGAAAATATTCCTTTGCAATTATCGAATGTACAAGTGTATTTGGTTTTGATTTGAAATGATATTTGGTAATGTAAAATTGTAAATGTCTAGTAATTTATTTTCTTCGTATCTCCTGTGTTTTATTTTTCTTGTGAGGCTCAAGTCTTGTATGCAACTTTCTTTTGTTCAGATAGTATTTTCAGATGCTTGGTGGATTGGAACAAAATATGAGAATCCAGAAGAATCACGGCTTCAGTTTCTATAAATTTGCTAAAATGTTTGGAAAATTTGCAACAAAATGCTTGGAACAAGAATGCTTCAGTTTCTGGAAAATTTGCAACAAAATGCTTCAGTTTCTGGAAAATTTGACAATTGAAGTTCCAATACTAAAATTTTATTGACTAAAAAAGTCTATTGTTACTAAAAGACTATGTCACTACACCTGTATAGATTTCTATAAATAGTGGAAGCTGACAATAGAAACACACATATACATTGATAATCGAAAAGGTTTATAGAATTTCATGGATTGAGAACGACACAAGGTTCACAATGATGGGAATTAAGCAACTTTTCATTGTTTCTGCAAACATATGTGCAGAAATAAGAGCAAAAATAAAATCAGCTGTGAACTTTTTGCAATCAGCTGTAGTTACATTAAAAAAGACCAAAAACAACAATTTACAATTGTCAACCTAATGAACTAATCTGGCTTAAATCTAAAAACTTTTGTCCTCCATCTCTGATTATTGCAGTACGGTTTCCTTGTGGTGCTCTTGATGTGTTGGAAAAAACTGGTAATCTTTGGCTGCCAATCATAGGTGGAGGTGCTCGAATTTGAACTCTAGGTTGTAAGGTTAAGTGCTGGTTTGATTGTTGCAGTTGTTGATACATTGATGGACCTTTCTTGTATACTGGAGCTGCTGCAACTTGATATTTTTGTTGTGTGATACATGGATCAACAGTTGGTTCATCCATGGGATCTTCTTCAGGAGGCAAAGGTGGAAGAATGGTAGCACCTTCTGTTTCCTGTTGGTTCATATTGAGTTTGCCATCTTAAGTTCAAAAAAAAAAACTTCAAAAAAACTGTAGAAACTTAAACTTATAGTTGAGTTTGCCATCTGTTTGCCAACTTGAGTTTTTTGTGTTGCTTTCTTCTTTCTCTTGGCATCCTGTTACAGAAGTCACTAAGTAAAAATTTCTTTGCACGCAAAATTTGCTATACTGCCATTCAGAACTGCCTTCAAGTTCCTTTAATGCCGATGTTCTGGCTCTATAAGCCTGATGCCTAGACACATTCACCCTCAACACATTTATTATGTCCACTCTAAATCCCTTCACACATCTCTTCGGATCAGACTTAAACTTCTGCAAGTACTTATCTTTTATCCAATTTGTCTTCACATTTTTTACTTCAAAAATTTGAGGACATGAATGATGGTCCCTCAAGAGGTTTATCTGGAAAGTTTCCACCCTTTACTTTAATTGCATGCATTGTCCATTCACAGTCAGGATTTCCACAGTTTGCATATACCCTCACTTTGTCATTTTTGATGAATTTTAGTGTTCTCTTGGTCTTAATTGCATAAGACTGCAGTGCCTTCTTAAATTCAGCTTTATTGCTGAACATCATCCCCAATTCAAAGGTTGGGTCATAGGTTTCTTCAGGGTTAAATACAGGATAAGAAGGTCCAGTTCCCTCCCCATTTGAGTCCCTATGTTCATTTAGGTCCCCATCATTGTCAACATCTGTTTCTTCATTTTCAAATTCAGAAGATTCACTGCATTCCCCCCAGACTGGTGCCTGTGGCCTATAAACATCATCCTCTTCATTCACTTCTTCCATCTCAAAATCACTATCAACTAACTTCTCATCCCCCTCACCCTCACCAACACCAGCCCCCTCACTAATAGCAACCCCCTCACCCTCACCAACACCAGCCCCCTCACCATCACCAACCTCAATCCCTTCACCACCCTCAAGCCCCTCATCCCCTTCAGCATATTGAACCCCCTTACCCAAAAACTGATAACACTCACTCAATTCAGCACCATCACCACCCTCACCATCACCAACTTCAGCACCCTTAGTCCCCTCACCCACACCCATATCCACATCCACATATATTGACATCTCTCTAGCTTTTTTAAACCTCTTATATTGCCTTTGGAAATCATTGCTATCAATCAACAATTTAAACCCTTTGTTAAGAAGTATATAGAACCTTCTACCCCTTATTATCCCAACACTATCACATATAATATTCAATGTCTCCATACAACACTCTTTAGGCAAAACATAGTCAAATTTACATACACTACCCCCTATGTACTTTCCTTCGGGAACATGTATGGCTACACCATCATAGTGCAAAGAAAGTGTAATAGAACCACTTTTAGGGTCTGTACAATATTTAAGAAAAAAGAAAAGACAATGTCATTCAACAGTAAGAGTAACAGTACGACAGAGCATTATTTTAAACATAAAAATCATAAAAAAATATGGTACCACAAGCAATAAACAATATCTGGAAAGAGACAACACATGCCAACCATATACTAAACAAAAAATATTATGGGACCACACGCAATAAACAACACAAGCAATAAACAACAAAAAGACGGAGGGAAAGCAACAAATAACTCATAAAACAACAAAAAAAAAAACCAACTTTAAAACATAGAAAACTTGCGGTACACAGGTAGAGGCAAGCCCAACTGACGCTCAGGCCGTTTCATCACCATCGTGGACCAGTGTTTCGTCTGATTTTTGAAGGCGATTTGGGGGGGAAGGGTTTGCTGATTTCTTTGATTTGGGGGACATGGGTTTTGATTTGGGGATTTTGGTTTTGATTTGCTGAGACGGGTTTTGATTTGGAGAAGTGTTATGTGTTTTGATTTGGGGATTTGCTGAGAGAGTGTTTGGCTTGCTGATAAAGAAACCATGTAATTATTTTTTTTTAATTCGAAAAATTCCATGTCATAAAAATGTAAACCAATGAGGTTTGAGCCCCAGTTTAAATGGTCCACATAGGCAATTTCCGGCTGACTTGGTTTTTTTCCGGCCAAAATAGGACTGAAATTGAGCAATTTTAATACATAAAGGACCAAATTCAATCCCTAGATAGATAAAGGACTAAAATGGGAATGGGCTATAGTTAGAGGACGAAAAATGCATTTAATCCGTCTGGAAAATAACTTGATATATCTTCTCTACGTGTGTTTGGATGTTCTGCTTTTGTTCATCAAAATTCAGATAAATTAGAACCTAGATCTTTGAAATGTGTTTTTATTGGTTATCCTGAAGGGGTAAAAGGTTATAGACTTTGGGTTCGTAGTCAACCTGGTTTTAAAGTCTTAATTAGTAGGGATGTTACCTTTAATGAAAATGAAATGCCTTGTCTAGATAAAACAAAAATCGAACATAAAGAATCCATTTTTAATAAGGTGGAGGAAAATCTAGAGGATAACCAACAAGGGGAAGGGATAGAAGATAACTTAGAAGAACAAAATGCGAAAAATCCATAAACTACTGAAAATACTAACACTCTTGAAAACTACCAACTAGCTAGAGATAGAAATAGAAGACAAACTAGGATCCCCTCTAAGCTTAGCGACTTTCACATAGCTCTTAACGCTGAAATTACTAAACCTACTAGTGTTGATGAAGCAATAAAATCGGAATAATGGCTAAATGCCATGAATAAGGAAATGAAATCCTTGAAAGATAACAAGACATGGGTTCTAGTTCCCAAACCTAAAGAGTCCTCAATAGTTGACTGTAAATGGATCTTCAAAATTAAGTAAGAAAATCCCATAAAATATAAAGTTAGACTCGTAGCTAAAGGGTTCACTCAAAAGGAAGGAATCAAATTCACTGCACATTATAATTGAGAATTAAAACAAATGGATGTAAAAACTGCATTCTTGCATGGTGATTTGGATGAAAATATTTACATGAATCAACCAATTGGATTTATTGACAATTATAAACCTGATCATGTATGCTTATTAAAAAAAGTCTTTGTATGGTTTAAAACAATCCCCTAGACAGTGGAACAAAAAAAATGATTTATTCATGCATTCCTTGAAATTTAAAAGAAGCCATTATGATCATTGTCTTTACTTCAAGCATGTGGATGACTTACCTATTTTTCTTGTGCTATATGTTGATGATATGCTTATCTATTTTTCTTGTACTATATGTTGATGATATGGTTATTACCAGCCCTAGCCTTCAACTTATAAATTTCTTGCAAAAGGATCTTTATAGAACTTTTGAGATGAAAAATCTTGGTGATGCCAAAAGAATCCTCAAAATGAACATTGCTAGAAATAGAGAAAAATTCACTATATTTTTAAATAAAAAATCCTATATTCGTCCATTTTAAAGAAATTTGCTATGGAAAATTCTGAACCCGCTTCTGTGCCTCTAGCCGCTCATTGCCAATTATGCAAAGATAAAAGCCCCAAAATTGAGATTGAAAAAGCAAAAATGGAAAAAATATCATACTCTAATGTTATTGGATCTATCATATTTTTTATGGTATGCACTACACCTGACATTGCATATACCATTAGCTGTCCCAGTAGATACATGTCTAATCCCGACCCCTCTCATTGGGAAGCATTCAAATGGTTACTTAGATACCTACGTGACTCTGGAAATATTGGTATCATTTTTTCTAAACTCTCTGAAAACATTCGACTTGTTGGATATGTAGACTTTAACTATGCTAATGATAGGGATAGTAGGAAATCCACCACTTCTTATATGTTTACATTTTGTGGCTCATGCATAAGTTGGAAAACCCAACTTCAACATATAGTTGCATTATCTACTACTGAGGCTGAGTATATTACTACCACTAAAGCCTTTAAAGAGGCAATTTGGTTAGATGGTCTAATAAAAGAAATAGATGTCCTTAAAGATAAACTCATAATTTTTTTTATAGCCAATCCTCCATTCAACTATGTAAAAATCCCGTATTTCACGTTAGAACGAAACACATTGATATTAGATACCACTTCATTCGGGACATTGTAGGAAAAAAAAGTCATAAAGTTGGAAAAAATCAAATCTGAAGAAAATCCAGTAGATACGAGTACTAAGTGCTTACCTATAGAAAAATTCATCACTTGTTTGAAAATTTTAAATCTGTTTTTTGACTAACATAAGTGTTGTCAAAGCTTCGTTCTAAATTGCAGGAACACCCAAGGCGAATTATTGGTTGTGATGATACGCCAGTTCCAATTAACTTTGGACCTCATTCCCTCATGGATCTTTAGTCCAAGTTGGAGTTTGTTATAAATATTGTGGCCTAAATGACCTTTTAAATGATAGGCCCACTAAACCGACCCACCTGGCAGGCCCACTACCCGACTCGATCTACCACCCGACCTGACCCAGGTTCCCTACCTATTTAAAACCTAACCCTAATCCTAACTCTCTCATTTCTCTCCCCCTCTCTTCTGCGCCGTCTGCTCTCTCTCCCTATTTTTCAACTATTTTTCTTTCCTTTTCTCCACCGCTGGAAATGATGGTGGCTTTCTAAAGCCAACTCAATGGCTTTTGGGACGCCACCAAAGCATTCCATTTCCACCGCTTTTTCACCCCTTTAAAAGGGGTTTTTCCCCTCGACCAAAAGTAACAGTTCTTCTACCTCTCTAAATCTTTCTCACTCTCTAAAAAGTTCTGTGTGAACTAAGTGGTGGGTCTCTGTAACCGTATTTGTGAGAGATCTCCGTGATCGGAAGTTGTGGTGTTGTTCGGTGATGGTGCAACCGTGGGTCGGTTATTTGTAGTGCGGTGCCTAGTGACCGTGTTCCATTATTTTGGTTTGGATCTGGATATTTTGAGCTTATCTCATCTTTACAATGTTATTCTTCATCATTTTGTTTATTATTATTATTATTTGTGATCTGTAATATTGGCCTGTAATTATTTAAGGAGTTTCGTACTCCATTTCTGTAATAGTTGGTTAGGTTATTCTGAAAAGAATTACCACGAAGGGGTTGAATCCTCCCTACATTAATTCAAGGGGAAAAATATAATTTATCTCTGGAATATGAGAAATGATCTGGAAAAATAATAATAGCAAATTATCTCCCGCATTTTCAAAAGCGAAGCCGATTACCTCCTATCTAAACATTGATAAAAGAGTAATTTGCTTTATTTTTTAAGATACAGAGGATAATTTGTTTTTTTTTTTTTTTCACAAATTTTTTTTTACTCATTTCATATATCACCAAGAGCAAAATTACATTTAACCTTTAATTCTACTAATTCTATGACAATACAATATTAAGTTATGCATTGTTTAATAACGTATATATGTTGTCTGATGTGTAAGTACCCATGCATCACTTTTATTACACACTTCATGTATTTCAGGCTAAATTACCTTTTTGGTCTCATAAAAAAGGTATATTTTTTTATTAGTCCCATATTTTACGAAATTTTTGTTTTGGTTCCATTGTGATAAAAAAAGTTTTCAAGTTAGTCTCCCGCAACTTTTATTGCCAACTTTTAACGGCAAAAGTGGTCAAACGTAATTCCACTAACATTTGACCACTTCTACGTTAAAAATTAACGGTAAAAATTACAAAAGGTTAATTTAAAAACTTCTTTTAATAAAGTGGGATCAAAATAAAAATCCCGTAAAATATGGGACTAATAAAAAAATACGCCTTCGTTATACGACCAAAAAAATAATTTAACCTGTGTTTTAATATGAAAATTGTGTTGGTGGATTACTTGTATACATGACTAATTGATCTACATACCTGTTTCGGGCAAAGGTGTAAGAACCCATGCCTCACAACTGCTCTTTATTATAAGAATATATGTTCAGTTTTTACAGTTAATCTAGGTTTTGTGGTAGATAAATGTTTGTGAATAATCATGTATGCATGGCGTGGTTCTTGATATTTATTTCGGTTCACATCGCTGAAAATTGTTATATTAAATTTAAGTTCTTAAATAATTTTGTATATATATCTAATTTTATATAACAATATAAAAAAATAAAAAATTAATTAAATATATTATTGTTTGTATTTATATAATTAATCTTAGATAAAAAAAATTATGTTAAAATACCTAAATTTTACATATATTACTTCTTAAAAGAATAAATAAAGCAAAAACAGAAATTTATGCTAAATGAATTATAAGAAAGACAACTAAAGAAAATAGAAAGATGGAGTGATGAAGAGAAAAATCGATTTAAAATAGTTTTGAATTAATTGTCAATATCTTCCATCAATTTGAACATAAAAAGATGCATAAATTATTATGAATAAGAAAATAATATAAAATGCAGTATAAGGACTTATTTGATTGTACATAAAATAAATATATGAGAAATTTACGTCCATTATTTAGTGTTTTGCTAAAATTCATACAAAGCTTTTTTTCTCCATTATTTAGTGTTTAAACAATCATATCCTATTATACGAATATTTAGGTTTAAAAAATTTAAATATGTATCATGTTAATAAAAACTTTGATTGAAATTAAACTAAATTTGTAATACCAAATACTCGAGAAAATAAAATAGGGAAAAATATAAGCAACCCCCTTGTGATATTGTAAATGAGCAAATTATCCTCTTATGAAAAAACAAATAGCGATTTACTTCCCTATATTTTTTTAAATACAACTATTACCCCTCTATGATTTTTAAAATGAAGCAATTTACCTCCCTATATAAGAAGGTAAATCGCTTCATTTTAAAAAGTATAGGGGGTAAATTGCTATATTTCTTCCATAGAGGGGTAATATGCTCATTTTTAATATCACAGGAGGATAAATTGCTATTCACCCAAATAAAATATATTAAGTTTGACGAGGCAGGCTGGGTCCAAGTTTTTGAAGAGGCGGGGTGGGGTATGGGTCCAAAAATTTTTATTTGAGACGGGTCTTGGGTCCGAGCGTGCATTATGTGTACTAAGCAAAATGAGTTATAATAGTAGAAAAAAACGACACTAATTAATTAGTTAGAAAATTGGTATTAGAAAATGAATTTGAGTATTATTAATTGCTAATTACGTAGCACACAAAAGTATATGTGTAAGATAATTTTGATATATAATATTAGTAATTGTAAAAGATGAAGAAGAAAGAAAGAAAATCTCATCTTCAGCTGCTAAACACTTGGAACCTGAAGCTCAGTTTGAAGAGAAGAACAGTGTTTAAAGGATGGCTTGTCGCATTTCTCCTCTCACGATTTATTAGCACTATTAAGTGAAAATACGTTTTTCTATGTAATTCTTATGTAATCGTGTTTTTCTTAAAATCTTTACATGGTATCAGAGCCATCATTAATGGTCCTTAATTCTTTTTCGCTATAAACACCTGTTTCAGAATTTACAACTTCAAGCAAATACCATGGCAGAAGATGCAGAAATTCTTAAGTTGCAGTCGAATGACAATCCAGGGATGAGCCTGGTTACCACACTATTGGACGGGACTAATTTTCTTTCATGGAGCAGATCTATTAAGATAGTCCTAGGGGCTAAAATGAAACTAAGTTTCATTAACGGTGAAGGTATTAAACCTGCAGAAGACAGCAAGGATCTTGAACAGTGGATGCGAGCAGATTATATGGTAACATCTTGGATATTGAATTCAATATCCAAGGAAATCGTTGAAAGCTTCTTGTACACAAACACGGCTAGGGAGTTGTGGGAAAAATTGGAGACCAGATTTGGGCAAAGCAATGGCCCTATGGTGTATCAATTAAAAAGAGAAATGGTGTCAATATCTCAAGGATCCTTGACCATCTCTGCCTATTTTTCAAAGCTCAAAAGATTATGGGATGAGTTGGCTTGTATCACTCCTACTCCAAAATGTAGTTGTGGTGCAGTCAAAGAAATTGCAGAACTAAGAATGGCGGATCAACTCATGCAATTCTTGATGGGATTGCATGAGACATATGACCAAGCAAGAAATCAAATCTTGATGATGGATCCTCTTCCCAATGTGAGCAAGGCGTATTCCGTGCTACTTAGAGTTGAAAGACAGAAAGAAGTGAATGCAAGAAATGTCGATACACCTCAAAATGCAGCAATGCAAGTGACAAGATGGAATGAAAGACAGAAAACATTCCAGAAAAGGAAAATTGCAGCAGATAAGAAATTGCAGGTTTGCAAAGAATGTGGTAAGAATGGACATACCAAGGATGTTTGTTTTGAAATCTACGGTTTTCCTGATTGATATAAAACCTTGATCGAGCAAAGGAAAAATAATGCGACAACAAGCAATAAAGCATCAATTGCTGCAGAATCAAAGGAATCTGCACACAATGTAATCAATGAGAAGTCTGTCTCAGAATTGATCAGAACAGAACTATACAAGTACTTTGGAGGTGTGGAGCATCAGATTCCAAAACCAACAGATACATCTGCAGTTGAATTCTCGGGTAAGTATGTCAGTAACGCTGTTATTAATAACTGGTGTTCAGATATGTGGATTATAGACAGTGGTGCTACCACACACATGTCTAATAATCCAACCTTATTTGTTGAATCCAAACCTCACAAAACTAATGCCTCAATTCTTCTTGCAGATGGTACTAAACATAGCATTATTAAAACTGATAACCTACTGCTTTTTAACAAAATATATCTCCAAGATGTGCTTTATGTACCTGACTTGAGTTTCAATTTATTATCTGTTAGCAAATTATGCTCTAATTCTGACATTAGATTCAAATTCTACCCTAATCATTGTGTTATGCAGGACCACAAGACTAAACAAGTGGTTGGAGTAGGAAGCTTAGTAGGAAAGCTGTATATCCTCAATAAGGAATCTGTAGAACAGAATTACATAGATAGAATGATAGGATTTAATACTGAATTTGGTCTGATTGCTTCTAATGTAGCATTAGAAACCTGGCAGAAAAGACTTGGTCATACTTCTAGTAGTGTAATGCAACATACTGGATTAGTAAAGGACAATAAAATTCAGTCATTACATTGTGATATCTGTCCCCAGGCAAAACAACAAAGAATGCCTTTTCCTTTAAGTGATTCATATTCTCAAAATGAATTTGATTTGTTACATGTTGATTTATGGGGGCCTTACAATCAATAGTTAATATCAAAGTGTACATATTTTTTAACCATCGTAGATGATCATACTAGGTGTACGTGGACCTTTTTAATGCAATACAAGTCACAAACAGTAGATATCTTAATAGATTTTCATAAAATGGTATTAACACAATTTAACAAGAAAATTAAAACCAAAAGAACTGATAATGGCACTGAATTTAAGGGAGACCAATGTCAAAAAAAATTTAAGAAAGAAGGCATAATTCATCAAACTACATGTGTCTACACTCCACAACAAAATGGAGTTGTAGAGAGGAAACACAAACACTTATTAGAAGTTGCTAGAGCATTGATGTTTCAATCAAATTTGCCTAAAATGTTTTGGACGGATGCCATATTAACTGCTACATACATCATTAATAGGTTACCCACACCTACTTTAAAATGGATAACTCCTTATGAAGCACTCCATAAGAAACCTGTTAACTATAGTCACTTTAAAATCTTTGGATGTTTATGTTATGCTACAAACACTCTCCCTAATAAATCTAAGTTTGACCCTAGAGCTTCAAAGTGCATATTTATCGGATATGCTCATAATCAAAGAGGATATAAGCTATATGACATTAACAAAAGAAATGTAATAGTATCAAGAGATGTCACTTTTCAAGAACACATTTTTCCTTATGTAGGACAGCAAGATGATCCCATCACATGTTCCCTTCCAATTTTTACTACTGAAATTGATAATGAAACCATAGAACCTGATGGAAATGAAGAAGAACAAGACATAGAAATTTCAGTAAACTTAGAGACTCCACAGCAGGAGAATGATATCAACCTTCAACCTAGGCAAAATGTAGAACTTAGGAGATCTACTAGGACTACTACTAGACCAACCAAATTTCAGGATTTTATTTGCTCTCAAATATCTCAAGATATGGATATACCTGTTGCTGTGCACTCTGTTGATATGCATTCATGCTTTATTATTGCATCTTCACATGATAGAGAACCTAGAACTTACAATCAGGCTATTCAAAGAAAAGATGAAGAGAGGCAATGAATTCTGAGTTAGAAGCTTTACAGAAAAATCAAACTTGGGAAGTTACATTGTTACCTCATAATAAGAAAGCAATAGGTTGTAAATTGATATACAAGCTTAAACTTAATTAAAATGAAAAAAAGAAAAAGAAAAGCTAATTAGTAAAATAGTTATTGACAAATCATGACACTGAAAAGGTGCTCCTCAATCATACGTAGTATAGATCATTTTAATTAATAAGTATAAATAACTTAGTGAGAAGGTTTTGGTAACATCAAACTTATCCAAAATAAAAAAGAAAAGAAAAAATATTATTTTTAAAAAATATATATATCAATATTTTTAATCAAATAACAAACAATTACATCAATAATTTTAAATCAATCAATAAATTTAAAGTAAATAAAAACATATATTATTATTATTATTATGATTATGGGTGAATAGTAATTTATCCCCCTGTGATATTGAAAATGAGCACACTACCCCCTATAAAAAAATATAGTAATTTACCCCCCTGTGATATTGAAAATGAGTACACTATCCTTGTACAGGGAGGTAAATTGCTTCATTTTAAAAATCATAGGGGGATAAATTATTGTATTTTAAAAAATACAAGAAGATAAATTGCTATTTGTTTTTTCATAAGAAGGTAATTTGCTCACTTGCGATATCACAAGAGAATTGCTTGCATTTTTTCGTTATTATTATTATTATTAAAAGTAGACTGACTACATGGTACAATTCAAATTCATAATCTTTCAGGGTGAAATTCCAAACAAAAGAGATGGTTAAAAAGGTTTGAGTTTATGTTGTAGGAAGTAGCATTGGCAACAAGATGAAGAATGTTCTTTAGATGTCTGCAACTCAATTGCGTTACTTCTAAGGCAATGGAGTACACAATTAAGTATTATAGATAAATAAGACTTATCTGTTGTTTTGAAAATAACATTTGATATTTTTTGTTGGGAGTATGAGAAATTAGATTTTTTAGGCTTGTCGAAAATTGTATTTTGGAAATAATATTTGCTTTATTTTTTATTTTTTAATTTCTTTAGGAGTTTATGACAATAATTACAATTAAGGGTGGCAGTGCGGCAAGCATCAGGCAGGTCTGGGTGGATTTGGACCTACCTCATCAAATTTAGAATGGACCCGAGATTCGCCCTGAAGTTTATTCTACTCACATCCCGGAGTGAAGAAGAATTAGGTCAAAGTGACGAGAAAGGAAAAAAATAATATATATATACATACCCATATATTAAAGTAATCAATAGGGGTGGGTTTCAGGACCGGTCCTTATGGACCCACTACCAGCTCCAGCCTTCATTTTTTTGGATCTAATGAGGCGGGTTTGAGATGTTTTTTTTAGAATTTGGGTCCAATTGCTACCCTAACAATACCTATCTTCTTCTTTTCGGCTAAATTACCTTTTTTATCCCACAGAGAAGGGACTTTTCCCTTTTACTCTCACATGCTTTACGCAATTTGTGTATTGGTCCTTTTTTCAAGAAAAAAATTTTAATTTAGTCCCAAACTCCATTCATCATCAAGTTTAAACAGAAAAATACACAATCTGTTAAGTGGCTGTTATCGTTGGAGGAAAATGTTACACCCGTGCACCTCATGTGAGTCGCAATTGAAATCTAGCCTCACATTAGCGACTGATCATTTTGCCCCATGTGAAGCCTAAAATTTCATAAGTCAGTTTCTCCCAAATCACTTGAGTATGCTGGCTTTTAAAGAAAAACACAATAAATCAAGTGAAGTCAGTGAACATTCAAAAATATGGGGTGGTGTCCTTGCCACTCAGCCATCTCATCAAGTTGGAAAATCCTAATTATGGTATGTGTTGATTTTCTATGTCTAATAATTTTATTTTTTTGGAGCTTTTATCTTTTTTTCTACTTGTAAAGATAATGCCTAGATTTGGTATGAAACTGGGTTTGATTTTTGTAATATTTGTTCTCGAGCGAAAATGTCTTTTCGAATTTATATTTGTCCACAAAGTACGTAACTACACAACCTCTTCACAAAAGCAATTTATTGTTCTCATTTCAGACATTTTCTTTTTCAGCCAAGCAAGCAAATAATAGAACAAAGAAAAAAAATGAAAGATTTTTCTTCATGTTGTTGCACAACGGAAACACACCCTCTTAGAGAGGCTTGCCATTTCTTGACGTCAATTTCTGCCTTAAAAAAGGTCAAAAAAGTATATTTCACATGCAACAATTAAAATAAACAGATTGTCCATTCTCTCATTTAAACTTTACGATAAATAGGGTTTGAGATTCAGTTGGAAACTTTTCTTTAAAAATGGGAAGCGAATATCACGTAAAACATGAGACTAAAAGGGAAAAATCCCTCTTTATCGGACTAAAAAGATAATTTAGTCTTCTCCTTTACACTACTTTTATACTTACAATCTATTAAAATTCACTTTTGACTTGCAACAAATAATAGTTATGTTTACCATAAGTTAATTCAGGTCCATGATGCTGATGCAGCAGATCAGCAGCCTCGGCAAAGTCAGGGGCTTAGTCCTTCATCATGCCAATCAGTAGCAGCCGGTCCAATAGAATCCAGGCCTTCATCAGGGGAGCCGGTCCAAAGTCTATGTACATCCTTGAATTTTATGTGGTTTGGATAAATTGTAGATAAGGCCCTAGAGAACTTTTTTGTTGGATATGATAAGTTAAGGGATAGTTTTATTTTTGGAACCTTAATTTTACCTATGATTTAATTTTGATACCCAATATTCCTGGCCCATAAGTCTTGGTATCTGACGTTTCTATTTTTCATTATTGTTGCTACTCACTGTTAGTTTGACCGTGAAAATCAACGGTCAAAACCCAATTTGGAGGGAAAAAAAGTGGGGTTTCATCAATAAAAAAGTATGTTTAGCTGTCTTAGTGTTCGCTACAGAAGAATTGAGAAAAAATTAATAAAAATCGAAAGGAACAGAGAGAAATCATTCTTCTCTCAAATTCGAGTAAAGGTTCATCTAGTGAGAATGATTATTTGAAAAAATGTATTGTAAGTGTACAATCGAGCAGCCGTTGAAGACTTCTTGGACCAAAATAGATCGTGAGAAGAAGGTTTTGGATATGTCCATTGAAGACTTCTTTATTTTGTTGTTATTATAAATAGCCACAACTTAAAAATCATGATAAATCGATATAACAATCATGATCAAACAATATTCATATAAAAATTTAAAGTTTTTCTACTGTTAATTAATATTTATCATAATTTTTAGCTGGCCAAAATATTTATTATAGTTTTAGCTATAACTAATATTTTGACCTTACTTTAAAAAACAACGACTAATGCAGAGCCGTAATTAATTTTTATTTGTCACTTTTTTTTTTCCTTGTTTTAGTCATGTAATTATTTATAGCCAAAAATTATATTTTCTAGTGTCAATCATTTTTTGGTTTAAAAGTGATTGCACAATTTTTTTAGAATATTGAAAAGTATTAAAATAAATCCCTTTATAAAATAAACAAGAAAAACACTCATGAAAAATTAAAATTCAGAAGCATTTATCATATTCACCCTGAATAGAGTCAACCCAAATTATGAAAGAGTTAAAGAACGAATACATATGCACCGTTTATTTTGATGTATGAATCCGTATAAAAAGATTAGTATAGATTAATACAATGTTTATTTTGATATATGGGGGTCCGATATAAAATCAAGGTTTTGTAGTAATTACGATTACGTTTAAATAACTAATACCACTTATGGAAGTGGTATAAAATGGTCCAAAACTTGCACCAAAAGGTAAATGACTATTATACCCTTGGAGTTTTACTAAATAATAATAATAATAATAATAATAATAATTTATTGTCTATTACATTTTGTAACAAGGCCCAAGAGGTAATTTTTCTACTAAAAATATGTGAATCTATCAAAGTAAACATTTGATAGGATTTATCCGATTTCGGTAATACATGTAAGTAAGCACCTCACAATTTATATAGAATTTTTTATCATCTATGTAGTTAAAGATAATCCCATCACGCATTTAATCCGATACCAAAATAAATGGAGGCTTAGTGTACAAGTCCAAGTATTTTAATCCATGATTGGTATACATATCTTAGAATTTAGAAACGAAAAAAATTGTACTATCAATCACTAGTCAGTTGGCCTGGGGTAAATTGATTGTTGTTGACGTACTCGCCAACGTGTTGATCAACTAGAAAAAGATTTACTATTAGCTATAATATTAATGACTATATCAAATAAATTATAGTAAATAACTATTATTAAATATAGTTAAATAAAATCGATGCAAAAAATTATTTTTTTCACCTTGAAAAAGTTATTTGTTACAACTATGAACCATGGTAAAAATATTTGTTATGGCTTTTAATTATGATAATTTTTGAAGCCACTCCCACAAAAATCCCGATCGAATAACTATTTATTACAACTGTTTATTATTAACCATGACACTAGTCATAATTAAAAGTTATATTTCTTGTAGTGATCAAACTATCAAACACCTCAAATAGTGTATCAATTTTTCAGATATGGTTGGAGTAAGGCATCAAGCTCAGGAGCATTGGATGTTCTCGATGATATTTTAGGTTGTTCTTTATTTTGACTGTCCAACGTTTCTTCAGCACCAACACCATTCATCATCATCATTTGGATAAAAACATTGTTTTATGAAGGCGTTGAATTCCTCAGTATCAGCATCATTTGGATGGAGATATTCTTTTACGAAGGCATCCAATTCCTTAGCATCGCTGACTTCATTATTGTAGATTAATGATGAAATGCCCGCAACAAATCTTTTATTGTGATTGTTCACGCTAAGGATCTCGTCGTCATAAAAATTTTGTTGCTCATTCTTCGAGTCTTTTTCCGTGCTTTCATCTTATATTTTTGTAGAGCTTGCACATACCCAACCTAAGGCACAATTTGTTAATTTCTGTTAACCCATATCTCTTGAATCTTATTAGATAGATCTGCTACTACATTCAGGATTCGTATACTTATAATTTGGTTAAATGGTAAATGGGACCTTAATGAATTTTTTTGCTGGATACAGAATTAAAAAAAAATCACAAAGTTCATACAAATCTATTTTATATTTGCAAATAGAAACAAAAAATGAATGATCATGTTGTACTCAGAGTAAGCAAGAGAGAAGCGCAAGGGATTGACTGGGTGAGATGACATGAAGGGCCAATGATATACTTAAGTCTCAGCACAACTATGTTGTATTTTTCGATTAGATTCAAGGAATCTGAGCTTTTAGGGTTTTCTATTCAAGTTCAAGTTTGAACTGCTCGCAAGTAGAAAATGATTACTCTTCTACTAGAGTGATGCTTTTGAGATAAAAATGAAAATATATAAAATTTTTTAAAATGAGGTTACGTGTGAAAATTTTATATGCATATCAAGTACACTACATACTTTTTGCCCCCACTTTACTTCCAGCCACATGGACTGGAGTCTAATTTATAATCTAGACTAATCGACCTCAATCAAGGGCTCGATTGATAACTGTCGAACTGATATCATACAATAAAAATGATGGATCGAGCTAGTTTTCTAGCCCGATCCACCTTTGTTACTCAATATAAACAACCCCTTAGAATATGCGTAGATATTTATAATTATATAAAAATTTTAATACTTGAAATTGGGATGTAAAAAGACTTGGTTGATGAAAGAATAGTAGAGACTCTTTGTAGGAAAATTGACCACTACTCAAATTATTTTTTTAACTTGGTTCCATTACAAATGAGGATCACCCTTTATTTATAGTAGTCACCCAATCAAATCAACGGTGTATACTAATTTCATCCAAAGATTAGAATAGAGGCTCTTTGAATTTCTCCACATTGATATTTTTCTAACTCTAAGTATAAGAATCTTCCAAAACAGTTATCTTTTATCAATAGGTATTTTCTTATATGACTTCTAGAAGCTTTCTACAAATTATCTTCCTTTTCTAATTTTAGTGTCTAGAATTATAATTATGAAAAATATATTTATTTTAACTCTTCCTAAGTAGACTTTTCAATCAACTTATATTAGGAATTTATTTAAATAATGTAAAATTTTAAAAAATTATATGTAATTGCTGCAAAAGATATTTTTGTAAAATATGTGTGAAATCATGCTCAAAGAGCGTAATTTTTTGCATAAAGAAAAGAAAAAATAAAATCAGAAAAGTCTTTTAGATATAAACTTGACTTGTCTAAAAATATTGATGAAAATTTAGATGATTTCACTAAGTTAATTCAAGATATAAAACACATGGGTGATAAAAATATAGATAAAATACTCTCCCATAGTGTTACTTAATGTTATTCCTGAAACCTATTCTGATCTAAAAGCGGCCATAAAATACTGTAAGGATAGTGTAAACCTTGAAACTGTCGTAAATGGTTTAAAAAGTAAGGAGATGGACTTAAAAACAAATAAACCTAGTCAAAACCAACATGAGGTTAATGTTGTTAGGGGAAGACCGAAATTTAGAAACTTTAGCCTTAGGTACAACAATAGAAGTAGAAGTAAAAGTAGGAGTGGTAGCAGAAGCAAATCCAGAACTAGGGAGGATTCGTATAAAGAAGATGAAACAAGAGAAAGACGTTATAACTGTGGAATTAAAGGGCATTACATTAAAGATTGTAAAAAACCCAAAAGAGAAAATAAAAAAAAATATTATGAAGATAAAGAAAAAGTTAATAATGTTTCTGATGACAATCTGGTGAAGTGTTTGTGGTATGTAGGGGTGGCAACGAGTCGAGCTTGATTTTGTAATTTCAAGCTCGAGCTCGATACTGTAATTTTGAGCTCGAGCTCGAGCTCGAGTTGATTTGTTTTTTTTTTTTGCTTTTTTGTTTATTATTATTATTATTATTATTATTATTATTATTAGATTAAATAATGAAAATCATCAATTTTTTACATAAATTTATAAGTAATAAAATAGATTGTATAATGCACACTATATTATTATTATTATTAGATTAAATAATGAGAATCACCAATTTTTTATATAAATTTATAAGTAACAAAATAGATTGTATAATGTGTACTATATTATAAATATACCAAAATATAGTATAAAATTTTAATTTATTGTTATAAATATAAACTACTGATTAGTTTAGTAGTAATATAATTAGTAAAATGTACAAAAAAAAAATCATACTGAACAGTTTAAAATTATAGAAAAGTATCAATTATCTGAAATAATGCAATTGAAATACATAAAAATATTTTATAGTTGAGATTAATATATGTTCACAATCTGCAGTAAATTTATATATTTATAAATGTTAGTATTACATTGATGTAACTATCATCTTACATTATTGAAAAACATGGGTTAATCAGACCATTAAAATTCAGATCAGACTGTTAGATATGATCAAACTTACAAAAAAATATATTTGGTAAAGTTTTAGATTTATTGTATATATGGATGTAAAGATATCGTACTCGAAACATAACAGAACCATTCCGGAGTGTTTTGAAGGATGTAAGTATAGAGCATTCTTCTCAAGTTGTACGGATCGGGGTTCCCGGTTCAAATCCGCCATCACGTGGCAGCAGCAAACGATGTATGGGTGGTGGTTCCGGTGTTGTATTCAGAGTCCTTCACGAAAAAGGCTTTGATACCATATTGAATTTCATATATTCAAAGAAGGAAGAATACAGAGAGCAAGCCATTGTAGAGAAAATTCTCCTCTAGTTTTATGTAATATGTTCATCATATGATGGTATACAAGGGATTAAATATACAATGGGCGTAACTAACCCAACTAACTAACCAAATTTGTTACATAAAAGAAAAAAAAAAAAAAAAAAGACAGTTCGAGAGTATCTATCCCGTATCTAACAAATCTACAGACGTGGCATGTGCACCTACGATGTGACCTCATGAAGCACAATTGAAATCGTGTTCTGATCCGTAAGCTCAAGTGCGATCTCATGATGACTGTCATGGACTACGACCTCAACGAATACAACCTAGTGTTCGACCTCAAAGTCACAAAACTGAGAGGTCGAATTCTCAACATCCTGCCCAGAAGATTGCCCAAGGCGGCCTTGGCATGGAGGATTGGCTACGGCATATATTCGCAAAGTTGGATAAAGCGAAATTCACTTATTTTCTGGCTCTCTACTAGTCCCTTTGGATGAATAGGAATAGGGTGGTGTTTGAGGGAGAATGGTCCTTGTGACGCAGGTGATTCGCTCGCTCCAAGTTGCTTATGATAAGCTTTGTTGATTCGCTCCAAGCTCGCTCACGATCGTCTTTTCAAAAAGAATCTAACATCTCACAAGTATCATAATGACTCACGAGGATCATCGTTCATTGCAAAATTCCATCATTTCATTTCTTTGAATCTTTTCATTTCTCAATAGGTTTTGTTTAGTTTTTTTAGAACTTTTGTTTGAGTATAAATTTTTATCACATCATTGCTAGTATGTTAAGGAATTCTAGATTAATCCCTAATTTAGTTTATAGTCCATTGGCCTAGCTTACTGCTCTTTTATCTCTGAATATCTTCAAACTCTGTCACGGAAGTCCATTCAAAAATAGATTATATTTTTCCCAATATTGAGTTCTTTGAGGGTTGAAGACGAGTTCTTCAATTATGTCATAATCTCATAACTTTTATTTCATTATAAATGTCATGAGTTTGAATCTCGTCGAAATGGAGAAGTAACAAATTATGGTAGTAATTTTCTAACTTAGATAGTCATATTGGATCTAAGTTTTTCACTTATCAAAGACAGAGAAAAATAGTAATGTTCTAGTGGATGCACATTTGGAGGGTGTTGAGAGGTCCTCCTCCGTGCTTCAGGGCAGAGCACCTTTTGTGTCTGTTTTCTAATCTGGGCTTTCCTATCTCCCTTCTCCCTTATTACCGATTCTTTTGTTCTGATCCCCTGTCTAAGGCTGCTTCAATAGTTTTATCAAGCCACTGTTGCAACTACTCACATTTTCAAATACTAATTGCTAGTTGATACTGGTCCTATATAATTCCTCCAATATTAAAATTTGCTCTATGCGTGCGTTTTAAATTCTTATCACATATATTTAGTTAAATAAAATAAATTGATTTTAAACGTGTATGGATATCAAAATTATACAATATTTTATAATAAAATAAATAAATATGGTTAGCAGGTTAAAAGGAAACCTTGATCCACTTTCCTTTCCTTGCAAGTGCTGGGTCCAAAGACCTCTTCTGCGTACTTATCTCAGGTGCATTTCGCAGCGTACTACATTAGCTACGGCGGCATTGCCAGATTCCCTCAACCAACATGGAAGTCTACTGATTAAGTGTCCAAACTAGGTGCGGACTTATTTAAAGTGATTCTTCAGGTTAAAGCCATGGACTTGAGCATTGCATCAAGTGACATGCAAACTCAGGCTCCCCAAATTGCACGATTTCGAATTAGGTGAAATAAGCAAGCTTTTGGTCTGTGTAATCTCCAGGAATCTTAGTCAATATGCAATTGCCAAAAGAGGACTAAAAGCTACCAAGAGAAAGAGACCAAAAGTGAGAGGGGTATGCTATTCTAATTAAAACCAAGTCTATAGCCTTACAAGCTAATAATGCTCAAACAAACAACAATTGCATGTCGGCAACCAAAACGATTCAATAAGTAATGGAATAGAACCATGTCTGCATCAATATGTTCCATATAGAATTAAAAATGTGACTCAAGATCTGCAAAAGATTTAACGCTTTCCACCACCACCTCCAATCTTAGGACCCTTCGGTGCAGCGCCCTTGGGTACGTTGCTCTTGGCGGAACCCTTCTGCTTGGACATCACTTCTGCCTTCTTGGCCTTCTTCTCATCCTTGGTTTTCTTGATTCTCTCCTTGATTTCACTGATATCCATAGCAAAAAGTCAAAGGTTCTAAATATAAATCTCTTCATATCGTATGGACACATAGTCAAATCACAAATATAGCATGCGATCAAACATTTTCAACTCTTAACATACCGTAAAGCAGCTTCACGTGCAGCATCACGGACCTCTGGTTTCTCAGCTCTTCTCTTCTGAATAACTTCTAATGTTGCACCGACAATAGACCTTGAGTAAGGCTTCTTGGTTGTTCGGCGCCTCTTCTTCACAGCTTCAGCAGCAATGTCCTATGGATCAGTGATCAAACCATTTAGTGACAACAAATCAATAAAGAAAGCCAATGCAGCCAAGGAACAGTCAGAGTAAAAGATATATTAGAAGGGATTGTCAAGTAAATTACCTTCTTATGTTGCTTCCTGTACATCGCAGTCCAAGTAAGCTTCGCGGGCCTCAGGCGATTGTGGAAGTACCTCTTGCATTTTGAGTTAGCAAAGAGGAAAACCTATAACAGGTGCAAAAGAACAGTTTCATGAGCTTATTACTTGCACTGCTTCTAGAAACTGAGGAATGTTAAAGACTGGCTACGCAGAAAACTGCAGCAGCAAACATCCTCCCTCTTAACCCACCTGGGAATCTGATCGAATGAATCTAATGCCCTTTCCAGGGTATATCTTGGCACCACTAAAGCGGCAAAGCTCTGTCCTGAAAACCCAAGATCAATAGTAAATAAATCATTATTTCTAATGAACCACAACGTCTGAAGTATTATATTAATACAGTAACTTAATGTATGCTATATGCAAGGATCCAGCTTTCACCAGACACAAAAGTTATAGAGAATGATAAATATACAAATTGGAGAATCAACAAGGAAAACAGAACCAGTCTCCCTAAATACTTTACTTTGCAATTTGGACAGAATATTATTACACCGATTAAATTTCTAACAAAGCAAGGGTTTTCAGGAAAATAGGAGCACGACATGTGGGCTAGACCACTGCAAAACTTAGACAAGCAAAGAAGCTATTCCAGAACCCTAATGGAGTATTGTTATATGTATCTAGATTCTAGCACCATATGAACTCCTCAAAAAAGCTATGTTGATGCTTTCTAGGGGTTTATAAGCCCTTAATTGAAGCAACAACGATGCTGTTCAGGTTTATAAATCTCTAACAACTATGTTTTTAATGAAATGACAAGATCAACTCAAAATTCACAATGGATGTACAAGGTTGATTTTCCATCGTTGAAAGTTGTTCTTTATACCCCCACAAAACACGAAACACGCTGATAAGGGTTATCCATGTAGCCCTTAAAATGCTAGTTATAATCCGTCAAATTGCAGAAGAAAATTTAACAGGTTGAAAACAAATCTAACAGTTCCAGACCAACAGCTCCCCGTGAATTCCAGACATTGAAATAGGGCTAAAAATTTTAAAACAGCGAATGCCTCCATAGCTAAAGAAATTATCAAAGAAGAAAAACACATCTTCAAACGTCGATCACACAACAATCTCATATCCAGGTGCGTGGTGTCTGTATCAGACAGAAAGAGAGAAAGAGAGAGAGCGAAAAACTTACTTGAGAACCATGGCTGCAAGGGTCTGTGAGCTAGCCGCACTTCGTTGGTTTCTGGAGTTGCCGAAACCCTAATGCCCCAACCTCGCAATATAAAGTTTCTACGACGTCGCATCCATCTTGGGCTTAGGGCTCTCTGAGCCCATACCTCTGCTATGGACCTCCGTATTCATTCCTACACAATGGCCCAAGAATTACGCCTCCACAGGCCCAATAGCCAAATCATAATAATGTTAAAAGGGCAAATTACAATTATCTCCTCTTCGATATGTCATAATTACAAATAAGAATAAATATATTTTTTATCCTCAAATATAGTCGCTAATGCGATTTTAATTCTCAAACAATTTAAAGTTGCAATTTTGGTCCTCAAATTTTAACTTTTTTGGCACTTTTGGTCCTTCCGTTAACTCTTTTGTTAATAATAACGAAAATTTCATTTGAAGTGAAAGAAAATTATTTTCTGGTGTTTTTCAAGTTATAATCCAATATACTTATTTTTCTTCAAATTTCAAAGGAGAATAAACAAAAAAAAAAATTAAGCAACAAATTTTCTAAATAATCTTAATAAAAAATTATCAACAATAGAAAAATTGCCAATAAATTTTAGAAAATTTATTGGTTATTTTTTTTTTTTGTTTTTTATTTATTCTCTTTTCAAGTTTGAAAAAAAATAAATACGAATTACAACTTGAAAAATACTATAAAATGAGATGAAAATAGTATTTTTTTTCCACTTTAAATGAAATTTCCGTTAAGTTTAGCAGAAAAGTTAATAAAAGAATTAAAAGTGCCAAAAAAAATTAAAATTTATGAACCAAAATTATAATTTTAAATTATTTAAAAACCAAAATTACATTAATAAAAATATTTAAGAAAAATGCATTTATCCTTTTACAAATAGCTGTTATTGTGATGTTAATTAGAATAAAAATGCTAAGTATAGAAAGAAAATGCTAAGCAACCCATGTTCTTGCCCAAGAGTTCTTTCACTTTTGCCCGACTCTCTGTGTGTGATTTTTATTTGAAATTTTTGTGAATGGAACTCCCGAATCCTCTGTTACAGCAGCAAACCGCCGGAATCTCGTGGGGTTCCTGTTACCCGCCGCTGGCTTAAAGAAATCCGTACTCCGGCTGGCCCCACCACCTCAATTTCCGGAATGAATTCCGACTCTCAGGGGTTTGAGAGGGAAAATCTAGGGCATGAAAATTGGACGTCGCTTGATTTGGGAGGATCAGTTGATGAGCTTTGGAGAGTTGTCTGTTGTGTGAGTGATTAACTCCCCGAATCTTCATATGAGGGTTTTAAAGCTGTTGGTTTTACTGATTGCATTTTGCCCCTTCTGGTAGTTGACATGCTGTGGTGTCAAGCAATAGGTAAGGCCAAGGTATGAAACTGCATATTCATACTAATTTATCCTTCATCTTCATGATTGTGTTCGTCCCGCCATTTTTGCTGCTCAATTTCAACCGATGAAAATTGCTTTATTACTTTCTTCACTTTGTGTCACCTTCAAGAATAACCGCTGGATATTTGATAAGTATGACTTTTTAGGATTTTGGTTCAGAATTATTGTTAGTTCATTATAGCAACTACATTGTTTTCATGATTTGTCTTGTCCCTTTTTCTTTTGGATTATTGCCATAGCATCAAGTTTGGTGGAGCAAATAGGGAGAGAAAAGCATATTTCTTCAATTTAATCTTGCTGAAGGTCTACTTTGGTTTTGTCTGGTTCCATTCTAAGTTGTTTTTCTTCGATCTCTGGGGATGGAAAGAGAAGACAAAGGTACGTAAATATGTTTTCTAGAACTTTTAATATGATTTGTTTCGTGATTTTTATAAGTGTAAGATAAATAGAAATAGGTAAACACACTGAACTGTGTGTTTTGTGTGGATACAGGCAAACATTCAAACGTCTTTGCTTGTTTTCTGAATAACAAAAAAATAAAACAAAACAGAAATATAATTTTTTGCAAGTATAAGCATACAATACCAGGAGCTGCTCACATGTCGTGGTTATGGTTGTTGATTGGATGAGTATGTTGCTTGAGTTCAGGATGCCCAACATTCTACATGTTTTTGTAATGCAACTTTTATCCTCAAAATATTGTACCTTGATGTTATGTGTCATGCCATCATAACGATGTCTTTTTGTATTTTGAAGGAAGTACATGTTCAAACTAGAGTCGAAAAATGTGAAAAGAAGAGAAACTCACAAATTACACTCTTTTCTGGCACCCACACATAAGATGAGAATATAGAAGTAGGGACTAGGGAATAATAATTTTTGGTTGGAGTCACAACCAACTTGTCTGAAAATGTCATGAACTGCAAATTCTACCTTGTCTGTTGATTCACTTGAGACATTGTGTGGTGGGAAATTGAAGTGTTTGATCTGTTGATACACTCCTTGTTACTCAGTTGAACTTTTGGAGAATATTGATGATAATTTCATCTTCTGAGTCTGCAACCATAGTAGGTGTAAACGCAGAGAAATAGCTTCCATTTCTGCTGGATGTGGTATTGCGGATATGACAGCAGTTAATGTTAAGCTTTGGTGCTTTAGAAATTCTTTATTCTTTAAGTTGAAGGCTGTCAAACTTGGTTCTTAGTTTGTTTTGATATGATAAGAACGAACTCTTTGTTGACTTCAGTATTCTAGATTGTCATAAATCAGGTCCCATCTGATTTTAAAGTTGGTGATTGAAAAGCAACAATTGTGTGCGATTGTTCCTTGATTTGATATCACGTCAACTAATTTTCTACCAGGAGAATATACTGCAATAAAAAATTACAATAATTTTATATGTTCAATCAGAAACAACAGGAAACTATCTTCGTCCTCAAATTGCATGGTAGCAATGGCACTACATACAAATTTCAATGCTTCCTAAATCACACAATTCTTTTCCCTCTGATCACAGAGCAACCAGAGGCATGCTATATGAACATTGTATCACATACAGTTACATGTAACTCTACATGATTAATGGGTTTAAGGATGTTTGTACTTTGTATCATCTCTTGCTGTACAATCTTTCCGAACTCATCAAAAATAAATTCAGGAGCCATAAAATTTGTTTGCATACATTGAAAAATCGAGATAGCTTTTCCTTAGCCACTCTTCTGGCAAAATGTGCCCATCTGGACTGTTTTCTTAGTGTCGTTGGGAACACAAGTTGGAACTTTTTACTGGAATTCCAATCACTAACTGGTCGTTCTCATGCACTTCTGGCAGGTGTGGAGCATTGGAAATCAATGACCTTGGAGGATGTACAATTCCAAGAGAACCTTGTAATCTTACTGCAACGTTAACAATTCCATGCCCTCTTGAACCATCCTTGGCCCTTAAACGGTAACTCAAAAACTGAGTAGGACCCACTATGGAAAACCGGTTCACTATATCAGCTGCCGGAATCAGACACCACCCCAGTTGAGTCTGACCCATTAGGAGATGTTTCGTGTAAAGTTGTAGGTAAATTCCTGAACATCTTTGGTAGAAAAAATTGTGATCAAGAGATAATTGGAACTTGTCGCCCCATGTGGGATTCACACCTCCTTTATCATCCACCCTCGTTTTGTACATTTTGACATGTTTACTGCTGCTACCTGCAGCACGACAGTCAGCGGTTAGGGTAATGAAGGGCCGGAGACGGCGGGAAAAGGCCAACGACGCTATCCCCATGAGATTTTGAGCTGAGAGAACAGTTATTTCTAAAATGGCAGTCTGGTTATTGGTTTGCATGATGAATTTGTTTCCTTCTAGCATTGTGGAATCATTATGTAGATATATATATATAGATATGCTTGTATGAGAGTGATACCGGAAGGCAAAAGCATAAAAGAGATTTCTTGGGGGTTTCTGGTGTTATCCACAACGCAACTTCCTTGTGGAAAATTTGTGAAAAAAGCTGGTGGTAGATTAGTTTAATAGTATCTTCAGGCTAGAAAGTTGCAAAGTGGGGGCATGCATTGACATATCATATGGACCTATAATCCAAGAGAAGTTTGCAGGAAACTATGTGAAGATTCTGTAGCCAGAAGTTCTAAATTCCCTTTTATAAATCAATCACATAGGTTTCATGAACATGGACTTGGTAATATCTCTATCATCCTCTTCTTATCTACTAAAATACATTAGAAATAGAAGCAAAGGAAAGCGACCTCCACCAAATTTCCATCTTACTTTTAGGCTAACTGCAGATGGGGAAATGGAATCAACTGTGAAGAATATTGATGAAAAAGCGTCTAAAACATTCTGCAAAATCAGCATTTTTGTGTTTTGTCAACATATATACCTCCAAATGTTATTTGGTTCTCTATTTCTCAAAATTTACAAAGCTGCTATCTTAAAATGATTGAGTTAATTCAACCTTAAGCACCTGCCCACAAAAATTTTATCTTAAAGACATTAAAGAAATTAAATCTTACCTCAACCTTTTGCTAATAATATATAACTAACTAGCTCATTACATGCTGCATAATTATTACTTTTTACTTAGACATTACTATTTTATTCTTTTTAAAATTATTACTAACTTAATTATTGAATTATCAACCCCTATTCTGTAAGTTAATCATTCGATTAATCTTAGAATACGTAGAAGTATACATCAATCTGATTGGCTTGGTTGACACTTTTATAAATACAGAACATAACAACCATCACCCACGTATTATAAATATATTATATTTATGCTACTTAAACAAAAAAAAATATAACTAAATTTCTTCTTCACTCAACAATAATTTAGATTTTTAATGAATTTCTTTTTGACGATTTTTAACGAATTAAACATACCGAACTTATCTACATTTTACATAAATTATACTAACTAAAAAATAATAACGCATTCATTAACTGAAAATCCATTTAAATTACTAATTACAAGAAGCAAAAACCAACTTTCCAAACTAACTTCTACAACATGAAATCATACTCTCAAAGCTGATTTCATGCGTGGCAAATTAACTTAAATTTTCGGGTTAATTATTTTTTTATTAATAAAAAATAAATAAATTATATTAGTATAATTTAAATAAATATATTAATATTATAATGAGTCGTGTTTTTTTTTGAATTATTTTTTTATTTGTGCCCAAGTCACGGTTTCGACTTGGTGTGAATTGCAATTGTGCAATTCACAAGTTTTATTTTATTTTTATAAATTAATTATATTTAATTAATTTTTAAAATTATATTGATTTTAAAAATACAATGAGTATACAAATGTAATAGTGTATATTTTTCTATACAATTTTTAAAAAAATACAATGAACTATACTGATAAGTTTGCGACAATGTTGAAACTCTTCGATTAAAACCGGAGGCCAGATTCAGAATTTAAAAAAAAAATACAAGTAATTCTTGTGATACTATAAATGTATAGTTATTATCTTATAAAAAAATTAACAATTTATTTTTATTTATTTTTTAAAATACAAAAATTCATGAAGTAATTTATTTTATATTTAAAATAAATTATTTTATTTTAAAAAATACAAAGAGATGAATATTTTTTAAAATAGCAATTTATCTCTTTGTATTTTTTAAAATAAAATAATTTATTTTTTAAACATAAATTTTTTTTCTTAATTTATTATTGTATTTTAAAAATAAATAAAAGTACATTGCTAATTTTTTATATAAGATAATAATTTATACATTCATAATATCACAAGAATTACTTGCATCCTAAATTCTGAATCTGGCCTCGGGTTCCAACATTGTTGCAAACTTATCAGTATAAGCTCATTGTATTTTTTTAGAATTGTATAGAAAAATATACACTATTATATTTATATTCTTAATATATTTTAAAAATTAATTAAATATAATTAATTTATAAAAAATAAAAAAATTAACATAATTTGTGAATTACAATTGCAATTCAATCATGACACCAAGTCGCGATTTAAAACCGCAACTTGAACACAAATTTAAAAAAAGAAAAAATTAAAAACTGCGACTCGTAATAATAATAAGAAATAATTAACCCTTAAAATTTCCTTACTCTCCTTACGTTTTCCACACATTTATTACTCTCAATAATCATAAAAAACAATTTTTTTAAATTATAAAACACAATAAATATTTTTATATTTAGTGAAATTCAAATCCATAATCTACCCTTTGCCCCTTTTTGGACAGGACAACATTGTTGGGAACTAAACTATAACTGGTCCAAACACGTGTCATATTATCTGCTGCTACATCCAGTTGTTGTTCCCCATAAACACTATATATATATAAATATATATATATCTAGCTAAGCACCCACTACCAAAAATAAAAAATAAAAAAGATTCATAATTTATCAAGCCATTGAGGGTCGTGATTTTTATTACTCCCCGATTCCGACGGCTCCGATTTGGCGTTCGCTCCAACCGCCTGTCCCTGATCCTCCCCTTCCACCTCCTCATTTTTCTTCAACCGCTTTGCTCCGATTGAAACCCCAAATATCTTCGGCCACCTTTCACCCTCCTCCTCCGCCTTTCCTCCGCCGCCGCATTCCTCTCCCTCCATCACCTGTATCAAATTCATCGCTCCTCCCTCAGGCAACACGCCGGTACTGGCGTCGCCTTGATTTGCCGCGTAGTTCGACATAATGTTGTATATATTGCCACACAAGCTCCGCAGCCGATTCAGTTCTTCGCTCAGCTGAGAATTCTCCCTCCTCAACCTGTCATTTTCTTCTAAGATTTCCGGCGCGGATGTGCTAGATCGCACCGCCATCGGGGTAGTGGCGCCTGCAGCGGCGGGCGATGAGTTAGAGGACAGCACCTGCTCGTCCCCGGAATTCGCTGGAGAGATTTGAACAGGAACCGCTGGCGGCAGAGCCACGACCGAGACCGCCGCTTGTGTATTAGCTGCCACCGCGGTCGTTCCCGCGGCCGCCACCGGCGTTGCGGAGGATGAGATCTTGCGGCGCTGGATATCTCTTAATAGTGCCTTTTCGCCTCTTCTAAAACAATCATTAGCGAATTCCCATCTATCGGGAACTACTTTCCGGAATCCCTGCGAATTCAACGAAAAGGTATACTATAAATTTTAAAAAATTCAAAGAAAAATTACTGTCGAAGTCATTTACTTCGATCCTGACGAACTCATTGCGACCAACTCAACTGCATTAATGAAAAGGATTTCTAAAAGTGTAATGAAAAGACTGCATGAAAGCTCATGAGAATCCGAATATAGCAGCAGGTCAAAAGTTAATGAAAAACCTTCATTAATTTCCCACGACTCTGATATTCTTCCCAGAAAGCAAGAAAAAGAGCTGGAAATTTCATATAAAGCAACTATTGTTCTTCCTGAAGAGTTGGGAAACACAGATAAATACATCAATCCTTGTATTTTCTTGATGGACTAAGTGTGAATTAATTTCGTATAATCCGGAAAAATTATTTATTAGTAAATATTTTTCTGAATGCATATACGAATGTTATTGTAGTTTCTGATTATTAGTAGAAACAATTACAACCAAGAAATGATGTAGAAACAGTTGTTGATTTGATTTGAAGCTGTTTATGGGGGGAGAGACTTACGTACGTGTTGAGTTGACGAACGAAGCTGGAAAAATTATTGTGTTTGAAGTATTTAGGCAGCAAATCTCTGGCGAACTCCGCCGGCCGCCACACAACAAACGTCGTCCCGTCTTCGTTCCACGAAATCAAATCGTCGATGCTCGGATCCTCCACTAGCTGGTAAGTTTTCGTCAGAAACGGCGTCGGAGTTGACCTCTGTGACTCTCCTCCACCACCGCCGCCGGCCATGGACTCGCCGCTCATATCACATTTGCACACGCTGCCGCGCTCCGCAGATTAATTTAAACCCTGAACTCTGGATTCTCAGCGAGTTAAAAATCCATACTCGAACAGCAGATCATCAACAGAAATACAAACTCATCCCCATCCCTTCACATTCATAAATGCTCGCAACAAAATTAATTAAGCACTTCAAAGCACACACACACAAAACAGATATATATATATATATAATCTTCATCCAGGTGAGTTCTTAATTAATCAATCAGCTTCATATTTACCGCATCAGATTGCTCCAAAAACCAGTAAGAAAAAAGAAACAAAATTAAATGAGAAAAAATTTTATCAAATACTAATAAATATTAATTATTGCTAACAACAATGGAAAGAAAAGTCTGATACATAGTAATTACTACAGATATTTTTTCCCATTCATTTCATACGATTCGAGACCTCAGAAATCAGCGAAGAATCTGTCTCGATACGTTACCTCAGAGCAAAAAAAGACAACAGAAAAAAAGCTGCTTCAACTTTTTGCTGCTTCGAACTTGAAACACTGATGAATCACTTGAACTGCAGCAGAAGCATCAGAGAGAGCAGATATGAAATCTGGGCGAAAACACGCAGTGGAAGGTGTGAGAATGAGAGGAGGTAGTGAGGTGTTTATCTCTTTCTAGAAAGTTCGTGCATAGAGAAGGCGGACGGAAGGGTGTGGAAGAACATTTTTTTTGTTAAAAACAATCCGGAAATGGGTTAGTGTTTTCCGGGGGTTCGCGAAGGCAGAACGGGTCGGGTGGGTCCGCCCCGGGAGTTCTTGGGGCCCATCTAGGAAGCAGCCAGAAGGTTGCCCTCCGCTCTCTGCGATCCCTTTTTCCAGAAGTTTCTTGCTTCTCTGTCCTGAGAGATTTATCGTGTGTAGTATGTTTGTTCCATTAGGTTGGGGATTCGTGCTATGTGGTATTGTACGTTAGTGATTTCAACTATGGCGTTGACCTCAGCGTACAAACGTTTAAGCTTTGAGCTTAACAAGTGGAGAGAGTGAGGGGCGCAGGCAATTATTTTGTGTGTTTATGGTTTTCATACATAGGTGTCCTAAAGCTCATGGGAGTTGGGATAAGGATGTTTGATGTGTTTAGAGGGATTGGACCCCAACAGGAAATAAAAATCTGAAGTGGAGCAAACTTATGGAAACAGAAAATATGCATGTTTATGGCAAGTACTGAGAGAGGGATGTAGGATTCTTCTAAGTACTTTGGACCAACTAATTTTAAAATATATATATATATATAATTCTCGTTCTTTAATTTAAGATAGAATCTATTTTTTATTTTACACGAATTGATTTTTATAATTTAGTTTGTAATTTTAAAAATATAATAATTTTAGTTTTTTCTGACCAATTTAATAAAAAAATTACATGTAACTTATATACAACTTTTAAAATTGAAGCTTTCTGGCCAGTATGATGAAGTGGCGGTGTCTTCGTAAAGATTGCCACCCCAAATGGACTGCTAAGCTATAAATCTAGCTAGAAAGCCCCACTTTTAGATGTCTTGATTGGAAAAAAAATTAAAATTGCTAAAATTTCAAAGTTATAATACTAATTTATGAAAATCAATTCGTACAGGATAAAAAAATATCACATTCCTCGATGTTGTAGGACTAAAATTATATTTTTTCTTAATTTTAATTCCATTTGTTTTTGTTTCGCTCATACAATTTATGATTCATTTATTTTTATTAATTAATTATAAAAGTCCAAACATTCAATTTGTTAGAAAATGATGAATGAAAAATTAAATATTAAATTTATTTTGATCAGATTAAATCGTAATAAGTGATTGGTTACAACGTGCGACTAGGGATGGCAGTGGGTGGGTTTGGGTGGATTAGGGACCCGTCCCGCCAACTTCGGGACGATTCCGAGACCCACTCCGGTACAAAACCCGCTGGGGCGGGTCTAACCTGGTGGACTCAGTTATATTTTTGTTTTTAATTTATTGTACAAATATTAAAAAAAAATTCAACATATCAGGTACAAATAAATTTGTTTCTCAAATATTCAAGTCCAAAAATAAATTCTCAAATCAAAATAAATGCAACATCATCATTCATCTTCTTCCTCATCAATAATTGTTGGACAAATTTTTAATTATTCAACTGTAGAACAAGTACCCAATAATAAAAAAATAAAAAATATAATATTTTATTAAATTTATTCTACCAAAATAAAGTAAAAGAAAAATATAATTAAAATTTTACTTATCATTTACCTCATTCCACAATCAATGACGAGACTACATTAATGCCTCCAAAATAATATATATATATATATAATATGTAATATATATCATATATATTATATATTATTGGGTTGGGATCGGGACGGGTCTTTATGACTCAAAATCCACCTCGGACCCAAGTGGGTTCTAATTTTTAGGACCCGTGACCCGCCCAAGGTAATATTTTTTGGATCCGCACCAGCCCCATTACTCGCACCTAATGGGGCCGGTCCTGCCTGTTACGAGTCTAATTGCCACCCCTACGTGCAACGAATAACAAACTCATGACACCCAATAATCATCCAATCGTAATTCAACCAAATAGTTGTATCCTTTGGTTAAAATGATGTGTTCATTGGGTGAGACCCTTTATATGAAACGATGCATCTAAAGTAAAGCGGTATGTCCTTTGGATGAATAATGTATTTATTCAGACGAAAAGTTATAACCTTTAGAAGATATCTTCTCTGATCGGACATGTTCATTTGATGATACCTTTCCAACTTCAATAAATAGATTCTCCAATTTCATTTCATTCATTCAATAGCTTCTTAAGCAATAAAAATATATTTCAGGTATAGTTTAAGTAAGAGGGTTCCAAAATATTATTTGATTCATTGTTCTCAAAGTTTGTAGTGCTACTACTTTGAGATTGTAAGTCGTTTTATCTTGGGAGATAAATTGTTGTTTTCGTTAGCACCAGAGTGGGGCAATAATTGTCTTAAAGATAAAGAGTTCAACTCTTGTCTCGACTTTATGATACACAAATCCCGCACATCCCTTGATTTTTTCCTGACAAGTTTAAGACAATTATTATTTTGTGGATTATGGCGACTGAATCTACTAATCCAGGGAAACGCATGAGAAATTCTCTGGTAACGACTTTAAGATATGGCATCAAAAGATGTTATTCTTTGATAGAATCTTGGACATGGAACTATATGCATTGAGCTTTTTTCAATTTTGGAACTGTTTTCAAAATTTAGCAAAGCAAATGAATAAATATGTTGAGTTTTCTCAATTTTATGATCTTTTTAAAATCCCATAAACAATATAACTAAATATGTTGAATTGTTTCAATTTTATGATCATTTTGAAAATTCCGTGAAACAGAGGACCAAAAATGTTAAACTCCCAATCATAAAAGTATAATTTTTCCTAAACTGTCGGTCGTCACAAATTTGTAATTAAATTGAAGGAGTAATTAAAGTTTTAAATGCATTCGAGGTAGCAATTTAGCCTTGTAACGTCTTGATTGTAAAAAGCAATTCGTGTATGATCAAAGATACCACCCTCTTAAGTTACATAACTAAAATTATAATTCTTTATAATTTTAATAGTGACGAAAGAATATACATAAAAGTATCATTATAAATAATTAATAACACATATATAATGATAGTATAGTGACGACAACCCAAGTTTTATAAGAAGAATGTCATCATATTTATATCGTTACTAAATTTCCACTATAAATGTATCATTAATTATTTATAATAATAGTTTAATACACAATTTTTGTGATTAATAAAATATATTATAATAAATCAAAATTATCCTTACTTCAAATATATTTTTAGTGATGACAATTTGATATTTTATTATTACTATTATTTTTTATTGCAATGACGTCCATCATAACATCAAAATAGTCATGATTTTTTCAATCAAAAGACAAATTTTCAAGTATCTAGATTGATAAACATGAGAAGACAAAAACATCACAAGTCAAATCAATGATTGTACCATATTCTAATTAATGTGTTAATGATTTACATTTGTTAATGTTTTTATGATTTTCAAATACATTCATTTAGTTTAATATAAGGAAAAATTACAATGAACTCTCATGAGGTTTAACACAATTATAAATATTTTATCGTTGTTTGAGAAATTATCAATATTTTCGTACTTGAGTAGTCGTCCAACAACTAGCACAATCAGTTAGATTTTCTCATTTTTATGGTGAATTGATCAAAATGCCCTTGTTGACATTATAATTTCACTTATTTATTAGAACTTTCTGAAAAGAATTTATGGACTAAGTGGACATTATTTGTTTTTTTTGCAATTTTTATTTTTTTTAAAATACAATAAAGATAAAGTTGACAATTCCAATTCTTCATCCAAGAATTATATATTTTCATCAAGGGAAAAGTATTATTTTAGTCCCCTAAGTATGCTTAATTTTAATTTTAGTCCGATAACTATGTTCATTTTTGTTTAGATCCAGTAACTTACGAAACCGCTTACTTTTAGTCCTTTGGCAGATTTTTGGATAATTTTACCCTTATGAGTGCATATGGTCTAAAACTGCATTTTAAAAGTTGCATAGGGGTAAAATTATTCGAAAATCTGCTAGAGGACTAAAAGTAAGCAATTTCGTAAGTTACTGGACCTAAACAAAAATGAACATAGTTATCAAATTAAAATTAAAATTAGGCATACTTAGCAGACTAAAATAATATTTTTCCATTTCATCAATCATGAAGGAGTATTGATAATTTTCAAATAACAAGAGGTATTTATAATTGTACCAAAATATTAAAAAAACTCACTACAATTTACTTTTAATTTAAATTATAATTAAAAAGAACTTAATTTAAATTTTTGCAAACAACCCCTCCATCGTTAAGAAAAAAATACTTGTTTGTTTTTCTTAATAGCTCTATCTTGGATTTGGTCATTAATTATTAATGATAACTAGTACAAAACCTGAGTTAAGTATGGGGAATATTTTTATTTTTTATCAAGACTATAATAATAAATATTTAAGAAAGCATACTTATAAGATTAAATAAAAATTATCTATATATAAAATATCAAATTTCTTTCAATTGAATGAGCTATCATTAGTTATTTAGGAAAATATCCAGAAAATTATAGATTCTTATGTATATATATTTTTAAATTTAGATCATGGCTTGCTTATGTTATAGTATTGCTGGTGAACATAATTGTGGTTCACTTTATATATTTTGTTTTTTATAAGTGTCGATATCTTGATGTGGGCTATTTATCTAATGTCTCTAGCTTCGACATAAAACAAGTTAGTTACATTTTGTCATCTAAATTATGATCGTTTTTACACTTTGATATTTAAACTTTTTTTTTTTTTGTTAACTTACCATCTCAACTTTATGAAACTTTGTACTTCGCCATTTATAACTATTTTTTTCAACTAATTTTTTGGTCGAAAAAACATCACACGCGTAGTGCATATATGATATTTAAGGGTTATACGATTTGGTATTTTTCACATATGCACAGCATGTGATGTTTTTCGATAGAAAAATCAACAGAAAAAGGAACAACAGACAATTTTACCCCTATGCAACTTTTGAAAGACAGTTTTAGTCCATATGCACTCATAGGGGTAAAATTGTCCGAAAATCTGCCAGATGACTAAAAGTAAGCAATTTCGTAAGTTAATGGACCTAAACAAAAATGGACATAGTTATCGGACTAAAACTAAAATTAGGCATATTTAGCCGACTAAAATAATACTTTTCCCTTTTGTTTACAATTTGTTACATTCAAACTTTTGATATTTTTTGTTGGATGTGTAACAACAAAAAAAAAACATAATTGTATAAAAATAATGATTAAAAATGAACACTTTAATGCTTTCTTGCATAGATTATTCGTATTTTTCAAATACTTAATAGAATCACAAAATCACACGTATAACCATTGATAAAATCACAAAGTTCAAGAAATAAAAAAGTAAATATCATTAAATAATCAAGTGAAAAAAAATATAAAAGAAATTAAATTTATAAATGTAACGTACATATTTGTACTCAACCAATAAAATGAAAGAACAGAATCAATGAGAGATTTCTCCATGCTATGGTAGAGATTCACAGCTCTATGATTTATCTTTGTGTTGCTTCTGGAGAAACGTTATTTTGATAAAAACTTCTTATCTTTTAAATTAGTTAAGATTTAATATATAATAGCGATTTATCTTTTATACTTGATCCGGGTCGAAATCTACGCGACCTCCTTGGTTCGATCTCCCAAGTGGTTCGAGGTCGCTCCTCTCCCAGACTAGTGATTGGGCCCTGAGAAAAGAAGCAGATCGTTAGGCTTGCTGGGGTGACCCCCAGCTAAGGCCCTCCGATGCTTAAGTCAGTGTTCGGTTGAGGTCGAAATATGGGGTCGCAGGAAAAAATAGCGAGCTGAAGGCAAAATGCGGTCGAGACGACGTACCTTTAATACACTGACTGGGAGGTATATATAGAGAGCCAGGGGGTCTACCAACCCGCTACGCGCGTGCCACGTGTTCTGGGTCGTCGGGTCGGGTCGCGACCCGACCCGGTAAAAGTGGCGCGGGTCATGCTGGCAAACTTGCGATTTTGGGCCCCATCAAGGGCAAAGTTGTCTTTTTACGAGAAAATAGGGTTTTACCCCCATCATTACTCCCCTACTTTTCTTAGTGTGAGTAGCACGCTAAGGAAAGTCGAATGGTCCATCGATCTCGTCCTTGGATGGTAATCTCGCGGCGTTCCCTGAAGAACCCCCTTTGAAACATAATGATGAATTTGCGGTCTTGGTGGAGGAACTCAAGAGTTGAGGTTGAATCTGTAAATTATCCTCTTCTCAATGAACTTCCTTCTTTATGAGAGATTCCCCTTTCATCTTCGTATTCCCATAATTCCCTTAAGATAATCATCAATCCGACCTCAAATATAGGGAGAATTGGAGGGATTCTCAAACACTTCTCCTGATCGCATTGATCGGTTTCGGCTGACAGGGAGGATGCATTCTTTTAGATCGCCTAATCAATGGTCATCAGACGATTTTGCACCTTATGTTGTCCTGCCAGGTTGTACCCTTTCCAGGCCTCGTAGTTGGCCCTTTATAGACGAGGGGTCGCGTGGTTGGTGGTCTTTCGCAGACACAATGAGATCGCGCCTTTTGCAGGTCGCGTAGTTGATGGTCTTTCACAGACACAATGAGATCGCGCCTTTTCAGGTCGCGTAGTTGATGGTCTTTCACAGACACAATGAGATCGTGCCTTTGCAGGTCGCGTAGTTGATGGTCTTTCGGAGACACAATGAGATCGCGCCTTTTGCAGGTCGCGTAGTTGATGGTCTTTCACAGACACAATGAGATCGCGCCTTTGCAGGTCGCGTAGTTGATGGTCTTTCGCAGACACAATGAGATCGCGCCTTCTGCAGGCCGCGTAGTTGATGGTCTTTCACAGACACAATGAGATCGCGCCTTTTGCAGGTCGCGTAGTTGATGGTCTTTCGCAGACACAATGAGATCGCGCCTTTTGCAGGTCGCGTAGTTGATGGTCTTTCACAGACACAATGAGATCGCGCCTTCTGCAGGTCGCGTAGTTGATGGTCTTTCACAGACACAATGAGATCGCGCCTTCTGCAGGTCGCGTAGTTGATGGTCTTTCAGACACAATGAGATCGCGCCTTCTGCAGGTCGCGTAGTTGATGGTCTTTCGCAGACACAATGAGATCGCGCCTTTTGCAGGTCGCGTAGTTGATGGTCTTTCACAGACACAATGAGATCGCGCCTTCTGCAGGTCGCGTAGTTGATGGTCTTTCACAGACACAATGAGATCGCGCCTTCTGCAGGTCGCTTCGCTTCTTCAGGTCTTCTAACTGTTGCTTCAGTTTCTCTATCTGCCTTCTTACGCCTCCCACTTCAACTCTGGAGGTCGCTGGTTGTCCTACCTTACTTTTGCTAGATGTGGTAGCTGATCTCTCTCTCACCCGACTGGTTCTTGGCATTATTTCCTTACTCTTCCTCATGCGAACCGTTCCTTCTACTTGACCAGCCAAGATCATTTTTTTCTCCGTTCTTCCGTCCGTCCTTTCCACGATGGTTCCCTGACAGATGGGCAGTGCTCCTCCATGGCCTTCTTACTCGCTATCCCAATCATCCGCTGCTTCTCTTCATCGGTTAGATGCCACCTTCCCTCTTGTTCACGCATTGATGATTCTGACATGGCAAATTCTTCCTCAAACCAAATCTAAAGGAGCTTTCCTCAGATTCCCACAGACGGCGCCAACTGATCCGGGTCGAAATCTACGCGACCTCCTTGGTTCGATCTCCCAAGTGGTTCGAGGTCGCTCCTCTCCCAGACTAGTGATTGGGCCCTGAGAAAAGAAGCAGATCGTTAGGCTTGCTGGGGTGACCCCCAGCTAAGGCCCTCCGATGCTTAAGTCAGTGTTCGGTTGAGGTCGAAATATGGGGTCGCAGGAAAAAATAGCGAGCTGAAGGCAAAATGCGGTCGAGACGACGTCCCTTTAATACACTGACTGGGAGGTATATATAGAGAGCCAGGGGGTCTACCAACCCGCTACGCGCGTGCCACGTGTTCTGGGTCGTCGGGTCGGGTCGCGACCCGACCCGGTAAAAGTGGCGCGGGTCATGCTGGCAAACTTGCGATTTTGGGCCCCATCAAGGGCAAAGTTGTCTTTTTACGAGAAAATAGGGTTTTACCCCCATCAATACTATATCACTTATCTTTTATCGTTTAACTATCAAATATTATTGCTACATTTAAAATAGGGTTAAATACAGTTATCATGTCTGAAGTATCCACCCCATATCAGTTATCCCCTAAAGTATTAAAACCTTAAAAAAAAAAAAAAACTGACTTTTGATTTTTAAATTTGAAAAGTTCATTTTACCCTTACAAAAATTATTTTATGAAAAAAATAATATGTTAGCTAGCTTAATTGTGGAGGATGTTAAACAACGTATATTTGACATTACCTTAGCTAGCTCTGTTAGTACACATGCACTTTATAGATTGTGACGTATCCCTTGGACTGTCGGAGGAAGCACTACTTGATTCATAATTGTTGTACTATATCTTTTTCTATTTATGAAAATTATATTTACCGAAAAAATAAAATAAATATGTTTTTAAATGCCAAAATCACCATTTGACAAAACTTTGTCTAATTCTAATATTACTTGTTCATCAAACATTTTTTATTTTTGTAATCCTAAAGTACTAGGGGCCCATTTTATTTTTATTTTCACTTGTTTGTCAAATTAAGTTAAAAAGTAAATTTATATGTGCATATAATTACCATATATATACATATTGTTAATATATCTTAATTGTATTTGTTTTATTTTAGTTCTTCATCTCTTTTGATTTTATTAATTGTATACTTTTTTAAGTAAATATATAATTATATATGTATGTGTAAATTTATTTTTAATTTGATTTGACAGACAAGTGAAATTAAATAAAATGGGCTTCAAGTACAAAAGAGCTTGATAAATAAGTGAAACTAAAATTAAAAAAAGTTTCGACAAAGTATCATTTTGGCATTTTAAAAATCTCTTTAATTTTTTTTTTCAGAAAGCAATTTTTGTAAGTAAAATGGACTTTTCAAACTTAAAATTTAAAGGTTAGGGTTCTTTTAATGTTTTTTTTATTTTTGATTATTATCATACTAATTTAAATTTATTTTTGTGTTCAGTATACTTTTGTATTATTATACTTATTAATTAATTTAATTTTAATTTTGTTTATTATTTACTTATTTTTATATTTAAAAGAAATTTATTTTTAGTTATATTTTTAAAAAATGCAATTTCTTTGCGAATAAACTATTGACTATTATCTATCAGATAAATGCACATATATTGGATAAACATGTTCTAATTTACTTAATTATATAAGCAAAAATAATATTGATTAAATTCTTTTGAATAAATACTAATATCTTTTCTTTTTTAATTTAAAAAATTATTAGCGGAATAGAGTTCATTGAGGCTATCAACATCTACGTATATGTGACGTTTAATTAAGTGGATAGTGTCATTGATTTTATTTTACTATATATATATATATCTTTTAATATTAATATTTATCAGTATTAAATATGAAATAAAGTTATTATTATGAAATATTTATCACTTGATAGACATAATTAGTATCATCATTTACTTTCAGTTGTTAATACTTTAGTTTTTGCTGTGATTATCGACTTTAAACACTTTTATAGGAAATTAAAAGTCTATTAATTTGGAATTATCTGACACAAATTATTGGAATATTTTTAAAGAAAAAAGTATACTTATTTGTCATTAAAATTTATAGCAAAGTCAATATATAGAGAAGTGTGGGACATTTGCTTAAAGATAAAAGATAGTTACTTTCTTTTTTAACATATTAGCCGTTGTTGCACGCTGTTTTACGTGCATTTGATAAAGGCTTAAAGGCAATTTTCGTTCCCTAACTTCAGACCATTCTCGTTTTAGTCCCCTGAGTTACTAGGGTTCCATTTTGGTCCCGTAAAATTGAAAAAATCTCAATTTTGGTACAAATTTGGTCGGAAAGTTGAGTCACTCGCCGAAAAAAGTCACATGCCAGGCATGTGACTTTTTAAATTAGGGCTTACATTGTGATTGACTAAAAAAGATGATGTGGTGAAAACATTGCCTGAAGTTAGGGGACTAAAACGAGAATGGGCTGAAGTTAGGGGACCGAAATTGCCTTTAAGCCTTTTATTTTCAGCCAATCACAATGCAAGCCCCAATTTAAAAAAGTTACATGCTTGGCTTGTGACTTTTTCCGGCGAGTGACTCAACTTTCTGACCAAATTTGTACCAAAATTAAGATTTTTTCAGTTTTACGGGACCAAAATGGAACCCTAGTAACTAAGGGGACTAAAATGAGAATGACCTAAAATTAGGGGTGGAAAATTGCCTTTAATCCTTTGATAAATAATATTTCACTTTTTAAAATATATTATAAATAAGAATAAAATACATAAATTAATACATTTCTTTAAAAAAGAAAGAAAGAAAAAAAGAAAGGCATAAAAGAAAATTAATTTATCAATTAATGTAAAATTTGAAAAGTTGAATAAATTATTAAAAATATTTTTTACTTCACAAAAAATTGATACAATAATGCCATTAACCGCTCTTTATAAGTGCGGATGTTCTTTTCCTTTTATATTAGTATAGATAAGTCGTAGTCAGCTTTCATAAAGATTAAAGCACATTTTTAGCTACATAATTGATATTTTTAATCTTATACCGGCGATTAATGTGCATTCGATTTTTTTTTTTTTTATATTTATGGAATTTATACTAATATTAAAAATTCGAAAGGTCATCTACCCTCACAATCGACGGTTAATAATACCGCTACACTAATATCTAAATATGATAATTATTTTAATACCACTATATTAATTCTTTGTTGAATCAACAATACCTTACACTGGTTATTTGTTTATCATTTTTCTTCTTGAAATGTGATTTGTTATTTTGTATATTTTATTTTATTTGTAATATATTTTAAAATATAAAAAATTATTTATTATATGCACGAGAAAAGTATTATTTTAGTCCGTTAAGTATGCCTAATTTTAATTTTAGTCCGATAACTATGTCCATTTTTCTTTAGGTCCAGTAACTTATGAAATTGCTTACTTTTAGTCCTCTGATAGATTTACGGACAATTTTACCCCTATGAGTGCATATGGACTAAAACTGCCTTTCAAAAGTTGCATAGGGGTAAAATTGTCCGAAAATCTGCCAGAGGACTAAAAGTAAGAAATTTTATAAGTTACTGGACCTAAATAAAAATGAACATAGTTATCGGATTAAAATTAAAATTAGACATACTTAACGAATTAAAATAATACTTTTCCCTTATATGCACACAAGATAGTTGGTCGAATCATTCACATAAGATACATACATACATGGTATATATATATATATATATATATATATATAAATAGCCATGCTTACCACGCGTTTAGATATGAGTTGGAAATTGGAAGATGGACTTGAGCATTTGTTGGGTTGCACGTGGGACTGCAACTGATCGATAAAATGCTCATGAATTGTTTTTTCTAGCACCAAATATTGGTCAAATGATTAAGGTTTAACGTCTTCATGATAGTAGTTCAACTCATTGCTAAGATATTTAGATATAATAAATATACATCTTGATCTATATATTAAGTTTTAGGGTAAATTACAATGAACTCTCTTGAGATCTGGTATAATTACGAATATTTTTTTATTGTTTGAAAAATTACAAATACCCCCTGATGTTTAATGAAAGTATGTAATTTTTTTATGAAGGTAAGAAATTGCCAACTATGCTCTTACTGTATTTTTTTTTAAAAAATAAAAATTTATAAAAAAATAAGATGGAGTGGATGAAAAAAATAAAAAAATTATCCACTTAGTCAATAAAAAAATTAGCTAATTTTAAAAAATAAATAAAATTATAATTTTTAATCTACAAGGGTATTTTGGTCAGTTCATCATAAAAAATTGATGGAAACCTAATAGAGATTAACAAAATGGACTAATTGTTAGACGACCGTTAAAATTAGGGGGGTATTCGTAATTTTTCAAACAATGAAGGGATATTTGTAAATTATGTCAAATCTCAAGGGAGGTCATTGTAATTTACTCTAATATTTACATGATTAGATTTTGATTTAGTCAATAGTATGAATCCTTGCTAGCTCGTGCATTAGTCACAAGCACAATATGTCCTGAATTTTATGTTAAGTCTCGTATACTTAGATCTTAATTTTCGACTAAAGTAAGTTAATTATAGATAATTCTCCTTGAGGAGTCTGTTTTGCCTTGTACGATTCCAGCCTTGTCATATTAGATTGCTACACATGAGTTTGGCTTCCTTAACTATGTTATCGGATTCTAATGTGTTGCCTTGCACGAGTTTGCGGCCAGTTCATCTGATTCGACTACCAATTGAATCTCAGTCCGCATGCTCTACAAATTTTACAGACCAACGTTTGAACAACTTATATGCGTAGTCCGTCTATTATTGTTTAATATGCATCACTTTTTGTTATTCTCTCATGAAAATAATAGATAAGAAAGATCAAAAGCCATCTTCATAATGACAGTCACAAGTGACGTCGAACCGCTTTAGTACTCCATTTATGCATTTTTATGTTTTGGTTTTCATAACGATGCACTGATTATCGTTCGAATCAATACATGTCAAAATTTATCGAATCTTATTCTACGCAGATTCATCTTGATCTTGGTCTTGGTTTTGACATCATTTAAAGATATGCATCAAGATATACAATATTTTACCAATCTAATTTTCGTTAATAAATGCCTATCAATGATCATATGAAGTCAAACTCCACAACATCATCAAATTAATCGATAAAAATGATCAAGAACACAACGAACCAATGAACCCATAGACAAAAAAGGAAGAAGAGCTCGATGCCAATACAAATGACGCATTTGTAACATTATTAAATTTGTGTTTAATAATTGTAATATTATTATTTTTTTCCTCATAAAGTCACGCATTATTATTTTTGTAAATTTTGTATACAGATTGAATTGTTACATGGTATATTACAAAAATATTAAATTTAATATTAGATAATAATTAAATATTTAATTTATTATTTAAAATATGTTTTTCAATTAATAAATATTAATGTAGTTTAATTAAATTTGGAAGTCGTTCAATTAAACCCCCTTTTTCCTACTAAAATTTATCCACCACGGAGTAGCATCCGCTGAAATTTCCTTCACAGACTTGTTCTGCTGCAGTCCAAATTGGTCAGCCTCTCTTGAATTTCCTCTTTAATTCTTTTCATATTCGATGGAATTTATGCTCAAATTATAGCGGGAGGCTAATGCCGGCGGACCTGAACAGTGGGCAGAGTTCCGATCGATAGACCCCATTTTCCCGGCGAGTTTCTTGAATTCAAATCTGATTGAGTAGCCGCCAGTTCAATGTCTTGCTCAACTTTGAACTCTTATCTCCCGAAATTATGGACGCCGCCCAGGTCGCGGAGCCGGCCACCGAGAACCGCTATAACCAAAGTCTTTGCCCAACCCCCCATACTCGCGGTTCTTTCAGACCCACATGTTCTGCGGCTAGCAGAGACTCTGGAAGACTCCATTGCCTCCACCTCCTCCGCTTTTCCTCCGCCGCCTCTCCAGAAGCTTAGGGACATCTCCTCCCAGTCCCTGCTTTCGACGCCGTGGCCTTCGAGGAAGGACGAGCCTTTTAGATTCACAGACACTTCGTTTATCAAGAATTCTGATGTTCAGCCTGTAAACCCCTTATCTACGCAATCTCTGTCTTCTTTGGGCGTTTTGGCGGAGGCCCTTCTTCCCAGTCTTGCTATAATTGATGGCTATTTGGTAGACTCTTTGTCAGAGTTGCCTGAACTGCCGGATGGGGTGTTTGTAGGTGCTCTGTCGAGATTGAATTCGGAGGATATAATGGAAAGGGTGTCTAAATATGTATCCAGTTTTCAGGGGGATTTGTTTTGGTCACTCAATGGTGTGGGTGCTCCTGATGTGATTGTTGTATATGTGCCTGAGGGTTGTAAGGTTGAGAGTCCATTGCATTTGAGATTCTTTTCTTTGAATGGGACTGATAAGGATTCGAAAACTCTGCCCATTTCTAATCCGAGGGTGTTGGTTTTGGTGGAGAAGGGTGGGGAGATTAGTATAGTTGAGGAGTATAAGGGTGGAGATAGGAATGATGTGTGTTATTGGACGAATTCAGTTATGGAAATTGTGCTCGGGGATGGCGCAAAGGTCAGCCATTCTTACATTCAAGAACAGTCCTTTGGTGCTGCACATGTTAAGTGGACTTCAGTTTGCCAGGTTGGTTCTAGCTCTCAACCTACTTTTCGAGGCCTTATGCTAGTCAATTGCTAAGTTTCTGTCTGTGCTGTTAGTTTTTGTGATAGATCTTTGTGTAGCTTTGTGGTTCATGTGTTACTTGTGTGCTTTTGAATGCTGTAGATGCCGATTGTTGTAGTTTTAAGTAGGGGCCATTTCTTGAAGTCTATTATGTGTGGCGGTTGCTTCTATATTAATCTCTACATATCCAAAATCCATGGATTCATTTCACTTGCTTAGTTGGGATCCTACTATAGTTCTGCAAAATGATAGAGGGAACTTATCTGCTATGTAGATATTTGCATGCCTGGTTGAATAGGACGAGGCTTTCTTGGATCTTTTATGGTCTCTAACCATTCAATTCATTTAAACTCAATTTCGGTGTTCATATTGCTGAGAGGTTGAAAACTGAAGATAGGAACAAATGTAAGCATTCTCTCTCTAGCTAGACACTAAGTGGAAATAACATCAGATACCGAATACTACCCTTCAGCTTTAGTGAAGACCCTCAAAACATTTGCAGAAAGAACTGAATCCCCAATTTTCTTGATGGCAAAGGTTTTGCTGAATGCCAACGTCCACCTTCTCACTGAATCCAATTAAATTCCTACTTCTTAGTCCAGTATGGTTACCTCTTAGACTCTAATATTGCACCCACCTTCCTACTTTCTAGTCCCGTACGGCGTCTTTTGGGTTTTTTACTGTGATTTACATCCAAATAGCTTTGACAATCCATGTCTTTTGGTGAGTGGACAAAGAAAAAATGCCTGGCACCAATTGGTAAAAAGTACTTCGTTCTTTAACCCTCTTGAGGAATTTCTCATAGTTAAATGTTCACATGAAGTTGCAAGCGCTCGGTGGGGAAGCACATTCCAGCACTGCATGCTGATGGTATTAGTTATTAATGTGATTACTAAAATTGTATTTGACTACTTAGTTAAGGTATAAATGTTACACTTCTCAATTACTCTTATCCAATATTTGTGTTTCAGGAAAACATGAAATGAAGTTTCTCAATAAAATGATCTTGATTTTTTTAGAATTTAGACTCCATTGTGGTGTACAGGGGTGTCAAGTCATGTTCTCTTTGTTCTTCTTTGTCCTATGGAAGGTAAGTAATAAGTCAGCCTTTTGGGGAACCAGCACTTCCCACTTTCAGAGCCAAAGGTTTCTTGTCTTCCCCATTTATCTGGACCAAAGAGGCTTTCATCACCAAACTTTTCCTTTTCTTGGTGTTCTCTTTTCGACTCTTATAAGAATAAGTCAAGTGTAAGAGATATAGGTATTCCATTGAGTTAGAATACGTTTGTAACTTCTAAACAAGTTCTCTACTAACATATTACGCAGGCAGGTCGAGCATACAATTTCACAGAACCTTTAAATTAAAAGGCTTTGGGGTTACCAGGTCCACATGAAATTTTGATTTACAAACTTAAGAATCTAAATGGAACTAGATGTTAACGGAAGGTTTTTTTAAATACAGCCTCCAATTACTGCCTTTAGTATTGCGTATGAATGGACTAATTTTATGCAGGATTTTGTTATTGCAGTCTTTCAGAACTTTGGATTCGGGGGATCAAATTATTATGAAATTGTGGCATTTTCCCATGTTGAGTATCCTGCTAGTGCACCATTTTCCTCATTAGCCTCAATGTCACATATTCTGGCTGTTCTGTCCAAGTGCTTTGTGTTTTATTAAATTGTGAACTGTGGTTCTCAGACTCCTAAAAACATTACTTGGTAGAATGCTAACAACGATTTTAGATAATAATTTATCAATATTGCAAGAATATTTGCTACAAACATATTTGCTGTCTACTTTCTCTAGTCGAAATTAACATAGTGAAAATCTGTAATTATTGGAAATTTAGAAATTCAAGGCTATATAAAATCTCTGCTTGAGAGTCTCTAGCTTCAGCATCCTTTACTGGTGAACTAATTAATTCCTCATGTTATGTTTGCATCTTGATTTTGGAGTGGAAAGAAAAAGGTCAAGTTTGAAAAATACAGAGCAAATTACTAATTTGAGGTGAAGGACATTTTCCTCTTTGCATCTGCGTTTCCTCACTGAAAGTCCAAGGCCCAGACCATATGGCCTTTTCCACGAGAGTTTATGGACGCTCGGTTTTATCTTCACTTTTAACTCTTAAAAACACATAAATCCAATTAGTCCTCCTTTTTGGTTATATAATAGACATGAATAGGGTTTGAATAGGCATAAAAAGAAAAGAAAACTATTCTGAGCTATATCATAAAAAAAGCATATTTAGTTTTTAACTTACACCTACCTCACTTGTATAAAAGTTCAACTTTTTCCACATACTGAATTGATTAACCACTAATTGCCATGTTACGGTTGATTTTTGAGTTGTTGAATCATGATTTTCCAACAATTAATTTTTTCCAAAATAAAATAATAATTGTATGTAATATAAGCCTTGTGAATTATGATTTCAAAGTTCTTTTTTATGAGACCATGAGTAAAAAGATGACAACAATTTATGGGATATTACACCACCCTCCTCCTAAGTTTGGTGTAATTACACGGAGACTTCTTGTGATTTTGGAAATTACAGTTAGTACCCCTGACTTTTGTTTTCTCCAACAAATAGTTCCATGTATTAGTTAAAATTTACAGAATTTGTTGATATCAACAAATAAATAAATTAAAATTCATATTTACCCTAATTAACACAAATTTTTTTTTTCCAACCAAACTACCCTTATACATCTTCACATGGTATAGTTGTGGAGATACATCTTAACCCACAGTTTGGTCAGAAAAGATTTGTTTTTGACCTAAAATAAGTATGTAAGTCAATCGGGATAAATACGGATTTTCATTCACCTTTTGCCGATATCAGCAAATTCTATAAATTTTACTTATAGATGAATCTGTTGTTAGACGGAAATAAACGTTAGGAGTACTAGGTGTTATTACATTAGCCTCAGGAGGGCAGTGTAATGATCCTTAACTTATTCATAAAAAAATATTTACACACCTCTGTGTTGAGTAATGTTGTGTGGCCTACGAGTACAAGATCAACGAGTTAGCCGATTAATGTTACCAATTGACATAATGTATCATATGTTAATTGTGTGTGCTTACATCTTGTAAGATGTTATCTGTGTTCTCTTACCAGTGTTTTAATACTGCCAAGTCTGGTTTTGCAGGTACACAATTAATCTCTAGACTCATCCCTTCCTTGCTTCTTGGACTCCTTTGTTTTCAGAACATATGTATCTTATTTGGACTCTTTTCTGTTACAAGCCACTTTTAGGAGTCAATTACAACATTTATTTTATGCCATCAAGAATACACCACCATATACATGATTAAAACCGCGTATTTTGGCCGGAAAAGGAAAAAATCAGAGGACGTTTTTCAGATGGTCTAGAGTAGTTTTGATGAATAAAGGATTAGTTTTTGGAGTTTATCCACTTGCATAATTCAGAGAGAATGTTATTAATGTCTGTCATGGTCGAAAATGGTGATACTCCATCTTGTAAGATATTAATCATTTAAGAACATGTTTTATAACATTGTTCACGACCAGATGTTCACAAACCTATCGATACATACACTTTGTTATTAACTGCTGTAAGATTCTTTTGTTGTCCCCATGCATAATTGAGTGTTGCCGTTTTCGTGGACTTCACCTGTTTATCCACTTGCATAATTCAGAGAGAATGTTATTAATGTCTGTCATGGTCGAAAATGGTGATGCTCCATCTTGTAAGATATTAATCATTTAAGAACATGTTTTATAACATTGTTCACGACCAGATGTTCACAAACCTATCGATACATACACTTTGTTATTAACTGCTGTAAGATTCTTTTGTTGTCCCCATGCATAATTGAGTGTTGCCGTTTTCGTGGACTTCACCTGTTTTATGGGTAATATTCGTTATTATGTGGATTGTACAATTACTAGTTGTAATGGTTTTGGACAGTCGCATGTATAGCTCCTCTTTCTTTCTTTTCATTTGCTTTCTTTCTTTTCTCTCTCATTTTGGTTTTGACACTTTGGCTAATTTGCAGGAATGTACAAGCATCTATGAGCTCACTGAAGTAAGCACCGGTGGAAAATTGAGCAGGCACAATGTCCACGTGCAGCAAGTCGGCCCAGATACTGTAACGGAGTTATCCACATTTCATTTAGCAATCGGTGATCAGTTACAAGACTTGCATAGTAAACTGGTCTTGGACCATCCTCGGGGGTTCTCTCGGCAACTTCACAAGTGTATTGTAGCACATTCGCTAGGGCAGGCTGTTTTTGACGGGAACGTTCAAGTCAACAGGTAATTTATATTTAATGTTTTAACAAACACATAATTTTGACTAAATTAATACAAAATTATCATTATTGCTTTATAAGTTCCATAATTTTATTTTATTATGAGCATGTTTTAAGATCTTTTGAGTAAGTTTCAACGGACGTTTAATGTTGTCTAACATCTATGGAAAAGGAAAAGAAATTCTAGATGATTTCTACTATTGCCGTACCATATCTTTTAAACTGTAACTGGGTACACAGAGAAGCTCAGCAGACAGACGCAGGACAACTTACAAGGAGCCTCCTTTTGGAGCCTCGAGCAACTGTCAATGTGAAACCTAATCTCCAAATTATTGCCGATGATGTCAAATGCTCCCATGGGGCTGCAATTAGTGATTTGGAAGAGAACCAGCTCTTCTACTTCCGGGCTCGTGGGATCGACATAGAAGCTGCAAGAAAAGCTCTCATTTTTTCGTTCGCGGCCGAGGTGGTAGAACGCTTCCCTGACTCTGCCGTCCGAAAGAGAGTTGAGAGCCTTATAAGAAGGTTGCTTGATCCTTCACTTCCTTCAAGGTAAGGATTCTATAAAAATTCTGATGTATATTGCAAATTAAGAGGGTGTTTGGTCGAACTTATTACGGATAATCACATTTACACCCCGACCTGCTAATATCTTTTAGAAAATTACACATTCACTCACAAGAAACATTAACATCATTTACACGCTTTTTGAGAAATTACACATAGACCTTAGAAAAACGTCAACATCATTGTACAAACTACTCTTGCTTTTGGCTGCCAGTGGTTTCTGTAAAGTGCGGAAAATATAGGGATGATTTGTATAAATAGACCATAGATTAAGGGGTGTAAATGTAATAAGTTATTAATTTGAAGGAGTTTGTTAATATCTTCAAAATAAATTGGAACTTCGAATTTAGGAGTTTATAAATTTTTTTTTTTTAAAATGCTTACCAGACATTTTATAAGCTCTTAGATATGGTATAAGTTCATCCAAACACTCTCATTGGTAACTGTCTCTTTAAGAGTCTGATTTCCACTTGTTTTCAGGCCATAAACGTTTAATGATTTATTTTCAGGGAAAAAGAGTGAGCAAGAGATTCTTCTCAAAGTTGCAGCTCTGAATGAACTTCAAAATTCAGACTCTGTTTGGTTGAGCAATTGTTTACAGAATGATTATCACTATTTTTTGTAGCTGAAAAGAAGTGTCGCCAAATGTGGCTAAGTTGACTATTTCAAATTCCACGACTTTTATAATTAATTTATTAGCTATAAAATGATGGGTTATTCCATATTTATGTGTCTGAGCCATGAAAATTATTTAATTATTGCAATAAAAAAATAAGTAATTAATTACTAAAGTGGTTGGGAAATGTAAAGGAGGATGTTAAATATTTAAAAAAAATAAGTAATTGTTTATCTATCTATACTTATATATTATGGGAGGCTATCTCTTTTCTGTCTCTCTTTTTTATATTTAATTTATTATTTTTAATTTTTCATCTCACTCTACACTTCCCCATTATATTACAATAATTATTTCTTTTTCTTGTTTTTATAATTTTTATTCAAAATATTAACTTATTATTCATATATACTTTATTAGATAATAAAATTTTATAAATATTGTATACGAGTTGCACATAGATTGTGCTATAAATTATTAGTTTTAATTATAAATGAATTACCAAGTGTTTTCATTTACAGTTTAAGTTATTATAATGGGTAATTTTGAAATTTATCATAATTATAAATATTATTTTATTGTTTAAAATATTATAAATGTGCTTTTAAAATTAAAATTTATTTTACCCTGATAATTTATTATGTTAATTTTTAAAAATATATAACTTTTTAAATAATAAATAATAAATTTCATAAAATTACCTTATAATTTACTTCAAAATATTTCATTATTAAAAAAAAAATAAAAAAAAAAACAACAAGACACACATACACGCAGAGGTCTTGTTGGAAGAAGATAAGGTTGTAGGAAAAATATCGCATCGCGTGCAACAAATCCATGTAGCATAGAATGGATATTTATGCCATTCAAATTTCCCAAACCCCTCCTCTCTTCTTCCACTCCATTTTCCATGGCAACTAATCTTTCTACAGCTTTAGCTTCATATCACCATTCCACAGACGCCAACCGCCGCCGCATCACCGCCCCACTTCCACTCCCCACCAAGAAGAGATTCGGCGTTTCTTGCAATGTATCCAAGAGGGCGCCTTCTCCGCCTTCCGCCGTCGCCGAAGAGCAAAAGGGCCCATCTTTAGCTGACCAGCTTAAACCCTTGTCCACTACCATTCTTGCAGACCAACCCAGTGAAACCCATCTCTTGTCCAAGCCAAAATCCACATGGGTTAACCCCACTAAGCCAAAACCCTCTGTGCTTTCTCTCCAGCGCCACAAGCGCTCCTCTTCTTATTCATACAGCCCCCAGATCAAAGACCTCAGACAATTCGCCAAGAAACTCAGTGAATGTGAGGAATCTGATTTCTTGGGTGTTCTTGAGGGAATCCCTCATCCACCCACCAGGGAGAATGCGCTTTTGGTGCTCAACAGCTTGAGGCCATGGCAGAAGTCTCTTCTTTTTTTCAATTGGGTTAAGGCCCAGAATGTGTTTCCAATGGAAACCATCTTTTACAATGTCACTATGAAGTCTTTGAGGTTTGGGAGGCAGTTTCAGCATATAGAGGACCTTGCTTTTGAAATGATTGAGAAGGGAATTGAGCTTGATAACATTACTTATTCCACTATTATTACATGTGCCAAAAGGTGTAATCTTTTCGACAAGGCAGTGGAGTGGTTTGAGAGGATGTACAAAACTGGGCTGATGCCTGATGAGGTTACTTATTCTGCTGTTTTGGACGTGTATGCCAAGTTGGGTAAGGTGGAGGAGGTGATGAGTTTGTATGAGAGAGGCAGGGCAAGTGGCTGGAAGCCTGATCCCATTGCTTTCGCTGTGTTGGCGAAGATGTTTGGTGAGGCGGGGGATTATGATGGTATTAGGTATGTTTTGCAAGAAATGAAGTCTCTCGGTCTGCAGCCGAATTTAGTTGTCTACAACACATTGTTAGAGGCAATGGGTAAGGCTGGGAAGCCTGGATTGGCTAGGAGTTTATTTGAGGAGATGGTTGATTCTGGGATTGCACCTAATGAAAAGACGTTGACGGCATTGATCAAGATCTATGGAAGGGCTAGGTGGGCTAGGGATGCTTTGGAGCTTTGGGAACGGATGAGGTTAAATGGGTGGCCAGTGGATTTCATCTTGTACAATACATTGTTGAGCATGTGTGCTGATATTGGGTTGATTGAAGAGGCAGAGAAACTGTTTGAGGACATGAAGGGATCAGAAAAATGCAAACCAGATAGTTGGAGCTACACTGCGATGCTTAATATATATGGAAGTGGGGGAAATGTTGACAAGGCCATGGATTTGTTTAAGGAAATGTCTGAGGCGGGTGTAAAGCTTAATGTCATGGGATGCACTTGTTTAGTTCAGTGTTTGGGGCGAGCAAAAAGAATCGATGATTTGGTGAGGGTGTTTGAGACATCTGTAGAGGCTGGAGTAAAGCCAGATGATAGGTTGTGTGGGTGCTTGCTCTCAGTTGTATCTTATTGCGAAGGTGAAGATGCTGCTAAGGTCCTGGCTTGCTTAGAACAAGCAAACCCGAAACTGGTTGCATTTGTCAAGCTGTTGGCTGCAAACAACAGCACTAACTTTGACATGGTGAAAGAAGAGTTCAAGGGCATACTAAGCAACACAGCCATTGAGGCCAGGAGACCCTTCTGCAACTGTTTGATTGACATATGCCGAAATAGGAATTGCCATGAGAGAGCTCATGAGCTCCTCTACTTGGGAACTATATATGGATTATATCCAGGTTTGCATACCAAGACTGAAGAAGAGTGGAGATTAAACGTCCGGTCACTCTCAGTCGGTGCAGCTCACACTGCATTTGAAGAATGGATGGGAACTCTAGCTAAAATCATCCAGCGCCAGGAAACTTTGCCTCCATTATTTTCTGCCAACACCGGAGCTGGAACTCATAAGTTCTCTCAAGGTTTAGGGAGTGCCTTTGCTTCCCATGTGGAGAAGCTTGCAGCCCCTTTTAGAGAAAGTGAGGAGAAAGCTGGTTTCTTTATTGCAACTCGAGAAGATTTACAGTCATGGTTGCAAGCTAAGGCTTCTTCGGCTGTGACCGCAGCATGTACAAACTAAACTGTAATAACGACGTTGCAATGTTCGAGTCGAAACATTTTATACCTATAATTGTAGCTTGAGATTTTCACTTGATTATACTTTACAACTGCTCTAATCTGTTTGTTAAAAGGGCAACTTATGTTTGGAAGTAATTCAAGATTATACTGCTTAGATGTAAGACTTCTCCGGATCCCCTGTGAACAGTTCTATAAGTTGCAAGTGAGGAAGGCAGGCATCACTTCCGAATAAATCCTATCTAATCATCTTACTGGCGCAATGCGTACCCATCTATGGATAATGTTTAAGAGCTAATGCACCGTAATCTACTGACTAATCTTGAAGCCACTCTGGATTTGAGTAATAACTCAGACTCATTATACACATCCGGCTGGCGGAACGGGATGCTTTGGAAGAAGAGTCGCTGTCTTGAAGCTCAGAACTTGCAAACTGAGGCTTGAAAACTGCAAATTATCCTTGGTTGATTTATTGAAGAAGTTTTAAATTAACACATACAACATCCAAAGTACAAATCCAAGTACATGTCGAAAGACCTATCCAAGAAATAAGCAGTGAAATCGGGAAACTGCTTCAGAAGTTTATGTTAAGGCTTGGACGTATACCCCCATGGATTCTGGCTTGCCCACTTCCATTGGTCTCTGCACATTTCGTTAATCCCATACTTCGCCCTGAAAACATGTCGGAAAACTATCCTTTACTATTTCAAATCAGAAACAGCCAATAGAAATCAGACAGTAAAGCATCAATTTATACGACGCATTCAAAGACTAAAATGCCGAATCTGGTAATAAAGACTAAGATACTTACTTCCAACCAAGCTCTTTCTGAGCTTTCTCTGTTGAGGCATACACAGCCGTTGCATCTCCAGGCCTTCTTGGACACAGTTTAACAGGGATTTTCTGTAAGATAGGACACAAGTATTAATAGAACACAACTCATTTTGTGGTATGTTGAAAAGTTTAAGTTTTTTGCTTGAGATGGCTGTAGAGGGAAGAAAGAGAGTCACCTTGCCCGATACCTTCTCGAAAGCAGCTACCATTTCGAGGACCGACGTGCCATGACCTGTCCCCAAGTTGTAGGCGACACAACCTTAAACAAATGTAGGTCAGATACTCGGTACAATGCAGAAAATTATCATGAATCATAAGGCATCAAATAAAATAATGAACTCACCTATGTCTTTGCATTCAAGAAGCTTCTGCAGTGCAACTACATGACCGTCCGCCAAATCCATGACATGGATGTAGTCTCGGATCTGTTAAACAAATAAATCATTAAGCATATTAAACTGTGAATTGTAATATGGTTCACAATGATGCATCCACAGTAGTTGTTTTTGGGATCAAAGACTCGTATTTAAAAGAAGAAAATAATTTACATTATATAATCATATAATTTCACAACCAGAGGAGAAAAATTTTAAAGTTTCAAAGGTCTGAATCAATTTACTCTCCTTATAAAGGCAAAATTGATCCAGCGTGACATCGAATTAGCCACATACCGCACTGCCATCATGTGTGGGATAATCATGACCATATACATTTAACTCTGGGAGTCTACCGACAGCCACTTGAGTTATGTAAGGCATAAGATTGTTCGGGATCCCTTTTGGATCTTCTCCAAGCTTGCCACTCTCGTGGGCGCCGACGGGATTGAAGTACCGGAGCAAAATAATTCTCCATTCTGGGTCAGAGGTCTGGATATCTTGAGCAATTTGTTCAAGGAAGAGCTAATTACATACGAAGAAAATGTTACCAACTGTACTGGACTCAAAAGGCATTTCTATATAGACGAAATATCAAACATTATAACCGTAAAACTATCTGAAGTACATAGTATGTTGCGGACCTTTGTGCGGCCATAAGGATTCATAGCCTTCAGTTCAAAGTCCTCAACACAAGGAATTTTATTGGGTTGGCCATACACCGTCGCTGATGAGGAGAAAACCAACTACAGGAGAGCAATGTATTACTTATCTCAACATTGGAGTGAATAAACGAACGTTTTACGTAGCCAAAAAACTCATGTCATAAGAGAAATGTTTCAGGAAGTTAATCAGCCTCTGAGGTATTATCCCCCCACAGAAGATGAGAAGACCAATTATCTGAACAATCATTTGGACATAATTTACAAAATAATTGTTCTCGCCTTTACAATATATAAGTTCACGAGTTAACCACATAATAAAGAAAAAACAAACAAGAACATTATAAGCTAACATTTGATGAGACATCCTTTCTTTCTACTTTCTATATCCTTGGATGATGGATTCTTTCTTGCACATCTTTTCATTCATTTTCAGTCGTTTGCTCGAATGATGCACTAAACAATTAGCAGTACAAACATTCAAGAAAAAAACACACACCTTCTTACAGTTATATTTCGCCATTATTCTGTACAAGTTAATTGATCCAACCAAATTGTTGTCGAAATATCGCATGGGATGAGCAACACTTTCAGCAACAGCTTTAAGCCCGGCAAAATGGATCACTACAGCAAATCTATAAAGTATCTCAAGAAAATAAGTTCTTATATGTCAAATTCAATAACCACGTCAGAGACATAACAATCAAAGAAAACAGAACTAATATTAACCAGATCATAGTTTGCCTGAGTATGCAGATACATCATTCCCAAATTGGGAAAAATGAAAACACCTCTTCTGATGTCCGCAAACGGGCACATTACCCCTTATAAAAACACAAATACCATTTCCCTCTCTGTATTTTTTAAAATACAACAATTTACCTCCTATAATTTTTAAAATAAAGCAATTTACCTCTTTTTATATGGAGGTAAATTAATTCATTTTAAAAAAAGTATACCGGACATAACTTGCTCATTTTCTATATCACACCCAAATTGAATTGAAATATAAAATTATATAACATACTTGTTATGAGAAAATAATTTCTCCAAATCCTCCACTTTTCTGATGTCCCCCTGCAACCAAGGAAAAGATTCAGAAACCAAACGCTATTCAAGATTTCCCACTAAACTACTCATCGCAATGCAAGACTCACGAAAAAGACTAATTCTTGAAAATCAATCAGTCGAACAAGTGGTGTTCTATATACCAGATGGAAATCAAGATTCTCGGACAGTTGGGGGCCAACCAACTCTCTCACCCGGTGAACCGCTTCCTCGACAGCATTGTCAAGGTTGTCTATGATGGAAACCTTAAACCCCTGCTTCAACAGTTGCACCACCGTGTGCGTGCCTATGAACCCGGCGCCCCCCGTCACCAGAACCCTCTCTGTCGTGTCCATCCCTGTCCTCCGATCACCACCAAGGACCCGATTACCAACGTCGTGCTTGGAGTATATATTTCCTCGGAAGGGTTTATATATATATACATAATTGCGAGAAATTTGTGGGCGTGGGTGGTGAGTCAGTGTCAGTAGATGAGGAGAGAGAGTGAGAGGGATGTGTAAGACAGAGTGAGCAAATCAAGGAATCCATTTCGATCGGGTGTAGATGAGCAGGAAATCAAGAATTGGACGGAAGGTAGAAGGATTTTGTAATTTTTAAAGTTACTTTTGGATTATGGGTTGGCGGCGGGGTGTAAGAACAAGCCAACTAGGAAAGTGATGTACGCAAGCATGGGATGAGACGATGATGACCATCGTCGTTGGGAATTGAACTCTTTTGTCTTTCTAATAAATCAATTAATCATTAGTATTAAAAATTTTATATCCAACAATTATTGATAATTATTATATTTAGATACTAATCATTCAGATAATTATATTTAATGTGTTTAAACCCATAATCTTTTAATTATACGAACTCGACTGTATTGAATACAGGGATAATTACATTTTCTTTACTGAGATTTGGTGTAATTACATGTAAACACTCTATAATTTAAAAAATTATATGTAGTACTTCTGAGGTGTGTTTCTGTTTAACAAATAGGTTTCTCTTTTAATCAAAAGTCATCAAAAAATAATAATAAAAAATCTATATTTACTTTTGATTGACTTATTACTGATTTGTAGTAGGTCAAATAATTTTTTTATGATTAAATTATCCTCATACGCTCCATATGTTAATGCATATGAGGAGGTAAACCATTATATGGGTAGTTTAGTCCAAAAAAAATATTTGACATGCAATATTTTGAGGTATTAGATGTAATTTTTCAAACCACAGGGGCTTTATGTGTAATTACACCAAACTTTAGGGAAAGAAAGTGCAATTATCTCCTAAATATATGTGGTTCGACCAATAACCCTTTAATCACAAAATCTCAATTTCATCAATTAAATTAAGTTTCATCGACGGGGAATACAGTTTCATATGACGTTTGGATCTTTTGTAATATCTTACTCCACAAGTAATTTCTTTTCCTTTTCTTTTAATTTTCTTTTGAGTAATATGTCATAAAAAAAAAGTAGAAAATATTCTCATGCTATCTAATTGGTTGGTTGTTAGATGTCATATAATAATGATTACGTTTTCTTCTAAAAATATAAAATTATATTTTTCTTTAAAGAAATTATAAAATTATAGTTATACTTCCTAAAAAAATTTACTGTTTACACTCGATCTAATTTCATTAGAGTTTGAACAAAATGTTGATATAAAAAAAAATTACATGAATTTATAATTTTATCTCTCATTTAATATTTTCATGTAAATAATTTTATATTTATAAAGAAATAAATGTAATTATGTTAATCCGTACTTCATATATATATATTATATTTATTTTCATATAAGTATAAAAATATACATAAAAAATTTTAAATAATGAATAAAATTAAAATTTTAATTATTTAATAAAAAACCATTTACCTCTATGTAACATTTTAGAATGGTATAAAAAATAAAATCAAACAGGGCCTGATGTGATGTTGAAGCCAAACACTATATAATGAAGGATTTTGGCGTAAAGTTGAAGGGAAATGATTGAGAGTAATTGGTATGATGAGTACAATTATGTAAGAAGATGCTTTCCCTTTCTTGAGAATTGGGAAACAACTGTCTGAGAGTGAGAAGGCTGTCTCTTTACACTTTCCTCTTCTAATTTCTACAATCTTAATCAAGTAATGAGATTAATGTTTTCCATTATTTTATGTATTTGTTGGTTTTTAATTAATAAAGGTATTAATTACTAATTAATGCATTGAATTACTGATGATAGTGTTGACATATATGCAATTATTGCATCATCAAAAATATTTTTTGATTAATAATAAGGATAATTTTATTCCTGGCCCATAAGGTTTGGTATAATTATACATAAATCCCTTGTGGTTCGGAAAATTACATTTAATAACCCTAAGGTTTGCTCCCATATAACAAATAAGTTATTCTATTAGTCAAAATTCACCGAATTTGTTCATATTAAAGTATTTACCTCAATTGACTTATTACTAGCTTAGGTTAAATAGGTCTTTTTATAATCAAATTACCCTCACACATCTTCACCCGTTCATGCATGTAATAAGGTATATCTTCACTGTTATAAGGGTAGTTTAGTTCGAAAAATTTATTTGCTCTGCAATAAGTCAAACGAGGGTAAATATCAATATTTATTCAACTTCTTTTTATTAATATCAGCAAATTCAGTAAATTTCGACTAACGGAGGATTTATTTGTTAGAGAGAGACCTCAAGGGTGCTAAGTATAATTTTTCAAACCACATGGAATTTACGTGTAATTCCATCAAACCTCAGAAAATAGGAGCATTATTATCCCTTAATAATATCTTAACCTGATGCTTAAAATTGAGGACAAGTTCGAGATTATAAATTCAAATCCATTCTACGTAGGTAAGTGTCTCATAGGAGTTTTTTATAATTTATTTCATTATTTCTAGTCATATTGATGTATTGATTGGATCAACTTATTGCTTAATTTATTGATACATCAGTTGTAATGATGTACTTACCACTGATGTCTTGGTCTAATAATGGTTAAAGTTGAAGTTCCATACACAAATTCAAAATTTTAGATTCGAATCCCACTGAACAGATGCGCTCTTATAATTATCCGTGTCTGATGGGGTATTACCCTTATTTATGCAAAAAGACAAAAGAACCCCTCATTTAGGGGCAAAATAGTTAAATCATATAACGATCCGCGCATCATTTCGTAAGTTGGGTCCTTGGAGCCCCAACCTGCGCTAGAATCCGAAAAGGGTACGCGCTTGGAGGGCTCAAAGCTTCACCGTGCGATTAAAGATGAAAAGATGCTCAGATGGAGACACGTGGCCCAGTCTATATTTTACACTTGGGCCCTATAAATATTTGAATATGAGTCATTTTAAAGTAATTTGCATTTATTATTTTCAACCTTCTGCCCTTAGATTGCATATTTCTATCTCGACCCGAACTAACTTGAGCGCCAGAGGGTCTTAGTTGGGGATAAACTCGACTAGTCTAAAGTACGTGTTTTAATCTTCAGGATCTGTTAACGATCTGGGGAGATTACGTTGCTAATTTGGATCTCTCAAAGGAGGTTGCATATTTCGAGCCGGTCAGTTGGCGCCGTTTGTGTAAAATTTGAGGATCGCCAACCGAAAGAAGGATGGAAGGGACGTTGAAAGAAAATATGCATGGAGTTGAAGATACACCTAGACAAGGAGAATTACAAAGATTAATGAAAGAAGTTGGAAGGACTGCAATTGTTGCTTATGAGAGAAGAACTTCCACACCCATTGTTAAATAAAAACAACCAGAAGACAATTGTTCAAAAAGAAGGAAGTTGAGAGGACATCTGAAGGGGCAAGCAGAAGAGAACCTGTGAAAGGTCGTGAACCAGAATCGTCAGAGGTAGGATCCAATAGCAGAGAGAGAGCCCGTGATCTCCAGAGCAGAGGTAGATAGTATTGGAAAGCAGATAGAGCTATTGGGAAAGAAGATCGATGAATTGAAAAGAAGGGGCGGATTAGTGGCTCACAATAGAAACTCACCCTTCTGTAATAAAATTTTGACAGAAGTGGTGAACCCAAACTTTAGGATGCCCAATCTATCAAAATATGACAGAACTAAGGATCCTCAGGAGCACGTGGTAGCCCTCGAGTTGGTAATGAATTTTTTCGGACAATCAAGTTCTATTACAACTAAATTGTTTGTTACTACTCTTGCAGGAAAAATGCAGGAATGGTTCACCAATCTACCTAGTGGCAACATTGAACCGTATGAACAATTGTTGCAGAAATTCACCTTTCATTTTGTGAGCAAGAGAAAGCAGAAAGGATCTGCTACATATCTGTTCACAATAAGGCAAAGGGAGGATGAAACACTTAAGAGTTTCGTGGGAAGGTTCAACAATGAGACTTTGGAAGTTCAAGATCTTAGGATCGACATGATGGTGAGTATCTTAATACACAGATTAAAAAAAGGACCTTTTGCTTCGGCATTAGTGTGGAATTCACCTATGGATGTGGAACAATTAATGAAGATGGCACAAAAGTACATTGATGAGCAAAAGATGAACGCGATCAAAGATGGGGAATGACAAAATAGCAGAAGCTGAGATCGAGATCGCGTAAGAGATGGCAGAGACAAGCGATCAAGGTTTCACAAAGGGAGAGAACCACCTTATTAACCTAAGTATCATAAGTATACCCCGCTCTCCATGACAATGGAGAAGACACTAATGATGGTCGAAACTTCTGACATACTGCAATGGCCCAAACACACCATATTTACGTCGTCCAAAAAATACTCCAACAAGTATTGCAAATTCCATAGAGAGAAGGGGCATGACATAGAAGATTGCTATAAGTTAAAAGATGAAATAGAGAGGTTGGTACGACAAAGATACTTCAAGGATTAGATACTCAGAGATCGAAAAGTAGCAAGAGATGAGACAGAAAGGAGGAGCACGTCGAGAAGCAGGGCAAGAGAAGTACATTAAGAAAGAGAAGAAAGAAGGGATCCAGGGACTCGGGAAAATGCGCTTGTGAAAGGCGTAATTCATATTATAGCTGGAGGACCGACTAAGGGAGATTCTGTGAGAACGAGGAAAAGATACGAAAGGTAGTTGAGATCGAGTAGAAGGAGCGAGTTCGTGCTGAATGTGGAACTTGAAGAAGAAATAATTTTGGGAACAAGGACCTAAGTGCTAGGATGGGGTCGCAAAAGGATCCCATGGTGATAAGAATGGACATTGCAAACTTCACTATCCATAAAGTGTTGGTAGATAATGGTAATTCAGCTAACATCATCTTTAAAGATGTGTTGAATAAAATGGGGTTAGAAAATGCAAGATTGGAACCAGTACAAACACCGTTAGTAGGTTTTGGGGGTAGCGAGGTGACATTGCTAGGTACTATTGAGCTCCCAATATATATTGGAGAGGAACTGAGGAGGAAAACCATGATGGTAAAGTTCTTAGTGGTAGACACTCCTTTCGCTTATAACGTAATACTAAGAAGACCAGGTTTAAATTTATTTAGGGCAATAGTGTTGACCTATCATCTGAAGATAAAGTTCCCAACAAGGAATGAGATAGGAGAAGTATCTGCGATCAAAAGAAAGCAAGGATATGCTACAATTGGTCCCTGAAAAAGGGTAGTCAAGATGAGAGAAAAATAAAAATCAATAGGGAAGAAGAGGTTACCGAAAGTCAGAAAATGAGTAAGCCTGATCAGGTAGAACCTAGTGAAGAGCATAAGGTAATAGAGCCTGTGATCGGAGGACCTGATAAAACGACCAAGATTGGGTCGCGCATGAGTGAAAGATTGGAAACCATGATGATAGCATTCTTAAGAAACAATGTGGATATGTTCACATGGAGCCCATCAGATTTCAAGGGAATAGACCCAGAGGTGATATTGCACAGGTTGAACGTGGACTCGATGGTACGACCTATTAAGCATAAAAATAAATCATTTGGTGTTGAACGAAATCGCATTATCTAAGAGGAGGTTAACAAATTATTGAAAACAGGGTACGTTTCAGAAGTGCAATACACAAATTGGCTGTCGAATGTGGTGGTCGTGCCGAAGGCTTCCGGGAAATGGCGTATATGCAAGGATTTCACAAACCTTAATAAGGCCTGCCCAGAGGATCCATATCCATTGCCTCAAATAGATATGCTCGTGGATTTTACCATAGGATGCGAGCTCTCTCAATGATGGACGCGTACCAGGGATACCATCAAATCTTCATGGCAGAAGAAGATTAAGATGAGGTGTATTTTATAACTAATAGTGGTATTTATTGTTACAATGTGATGCCTTTTAGTTTAAACAATGTAGGTGCCACCTATCAGAGATTGGTGAACAAAATGTTCAAGGAATTGATCGGAAAATCCATGGAAGTTTACGTGGATGACATGCTCGTGAAGAGCCAAAGGTCGGAAGATCACCTATTACACTTGAAACAAGCATTTGACATAATGAGGACCTATGGCATGAAATTGAATCCAACAAAATGTATTATCAGAGTTGGTGGTGGAAAATTCTTGAAATACATGGTTAGTGAGAGAGGAATAGAGGCGGATCTTGAGAAGATCGAAACAATAATTAAGTTGAAGTAGCCTACAACGATCAAAGAGGTACAGAAACTCAAGGGTAAGATCGCATCTCTTAATCGCTTTATTTCTTGATCTGCTGTCGCAATTTACCATTCTTTAAAATATTAAGAAATCCAAGGATTTTAAGTAGAATGAAGAATGCGAACGAGCTCTACAAGATCTGAAGATATATTTTATTTCACCACCGTTATTGGCAAATCCAAAAGAAAATGAGCCATTGTTCTTGTACTTAGCTGTTTCTGAGGATGCAGTGAGCTCTGTATTGGTACGTGAGGCTGGAGGGGTTCGAAGCCTTGTATATTATATTAGCAAGATGTTGCAAGGAGTGGAGAAGAGATATGCAGTGATAGAAAAGTTAGCTTTGGCGTTAGTTGTAGCTGCTCGCAAACTGCGACCTCACTTCCAATCGCACAAGATAATCATGCTGACAAATCACCCGTTAAAGCACATTATGGCCCGACCAGAGGCATCCAGAAGGTTAGTAAAGTGGGCCATGGAGTTGGGGGAGCATGACATTGAATATCAAGTTAGAACAACAAAAAAGGCTTAAGTGCTTCCAGACTTTATGATTGAGCTCGCAGGAGAACTAGCCCCAGAACAACAAAAAAGTTGGATGTTGCATCTAGATGGTTCATCTAACGCCAGTTACGGGGGAGCATGAATATTGTTACAAGGTCCAAATGGGATTGAGATCGAGGTCACTTCTAGGTTATCTTTCCCTACTTCCAACAACGAAGTTGAGTATAAAGCTTTAATATTGGGGATATAATTGGCTTATGAGGCAGGAGCAAGAAATTTAGAAGTTTACACTGATTCCCAATTCGTGGTGATGTAAATTGAAGGAGCATATGAAACTAGAAAGCAGTCCATGGTTTTATATCATCAGAAAGCCGAATCCATGATAGAAAAGTTCAATAGATGTGCAATCCAACAGATCACAAGATGTGAAAACGATAGAGTAGATGCATTATCTAAGTTCGGAGCTATTATATCGGGTATAAAAGATCGAAAGGTTACAGTGATGGTCGAGGAAACGACAGCGATCAAGGAAACTTTAGAGGTATAGACAGTAGAGGAGTCCAGGTCGTGGAAAGATGAGATGGTGAGATACCTGAAAGAGGGGACCGTACTAGAAGATCTCGTGTAAGCTAAATAGATGAAGTTTAAGGTTACTTGTTTCACTTTGATCGTAGATCAGTTGTATAAAAGAACAATAGATGATCCATTGTTAAACTATTTGGATGATGAAAGGGCCAGGTACGTGATGAGCAAAATTATGAAGAAAGATGTGGAAATCACTTTGGAGGAAGGTCTGGCACAAAAGATTATGAGGCAAGGATATTTCTTGCCAACTATGGCAAATGACGCAAGAGTTCGTGAAAAAATGCGAAAGTTTCCAGAGATATGCATCCTTGATGCACCTACCAGTGACCCCAATGGAGCCTATTGAGGTCACATGTCCATTCGATCAGTGAGGTATCAACATTGTAGTACCTTTTCCTCCAGCACCTGCCCAAAAGAAGATCATAATTGTAGCGGTCGAGTATTTATCAAAGTGGGTCGAGGTCAAAGCGGTAGCAAAGATATTTGAGAAAGAGGTGATTAATTTTATTTAGAATAATATTATCTGAAGGTTGGGATCCCTAGGGTATTGATATCAGATAATGGAACCTAATTCCAAGGAAAGCAGATTGTGGCTTGGTGCAAAAAGCTAAAGATACAACATAACTTCATTGCTGTTGGGAAACCCATAGGCAAATAGCCAAACAAAAGTCACGAATAGAACCATCTTGCAGCATTTGAAGAGAAGGCAGGAATGAAAAGGGTCGTGTGTCGAACAATTACTTGGATTGTTATTGGCATATCCGATGACCCCATGAACAACGACAGGTGAAACTCCTTTTTGTTTAGTTTATGGTACTGAAGCAATTATTCATGTAGAAACTGGAGAAGAATCCCAACAAGTAATGGATTATGACCTAGCGACCAATGGAGAGGAGGGGATTGTCGATCTCAGTATGATCGAAGAAAAGAGAGATGCATCTTATGCGAGGATATTGCACCACAAAGGAATGATGATGAAGAGTTATAATCAAAAGGTGAAACCAAGGCAATTCCAGGTCGGCATTTAGTGCTCCAAAAAATGGAAGTGTCCAGGCATGTTGGTAAATTAGATCTCGAATGGAAAGGACCATTCAAGGTAGTTGAAATCAAGAAGAAAGAGACTTACAAACTCCAAGATATGCAAGGGCAAGACCTACCTCGACCTTGGAACATTCATAACTTGAAGAAATTTTATGCCTAGGCAAGACGATGGTGGAGATCAACTGAATGTTTTGACCTTGAAAAAGCTATCAAATGTAAATAAATCTGAAAAAGATTGATATTTTTTTAGCCTGGAAAAGGCAATCGGATGTAAAGTGATTTGAAAAAGATCCACCCTTTTTTGAGCTTGAAAAAGGTGATTAGATGAAAAGTAATCTGAAAAAGATCAAATCATTTTTTGAGCCTGAAAAAGGCGATTGGATGTAAAGTGGTATGAAAAAGATCACCAGTTTCGAGCCTTTAAAAAGCAATCAAATTTCTCGAGCATGATTAAGTTAAAGCCTGAAAAATGGATGATTCAACTTATTTTCTTCTTGTTCATCTAGTATCGTATGCATCAACTTAATTATTTTTATGGGATCGTTAATTCCTTTTATCACGAAATAATGATATGAGAAAGATCGCGCAATCAGGAAAGTGGTACTCTCACAAAGTAAAGAATGTGAAAAAGGTCGCTTACGATCTAGATCCAATCTAATCTGAAAGATTGTGGGGATCTGAAAAAGATCATAAAATCAATTAAATGTAGGCAAAAATCATTTCTACTCAAATTCTTCATTAGGGAAGAGACGGGTCCCAACAAAATTATTACATCAGAATTAGAGTTAAGATCAAGAAACCATCTATTCCGCCTATGTCACTTTTACAAATAATAACAGATAGCGGCTAGATCTTACAAAAGGACATGTCAAGTTAGATTCCTATGTTTTGCTCAAATTTTCAACCACATCTATTAAGGTTGCGAAACTCATCTTCTTGCTTATGAGGGGATTCTTCCTCAGGGTCAGGTTCAAGGTTGCCATCGAGCGAAAGGTCTAGGAGACCTTGATCAAAGCCATCTATAAAACCTTGCAATTTAGCAATTTGGCCAACACTTTTCAAAACCATCGTTGACAAAATTGGCTGCTTTTATCTCAATAACGACCTGGAATACTGGTGCCGTGAAATTCACGAGCTCCTTGGAGGCGTGATCAGGAGAGAGCGATCTTAAATTCTTCTGAATGCAAGTACTCCTCCCGACCCTCGGTGATCCCTTCAAACCTGCCTGGCTCTCCAGCAGAGAGCCCTTCACTTCTACCTTCACTGAAAGCATCCTCCTCTTTCGCGACTCAACAGTAGAAGCAACGAGCTGGGTCTCAAGCTTGGACTTTGCTTCCAACAAACTCTACTGATTCTCAAGCTGTTTCTCATGAGCAGTACCATTAGTCAGCCTCTTTCGAAGATCTCGAACTTTTCTATCAGCTATAATCTAACCATGACGGCGCCCAATGCATTTAGAGAAAGATTGCGTTTAAAAGCTATCGCCTACAAAAGGAAAGGAAGTTGGAATGCATAGAATGATCAGGAACACTAGAAAATCAAAATTACCTACATAAGGATGTGAGCGTGATGTTCTTCCAGGCGAGTGTGTGGTGTCTTCAGAAGGGTCGCTTGATCGCGAGGCAGACAACAACTGTTATACAACCTAAGAATCTTGTCCTGCACCCTTCTGCAATATTAAACTGCGAATCAAAATCTTCCAATCAGGAACTAGCTTTTCGCCTCCAACCCGACAAACTGTTGATAATCAACCTTAAGCTCGTCGCAGGCTTCTTTCCACCAAATTGTCAATTCTTTGGGGAGCTTCAGATTGTTCTTCTCCTCAGCTTGTGCAACTACTTCTCTAGCTATGCGACTTTCAAATCCGGGCTTATTCCCTCTACTACATTTGGTCGATCGTGATCCTTTGCTCTGACTCTTGTGGTTTCTTTTATCCTTCTTGGAGATACTGGGTCCTGCTTCAGCTTTTGCCTTGTTAGCTTGTAGAGAATCCTCGTGTGAAGAATCACTTGCGCCAGCATTGCCCGAGACGCTAAGGATAGGGGGATCAGGCACTTGAATGAGGGCAAAGGTATCCTCGCCTATGTTGACAGACACAAGAGTAGGGGGAGCTGGAGGATCGAGACTTGGGGTAACAGATGTATCACCTCCAGATCCGATCGGAGCAGTATAAACAGTAGAATTGCTGCGCAAGGTGTGAAGCCGTAGCGCGAGATCTGCAATTTCATGGCTATGTCTGCTACCAAAAAAGTTAGAAATAGTGAGGAACAATAAAGGATAAAAGATGAAGAATAGTATGCAGTTGAAATAAAAATCACCTGAGGAACCTCTAACTTGAAGGATGTTAGAGTGAGATGAGCGAGCCACAAAACTTCTTCCACTAGAAGTTTTTTTGGGTTATACCGATAAGTGGTAAGGCTGTTAATTTGGTCGCCTTCCAGCTCTCCTCCTTCAGTATAAGTGTTGGTTTATTTTTTAGCCAATCACAATGCAAAGGCCATACTTGACCAGAAGGAGGTAGAACAAAAATGAACCTCTCTCTCTAAGGACCGATATTGGATTTCAAAGTATCCAAATATCTACAGTCCTTTCGAGTAGACAGATAGAAGAAACCACTATCACCGCACCTCTTCAAGGTAGCGAAAGAATACAAAGACCAAAAGTTGTCAACATTAGGTTCGAAACGATGAACCCTCATTATTATCATAAAAAGAAAGATATGACTAATGGAATTGGAGGAGAATTGCATAGGACACAATCTCAAGCGACGAAGAATATCTGCTACTAGTGTTGCTAGAGGGAAACGTAAACTAGCTTCAAAGTGCAAAAGGAAAAAAGAACAGAAGCATGAAGGAAGACGATGCATGCGACCGAAGGACCTAGGAATGATGACCTCATTGATGTGATGAATGGGAAGTTTAACAGTGCTGACAACAGCTGCCCAAGGGGTTTTTTTTCAACATATTTTGGTACTTGAAGTGTGTAGGGATATCATCATGTGAAGAAATTTCTAAAGGACATTTCGACCTAGAGGGGGAAGTTTGAACAGGAACAGGAATAGGAGCAGCATGACCAAACTAAGGTGAGGTCGCAGAGGACCACGAGTTAGAACTAGAACTAGAATTGGAGTTAAGGGAAGACGTAAGTACCTTGAGTAGGCTGGTCGAGATCAAAGTGCTGGAAGTAGAGACTGATGGTTAACAGGAGCAATGTGGATGGTGAGTTTTGAAAAAGCGCTTTTTTATAGGGAAATATGTTGAGTAGCGTGCCTAATGAAGAATCAGAGGATGAAGACACGTGGCATGAATCAGTGGACGCGATGGTACTGACCCGGGAACGCGACTGTTCATCTTCTTCTAAGGTAATTAATTACATTTAGAAGAAGTAGGAGAGTGATGATTGAGTATTACCCCTATTTATGTAAAAAAACAAAAAAGCCCCTCATTTAAGGGCAAAACAGTCAAAGGATATAAGGATCTGCGCATCATTTCACGAGTCGGGTCCTTGGAGCCCCAACCTGTGCTAGAATACGGAAATGGTACCCGGTTAGAGGGCTCGAAGCTTCACCGTGAGATTAAAGATGAAGAGCCGCTCAGATGGAGACACATAGCCCAGTCCATACTGTACATTTGGGCTCTATAAGTACTTCGAATATGAGTCATTTTAAGGCAACTTGCATATATTACTTTCGATCGTAGGCCCTTAGATCGCATATTTCTATCTCGATCTGAACTAACTTGAGCGTTGGAGGGTCTTAGTCGAGGACGAACCCCACTACCTAACGTACGTGTTTCAGTTCCTAGGACGCCAACGACCTCAAGCTCTACCACGACATGATTCATTCTCCTTCATCAATAGTGACTCAAACTCAGTCCTTAATATTTTGAGTTGTACCTTTTTCCCTTTATTAACTCCTATCGCAGAATTCTTTACAATGTCTCATCGACAATTTTCTCAAACATCTCATCATTTAATCCTCGATGGATGATGCTGAGAGCACTTTGATCTCCACTCCTCTTTTTCTGGAACGCGGCTAGTTCTGCTACAGGAAGAGTACTCTCATCGGAGGGTCCATCATACCCGGTCTCAACAATATACTCATAAGCCATGAGCACTAGAATAACTTTCATTCTAATTGACCATTAATCATAACTGATTTTGGTCAGAGTTGGATACTAAAAGGAGATATCTGGAGCTTTTGTGGTCATTTTAACAAGGCTCTGTTACCACATTTGTTGGAAGCTATGGTAAGTTGAATTGTATAACTATAGTTTTGAAGGAAGAGAATAGGAGTATACCTTAGAAATCTTGTATTCTAAATTATGCCTCTCATTCACTTGAATAATATCAGATTAGAAGTCCTTTTATAGGCCTAAAAACCAGCTAATAAGCATAGAATTCTGGAAGTTTTTGGTAAAACAGTCATAACTTTCTGCTGAAATTTTCAGTGGACTTGAAACTTGGACCATTTGAAGCTAAACTCATAGAGATTTTAATTCCATATAGGACTCACCCAAAAAAAAACTAAAATGCGTCTATAAGTATACTGAAAAACTATGACCACTGAAATTGAGAAGACAAGCTTAATTCTCGTGGGACTTCTCAACATTGTTCATAATGCATAATTCTATTCTAGTTGAATGTGGCACATTCGATATATGTGCACAATAAAATTATAATAATTAAATATTATTTAATAAAAAATTTATTGTAGAAAAAATAATAATATGAAAATGACTATGATAAAAAAAAAGTTATTTTTATAGAGAATATTTAGAGTAGGAGAAAGAGAAAACACATTAACTCACATAAATAACTATTCAAAAATAGTTTTTTACCACATTTGAATAGTGGGGAAACTTTAAAAGCTAGTTGGGGAGAAAAAAAGGGAAAAAAAAATTAACAAAAATAAGGGAGACAGCAAAGAAGTACTCTCTCTTAATATATAATATGGATTATCATATCTATATATGCACCATCGAAGTTGGCCATATGTCTAACTCAAGGGGTATTTTGGTAAATTTATCACTTTTTAAAAATATTTCGTATCAACATTCAACAAAAAATTGAGGATATCAACTTATAAGTTCTCAAAATAATACGTTGAAATTTCATAAATTCATTCGAAGAAAGTAAAAGGTGTAAACTCAATTTCAAAACCATATAAACTCCTTCAATTTAGATATTAAAATTAAATAGTCTTTCATAAATAAATAACTTGTAAATTTTATGATCTTATTTTTATTCGAACACATTAAAAAATTAATTTCAATTTTTTTCTCCTTACTAAAATAGAAAAAATTACAATTTTGGTCCCACTCGTTAGGTACTATTACACTTATGGTCTCACATGTTACGAGTTTAGCGTTTTTGGTCTCATAGTTAGAAAAAAATATTGTATCTTTGGTCCCAACTCCGTTTAAACCATTAAATTGGGAATGAAAAATTACTTTTGAAAGGTCAAAGGTGGTTTTTTAATGTTTGAAAACTACTAGGCTTCTTGGAGGAAATTATAACCAGTTTCGGCTCCAATTTCATGCATTTCGCTCTATAAAATGGCAAGTTCCCCCACTTAATTTTGCAAAAAAAAAAACAAAAAAACAGACAGGTGCTTAGGATAGAATAAAAAAAGAAAATCCTATAATCCTGGTAAGAGGTTTTATGATGTTCTTTGATGCGGGGAAGGGGCGGATGTGGTTTTTTATGTGGCTACACCAATTGATGTGTGAGAAATCAACTGCTATTGCTCCAAGTTTGTTGCGATGATTGAATGCAAAAGATGAGAAAATTGCAAAGGAATAATGAATTTCTTGTGGAAATTATTATTGCACTCGTTTTGTTGGTTGTACGTATTTTGCTAGCTGGATTTAGCTAAATTTATCTAATTTCGACAAAGTATAATCTGCAATTTTGTAATGATACTATAATGAATGTAATTTAAATATGTAAATTTAGCTAAAAAAAATAAAAGGACTGCAAAAAATCCCCTAGTGAGTGAGGGTCGATCTTTTCCTTTGCTTAGGTCCACTGTTCCTGTTCTGGTTGTTCCGAAGGTACAAACTGAGGCGGATGAAGGACGACTGCTATTGATGCATCAGCTGGGGATAAAATCATTCTACAAAAGTGATTAACACTTTCTTTTTTGTCTACTCCTGGAAAAGAGCTGATTCAATAGACAAGTCGAGCAGAAGGGAAGAGCTTCACAAATCCTACTATCAAGAAAAAGGCTAAGAGCGCTTATTTCACTTCTAGCTCGTTAAAGATGGGATTCCTAAGACTAAGACCGGTCGTATGCTAAGACCAAAAAATCCCCTTAGGGCAATCCGTCCAAGTCTAGCAAAAAAAAGAAAAAAAAACAAATTGATTACATTAAGATCGTGTTTACCTGGTTGCATCCCATATCCGTTCTTGGGATTAATTTTGGACTATTATTGGGATTGTGCCAATTGGGATAAGTACTGGGCTATTTACTTCCCGGACAAGAATTGCAATATATCCTTACAACTCTGTCTAACTGCAAGGATTAAATCGACCATTTACTAGTTGTATTACCTTTTTGTCCCTAGAATTTTTTATCACTTCAAGTTGAGTTTCCCTCCACATATGCTTGACTTCCACTAATTTTTTGTGCTAAGAAATGAAAAACAAAAGAATCAACCCATTATTTTGATGTGGAGTAAAAGAACAAAAGTGAGGCCCAAAATAGAAATTATTAACATACATTTGAAAGTGTAATAATTTATCAAAAACTTCATTAACTCCTTAAAGCACAAGTTGATAAGAAATGAAATGAAGAAAAACACAAGCAACTGGGAATTGAAGCCATATTCAGAGTGTTTTTTATCAGTATTTTTTCTTAAACTGTCTACAATACAACCGAGCGCAATAGCATAAAAAATCTCCCCAATCATTACATAGCAACAACGGTAGCAATACATTGCAGAGCTCAAGAAGAGCAACAACACATGCAAATCGTAGTGCTTTTTACACAACTTCACATGCTTCCTCTCAGATTGTCCCTAAGACCACAACTATTTCAGACTTTTCCTAGCATGAAATCTATAAATCTAATACATAGCTTCAATGTAAGAAGTCCTTCAGTGGATCATCATGATGGACCCTCTTCATCCTGTATGCTTCCATATCTTCAGCTGTGACCTGAGAAACAAAGAATGCTCAAATTTGTCAACAAGGCAAAAGTTGTTGCTCAAAAAAGAGTATGAAATATAGGGAAACTATCAACATACCTCATCGTTCCATTTGACGTTATACTTGCGTTTCCTCTCATCCCGCTCTTCTCTCCTCCTCTCATCCTCCTACTACAGGAAATAAAAAATTAATGTTTATATTTTACATCATCCACAACATTTACACAACATGATCGGAGATAAAAGCTTGCAAAACCAGTAAGTCAATGCTCACTCATAATCAGATTGCTGTATGTACATAACCACATCAGTCCTCAATGAAGACCAATTTTTTTCCGGACATAAAGGGCCTAGAAGAATTTTACGTTCTAAGTGCTTCAGCCAGTTTTTCCTGATCTAATACTAAATCATCAGGTACTTCAGAACCCCAGGTTGTAAGCCGTTTCTCCTCAGCTGCTGCAGGTGCTTCTGGTATCAAAAGTAAAGTTTCAGATACCAAGCCAATACTTATGTACATTTAGCACCACCACAACCGACAATAAAAAATGCATTAGCATAAATGTGAGAGAATACCATAGCATAAATGAAGCAATGGCTTTGCATATATGCTCAATGTTACTAGTTAAAAAGATGACAAAAGTTGCACAAAAAAGCAAAAACTTACTAGGACATTAGTGTTACATTATCTCATTCTATGTTTGAACATTATAATCATCTAACGGGAATTCAAAAAGCTCCTAAAATCAAAACCTTTATTACCTCAGACTGAAAGCTACCATTGACATTGCTAGTGGAAGGCTTCTCCATAATGTCTCTTGATCCCTAAACACCCAACATCATAGCATCAAAAAACCAGCTTATATCAAACAAAATTCACAAATGGGTAGTCATAATTTCCAAAAAATGTGCACGAAATTCCAAAATTTTCACTCGCTGAATCAAGAACCCCATTGCCAGTACCTTTGAATCTGGCTTTGCCTTGAGACTGCACTAATGAAGCAGCACTTCAAGAATCGGCTCCTGACAACCAAACAATCAAATTTTTTGGTTTTTGGGTTGTCGCTTTTTGTCTTTCAACAACATGTATTTCCGTATAATCTTCTCCTCTTCGGGAATTAAGAACCGATTCAAATTCAACCGTGAACCGATGCTGCACGCGCCCTCATGCGCCGGCCGAAGTCGACAGGATTGCCCCTTTTTCGTCGGAATCTTCTCTCTAAGATTTCGGCGTTGTCCCAATGAATTTCTGGGCATATCATATACCGTTGCAACCCTCTTACCAAGACGAACATTTTCATACCATCAATTTTTTTTTATCGGAAAGAGTAGGCTCCGCCCACGAACTCTGAACGATTTTCATCTCGATTCATCGCCATTCGGACGAATTCCGGTCGCAAACTACCATCACTGGATTCACCTCATCCTGGCGGTTCTAACGCGACCAACCTCGTCCATTTTCATCAAGGATTGGCTTAGATCCAAATAATTTCCTTCTCGCGCCGCCGCTCAATGCCGTGCTCAAGGCAGTAGAACTCCCTAAATACCGGCCTGTCCAATGTGGATCAAAATGCACTCTCTCATTTTCGCTTTATTTTTAGGAAGAAGATCAATGGGCAGTAGGGATCTAGATTGGAGAAGGAAGGAGACAAACCAAAGGCAGGATTTGGGAATATAATTTGAAGAATGAAGGGGCAAACTAGGGAAAGAAGAACGTAGAGTTTTCGGGATAATTTAATCACACCCTTGGAGATCGGATTGTAATCCAGCAACTAGTACAGCATATCACCGAGCTTTGGTCGTCAGTCACGGGCTGGCCAATTTACATGTAAACGGGCGTATATCGACGACTATGCCAGATATACTTCTAGTTATCTGCAAGTAAACACGGCTTGAAGGGATAAAATTTACCATTTGCAAAATATAGATTTAGCCAACCCACCCCCCAAATATTCACATATATGCAATTACATCCCAAAGAGAATTGCCAATATTTGCATTTGCCCGAAAATCTAATTGCAAAACCACATAATGTTACCAGGTTGCAATTGCCAAAAAATTTCAATTACAAATTCAACTGCTTGGTTTCTTTTTCTTGGTTGCCAGAGTTACAGCTTAAATGATATAATAATTAAAGTTGCCTTCATTCATGGATTGCAAAATTTGGCTTAAATCCTAACAGTAACATCATCAAACTTGGCAGATAATTTTGACAAGACGAGAGATTTAGATCCCATTTACTTTCCACTATTATTGAACAAACTGTCTGTTATACCATTGTAAAGTACTAATGGGGTACAATTTTTATCCCCAAGCCCAGTACAAATAATTATTTATAAATAAATCAACCCACTTATTCAGGTGGATTAAATTATTCAATCCCAACAATTCAAATAAATATAATAGTAATATATATTAATTTTTTGTTTTAATCCTAACATTCGAACAACTCATATATAAAATAAACGGACAGATGCATTTTTTATTTTTTCTTTATGAAAAATATTTTACTTTTCGACTTTATTTAATTAATTGGCCATCGTGAAAGCCCCAAAAGAGATTTAATACAAAAGCCTATCATTCTAGGTTTAGTCTTTTATTCCACGATTTTCCAATTCTACGCGATTTTGAGGTTTTTTGACAACGTTTCTTTATGATGGCCCAGTTTGGATTCTCGTGTTTCAATTCATAATTTTATAATTGATTCGTAAACGAACCTTATATTTAAAGATAATAAAAAAATTTAAAATTTAATATCCTGAGTATCAAAATTTTGTATTATTGTCAGAATCCTGTGATATAACATCACTAGGAATTCTAAATCAGTAAAAAACATAACTATCAATTTTATTAAATACAAAAAACATATTTAATTTGACACCGTTAACAACATAAAACATAATTAAATCAACTATTTCAAACGTATTCTCATTTTTACTCAAAAATTAATCTATACAAAATTCATAAAAAAAACCCATATTTTTCACTTAAAATTAAAAAAAATTAAAAAAAGAAACAGAAAAAAAAAAAAAAAGCAAAGATGGGGTAAAACTCCACCTACCACAACCATCTGGAAGCAAGGAAAAAGTTAGGCAGTAGGCTATGGAATTTTCTGTCAAGGTGATGAAAATAATTACCGCGGTGAAAACAATTTCAACCTTCCACAACTCCCAATGTGAATGTGGCTCCTATGGCCAGTGGTTTTAAGATGCACTTTTACTGCTAAATGTCTGCAAGTTTGAACTGTCCCCTCACTTCCGTTTACTTTTGAGTATAAGAATAAGAGGATGATGGGATAAATTTAAATTACACGTATGATAAAAAAAATTTGAGATTAACACTCGACTATTTACTTAGTTATGATGTGTTGTTTGAACGAAAATATATCTTTGTTTTGAGTTAGAAATTTAGGATTAAGATTAATTTTATTTATTTACCATCGCATAAGAAAAATAACTTACCACTAAAACGTCGAACTTGTGTTGTTGAAGTCAAGAAGAAGAAATCAAGCTTGCCGGGGGGAGGGGTGGGGTGCCGGCTGGGAAGAAGATGGGGGGTGGGGGGAGAAGAAGATGGGAGGCGGCGGTCAGTAAAAACACGAGGGTGAGAAGGGTGGGGGAGCCGGGGTTTGGGTGGGGGTGGGGGGGGGGGGGAGGGAATGAGGGAGTAAAATGATCCTTGCATAACTTAATTTTTTTTTTAATTTGAAACGATGAATTATTATTAATTGAAATAATTCGATTACTGTCATTCTCATCAAATATTAATATCTAATAAAGATAATTACAATAATCATACCCTGATTAACATTATGAGATAAATAAAATATAAACGACACTTTCAATTACAGTAAAATGACACCTACTATGTAATAAAATAACATTTTATACATATAACGAGATTCGAATTCATAACCTCTAAAATCATAAAGCTTAGCATCTGCAGAATAATTGTGACGTATACATAGTGTTTTTTTAAGAGTGAAATGAATTGAACAGTAAGTCAAGTCGATGTATTAATATAGTAAAGAACAATGAAATAAATTACAATAAATTCCGATAAAGTGAGATAAAGACCCACATGTCTTGCACTTGAATTTAACTGATATAAAGTGAAACAAATAGTCACGTATTTGATGCATCTTAATTCAACTTATATAAAACGAGACCAATACTCATATATTCGACAACTCAAACACATAATCTACTTATTCACGAGATCTCAATACACGCACGACTATTTTGTTATTTTTTTATTACTGCATAGGAAAATATAGAAGAAAAAGACTTTTGTGGCTGGTAACATTTTCACGGGAACTTTGGTCCATATGTACGGTACAAAGTTGACAACTTTGTACATGAAATTTTCAGTTCTTATCACTAAATCAAAATTTATTGGTGACTATAATTTTATTGATTATGGATTAAAATTAATAAATAATTATTAATAATTATAGTTAAATAAATACAATAAAAAATTTAGATTATTCACTATAAAAATTATTTTTGTCGTGGTCATGAGTCATAGAAAATGTTTCTACACGCTTTTAGTCATGTCAAATATTTTAGCTATACTCACTAAAATCACGGCCAACAATCATTGTATTATCATAGTTAATGAATCAATTTACGACGGCTATTTATTTTAACCATGACTTAAATTAAATTTATTCTAGTGTATAAATACGAAAAGGCTTGAATACATTAAATGAAAATAAATGATTTTATTTAAATTAAGAAATAATATGATAATATGCATTTGTATGAAATAAAATGGTGTTATTTTAAGAAGAAATTGTAGAGTACGAACTCTATGTACACCAAAAATATTAAAATAATACCGCGTATTTAAAAATATATCATGATATTTTTTTTAATAATATCCAATTTAATAATATTACTTCTTATTATATTTTTGTACCATATATAAAATTCATATTTTGGTGGTGTTATATATGCTTAATCACATTTTGAGAAGATGGGAAAATACGTTTTCTTTTTTTTTTTTTTTATCTAAAAATATAATACTTTTGCTAATATTTTAGCTATACAAAAGTATGCGGAGACTCTCTAATTTTTTGAGAATATCTACGGATGCAGTTTATTAATTATGATTAAATAAAATCGATATAAATTTATACCGTGAATAAATTATTTGCTACAACTAAAAGCTATGGTAATTATATTTTTATAACTAAATATTTTAGCCACATTCACAAAAATCATGACTAACAAGCTTTTGTGGCCGTGATCAATAACTATTTGTTACGATTATTTATTACTAATCGTAACAATTAGTCATAATTAAATATTATATGTATTGGGTGGATGTATTTTATAATTTTACAAGAAATGTTAAAATCAAGAGTATAGTTTTAATTTTATAATTAAAACCTGGTGTGTTAATTTTATAGATAAAAAAAATCTGTATTTTTTAAAATAATGTATACTCTCCCTCTCCGTTAATTAGAGTTAACGGTGTTAAATATTTCAAGAAGTTTACAGTTATGTCTTTATAATGATAGTCATTGATCTTCATTAGATAATAATGAACGGTCCTAATTTTAAATATAATTTTATATTATATATACATATAATTATGCATATATATACATCTATCTATATATCTATATTTATAGTTATACCTAATATATATATCATGAATAATGACCGTCTGCCGGCGGCAACTAGTCTTTAGGCGATCCTGTCGTTGCACTCGATCTGCCTACGACCTCCGTCGCCCAGATCTATGGCGAGGCAATGGGAAGGTGTTAGGGGGAAGACGGCGGCGCTGGCCGAAAGTGTTGGGGATTTCATACTATCTTCCTAAAACACAAGGGGGTGTTATGCAATTTACCCTTTATATTATGTTTAAATTAGAAAATTTTAATTTATTATTTTTGGGTAAATTACACCGAATTCTCTTAGATTTGATAAAATTATAAATACTCTCTCGTTGTTTGAAAAATTAATGACAACCAATATTCCTGATTTGTGACATACTCCTTGGACAATAATACAAAAATACCAAAGTTACCCTTGCTGAAAATTTATTTGATTTAATCAAATGAAAAGAAAAAAAAAATTATTATTAAAAAAATTTGAAAATTTAATGTTTGGCGAACGCTATTGTAAAAGAATAAAAAATACAAAATTATAATTTAAGCTTCAAAAGAGAATTTTAGGCAATTTAATAAAAAAATTAAATAAAATCCTAACTGAAATAATAGAATTGGGTCAATTGTTGGACGTATTATTATTAGGAGGGTGAGTAATTTCTCAAATACGAGCATTTGTAATTATTCCAAACAGTACGATGTAATTTATCCAAAAATAATTTAAATCCAATTATTTTTTTAATTTAACATAAAGTTCTTAAACATAATAAATTAAAATTCCTTAATTTAAAAGTTTCATATTAAATCAATTTAGGGTACTTCCAGTTCACTATCCAGTGATTACATAATTTCGTTACATATCAGGGGATCATTTATTAATAATTTTTCAAACAACGAGAATGTATTTGTAATTATAGTAAATTCGAAAAAGTTTCATTTAATTTTCCCAAAACAAACTAAATCGAATTAAATTTTCTTAATTTAAAATTGTTTTACACATAATAAATTAAAATTTCTTAAACTAAACATAACATAAATTTCTTAAAAAAATTAAAACTTAAAAAAAAATTATGTTGCATGGGTCATGCACCCCACAGTCCCTCCAGACTATTTTAAAACCGGCATTTCTGGCGCTGGTTTTAAAGATTTTTTTTAAATAATATGTCGATTCTATCAATACATTAATATAACTAGTATCAATAAAAAATTACAATAACTCACATAAAGTGATGCATACCTACAACATCTCGAACCCATGACCTCAAATTTGTGTATGAGATCTCAATCTTAATTTTAACCACTGGACTGAGATATTATTAATTTTTTTTATTAACATTTAGATAGACAATTTCGGATAAATTATTAAACCTTCTCAAATGATGGTATTTTCATAATTCAATTTAAGATTATTTAAATTATTTTCCCAAATGAAAGTCGCAAAAGGAAGGAAAGATGCGTGGACGATGCCACTAGGAAGAACTTCAGAATGTAAACACGATTATATTGAAAAAAACAAATGTCACATCAGTAATCGTGGTTGGCAATGTTGCGTAATCTTCTGAAGCATTGACTCTGAAAAATGGTTGTCTTTGTTGGCAAAAGTTCACGTCACGTGCAGTTCGGTGCAATTTGATTTTTCATGGACGCTTCAAGAAATTACGACCAAATACATATGTATGTATTATTTTTATAAATAAGAAACTTAGGTTAGATTAAATTTATTTTTGAAACATAAACATATGTTTTTTTTTTTAAATTTAATTGGGAGATAACAAAAAAAATATTATTTTTCTATATTATAAATTACTATAGTTAAATTATTATATTATACTATTTATCATGGTCAAATTAAAATCAACTACAAAAATTTACATATTTTTTATTAAATTAATAAATATTTATCATGATTTAAGCTGCGACCAAAATATTTCTATAATTTTTAATTATGATTAATATTTTGACTTTCACGTACAAAAATATGTCTATTAATCATTCCAATTGTGGTTAATTAGTATTTGTTGCGATTTTTTATGTTTTATTGATAAGTTGTTATAGTGATGACAATTTTGTAGTCAATAAGATTAATACGGAAGGAATTTGTTAAGTTGTTAAAAATAAATTAGGAGCTCTTTATCTAAAGGAGTTTACAAATAATTAACAAATTATTTTTGGATCTTATAATCACTTGTTTCTAAGAAAAATTATTGAATATTTTTCAACATCTTATAAACTCCCAAATATCTTATTAATATTGGAAGAGTTTAGGAGAAAATGCATTTTCCTCTCATAACCTAGGTTATGTACAAATTTAGTTCCATTATTTATTTGATTCTTGAAAATAGTCATAACTTAAAAAAATTCTCACTCTCAGAGCCTTCGATTGAAGGATTCTACATACCCAAATTGCATACGTACAAATTATATACGCCACGTTCTTTATAGACCTTATCAATGGTAGAAGCATTAACTACTGCAACTGCTACAAAAATCATAAATGGAATTCTACATGAACGATTACAACTTCATGGATCTAATCATCCTGGGATGATATTGGTGAGCGCGGCTCTCACTAAAATAATTACTTGAACTGGAATTTTAGAATCAAGTGAGCATTGTGAGCAAAGATGAAGTTGAGTTTCATTGATGGAATTTTTGAAAAATTGAATGCGAATAATCCACTTTTTGAACAATGGATTCGAGTTGACAGCATGGTGGCATCGTGGATCCTGAGCTCCATTTTTAAAGACATTGTAGAGGCCTTTATGTATACAAAGTCCTCAAGAAATCTCTGACTAGACCTTGAACAACAGTGTGGAGAATGTAATGGGTCGCAATTATACCAACTTCAGAGGAAAATAGAATATGAAGAAACTTTGGGATGAAAAGGCTGAATTAAAGCCAACACCATAATGTACTTGTAATGGGTGCACTTGTGGTGCTTGGAAAGCAATGGTAGATTCAGCTGCGTTTACACAGTTAATGCAGTTTTTTATGGGCCTCAATGATGCCTTTGACAGTGTTAGGCCAGTTTCGATGATGGATCCTGTTCCTTCCATCAACAAGGCATACTTTATGATACAGAGTGTCAAGAAGCAAAAGTGTTGGGTGGAGAGCCCATAATATTATTGCAGAAATAATACACAAAGGTATACAAGATATTAACATCAATATAAAGCAGCGAAAATAATCGATCAAACGAAGGCTCAGAGAGCCAGATCCATTTCTTAGGCTTTACTCACGATCACTAAGATCGGCAGCCTTAAGATAAAACCTACGGTTGCATACGGTTTTGGCACAAAGCTCTTGCCACAAAGGCTATAACCCTCGATCACATAGATTTTCTTAGCACACGGTCACTGAGACCTTCAATCTCTCTATTTCACAAAGATTTGCACTGAGCTTATCGGAATAGTTCACTCTTTTAAGATAGGAGAAGGAGTCTCCTATTTATAGGGCTGAGAGAAGAGATGGAGATGGAAGATAGGGATCACCTTCCATAAACCATCAGCTTGGTTTTGGAAGGAGAATCGTTGCAATAGGAAAGTGAATCACAGAGAGGGAATAGAGAGATGTGAGATATTAGAGAATATTAGGGTTAGGTAGAAATAAGTAACCAATCCGGGTCGGGTCGGGTCGTGGGTTGGTTTGTGGGTTGTGGGCTTGGGCCAAACCGTAGCCATCCAAGTGGGTGTATTGGGCCTCCCTATTTTCGGTCCTAGGCCATAAATTTTCCACCATATTCCCCCTTGGACCAGGACCAAAAAAGAGCTAAGGCCCAAAGGGAGAAATTAAACGGATCTGGCAAAATCATAGCCGATTTTTCCTGCAAAATAAAGAGTGTTAGTAACAAAATTTAACTTATGGTATTTTAAGCACAAAGCATAGCACACATCATAATTAACTTTTGCACAAAGCAAGCACCAAGCAAATAGCGACGCTATAAACTCCTAGCCACCGAGGCTAAATCAAATAGCCACTATGGCTTAATCAGCCACTCAGGTAAATTCACGCCATCAAGGCACACAAAAAGCTCAACGAGCCACTTAGGCATTCACATATGATCACTAAGGCATAACCACACAGCTACATAGGCTATAAATTACCACCAAAGTAATGTCACAAAAACATACAACCACATAGGTTTATCGAGCCACTTAGGCTTATTCATAAAACCACTAAGGTTCATTCATACAGCCACTACGGCTCAATTAAATATCCACAGAGGCTCATTTAAAAAAAAAAAATTAGCCACTTAGGCATAAATCACAAAGACTAACAATATCCACGAAGGACCATTACTTAATGCACTAAGCAATAATATCACTCACAAAACAAGTGTACATAATGATTATTGGCACAAAGCCTAAAAACATATCCTTAAAAAATAATGCACATAGCATACACGAAGAGAAAACCAAGGATTCCCAATATAACAATTTCAGCAGCAATTTTGTAAAAAATAAAAATGGTTAGATGTTACCGTGAGTCTTCAAGATCATAGCAACCGTAGCTCTGATACCACTGTTGGGTGGAGAGCCCATAACATTATTGCAGAAATAATACACAAAGGTATAGAAGATATTAACATCAATATAAAGCAGTGAAAATAATCGATCAAACGAAGGCTCAGAGAGCCAGATCCATTTCTTAGGCTTTACTCACGATCACTAAGATCGACAGCCTTAAGATAAAACCCACAGTTGCACACGGTTTTGGCACAAAGCCCTTGCCACAAAGGCTATAACCCTCGATCATATAGATCTTCTTAGCATACGGTCATTGAGACCTTCAATCTCTCTATTTTACAAAGATTTGCACTGAGCTTATCGGAATAGTTCACTCTTTTAAGATAGGAGAAGGAGTCTCCTATTTATAGGGCCGAGAGAAGAGATGGAGATGGAAGAAAGGGATCACCTTCCATAAACCATCAGCTTGGTTTTGGAAGGAGAATCGTTGCAAGAGGAAAGTGAACCACAGAGAGGGAATAGAGAGACGTGAGATATTAGAGAATATTAGAGTTACGTAGAAATAAGTAACCAATCCGGATCGGATCGGGTCGTGGGTTGGTTTGTGGGTTGTGGGCTTGGGCCAAACCGTAGCCATCCAAGTGGGTGTATTGGGCCTCCCTATTTTCGATCCTGGGCCATAAATTTTCCAACAAAAAGAAAGTTCACCTGGAGTTAGTTAACACTGAAAACATAGCATTACATGTGAGAGGAGGATCAAAATTTAATAAAAAATGGTACAATGTTGATAAGAGATCTCAACACTGCACACACTATGATCGAACAGGGCATAATCAGAGCACTTGTTTTAAGTTTCATGGCACCCCTGACTGGTATAAATAACTTGCAGACAAGAGGAAGAGGGACACAGGGGGAGTAAGAGGATTTACAGTGAAAGCAACCACCAAGAAAGAAGATCCATTGCAGCCTGGGACGAAAGAAGAGTTGTTGCATGAATTGATCAGACTCATGAAGAATACAATGCAGCCTACTGTACAAGGAAATCTGGTGGATATAGATGACTTTGCAAGTATGAATGGTGCCTCCTCTGTCTCTAGAGCTAATAATTTGTCCTCTTGGATTGTAGATACTAAGGCAACTAACCATATGTGTAGCAACACTTGTTCCCTTGATAATCTCACTTCCCTTTCACATGTTACACTTATATATTTGCCTGATGGCACCACTCAATTATCACACATATTGGAACATTACATTGCATAAAAACTTTGTTCTTACTGATGTATTAGCCGTGCCTTCTTTCAAGTTTAACCTTTTATGAGTCCCCAAGGATTTGCTCCTCTTTACCTATTGAAGTGTTGTTTTACTCTTCTCATTGCTTTTTAAGAACCACAAGACTAAGAAGGTTATGGCTGTTGGGAAACAAGTTAGGAATCTTATTTCTTAGATGTTACCTCCTTTGATTCTGCAGTTATTGATTCTTATGTCCACAGAAATACTTCTTGCTTCGTATCACATATTGATGATAGATCATTATGGCACAGAAGGTTGGGTCACCCCTCCTCAATTGTAATCAAACATATCTCAAAAAGAAAAGATACTTTTTCTTCTTTTAATCTTGAGTGTGAAATCTATCCCATGGCCAAGTAGTACAGACGGGCATTTTTGCCTAGTACCACATGTTCTTCCACTATTTTTGAACTTAAACACATTGACTTATGGGGTCCATATCACCTGAGCTCACTCATAGGTTGCAATTTCTTCCTTACTATTGTAGATGACTACAATAGAGCCACCTGAACATTCTTTCTCAAATACAAGTCACAAGCTCCTCAACTTTGGTGAAATTTCCTCACTAATAATCCCTGGGATTCACTCGTCCTGTTGGACGCCTCATGTACTTGGGATTCACTCGTCCTGACATCTGCTTTGTTGCACAACAATTAAGTCAATTCTTTCAAGCCCCTCGCACCTCCCACTGGTATGCACCTCTTCATGTGCTAAGGTATCTAAAGGGCTCACCCTCCACTGGTTTATTTTTCTCATTTCCTGCTCTGTTCAACTTAGTGCATATTCAGACAATTCTTGGGTCTCTTGCCTCAATGCTAGCCGTTCAACCACTGGTTTTTGCATCTTCCTTGGTACTTCCCTCATCTCCTGGAAGATCAAGAAACATGCCACTATCTCCAAGTCTTCAACAGAGGCTGAATATTGAAGCATGGCCTCCACTGTATGCGAATTACTTTGGATTTCTTTTGTGATACGTGATCTCAACATTCCTGTCTCCTTGTGCATTCCTTTCTGGTGCGACAACAAGGCTGCGTTGCATTTTACTGCCAACCTATCTTTCATGAGCACACCAAGCATCTGGAGATAGATGACCATCTTTTTCGTGATCAATTCAAACTCGGGTTCATTGCCCCTTCTCACATCCCTAGTTCTGCTCAGATTGCCGACCTCTTCGCCAAATCACTCCCTGTTGCTGATTTTGTTGCTTCTTGTCTAAGATGGGCTTCTCCTCCTTGGCTCCATCTTGAGGGGGGGGCTGTAGCAATTGTATTAAAAAATGAACAACAACATCAGTAGCTTGAGGACGCCTAAAGACAATGAAGCTACAATCTTATCTTCCTGCCACTTAAAGTCGCTCTTATACTTTTACGTTCCTATAAGTGAATATACGCTGTTTCCTAACTTAGTTGGTTATCCAGTTGTTATCCTAGTCAGCAAGTTAGTTAGTGGAAGTTAGTTGTTTCTTCTTCATCCATTTGTGTATATATACAACTAGCACTCTGTAACCTCTAATTCAATTCAGTTAATGAATGTGATTACATTTGCTCTCTAAATTTTAACAATCGAAGTACTTCCTTTTCTTGAGAATGCAAGATTCTCACAACATCTGTTCACATCTGGATAGATCCACGGGTTCCTAGACCGTTCTCTTTTCAACCCATCTCTTCTACGAGTCCTCTTGTCCCCCTGCATGCAACGGTGTTAATCCATCCACTAGAGAATGGAACTCAACATTGTTGGACCAAATCTTCTCTCCTATTGATAGAGATGCTATACTAGCTATCCCACTTGGATGTGGTTTTCTCCCAGATATACCTATTTGGCATTTCTCTAACAATAGCCGCTTTTCTATTCGTATTGCATACCATCTAGCACGACAACGCTCATGTTGCTCCTCAGTTTCCTCAACTCCTAAGAATTGGAACTTTATTTAGCATGCTAAGATCCTGTCTAAAGTTGGTATCTTCGTTTGGAAAGCTTGTAGAAATGCACTTCCAACAGCATCCAACCTCACTCAATGTATTCCACACACATCTCTCTGTTGTCCGATATGCACTGGACCTGGGGAAACGATTCAACACTCCTTGATCCACTGCCCATTCCCATGGAAAATATGGGCCCTCTCAGACCTTCCAACAACCGTTATTAGTTCTGATCATCTTGATGTTAAGGACTAACGCAGGGCTCATGAAAAGTTTGATGAGAAAGAATTCTGTCTGTTCCTACTTACTGCGTGGGCCATTTGGAACAATCAAAATTCCACACTCATCGAAAATTCACCGTCTCAACCTCACACTGTATTGGGATGACTCGTTCTTATCTGCAAGCGTTCTGGAATCTTACTAGCTCTATGCCAACGAAGCCGAAGTCCTCTGTTCCCCAACGTGCCCCCCCCGTCAACCTTCTTAAGACATTGGCGTTGGGGTGATTGCTCAGGGACTCCAACGGCACCTGCCTAGCCTGGTTTTCTCACCGCCTCACGAGAGTAGCATTACCTGAACTTCTAGAGGCTATCATAGCAAGAGAAGCTGCCAAATTTGCCATCAGATGTGTCTTTCATAATTGCACAACTGAGGGGGACTGTGAATCTGTTTTTGTGAAAATGGCAAAACATACAAGCTGATGGATGCTGGTCTGAAGACTTCTTTATAAAGAAGAAGAAGGAGATTAAAGTCGCAGGCAGAATAAACGCGATTAGTCTGTGTAAAATGCGAATTTATAAGTTCCTCTATTTGCACTGTTGTCACATCTATATTCCGCTCGCTGGTTTCACGCTTCTTTTAGTGAAACACGTTTTATGTTAGCGATTGTAGTTGAACCTTTATAAAAGACACTTTAGCCTTCTTCTGCACGGACAAGATAGAACCAACAGAAATCAAATTTCAATTCTTGAAAGAAAACCAATATCAGTAGTTTCAGTAATAGGTTCCGCATTTTGATCAGAATCTGCTATTTCATCTATATCAGGTTTAGGGATGAACATTAGTGTGTAAGGGAAAATAGGATCATTATGTTGATTGGTATAGGGAAATATATCTTCTCTAAACACAACATTTCTAGAGATAAAGATCACTTTTTTGTTCAAGTCATAGACTTTATATCCCTTTTGATTATGGGCATAACCTAAGAAGATCTAACAGACAGACCTGTAGACCTGCTAAGTTACACGAATATGTTTGTTCTTACACTGAGAAAGACAATGACATTATGACTGCTGAACTGAAGGGAGAAATGAATACTTGCTTGATAAGTACTGATAAATTGCCCCTAGAACCAAAAACATATGTTGAAGCAGTTCAAAAGAGAGAGTGGATTGATGCTATGAACACTGAATTAAAGGCTTTAGAAGACAATGAAACTTGGACTATCACTGAACTCCCTAAGGATAAAAAGGCCATAGGTAGCAAGTGGATTTACAAACTGAAGCTGAAATCAGATAGCAATATAGAAAGATATAAGGCTAGACTTGTTGCCAAAGGGTACAACCAAGTTGAAGGGGTAGATTACGTAGACATATTTTCTCCTGTTGCTAAAGCTGTCACAATAAGAATCTTCTTAGCTATTGCTTGTAAACAGCATTGGTTCATACATCAATTAGACATTAATAATGCCTTTTTGCATGGCTATATAGAAAAAGAGATTTATATGCATCCTCCTCAAGGATATCAGGTTCCCAAAGGACATGTATGCAAACTTAAGAGGTCTCTTTATGGCCTAAAACAATCATCCAGGCAATGGAATCTGGAATTCACAAAACAATTAGAAAGACTAGGCTTTGTACAGTCTAAGGTTGATCATTGCCTATTTACAATCAGTACTGAAACTGGTCTTTTTGCCTTCTTGTGTATGTTGATGACGTTTTAATCGCAGGGCCATGTGAAAGAACCATTTCAGATTTTAAAGCTCAGTTACATGAATTGTTTACTATCAAGGATCTGGGAAAAGCCAGATTCTTTCTTGGACTTGAAATTTGCAGGTCTGAAACAGGGATGATAATTACACAAAGAAAATACATCAAAGATATCCTCATAGACACAGGCATGATACATTCAAAGGCCACCAACACACCTCTCCCTGCAGGACTAAAATTATGTGCAAGATCAGGAGAACAATTACAGCAACTTGATATCTACAGAAGATTGTTGGGCAGATTGCTATATCTGGGCTTTACAAGACCAGATATATGCTATGCTACCCAACAATTAAGTCAGTATATGCAACAACCGTGTAAAGATCATTGGGATGCAACCCTTCACCTAGTCAGATTTTTAAAGGGAACGGCAAATAGAGGTTTGTATTTTAATTCTGCAGACTGTTTTAACTTAGAGGCTTTCTGTAATGCAGATTGGGCCACATGCAAAGAGACTAGAAGATCCCTTACAGGCTATTGCATCTTTGTGGGAAGAAGTTTGGTGTCTTGGAAGACAAAGAAGCAAACCACTGTGTCGAGATCCTCAGCTGAAGCTGAGTATAGAAGCATGGGGTCGACAACCTGTGAGTTAATATGGATTCACAGCCTCCTAAGGGACTTGAAGATCAATGTACCTACACCTATTCCCTTTTACTGTGATAATCAAGCCGCCAGCTACATAACTGCAAATCCAGTCTTCCATGAAAGAACAAAGCACATAGAGATCGATTGCCATTTGGTGCGTGACAAGTTTAAAGAAGGATTTATTGACCCCAAACACATTCCTTCAAAGGATCAACCTGCTGATATTTTCACTAAGGTATTGCCGGGTCCAAAATTTATGTTATTAGCATCCAAGCTGAACCTTATCAATGTTCATCCAAGTCCAGCTTGAGGAGGGTGTGTGAAAATGGCAAAACATACAAGCTGATGGATGCTGGTCTGAAGACTTCTTTATAAAGAAGAAGAAGGAGATTAAAGTCGCAGGCAGAACAAACGCGATTAGTCTGTGTAAAATGCGAATTTATAAGTTCCTCTATTTGCACTATTGTCGCATCTATATTCCGCTCGCTGGTTTCACGCTTCTTTTAGTGAAGCACGTTTTATGTTAGCGGTTGTAGTTGAACCTTTATAAAAGGCAATTTAGCCTTCTTCTGCACGGACAAGATAGAACCAACATAAATCAAATTTCAATTCTTGAAAGAACAGAGTCTCCCTTTTCTTGCTTTCATACTCTCCTTTCTTGTTTTCGTACTGATTCAAGAAACCCTTTACAATATGTGCTTCCGTTCTAAAAATTTTCAGTTTTCCTCAAGTTACAAACAGCTGAACTTGAGCTCTCTCCAATTGGTTTTATCGTCAGTGAAGTTAAAATGCTAACCCCCCAACTTCACTGTAGCTTTTCGATTGTCCCCAGAACGGGTAATACTGTTGCCCACCTTCTTGCTAAAATCAAGTTATTTAACAAATAAACTGATAACGTATTTATTAAATTCTTCTATATCAACTGTTCTTCACTTATAATTTATTATTTTTAAATACTCTTAACTTTTAAATCTTAATCACTTATCAACTTTTTAAAAATAAAGCATTGTTTAAAAAGTACAAATTTTTGCAAATACTTAATAAAAATCAAATATAATACTGAGAGGTCTACCCCCACACATAATGAACTTACCAATGTTTTTGTGTTTCAGAATGGGATGTTACCTGCCTGAATTATTAGGTACATAATCACTTAAAATCAAGGAAAACAAAAGACAGATTTAAATTATTGAATTTGAGTTTCGGAATGATTTTTAATTTTTTTATGTCCTAACGAATTTAGATGGGTCGATTTTGTCACAAACCAGCCTAATAATATTTGTCAATATTATTAATCTGTTAATAAAATTCAATGTTTGTTAGATGTATACATTTTAGCAAAATAAATTATATTGTAATTATAATAATAGTTTGTTAAATATTTATAGATAATATATTTAATTTTTTTTAAATAACTATATCAATTGATTAAAAAAAAAATTGGCACCTTTTTGTTAGACCCATCAAATCCAACTTCCTGCTGAATTTTGGGTTCTATTGAGACTGGGGCTAGACGAGTCTCGAATTTCATTAACTGGCCTCAAATTCATTCCGAGCATTCGTAGCTTTTTATAACTCGAGATTGAATATTGAAGTGATTATATATAAACAATTCATAGTTTATGTTAAATAATTTCTTTAATTAGTTTATATATTTAATTTAGAATAATTTATATAATTAATATGAAAAATCTCAAGAAATAAATAACAAAAGGAAAAGTTGAAAACACTCTCCCCTAATAGCAAAGGGCATGGTTGCCAAATTTTGACTTGTCCATTTAACAACTCCAAAGACAAGAAAATCACCACCATCCATCATCATCATACCAATTGACATTTCCAATTTGATTTCACCACGGAATCTCCTACCCCTCGCTTTATAAATACCCAACGGCTACCATACAAATCCACCAATCAAATTCCTCTTCCACTATCCGTCGCCAAAACCATGAACTTCCCTACATACGTCGTCGTTCTCCTCCCCCTTCTTTTCCTCCACGCCCACGCCATAATCTTCAACATCCAGAACAACTGCGCTTACACCGTCTGGGCAGCCGCGGTGCCCGGCGGAGGCCGCCGCCTCGACCGCGGCCAGACCTGGACCATCGGCTTCTCCAACGGCCCTAAACTCGCCAAAATCTGGGCCAGAACCAACTGCACGTTCGACGCATCCGGACGGGGCAGCTGCTTGACCGGAGACTGCAACGGGCAGCTCCAGTGCGAGTCCAACGGGTCCCCGCCCCACACTCTCGCCGAATACGGGCTCAACAGTTTCGGACACAAAGACTACTACTACCTCTCGGTTCTCGAAGGGTTCAACGTGCCGATGGAGTTCAGGCCCACTACAAACGGGTGCACCCGACCCATTAGGTGCGCGGCGGACATCACGGGTCAGTGCCCCGACGAGCTGAAAGCGCCGGGAGGATGCAATAACCCGTGCACGGTTTACAACACGACGGAGTACTGTTGCGGGGCGGGTAGGTGCCGGCCGACGAACCTGTCGCGGTTTTTCAAGGCGAGGTGTCGCGACGCTTTCACGTATCCGGAAGATGACCCGACGAGCACTTTCATTTGCCCGGAGGGCACTAGTTACCGGGTTACCTTCTGTCCTAATTAGCTTGTGTATGTATCATGCGACTACTTACTGTTAGTAGTAGCGATTTCAGTTACGTAGAAAACTAAATAATATAAAACTACAGAAAGGCACACATTGTATTTTTTTTTTTTTTTGCATTTTCATATCTTTTTGTTGTTAATCGGTCTTTTGAGTTATCAACTATCTTGTTGGGAAAATTTTTTGGCTTCAATCATATTTTGTCGAATTAAATCAATCACATAGTAAGTATATCATATTTATTATGTAATTGATTACTTTTTTTTAATTGTACATTAATTACACAGCAAATGCATTATACTCATATGATTGGTTCAGGTTTACCAAGTCGGTTTGGCGTAGAATTTTCATAGTTGAATTGACATTACATATTGTTTTTCAGGTTAATTCTACTTAGATCCACTTTAAAAATATAAAATTATACTTTTTTAAAAAAATAATTGAAATTACATTTGCATCCATTCGAAAATTCACTACTTACATCTGATCCTATTTTGTTAGAAGTTGGACGAAAAATACTGATATTAGTAAAAATAAAAGCATAAATTTTAAATTTTATCCTCGTTTAACGTTTTCACGATTAATCACATTCCACATATATATTACCTTTATTTCTTTATAAGTATAACAAAAATATATAGAAAAATTAAATGAGGAGCAAATTAAAAATTTATGTAATTTTTTTTTGCTTACGCCAGCATTTTTCATCTAAATTTTAACAGAAAGGGCATGTGTAAATTGAGAATTCTCAGATGGGATATAAATATAATTTCAAATTCTTTTTAGGTGAAAGTGTAATTTAATATTTTTAAAAAAAATCTAAGTATAATTAATTTTATTTTATTCATAGGTTTCGGCATCGATAGTAATTGAAAAAAAGAAGAATCGGTGTTTTGTAACATAATTAATTGGACAAATTACTAACTCAATAACTTTGTTATGTGGATAGTTTGTGAGATCACTAACTTACTAATTTTGTTATTGTGTATGGGTGCGATCATAATAACACCAATACACGAAACTTTTTGTAATTTTGTTTTTTTAGAAAATAGATTTTATTAGTTTTCAGAAATAGGGTCAAATGCAATTTACTCCTTGTGATATGTGAAATGAGCAAATACCTCATGTGGAAAAAGAATCAGCAAATTATCCATGTGTTTTAAAAAAAAAAAAAGCAAGTTATCCCATATCAATGGTGTACATAAGAGGTAATTTGCTTCATTTTCCAAAACACAGGAAGTAATTTGCTATTTTATATTTAACAAGGATTTTTTTGCTCATTTCTCATATCATTAGAGAATAAATTGCATTATTTTTCTTGAGTATGGGTGCTTTCCATTTGGAATTTAACGAGAAATGATGGGACCTTATTAAGCAGACTCATTTTCTCATTTCTCGTATCAACCTTATTTTTGTGAAATTGTGACGATTCTCATGTGATATGAGAAATGAGAAAAACCAGACAAAACACACTGTTATTAAGCAGACTTGTCAATGTCTGAACCGTATCGTTCAAGATGGGACCTTGCTGTAGTTTTTATTGTGTAATTATAGAGAGTGCAGTTCTATTTGGAAACTACTCCCACGCATGCACGCAACGTCCGAGTCAATGGCAAAGCGGCCTGTTCCATCTAAATTATATGCTTTTTCTTTTTTTTTTGTCTATTTGTTTTCCTAATTAAGAGTTATATGTGTTCACATAAAATTTTGTATCTGTAAAAATAAATTACAACACAAGAAAAAATATGAGTAAACTAAAATTTATTGATTAGATGAAAGGTGGAAACATTTTTGGTAAAAAAGATAATCGTCTGATTCTTCGCTCTGAATTTCAATATAAGGATTTAAAGTATTTTGGATGTAGGTGTGTAATTTTCTTTAGATTTATAGAGCAAACTATACGGGACAGTAAAATATAATATCAAGATCTTAAGGTTTGATACCAAGAAAAAATTAGAAACTTTTCAATTGCAGAATTTTGTCGTGGCAAATAACTTTTGGATTTGAGTTTTTGTTTTTTTCTTTGGAATGTCTTCCCTTGTTCTGAGGTATGAACAAGCTTTGATTTTTAGTTTAAGCTCACTTCCATCGGGCTTGATACCATAGTCTTAAAAGTGGATCCATCTTCTGATGGGTCGTACGTGTAATTTATTTTATCTAATTTACCTAATTCAAAATTTTAAAAAGTCTTGTATTTATCTTGAATCAATCCATTCAAATACATAAGACCCAAATTTTATATGGGCTTAAGAATATATTGTCTCGAACACATTTAGAATCCAAATATACAACGGACTTTAATTTGGATCAAGTATTAGTCAATTGTTTTGGCCTTTTAATTGATAATTTATTCTAAGATTTTAGTATCAATAATATGCCATGTTGTGAGTCAGATAAATGTATAATGATTCTTGCAAGTTGATGAGCAATTGTTGTAAACTGGAGAAAATGTACAATGTTCTTGGGCAAACATATTGTCGTAGTACCATATAATAAAATTGTACATCAATATTACATTGTATTTTAATTTTTTTTATACAATATTATTCTCCAGTGTATTGTTATATGATAAGATCGCATTTTGTGCTTATTTCATATAATATTTTGACCTATTTTGTGATCAAAGTGCTCCTAATTAAATATTATCTTGCAGCATTAGAACAAACAAAATGAAAAATGAAGAAAAACACCCAAAATGGAAATTCGGACAAGACTCAAACTCAATTTTTGACAAGAATTTGGAGTTGCTCGGACTACCTTTTGATGAATGAGGAGTTTAACTAGGATTATAATTTTAGCCAATTGAACTTGCAAATCCGTAATTGTTTGTTTAGTTCAATAACTAGTGGTAACCTAGCATAATTGATTATGTAGAAGTTTTCGATTATGTTGTGGGGAATGCACAATCTAACTTAAATAAATCATCGTAGAAATTTATTGGTTAGAATTGGGCCTTTCTAGTTCTTAATGTTGTTGGTAAATTAAATCTTGAGGACGTTCCCAAGGTTGTTTACTGATTATGGATTTAGTCAACAAACGTTCCTTGACTATCCACAAGGTAAGGAAATGTGAGGTCGTTAGGTCGAACCAATGGCCATAACCAATTTATCTATCATGAATTATTGTTATCTTTGCATCTATGATCGATCGTGGAATTAAGCATGATCCTATCTTTAACTGGAATACTCTTATCTTTTATTTATCTCTTCTAATTTAATTAGCTTTTTAGTTTAATTTAGTTTTTATTTTTATTCTTCTTCACAATCATAAACACCTCGATTATTTTTATTTTTATTTTTTTGAAGGAATTAATTTAAAACCAATTCTTGTGGATTCAAACTTACTCACACTTCTACAAAAGTGTTCGTAGGAATTATTTTTGGTGGATTCGACACCCATCATTATATCTACCAAAGAGTGAATTTCTAAACTTATACACACACACACATATATATATATGTGTGTGTGTGTGTGTGTGTGATGCATGCAAAAGTCACAAGGAGGAGACGATTCATGACTTGAAATTTGTTGGGTCAAATTCGTTAAATAGCCTAAAACAGGAATCTGCAAAACAAATATTAGCACTCCGACTCCTAGTCAGTGTATGATTTTTGAATGTTGAAATTAAAACAAAGAGACATAGAGATGAAAGAAAGAGCTTAATGAAAGAATAATCGAGATAAGTGTGTGTGTGTGTGTTAGCTAGGTTGCTTGTATGAGTGAGAAAAATGTTACCCCACCCTAAGGGAGCTAGGTTTTATAGCGATAAATACTAGTGGATGAGCAGGCATGCTCTCGGAGGACTTAGGTTGGCAGATGCTCAGATATAAGTCTCCTCAAGGTCTGGAATTGTTGGTAGAAACACTCGAGGTATCCTAGCTCCACGGGGGATCTTCTAGGGGATATGCTCTCTATGGAATGAGCCTTGAGATTTCCTAAAGTAGTTAAGAGTGAGGTGTATTTTCTCGTCTTTATCACAAGCACTCCAATGCCCAAATTAGTATATGACTTTTAAATGTTGAAATTAAAAGAAAGAGATGTAGAGATGAGATAAGGAGCTACAATGAAAGAATAATCGAGATAAGCATATGCGAGTTAGCTAGATTGCTTGTATGAGTGAGAAAAACGTTACCCTACACCAAGAGAGGAGGGCTAGATTTTATAGTGATCAATCCCAGCGGATAAAGAGGCATCCTCCCCGAGGACTAGGGTTGGAGGTGCTTAGATATAAGGCTCTTCAGGTCTTGAATTGTTGGCAAAAACACTTGATGTATCCTAGATGCACAGGGATCTTGTAGAGGATATGCTCTATAGGGGATGGGTCCTGAGATTCCCGGAGTTAGTTAGGGGCCAAGTCATGTCTTCTAATCCTTATCACGATCCATGTGGGCGTCTTTATGCAAATGGTTGCCCATCACTCAAGAACAGTATCCAACCTAGTCGCCTTGTCAGCACCAGATGTCCTGGGTCAGTGGATCTGGACAGTAGCCCACCTCTAATGGGCCTGTTGGTATGGGATCTAGCCTATCAAGAAGCCATTCCCCTTTGGGCCCTGGGCGCCTCCGAGGTTCTTTGTTTTTGCAGACTAGGCCTTTGAGTGGATTAGGCCACCTAACTTGGTTGGGCATAGTAATTTTGGGTATCAATCTAGTATAATATAATATGATAAAATAAAATATAAAATAATAACATAAAGTATAATTTTAAGTGCGTTACTTCCAGTTTTGTATTGTTTGCTAAGGTTAGGGTACCGATGCTGAAGTGTATAAATTTGGTCCTCTGCTGTATGGTTGTCTTGAATTCTATGCACCTCGAATGGTATGACATATTTATGCATCACACCATTAAATTTCGTTTGATTTATTAATAAGACTTCATCGACTTTTGGGGATATAGAACAATGTATCCTTGATGAAGTCCAAGCGATGCATTGTCCATTGTTATTCCTTGCAACTGTGCCTAGACAACAGTCTCCATCTGCTTGGAATATCGTTGCATCATAATTAATCTTGATCATGCCTCCCTTAGGATTCTGCCATTGCGAGACTAAGGAAGGAGCCTTGGAGTAAACATCAAGGTAGTACCAGGCAAATGAAATCACCTCATCTGATTGATGAGAAACATCTTCACCCATTTCTTATTCCTGCACTACTAAAGTCTCCAACAAATGACAAGAAAGAGATGATAATCATAAGACGAGAGGTCACTAAAAATCTGAAAAATCTAGTTTTGAGCATTGTTGGTCCAAAGAGAAATTGTGGCCCATGGTAAATTAGAAAGGCACCACACCATTTGATTGAAGGACAAAGGAGGAAAGTGTGGCGAAGAGTTTCTTCACCGTCTAAACATAATGGACAACATGGTTCTGAGGTCGGGATTCTACTCTATAAATTAACAGCAACAAGTAATGAATCAGTGCAGAGACGCCAAGTGAAAACTCAGATTTTGTTAGGAACCTTAGCTTCCCAAAAGCTTTTCCAGCCCTTAACAATATACGGATATGAGAAAGATGAGGACGTTGGGTTGGAAGTGCGAGCATTGTTGCAGGCAAGGTGATAAGCAGATTTGACCGAGAAGAAGCTGAATTTCGTGTAGTGCCAAATTAATTCATCTTTGAGTTCAAAGCGATTGAGTGGGATGGAAAGAATTAAAGCACTTTAGTCCATTTTCAGTACTTTTTGCATTTTAATGCACATGCTCTTACCAAATGGTATCAAAGCCTGGGTTTATTGAAGAATATTTGTTTATATTATGTTTAAATATTTTAACCACTAATGGAGGGGACTTTTCAAAGTATGAAGCCAAATGAAAATTCGAGTTACAATAACAACAGTGAATATTTCCAAACCCTGGAAATACATAGAAGGATTTTTCTTATGGTAATTCTTGAAAAATTTGACAATAGTCCAAGAAGGATTGACTTGGATCTTCTCACGAAAGAAAAAAAGAGGAATGGTTGTAAAATTACAATGTCCGATAGATACTACTGGGGAATGTGATGAGATGCTTCCATTCCACCAAGATCCATGGTAGAATACCAGCTAGGAGAAACGGAGCGGATAAATTTTTGAAAACCTACAGTTCTAAAAATAATGATTGAAAAATATGATTGGAAAGAACTTGAGGCCGACATCGAAAATCTTTCAAGATCTAAGAGAGATTTAAAAGACATTTCAAGATTATAGACATAGGATAATCCATCTACCTATGAAAATGGATCTCTTGAGCCAGAAGATGGACGGGGTCTTCAAGATCCTCCAGTATCTACACAAGAATTTTATAGATTTGAAAGCCGAAGTCACAGTTATAAAGAGAAGCAAAAGGAATACCTCTGAAATATTCAGATCTCATCAAAAGCATATCAAAGACGCCTTCGGACCAGTACCTCTTCTACATCAAAAGGAAAAAAGCAACAGAAATTTCGAAGCCAAAGACAAGAGAAGATTTAATCTTTGAGGTCATAAGATCCATAAAATAATAGAGATAATGAGGGTAGATTTGTTAGATCTACAAGAGTTAGCAAAATCCTTTTTCCAACTTGAAAATTTGGATTTGGTAAATATCCAAACAAATAAAATCACTCTAGCAACACTGTTGGGGGGGGGGGGGGGAGTACGGATTCAATTGATCCATCACAGGATCATCCAATGAGAGGGAGTATAGATTCCCACACCACAGCCACTCCAATATTTATGGGAACCAGACTTAGATAAAATTGAGGATGGAAACCCCCAAAAAGTAATAGAAAATACATCATGGGAAAGGACAATGCTCCAACGCTTGTACCCATATGGCACTATACTTAACCTGGATATAATCGACTTCCAGAATACCAAGAAGCCAATGAGTGGGTTGTAGCTATGAAGATAGAAACAACCACATTGAAACTCGACAAGGAGAACTTCATAAACCTCTTGGAGTTAAGCTCGGAGGGTTCTGTGATAATAGGATGGGATAATACCCAGAAGGCACAAAAGCAAGTATCCTAGCCGAGAGTCTAAAAGTGCAATTGAAGAAAGACTCTGAAGGCTCATCAAAGTACATTTCATTGGACATGGATACTGCGAAGGAAGCAGAGCTAAGAAAGCTAGAGAGTATGCACAAGTTCTCTGTGGCCTCAGATTGAGAAATATTTGTGCGATATCTACTTTTTGCTAGTATTTTCCAGAGTTGAAGAGCAACAGAAATAGTTGCCGCTATGTTCTTTGGAAAGATATGTAGTCTATGGAGGGAAATGTTAATCCAATCATAAAAGTACCCGAGGGATAACTGGATTCAGTAGCAAAGAATGTCTTTTCGGAAAGATAAACTGAAAATTGGTGTTATTAAGAATTCATCCAAAATAATAATAGACTAAGAAGTAAGATTAGAAGAACTCCTCTCTATTGTGATCATTATGATTTTTCAATAATTACAGGAAAATCAATTGAGCCAAGGAAGAGGAAGAAGAAAATAAATGATTCTCTCCTTAGGAGTTCTAGGAAACCCACTTTCAGAAGGAAATCATGGTGTTCCAAAGAAAAAGCCTGATCATACAAATTTGGACAGAAAAAAGGACCAACAAGGGCTTCATCTCAAAGATCTAGATGAACGAACGCAAGATCTAGAGGAAGAAACCCTACAAAGAGAACTTTCAGGCATCCCATACTAGAGCCAATTAAAGTTTCAAAGACTGCAATTGTCAGACATGTTGAGCAAAAGGGCAAATATTGCCATAGAAACATGGTGAATTATGAAAATTTGAAGCCATGAATGACATCCTATATATAGTTTACTATGGCGACTTGGTACCAATATACAAATTTGAAGACGTTCCCTTAGATGTAAGTGTCTATAAGGAAGAAAGAGACTAATTTCGATGGATTTTCGACCAAATTAGAATAATTACAACAAACGAGATAGAATTCAGACCTCTTAAAGCCTGTCAGATTCTTTTCAAGGATGACTGTATCAAACAAAATGATGAAAAGAATCATGCGTCAAGACTCTAATCTCAGCTCATATGATGGATTTAGGATTGGAGGAATCGGGAGAGTCCTCAACCAAATAGGGTTGAATCAGAGAAAGCATCAGATAATCTAGTCCAGATGAGTTTGGCATTCCTATCAAACTTAATGGTAATGTGATGGAAATGCAACTTATTTCTAAAGAAGAAATTCTTGAAGAATTAAGTAAGATTTAGAGAAAAAGTGGTTGTTACTATGAAATGGATCCATATATGAACTATTGAAGTAATGATAAAAGTGACTTTTAAGGAAGGAATTAATTCAGAAATACATTTATCAATAAAGCATAGAAGAATCAATAGCTTAAGAGATGGATAGAAAATTTGTATGCAGGAAAATTAATGATTGAAATTTAGCCTATAATCGCATACGGCCTAGTTGACCAAGATTTCAATCGTGTCGTAACACTTCATCAAGATTTTAAGAGAAAAGACCTCACAAAAGAAGGAAATAAACCATACTCTACAACATATAGAATAACTTATGTCATTTGTTTCTTAGGATAAAGTATATTGAGATTCCTAAAATTTTCAAGAAATTTGCTAAAGCAATGACACCAGATTCAATTAGGATACCTAAAATAGATGGTGTTGATATTATAAGAAAGGATTGCGCAGTTTTTGATCGAACACTCTGCTCTAGAATTGAGTTTAATAGCAGGATGTATTTTTCAAAAGATAGGCATAAAGGCTGCAAAGGAAAAAAGAAGGAATTGTTAAAAGCTTTAACTCCTCAGGCAATTAGAAAAGATAATGTAAACTTAGATGGTCCGAAGGCTGAACTAAATTCAAGTTGTATTTGACATCACTAAAAAAGAAAATTATTTTCCGTGTGATGACTTATATCATTTGCAGCAACCTCTTTTGGTAAATACGAAGGCATGTTAGAAATAGCAAGCTATGAGTCATGGTTGCAAGTGTTGTAAGATAAGAAAATGGAAGTATGACTTTGCGGTTAAGTTTCCTCAAAGATCATAAACCTTGGGTAAGAAAAGGTAACGGAATAGATCAGTCTAGATGACCTTACCATAAGAATTGAATGACTAGTCCTTTTACTATATACATATGACTAGGTATGTTATATGAGCAATATAGCTTCAAATATCTTGCAGCTTATATTGATCCATGGTCAGGGATTTGTATAGCAAAACCTATAATTTTTCCTAGCGAAGCTGTGAAAACCTTACCTATTATTGCAAGAAGGGATTTTTCATAATGAAAACCTAGTACTCAACAAAGAAATTTGAGAAGCCAAAATCTTGATTAGATGAGCATTTGGAACAACTTGATGTAAAGTAAAAACACTTCCTATCTACTTTCATGATGCAGGGCAGGTATTTTGCTAGAAAATAATTTTATCCAAAGCTTTGTAAAATATGTACAGGATAACCATGGAATATATTTTTTTATTTTTTACTATTAACATGGTAGTGAGATACAGGTTTTGCAAAGAGAAATGCATTTAACAAGATAATGCCTAGAAATTTTCGCAGCAAACTTGGTGATTATGATGTCAAATTAACCTATCATAAAATACAGGATTAAAAGGAAATTTGGTATTCAGGCAATAAGGTTTCAGCAAAGTTCTGAAAAAGAATGTTGGAGTTTCGAACAAGCTATATAGGAGTAAAAGTCATTAAACATAAATAAAGAAAGTAAGCTTTCTCTCGGAAGCATCAATAGACGTATCAAGAGGAAATTCAATGATAACCCTCTAGCATGGTGAGATAGAAACAAAATCGAAGCTATTTTGGAAATCAAAGAGGAATACAAGTACGAGTATGTTTCATAAAAAACCTATCCAGATGAATATGGAGGATAAGAAAGATATGCAGAAGATCATCAAGGATCATATCAATCTTAAACTCATCTAGCCTGGAGTATCTACTTACAGTTGCCCCGATTTTCAGGTAAGCAATCATGGTGAGATAAAAGAGGTAAACTCAGGTTAGTAATAAACTATCAATGTATTAATAAGATATTAGGATTTGATGGTTATTACATTCAAATAGAGAACACTTAATTGACTGTAGTAAAGGCGCAAAAATGTTTTCCAAATTTAATAAAAATATTATTTTTTTCGGATCAAGATGGAAAATGAATCACAGAAATACACTGTATTTTTCACACCACAAGGACAATATATTTGGAACGTACTTCCCATGGGACTTGTTAATGCACCCTAGATATAATAAAGAAAAACGAATAGTATTCTTAAGACTATCTTGAGTTTATGTTTATCTATATAGATGACATTATAATTACATCTACAAATATACAAGATCATGTTAAACATCTTGAGATATATTATGATGCATGCCATAGAGAGGGTTTAGTGCTTTGTACAAAGAAATCCATTATAACTTTCAATAAAATTGAACTTATAGGAATTCTTATTGACAAAACATGTATTGTGTTATAGGAGCAATTGTCGAAAGAAATTGCAAATTTTCCGACATTCTTAAAGATAAGAAATAACTTCAAAACTTCTTGGGACTTGTTAATTTTGCAAGAATCTTTATTAAGGATCTTGCAAAGTACGAAAAATTGTTTAGGAACAGAATTAAGGTAGTAGGGTTGAAGAACTCCCTGAACAGAACAGTCACCACAAGGCTGTTTCTGGATATTGTCTGCTTCTCTGGAAGTATTGCTGTCTGAACCTCAGGATTTGCTGAGGTGAAGCAGATAGAAATCTGAGGTTGTGTTGTTGTCTGTTTCTATGAAACAGAAGGTTAAGAGTATATGTTTATATGCATTGAGAATCTAGTGGCATCCTTTTCTGAGTGATTACTCTCAAGCCTAGGGTGTTGCAGGATCAAAAGGACGGCCTCCTTTGTGGAATTAATACTTTCTCCCTAACTGAAGTTGGTGTTGTTTCTGAATGTGAAAATCAACAAAGTAGAGAAAATCTCGATCTTTGTTTTTTTTGTTTGTGTTCATGCAAGAATTCTCAAATTTCACCAAAGGAATTTAAGGACCAAGATGGAGCAAAAACAACAAAGCACATTGCTTGGAGAATAAATCTAACTTTTTTACTTGCTTGGAGACAAAAGTCGTAATTATGTATCCTCATATGTCTCATTTTCCATTGAACCTCATGATCATGCCTATGTTAGAATCATTCCATTCAATCTAGATAAACCAGAGTATAAGAATTGGGAGAATAAATCTAATGTGGGAGGCGTGACCAAAAGCTGAAGAGAGCTACCACGATTGCATCATCTGGTAAATGTTGTCTAAATGAGGACTTTGGATATAAAAAATATTAGCAAAATGATTCCACACAAATTGGCTCTTCTCACTAAGAAGGAAGAGGTGTTCCACTATTTTAGTTTGGCAGCAAAACTGGCATTTCAAAGCATGCTGAATTCCTTTTTGCTGAATTCGGTGATCGACTTGAATCGAACTGTGCAACACTCTCCAAGCAAAGACTGAGATGGTGGGGGTAAGGCATGTGTTTCAGATATCTTTCAATAAAATTTGAGTTGTTTTCTTCTAACGAATGAAGTCTGATTTCTGATATCATTGAGAACTTTCCATCCTGGGTAGGCTTCCATTTAATGTGATCATTAAAGTCAGGAAGAATTAAAATGATGCAAATCAACTTTGAGATGGGAGAGGGGACGACCTGGTTAAGCTTGTGTTTATCCCAAGTACCATCTGTCCAGTAGAATCTGACACTTTCAGATCCAACCTGAGGGGGATTAACCATTTGAATCCATGTTCACTATCAGATCCAGTTATCACACCAGAATGAGATTTTGCCAATGGAGTCCAAAATATATGCTCTTGTACTTCAGAATGGACTTTGCACTTATTTATCCATGTTGAGCTATCATTTTCAAAACTTTGACTAGGCCAGGGAACATGACTTTGCAGTATTTTGCTTGTAGAAATTGAGCCTAAAGGGAGTTACCATTTCGAAATCTCCACTAAAAGTTGAAGGAGAAAGTAGCAAAAACATTTGAAAGTTTCCGAATGGACAGCCTTCCATCCTCAACAGGTTAACAAATGTTCTTCCAAACTATCCAATGTATCCTTTTCTGATTATCTGATGATCCCCAAAAGAATCTTGCCATGATTTGTTCAAGGCAATTAAGAACTGTCTTAAGTGGGTTGAGACTTCAATAAGATGCAGAGGCATAGAGCAAAGTGTGCTTTTGATGAGTTTGAGCCTACCTCCATGAGAGAGGGAGGATTGTGTCTGGCCTTGTAGCTTATTCCTAAGCTTGTGAATAAGATCATCATATAAGATACATTTCTTGTTGTCTTTATCGAGTGGAGTATGAAAGTATGTTAAAGGAAAGGCCCTGAACGAAAAGCCTATCATGATGGGAATTCTTTGCTTGATCCGATTGGGGCATCTATTGCCTATAATGAATGAGCTCTTACTGATGTTGATCTGTTGCCCTGAGATGCATTGATATGCATGAAGAAAATCCACCAGTTTTTGTATGCTTTTTCTGCTAGCATTGGAGAAGATGATAATGTTGTCCACGTAGATAAGTGATTGACATCAATATCCCCCTGATCTCTCATAAAAGGATTATTCTGAAACAAGGTATCAAGTCCTATGAAGGGGGTATCCCTAAGCCTCAAACTGCTCCTTACAGTCTATGAAGTCATGCTCAAAGTAAGGTCCTGCTATCTAGACCACCTCCTACTAATATCCCTCAAACTTTTTGAACTCCTTAAGGCGGCTCTCTCAATAAGCATTTAAGTAGTTTATTGCCCTCCTCTGAATTGGGATAATCCAGTACCTTCTTCTTGAGGGCCCCTCATGGTCGGCGACCTCTTTCTACGGCTTCCTTACGTCCTTCTCCAATTGTTGGCAGCGTCTTGTGACTTCCTTTTTCGCCTCCCTCAATTTAGCATTTTCATTCCCCAGGGGTTCCACCTTATCCTCCACTTCCGCCTTTGGGCATTGGTTAGAGGAACCCCATGAGACCTGGAAGAAAGTTCTTCATACATAGAGACCGCTTGCAGAAAATACGAAGCATCAGAATATCGTTTCATAAACAAAAGAGACATATCAAGGAAACAATATCTTGAATAGATAATAAGCTCCCATCCCCTTAAGTTCCTCCTTAAGAATGGGGACCAGAAGTTGATTATTCCCAGGAGATAAAACCCCCCTTCTTAGTCAGCAACCAAGGGATTTCTCCCCCTTTTTTATCCAAGGATTGGCGATTATAAAGGCAAGCGAAAGAAGTGCGTGAGGATCTAGGGGGATTTGGAGGAGGGGGCAGGAGGAGGCACAGACGAAGGACGTGAAGGGGGAGGCCTCATGGAGCCTATACGAGGCCTTTTTAAAGAACTCCTAGCTACTGGGCCCAGAGAAAAGGAGGAAGAGGGACGCTTACCTTTGATTCACTAGAGGAGGGGGCCCCCTTCGAAGATCTTGGAGTAGGGGTCCCTCCAGCACAACCTCTCAAGAAATGATCCCTCATGAGTTTTCTAAACATGATGTTTCTGCCAAAATCGAAAGAGAAGTTAGTACTCCAATGATGCACAAAGAAAATATGCAGCAACAAATAGAAAACAAAGAGATATCCAAAGAATCCCCTAAATGTTCCATTTGAGGAGGCAAGCCAAAGTGCCCTAACAACCTTCGTCAATAAGGGATCAAAGGGGGGCTCATTTAATCTAGCCAACAAGGAAGACAGAGCTGCTGTTCTCGCCTCTACATATACAAGAGGCGGGATTTCTTGAACCAACTGGCTGAAGAACAGGCATGGGGGGGAGAGGATATAAAAATAACTATTTTTTTTTAATATTTGGGGTGATTAGGAGGCAGTAAGAAGGATACCCCCTTTTGAGGGACAAAGCAAAAGAAGCCTTTTCAGCCCGTTTGAGGTGATAACATTTACCGAAAACATGTGCTATTAAGGGGGTACCATTAAAGCGAAAAAAATCACCCAAAATTCTAAAGGAGTTGGGGACCAATTGGTTCAGGCGGACATGAAAAATACGAGCAACCTCTGAATAATAAAGGAGAACAGAAAAACGCAAACTTGAGCGTACTGCGAAAAAACACAAATAGTTGGGAGGAGGGTGGAATGGACGACTTGTAGGAGAATGAGTAACACAATAAAAGAAGAAGGGATATAAAATTTTTGAAGCAACTGATCTATGGAGGAAACCTTCAGAGTAGAGGACCCCCAATCTATCGCTGACTGAGGCACCCCCTCCCTTCTTCCTCCTCCTCCTGGTGAGACCTCTTCTCCTCTTACCTAGGAAGAGATCTAGACACCCTGTCCTCCTCAAAGGAAGACCCAGGTGTCTTTTCTTCCCCCAAAGGAAACTTTAGCTCCCTTTCTTTTCAGGGGAAGAACCCTCACCTTCATTTTTCCCTTCCTCCTTGTCGGAATCCTCGTCTTCAGAAGCCGTCGCCTGTCTTAGGCTCCTCCTCTGACCCCTGGTGAATCGATGTAAGACAGGACTTGTCTTCCTTGAGGTGGCCTCAGAGGGATCATCGCCTAATAAGGTCTCCCTGAGAAAACGTACAGACTCACTAGAAGAAGACATGAAGCAAAGATGAATCATGGAAAAACAAGAAGGAAGAAAAATACTTACTGTAGATGAAGATGTAAAACCCTTATGCTTCAAAAGGGAATTTTTTTGAAAGAGGAAGACAAAGGAAGGTTACACTTAGCCAAGATAATAGTGGGAGGGAGTTAAACCCACGACCTACTTGTAACCGCACAAGAGTGGGCGGTTACCAGGTGCTTGGATGGATGGTTACCAGGTGCACAGAGGGTGGTTACCAAAACATCGCCTGTTCCTGCAATGATTATGGTTATGAAATTGAGCTGGAAATTATTTTTCTATTCTTGCTGTAGCTATCAACTCGCGTTCTAACCAAATTTTACTCACAAATTTCTTATTTATCCCTCAATTTCTCATTACGATTTATTTCTACAATTATTTATTCCTAAAGTCGGAACTAATTTGAGCATCAGAGTACTAAAGTGTTGTTTTGCAGGTCCTATTTAAGTTCTTTTGCTTAATCAGCCCAAGTCTATCCAAACTCGTTGGACCCGTGCTAAAAACGCACGCATCAAATATATATATTTTGTATTTATAAAGTTATGATAGTATTTTTTTAATTTTCAAAAATTACAAAATCAGGAGATTAGTAGATCCACCCGTCGGGTCCCCATACGGGTCTTGATCCAAGAATTTAGGCTGATTGGATCTAGGTTTTGACAAACCCGCTTCACTATTATACCGAAAGTCAGAAATTTTTTTACTTAAATTAGATCTGGTCATATTAAATTAATCTCAAAATATATGTATTATACTTGTCATCCGATTGATTACTTTTATTAAATATAACAATCACACAATAAATATATTACACTTTTTATATAATTAATTTCGATCTCACCAAACTCTTTCGAATTATAATTTTCTGAAAAGTTATAATTGACTTCAAGGTACAACGCTGTTTTAAATTATACAATAATTGAAGAACCATGTTTGAGTTTTCCAAGAAAATAATCACTGCCACATATATTGATAATTTATTTTTGAGCAAAATATAGTTTAAAATTATAATTCAAGAGTTTGAAATCTTTTGCAACATTTCATAAATTTGTTATCCTGAAATTAAAATCTTTAGTTTTATATTTATAGATAGAAGCAAAAATATTAAAGAAGGAAAGTAAACAATTGGGATCTAACAAGTAAATAAAACAAAAATGACAACATAATCATGAGATAACTAACAATCATCGCAATACAATCCATTTGCTTCTGACAAAATTCGGACACATTTTACAATACCAATAATAATAAAAAAACTGTTCCCATATGATAGAAAAGGAAAAAAGGAAAGAGAAAAACAAACAAACAAACAAAACGTTGACGCATAAATTCCCTAAAGAACTGGAAAAAATTATTCGTACACTGTCTTACACAAGTCCACGGCCAAGCAAACAAGAAAAGGCAAACTCCAAATTTTAACGTTTTTTTTCTAAATCAGATCTCAATGGATTGAAATCTTACATTAATCATACCATACTGTAATTGATGCAAGTTGGATCATACTTAACTTGAGCAGAAAGTATAGCGTGAAACATATCACTGCATGCCACGCGAAACCAGTTCGACGAAGACATTGGAGATGAGCAACGTTGGATCCCCCAAAAGAGCAGACAGTATGATCTTGAGAAACGTTTTGATCGTCTCCAAGAAACCACTACTTCCACTTGATCCTCTGTGTCTGACCAACTGTTTCAGCTGCACTTTCTCCAATCCCATCTCCCCATTCTTCATGCACGCCTCGTACACCATCTCCGTCATGCAATACACATGGAAATGGTATTTCATGCAAGTAGACAGATACGACCACCCTGGAGCAACTCTCGTCCCATCCGAAATCTTTCTCTTGTTGCACCATATGCACTTGGGCGACGAACGCTTTGCCGGCAAGAGATCAAAAACCGTGTCGTTGATGACTAGTTTCCTGTCGAGGTTGCGGCAGGTGGGATGCAAATCCAGATTGTCTGCGGCGGAGTGATAGCTGAACCCGCATATATCTTTCCCACAAGCGTCGCAGCATTTGGAGTACTCCTTGCAGTTCTTTTTGCCGTATCTTGTGAAGGGTTCGTCCCGAAATGTCAAGCTTGAGCATCCAAAGAATTCGTGGGAAACAGTCGTGTGGGGAAATCTGCACTCTTTGTGGAGCTCGTGACCGCAGAGCTCGCACTGATATCGCTCTCCGAACCCTTTCGTCTTGCAGCCGTCGCACGTGAACAGCTTTTTGTAGGTTTTGAGCTCGTAGTGCTCGGAGCAATTGTGAGTCCTTTTGACTATGGACATACTGATGAATTCGTCTGATTTGCAAGTGTGCGTGTCCTGAGCCAAATTGAATGAAAAAAAACAAATGGAAATGTTAGATCACGTATATTAGTTGGAAAATTCTTAATCAAATCAACTTTAACCTTACGTCGATCACACACAACAAGTGCACTGTATTTATGATATAATTGATTCAGGTTGAACCAAATCTAATTTAGGCTAGAATTTCCAATAATTAAAGAGAGAGAGAGAGAGAATTACCGTCGTATATAGTTTGTTCATCCTACTTCAGTGAAGATAATTGAGTACTATGCTTATTTTTATACATATCTGGAGTCAAGAACCTTTGTTGTAACTATAAATTTCTAGGAAACTTCATTGTCACAGCATTTGCTGCTTCCTCTACGCGGAGAAGCCATGTAATATCTCAGCCGTTGAAGTCGGTTTAATGTTGTCTGGTCTGCTGACTTTTGGCACCGTCTGTCTGTCTCTTAGTTAACTTACGAATGTAACTAATAATGAACAACTTCATCTGATTAACAAGTAATCTGCAGGAAATTCCCGTCTTTATAACTTGCGGCATAAGTAATAATGAATCTAGACACATGTAATATGTCGGAAATTTTAGTTCGGATGCAGTTTATATAGTTAAACCCTCAAATCAATTATAAAGTAAGTGTGATACACTTGTTGTGCGATTGGTGTAAAAGTGATCAATTACATAACAAGTATAGTACACTTATTCTGTGATTAATGATTTGATTCGCTCAAACTTATTCCAGATAAGAATTTTCTGCAAGATGCTTAATTATTTGGTTTATTCGTATATAAGGTGGCAATAATTATTAGCTGCTACGTGTTTGTGAAACTTATTACTAATCTCGTCGTAGTATAAACATATATTAAAAAACCATAATTCGAGCTAATCACTGAGGTCATGAGGTACATTGTGTAGATTATTAGTCATTCTTAATAGGAAAACTTATCTAGACAACATTTGCGTGTAGAATTCACTATAAAAAAAGAAAGCGAGATGTGGGTTGAGTTTTGTAACGGCATTTCTTTACTTTGGAACGGTTAGAGGAACATAAAATATATTTGGAGCGAAATTTAAAACGGATCGATATCCGTCTTTGCACTTGGCATTGCAAAAATATAATAACAGTTTTCGGAAACCCGTTACAAATTGGAATGCAAACTGTATCGGTTCTTGAGACCCGTTCCTAATATTAATTTAGTCTGAAAATTTATTAATTTAGCAATTGGAACGGTTGGGGACGGTCTTTGGAACGGTTAGTTATAACGGTAATTGTATTACTCGTGATTTAATTTTAGAATTGTTTATTTTTGTAATTGGGAACAATTTAAGAACTGTCGTTGGAACATTATTTTGCAACTGGTTATTGATTTTGGAACACATTTGTAGAACTACGTTAGTAATAGAATTAGGAACGGTTTATATAATTTGAAACACATATGAGATATTGATTAGTAAGGCTATTTGGAGTGGTTATATATTAATTTGGAACGGTTCATCCAGTGTAGAAACACTTTTTTGATGCAGTCGTTGGAATGGGATTTGGGACGGGACTTTATAAAATTTGTAACATATTTTTTAGCATTACTAAACCCGTTCCTATGTTTTGAATTTTTCATTTTTTATAATTTATTAATATATTTAATAAATTTAAATAAATGAATAAATTTATACAATTTAATAAATTTTCAGATATAATTAATTTAATTTAAGGAAATTTGAATTAATTTTAACTAAAAATTTAATTAATTAAATAAGTATAAATAATGGAATTTAATAAACATTAAAAAACATAAATAATTTAAAAAATATTATATTAATATAAAAAATATTTAATTACAAAAATAAAAAAAATATAAAACCTAATCTAAACGCTCCTCGTCATCCTCTTGATTCTCGGCTGGGGGATTCGTTGGGGGCGGTGCTGCAGTCGACGAGGAGGCCCGCACCCGCATCATGTCTATCATGTTGGCCATCATCGTCTCGAGACAGTCGATGCAATCCTCTATGGCTGGGTTTGACGGTGGCGATGGCGATGTGAAGGTGTGGCTAAAGACGCGAGCCTCAGACCCAAGGCCGAATACTCGGCCCTTATTCTTGCCCCCGACTGCAGCCAGCACACATCTACTGCTTCGTCATTGCCATCGAAGCCTCGGACTTGGCGGGGGCACTGAGGTCGTTGGCCATGGGCTGGGCCTGACGATACTCCGCCATCTTTTGGAACGTCTCCTGTAAAACAAACAAAATTGTTAGTACTTTATTAAATAAAGAATTAATTATTAAAAAAATCAAAGAAAATATTTAGCTACTTACCTCCACCTTAGCCACCCTCGGCCCACTCCAACCGCCGTGCTCTTTCTTCTTCTAGCACTGCTCGAATAATTTCATCTACTTGGGTGGTTGACCGAGCTCCATCTCCTATATAAGGAAAAAAAAACAGTTAATTAGTTAGCATAATATCTAATAATAATAATTTAACACACAAATAATTTATATTTACTTACCAACTTCCTCTTGTGCATGCCGACTGAGGAAGACCCCCTCCCTGGTACACAGTCGAAGACACCGCAGGGTTCGGCACCTAGTTCGCCTTACTCTTGGAGGACTCCTGATAGAAGCCCTCACTAGCCCAATACGCCTAGAGCTAGAGCCAGACCTCATTGGCCAGCTATAGTGGCCTGATCAGGCTGGACCAAGCAATGGATGAATCTTTCGGATGTACTTTTCGGCCCACATGTGGAAGACCTAGAACATGGACTCATCGTCATAGTCCCGCAGTAGGTCATCTGCAGTAATAAGATTAAACAGAACAATAGTAAAATTTTGTAAACAATTAGATTATATATTACATAAAAAAAATTAATTTAAAATTAATTACCTTTATCCTCACGAACCATAAATGTTTGTGCTCTGGTGGCACCTACCTCAGACACGACCATGGGTGGGGGAAATGTCTCAGCACGACCTCATTGATGCGCTCGTGGAACAGCCATTCAGTCCTTAAATTAATTTGATATTAAACAATGAATTAATATTTTAAAAATAAAATAGTTCATAATAAAAAAAAAATTAGGTAAACCAACTTACCTCGCATCATCGAGGCTGATGTACTGGCGCGCTGATGGTAGGGGATTGATGGTGGTGGTGGTGGAGTAGCCACTGGTGTGGCAGGCTACTGTAATGCGACATCCGTAGTAGTACATGCAGCAACAGATGTAACAGCATCATCTAGAATCTGCAGGGCAAGAGACGGTGCGGGCGTATCAAGTGGTGTGGGTGGTCAAGAGGATGCTTCCCCAACTTGGGAAGCATCTGACGGTACTAGTGGCAGTACCGGCCCACGCCCTCGACCTCGCGGTAGAGGCAGCATACCACTAGAATTATCTACACCAATTATATAAAAGTATTAGTTTAAATTTTTGGATTATAATTGACATTAATATGTTAAATTCAAAAGAATATACTAATTTTTTTATTATTATGTAAAGATGTTATATTGGAGAAATTGGTCTAAATTATTTTTTTGCTTATTTACATTATTATCTAAAAATGTAAATATGTATTGGGAATATTGTTCTAATTTGTTTTAATTTATTTGATTAATATATAAAAATATTAATATTGGAAAAATTGAACTAATGTTTTTTTTTTATTACTTACATTATTATGTAAAAATGTAAATATGAATTGGGAATATAGTTCTAATTCATTATAATCTATTTGATTAATATGTCAAAATACTAATATCGGGAAAATTGGTCTAAATTATTCTTTCGATTATTTACATTATTATGTAAAAATGTAAATATATATTAGAAATATTATTCTAATTTATTTTAATTTATCTGATTAATATGTATTATTTATGTTAATATTGGGGAAATTGATCTAAATTATTTTTTTGATTATTATATTATTATGTAAAAATATTAATATTAGAAAACTTGGCCTAAATTAAGTTTTTCATTATTTACATTACTATATAAAAATGTTAATATTGGGAGTATTATTGTAATTTATTTTAATTTTTGTGATTATGGTAAAATATTAATACTGAGAAAATTGATCTAAATTATTTTTGTGATTATGTACATTATTATGTAATAATGTTAGTATGTACTGAGAATATTGTTGTAAATTATTTTAATTCTTATGATTATTATGTAATGTATGAGTATTTATATTTATCAATGTATTATTGTTAGTGTTGAAAAAATTGTTCCAAAATTCTTTATTAATGTGATTATTATGTAAAATTTTATTACATAGCATAAATTACAAAATTTTTTGTAAATTACACATAAATTGTATAAATTACACATGTATTGCATAAATTATACATAAAAATTATAAATTGCATGAATTAAATATGTATTGCATAAATTACACATAAATTGTATAAATTACATAAATTGCACATAAATTATATAATTTAAAGAAAATTAGAAAATTTGAAAAAATATTTTCTGATAATATTTTTTTTGAAATTTTCTGAAAAAATATTTTAGAAAATTTAGTCTAAAATTTTTTTCTGACAATTCTTACAATTTTTTTTAAAATACCATAAATTTACAGAAAAAATTTTAAAATACAAAAAATTTACAAAAGTTAGAAAAATTTCAAAAATATTTACTGAAAATATTTTCAGATTTTTTAAAATACCAAAAATTTAAAAAAAATTAGAAAAATTTGAAAACTATTTTTTGAAAAGTTTTTCAGAAAATATTTTCTGAAATTTTTTCAAAAATTAGAAAAATTTTGAAAAAGTTACAGAAAATTTTTAAAATAAAAAAATAGTACAGAAAAATATTAAAATGACAAAAATTACGAAAATTTCAATACATATTTTCACAAAATATTTTGTGAGGAAATGGGCGATAATTTTGTAAGAAAACCATTGGATAAAAATGTTAAGTGAAATTGAAAAAAAAAAAAGCAAGAAAAAATGGTAGGGTTGGGGTGGGGACAGGTTTTGCAGAAAAAGAGGGGGGGGGGGGGGTAGGGAGGGGTGTGGGAATACCTCAAATGTTGTTGTTTAAACGGTGGCAGATGGCGGCAGTGGTGGAGAAGGCCAACGCTATTGGTTTTTGGAGCGGGCTTAGAAATGGTCAGTTTTAAACAAATCGTTCGCAAGCCTGTTCCTAATGCACAAAACAACATCGTTTTTATTGACAATTATTTACTAAAAAATCGTTCCTATGTAAACTTTCCAAATACTCATTCCAAATAGAACAAGACGTTGTTGTTTGGGTATAAACTTAACTACCGTTCCTAATAGTGTCTCAAAATGAATTTTCCAAATAATTAAGAAAAATAAAAAACATAGAAAAAATCGTCTCAAACATGTTAATGATCAGAAAAAGATAGACCAACAAGTAGTTAAGGCAATTGGAAATATATAATGTTATGAATAAAATTTGACAACTGTTCAAAAGATCAAGTACTTGTATGTATAGAATTGTTAATCTTATATAGATGTAAGTAGCATCTTATACTGTTGGATATTATTAAATCGATAAAATCCTACATTCGATGATGTTCCGGACATTTTTATTGCATGGATTCTGAGATATCGTATCGGATACACAATCGGTGAGATTAAAAATGATGCAAGTGTCCATTAGACCGTTTGATTTTAGATCGGATTGCTACAAATGTTCACATATGGTAAGTATTGTTATACATTTAAATTAACATGAATTAAGCTCTCAGATGTAGAGATATCATAATCGAGAACAAAACAATCAAGCTATGGACATCCATAGGCATGGATTCAGAAACTCATGTAGGAACAGTCGTTGTTGTTATTAGACAACATTAATTGTAAACGGCACAACAATTGTTATTGAACAACATTAATTATGAAATGGTACTATGGTCGGAGTTGATGAGGAATTACCAGCGATCGAGAAGAAATTATGTAAGAGATCATCAAGAGAAGCAGCTAAAAACAACGTCGATAGTACAAGTTCAAACTTAAGTTTCATAGTTATAGAATTATAACTTTTAAACTTAATTTTCTAATTAGAGAGAGAATAGAGAGAGAATAAGAAAGATTGAACAAGATAGTGAGATTAAATGAAAAGAGAGGAACACATATATATAGAAAAAAATGGAAGAGTCTTTGGAACGGGCATAGGAACACATAAGTAGCCGTTAATTCTTAATTCAGGAACGACCGTTGTCACGGTTGTTGGAACGATTTGCAGACCATTGAAATGTAGCCGTTGAAGATCATTTGGAACGGTCACATTAACACATAGGAAATAATTCTAAGGAACCATTTCAATTCGTACCTCATTTAGGAATACATTTTCTAACTATCAATTTTGAGACATATTCTGCAACGGGTGTAGGAACGGTTAGTTTGTGTCAGTTCCTACATCTAATATAGTATTCCAAATTGAGTTCCAATGATTTTTTGTTATCAATTTGGCACGGAATGTGGAACGGGTCTAGTAACTGTTCTTTTGGAACTCAATTTTGGGATGGTTGTGCCGTGCCAAATTCGTAACCCAAGAAAAATATTCTACCTGACATCATCCTTCAATATTCGTTTCTCAGACCTAAAACCCGTTCCAATATTGAACAGGATTTGGAACAGGACACTGACCATGCCAAATCCCACATTTTTTGTACTGATTGTACGTATTCTCTCTGTATATCAATGGATTGATCAGGCCAAACCGACTCAAAAAAATAAATATAACATATTGACATGCAAATTATATAAAAATTATGGGTTGACTCAAAATATCATGGATGTTTCAAGGACAATTATATATTGTAGGACAATTAATTGGTCAAAATTTGATGAAGTATTCAAGGGTTATCCCTTTCTCGAATTAAAATTATAGTTTCACAAGAGATAATTTTTTTTTATTTGAAGCGACCACATATTATTAATTAAAATAATTCGATTATAATCAATATCTAATAAAGACAACTATAATAATTATACTCTAATCAACAATATCAGATAAATAAAATTTAAAAAAGACCTACTATGCTATAGAACAATATTTAATAATTTAAACTCAAAATTTTCTAAGGAAAGCCCAATGGCGTTCTCGAAATCAAGTAGCCTAAGATTCAATCCCAATGAAGGTAAATTGGTCCATCCATTTCAATGTTTTTAAATGTTGTCTCCTGTTTCTTTATGGTTCTAATAGTTAACTGTATGCTGAATGCTGAATGCTGTTTGACATATATAAGTTCAGTAGTGTGGAAACCCCTCAGTGATGCCTTTAAAATGAATGGCCTAACAAACTATTACAAAGAAAGCGGAGTATAAAACTCCTTATATGATTACAGACCAAAATAAGTAAAATAAAAATATAAACAAATTATATTTTAACAAAAGAGATGAGAGGCTCAGATTGAACCAGATCCAATAAAATGACGCCGACAAAAGACCGGTAACAATGTCATAGAGACTCCGGCCACCACACAGAGTCAGTCCACGGCTACTCCGCAATAGGCTCGTCTTAGATCACGAAGATCTACACTGGTCACAGAGAACCGCATTGAATATTCAGAACTTTTAGATAGTAGATAGAAGAAACGGTGTATTTCTGTCGAAGGGGATGACCCCTTTTATAAAGATGTGAGGAATACATATAAAAGGAAGCCTCAGTGGCTTTCCAAAAGCCATTGCATTGGCTTTGGAAAGCCACTGCATTGGCTTTGGAAAGCCACCATGAAAGACATGGTCAGAGAAGATCCATGGCAGAATAGGAGAAGAGAGAAGGGCGGCGCAAGTCAAAGAAGAAGAGGGGAGAAAATGCTGCTAGGGTTTAGAATTAGGGAATAAATAGGTAGAGACACGGGTCGGGTTTACCGAGTGTGGACCGGGTCGGTGTGGGTCAAGCCAAGTGGATCGTGTGATGGGCTTCGCCAGATGGGCTTATGTGAGCATTGGGCCATATACCAACAAGTTCTTGTGTTCAATTTCCTCTCAAAAAGAAAAATAATGAAAATTGATATTTAACTTTAATTTACTCATTACTAATTTGTTATATATTAAATAATTTTTTTTAACTAAACTAGGAATGTAAAAGAGCAGAGCTCGAGTCGAGCTCAGCCAAAATTCGGCTCGAGATTTTGTTTTTGAGCTCAAGCTCAAGTTCGAGCTCAACGAGCTCAAAACTTTTTTTGGCTCAAGCTTTTTTATTTTATAAAGTTTTATTATAATTAAAATAAAAATTATTTTAGAATATTTATTTATTATGTTAGATTGACAAATCCAAATTATTTTATAAAAAATATATTCCTAATTTTTTTAAAACTGTTGATAATTTAAGAAATTATTAATTATATAAATAAAACATATATAGTAATAATAATGAACTTACTAACTTGTTAATTCACCTTATTTTTGTATAGAGATTAAATATATAAATAAAAATACTATATTTTATCATTAGTTAGACTTAAAATATGTGATATTACTTAATAATTATAATATATGGTTAATTTTTAATATAAAGTATTGAATATGGAGTTAAATATATAAAAATTTGAAAAATAAAAAGTATATAAGAATAAAAAATTAGAAAGCTAGCAAATTGATGAACAAAAAGTATTTTGAACTCGAGCTGACTCGACTCAAGCTTGAAATTTTGAGTCAGCCACACTACCAATAAAACAAAGGTCCCGATACACCGCCAGAGTTTGTTGATTAGCATAGCGTAGCCTCCTTTGATAATGACCGGCTAGCAGGATGGCCTCCCAAGCTGCCAAAGCTTTAGCAACCTCGCCAGTGCCTCTCCTATCCAGTCTCCGCGATAACCAACCCAGACAAGTACCTCTACCGTTTCGAGCCACCACCCCAAGTCCCATCTCCCAGCCTCTAGCTAATAAGGCCCCATACAAACCTATTAGAGGGATGCAGAACATCGACATAATCATTCCTAACTTCGAACCTATACAGAGCTTACAAAACTTTCAAAAATTTGCAGACAATTATAAAAAATATCGGATTAAAAATGATCCATTGCATTTTGCGCCAAAAAGTCGCCACTTGGATAAATTCTCAATAATAATTCAAGGCGTGAAAGTAAAATTGAATGAGAGAGAAGCCATTTTCAATTTGATGAATTTCTGCATATGAAAATTTTGATTCAATTAGAGGGAAACCCCCCTTTAAATAAACAAATCCACCACCTCTATTTCTTAACTAACTCCTAACTAACTGGAGGCTGATATGGGCGGATGACGGAGCAAAGTTACAACAAGACAAAGAAACGTAAGTTACTAAAAGAAGCGCTAAGCCAAAAACAAGACTTCAGATATCCTTTATCCAAGGTCCCAAAGTCATTCTTGTTATCAGATGCAGAGGAATCATCATCCTCACCATAGGGGCTGCAACATCTCTTGAATGTTCAACAGCCCCCCATAGGGGGGTCTACATGCAAGCGAGACAAGTCCTAATTTGGACATCATGGATGAAAAGGATTTGAATGGAAGCGGTTTAGTAAAAACATCAGCTAGTTTATCAATGCCCTTCATATGTGAAGGATTAACAAACCTTCCTTATAGGCATCACGAACTATGTCACAGTCGATTTCGATGTGCTTGGTTCATTTGTGAAAAACTGGATTAGCCATAATATGTAGAGCAACCTTGTCGTTGCAATATAATTGAACCTAAGGAACAATGTTAACACCAAAATCACGTAAAATGTAGGAAACCCAATGCAGCTCACAAATTGTAGCTGCCATGCTCCAATATTCAGCTTCCACCATGAATCAAGAAACTACGGATTGTTTCTTTGTCTTCCAGGAAATGGGGACAACACCAAGGAAGACACAAAAACCAGTCAAAGAATAGCGAACGAGGCTCAATCAACGTCACAAAAAGCACTGAGCTGAAAGTGTTTGAAGCTAGAAGAAAAATGTCTTTTGAAGGGTAACCCTTGAGGTAGTTGACAACATGAAGAGCAACAGACCAGTGAACTTCACAAGGATGAGAAACGAATTGACTAAGTTGCTAGACCGAATGGGAAATGTAAAGCCTAGTAAACCCAAGATAAAACGAACGACCAAGCAACCATCCATAGACATCTAGATGTTACAATTGAGCTCCACATTCAGTAGTTAGTTTTAGGCCTTGAGGGAATGGAGTAGAGTCCGCGTTGGAGTGTAGTAGCCTTGTATCTGTAATGATGTCAAGCATATACTTTGTTTGAGCAAGATACGTTCTTGAAGAATTCCTAGCAGTTTCTAGCCCCAGGATATATTGAGCATCACCAATATCTTTGATGCTAAATAAATTATGAAGATAAGCTTTGACGCCCTCTATTTCAGACAATGAAAGCCCCATTATTAGTATGTCGTCTACGTACATCAAGAGGGACATCTATACAATGGTCATGGGTTGAATAAACAAAACCGTATACCTCCAACTTCAGTGTAAACTCCAAATTCCACTACCTGGAAGGTTGTTTTAATCCATAGAGGGAGCATTTCTGCTTACAAACTGTAGAGAGTGGATCAACCCGGGAAGCATGGTGGAAGAGCAAGAAATCAAAACTGATCGAAAAATAAATATAAATCCCAATCAAGGGATGTAACCTTGATCTTTTTCGGGAGTTTGGTCTATTAAAAACAATCTAATTGCAAACATAGGTCAAGAATGACAAGAAAATAAGGAATAAAATAAAGCAAATACATTACCCTCGTTGATTTCTTGAACCAAATTCAAGCGTTGACTCCCCTCCTCAGATCTAGATCTCTATGTAGAGATCATCTAAAGATAGCGACACTCCCACTAGGAAGATGTAGTTTTCTCCTGTTAGCAAGAACAACCACAGAGAGCAAGAAATCAAACAACTCTTATCAATTAACGTGTTCGATCTTCTTGATTTTTCTTCGATCTCCAAGATCAATAAGAGAAACGATGGAGAGGAGCCGAGAAAGAGAGAAAACCAAGAGAGACTGTAGAGATCTAGTGTGTGTTCTCTCTTGTGATAGGGTTTTTATATGTGGTATAGATATGATCTAGTTATATGCACACATATATGCCTTAGGCTTGTGTTTAATGGATCGGGCTTATTAATTAAAATCAAATTCATGTCTAATAAATCTTAATTAAATTTAATTTAATTACAAGTCCATCATTAAACTCCACTTTTTTTAATCCAATTAAAAGATCCAAGCCCATTTTCTCTCTTTTAATTTATAAATTAGACCAAGCTAATAAAAACAATCCAATTAATTAAATTTCAAGTCATCCATGTAATAAATTGGTCTAAATAAATGATCCAAATATTTATCCTCCCTAAGAATTAAATAAATCCATTTAAATTAATTTGACTCCTCTAGAATTAATTCCAAATTAATTCCACCCCATTTCTAGTTGTAGTGTGTGACTCTTTAGGTTAACCCTGAGCTAGACTTGGACGTGTGTGATCAATACAATTAATTAAATTATATTAAACCAATTATTTTCTAATTACCCCATAACCAAAAATAACTCGTTACCATGGGTGGCTGTCTAACAATAGTCCATAGCACTAGAGATTAGGTGAATAGTGGCATGATTGTTTAGGCTCCAAATTGTATACGAGTATAATCCTACTGTCAACCATCTTCTGACCTTAGTCAAAGGCATGAAATTGGACATTGCTTCCCATTCTTGACTAGGCACTATACTTATAATTCAAATCCTAATTTACCGTACAGATTAAATCAAGAAACCTATCCCATTCATTCAGTCATCGTGGCTACAGATTTTAAGGGCATAAACGGGTTTTAGAGCTTATAGGATGCTGTCATGTACTGATAGGGACAGATTCTATCTTGACATCCATTGTCCTCACTACATATTCTAACTACACTAGATAAAAGTTATGATGACCATACCTCATGACACCGCGACAACTTGTGATATCCAAGATACATGCACATAACTGTCATGATTCCTCAAGTCTGAGAACTAATGTTCCAGTCATAGCGACCAAGCCTTCAAGGCTTCCATTTGACGATTTCTGCTAGTTAGTTCAGTTAGTCGACTACCTTACCAACTAACCCACTAGTACTGCACAAATGACCTACGTTTTCTGCGGCAAAAAAAAAAAAGGTTCATTAGTTAGTGCAAGTCTTTATAAGACCCGATGCCCTGTCTCAAAGTCCTCAATTTGGAACATTACAAACCAACCTTCAGGAGTTGGTTTCATAGCTGCCAAACCTATGTGCAATGCAACTCCACGGGTTAGATCTTTCGGTTTGTGGTCATTTTGTTATGACATTGAAACTCTGTTCAACATAAGTGGTAAGCACAACAAAACATACTGTCAACTTGATGAATTCTTACCATATTCAACAATTTAATATTACTCGATAAAGATTGGTGAATGGCAAACAACTAATCCAATTGGCTTTTGGTCACCCATTTCAATAATTTCCTGCTTGACCATTAAAGTAATTACCCATCTCACTTGAAACCTTCTAAGACTGAGCAATCTACGATACTAGCTCGATTTTGTGGGTCTACTTTATTTTTTGGTGAAGCTATACGATCCAATCGTGTATTTCCTTCACCATTGTTGCCTACAAATTGTTGTTATCAAAGAATTTTTGTGAATCTTGTGATTAGATCTCGTGTCCAACAGTTTTCGCTCTAGCCTTGTCATTCGCTTCCAAGGCTACAACTAGCTCAGCCGTGGTAGGCACCACATCCATCCAATGGATGTGAGTTTTTGATCCAAACCGCTTTCCCAGACTGATTTGTTAAAATCGTCCCAAATTCGACCTTTGAGATCGGACATCTTCTTGAAATTCTTTCAAGCTACCAGACTCACCATCAATTCCCAATGTGCCTACACTTTTGAGGACTCATTTATTATTAACAAGAATCCAGAAACTAGTATCACTTAGCCTTCAGAATCAACTCTCCACAAATCGTGTGTCAAGAACACTTCCTTAATCCTTATTTAGATATTAAAGATTGCTCTTGAGTTGTCCTCATCGGTGTATTCCCGATACATTGTGTAATGCCCAAAACATACATTGAAAGAGTAGGTATGGTCATGAACTTGGTAAGAACGCAACGGAATCATGAAAATAAGCATATTTAAATTTTAAACCAAAATATACTAGTCCCTTAATCCTGGCATTCAACACTCAACAAGCATAAATAAGTGGCTATTGTAACATAGAGTAATGGAAATATAATCACGAAATTTTACCTTTTTAATTTGAAGACTTTCTTCAAGTTTTTCTCCGCCAACCGTGTACTCATGCAAAGACTAACAATATCTCCTCTATTCGAACACACACTACACCACAAGATGGTCTATACCAAACCTTGCTAGAGGTAAAGTGTATATAGTATAAGAGATTTGGTTATAGAACTTAGTATATCAAACTCAAGAGGATTTGCTCTAAATTGAAACTAGTTCAAGAAGAACAAGAATAGAGAGTACAAGAGGGAGAAGAGAGTTGTGAAGATAATAAGTATGAGGCAGGAGTATTGTCTTTTGTATCATATACAAAAAGATATACACAAGCCTATACATTATACATATAAGAGACATCTCATGTACTTATTGTATGTATACATGTATACATTGCATGTCAAGTCGGAAATAGGTACAATATGCATCCCCATAGTACACTATCTATCAATATCACAAGTACTCAAGCAATAACTCTCCATCCTTACAACTTCATGTATATGTGTATATATTCAAGCTAGGGCTACATATACGTATATCCTATTGGGCTGAATTCAAAAATAAATTAAACCCATAGGCTTGGGCCTCCATAGAATTAATCTAATCAGTTTTTGAAAGGCCAAATGGAATTTATTTGATAAGATCAAATAATTCCTACCCCCTAGACCAATTAATTAATCTATCAAATAGTTGAGCCTAACCCAGCTTATTTTAATCTCATTAAATTACCAAGTCAAAACTCTAATTAATTGATCCTATAATTAATTCATCCTGTTCAATTAAAATTTATCTTATCAACTGAATCAAATCTAACCCAAATTTAATTAACCTCATTAATTAAATCTTGGGCTTCCCATCACATGGGTTCTCCTATTTAAATTTCATATTATTTAATCTCTCGAATTAATTTAAACTCTTTAAATTAATTCACTCCTTTTAGAATTAATTCATAATTAGTTTGACTACTTTCTTGAGTGGTGTTTTGTATGATTCTGTAGGTTCACCTTCAGCTAGACTTGAGCTTGTGTCAATACAAAATTTAAATGAAAAATACTTTTGTGCTGAATTAATTAAATCATATTTAATTAATCAATTTTCATTAACACTAAAATCCGAAAGCACTCGTCACCAAGGGTAGCTATCTAGCAACGGTGCATGGCACTAAAAAATATGTGAAAACGGCGTGAACCTTAAAGCTACTGAGTGCCACACGAGTACGGTCCTTCCATTGGCCATCTCTCGGTCTTAGTTTAGGGTATGAAATTGGTCACTGATTCTCATCCTGGACTAGACATCTATGATTAATATTCTGATTATATTTCTCCACTTGATCAACATAGAAAAGCACATTCCTATTTGATAACCCACTATGGTCACATACTCCTAGGAGCACATACATCAAATGAATAGGAGATCGCTATCATCTTATGATAGGCGACGGATCCTCTCTTGGAACTCATCAATCTTCATACACGTTCTGACTGCACTGGAACAAGGCTTATAAAAACCACATCAGAACAAGGTCATTTTTAATCAGGCCTTAGATACAGTCGTCCCATATATGAGACTGTGCGGATCCTCAAGTCTAATATTGAAGTCAAGGATTTCAAGTCATACTGACTAAGGCTCACGTGCTTCTGTATGACGACTCACCGCAGGTTAGTTCAGTCGCCTTGACAACTTTTGCCTATCACCCACTAAAATTGCGTAGATATCATATGTCTATCGCCTATGAAATACGACACCCATCATATAGACGTAATATTTAGTGCAGGTCCCATTAGAACCCTCGATGCCCATTCTTAGGGCTCTCGACTTGAAACATTTCAGATCCAACCCTCAAAATTAATTTCATGGTTGCCATCAGATACACAACCCAACTTCATTGGTTGATTAGTGATCTATGGACTTTGTTGCAATGTACGAAAATTTACTCTTATTCATTTAATTCAATATTACAAAATGAAAAGAAATTGCTTAAATAGATTATAAAATAGTCAATCTAATTAGCTTTTTGGTCACCTATTCTAACATACACAACATCAAGTCCAACATACCGAATCAACACTTTTGTGTTGCCTACTAGCGGATGCCCAAGACATCTAAGCTTTCTCATCAGTTATACGCAACTCAGACTTGAACACCTTAAGCTTTTTTATCAGTCAATCATGACTGAGTGTCGAATAATTTAAGCTTTATCATCAGTATCCTGGGACTAATTCTTGAATAGCTCATCCCTTATATAGGAATCTAATTCCTTTTAAGAACCATTTTGTGAATAATTATATTTGTGGCTTAGTGTTTTTCAAACATCTTTGCCTCATTCAAATGAGTAAGACATTTATACACTAAATACATTCGAACTCAACCTAACTCCTACTGACCTTGGGCTCATTTTAGCAAATCATACCCAGTATGATCCTGATAAATTGAACTGTTCCAATTATGTGAAGTCTCAACCTAGTTTGAACTTCATGAATCATTAGGCTGCAAGTCATTGATTCTGAACAATGTCCCACATCACTCTTCCTTATGTCCAATTGGATTATAATCCAATCGTTTGACAAGTAAGGATTGGAATACATTAGGTTAGAAAAAAAATATGCTTATTAAAAATGTTGTTTTCGAGAAAGTTGTAAAAAATCAAACTTCCACTATTTTCTTGACGTATATAAAAAACATCCTATTAACTCAAGAAATACTTTATAGAATGAAGGTTTATCGTACAATCATGGCTAAGATGATTTAGTGAAACATCGATAAAACAAAGTCCGACTTAGTTTAATTTCTTCCAGACCATTTAATCGTGGCCCCTTCAAAAAGAACTTCATTGATTGAGAATCACAATCTCATTCTAGATATTCAAGAACTCCCACTGAATACACACCCATCCGATCCAATCGAAAGGCAATCAATTTGGTTCATCACTGCGAGTCTAATTTTTTTAACCCCTCAAACGTAATCAGACTTGTGAATCCTATACTGATCTAGTGTATTTAAATGACCTACAAATGTCACATTGGATCCAATCTAACGTATAACTAGTAAGCTCACTTTGTCCAACAAAGAGCTTTTACGGACTTTCTCCTTGTCATAAAGGTTTTGAAAGTTAACGGATCTTATAATTTGTTTCTAATAGTCTTTGAATCTATTACTCTTTCTCATCCTTTACTAGAAGACATCATCCAACCAGAACTATAAGTCTCATTCTTGGTTATTATTTTAATGCTTTATTTGAGTATTCATAATCCCATTATGAGATAGTGTAAGATTTTATGTGCAACCCAGCAGACATGAATTCCACTCAATGTCAAATAAATAGCTTTTATTAATTAAAATATGTAACCACAATTGTTAAACAATGACTGAAAATATTATTTCGATCAAGATAGGTTGACTAAATACCATCCTAACATGATCACTATTAAGCCTAACTTAGTCCCTAGTCTTTATAGCAATAGCCCCGCTATCGCTCTGCCTTAGGACCTTCTTTTTTCAGCTTTTCTACTCCTTAATACCACCTGCAACTTTGCAGATTATGAATTATTGGTATCCAATACCAATAATAGAATGATGGTCATATTTATATTCAATTAAAGGTTTACCTTCATCGGAGAGGAGCTTAGGACACTCCCTCTTCTAATGGCCCTTTTTTCGGTAATAAATGCAAATATCATTTGAAATCATTAACTGCCGAACCCTCTTCCTCGTTCCTTTACCCCTCCCTAGTGGTGTAACAGGAGCAGTAGTTGATGACGTCTCATCTTTCTTCCTCTTCTCGTGTTCGGCATCGTTGCCCTTCAGTTTGAAGGTTGAAGCCTCTCCACTATTACTATCGATGCAGTTTTTTCAATTGTTGCCTCATATTGGACCAACATATTAATCAACTTATGAAGGCTTTTCTCAAGCTCATTCATTTTATAGTTGATAATAAATTGATTAAAAAAGGAAGCAAGAGATTGTGGGATCACTTCAACATACGTTTCTTCCCTCTCTAAATCAGCTTGAAGGTCTTTGAGCTTCTCCGCTAGGGATAACATCATCACTCCATGCTCTCATACAGACGATTCTTCAAGCATTTTGTGCCCAAAAATGCCTCCGTCATGACATATCTAATATGCTGGTCCGATACCGCATAGAGTTCTTTCATGTGGAGCATTATCAACCATACATCATTGTACCTCTCATACTATTTTCGGATCTTGTTAGTTATCGAGTCCAATACGATACTGCATACTTTCCGGTTATCCTCATGCTGCTGTGTGAATTTCTCACACGTCAAGTGTTCTTCGGGCAGGGACCCTTCCGACAAAGTCTGAGGTAGAGACTTATCCAGAACACAAGTCTGATTCTCGAAATTAAGGACTATCCTCAAATTCCTTAGCCAATTTTCATAATTGGTTCCATCGAATTTATTTCCTCAAGTACAGAATTAAGTGGATTCTTAGACATCCACAATTAACCAAAAAACAAAAGAATTGGTAGCTTATCATGATATTGTGTTCAAGTTAAGGACTTGGACTTCAATCAATAACTCACTATTTCTATGAAAGCCCATCCTTCTCAAATAGGGTTTAGGAAAATCATTTCTTAGTGAGCTTGAGGTCCACAAGAAAAATTCTTCATTGCCCGCTTTTAAGATTCACATGGAAATAACCTCACCTCAAATTCTTCATTGCCCGCTTTCTACTCCTTAATACCACCTTCTTAGTGGGCTTGACGTTATTGTGCCTCAACTCAAATAAGTTGGATATCCCGAATCCATTTCTTCTATGTAATGCATCCGTGATAGTATGGATTTAGGAAAACTTGGAGGTTTACGAATGAATTCTTTCTTGAACCTATTTTTTCATGAAAAACCTTGTTCTTATAAGTTCTTGGACTCGAAGCGAGGTTTTTATTGATTGTCATCTTAAGTGCATCCTCACCATCGAATGTAGTGGTTTTTCGCACCAAATGACAAATAAAATTCATGAGAAAAACATAATGCACATTATTAGAATTTTGTGTAGCACCACCAATGCTAAAACTCAACCTCTTTATCAAATTCCATGAGAATTCCGGGATCAACATCAATTTTTGTTTTAAAAGTTTTAAGGAATGGTCTTTCTAGCAAGATGGATGTGGAATTAGGAGAATTATACCCCGTCATATCAAGCACATAACAATCAGCAGAGAAAACCAATTTATTGACTTACACAAGTACATCTTCAAGAACTCTTTTGGGATAAACTACAGAGCAATCGGCAAGTTGAATCAAAATCCCCGTTTCTTTCAATGGGCTAATATTCAAAGATTTATAGATGTAAGAGGCATAACATTGATTAAAGCCCCCAAATCACACATGCCTTTTTCTATTTTAATCTTTTCGATTTTGCATGGGATAGAAAATGACCCAAATCTTTGTATTTATGAGGTAGTTTTCTTTGAAGAACGGCAGATGCATTTTCTCCCATACTTACCCTTTCATTACCTTTCAATTTGTATTTGTTGGTGCACAACTCTTTGAGAAACTTTGCATAGCAAGGTATTTGTTTAATTGCATCGAGTAAGGGAATATTTACCTCAACTTTCCATAAAGTTCTCAAGGGTCTCCTTCTCCCCTTCCTCCTTTTTAGACTTAGCAAATATCTCCAGGAAGGAAGTTTTGGATATAAACACCTTAGGGTGTTCCTCATTGGTTAGATCGAGCTTCTTAGCTTGCTTTTGGGGCATCTCAAGTTCATGCTTTGTTTTGCCCTATTCTGCGTGCCCACGCCTAGTTTAATTTTTGGCTTATAGCTCTTTTTCGCTACACACGATAATAGCACTAACGTTTTGTTTGGTATTAAGAATGGTTTAGGAGGGTAACTTACCTTGGGACTCCAACCGACTTACGTATGACGCCAATTGACTCATTTAGGACTCCAAAATTTGGGTGCTAGTATGAGTTTCTTGTTGAAATTTTGTGAGTCTCTTGTTGGAGTTGTTAGATACTTAAGGCGAGTGTTTTCACGATATCCTCAAGAGACATATCTGAATCGAAGTTGGGTTGATGAGGTGGCCGAGTTTGAGGTTGGGAATTGTAGCTAAGGTTGGGGATACCCTCCATCCCAAATTGTAGGTGTTGGAATAGGGATTGTATCTCCTTTGTGATGGTCCCAAAAATCCTCCCATAGCATTAGCATACATGGTGGCTTCTTCTTGGAGCGTAGGACAAGCATCGGTGGCGTGGCCAGAAGATGTGCATAACCCACAAGCTTTGACTTTTTGAGTGCTTCCTACTATGAACCTTTTAACAAGAGAGGTAAGTTCATCTAGACGTTCATTAATGGAAGTATTTACCTTATTAACCCTTCTTGGTGGGTTGTCACTCCTACTACCAAATTGTTGGGTGTTGAATGTCATGGTTATAATTAGCTTGCGTGCTTTGGTAGGATTTTTGTTATAAAAAGAACCTCCACTAGCTGCATCTATCAAGATTCTATTTGTCTCAAACAATCATTCATAGAAGTATTGAATCAAGAGGTGGTCCAGGATTTGATGATGGGTGCAACTCTCCACTAACTACTTGAATCCCCCCAATACTCGTGGAGATTTCATCGAAAAATTGATGTATTTCACTGCTTTCCTTTTGGATGTTTATAGTTCATGAAGCAGGGAAGTAGTTTCACGGAATTGCTTCTTAAGCTCGTTCTATCTAACATTGGACCCTGGAGGTAAGGAATCGAGTCAATCCTTTGCTTTATCGTCCAAGGAGAATGGAAAGGCTTATAATTTGACTTGCTCTTCGGTGACCTCTTGAGGCCTTGTACGGGAACATACCAAATGAAATTTCTTGAGATGTTTGTGTGGGTCTTCACTTGCAAGGCCACGACAAGTAGGAACTAAGCGAATAAGATCAAATCTGAGTTCAAATCAACATCTAAAGTAGGATATTCAATGTAGAGAGGTTGTTGATTTAAGTCAAGAGAAGTCATCTCTTTAATTGTCCATTCGGGATTTTGGGCCGTGACTTCTTCTTCAGAGTCGCTAGATGTAGGCAAGTCTAACTAGAAATCTGTTTCTGGTTCAGAAGAGGTAAAGACCTCTCCCTTGTGTTGCTTGGTTTTTTTTTGAAGTCTACGTGTGCTCTTCTCGATCTCGAGATCAAATTCAAAGTCACCTGTACAAAAAAAGCATGGCTATAAAAATCAACTAACAAAAGAAAATTAATTTAAAGACACCAATCCCCTGGCAATAGTGTCAAAATTTGAGGAGTTTTAAATCCACAAAAAATATTATCCTACTAAAAACTTGCATTAGTGATGAGTAGTTTGAATCCGTAGATATTGGTTTCAAATTAATTCCTTTAAGAGTTGAAGTAAATTAAAAAGGGGGGAGCTTGCTTCAAATAGAAGAAAACACTTAAAAATAGAATAAATATGAGGAAAAACATTCTAGTTAAAGACATGATCATACTCAATTCCAAGATTGATCATAGATGCAAAGGTGACAATTATCCATGAATATAAATTGATTATAGTCATGGGTACGACCTAACAAACTCACATTTTCTTACCTTGTCGATAGTCAGAGAGCATCCGTTGATTAAATCCCTAATCAGTAAACAACCTTGGGAACGTTCTCAAATTTAATTTTACCAACAATATTAAAAAGTACAAAGGCCCAATTTTAACAAATAAGTTCCTACAATAATTTATTTAAGTTAGATTGTGCATTCCCCACAACACAATAAAAAACTATGACATATTTAATTATGTTGCGTTAACACTAGTTATTGAACTAAACAAAAAATTACGATTTGTAAGTTCAATTGGCCAGGCAAATATTCTTGACATTGAATAATGGGTCCTATCATTTATAAATCAGATTATTTGTAATAAAAACACAGAGAATAACATAAATACTAATATGAATGAAAGTATAAATAATAAATAGATCTCACAACTCATTGAAATTAAGCATTCATCGAATCTTTAACCGAAATTAGAGAAATTAGCTATACATGCTCATAAAAGAACGCATAAGAAGAAAAGAGAAAAATATCATAAAAACGCAAAGAATGTCTAGAGAACAGAGATCTAAGTATTCAAGATCCAAAGATGAAAAGTTGTCCTTATGATAAATTATATCACATATATATACTGTTAGTTACCTAATTCTATTAGAATTAAGAAATGTTGATTCCTAATAAAACTAAAAATCCTAAAGAAATAAAACTATTGTCCTAAAGAGATTCTTCCAGCAAAGATAGTTTCTAATCAGCTAAAGGTATCCCAATCAACTACAAATCTTCCCAGAAATTACATCTTGGACTTTCCTTTTCTTATTTACTTCCTGCAGGTTTAGGCGTGGGCACGTCTAACCAATCATTATGACCTATCAAGATACTGATTGTGGCTTCTTTCTTCCTTTTTCATTCAATCAATCTCTTATAAGCTAATGTTACAATACAACACTTGATTAGGAGCATTTTAACCACTAAAAATAGCAAAATATCATTTGAAATCATAATAAAATGCACTCCTATCACACGCGATTGACATCATTCCTCAAGTTTGGGGACTAATCTCATGCTATTAGAACCGAAAATGCCCATCATACTGACCAAAGCCTCAAGGTTTCCATCTGACGCTTCCTGCTAGTCAATTCAGTCAATCGACTACCTTGCCAACTAACATACTAAAATTGCATAGATGACCTACGTCTCTTGCTTATGAAACAGGGTTGCGGTACTTAATAGAAGTCTCTATAGGACACTTGATGCCCTTTCTCGATGTCCTCAACTTGGAAAATTTTAAACCAACTCTCATGAGTTGGTTTTATAGCTGCCGAATCTATGTGCGACCCAACTCCATTGGTTTGACCTTCGAAATGTGGGCATTTTTTTGTGGCACTAAAACCCCATTAAACATCAGTGGTAAGCACAACGAAACACATTTCCAATTTGATGAATTCTTACCGTATTCATCAATTCAATATTACTCGATAAAGATTGACAATAGAAAATAACCAATCCAATTGGCTTTTGATCATCCATTTAAATATAAACGAGGCCTAGTTCCACACCATAGCCTTCTGGTGGAACCATGTATGGGTCCTCATCTAAGTGCCCGTGCTAAATCACATTATTTATATCAAGCTGTTGAATAGGCCAAGTATAACTTGTTGCAATCACCAGAAAAATTTGTACTGTGACAGTCTTTGCCACTAGAGAAACGCTTTCCCTATAATCAACTAATTCGACTTGATTGTAGTGACCAAGCGACCTTTGTATCTTTCACACTCACATAAGCCTTAGCTTGATCTTAATCACCCATTTGGGAGCTATGGCCTTCTTGCCAACAGGTTAAAGTGTTAGCTTCCAAGTGCAGTTCTTCTCTAAACCTTGGATCTCATGATTCATGGCTTCCCTCCATTCTGGATGTTTGGCAGCCTCCACAAAGGAGTTCCCGCAATATTGATAAAGAAGTTAAATGACATATATACAGCAGTACCAGAGTATAATGGGGGAAGAATTTTGATGGCAAACGAAGTCGTCTAACCGATAGATCGTTTAGTGTGCCTTGCTGATTTTCTCGGAGGCTAAGGAGCAACAGTAGGAGGAGATGGAAGACTCTGGAGGACACTCAATAGAAGGTGAGAGTCAAACTGCAAGAACTAAAGCAAAAGTGGAAGGATTGGAACATATGGAGTCAGAATATAAACGAATTGAAGGTAAGGGACAGCTAGATGAGGGTTGAGGATAGTCGGCACAAGGGTAGACTATTTCATGAAACACAACGTCCCTAGAGGTAAAGGTATCATTGGTAGTTACATCATAAAGCCTACAACCTCTTTTATGCATAGCATATCTAACGAAAAAAACATTTGGATGCTCTATTGTGGAATTTGGATTTATGAGGATCATAGAAGGAGAAGTTCCATACAATAGTTCATAAGGTGTTTTCCAGTTAAGCCTTTAAGTCGGGATCCTATTTATCATATATGTGGCTGTAAGGATAGCATCTCCCTATAATTTTGTTGGAAGCGAAGCTTGGAATAGAAGGGCTCTAGCTACATTAAGAAGGTGCCTATGCTTTCTTTCAACTCTCCGATTTTATTGTGGAGTATAGGTGGAAGAAGTTTGACGAAAAATTCTTAATTCATGGAATAAAGACTGGCATTCTTTGTTTAGGAATTCTGAGCCATTATTAGACCTGAAGGTCTTGATAACACCTCTAAAGTGTTTATGTATCATTTTACAAAATGTGGAAAGTCTTGAGAGCACTTGAGACTTATGTTTAAGGAGAAAAGTCCATAAGGACCTGCTATGATCATCTTCAATAGTAAAACTGTAACTGCATCCGAATATGGTGTGCTCTTTATAAGGACCCCAGAAATCCAAGTGGAGTAGTTCAAAAGGTGCAGACGAGTGGGAATTACTAAGTGGGAAAGGTACCTTGGCTTGTTTGGCTGACTGGCATATTTCACACACAGGTTGAGTTGAGTCATTATGGGAACTGCAAATAGAGAGGTGTTTCATTGCTTGTACAGAAGAGTGCCCTAATCTCTTATGCCAAGTAGTCTTATTACAATGGTCTATAGCAAAACAAGATACATGAGCCGGTGACAATTGAGTAGAAAGAAGGCTTTTAGTAGTATCCTATCTCAACATATACAGTCTTTTAAAAATAGATCCCTTGGCCAGGATCTTCCTAGTATTTGATCCTGCAAAAACCAAGAATTTTGAGAATAAAAAAACCTTCAAGGTGATGAAGAACACAATTGAGTAACGAATAGAAGATTGACTGAAAAATCAGGGATATAGAGCACATGATTGAGTGTCAAGTCAGCTGAAACTTGTATAGTTCCAGCGTATCGTACAGATTTCTTACTACCATCGGGAACATTAATGAATTATGGATGTTTAGATTGTGTATAGGATTGGAAAAGTATAATGTCTGCGGTTATGTGGTTAGTTGCTCCTGTATCAATTATCCAAAACGTGAATCCAATGCAGATTTGCTAGAAACATTTATCTGCAAACCCACCATCATTATATGCATAGTTCGCATAGTTAGGAGTCAATGGATCTGAAGGCAAATTTTGTTCCTTCACAACCTTCAATATTTCAGTCGTCATAGTTGTGATAGCGTCTTGATTAGGTACAAAAATGTGTTGCTCACTCGATCTTTCATTACTATATACACCTGCCACTGTAGCTGCAAAGTTCTTCACCGCAGCTCCTTTCTTCCTTTCATTAGGTAAACTCTTGTACCAGTCTAGTACACCTAATAGTTTGAAGCACGATTCGTTTGAATGGCCTGATTTGTGACAGTGATCACAAACTAGAGATCTTTTATCCACAAATTGCTTCTTCTTCTGTATAGGCTTATCATTGAAGCCTCTCATATTTTCTTTTCCAGCAGAATGATAAGCAGTGTTGTATTATGAGAGTCAGCCATACCTATACTCACAGATTTCTATATTTCAACACTCGAGATCATAGCATGTCTTTTCAACGTCAGGTAAAGGATCCGTCATAAGTACTTAATTACGCTCATATACTTCATGCAATTCCATAAGAAATTGCATCAACTATGTTGATTCGTTTTGAACTGACACTGGGTTACAAATTTCACAAACACATTTTCCACAAGTACATTTTGGAGGAGGAGCTAAGCGGGCAATCTCATTCCATAGTTTCTTTATTTTCGTGAAATATGCAGCGACTGATAAATCTCCTTGTGAAACTGTGGATATCTCTCGTTGTATTTGATAGATCATTGGTCCATTGCTCCTCTCTTATCTCCTTTGAAGCTCCAACCGCAGTTCGTGAGAAGATGAAGCTTACATGAATGCTTCGACAATATCTTTTGATATGGAATTCCATATCCAGGAAGTCACCATCAAATATACGCTCTGCTATTCCTCGGAAATCAAACCAAGCTTCAGCCTTGTGCCAAGTGACATATATATAGATCTACTCCAAGCAAGGCAGATCCATTAAGTGGTACACTCAATAAAGATAAACTAGTATGTTCAAAGGGTTGAAGATACAGTACATCCTTCTTGAACTGGAAATCGTTAGCTGCAGTGCTAGTAATTGCACTCTTAGCCATTATTGTAATAGAACATTAAAAAAATAGTTGCACAGGTGAATGTATGATGAGTGTCGAAGTCACCAAAAATAATTCCTACTACACTTGTGAAAGTGGGAGTAGGGTCGATCCACAGAGATTGGCTTTAAGTTGATTTCTTTGAGAAAATAGAAAATAATGGGGGGAAGGTTGTGATAAATAGAAGGGATCAAAAACTAAATAATTAAAAATACCTGATAGAGATATGAGAGAGAGATTTCCCGGTTAAGGCTAGGATTATGCTTGATTCTTGTGAGTTGATCATTGATGCAAGATTAACACATGTATGGACAAATAAACCAGTTATGGTCGTTGGTACGACCTAACAACCTCACCTTTCCTTACCTTTTCGTTAGCCAAGGTACGACCGTTGGCTAGATCTCTAATTAACAGACAACCCTGGGAACGTCCACAAGATTTAATCTATTAACAGCATTAAGAATTAGAAAGGCCTGATTCTAATCAACAAACTCCTACGAGGACAATTCGTTTAAACTAGATCATGCATTCCCCATAACATAATTAAATACTGTGACATAACTAATCATGCTACGTTGCCACTAAGTATTGAACTAAATAAACAATTACACGGATTTATAAAGTTCAATTAGCTAAGCAAACCTTCTTGATAATGAACAACCGGCCGAATAATTCATAAATCAGACGTTTGTAATTAAAGCACAGAGAATAACATGAATATTTGTTTGACAAGTGTAGAACGCAGATTAGATCTCACAACATAACGGGAATCAAGCAATCACCATACCTTAACTAGAAAATAGGGAATTTAGCCGGACATGTTAATGGAAGAACACACTATAAAGTGGAATTCCATTAATTCCGGTAGTGAAATAAAATAAAAGAGAAGAGATGAACAGAGAATTCTATAGAGTTCTAAGATAAAAACTGAATGTCTTCTAATGAAGAGATCCCCCCTATTTATAATAAAAGTTCCCTACGAATCTAGACGTAGTGGGGGGATAGATATATGATAAACTCTAAAAAGGTAAAAAGATTACAAAAGATAAGCTTAAAAGAATCCTTTCTAAATCTAAACACTTGATTCCTTTATCTCTTAGGAGAATCGTTCGTGCTTATCCTTATCCCGAGTTGACTACTCCATTAAGCGTGGGCACGCTTTGTCAATTCTGCAGAAACGTCCTTGTAATCTTCCTTTTTGCTGAATATGCAATAAAATCACATAATTAGGAATATTTTGGCTTAAAAAAGGAAGATTAAATGGCTATAAAATCATTATAATTGCAGAGTTATCAATGTATGAGTATGCAGAGACCCTCACTAATAAGGCTTTGATACCATAATGAAATGCAAGGCGTCAGAGTAAAATCTAATGCGAGAGAAGCCATCAAATTGAATCTACCAGATGCAGAGGAATCATCATTTTCACCACGAGGGGTTGCAGCAACTCTTGAATGTTCAACAGCAACACAACACCCCCGAGTTTAGCCAAGTTCCTGTTGGGAATATATGAATACTGGAGAGATTTTGAAGCGTGATTTCATTGTCCTTAAAGTGAATTTGCTCCCACTATATGTTGTTGCCGGTTAGATGCTTCTGGAAAACAACTTTTAAAATTGTAGCTTTAAGCTTTTACATTTTCAAAAAAGTCATCTTATTTCAACAAAATGCTTTTTATTATTTGCAGCTTTTTATTAGAGAATAAAATAATTATAAAGCATAATTTTCAACGTGGCCAAGTGCCAAGTGAATTTATATATTAAATAATGTACATAAATATATTTAAATTCCCTCCTTTTCGTAATTATTCCCTCAATTTTTCATGTTACACTTTTAATTGGATAACTCTTTATTCATATGTTAGACGAAATTAACGGTAGCATAAACCTTAAACCAAAATTTCTCTAGACTAACTGGCAATATTAAAACCATTATAATATCGGTGTTCTTTACCAATTCTCTTGATAGACCTTTTGTCAATGGATCCGCTAAATTCTTTTATGATCTCACAATGTTATGGTAATTACACCTTCTAAAATCAAATCCTTTATATAACCATGCCTTAGGTTAATATGTCTATTCCTTTCATTTAATTTATTAAGAGCTCTAGACATAGCTGCCTCACTATCACAAAACAAAGAGATGGTTGGCATTGATTGTGGCCACAACGTAATATCTAATAACAAACTGCTTAGCCATTCGGCCTCCTTGATTGTTGCTGCCAATGCAACAAATTCGGCTTTCATTGTAGAATGTGTTGAATAAGTTTGTTTCTTGCCCATGCAACTACTCCTCCAGCAAGAGTAAAAATCCACCCAAATGTAGACTAATTATTTCCAATTCTAGTTATCCAACTAGCATTGGAATAGCCCTCTAATAATGCTGGAAATCTATTATGGAAGAGTCCCAAATTCACAGTTCCTTTGAGATATCCAAAAACTCTTCTAATCCTTTTCCAATGTTCTATACTAGGATTATTTGTAAACCCATATAGTTTACAAACAATGCATAACACACATTAGACTTCCAATTGCACTTGCGTACTCTAATTGTGCAATTGTTCTACCCGTTTTTCCACGAGTAGACAATAAACGTCACAAGGGTACTAAATGCTTTAATATGGGACGTAAATTGCAACGCTTCTAGACTTATGGGACTAAATCTGTTGAGTCATAAAATAATGGAATCAAAATCACAAATGGGTAATTTCTGGGATGTAAATTGTAATTTTTCTACTATTTGCCATTTGTGTTCTCTTATGTTTTAAATGCTTTTTTCTTTTAATCAATAAATCAAATCGATATGAACAACTACTCTAATACACAGATAGAAACATAATGGAGGCTAACAGAACGAGCTCGTTGTTAGATAGACGTCAAAATTAGAAGCGTATTTATAATTTATCAAACATCGAGAAGATTTTTGTAAATAACAAATTTTTAAAAGATGTGATTGTATTTCACCATTTTTTATGGGCTAAAACAGCTAACATCCTATTTAATTTAAAATAAGTAACTTTTTTCTAATGGGTTAAACCAACTAATCCATTGCAACTATTTTAAAAAATAACAATATTAAAATATACATACACAAAAATAATTATTTTGTTGAAACCAAAATTTTATTTAAAGAGAGAAGAATAGGGATGGAGAAAATATTTGGGTATGAATAAGCGGGTATGTACGTTAGTTGAAGATGATCCAATTTTTGAAACGTTAATAAATTTTATGATTTGAAAGTAGGTAAGGAGGATACAGGCTACAACTAGCATGTAAAATTAGGCCAGTTGGACATGAGCCATGTAAATATCTTTTGTACAAGGTCACAACCCCATTTCCCATTTCTCAATGCCATCTGCCGAAAAAAATTACAATATATATCCAATAACTTAGTCATTTGCAATTTTGGTCCCATTATTTTATGACTTAGCAGATTTAGTCCCATAAATTCAAAAAGAATTGTAAATTACGTTCCATTATCCATTTTTGTTGAACTGTTAAAGAAAGAAGCACTGAACGTGCATTACACGTGTTTCTTCCATTAACAGTTTAATGAAATTGATAATGGATCGTAAATTATAATCTTTTTGGATTTATGGGACTAAATCTGTTGAGCCGTAAAACAATGGGACTTAAAAATCAAAAAAGGGATAACTTATTGGACGTAAATCGTAATTTTCCCACTGGAAAGATTTTGAAGCAATGAGTTCGCTCTCCTTGAAGTGAATTTGCCCCCACTATATGGTAGTTGCCGTGTTAAGCAAACTCACTTTTAGAATACGACAAAATCAATCATGGCTTGCCCAACAGCAATTCTGGATGCCTACTTTCAGAAACAACTCAAAAAGTAAAAATATCAAGTGAAACAACTTACGAATATAAAGTATATATTCTGCAACTTAATTTCATCTATATATAAATATTTAAATGTCTTTTCAGAAAATATGCATCCATTCAATTTAGATCTCTTAATCTAAAAGTTGCAACACTTCACAAAAAATTCCTTTTTCGATTAGATGCTTTTGGAAAACAAATTTTAAAGTTGCAGCTTTTAAAGTTTTTATATTTTGAGAAAAGTAATCTTATTTCAACAAAATGCTTTTTATGATTTACAATTTTTTATAAAAAGGAATGAAATAAGTATAAAGCATAATTTTTTAAAATAAAATAAAATAAATTATCATTTATTTCGCAGGATAAATGTGCACGTTCCACGTGGTCAAGTGCCAAGTGAACTTATATATTAAATACTATATATATTCCCTCCATTTTTCATTTACGCTTTTTAATTACATAACTCTTTATTAAGTATTTAAAGCTTAATTAATCTTTTCATATGAATATGGAATTAATATGTGCAAGCTATCCAACAATTTCTCCAACGATTGAGGATGACATTCACCAAAGTTTTGCAAGTTTTAACCCGAGGCTATAATGTACTAATACTTCAAAAAATTATTTAGTGTAGTGTTGGATACATGTCGGATTTGCACACGATTTAGACACGCCTTGAATACATGGCCGACACACTACAAAAGCATGTCTGACACATTTTGGACACGTTTAGCGATTTTTTTATAATTTTAAAAAGTTTTGGGCTCTTTTTAAAAAAAAATCTTTTGTACTTAGTAAAAAAAATAATCAATTCACTCATCTCGGAGTACAAATTTTGGGATGATATTACTAAAAAAATCAAGAGATGGTCATGATGATTTAACAAATTTATTGTATTATATAATTTTTTTATTGCATACTTTTTAAAATAAACTGATTATAATATTTTCGAATCAATATTTAATTAAGAATTAAAATATAAAACATGCATATTTTATGTTTTATCTTAATATTTCTTATATTGTATTTTTTAATTTTATTAAAAAATGTGATTATATATAATAAGTAAACATAATATATAGTGATGTCCGTGCCATGTGGTGTCCTAATTTTTTAAATTTTTCCTGTCGCTATATCCTATCATATTGTATTTGTATCACAGTATTTTTATCACATATTTGTGTCCGTATTCATACATCATACACTGCAGGCTAGCAAAATAGTGTAAGACAAACAAGGAATCAGTTTCCATGATCAAATACTTGTCGCCATCAGCTCTTAGTGAGATTAATTAAAAAAACAAACAAAAAACATAAAATGTATATTATTTCATCTAAAAATTCATAAAATTTATTGTTCTTGGGAAAATGAAACTTTGGAGGGTGAAAACCTCATTTGCTTCGAATGTGGTATTAAGCATACTTTACATGTGAAATATCGTCAATTTTTTCAAAGTTAGCCATTTTCGTATTTTGTACCTTTTAATATTAAAATAGGTTAGGAACTGATGGTTTAATATATATAAATTGACATATGTCGAACGTCATCTCCCCTTAATTAATTAATCTGGTCTGTGTGTACATATATACATTAAATGAACACAAAAAACAATTATAATTAATTTATATTAATATAATAGTTTAAAAAATGTTGAGAATTCAAAATTTCAACGAAAATTAAATATATTCTTACTGTAATAGGTAATAGATTTTAGTCTGAAGTACATATTATTGTGGAAGACGGCTAAATCAATTTAATATTTGTGGACTCCTAAATTTCCACATTTCTTTGCTTGGTGTACAAAAGACAAAGAAGATAATTTTATTTGAATTTTTGACCTTAGTATTTCGGGTGATCATTAAGGCGGCTAACAATTGTTAGGCCTAACAAGAGGAAATTTTTGTTTCGTGGAATCCAATTAAATCATCCACCGCAACAAATTCAATATTTTATCATAATTAATTATCATGATTAAAAATAAATAGTCGTAATAAATAATTATTGATAACGACTACGTAACAGTTATTGACCGTAATTTTTTGCGAGTTCGGCTAAAATATTTGTCATGCCTAAAAATCACGGTAAAAATGTCTGTTGTGGCTTGTTGACATGGAAAATATAATTTTTATGATGGATAATCTAAATTTTTGCATCCATTTTTATTTAACCATAGTTGATTAAAATTATTATTTACCACGATTTTAGTTTGTAGCCAATAGTAATTTTTTTTCTAGTGATCTGAGGTGAGGTTGAGGTAATTTGATGAAGCTCGTATGGTGGGCTACGCTCCCGACTCATTTTCAAATTGTGGCCGACTCGAAACCGGCTTTATTCATTTCAGATCGTCATGATCTGATCTTGGTACTTCTGTAATATTAAGGGGTTAGTGTAATTATTCGATTATTTTCGTATTTGTAGTTCGCTTGAAATCGTACAATTTGGATAAATTAATAAATAGCCACCTTTCATGCTCGAGGTATAACTCTTATTATCTTAACATTTTTTACGATCTTAAATACTTTATTCTTACATCTTGTCAGACTCATACATCGACCAAAACAATCATCACCGAGGTCTTTTCTGTGTGATTCTGATGATGTTTTACTTGTTGGTCTCCCGCTAAAATCAGGTAACAACAAATAGTACAAAAATTGTTATTTATATTAGCATATGATGCGTACATAATTTAAAAAATATATATTCGATGCAATAATATTAATTATAATTAATTGCCTAATTTAAACAAAAAAAATTAAATAACAATCGATAAGTCTAATTCAACGGGACATAAATACAATTCTTGAAAAATTATATTTGTGATATTTCTTGCAAATTTTCATAGGATAATTAAGAAATCGAACATTCCTCAAATGTCCTGTCAAAGTCTAAACATGTAATTACCTATTGTGTACGTCGAGATGAAGTTGACCAGCCAGTTAATTACTTCTTCCACAATGGTTTTAATTTCTCCAAACGAATGAAGCATATATAATTTAGTAAAATGAATTTCATTTTTCAATTTTAAACATAATAAATTTTAATTAAAAATATTAAAAATTTGTGATTTTGTATTATAACAAATAGATCTCTTGCTTGAAAGTAAACAATTATATATATTCATCCAGCAAGCCAATTTAATAAACCATTGATTTTTTAATGTGGTCCATTTCATTTAAATCATGTGATATGAAATATTTTAGAGTAATCTTAAAATTAATGAGTAGATCGGCCAATCAGATAACAAGTGTAACAAGTTTATAATTCTGAAATTACATAATATATATTTCTTGTAAAGAATAATTATTACAATATTCGGGGTAATAACCATGTACACGCCGTCATAAACCTGCAATTATTGAAGAAAAAATTATAATTTCAGTCCTGTAATTTAAAGAATGTGGCATTTTTGGTCCTATATGAATTGATTGGTGCAATTTAATTTTGTACCTTTATAATTATGGCAATTTTACTTCTTTTCCAGTCAATTTTTAGCCGAAAAATTGCATTTGACTTGCACATGGTTCAATTAAATTTTAATTTTAATTCCGTAATTTAAGGAGTGTTGGATTATTTTTAGAAAATCAACAATTAACTATTTAAATGCCTTTAACCTCTATTCTCTATAAATTTATTTAGTAAAGCAAACAAGAACGGAAAAGAAAATAATCCTCAAAGAAAAATGGATTATTCTCTATATATTAATCAATATGACTTAAAATTATATCATGATAAATTAAAATTATCTACCACAATTAAATAAAATCATAGAAAAAACTCAAGTTTTGACCACGATTAATTGTCATTTGTTATTTTTTTATCTGATGCCAAAAATACTTATTATAGTTTTTAATTGTAGCAGATATTTTGAATTTGCTCACAAAAACCAATGTTTAATTTCCATTGAGCATCCATGATTAACTAATTAGTATTTGTCATATTCTTTTATTTTTATTTATAGTAACTAATTAAAATGAAAAGTCATACGTTTTAGAGTGCATTAATCGATAATGTTTTTTTTTCTTCCATAGGGCATTAATTGATAATCCAATGTGACTAATTGACTGTTTCAACGAACTATCAATCTATGCACTCGGTTTAACTTAGTTACTACAGAGAGGACTTTAGGGACATTCTTGATTCAGGACCATCATGCGAAAATCTTAGTGCGCACCTAATATCATTAAACTTGAACCAATTGTATGTCAAGTGTAATAAATTTGTCGTGTGATTAGTGTAAATTTAAAAAAAAATGACCATTCATATAACGAGTGTATCATCATACTTGCTTTGTAATTTATTTAGTTTGACCGAACCAAATTCGGGCATGAATTTTCAGACCATCATGCAAATTCCTAGTTGGAGATTAAACCTAGTATAGGTGAAAGGAAAATAAAAGCAAGCAAGTTGCTGACATTTCCAACAACATGGTACTAATGTTTGCTGATATTTTTCACGTAGAAAATTTATGTTGGCAGTCCTTTCTGGAAGACCAGAAATTCCAGGATCAACATCAGGACAAGAAACCCTTGTCAAAACCTTTGAAATGTCTAACTAAAACTTAGGAAGGTCATCGAGAACACGCAATATCTAGGCCGCCATTCTTCTATATAAACCCCCATTCATTTGTTCTTGGAAGCACACAACTACTGAGCTAGCAGCAATCAAGTATTGTACTTGCTTTCTCGATCGAACAACATGGCCTTCGCCAAAAACCTCACTTTTGTTGCTTGTATTCTGACAATCGCATTCTTCACTTTCACCCATGCTGCCACTTTCGACATCACGAACCGATGTAGCTACCCTGTCTGGGCTGCTGCTTCGCCTGGTGGAGGCAGAAGGCTCGACCAGGGCCAGTCTTGGCAGATCAATGTCGCACCAGGCACTGTCCAGGCCCGGATTTGGGGCAGGACTAATTGCAATTTCGATGGCAATGGTCGAGGCCAATGTGAGACGGGTGACTGTAACGGGGTCTTGGAATGCCAGGGCTACGGTCGGGCCCCTAACACCCTAGCCGAATTCGCCCTGAACCAGCCCAACAACTTAGACTTTGTCGACATCTCCCTTGTCGATGGGTTCAATATTCCAATGGAATTCAGCCCGACAACTGACGTGTGCCGCAACCTGAGGTGCACAGCCCCGATCAACGAGCAGTGTCCCAATGAGCTTCGAGCCCCAGGAGGATGTAACAATCCATGCACTGTTTTCGGAACTAATGAGTACTGTTGTACTGACGGGCCTGGAAGCTGCGGGCCAACAAATTATTCGAGGTTTTTCAAGGAGAGGTGCCCTGACGCCTATAGCTATCCTCAGGATGATCCAACAAGTCTTTTCACTTGCCCTGCTGGTACCAATTACAGGGTCGTGTTCTGCCCATGAATCAGTGTCTAATACTACATGGATCCTGCGGGCGTTTTGACCTGTAATAAGTTTACTGCTTTCTTATTTGCCTGTAATAAATAAGTTGAGTGTCTGGTCTGTCGCGCACGTGCAGACCTATTTGGAGTTGAATAATGAAATATTAATGGAACGCTCATGTTCAAATTGATATTCATTGCGTGACTGTTGATTTCTAAACTTGATTTTTTCACAACTTTTCACTCTTTTCTTTTTAGCAAATTTTTGAGGTACGGGAGGCAATAAAATTGAGAGATGATTGAAAACTCGTCTGCTACCTCCTAAGAACATGATGAATTAATTCCTTGAAAAGAGATTGAATGTATTTAAAATAAGAATTTTAACCTAAGGTAAACAGATCTCAAATGTGCAGAAATTTTGGACTATATGAATTAAGGCCAAAGAATGCTGTAAAATATGAGCAGTAAAACATGAGGCTCAAACAACTACTATAAAAAAGAAAAATTTAACACGATAATGGTTGTCGAAACGATGAAATTTTATGACGGATAATGACCCCTAATTATAAAAACGGAGAGGGGATAGTCGTTTCTAGACAAGACAATCAAAAGATAGGTTACTCTGTAACTTCTCCGATTAAAAAATTATGAATATTTAATGTTTTATCAACAATGCACATACTTACATTAATATGTTTTCGACTTCCATAAATCCAAATGCTCTCGGAATAGACATATCGTACCATACTCATGGCTTGTTCTACAAAATGTTAATTGACTAACTTCTCTACTTGAAATAAGGTTAGGCCAATTTCCGGGTGGACCTAAAGACAAGTAGAAAAAAGTGGTCAAGTGGCTTGTTTGGCTAATAAGTTTACGATGCTCGACTTGAGGTGGTTGGTTTTCAGTACATTGATGAACATAAAAATTCTTACAAAAATGTTAGAAGAAGAATGAAAGCGACATGAAGACAATCTTGTCTGTTAAATTAAGGTTTAAGGGAAAATTATTTTTTCATCCTTTAACTTTACACTCTATTAATTTTAGTCCTATAAGTATAATTTTGCTTATTTAATTTTGTAAATTAAAAAAAAATGATAATAAATAGTACGAATTAGGGTTTTCTACATTAATTTCTAGCGAGATTTTGAAAATCAACCAAAAATTACTACCTGGCAGATGATTTGTTGAATTTTCAACAATTTAGACATGTGTACAACCACGTGTAATGACATATGGCCATCAATACTGACTGGATATTATTTAAATACAAAAATTCCAAAAAAAATTATATAAATTTAAAATTTTTATAATTTAAATTAAAATTATAATATAAAAATTAACTATTTTAATAACTATATTATTTACTATAAACAATATTAACTATATTTATAAATTAAAAAATAAATAAATTAACTTTTTAATTTTTTTAATTTTCTTTTAAAAACATAACTTTTTCTTAATTTTTTAATTACTTTTAATTAATTAAATTAATATTTTTTTTTTTTAATTTGCAGTGACGTGGATTAGATTGTCGCCGCCACCACCGCTGCGAAGAGGCGATCACGCCCTCCTCACCTCTAGGCGACGCAAATCTATTTCAGATCTAGGAGATCGTCGCCGCCACCACAACATAGGGCAATGGAAGTCGTCATCCTCTACGTAAATCCCAGGGATTGGGAGGAAGGATGGAGGGGAAGGAGGGGGTGCGGGCGGGGGCGATGCCGGGGGCGGGGTGATGGGTGGAAGATGGGGGAAGAAGTTAATTTTTTAAAAATAATAATAATAATATAATTTTTACATATTATAATTATATATATATATAATATTTTAAAATTTGTTAATTTATATCCTTTTTAACACACGTCCAACATGCCTTCCAATTCATATCCAAAGCCACATAGGACTAAAATCCCCCCCAAAATTGTCTAATTCAGATGACATGTCATATTTCCAACCAAAAATCAAAATTCCGGTGATCAGAGGACTATTTTTTATTATTTTTGTAACTTATGAAACTAAATAAATAAAAAGCATACTTATAGAATTAAAACTAATAGAAGGTAAAATTAAAGAACAAAAAAAATAATTTTCCCTTACGGTTAATTACACCTCCACCCTCCTCCAAACTAGCTTATTAAGTTATACTTTTCTTACCAAAATATCTTAATAAATTGATAAATAATCAATATATTAATATAATTAATAATAATGAAATGTGATCCGGGTCGAATTCCGCAATCTCGGGAAACGATCTCCACATAGATAACAGACTCTCCAAGATCAGATTTTTGGGTCCCTTGAGAATAAAACAAGAACAATGAGCTCGTCGGGCACGTCCCTGACAATGATCCTCCGACGCTCAAGTTAGGTTGATCGAGAGAAAAGTGTGCGATCAAAAAGTTCGATCTCAATTAATGCGTCACAGTTACCTTAATAACGGCGTTTCGAGGTCTATTTATAGAACGCAGCTGGACACTGTTGATTGGGCCACGTGGCCTTATCCTACTGGCTCACGTCCTGATCGGACGATTTTGATTGTCCGGGTCTTCAAGGTGGCTGTTCGAACCGGGTCGGGTCCTCCGCGACCCGCCCGTTACAAAAGGCGCGGATCCTATGGCGAAAGGACCCTAATACCCTTAATGAAGGGTATTTTTGCCATTTCTCAGCAGGTTGCAGTAGATACCCATCAAAATGAATTTCAATAAATTTATAAATTCACATAAATTAAGTGAGACAAGTATCGAGACATTTATTGAGACTCCAACCCAACTTGTCATGAGATATTCCGTTTACCACTTGAAATGACCATCCCTAGTTAGATTAAAACTTGCATATGGGAAAAGAAAGTAAAAATTTTAATCAACATGCTAATTAATATATGTGGATTTTTCACGTCCAAAATTTACATTGACAGTGTTTTCTGGATGCCAAAAAATATTCAATTATCAACATCAGGACAAGAGATGTTTGAAACTCTTATCAAAATCTTTGAATTTTCTTAACACTTAGGAAGATCATTAGGTACACGCAATATCTAGGCCGCCATTCCTCTACATAAACCCCAACCTATTTGTCCTCGAAATCATTCAACTACATATCATTGATCTTAATTGGAACAACATGGGCTTCATCAAAGTCCTCTTACCTTGTATTCTGTCAATCTCATTTTTCACTTTCGCCCATGCTGCCACTTTCGACATCACAAACCGATGCAGCTACACAGTCTGGGCCGCTGCTTCGCCTGGTGGCGGAAGAAGGCTCAACTCAAGCCAGTCTTGGCAGATCAACGTCTCATCAGGGACTGTCGGGAGAATTTGGGGTCGGACTAATTGCAGCTTTGATGGGAGTGGCCGAGGCCAGTGCGAGACGGGTGATTGTAACGGGCTCCTAGAATGCCAGGCCTCTAGCCGGCCCCCCAACACGCTAGCCGAATTTGCCCTGAATCAGCTCAATAACTTGGACCTTTTCGATATCTCCTTAGTAGATGGGTTCAATATCCCAATCGAATTCAGTCCAACAACTGATGTCTGTCGTGGTGTCAAGTGCACGGGCCGAATCAACGAAGAGTGCCCTGACGAGCTTCGGGCCCCCGGTGGATGTAACAACCCATGCACTGTCTTTGGTACCAATGAGTATTGTTGTACTGACGGGTCTGGAACCTGTCCGCCGACAGAATATTCGAGGTTTTTCAGGGAAAGGTGCCCTAATGCTTACATCTCTCCCCAGGACGGTCAGACAAGTACTTTCACTTGCCCTGCTAGTACCAATTACAGGGTTGTGTTCTGTCCCTGAACAACCAAATGCTGAATTGATCCAGGCATTTGCTTGTAATAAGTTCTGAAATTGTAATTTTAGTCCTATAATTTATGGATGTCATTTTTAATTCTATACAAATTGATTTTCGGAATTGAATTTATAATTTTATAATTTTGACAATTTTAGTTCTTTTTCCAGCCAATTTGACCGGAAATTGCAATTTACTTTTAATTTTAGTCTTATAAATAAATTCATGAAGGACAATAAATGCAAAATTTTTCAAGTAATAGGACTACAAATGCCAACCCCCTTAAGTTACAGGACTAAAAGTGCAATTTAAATTGATCATGAGCAAATCACATGCAATTTTCCAGAAAGATTGGCTGAAAAATGATGAAAATTATCAAATTTTTAAAATTACAGGACTAAATTAAAAAAATCAATTTGTGCAAAACCAAATTGCCCCATATAAGTTATAGGACTAAAATTACATTTTTCCTTAATAAGTTTACAATTTTCTAGAGCAGGTATTTGGTTTAATGAATAATGTTGAGCCTTTGGCCTGTTGGGTGTGAATAGATTTTGATGAAGTTGATGGAGACTAAAAGCAAACTTTTAGTAAATATAAATTAGACTTTTAGCCTCATTTGTTATAATTTTATCAAATTAGATTTTATAAATTATAAATTTCGCATTTTTTTATCATCATGCAACTTTCCCGTCCAATAATTAATATAGAATTCAAAGGGCCGTTAATTCAAACACATGTTGGACTAGTGGTCTCGTGATTTCTCCGTTAATTATTGGACGAAAAGCCACGTGATGAATAAAAAAAAAATTAATATAAAGTATGAAATGTGAGAAAATCATAACAAACGGGGCAAAAATACAATTTTTCCAATAGGAGAATAATGAAAAATTAATTAATGAGGTGATCATGTTTCAAATTGATCTTTACTTGCATGATTGTTAAATTATTGAAATTTCTAATAAAATTGTAATTAGTTGACTAAAAAATTGATCCGTCAATGCAGACACCGGAAAAATCACATTACTTATAATGTCCTCAAATGAATTTCCTAGAATGCCCTTGGAAAAGAATGAATTAAATAATATATATAGGTCCGGGTGAAATGAAATATATAATGATAAAGAAGAAACATACGTATATAACTCTATAGAGAAAATTAATTGTTGGACAATGGAAATCAAAGTGTAAATTCAAGAAAAAACAGTTTGTTAAAAAAAAAAACTATATTTTGCGTTTTTCAATGATATATAGGTATAGATAAGAAACGTAAAATAAAATTTTTATGGGAAAAATGTAATTTTCCTCATGTAATATATGTGGGGTAGCAATATTTTTTGTCCTGCAAAAATTAATTTTGTAATTTTCATCTTTTTCCAGTCAAATTGACCGAAAAATTGCATGTGATTTATATATGATCCAATTAAATTGTAATTTTAGTCCTGTAACATAGTGGTCGTTGGCATTTTTATTCCTGTAACTTAGGAGAGTTAATATTTTTTTTATCCTGCATCAATTGATTTATAAAACTAAAATTATAATTTAATTGGGTCATGTACAAGTCACACATAATTTTTTGATTAAATTAGCCAAAAAACTATTAAAATTATCAAAGTTATAAAATTATAGGACTAAATTGCAAAAATCAATTCGTACAGAACCAAAAATACCACCTCTTAAATTACAAGATCAAAATTATAATGTTTTCAATTTTTATTTGCGGATGTTGCCTGGAAAAAAGGTTTAAATACATAGAATTAAATTTTATTTAACTAAATTCTCTGCATGAAATAAGGTTAGGCTAATCTTGGGTGGACCTAAAGACAGAGAAATAACTGGTCAAGTAGCTTGTTAGGCAGAAAACTTAATACAAATTGACTGTCGTCGAATTTAAATAATTATATGACAAATACAATATATTTATTCTGTGATTGGTGTACAGTATAAAAAAAAATAATTTGCCACATGACAAGTATATTATATTTATATTGTATATTTAATTCAATCGAACCTGATTTGAGCTAATAAATCCATCGTGTGTGACTTTAGTTGGTACTAATGAACGTAAATTCTCGTAAAATTTTAAAGATTATCACATAGAAGAAAATAACCTTTTTCCCCCTCATAAATTAGATGAAGATCATCTTGTTTGTTGAATTTCGTATTTGACACACCACCCCTAAAATATTTTTGGAATCGCATTCATGTCCTGAAGTAGGAACAGAATAACAATTACAACGCCCTTCTCATTTAACCCCTAATAAAAGAAGTTATTTCTCTAAGGTGTTTCTTTCAAAATCCAATACTCCACTGAACTATATTTAAAAAATCAGTTTCAGTATTTTCAAAAGCAATTTTAAAAATAAAAATTATCTATTTCCAATTCCACTCTGATTTTTCTTAAACCACTTGTAATGAAAAAACATCCTAGGCTAGCTCCCAATTGAAACTTGTACGGAGACAGAAAATGAGAGCAGCCCATTTAAGATCAGTACATTCAGAGAAATTTCCAACATTGTACTATATGCGGATTTCCACGTCCAAATTATGCCGACAGTCCTTCTGGAATGCTAATATTTCAAGAATCGACATGATCAGTACCAGACGTTCTTATCGACATCTTTGAAATGTCTAACTAAAACGTAGGAAGATTATTAGGACATGCAATATGTCTTGGCCGCCAATCTTCGATATGTAAACCCCAACCCTATTTGTTCTCCAAATCACACTACAAGTCATTGATCTTAATTCGAACGACATGGGCTTCATCAAAGACCTTGTTGGAGTTAGTCACCAACAGCACCATGAATTGCAGCAGCTGAAGTCTATGCATTTGATGAAGGAACAACAGGTTGATGATGAAGAAGGCGTTGGAATTTTAGATACAAGGTGAAGTCGTATTATAGAAACACGTTTTTTTGTATTGTTGATAAGTTGCTTATGTGGACTGCTGCGTCAATTATTCGTGTTTCTATTAGGCTAGGTCATTATTAATTCTGTTAGTTGGTTATCAGGTAGTTAGCTGATGTGTCATATATATTTTTTGTATCAGCCTTCGTCTTCCACTGTACAACAGATTTTACAGAGATTGTTTATAGAAAAATGGAGAACTCAATTTTCTCCTGATTGCTGCCTCTTTCATTTGTTCATTTAATTTTGTATTCCAACATGGTATCACAACCTTCTATATGAAGGTCTCTGGGATACCTTTGAATTGAAGAAATATGGCAGAACCAAGCTCAAACAGAGCTGCGGTGGAGCGAGAAGCGCTTTACATTCATCCCTCGGAGAATTCTAGCTTGACACTGGCTACTTCTCCTCTGGATGGACGAACTTTCTACCGTGGAGTCGCTCTATCTACATTGCCTTAGGTACGAAAATGAAGCTCGGCTTCATCGATGGTCCGTTTCCAAGGCCAGAGACAGGATCAACATCCTTTGAACAGTGACGTTGTGTTGATCTTATGGTTACTTCCTGGATATGGAATTCCATTTCCAGAGAAATTGTTGAATCTTTTATGTTTGTTAATTCATCTCGGGAACTTTGGTTAAAAATACAAATTCGATACGGCAGAAGCAATGGACCGATGATTTATCGGATTCAACAAAAAATTTCCTCTATTACGCAGCATGATTTGTCCCTTACTGCTTATGTGACCAAGTTGAAGATGTTTTGGAATGAACTTTTAAGTTTTGCACCTAATCCAAAATGCACTTGTGGGGTGAATAAGGCTATTGAAGAACAAAATGAGCACGTACAATTGATGCAGTTCCTTATGGGGCTTCATGAGACATTCGACAACGAAAGAAGCCAGGTGCTAATGCAGGATCCTTTGCCTACCTTCGAATGGGCTTTCTCTATGCTTTTCACAATTGAAAAGCAGAGGCAAACACTTACTGAAGTGGTTGTTGTACCTCCACATGTGGCTTATCAATTTGCTTCAAAGGATATCAGGAAAGAGAGTGCTGACAGGTTTCAGAATAAGAGAAGGTCATATATGGACAAGAAAAACTTGATTTGTGCGCATTGCTATAAAACAGGCCACACGTTAGATACTTGCTTTCAAGTCCATGGTGTACTAGATTGGTACAAGACTTTGGATGAGAAGAAGAAGAAGGTCTTGGGGGTTAAGTCCTTTGCAGCTGCAACAACGAATGAACAACATACTTCTGCAGAAAATAATAATGCTAAGCAGATGACAGATTTAATAGCTGACCTGATCAAACTCATGCAAAGAAACAATGCAGCTAGTGATCCTATCACCAGCTATTTGAATTTTGCTTGCAGTGAGAACATCAAATTTGCTGGTAATGTTTCTACACCCTCAAGGATTGATTTAGGTTGTTGGATATTGGACACTGGAGCTACAAATCATATATGCACTAATCTTCATCTATTCCATTCACTTACAACTCTATTTGGGATTTTCTCGACCAGATATTTCTTATCCCGTACAGCAGCTCAGCCAGTACCTTAATCAACCTTGTGACTCGCATTGGAAGGCTGCTTTGCATGTGGTACGATACCTTAAGGGATGTCCCTCCAAGGGGCTATATTTTCCAGCAACCAATTCCTTCACTCTTCATGCATTCTGTGATGCAGATTGGGCATCATGTCTAGACTCTAGACGTTCTCTTACTGGATATTGCATCTTCCTTGGTGATGCATTGGTGTCTTGGCTTCGACGGTTTGTGAACTTCATTGGATTTCCTATATACTGTTTGATTTTAACATCCATGTTTCTCATCCGATTGACTTGTTTTGTGACAATAAGGCCGCATTACATATAATGGTGAATCCCGTCTTCCACGAGCGAACTAAACACATTGAATTGGATTGTCATCTTGTTAGAGATGCCTAAAAGGATGGATTTGTGTCACCTTCCTTTGTTTCTGGTTTTTTACAATTGGCAGATGTCTTTACCAAGTCTGTACCATTGAAGTCTTTCTTGTCACTCACCTCCAAGTTGGGCCTCGTCTCCTTCGATCCCAGTCCCACTTGTGGGGAGGGGGGGGGCTGTTCGAGTTAGTCACCAGCAACAACATGAAGTGCAGCAGCTGAGTCTGTGCATTTAATAAAGGAAAAGCAGGTTGATGATGAAGAAGGCGTTGGAATTTTAGATACAGGGTGAAGTCGTATTATAGAAACACGTTTCTTTGTATTGTTGATAAGTTGCTTATGTGGAGTGCTGCATCACTTATTCGTGTTTCTATTCGGCCAGGTCATTATTAATTCTGTTAGTTGGTTATTAGGTAGTTAGCTGATGTGTCATATATATCTTTTCGTATCAGCCTTCGTCTTCCCCTGTACAACAGATTTTACAGAGATTGTTTACAGAAAAATGGAGAACTCAATTTTCTCCCGACTGCTGCCTCTTTCATTTGTTCATTTGATTTTGTATTCCAACAGACTCTCACCCTTTTAGCTTGAATTCTGGCAATCTCATTCTTCACTTTCACCCATGCAGCCACTTTCGACATCACAAACCGATGCAGCTACACTGTTTGGGCCACTGTTTCGCCTGGTGGCGGCAGAAGGCTCAACCCCGGTCAGTCTTGGTAAATTAACGTTTCACCAAGCACTATGCGGGCCCGAATTTGGGGATAGACTAATTGCAACTTCGATGGTAGTGGCCGAGGCCAGTGCCAGATTGTTTATTGTAATGTGATCCTAGAATGACAGGGCTACGGCCGAGCCCCCAACACCCTAGCCGAATTCGCCCTGAACCAGTTCAGTAACTTGGACTTTGTTGACATCTCCCTTGTATCTGGGTTCAATATTCCGATGGAATTCAGCCCAACAACTAATGTTCGTCGGAACCTCAGGTGCACCGCCCGGATCAACGAAGAGTGCCCCAACGTGCTTTGGGTCCCCGGTGGATGTAACAACCCGTGTACTGTTTTTCGTAATAATTAGTATTGTTGTACTAACAGGCCTGGAAGCTGCAGCCCAAAAGATTATTCGAGGTTTTTCAAGGTGAGGTGCCCTGATGCATATAGCTATCCTCAGGATGATCCGACAAGTCTTTTCACTTGCCCGGCTGGTACCAATTACAGGGTTGTGTTCTGCCCATGAATAGCAGAATCCGAAATTGACACAGGCATTTGCCTGTAATAAATAATGTTGAAAAGTTGGGCTGTAGGTACAGACCTTATCGGATAATGAAACAGTAAAGTATGATCACGTTCGAATTTATCTTTATTGCGTAGTTGTTAATTTCTGAACAAGCAACACAGATGATCATGGATAAAGGGTTTTCACAATTTTCCATGTTTACAATTCTCAAAGAGAATTTTGATTTTGACGTTTGTATGCATTATGTTTGAATCTGGTAAATCTTTGTCAAAATGATCCCACGACCAGGATTTGATGCTTACTTAAGGGTTCGTTTGGTTTAAATATGAAAAAAAGAAAAGTAGAAGGGGAGGGGGAGTGAAAAGGGGAGGGAAAGAATAATAATTTTCTTTTATGTTGTTTGGTATGATTGGAAGAGGAGTAAATCTCAAAAAAAAATTCTTATTTGGTGAGAAGAAAACAGATTGAGAAGAAAAGACCAACTTTATAATTTTACTAAATTACCATTCTCTTCACTTTGTATTAGAAAATAAATAAATTAATATTATACTAATCCAATTTTAGTATATCAAAATTTAAAAATTTTATTAATAAAAATATTTATCAAATAAGAATAACAATATTTTTTATTAATGAAAATATTCAAAATGAGTATTTTCAGTTATTCTAAACTATTTAGTTTAAATAAATAAAAATTACTAAAAAGATTGTTTACCTGATTGTTAACTTCGATGCAGTGGTTCTTCAGCGATTATGTTCTTTTTTCTTTGGCAATTTTGTATGGTATTATCAGCGAGAAGGAAAAACATAATTGGAGAGAAATTATATATAAATATATATATATATTATGGGTAATAGAGTAAATAAAAGTAAAAACTAATTTTTTTATATATTACAAGGTGATCGTGTTTATTTTTAAAAAGAATGGACTCTTCTAAAACTCTCTCTTCTCTCACACACACTAGCACACCTAAAATCTCACACACATCACACAACAGCAACTCGGCTGAGGAGGATGATGGCGAAACTGGGACTGTTTCTGGAGATGAAGGAGATCCGAAGGCCATGGATGGTATCATTGCTAATGAATTGGGGCGTTCGGACGAAGAGGAAACCATTCTCTGTAATAAGAAAGCTGCAGCCATGAATGATGGAGGCGCGAAGGAGACGAACAGCTTCCGATTCGCTCAATTTCTGAAGTTGTCTCATTGGGTTATAGACAAAGGGATGCAGATTCAATCACTGCGTTGAAAGACTTACAAAGATGTTGGACTGAGAATTTTGACGAAGAAGATGAGAGTCCGCCATTGCTGTCGCGTCCTCCTCGCATGATTCCGCCTCGTACTATGGTTCCGTTGCCCATGTGCTAGGAACTGATTACAGACGCGTCTATTGTTTCTGTTGCTGCTATGTCTCCGACCACTTTTCCTATCGCCGCGATGCAGCTCCAACCTGTGGCTGCTGCTGTCACATCTCTTGTTGTTTCTCATGCAGACAACCTTACTGCAATTCGCCCCTCGTTGCCAGATTTTTCGGTCACTCTTATAGCGGAAAAGGAAGCTGATAATATCCAGATTTGAGGAGTTCGATACCTGGGAATGTTGCTGCAAATTTCATATTCCAACGAGTTCACTGATCTATATTTTTATCGGTAATGTGCATCTTCACCCGTGCTCGAATATTGTGAATTCTGATGATAAAATTGCCAATGTGTTTCATAATTCGACGTGTAAAATATTGTCATATGTGCCACCCACGATGCAAAATGGGAAAATAATTGTGCGACCCTCGTTGGATACTATCCGGAAAGGTTCACGAAGATGGAATGCGACAGTGGTGGGTTATTATGCTCGTATTATCACCATGTGAAAGATTATGTCACATCTATTTGGCTGTTGGTGATGGAAGTCACAACCACGACGATTGAGTTTTTCTTTTTCAGCTTTAAGACGGTTGTGGCTATGGAGGAAGTCATTCAGGGAGGCCCGTGGTTGTTCCAAGGACAACTAATAGTGTTGCAGAAGTGAAAGCCGGGCATGATCCTACGCAAATAGAAACATACGCAAGTGCCAATCTGGGTCAAACTTCAGCATTTACCGGTTGAATTGTGGACTAATGATGGTCTAAGTACCGGCGAGTGGCATTGGGAGACCGCTATATCCAGATGCGATCACTAATGCATGCACGAGACTGGATTTCGTTCATGTATGTGTCATGGTTGACGTTAACGCAAAGCTACCAAAGCATTTGATTATCATGTCGCCGACGGAGGAAGGAGGGGAACATGCATGCAAGGTTGATGTTGAATATGAGTGGCTTCCACCAAAGTGCACCACTTGTATAAGCTTGGGACATGCTACTAAAGATTGTTCCACCAAAAAAGCCCTAAAACCACTAGTGAATGTATATGTGCAGCGTGTGTGACACTCAGCCCCTATTGCACAACCAACAATGGAGAAGTATAAGGATGAGGCACAGCAGTCGGTTGGTCGAGATATACCTACTACACGTGGGGAGCAAGTGGATAGAGATAAGGGTAAGGAATTAGTCATCTATAACACTTTTGATGTACTAAATTTCCTTGATGATATAGATGATGCTACTTGTTTTAAGTTTAAGTAGTCATAGCCCACTCTTTTATTTTAGCGATCATAGTCGATTTTAGTCCTTCGTGGTCTCAATCCACCTTTTGTTTTTATCGATGGATATCTATTTTGATGTTTAGCAATTTATGCTTCATGTATGTCTCCTTTTGCTGTCGAAAATATAAGATCATGCTTTAGCAAGTAAACTTTTATTTCATAACATGTCACTTGTACTCCTTTTGCTGAAAATATAAATTCGAAAATAAGGAATTTTTTTTTGCCCCTGATATGAAGGAAATGGTTCTACCAAGTCTATTCCCTAATGGTCGAAGGGCAGGAAGCGTTCGTAAATTCAAATTTGACTCCGGAATCACGGTGTAGATTTTCGTGTATCTAGTAGCGAGGGCATTTTTTCACCAATTGCATGCTGTCTCTTTGAATGGTTGGCCAAAAGTACCCATTCCTCATAATTTTTTTAGCTTGACTCCTTCCTCCTCTGTGATTCCTACAGCATCCCTCATGAATTTCTCCCATTACTTCCCAAGTCTCTTTAGGTCGTAAGCATCGTAATGCTGACAAAGTGAAGGATTTGTTGAAAAGGTATCCTCATTTTGTGAAAAATCGTGCTGATAATTTTTTTATTCTATTTGTCTCCATATTGTCTCCTGTTAAATTTCTATTTTCGATCAAATCTTGGATCCATCCAACTATGCCTATAAATGGGCCAAAGTTACCATAATAATGGGTCTAGATCCATTGAATTAAAAGAATTGGATCTGGGTCGGGTAGGAGACCCGCTCCTACCTATTATTACCCAGACACATCCCAATTCTCTTTGTAGTTCCCCAAATCATTCCCCCTCTCTGCTTTCTCAATCTCATCTCTCATCAACCTCACTGTCTCGCTCCTCCTTCAAACTCGCCTCCTCCGCCACCACATCCGCCGATTTTGCCGCACCTTTGCGCACCCACCCAAAAAGAATGTAAGTTTGCTATACTAAGAAAAATTCCATATAATTACATTAAGATTCTTGGACTTTTTTTTCTTTTTTTTTTCTTTTTGATGTATAGTTGAATTTTTTTGTGTGGGTTTGGGGTCATCACTCTTTTTTGGGTTTGTTTTCTTTTTTAGTATTACAAGTTTGAGTTTGATTTCTATTTTCACTCTTGTTTGGGTGTTTGTTTGATTTCTATTTCACAAACAACCATGATTTATACGCAATTTCTTTAGACACACAGGAATAGAAGTTAGACAGATACTTTGTTATACCTAAAGTGGTGAATAAATATAAGCTTAAGCCTAATGTTCCGTGCACACATAAGGTTATTTATTTTCAGTTCTGACAAGAGTTTTGGGGAAGGGGAGGTTGTGGTCATGATTTAGTTTATGATAAGGCAAGATATAATTGTTCTGGTGAATCAATTTATGGAAACAAGTTTCTCCATTTGCTAAATGTGATATTGTGCTTAGTGTGCGAATTATCTCCATGTTGTAATAAGCCATTTTAAATTCATTATGATGTCATCTTGTCTTCATATCTTGTGTCTTCTGAAATAATGCTGATGGCATTGTAATGCAGGCCTCAAGTAACAAATAGCAGCGGCAATAACATGTTTTCCCAAGTTGTAGGAAAAAAGGGATGGTGTGATCAGTAAATATATAATGTACATCAAACACTTTTCAGTTTATTTAGACCTTATTAATGTAGAAGATAGTTTGTTGGAGTTCTCTTTTCCCCATATTTTTGGTGATAAAGTTGACAGGATGCGTTTTTCTGTTGTGTGATCTTTAATTATGAGGAAATGAATTTTCTCCAGGCTCCAAATAGATTATGCGAAATATAAGAAAATGTTGTTTATGAGTTACTTTAACATCTAACTTTTTGTTTCATACTTAAGATTTTCCTTCACACTGTCACCGTAATATATAGATAATCTCTTTTGTCATTTTTACCATGTTTTTGTTTGAGCAATGTTTTGTTTGATGGAAGTTAAGGAAAAATATAATTTTAAAAGAAAAGAAAAAAAAAAGGGTCTGGTCGAACCTTACCTTAAAAATTGGGTCTGACTGGGTCTTGAGTTGAAATTAATGAATTGGGTAGGGCTTGGGTACAAATCTTTCTCTTTGGGCCTTCTTTGGTTCTGGGTCTGGGTAGGTGCCCTACCCATTGATAGTTCTATATCCATCCATGATTTTTTTATTCGATTCATCTCGTAAGTTTGACCCTCAGGGCTTTGTGTCAACAAAGTGATTTGGGCAGTGTCAATACCATCCATGCAGGGCTCCCTATCCTAGCTAACCTATCCGCTCGATTATTTTTAGTTAGGAATTTGGACCAATTCACTCGCTTTGGATTAAGACAAAGACTCTTTACTCATTCCAGTAGTCGTTTCGAGCCTCATATGTTCCCAACACTTGTTCGATCGTAAGTTGGGAATCTCTATGGATCTTCATTTACCTTACTCCATTTTCGGCGGATGAAGAGCCTCGTATTCCACTTCATTATTGGAGATTGGTTCATCGAACCCAATTACAAATTGGAGCTCTTCCTTTTCAAGATTTATTAAGACAACACCTCATCTGCTTGTTTATTTGTTGCCTACCCGTCCACGTATAGAATCCATTCCTCTGCTTTATCTTTCTCTTATATCCGGCAGTCGACTAAAAAAGTCTACTAGTGCCTAAGCCTTGATGGAGATTCGAGGTCGGTATTCTAGATCAAACTGATTGAGCTCATACGAAAATTTCGCCATCCTAGTGTCTGTACTTCTTTGTAAGGCATGTTTTAGTGGTTGATTGGTAAAAGTTGTGGGAGGATGCACTAAGAAGTAGGGTCATAATTTTCGAGCGTGTGAATTCAGGCGAGAACTAGCTTTTCCATAGGGTCGTATTTAATCTCAACTCCTTGTAGTAATGATTGGTGTAATAGACGGGAAAATGGATCCCTCCCTTCTCCCTAGTTAGGACGACATTAGTTGCTTCGTTAGATAAGGCTAGGTAAATCCACAATCTTTCTCCCTCTTCAGGCTTATTCAGGAGGGGGATCGTACCAGATAGGATTTCAATTCTATGAAAACTTGGCTACATTCCTTGGTCTATTGGAAATCTTTTATATGTTTGAGAACTTTAAGAAAAGGTAGACCACTATCTGTTGCCTGAGATGAATTTGTTCAGGGCAGCCATCCTTTCCCATGAGTTGTTGTGCCTCTTTTATGGACTTCGACTCCTTCATCTATTGTATAGCCATGATACTAGGTTTGCTTCTATCCTTCCCTAGGAGACTAGACATCCTAAAACTTTTCCTCCTCCTATTCCAAATACACTCTTTTAGATTGAGTTTCACCCCATGACATTTTAACTGTGTGAAGCATTCCCTCAGATCCTCTAGATACTGCTATGGTGCCAGTTTTTGACTAACATGTCTTTCACATAAACCTCCATGTTCCCTCATATTTACTGGGAGAAAATTTTGTTTACTATCCTTTGATAAATGGCTCCCGCATTTCTAAACCCGAATGGTATCACATCGTAACAATACAATCCCTGCTCAATTATGAAGCTGGCTTTTTCTTGGTCTTTCTTAGTGAGTTTTATATAATTGTATCCTTGGTAATCCCATTTGAAAGAATCTCTCCATTTGTTAACTTAAATGAAACATTCTTTCATGTTATGCCCTCAATCTCGGTCAAAGTTCTAGTATTTAGAGGATTGTTGACGATCCTCATTGTCTTTCATCTTGGAAGGCTATCTCACATGTTTGTTTTTCTAACTGTAAGAGCCTGCATCGGTGTGGTACTTAATTGGGTGTAAATTTTCACACAACATCAATGTTCTTCCTTATTTCCTCATAAGTTTTCTTGGTGGTTTCTTTCGAGTAATCCTTCCGGGGATGATAAGAATTTTTCACCTTCCTCGATTATTCAATGAGGATAAACTTTTTAGTTCTCATCAGCAATTCATCCCAATTAGTGGTTGGCTCCCCTATCAAGGAATCAACTAGTCCCCCATTCCGAAGTCTTTGAGCCATTATTCCCGACAGGAGTTTTGGACTTATATTAGATATATCTCTCATTAGCAAATGTGGAAAAAGATTCTCCTTCTTCTTGAACTACAGCAAATAAGTAGGTCGAGTTTTTTGGATACCTTTTATTACCTGCAAAATGCTGCACAAAATCCCTTGACTATTTGATCAAAGTTTTGAATGGACCCCGGGGAAAGTTGAGAGAATCAAGTTTGTGCCCCCCTAGTAAAGTAGTGCCGGAAATTCGACATAGTGTGGCATCACTAGAATCTATTAAGTCCATGGCCGCTATAAATTGATTATTATAATCTCAAGCTTCGATGCATGGATCCCTAGGTAATGGTTCCACGGGTCATTTTGATTTAAAAACCCGACTACTTCCCTCCGAATCTTTGAATACTCTTTGAGAGTGATTTTCTCCATGTAAGGGGTTTTGGGGAAGTTTCTTTCCTTCTTCTCGTATCCATCTGAGGGCAGTTTTGGCTCCTTTTTCTACAACTTCTTCTAATAGGGCTTTCATATTATCGGATATTGCTTATCTCAGGCTAGAAGGTAGTTGAGATAGATGTTCCTCTTGAGGATCATCCCGAGGTGGCTCCTCAAGGATAGGAATACATCCAACCTTCGACCGCCTTCTCTCCTTGAGAGCCCATTACATCCTTTTCCTTACCATCTAATGACTTGAATTTCCCACACACAGCGCCAATTTGATGTGATATGAATTGTTTACTCAAGCAAGATGATCTTTTGGCCTCGGATGGAAGTCTTTTTATAGGAGGATTTTCCCTGGATGAACCTCCCAAATTCATCTTCCTTGGTGCATCAGTGTTGAAGATTCTCTATTTTGCTCGTAGATTTTATAGTTAGGAAACGAAATCATAGATAGTTGCTCCTAACTTTGTATCTGAATACTAAATTCTTGTCATATGTTTTATTTTGGGAATTCGAACATGAGGCTAATAATGCCTCATATCCTCCTTTTCCTAGCACTTCGTACCCACATATTACCTTGGCATCGCATTGCTTCTTTCAAAGCTTAAAAATCAAATTATCATATGTTGCCTCCTACGTATTCTCTTCCTCAGGCTTCGCATTTCTCTCCTTCAAGGCGTCGATTGTCAAATGCTATCTTGATCTCGTACCTAGATGACATAATACCCACAGCAATATTAACTCACAAATATTAATTTTAAGTTAATCTCAAATTTCTTTATATGAATCATGTGACAAATGCGATCCCATGAAAAACCTTAAGAAAGTGGAGGAATCATGCATATAATTTAGGAGCAGTAATTTTGATTCTATTCGATTTAATTTTCATAATTTATTTTTATAATTTTAAAATTTTGATAATTTTAATCTTTTTGATCGAAAAATTGAATGTGCTTTGTATATGGCCCAATTAAATTATCATTTTAATTTGAAAACATAGGGTAGTTGGCATTTTTAATCCTATTAAATTGCAATTTCATCAGGTCGTACACAAATCACATGTAATTTTTCATTCAATTTAGCCGGAAAAGGAAAATGAACTAAAATTGCGCAAAATTTTAAAATTCTAAAATTAAATTGTGAAAATCAATTCATGCAGTACAAAAATTATCCCAAATTAAGAGATTAAAATTGCATTCTTTGTTTTTTTTTTTTTTGTAAAAATGCCTGAAATTTATTGACCTACCATAATTGAAGTCAACTTTCCGTGATTAGGTCTTTCCCAATAATTTCGCACCATACCTTAGCCTTCACTAATCATTCATCACACCGACCACTCCATTCATCATTGACTTCTGACAATTTTATGATATTAAAATCATTATAAAAAACATGTCCTTTCCCTTCCAGATCAGATCAGATCAAACCAAGGAAATCTCAGACCACCATACCTTTTTTCTCACAAAACATTGTAAATCAAATGTGACTTCCTACATAAAGAATTCCTATGTATGGATTAAAACAATTAACGTATATACATATTTCCTCGAGTTTGGACCAATAAGTGCATTGTTATTAGATTGAAATTAATGTTAAATTTTTAAATTTATTTCATCTTGCATATAATTTCATTCGATAAGGTTCCACAAATTTTATATATATGCAATAAAAAACACCCCAAAAAGATCCCAACTATGATTGTATTGGTTTTTTTTTACTAAAAAATTCTTTAAATCAAATTTCGCATAAGACATCCCTTATCATTTCATTTAATAAGTGTTGTTAGGGGTGGGCGTCGGATCGGGTAATGAAAGTTTGGATAATTCGGGTCGAATTTCTTAACTTTCGGGCAGCTAAAATAGTTATCTGATCTCGATCCGTTTTATATCGGATACCCGACTTTCGAATACTCAATTTAATTGGATGCTCAAATTTTTTCTTTTTTAAAATAAAAAGTTAGAGGCAAAATTGCCTTTTTTTTCCTTTTCTTTTTGTTTCTAATAAAATTAATAAAAGGTTTTTTTCTATTTTTTTTTCAATTTTTTTATTAAAATTAAAGTGTTTGAGTTTACAATAAATAATAAAAAATTAAATTTATAATTAATTAAATAAAAAATAATATTAATTTTGGATTTGGTATTCTAATTCTATCATCTTGTTATGACATTTTAGAAACTTAGGGTTTGAGAGAAAGAAGAGAATTTTTTGTTGGGGTTGGGGGTCTTGCGACTTAGTAGTTGGGAGGAAAAAAGAAGAATAGAAGGTTGAAAAGAAAAGGCAATGTATGTAACCTAAACTCAAATATAAAACGACATATAATTCTTTATTTTTTTTATATAAAAATTCAAGAATCCGATCGGGTAGTTCAAGTAGTGAAATCCTAACTGAACACAAACCCGATTTTTTTAATTCGAATATTGAGTAGTACGATACCCGAATTTTTTATAAAAAAAAAAAAATTGAAAAAAAAATACTTGAACCCAATTGGGTCAGGTCGGGACCAGAACAATCAAATCCGAATGCCCACCCCTAAGTGTTGCACTATTTTAAAATGAAGATCCACATAAATGAAGAGATTTCAAGAAACTGCGACATGGGAAGACGATATAGAAAGACGGAGAAAAAATAAAATAAAATTGGTGTAAGATGATATTATCTATTTTGGACATTTTGGTCATTTCATTAAATTTTATCTTATATTTGTTTTCTTTTTATTGGGAATGAATGAGGGCATTCAAGTACATATACACTTTTTAAATTGGGTTAGTTAGTAATATGTTGCAAACCTCAACCGAAGTTAATGTAATTTTCGATCTTATATAGATGTATTTGTAATTAAGTTAAATTTTAGGGGTGTGAGAATGTAATTTGACCAAACAATTATTTACCACTTATAAGTAACTTCCGGTTCAGTCAGTGCACATTGCATGGCGGTCCAATTCCAGGCTGACCCGGTTCTTGATTCGCGCGTAGAAATAGTCGACTCCCCTCGTCTGATCAGTTTCAACTCGTACATTGATCGGACAACAGCTACAGACAAAAGGATCATTTCATCATCGTTTTCACATCAGTCCCAGATTTTTTCCTTCATCAAGATCTGCATTTTCTCGGAGATCCCTTCACTTTAATTCCGTCGCTGAAGAAGAAAGATGGTACGAGGAACTCTTGAAGTCCTTCTTGTCGGAGCTAAAGGCCTCGAAAACACGGATTTTCTAAGTAAGTTTCACTGAGATTTTGACTTGGGTTTACCCCACAATTCGCTGATCTGCACTCTCCAAATCTCGTAGTAATGAATCAAGAAAAGGGTTCAAATCTGGTTTTACCCAGAATCAAGAACTAGAAATTCATGGGAAATGTGTTCTTTTCTTAGCAATCTTGGCTCCGTACATTGAACTTAGTCACTCGATGTTTACTCATTCTTGTCATAATTCTATGACTACATGTGATCAGGCAACATGGATCCGTATGTGACAATCACTTGTCGTACTCAGGAGAAGAAAAGCAGTGTTGCATCAGGTTTACAGAATTAGATCTTGTAGTACTGTTTCAAGAGCATTGCTTCATTTTGATTTTCCATTTTAATTGTGTTTTTCAGCTTCAGACACGACTGTCTTGTTTTGCAGGAAAGGGAAGTGATCCGGAGTGGAACGAGACATTTGTGTTCGCGCTTTCTAATGACGTTCCGGAGCTCCTGATTAAGATACTGGACAGCGATGGCGTTTCTGGGGATGATTTTGTGGGAGAGGCAAAGTGAGTAATTTCTTACTTCTATGTTCTTATATATGCGGATCTCCAAGTTCTCGAGTTTTGTAGACAATTTGAGTTTATTGCAGACAAGAACTCTAAAGGTTATTACAGGACAAAACGACTATCAAAGCATTAATATTAAGTCAGATGATTCAAACTTTGTAAGTAATGGTTCACATATCGGTCGGTATACGATAATTTTGGGCTAAACACATTTAGAAAAGTCCTACCTGATTCGTAAATATCCACCAATAGTTAATTTTTTTCGAGTATATATGTATTACCAATAATATCGAATGATACGGCAGATTTGATGATATTATTGGTTGCGTCCAGATATGATAATATCATGAAATACTATATACGTTAATGTTTTATTACATATATAACGAATAGATTCTTATTACTTTTGTTATTATTTTTTTTTTTTTACTACATGAATTTCCCATTTGAGAACAATGTTTTATTAAATTTTATTCTAAAACTCTTTATATATACTAATGAGTAGTATTTTGTGTTAATTGCACTTGATTTCTAATATATTAAATTTTAGCAATCGCTATTATAGTCGATATATACTACAACAACTTTGAACTATTTACGTAGCAAAAGCAAGAAAAATACTTGTGTTCATGCAAATGGATTCAAAGCATTTTCTTTCCTCTTACAAGAATTTCTCAGATGTGTTCCCAATCAGAGAGCAAAAGACGTGTAGAGAAATGCAAACAAGCTAATCTTGCCGGAACATTGCAGGATTCCACTTGAGCCGCTGTTTGCTGAAGGAAGCATCCCGCCGATGTCGTACAATGTCGTTAAGGACGAAGAATATTGCGGCGAGATCAGAGTCGGGCTCAACTTCACTCCCGAGGCAAGTAAAAAATCCAGCTTCCGTCGTGTTCTTTTTCGTTTTTTCCCGGTAGTGTAAGAACTTGATGAGAGAATGCATATGGTGATTAAGAATTAGTGATATTGCTTTGATTGCAGAGAGGCTGTGAGGAGGGATTTGGTGAACAAGAAGAAAGCTATGGTGGCTGGAAGGAGTCTTCATATTGAAGTTGATAGTCATCAGCTATTTCTGATTTATTACCTCTTTGTGGCTCTGTATTTGAACTGCATTGGTAATAAAAATTGAGTTCTTTACCATGTGATTTTGGAATTTGAGGATGTCCGGATTGGTTTTCATTGAGACATTATAGTTAATAACACTATGTATTTTCATAGTCAAAGAGCATAAATCTTGTATTTCATCAGTCCCATGACAACTAGAAAAGAATGACAGAGTATGCAATGTTTCAATCTAGACAGTATTGGGTACTAAAAAATCAGCAAGCTGAATGTGAATATTACTGGAAAAGTTGATCCTCAAAACGCTCGGATGTACAGATCACGTAATCTAAGAGCTGCAGCTTCGGCAACTCCAGGTTGCAGCTGAGTTCTTCCAAAAATCAACTTCTAGAAACATTAAAACCAAACAGGACATGGGTGTAGCCAATGTAGGCATACAGACAGCTTTTGTAAAGTCAAATCACTGTTGTTTAACATTAATAACCGAAGCCCAGGATTTCATGCTAGGCTGGGCAAACTACATGTATTGCTCTTTCATACCGCAACATACAAATGGCAACAGTTGGTCGGCATGATAACATGTCAAAAGGTGTAGTACTATCAGAGGATTGACAGAACATAACATAGTTTTTACATGGAAGGGCAGTTTCAGAGTTTGCATGTATGCATTGATGGAGACAAAGATTCTGGTCCTGAAGCTACATCTAAAGATTCCTCCAATAATCCTCCATCATCGAGCACAAACCTTTTTCTTCAATGCCTCAAAGGTTGCAAGAAAGGCAGCAATAATGTCTATGTCAAGAACAAGAAGCTAAAGGCACACACACTGGTTCCAGAAATCCATTCACAATTGTGATTCTATTTAGACCTAACATAATTTAGCATCTCTTTGGCAAACTAACCTTTTGTTCAGCTTAGGATTCTGCTTTGCTTTCTAAGGATTAAATGTCGTCTGGCTATCCTTTTTCACAGCCCCTGTGCTGGATTGACTGTTGAAGCCGTTACAAGTCGGGAAGCTGATATTACCCAGGGGAGAGAACGATGATGGATTAGCTGGCAGATCATTAACGGCCCCCTGTTGCTTTGATGATTCAGAATGGTCGCCAAACGCATTTTGGAAAATGATGGGCTCGTCACATTGTGATGCTTTTAAGCATCCATCTGCCTTATTGTAAGGAATGCCAACCTGCTCACCGAAGCAACCAGCGAACGAGAGAGTATCGTCTATTGGTATTTCCCCCCTGAGAGTCTTCAAGGCAAACTCTAATGGATCGGACCAAGAGTCCCCAAAGTCATAGCAAAGCTGCGACTCTTGTGGTCGTTTGCCGTCATCCTGTTGCTTCTCACTAGCCTGTGTACCTGCTTGCTCATCTGGAATAGCCTGGTCCTCTGTAGGAGGCTTTTCAGCTTTGTCCGATGACTCGACTACAGGAAGAGTTTCTTCTTTTGCTGGCTCAACATCAGATGGCAGAGGAATTCTAGCTGAAGCCTTGACGGACGGACTGGAAAACGTATTGACTTCACTGCTGGAGGATCTCTTAGCCGCAGCCCTAAGAGAACGTTCATTCAAGACCGAGTTAGGCTGCACCTCCGGTTCAGACCCTGCAAGTCTTCTTGAAGCCCGTTGTGGCAAGCTTGTATCCTTTCTTTTCTTCGATGTTCTAGATTTCACTGGAGTTATATCAGTTTGGTTTTCTGTCCCGCTTTCTAAAATCTTCTGATTGGACAAGGGATCAGTTACTGTGGAGGAGATAGCTACATCTACAGCCATAACTCCAGCATCTGGTTTAGGGACTTCATTTGCTGGTTCAGGATTCTTGTCCGTTTCAGCATTGGAATTTGAGTTATCTTGCATTTGTTTCAAGATCTTGGCCTCTGATTCTGCTGGAATTTCAGCACCAGAATTTTCACCACCTGCAGCACACAATCAATTTTCAGTGGCTCGGAGTTATGCAGATCTGTTTAATGGCTAACAAGAACCCCTCAAACTTAGTGTACCCCGAAATTGCTAGTTTAAATTGAGTTATTCATACCGCCATATAATTCAGGAAAAAGCTGTCTCTTCTGCTCAGACAACTGCTCACTAGCTGGAACAGTAGACTACAAACAGAAAATAGAGATTTTCAGAGAACTTACATAACCAAATTATAAAATTGGAAAGAGCAGACAATCAGGATTACTATTTCAGAATGCACTTATATTGGTTGTATCTGGACATTCTTTAATGTGACGGAAAAATTGCTTAGTTTCTTTTGGCGAAATCCAAAACAAAGTTGAAGCATTCCAATTAAGCTGGAGAAAGCGACATTATGCATACAACAGGGCCTGGATAACGATTGACAAGATTTGTTTATATCTTGTGAATCGCACAAATCAACATAGGCCAAATGACTGGGATTTTTATTGTAGTTACTTCATCTGTTCAAAATCCCCTGGTGGATGGATATTATAAGTTTTTAATTGATGAACACACAAACAAACTCGGCAGTCAATTATCAGCCTCACTCAATAAAGAAACCCTGCGCAGCCCCACCAATAGAAAAGGAATAAATAAATAATATACAACAAAGAAGTGCACATTGAGATGCAGGCAGGCGGCAAACGTAATGCAAAGACGCATGCGCGCGCAAAAACACAGAGAGGATAGAGAGACAGAAAGAGAGAGAAGAGGGGCCGGGTGGGTTGATTTCACAAATGAGGCAGGTGAATCTCACGCTTATAAGGGCTTGAAGTGCATATGCTGTAAATTTGCATGAAATTCATGAAACATCTGGAGTTGTATACTGCAGGAAAGGAACAAAATGCACGCCATGTTGTATTTCAGCACTTGGACGAGGATGTTTTTGTTATACATCTAGCAAGTTTGTTGTGTTTAATTATTATCCAACATAACTTTCGTTTCTAGACATCATTTTACCATCAAAGTAAAAAGAAAAGGTTGGAAATATTGACCTTTTGCCATGTCTTCAAGTGACAGATTAAAAACCTTTCTGTTTGCACTTATACGAAACAAATCCAACAGTTCAGCTTAACTCACTCCAAAAGGGTAATCAAGTGCAAGTTAAATATAACGAAATGGCAAAAATATATCAGAAGAAGATTAACAAAAGGCTAAAACAAATTATTTATACACGAAGGAGGTCAAGCAAGTTGCTGACTTACTGTGACTTTATTCTTAATCAACTTGAGATCTTCCAACTCTCTTTTCTTTGGTCTGCAAGCACAGCTACCAATATCGTTGGTTTTTAGATACCGCAAGGCATCCATTTTGGAACGGAATACGTAACCACTAACTGGATCTGTGTAATACTGCAGAAATCATGCACACTTTTCATGATGAGATGTAGCACACAGAAACTGATCTGGACTAAAAGCACTCAGCAACTATACATAATAAGCAAACACAAGAGACATGTTGAAACCAAAACAAGGAAAGTGCATTAGTGCACAATCACCAGGAATTAAGGCATTGAGCTTTACTGTTGGAGTACCAACAAATGGTAAAAGGATTAATTACCGGATCCTTTCTAATTCTGTTCCCAGATTTACTTGTAATGATTTCTTTTATCCAGCCTGGTGGCAGGTCATCAGCTGCTGAGCTCTCAACAGCCACCTGGATAACCTTGAAATATCAGATGATGAAATTACATAAGATGGTTTCATTGGATCTAGAACAGCATTGAGCTACAAACCGTCTCGAATGAGTTGCTCTTCTTTTTCTTTTCAGGAACGTGATCTGTATTTGTCATGGATATGCCTTCCCGGAACATGTCTGGAGAGGGCTCATCCACATTGTCAAGCTGAAAGATGGATATCCAGGAACGGAAAACAGAGATCAGTCACATGGGCAAAATTAACTAAGGATTATAAACCAAAATTACACTAATGGAGCATCCATCTACGTCTAGTTATGTCACGTAAAATAAGTAACTTAAACTAACAAACTGGCCTTTTCTATCTCTTTATGTCAAGTGCAAATAACAAATAAGGCATAATTTAAAGCAAAAGTAATAACATAAACTAATGAGCTACAAACCCTCTTGAAAGAGCCGTTGTTCTTTTCAGGAATGTGATCTGTACTTGTCATGGATATGCCTTGTGGAGACACGTTCTGAACGGGCTCATCAACATTGTCAAGCTGAAAGATAAATATCCCAAAAAAGGAAGAATAAAGATAAATGCAATGCCCAAAATGATCAGTTTCATACTAAAATTTAACTAATGAAGCATCCATCTATTTTCGCCTTATGTCATGCAAAATTAACATAAATTAATGAACCATCCATCTTCTGTATCCTTATGTTAAGTGCAAATAAACAAATCAGGAGTAATTTAAGGCAAATCCTGTATACGAAAACCAGAAGCAAGCATAAAATATAGAGAATGATATAGATGGTTCACCCACAAGTTCGAACACAAGAAAATAACTAAACTGAAAATTTACAACTTAATTTAGTAAACATGAATTGTTTTCACTATGGGCAAACCCACATAAAACATGGTTGTGCAGACACTTCAACCATGTTTCTATGGATGTTTGGGCACAAAATATGACGTTTCAAGTGTTTAAATAGTTCGAAATAGCTCTGGATTCTTGTCTGTAAGATTGGCATCATATCAACTTTCAATATTTGAATGCAGTGCAAACCAAATAACTAAGGAATATTTGTTTTTGACTAGGAAAAGGAAAAGATGATTACAGCAGTTTGTGACACCAAAAATTACTAAGAGACCCAGTGCGTACTTTATTTTGTACAGTCACGGTGTTAGAATGATCTACAGTATTCAGATATCGAGTCACAGCTGCCCGTGAATAAAACCTGCTTCCGGATGATAAATCAGTATATACCTGAAAGAAAATGAAAAAACACAGACTCCATAAGATGTCTAATGGCTATCTTAACTGTAGGTTAAAAATGTATACAACAGGAGAGCTTCAAGTGGTGAAACAAATAGAGGTCCAGATTACCCCGTCAGAATAACCCAACTTCATAATAAAGACACCAACTTAGAACATATAAATACAACGGAATGCACAACAGATTGTGCCAGGAATGTGAGGACAGAGAAATAAATGAGACAAGAGAGGTTTGTGCTATTCTGATAATGAGGCCTGTGCTTCCTTCCAGTCACTCACAAAAGGATTTTGCATTAGATACTAATAACAAGTAATGATTTCTTAGGTTGACATTATCAGGAAAAATCCAATCATTTTTGTTAACAATAAAATCTTTCAAATTGCTGCATCTTCATGCATTGCAACTGTAAAAATACGAGATCTACCAGCAACTTCCAGAAATCTAGAATATGGTAACATCTTAACTTCTCTGCAATCTATGTTACAATCTCCAAGCCACATGCATTAGTGGCATAGCATGCCTCCAATATGGCCTCATGGCATTGTAAAGTCAGTTCTTTTTATTTTGGCAAGGACTTATGGTTCCACGTCGATGAAGAATTCTTGGATTTGAAACTAACATAGAAAAAATACCCTTTCAACCAATTCTAACTATCACTTTTCATGACTTTCAACAATGGGACAAAAAAGGTGCAGAAAAATGAAACATGGACGGTCAATGTGCCGTGCTTAATACATTCAGTAAAAAAAGTAAACATGAAAGCTCATTTAACATTTATTTTAGACCTCCATTGGGAAAACTTTCTAAGCTGATAATTGCATGTATTCAAACATAAGAGTCAAATTATGGGGCAATAGTAGTGGAGACTGACAAAAAAAGCACATAGCAACAGGTCCCTTGTATGTGACCAAAACACAGGTTGCACTGACCAGAAACAGAAGTTCTGCATGCATTTATAGTGTTTGCATTAGTAAATAGAACATGATCATATTAGCATTAACTTCAGCATGGGAATTTCTGTAGAAGCTCTGACAGCAATCATAATTGCAAAAATTTGGTAATCTTTTAAATTTCAAACACCTTTTAGAAAGTGTGAAATTATACAGCATATTCTTTTTCCATAACCCTAACATGGAATATGTAAAAATGCAACTGGATAGCAGCTATGCCCTCAACAATTGGAGAAAAATTATATGCTTCCTATGTACATTACAAACCTTGTAAACTGATCCCTTGCGGGAACCGCTCTGTCGTGTTTTTTCCTCCATTGTCCATCCACTGGGCAACCACCCAGGAGAATCATTTGTTTTATCTAATATCTGCTAACAGTACAAGAAAATCATATTTAAGGGCAAAGAAAGCATAAACGAGAATAATTACAGGATCCGACCAGTTGATCTGAACACTCACAGTATCAACTTCCTTATTTGAAGAGAGCCCACTGTTGTTAACCTTTGTTGTTTCAGGTGTACCAAGGAGGCCATTCTCTGCTGTAGCACAACTTAGGACTTCCTTTTTGGAATGATATTTGGCACCAGTTGCAACATTATAGTAGTACTGCAGCAATGAGAAACACACGACATGGGTCTCAGTTCCTTAATATTCTATTCACATATCTTCCTCCAACAGATAAATGTTTCTTTTGACATTATGCCATTCTAGAGACAAAAAACAAGCAACTTGTCAGATAGCTTCTTTTTATATTAATGACTTCTACATAAGTTAATAGATAGTTCTACTTTTTACAACGGGGACCCTGGAAGATGGAATGCTTCAGAATACAAGCAATCCTCAAGTTATGAATTCTGAATCTCCAGCAAAGAAAGGAGCAGAAACTCCTGCTCAAAATGACAAGCGAAGAGAAAAACCTAAAAGGCAGAATAGCATAGAGAAAAAGGAAATTCTCGCGATGGTCTGCAGTAACCTATTTCTCCCCCCTCCTTTTCGTTGTGGATGTCAGCTTTTGATCGACAAAGTGTGCTGTATCTTCTGGAGAAGAGTAGCTAAGTAGCTAACAGAAAGGATCACATAACTTTTAGTGCTTGTGTAGCTAAAAACAATTTTACCTCATGCTGATACTTATACTTCCTTTCTTAAGAATCTTTTTAAGTTGAAATACTTCCATTCCCTTCCCATTTGTAGGAAAAACATATTTAAAGGTTCATATGGTAAATTTTTAAGTCTCTTTCCATCTTTTCCTCTCCTAGTTATCTGAATCCCAAACCCCTACACAATCAAGAGAGAGACAAACAATAAAAGGTATTTACACACGAAAGATGGTTTACTTACTGTCTCCTATATCACTTTTTCCTATTTTTCATTTTGCGCAATATTCTCACATTCCACCTGCTTAAGGTTCCCATGTATGTTGAAACTGCCAACTCTCACTATTTCCTTATTTGTTTATAAAACTACAAAAATAAATGTCTACGGTATGTACCAACTTATAAAGGAAAATAAATTGAAAAAACAGGATATGCCAAATCTTACTTCTCATTTTGTTGCAGATAGTCAGTCACCTGAGCATTCTATGCATTTTAGGCGAAAATATAAAGCAGAAGTTTGTAAGAACTGTAACACATGTAAAATTAAAAAAGCACATGCTCGATGGTTTCCGTAATGATTCCATGAGCCCTCCTTGTGTAGTAAGTCAAAACAGAAGCATAGTTTCCAGTTTGGAAGATATGCACATGATTATTATAGAAACTGGGAGGCATCTGTCATAAATTGTTTACCCTTTTCAAGGCCCCACAGCTGTTTAGATATTCTGACTGTGACCAATATGTAGGCTACAGCAATATGGTGCACCACACCCCGACAACAAAAGCCACGGATTTTGCAGGTGCCCAAATGGCAAACCATCTAAAGCTGGGAGATTATTTCAGAATCGATAACAAGAGTTAATGAAACACATCCCACTTCACATTTCAACTTTAAGTATCAGTTAGGTACACTACTGAAAGGTTTAAGCCCTACAGTCCACCGACTAACTTCACACGATTATCTAACTAATAGAGGCAACTAGAAAACAAATGTGCAAACTGTCATTTGTTTCTACCAGACGACCGCTAACGGATTTTCCAAAAGCCAATCCGCCAAGTCCACCCTGCCATTCGTTTCCAACAAACAAACATCGGAAGAGGAAGGGTTAAGGTCCTTCAGGAGTTCAGGTAAATACATCAGACAACACATGCAAGCACATAAGCTCACAACCATTCCGCATCAAGTATCCTCAAACTAATAATTAAGCTAACCCACTTAAAGATTGACAGTTACGAGCCCTAGGAAGCTCGAACCATATGCTTCCCTACATTTTTGCAAGAAACCAAACGCTTGTTAACTCAAAATCAAACCAATCTAGCTCTTTCTATTCCGACATGCAGCTACTTAACCAAGTCGAGGAACACAAGAACACTTTAAGAATCCAGCGGAAGATGCCAAATCCAACGTCTCTTTAGCTACAGCATACATCCAAGACTCAATGCCCAACTCGCCAAACCAAGATTCAATTTTTCACTCTTCATTAAACAGTAGAGCAATCCTCACAAACTCAAAGGCAGAATAAAGCATCAATTCTTCGTTCTTAATCCTCCATAGATTAAGAAAAAAAAAAGCTCAAAGAAAATGAAAAGAAGAAAAACCCAATTACCTTAATTTTCCTCCCATTCTTGTATTTGACCTTCTCAGTAAAGCCAGGAGGAAGCCAGTCTGGGGACTTCCCAGCAACCATTTTTGCCCTGAATTCCAAGATTTATAGGCCCCTTCTTGAATTCTGTACTAAGTAGTAAAAATTCTCTGATTTTTCAGAAGTCGGGTCAAGATTTTCTTTCAGAGGAGAGATTTTGTAGGGGGTTGAAATAGAGAAGGTGCGTCTGCTGAAATTGGACGAAAAGAGTGTTCTAACACGTGTTAACACATTTGTGTGCGCACCGTCGGACCTCTCTCACAATTTCTCATACTATGACTTCATTTTCTGTAAGTGGGCCAAAAAAACGTTTTTTTATGTACTATGATCATTTTTTGTTCTTTCTTATATATATATATACACAAACAAGTTCCTCTAAAAGACTCATTTTTGCTTATTTATACTGCACAGAAATTTAGAATAAACGGACATAACTATGTTCATATTTCCTTAAAATTGTTGTTCGATTCCAGTTCACTGTCTGAGCTCCTCAATTATGCCCTTTTCTCCTTTGCATGTAACGGTTATGTTTTTGCTCAAATGTGGATATGATAGGTAAAGATCCATTGTCTGAACTTCTTTAATTATTATTATTTATTTTGTTTGAAGGAATTCAGTAAGATGTAGGAATATGAACTACCTTAAGATCTCGACAATATTACACAAGAATTTGTTAGATTTTAGTTTTCTTGTAATAGAAAATTTAAAAAAAAATAATGTTGTGAAATGTAGAAGAATTATATTTAGCTCTAGCATTGCTTTATATGTAGTTAAGTTTTTAAATGCTAATTTGTAACTAATAACATTAATGAATTGTAATAATCAACTTTTATTTCGCTTGTTGTTTATCGAAACTTTTACGTAAAGATTGTTGAATAAACTTGCATTACGGCATTTATTCAACTTCGACGATGACTATATCCATACTATATATTAAGTGAGAGCACCTTTTTGGTGTCCCACTTAAATTTGGTACGTTATTTATTTTTAAAAATTTTAAATTAATTAATTAGTTTTTTCCGAACTTCTCTATTTATCATAGTTTTTTTGTAACTATCTTCTGGCGGTTATTTTCTTTCATGCATTTTTTTTAGTTAATCTACATTATTTATTATCTTTGTTCATCAGCTTTTTTTTATAAATCAATATATTTATATTAATTTATTATCATAACATATATTTTTTAAGTACTTCTTTAAACTATAAAAATAATAATAAATTTATTTTTAGAAATTATACACACACATACAATATTCCAGACTAATTATATATTAAGGGAGAGTATTCTTTTGATATCTCCCTTTTTTTGATCGTTTTTTTTTCATCCATTAACTTTCATATTTCTCCCACTATCTACAAACAGTAAACTTTATGTTTGAAATAATGTTAATATTTTTTTTTCTCTTTCAAAATGATTTACTTATTTATCATAATTATTTTTATATTATTTTTTCTACATAAAAACTAGTAAATAATATTTAATTTTTTAAATGATTTGTGCACGTACATAAAATGTATCACATACAATTAGTAATAATTGAAAATCGAACTCGTCAATATTGTGTTGTATGTGAAGATGAAAACTTACATTACAATAGTGCTAACGAAATTTATGAACTAAAACACAATGATGATTACTATGTAACAGGTTGATGTTTGTGAAGATATTTAAATAATAACATTTGTATATTTGATTGTGATTATATATCATAAGGAACAAATATTAATTAAAGTTTATGCATTTTAATAATTTATGTATTAATTGTTACCTTTCATAGTATAGTGTCATAGCATGAGGTAGTTACTCTATATAAAAATTAATAAGAGTATTTTAGTAAAATAATATGTAAGTACTAATTGTCGAGACACATCGTTTTTATGTGCATATAATAAAAGAAAGAAAAACAAAATCAATTTAAGGATATTATTTACACAACAAAAGAATTAGTACATTAATGTTTAGAACAGTCGTTTATGAATAAAAAATGCGTTTTCTATTTATAATTATGTTTGATTTTAGATTTACGTAAACTATATATGCCATATAATAAATAATAATAATAATATGTAAATAAATACGATTTTTTTGTTATATGATTAGGTTAAAAATAGATCCACTCATCCACATATTAATATTGGGTCTCATAAATTATTGGGCTTCTCAGTAATTTTAGGCCCATAAACTCATAAAATTTTAAATAAGTTAATAATTGAGGCCCATATAAGTAGTCAGGTATGTATTGGTCCTACATAAAAGGTAAATTACAATTATCTTTCTTGAAATTCGACATAATTATAAATACTTTTTCATTGTTTGAAATATCCTAAAATACCATCCTAATTTTGATGTCCGTTTAACAACGAGCCCATTTATTAAGTTTTCATCAAATTTTTACAGTGAATTGCCCAAAATACTCTTTCGATATGGATTATAATTTTATGTATATTTTAGAATTTTATAAAAAATATTTTTTATGAAGTAATATTGTCAATGAATTATTTATTATACCTACCATAAAATATTCTTTTTTGAAATGTTTTCTCCCTAAAAGAACTTCAGCAAGATGAAAAGTATTTTTCACCTCATCGTTCAAGAACTAAATAATTATTTTTCGTTCAACGGTATTTATAATTTTAAAAAAAAATATATTTGTAATTATATCGAATTTATGAGAGACAGATGTAATTAATTTACCCAAATTAAGGGAGTTGTCTTTAAATTTGGAAAGGTACCTGAAAAATGGTAACTTATTGTTAATTTTAATGGTTATAATACGTTATATTAATTGTTTGCGGAATTCTAATTTAATCCTCACACATGCGTCCATTGCCATTTATGTACACATAAAAGGTTCGAATCCAAAACCTTTAAACATAGATTTTTAAGCCAAAATTCGCAAATAAAAAGAAATTAAAACTTGTACACTTTCCGGTGATGTTTCTGTTTTCAGATTACGTAACTACCAAATCTTACTTTTACAAGAAAAATTAAAATGGCAACCACAAGACCTGAATTGAAATTAGGGTAAATTATAATCAACTTTCTAATATTTGATTTAATTACAAATACTTTTAATTGTTTGAAAAATTATAAATATTCTCTTAATTTTAACGATCGTCTAATAATTAGCTCAATCTGTTAGTTGCCGTTAAGTTTCCATCCATTTTTTTGTAATGGATTGACTAAAAACTATAATTTTTTTTTAAAAAAATAATTTTTCTAATGGTTATGTGGATTTTTTTTATATAATTTTAAAAAAATTTCATCCACCAGGTTTGATTTTCATACATCCATTCAAAAATTACATAATTTCATTAAATATTAACGGGTATTTATAATTTTTCAAACAATAAGGAGGTATTCATAATTATGTGAAACTTTTGAAAAAATCGTTGTAATTTACTCTTGCAATTCAGCTGCTGGTAAAGAGCGACCCATCACTTAAATAAATATGGAACAAAGCAGAAAATGGAGCAACAACAATACATGAATAATTAAGAGTTCCATCAGGTCGTATAAGATCGCAAAACCATCTACTAGTCAAAAGGAGAATTACAGAGAAGATGGCTGAGTGATCTAAGAACATGAGTCACCTATCACATCTATGGCCCTAAAACACGATTACAACCGGCACTAACTCGGACAATCCACTTCTTCAATTCAAGTTTTCGATTATGTTGTGGGGAATGCACAATTTAACTTAAACAAATCCTTGTAGGAATTTATTGGTTAGAATTGGGTCTTTCTAGTTCTTAATGCTGTCGATAAATTAAATCTTGAGCACGTTCCCAAAGTTGTTTACTGATTAGGGATTTAGTCAACGGACGTTCCTTGACTATCCACAAGGTGAGGAAATGTGAGGCCGTTAGGTCGTACCAATGACCATAACCAATTTATCTATCATGAATGATTGTTATCTTTGCATCTATGATCGACCATGGAATTAAGCATGATCCTGTTTTTAACTGAAATACTTTTCTCTTATATTTATCTCTTCTAATTTTATTAGCTCTTTAATTTAATTTAATTTTTATTTTTATTCTTCTTCCAATAAAAAATCCCCCTAATTATTTTTATTTTTGAAGGAATTAATTTAAAACCAATCCCTGTGGATTCGACCCTACTCACACTTCTACAAAAGTGTTCGTAGGAATTATTTTTGGTGGATTTGACACCCATTATCATGTCTCCACATAGAGCATTTCAAGGAAAGGTTGTGTCCAAAAGCAGCAACCTGAGCATCAAGAATAAATGTTAAGTTGAGTGAGGTAAGGATAAAGTAATCCATATGTACTAATACATACTTGCTCGAGCACATGGACGAGACATTGCTTGATTGTAGTGTGCGATGTCTTGGCCAACAAGATTTGATCGTGGTCCAGACAACTAGCTTTGTATAGTTCCAAGAATCTTGACCAGTATGAGTTTTCAACATAGAGCTGGACGGGGAGATGGCCTAGTTTGGAGCGATCCTCTCCCCGACCATCACCGTGACCTTGCCACTTAGAGACATTAATGCCCAAGAGCCTTGTTCCATTGCCTTAGTTGTTGTCGCATGGTGTTGGTATTTTGCTCGTCCTCAGCACGATCTGCCACTTTGACCGGCCTGCTCCATAAAAGAGATTTACTTGAATACGAGCCCCTGTTGCGATTCTTATGTTCTCTCTTGCGCTTCTTGGCCTTTTGGCCTCTCAGGAACGTTAGGAATTTCTATCTCGACTTCTTGGGTGTTCAAGTACCTCGACCCCGAATGAGGCTTGGGAGTATATTCCCTCGCCCGTGCTGCGGTTTGGGTCCGATCACTAGCATTTGCAACTCGACTTCGATAAGGATCGGCTCCACAGGGTCTATAGGGTCGGTGGAGAGTGAATTGTCCTTAGGGGCAGAAGAGTTCTCTTTCTTGGCCTGCTCCAGCAAGACATGCTCGGGCAATATCCCCTTCTTCGCTCGAACTTTATTGGCGATCCGAGCATTCATCACTATCTTATCTGCAAACAATGTGTGGTTATGAGATATGAAATGAAAACAAGTGGGAAGGTAGAGAAAAGATTGATCACCTATGGAACCCTTAACCAGGAGGGCTGCTGGAGTTGGACCTGTATGCCTCAAGACCCTCTCTATGAGAAGTTTCTTGGGCTTATACCAATATAAGGTAAGGCTATTGATAAGATCGCCACCCAGCCCCTCCGTAAGTTGGAGGGTCAGGTTTAGAGACACCCCAATCATAGTGGTTCTCGGTCGGGAAGAGGTCGAATAAAGATGAACCTCTCAGCCCAAAGACCAATATTAGATTTTGTATCTTTTAAATAGCAACAATCCTTACGGGCAGTGAGGTAAAAGAAGCCTCTGTCACCCGACCTCTTCGAGGTGGTGAAACAAACTTATCAAAGCTAGGCTCATGGTCAAGGTATCGCATTATTGTGATAAAAAGAAGAATATGGCTAATAGAATTCGAGGAGAGTTGTATAGGACAAATATCTAATTTACAATGAATGTTATCTACAGGACGAGCTAGATGAAAATGGAGACCGGCTTCTAAAAATGTAGAATGGAAAAGGAACAAAAACCTTGAGGTGGAGAATGCATCCTATCGAATGATCGCGGAAGCAAGATTTCATTTTCATGAGGAATGAAATATTTTTTTTTTATTTGATGGATTACAGTGCTAGTTATTCCCGTCCAGGGATCTCTGGACATCATACTTTGATACCTAATCTGAATGGGAATATCATCCGGATCCACTAATTCTATTGAGTGATCAACATTTGCGATCCTACGGGACAGAGAGATCGTTTGGGGAGGGGGGATCGGCTACACAAGGGATAGGAGCCTCGGACGTACCTACTAGTTCCCTAGGTTGTGGAGAGGTCGCACTTGACCTAGAAGAGCTAGAGCTAGAATTTGAACCAAAAGAAGAAGTAACCATGGAGAGATAAGTACTAGAGGAGAACGATCGAGATTGCAGGAAGAAGGGCCCTTGGTGGCTGCTCGAAAGCGATTATGAAGTGAAGACGGTCAAGCGAGTCAAATGAGCGGTTAATTATAGGAAGAATGCAAGGTAAGGCGTGCTTTCATAGTGAACAGGATGATGACACGTCAGCAAGCACGGACGGCTGGAGATGCAATGACGCAAGATGCAACTGTTTAACTTCTTCTACTATATTGATAACAACACTAGAGGGAGTGGGGGAGTAATGATGGGGATATACTGCCCTATTAAGTTAAATGGACAAGAATGCCCTTTCAAAAGGAAGAAAATACACAAAATCCCAAGGATCCGTGCACTTTCTCTTGATCTGATTGCAAAAGCGACCCGTAGGCTCCGACCCACATTAACAACTCATAATTTGGACTATAGATCCTTTAACGATACCAAGCATGAGATGTCGCCATGTGGACCAGTTATGCACGGACACATAGGCCTATAAATACCACTGTTTACACATATTTATAGTACGTTATATTTACTATCTTTTCGACCTCATTTACTTCTCCAGATTGTTTGCGACCAACATCAGAGGTTCTTAGCTGGGGACCTCCCAACTAGCTTAACAATCTGTTCTTTTATCAGGAAATACACTTCGGGGCGATCAGGAATGAGCACGATCCAACCATTAAGGGGCTCATCCATTTCGACCCGGATCAAAGTTGATATCGATTTTTTGTAGAAAATCAATCAACATCCAGTAGATTGGATGTAGAGATAAAATTACAAGCAATGGATAAAACAACTCGATCCCACACGGTTATAAAGACTTAATACATTCAGGATTTGTCATCTCCAAGAAATTGCTTCTTAGTAACCTCATAAAGCTATTTGTTTGATTTTCAGACAAGAAACAGTGTATAGAGTCTATTAATTTCCTTGTTTATGTGTAATCCATCTCCTAATATATCATTGATCATATGGCTCTCCATATATGTAATTGGTACAGTTAGAAATAACATGTAAATAGTGTAAACATATTAATATTAAATAATTATTTTTTTTAATAATTTAAATTTTTAAATGAGGTGGTCTTTTAACACGATATCAAGGTTATTCCAAACAAAATATCCAAGCTTTGAATCTCATTACCTTCCATTTATAAAGAATTAAAAAAGAATGTTTAACATGCAGGATTTGCAGTTGACCTGGACTTGGAAGGTGTTTGGTTAAATTTATTTGAAACATCTTATACTTAAGATGTCTTAAGAGCATAAATATGTTTAATCTTATTTTAAAAATAAACTCTTAAAATATTTAGATAACTAAGATGTCAAAATTTATAAGGTGTTTTAAAGTGTTTGACTTAATAGCCTTTTCATATTGTAATAATAACAGAGAAAGCCATCAAACTATTCAAATTTAAAATTATATAAATAGAGGGTTAAATGCTATTTATCCCCTTGTGATATGTGAAATAACCAAATACCCCCTTGTGAAAAAAGAATTAGCAAATTACCTCCCTGTATTCTAAAAAATGAAGCGAATTGCACCCTATCAATGGTTTAGATAGAGGGTAATTTACTTTATTTTCCAAAACATAGGGGATCATTTGCTATTTTATCTTTTACAGGGGGTTTTGTGCTCATTTCTCATATTAAATGGGGATAAATTGCATTTTTTCCTATAAATAAATAATCTTTGCTTTGGGGAAAAAAATGTCAACTATATGAAGGATAAAAGTGAAATATTAACAAAATTATAAGTGTGTTTTTGTTTGTTGAATATTAAGAAGTGATAAGATGCTCTAAAAAAAGATGGGTTAAGTTAACCTTTTTTATTTAAAAAAAAAAAAAAAGAGTTTGTAAGATCCAAAACACCTTATTGTAGGATCTTATAAGCTCTTTAGTAAAAATTTTATCAAATAGTTTTCATGAACTTATAAGTTTTCAAACACCTTATAAAATGTTTCGAAAAATTTATAAGTTCTTCGAAACATCGCTTAATAATGAAACATCATATGTTGTCTGTTATAACCTATTTGGTATCATCTGCTTCAGTTCTCTAATTTGCCATTTCTTTTTAGTTGGTCACTGAATCCAATATGTTTGATTGTTGGCTATATTTTTTGGCACATTATCCCCCCTTTCCCACTTGATCAAGGTCGCTTATACTAATTGGGTCGTGCTCGATCCTAAGCCACCTGGGATGTGGATCATGAGAACAAAGAAACTTGTTAGGTTTGTTAGGAAATCCCCAGCTAAGCTCTCCGATACTTAAGTTAGAATGAATAAGGTTGAAAACAATTTAGAGGGCTTAATGAAGTCAAATGAGCAATAAATACAACATACCATAAATGTTTCTGAACAACAGTATTTATAAATCCCAATATCCGCATAGAGTAGGCCCACGTGGCAACACCTCACGGAATACCTACAGGAAAATCAATCGATTGACAATCTGGGTCCTGATTACAGGTCAGACAGGATGGGTTGATCCAACGACCCGACCCGACAAAAAATGCACGAATCCTAGGCTATTTTTGTTATTTTTCTTCATTGAGAGGGCATTTTCATCATTTTGCCTTATGGGATGGTTAGCATCCCTATCATTAGTCCCCCACTTCTTCTAGTGTCATTAGTTCGCTAGGAGAAGTTGAACCATCACTTGTCAGACCGTCGCTCCCCCAATCATTGATCCCTATCGACGTGTTGATAACTACACAATTTACCATGATTTGATGATGATTTTGCCTCTCGTTTTGAGCTAAAATATTACTAATCATGCGAATTTATTGCATTTCCAGCTCAAAAGAATTGGTATGGAGTAAAAATGGCAAAATCAGGCTAAAAAGGAAAATTGAAGGCACCAAAAAGGAAAGAAACGATTTCTGACAGTTTTGCTGAGCCAACTAGACGTGCCCACGCTTAGTGCTCCAGTCAGCGCTGAAGAAAAAGGAAAGATGCAATTTGCATGAAGGAAAAAGGAATGATTTGCTGCGATTCTTGGAAAGGATCTCTTGAATATTTGCCTGATGTAATAGAATGATTTACTAACTTTTTAGGATCAATTATGTACTTAACCACCACCTATGTCTATATTCATAGGATGTTTTTAATATAAACAGGTTTTAGTATAAATAGGGGACACCTCAATTCCATAGACATAGATTGAATTCAATTGACGATTTCATTTTCGAATTCGTCTTTAGTTTTAATTCATTGCCTAGTGTTAATGGAAGTCCACTTCCTAGTGTGTTCTTCTATTAACATGTCAGGCTAATTTCATTATTTTCTGGTTAAGGTTAAGGTGATTGCTTGATTCGTAGAATGTTGTGAGATCTAATCCGTGCTTATTGCGCTTGTTAAATAAGTATTTATGTTATTTTCTGTGCTCTTACTACAAACATCTAATTTATGAATAATTCAGCCAGTTGTTCATTATCAAGAAGGTTTACTTTGCTAATTGAACTTTACATATCCGTGTAATTATTTGTTTAGTTTAATACTCAGTGGCAACGTAGCATAATTAATTATATAAAAGTAGTTAGTTATGTTATGGGGAATGCATGATCTAACTTAAATGAATTATCCTCGTACAAATTTGTTAGTAAGAATTAGGCTTTTCTAATTCTCAATGTTGTTAATGGATTAAATCTTGTGGACGTTCCCAGGGTTATCCATTGATTAGAGCTCTAGCCAACAATTGTACATTGGCTGACAAAAAGGCAAGGAAAGATGAGGTCGTTAGGTCGTACCAACGACCATAACTACTTTATTTATTTGAACGAGTGTTATATTTGCATCAATGATCAACCCACGGAATCAAGCATGAACCCGCTCTTAACCGAATTTCTTATATTTACCTCTTTTATTTTATTAGCTCGTTAGTTTTAATTTAGTTTTTATTTTTATTCTTCTTCATAATCAAAATCCCCCAATTATTTCTTTTTTTTGAAGAAATCAACTTAACACCAATCCCTGTGGAATCGACCCTACTCCCACTTCTACAAAGTGTTTGTAGGAATTATTTTTTGTGGTCTCCGCACTCATCACATGTCGCCATCTAATTGCCCATGAAAAGGTGCATTTTTCTCCTTCACATGTATATATAGGCCCTCATTTGACCCTCTTGTCCGCTTTTTCCGACTTCGCTTTTGAGCAGCATTCGAAGATTGCTCAGTCTTCCCGTCTTCTCCTCTCTTCCCAGGTACTACTTCTTACCCCTTTCTCATGGCTTCTAGTTCTAATTCTAGGTCTAGCTCGAGTTCATCTTCTAGATCGTTTGCGGTCTCCCCTAGGGAGTTAGTAGGTACCTCTAGTGGTCCTAGTTTCCCTTTAGGTGCTTCACGATCCCCTTCTCCTCATTGCAGGGTCCCGACCACTGATCGCTCGGTTGAGTTGGTCGATCCTAATGATGTTCCTCTTCAAGTCAAATATCAAAATATGATATCTAGGGATCCTTGGGCCAGGATCATTATTACTGAAAAAACTCCCACACATCAAATAAAGGAGAAGTACTACATTCCTCATAACTATGAGGTCCTACTTCCTGATCCTTTGATAGGATGCACCGTTCTCCGGAAGAGTTCTACTCCCTCTTGATTTTGCATCTCGAGACGGGTCTCCGTTTTCCTTTGCCTGACCTGTAGAAAATATTCTTCGTAAGCTGGATCTTTTCTCCATGCAACTGTCTCCCAACTCCGTGTGTCATATTCTATTTTTCATTATAATAATGCGTCATCTCAACCTTCCACCCAGTTCTGAGAATTTTTGGTCCATTTTTCTTTCACCACCTCTAAAAGGTCAGGAGATAGAGGTTGGTTTTACTTAACTGCTCGTAAGGATTGTCGGTATCTAGGTGACCTTAAGTCTAGTGTAGGCCCTTGGAGAGAGATATATCTTCATTCGACATCCCCCCTGAGAAAATTGGTCTTTTCGTGCGATTGGTATTTCTCCAAGCGTAATCCTAAAACTTACGGGGAGGCGCAAGAAGGCGATCTCATAAATTTTCTTACCCTATTTTGGTATAAGCCCAAGCCTCTCCTTGTGGAAAGTATCTTGAAGCTTGTCGGTCTCTCCCCAGCGCCTCTTCCAGTTAGGGGTTCTCTAGGTGACTTGTGGTTTTTTTCTTTTTCTTTCTTCGATTTCTTTTACCGTAATCTCCATAACTATCTCATTTTGTGCATATTCCAAAGTCATGAATTCTCGCATAGCGAACCGAGTTAGGGCTAAGTAGGGGACCCTTCCCCGTCACACTATGTTGGAGTTGGCTAGTGCTAGGGGCCCTTCAACCCCTAATGGAAGCACTCCTTCCCTCGACCCCTCTTGTGTTGTTGCTGCCCCACCTCTAGAGATTGAGATCGCCAGTGGCAGTACACAAGATGCTCAACCTTCTCAGCCTTCTGCCCATTCTTCGAACAATGTTCCTGCAGCACAATCCTCTGAGGCCAGGGTCGAGGTCAAGGCTACTCAAGCGCCTAATAAGAGCAAGAAGAGGAAAAGAAACAAAAGCAAAAGCAAGAGCCATAGTAAGAGTTCTCAATTTACCGAGCCTAGCAAGCATAAGCGTCAAGAAGCTCACAAGGCCTCTGATCATGCTAACAAGGCCCAAACTTAAATTACCCTGCAGGAGTAGGAAGAAGTTTGGAGACAAGCAAGGGAGGCATTGTGATCCCTTAACAATCAGGTCGCAGAGATGGTGGGAGAAAAGATGGTTCCAAGCTGGACAATCTCCAGTTCAATTAGCGTCTTCAGGACAGACTCATAACCAATTCAAAAGCAGCTACATGTTGCTGAGGGTCTTTTGTTCTGTCATACTTGGGCAAATCATGAAAAATGAAGCTTTGATCCACGACCTCCGTGGAACTATAACAATGGTGAATTCCTATTCTAGGTGACGATCTCTCCTCGTTTCTTTAGTTCTTCAATCTATTGGCCTAATTTCTCGATCTGTCGATTGATATTGTCGACCTCTGTCTTGGAGATACCAGGTTGCCTTGGTAACACCTTTCTGCTAGTTATTTCATTAGAAATTGTCCTTTCTTGATCTTTCTCGGGTCCTCTAAGTGTGGTTCTGTCATGCTCCACCTCTACTTCTTTTCCTTTAAATAACTGTCTTTTCATGTTATCCTTAATGCAGGGGTTTGTTCTCCATTCATACTCTATGATAGCTTTCCTACTCGCCTCCTCAATCATACGCTGAACTCCGCTCGAGTTAGGTGCAAGATTTGATCCTCCTCTTGTGTAGGCATCTCATCCTCATATTAATGATCTCTCCTAGATGCTCCCTCTATATCGCTTGACACGTTCTCAAGATATTTCCCACAGACGGCGCTGAATTGATCCAGGTTGCTTATACTAATAAAGTCGTGCTCCTTGTTGACTGATGGTTGGGTCGTGCTTGATGCTAAACCACCTGGGATGTGGGTCCTGAGAACAAAGAAGCTCATTAGGCTTGCTGGGAAGCCCCTAACTGAGGCCTTCGGATGTTTAAGTTAGAATAGGTAAGATCGATAACAATTTAGAGGGCTTAATGAAGTCAAATGAGCAGTAAATGCAACATACCATAAATGCTTCTGAACAGTAGTATTTATGAGTCCCAATATCCGCATAGAGTAGGCCCACGTGGCAGCATCTCACGGAATGCCTATAGAAAAATCAATAGGTTGACAATCCGAGTCCTGATTACGGGTCGGATAGGTTGGGTTGATCCAGCGACCCGACCTGACAAAAAATGCGCGGACCCTGGGCTATTTTTGTTATCTTTCTTCACCACTTACTTTGGCCTTTTTCCCGTCGAACGGTAGAGGAATAGTAGTTTTAGTCTTATAAGATAGATTCTTTTTTATCTTTTATCCCATTTATTACTATATTAATGCTTTTGGTCCCATAACTTATGAAAATTTATATTTTTGTTTCTAATCCACCTTTTCGTCTATAATTTAACATTGTATGCCACGTGCTTATTAAGTATTTTTGGCTAGAGGAAAAATTGGAGCATTTTTCAGCTTGGGACCACTTTTGGTGGAAAATATAACTACAGTTGAGGAAAAAATAAATTTTGAAGGAAATTAGAGCAAAAAAGGGGGATTTCTCTCTTCTTTCACAAAAATTGAAGCCAAGTAGCATCAACAAAAAGAATCATGTAATCAACAAGTGAATCAAGTATAGGCCAAATAGAATATTCATATGTATTGTTGGAAGAAGAGCCAATTTTTCCTTCACCTGAAACACGCAACAGCCACGTGCTAGGTGCATGACCTACACTATTAAATTATAGATAAAAAAGTGGATGAGGACTAAAACTGCTAAGTTTTGTAAGTTACAGGACTAAAATTGCTAATCTTGTAATGAATGAGACTAAAAAATGAAATGGGCCTAACTTATGGGTCAAAAAAATATTATTTCCTCTCGAACGGTAATAAAACAATGCAACCTCAATTACTCTTGTTATATTATGCTTTCTCTATTTTTTTTTGAGTGTGGAGTTTGACCTAATATTACATTCAAACCAGACCATTCACCATAAATCCAACTTTATTAGCAGTAAAATTATAATTTTATAATGCTGAATTACAAACTTCATCATATAAATAATTAATAAAAACTTTTTGTTCACCATATATCGACAAAAATTAACATAATAATTATATATGGAAACTAATTCGTAAGACTCTCCTAATGCTTTTGTCCGAAACGCAACAAATTCAACTCTCGTTCGAGAGACATGTGACATAAGTGTTTCATTTGTCTGAAAGAATGTAAGAAAACAGCCAACTTTATCTCGCCTACATGCTATCCAGCACTTTTTCATGTGTACACCTTTGTCTGCTACATATACAACAAAAGAACTCCATATAACTCTATACTAATCAAGATCAAATATACCTTTTCTACATCAAGAAAAACTGAAAAACTACTACCTAATCAGAAAACCCAATCAAGACACATTGTACTAGATTAAGCAATCATGTCCGCGGAACTTTTTGAATCAGCTGTGAGAAAGAAGAGAGTAATCAGTTGTGCAGAGGATTCGGGCCGGCCGGAGTCTTGTGATGCGACACTCGGTAAGTCCATTGGTCATCGTTTCTTGATTCCTTCGGCGCTGGTTGTGGAGAATACCATGGAAACTGAAACGGAGAGTGAGAATCCGAGGTTGTAGCGCTGTCGGTAATAACGCGACAAGCGGAGAGGCGGCCGTGGACGGAGAGGATGATAAGCATGAACATCAAAACTGGAATTGGGGTAGAATTTATTCTCATAATTTGTGGAAATTCTTGTGGAGGAAGAGGAAAGATGCAAAGGTTGAGGTTGCTGGAATTGAGTTATTACACAAATGCTGGCAGTGTCAGGTGGAAGTTGTATTATTATATGGACCCAAGCAACTAGTGGCAATAGATGCCTATGCTAATATGTGTCATCTGGCCTGCGAAATGACGAAACTGCCCTTTGCACTTTTTTCTTGCATTATAAGATTAAGGATCTCAGGCAATTTAATTTGCAGACTATTACTGATTATTATCGGGTTTTTTCTAAATTAAAAAGAAGCACCATTTGTGTCTATGTGGATGTTTGGTGAGAACCCTACCAGTTGATTATATTATAGAAGGTAAAATTCAAGAACCTCGTGTGCCATTGGGAAGTTCAAAAAATTCCTTATAAAAAATAAAGTATCAATTACACTTTGTATAATATGAAAAAAAATTTAAAAACTCCTCGAGTCCAGAGCTTGTGACATACGCATGTTGACTGCAAATATGAGTCTCAAAATTGTATTATTTTGACAATTTTATCCTTCTTTCTCCCATTTTAAAGATGCACCCAATCATATATATATAATTTATATAATATATAATATGTATAAATAATTTAATAATCTTAAAATAATATGTAAACTTAATTATATTAATATTTTTAATAATATAATTAAAACTATTTTTTTTAAAAACTCGTCGCCACTGCTGCAGAGGTCGCGCCCTCCTTTGCCCCTACCCCTGGACGATGGAGGTTGCCTAGTAGGAAAGGCGACGGTGTTGCCCCGTCTGGGGTGGGGGCGCAGCAGGTCGGGTTGGGGGAGAGGGGTAGGCATGGGGTGGGTGGGGGGGGGGGGGGGAGGAGCTGGGCTGAGTGGGGGAAGGGGGAGCTGATCTTGGAGATGGGGGTGGGGGTGGATTAGATTATTATTTTTTATAAATAATAATTTTATTTTTATAAATTATAATTATAACAATTATATAATAAGTATCATATTTTTATTTTTATTATAATTAAATATTATAATTTTATTTTTATAAATTATAATAATTCATATAATATAATTACATCCAACATGTCATTCAACTCATTTTCTAAAGTGATGTAGGACTAAAAACCTCAAAAAAATATTCAATGATCATGCCATGTTATTCTTTCTGTTAAAAATCAAAATTTCGGACACCCAAGGACTAAATTTAATCAACTTTGAAACGTAATGGACGTACAAAAATGAGTATAATTATTGGACTAAAATCAGAATTGAGCTTATTTGATGGACTAAAAAAATAATTATTTCTATATGAAATTCTAATTTTATATATTATAACTATATTTTAATCGGCCTAGGTTGACCAGGTTGACGAAGAGGTTATTCTAGTCATTGTTCCTAAAAAAATGAGCTCAGATTGATTAAGGAGAATATTTACATTTGACATTTGAGTTGGGTATATTCATGTCAAGCTATCTTTATGGGCAGATCAATGTTTGTTAGAATACTGCAAGTCTCATGTGCTGAAAGTAGGGGTGAGCATTGACATCCGGAATTCAGGTCTCGATTCGATTCGATTCGATTGAGTTTGGGTAATTTTTCTGGATTCTTTTTAGAAAAGAATTAGGTATCGGATTAGACTTTTAAAAGTCGGGTTGGATTTTAGGTAGGGGAGTTCTATCCGAATTACCCGATTTGGTACCCAATATCTAAAAAGAAAGCTTTCTCCTTCTTTCAAATCTTTCTTTTTTATTCTTCTTCTTTAATAAAATATCTTTTTCAAATATTATTTTATTTTTCTCTTCTTTCCGTAATTTATATTTTTAGAAACCCTAAAGATATTTAATGAATTCAAATATTAGTATTTAATGTTTAATTTTTTTATATGTTTAATTTATAATGGTTAAGTTATTTTTTTATTGTTTAATAAAATTTATTAAAATTAAAATTCTTAAATTTTTTACTTCTTTTTAATATACTAAATAATTGAAAAAGTATATCAGAGTATTTTAAAACTAAAAATTTAATAAATAAAAAAATGGTGCAGTGAACAGAGGCATTGAACATCCTCTCTATAGAGGCATAAAAGTGTTTTAAATTGTCTTTTAGAAATTTTGATTTCAATTTTTTTTTTATAAAAAAGGGTAAATTGGATATCCAATGTACTCGACTGTGGGGTACCCAATTAAATCAGGTACCCAAAGTTTCAGATACTCGCAAACTAAATAGCTACCCGAAATTTCGGCTATCAGACCTTAACTACTCGAACTCGAAATATCTGACCTAACGCCCACCCCTAGCTGACAGGCAGGAGTGTTTTATATCTTGCACATGAGTTGATAGGGTTTCGTTGTAATTATTATTGATGATGCCCTCTAAAGCCTTTTATGAGCTAAGACCACAAATAATGCACATCAGTTCGACTGGTCGCAAGTTCAATTGGCTCATCAGTTGGGAGGTAACGCCCATAAAGTTATCTCCCTTTAACTTTATTGAACTGTCAACCATAGAAATTGAGTCTATTCTAGCCGGACACGTCATCATACAGTTCGACGAACATGTCATACTGCTCGTCAACACATTACAACACATCTCCTAAAATATTTTCAAGCAGCTCCTAGTATATTGGTGGCAAACGAGCTAGTAATCTACACTTAACAAATTTTCGAATTTCTAGATAGATCTGGCAAGACTTCGTCAACCAGGTGTATATCAGTCAATCTAAGTCCAAATTACATGCACTTTCTTGAGTTAGTTAACTGATTCAAAGAGCTTTCAAATGAGATAGGACTCTCAACAACTAACTCATGTATTCTACTCTGTACATGTCTATAAATAGAGGCTTGTGCAATCATTTGGTAATATACTCACTCTCAAACTCTCACTTATCTTTTCAACTCTCTCTCGTTTTTAGGCTGTTCTAAGCATATATTTTTCACACCACACCAATATATATCAGTTGAACGTCATATTTCACCATTATTCCCACTTTGATTAAGTTTTCCTTTTATCTTTTTTAGTAAACTATTACTAACTTAAATTAAAGTATTAACTTTTGTTTTACAGGATTGGTCACTCATTGATCTTAGAATTTTTGTAAAACTTCCTTGGCTCTTGTAGTGCGGCTAAAATCTGTATGCATCAATTATTATGGTTATGGACATTGGATGTGCTAATTGCAGATGAAGTTCCTATATTCCGTAAGGTAGTCAAAGGAATATCATCCCGCAAGCTGCAGCCAGAATGCTGCAAACTAAGAGTTGGAGGGCCCTTCTGCGGTCGTCACGTGTCCATGTTTGGGCATTTGATGTTTATCCGATCTTATAAGGTCTGCTAACATGAGAGGGCAATGGTTTCAAAGTCAGACCGGAGATTGCATCGGTCAAATTATTTGGTCACTGTTCCTGTCGGACTGAATTGAAAAAATGGATTGATTCGAATCCTATTATATATATACATAATATTGCAATATGTTATATATATATATATAAGTTAATAAGCAAAACGATAAGAAAATAAAAGCAAATTTAAAATAAATACACATTCCATCAATAACTAATAAGTGCACACACTCAATATAAATTTTAACTAAATAGACAAATAATTAAATAAAAGTAGTCAAATGTACTATAATTTTATAAAAACTTAATCCTAGTTTATTTTCATTCGCATATATTTAGGAAGGAAAAACAAAGGGAAAAAAGATATTACCTTTTGAGATTCGGAAAGAAGTTGAATTCGATTTTAGTTTTGAGATTTGGGAAGAAGTTGAATTGAGGGTTTAAGGTTGAGAATTGAGAAAGATGAGAAAATTGCAATTGATTTATGGGCAAACTCTATTCTCGTTTCCCCTCCTTTTTTGTCGATTTTCAGCTTCTTTTTTAATTATATTTTTGATCCTACACGATAGAGAGTGTTGCACTTTTGATTGCACAATTTATCAGCTTACCATGTTTGGTCTTATAGGATAAAAAATTGTGGCTTTTTTATCCTACAAGATAAGAATTGTGTACCTAAGATTAAACCAAAATGCTATAACTTTTTATTTTAAAGGACTAAATGAACTGAGCTGTAAATTGTGGGACTAAAAGTGCAATTTTTTTCATTGTTTTATTACAAAGAAAAAGAAATTCTTTGAAGACTTTGATTGCCTGATTGCCTAGAATCAAGTTAATAGGCAGGAAAAACAGATCAAACTTTTCGAGAAAACTTAAAAAAAAAACAAAAAAAATACTTTTTTGGTAAGTGTTAATATGGAGGGCTTGTCAAAAGTTTGAAATATTTCCAAATTGATTCTGTACGTATATTTACATTTAAAATAAATTCCGTTTCTAATTTTTAATAATTATATCTGAAAATGAACAAATTATATGTATACCATTCCAATTTCTCATTTACTCAAGAAATCCTGACAAAGACAGTATTAAATTCCAACATATATACACTACTAATTAATTTTAGCCTAATTTAATAAAATACCATAACTTTCCATGTCATGTATATATATGGGGAAAAATGCAGCGCATCCCTGTGATATGGATAATATGCATGATACCTCATGTGATATAAAAAATACTAAATTATCTCTCTATGAAAATTGTATTGTAGCAGCTAGACCCCTGCGAGTAGGGGTGGCAGATGAGTCGAGCACGCGAGCCGGCTCGATTTTGAAGAGCTCGAGGTCAATTGTTTCTGTTCATAAACTCGTGAGCTTTTTCTATTTTTTTTATTTTTTATATATATTTTTATTTTTGAATTTTTTATATATATAATTTATATTTAATATTTAATTAATTTTATAATCAAAATTGACCATATATTATAATTATTAATCAATATCATATATTTTATTTTGAATAATAATAAATTATGGTACTTTTATTTATACATTTAATCTTTATACAAAAATAAATTTAATCAACAACTTAGTACATTATAATATTTTTTATAAATAAAATTATTATTTAATATGACATATATAAACTTTATGTTATATTTTAATATATATTTGTATTACGTTATACTTTTTTTAAATTGATATGTAATTCACTTATGATGTTTTTATCTATTTTTGAGTTTTATATTTATATCAGGATACATACTATGCATTCTATTTTATTATTTATAAATTTATGTCAAAATTTAGTGATTCCTATGAATTAATCTAAAAATAATGATAATGATAATAATAGTGATGGTTGAACAATTTTAATTATTATTTTATTATATATATAATGAGATAAAAAAACTTAATCAACAATTATGAGATCTTACCAAATTTAAATATATATATATATATATATATAAGACCGTGTCCATTAGATCATATAAGACAGTCTGATTTAAAATTACATGGCTTGATTCTCAATACACCGACTTGAATGATTATTCTTATGTTCACAGTACGATATCTTGACATCCGTATATTTAATAAGTTTAAAACTTTACTAAATGTATTTTTCTGTAAATTTGATCATATCTAACGGTCGGACCTGAATTTTGATGGTCCGAATGTTGTTTAATAATGTAAATGATAGTTACATCAATGTAATACTAACATTTATAAATATATAAATTTACTGCACATTGTGAACATATATTAATCTCAACTATAAAATATTTTTATGTATTTCAATTGTATTATTTCAGATAATTGATACTTTTCTATAATTTTAAGCTGTTCAATATGATTTTTTTTGTACATTTTACTAATTATATTACTACTAAACTAATCAGTAGTTTATATTTATAACAATAAATTAAAATTTCATATTATATTTTGGTATATTTATAATATAGTATACATCATACAATCTATTTTATTACTTATAAATTTATGTAAAAAATTAGTGCTTTTCTATTATTTAATCTAATAATAATAATAATATAGTATTCATTATATAATCTATTTTATTACTTATAAATTTATGTAAAAAAAAATTGGTGATTCCCATAATTTAATATAATAATAATAAACAAAAAAACAAAAACACACCAAAAAAACAAGAAATCAGCTTGAGCTTGAAATCAGCATAGAGGATACGAGTTCGATCTCGAGCTCGAGCTCAAGCTCGCCAAAAAAGGTCGAGCTCAAGCTCGCCAAAAAAGGTCGAGCTCGACTTGAGCTGGACTCTTTTACACTCCTACCTGCGAGTCCAATGTGTGGTGCACGCGCTAATGTTGCGGCTGGGGGGCCATATTTATGTTATTTTCTGACAATTCTGCCCCTCCTTCATCAAATGAAAGAGGTTAAAAGAAAACTACCCCCTGTGTTAGTGATAAAGAGCAAATTATCCCCCCCCCCCTGCATTTTTTCCCAAATAAAAGTGCAGCAGCTTGCTCATCTGTTATTGCAATTTCTCCTTCTTCCCATTGTTTCTCATGATTTTTTTTTCCAAAAATAGAGAAAATGTCAAGGTCATCTTCTTCATTTTGAAAAAGCAAATCAAGACAAAACACACAATTACTAGATCTGAGATTTCCAACTACGCCTTTATGTGGGTGCAATTTGAAGGCCGAAATTAGAGTAGTGGAGTCACAAACTAAACCCTCGAAAGGTAAGTTATATTATTGTTGCAAATATCAAGTTTGTAGATTTTTTCGTTGGTTGGAGCCTGAAAGAGCTACATGGGTACCTAGTGGGTTTCTTCTAAAATTTCATGTTGAAGTACACAGTGGTGAAGAATTATTCTGTGGCTTTGATGAACACTGCGATTCGAACGATGGTGAGGTAGTAGTGTCAAACTTGCAGACTAGTGGATCTATTAGTGTTAACATTAAAGAAAAAACATTTGCTAAAAATGTCAGTTTTTGGATTGGTGTTAGCAGTGTTCTTTTTGTGTTAGTGTTAGTTTTGTTGTTAAAATGAAAGAAATATAAACTAAATTTGTAAAACTCTAATGTTTAAGTATTTTAACTTTTTTGGCATTTTTGTGACTGGATTCCTGATGCTTAAATTTCAGAAATAGAAGCTAAAAATATACAAGAAAAATAAACACAAACACTAAACAAAATTGACAAAAATATAAAATTGGGTTTCATTAGAAATGACTGAAACCTGATATTGTTTTTACTGCTACATTACAAAAGGAACGTTGAGTGCCATATTATAGACAAGTTTTTGTCACATTTACAAAAGGAACGGGCCATTTATCCCCCCCCCCCCCAAAAAAAGTCATTTACGAGATAAAGATGCAGTCTAAACTACTGTTGTTGTCTTCTCTTGTCTTTCCTTTATCTTGTCTAAAACTTGTGAAATAGTTGGCCTCTTATTGTATCTCCTAGTTGTAGGTACTGAAGAAGTTGCTGGAGTATCATTCCCCAACAAGGATGCATTTCTGGGGCATTGATAGCCTACTTGGTGTTGCATTAAATTTGGATTTAGAAAAATATTTGCTGCAACTGGGTTAGATTAATAATATTTTAATAAAGAAGAACATACCTAGGTTGCAAAGCTTGGTGCAGGTGCAGGTGGTTGTACTACATTTCTGCTTTTTCTCTTTCCTTTTGCTGCAGCCTTCAAATTGTGATCAGAATTGAGTTTAAAAAAAAGATGAAGGGATAAAACAGAAAGAGCATAATTCAGTAAACATGCTTGATGTTACCACTTGGTTGCTCCTGGCTTAAAGAGGGGGGACTTGAGATCCATGTGGGATTTCTTCAGGAACAACAACATCTGCCTGCAAAAACTTGTTACATAACAGATTAAAATTATTATATGATATATTAAAAAATTGACACAAACCTTGAATAACTTTGACTTTGGATGTATGTTATTCTTGCAATTGCCTTTGTTGTGGCCTATTTGAAGGCATTTACTACAGGTATGCGTCCATCCTTTTCGGATGTGATTGACTGCAGCTCATTAAGGCCCTTGCTCCTAAGTTTCTTAGGTCTGCCCCTTTTCTTTTTAATCTTAGGAGATTTAAAGGGTTGAAAACTGATTTTTACGTAATCTTGTGTCCCAGGAACAACATGTATCATGTCATTATACATTTTGAGGTAAACTGTCTTCTTATAAAAATCATCCAGATAATAATCTATTCTAGCCCTTTTTGAAATAATTGCTGAACAAGCATGACAACATAGGTATCCTGTTAAATGAAACATGCCACAACTGCATGTTTTCTTCTCTAAAAGTCAACCACATACTTATTCAAGAAGTGGTCAATTTCGTACTCTCCACCACCACACCACCTAATGAAACAGTTTCTTGCAGCTATTTGTTTCTTGTTTATCTTCTTTAGGATGTTAGGACAAATTGATCCTCCATACTTCTCCATTACCTCTCTTTTCAATTGCAACCTAGACATGAATCTTGTTCTAATCCACTCAAACATATGTATAATTAGTTTGTCCGCTGCCTCAAGTATGTAATTGTTAAAGCTTTTACATAAGTTATTCACCAAAATATCGTATTTGCTATGAACTGGAAAATGCGATCTTGCCCAATGTTGGATTTATCTTTCTTAGCCATTCAGAAGCTGTTTCCACATCAACTTTTATTTGTGGATCAAGTTCTTCAATCTTTTTCATAAAACCCTCAAATTCCCTTATGTTTGCAGTTGAGGTTGCTTTCCAAAAGTTTTTTTTCAGTTCAAAAGATTTGAATTTCACTTTGAAATTTTCATACATGTGTCTCAAATAGAATCTATGTTCAGCATCTGGCACTAAATCTTTTAAGGTCTCAACAAGACCTTTCTATCTATCAGAAATAAAAGAGTATTTAGTGGTGTCCATCCCCCCTATTTAATCCAAAATATCACTCACAAACCAATTCCAAGTGTCCCTGTTTTCTACCTGGGTTACAACAATTGCAATTGGGAACATATTATCATTTTCATCCCTTCCCACAGCTACAAGCAATTGACCCCCATAAATTGTTTTCAAGAAACAGCCATCAAGGCCTATGATTGGCCTACACCCTTCCATAAAGCCTTTCTTTAATACATTCTGTCAAATACTGGGGGATCAAAATTTTTCAGTTTTTTAAGTATGAGCTTAGACCCTGGATTACAATTTCTGACAGTTTCACAATAATCCCACAATAGTTTGTATTGCTTTGCATCATCTCCCCTGATTCCCTCTAAAGCTTCTTTTTTGGCCCTCATCACCTTAAATCTACTCACATCCACATTGCATTTTGAGAGAATTTTATTTTTCAGTTGCTGAATAGGAATTGTTGGATTATCTCTTATTGCATTTTCAATTCTTTTTGCAAGATAGGATGCATTGGCAAGCCTATTTTCATATGTTCTTGCATATGTATGCTTGTCCTTTATTATTTTAATTTGGAATGTAGGTCCACCTTGTATTGGTGAGGCATGGATCCTCCATTCACAACCCTCCATTTTACATTTTTCAATCACTCTTACAGCTTTATTTTTTAAAAACTCAATATCTACCCCATTCCGTATGCACCAGTCCCTCAAAGCCACCCTAAATTGTGCAGCATTTTGGAATTTCATTCCAACTACCAAATTTACATTTTTCATCGAATTAGATTCTTTAGAAACAGGGTGCTTTTCATTTTCAGATTCATCACTACCTTGCAAGCTAACCAAATCATCCTCATTTCCATCATCACTAGCCCATTCATTTTCTCCAACTTCAGTTTCAACTCTTTCAGGCAATTTTTTTCTATTTTTGTCTTTCATCACTCTTTTCAATTTTTTCATTAAGTCTTTTTTACTTAGATTTTTTTACAGGAACAACGTCATATTCACATTCAATGTCTTCCAAAACCACACTAGGGGCCTCACTATCACTCCCGTCACTACCTTGCACATAGTAATCAGATGAATCATCAAATTCCAATGAGGGCGCATTCAAAAATCTTTCATACATCTTTCTTCTTCCCTTTTCAGTCATCTTTTCAGAATAGTTTTGAACTGTAATTTCAGTGAAATTCTTAGTTGGATTTTCAACATTTTTAGTTATTGGACCATCAGTGAAATTTTCAGTAGTTGGAACCTTAACATTTTCAGTTATTAGAACATCAGTGAAATTTGGTTTATTTTCAAGTGGTTTTGGTTCATTTTCTTGAACTGAAATGAAATTCCAATCCTCACTTTGATTTTCAGCATTTTCAGTTATTGGAACATCAACCCCCCAACGCCACACCCCCCTGCCCCTCACAGGATTTATGAGCTTACCATATTTGGTCCCATAAGATAAAAAATTGTGGCATTTTTATCCCATAAGATAAGAATTGTATACCTAAGGGTCAACCAAAATGCTATAATTTTTATCTTAGGGGACTAAACGTGTTGAGCACGTAAATTGTGGGATCAAAAGTAAAATACCCCTTATGGTAAGGAATTAAAAGTGCAATTTTTTCCAATGTTCTATTACGAAGAAAAAGAAATTCTTTGAAGACTTTAATTAACAAGAATCAAATACAAATTAATAGGCCGTAAAAACAGATCAAACTTTTCAAAGAAAATAAATAATACTTTTTTGGTAAGTGTTAATATGGAGGGCTAGTCAAAAGTTTGAAATATTTCTAAATTGACTCTGACGTATATTTACATTTAAATAAGTTCCGTTTCTAATTTTTAATAATCATATCTGAAAATGAACAAATTATATGTATACCATTCAAATTTCTCATTTACTCAAGAAATCCTGACAAAAACAGTATTAGATTCCAACATCTATACACTACTAATTGATTTTAGCCTAATTTAATAAAATACCATAACTTTCCAAAAACATTTTTGTAAAATTCAAACAACATTTTGTTTGAAGCATTACATATATCTGAATTCATCAATTTCAAAGCTATATACAATACAATTTTAATATATAAAATGGCCATCATCTTCAGGAAGAATGCCCTGTTCATGGTCTTGCTGCTTATAAGTACATCTGTTTCAGGTATAATATCCATTTTTGTTGCTATAAGAAATATGATTTTCGATTATTAGCCATTGTTTTCGTAATTGAGGTCAAAATATTAACTATATATAGTTAAAATAACGACAACTATTGATTAATTATAGTAAATGTTTAAATTTTTGCATTAATTTTGTATTATTATGGTTATTAATTTTGAACTTTAAGTCGTGATTATTTATGATGTATCACAAAAAATCATTTTCTTTTGTTTCAGGTGCCGTATACGCAGACGACAAAATGGTGGGCGGCGGAGCAGTGAGTGCTGTCCGGCGTCCTCCTCCAACGTATGAATGCACTAGTATTTTGGGCATCTGCGGGAGGGGTCTCACAGAAGAGCGATGCCAACAATTGTGCTTCAATTACTTCAGCGGGGCTAATCCATACCCTTATTGCGATCAACCTTCTAGAACTAGTGAAACCTTTTGTTATTGTAGACATAATTGCTTATGATCACGTTAATAGTTTTGCTACAATATATTGTTTCTCGTAAACTATATAAATATATATATTTGGCAAAGTGTATTGGAAATTTCGAATATCTATACATCTCTTTTAGTACCTAATATTACTGATTAAGGGATAATTACACTGTTTTTCGTAAAACTTTATGTGATTTGAGAAAATTACACCAAGCGATGTTTAATTCTAGCCAAGAATTATTTTTATCTGTCAGTAAAATTCACAAAATTCACCCACATCAACAAAAAGTTGGATAAAAATCGATATATACTCCCAATTGATTTATTTAGATAGAGGTCAAACAAGTTTTTTATGATTAAACAACTCTTTTAAGTGTGAAGATCCATTTGTTAGGCGGAAAAAAAAATATATTTTTTAAAATTATAGGAGATTTACGTATAATTATCATCACACTTGCACCTCTTAATTAATCCTATTTAACTTTTAATCATGAATATCCATATTATTACCTTTTTACTGTTTTTTGTTGTTTTACATGTTAAGATTGATTGCAATTTTTTAGTATAGTATTGGGAGAGCAAGAATGTCCATTTTTATTACTCCTAGATACTTAATTCTATTTTAATTTTTATTATGAAAAATATTATATAATAATGTAGATTGTTTCACATACATAAAATCGAAAGCTTGAAATATATATATAGAGAAAGAGAGGGAAAAAAATGATTTTTGTCATTTATCATTAGCCATTTAATTTTGGTCCTCTAAGATCATTATCATATATATATTTTTTTAAGTAAGAGCGATAAATTACTATTAATTAAATTTCATTCATTACAATTATTCTTATAAGATATCAATACTAACAAAAATTATTAGAAATATCGTATTCTGATCAATAATATAAACACGTACTATTAAGTAGAAATAATACACCTACTATTCAGCAGATACAATATCTCACGCATATGGTTGGTTCGAACCTATGACCTCTAAGATCATTATCATATTTTGACCATCAATTTACAAATTTTAAAAATTTCATTTGATTTAGGATTTTACAGCCAATTTTTCTCCATTAATTTCGAAATTCACCGGAAATTGTACATGTATTGTGGCTGAATCCTTTTCTAACTTAGGGATTTTGGACTTAGTAAATGTTCGAACCAATAAAATCACTCCAGCACTACCACCGACGGAGGAAAATACAGGTTCCAATGATCCTCCATAGGATCATCCAATGAGGAAAAGTATAGATTTCCACACCAACTAACCGCCTTGTAGGCGTAGTTCTTAAGTAATCCCACGCTCAAACCCTATAACCCAAAAGTATAGAGTCAGGCTACGTTCTAACCCCTAGTGCTGGTATATGAGTCTATCCCTCTAACCTGGAGCTATCGTATCCCCGAAAGAGGAAGTGAAGTTACAAGACGGCGGATGGTTAGGTGCTTCGGTTCGCTGTGGGGAGGGAATGGATGGAAGAACTTCCGGAAGCGGTAAGTAGAAGGCAAGGTAAATAAAAAAAGAAGAGCTAAGCGGCTTCGACCACTATTGCTAGGAGGGGCTTTGCAGGCTTGTACTTTCTATCAATAGATGGGCTAGCAGAAGCAGGAGAGCTCAAGGGGTTCCTTAGATGCATTTACAGGCGTTTTGTGGGATCCAGACTTAAAGAAAATTCAGGTAGAATTCCAAGGAAAGCGCTTGAACATACACTTTGGGCAAGGACCATGGTCTAGCCCTTGCAAACATACGATACCATACTCAACCTGGATGTTATCGACTTACGAAACATCGAGAAGCTGATAGATGAGTGGATTGCAGCCATAAACATAACGAGAAAAACCTTAGAACTTCACAAAGAAAATTTCAGAAAACTAGTGGAGTTGAGCTTGGAGGGTTTTGTGAAGATAGAATGGGACGACACCCGAGAAGATACCAAAGCCAGTATTCTTGCTGGAGTAACAAAAGGCGCAATAGCAGATCGGCTAGGTATACTTATCAAAATACACTTCATTGAAGATGGATATTTCAAAGGAAGTAGAACATAAAAGACTGGAGAGTATGCAAAAGCTCTTTTTGGCCTTGAATTAAGGGTATTTGCGCAGTAGATGAATAGATCTAATGGTTCGCAAATATTTCTTTCAGAGTGCAGTAGCAATAGAAGTAGCAGCTCCAATGTTCTTTCCAAAGATCTGCAGTCAATGGAGAGAAATGTTGATCCAGTCATATAAAGTACCCAAAGAACAGTTGGATTTAGTTGGAAGGAGAATGCATTTTTTTAAAGATAAACTAAAAATTAGTGTTATCAAGCATCTATCCAAAAAACATGAAGAGACTGAGAAGTAAGATAAAATGAATCCTTCTCTATTGTGATAACGATGATTTTCCTACTATTATAACATATCAAGCGAACTAAGAAAGAGGAAGAAATAGAGTAGTGACTCCTACCCCAGGAGTTCTAGATGAACCTCTTTTGGAAAGTGAACATTGTGGTCCAAATCTAAGGCCAGAACGTACAATAATGGACAAAAGGTAGGACTAACAAGGGTTTCATCTTAGGAATCTAGACAAACAGATGCACAATCCACAGGAAGAACCTCTACAAGGAGAACTTTTAGATGAACCCATACCCAAGGCAATGAAAGTTTTAAAGGTTGCAACTACTGGGCCTGCGGAGAAAAAGGACATATATCTCCAAACTACCCGCAAAAATATGGTGAATTATGAAATTTGAAGCAACGATGACATCCTAGATGCATTCTACTATGGCAATCTTGTATCCATTTACCGATTTGAGGACTTACCTTCAAAAGAAAGCGTATATGAGGAGGAAATAGAGACAGATTTAGATGGATTTTCAACTGAGTTAGAATAACCACAACGAGGGAGATAGGCTTCAAACCACTAAAGCCTGTCGGGATTTTTTTAAGGATGATGGTGTCAAACAAAACAATGAAAAGAATCGCGTCAAGAGCATATCAATCTTGGACTCCTCGAGCCTGGAGTATCTGTTTACAGTAGCCCTAGTTTTTTGGTAAGAAATCATGATGAGATAAAAAGAGGTAAACCTAAGTTGGTAACTAACTATCAAGGTATTAATAAAATATTAGAACTTGATGGTTATTACATTCCTAGTAGCGAGTACTTGATTGATTACATTAAAGGTTCAAAAGTATTTTCTAAATTCAATTGCAAATATGATTTTTATCAGATTAAGATCGAGAGTGGATAAAAGAAATTTATTGCATTTTTCACACCACAGGGATAATATATCCAGAATGTTCTACCTATGGAATTAGCTAATGAACCCCATATATTCCAAAGAAAAATGGATCATCTTTTTAAAGATCATTTTGAGTTCATGTTTGTTTACATTGACGATATATTGATTGCATGCAAAATTATAAAAGATCATATTAAACATCTTGAAACAGTTTCTAATGCAAGCTATAAAGATGGATTAGTGCTTTATGAAAAGAAAGCTACAGTAGTTGCGAATAAAATTGAATTTTTAGGAATTATTATTAACAAGATAGGTATTGAGTTGTAGGATCATATTGTAGAGAAAATCCGTAAGTTTCCAAACGTTCTTCAAGGATAAGAAGCATTTACAAGCTTCTTGGGAGTTGTTAATTTTGCAGGTATCTTTATTAAGGTTATTGTAAATACAGAAAGGATTTATGATTACTCTTGAAGAAAACAGAAAGCTCAATCTGGAAATGGAAGGAAATCCATACTCAAAGGGTTCGTGAGCTGAAACAGGTTTGTTATAACCTGCTAAAGCTTGCCATACTACAGGACGAGGACGAATTGGTGGTCTACATAGACGCCAATGACTATAGATGGGCAACAGTGCTCATGACTACAGGAGAACAACCTTGTAAATATATTTGAGGGTTGTTCAGAACAACAAGTTCAAGTTTGACACATTAACAAGAAGGAGTTTTGCAGTTTGGAATGTTTTTCTGAAATGGCCTTTACTTGTACTTGCTAAATAATTCATGTTAAAAGTTGATAATACTGATTTTAAGGCTTTCTTGAAAATAAATTAGAATCTAAGATTGAGAAGGCTCGTATTATCAGATGGCAAGATGAATGCCAATATTATTGTTATAATATTTTTGTTATAAAGTCTCACGAGAATGCTCTTGCAGATTTTCTGAAAAGAGATGGAGGCATTTGAAGCAAACTCCATCATGTTGAGGCTCGGGCACCTCGGAGAAAACCTTGAGGAGCTTGATAAGAAGTTTGGACAGTTAGTGGTGAATGCCCAAATAGCCAGATAAATATAAAGAGCTGATGTTAACATTGTCCCAATCATGATGAGAAGTACCATGGTGGCTTCAACTCGCTATGGAATGACCTACTAGAACCACTCGGATAAACGGAGTAATTCGAGAAAGGGGAGTATCCTATAGTTATAGTAAATTAATACATCATCTATACAAGAAACAGTTGCTTCTTAATCGTAAAATACTGGCCCAAATAGCTATATCAAATAGGAATTGTCTTTATATGATTTCCAACGAAATCAAAAAAGAAGTAGATTTGAAAGAATACACCGCAATAATTTAAATGGAGTTCCCCGGAGATTGAACTCCGGGAAGGTGGAGACCAATTTGAAAGATATCACCCTTGGAGATGACTTGCGAGTTGAGGGAGCATAACCCTAGACATGCACTTAGAGTACAAGACTCTAAACTGGTAGCATCCGAATCAAGTACCGATTGCATAAAGGTCATCAAAGACTCTGGTGAAATGCCTTAGGCCAATGAAAGGCACATCTAGGGCTAGTATTAACGAGTTGATATCTTCTACTTCTGCTTGGTAGGTATACCAGCTAATGTGGGAAAAATTAATTTCTGGCAAAGGAGTAAATCCAAGCAAGACCATAATTGGAACATCTGAGTACAACAGAATCTAGATGTTAGTAGGGTCCAAATCAGAATATGATCGAGAATGGTATAATTTTGGAGTCCTGGCTTCAGTTCATACTAGGTCACAAAGTTTTCCAAAAATTTCAGAGCTCCCAGAATGGATTAGTGGGGCAGTTTATGACTCCTGGCAAAATAACAAACACTTGAAAAGAGGAGATATTCTAGAGTTAAAATTCGTATCAGCAGCTCCAAAAACAGCGGGGAAGGGGTCTCATCCAACATTCCAATTTATCAAGCTGTGGAGTTTGTAGCTTTTAATAAAATTAAAGCTGCCTGAGGAGAAGCTTTTTTGGTATCAACTACTGGTGAAGATGATATCTCTACCAATAGAGCTTGGGGGTTATAGATATGTCTCATTGAGATTGACAAAGTTAAGTATCCATTTACAATTTTTTCAAACAAAGTGAATGGATCATTCCTATAAAACTCCATGACAAGAAAAAGTACTAAGTTCTTAGAAAGCTTATTTGCAAAAAAGAGGATGTTGATTTGAGAAAATAAGCTACCAACTACCGAAGCAACTAGGATGAACACGTGCAACATACTGTATGTTTGCCAATGATATAACCATGTATGCCCTTGCTGCGAGAAACCAGAAAAGCCCCTATTCGGGGTGAAAATTCGGGTCACCTAAAAGGAAATCGAACCGAATCAGGACAAGTGTAAGTGAAATAATTTTTAAAAAATGAAGTAAAAGTTGAAGAATGTAAAAACTAAAAAATAAGACTATTGGTAGAAAAAAACAAAAGGGCGCGGTAGTAAAAAAACAGAAAAACTAGCTAGCAATTACGTGGCTGACAAGCAATGATGAACGTAATGACGTCATCGAAAAACAAGTTTGGATTTCGAGTTTGAAGTCTGCTGATGCCTATAAATAAGGAAGCAATGAAGCATATGGGAATCGTTAGAAATCTTTCTCCAACTCTTCAAAGCATTAGTTTTAAAAGTCTTCAAAAGCTTTGTAGTTTTAAATTCTCTATTTTTATATGGGCTTCCCCAACAAGTATAGTTCTCTTTATGAAAGGCTAAACAGTTGTCTTCACTTATAGAGGAAGAAGTATTTTTGTAATATTTCAAATTTTTTTCAATAAAGAAATGCTTCTGTTCCACAAAATTTTATTAAGTCTCTATTTTCGAGTAGCTTCTACGTCCTAAGGTAGGAAACGAAATAGGACTGTGTTGTTTTGTTGTAGAAGGACCCTAGAGCCTGTGAGCCATCAACTACGGTTGTGTGGTTGGAGGAAGTCGTAAAACTAAGAGCTTGGAATACCCGTGAGCAAGGCAGTCAGAATAAGGTACGGGGTTATGGAAACTTAGTTTTATTTTGTAAGCATGTTGGGCCGTTTTGATCATGAAAATGGATTATTAAAATGAAAGGGTAAAAGGGCCATAAATAGGCCGAAGGACTAGATTTACGCAAAATTGAAAGATAATAGACTAAAATTAATATTGCCAAAGTTAGTGGACCAAAATTAAACCGAGACAAAGTTAGTGGACTAAAGTATTCTTTTTCCCATATTATTTTAGTAAATAAAAAATTTTAAAATCTATTTAATAAAAATATTTATCAAATAAGAATAAGCATGTTTAATAAAAACTATTCATCAAAATGAGTATTTTTCATTTATTCTAAACTATTCAGTTTAAATAAATAAAAATTACTATAGAGATTGTTTACCCGATTGTTGACTTTGATGTAGTAGTTTCTTAGTGTTGTTCTTATATTTTCTTTGACAATTACATATGGTATTATCAACGAGAAGCAGAAAAATTATATATATAAATATATATAGGTAATAGAGAAAATAAAAATAAAAAGTGTATTTTTTTTTTTATCTTTTTGGTCTTATACTTTAACTTTTCTGACCCAATTTTGATGGAAACAAAAGTGGACTCTGGGGGCGTTTTATATACATCGAGCTTTACTTCACCTCTATCTCTTCCCTCTTACCAAACACCAAATTATCTTCTATACATTTATTTTTACTTCCACTTCTCTTATACTCTTATTTTTCACTCGAACCAAACATACTCTTAGGGAAAGGAGGGTAGAGGCCATAGAGGAAATAAAAATAATTTTCCTAGGGCTGAAAGACCAAGAAAGTACGACAAAAATAGGCACTGGCGAGACCCCCCCCCCCCCCATTGAGGAGAACTTGCACCAATTTTCATGAAGTGTTCCCATGGAGTATGGTAGACCTCCATGGATCTTGGTTGTTGTTATCACTCACCACCATAATGTGAACTCCGACTTAAAACTCGTTAAATAGAAGAGAAAGATATTCAGAGAGGAAACACATAATATAGCAAAAAATGAATAATTTAATTATAAAAAGAATATTATTTCTAAAAGTGTATTTTTACAAAATAAAAAAAAATCCTAAGATAAATTATTATCCCCAACGACCGCGTGTTCGTCGTCGTCGTTGTCGCAGTCGGGTGCTGAGGGATCAGCTGGAGGCTCAGGTGCTAGATGATCGTGCTAGTTGGGATTGATGTTTCTAATATAGTGCTCGAGGGCCAATATCCGATCATCTAGGCCGGGGCGCTGCGGCTGTGGTAGCAAGGGTGATGGAGCAGTGGAACAGTTGGCTTCTGATACTCTAGCAATCGAGTGGTGGGCCTCAAAGCCGAGATCGAATACTCGGCCCCTCCTTCGGCGATCCGACGCTGATATCCAGACTTGCTGCTTGTTTGGGGCCATGCAGCCTTTAGACAATAATGGAGGCGCTTCATTGCTGTTGTGTTGTCTCTAGCGTTCCTCCATCATCCGCAAGAACATCTCCCCCGAAAAAGTTAAATAATTAGATTAAAAAAATAATTTGAAATTAAAAGAATAAATTACGTAATTTTTTGTAATTACTTACCGCGACCTCATTCGCCTCAGACCGCTGCACTAGCCGTCCTCCTTCTTCTTGTAGACCTACCCAAAGACCCCCATCTGAGCGATGGGGCATCTGAGTCGTGTCTCCTATTTAAGAATTATTTTAGAAAATGATTAAAAATATAAAAAATTAAATAAAATTACTAATATGCGTTAAAATACTTACCATCTTGCACTTGTGCGCCCCAACAGATGACGACCCCTTGTAGTGGTCGGTCATAGCTGCTTCCAGGTTGGCTGCCTCATTGACCTTATTTTTGATTGATTGTGCTTGGAATTCTGGGCTTAATCGGAACTCCAGGAGCTGGCATCAGATCTCCAAGGCCAACCACAATGGTTGGGCCAACTGGTTCTAGGGTCAGCGAATTGCTTCCGTAGGAACATGCCCGCACAACTTAAAGAGTTTGAACATTGACTTGATGTCACAGTCCCACCAGTATGATATCTGCAAATTTGATAAATAAAAAAATATAAATATTACATAAAATTAAATAATATTATCATTAACTTCAGTTTTTGGAACCAGAATAAGTGGTGTTGCTATGAGTTTTGTGATATGTTGGTCAAAGGATGTGGATAATGTCCTTTGACTGCAGCGTTGATAATAAAAAATTATAACATAAAAAATCTCAATTGGGCCTAAAAATAATAATTAGATTTTAAAATTAATTCAAAAATAAAAAATTATATCATCATTGAATAAATTTGTGTACGTATCTCGCATCCCAGAGGCTGATGTAATGCCTCTGGGCCACTGTGGAAAGTAGTGGCGCTGGTGGTGGTGCATCCCACGCTGGGCCAGGGCCTGTGAACTAATGGGTCCCACTATATCTAACCCCACTGCGGGGGAGTCTTCAGGAATCGGCATGGCCTAGGACACTCCCTCTAAGGATTGGAGGTGGGGGGACTGGAGGTGCATCCATTGGCTTATCCCAGGGAGGATCACGATACCGGCCACGATATTGTCCCGTGGTGGCTAAGCACCAATCTTCATTATCGACAATTTAAAAGATTATTAACATTAAAAACACATAATTGTTTCTATTATTGATAAAATTATAATTTTTTTTTTGTAGAATTCCTTATATTTGCATTAAAGTTCAAAATTTATCATAAAAATTGTATTAAGGTCCTAATTTTTTCCTTAAAACATATATAAAAATTTCATTAAATTCTATTCTTTTCCTAAAATTGGCATTCATTAAGGTCCATTAATTAATTTTCTAAAAATTACATTTAATTAGACAAAGAGAGTTACAATAATTGTAAGGTCGTCACATCGTTATAAATTATACAGTGTATGGAAGCCATTACAAACGGTAATACAAAGTATGGATACGATGTCGTTTTGTTCAATGCCGTTACAAAAGCCATTATAAAGAGTGTTCCAAATAATTAATTATTTTTAATGAAATGCCATTTTCAACGATTTAATGCTGTAGAAATGTATCATTGTAGTGGAACAATATAACTAAAATACATTAAAAAAGAAAAAAAAATATTTGAGATTGATACATGTACGCAGTATGCAATAAATTTGTATATCCATAAATGTTAATATTACATTGATATAACTATTATGCTACTGTGTTGAACTGCATGGGTTAATCGGGCTGGCCAAAATTAAGATCAAACTATCAAATATGATCACATTTATAAAAGAATCTATTCGGCCAAGTTGTAGCCTTATTTGGTGTATGGATTTCGATGTATCGTTCCTCGAACAATGATAAATATTTAAGATGGTGAATTTTTAAATTAGACCATGTGATTTAAGATCATACCGTCAGATATGATTTAATGACACATAATTGTATCTATCAGAATTTGGTATGAATCGGGTGTTCGGATGTAAAGATATCGTATTTTTTCATCTGAATTTTTGAGATAGTTCATTTTTGGTAACTGCTTTTGTAACAACTGGTAAATTTAGAATTGTAACGGTCTTTCAAGCAATCTTTGTAAAGGCCAACCGAAATTAAAATTCCTACCTTCATTTTATTTTGATTTAAAAAATTTTAGTTTGTAACTATATTTGTAATGGTTGTTTGTGTTTTGGCTGTTACAAAATTTTATTTCTCGCCAGGCACCCAAAGTTGGCTTTCTTACATTGTAACGAACTTTGTAATGATTTTTGAATTAAATTGGCCGTTCCAAAAAGTAAATTTTAATTAAAAATTAAAAAATTTTATAATTTTTTTATTTTTAAACATTGCAAAATAAAAATATTTTATTAAGAAAATATACATTATGTAGCCTCATATTCGTCATCGTCAGTCTCGTTGTCCTCGAAGATGTCGTCATCATCCTTTTCATCTTTATTATTAGTTTGACCAGCTTGAGCGTGAAGTACCTGCACCCTGTTGGTGTACAATCAAAAGATCGACCACAATTTATAAACCGTTGGGATCACGTAGGTCATACGACTGATTATCCGTAGCAACTTCAGGGACTGGTACGACTTCTTCTGGCTGATATGCAATCTCCGTCCACTTGGACTCATCAACAACTATCCAAGCCTTACTTTCAAACAATCATTCAATCCGCTTTGTCTTTCTTCATACGTGGGTACTCAGTGTGGTACACTTGTACTGCTTGTTGTGAAAGTATGAATGACTCATCCTTTTGGTACACCTTTTTGAAATTTACATCAACGAGGTGATAGCGTGGGTGTACCTTTATGCTTCTTGCTGAATCAACCCAACGGCACTTGAACAGAAAGATGTGCAAGTTTGGAATAAGTAGGTATGTTAATTGAATGATCTATTCGATGATACCATAGAAGTCATTGTCCTTGTTTGTATACGATGAACTTTTGCCACACACCCCATAATTCATGGTTGACTTGTCGGTGTTGTGACGTTTCGTGTGGAAGTTGTACTCGTTAACAAAATAGCAAGGGATCGACATCACTTTTGCGCTTGGACCCCAATAATGGCACTTCAAGAGCTCATTGTTCGTGTAGTTTTAACTCTGGATGTACCTGCACATTCATATATTAATTAGATATTTTGAATTTGGAAACAACGTATTTTTAAAAATTAAAAAATAATGTATTAACTTACACATCGTTTGAACCAATTCTTGAACTTAGTTGATAAAAGTTGATCAATAATTAGGTCAGCCGAATGGTGATGCTGGTACAATTTGTTCAAGTATGATCTGTACATATATTAATTAGTTAAATTATATATATAGATGAATACACTAGTTAACATATATGGATATAAAAATAATAACTTACTCATAATATGGAGTGACTACTTCACAGTTGGTCAAAATGTATGTCTCGATGATGTGCCGTTCTAGTCCACTGAGCCATCTCTTATTCGAGACACCACTAGCTCGCCCATGGTAGTTGATAATAGAAACCTAGATTCCATCATTGCAACCATAGCTAGAAGGGAGTGTCAACGATATTTCAACTGCAGGACTAATGTCTGCAACCCAATCCAGAATCTGGTCTTCTGTCAGCCTTGGACATGCAACTTTATATTCAACAAGATTTTTCGTGAAGGCTTTCTTGTTCCTTCAGCAGGGATGGTGTGAGGGAGAAACTGTCTGTGGCAGTTAAGGAAGCACGCCTTTCTACCATGCTGCAAACAGAATACCCGTATGTTGTCCATACAAATCGGACAACCTATAACACCGGCGGTACTCCACGCAGACGCCATCCGATGGATGGGTAGGTCGTTCACAGTCCACATTAACACTGTCTACATGATGAATGCGTTGTCCGTGGCATTGTCGTACGTTCTAACACTCACATGCTACAACTGCAATATCTCTTCGATCAATGGTTCCAAGTTCACATCGATCAGATGCTTCTGATTAGAAAGGCCAGGCAACACCATCGTCAAAAAATGTACTCAGATCTGATGCATATACCAGGGGAGAGATTGTACAGTGTAATGATAACAGGTCAATATGAATAAGTACGATTGTACTGATCGTGCGATGCAAAATCGTCTGTGAAAAGACCCAGCCGAACATTACAAAGCTCTTCTCCAAAATCAGGATTCTTTTGGTAGAAATGCTTCATAGCTTCGGCATCGGACGGAAGACACATTGACACCTCCTCCATCTCTGATGTGTGGCATGACATGTCATGTGCTTGGCAATTGCCTTCTAAGAATACAACCTCTACAAACAGGGAGTAAGTAGCAGGTACCTGAGAACGACATATGTGGACTTCTTGCGGCGTGGGTCTCGCCCTCGGGTCAGCTTGTACCTAGCATCTCCACAAAACTTACAGCAGTCCAAATTGTGGTGGTTCTTCTAGTATAACATTCCGACATTCTTACATGCATTGATCTTCTCAATGGGTAAACTCAAATTCTTTATCAACTTCTTTGTGCTGTAGTAATCTCTCAGAAGGGTGTGACTCGGGGGCAATAGTTTATTAGCCTATTGGGATATTCGGTCATATCATCGCTCAGAAATATGGCAGTCCATCTTGATATCCACCAACTCAACAACAGATGCCAATTGAGATTGGGTGCAAACATTGCACAATGGTTAGTCGGTAGCATTCACTACATTATAAAAATGGCCTGCCAATCCTGACTCATAGTCATAGGGACCACCTCCATAATAATATGAACTATGACCGGCATCAACAAGTCAGGATCCCGTACCATCATCAGGCACACTATCGTGAGAAGAAGAAAAATAACTCGGCCAGGCTGCATAAAAAACCATCCTCTGTGCCCCAATCAATATGTTGCTCATCACCACAATGTGAATAATTACCCTCGACATGGGTAGTTGGGGTTTGCTCCTCCAGCACCGGAGGGACAGTCACAGCGTCAAAGTACTCCTGCACCCTATACCATGAGAAGGCCAATTATTAATATTTTGGCATAAACCCTCGCATACACAAGGGATAACTGACATCGTCGGGTGTTCTGAACTTTGTGGTTTTGCATTTTTGGAAAGGGCACCTAATTTTGTCTCCATCCATATATCCACGCCGACCCTTTGCCCTTTCTATAAAAGTTTTAAGCCCATTCTCAAAGTTCGGTGAAAGACTTGCTCTCCTTGGGAGGTTTTTATTATACATCTATCTCCTTTATTCTAAGGCCATGCGGTTATTACAAATTTCGCTTTTTTTTTGTAGTGCCATGCTGCTTCAGAACGACTTTCGAATCCGCGTGATGTTTGATGATGGCCTCCAAATGACCGACCTTTAGTGAGGGACTACAAAAACAAAAAAATCAAATCAACAAAAGTGATAAATAATACATAACGAGTAAGCAAAATCATGAATAACATACAGGGCCTTATTCTCATTTCCCCTCCTTTTTGTTGATTTTCAACCCCTTTTTTTTTAAAAAAAAAATAAGAATTAGTCAATCAGTTTTGACCAATTTTGGGAGGACCGATTTTGACCGATTCGCACCGGATCTATTGGAACCTATTTTCTACGTATGACCCATACTAGAAGCATGGCCGATTCTCGATTGGACCGAACGACCCAACCCCTTTGATCAGGGTCTTAGAAGACCGTAACCAAGTAAATTTCAAGGGTGATAAGTGTAACTAACCCAATATTTTAGAAAAATTTATACTTTTAGTCGCACACGATAGAGAGTGTTGCACTTTTTATCATACAATTTATAAGCTTACCACATTTGGTTTTATAAAATAAAAAATTGTGGCATTTTTTATCCTAAAGGTCAACTAAATTACTATAATTTTTTATCTTAATTAAAAGACTAAACGTGTTGAGCTCATAAATAATGGGACAAAAAGTGAAACATCCTTTATCGTAAGAGATTAAAAATGCAAATTTCCATAGTTTTATTACAAAGAAAAAGAAGTTCTTTGAAGACTTTAATTACCTAGAATCAAATAAAAATTAATAGGGAGGAAAAACAGATCAAACTTTTCAAAGAAAATAAAACATAAAACATAATACCTTTTTGGTAAGTGTTAATATGGAGGGCTTGTCAAAAGTTTGAAATATTTCCAAATTGACTCTGTACGTATATTTACATTTAAATAAATACCATTTCTAATTTTTAATAATCATATTTGAAAATGAACAAATTATATGTATACCGTTCCAATTTCTCATTTAGCCAAGAAATCCTGACAAAGACAGTATTAAATTCCTACATATATACACTACTAATTAATTTTGGCCTAATTTAATAAAATACCATAACTCTCCACGTCATATATATATATATATCCCAAAAACTTTTTGTAAAATTCAAACAACATTTTGTTTGAATCATTACATATATCTGAATTCATCAATTTCAAAGCTATATACGATACAATTATAATATATAAAATGGCGATCATCATCTGCAATAATGCCCTGTTCATGGTCTTGCTGCTTATAAGTACATCTGTTCCAGGTATAATATCCATTTTTGTTGCTATAAGAAATATGATTTTCGATTATTAGTCATTGTTTTTGTAATTGAGATCAAAATATTAGCTATATATAATTTAAATAACGATAAGTTTTGATTAATTATAGTAAAAATTTAAATTTTTACATTAATTTTGTACGACCATGTATCACAAAAAATTAATTTTTTTGGTAGTGTCTGCATGCATAAAATGAACTCATAGTACATAACTCTCTACATTATGTTTCAGGTGACGTATACGCAGACGACAAAATGGTGGGCGGCGGAGCAGTGAGTGCTGGCCAGCGTCCTCCTCCAACGTATGAATGCACTAGTATTTTGGGCATCTGCGGGAGGGGTCTCACAGAAGAGCGATGCAAACAATTGTGCTTCAATTACTTCAGCGGGGCTAATCCACAACCTTATTGCGATCAACCTTCTGGAAGTAGTGAAACTTTTTGTTATTGTAGACATAATTGCTTATGATCACGTTAATAATTTAGCTACAATATATTGTTTCTCGGAAACTATATATATATATATTTGCCAAAGTGTATTGGAAATTTCGAATATCTATACATCTTTTTTAGTACCAAATATTACTGATTAAGGGATAATTATACTGTTCTTCGTAAAATTTTATGTGATTTGAGAAAATTACACCAAGCAACGTTTAATTCTAGCCAAGAATTATATTCATCTGTCAGTAAAATTCACAAAATTCACCCACATCAACAAAAAGTTGAATAAAAATCGATATACACTCCGAATTGATTTATTTAGAATTATTAGAGGTCAAACAAGTTTTATGATCAAACAACTCTTGTAAGTGTGAAGATCCATTTGTTAGGCGGAAAAATATTATATTCTTTTAAAATTACAAAAGATTTACGTATAATTATCATCACACTTGCACCTCTTAGTTAATCCTATTTAACTTTTAATCATGAATATCCACATTATTAACTTTTTACTGTTTTTTGTTGTTGTACATGTTAAGATTGATTGTAACTTTTTAGTATAGTATTGGGATAGCAAGAATGTCCATTTTTATTACTCCTAGATACTTAATTCTATTTTAATTTTTATTATGAAAAATATTATATAATAATGTAGATTGTTTCACATACATAAAATCGAAAGCTTGAAATATATATATAGAGAGAGAGGGAAAAAAATTATTTTTGTCATTTATCATTAGCCATTTAATTTTGGTCATCTAAGATCATTATCATATATATGTTTTCTAAGTAAGAGCGATAAATTACTATTAATTAAAACTTATTGATTACAATTATTCTTATAAGATATTAATACTAACAAAAACTATTAGAAGTATCGTATTCTGATCAATAATATCAACACGTACTATTTAGTAGAAATAATATACCTACTATTTAGCAGATACAATATGTCACGCATACTGGGTTCGAACCTGTGACCTCTAAGGTCATTGTCATATTTTGACCATCAATTTACAAATTTTAAAAATTTCATTTGATTTAGGATTTTACAGCCAATTTATTGCCATTAAGTCGAAATTGACCGAAAATTGTGCATGTATTGCGGCTGAATCATTTTCTAACTTAGGGATTCTAGATTTAGTTAATGTTAAAACCAACAAAATCACTCCAGTACTACCATCGACGGAGGGAAGTACAGGTTCCAATGATCCTCCGATCATCTAATGAGGAATAGTATAGATTTCCACATCAATGCAACACTAATGTTTGTGGAATCTAGACTTAAAGAAAATGCAGGAAGAATTCCAATGAAAGCGCTTGAACATACACATTGGACAAGGACCATGGTCTAGCCCTTGCATCCATACGATCCCATACTTAACCTGGATGTTATCGACTTACGAGACATCGAGAAGCTGATAGATGAGTGGGTTGCAGCCATAAAGATAACGAGAAAAACCTTAGAACTCGACAAAGAAAACTTCATAAAACTAGTGGAGTTGAGCTTCGAGGGTTCTGTGAAGATAGGATGGGACGACACCCCAAAAGATACCAAAGCCAGTATTCTTGCTGAAGTAACAAAAGGCGCAATAGCAGATTGACTAGGAAGACTTATCAAAATAACTTCATTGAAGATGGATATTTTAGAGGAAGTAGAACAGAAAAGACTATAGAGTATGAAAAAGCTCTTTTTGGCCTTGAATTAAGGGGTATTTGCATAGCAGATGAATAGATCTATTGGTTCGCAAATATTTCTTTCAGAGTGGAGTAGCAATAGAAGTAGCAGGTCCAATGTTCTTTGCAAAGATCTGCAGTCAATGGAGAGAAATGTTGATCCAGTCATATAAAGTACCCGAAAGACAGTTGAATTTAGTTGCAAGGAGAATGCCTACTTTTTTTTAAGACAAATTGAATGATTGGTGTTATCAAGCATCCATGCAAAAAAACATGAAGAGACTGAGAAGTGAGATAAAATGAATTCCTCTCTATTGTGATAACAATGATTTTCCGACTATTGTAAGAGAATTAAGCGAACTAAAAAAGAGGAAGAAATAGAGTAGTGACTCCTACCCTAGGAGTTCTAAACAAACCTCTTTCCGAAAGTGAACATTGTGGACCAAATCTAAGGCCAGAACGTACAAATATGGACAAATGGTAGGACTAACAAGGGTTTCATCCTAGGGATTTAGACTAACAGATACACAATCCACAGGAACAACCTCTACAAGGAGAACGTTTAGATGAACCCATACCCAAGTCAATGAAAGTTTTAAAGGTTGCAACTACTGGACCTGCGGAGCAAAAGGACATATATATCCAGACTACCCGCAAAAATATGGTGAATTATGAAAATTTGAAGCAACGAATGACATCCTACATGCATTCTATTATGGCTATTTGGTACCCATTTACCAATTTGAGGACTTTCCTTCAAAAGAAAGTATTTATGAGGAGGAAATAGAGACAGATTCAGATGGATCTTCAACTGAGTCAGAATAACTACAATGAGGGAGATAGGCTTCAAACCACTGAAAGCCTGTCAGGATTTGTTTCAAGGATGACGGTGTCAAACAAAATCATGAAAAAAAATCGCGTCAAGAGCATATCAATCTTCGACTCGTTGAGCCTGGAGTCTCTGTTTACAGTAGCCGTAGTTTTTTTGTAAGAAATCATGATTAGATAAAAAAAGGTAAACCGAAGTTGGTAACTAACTATCAAGGTATTAATAAAATATTAGAACTTGATGGTTATTACATTCCTAGTAGTGAGTATTTGATTGATTGCATTAAAGGTTCAAAAGTATTTTCTAAATTCAATTGCAAATATGATTTTTATCAGATTAAGAGTGAGAGTGAATCAAAGAAATTTACTGCATTCTCCACACTACAGGGATAATATATCTTGAATGTTCTATAAATGGGATTAGCTAATGAACCCCATATACTCCAAAGAAAAATGGATAATCTTTCTAAAGATTATTTTGAGTTCATGTTTATCTACATTGACGATATATTGGTTGCATCCAAAATTATGAACGATCATATTAAACATGTTGAAACATTTTATGATGCATGATACAAAGAAGGATTAGTGCTTTATGAAAAGAAAGCTACTATAGTTGTGAATAATATTGAATTTTTAGGAATTCTTATTAACAAGATAGGTATTGAGTTGTAGGATCATATTGTCGAGAAAATCTGTAATTTTCCAAAAGCTCTCAAGGATAAGAAGCATTTACAAGCTTCTTGAAAGTTGTTAATTTTGCAGGTATATTTATTAAGGATCTTGTGAAATACAGAAAGGATTTCCGACCACTCATGAAGGAAATAGAAAGCTCAAAGTGAAAATGGGAGGAAATCAATACTCAAAGGGTTCGTGAGCTGAAACAAGTTTGCTATAACCTGCTAAAGCTTGCCATACTACAAGATGAGGAACGAATTTGTTGTCTACATGGACGCCAACGACTATAGATGAGCAACAATGCTCATGAAAAAAACTACTACAAGAGAATAACCTTGTAAATATATTGGAGGGTTGTTCTCATAACAACAAGTCCAAGTCTGGCATAATAACAAGAAGGAGTTCTTTGCAATTTGGAATGTTTTTCAGAAATGGCCTTTATTTTTACTTGTTAAAGAATTCATGTTAAAAGTTGATAATACTAATTTTAAGGCTTTCTTGAAAATAAATTAGAATCTAAGATTGAGAAGGCTCGTATTATCATATGGAAAGTTGAATGCCAATATTATTATTATAATATTGTCGTTATAATGTCTCACGAGAGTGTTCTTGCAGATTTTCTGAAAAGAGATGGAGGCATTTGAAGCAAATTCCATCATGTTGAGGCTGGGGCACCTCGGAGAAAAACCTTGAGGAGCTTGATAAGAAGTTTGGACAGTTAGTGGTGAATGCCCATGTAGCCGAACAAATATAAAGAGCTGATGTTAACACTGTCCCGATCATGATAAAAAGTGGCTTCAACTCGCTATGGAATTCAATTAATCGTACAATTATGTATTATAATCTTTGGGGCGTCAGAAGAGACGTACCTGAATTGGAGTTAGATTGAGGAGGTGGTGGTGGTTGTTGTTATGGAGGTCCTTAGAAATTTTGAGCTTGATTGCCTTATATATCAAATTTGGGTGGTCTCCCCATTCAAGGTTATATGTATAAAAGGGATCATGTCCCCTTTGTAATAGTCTGGAGAATACTCCTACGACAATAGCATGCATGGTGGGTTCTTCTTGGAGTGTAGGACATGCATTGATAAAGTGACCCGAATTTAATGCACCACTACCTCGGCCAGGGTAGTTGAAAGTGGACCGTTGAATACAAGTGTCGTTCGTACAAAGGTCGTCATTTCTGCATACCCTATTTTGTTTTGCAAAGAATTTGCGGCTCAAAGTACTAAGAAGTGAATAGATTGATTTCTTCTACAAGGTAAGCCTCTAATGTTGAAGCCTCGACATGTGCTTTGTTTTTCTTCTTCACTTTCAATTCCCAAACAAATCTAATAATCAAATGGATACATCCACGTGTATTGCACAAGCCTCCCACGCCCGCTTCATATGGCAGGTGAACAATTTGGTGTTTCATTGAGTCGAAGATAGCTAGCAAAAATATTTTGTCGAGGTTGCACAAAATGGTGGCGACACTAGCTTCCAATTCTTGTACCTTAGTTACATCGAGCATTGTTGAACATAGAATTTGGAATAGAAGGCTGACCTCTGTCAATGCACTCCACACAAGCTCAAGAAGTATTTCACGGAAGGAAATTGGGATCAACTTCTATATGAATCCGTGACAATCGTGACTCTTTAAGTCGTGATGCCTTAGCTCTTTTTTGTTGACACAACGGACCAAATTAGATGTGTAACCATTAGGAAAGTTCATATGACTAATCTATTTACATATTCTCCTCTTCTGCTCCTTGGTCAAGATATATATGGATTTGGGCATCATGTTCGGCCTCCTTTCATCCACCTCAAGCTCCGGTCAATTATATATGATCTTCAGGTCCTTCCGTGCATTCAGATTATCCTTCATTTTTTCCTTTATATCTATCACAGTATTGAATATATTGTCAAACACATCCTTCTCGATGTGCATGGCATCACAATTGTGTCGTCTATGCGTCGACCAGTACTCGAGCACCCCGAAAATGCTTTTCTCTGTCCACTTATGCTTCCTACAATACCCGTCTAGGAGTGACAACGGTACTTTAACTGCAGGACTAAACTCTTCAACCCATTCGCGGATTTGTTCCCCCGTCAATTTTGGCAATGCAACCTTCCTTTCTACTCGATTCTTAGTAAATGCTTTTTTGTTCCTATGGTATGAATGTTCCTTGGGGAGGAACTATCTGTGGTAGTCAAAGTAGCACGCCTTCCTACCGTTCTGCAGGTAGAATGCTTGTGTGTTTTTCATAAAAATTGGACACCCTATAACACCAGTTGAACTCCATCCAGACGCCATCCCATATGCGGGTAGGTCATTCACAGTCAACATCAATGCAACGCGCATTGGAAATGTCTCGTTCTTTCACTATTGTGCATTAGTACACCCACATGCCACAAATTCTGCAACTTCTCGATCAGTAGCTCCAGATAAACATCGATGAGACATTTCGAATTGGAGGACCGGTAATCACCACCGTTAGAAACATATACTCAAAACTCATGCACATACTAGGTGGGAGATTGTACAATGTAAGTATAATAGGCCAACATGAGTAAGAATGACCGTCCTGCCCGTGCGATATGAACCCATCCTTACACATACCCAGTTAACATTACAAGGTTTTGCTCCAAAAGCAGGATATGTCCGGTTAAAATACCTCCATGCCTCTGCATCAGATAAATGGCACATGGATCCCTCCTCAGTGTGATGGTTGCATGCTATGTCATTAGCTCGGCACTCGCTTCTAAAGCATACATACCTTTGCAAGCGAGGGGTAATCGTCAGGTACCTAAGAATGGCATATAGGGTCTTCTTGCGGTTAGGATTTTGCCCCCCAGTCAGCTTGTACCTAGTTTTTCCACAAAGCTTATAGTAGTCCACATCAATGTCGTCCTTCCTATAAAACATGCAACCATTCTTACACGCATCAATCTTCTCACCAGGTAAACGCAAGTCTCTTATCAACTTCTTCATACTATAGTAATCTATGGGGAGGGTATGATCAGCCCACTAGGATATATATGCTGAGAAATATGGTCCTCGTTCATGATTGTTGTACTATATCTTTTTCTATTTATAAAAAATTATATTTACCGAAAAAAAAATATGGTCCTCGACTTTGATATTTACTAAGAACCCTCAATTGAGATTGGGTGCAACCGTTCCACAACGACTACTCGGCAGCATGCACTACATCATGAAACCGATCTGCCAGTCCAGACAAATAATCATAGGGGGCCCATCTTAATATGAACTAGGCACTACATCAGTAGCACATGATCTCGTACCATCATCAGGCACACCATCCTGGTTAAAATTAGAAGACTAAAAATTTGACTCGGCGGCATAAAAAACCATCCTCTACTTCAAATCCATATGCGCCGCATCACCCCAATACGTACTAGTACCCTCTACCTCATGAGAAATGAGAGTTTGTTCCTCTTGTAAAGGGGCTATAGTGACAGCCTCAAATTACTCCTGCACCCTCTCCTCACCATGAAAATTCCAATTACAATACTGCGGCATAAAACCTATCATATACAAGTCAAAATTTATCTCGTCTGTAGTTTTGAAAACTTTATTTTTGCACTTCTGACAAGAATACTTAATTTTCTCACCGTCCATATATGCATGTTGAGACTTGGCCCATTCTATAAATATAGCAATACCATCCTCAAACTTCGAATTAAGACCCGTCCTACTCGAAAGGTTCTTCCCATACATTCCATCTCCTCAACAGTCTTAACATGATGATGAATCCTCACACACACATACACATATATATTATTATAATATTAAATTTAAATGACAAATGTACAACAAATATAATCAATTGACAAATAAAGAGTTAAAGTTGTTATTTGATCAAAATAACTTCAAATATCAACAAAATTTCGAGAGAGATTGACGAACAAGAATATAAAAATATTAGTGCGATAGTGAGAGATCAAAAAAGAGAGATTGAGAAAATAGAGAGAAAATAAGAAGAATGAAAGAAGGTAGTGAGCTTAAATGGAAAGAGAGGAACACATATATATAGGAAAATTTGGAACAGTCTTTGGAATGGTTACTGAAACACATATTTTGCCATTAAAAAATAGCTATTATTTTACAATTTGAAACGATCATTCGACAGGGTTTTTTTACCGTTGAATTATAGCCGTTGTACTTTATTTGGAACGATTTTAGTAATACAATATTAATAAAAACTACAAAACTATCTCAACTTGTACCAATTTCTGGCACAGTCATTGTAACACATCCGGTCTTAGTAAAACACGTACGAACGATTTTTTCGCATAATTGCTTAGGTGAGTACTCAAAATTGTTCCAAATTGTACCTCACTTTTTAATATATTTACTAACTGACATCTTTTGGATATCAATTGTCACAAATATAGGAATGGTCAATGCAAGACCGTCCCTAATTCTATTAATGCGTTCCAAACAGAGTTCCAACTGTTTACTATTACTATGTCCGAACGATCTTTAGAACGGTTGTTGTAACTGTTATTTAGGAACAACTGTTGGCATGGTTTGACCGTTCCAAAAAAAAAACCTATAAAATATGGGGATCGTGACGTCATCTATCATGTTCCGTTCCTATTGCGTTCCAATACCCGTTCAGATATTGCGTTCCAATACCCATTCAGATATGGAACGGGCTTTAGAACGGTCAGCTAATCCGTGCCAAATCCTGCCTATTTTATAGTGTTAAGGTTAACCTCAAAAGTCCTTGATTGTATTTAGCATAAATACACGTGTCACGGGCTGCGAGGTTCTCGCTGGTATCCCTGGTTTCAAGGTAGTAGCTAAGCATGATAAGTATTTAGGCATGCCTGCGGTTGTCGATTGATCTAAAAGGGAGGTTTTTCTGAACCTCAAAGATAGGGGGTGGGCTAGACTCCAAAATTGGAAGTGCAAGAATTTATCTCAAGAAGGCAAAGTGATCTTGATTAAATCTGTCATGGTCTTGATTAAATATGTCATTCAAAAAATTCCAACATTTGTGATGAGCGGCTTCTTGGTGCCTAACTCTATCTATCATGATCTTGAAGGAATGATGGTTGACTTTTCTCGCATAATAAGGGAGTTCCGAAGATCCACTGGGTTGCTTGGGATAAATTGTGTGTTCGTAAGGAGGAGGGCGGCCTTGGCTTCCAAAGGTTGGGCAATTTTATTCTTGCATTGTTGGCCAAACAACTTTGGAGGATTATTTCTCACCAGATTTTCTGTGTGCTCAAGCAAAAATATTTCCCCATGTCCGACGCTCTTACGGTCCCTATCTGTCGTGGTCATTTTTTTACTTGGATGAGTATCATGGCAGCACGTCTTGTGATCTTGTTAGGTTTTCCCTGGCAGATTGATGATGGCAAGACGGTGCGTATTTGGTCGGATTGATGGATTCCTCGCCATATTTCTTTTTGGGTCATTATTCCTAATCAGCTACCCCTTGATGCTACTGTGGATACTCTATTAGAAGAAGGTGGAGAGGTTTGGAATGAGAGCTTGGTCAGAGATATTTTTAGGCTTGAGGACGCTGAATCAATCTTGGTCATTCCGCTGGTTTGTAGTTGCCCTGACACTCTCCAATGGCACCACGAAAAACACTGGCACTTCTCAGTCCACAGTGCTTATCATCTTGTGGTCCAATTAGGGGGATCGCCTGACGCTTCCTCATCAAGTTCGCCTAGTTGGAACTTTATTTGGCGAGCTGAGGTTCCTCCGAAAGTATGACTGTTTGCTTGGAAAATTCGCCGAGAAGCTCTGTCCACAGAGTTGAGGCTGGTGCCGCATAGGATTCGATAGGCAGTGGTTGTGTTTGGTGTGGTGATGATGGTGAGGATCTGCGAAAGAGAACTGGTTGTGTTTGGTGTGGTGATGACGGTGAGGATCTGCTCCATGTTCTCTTTCGCTGCCATTATCCTTGCTTGGTTTGGGTGCTGTCAGGACTTCCTTTCCGTCATTTGGTTTGTGAGCATAATAGTCCTGAACTTTGGCTCAGAGGACTACATCAGCAACTGCATAAGGGTGGCTTGTGTCGGGCTCTTCTCGTCTGCTGGTTCTTGTGGTGGGCAAGGAATAAGTTGATCTTTGAGAATGCAAGCCTCCCAGCTAATGCGCTCTTGGATCGAATTCTGGGATATGAAGCTTGTTTTCAAGAACGTTTCCTTGGGGCTGAGGGTCAAGAGGCTTCACGTCAGGCGCTACATAGGATTCATGGGACCGTGATACATGTCTAAATGTCTAATTGATTTTGTTTGCTTAGTTTTCTTTCTGGTTTTGTGGCTTTTGATTTTGTTTTTCGGCTGTATGCGTACATTGGTTTACTTGATGGGTTTAAGCTATATTATCACCAGTTTTTCTCAAAAAAAAAAAAATAACTTAATTAGTCAATTCTATATTAAATCATTTTAATTAAAAAATTATATGTTCCTGCAGTGGACGGATGGCATTTAAAATTGTGCTCGTTGATAACCTGGGCGCACTAAACATAATCCTCTCCGTCCAAAAGCGCGGGAAACTGCCAATCAACCAACTAAATCAGAACGACCCCAAGAAACCACCCATGAAGAAGACAAACGAAATTCTTAGCAGACAAATTCGTGACATCAAGAAATCATTCAGAAAACAGAAGAGAAGAAAAAAAAAGGAATATCGTGTAGAGGAATAACGGTTCTATTTTCATCATCTGGGTTTCGCTTTCACTTCTATGAATGGCTCCAAAAAGGAAACAAAGAAAAGGAAATGATGGAGCCTCCACGTCGGCGGCAGCCACCACCTCCTCCCCCACCACCAGGGCAGCCCAGAGATCCGCCAACAGGGCAACCCGAAGCGCCACCAGTCGCGGCGCCGCCACCCTCCGCCCGCCTGTCGCCAATCCAGAACCACGCAAGAAAAGGAAAAACAAAGCCTTCACCAGCGCCAGCACATCCTTATCTTCCGCCGCCAAGACTGTGATCATTGAGCACTCCACGCAGTCTAACACATTCAAGAAGATTGCTAATAAAGTTAAGATTGCGCTAAAGAAAGAGCTTGCTGGAATGAAAGTCGTGCTCAACCCCGAGAAGCCTAGGAAGGGTTGCTTTCAGATCCGCGAGGAAGGAGGGGAGGTTTTCGTCAGTTTACTGGATATGGTGGGGCCCTTTGAGCAATTGAAGGCCTTGGACGTGAATGCGACCGTCGCCGAGATTGTTGGAAAGATTGGTTAATGGGTTTTGTGTAGTAGGGTTTCAGAGTAGGTGGGCACTTATTTTCTTGGAGGTTGATAATGGGAGTAAATTGATCTAGGGTTTAAATCTTGGTAATACAACCCTACTTTTCTTGATCTTTTGTAACCCTATTTTTCTTGAATCTTGGTCGTATTTCCAGCTATCTTGATCATCTCTCTCGCTGGATTTTTCGATCAGGGATTCCAATCTAATTTGTAATTTCTAAGTTCTTCTGATCTTTCTAGATGTAAAGAATTATTGTTCAGGTCTTCAATTTTTGTTTGTAGAAGTCAGGGTTTAGGATTCTTTGGCATTCCTTCTAGTGTTCTTGATTTTTCTTGATTTGTTGATGCATAGAGTTTAGGGTTTTCAATCTTGGGTATTCTTTTGGTTTTTTTCTTGATCCTGTTTTGGAAGGAATTGCTGTATTCCTCGGTTACAGCAGGCTTCAATTTGTCGTGCAAACTGTTCTTGTCTTGAATTTTGAATGCCAACTCGCGTTGGAAGAGGATTTCTGAAGTTTGAATGCATTATCCTATTGTGCTGATGTCTTTACATTGCTTTTTCCAGAAATTCTACATCCGCACGTTCAGACATTGTATTGTGATCTTTAATATATGAAGAACAAATTTTGATATATACTAAGCCAAAATTGACACCAGTGCATGGTTTTTGAGTATGAGGAATGTTAATTTCGCTCTCTTGTTTATGTCTTTCCAGTTATCAAATAACCTATATATGAATTGTGATGAGCTTATACATTGTGCCTAAGTGCTTGTTTAAATCGGTCCATTTATTTCTGATAATCTTCCAACATTTTGATTAATACAGAATTTTGTGAAGCATGAATTTGTGATACAACTTCTTTATATTTAGTACTTAAATTCTAAATTCTTATGTTTTTATGGGCTCCTCAACATCATGAAAAAACAATATGAATCCCCAGTAATAGCAACATCTTGTCGACGTATAAATTTGAATTTACAATCACTATAAAAAAAAGGTGGAATTTGACACGAATCAGATAATTGTTCGAAAATTCAATCCATATTGAAACGGATATTGAAACACATTAGGAACGGAACTTGGTAGACAACGTCACTATCCTCATTTTTTATGAATTATATTTTTGCAACGGTCAAACATTGCCAAAATGTGTTCCAAAGTAACAATTACAAAGACCATTCCAAAGGTCGTCCCAACATAATAATAACGGTAAATGGTTAAAACTCTGTTTGAAACATATTATTAGAATTAGGAAAGGGCTTGCAATGACCGTTCCTATATGTGTGACACTTGATGTCTAAAAGATGACAATTAGTAAATATATTCCAAAATAAGGAACAATTGGGAATAGTTTTGAGTACGCACGTAAGCAATTATGCGAAAAACTGTTTCTAATTATGAAGTTTACATAAGACGGAATGTGTTACAATTATCGTCCCAAAATCTGATAAGTTGGAATGGTTGCATTGTTTTATTACGACCTTTCCAAATAAAGTACAACGACTATAATTCAATAGTCAAAATAACCGTCCCTATGTCCTATCAAATGACCGTTTCAAATTGTAAAACGACAGCTACTTTTTAACGGCTAAATATGTGTACGGTACCCTTTCCAAATTTTTCTATATATATGTTCCTCTCTTTTCATTTAATCTCACTATCTTCTTCCATTTTTTTTATTTTCTCTCTATTTACTCAATCTCTCTTGAACTTTTTTTATCTCTCATTATCCCACTAATATTTTTATACTTTTGTTCGCCAATCTCTCTCAAATTTTTATTAATATTTGAAGTTATTTTTATCAAGTAACAATTTTAATTGTTTGTTTGTCAATTGATTATATTTATTGTAATTTTAATTTCACTACAAGAAAACAGGGTATCAGAGACGGAAATTTCCGTCTCTGAAAGTAGAAATTTCGCGACGGAAAAATAGCGACGGAATTTCTCTAAAACAAATTAGCGACGGAAAAATCCATCGCCGCTGTATGTGGCTGAAAGCCCCGTGGCTAAATTATTAGCGACGAAAATACTCCATCTCTAATTCTGAGACCGAACATTTCCATCGCTGATTCTATCGACAAACAAGAAGAAAGTTTACGTGTAATCCGTCTCTGATTTCCGTAGAAAATCCGTCTCTAATTTCGTCGATAAAAAAGTAACTTCTGTCTCTAATCCGTCTCTAAAGGTAAAGTATTTATTTGTTAATTCAGTCTCTGAAACGCAGAAAATGTTCCGTCTCTGATTCGGCCTCTAAACTTTCAAAATTTTCCGTCTCTAATCCATCTTTAATTTTTTTGATTTTTACTGGGCAGATTTTTTAATTTCTGTACCCAAATTAATATCTGGTCATTATACCATCAAATACTTCAATCAATACCAAAATCTGAATTTTCCAAACAAGAACAATAAATATTAACAAAAAAGATACTCATAATACAATAACACTAATATAATTGATGTCATCATCCAAATACTACCAAATAATATCAATGTCTGCACTCCTAAGTCAACAAACATAAATTAAAGTACAATCCAAATCAACATAAAATAAGTCATAAACAACCAACAGAAAAAATAAACTAATTATCTTTCCTGGAATGTTGTTGCTCCAGTTGTCCAGACCCATCAGCAAATTGACGGTTTCTGTATCCCACATCTTGAAGTAATTTTCGAACTAATTCTTGTAGGTCTGCCTCCCTCTTTCGAGCCTCTTCCTCCCTCTTTCGAGCTTCTTCAAGAGCAATTTCAAGAAATTTTGTATTTTCTTCTTCTCGTCTTGAAAACTCTTCTTCCATCTTTGTAGCATTAGTCGCATGTCCTCTACAGCTTTTGTTAACTCATCAACCTTCTCGTTAGATGCTTTAAGATTAGAATTGACTGAACTTGAACTTGTAGATGAGGAGCTACATCCAAATCCATATAAGCGTCTTTTAGAAGGACCTCCAGTGATATCATACCAAGTTGAGATATCAAATGAAGACTGTGAAGAAACATCAGTACCTTATGGGATTCCGTACCATCCCCACTGATGCCGATAACCTCAGCTCCTGCTTTCTTGAATTTTTCATAAGAATCCCTGAAGGCACATGCCTGTAAACATTGTGAAACATTAAGGAGCACATAGTATTTTTCAGAAAAATTCAATTTGATCATGCTTGTCGCAATGATGCATGTCACTTGATTTTATATATATATTCTGATTTGGTACCATTAAAAAAGTTCAGTTTTGTTTTTCTTTTTCTTTCCTTTATCCTTAGGTTGTGCCTTCTCAGATGTCATTACACTGCGCAAGTTTGATAAATTGACGTATTCTTTGCCATCCTATATAATGATATCTCCAATAGGACCTGTCATATTCAGGTTAAAGCTAATTAGATACATAATAGAATTATGACAGCAAAATATAAATTTAATGTGAAATTGTTTACCTTGTGTGGGACGAAAAACAAAATAAGGAGGGTGTGCAACCATAGGTAGTGATGGCCTAATGTTGATCCTTGTATGCATGAAACTTGGTGGTGGTACTGATGTAGGATTGACATGTTGTTTAGAATTAGCGTCATGGAAATATATTGTTTGCAACACAGTTTCCTTAAGGAAAAAATATTGGGGATTGGTTAGGTTGTGAATTACGACATGTAAAAATAATAATGGTCATAAGACGCTCCAAAGATTATAATACATTTTGTAGGATTAATTGGTAAATCTTTATGAAATTCAATTATTAGTAAATAAATTATATATCATAATTGAAATATAATAAAATTTGAACGGATTAAAATGGAGTTCGTTATAATATTTGGGGGTAACTTATATTAATTAAAAAATTTAGGAATGATGTAATGAATATTTTAAAAAAATTCAAATTAAATAAATAAAATAATAATAATATTATAAATGTATTAGTAAATAATATATATATATATATATATGTATATATAAAGGGCGGAGAGAGAGTTGAGAGTGGGAGGTGGGGCCATCAACCCCCACCGCCTCATTCTCCCCTTTTTTTCCTTTGTTCTTTAACACACACACACATACATAACACATAGCACACACACAACCCACAGAACACAATTGAAAAATTGCAATTCTCTCGACAGAAAAAAGAAAAGAACAGAGGTACGAAAATTGTAATTTTGATTTTTATTAATTTATATAATTATATTATTTAATTAGTCCATTTATTAAATATTGCTTATATTGAACAATATACTATTATTAATCGGAATATTTTTTAGGAGTTTCGCTATTTAAAATAGTGTTGAATTGAATATCAAATCAGATATAAAAATGATATCATTGGTTAATTAGATTATTAAATTTATTAGATTTAAATATTACTATAGTTAATTTATACAATTTTATCAATTTATTAACCAAATACACAATTCTATGTATTATTATTTAATTAAATTATATGATAGCGAGAAATTGATAGAAAATTTATAGAAATATTCTGAAAATTATATTTAATAAATATTATGTTATTTATGAATTTTATTAAAAATGATAATTATAAATATTTAAGGGGTTTGGTTAAATAAATCTCTATGAATTAATTGATAAATTATAAATATTTTATGAACACTAGATTGTCTAGTTATTAAGAAGAACTAGAACAAAAATTTATATTTCGATAGAAATAAAATATTAAAAAATTATTAAGAATTGTGTGAATAATATTTAATACTCTATTTAAAAAAATAACGATATTCTTGATATATTAATTGTATGCATTATAACCAATTATAGGCTACGAGGAAAAGGTGAAAAGACTGACAAATATCGATTGAGTAGATAAAAATATTGTAAGGTCGAGGTAAGTAAAATAATTGGTATTATCGATATATGTCCCGTTTATTGGTTATTACCGCTTCATAAATTTGTGGTTCATGCTGACGTTGATTTATCTAAAAATATATGAGTGGTGAATGATTTAATTTGATTGATGATATTGTGTACGTATAATGAGAAAATACATTGAAATATTATGTCTGTTGTTTGATGTGTTGTGGATGTCTGAAAATGAGAGTGTATCGATATATGGTTTTACGTTACAAGTTGCTTAAAAGAATGGTGGTATGTGAAAATGAGGGAATGGTGGAAATTGAATATAATTGTGGTGTGAATACCCCTTGATGTTGAAAAGCCTGTAAAGCAAAATGAGATGAAAAGAGCTATTATGTGATATAAAAGAGCTATGATGCGAATTGAGATTGATGAGTCTGCTGTCAAGAGGATTCACTTGAACTTATATAATGATGAGATTGAGTTGATGGAAAAAAATACGATATCACCTTCTAGCAAGCAAACTAGGAAAGAAGGGAGTTTAATTGGTAGTTTATTGCGAGTTAGCTATGTGGTGCAATGAAACTGATTATGTTAGGATTAAACTAACTATATTCTATGCATGTATCCTACTTATCTTGTTTGGCGTTGTATTTGATATACATATATAGATATGGCTGGTTATTTACTTATTAAGTTGCAGGCTCATCCCTCTGCTTACATTTTTTTTTTCAGAAATAGATCTTGAGGTGTCTGCCTGTCCAAGGCTAGGTCTAAACGCTATATTCGGGCAGGTCAGATCATACGTCGTTTTCTCCTCATTGTCAGTTAGAATACAAATCACATTTTGTCAATATAAAGAGAACGTAAAAGTATGGGGATTACTTATGATGATTCACCTTGTGGTGTTTGATATATATATATATATATATATTTGATATATATATATATTATATATATAATAATGTTGAGGGTTGGTTATACTTGTTATGACGTTGGGATGACGTGTGCATATTGATTAGATGATTATGTGCATATTTATATATATTGATACAGGGATTACTTTAAGTATGATGTTTAGGAAAGATATAGCCCTAGTAGCGATAGGGGATGCTACAACTAAAATAGAAACAACAACAATATTAACAGCATCACTAGATTAACAACATGAACAAACCTATTTTAGATGCTACTATTGGTAGGGAGCAAGTGATAGGGCCTATCTGCTCACCTATATAAGGAAAATTATTTTCTTGAAAGGTCACATCTCTAAAGCCTATAATGGATATTTTGTTTAAATCAAACAACTTATATCCCTTTTTATTTTGTGCATAGCCTAAAAATATACATTTTATGGCTCTTGAATCAAATTTGGATTTGTTTGGTAGTGTATTGGTTGCAAAACATAAGCATCCAAAGGTTCTAAAATAAGTGTAGTTTATTGGCTTCTTAAAAAGTATTTCATATGGTGTTCTCCACTTTAAAGTATGTGTTGGTATTCTGTTGATAATGTATGTTGCAGTCAAGATAACATCTGTCAAAAATATATATTTTGGGCAGGTTTGAGCATCCAAAGGTTCTAAAATAAGTGTAGTTTATTGGCTTCTTAAAAAGTATTTCATATGGTGTTCTCCACTTTAAAGTATGTGTTGGTATTCTATTGATAATGTATGTTGCAGTCAAGATAACATCTGTCAGAAATATTTTTGGCAGGTTTGATTGAAACATTAAAGACCTGGCTACTTGTAAAAGGTGTTTATGCTTCCTTTCTACAACCCAATTTGGTTGTGGGGTGCAAACACAAGTTGTTTGATGAATGATTCCCTCTTCGTTGAAAAAGTTTTGACATTGATCCCCTAGGAATTCGGTACCATTATTAGTTTTTATTACTTTGATTCTTTTGTTAAATTGAGTTAGGATCATTTTATGAAAATTAATAAGAAAGCTGTCAGTTTGTGATTTTTGCTGCATTAAATAGGTCCAAGAACACTGGCAGCAATGATCCACTATTGTTAGCATATATGTACATTTTGATATAGAATATTGATACAATAAGTCAAAGCAGTTATGTGAAGAGGATTCACTTGTGGGAAAGGACAACATTTGTTGTTTAGCTTGAGGACATATCTCACAGGGTAAAGCTTCAGTTTTGTTTCTTTGTATCAAACCAGTATGCATCATTACATTTTGAGAAGTATGTGCTAAACTCCTATGCCATGTCTCAAAAGTAACTGAGGATGTACTAAGGTCATAATCCTTGCTGAGATTCAACATCCTATCTATTGTCAAAGGATTGTTTCTTGAGGTGATGAAGTCTTCCTAACTTGCATCCTACTACAACCACTTCATTAGTCTTGTGGTCCTGCATAACACAATAAGATGGAAAGAATTTAAACCTAATGCTAGAAGTATTGCAAAACTTACTGACAGAGAGTAAATTAGACTTCAAATCAGGTATAAGCAACACATTTTAAGACATATTTTGTTACTAAAGTGTATGTCTCCAGAACTTCCTACAGAATGCTTGGTTCCATCAGCAAGGTGTATGAATGTGTGAGAGACCTTAGATTCACATTTATCAAACATTGAAGCATTGCTACACATATGAGTGGTAGCACCAGTTTCAATAATCCAGATATTGTTTTTCCAGCTATCAAGAACAGAGTTTCCAAGGAACTTACCTGAGAATTCTGCACAGCCTTCACCAGTTGGAGAGGGAATATCATTCTCCATTCCTCCAAAATATTTGTGAAGCTCTGCCCTGATGATTTCAGTGACTGGCCTTTCATCAATGGCATTATATACTGATTCTTCAGACTCAGTAGCAATTATTGCTTTGTTGTTAGTAGTTATGTATTTCAAGGCATACTTCTTTCAGGTGACTTGGTTTTCCACATTCTTTGCATACCTAAGTTCTTTTGTCAACTGGATTTCTTCTTCTTTGAAAAGGTCTTTGAAATTCATTCTTCTTGATAGCCTGCATTGCCATATTTTGAGTGGTGTATGAGCTACCTAAATTAACTTCCTTTTGCTTCTCAGTTCTCAAGATCATGGAGTATGCCTTGTTGACATTGGGCAGATGATCCATCATGAGAATTTGGTTTCTCACATGGTCGTAGCGTTCTTGGAGCCCCATCAAGAATTGCATCAACTAGTCTGACATCTCTGCCATTTCTTTGACAGCTCCACAGGTGCATTAAGGATTGGGTGTGATGCAGGCCAGTTCATCCGAAAGCCTTTTAAGCTTGGAAAAGTAGGCTGAGACTGACAAACAACCTTGTGTTATAGAAGCCATTTCTCGTTTTAGTTGGTAAACCATTGGACCATTACTTTGCCCAAACCTGGTCCCCAACTCAACCTAAAGCTCTTTAGCATTGTTGATGTACAGAAAACTTTCGACAATTTCCTTAGAGATGGAGTTAAGAATCCACAAAGTACCATGTAATCTGCCCTTATCCATTGCTCCAGTTCTTTTCCATTTTCTGTGGATTTGATTCATCCCCCATTGATGAAACTCAATTTCATTTTGGCACCTAGAGCTATTTTCACTGATCGGCTCCATGAGAGGTAATTAGATCCATCTAATGGAGTTGACACCAAGCTCAAGCCTGGATTGTCACTTGGTTGTAAATTCAAACTTTCAAGATCATTTGCCATTTTTCTTGCAATTATCTGGAGGTAAATTAAGGAGATCTGAAAAGGAGGATCCAGAGACCATTAAAGATTGCTTCCGATACTATGTAAAGAAAGTAAATGAAAAGAAGAACACAATATTAAGTTCCATTGATAACTTGGTTCTATTTCTTGAATAGCTCATGTACAGAAGAAGAGTTTCTCTCCTAGTGATGTACACTCTCTTGCTCTTTTAAAACCCTTCTTTAATTAACCGCTATTTCTTAACTAATTAGCCTCCACTAATCAAATAACTAACTAGAAAACGTTAAAAAAATGAAAGCGCGAGCAACTACTTTAAGTAGTGCCCCAACGACTAGTCATAGTCGTATTTACAGAGAAATAGGAAAGCAACTAATAAAAGCGTAAATTCCACGACACGATTTCTTCTAGCTCCAAGGTTCTTCTTCCTCCTTTGACAATGAACAGAGTACGCAGACAAAACACGTGGGGTAAAGTGAAACTTAGCCCGGCCATACGTCATCTCTGTCAATTTTATTTTGATTTCATGTGACTTTCCCGCCAAAGTTACACATAATCCGACAATCAATAGTTTCACGTCTTGTTTCGCTACTATTTTAAACCTAAGCTCCTTGATTTTCATGTTCTTTACTTGATTGATATATAATAAAAATAAATTATTTAAATTCTCGATGACTATTTACTTTGATAATTGTCGGCAATTGTAGAAGACAATCTTCAATTTTCAGAGCCATTTTGACTCTGACAAGATATACTCAAGAACAAGAATTTCAAGAGTAAACATTGCTAATAAAGTTGAGACAAATTATTTATGCTAACATCTTCTATTTTTAGCATAAATATAAGAATATAGCATATTCCTTTGATCAGCAACAACCTCAGTACCTCATTGGAATTAAGGTAGATTTATAGATAATAGGTCTAATGAAAATTTTGAATTACTAAAGTGGAACAATAGTTGCTCAATATTTGCACTAAGACATGGCAAACCTACCAAATCAAATAAATTATACTAATTGCATTCATAATTGAAAAATTCACGAAATCGAAGAATATTTGCACAAAGTCGCAAAACATGCTAGATATTGAGATATTTGTAAGTATATTCATATAAAACAAATAAAAAGTTATTTTTAATAAATTTTATTAATATTATGTGTCCAACCAATTAACAATCCCATGTATATACTTTTTTGTATACTTCATACACATCTCATTCTAGTGCACGAATAATTACGTTCTTGTCTATAACTACATCACCTGTATATTCATTATAAATTTTGATAAAATTCAATTATTTCGTAAACCAATCAAGAGCAAAAGTAATCCATTGTAGTAAATTATTGAAAAGAGTAAATTCTGAAATCAAGAAATTTCCTAGAGTATAAATCAAACGATGTTGAGGTAGTCTGTGGAGTGAACTAGTAGAGTTCTTCAAGTATAAAGTATTAAACACAAACGTGCTTGTTAAATGTAGAATTGTTTCATCTCTTTACGCATGACTTTTCACTTAGTGATGAGTAAGAATTATTTAATTTAAAATTTCTAATTTTATATATTGCCAACTACAATATAAGTCCTTTTCCGTTCAACATTTATAGTGGTATACACACGTGAAATCTCAAAACAAAAGAACTTTGAGACTCCATGATCTCGGAGATCCTTACTGAGGTCAATGTTTACAAAATAAGCAACTTCAAGTAAGCATATTAGGAAAAAAGAAAAATTATACGAGAATGAGGATAATGAAACCAAGTGTAGGAGGACATCAACAAGGCGGGCAAACTCTTTTTAATTAGGGAAAAAGAAAATTCTGGTCCTATAACTACGGCCCGAATTCCTTTTTGTCTTTTAACTTTGTCAATATTAGATTTAGTCTTTTATCTATCATTTTTTGTATAGATTCGGTTCTTTAACCTTTATGAGTCTTTTTCCCTTTTAATAATAAAGCTTAATAGTCCATCCTAATGCTTTTAAAGGCCCAACATGCTTCCAACAAAAAATTAAGTCTTTATAAATTCATACATTTTATGTGTAATTAATTATTAGATGCAAAATGAATGGGGATTGACTAAATTTGCTCTTTAAAAAACTATGCAAGGGTAAAATTGTCCGAAATTGGATCAGAGGACTAAAAAAGTACATATTTTTTAAAGTTGCGGGACTAAAACTAAAACGCATAAACTTAAAAGATTAAAATTAATAGCAGACAAACTTAAAGGATTAAAGAAATAATTTTTCGCTTTTAATTATTTAAATTCTTAATTATCACATTGATGATTCACTATCATCTATTCTAAAAGATAAAAGTAGTAATTTTCAAAGCCGTTTTTAGGCCAAAATGCAAAGAATATAATAGTAAAAAAATTAGCATAATTATATATCTTTCTTATAAATAAAAAAACTCATAATGGTATGAAATACTATCAAATTCATAACGATATGACATACTATATATGAACCCAATTCTTTAAAATATAGAATAATATTACATTGTACTAAAGTTCACTATATGTAAAAGTATTGTGCAAATTAACAGTGTACATATCCAATAGTAATTGATGTGGTCGAGGATTTTTACTAAGGGATAAAATTAGGAATTTTACCTCGGCACAATTGCACACCAGATGAATTGCGATTTTCAAAAGAGGTGTTATTTTCAAGAAAAATGGGTCTCACTCAATGAATAGTAACTTGTCTTAAAAAATTAATATTTTGGTATTTATAGTAATGTTGGAAGTTATATGGTGTGGTGGATTGCATTTGCTTAATGCATGTCTCATACATATCAAATTACTTTTTTACCCTTATAATTTAATATATTTTTTACTAATGCACATCAGTAATTGACCCTTGAAATGGTTATAGTGAAATACAAAGACAGATTTTGAAGGGATATTCTCAAGAACACAAATTTCATTATTAAGCATTGTGAAACACAAATTTCAAAAAAAGTGCAACTCCCACCAAATTGTGCATGAAAATAGGGAAAAATTGATGCACAAAAATGAATGAAAGATCTCACCAAAATCGCACATTTCGTCCTAACAGAGAAAACTTTAGATTGCACCAGTAGTAGAAAGAAAAAATCGATTCTTTATATACATATATATTTCTTTTTTTATTCAAAACAAAAAAGGTATATGAAAAAATTAATTCTCATATTGAGACAGGGAATGATTGAAATTGTTTGATTATTGATTTACATATATATGTATACACAAATATACTCACAACTCCGCTCATGCTTGAATTGAAAAAATATAAACTATGTGCGTACTAGTTTCTCACTTCAGTCCTTACGCTATAAGTCCTTTGTCTACTCGCTTTAGTCTGCGGTACTCCAAACTATTAAATTATTTATTGATAGTAAATTATCCTGAAATTATTTCATCGGTCTTCTGCACCCACTGCCATCTGTCATCTTTATCAATTTTATTTTTATTTCATGTGATTTTTGCACTAAATTTGCACATTCAAGAGTTGTTTATTTCTGTTAAATTTCATGTCTTCTTTGGTTACTTTTCTAACTCTTAATGAAATTTTTAAATTAGTAAAGTTGAAAATAGTGCTCAATATCTGCACAAAAGACATAGCAAAGCTAGGAAATCAAATATATTATACTAATTGTATCAATAATTGTAAAAGTTTGAAGTCAAGGGATATTTTTACAAAGTCACAATACATACTAGATATTGAGATATTTGTAGTATATTCATATAAAATAGGATAAATTACAACTACCTTCCTTGATGTTTGTCATAATTATGAATATCCCCCTTGTTATTTGAAAAATTATAAATATCCCCCTAATGTTTGATGAAATTATGTGACCTTTGGATGGAGGGATGAAATTGCCAACTTTGCACTTACTGTATTATTCTTATTTTTTAGAAAAAAACAAAAATTTATAAAAAAATTGAACGGGGTGGATGAAAAAATTTTAAAAATTATAAAAAATTACCCACATAGTCCATAAAAAAGATAAAAAAAAATAAAATTATAAATTTAATTCACAAGGGCATTTTGGTCAGTTCACCACAAAAAATGGATGAAAACCTAATAGATTTGGCTAATTGTTAGACGGACGTTAAAATCAGGGGATATTGATAATTTTTTAAATAACAAGGGAGTATTTGTAATTATGTCAAATTTCAGAGGAGGTCTTAATTCACCTTATAAAATAAATGGAAAGTTATTTTAATAAACTAGTATTTATATCAAATGTCCAACCAAACGCATTTCATTCTAGTGCACGAATGATTATGGTCTTCTGTATGACTACATCACTTGTACATTCATGTCCTAAATTATGATAAAATCAAATATACAATTATTTTGAAAACCAATCAAGAACAAAATTGATATTATTAGTCAATGTTTCTTTGTGGTAAATTAATAAATAAAAATAGACTCCAAAATCAAGAAAGTTTCTCTAGAAAAAATCAAATGGAGTTGAAGTAGTCTGTGGAGAGTACCAGACCCAGAGATTTTCAAGTACAAAATATGAAATACAAATTTAAAATATTATAAAGAATTATTTCAACTCTTTGCACATGACTTTTCACTTGTTAGAATTATCTAATTTGAAAGTTCTAACCCGAAAGTTCTAACCCTATATATGTTGGCGACTATGAAGGAAGTTCTTTCGTTCAATATTTATATTTGGTGAACTTAGGTTAAATTTCAAACCAGAAAAGCATTGAGACTCCATGATCTCGGAAATTTTTATTGAATCTGATTTATGCAAAATAAGCGACCTCAAGTAAGCAGATCAAGAAAAAAGAAAATATAGGAGTTAGAGGATGAAGACGAAAATGAAAGTAAGTTTAGAAGGACATCTAATAGCAATGCATTTTATTATAATTCCAGTGATATTTTTCTATCATTTTATGCTAAAATACTCTTGATCAAGTGCTGCATTGCAGAATTAGCTTATAAGTGATTGATGGAATGAAAGAGGAATAAAGATGCCACAATCAACATTTTGACAGATTGGATTGACCAGTTAGGCGTGCCCACAGGAAAGCAACAAAAAAAGGAATATCCAAAATACGATTTTTTTTTAAGGATTTTTGTGGCAGATCAGGATATCTATGGCTGATTGGATACTCTCCTTACCAAAGAAAATTCTTTAGGATAATAATCATTTCAATTTCATAAGTTTTTTAGTTTTATTACAAATCTACATTTTCTAGTCCTAATAGTAATAGGTAACTAGCTAGTATGAATAAGTGATGTAATTCGTCATATGGACATTTTTTATCTTTTGATCTTTTATTTTTCTGAGTTTTTTTTATAATGTTTTCTCTTCTCCTTTTATGTATTCTTCCATGAGTATGCTAGGCCAGATCTTTTGTTTCTAGTTAAAGATATAGTGAATGCTTGATCAATTTGTGCTCTTTTCTTTCATTCATATGGGTGTATTTGTTGTTCTCTGTGCTTTTATCACAAATAATATGGTTTATGAATGATAGGTACTGTTATTTATTTGTCTAGCCAATTGAACTTGCAAATTCGTAAAATAATTAGTGATAACACAACATATTTTATCATGTCGTAGTGGTTGATTATATTGTGGGGACTGCACGATCTAACTTGAATAAATTCTCATAGAAGTTTATTGATTAGAATTAGGTTTTTCTAGTTCTTAATGCTATTGGTAAATTAAATATTGAGGACATTCCCAAGGTTGTTTGCTGATTAGAGAACTAGTCAACGAGCGTTCCTTGCCTAATGACAAGGTAACAAAATGTGAGGTTGTTAGGTCGTACCAATAATCATGACCAATTTATCTATCATGAACAATCTTCATCTTTGCATCTATGATTAATAGTTGAATCAAGCATGATCATGTCTTTACTAGAAATCTTCCTTCTCATATTTGTTTCTCTTTTATTTTTTTTTATTTCTAGAATTAGACTTTAAAAAAAAACCTCTTTTATTTTTTATTTTTTATTTTTATATTCTTTGAAGGAATTAATTTAAATCAATCTCTTTGACTTCAACCCCACTCACTACTTTCACAAGTTTTAGTAAGAAAATATTTTTGGTGGATTCGACACTCATTAAATTTTGGCGTCCTTGCGGGGAATTGGTGTCTTTAAGTTAATTTATTTTAGTTATTTGTTCTCGTTGCTTGGTTTTTAATGCCATGATCTTCTAGTACAGTTGAACTAGAATTGGTCCCGAAATTGAGAAAACTGCACGTATACTTCGAAAAGAAACCAAGAAACACACTAAAAAAACCTCCACCTCTTCCGAACAGAGGCAGACTTAAAACTAGATGTGCCCACATCTAGCGACTTTGAAGACGAAGCCATGGCTCGAAATCTAGAACGAACAATTAATAAGACTTCTCTTGACTTAAATTAACAATCTCTTTGCATTAAATATCTAACTTTGGATGATGATTTTGAACTTAAATCTGGCCATATTCATTTACTTCCTACTTTTCACGGCCTTACAGATGAAAATCCACACAAACATCTAAGGGATTTCATATAGTATGTTCTAGCATGAGACCTCAAGGGATCACTAAATAGTAAGGCCATTAAATTGATTTTCATGATGCATGAAAATTATTGAATAGCAATTTCTATCATTTTCTTATTTTTTTAATTAAATTTTAAATACTTATTTGTTTTGGTGTTTATTTTTAAAATTTCTATGTCAATTGCTTGATTTTGTGCGACAAGAGAAAATAAATTTGTTTAATGTTAATAAGTATGTATTTCGTTTTTTCAAAACTTATTTTTATAATTCTACTTAATCCGTCGTTTAATTTTATTTTACATTTATTTCATGTTAATTAGTACATATTTCGCTTTTCAAATTTATTTATATAATTCTACTTAATCAATCATTTACGTTTTATTTCTATTTAAATATTTACTCTTTTATATATTTTATACACCAATTTTTATATATACATATGTATTATTTGCATTTATTAATTTTTTATTTTATAGTTTAATTTTGTTATTTTCTTTCAGAATTTATATTTTTATTTTTCTACAAAAATAAACAAATTAGTTGTTTAATTCTACTCAAATTACCAATTATTTTCCTTTTTTCTGTCTAAATATTCATTCTTTTGTACTTTTTATACTCTATTTTTTAATATATCATAATTTCATCCATCAAAATTTTATTTTATAGTTTATTTTTTTTTTTGTTCATTTTTCCGATTTATTTTCTGTTCTGTTTTTATTTTCCAACAAAATGGAACAAATTCATTTAATACTAATAGGCACATATTTCATTTAATATTTATTTGTATGATTCTACCTAATTTGATATTTAATTTTTATTTTTATTTAAATATTTTTCCTTTTTTATCTTTTTATAGATATATATATATAAGAATTACGTCTATTAAAATTGTATTATATTCCATCTTTCTTTATTTTATTGTTTTTTGTTTTTTAGTTGTCATTCTTACAATTTATGAACAGTAAATTTTTATTCTTATTTTCTACTTTATTTTATTTTTTAAAAAGTAAGATTATTTTAGATTTATGTACTTTAATACAGATTCTAATGAAAGATGAATTATAAAAACTGATACATTTAACTAATTTCTTTTTTTTTTTATTTTCCTACAGAGTTGGATATTGGTAGAAAAGTAAAAAAGTGTTCTATACATTTAACAGAATGTAATAATTTTATAAAAGTAATCCTTATAAAATACACATTTTGGTTAGTAGGATATATTGTATGTTTAGAAAAATATAATTTTCAATAATAATCAAGATAGATTAAAAATTCAAAACTATTATATGTTATCTTAAAAATGATAAACTAAAAGATCTATTTAATTTAAAAATAAAAAAATTATATATACACAAATTCTACGCTAGTATATATATATATATATATATATATATATATATATAACAAGATCTAACAATTAATATTTAGGAGTATAGATATTATTTTATAGGAAAAATTTATAAAAATCGGGCCTAGAGCACATGTTGCACATACGATGTCGGGATTTTTTGCTCTTTTTAGTAAACACGATGTAAATTGAGAATTTTTTTTTAGAATGGTGTATTTTCCCACTTTCGAATAACACAGTGGGCAAGATGCATTTTTTTCTTTTTATATTAGTATAGATATGGATACGTTTAAACGTAGTAACATTAAACAGGGGTGCAAGAAAATGCTACCACGATCATCAAGGGAGAGACTGCTATGATGTTTTTACAGGAATTACATCAATATAGGTATGTCTAAAGATCAGACAATCTGGGAAGCTACTTCATCAAGTTAACAATGTCCGAAAACCTCGACTCTTTTTTGATGTTTATGTTGAACTAGACTACTAGAGTTAAAACACCGTATGCTGTCTTGTGTAAGAAATTGAATGGAAGAACGATTGATTTGGCATTAGTTTCACATGGCAAAGATTGTACAATTTCATTCCTTGACATTACACGTTCGACAAATTCAAACATATCCGGGAGATATGGAATCACCACAGCATTTGAAGTCACCATCATAACTCTGATCAGCAAATTTCTCAAGAAATGGAGGGCAGAGATAATGCAGTGAAATTGTGATGAGTGCACGGCACACGGGAGACGGGAGTGAAGTTAATTACCCTTGAGGAATTGCTCGGACTTTATACCCATACATTCACACTTTAGAGTTGCCCCTGGCAGCATTTCTTCTTGCGCAGCATCCCACAAAGTAAATCATCGACTGCAGTGAAACAGACATCATTGTAATTAATTGAGATTAATCATCGAATTGAGGATGTAGGAACAAGTTACACAAATATGCACAGCATCCCACAAAGTAAATCATCGACTGCAGTGAAACAGACATCATCGTAATCAATCGAGATTAATCATTGGATTGAGGACGTAGGAACAAGTTACACAAATATGCAGCTCCGGTCCTATCTGGAAAATTTTCTCAATGTTTATATAAGTAAATAATACTAGAGACGTGCTGTACCAGGACAACAAAGAGAATACAATTGAAGATCGCTACGACCCTCCATTCAGTTTTCATGTACTGTGCAACTCCAGCCCTTGGTAGTAGGTAACATCAAAGAAACGCAAAGATCTGTAAGAATTCGTTGACAGATAAACCGGACTATATTACTATATATGAATGAAGACGGGTCGTATTTACTTGCAAGAATCACAATTATAGCACTTGACAGCTTTAGAGTTTTTGTAAAGTCTGCAATCTTTGTTGGAACTTATGGGGTGGAAGCTCAAGTCGTAGAACGACGCATTCATGGCTGGATAACCACACCTGAAAAACACGTGCACATACACAGACACAAGGTTTCAGAATAAAATGGTACGAGAAACTGCGCTGAAGAAAACAGAAAGGAACCTACTCAGATGGTGGTCGACAACAACCAGCTTCAATGGGGCTTAATTTTGCCGATTTAAATTGCTTGAGAGTCTGCAATAACAGGTAAAGCATAAAAATATTCAATGATTTACTCAAAAACAATAAAAAAGAAGATGACGATAGGAGAATAGAGTCGTGTAAGAACCCTGTATCTTTTCGAAAGGTTGTTGCAATCATCTGACTTGACAAGGCAACTCTTGAGGTGATCCCAGTTATGGGAATTGTTTAGCTGGAATGGGCGTAGGAAAAAAGAATGAGTTATTTTCAGACATCGTGCTGATTTTGCAGACTGATAAGATTGTAAAATGGATGCTTACTTGTTTAAGAAACCAGGTACTATAATCTTGAAGCTGATACTCTTTATACCTAAGCGGAGGAGAAGGATTAATTTCTTGAAGTAGATTCAATTAAGATGATGGACAGGGATGATCAGAAAAAAGAAGAGAATTTCTCGAGAATTGCATAAACCATGCTCAGAATATATACCTTATGCACATTAACATAAGTACACACACACGCACACTTGCATGTAATAATCATTACAAATCTATCTGAATGGGACATTTGTTTCTGCACTAACAACAATTATCATGGGATTATGGCGGAACCGCACGGCATGATGAACATGCATATGTTCGAATGAAATGCAAATCTGTCTTACCTAAGACCAGATACATTATGACCGGAGCCATTATTTGTTACTATAAACCTACAAAACAGACATCAAGGAAGGCAGATACATAGTCCATGAATTTCCAGGAACTTGTAAGAAAAACAAATACACGAGACATATGATTGCTTAAAAAGCTAACTGTTTTAAGAGGTAGGAAATATTAAATATTACAGAATTAAAAAGACTCATGGAACATACTTTCTTATCAAATCTGTCCACCGACTTTTTATGCCTGGCTGTTTGGATTCATAATACACAGTGTTTAACAAGATTGAAAGTTGCATCACGATATTGAAAGCGGATGTCTTCAGACAGCTATTACATCTATCCTCTTTTTAACTTTTCGGTTAAATTTTTAAGAGATTATCTATACATCTTACAAAATCCTCTTAGCCATTAATACCGCATTGAAAAAGTTAAAAAATGATCCGAACAATACAGATAAAGAACTCAAACAAGTTTGAAAAAGAATTGCAGAAGATATTTCCATAAGGTCCATTATTTGAAAATAACAAAGAGCAAATCACGCAGAACCAACGATGTCCCACACTTCAAATACTTACGCTAACACTGTGAAGACCAAAATAGCCACCAGTATAATGCAAAGCAAGATGAGATACTGCAAGTTACAGGCTAAGGAAGAACTAAGCGCAAGTATGATGCAAGAGAAAAGGAGCAAGATCCCATAGGTTCAGACAAAAGGCAAAATTGAGCTGGCAAGGATACAATCCATAACAAGATTGAGTTGTTCTTCAGCGCTCCCAAAAACCCAATTATTGATCTGAACAGATGAAAAAACACATTGGTTTGAAATAAGTAAGAGTCAATACAAACAGGAGCATTAGAAAAGTTCTTTGAAAGGGGGAAGCTTACACTACAAGGATTACAGCACCAAGGCCTATAACCGGCAATGTAAGAGATTTTCGACAGTTGTCATGATGAGCGCCCATCCACACACCAAAACCTATGACTGCCACAGCTAATAACTACAGTTAAATCGGAGGCGGTGAATCAGTTCATGAATACGCAATTTCAAAGTGAAACGACCAGTTTCAAAGTGCATATATAGTCAGATCTTAATATTTTCAGACGTGCAACGTAAACTCACATCAGAATTTGCAGCTTTCCAATGTCAATACTGGTAAATAGAAATTTAAATTAAAAAATCAAACAAATAACTTGCCAAGAATACAGCATATGCATGAGAAACTAGTTTTAATTATTCAAAACTTGTTACAAAACAAAACAAGTACAGTTTAAAATAGTTTACAAAACTACTGCAGGATATTGCACCCTGTAACATCTTTCTTTATATTTTTTTAAATAGCCGATGCATTCCAGTGTGTGACGTCTCCACTACAGAAGTTTTCTAATATCGAAACATTATAGCATCTAACGTCTCAGTAATATTATCCTAATTAGGCCAAGATGACTCGAGAAGTTACAAGGTCTAACATCTTGGCCTAAAAAAATAATAATAATACTAATAATATCAAGATGTCATATGCTATAATGTCTTCATATTAAAAAAAATAAAACAAAAATGCAGACATTACAAGCTGTAAATTGCTATTTAGAACGTATATATACAGAGAGAGAGAGAGAAGTTAAGGCATGAAACATTTCCTGGTAGTCTTATCAGCAATTCTTTGTTTTAACCTGGTACTTTGTTATTTTTCTTTTTTCTTTACAATTTTTAAATAATTAACCCAGGGAAGCTACACTTAAAATTCTACACTATGTTAACGGTGATTAAAGACACAATTCTACTCAATCAGACTACTGAATCATATCAAAAAAGCAGAAAGTAACACAATAATGAGTCATTTATTCCCTAAATCCAAAAACTAAAATTACAGGCATTAACAACAGTGAAGCAAACAAACATCAAAATCCCAGAAAAGAAAAAACAAAAAACAAAAGAAAAGAAAACGGGTCTTTATGAACAAGAAACATAAATGGAAAAAGGGAATATACCATTGTGAGAAAGTTGATCCACCGGATTACAAAAGTGCTTGTTCCTGTCCCTGAACTCATGATTCCCCACCCCCCCCCCCCCCACACACACACAGCTTTATCAGCTTCTGCCTTTCAAGAACCTGAGCAAAACACACACTCAGGTACAGAGCTGTGTTTTTAAATTGGTGGGAGTAAGAAAAATGGAAACTTGGGAGAGTGGGAAGCAAGAAGAAAGGGATAGGAGGGACAAGCGGAGACAAGACAAAGGGGGAATTCTCTTTCTTATTTAAGATTATCGAGATGATGGTGTGCAAGAAAAGCAGGGGTAGTTTAGGAAGAGAGCAGAGATGGGCACATGGTGTCTGCCTCAAACGGGGTTTTGGCATTCAAAATTGAGCATCACAGGACAGCTGGGAATGACCAAAATGGAGCAGTTGTTCCAAGAATAGCTCTTAAACTTGTGCTGTCTGTCTGTGTGTCCTTTGTAGTAATAATTCATTCTAATCCCCTTAAGTTTGTGTCAGCTGCTGCTGTGCTGCTCACAAGTCTGAACTAAGTTTGACCCTTGTTGTGCTTCCTCATCTCACCCTTTATATATCAGCATTATGCTCTGTGATTAGTGGGACCATTAAGACCAGATATTAATACGAAATAGCTTCTACTTTTGTGATGAAAATAAATTATAAATTAATCAATACTAAAAATTAAAAACATTCAAAAATACAGTTAAAAAAATATTGAAATTTTGAAAAAATAGTTTAATTTATTATTTTACGATACAAAAATTGTTATGAAATTGCTTATAATTTTTTAATTTGACTTAAATGATTTAGAAATAAAAAAACTATAAAATAAAATATTTATTTTCAACAATTATTTGAAAATCGTTTATTAGAATACTGGTATAACACCTCTGACAACACATATTAAAAGATTTAAATTTGTTGAGCCGCGCTCTTTTTCTTGCTTTCTCAGAAGGAGGAAAAGAAAAAGTAGAGGAGGCTTTTTGATTCTTTTTAGGGACGTTCGAGTTTGGTAAATTGATTACACCCCACACCCACACCTTTCAATTGTGATGTGTATTTCTACAATTTTACCTGTCCATGTTGAATGTCTTTGCAGCTCTAACATCAAAACGGCAAGAAAACCCAGAAGTGTACCTAATTTTTAATTACATAATGTATACATAGAGTTAGGTGTGATAACATATATTTTATAGGGATAATTACATTACTTGTTGTAAAGTTTGGTATAATTATACATAAATTTTTTATAATTTGAAAAATTATATTTAAGATTCTTAAAATTTGCTTTTGTTATTCAAAATTCTAATACCCCTATAATCTACTTCTATTCCTCAAAATTTAAAGAATTTGAAGGTATTAATAAAAAAGTTAGACGAAAATTCATACGTATCGTCAATTTACTTATTATTGATTTATTCCAAATAAAACAAACTTTTCTAATTATTAATGCATTTAAAGAAGTATATCTTGTAGTTTAATTGAAAAATATGTATTTAACCTGCAATAAATCAATTGGGCGTTAATATGAATTTTTATCCATCTGTTTTTGTTAACATTAACAAATTCTGTGATTTTTAAATGACATAGGGCGCTATTTGGTAAACAAAAGCAGATCTCAAAGATACTAGATACAATTTTACAAAGTGCAAGAATCTATTTGTAATTACACCAAACCTCAGAGGAGTGCAGTATAATTATCCCATTTTTATATGTTTCAAATTTTACTTGAGCGCACCACAAAATTCTCACCTCACGATTTAGATATAGAATGATGCCACATTAATAGTGAAACCCCACTACAGTACGGCATTTTCATATGCAGACATAATAGATATGCATCCAATGCATGGACTATGCTGCAATAAGACATCTTTCCAACAAACAGAATCGACGTAGAAAGGAGAATTATAGACGGAAAGAAATGGGATCCCTTATATAGCAGCTCCATCATAATTCCACTAAGGTTCTACCTGTTAGGAACTATTTGAATAGTACAAGATATTAAGATTGTCGAAAGCGAAAAACCTACTCAATGTCCTAGTAATTCTGGAAGAAGTCGAGCAATAGCGATGTCAAGACAAGGTTGAGTGACAACAGCAGAGTTAAAAGTTGGGAAAAAAGAAGGAAACTCGAAAGAACTGCGAAATACCTCATGAGGAAGACGAGTAAAAAATACATTAGACAAGACTGAAAAAGAACAGACAGAGCCCCATGATTTCTACTAGTTGTGCCGTCAATAAAATTGAGCACTTCATTCATAATCTGCCAATTACTCGAGAGTCATTCAGCCGTTCATGCTTCCCTGCAGCAATTGCAGCTGTTTCAATCTTGATTAAGTTTGCAGAGAAACCTAGCACCTGAAAAATACTGATTATGAGTAACTACGCTCTAATCGCTCTCTCTGAAAATCAAATGAAGACATTAGCAATGGAATGGCGAAAGCAACTCATTGCAATATCGAGGGGAAGAGAGGAAGAAAGAAAGCTCTTAACGCAACTGTTGGTTGACCATAAAGATAAATAATTCTGATATACAGGATACACAAAATATAACATGTCGCCATTATTCTAAGAGATTCCGGACCAAAGGTAGTTGAGAATGAGAACTCCCAGGGCCAGCCTATGCTCATATATACCCGAATGGTGAATAATAGCTAAATACATGGAGCTTAAGTAAAAGTGTAGTTTCACTTTTACTTCCACTTATGACAATATCATAAGAGTAAATGTCCAAGAAACTCACCTATGTCACATGTGTCAGGTGTCACATACAGTAAATAGCTTGATCTATATGTGGAGGAATTTGTTTTATTTCTGTGCCAAGCTCCTGCTCAATCCTGTACCTGCAGAACAGAAACAGTGGTATTAAGATTAATCTGACGGAATTATCTGAACTACAACCAATAATCAGAAACAGAATTTCTTTTCAAAGAATGTCAGGTACATACAAGTTGAAGCGATCTTCATATGTAATCAGGTTCACTGCCAATCCAAGATGTCCAAACCTTCCAGAGCGACCCACCTAAACAAGCAGATAGATAACTAACTATTAATTCAACAAAAAGTTATCCACATTCAACCAATACACTCTTGCCCATCATTTCCCTGATAACTTCTATGCACCGGATTAGTTACACATACCCTGTGAAGATAAGTTTCAGAGTTCTTAGGAAAATCAAAATTTATGACGACATTGACAGCTTGGATGTCTATTCCTCTCGTGAATAAATCTGTACAAAAAATTGAAAGAAATGTATTAGTGATGATCTAATTAGTAGCTACTATGGCACCACAGTGTAGTATCCACATTCTTCAAATTGCTAAAACATGGATGAATACCACTTTTTCCTTTTGGCAGATATGAAAATTAAATACTAGTGCTCTCTTCTCTATCATAATAACCACTGAGGGCCTTTCCAAATAGCTCAACTGAAAGCTTATGCATTCAACTTGTGGCAGCAAATTGATTAAACTAATCAGCAAGTTTGAATCCTTTGAATTTCCAGCATAGAAAGAAAAGGTGAACCTTCTTAGATCATTGTTAGCGGTAAACAGCATGAGACATGCGGCTCCTCAATAATTGCCATAAATTCAAGCACAAACCACAGTGCAACCAACCCCTATAAAAAATTCTGATGGTTATGGTACTATTGCACATAGCAATTGGTGCAGTAGAGAGCAAAAAACTCCAGTTATTGTACTATCTCGAGCAGATCAATGAGTACACATGCATAGACAAATTCAAAAGAATATCCACAAGTCTACCAAACAATTTAGTGTTAGAACAAAATACAAAAGCTCTATGGTTCATTAACAAATCTCTCGAACTTAACAGCATCTGCCAGTGTGATGCTTTGAATAAATCAAGTGTACTGTTGGCAAGGTTGCGATCATGAAGATAGACTTCTGCAACTAAAGCACATCTGAGAAATAAGGAATACCATCTGACTAATTTATCAAAATTACAGCAACGAAATACAGCTGCAAGGCAACTAGGTGGATTGATTGTTGAACATTAGGGCGAAAATTCCATTTAGTTCCAGATTATAAATCTTGTATCATATCAAACATATTTCTGCAAATCACATCATTCGACGAGGTGATCCAAGAAATAGATACACAAACACATTTCATTGATACGTTAACCCCAAATCACATTTAACAATCTTTCTTGCAAGTGATTAACAATTCCGTGGACAATAATCTCATAAATTAAATAGATGCTTCATTCTCATGAAGGTGGCCAAAGATTATGATGATAGAAATTAAGTAGACACTATTTAATAACCATGAACATACCAGTACAAACAAGATTCCGGCAAGCACCATTCCGGAAGTCGTGAAACACTCTGTTACGATGATCTTGCAGCATCTTAGCATGAATATAAAAGCAGGAATAGCCTAACTCTGTGATTTTCTTGGCAAGCAGTTCCACTCGATTCACAGAATTGCAAAATATTATTGATTGGTTAATTTGTAACTGTAAAGAAAGCATTGAAGTAAGCTTTCCAGTAAAAGAAAAAGAAAGTTACAGAGATAATTAATAAAAAGTTAAGATCAAACCTTAGAGAAGAGTGTATTCAGGCAGTGAACTTTCTGTCTTTCTTCTACAAAAGCATAATACTGGGTGATACCTTTGAGTGTGAGCTCATCCATTAGATTGATGATGTAGGGCCTCCGCAGATATTTATCTTTAAAATCTTTTACAGTTACTGGAAATGTAGCTGAAAACATCAAAATTTGTCGATTTGGAGGCAGAAAGGAGATCAGCTGCTCCACTGAAGGTTGAAATTCAGGAGATAATAGCTTATCAGCCTGAAATAGAAGGATTCAAGCAATATTAGAAGCCACCAGATATCCCCTGCCACGAATAATTGGAAAAGATGATATGCATATTTCAACATAGGATGTTGTCAAACACATGTAGTAATACAGTTCACGTAGGTTGAGAAAAAGTCAAAACCGATAGCCAGTAGAGCAGGATTCCTGAGCACATTTTCACAAAAACACCAATGTTCAATTTTTGAAGCCACATAGATCTTAGATCATATCCATCTAATCAAGCAATAATCAGATAAACTGATAAGGGATATGTACTAGTGCAGTATTGAATACCTCATTTTGCCAACTTGTGGCAACAAGTGGCATATTACTACTCTACATACCTCATCCATAACAAGCACTGAGCAATCCTTCAAAATGCATATCCCTTTTTTTGTGAGATCAAGTATTCTTCCAGGAGTTCCAACAAGTAAATGCACAGGTTGGTACAATCTCATGATATCATCCTTTAGACTGGTTCCTCCTGTGGTAACCATTACCTGAATTTTCAAGTGTTTTCCTAGTTCCTTGCAGACTTGGGATGTCTGAAGGGCTAATTCTCTTGTTGGAACTAATATAACAACTGCATTTATTATTAGCCCCATAAAGTTAGTAATAGAAAATAAAAGGACAGTGAATTCTGCAAGAACAAAGTATTGACTCGTGTAAACAGATGCAGAATTTGACATAAATTGTGCATTGAGCTCAAATAATGAGATTCAGCAGGAACTTTTTTTTAGTGAAGCATCCAGTTGAAACACAGACAGACAGCGTCATAAAACTTAAATTGATTGCTTTAAATTCAAGAAAAGGGAATTAAACCAAGCATATAAGCATCATTTAAAGGTAAGTAATGATCAACAGAGAATCTGATCAAAAACCATGAGACAGGTTGAGACCAAAACCAATCTCGCGAGACCCTACTCGTGAAGTTGAGGAATGCAGCTATAATACAAATATAAACATATCCAAGCCAAACACAGGACATCAACAAAATTGCAGGACAAGTGAACTCAGGATATTAAGTACTTAACCTTATTTATGTTTTTCATGAAGATACCAAAACAAAACTGTCTGATACATTATCAAGGCAAATCACTTCAAGATGCAGTCATCTTAAGGATGCTATTATTCAGATACGTATTTCGTAATATTAAATTTGAAATAACAATCATAGAATGAATGTAACAGAAACATGCATCAGTAAAATCACACAACTGTGATGCATAGACAGCAACCAACATAATGGAACACATAACCAGTTTGCAGGAACCATATGCAAATTTTGCAGAGAAGTTTTACAAGAATAATATGTTAGAAACCAGTTACTGTATCAGCAGATGAAAATTATTAAACAGAATTTCAAGACCTGGAATTCTTGGTCCTCTGCATACATAAGCATTCCGAAAAATGATAAACAAGTCTGTACCATGTTTCATTTCTACATAATCTCAACTTACTTCAAAAAAGTTATTAAATCTACTAAACCCCTGATATACTCTTGCAAAACGTTGTTTGCTTGTTTTTTGATTGGAGAAATGATAAGTGTATTGACAGGTAACTTTAGTTGTTCACTGACTCCAAGTTCCGACTAGCTTATGGGCATACTGAAGAAATGAGAGAAGAATCTAGACAAAGCAATGGAGAATAGATGCTGCAGTAGATTGCAACTTGACATTGATCATACTTATCTTCATATAATATTTTATGTAATTTCCCATATCCACATGATGTCGTGTGAAACTGGTAATTTTAATATATTATTATTATAACAATTTTAACAAAAGCGAGAGTACACCAAGTAGATTATGGAACAAAAATGCTAAAATAAAATGATCATATAATATTAGATGAATAGATACCTTGAATGACATTATTATCTGAATCAATTTTTTCCAGAGCAGGAATGCAAAATGCAGCAGTTTTTCCAGTTCCATTTTTAGCTCTGGCAAGAATATCACTACCAGTCAAAGCTATAGGAATACTTTCTTCCTGGATGGGTGAAGGCCTTTCAAACCCTTTTTCATATATTCCCATCAGTAGCTCACGTTTTAGAAAGTAATCTTCAAACTCATTTCCTTTTGTTGCAGTGACATCCTGCAAGTAGAAAGAATATCAAGTGAGCGAATACAATGCAAGTCACAAGCAAGTTCAGTTTGCTACAAGATTAAAATTCGAAAGTATTCTCCTGGTGAATGTTTCTGGTGCCTGAGGTGTGCATATGAATGTGGTTTTGCCCAAGTGCAGAAAGACAGTAAGAAAAAGACATAAAAGAAGGGACTTGGTGCAATAGCAAGTAGTAACTTGAAGATGGCAAAAGAAGCACATTCGTGATAGAAAGATAAAACAAAATAAAGATCAATGTACATGAATCCTCCATCTTTAGTGAGAAATTCGCCATTATGCTATTTCTACCAAAGGATAGCATTAGTTGCATTTGTGAAGTCCAGTAATTACACTGCAGTAAGCTGTTGCCAGTGCCTGGTATCATAACTTGAGAAGAGAAAGATGATGTCATTATCCCTGAATCCAGCCCCTTTTCCTTCTAATTCTACTGTTCCTAGTGTGGTAAAGTATTTTTTAGTAACAATGGTGTGTATGAGAACTAAGCACATCATGCATAATTGAAACCAACAGCCTATTTTGCGGTGGATGTTTTTCACTGAGGTGATATTTCTATAGAAAATATGATGGGAGGACAACACAATCAAAATGAAAAAGAGAAATAAAAATAAATGGAAAAGCGAAATGTATTTATACACCTTCCATTATGTGACCTTGATTTTAATATAAACTCAGAACTATTATCCCAAAATTAATCCCTTCATCTATTTCAGCCTCAATTTTTCATACTTGGAATTTAAAATATTTCGTACTATTAACTCTTGCTTCACTGATTTTTAGTAATAATTTGGAAAAGATCAAATGAAGTCAGTTCATTCTTCTCTACATATACGAATTCATGATAGTCAGTCTCATTTAGTATAGGCGTCCAATCAGAAACCTACTTAAGGTGGCAAAGAATTCCACCAAATAAGGAATTAAATTACTAATTACCTTTGTCAGCGAGCATAAAATATCAAGATTTAAGGATATTAGATAACCTCAAATACAACTAAAGTTTATACAGTATATGATTTGACAGTTTAAGTGTAGTTAGAGACTACAATTTTCATCATACCTCGGTCTTATACCGCGTGTCAGGAGGTGGAAGCGCTAATCGAGCCTTCCAATCTTGAGAGCTAATCCCCCAAAGCCAAAGAAAAAAAAAAGAAAGAAAGAAACAGAAGATGCAAGAAGTCAGCTCCAGAACATAAAACAAAAGCTACAAAATAAAGAAATAAAAACAAATCTCATATGGACAGAATTGATTAAATCTCGTGTTTTAGGTAATTTCTTCCCGAGAAATAAATTTCGAGCTGAGATCAATCCTGAGAACAATAAACGAAAGTCTTCAAAAAAGAAAAAAATTATCCATAGAGTTATGAAGTTACACCTTAATTATTTAATTCCAAGAAAAAACCAACTAAGCAATGAAAGAAAGCAAATGAGAATGAAAATGAAAGAAGCTATCAAAAAGAAGTGATATTGGGAAAATGTACGTGGAACCGATGGCTTCGGACTGCACAGTTTTTTCAACTTCATTCGAAGACTCAGAAACGGTGGAGGCACTAGGGTTTCGCCTCATCCATTGCTGCGGCTGATTGGGTGCGGTTCGCAGCGGGTACGGTGGCTGGGGTTGTAGGTAATGTGAGTTTCGATTCTGGTTATTCTGGTTTGTGCCACCGACGCCAAAGCCGCCGCGGCCGTTGCCGATCCCTGGTGGATACCGCCCTCGCGTGTAGTTATTATTCATCAGATACTAACAATCTTCTGAAATTAAAGGAATCAAAAAGAAATCTTTCTGAAATTTCCGGAAATTAGAGGAACGGAAAAGAAATTCTTCCCTCTTGATTCTTAGTCTTCTGCAAATGCTGTGTGTGTGAAGAGTGAGAAGTGAGTATAAACAGTGATGCGGCAAAAATGAGTTTTTTTGGGGTTAAAATAGAAGCATACATGAAATAAGGGACTTGATTGAAAAACCTGAAAACTAGTCCTATTCGAATTTCCTTTTTTTCTTTGTTTTCTCTTTTTCCTGTCTCTATATAACCGCTCTCCTGCACGTTTATCCACTTTCACCCTAGTCCAGTGCTATATTATCAATAAAATATTAGAAAAGCGCGTTTACGATATTCTTATTATTAAAATATCACCCAATTTATTACAAATTATTTTATAAAATTTGGATTTTAATTAGAGAGTGTGATGGCTCATGACACTGCGGGCTCCTTAGTTTGTTCGGCCAAGGCAATATGTAGACGACGCGCTCCCTCTAACCTTACTTCTCTTCTTTCGACAGGGATTCGTCCCCTCTTCCTCCGTCAAATTTTTCTCGCGCCTCTAACCTAATTGTTTTGGATTAGGATAATGATAGTAAGTTGAGGCTATACATGACCTTTTGGATTGTCCCATTGATTCTTTAGCTTTCTAAATCGAGTTGGCCTCTTCTTCTCCCAAGGGCATGAGTAAGAAAGTTTCCAATTCTATTTTTGATGAGCTAAGGGAGAGTAGTCTTTTGCCCCCAGATTTTGGTGTCAGGTTATGAATGTCGATACATGTGACAATATTTTGAGTTCGGACGAATTTCGCTTTTTGGAAGAGTATTATAACTCTTCTCCTCCAATTGTGTTCCTCATCGCTTCTCCCATGGATGGAATTAGACACCCTCATTCGGGTTTTTTAACGACTTACTCAGTATATTTTGCTTCGGATTTTACCCTTCCTCCATATACTTTGTTAATTGAGGTTGTTAGGAGCGTGGGTCTTAGTATTAGTCAACTTACTCCCAAGGCCTTCACATTTTTATGGGATTCCTTCATTATTGTAACGAATTAGATCTCAATCCTTCTCTAAAAGCTTTCTACACTATCTTCTCTATTCAAAAAGTTGTGAATGATTCATTTTTCTACTTCTACATCCACAATGATTGTAAATTTTTGGAGGGTTGCACCTCTTCTCGAGGCCCGTAGAAGGAGTGATTTTTGTACGTCCGTGACTCTGATTGAGGTCTTTATGCTCCAGGGGTTGACTCTCCCCTTCCTTCCTCCCTGAGCCACGATCTCAAGATGTCCATTATCGAGGACTTGTTGTTTGACCGAGTTTATGACTTGAATGGTCTTTTATCTAATGGTATTCTTCTTTACTTACATTATTCCATTATTTTTTATTATTATGACTTATAGTTTCTCATATGTTTGTGATCTCTTATTGGGAAAATGATTTCTTTGGAGGAAGAATGCCAATTCAAGGCTTCTTGGGAAAATCCTTCTGGGAGCTCCTCTGATGTTTGCCCTCTTCCACCTCTTCCCCATTGCAAGGGTACTAGTGAGAGGTGAAGATCCAACCCCCAATGTGTGAAGGATATTTTGGTAGTCGACACTCCCCACCCCTTACTTTCGAGGGGAATGGTTCGAAGCATCGGCAAGATGCTTCTTCTGATTCAATTCGTTACAATATGGAGAAAGACTATTTTACCTACGAGACCAATCATTGTGAGGGTGTGACTTCATATTGGGATGCGATAGATGTCCAACAGGTGAGGGAGAAGCTGCATCTCGCAATAAGTGACTATGACCTATCGAAGTTTTTTGCCTTCTTGGATAATGGTTTTGTGAGCACGCTGTGCAGGGAGTCTGCAAATGTATGTGTTTTCTTTCTTTTTTTTCGATTTACTTATTCTTTTTCCTTTTTGTTGAAGTAGTTGCTTTAACTTGGTTCTTCCACCATTTTTGGTAGGTGAACACTTTAGTGGAAGTGGCTTGCAATCACTTTAAAAAGTATTGAGGTGAGATATATCGTTTGTCTTTGGCTTTAACTAAGGCTAACAAGTAAAAGAACTCTTGGAGGGAGAGCTTGCTGACTATTTGATTAGGCCAAATTGTATGATGTACTTTTCTATTGATATCTTTATATTCTTGTGATGTGATGTTTGTTCTTGAGTGTATTTGTGATATTTTAGGTGCTTTCATGGAAGGAATGAGAGTTGAACGAAAATAGCTAAAATATGAAAAAAGGAAATATTTCAATAGCAGCAGTGCCAATATAACATGTGACCCTTGGGTTATCAAAAATCCGAGTGACAGAAACTGGTGTTACTTTAACCCGTTCCTATAGGTTGTCAGACATGCGACAGGCGAAATTTGAAGATTCCTAATTTGAGTGTTGATATAAAAGATGTCGTGGAGCTACTTCATTTACTTGTCAATTTAAAAAAAATATAGCACAATACAAATATATATTAAAATATAACATAAAGTTTATATGTGTCATATTAAAGAATAATTTTAATTATAAAAATATTATAATTTACTAAGTTGTTGATTAAATTTGTTTTCATATAAAGATTAAATGTATAAATAAAAGTACCATAATTTATTATTATTCAATTATTATATGGTCAATTTTGAGTATAAAATCGATCAAGTATTGAATATGAAATTAAATATATAAAAAAATTATAAATAAAAATATATAATAATAAAAAAAAATAGAAACATCTCGTGAGCTGATAAACAAAGAGAATTGAGCTCGAGCTCGAGCTCGAATTGAGCTCAAAATCGAGCCGGTTCGCGAAGCTCGCGAGCAGTCTCGACTCATCTGCCACTCCTACCCTTGAATATGTTTGAGGCAGGTGTCGCCATAGCACCAATATTTCCAGTTCGAGAGCATGAAGGTAATGCATTTTAAATTAATTTGGTATTATCTTATAATCCAAATCGTTTAATGAATTTTACTAATATTTTCTTTAATTTTCTTATTGTAGAAGACCTACTGGTGGGACTATGACGACGAGTATGTTTCGAGTCTTCCACATGTGAGCCAAAAAATACATTCGGAAGAAGTTCTCTGTCACCCGGAGGGAGCTAGTCAAGCTATTTGGCTGGCCAACGAGGAATTGCTCCAATTACAGGCATACTGGGCCAGTGCGGACTTCCAAGAGGAATCCATGAAAAATAAGGCGAATCGGGTGGCAAACCCCATGACATCCTAGAGGAAGTTGGTAAGTAAATTATAGTATGTTTAAAGGTTTATCATTATTTTATACATATTATTCTAACTATTTTATTATTCTACATGAGGCTGAGCTCGATCGACCGCCCAAGCAGATGAAACTATTCAACAGATGCTACAAGAAGAAAGCGGACGGCGACTAAAGCGGCCCGAGGACAACTGTAGTGGCGGTAAGTAGCTTAGTAATTTTATTTTATTTTTATAATTATGGGGTAAAGTTCTAATAATTTTGTTTGTTTTGCAGGAAACGTTCCAAAAGTTGATGGTAAGGGTGTTCAGTTCGATCAATTGAACCGAACCGAATCGAACTAAATTTTCAGTTAACTGAAAATTCGGTTCATCATTTTCAAAAATCGAAAACTGAATCGAACATTGTCGGTTCGGTTTGGGTTAAATCGAATACTTTTCAATTTTTTAATCGATAAAACTGATTTTTTTAATATATATAAATAATTTTACTATTTTTTCAATTTTACCCAAAAATACATGTACCAAAATATCAACTAAAAAATAAAATATGATGCGTGCAATTTTAGCACGAGTCCCATAGTCTTGGAACTTGACGATGGACTTCGGTTGATTAAGCAAAAGAACTTGAGAAAGAGGACCTGCAAAACAACACGTTAACACATAAAAATAAATCGTAATGAGAAATCGAGACAAAAATAAGAATTTCACGAGCAGAATATGGTTAGAGTGCGAATTGAGAACTGCAGCAAGAATAGCAAAGCAGTTTTCAGATTTTTGAAGGTGTCCCCGTTGGAGGATGCTGCCTGTATTTATAGAGGGGGCTTCCCCCTTCGTAGGGACATGAACGTTACCTGCATTTCCGAGAAAAAGGGTATGATACTTGTGGATAAGGCATGATTCTATCTTATCCTTGGCTTGATCAACACATCTTGGAGGAGGACTTTTTTTACGTGAGGACTCCTATTCTGCAGGGAGTCCTTCTAGGTTAAGGAGTCCTAAACCTTGGGGGCGTCTTCCTTCTCCTAGGCTAGGCTAGGAAGGCAAGCTCGTGATCTGGCAAGCATTTTACTGGGCCTCCTTGTTGGGCCGAGTTTGGTAATCCTCCAGTGGGTTATCTTCACCAGGGGCTGGTGGGTTTGGTTTGACCTTCAAATCTTCTCTTGGGCCAAGTGCTTTTAGGCCATACACATTATTTAGTCTCCCCTACTTTAAGGAGGAAGGATGTCCCCTAACTCCTTAGAGTAGGAGCCCTTGTCGCGCGAGGAGAAAAACTCCTTCTTCAACAATCGGGCGTCAGTTCCTTTGTGCTATCCTCTGCAACTTTGGAAAGTGTATCTAAGCTTTTTATCAGCTTGATTTGATAACCATAATTATTGCGAGGGTAAGCAACGTTTGGGTAACCACCATGCCTGTGTTTGGTAACTATCCCCCCATGCACGTGGTAACCGCCCACTCCCAAGCGGTTACTAGAGGGTCGTGGGGTTAACTCCTTTACCCATTATCTTAGCTAAACGTGACCTTCCTCTATCATCTTCTTTCAAAAATTTCATTTCCTCTATCATCTTCTTTCAAAAATTTCATTTTGAAGCACAAGAGTTTTCCATCTTTGTCTCCAATAAGTATTATTCTTCTTTCTTGTTTTTCTAAGGTACATCTTTTCTTTAAATGTATTCTTCTAGTGAATCAGTGTGCTTTCTTAAGGAGACATTTCTAGGCGATAATCCCTCTGAAACCACCTCAATGAAGACAAGCCCTGTCTTACCTCGATTCACCAGGGGCTAGAGGAGGAGCCTAAGATAGACCACAGTTGCTACAAGAAATTTGATAGACGAGGACTCTGATGAGGAAGCAAGGGAGAACGCGGTGAGGGCTCTTCCCTCGAGGAAAAGAGGGAGTCAAGGTCCCCTTTAGAGGAAGAGAGGACACCTGGGTCTTCCTTTGAGGGGGACAAGTTGTCTGGATCTTCCCTTAGAGAAGAAGAGAGGAGATCTCATCAGGAGGAGAATGAGGAAGAAGAGAGGGTCCCCCAGTCACCGGTAGACTCGGGGTCCTCTACTCTGAAAACCTCATCCATAGACTAGTTGCTTCAAGAATTTCACGTCCCTACTTCTCTTGTTATGTATACTCCTTCTCCTACGACTTGTCCATTCCATCCTCCTCCAAATTGTTTATGTTTCTTCATTGCACTGTTGCACTCAGGTTTGCATTTTCTGATTTCCCACTTTTATTCAATGGTCGCCTGTATTTTCAAGTCCCTCTGAACCAATTGGTTCCCAACTCCTTCAGAATTTTGGCTGAGTTTTTTATGGTTCTTCCTTTTAATGGTATTCCTGTAACAACACATGTCATCGCTAAATATTATCATCTCAAGCAGGTTGAAAAAGGCTTTTTCTATTTTGTCCCCCGAAAGGGGGTGCCCTTCTTGCCACCCCAAATCCTCTGAAAGGGGGTTCCTGTAGCTATTTTTATGTCCTTCCCTAGCCGGTGGATTCAAGAGACCTCGCCTCTTGTACATGTAGGGCCAAGAATAGTAGCTCTATCTTCTTTGCTGGCCAGATTGAATGAAATCCCTTATGACTGCTAGTCCCTCATTGATGAGAGGCTGTTAGGGCACTTTGGCTTGGCTCCTCAAATGGAACCTTTACGAGATTCTTTGGGTATTTCTTAGTTTTTTGTTTGCTGTTGCATATTCTTTCTTGTGCCTTCTTGAAGTATTAACTCCATTTTCGTTTCTTGGCAGAGAACATCATGTTTAGAAAACTCATGAAGGACCATGTGTTGGGGGATCGCATTGGAGGGACCCCTACTTCAAGATCTTTGAAGGGGGCCCTTGCCTCCAGTGAATCGAAAGGTAATCATCCTTCCTCCTCTTTTTCTTCAGATCCAGTAATTGGGAGTTCTTTAAAGATGCCTCGTAGGCTCCATGGGGGCTCCCCCTTTACGTCCTTCATTTGTGCCACCTCCTTCGAAAAAGAGATGGACACCCACAGGTCCTCGCGCACTTCCTCTGCCTGCCTTCACAGCTTCAATCATTGGATCAAGGGAAGAGGAGAAATCCCCTAGTGGTTGATCTAAGAAGAGGGTTTTATCTCCCGGGGACAAGCAGCTTCTGACCCCCTTTCTCAAGGAAGAGCTTGAGGCGATGAGAGCGTATTATCTTTTCAAGGTATCATTTTCTTGATGCGTCTCTTCCCTTCATTAAACGATATTCTGATGCTCCATATTTTCTGCAGGCGACCTCTGTGTATGAAGAGCTTTCCTCCAGGCCTTAGGGGTTCCTTCTATTCTCCAAATGAAGCCTAGAGGAGAAAGTTGGAGGACAAAGTAGAACGCCTAGGGAATGAAAATGCTAAATTGAGGGAGGCAAACAAGGATGCCACAAGCCGCTGTCAATTATTGGAGAAGGGCATGAGGAAGTTGTAGAAAGAGGTGGCCGGCCATGAGATTGCCCTTAAGAAAGCGGTGGAAAAGGCGGTATTAGACTTTCCCAGAGGAAAATAAGAACTACTTAGAGGCTTACTGCGAGAGTCGCCTCAGCAGTTCAAGAAGTCTGAGGGGTATCAGCAAGAGGTGGCCAAGATAGAGGGACCGTACTTTGAACATGGCCTTATAGCCTGTAAGGAGCAGTTTCAGGCTCAGGGGCAACCCCCCCTTCAAGAGAGGAGCCTATGTTCCTTGACCTTGCTACAACCTTGTAAAATGCGCCTGATCCCTTTGCATAGCTCTCTATCCCCAGGGATGGAAAGCCCTCCCCCCCAGACTTAGGTTGGTTTCCTCTTTTATCCTACATTTATACTTTTCTTTTTTTGTTTTATGTTGAATCTGCAAAGTTTTGCAAAAGGAGATTTAGACCATTTGTTGGGGGAGGTCGAGGCAAAGGTGAGGACTCCCCCAACGAAGTAATAATTGATTCTACAACGGGGGACCTCCAGGGTGAAAGCGCCCCTGAATCAAAGGAAGAAGAAGCGTCTTTGGTCATCAATGTTGAGCCTCTTGCCACCCCTGTACCTGTTGTTGATGCCCCTCATGAGGACGAGAAAGAAGACGTTACCTGCAGGGAGAAAAATAACGATGTTGTTTGATTGGCTCTGTGGATGTTGGTTGAAAACACTTTCAATTTTTCTTGTTCTGCTTTCCCCCCCCCCCCCATTCGCAATGGGGATGAGACAATTTACTTTTCTTTACTTATTGGATATATTTTTTACTCTACCCATGGCCACGATTTTAGGCCAGGGGCCAAAATGCGATGCCTTTAGTTCATGACATTATGCTTGATGTTCATCATTATGCTTGCACTGCCTTCTTGATAGGATGGAATCATTAGGCTTTGTTTAAGGTGACACGATACTAGAGGGGCTAATCCTGGCGGGACGCATCTTTTGCCTTCCTTGTGGGAGGTCTCCTTCAGCTTTATTGTGAAATGCCTCATTTACCTCACCTGTGTCCAAGTACTTAAACATGGGGCTATTGCCCATATTATATCATGTAATATACTTATGTAAAAAAAAAAAAAAATGAGAGGCATATGAGGGCTTAAACATGGGAGTCCGGGAGGCTCCCTTGATGATAGAGGCCTGCATGAGTTTTGGCAGGGCTTATTCCTAATGCCCCGCCTCAAGAAATGCAATAAAGCATATAGAGGATGCCTCCTACAGGGAAATTCTTCATTGAATAGCCATCCATCAATGATGATTTGACTTTTGATGTCTATGGGCCTACGTTTTTTTAGAAGGATCCCTTTAGGAGGTCTTGTTAGGGAATGTCCTTCAGGAGGACTTATTGGAAGATGTCCTTCGGAAGGAAATTTTTAAAGGGGGTCCTTCAGGAGGACTTATTGGAGGATGTCCCTCAGAGGGACATGTTTAGAGGGGGTCCTTCAAGAGGACTTACTGGAGGGTTCTTTGAACGCGAAGGTTCTTCATGTATAATATTTCTTCAGGTTATGTATGTAATTAGGGACATGATAATGGACGTCCCTTAAGGTCTTCTATCTCATATGCTACTCGTCCTATTACCCCTATAACTTTAAAGGGTCCTTTTCAAGTGGGGTTTAATTTTTTTACTGGTTTCAATTTGTCCACTCTTCTTAATACTAGATCCCTCACTTGAAAACTTCGTATCTTTTACTCTCTTTTTGTGGGCATTAATCATAGTATTCTTGTATCTTTGAATACGAATGGAAGCTTTTTCTCTCAACTCTTCAATAAGATTCAGATTTTTCTTTAACAACTCCGTATTGTTTTCTTCATAGAAATGCAAAATTTCATGGAGGGTACCCCCAATTCAGCTGGAATGGTTGCTTCTGTTCCATTAACTATGGTAAAGGGACTTTCTCCTGTAGATCCTCGGGGGATTGTGCGACAAACCCATAGGACACTAGTTAATTCTTCTATCTAATTTCCACCAGCTCATTCTAATCGTCTCTTAATTCCTTGAATGAGGATTTGGTTGGTGACCTCCACTTGCCTATTGACCTGGGGATGTGCTATGATGTGAATCTTTGTTTGATATGTAGTCTTTTACACCAGTCTTGTATTTTGTGGTCTTGGAACTGCCGATCATTGTTGAGATATTTCTCGCGGGAGTCCAAAACGACAGATGATGTTCTTCCATATAAATTTCATCGCCTCTGTTTCTGTGATACGGGTGAGTGACTCAATTTCCACCTACTTGGTAAAGTAGTCATGGCTACTAGAAGAAATTTTCTTTGGTGGGGAGCTAGGGGGAAAGACCCCCACGATAGCTATCCCCAATTGTGCGAAAGGACGCGGTGATAACATGGTTGCAAAGGGCTCCGTAGGTTGGTGTATGAGGGATGAGTGGTTTTGGCATTTCTCACATTTGCTTACCAGCTGTCGCGCATCTTGTATTGTATTGTAATATGCCTCATCCTATGATCCTCTAGAGCGCTAGACAATTTGGAGAGGCAGTCAGCTTTGACATTTTCTTCCCTTGAAATTTGGATAGTTTGGAAACTTTAGAACCCCGTCTTTAATTCTGCTATCTATTATAAATATTGGATCATATTTTCTTCCTTGGCTTCGTATGAGCCCTTCACTTGTTTGACTATTAACTACGAATATGAATAGGCTATTAGGCTTCTAGCTCCCACTTTATGCACCATTCTAAACCTGTTACGAGGGCTTCATATTCATCCTCGTTGTTGGAGGCCCAAACCCGAACTTAACAGCAAATTCTAAATTTTCTCCTTGGGGTGAAGTGATAACTATGGCCGCCCCACTACCATGATCGTGGATGATCCATCTACATGCAATAACCACTTTTTGGCTTGAGGGGTGCCTTCTTCAGATATTCCTGCTATCCTGGAGATGAAGTCAGCTATAGCCTAGGCCTTAATGGTAGTTCGAGGTAGATAAGAGATATCATACTCACTCAATTCTACTGCACATTTTACCAATCGCCCTGATGTATCTGGACCCAGAATTTATTTCAGAGGCTGGTTAGTTTTTACTCCAACGGGATACGAAAGAAATTACGAACATAGTCTTCTAGCAGTCTTTCAGTACTTTGATGATGTAATACATCGACATTTATTTCCTATTATCTACACGAATAAGGATGGAGCTAATAGCTTGGGGGGTGGCTGATAGACACACATAGAGGGTATTCCCTGGAGATGGCTTCACCAGTAGAGGAAGTCTCGCTAAATATCGTATGAGTTCTTCAAAAAGCTTGCTGACAAGCATCATCCCAAGCAAAATTCTTCGCCTTCCGTAAGACTTTGAAAAAGGGCAAGCTTTTTTATGCCGACTTGGAGATAAAACGACTGAGTGCTGCTACCCTCCCAGTTAGCCTTTGTACTTCATTAATGTTGGAAGGTGCCTTCACATCCAAAATGGCTTTGATCTTGACGGGATTAGCCTCTATTCTTGAGGACTCTGTTTACATGAGGACTCCTATTCTGTAGGGAGTCCTTCTAGGCTAAGCAGTCTTGAGCCTTGAGGGCGCCTTTCTTCTCTTAGGCTGGGTTTGGAAGGCAGGCCTGTGATCTGGAAAGCCTTTTATTGGGCCTCCCTCTTGAAACGAGTTTGATAATCCTTCAGTGGGCTATCTTCACCAGGGGCTGGTAGGCTTGGTTTGGGCTTCAAATCTTCTTTTAGGCCAAGTGCTTTTGGGCCATACACATCAAAATATATAATGAATTTTTTTTTTCGAATATAATTCAAAATTTCAAATAAAACGAAAAGAACACAATGTTAATAATTACTAAAATAAAAATATATATATACTAAAAAATTAATTTTTGGTTCGATTTGGTCTTGAAACGTTGATGGAAAAAAACGAACCGGAAATCGATTTAACAAAAAAACAAAAATCCAACTGAATTTTTCGATTCGATTTTGGTTGCAAACTGAATTTTCGGTTCGATCGATTTAACCGAACTGTGAACACCCCTAGCTGGTGGAGGGTCATCAGCCTCAACCCACGGCCGAAAACCACGATACCCCAGCCTAATCGGAGGCTTACGTGGCAATGATCAAACACCATTTGTGGCTGGCTGCAGTGGGGGGCAAGAACAAGGGCCGTATATTCGGTCTTAGTGTTGAGGCCCATGTCTCAAGTTGGACTTACATATCACCATCGCCACCCCCACCTACACTGACACCAACACAACCAAACCCAGCCATGGAGGATCGCAGCGGCCACTAGAGATGATAATGGTCAATATGATGGCCATGGTGAGGGAGATGCAGGCCAACTCCTCGACTGCGGGACCGTGATAGCCGACTGCCTCAACTAGCACTCTGCCACCGCCTCCGGCAGACCCTCGGCCCCGATCGAGGACGATATGGACGTCGTTGACGAGGAGGGTTTAGATTAGGTTTTAATTTTGTAATTGAATAATATTTTGTTTAAATTAATTCTTTAATTTATAACAATTTCGAATTTCGAAAAAATCATTTCTAAACCTGCCTCAAATCCCCCATTTTTTGTAGTGATATGTCACAATTGATCTTCGTGATCTAGAGCTTTGTAATTACAAAGCGTAACACTTCCTAGAACAAGAGATTCATTACCAAATTCTCAATTGATCGCTTATGCAAGAACGGGATCTCCTATTTATACTAGAGAAATATATAAGGTAAGCGATGATTCTTTATTGTCTTGCCCTGAAAACTTCATGATGGGAACAAAGAGGTCTTTTCCCGAGCTCTGTTTTAATGCTCCAATCCTTCGATTAAAAAATCATTTCATATAATAAGTTTCAACCCTTTGGATTACATACTTCGACTTTCCAAGGATTGAGCTCTTCACTTAATTCTTCCTTGTCACTGTGAGATATAGGAGCTACCTTTAAAATTGTGACGCTTGACTATTGATCATGGGCCATACGATGATGATACACGAATGGTGGTTGTCTCTTGAACTTGTAGGAGCTACCTCTAAAATTGCAATGTCTGACGATTGTGGGCTATGTCACGTTGCAACGAGGATGTCGTGATCTAAAGGACGGTTGGTTGTGATGCCCCACCTCCCGTGGGTCAGGAATTGATAGGAACATTTTCCACAAGTTGTTCGTAATCTAATTTCAAAATACATTTAATGAATTTGGAAGCAATTTTCGCATTATAATTTCATGATACATTTAGTGGGTTTGAAAGGCTTGCACACCGCGGAAGTGACAGGAGTTTTATTTAATATTTTGAAATTCTAATTCTTTTTTTGGCTCAAAACAATATAAATGTGTTTTACGTAATCAAATTTTTACAGTCAATTCGAGTGAGTGAAAGATTAGGAATCAAATCGAACTATATGAAATAGACAAAAAATTCTTGAATTACTAAAATAATAGGAATTAAGAAAGTTATCCATCCTAAAATAAAATTTGAAAATATTTAAAATATACTTATATGTAATCCAATTTTTTAATACTTGATGGTGTGAAAATGATAAAACGTTGCAAGTAAATTGAAAAATGCATCTTCAGCTCTCAAATAACTCGAAATAGTACAATTCAAAATATTAAGCCCATATATTTATGTAAAATATTAAAAAAAATAATTATTTTAATTTTTAACTATTTTTGCTGATATGTTTATGTGTCCATTGAAATATTCAACTAAACTTGTTTGATTGATTTGGTTTGAAAAGCTCAAGTTTTTAATCCATGTATATTTAAAAAATAAAAAAAGAATTATTAGATCATACCGATTAATTATGATTCTAAAAAAAAAAAAAAAAATAAAAAAATTGAAGAAAATTATTGAAAACCAAACTATAATGAAAATTAGTCGAATCAACGAGACAAAAACATAATTATAAGTAAATAAAACAACAATTTTATTATCTTATGGAACACCTGTAAAACTATGTAAAAAAATTTAATTTTAGCATAAAGGAAAATTTAACGTTGAGGATTCCATCTGCAAGAAACATCTATGTCTCTTGTGCAAGCTCGACGGGCGTGGTGGGTGGTTGTGGAGAGTCGTCGGCCGTCGTCGTGTCCAAATCGATCGCCTCAGCACTATTCTTCCTGCTGTTAGCAGTGGTGGTGAGATGATTGTAGCTGCCCTTCTCCTTGAAGAGCTGAGCAAAATGGGGCTTGCAGTAGAGGATCCCGTCCAATGCAGCGTACGACGAGGTTGTAAGGAGGCAACCTCCGTGAGCGCACTTGAAGCATGACTTGTGGTAGAATTCACCCTCCATTGTTACCTGAAACGACATACGTTTGTAATGATTGCTCGAACGATTCGCTCACACAAAATGGTCACCATATGGTACGTGTTATTGCACTTGTTATGTGATTAGTCACTACCTTCTCCAGTGGGTAGACTGTCTTGGCGCAGACAGCACATTTGTCTTGGGTGCCAGAAAAGAATGAGGAGACTTTACTGGCATTCTTATTCTGCAATTGCATATTGAAAAGCACATAAAAGAAAAAAAAATTAAAGTAATGTTAATGTGGGAAATAAATTTCAAGAAAAATTTAATTCAAAGGTTGAATTATGCACCGTTTCTCCTTGCTTCGCTGTTCATGAAAAACGGCCAAAAAAAATGAAAAAAAACATTATTGATTATAATGTAACGTCGAAAAATTAAAATTAATAGTCGGAAATCAAGATGTTTTACGTGGTTGGAACTTCTTAGAAGTGAAGCCAGCACTCTCTTTGAAGAGCTGTTCAAAGTGAGGCTTGCAGTATAGTTGTCCATCCATAGCAGAGTAGTTGCTCATCTGTAATAACAAGAGTCATATAATACTTGAACGTATCAAATGATGTAATAAACCGTATCTGTCATTCTCGACACATTCTTCATTGGAAAGGTGGAAAACGAAGGAAATTTCCCACTTTTTTACGGTCTTTTTGTGTCGAGAATCTTGTAACAACTCGCAAAAGAATCACATACCGCAAGACGTCCGTTGCAATGGCTACATTTGAAGCAAGACTTGTGATAAGGGACTCCATCGGCGGACATCATCTCGACGAAATGCACAGTTTTGTCGCAGGCCTTGCATTTCTGTGTTGTCCCAAATTGAGCCATTTTTCCTCTGTCTTATTCTTTTTCTTTTTGTTCTAATCAAACGTTCACTCAAAGAACAAGATTTTGGAGGAAAATTTTTGGTGTCAAATTATTGTGCTTTTCCACCACATGGAGTTCCTGTTGTGTATGGAGAGGAAATGCTGCTTTTCTCTGTGAACTCATGTTGCAATTTGTAAGGAAAGTTTAAGGTATGTGCTGGAAATCAGACCAGTCATGTTCTAGTGGTGCAGGCCATTTCAGCCTGGTGTTAAGGGGATCCCTTGGAAGAACTGTTATTTCGAAAACTAAGATAATCAGAAACATCCATGTATGAAAATATAAATTTAGAAAAAAAATATATATATATATTTCAATGGGGAAAATAATGTAGCCACAAATAACGGGTGCTGACCACTTTTACCGCGCTTGAAAAAAGAAATACAAATGAATAATAAAAATAAATTATTATGTTATTCTCGTAATGAAGATAAGATTAAAATCTTTTTAAAAGTTTTACCTTGAAAAAGAACGTATTTTAATTTTTTTTTCTTTTTGTATTATTATGAAGCATGACTTGTGATTATATGTACAGATATATTTAGGTAATATATATTATTTATAGGTAGTCATAAAAATATTAAAGTTCTTTATATTCTTTATGTTTTTGAAACATTAGTATTATATAATTATATTTTTAAATTGATAATTAATTCTTTTAATTGATAAGGAAATTATTTACTGTGATTATTTGTAATTTACTTTCTAAATTTGATATGTAATTGATCAGTTTTTTTAAATTAACACCAATTACATAGCAAATGAATTATATTTTTCATGTAACTGATTCATGTTTGACCAAACTCGATTTAAATTAGAATTTTTCTATGCACAATACTCCTTATGATACATTACTAGGATGGGGATAATTCCTTTTAATGTATCTTCCACTACAAAAAAATACAATAATTAACCATGACTAATTTCCATGATTAAAAATAAATAACTATAGCAAATAGCCATTTACCACAGCTATGCAATGGTTTTTGGCCGTTGTATTTATGAGGGTAGCTAAAACACTTGTCATGTCTAAAAATCATGACAAATATTTTTACCATGTCTCTTAGCCATGAAAAATAACTTTTTCTTGGTGAAAAATATATATTTTTTGCATCGATTTATTAACCATAGCCAATAAAAATTATTTACCATAGTTTTTAGACCATAGCAATTAAGTTGTCGCTAATAATAATTTTTTTCTAGTGTTCCAAGGGCAAAATAGTCACTTCATATTATGCCTTTTTAATTGACGGATTTTGTTATATTTTTATTTTTGGGTTATTTGTTTTCTTGATGAGAAGCTGAAAACCAATATATTTTAATAATAAGGAGTAAAAGTTTGTAGTATTATTGTAAATATATATTATGTGAAACGTTACTATAACATAATACTAATGCAGTTATGTAATCACTAATATACATATATATATATATATATATATATAATAATAGAAGTATCAAAATTCAAAGGAATACCTCAGTAAGGGTACGTATGTTTTCTCACGATAAGAATGTAAACTCAATATATTCTAACTATTATGTATTTAATCATAAGTTGCACTTATTATTATTACTATTATTTTACCTCTATTATATTATGATAAAAATCAAAAGTACGTGAAGTACAATTTTTCAAAACAAATTTCTATTATTCATATTAAAATAAAAGCAAAGAAATATCGTATTTTCGATTGCGTACGTTAGGGCATTTTTCAATTTACTTCCGTTTTTGAAAAAATTACATTTCATAAGTTGAAAATTTTCTTAATATTAGTCATTACATACTTTTTCCATCCAATAAATAATGAAAAATGTATGCAAAATGCTATCGTAACATTCAGTAAACTTTTCAATTCATGGGACGTAATATGAAAAAATTGTAACTAATGGAACTAAATTGAAAAAGGCCCAATAATTAACGAAAAATGCTAACGACTCCATTAATTATTTGGTAAGTAATGAACTAAAACTGAGAAAACTTTAAACTTACGCAATGCAATATGAGAAAACTGTGACAAATAGAGCTAAATTAAAAAAGACTCCAACAAATGGGACCAAAAATATAATTTTTTCTAAAGTCAATTTGGTAGAAGTCACACATTTTAAATATTTTAAAAGCGTTTCTAATATAATAAGATTGATAACTTTTATTTAAAATTTCATGTTATTTATTCTTTCATATGTATCGATTTAGTTTTTGAAGTTTATATTAGTATTTTCTATATTATTCTAATACTATTCATTTTAAATTTTACTGTGCATATTAAATTACTATTTTTAATATTTAGAAATAACTTCTAACAAATTAATCACGTTGAAATAGTATTTTCTTATTTATTTATTTTAGTTGGATATATTTATCATTAATGTCCATATAGTTTAGAGAATAAGACTCTTAAATATTCTTCTTTTGATAGAATTTTGTCTTCTAGAACTAATTTTGATTTATTAATTACAAGATTACTCAAGTAAAGATATAAACGTTATTTTAGTGAAGGGAGCAACAAACACATGAGAGATTTAAACTGATTTAAACTATTATATATAGCATAGGCTTAATGTAATTTTGATCCTGTATCTATAAAGGGTTGGAAATTTTGGTCTTCTAACTTTGGATGTGGCAATTTTGGTCCTGTATCTTTCAAATGTTTGTGATTTTGGTCCTTCAACCCAATTCATAACCATTTTGCCCTTCTAATAACAAAATAACCATAGTGCACTACATGCTCTAAATTAGACCCAACATGATTTCGAAATAAATTAAGTCTCCACAAATTCATATCTTGATTTAACCACCTTGATCCTGGAGTATTCCGAGTCCTCGATTTTACGGGCTTTCTCCAACACACTAACAATATACCTTATTTTGTTTTCTACCATAGGGTGTAAAAACAGTCCAATATAGAAACTTAATAAAATTTTGGACGAACAAGTTGAACAAAAGCCTTGAATTTATTGAAAAAAAGTTGAAATATTGCGTAGATATTTCTCTTCTATAAGAGGAGCAACCTTTTAGCCTCTCATAGATAAGAGGACTACACTCGTGGGCGAAATCACCATAAACAGAAATTGCTAATATTGAAAACTTAAAAGGAATCAAAATATTATGTGGTGAAGAGTTGGAGAAAATTCTTGATGACCCCCATCTGCTTCCAAGCTTCCTTATTTACAGTAGCCCGCGTACTTCAAAATTGTTTTAGGTGACGTTATTATATTTATCACCCATTTTGACCTTCTTCTTTTCAGTTGTTGGTCATTATGGCTTGTTTCTGATGGCTTGCTAGCTGGTATCCTCTACTTTCTTATTATTGGCTTTTCTGTCATCTTCTGCCAACAGTATTCCTTTTGATTTTTTACATTTTGAGGTTTTACCTCGTCTTGCAAAAATTCTTTCTTTTACCCTTTTAAATTTTGGTTTCTTATTTTGTCACAACAACGATATATGTGGTTATGCAATTGCTCAACATGCATCATGTTGCATGCCTTCTTTCTTGTGGCCTCTGTTGCAGGCAGCTTATTCTCCCATACGAGCATTCTTTTCTTTTCGAACAATCTTTCTGCAAAGTCTATGCTCTTTCTTGTGGTGGAGGTTAATAGGAATAATCCATTTAATTTATTGAAAATATTTTAAATGGATACTTGACTCTATCTATCTCTATGAGACAGACCTAGAATCCCCAAGCTCTTCTAGTGGATATTTCATCTTCACTTAGAGATGATACCAAGGGAGCTTCTCTTGTGGCAGCCTTGACTTTGTTGAATGCTACCATGTCGAGTCTCTGCAACTTGATATAATGGAATGCTGATGAGACCTTTTCCCTGCAATTTTAGTATCGTTGAAATAAACTTAAGCTCCAAAATATCGCCTTATTTTAAATGGGAATTCTTTTGCCATGTATCATATACTACCCCACTAATCCATTCTAAAAGTTTTGAGATCTCCGAAAACCCTGGTGACATAGTATGAACCGAGGCAAGTGCTCCAGAATTATACCATTCTTGAACCTCTTCTAGTTTTGACCCTTCGAGCATCTAGATCTGGTTATATTTTTTGAATGCATCTACAATGGTTTTGCTTGGGTTAACTCCTATTCGAGAAACTAATTTTTTCTTCCACATTCTTTGGTACACCTGCTAAGTAGAAACAGAAGATAATAAGTCATTAGCATTAACTTTAGAGTTAGCTGTCATCGGCCTAAGGTTAATCTCTTCCTATTTGACCATAGAGGTGCTGGGTTGACTTGAATTATTAAGAGTTTGGAATTCCTGTAATTCAATTGCCGCCTTTTTACCAGAGTTTGGCAATGGCCTTGCGCAAGCAGTACTTGAATCTATTGCTACATATATCAGGTCTAGTGAATCCTAGACAGAGAACTCTTCCCAGCAATCTTCTATAAGCCTCGGGATTAGCCAGCTGCTCTTCTGCAAAAGCTGTAAACTTGATCCCTATTAGCAGTGGAATGCTAGTTGCCTTGGTTTGTGCAAGCCCAGCATATGCTATAATATCCTTTATATATTTATTTTTTGTAACATTGAGACCTTCATTTGACCTTGCAATTTCAAGACCAAGAAAAAATTTTGCTGGTCTAAGGTCTTTAATAGTGAACAAGTCATCCAAGTAAGACTTAATTTCTAAAATTGTTTCCTTTGAAGGTCTTGCAATTAAGACATTATCCACATAAACAAGTAAACAAAATATACCAGTTGAAGTAACCTTAGTGAATAGGCAATGATCATGTTAGGACTGAACAAAGCCAAAGGTCTCCAACTTTGTTGTGAACTTTTGATTCAGTTGCCTTGAGGCTTGTTTGAGGCCATAGAGAGATCTTTTCAACTTGCACACATGTCCCTCAGGAATAGTATACCCTTCAGGAGCCTGCATATATATTTCTTCATCTAGAAATCCATGTAAGAATGCATTATTTATGTCTAATTGATGCAAATGCCAATGCAGTTTAGCAGCAACAGCCAAGAGAATTCTAACTGTTATAGCTTTTGCCACTGGTGAAAAAGTTGATTATAACCCTTAACAACTAACCTAGTTTTATACATTTCTATAGAACTATATGACCTCAGTTTTAACTTAAAACCTGACTTAGAGCCTATTGCCTTCTTTTGTTGGGGAAGTTTTTTAATTTTCCAGGTGTGGTTTCTTTCTAGAGTTTTTGATTTTGCAGACATTGCATCTCTCCACTCCTTTTTCTTTACAGCTTATACAAAATTTTTTTGAAGCTTCTGTATGATTAAAGTTTTGATCCACTTCTGTAGTATGTTCAGTGTTATCAGATAAGTCCTAATCTATTTCAGAGGCTATTTGTGGTATAAAGGATGTGATAGGTTCAACTTGTTGTCCTACATAGGGAGAAATATCTTCTTCAAATATTACATCTCTTGAAAGTAGGACAGTTCTCTTATTTAAGTCATACAATTTGTATCCCTTTTGATTGAGAGCATATCCTAAGAAAATACATTTTAAAGCCCTTAATCAAATTTAGATTTATTTGGTAGTGTATTTGTTGCAAAAGGCAAGCAACCAAAAGTTTTAGATTGAGTATAATTTAAAGGTTTATTAAACAACATTTCATAAGGAGTTTTCCACTTTAAGACTGGTGTAGGTATTCTATTTATTAAGTAGATTGCTGTTAAAACTGCATCTGTCCAAAATATTTTTGGTAGATTAGATTGAAACATCAGTGATCTAGCTACCTGCAAAAGATGTTTATGTTTTCTTTCTACAATACCATTTTGTTGTGGTGTGTATACACATGTTGTTTGGTGTATAATTCCTTCTCTCTAAAGAATTTTTGACATTGCCCCCTTAGGAATTCAAATCCATTGTCAATTCGTATTACTTTAATTCTTTTTATCAAATTGAGTTAGGATCATCTTTTGAAAGTTAATCAATAGACTTGCAGTTTGTGATTTTTGTTGCATTAAGAATGTCCAAGTGCATCTGCTGTAATCATCTACTACTATTAACATATATTTACACTTAGAAATGAAATATTCATTATAGGGCTCCCATAAATCTATATGTAGTAAATCAAAGTAGTTTTGAGATGAAGAATTGCTTAAGGGAAAAGATAGTCTCTGTTGTTTGGCTTGAGGATAGATTTCACAAGATGAAGGTTGAATTTTGCTTTTTCTTTTATTAATCCTGTATGGATCAGTACATTATGAGAGATATGTCCTAGTCTTCTATGCCAAGTTTTTGATGTAACAAGTGGCACACTAAGGCTAAATTCTTTGCTGGAATTCATGACTTCATCTATATGCTTCTTCTCAAAAGATTGTTTCTTGAAGATGTAAAGTTTTCCTGACAAGCATCCCACTGCAACCACTTTTTTAGTCTTATGGTCCTGCATAACACAATAGGATCGAGAGAATTTAAATCTAATAGAGGAAGTATCACACATCTTGCTTATAGACAATAAGTTGAACTTTAAATTTGGCACAAACAACACATTAAGGTAAACTTTATCAGAAAGTGCTATGTTTCCTAAGTTTCCAACAGAATGATTTGCGCCATCTGCAAGATGTATGAATGCATACTTGGGTTCTTTTATCTGTTATACTTCTTTTCCTCTGGAATTTTTTCTGAGTTCATAGCCTTTTAAATGCCTGCATGGCCATGTTTTGTCCAGTGTATGGATTTCCTGAGTTCACTTCCTTTTGTCTTTCAATCCTTAATATCATAGAGTAAGCTTTGGTGACATTAGGCAAAGGGTCCATCATAAGGATTTGGATCCTGACATAGTCATAACTTTCATGTAAACCCATCAGAAATTGCATCAATTGGTCCGCCATCTTGAGATCTGCAACTTTCTTGATAGCTCCACAAGTGCATTGTGGAGTAGGCTAGCTCATCCCAAAATCTTTTGAGTTTTGAGAAATATAGTGACATGGATAAAGAACCTTGAGACATAGAGGCCATTTCCCTTTTTAGTTGATAGACCATAGGTCCATTGCTTGTCCAAAATGAGTTTCCAATTCAATCCATAACTCTCTAGCCATACTAGTATACAGGAAGCTCTCAACTATGCCTGTTCCATGTGGTTACCATGTAATCTGCTCTAGTTCTTTTGTCATCTTTTGCAGGCTTGATTCCCTCTCATTGATGAAGTTTAGCTTCATTTTGACACCCAAGGCTATATTAATTGATCTGCTCCTAGAAAGAAAGTTAGAGCCATCTAATGGTGTGGTTATCACTTGGATGCAGCTTCAACATCTCTTGATCTTCTGCCATTCTTGTCGTGGGAGTTTCTTGAGGTTTGTAAAGGAATCAGGAAAGAAGAATTTCGTTTTGGTGGAAGGATCAGAGAGCATCCAAGATGGTTCTGATACCATGTAAAGAAAACGAAAGCTGGAAGGAATGAACAACAATTTTCCATTGTTTTCTTGGGCAAGAAGAAGAGAGATTACAGTACATTTCAGAACGAAGAAGCACTGTTCTTTCTTTTATACAACACTAACTACTATCAGTCGTAAGGCTTAAACGTGTGTTCTCAGACTTGCGCCTTTGGAACTCCTCCTTCTATAATAGAGACAGTGCATTGAACTTTTTCTTCTTTGTATGTAATGGAACAACTGAGCTGCTACTGCAAGTGTATGAAACCTGGGTGCTTTACAGTATCGAACCAATTCCAAAGTCCTATTGCTCACTTTATATTTCATTTATTATGCATGCTCCACATGTATAAAAATCAGGATTTGTAACGGTTTTTTGGAACAGTCTTTGTAGCAACTTTGGAATGGAAAACAATTGCTGACGTCACTTATTTCTGCCAGAACAATTTCATATATTTGGAATGACAAAATAGTTACAAAGTCCATTCCTACACAGTCATATTCGTAAAGTCGTTACAAAAACTTGACTGTTACAATTTGGGACGACTTCTGGAATTGTTATTAAAATTTGGAACGACTCTTCCTTTTGTGAAAACTCACTGTTCTAAAATCTGGTCTAAAGGCAGTTCCAAATATATAATTAGCTGTCGCTGTTACAAACACTATTATAAATTTTTAACCACTACAAATTTACTATTTTAGAACGACCATGTTGGCGTTTGTAACAGCCACTAAAAAAAAGTTAGAACTTTCTCCAGTAATCGAATATAAAGTCATTACAAAATGTAATACACTTGAACGGTCCACAAGCCATTCCAATAGCCCTTCCAATTATCTAATTTTTTGTGAAATATTTAAATTTATAATAATTCATGAAAAAAAAATTATTTTTTTAGAAAAATAAAGATTAATATTTGGAACTGCCAAAAATTTAAAAAATGTGTTACATGGCCGTTCCAAAATCTATAAATATTTGGTGGATCTATTTTGGTGCTGGCTCAAAATTTGGAGGAAAATTGAAATTTTGGAACGGTCATTATATAAAGCCGTTCCAAAAATCAATCTAATATATTCGTTTGGCGGAAATTCTAAAATTATTTGGGGAAAATTTAATTTTCAAATGGTCGTTCCAAGGTCAATACCAAAATTAATTCTAATATGTTAATATCAAAAGTCGTGTAAAAAATCGTTACAGTATGTGTTTAAATTTCAAACTTATGTTTTCAAGTATGATATTATAAAATTCATGCACCGAATTCATGCCAAACTTAATTACATTTAAGACTATGTCCATTTGATCACATCTGTTGGTCTGATTTAAAATTATTTGGCCTAATTCTATAGTGTCGATTGAAAAACTATTTTTATGTTCCGGATATAATATCTCGACATCCGAAACTTAATCATATGTATTCTTTTGTCGGTCTGATTATATCTAACGGTTTGACCTAAATTTTAACGGTCTGATTAAGTCATACAGTACAACAATGTAAGATGATAGTTACGTCAGTGTAATACTAACAATTATGAATATACAAATTTATTCCTTATTGTGAATGTATATCAATCTCAATTTCAAATATTTTATATACTTCAATTGTATTAATCCACACAATGGACACTTTCTTCAATATTAAATTGTCCATTACAGATTTTTATTAGTTTTTATATATTTTTTTAAAAATAATACTTTATTTAGAAGTCCTTTTGGAACGGCTTTATGAACGACTAACAAATACGATATCGTTTTGATTTATGTAAAGTAATAATGTTTGAACTCTTTTTAGAACGATTTTATATACATAATAATTTGTTTTGAACGGTCTTTAGAATGATTATGATTCTAATATAAAGGGAATACTTAGCAGATTTTTTTCATGTCCAATTCATCTTCTCCAATCCTCCTCCCCACCCCACCCAAACGCCTCTCTCTCTCTCTCTCTTTCACCACCATCTCAACCAAATCCCTCTTTCTCTCTCTCTCACCAATTGCCGCCGCCGCCACCTTGCCACCACCACCACCACCACCTTCTCCACCGTCATCACCAATCCATGCCACCACCACAGTCACCGCTCCCACTAGCACCAGTAAGTTTTTATTTTTATTTTTGTTCTAATATTTTATAATTCTATTTAGTTTTATTGAGGAAGATGATGAGGAGGAGGAAGAGGAGGATATAATTTGTTGGAGAAATCGGTTGGGTTAATTGTTATTTGTTGTTAATTGTTAACATGAATTTGTTTAGTGTTAATTATTTTTATAATATTTTGATGATAAAAACTGTTTTTCATTATCCTTTTGAAAATAATAATTTCTTAAAGTATCTATTTTCCGAAAATTTGAATTTTTTTTGAAAATAAATCTAAAAGTTTATATTTTATGAAAATTTGTTGAAAATAATTTTTGAAAATTTTTTAAACTTATTTTTCTGAAATTTTGGAAAGTTTTGTGAAAAGTTTTTGGTAAAATTTGAAATTTTGAAACTTACGGTATTTTTTCTAAAATTTCTGAAATTTATTTTAATTTATCTGCCATCATATTAAAATTAAAAAGTTGGAATTTAATTTTATGTATTTTCTGAAAATATGTATAATTTTTTTTTATGTAATTTGTGTTAATTTTATGAATATGTGTTATTTGTGTTATTTTATGTAAATTGTATTAGTTTAAGAAAATATGTGTAATTTTTAAAAAATTTCTGAAAAATTTTGAAATTTATTTTTCTGAAATTTTTGAACTTTTTTTTTTAAATATTTCTGTAATGTTTTATGTAATCTTATGAATATTAGAAAAAAAGTTGGGATTTAATATTTTGTAATTTCTGAAAATATGTAATGTGTTTAATTTTATGTAATTTGTGTTAATTTTATGAATATGTTTAATTCTATGTAATTTGTAATAATTTATGAATGTGTAATTTGTGCAATTTTATGTAATTTGTGTTAATTTAAAAAAAAATATGTGTAATTTCTGAAACTTTTTTTTTGTTAATTTGTGTAATTATATGTAATTTGTGTTAATTTATAATAATATTCTTTAATATATTAGCAAAAATATAATTTTATACATAATATAATAAATTTAATACTTATTAATTTTTCAGGTCTCGGCCACTTGGCCCGGCCCTCCGTCACCCTAGCAATCCCAACCTCCAACTGATCCCTCGATGCCCGACGACGAGAAAGAAAATGGTGCCGACGGGGAGCATGATCTAGGTTAGGGTGGTTTATCTTTTTTATTTTGTTTTAAATTTAGATTTATATTTATATTAGGAAGGCAAAATTGCAATATTGATCTCGTAAGTATGGGGGTGGTAAAATAAGGACCGTAACTACAGGACTGGCAATTTAGTCCCATAAGTATTGAATTTTTGGCAATTTTGTCGCGGCGGAGAGATTTGGGGCTTAGGATTCCGATGTCCACGTGTGCGCAACTTAAACACCTAGCAGCTTTGCGTGGCTAATGAAATGGCGTGGGCGAGAAAAGAGGCCCTCTTCCCGCTTTTTTTCACTCCTATGTAAGTAAACCTCTATCTCTCTCATATTTTTGCTGCAAATGAAGCTGTAGGGGAAGGAAAACAGTGAAAATGTCTTCATTATCGTTGGGCAATAACTCCACCGCTGTAGTAAACTGCTTTTGTGGCATTAGGGCTCCATTGAGAACTCTTGGACCAATAATAATCCTGGAAGAATGTTTTATTCTTGCGTAAATTATAAGGTAAGAATCTGAATTTTAAGTTTAAATTTTGTAGATGTTGGCTTATTTTTTGTTCGATTGCAGAGTAGAGGATGTCGATTTTTTATATGGGATGACCCACCTATGTGTGCTACAACTTTGTGTGTCATACCCGGTTTGCATTGCAAGCTTCAAGGAATGGAAACCAAAGCAAAATTGTCGAAGAAGAAAACATTTTGGCTTAAAGTTTGCTCGATGGCATCATGATTTCTGTTGGTCGGTTTTTGGATGGGTAAACTGATGCTGGTTTTTGGATGAGTCATTCCAGGTTGCTAGATTGGTAGGAACTTACATTATGTTGTTAGATATGGGTAAACATAAGATGGGGGAAATGTAATGGTATTTTGTGGTTTTGATAATGAAATTGAAAGCCTCAAATTTGAAGCTTTTGTGAATTTTGTGTTATATTGTTAATGAATTTTAATAATTGAAACTAAAAAGCCTCAAATTGCAGTTGCTAATTAATTTAGTAATATAATGAAAATGAATTTTAAGCCTCAAATTGAAAGTATCAACAAGATAGCAATATAATTAAAAAAAAGCATTCATTTCATAACATCCATTTATAACCTGTCTTCACACAAAACATGAACATCCATTTAGAAAACCCCCTAATTTATAGGATATGCAATAACAACTAATTTCTCAAGTTTTTAAAGTATCTTGAGATTACAGACAAAAAATATTTTCATTCTTATAGAAAAGTTCTAAGCAAAAGGTGAATTCCTCCCATCTTTGTTCTTTCCCTTATCTCCATTGTCCTTTAATTGTGATAATACATTGTTCAATTTTGATAATGTAACATACTTCTTTTCATCCTTCTCCAAAAATGTACATGTTGACAGAAGAGATTTGGTCTCTGGATTAAAGGTTGTTTTAGGAAAACCTCCTATCTCCCAGTCCATCGTGGTGGGACTCTAATATTAACTTTGGGCACTGGTGGTTGTAGATGAGTTGGTAGAGGAGGTCTAAAAGTTTGAGTTGCATCTTGTTGCTGAGATGTTGAAGACTTCTATGATGGCTTCCATGGTTGCTTGTGTGCAACTTTTTATTTATAACGGGGTGCTTGAATGGTTTGGGTACTGGTTTTGTTGAAGTTGGGTTCTTATGTATTACTTATAAGGAGAATGAAATTAACCGAATAAGTGAATGATAAACAAAATTCTTGAAATTACTTGAGAATTACTTACTAAAGCTACGTTTGTTGGCTTGTATGATGGACTGCAGTACTTGAAAGTTGTTGTTCTTTCATCCCCTGAAAAAAAAAAAAAAGTAGTCATTAAGTATTAGAAGAAGTATAATTAAGTGTAGTACTAAACCCCTGAAAAAAAAAAAGTCATTAAGTTATCAAGTACTGACAACTGTTTCATATACAATTTGAATTTATTAAGGGTAATAGCCCTTGCAGCCTTCCACAAACAGTTTTTAAATGCCAAACCCCTGAAGTATGTATTCTTCAAATTAGAGTGTAGATATCTTACACAAAACCTATGATCTAAAGCAGGAAACACTTCCTGAAATGTTTGAACTAACCCCTTTTGCTTATCAGATATGAAGCATCACTGGTCATCTCTAACCACCCCCAAATCAGATTTCAAAAGACTTAAAAACCACTCCCAAGTCACCCTCATTTCTTTTGCAACAACAACATATGCAATAGGATAAATATTGTTGTTCGGGCCAATACCTACTACTGTTAATAGAACCCCTCCCCCCCAAAAGGTCTTTCAAGATGACATCCATCAACACCTACCACCTGTCTGCACCCCCCCTTAAACCCATCTTTCAAGGCACCAAAACACAAATAAATTTTTTCGAATTTCTGATCAGTATCTATGCCTAATACCATTGTGGAGCCTGGATTACTTTTTAGCAATTCATTGGCATAATCTTGCATCATTGAATATTGTACTTCATGAGCACCCTCTATTGATTTTTGTATCTTTTTTTTTTTTTTGGCTCTATACGCTTGATCTCTTGATACATTGACTCTTAAATCTTGAATGACATCAATCTTAAAACCCTTGATATTTCTCTTTGTATCACTTCTGAATTTTTTAATGTACTTGTCTACAAGCTACTTTGGCTTTAAATTTTTAACATGATAGTCCCTTCCACATGTGTGATTGAAATTATATTCACTTATCTGAAATGTGCATTTATCATTTACTTTGTGTGTATTTATCCTCCACTGACAATCTTCCTTAGCACATCTAGCATACGTTTTGTTCTTATCATTCTTGGTGATTTCCAAATGTCTCCTTGTTTTTATTGCATGACCGTCAATGGCATTTCTAAATTCAGTTTTAGTGCTGAAGATCATTCCTAATTCAAAGGTAGGATCATATTGTTCCACAGGATTGAAAATAATTTTTGGCTCTTCTGTTTCAGTATCATCAGACCCCTTTTTCACTGTGAACGTCATCCTCACTCCCAAACAGGTCTTCCTCACCCTCTTTATCGCTACCCTTGTCATCATCTTTTCTTTTCTTTCATATTAGTTTCTTCTACTTCTCTTTCTATTTGTTTTTCCAAAACCTCTTCATCAATGTACTCTCCTATTCTTTTAGTATTAATCTCATCATTTTTAAAATCATAATCACTATTTTCAAATGATTCAGATTCTTTTAAATTTTCATTCTTTTCACCCACCCTCCTGAAGTTGTGTACTACATTCACCAACCTGACAGGCCATAATATTGCCATCAATTTCAATATATATATTGATTTCTCTTTCAGGAGCTATACCAGCACATATATCAAACAAAACCTCATCACCACTTACTTTGTAACACACATCTCCAAGCTTTGTGAAATATATTTTATTACCAAAATAACCAACCTCACTAGCCATTTCGTTCAGTTTTGAAATAGACATTTCATACACATCCTTATAATCAAATTTGTACATTACATTCCCCCAAAAATGTAATGTAATAGTTGTTAACAAACTATCATTATTATCTGCAAAAACAAAAAGGAACAAAAACAAACACAAAACAGAACCAATTACAATTTCAATCACAGAAAAATTCATACAAAATCATACACAAAAAAAACAAAATAAAATGAATAAATGTACAGACAATAACAACAAAATGAATAAATGTACAGAAAATAGACAACTAGAAGCACGCACATGGGACAAATAGAATATTACGCAGACAGAAAAAAAAATAAATTAAAGGCCATTGTTGGTTTCCAGACAATAACAACACAATGAGACCATAGTGTTGGAGATTTCTGAACGAAGCACAAGAGACCACTTTCATTTTTTGGGACCACAAAAAACCCTATATTTAACGCTAAAACACAAACCCGTTTGCCTATTTTACAAAACTTACCGTATGAAGGTGAAGCAGAATCATTGAACTTAGGATTCCGAAGTGGCATTGCTTCCTCCTCAATTAACGATCAATTCTTGATTCCAGTTGAAGGAAGAATTTTTAGGGTTTTTGGGATTTGAGAGAATCTACTATGATTTGGGGGGAGAGAGTTTTACAGTCGTGTTTTTTACCTTAGTCAGTTTTTTACCCGCCTTGCCACGTCATCAAGTTATGCCACATTTCAGGCCACTCGTGCTGCTAACTGTGTAACTTTGGCCCAGTTGGCCTCTTTTCCCGCCCACGCCACCTCATTAGCCACACAAACTGCAAGGTGTTTAAGTTGCGCACACGTGGATGTCAAAACCCTAAGCTCCAAATCTCTCTGCCGTGTTTTTGGACGGGTTTGGTCGGAATGACCAAAATTGCCGAAAAATCAATACATATGGGACTAAAATTGCCAGTCCTATAGTTACGGTCCTAATTTTGCCACACCCTCATACTTACAAGACCAATTTTGTAATTTTACCTATTATGAATATAATATTTAAATAGTACTTAACTTTTTTTAATTATATAGTATTTCACATTTAACAAATTCATCAAAAAATTTATAACTAAAAGAATTCTATTTAAATTTAAATAAATCATATAAAAATGTACTACATTTGTAACGGCTTCTGTTTTAGGAATAAACTTCATTATCACAAAATATGGATCAATTCCTAAACCCGTTCCAAAAATTATACCAAAATGAGACATGTATGTCTTTGTTTTAAAAAAATATTACTAAAACTGAAACAAAAATCCAAACGCCGTTCCAAAAATTGGTATAATAAATTCAAAATTGTCATTCCAAAAAGAGTTCCAAAGTCATTTTTTGCATTCAGTTAATTATTATAACATTTATGGTGGCCGTTACAATATTCAATACAATTAGGAACGGTTTCGTCTAGAGCCGTTACAATTCTTTTGTAACACCTGAAATAAAAGCAAATGGGCTTTCGTTGCAAAAAAGTCATTCTAAATTAATAAAAATTATTACAAAATAAAAATAATTGTTCCAATAAAAAAAAATTTATAGCGACATGTGTATATTAAATAAATACAAGATTCAGTATCAGATTACAATAAAAAGATCTGAACGGCAAAGATTAACACACAAACACAGTAAATTTTAAGAGAAATTTGACACCAAGATAGATAGAAACTAAACTATATGTATCTGCAAACTTAGTTACATTATCTGCAAACAAGAAGCATACATCCCCTTGATAATAATTCATCACATTCACAAGAACAATCAGCAGCTAAAGCATGCAAACAATTTCTTCGGAACGTTGCCCGTTGCTCGATACTTAGCAGCAGCTTCCTCCACCATGAGCAGGTCTTTCCCTCGGTCGGCCTCCACCATTGCCCTCTTTTCTTCACCAGCCCTATGAATCATCGCCGTCTTGTTCTTCATCTTCGCTGCGTATTCGGCCTTCTTCTTTTCAATTTTCTCCTGTTTTTATATGAATTCGGAAAAAAATCACTTTCCCTTTGCCGTCAGAACTGAACTCACAACTTTTTCCCACCACAAAAACAGAAGCTCATGGAAACATAAACACCACCTCGGAATCCCATATAATTATGTATCAAGATTCTTAGCAGTAACCAAATTAGGACAAAAAGTGTCTTACCTCAATCTGCTTCAGCTGAGCTTCTAAGGATGCCCTTTTGGCATTCTCCCAAGCATCCACACCAGACAACCTTTTGTATGCTCTGAAAGAATTAATACACACTCTCATGTGAATTAATACAAATCAGGACAGAACATGAACAACTCATGTACTAACTCCTTGTTGTAAAATTCTTATTCAAACTTGCAGGTTCAGCCCAGCCAAACCAATTACATAATAATTTGCTGTGTCACCGGTCAATTTCTCTGAACTGTACATCAATCATAAGGTAAGCGTACTGCACTTTTTATATAATCAGTTCAGATTCTACTGAACTCGATTTGGATTAGAGTTTCACATGATTCGTACAAAGAAATAGAGAAGCAAGAATTACTAAGAAAGAAGAATCCCCATACTTGTTATCAGCCTTAGTTTTCTCATTGTCTTCCCATGCTTTGATAAGAGCCAATCTCTTCTCCCTTTCAACCTCTGCAAGCCCACCATCTACACACCAAATTTCACCGGATAAGAGTGTAATTATCATATATATATATATATATATATATAATATTTTCTTAATTAAAATCAATCAAAAAATATATAAAAAAAAAGAAAGAAAGAAAAATAATTAAATCCCAGAAATTACCCCTATCATTGGGTTTTTTCCCAACTTGAAGATGGTGTTGTGGAAGTGGGACAAGTGCTTTTCCTTCAGCAGAAGAGTGGTGGTGGCGTTGTTCATCAGCTGATCTCTTCGTTTCTTCTTCTCCCATTATTGCCTTCTCCCTTAATATGTCTAACTTTGATAGAGTACGAGAATGTCTGGGTATATCCACCACTTGTATTTATTTTTCAACCCTTAGAAAAACACCTTTTAAATCCTTGCTCATATATTTCAAGAAAATTACATTTTTGGTCCTCATAGATAAAGGGTATGTCATTTTTAGTCCCACAGTTTACGAATTTAACATATTTGATCTCACAAACTAAAAAATTATAACTTCAGTATTATAATTTTTTATCCTATTAGACCGAATGTGCCATAATTTTTTATTCTATGGAACCAAAACAACTATAATTTTTTGTCTTATAAAACCAAATATGCTAAGATCATAAACTGCGGTATCAAAAGTACAACACCCTTTATTATGTAGGGACAAAAATGTAATTCTTTCATTATTTTTATTTATATTATGTTAATATAAAACACAAAATCAAATATATTAAAAACACACGTAGAAGGAAACAAAACCCAAATATTCACAAGGGGGGTGGGGGTAGGTAGATACAGTTGGATAATGCCAAAAAAAAGTGGCGAGGTGGGGTTATAGTGATAGGAAATTTCGGTTGGATGTTGCTGTCAATATTTATTAAAGGGTAAGATACATTTTGTGTCTTTAAATATTCGTCTGACAATTACTCTTTTAAACTAATAAATATAACATTCACTTTCTATAATTAAATTTTTAAAACAATATTACCATTATATTGTATATATATATTTAATTCAAAAAATTGTTTTTAGAAAATTTACATTTTAAGTTTAATTAAAATTTTCTTAATCCGAAAAACATCTTTTATTTATAATAAATGAGTACAATAAATACACAAAAAAATTTCATGAAAAAAATTATTAATTTGATAATGAAATTAAGTTATTAACTATTTATTATTTTAGATAAAAATGAATATTAAATATATTTATTCATTTTTTGCAAAAGTATTTAACTTTTGATTAAGCATAATTATATTTGTTAATTTCTTTTGAAAAATATATATGATTTGTTGGTTATATTATATTCATTGTGTATCTATTATATATATATATATTAGTTTATACTCCACTTTTAATGTAAATATTTCACTTTTTTAAAAAAATTAATCAAAAAAAATTACTGATGATTTAATGTGAAAAATATTAAAATACATTAAAATAATATAATTGTTCTAGGCATGAGGGACATTTTGTCCAATGAAGGAGGTAAATGTTATATTTGTTAGTTTACGGAGTAAGTGTTACATGACGAATAGTTTACGAGGGCAAAGTATATTTTACCCTTTATTAAATGTCCCAAATACTATATATATACATCTATACACTAGTCATACTAACACGTCAATTTTATGTGTATATAATAAATACTTTTTAATACTTTAAAATATATTATAAATGAAAATATAATTATAAAAATTGAGGTGTTAAGTTAATTTAAAATTTTAAAAATTAAATAAGTTAATAATTTTCTGAGTTGAAGGGCATTTTTAAGATCATATAAAAATAATACAACTATATCAAAATTGTCATTCATTATTTATAACATATTTTTTCTTTATAACAGTATAGATAACGTAGTTTCTAACAAAAATTGGTGGGTAAAAGATTAAAGTAGAAGCACGTTTGTCAAAAGGTTAAGTCTGGACGTTACATCAATCCTATATCCTCAAATTCTCTGATTCAGAGTAACGTCAGGAGACTGTTCCACTTTTTCCCCACCTCACTCTTTGAGATCGTCCAATGAAGGTTTTCTTGACAATATTTGGAGATTTTTCTATTAAAAAATAAATAAATAATAAGATCTAAATTTGAATATCGAACCTTCGAAATTATTTATGTTTTTAAATTTACGTGGGCGGGTTTATTATGAAATAAATAATAAAAAAAAAGTTTGTGATTGTTTGAAAATTTTAAATTTGGAAAATTAGAATGGAAAAATTTAAATGCTGACGTGGAAAGCTGAACAGAGCTATAATATCATCTTGCGTTACGCTTATGATTTCTCCGGTGAAGGAAAGAAGATGAGATTACACTAATTCCAACCAAAAAAAGATATAGAAAAGAAAAGGCTTAGGAAAATGTTTTTAATGTTCAATGATTATCTTATTTAAAAATTTAAATAGTTAAGTTAATTATTTAAGATTAATATTTTTAAATATTAATATCTTAATACATAACTTTTTTTTTTCTTATAAATAGGAGAAGATGAAATTTGAACTCAAAATTGCTTATTTAGCTTTGTTCTAATACCATATTAGACAACTATTTCATTTAAAATTTTAGATTGTTAAAAAGGAGAGTCATCGAACATAAATATTTTTAACATTAGAAAGCTACTCTGATATCTATGATTTGATTTGTGAGCGTGCGTTTTTAGTATTGGTTCAAAGTTTTTGAATCTTGGTGTTGAGTTTGGGTTAATTGAGCAAAAATACTTAAGAAAGGGTACCTGCAAAACAACACGTTAGCACTCTGATGCTTAAGTTAGTCCCGTATTTAAGAACAAATAAATATAGAAATAAAATAAGAATTTCGTACGCAAGAGGACGACTTAGAATGATAGAGTAGCAGCAAGAGAGGTTCTCTAATGTGGAAGGGGGTTGTCTATTGAGGGCTGCGTCCCCTATTTATAGAGAAGGAGTACCCCTATAGTAGGAGTTCTAGGGGGAGCTACGTGTCTGGCAAGGAAGGCGCGATTCTGGTGGATAAGGTTACACCTTATTCGCTCATTGAGCAGCAAGTCTTCGGGTGAGGAAGGATTCCTTCTTGGTGAAGACTCCTTCCTGGTGGAGAGTCCTCTTAGGCTGAAGAGTCCAATTCCTTGAGGGCACATTCCTTCTCTGCTGGCCTTGGAAAGGTGCAACAGGTCTTCGCACTGGATCTCTTTCCTTGGGCTGAGCTTATTGGGCCTCCCTCTTAGGCCGAACCCTGCAGGGTGCTTGCTTCTTGGGTTGAACCTAGCACTCTTGGACGGCCTAACTTTTTCCTAGGCCGTCGCGCCTGGCTTGGTCTTTGCATTTCTTCTTGGGCCAATTAATCTTAGGTCATACCCATCCTTCAATCTCCCCCACTCTAAGGAGGATGTCTCCTAGCTCCTTAGAGTAAGTGCTCTTGTATCACCGGAAGAAGGAACCCGACTGCCTCTGTAAAGAAGGAGGGCGTCTCCTAACCCTCTGCAGGAGGATCCTGTCTTAGTTAGTCTGGCATTCATCTTTCTGATTGCCTGCTGAAGCTTTAGCTTATTGGGAAGCATATCTCAAATTTTTTGGAAGGCTGATCTAATGGTCGTAATTATGGCAAGAGGTGCGTTCCTTAGGTAACCGTAGCATGTACGTTTGGTAACCTTCCTCCCACGCGTGTGGTAACTGTCCTTGGTGCAACGGTTTTTAGGGTCGTGGGTTAATAACTCCTCCATTAGCAGCCTTTTGATTTCTTCTCTCTTCCTCCTTCAAAAAGTCTTCTTCAAAGCACCAGTATCTCTTTCGAGCTCTTATCCTCCTTTATAAGTATTTTCTCTCCATTTTTTTCAGAGTTTTTTTCTTTCTTTAAGAAAAATATCGTCTTCTAGTGAGTTGGTGCGCTTTCTCAAAGAGACTTTTCTAAGCGATGATCCCTCATAGGCAACTTCCAAGAGGACGGACCCTATCTTGCTTTGTTTTGGAGAGGGCCAAAGGAGGAGCTTGAGGTAGGCTACTGCTGCCGCCCGCCGTTTAATAGATGAGGATACGGATGAGGAAGAGGGAGAGAACAAAGGGGAGGGCTCTTCCCCTGGTGTCACGGGCTGCCCATTCACTAGGCCCCGTGACGCGCACTTCGGCCACTCAACCGTTCTACATGGCCGACCACTCAGCCTTCATCGACAGACGCTGGACAACCAACTAGTCTTAGAGTCCTAGGTGTAGGCCTTTTATTGCTTTGTTACTGCTTTGTTATTTGCTTTCTGTTGTTTAGATTCCTCAAGGGGACGTTATACCTCTTGAGTTGCAAATTTCAGCTTTTCTAGTGTCTAGTGTAGACAATAGGATTTATTTTTTTAAGCCTATTATAGGGGGGAATGAGTTCAAGAAGCTTGGTTTAGTGACGTGTTGGAGTCCCCCTCAAGGCGAACCCCTTGCTCTAGCATCGTTGATCATTGTATATGCATTTTCAGTTCAATGCAATTTGGTTTTCTGAATCCGCGTGCGCAATTTACTGTTTTGTGATTTGTTCCTCCCGATTGTGATATATTCGGCGCGCTGCATTTGTGCCGAGCGGAGGTATTGGCGGACGTAGTCAGCGGACTACTAGCCACACGACGCGTTGTGTGATAGGCGCCTCGTGAGAGGTGGTATCAGAGCCTCGTGCCACGATGGGGCCGAGGCGCACCGCTACTGCTGCGAAGGCATCGGGGCAAGATCCGGAAAGCCCGCGACATGCCGCAGCTTCATCCAGCGAGAGAGCTGAGAACCCGGAGGACGGACACTCCCGGTTGGTGGAATTGGAGACGAAGGTTTCTTCCCTGGAATCTGAGATCACGGTGCTGAATTCGGAGTTGGACGAATGTCGGCAGGTGATTCAGGAGATGGCTGGCGTATTCGGAAACGACAGCATTGCCGATATGCGGCGTGATATGGAGCAGATGTCCATTCAGATCGGACTGCTCCAGCGTGCAGTGGGTAGCACGCCTATGGTTGCTCACGACCCCGGTGCTAGGCTTCGAATACCAGAACCGAAGGCCTATAGCGGTGAGCGTGATGCGAAGGAGGTCGAGAACTTCCTCTGCGACATGGAGCAGTACTTCCTTGCGGCAGACGTGCGGGACGAGGCAAGGAAGGTTGCGACTGCGACCATGTACCTGACTGGTGACGCAAAGCTGTGGTGGCGGACCAAGTTTGCGGAAATCCAGGCTCATCAAATACAGCTCGACACATGGGCTCTTCTACGGGAGGCGATCAGAGAGCAGTTCTTCCCCGAGAATGTGGAGTACAATGCCAGGAGGGCATTGCGAAAGCTTGAACATACAGGTTCCGTGCGGGAATATGTCAAAGCTTTCTCAGCGCTGATGCTGAACATCCGAGACATGTCGGAGGCAGACAAGCTGTTCACTTTCATGGAAGGCTTGAAACAGTGGGCGAGAAACGAGTTGCAGAGGCAACGAGTGACTGATTTGAGTTCGGCTATTATAGCGGCCGAGCGCCTGGCCGATTTCAACCTAGAGACTCAAAAGGATAGGCAGGCGACGCCTAGTCCTGAGCGGGAGAAGTCGAATGGGACGAGATGGTTCAGGAATAACTTCAACAAAGGTGGGGGAGACCAGAGGCCCCATGCTCAGAATGGTTCACAGGGCGGTTCGGATAGGAACAGGCCCCAGGAGAACAGGCAGGGAGCACCCGAGAGGAGGAGAGGGTGTTTGATCTGCGATGGTCCGCATATGTATCGGGATTGCCCGAAGAGACAGGTGTTCAATGCATTGGCAACGACCTTTACCGACAAGGCGTCGTCCTCAAAGAGTGTGGAGCCACAAGCAGAGGCAGGTGGTGAGAATGACACGGAGGAGTATGAGGACAACTTGGGGGCCGTAAACCAATGGTGCAACACATTCTCTACGGTGGCGGCAAAGAGAGTTGCGCCACCCCTTGCGAAAAGGACCATCCCGGCGCTTACTGTGGAGCAGCCGGAAAAGACTGTCCCGGCTCTTACTGTGGAACAGCCGGAACAGAAAGAAGAAGAAGTCCAGCCCCGGATTCCTCGGAAGAAAGGGTTGATGTTCGTTGATGTGAAGATTCATGGCAAGCCGATTCGAGCCATGATCGACACTGGAGCCTCTCACAACTACCTTGCGAGCGCCGAAGTGGCGAGACTCGGGCTCGTGCTGGAGAAAGGAGTTGGGCGTGTGAAGGCGATCAACTCGGCTGCACAACCCATTGCCGGTGTAGCCAAGTCTGTGCTGATTAAGGTTGGTGCTTATGAGGGCAAGACCAATCTTTCTGTTGTGGCAATGGACGACTTCAAGCTTATCCTTGGGCTTGAATTTCTACGGGATACACACACTGCTGTCTTACCTCATGCCGATTCGCTGATGATGTTGGGGGCGAAGCCGTGTGTCATTCCTACCTTGGCCGGACGTACTGGAGGGAAGAACTTGTCGGCCATGTAGTTTGAGAAGGGGCACAAGCAGGATGAGATCTCCTACTTGGGTACCCTTTGTTTTGAAGAGATGGAAGAGGTGTCAGGGCCCACCCCGGGCGGTAGTAAGGAACTGTTGGGGGAGTCTAAAGACGTGATGCCAGACGAGCTGCCTCGGAAGCTACCACCGAAGAGGGCAGTGGATCACGAGATCGAGTTGGTGCCTGGCACGAGACCGCCCGCTAGGGCACCGTACAGAATACCGCAACCTAAGCTTGTGGAGCTTAGGAAGCAGTCAGCAGATGCCTTGAGCCGCAGGGCGGACTTGGCGAACTTGGAGTCGATAGCAGCGCTCTCTTCTAGCGCGGCTGCTATCTCTACGAAGGATCAGGTGCGAGAGTTACTACCGAGAGATCCCGCGGCGCGACGCCTGATTCGGCTTGTCGAGCAGGGCAAGGCTCGACACTTTTGGATCGAGGATGGATTGTTGATGACCAAGGGAAACCGCGTATACGTTCCGAGAGGCGGGGACCTACGGAAATCACTTCTTTCCGAATGCCACGACACACTTTGGGCGGGACACCAAGGACAGGAGCGCACGTTTGCTTCGGTGCGGAGGGCCTATCACTGGCCACAGATGCGGGACGATGTCGAGACGCATGTCCGCACTTGTTTGATTTGTCAGCAGGACAAGGCAGACCATCAGAAGAAGGCCGGTCTGCTGCAACCACTTCCCATCCCAAAGCGTCCATGGGAGAGCGTCTCCATGGATTACATCTCTGGATTGCCTAAGGTCGAGAACTTAGGCTCTATCATCGTCGTGGTAGATCGTTTGTCAAAATATGCTACATTTATCGCAGCACCCAAACACGTTACAGCAGAAGGGACAGCTCATCTCTTTTTCAAGCACATCGTCAAGCATTGGGGACTGCCAAAAGATATTGTCAGTGATCGTGACTCCCGATTCACTGGCGTCTTCCGGACCGAGCTGTTCAAACTTCTCGGGTCCACACGTTCCATGAGCTCGAGCTATCATCCACAGTCCGATGGTCAGACAGAACGCTTTAATTCTACATTGGAGGACTACCTTCGGCACTTTGTGCGAGGTACGCAGAAGGATTGGGTGAAGCTCCTGGATGTCGCTCAGCTATATTTCAATGTTCAAAAGAGCTCTTCCACCACCAACAAGAGCGCTTTTGAAATCATTACTGGGCAGCAGCCGCTCCTTCCTCACACTCTTGACATTCCCCAAAGTGTGAGATCCCCTCTTACTCGAAGTTTCTCCCAGGAGTGGAAGAAGAATGTTGATATCGTTAGAAGTTGCCTGGAGACAGCTCAGAAGCGGATGAAGAAGTATGCAGATCAGAATCGCCGCTTCATTGGGTTCAATGCGGGAGACCTGGTGCTGGTGAAGGTCCCGAATCCGAAATTGTCAAAGTCATCAAGGTGGAGAGATCCTCGGTTGATGCAGAAATATGTTGGTCCTTTGCCTGTCCTTAGGCGTATTGGGACGGTGGCGTACAAGGTGGAGTTGCCGCCGTGGTGGAAGATCCACAACGTTTTCCATGTCAGCCAATTGAAAAAGTATTCAGCAGACAAGGAAGACGATACCCGCAATCAACCCAGCCGCCCACAACTCGAATTGAAGAAGACGAAGGAGAAGGTGGCTGAAGTAATCCTAGATCACCGAGTGACGAGTACCGCGAAGAAAGACCACACAGAGTACTTGGTGAAATGGAGGGGATGCAGCAGCGAGGAGAACACTTGGGAGCGAGTGACAAACCTAAAGGCGTTTCTACCTCTTGTCGAAGCGTGCCATGCTTCCGTAGCGCCGGGGACGTCGCTATCTCAGGTGGGGGAGAATGTCACGGGCTGCCCATTCACTAGGCCCCGTGACGCGCACTTCGGCCACTCAACCGTTCTACATGGCCGACCACTCAGCCTTCATCGACACACGCTGGACAACCAACTAGTCTTAGAGTCCTAGGTGTAGGCCTTTTATTGCTTTGTTACTGCTTTGTTATTTGCTTTCTGTTGTTTAGATTCCTCAAGGGGACGTTATACCTCTTGAGTTGCAAATTTCAGCTTTTCTAGTGTCTAGTGTAGACAATAGAATTTATTTTTTTAAGCCTATTATAGGGGGGAATGAGTTCAAGAAGCTTGGTTTAGTGACGTGTTGGAGTCCCCCTCAAGGCGAACCCCTTGCTCTAGCATCGTTGATCATTGTATACGCATTTTCAGTTCAATGCAATTTGGTTTTCTGAATCCGCGTGCGCAATTTACTGTTTTGTGATTTGTTCCTCCCGACTCTGATATATTCGGCGCGCTGCATTTGTGCCGAGCGGAGGTATTGGCGGACGTAGTCAGCGGACTACTAGCCACACGACGCGCTGTGTGATAGGCGCCTCGTGAGACCTGGGGAGGAGAGGGTAAGATCTCCATCTAAGGAGGTAGGGATGCTAGAGTCCTCCTCTACGGATAAATCATTTGGGTCTCCTTCGAAAGAAGGGGACGAGGCAGTCCCGTATGTGGAGGAGGGAGTGGAGGAGAGGGCCCCTCAATCGCCAGCAGACTTGGGGTCTTCCACCTTGCGAACCTCCTCCACAAACTAGCTCCTCCAAGAGTGCCACGTTCCTTCCGCTTTTGTTGTATATACGTCTTCCCTAGTGAGTCGTCCTCTCTTTCCTCCACTTAAATGTTTATGCTTCTTCACCTTACAACTGAGGCCAGGTCTCCATTTTTCTGTTTCCCTTTTTTATTTTGAGGTTGCTCATATTTTTCAAGTTCCTTTATATTAATTAGTTCCAAATTCCTTCAAGATTTTGGCCGGGTTTTTTTATAATCCTTCACTTTCATGGTCATCCTGTAACTATCCACCTTTTTGCCAAGTGTTATCGCCTCAAGAAGGATGAGAAGGGGTTCTTCTACTTTGTTCCCGATCTGGGGGTATCCTTCTTGCATCCTCCCCACTCTCCAAAACATTGGAAGCACAGTTATTTCTTTGTTCTCCCTCCTTATGCTTGGTCTTTTACAAGATAGTGGATCTTCGAGACCCCTCCTCCTACGCATTTAGGACCAAGGACAACAGCCTTGTCCTCCTTGTTCAAAAAGTTCAATGCCTCCCCCTATGATTGTCGGACATTAATTGATGAGAGGTTGTTGGCGCACTTAGGGCTGGCCCCTTACAAAACCCTAGGGGGATTCCTTGGGTATATTATTATTTTTTAGTTCATCCTTTATGTTTTTTGTAATGATTGTGATAGGGGGCCGTTCTGGGGGGACACCTACTCCTAAGTCTTGAAAGGGGGCCCCCACCTCCAGCGATTCAAATGGCAAATGCCCTTCCTTCTTCTGGCTGTCACCTACTCGATCAGGATAAAGGGAAGGCCTCCTCGGTGGAGGACTTGAGGAGAGGGGCTTTATCTCCTGGGGACAAGCAACTTTTGTCCCCTCTCAAAAGAAGAATTGGGAGGAATGGGGGCTCTCTATATCTTCAAGGTACCTTTTATCTATATCATGTGTCTTTGCATGTGTACCTTCTTGTAATAGTTTTTGCGTTGTATAGGCCGCTTCGATTTATGAGAAACTCTCTTCTAGGTCTCAAGGGACTCCTCCTATCCTCCCGAATGATGCCCAGAAGCAAAATTTGAAGGATAGGATAGAGCGTCTGAGAAACGAGAATACCAAGTTGAGGAAAACCAAGAAAGAGGTGACGAGCTACTGCCAACAGTTGGAGAGGGAGGTGAAGAAACTACAGAAGGAGGCAGCCAAGCATGAGTGAAGAAGGCGGTGGAGAAGGTAGTGATCGACTTACCCCACTCTGAGGAGGACAAGAATTATCTGGAGGCTTATGGGAAGAGCTGTTTGAAGGAGTTCAAGGGGTCGTGGAGTATTAGCAAGAGGTGGCCAAGATAGCGGGGCCATTCTTTAAGCATGACTTCACAGCTTACAAAGGACAATTCCGGGCTCAAGGGTACCCCCTTGCAGGAGAGGACTCTTCCTTCCTTGATCTTGCCACAGCCTTATGTAACGCGCCTTATTCCTTTGTCGAACCCTCCATCCTACAGGAGTCTTCCCCCCAGATTCAAGTTGGTTTATTTCCTGGCCTTCCACCCATACTTCATCTTTTCAGCTTGGTACTGATCTTTGCAAAATTTTCTACAGAAGGAGATTTGGATAACTATTGGAATAGGCTGAGTCGGAAGTAAGGAGTCCCCTAGACGAATCCGCAGTTGATTTCGCAGCGGGGACCTCCAAGGAGAAGGCGCCTTAGAAGGGAAGGAAGAAGGACCTCCTCTGGCCACTGCCCAATGCCTGTCGTTGATGCTCCTCTAGAGAGAGAGATAGAAGACCCCCGCCTGTGGGGAAAAATCTGATAATGTAATGTGACTGCCGATTGGATGAAATAATTTTTACTTTCTTACTTTGCCTACTTTTCCCCATTTAAAATGGGGATGAGACTATTTTAATTTTCTGCTCTTTGGGATGCTTCTTTTTTTTGTGCCCCCCTGGCCGTAGTTTTAGGCCAGGGGCTTGAAATGCGATGCTTCTAGTTGTTCCGAACATGTTCCGTTAATACTTTGAAGCCTTCAGGCTTGGCTGTGATGAAGGGTTTCCTTCAATTTCTGGATGGATGCCTTCTCAAACTTCTCTTGGCAAGAAGATTTTCTGTAATTTTCTTTGAATGATGCCTCTTGAGAGTTCTTTAGTAGGGTGGTTCCTTTTATCTTTTTTGAAGAACTCCTCCTAGAACTTTTAGGCAAGCGGGTCCCCCTCAATTCCTTTGAGGGATGCTTTCTTGAACTTTCTAGGTAGGCAAGCTCCCTTCAATTTTCTTGCAGGATGTCTCCTTAGAGCTTCTGGGTAGGCAGGCTCCCTTCAATTTTCTTGTAGATGCCTCTTTAACTTTTCTCTCATGTGAGCATTTGAACATATATCATAAAATATGTATTTTAAAAAGAAATAGTGAAATATAAAGCAAATGAGGGCTTAAATTGGGAGTCCCGGATGTCCTTTTGAAGATGGAGGCCTGCATGAGTCTTGGTAGAGCTTACTCCTACGTCTCGCCTTAATGAATGTAATACGACATACCTTTTTTAGAAGGATGTTCGCAGACGTATACTTGGTAAAGGGAGCCCTGCAAGAAAATTTTGACGGGTGTTCTTCAAGAGGACGATTTTAGTAGGGATCCTTTATGAGGACTTATTGGGGGATGCCTTGAAGGAGGATATTTCTGGAACGGGTCCTTTAGGAGAACTTATTGTAGGATGCCCTGTGGGAGGACATTTCTAGAATGAGTCCTTCAGGAGAACTTGTTGTTGGATGTCCAGCGGGAGGATATTCTTAGAAGGAGTCTTTCAGGACATTTTTAGAATGAGTCCTTTAGGAGGACTTATTGTAGGATACCCCACAGGAGGACATTTTTAGAAGGAGTCCTTTAAGAGGATTTATTGTAGGATGCCCTACGTGAGGATATTTTTTAGAAGGGGTCCTTCAGGAGTGCTCAACGGTAGGATTTTTGGGCGTGAAGAGAAGCGAAATGAAGGTGAGAGAAAGAAGAAGAAAAAGAAAGGTGATTTTGAGGGTTTTCACCGGTAGGGGAGAACATCTGTATTTTTTCATCTTTACCATTGGAATAGGAGTCAGGGGTTTTTACCAGTTGAGAGCGGGCTTCTATCGGTAAAATTAATTTCCAATTTTCTTTCTTTATTTATTTTTCCATAAAATTTTTCGGTTTATGTTCAAATGTAGAAAAATATTGCAATTCTAATTAAAAATTCATTTAAAATTTATATTTTAAGTGCTCACCGATGGGATTTTTTGGCGTGAAGAGAAGCGAAATGAAGGTGAGAGAAAGAGGAAGAAGAAGAGAGGTGATTTTGAGGGTTTTCACCGGTGGAGGAGGAAATACAAAAATAATTTACCGGTGAAAGCCCCTCTCTCAACCGGTAAAAACCCCTCACTCCCAAGACAAAGAAATACAGATGTCATCCCCCACCTGTGAAAACCCTCAAAATCAACTCTCTTCTTCTTCCTATTTCTCTCACCTTCATTTCGCTTCACTTCACGCCCAAAAATTCCACCGATGAGCGCTTAAAACAGAATTTTCAATAAATTTATAAATAGAATTGCAATATATTTCTACATTTTGAACATAAACCTAAAAATTTTATGGAAAAAAAACATTAAAGAAAATACAAAAAAAATTTAACGGTAAAAGCCCCCCTCTCAACCGGTAAAAACTCCTCACTCCCACTCCAACGGTAAAGAAGAAGAAATATATATGTCCTCCTCCACCTGTGAAAACCCACAAAATCACCTCTCTTCTTCTTCCTCTTTCTCTCACCTTCATTTCGCTCCTCTTATCGGCAAAAAATCCCACCGGAGAGCACTTAAAACAGAAATTTTCAATGAATTTATAATTAGAATTGCAAATTTTTCTAAATTTGAACATAAACCTAAAAATTTTATGAAAAAAAAAATAATTAAAGAAAACACAAAAATAATTTTACCGATAAAAGCCCCCCTCTCAACCAGTAAAAACCCCTCATTCTCACTCCAACGGTAAAGACGAAGAAATACAGATGTCCTCCCCACTGGTGAAAACCCTCAAAATCACCTCTCTTCTTCTTCCTCTTTCTCTCACCTTCATTTCGCTTCACTTCCGCCCAAAAATTCCACCAGTGAGCGCTTAAAACAGAAATTTTCAATAAATTTATAATTAGAATTGCAATATATTCTACGTTTTGAACATAAACCTAAAAAATTTATGGAAAAAAAACCATTAAAGAGAATACAAAAAAAATTTTGTCGGTAAAAGCCCCCCTCTCAACCAGTAAAAACCCCTCACTCCCCCTCCAATGGTAAAGAAGAAGAAATACAGATGTCCTCCCCTACTGGTGAAAACCCTCAAAATCACCTCTCTTCTTCTTTCTCTTTCTCTCACCTTCATTTCGCTTCTCTCCACGCCCAAAAATCCCATCGGTGAGCACCTAAAACAGAAATTTTCAATGAATTTATAATTAGAATTGCAATATTTTTCTACATTTGAATATAAATTGAAAAATTTTATGAAAAAAAAATAATTAAAGAAAATACAAAAATAATTTTACCAATTAAAGCCCCCTCTCAACCGGTAAGAACTCCTCACTCCCACCACAACGGTAAAGACGAAGAAATACAGATGTCCTCCTCCATCTATGAAGACCCTCAAAATCACCTCTCTTCTTCTTCATCTTTCTCTCACCTTCATTTCACTTCTCTTCTCGGCAAAAAAATCCCACCGTTGAGTACTTAAAACAATAATTTTCAATGAATTTATAATTAGAATTGCATATTTTTCTACATTTGAACATAAAACTAAAAATTTTATGGAAAAAAATAATTAAATAAAATACAAAAATAATTTAACGGTAAAAGCCCCCTCTCAACCGGTAAAAACCCCCTCTCAACCAGTAAAAACCTTTCACTCCCATTCTAACGCTATAGATGAAGAAATACAGATGTCCTCCCCCGTCGGTGAAAACCCTCAAAATCACCTCTCTTCTTCCTTTTTCTCTCTCCTTCATTTCGCTTCTCTTCACGCCCAAAATTCCCACCGGTGAGCATTTAAAACAGAAATTTTCAATTCTAATTAATATTTTTCTACATTTGAAGATAAACCTAAAAATTTTATGGAAAAAAAAAACAATGAAAGAAAATCCAAAAGTAATTTACCGATAAAAGCTCCCTCTCAACCGGTAAAAACCCCTCACTTCCACTCCAACGGTAAAGACGAAGAAATACAGATGTCCTTCCCACTAGTGAAAACCCTCAAAATCACCTCTCTTCTTCTTCCTCTTTCTCTCACCTTCATTTCGCTTCACTTCATGCCCAAAAATTCCACCGGTGAGCACTTAAAACAGAATTTTTCAATGAATTTATAATTAGAATTGCAATATTTTTCTACATTTGAACATAAACCTACAAATTTTGTGGAAAAAAAAATAATTAAAGAAAATACAAAAATAATTTTACCGGTAAAAGCCCCTCTCTCAACCGGTAAAAACCCCTCACTCCCACTCCTACGGTAAAGACGAAGAAATACAGATGTCCTCCTCCACCCCTCAAAATCACCTCTCTTCTTCTTCCTCTTTCTCTCACCTTCATTTCGCTTCTCTTCACGCCCAAAAATCCCACCGATCAGCACTTAAAACAGAAATTTTCAATGAATTTTAATTTGAATTGCAATATTTTTTTACATTTCAACATAAACCTAAAAATTTTATTGAAAAAAAATTAAAGAAAATGCAAAAATAATTTTACCGGTAAAAGCCTCCCTCTCAATTGGTAAAACCCCTCACTCCCACTCCAATGGTAAAGACGAATAAATACAGATATCCTCGCCCATCGGTAAAAATCCTCAAAATCACCTCTCTTCTTCTTCCTCTTTCTCTCACCTTCATTTTGCTTCTCTTCACGACCAAAAATCCCACCGGTGAGCACTTAAAACAAAATTTTTCAATGAATTTATAATTAGAATTGCAATATTTTTCTACATTTGAGCATAAACCTAAAAATTTTGTGTAAAAAAAAATAATTAAAGATAATACAAAAATAATTTTACCGGTAAAAGCCCCACTTTCAACCGGTAAAAACCCCTCACTCCCATTCCAACGGTAAAGACGAAGAAATACAAATGTCCTCCCCCACCGGTGAAAACCTTCAAAATCACCCCTCTTCTTCTTCCTCTTTCTCTCACCTTCATTTCGCTTGTCTTCACTCCCAAAAATCCCACCGGTGAGAACATAAAACAGAAATTTTCAACGAATTTATAATTAGAAATGCATATTTTTCTACATTTGAACATAAACCTAAAAATTTTATGGAGAAAAAACAATTGAAGAAAATACAAAAATAATTGTACCGGTAAAAGCCCCCTCTCTACCGGTAAAAATCCCTCACTCCCACTGCAACGGTAAAGACGAAGAAATACAGATGTCCTCCCCCACCGGTGAAGACCCTCAAAATCACCTCTCTTCTTCTTCCTCTTTCTGTCACCTTCATTTTGCTTATCTTCACCCCCAAAAATTCCACCGATGAGCACTTAATAAAGAAATTTTTAATAAATTTATAATTAGAATTGCAATATTTTTGTACATTTGAACACAAAACCTACAAATTTTATGAAAAAAAAATAATTAAAGAAAATACAAAAATAATTTTACCGGTGAAAGCCCCCATCTCAACCGGTAAAAATCCGTCATTCCCACTCTTACGGTAAAGACGAAGAAATACAGATGTCCTCCTTCACCTGTGAAAACCCTCAAAACCACCTCTCTTCTTCTTCCTTTTTCTCTCACCTTCATTTCGCTCCTCTTGTCGGCAAAAAATCCCACCGGTGAGCACTTAAAACAGAAATTTTCAATGAATTTATAATTAGAATTGCAAATTTTTCTGTCAAGGGGCCACATACAAACGTGCCTAGATGATATGTTGCTATCAACAAACCATAAAAGCGAGCATGTACAAAATGTAGAAGGCAATCCATATTCCATGTATGTTCTTTCTACTCCTTAATAGTCATTATTCATTTTAAAAGGGTAATATGAAGAAAGAAAGAGAGCAAGGTCTGTGAGCATGAAGTATTCACACCAGCAAAAGGTACTCCCAAATAGACATGCTACCTAGAAGGCTAGAATTCTATAGGAATTTAATTAAGGGGATGGATTTGTTATATTTATATATTTGAGGGGATGTCTTTGTAGGTTTTCTTTTCTTTTTTATCTTTATCAATATTTTGAGACAATGTTTAACTATTACATTAAAAACATCTCTATACTTGTTACCAAAGAAAATTGCATTTTTGGTATTATAATTTAGGATACTTTGCAATATTGGTATTATATTTTTTAAAATAGCTTGAAATGGTACAAAAAAAAAGGCTTTGTTTGCATTTTTTATACTTATCATTAGATTTCTAACGGCAAGGCCACGTGGTCATGAAGTCATGCAGCAAGGGCAAGGACGGGCACAAAACAAGAAACTTGCATTTTTGGTACAACAATTTAGGATACCTTGCAATATTAGTATCATATTCTCCAATTCCATTAAGGATTTGTGTCTGATCCTTTAGGTTTAGTTTTAGCTAGACTTGGGCTTGAATCCAATATAAAATTTATTTGGCAACTCATTTGCGCTAAATTAATTAATCACCATGAATTAACCACCCTCAGTTACCCCTTAATTGGAGTGGTACCCATTACCGTGGGTAATCATTTAGCAATGGTTTAAAGCACTAGAGAATAGGTTAAATTTTCATGAACCTATCGGCTATGCGTACCATATGATACGGTGCTTCTGCCGCATAACCGCATATCAAATTACTAAATTGCAAGAATATCTAACTTTATGCCTTGAAAACGTAATTACACCTGACCCCCAATATCAATTTTAAAATAATCAAACTTAAGGCTGAAGAATCCTATATTGTATTAACTTATATTTTAAAATAGGGCTAACCATTTTCTTGAATGTTGCTGAATCATCCCTTTGTGTCAAATATAACTAAAGACGGTAGCTCTTTTATGAAATGATCGTTATACTCTTATTATATATTATTGAATCTTTATGATTATATGGGAGTTATTTGATCTAATTAATTAATTTTTTAAAATTCAAAAAAAATATTTAAGAATTTAGATTTATTAATTTTAAATATATATATTATTTAAAAAAATAAATTCAATAAAATTTACCCCTAATCCCACCTCTCACGTCGCCCTTCCCTACCCCCCATCCTCACCCACGGCTCCCTTAATTATTGTCGCCCTCGAATTTGTAGGATGACTAAGGGGGCAACAGCCCCCAACCCTACTCGTGGCTCCCTAAAGAAGGGGGGGTGACAATATAAAAGGAGGCGACGGTAACGACTAACGACCCAATTTTTATTCTTTTATTATTTTTAGTTTCTAAATTTTAGATTTAAAAGTAATTAAAAAATTTAATTAATTAAATTTAGTAATTCATTTAGATGTTGATTCATTAAATTTAAATACCTATAACGATATCTTAAATATAAAATATTATTTATTGTAAATAAAAATAATTTATTTAATATTTTTAACGGAACAATAATTTAAATTAGTTAATAATATATAGTTTTCATAATTAATTAATATTTATATTCATTAAGATTTTAAATTTAAAATATACATTTACTATATTAATTTTTGTATGTGATTTTAATTTAAATTATAAAACTTCAAAAATTTATATATTTTTTTTTGTATTTTAAGTAAATATATTTAAAATATTATTTACTTTTTTTCGATAAATAAAAATGCCAAAAAAAAAAAAAAAAAACTCATTCAAAACAAGTCAAAGATGCTCAAGTAAAAAATATATAAATATCATGAGGACATTTTATTTAAAAATATTAAAAAATAAGGTAAAAAATAATTAAAAAAGACACCCCAAAAATGTACAAGGATCGTGTTCACTACATCTTTCATTAATTACTAACGAAAAATATATATTTTTGCTAAGTTTTACAAAATACAAAGGTGGCTTTACCCTATTATTTGAGAAAGTACTGATAACTCCTGATTTTAACGATTGTGCAATATCTAGCTCAATTCGTTAGTTTCTATTAAGTTTTCATCTATTTTTCTAATGAACTGATCAAAATACATTAGTTAAATATGAATTATAATTTTACTCATATTTAATTAATTTTTTTTTTACTAATTGGATAATTTCTTTACAATTTTTCCAAGTTTCCAACCACTTCGATTGTTATATATATAAATTTTTTTTAATTTTTTAGAGCAAAAAAATACAGTAAGAATAAAATTGACGATTCTAAGTATTCATTCAAAAATTGTATAATTTCGTCAAACATCAAGAAATATTGATAATTTTTAAATGAAGAGGGAATATTTGTAATCATGTCATATTTTAGAAGGATAAATTGAAATTTACTCAAGAAAATATGATATGAATAAATAGTTAATTGATGTTCTTGGTGCTCACACTCATAACCTGTTGAAGAAGTGCAGTGCTTAGTGTTTGGACAGGAAAATAGGACATCCAGTCTTGGCATAATTATGTTTGTTCAACAACTAAGTCAACATTTGTGGCATTAATTTCTGACAAATGACAGATTAATTTTGGTGGTCACGTGGCAATTACTGAGTTAATCACATATATCATGTGAGTGCACGTGCCTGTGTTAGGGAATCCACATATGTTTGTTTTCAATGGGCTGTTTGCCTTGAAAACTTTCGGTGCTAATTAATTAATTAATTAATTATAATTTTGGATAATGTTGGCAGCAATCTATTCCAGCCGACCTAATCTGTATTTAAGTCAGATAAACAGACACCACTGCCAGAAGTTTCTCAGACTTTCGACATACTTCTTTTCTTAATTTTTGATACTACTGTTGTTTCTAATGATTTCTATTTTATTGGTGGATTAAATTGCAGTGAAAATTAAGAGTATTTGAAGATAAAAAATAAACATAAAAAATAAGTTAAAGTTAAAGTGTTTGAAAAAATAATTTAAATTTTAGATTTTACTTTTTTTTTTTAAGGAAACAAAAAATGTTTACTTTAAGCGTTTACAAATACTCCTTAAGTCTTATCTTGTTTTACTCTTTTTTTTTTTTTAAAGGGAACATAACTTTTATTACTCAATGTCTGATAATTGTTATAAATTTGTGGCCCAATGACCTATTTAATTGGTAGGCAGGCCCACCTGTTGACCGACCCACTTGGAGGCCCTGCACCCAATCCGACCCACCACCCGACGACCCGACCTAGATGACTACCTATTTAATCCTAAACTCTAACCCTCTCTCTCATTTTTTTCCCTCTTCTCTCATCCGTCGTCTGCCTTCTCTCTACCCTTCCATAGTTGTCTCTCTTTCCTTTAAAGGCGGTGGCTTTCCAAAGCCACGATAATGGCTTTTGGAAAGCCACCCAAACCTTCCTTTTCCACTGATCCTTCACCCCTATAAATGGGGTTTGACTCCTCGGCTAAAATAACCGGTTCTGATACGTTTTCTCTCCCTCTTTTCAAATTTCTTTGTGAACGTTAGTGGTGGGCCTTTCGTGACTGTTTCATGTTGAGCTTTTTGTGATCTAAAATCTATAAATGGTAAGGTGCAACCGTTGGTCGGTTTGTGTTCGTGGGTGACTAGTGACCGTGTTCCCTTTTGGTTTGGATCTGGCTCATTCTGAGCCTCTTTCATACAAACGTTGTTATTCCTTTATTCTTTCATTTTATTGTTACTATTATTCGTGATTTGTAATATTGGCCTGTAATATTTAAGGAATTTCGTACTCCAACTTCTGTAATAGTTGATAGGCTGATTTATTGTGAAAGAAGTTACCACGAAGGGGTTCTTACCACCCTATAATAATAGAATAGTCAAACAGGATAGGGGTAAAACAACAGTCCCAGAATCAGAACAAGAAGCATGTCTAGCCAGAAATGAGCTACGCTATTTCCAGTTCTGTAATATGTGAAAATTTACAGCTATCTAAACTGGATGCTAGAGATTTAATATCACGAAGAACAACACAAACTTTCGAGCAGTCTAACTGGGGAGAAGATAGTTCTTCGAGGATGATCTTCCTCCAATTGGAACTACGGGAAAAAAAGGAGATGGCCCCTCGAGCAGCTATAGCTTCCACCAGTTCAGATCGCTTTTCTCTTCTGTCGCACAAATTTCCAACCCACGCAATTGCCAGTAGAGTCACGGGCAATGACGCCAATACCAATTTCTATGGATGTTGTAGAGACTGCTCCATCCAAGTTGAGTTTCGTTCCTCCATTGTCGAGCGGGGACCAACGAATAGGGATCACCGTGGGAGCAATACGTTCTGGGGACGCATGAACTTGGCGATACGTTTGGAGGTAATTGAGGGCAAATGTAATCAACTTGTCTAGCGAAAGGGTGATATGTTCCATGAGAGTGTGATTACGGGTCCACCAAAGGGCCCAACATACGGTAATGAAAAGATCACACTCCTCTTTAATAAGACCCTTGGCAGTTCTCTCCAGCCAGCCACAAGAATCAATAGAGAAATCAGACATGATAGCCTAAGGTAAATGTGATAAACTCAAGCTTTGTCGAGCAAAAAGCCAGCAGAGAAAAGCATGTTCCGCGCCTTCTTGCTCAGCTTGACATAACAGACAAACAAACGAGTCATCCCTCGTTCGATTGTTCTAATTTAGCTCAGCAGGAGTTGCATTTTAGGCTAATTTCCAACAGAAACCTGAATCTTCCTTGGGGACTCTAGAATTCCAAATAATTTTCCAAACAGAAGAGCTAGATAGCAAGGTGCAAGGACGTGACAAATCAACCAAAGCAATAGCAACATGATAAGCGCTACGAACAGAAAATGTACCATTCGCCATATGGTGCCCAACGAAGAAGTCCTAGCCATCCACCATACTTAGCGAAAGCCTGAGTATGGTATCAGCTTCCTCCGACCAGAATATGCTACGAATGAGGGGGTGGTTCCAGTCCTTTGTGCTGGCGTCAATAAGATCACAAACCTGACACTGATTGTACTATGTGTCGTGAGGTAAAAGAGCACGAAAGGAGAAAGGCCTCGGGATCCAGAGGTTATCCTAAATTCATACTATTCGACAATTGACAATGCACCATCTAAACCTCCTTTCACGATGTGCAATGATGAGAGAATGCTTAGCCATGTGAACGATGGATTTCATCCAATGTTCGCGTTTAGAACCTGACCATTTGGGAAATATCCTGCTCGAAGCACTCTGCTCAGTAGACTATTCGGGTTCGAGATAATTCTCCATAGCTTTTTGGCAAGCATTGCAAGATCAAAGGCTTGGAGGTCGCGGGAACCCATACCACCTTTAGATTTCTTCCTGCTCAGTTTCTACCAACTAATCCAATGAATCCTTTTAGAATTGCCGTTGTGCCACCAGAAATTTGCGACCACTAACTAGATTTCCTTGATTAGCATAGTGGGGAGTCGGAAATAGCCCATTGCAAAGGTAGGAATGGCGTAAGCGACCACTTTAATGATAAATTCCTTGCCCGCTTACAAGAGGTTGTGCTCATTCCAACCGCTGATTCGCTACCAAATTCTATCCCGGATTGATTGAAAGACATCCCTGCGAGACTTTCCAACCATCGACAAGAGTCCCAAGTAAAGATCTTATCTACCTTCCATCCGAATCTGTAATGCTTCCTATACCACAACTCATAAGGTAGGATTAGTATTCCTACTAGAAACCACGGAGGATTTTGACAAAGATTGCATACATGTTATATATGGATTAGGGTATATCGTACCCATTCGAAAAACACATAAATAACCCTCAAACAACATCAAAATTTCATTAGATCCCCAGGATCCGCATCTTTTTATGTCTAGTCGAGTTGGATCAATTCGCTCTAACAATTTGCTCCAAAGAGAGATTTGAACCATAGACCTCAGACAACTCAGAGTTTGAGATGATGATATGTGGACCAGGATGTGAAGCACATTTGAGTCTATAAATATCTTTATTCCACTGCATTTATGGTATGATATATTTATTACTTTCTATTGATTTAATACCTCAGTTTGGATATAACCATCTCGATCTTGAGCTGATTGGAGGATCTTAGTTAGGAACCTCCTGACTAGTCTAACGTGCTTCTCGCTTTTCAAGGGGACCACACTTATATCTGGATAATCTTGAAGAGATCGAAAACACATGAGCCCACGGATATCGCCATATTCGACCCGAATCATACATGTATCTCTATATGCAATTCACGAAGCACTAAGCACACTTTCAAAAACCTAAGGTTACATTTCTATCAATTGATTGCATTTGTAGGATTTCAAATAACTCCATGCTTTAAATATTTGAATTTCTGTGTTCAACAAACACATGTTCAAATTGAGAGTTAAAGATTTGAAATTCTTTGAATTTAGAATTTTTCAAATATATTGCAAAAAATTATTATCAGTGATTTGAAATTTATAACTTCAAATTCATCAATTCAAATATATAGTCTAAAAGGAATGACAGCTCAACTTCGAACTCAATTGTTTGTTGGCACTAGAAGAAATATAATATTGGTAAAAATATATTTTCGCTCCTGTACTTTTGGTCCTTTAACTTATTCTATTTACACATTTTGTCTTTTTTTTTTTTTATGAATTTAGTCTTGAATATTTGGTCCTTTTTTGACAAACTTAGTCCTGTGTTGACAATTTTGATTCCTTTCACACTGTAATAGACATAATTTTTTTTTTCTGTAACTATGAGTCATTGAACCAAAATTATCAATACATGACTAAATTTGCCAAAAAATGACCTAACATGAGATATTCAAAACTAAAAATGACCAAATGTGTGAATGAAGTAAGTTACAGGACCAAAGTACTAATAACCTAAAGTTACACGACCAAAAGTGTAATTTTACCTATAATTAATATTTTATTATGAAAAAGTTATCATGATTAAAAATAAATACTTGTAGTAAATAGTCATTAACTTTGGCAACGCAACAATTATTGGCTCTAGTTTTTTGTGAATGTAGCAAAAATATTTGTCATGGCTCATATCCATGGTAAAAATATTTCTCATAGTGGATAAGCTAAACTTTTACATTGATTTTATTAAATCATAGTTAATAATAATTATTTACCACAATACTTAGTCCATATATGTTAAAAATGTACGCAATAGTAAACTTTTTTTAGTGGTAAATTCATGGTTCTAGGAGAAAAAAATGGTTTGGCAATGTAGTGTTGTGTTTGCTGCAAAAATTGATGATTTTTTTTTAAATTATACATTAATTATATCATAAGTACATTGCATTTTTAATGTGATTAATTTTAATTTAATGTAATCTGATGTTAATTTGAGATAATTTTGTAAAAAATATAGGGTAAAATACATTTTGTCGTCCGAATTATATGCGTTTTTATACTTTGTCCGCTATGTTTTTTTTTTTCTTTTTCTTTTGTATGTCAATTCTCAATCTCAACTTTACGAAATTTGTATTTAGCCATATATGACCATTTTTCAATTGATTTTTCTATTTGAAAAATATTATATAAAGTGCATATGTGATATTTAAGGTAAAGGTAAATCCCATTAATAATAAAATGTGGTACAACAGTAACTTGGGCAATGAGCCTAAGTTAGATACAACAACAAAACCACCAAATAAGCACAAAATATCATCCAACTACAGACTCCATGGAGTATGCCACAGTCTATATGAAATCGAAATCTAACTAAAGCTCAACACATCACTAAGAATGCGAGATTGAATCTACTCAAGTACCAGAGTAGCAACCATACCCGCCTCCATAAGAGTATTCTGGAAATGCCTCAAGTTACGTTCACGCCATAAGTGATACACGAAAGAAGCAAGTGTAGCACAATAATAGCAAGGCATGGTTGTGCATACGGACATGTAAGAACAAATGGCTATGAGTCTCCATATAATGAGTCTTACACAATATACGATCCTGATCATCCATCCTACACCATGGTGTATCCAAAGTAAAAAAACCATTTCAAGATAGCTAAACATAGGATAAACAAGTTCTATGAAATATGAAAGGGACTAAAAAATAGTGAAAATCAACCTGCTTCGAGACCTTTGGGCTGTAATAAATACAAAGCATCAAAGTTAGTTAGAATTCCACTGGAGTTGTTCTAACGGGTCCGGCTCAGTCCGTCACAAATCAAGAGTAGTTTCTCAGTCATATCCAACATCTCCAAGTCAGTAATAGAAGGGCAATGCCACTACTCATCAATCATAATCAAATCCAAATACACGTCAAGAGGAAGTCCAACAGTAGAAGGAGCTCTTGGATATCTATAATTAGCGTGTGCCCCATGCAATGCACGGATTAAATTAAAATATAATTATTATATATTTTATAAAAGTTTTAATTATGTAAAAGTCAAATGCAAGAGATGCTTTTAGATTAATTGTAGCACCCTCTCATGGCACTGCACTTTATTACCATTAATTCTCATATACTTTCTTTAAGTACAATCCATTTTATAAGAAATTTTTATTTAACCAATAAAATAAATTTTATTTTTATCAATATAATATATAAATGCCACAAGCGATAATAGGCATCCCCAAAAGTCTATATTTACTTCTATGATGTACTCATGTATACAATCTGAAAAGGAGACAACGAAATATCCAACTGTACAAAATTTTAAATGCAAACCCGATAAAATACTAATATATTTAATATTTACATAGTCAGAACTCCTGACTTCAGATGTCACAACTGACCCATCTAATAAGAATAACAGCACAACTCAAAATTCAATGTAGTTAGTTAGTGTTACCTATCTCCTGAAAAATATATGGCAAAGGATGAGTTGCCTACTCAATAAGTATATCCAATCAGTCTATATATATACTTTTATGGCAAGTCAAGCGTAATACAATCATACCAACCAACCAATATTCGTCATATAATAGCAACAAATGTAAGAGATAACACTTATCCACAATCATATCAGTCTACGATATAATATATGAAGTTATATTTATTTTTCTATGGCCCTGCTCACCCAAACTGGAGTGCATCACTCAATGGCCTTTGTCAGCTATCATCACCTCAATCATAATATCTCATCATTTGTCTTTTTCCAATATGATATAGCACATAGCTCGTATGGTACCACATCATCAACGATAATACACAACTCATATGATATCTCATCATTAATCGTATCACACAACACACAACTCGTATAATATATCACATTGTCTCCATTGATCAATGACAACACACAACTCGTCATTAATCTATCACCATAAGTCATTGCAGTATAGTCCCCGTTGGGTAATCCATCTTTTTATTGCAATTCACAACATCACATCATTAACTTCATAATTTGATTTCATTTAATAATAATTTCTTCATTAACTTTCTCATTTAATTTCATTTGATAATCAATTATACGATTACATAATCGTTCATCTAACTTCTGTACAACATAACCACAAATAAACACATAATAATAATTCCACAGAGATCTGGCAATCCAGGCAAATAGTCAACGTCCATGATCAAATATATAAACAATAAATCTATAATATCTATATATATATAAAAAATTCAATTAATTATACTTACCTCAAATCTCAAAACGATTAGGTTAATAGAAGGAGCAACTCAACCCTCTTCCTTATCATCGCGTCCCATAGTAAATTGTAATACATATGATCAATATGTAGTAAGTATCATAAATTTTATATAAAATGTTATATAATATTCGTATATTTTTCAACAATCTTTTAATATTTTATTTATATCAAAATTCAAACATCCATTCCATTTTTTTTAAATAACTAGACATTCTAAACTTTCTAAGTATATATCTAAGTTATCAATTAATTCACAAGATTTCATTTCGTCGAACCCCTCATACTTTTATAACTATTATTCTTTATAACATTCTTAAAGCTGAATATTTTATCAAACCCCTAATATGTATATGGTTATAACATATGATATAAAGCTTAATATAATTCAAATTTAACATAGAAATACCTTAAACCCTACTCTTTTGAAATCAGACATGCAAAAAACTATAAAAGTTTTTAAAAAAAAAAGACAAAGTATAGCTATATTATAAGAAAGTGAACAAAATTCTATCATATCAACTACTTATTAATGAGAAATTAATAATATATTGAGAAGATACCCCAAAGCCCAGGAAAAACAATTGATCTAAGCAATAAAAATTTTACCTTAAAAAAGTGACACCTGTAATGTAGTCTTTGTAACTTCATTAATCAATAATTATTAAAGTGGAATGATAAAAAAAAATCTAAAAATGATGATTTCATATTACAAAAATAAATAAAATTATGTAAGTTGCATTGAAAATATAAAGAGAGGAAGAAATATCTTTTTGGTATTAAACATAAATAATATAGTATGCATAAGAAGAGGAGAATGAATAGTTGATAACTTAAATAATTTAAGAATAATCATAGAAAACCGATAGAAAATTTTCAATCTAATTAAAAAAAAATTAAAGTTAGGAGAATTTAATCTTAGTAAAAAAATCAATATATAATACAAAGATTAGGTTAAAAAAATATTAGTTGATAAAATAGCTAACAAATAAATAAACACGTACAAAAGAAAATCCAATAAAATGTACATGTCTAAATTAAAATTGATTAGAATATATTTTTAACTTTAATTAGTATAATTTAGGAATTTAATACATATGATTAGTTAAAACTATGAAGAGAATTTTACAAAATTATCATATCGATCCAGCTTGTTATGAAATGATTTTGGTTATATACAATGAATTAATGAAAACATAATTACACAATTAGAAAATACTTTACTCGTAATAAATAACTAAAATTTATGTATTTATCACATAAATATTCATGAGCTTAATACATTAAATAATTGACAGTAAACAAAAATTAAAAAAAGAAATAAAAGCATGAATATTAGCGAGATTCGACCCTTCTACCTGAGTTATCAATAAGATAAATGAAATAAGTATGATAGACATATGAATTTAAATAAAAAATATTATAACTCATCAAATAAAATAATTAAAAAACACTGGAAGAAAAATTTGTTCAAACCTTTGGTTGTTTATTATTTTAACTTTCATATATGATTTAGATAGGTATGAATTTTTCATTAAATCTATTTTTTTAAAATAAAAACTTAACAGTTTTAAGTTTTTTGGTCTTTTTATATTCTGAGGCAATTGTATACATCTCATAATTCATGAACTCAAATAATATAACAAAATTAAAATTGCAATGATAGTATTGATTCTAGTCAGTAAAACGTATATGCAAAATTCAATTTCTCCATTGAAGATTATTAATCAAATAGTCAAAATGCGCATCATAGTAAATATAAATTAAATAGAAACTACATAATTAACACGTAAAACCATATATTTATGAATTCATAAAACAAAATAATTGATAATAAAATAACATTAAAAATCAAGGAAAGGAAAAAATTCATTCCTTAACTTGAAATATTTGATCTCCTTTTTCTATTTGTTGTTGACTTGAAATATCTTTTATTGTTTGAAAAGATAAACTAATACAAATTAAATAAAAATGATTGTAATTAACACAAAAATCATATATTTTATTAACACATGAAACAAAAATTGATAACAAAAAAAAGTATAAAGCAATAAGAAAGAATTTATTTTTTCCTGATTTCATGAAATAAAAATTGATAATAAAAAAATTAAAAAGCAATTAAAAAAGTTTCGAATCTTAGAAATTTCACGAACTTGTAAAGAAATGATAGTATATTTATAAAAATTAAATTGCAATGGGAGAATGTTTTTCCCCATACTTTGGATTATGAAAATCTCCTTTTGTTCAAATCTTGCCTATACGTACATATATATATATATATACATGTATAAATAAGAAATAACCTAATATAATGAAAAGACATTGATACATACTTATCAAACTTAGAATTTAAACAAAAAAGAAAAGAATAAAATATCTTACATTCTATTAGAAAATACATCATTCTTCTTTATTAAGCATTTTTTTTACCATAAATATTTTCATAATGCGTAAATTTTGAAAATTAAATACGAAAAGTTTGAAAAATAAAAAAGGTGGAGTCTGAAAATTAAGGAAACTAATCTTTAATATTCACCATAAGTATTCACCTACAAATTAAAATACTTTTGCAATTAAAAAAAATTAAAATTCTAAGAATCTACCATTTGGTCAAAGTTGAAAGATTGGTCAAAGAACCCCTTCAAGTATAATATACTATTTGCGGTTGCATGCCGTCCCTATGTATATATAATAAATAATTTTCAACGCTTTAAGATATATTATAAATGAGAAAAAGATATATAAATTAATAAATTACATTTCAAGAAAAAAAAGATTAAATAAATTGGTGTAGTGGTATTAAGATAACGGTATCACTTTTGTAAAAAGAAAAGGAAAAGAAATAATTACAATTCATTTTTAAAATTATCTTATTAGGAGTATAGATAAAAAAGAATTACTGGCTCGGTGTAAATAACCTCTATTTACGAGTAAAAATGAAGTTTTCTTTTTATTAGTATAGAAGTATAAATAGATATAGATTAGTATAGATAGACAATATAAATATATATAAGAAGAATTTGAGTAGGTGTGATGGAAAAATATATAAGGGATATTTTTGGAAATTCAAAAAATTTTGGCGTTGTTGTGTAAGTAACAGTTTTTTATGAGTTAAAATGACCTTTTATTTTTCGTATAGCATAGATAATAGATAAGTAGTCCATGAGATACCATGCAAGGGTCAAGAGTAGCAACCTCATACTGTACCCTTTTAGAGAAACTGCTGCAATTTCAACATCTTCCTCCACCTCTAAGAGCCACAAACCATCTCAATAGATCTAAGCATGTATTGAACTTGATGGGTGAAACCCAATTTATATGCTAAATTCCTAAAATACCCTTCATAAAGGGCAATTTAATCATTACGCGCCTTAGATCCGCGCCTTCTTGATGCGGGGGGTCGAATTAGCCCAGACCCGGACCCAGATCCTACTTGAAGACCCCGACACGAGAACCGTCCGATTGAGGACGAGGGATAGCCGGATAACGACACGTGGCTCATACAATAGTATCCACATGGGCCCTATAAATACTCCCAAACGCCATTTCGAGGTAACTAATTGATTGACTTTTCGACCTACTACTTCTGAACCCACATTTTTACCTCGATCATACTATCTTGAGCGTCAAAGGGTCGTTGTCGGGGACGCACCCGACAAACTTCACGTTCTTGTTTTATTCTCAAGGACCCAATACTCGATCTTGGAGAACTTAGCAATTAACCAAGAGGTCAACCCTTGAGGTTGCTAAATTCGAGCAAGATCAGTTGGTGTCGTCTGTGGGAAATACCTGAGGATCGTCAATTTTAAGATGGAAGGTTCATCGAGGAGGAATGTGGCAGAGGAAGATACTCCAGTAAAGGGAGGAGCTCCAATGGTACACTTAACAAGAGACGAACTCCAGAGAATGATGGAAGAAGCGAGTAGAAAGGCTATAGTGGCATATGAGAGGAGAACGGCCACTCCCATGGTTAAGGATGCAGCTAAGAGGCAGTTGTTCGGGGCAGAGATGCTCAAAGGATGTCAGGAGAAACGAGCAGAAGGGAATTCGGGAGAAGTCGCGAACCAATACCATCAGAAGCTTGTTCGAGCAACCAGATTAGAGCTAAGGCGAGAGAGCCTGTGATATCTTGCGCAGAGGTGGAAAGTGTTGGAAAACAAATCGAACTCTTGGGAAAACAAATTAATGAACTGAAGAGACGAGGAGAGCTAGTCGCTTATAACAGGAACTCTCTTTTTAGCAACAAGATATTGACTCTGGTGGTAGAGCCAGGGTTCAGAATGCCCGATCTGCAAAAGTATGACGGAACGAAGGATCCCCATGAGCATGTGGCCACGTTTGAACTGGTAATGAATTTATATGGACAGCCAGGCCCTGTCATGGCTAAGTTGTTTGTCACTACTCTCGCTGGTAAGACCTAAGAGTGGTTCACTAGCTTACCCAGTGGAAGCATTGAAACATACGAACAGCTAGTATAGAAATCCAGTTTTCATTTCGCTAGTAAGAGGAAGCAGAAAAGATCAGCAACTCACTTCAATATACGCCAGAGGGAGGATGAGCCATTGAAAGACTTCATGGGGAGATTCAATAATGAAACTCTGGAGGTGTAGGATCTGAGGATAGATATGATGGTAAGCATCTTGATACATGTACTGAAGAAGAGTCCTTTTACTTCCACGCTAGCACGCGACTCCCTAAGCGATGTGGAACAATTGATGGCATTAGCACAGAAATATATTGATGAGGAGGAGATGAATGCCATGAATGATGTAGAGCGACGGGAAAGAGATCAACATTCCGTCGATGCAATGAAGCACGTGAAGGTGGCAACCAACGGTCGAGAAATGATAAAGCAAAGGAAGTAAAATACCAGCCCAGATATCACAACTACACTCCTTTGGCAATGACGCGAACCAAAGCATTGATGATGGTGGAAAATGCCGATGTGTTGAAATGGCCGAGGCTACCAGGTACACCCCAATCAAAAAATTTTCTGACAAATATTGCAGGTTCTATCGTGAAAGGGGACATGACACGAAAGTATGCTTTCAATTAAAGGATGAAATTGAAAGGCTGGTTAGGTAGGGATACTTTCGGGATCGATTACTAAGCAATCGTAAGAATAGAAGGGATGAGACAAAGAGAAGCAGGTCGAGGAGTCGGGATCGCAACCCAGGCCCTACAAAGACAGACAAAGCTCCTGCAAACAAAGATAATGCACCGACGAAAGGGGTAATTTATACAATTGCAGGGGGCTCGAGTGCAGGTGATTCTGAGAGAGCAAAGGTATGAGAGGACACCGGATCAAGCAGAGGTCGTGAGTTCATAATGAATGTGAGGGAGGAAGAAGAAATATCCCTTAGCAGCAAGGATAAACCTCAGGAAATAGGATCGCCAAACGACCCTATGGTCATTAAGATGGACATTGCGAACTTCACCGTGCATATAGTGTTGGTGGATAGCGGAAGTTCTGCAGACACTATCTTCAAGAACTTCCTCGACAAGATGGAACTAGAAAATGCTGAACTAGAACCGGTTAAAAGCTTGCTTGTAGGGTTCGGGGGAAGCCAGGTCGCACCTTTAGGAATGTTGGAATTACCCCTCTCTATGGGGATCGAGCCTCGACGTCGAACTTTGATGGTTAAATTTCTAGTAGTAGACACCCCATTTGCTTATAATGTAATATTGAGAAGACCGGGGCTGAACGCATTTCAGGCAATTGTTTCAACACATCACATGAAGATGAAGTTTCCGATAGAGAATGGGGTAGGCGAAGTATTATGTGATCAGAAGGGAGCACGGAGATGTTATAATCTCTCAGTAAAAGGGGGATCAGAAGGGAAGAAGAGAAAGGCTGAGGGAAGTTCTGAACCTAGACTTTATGAGGCCGATCGTATGAAGCCCAGTGAAGAATACAAGTTAATAGAGCTCGTCAAAGGATATCGCAACAGAACTACACGAATAGGGTCATGCATGGGAGGGCTAGAGACTTCCATGATCGAGTTCTTAAGAGAGAACGTGGATATGTTTTCTTGGAGTCCCGAATTTTAGAGGTATTGATCCGGAATTAGTCGTGCACAGGCTTAATGTAGATCCAACGGTGCGACTAGTAAGACAGAAGAAGAGGTCGTTCGGGATGGAAAAGAACCAGATTATTAAGCAGGAGGTGAGTAAATTGCTGAAGGCTGTGTATGTATCCGAAGTCTAATATACAGATTGGCTCTCAAATGTTTTCGTCGTTCCGAAGGCGTTCGGAAAATGGCGTATGTGCACGGACTTTAAGGATTTGAATAAAGCATGCCCAAAGGACCCTTATCCTTTACCCAGGATTGACATGATGGTCGATTTTACGGTGGGGTATGAAATATTTTCGATGATGGACGCCTAGCAAGGGTACCACCAGATCTACATGGCAAAAGAAGATCGCGATAAGACTTCTTTCATTACTGATGGTGGTGTTTATTGTTATAATGTGATGCCCTTTGGTTTGAAAATGCAGGGGCTACTTATCAGCGATTGGTGAACTAGATGTTCCACGATCTCATACGCAAAACGATGGAAGTCTACGTAGACGATATGTTGGTGCAGAGCAAGAGATTGAGCAATCACCTCGAACATCTTAGGCAGGCATTTGCAATAATGAGATCGTACGGTATGAAGCTGAACCCGGACAAATGCACATTTGGAGTAGGAGGAGGAAAATTCCTGCGGTATATGGTCAGTGAGCGTGGAATCGAGGCCAACCCATAAAAAATCAACGCCATCATGAATTTGCAATCGCCGACCACGATCAAAGAGGTGCAGAAGCTAACAGGTAAGATTGCATGCTTGAATCACTTTATTTCCCAATCTGCTGACAGAAGTTTTCCATTCTTTAAGATATTAAGGAAGACTAAAAACTTTGAATGGAGCGAATATTGTGAGAAAGCTTTGCAGGATCTCAAAAGTTACCTGATGAAACCTCTATTGTTGGCTTACCCCACAGAGGGCGAGATTCTCTTCTTGTACTTGGCTGTCTCGGAGAATGCGATCAGTTTAGTGTTGGTATGGGAAGAAGAAGGCAAACAGAACCCAATTTATTATGTTAGTAAAATGTTGCAAGGAGCTGAAACGAGGTATTCTGAAATGGAGAAATTAGCATTGTCATTGGTTGTGACAGCAAGGAAGTTGCGTCCAAATTTTCAATCCCATAAAATAGTTGTCCTTACAAATCATCCCTTGAAGCATGTGATGTCGTGACCTGAGGCCTTAGGAAGGTTAATAAAATGGGTTGTGGAATTGGGTGAATATGATGTTGATTATCAGTCAAGAGTAGCACGGAAAGCACAAGTGCTGGTGAATTTTGTGATCAAACTGGCTGGGGATCTGACAGAACGAAAGCACAAGTGGATGCGGCACGTGGATGGGTCTTCTAATGCTAATAATGGAGGAGCAGGAATATGGATTTAGGCACCCGAGGGAGTAGAGATCGAAATAGCAGCAAGACTATCATTTCCCATCACCAACAATGAGGCCGAATATGAAGCTTTGATCTTAGGGCTGGAGTTGGCATATGAGGCTGGAGCCAGACATCTAGAAGTTTTTACAGACTCACAATTGGTCGCTTTGCAGATGGAAGGGACATATGAAACGCGCGAGAAGACTATGACATTGTGTAGGGAAGTCGCGAAGAGTTCAATGAACAAGTTTGATAGTTGTGCGATCCAACAAGTCCCACGCATTGAAAATGATAAGGCAGATTTGTTGTCAAAATTTGGGGCAACGACGCCGGCATTAAGGATCGAAAGATTATAGCGCTAATACGGGAAAAGCCAGCGATCATATAAAGCTTGGGTATTGAAATGGTATCTGAGTCGAAGTCGTGGAAGGATGAGATCGTACAGTATCTTAAATATGACACTTTACCCAAAGACCCCATCAGAGCTAGAAGGTTAAAATTCCAAAAGCCGCACGCTTCACCATCTTGTTTGGGCAGTTATATAAAAGAACAGTGGATGGTCCTTTGTTAAAGTGCTTGAACGAAGAAAGGGCCGAATATGTGATGCGGGAGATCCACGAGGGAAGTTGTGGGAATCATTTTGGGGTAAGGTCCCTACCTCAGAAGATCGCTAGACAAGGCTATTTTTGGCCCACAATGATAAAGGATGCCAAGGATTTCGTGAAGAAATGCGAGAGTTATCAAAGGTACGCATCATTGATACATCAACCCGCGACCCCATTGGAACCGATCAAGATAGCTTGCCCTTGTGATCAATGGGGAATAGATATTGTGGGACCATTTTCCCCAGGTCAAGCTCAGAAAAAATTCATAATCGTGGCAGTGGAATATTTTTCAAAGTGGGTGGAGGCTGAACCAGTGGCCAAGATTACGAAAAGTGAAATGATTAACTTTGTTTGGAAGAACATTATTTGCAGGTTCGGAACCGAGAATATTGATCTCCGATAATGGAACTCAGTTTCAAGGAAAAAATATCACAGAATGGTGCAAGGAGTTGAAGATCGCACAACTTTTTACAGCTGTAGCCAACCCACAAGCCAATGGACAAACGGAGGTCACCAACAGGACCATCTTGCAATACTTGAAGACACACCTCGAGGCCAAAGGATCATGGGTCGAGGATTTACCAGGAGTCCTCTGGCTTATCGCACTACCCCACGAACTGCAACAAGTGAGACACCGCTTTGCTTAGTTTATGGAATTAAGGTCATTATTCCTGCAGAAATAGGTGAGGAGTCTCAATGAGTTATGATGTACGATCCTGAAACCAATCAAAACGAAAGAAGTTTCGACCTTGCTACCATCAAGGAGTAAAGAGAGAAGACATACGCACAATTATTGCATCACAAGAGAATGATGATGAAGAATCATGATCGTAAGGTAAGATCGAGACAGTTGCAGGTAGGTGATCTGGTACTTAAAAAGGTACAAGCATCTCGCCATGTTGGAAAACTCAACTCATCATGGGAAGAACCATACAAAGTAGCCGAGATAAAGAAGAAAGGAACCTACAAGCTACAGGATATGCAAGGACAAAATCTACCGCAACCATGGAACATTCAGAACTTGAAGAAATTCTATGCCTGATAACTGACTTCGACCATGGGTGCTAGTGAAAGGCCATGCATGTACGAGGAGATCGCAGTTCATCCCCTTTTTGTGCCTGAAAAAGGCCGTCAACTTGCATGGAGACCTGATGAAGATCATGTTTTTTGTGCCTGAAAAAGGCCGTCAATTCGTTTATAGGATCTGAAGAAGATCATTTCCATTGTGCCTGAAAAAGGCCGTCAACTTGTACAGGGAGTCTGAAAAAGACCATTTTTTGTGAGCCTGACAAAGGCCATGTTCATACGCAAGATTTACGTAAGGATGATTGGGTGCCTGTGAAAGGCCAACCCATTTTGTTCTAACAATGTTTATGATTCCCATTCTGCCTTAATTTCTTAGTTTAATTTAATTGAACAAAGATAACAATTAATGCGATCTGAAAAAGATTGCCTTCTCCATATCATCTGAAAAAGAGACATCGTTTAATGCAATCTGAAAAAGACGCAATCATCGTACCAACTGAAAAAGAAGCATCATTTAATGCGATCTGAAAAAGATGCAATCATCATGCAAACTGAAAAAGAGGCATCATTTAATGCGATCTGAAAAAGATGCAATCATCATGCAAACTGAAAAAGAGGCATCATTTAAGGCGATATGAAAAAGACGCAATTATCATGCCAACTGAAAAAGAGGCATCGTTTAATGCGATCTGAAAAAGACACAATCATCGTGCCAACTGAAAAAGAGGTATCGTTTAATGCGATCTAAAAAAGACGCAATCATCATGCCAACTGAAAAAGAGGCATCGTATAATGCGATTTGGAAAAGGCGCAATCATCATGCCAACTGAAAAAGAGGCATCGTTTAATGCGATTTGAAAAAGACGCAATCATCATGCCAACTGAAAAAGAGGCATCGTTTAATGCGATTTGGAAAAGACGTAATCATCATGCCAACCGAAAAAGAGGTATCGTTTAATGCGATCTAAAAAAGACGCAATCATCATGCCAACTGAAAAAGAGGCATCATATAATGCGATTTGATAAAGACATGCTACACCATGCGATCGGATGAAAGATATATATTAGTACTGAATAAAGATGCCCAATGTAGCAGCAAAAGACAGTACATATAAAAAAATCAACTTGTCAGCAGCAGAATCAAAAAAAATTTTAGGTCAACAATGATGTCAGTATTGGGGCCCATCCTTACAAAAAGAGTTCGAAGGGAACCTACAGCTAGGATTAATTTTGAGGCTCGATCTCGTCTAGTAGTGTAGAGAATTCGTCATCCTTGGGAGCATGCTCACCGGAATAAGGTTGCAGTTGTCCATCCAAGGCGGGGTTCAGACGATTAAGATCAAAATTTTCAGCAAACCTGCCTAAAGTGCTAAGCTGCGTCTTACAGGTTGTGAAGCCTTTGATGAAAAAATCAGCAGTTTTATCTCGACTGCGACTTGAAAAGAAGAGGATTTCACAAAGTTGCGAGCTACTAATAAGCGTGAGCTGGAGAGTAGGTTCTGGTGCTCTTCCAGTGTAATATGACCAGCTTTGCCTTCTTCAATACTCTCAGCATGGCCAGCTACAGATCCCTCTTTTTGGCCCTCCACACGACCAACTTCTCGACCGGCTTTGAAGCCTTCTATTTTGCCTTCTGCTAAGGCGTTCTCCTTAGCCTTTGAAGCTTCAATTGCAGAGGCTGATAGTTGGTTCTTGAGTTATTGCACCTCCGCGACCATAGACTTTTCACGCTTATCTCTTTCTGCAGCTTGAGCTAACAAATCCCTCACTTTCTTCTCTGCTATCATGTGATTATGGCAGTAACCCGTACATTTAAGGGCCATACTATGATAAAGAGCGAGAATTTGTAAGGTAGAGATAGCTGAGTGCGAAGGTAGGTAAAAGGAGATTAAGAAAAAATGCCAGTTACCTGCATCACGAGAATGAGCACCATGCTCTTCCAACCAGGCATGATGGTTCATCAATAGAAAAGCCTGGTCACGAGGAAGGATGCAGTTGCTAAACAATTCCCATGAGTCCTGCCCAGGTTCACTGCGCAACACAAAACTGCTTGCTAAAATATTCTATTTTAGCACAAAATGATCTCCCCTCAGCTCCGCGGACCTATGATGACTACCCTTCATTTCTTTGCGAGCCTCTTTCCACCAGGCAGCCACTTTTTGAAACATTTGATAGTTACTCTTTCCTCTTCTTGCTCAGCAGCTTCTTTGGCCATCCGGCTCTCTGTTCGAGATTTGCTGCTCTTACCGATTTGGACGACTTAAAGGACTTTGAAGACTTTGACGACCCGAATCGATGGTCGCGACCATTGCCCTTATTCTTACAATGATGCCTTTTGCATTTTTTCGAGCCCGTACCTCCATCATCCTCACCAGCTTCACCACCCTCAGCTTCTTCCTCAATCCCCACATCCTCTGAGGCTTTAGGCGGAGAATTTTGCTCAGCACAAATGGGGGAAGGGAGAGTATCCTCGCTACTGAATGGGCTCGGCATCGTTAGGACTGGCTGAGGGTGACTCACGAGCGGGGGATGGGGTCACAGAAGTATCAACATGGGGAGCGACTCGGTGACCTTCTGGTTTGTTCTACAGGGCTTAAAGTCGCAAAGCAGTCCTCGAATTCATTACTATCTCTTCTGCAGAAAAAGAAATATGAGTAAAATGGCGCATAAGGAAAGACAGAACAGGTATGTAAATAACAGGGAAATCACCTAAGGAATCTTGGACATGGAGGGGTGCTGGAGACAAACGAGCGAGCCATAGCACCTCTTCAATCAAAAGTCTCTTTGGAATATACCAATAAGTCGTGAGGCTATTAATCTGGTCGCCTTCCAGCCCCCCTCCACTTGTTTTGGACACAGGTTTGTATTTACTCCATTCCAGATTAAAAGGCCACACTTGACCTGGGGGAGGACGAATGAAAATATATTTCTTTCGCCAAGTACCGACGTTGGATTTCAAGGTGTCAAGGTATCTACAGTCTTTCTTAGCGGATAAGTAAAAAAAAAACCACTATTCCTTGATCTTTTAGAGGTATTAAAGGCATACAATGACCACAAATTATCAAAACTAGGAGAGAGGCGCAGAACCTTCATTATTATCACAAAAAGAATTATGTGGCTAATAGAATTGGGAGACAATTGCATAGGATTAAGTAGCAACCGCTTAAGAATAGAAGCTACTGGAGGAGCTAAAAGGAGTCTCAGACCAGCGTCGAAATGCTGAAGGAAAAAAGTACAAAAACCCGACGGAGGTCGAGGCATACGATCGAAAGACCTAGGGATCATAGTTTCATAATCCTGTGGTATGAAGCATCGTTCCCTAATCTTTTCGACAGGGAGTCTAACCACACTAACTACGGCTTCCCAAGGGTTCTTACTCATCCTATCCTGGAATTTCTCATGGGTTGATGGACCAGCGTGTTCAGTCAAGGTACGTACAGATTTTTGGGTTTTCTTTATCTCAGTATTTTTTTTAGCTATTTTGGGAGAGAGGGGAGTAGCCACAAGTGTGTGGGGGTCATCAAATCTGAGGAAGTAGCAGACAACCCCGATTTGGAGTTAGAGCTAGAACCAAAGTTTCAACTAAAGCTAGAAGACATCATACCTTAAGAACAGGATGGCTCGAGAAGCTGCTGGTCGAGATTGAACACCTAGAAGCGAGATCGAGAACACTTGGAGATGGGCAAGACTACAATTTGAATGGAATGATTATTTATAGAGCCACGACATGGAAAAACGCACCATGCTTGAAGCGTCAGGATGACGCCACGTGGAAATAATTCTGACATGATCAGCGGATGCGACTGTTCTACTTCTTCAAAGCAATAATTGGACTTCGAATAAGTGGCGGAGTAATGATAGGTGAAACCCAATTTATACGCTAAATCCCTAAAATACCATTAATAAAGGGCAATTTAGTCATTACGTGCCTTAGATCCGCGCCTTAGATCGGCGGGTCGAATTAGCCCAGACCCGGACCTGGATCCTACTTGACCCCGACACGAGAATCGTCCGATTGTGGACGAGGGATGGCCGGATAACGACAGGTGACCCATACAACAGTGTCCACATGGGCCCTATAATACCTCCAGACGCCATATTTCGAGGTAACTGATTGATTGACTTTTCGACCTACTACTTCTGATCGCGCATTTTTTCCTCAATCACACTAACTTGAGCGTCGGAGGTTCGTTGTCGGGGACACACCCGACGAGCTTCACATTCTTATTTTATTCTCAAGGACCCAATACTCGATCTTGGAGGAGATAGCAATTAACCAAGAGGTCAATCCTTGATATCGCTGAATTCGAGCAAGATCAGAACTCATACAGATTGAGGATCCTTTTGTAACACATCCCACAATTGTCGCATCATAATGGCTCATATGCCTTGGCCTCCTTCATCACAAGGTAAGAAAACATTTGTTTGTCCTGCCAGATGAATCTACACAATTCACCCGCAATAAGTTTTATCACACCCTTGCCAACAACAAATGCAGTGACCAATATGTATGAAGACAACTCAAAACCGTCTTAGTGACTTGTACCCATCCTGCAAATGATAACCGAATACATATCCGTCCTGCATTACACTTATCAACCTTTATGAGCAAAGACTGAACAACCAAACAAAAATGAAGAAGAGGAAGCCCCAACTAGAGGGGCAAAACACACTCATGAAATCCCAACACCTTATGTAATAAAGGTCCTAGTTGTTCAATTGATTTAGATAGAATCAACTGACTCTTATCCGGATTGACCTGCAAATCCAAGATAACCAAAAATAAATCCAACCCCTCCTTGAATAGGCTAACTGAATCAACATCAGCCTGACAAAACACAAGTAAATCATCAATAAAACACAAGCTAAAAAACTCCACTTCTCTATAGCGCCAATGATACCGAATCACACTGCTTTCCATAATACTCTTACGCGTCATCAAATGTACTACTTCCATGCATAATGCAAACAGGTAGCGGATATAGGATCCCTTTGCCCCAGCCCTCTACTCCCAGCAAAGAATCTATGTGAATCCCATTCAACGGACATAGTAACCAGATCCGTCATGTTAACCCCTTCATCCGACGTGGTTAGATGTTCTGTGCATGGCCGAAGGTGCTCAAGATTAATCATAGTCCGGCTACGATGTCCACCAAGCATATGTTCATAGAATCCTACAAATTCATCTTGAATATCCTGAGGAGTTCCACTCCAGCATTATTGATTTGGAAGACACTCAATGTCATTTTCCATGCGGCTACTTTATGAAAGAAAAGCTTCGTAAGTTGATCTCCCCCTTGCAAACATGGCAACTTAGATCGTTGTGTTGAGATTGTTGGTTCTAAATCACACCAACAACTTAGATAGTGGCTGCAAAGGATCCTCCAAAGCTAGCCTTTCCATGCCATGATTTCCTTTCTTATGTGGATCCACCATCTTCTCCAAGCAGTCACACCTTCCTCCTCCTCCAAGGCGTGAATTGCATCATTTTTCATCATAGAAAAAAATTTCCAACATTCAAAAGAGTGTGATAATATGCTCCGTCTCTCTTGACGAGATGTTTCTCTTAGATTTGCACCCAAACAGATTCCATCCACTTAATCTTCAATTGTTTCAAGGATTCCATGGCATGATCAAAAACTTAACTTTCATCCCATCCAATCCACCTTATCCGTTATAGAAATTCGCAGTGTGTGAAAAGTGGGTGTTGTGGTGTGCGGAGTGTGTGTATTCTATTTTTTATTCTATTTTTTCACATGTATACTGCATGTGATGTTTTTTTTGGCTAAAAACTTTGACAAGGAAATGGTCATATAAGACTGCTCTAAGACTGCGTCGATATAACTTTCTCTGCAAGGCATTTGTCTAAGTTTTTGCCCTTAAAAAAGTGTCGAGTAAATTATAATTATAACATCAAAAAGTGTATATATAATGTTTAAAAAAACAGACGTATTTGTGTAATTAGACCTAATATTAGGGATGTCAATATCTTTACACTTATTTTTTCAAAAAAGCAAAATTTTAAACCGATCTCTGAATTTAATTTGAAAAGTTCTACAATTTCACTTATTCAAATATATTTTCATTTTAACATATTGTCCGAGTAAGTTTTCTCAAATGTTTTCAAAAGTATTACTTCAGAAAATATTTTCATCAAACGATAAATCATAACATAGTGATAATGATAAAAATTAGTTTAATTCTATATCAAAGTTTACTTAATTAATATCTCACTCGACGAGTCATAGCTTTGACGAGTGCTGACTTAATTAGTATTATCATGACATAATATTTAGAATAAATTATAATAAATTCTTTTGAGGTTAATTTTCTATAATTATAAATACTCTCTCATTATTTAAAAAATTATTAATATGCTCGTAATGTTTAATGAAATTGTATAGAAGTCTTTTATAGAGACCTGATAGTGTTGTGTACCTTTGCTCCTGTATATTTTCTCTTAAGAAAAATCAAAAAATTGTGAAAAACTCAGGCAAGGTGAATTAAAAATAAAAAAAAAATTATCTACTGAGTCAATAAAAAAATTCAAAATAAGTGAAATTATAATTTATGTCCACAAGGGCATTTTGATAAGTTTCACCACATAAAATGAATGAAAACCTAACAGTAACTAATGAATTATGTAACACTACAAGAAAACAGGGTATCAGAGACCAAAATTTAGAGACGGAACAAAATCCGTCTTTATCAGAGACGGATTTAGAGACGGAACTCTTACATATGATAAATTATTAATAACTTTTATTTTAGAGACGGATTTAGAGACGGATTTATAATTTCGCGAAATTCCGTCTCTATTTCCGTCTCTGATACTGTTAAATTATTCCTTAAAAATCAAGATGGCTGCGAATTGGTTATTTCCGTCTCTGTTTCCGTAGCTAATTTTTTCTTTAATTTAGCCACGGAAATTTCCGTCTCTGATGGTCTAAATAGGAATTTTTTTATTTATTAAAATATTAAAACACAAAAATAAGAATTTTTATTTATGTAATAATAATTAAGTTGTAATTATATGAATTAATCTAAAAATAATAATAATAATAATAATAACAACAACAACAATAATAATGATGATGATGATAGTTGAATAATTATAATTATTATTTTATTTTATATATAATGAGATTAAAAAGTTTAATCAATAATTACGATATCTTAAAATCCGGGCACCTGATTCATACGAAATTTAAATATATACAAGACTATGTCCATTAGATCATATCGGACGGTATGATTTAAAATCACATGGTCTGATTCAACGATACACCTTCTTGAATGATTACTCTTATGTTTCGAGTACGATATCTCGACATCCGTATATCCAATAAGTATAAAACTTTACCAAACGTATTTTTTTGTAAGTTTTATCATATCTAACGGTTTGATCTGAATTTTGATGGCCAGATTAACCCATGTTGTTCAACAATATATGATGATAGTTATATCAATGTTATACTAATATTTATAAATATATAAATTTTGCAGATTGTGAGCATATATTAATTTCAACTATATCTATATGTAAAAATTTTATGATTTGATTATCATGATTTAAAATAATAATAATAATAATAATAATTATAACTATTATTATTATTATTATTATTATAGTAATACTAACAATAATAATAACAACAATAATAACAATAATACTAATAATAATAATAATAATAATGATAATAATAATAATAATAATTCTAATAATAATAACAGTAATAATAATAATAATAATAATACTAATAATAATAATAATAATAATAATTCTAATAATAATAACAGTAATAATAATAATAATAATACTAATAATAATAGTAATAATAATAAGAATAATAATAATATATTAATAATAATAATTATACAAAAAAGTTAAAACTAAAAAACTGATATCTTTCTCTCTCTTTCTTCCTCGTTCTTTCTTCCTCGTTCTTTCTTTGTTTTCCATTCCTTCTCCTCTCTCATTTCTTCCTTCAAACCCATCTCCATTTCTTCCCCAAACCCATGTCTTAGAACCCCAACTCCAAACTCACGGCAACAAGGACGCAAGGTCGGCAACGAGAACACAGATTTGTACGGCTTTCATCTTTCTCCTCTCATTTTTTCTACAAACCCATCTCTTAGAACCCTAGCCCTAAACTCACGGCAACAAGGACGGTAAATCGGCAACGAGGAAGGCGACGAGTACGGCTTCTCCAGGTAATTCTTATTTCTTTGTTGCATTTTACTTATTCTTCTTTTTTTTTTTGGGTTTGGGTGTGTTTTTAGCATCTTATTTTTAGCAAAATTTCTGAAAAATTGAGCATCTAATGTTGTATGTAATGTTGTAATTTCTGGAATTTCTGTAAAATTTCTGCAATTTCTGGGAAATTCTAGTCAATTTCTGCAATTTCTTCAATTTCTGCAATTTCTGCCATTTCTTCAATTTCTGCAATTTCTGCAATTTCTTCAATTTCTGCAATTTCTGCAATTGTTGTTCTTGTGTAAATGCATGTCTTTTCACTGAGTCATGCTTTTAACCTTTGTTTCTGAATGTTTCATTTTGTTGGTATTTTCCTGGAAATTATGAAATTCTGACGAAAATTCTTGATTTACCAATCCGCGAGTTCTGGATTTTGTATGATATACATAATAAATATTGTCTACATTATGTTGTGTTCGATACTCATAAATGCATGAAATATCCAGGTGTGCGAAATACACACATTATTTGCTAATAAATTGGCCAGTTTCATTGTGGAGAGGAAAAATAAAGATACAAAAAATCTCACCATAATTGAACATTATTACATTGTATTTTCACATATTCACTTTTCAGTTTTCCCTCGTCTCAGGTGGGGACCACAAGTGGAGCAAGCAACTTACAAGAATCGCCAGCGTCTATACCTTTCTGAACAGGTAGAATTCAGATTGTTTACAATGATATTCAAGATTAATATCTATTATTGAGGGAAGAATCCTGTTATGAGCCTTTACTGCTATTGTGTATGTTGGACATGTATTACGCATGATAAGGAGTCATGTTTGGATTTTAGTTGTACAGAGAAAAGGACAAACACAAACTCATATTGGCTGGAGTTATGCAAGTTATATCCCCTTTTGACTTTGCATATTCTCATTGCTTTATCTCAACATCTGCTTCAACATCAGAAAAAAAAATCTTGATCTTCAAAATAATGGTTAATTCATCTTGCCTCCTTTATCTAAAAATTGCAGAATAATGAATATTGACCGTAGTTGGATGTGGAGGCGTTTGGATGATAATGGGTTTCTTTTAGATGAATTCGTAACAAGGGTTGATCAGGAGTTCTTGAACTTTGCCTTTAATAACCCACGATTTCTGAATAATGGACAAATCAAATGTCCATGCTCTAAATGCGGCAACACAAGATTTTTGAATCGAAGTGATGCGCATTTACACATAGTAAAAAATGGATTTACTCGGGGTTATAATATCTGGTACGCACATGGTGAATCCGTGAACACAAGAGATGATGTGGGGGGTTCTTCAACCGCTCCTCAGGTAGAATCGTCTCGTTATAGAACAATGGTGATGGATGCAATAGGCCATGAGTTCAGCTCAAACTTCACGTGTGCTGAACAACTGCCTAATCCAGAAGCACAAAAGTTTTTTAACTTATTAAAAGATGCTGACGAACCATTATGGGATGGCTGCAAAAATCACACAAAACTCTCTGCTGTGGCCCAACTATTAAGTATCAAATCAGAGTACAATTTACCTGAAGCTTGCTATGATCGACTTGTGTCAACAATCAAAAGCATGCTGCCTGAAGATGAAAAGTTGCCAGATAACTTTTACACGACCAAAAAACACCTAGGTAAACTTGGTCTAGGTTACGAAAAGATTGATTCTTGTGTAAACAATTGCATATTGTATTACAAAGAGAACAATGGCCTTCAAGAATGCCCTATATGTTATCATCCTCGATACAAGCCAATCAAGGCAGGATCACGGAAAAGAGTAGCTTTCAAGGTGTTGCGTTATTTGCCTTTGATACCTAGGCTGAAAAGGCTATATGCATCTAACTACACCTGTGAGCACATGACATGGCATGCAAATAATCCTTCGAGCGAGGAAAGTATGGCACATCCATCTCATGGAGAGGCATGGAAACATTTCGATCGCACTCATCCATCATTTGCCTCAGATGCACGAAATGTGCGCCTTGGGTTATGCACAGATGGTTTCAGTCCATTTGGGAATTCTAGTACTCCTTACAGTTGTTGGCCTGTTATTATTGGTGTATATAATCTTCCCCCATGGATGTGCATGCAAAAGCCTTTCTTGTTCCTGAATATGGTTATACCAGGCCCAAAAAGTCCAGGAAAAAATCTTGATATATTTTTACGTCCATTAATAGACGAGTTGAAAATATTGTGGACAATTGGGGTGCAAGCTTATGACGTGTGCAAAAAACAAAATTTCAACATGAGAGCTGCTCTTTTATGGACAATCAGTGATTTCCCTGCAAATGCGATGGTATCTGGATGGAGCACTCATGGGTTGTTGGCATGTCCTTATTGTATGGAAAGGACAAAATCTTTCAGACTTCGTTATGGAAGGAAGGCATGTTGGTTTGATTGTCATCGTCAGTTTTTGCCTCCTGACCATCCTTATAGAAGACAAGCCTACAAGTTTCGGAAGGGAAAATGTGAAAATGATTCTCCACCTATGCGCTTAACTGGAGAAGACATGCGACAAAAGGTGGATGAGCTTCCTGAAACCATCTTTGGAAAACCACCAGGTGGTACACACCCAATTGATGGATTTGGCAGGACACATAATTGGGTTAAAAGGAGCATATTCTGGGAGTTACCATATTGGCACACAAATCTTATCCGACATAATCTGGATGTCATGCATATCGAAAAAAACGTCTTTGATAATATCTTTAACACTATTATGGACGTTAAAGATAAAACAAAAGATAATGTCAGATCTCGAAAAGATTTGGAGTTGTATTGTAGTCGTACTGAGATGCATTTGTTTGAAGGTGCAAATGGAAAAATCTACAAACCCAAGGCACCATATACTTTAACTAAAGCACAGAAGAAAGAATTGTGCTCTTGGATATATATACTTTAACTAAATCTTGTTGAACGGTTGTTAAATTCTCACCAATATATATATATTCCTTATATTCTATATGATTACAATTTAAAAATGATAATAAATCAATACTATTTATCACGATAAAAAATAAAATAATATAAAAAATTTAAGTTTTAATCATAATTAATTAATATTGTCATGATTTTAGTCATGATCAAAATATTTGTTATAATTTCTAGTTATAACTAATGTTAATTTGGAATCACCTAGAAAAATAACAGCGAATATCGTGGTGTATTTTTCATTCAATATTTACGAATATATTGTTGAAAATATAAAAAAAATAAAATATCAATAGAGAAATATAAAGAGGAAAAAAGTAAATACATATGGTACTTAATATTTTTCAAATAACTAAGAAAATTCTATACTTTTCCAAATATATTTGGAAAATGATTTATTGGGTCCAAAATTATATTAATCCACATTGAAATACATTTGGTGAACACTTCATCGATATCATGTCATTACGATATATATAACATTTAACTATAGTTAACTATCACTATTAAAAATAAATAATTGTAGTAACAGTCACAGATCACAATCTTGCAAAGTTTATCAATCATAACTTTTACGAGTGTGGTTAAAATATTTATCATGACTTTTTATCGTAACAAATATTTTAGCTAAGTTAAATATAGCAAACTTTTTAGATTAATTTTTATTGTCAATTAATCATTACAATTTTCTTATAGTGTAGAACATATTGTCAATTATATCAAGATTGATTTAGTAATTGACACAATACTTCAAACACTACATGAAGAAAGTATTATATCTCATCGAAATTCTAACAAAACACATATAATATTTTAAAATATAGGTACATTCTAGCATTACAAAAAAATTGAGTTTTCACTGCACCGTAAATGATCATGGTTTAAAAATTCTGGTAAATAAATATTATTAATCACGGTTAAATAAAATCAAAATAAAAACTTAAATTTTTACCATAATTAATTAGTATCCGCCATGATTTTCGCCATGACTAATGTTTTGGCTGTAGCTGTTTTTTTGCTCTTTTTTCCTCTTTTAATTGTCCTTTGTGATAGATTGCCTTCAGAGGTTTTTTCAGGAGCCTTGAGAGTGAGAAAATGATATGAAGTGAGCCCTTCAAGATAATGCCCTTAGGTTTTTATCTTGAATCAGTCTTTTGATCGACCGATGGCTAAACCGGAAGCAGTTATAGATGCTATGACAAAACTTCGTAAGAAAATATCTCGAGAAATCTATGAAGATAGAATTAGGTCTCAACAAGCAAATCGGTGTTTTACGAACAACCACAAGTTTCATGTTGGACGCAGTATGAATACTGGAAATTATGATCAAAGATTCCTCTATCAACCGAGAGACGAAAGCTAGGGGAGCGAATGGGATTAAATACCCCAGTAGTCCTATCCGTAAACGATGGATACTAGGCGCTGTGCGTATCGACCCGTACATTGCTGTAGCTAACGCGTTAAGTATCCCGCCTGGGGAGTACGTTCGCAAGAATGAAACTCAAAGGAATTGACGAGGGCCCGCACAAGCGGTGGACTATGTGGTTTAATTCGATTCAAAGCGAAGAACCTTACACAAAAGATGCTTTTTGCCTAATAGCTACATAAACACATATTACATTTTGACCTTGTTGATTGAGAATCGTATCTGTGACTACTGTAGTTTTACCGGTCTGTCTGTCTCCAATAATTAATTCTCGCTGCAGAAACAACGACTAATAACCATTGCAAAGCCGTGGGCAATTTGCATTTGCCACAATTTTCCTTTTTTAGTTATATATAGTAATTAACAGTAGTTGAAAATTATATTTTTTCTAATATAGATTATGCAAAAATCAAATATGAGACATAAAATTTTATGATAAATAATGTCTTACTATAATGTCGGGTTGATGTCTTATAAATAAATTTAATTGTGGGTTCGAGTTTTACTGGATGTGTGGATATTTATTTTACTATTTTATCTGAGTTTATTGCAATTTATTTTATGATTCTTTATTGTATTAATGTATCGTTTAATTTATTAAAATATTAATGTATTTATATAATTACTATTTTCTTAAAAAAAAAAAAAAAGGTACAAATTTTCCATGGGTCTGTCTCGATTATCTGACCATGAAATTCAGATTGTCTGTCTCATTATCATATCACACACTAGTGTTACATTTTTTTTGCTTTTTAAAGTGAAAAGCGATCATACAATTATTAATATCAAATATTTATATTTAACAACAATCAGTAATTATAATAATTACATACCAATTATTAATATTAAATAACTAAATTAATCAACAACTATCATTAAAATAGAAAATCCATGCCAGTATCTGGCATGAGGTCCTGAAAATCAAGTTTGCAAATCGATCTAACTTTACTTTTTAATTTAATTTCATACTTTATTCGGTATCAATATTCCAAAAGGAAAAATCAAATTATTCATCTTGTTTGGTTTTGGATTCTTTTTACCACACATGCATTTAATTTGGATGCCAAACTATGCCCAGAATAGTTCAAAATTAATTGCCTTCTTTTTTTTTTTAATGATTCAAAAGTCATAATTTATTTTCTAATTCTTTTTGTTGGAAAATCTAATATATAAGTTGTTTTTTTTATTTTTGGAACTGAGAAAATCCTCACCTACACGTGCGAGAAAAAATTTAGAATTGAATTAAATATATAAAAAAATTGTATAATTTTTTAATGAGAAGAGTGATGTCGACTCAACTAATTGATTGATTATCAAATAATAAATAATTCTATTCTCTAATAGATTATAAATTTTTAAATTAAATAGTTATTTAATATGATATCAGAATTAAATCAAAGAAAAGATTTTGAAACTTAAATTTTTTACATATTAATATTAACAGACACACAAAGGAAAAAAAGAAAAAAAAAACATAACAAGAATGATATTTTAAAAATATTAAATATTAAATTACTTTTTTAATAGATTAAATTTTTAAATAAAGTGATCGTTTGGCAGCATATATATCTTTAATAATCTATATTAATATAAAAAGAAAAAGATCATACACACTCACACTAATTTTTAAATATGATACTTAATAAAATAGTTTTAAAAAATAATTAATTACTTTTGTTTTCTTTTTTCACAGAGGTGACTCCATGTTCTTTTAATACCGCTGCATCAATTCTTTTGTTGTGTTGATAATACCTCAAATTGATTTTATTTTATAAACATATTTTTAAAATATAATTTGATGATTTAAAATTTATTTTATTATTTATACATATCTTAAAATATAAAATATTATTTATTATATTATGCAGGGACGAGATGCCACAACGGTGGAAACTATGATAAAATAATTGAGCAAGGGAAATAACGAAATTATTTGAAACAAAAGAAAAAGAAAAATGAGGGGCATGAAGTGGACAAGACTGAAAGAAAACCCAAGTCCGGCAGGAAATGCAACAGCAACAGTCGCATGAGAAAGCGTTGCTGTAACAAAACAAGCTAAAGTCGCTGTTGGTATCTGCGTTTTGTCATCAGAAAGTGCACCTTGTTTAATACCAAAACATGGGCTTCCACGCCCGCCCATAGACTCCTCCACCTCCCCTTAACCCACCCCTATAAAAAGCTTCATGCAGCTTAATTTAAGCTACAACAACAGCTTTTTTCTGACCAGAAGTTGGAAGATGGATGTGTACATTTCAGAAGAGTACGTAGTGAAGCGCAGAATAGAGAAAAAAGCAGCTGCTGGGAAGGTGAAGAGCGGGAGTGGGAGTGGGAGTGGAGGCAATAAGGATACACCCTCTTCGCGGGCTGCTGCACCTTCTGCTTATAATAATTGTCAGCAGCAGAAGTTGATGATGATAAGCGCTTCTGGCTTCGGTGGTGTAGATTTTACTTGTTTTTCTGCTTAATTTACATATATATATATATATGTCATTTTTGGGTGTTTCATATGAGTTATTACAGTGAGTGTAGATATATATATATATGTATATATAGTTTGGTCTACCGTACGTTGTAATCAGTAATGTGGTCCGAATTCAAGTGTTGGACATTATGGATTTCGGTTTTATTTAGCAATGTAGAAAGAAGTTTGAGATCTTTAAATTCAAATCTCTTGAAATGTGCTTCTCTCTCTCTTCTCTCTTCTCTCTCTCTCACAGGTTTTATATGGTGTAGTGAGATGAAAGAGAAAATGAAAAGAGAAGGAAAGTGGTTCTCCATGCGACAACCTAATGGTTTGGATACAAATTTTTTCATGGGATCGAGACTTTGTATTCAATTTTTTAAGTTGTTTGATATGATTAAAAAAATGTAAATTTAAAATATTTTGATTTTTTTTTCATTTTCAATAAGAAAATAAATAAGTAGTATTAAAATAATTTCAAAGTATTAAAAAGTTAACCTGTAAGCTTATTAACAAAAATTAATATGCATCAACTGAAAAAAAAAATAACAAAATATTTTTTTGATGTTGGTATCTCAACTAGAAGGGGTTTTTCTTTAATAGTAAAATAATGTCCAGGTAATATAGTAAATATAAATAAAATGAGTATTTTATTTTATTTTTTTAGCTTTATATTTTTACATTTTTTGTTTAATAGATTAAAATTGGATTGGGGAGGAGTTCTATATACATCCAAATTTATTTTCACTCCATTTATTCCCCATAATCGAACATGCAGTTTTTTTAATATTATATATTTATTTTTATTTTCCTTTTTTTTATACAGTTATTTTTCATCGGATTCAAACAAGCTCAAAATGTTGGATTTTCATTTTGAATTTTGATGTAGAGACCACATTGGATGTCACAAATGGTTGTATTTATTAATGTCTTAAGGATACGTGTGTCTCGGGGTCTTATTCACCTTCTCCAACCTCGCTTGAACGTGAGAACGTGTGAACGAATTCGTGTAATCGTACAATTCGATTGTATTTATAAATACACATTTTGCTACTCTAATTATTCTTACAACTTTACTATCTTATAGAATTTTATTCATTTAAACATCGAATAAGACAATATTCTCGATAATAGTTCTCACGTATTTCAGTCTTACAAACTAACGTAATAAGAGATATTTCTGGACTTGACTTTGAATTGTCTACACCCAAATAATAATTTTACCTAATCCGAACTCGGATCAAATTCCTTTCCAAAAGGAATGTTAATCATATGTGATGAGGGTAGAATTACCAAAAGACAAAAATACCCTTCATTAAGGGTAAAAAAAGTATTCCGACTAAAAATATGCCTTTAGCCTAAAATCCCTCAAAAATTAGGAATCTGCGTGCGAGATCTGCGGTTAGGATCGTGGAGGCTCGTCCACCATACGATCCGGACGCTTGAATAGCGTTGGACCGTTCGATTGGAGGCTGGGAGTCCAGGATTACGACACGTGGCCACACCCCCATATCCAATGTCAACCTTATAAATACATCATGTCTGATTCATTAAAAGGTAACTCATATTCGATCACTTTAGCTGATCTACTTAAGCCAGCATATATCCATCTTGACCACGAACTGACTTGGGCGTCGGAGTGTTTTCGTCAGGGACGAACCTGACTAGCCTAACTTGCTTCGTTGATCCTCAGGTCCCATCAAAGATCCAGGAGGACGACGTGGCACGATCGAAATCGCTGATCAAGGTCATATCATTCGAGCCGGATCAATATGAGAAATGCTAATTGTACAATTTATAATGTTGCATCTCATTTATATTTAATTTATTTATTAAAAAATATTTTATATGTATAACACGTATGTATATTAAATAAAATAAAATAAATACAATATTATTTTGTAGGAAAAAATGCAATTTAGCCCCCTGTGATATTGTAAATGTACAGACTATCTCCTATAAAAAAAAATTAGCAATTTACCCCCTCCCCCTGTATTTTTAAAATTAAGCACTGTACCTCCCTAAACAGGGGAGCGTTATTTTAAAAACACAGGGTGCAAATTGCTATTTTTTATAGGGATAATTTATTTATATGCAATATTATAGGGGGTGAATTGCATTAAGCCCTTATTTTGTATTAGAAGATCTAGGTCAGCTAAGGCCCCAATTACTTTGAGATATTAAGCTGGATAAGAAAAATAGTATAGCTTAATATAATGTTTACTTTGAGGTATGGAAGTCCGGTATTAGACCATGGGTCTGTACTAATCATTGTTCCACCTACATAATTCATCCTAATGACCACAACCAGCCTGGTAACTATGTGATTTCTCAATTTTTTCCACTATACTTTTGTTTTGGGTGAATAACAATTTACCCCACTGTGATATTGAAAATGAGCACATTACCTTCCTCTGAAAAAAAATAAAGCAATTTACCCCCCTGTACTTTTTAAAATGGAGCAATTTACCTCCTTATATAGGGAGGTAAATTACTTCATTTTAAAAAACATAGGGAGGTAAGTTATTGTATTTTAAAAAATACAGGGAGGTAAACCGCTATTTATTTTTCAATAAGGGGATAATTTGCTCATTTGGGTATCACAAGGGAGTTGCTTGCATTTTTCCTCTTTTATTTTTATTACATCTCAAAGGGTTCAATAGTAATTTCTCACTCAACCTGTGTGTATCAATCAAAGTAAACACATGACTCAATTTTATTATGAAGGAGTAATATATAAAAAAAATAGCTTATAATTAATTTAGGTTTTTTTAATATTTATTTAATTAAAAACAATTCTATAACTCATTTAATCAGATACTCGAAATAAACGTACATATATTTTGTCCATTGTATAAGTTTTGGGCTGAAGACCTGTATTTTAATAGTATAGAAGTCCCAATAGATTTCCGGTTTCCATGATTTATTATATTTTGTTGCTTGATGTTCTATATTTTAATATTGTTTTTTTCTATTTATTTTGCTTTGATGAACTTGAACATATCTCGTATTCCAAATTATTCGGAATTTCTTTTTTGGATGAATACTTGGAATTATTTTAGTTATTGCTATTTTCTTTTTTTCGTATAAAAAAAAACTAATTATTTACCATATGAATGTATATATACGGTGTGTTGCACTCTAATACGTACATGGATTTTATGTACGAAATATAGTTATATACTATCGTTGCTCCAAAACGAAGCTTGCTCAAAGGCAAAATTGATTTTGCTTCAATTTTGTTAATAATTTCACATATTGAGTATTAACGGCACAGTCAATGTCTCATTGCGCAAGGTATTGTCTGCTTTAATTTCGTATGAGCCTCACGATTTTGTATTGAAAAGACGCGTCGCTAGGGAAAATAGGTATTGGGGTTTATAAGCCACTCAAGTTTCTCGTTCGCAATCAATGTAGGATGCTTGCCTACATGAGCAACTATGAGCCTAATTCTATGTTTTCGGATTTGAGTCTTGCAAAAAAAGTATTTGAGTTTTTGCTATAATAAGCAATAATATTAATAATAAAATATCAAGCGATAATTTGAACATTATTATTTAAAGTATTTATTAAATAAAAATAATATTTAAGTTATCATAGACAAAGATGGTGCACATGAAGGGCGGGAAGACATGGAGTTGAGAGGCAAGCATTCCCTGAAATACTGCAGCTACACGGATCTGATCACCTAGGGATGATCCCCTTGACAAGTACAAATGATCTAATGTGGAGTTGTTTGATCAAGCGAGGTGCAAGGGCTAAAACAAAGTTGGGATTCGTTCATGCGAGCTGTACGAAACTGATGCCGAGTATGAATAATGGATGAAGGTTGACAGTATGGTCACCACATGGATACTGAATTCAATATGGAAAGAAATTGTGCAAACTTAGAGATCATGGGCTGCTTTAAGAATTGATAAAAGAAACTTAGAGCAAGAAGAACAAGTCAATTTTGCAGTAGGAAAATTGATGGACAATCTGTATGTCCTTGGATATTTGGGTGCTTATGTTTGATGCAAGAGTCACTGCTTGTGTTTTCCTTGGATATAGCCATACACAAAAGGCTTACAAACTATATGATCTTCAACAACATACACTCTTCAGCTCTAGGGACGTCATATTTCATGAGTCTTCGTTCCCTTCCAAGACAGACTCTCTCCTACAGATTCTATCCCCCTTCTTTTTGTCCCTCTCCAAACAAACACCTTGTCTGAGTCTCCTTCCAGTCATTATCATCTTCCTACTTCTTTTCCTTGTCCACCTTCAGACTCCTCCTTATCTCCTACACCTGAGCCCTAGCCTCCTAGAAGGTCTACTAGACACACAACTAAACCTGGAAGGATTGCTGACTATGTATGCAACTACACCTTTTGTTCACCATCTTGTACTCCTACTATGTATCTTCCTGCACACATGCGTTTTGTTGCCCTTTTATCTTCAATTCAAGAACCAAGAACATACTCCCAGGCTTGCAAATATCCTAATTCAGTGGATGCGATGGGAAAGGAGCTTTGCACTCTAGAGAGTAATGCAACTTGGGAGCTTACAACGTTGCCTCCGTACAAGAAAGCCATTGGTACTAAATGGGTATTCAAGTTGAACATAAATTCAGACAGCAATCTGGAAATATATAAAGCACGCCTTGTGGCCAAAGGGTACAACCAAATTAAGGGGGTCGACTATTTTGACAAGTTTTCCCCTGTCGCTAAAACTGTGACTGTAAGTTTATTACTTCTTGTTGCTACTACTAAGTCTTGGCTTTTATTTCAACTTGATGTGAATAATGCATTCTTACATGATTTTTTGGATGAGGATGTCTACATGACACCTCCTAAAGGTTACACAAAAGTTCAACCGGGACAAGTTTGCAAGTTGAGTAAGTCCCTATATGGCCTTAAACCGGCATCTCGCCAATGGAACCTGGAACTCATAACAAAACTTCTGGAATATGGCTTTCACCAATCTCCTCATGATCATTGTTTATTTGTCATGAGTTCTGCTAACAACTTCCTTGCTCTCTTAGTTTATATAGATGACATTCTCATTACTGGGAGCTCCACTTCTACTATTGATGATGTAAAAGCATATTTGGATCATCCGTTCACTATCAAAGACCTTGGTCCTGCAAAGTACTTCCTTGGTCTGTAGTTTGCATGTTCTTACCATGGTCTCCTCATCACTCAAAATAAATATCTCACTGACATACTTGAAGATGCCAACCTGTTGGACGCCAAGGCTGCCTCCACTCCTCTTCCTTCTAGGATGACAGGTTCATTCTTGATTCCCCTAACAAATATCGTCGTCTGGTTGGTCGTCTTCTGTACTTGCGATTCTCCAAACTTGATATTTCTTTCGCCGTTCAACAATTAAATCGGTTTCTTCAGGCTCCTCGCACTTCTCACTGGGTTTCGTCCTCGGGTTTGTCGGATTTTTTTTCGGTTTCGGGTTATCCCGAACCCGATTCTTCCCAATCGGGTTCGGGTTCGCATATTAAATATCCACCCGTAAAACTCGATCGGGTACCCGATTGAGAGAAGGGGAAAAAGGGGTACGGGTTATATCCAAGCCAGAAAACCCTTGCTGCTGCTCTCCTGCTCCCGTTTCTTTCCTTACTACTGTCTACTGCCATTGTTGCTGCCGTTGCTACTGTTGTCGCCGACCAGACATCGCGCCGGCAACCAGTCGCTGCGGCCGCGCCACCCACCGGACTCCGACGACGACGAGCTCTCCTTCATCGCCGACAAAAGTCGCTATTTTTGCGAATTTTCAGCATTGTGCCTGGTAATTTTTCAACGATTGGAGTTATTTTGTTGATGTAATCATATAATAGTTATGTATTTTTGTTGTAATTAGATTTTTGGTTAGTTTTGATTTGTTTTACATTTTGACTTTGAAGGTAAATTTGTATGCATACTTAGTATTTGTTGAAATGTCACATTGAAGCACAAAGTCATTTGCTCTCGTTGGTTTTAGGCTTTTAGCAATAATAAGTAAATGATGGATAGAATGCAAGTGAATTGCAGAACTAATGCAACAGCAGTGGTTAAAAAACATCCAAATAAAGTGGGGTAATGGTGCTGTGAAATTGGATTTTCATCAATTGGACAAGCAGTGGTTTCCAAATCATGCCTGTTGGTTTTATTCAATCAGCACGTAACAGCAGCACTTGGTAGTCGTGTGTAATATTAATTGAACAAGCAAACACCATTACCATGTTTCAAAGCTTTGATGCGACTATTTATTGTGTATGATAGTAACATGAATTGTCATTTTTTTATCACAGCTATGGTCTATTTACAGAAGAAGTTGCATTTGCATGTTTGATCTTCATCCTTCAATTTCTTCAAATTAATTGAATAATTCTCTATCTATATATTTGTCTTAGTTAATTTGCTTTGTAGTGCTAATTAGCTCGAAATTGAAAACGCGTCATTTTAAATTCAAAGTACCATATATAAAGAGATTTTTAATACTAGATATGAAGACTATATATATGCTGGAAGCCTTAAACCCTTTTACCTGAGTGATTTGATTAATTTACTGAAACCCTTCCTATTTCAATAGCCAGTAAATATAGGCCGTAAACTATAAATTCATATATGGTGATGCTACTACCATGTGACGTTATGACATCATTGTACAATTCTATGTATTATACTTATATATTTTACTTGTCTAATTATTTTCTATTTTATTGTAGAGTTGACAAAGTTAGGGGTTGATTCAACAATTATTGACATTTAATTGTGCTAACTGCTACTTGTAAATTTTTGACAAGGTACTAGAACGGTAAAACCTCATTTAATAACGTTACATTTTTTATTTGGTTGACTTTCTCTAATAGTTCTTTCACTTTGTACGTTTAATGCTTGACAGGTCGAGGACTCGAGGTCGAGGAAGAAAATGTGATATGAGCTTTTTCAGTCTATAGGCATTAGGATTTCGGAGGCCTTCTGATAATTTATGGATGTGATTGAACTTTTTTTTTTGGATATTTATGTAAAGCTTTAAGTATTTATGTCCATAAATTATATTTTAGACTTACATGGATATATTTTAGTGAATTACTTTCATTATGAAAAATTGACCTATCTACATTTTTGCAAGCAGTCAAAACCCGAACCCGACTGTCGGGTACCCGAACCCAACGGGTACCCAATTAGTCGGGTAACCGATTCAGTCGGGTTCTGGTTCGGGTTTATTTTTCCAAAACCCGACATGTCGGGTACCCGACCCGAATAACCCGAATCCAAAAAACCCGATCCGACGCCCACCCCTAATCTTACGTTACCTCAAGGGCACCATCTCTATCGACTTATTTTTCTCTACACATAGCTCTCTACAACTCACTGCCTACGCAGACGTTTCCTGGGCCGCATGTTTGGACTCATGATGTTCTGTGACAGGTTTTTACATATTTCTGGTCTCTTCTCTCATCTCCTAAAAGACAAAGAAGCAAGCTACTGTCTCCAGGTCCTCTGTCAAAGCTGAGTACCGGAGTTTGGCCTCTACCATTTGCGAGCTTCTTTGTATTTCTTATCTCCTCCGTGCGTTGTAGCTTGAACCTCAGCTACCTATTCCCTTTGGTGTGACATTGAGGCTGCTTTGCACATCACTGCTAACCCCGCGTTCTATAAACGCACCAAACATCTTGATATAGATTGTCACGTTGTCTGTGACCAATTTCAATTAGGCTTTGTTGCTCCTGCACATATTCCTAGCTCAACAACTCGTTGATATTTTTACCAAGGTTGTCCCTATTGGTGACTTCAATCGTCTCACTGGCAAGCTTGGTCCCATCGTCTCCAACTTGAGGGGTGGGGGGGGTTGTGGAAATATAGATACAGGAGCTTAACTTAAGCTCTAGTCATCATCATCTGTTCATAGCGAAGAAAGCGCATTTCTTCTACACAAAGACGCGGTCACTTCCAGCATTTTATCCTGCTTCATAAAGTTGCATTTTAACTCATGCAACTTTATAAGTGATTTTACGTTTCTCTGGTTTAGAGTAGCAACTGTTAATTAGTTAAGTTAGTTTTCTTAGTTACGGTTTGCTCATAGCAGTTAAGTTTTTGTTCTTCAACTTGTATAAATGTACACCACTCTGCCTTCATTTTCAATAATAGAAATCATCTCAGAAATCTTTGTTGGGGTTGTCTTCGCAACAAATCCTTATGAGTACTCCTTTGTTCTATTTTTTAGACATCCACTTTAGGTTTCTAAGGCATATTTTCTCTTAGATCATATTTTTACTATTACCCTCGTGACCAGATCGTGTCGTCATTATCAAGTAAATCAAGATAGTTAGTTGGTAATATTTGAAAGTGATTACTTAGAAATATCTTGGAAAATTGGCCCAAGCCCACAACTCCAATCCACCACTTGGAAGGCCCGACCCGACCACCCATTACCCAACCCTGTTCCCATTTTAAGTTGGCTAAAACCCTTCCCCTTCTTATTCTTTTTCCTTACCAAATTTATTCACCCTCCTCGTCTTCTCCCCACTTTCTTGATTTTTTTCACCATCATCAGTGGCTTCTCTTTATTTATTCACTAACTTCGGGAAGAAAAAGAGTGAGAGAAAAGAGAGAAAAAATAGAAGAGAATAACTAAGAATGAGAGAGAAAATGATGAGAGAAAAACAAGAGAAATATCCGATAGAAAAGAGAGAGGTGAACCTGAGTGGTTCAATGGTGTCTTGGTAGCCGCGAGTGTGCCTTAGTGGTGTAGGTTAGCCTTGGTGGCTGTCGTCCCTTGGTGGATTTAAGCAACCGGTGGTTGGGTTACCAGCCTTTGTGGTTGTGGGCTTCCCCATCGGATCCGACTCCCTGACCCGAAGTTGTTTATCGTTGTTGTTTTTTCTCATTGTTCCTATTAATCTATAATTATTGTTAAATTGGTTTGCATTCCGCTGTAATAATTATATTTCTTTTATGGCTCACTGCGGAGATAAATTTCCAACAAAACAATGCAAAAATAATAACAATAATTATTTATCGTCATAAATTATTTTTAATAATAAGATTATACACAACTTTTGTTTACTAGTTATCGCTAGTAACAACTTTTATAAAATAACGTGATAAAATAAAAGAAATGATAATAATAAATATAATCGGTTGATAATATTAAAACTATTATCTTATCTATTTATTTATTTATTTGGCTAATTAACCAGAATTTCTTTGGGGCGAAGGGGGCACAGCCTATGAACATCGAAAAGACAAGATTCTCCTGCAAGCTTGTCTTACCTAAATTGTATTTCGATTAAGTGTGCTTTTGATTCTACCATTTAGGAGGTTAAATCTGTACTTTTAGAATTTTGTGTTGTTTTGCCCTTTTTTTCAATAATTATTTTTGAGATTAAATTTCATCAAAAATGCGTTTTTTATAAAATCTATAATTTATTACTTTAGTCTCATAATTATTTTTTATTTAAATACCCATTATGTTCATTAAATATTTTTTCATGAAATTTAGTTGCAATATGTAATTATATAAACATTTTGAACCCCTGAATTAATTTTGATGTAACATGAATCTTCATAAACTATCAAATGTAATAATTATCTCCTACAATTAAATATTTGGATAACAGTGCTCTTACATAATATATACATATTTAGTTCAAATGATTAATTTTTATTTTTTTAATAGTTTTGCATTTTAAATTTAGTTAAAATTTTCTTAATTGAAAAATATTTTTTACTATAAAGTAAAATAGTTCAAATTTTATTATATTTGTATGGACTCAAAGTTATAAATACACAAAAAACTTTCATATAAATGACTTTATTAATTTGATAATAAAATTAAGTTATTAACTATTTACTTTTACAATAAAAATGAGTAGTTACATAATGATTTTTTGAGTATATTTTGTTCAGAAAATATGATAAAATATATTTATTTATTTATTTTCTAAAAATATTTAAATTTTGGTTAAGAATATATATTGTCAATTTCTTTTCAAAAAGCATATGTTTGTTAAATTATACTTGTTGTATATCTATTATATATATATATATATATATTAACTTATTACTCTACTTTCAATATAAATTCTTCCCTTATTAATTCTTTTCGTTAGAGATTAATTCAACGTGCAAAATACTAAAATATACTGAAAATAATATAATTTTCAAAGCATAAGGAGCATTTTTCTCCAACCAAGGGGTTAAGTATTACATTTATTAGCTTAGGGGGATAAACGTTACATCAAAAATAGTTTACGATTAATTATAAATAATATATCCGAGCGCCATATACTTTTTCTAAATTCAGTTCTACAACCATCGAACAAAATTGGGTCTGTTTCCAAGCACTATAAAAAATATAATATTTAATCATAATTAATAATAAATAGTCGTAACAAATAGTTTTTCACCACGGCTATGCAACAGTTGTTGGCTGTAATTTTCGCAAGGGTGTCTAGATCATTTCCCATAACTAAAAGTCATGACAAATATTTTTACCACAAGACTTAATTATGACAAATAATTTTTCATAATGGAAAAACTAATGTTTTGCATAGATTTTGTTTAATTGTAATTATTTAATATAATTTTTAATCATAACCATTAATAATTTTGTAACCAATAATATTTTTTTTTTGTTAGTAACGTTGATAATACAATTGGGCTGGGCAGTTTTAAGGCCACTCAATTTGGGCTATTGCAGCTGGAAATTTTGTTCAAGTTTTAGGGTTAGACAAAAACTTTACTATAAAACTAATGATCATAGTATACTCGATACGTGTGTATAATTAATTTTTTTATTATATTTTTTAAACTAAATTATTAATCAACATAAATAAAATAATTAATTTTAAATTTGTGTGAATAAAACATTATTGATATAATTAATTATATAAAACAAATAATTATTTATTCCCAAAAAAAAAAAACGTACGAGTATTTCAGAAAATTTATATTTTGTCAATTAAAATAGTTACTCTACAACTTTAAAAACTTAAGAATTAGTACAAATTATAAAATTCATGCGCTAAATGCACGTCTTAATTTGTTACCGTTTAGTATTAAATATTTATATTTGTCAAACGTGAATCTGACGACTCTAATATTAAAAATAAATAAAGAAAATTGAACCAAACAGGACAAAAATATATATTTACACTCGAAATACAGATTAACATGCTCGATCACAGGGCCAAACGGGACACAAATACAAAGCATGTGAATAGATTCACAACATAAATGGAGGTGTATTGCCAAAAAGCAGAGATATATTAGAATCCTGAAAAGCAAAAGAGTTGGTTCTACCATTCTCGCAGGAAGCTTTCTTGGCGATTCTATCACTTTTTTTTTTTTTTTTTTCAAAAAGAATTATTAATAATTAATTGGGTGAATAGCAATTTACCCTCCTGTGATATTGAAAATGAGCAAATTACCCCCCTTATGAAAAAAATTTAGCAATTTACCTCCTTATACAGAGAGGTAAATTACTTCATTTTAAAAATATAGGGAGGTAAATTGTTGTATTTTAAAAAATACAGAGAGGTAAATCACTATTTATTTTTTTATAAAGGGGGAATTTACTTATTTGCAATATCACAAGGGGGTTGCGTGCATTTTTTTCATAATTAATTTATTATGTAATTCATTTGACACACACACAACGCGACAGAGTGGGAGTTCCCTCTCTTGCCAGCTCCATATTTTCGTGCTGTCCTCCTCACCACACCACATGCTTACTTTCCTTTTTTTATGCTTTTTTTTTTTAATTATTATTTTTTTTTAATTTATTTTTCTCCTCTTTTTTCACTTTTTCTTTATTTTTTTTTTGTCACTTTTACCTTCTGGGCTTTTTTTTTTTTTTTCTACAGCATTAATTTCTCCAACACTACGTTGGAGCCATCATATGTATTAAAATTTAGATATAATTATAAATATTTTTTATTATTTAAAAAATTATAAATACTTTCTGATTTTAATGTCTGTCTTACAACGGGCCCATTTCGTTAGCCTCATTAAATTTTTATTCAATTTTTCTGGTGAACTTACAAAAATGCGTTTATAGATTATGAATTTATAATTTTTCAAACAACAAAAGGGTGTTAGTAATTATATCAAATTTCATTAAAGATAGCTGTAATTTACTCTAAAAGTTATGAGTGCATATCAAAAACATATATGATATAACAACCAAAGATTGATGAGATAGGTCCAACAAATAAAAATTAAGTTTATGATGTGGCTTGCGATCGATTGATGCCCCATTGCGCAAAGTATTATCCGTTTTGATTTTTTATAAACTTTATAATTTCGTTCTGAAACGACACTTTGTTAAGAAAAAAAAAACTTTGGGGTTTATAAACTGCTCAAACTTTTTATATATCTGATCTATTTAGACAGTTGTCTCTTCGGATCAATCCATTTAAGACCTAATAATTAAACAATTTTCAATCATATAATATAAATATTTTCGTAATTGCAAATACTTATTTTATTAATAAAAAAAATTAAATAAAATGTAAATTATACAATGATGTGGAATATATATATTCATTTTCATCGAACGTTCTTATATAAGATATTACCTGATTTCGTTGAATTATTATCAAAATATAATTAGGAAACTTTGTAATTATAGATATAGATACATATATTATAATTTAAATCAAACGTCTTTATTATTTAATATTAGGGTTAATTACACTTAGACTTACTCTAAAAATATGAATTAACATACCGAAAGAAGGTTTGAATTTTACTTACACTCCCTCCGAAAAGTCTACGTCTACACCTTATCTCTTTCCCTCAGAGTTTGGATGAAAAATACAAACGTAAGCAAAAATAATTACATAAATTTTCTATCTTGCCCCTCATTTAATTGATATATAATTTTGTATAAAGTGATAAATATAATATATATTTATATATATGAAATGAGGTTATGATTACATTTTTTCTCTTATAAATTCAAAAAATATTACATGGGAATGTTAAAATAAGAGATAAAATTATAAATTTATGTAATTTATCCGAAGCTTTTTCTGATGCGTTGAGCGTCCTCCCCATGCTCCGTGACAATGGCGGTGCCCCGAAGACTTCCGCTTGCTTGGAGGCTCACGCAGCACAACCGGCAAGCGGAGCCAAGCCCAACCATTACAATCATGAGACGCACAGGCGTGACGTCCTGGAAGCGAACGTGTAAAGCATAGCATTATTTTTTTGTTAATATCAACATTTTTCATCTAAATCTTAATGAAAAAGAAGTTAGATGTAAACAGTGAATTCTACGAGGAGTGTAAGTATAATTTTAATTTTTTTAAAACCAATATAATTTCATACTTTAAAAAATATTTAACATAATTAACCATTAATATTATGATATGTATAGTCTAATAATTGAAATACGTAGGTAGGAGATGATGATGAAATGGCAAAACATGGTACATTTCTTGCATGCATACAAGTTTGTGCATGGTCCTAAAAGCTTTCACGTGACCACTTTACATTGTCTCCCTCACGAGCATGCACTTCTTCTCATGATTGCAACCCTCACACTCCATTTCGACTTTTATGTTCAATTATCATTACTTAAATTAAATACCCAAATCACTTCTATGACTGAATTTACAATAATTTCTCAAAAAATTGGATATAATTATAAATATTTTTTCGTTGTTCTAAAAATTGCAAATATCAGTCTTATTTTAACGTATGTCCAACAACAAGTCTGTTACGTTAGCATTCATTAAATTTTTATCTGATTTTTTTGATGAACGGACAAAAATATCATTTTGAATTATGAATTATATTTTAATATATCCCACATGAATTATTTGCTTTATCCATTCTTAATTTTTATTTTTTTTATATTTTTTAAATATTTTTTAAAATTCAACAAGGATAAATCCAAATTAGCCATCTCATGGTCGTGATGATGTGAATGAAAAGATAAAGTCGCCCTATAAAGCAAATCATCTCCTCGTGAAACAAAAGTCATCACGCCTCTTTCCATTCAATGGCATGAAATTTGGATACACTTCTTTTTTTATTTTTCTAAATGATTACTTTTTTATTGTAGAAAAAAGAAAAACAAATTATGATGGGAGAATTATAAATCCATCAAATTGTCACTAAAATTCAATGAATGCTGGTAAAATAAAATTACATTTAATCCATACGTATATATTCTCAATATATATATATATATACATAAATTAGATTGAAAGTCTACCGGACTTTATGCGAATTATTATAATTTATTCATAATTTTTAATCATATTGATGTATTACTCAATTTATTAAAATATTAATGTAATAATCGTGTATGTAATTATTAAAAAAAAGTATGTTGGTTCTTCTACACCGTTATGAATTTGAATTTGCACGAACGTGTGTTTTCGACGAGATTTAAGGGACCCCAAACCTCAATCATGTCTTCGATAATGAAAACTCTAGCAAAAATCAATGATTTCTCGACATTTTCCTAAAAAATGCATCGTTTATATGTGTGTGTATATGTATATGACGATTATTCAAAAATTATTTGAAGTTGAATAATAAATTATATACAAAAAAGGGTCACGCAATAATAAGTCGTTGCCATTATAATGCCACAACGCTATGCAGTATGGATAAAAAACGTTCTTATAATGAGCCGTGGCCTCGACTTATCTTATACTCGTTATAACTGTTAAACAGAAATACTTTCATATTTTCACGACTTATCAATTATTTAAAAATTTTAGTCAAAGTACGATCGATTTTGACAAAATGGTTATGATTATTTTTTAAAATTTTCTAAAATGGACATTTTTAATTTACCTATCCATATTACAAGTTTACTGATAACGTCTTTTTAGAAACATTACATTATGATATTAAGAACTATTAATACATATAGAGTTATATAATTAAGCAATGATGGATTAATTGTGAGAAGTAATATAAAATTAAGAGTTAATTACGTATTTAATCCCCTCTAAAAATACTAAATTATACTTTCCCCCAAAAAGTTTTGAAATTACACTTACACTGTGTCCAAAAATTATCGCTTTACACCTGAACCCCTTTCATTACAGTTTTGACGAAAAATTCTGATGTAAATATAAAAAATTACATAATTTTTAATTTTGCTAATCATTTAATATTTCAATATATATTTTTTATACTTATAAAAAGATAAATATAATATATATATATATGGAGTGAGGTTATCATCGTTATATTTTTCTCTTTCTAAGTACAAATTATTACACGAAAACTTTAAATAAAGGGTAAATTTAGAAATTTATGCAAATTTTTTTGCTAACGTCAGCATTTTTTTCTATTCAAATCCTAACAAAAGGGAGTCAGGTGTAAAAAGTAAATTTTTGGAGGGGGTAAAAGTGTAATTCCAAAACTTTTTTGGGGAAAATATAATTTCATCTTTTCAGAGGGGGTACTCTACGTGTAATTAACCGTGACGCCATTATACGAAATTTTAAATTACTAATTATAAGTTAATATTTGTATCAACGTAATTACTTATTTATTTTAAATGATCCACGTCATCTTTAACCGTCGATATACTGATTACTATCATATTATCTTCTATTTTTACTCATGTTACTCAATTGAACACTTTTTATTATATATACATTTTATTTTTAAAATTTGTGCCGTGTATACACGCGTGTAAGTATTGCGTGCAATAATGGCTAGTAATGCATATAACTAAATAGTGACTAGATACCCGACTCATTTCGCTTATGCGGGCACAACAACTTAGGGGGTGTTTGCAATAATTTTTATTTTTGTAATGATAATAAATATCAGAATGGTTGCTTGTAATAACTTCGACTTTCATTCAGAAGGCATTTTTTGTATCTATTATTATTTTTTATAGGGTTTAAATTATATTTAATTTTAAATTATTTCACGTGCAGTGTTTGCATGTTACGACTCTTATAATTAACCAGTGACGCAATTTCTGGAGGAAAATTATTATTTTGAGTATATTCCTAGTAGCAATTATCATATTTGACATCAAAAAAGTTGAGCAATAACATCAGTTTATGAGAAAATTAACTAACTTAATTTACAATTTTAGCAAAGATCTATAAGGACCAGTGCTTCTCAAGCAATCAAGAATTGACATATGACTGTCACTCATCACCACTTCTCCTAAACATGTCTTGTCTATTTCCTTTTATTACTAATAATAATAATTTAATTTTTGGCAATGGGAGGGGACCTAAATCCAAACTATATATATATATATATATATATATATATATCCTCTTCATGTATTAATTGAATCCTCACACACACACACATATATATATATATATTTTGTTTTGATTTTCTAACTAGAAGTAAAAGTTATTTTCTGCAAGAATAAAAAGAGAATTTTTGGATAAACTCGTTATTTTTCACCTTTAAATGAAAAATAATATTAATGATGAAATATCAAACAACGAGTTTAAAGTTGTCACCAAATATAATAGAGTTAGCGAAAAGAAATATGTAAAAAAGGGATTCTGATTATGATCTTATTATATTATATTATTACAAATAAGAATTATGTAAAAAAAAAATTATCACTATATATATAATTTTTTAGTGAATCGATTATGATGCTTATAAAAATTAAGTTGTCCAAAAAGAAAAAAGAAATGCAAGGTCTATGGTGCCCCTAGGGGCCTAGTTCAAGAGAGGGCTCATAAAGCCCTCCAGGAGATTCGGTCTAGATGGAGCCCCTAGGAGACCAGCAAGCTCTCCCAAAAAATAGATTGATCAAAAGAAGTTCAATCGGTCTAAATTTGAGAAAGGCGCAATCTGAAAAAACCTCACAGACCCTCAAGGAAGTTTAGGGATTTAAAATCCACAACTGAAGTGAAAGGTCCTATAACATGGCATTTACAGGGAACCTTGATGGCATCCACAAAGGATAGGAACACGTGGCACCCCCAGTAAGAAGTATTATAAGCTCTAAAAGTTTGGACTCCAGTTGGGAGAAGTCTCCTCAACCACCTCCCTGAAAATTCAAGAAGGTTGCCTTATCCTCAAGAAGATATACAGCAGACTCCAACAGCCCCTCGAATCTCAGGGGAATTCTCCAACTGTTAGGGACTATCCACCAAATCTGATGGGATTCAACATCATCTAACAATTTTGAGTTCATGTTCCCCCAAATTTGTGACCTTCTCAAATCAACTTATGGTTGCCTATGAACAGAAAGGTCTCCAAACCGGAGAAGACATGATTTTCACTTTAAGCCCCCAAAATACAACTTTCATCTTTATGCTACCACTTTAGCATAAAGAAATATTGTAGTTTCGTACTTAAAGTTTTGATTCAATATCAATCTCTCTCATACACAAAAGTCGAGCAATAACACTCTTCTTTTCACTCTTATATACGTTTTTATCTTTCAACACTTATTTAACAACTTTTCACTTCAAGTGGAGCGAACACCATATTTTTTGATCGAATCATATTACAATTATATTATACACCAATTATTAATATCAATACAAGTATACAAATAATGCCATTGCTTTCATCACTATACATATGTCATTAATTGTTCGTAATGATAATTTTATATACAACATTGTTAGTGATCACTTTTATGCCATCGTAATCGCTATTAAAACTATAAAATCATTACAACAACAAAATAAAATATATTCCATCATTCAATACATATATATATATATATATATATATAATAAATGGAAAATTCACTATGACCATTCCTAATATAGTACTTTATTTTTTTCTTTTTCCAAATTACCCTTGTGCACCATTGATTTATGTAATATATCTAAGTAAATTAATTTCAATAAATCTTAAGATGGCAATTTTAAATAAGATCAAAATGAAAGACTTGCTTAAGATGGCAATTTTATGTAAAGTAATATTATTGAACCTTGACAATGAAATTTTAAGAAAGAATTGGATTAAGAGTCGCCATCCCTAAAGTTGGAAAGTTGCAATTGGAAGATGTAGCACGTCAAAATGTGTTAGTGGACTAGGAGAAAGCTATGTACCTACTAATTAAACTTGAGAGATTGAGGCATTTCTCCAAATTAATTTGGATTTATAGGTTGTTCGGCTAAGCTTATAAGCTCCTCAAAATATCTTATAAGATGTTTGACAGCTTATAAGCTCAAAAAAAATATTTGGTTAATTTTTTTTAAAAGAACTTATAAATTTTCAAAATAAGATAATTTAGATCTTATAAGCTCTTTAAAAAAAAGTTAATTTTTCTAATTTTTTTTATATGATTTTATAAGTTATATAAAATTAATATGTCAAAAGATTAAAATGTTCCTATTCATATACTTACACACTCTCCCTCTTAATTAAGTCAAGTAACCCTTTTGATTAAGTGGATAATCATCTTAGGTCATCCATCAATATATTTAGTCTTCTTCCTTAATCCATGCCCAATTTGAAACATAAATTGGTGTCAAAATTAAGGTTGAAATAACAACATTGATTAGATGATACATATATATATATATATATATATATATATATCTACAGAAAAAAAAATGACTTAATAGCTATGTAAAAAAAAATATGGATGTTAAAATCAATTTAAGTTAATTAACAAGTAAAATTTTTATTAAATTCATTGCTGATTTAAATAATTACAACGAATTCCAGTATTTAACAAGAAATATATGCCGATGCCATTAGGATCATAGTATATCATGTAGATAAAGATTCATTGATCGCTTATATTATGGACATGTTGGCACATTATAGTAAAAGAAATATGATTTTTTGTTACTGTTAATTGATTATCTTGGTTAAAAGTAAAAAATTTATAGTGAGTGTTAATTAACCACAACGCGTAGCGGCTCTCAACTTTTGTTTTTGCAAGAAATTAATACCAAAACATTAGCTACAACTAAAGACTATATCAAATGCTAATTAACTAGGGGTATGCAACGTCGTTGTTTCTGCAAGCAATGTCAAAATATTAGCTACAATCAAAACCATGCATGGTGAATATTGATGAACCATGCATGGCCAAAATTAAATTTTTCTACGTCAATTTTATTTAATTATAGTAAATAATATTAATTTTTTATTATTTTTAAATTGTAATAATTTATAGTGTATATTGGAGTTAATCTATTCTTTTGTGATGATCTCATGGAGCTATGTTCTACTATTATATTATATATGACTGATTATTATTCTTTTTAATAAATTAATTATATGCACCATTATGTTGTGATATATGTCAACTGTTAACACTTGATAACAATTTTGTGATGAACCAACAATTATTATTGGAAAATGTTGGTAAATTATATTTTTACTCTCGTACAACGGAGGGTTCGTTTCAAAATTGAAAAAATTTAATATATTTAGTCCTATAATTTATGGGATTCTTAATATGGTCCCAAAATTACAAAAATTCAACACATTTAGTCCTCTTGATGTATGGATTATAGGACAAAATGTGTTCAGTTTTATAAATGTTGGGACCATTGTGAAAATACCTTAAAGCATAGGAGTAAATGTGTTAATTTTTTTCAATTGTGGGACCATTTTAAAAATCAGGGTAAATTATATTTTTGGTCCCATAAGTGGACCTGTTTTCGATTTTAGTCACACACTTAGGCCAATTCGCACATTTAGTCCCATATATGGATTTTTTTTTCAATTTCAAGACCAAAGGGGGATTACGTTAAAAACTTAACGGCAACCTCAATTTTTTAACGGAATTCCCCCTTTGGTCCTGAAATTGAAAAAAAAAAATCCACATATGGGACTAAATGTGCGAATTGACCTAAGTGTGGGATTAAAATTGAAAATAGATCCACTTATGGGACCAAAAATATAATTTACCCTACAAATTGCGTAAAGCAAAAGACTAAAATTGTGAAACTCTCTATCCTATAAAACTAAAAAAGTATTTTCGCCGAAAATATTAAATAACTATTGCTAAAATAAACAAAACTTGCACGTTAATGAGATTCAATTATGCATGAGTCTATATAGTCATGTATCTTCAATTTCGCCAATTAGAATACCTTATTGCCAGAACATAATATCATTTATTTGGATTGCAATATCTAATCTAAAATAAAATATGTAAGCATTAAATATCTATTTGAAAATATTAATTATAAATATTTTGATCAAAGTCAAACCATGAACAAAGTATATGAAATGCATTAAATTTTCACATTAATTCAAAAGTCACATGTAAAATTCACATTGTTTATATATTTATAATTAATATATATATATAAATAATAAATTATATTAACACCCTTAAAATTAAATTTAATTACACAAATTAACACTCCATGTCCTTTATAAACTTACAAGTAAACTCCTTATTCAGTCGTAAAATTTTATACAAACACCCTTGCAAATGGTGTACATTTAATTTTTTAAAAAATAAAAAAAAATTGTATAATCTATATTAATATATAGGAGAAGGCATTTTTCTCCTACAAACAACGGTTACGACACAGCGACACTAATTTCATCATTATGTCAATAATACCCCTAAGTTTATTTTCTTTTTTTTTTTTGTTGTTGTTGTTGTTTCTTTCTTTCTTTTATTTTTTGTTGGAAATATGATGTGTAGATTTATATATATCTTTTTTATTCATAATATACTTTAAAAATAAAATATTATTTGTCGCATGCATGCGGAAACGACGTGACATGACGGCTAGATAAATATAAAATTAGAAGTTGTTGATGTAATTTACCCTAAAATAAATAAAAATAAAATATTCAAACTATCCATAAACATGATTGTATGTGGTGTGGGGATTGAGTCAAATATATAGGGTGGTCCGAACACGTTCTTTTTGGTTGATAGATAATTTATACATAAAGGGACAATGATGACAATATAATGTACTAGAAACGTGTAATTGGTCCCTCCTTCCAACTACAATTTCATTTTTGGTCCCCCTTTCTTAAATCACTTTGATTTCCTATTGTTTGAATTATGATGTTGGAATATTATAAAAAATTAATCACATACTTTGCCTTTTAACCTTCATTTTCTAATAATTATTTTTTATTTATTTAATAATATTTGTTAAAATGGCAAAATTAAAGTCTCACAAGTCACAACAAAAGATTTTTCTTTACATGTATTTTTTTTATAAAGTACGTTAACATTCTTGAAATTAGGCCAAATTATATAAATATTTCATTTACAAAATTATAGTTACACTCCCTAAGGGGTATTAGTGTAATAATTTTCAAGAATGTTTGGGTAAATTTTGCATTTGGGGTATAGTTATAATTACGTACAACTATAACCTCAGGAGGTTTAGCTGTAATTTGTAAAAAATAAAGGGTGTTTGTGTATTTTGTCCTAATTTTATGGGGTATTGATTAATTTTTCCATTTTTCTATTTCAAATTATTGATATGATAATCAGTTGTGATATTTAAATATAAGGGATAGTTACACTTCCATTTCCTGAGATTTGGTGCAATTACATATAAACCTCCTATTATTTGAAAAATTACATCTAGTACACCTAAGGTTTGTTTTCGTCTAGCAAATATATCCCTTCGTCAACCAAAAATCATTCAATTTGCTGATATTAACAAAAAAAAAAAGGGATAAAAGTTTATATTTACCTTCATGACTTATTACTAATTTATTACAAGTCAAATAAAATCTTTTTATGATCAAATAACCTTTATACATCTTCATGTGTTGATGCAAGACGAGGTATATTTTGACCATTACAAAGGTTGTTTAGACGAAAAAAAATTATTTGATATAAAATACATCAGTAATAAGTCATCGAAGGTAAATATAAATTTTTATTTTTTTAAATATCAGCAAATTCAGTGAATTTTGACTAACATAGGGACCTATTTGTTAGACAAAACCGAACCTCGGGAGTGTTGGATGCAATTTTTCGAATCACAGAAAATTTACGTACAATTACATTAAATTTCAAGGGGGATGAATGTAATTATCCCTAAACATAATATACTGTATAAATAAAACAAAATATATTTGTCCTAGTTTTTTTTTTAAAAAAAATATTAATTTAGATAGAAGCATATATTATCATACGTCCCAATATTTTAGGTTTCCCCATGTCATTGAACAGTGGATCACACTATTTTCTTAAATTCCAATAGTAAATAATTCATGTTATATTTTTTTAACTTGATTGAACATCTATAGGATTAATATAATTAATTTAATAAATTGCTATTCTTATTTTAACTATTTAGTAACGTCTGTCACATAATATCCTATAATTATTATAACTTTTTAACTTCAATCCAGTATTTAATTAAAAATAGATATATATATAGCTAATGTTGAAATTTTATAAATAACGATAATTATTTTTATAATTAGAGTCAAATATATAAATATTGTATTTATTTTTCATATATATTTTGCACATGCATTCAGCGTGTGATAGCAAACGTGAATAACCTTGTTTTCTGGTGACATTAGGGACTCTGGCCGACATACACACTACAAAGAAATTGAGTTTTTGCTATATTATAAACGACCATCGCTTAGAAATCATAATAAATCAATACTATTAACCACGGTTAAACAAAAAAAAACAAACCATACATTTTTACCACGATCAGTCAATATTCGCCAGGATTTTTAGCCATAACCATAGATAATTACCGTTGCGAGGCCGTGATTGCTTTGTATTTACCGCAGTTTTTTTCGCTGGACTACAGTAATTATTCGTAGCAAAAACTCATATCTTTTTTCCGATGATATGTCGTAAATACAATCCTACCCGGTGGATTTGTCAGGTGTCAACGATGTTTTCTCATTTTTGTAAATTTAATATTAAATTAATTATAAAAATTCTGATCGACGAATACAATCCTCCTTGACGAGTTTGTGAGGCGACAAACTTGTCTTCCCATTCTTGTAAGAGCATGAATGCATGTGGAAGTGGTGACAAACAGTAGCTTTCCTCACCACCATCAGCTCATGATGCTCTTTAAAGCCAAGAAAAGCCTACAAATTCCAACCTAACACAACTCATATATCTTTTCCCCTTTTGTGTTTGTAACTCTTCTTTCTTTTGCCTCAAAACCCTTCTCTCCTACTTTTTCTAATTTTCTTGCTTCTAAAATAATTAATTGTTTTATTTATATTTTAATTATCTTTTAAGCTAACTACAATTTATATGATTAAAGTACATTGTGATAAAGAGAAAAAAAACATTAGGGTAAATTATAGTTACCTCACCTGATATTTGGTATAATTACGGATATTTTCTCATTATTTGAAAAACTATAAAAAAAAATCTCTTGCTGGAACATAATTATGTAGCTCTTAGACGATGATGTGAAATTACTATTTTACCCATGCAGGATTGAAAGAAGAACTTTTCGAGAAATATGAAAGTCGTAGGATGGGTAAAGTAAATAATCGTTTGAAGCATACTAATCCGTAAAAAGATTTTAAAATATGATAAAAAAAATTATATATAAAATTATAATTCATATATCGAAATGACATTTTGGTTAGTTCACCCTAAAGATTCGATGGTAACCTAACGAAATGCAGTGAAAGAGATTTGTTGTTGGACGTACGTTAAAAATTAGAGTATTTGTAATTTCTCAAACAACGAGAATGTAATTTACCTTAAAAATAAGGGTTATGATACTCCATTTTCATGATGTTTGGTGTAATTACACGTAGACACCCTGTAGTTTGAAAAATTACATCTACCATCCTTGAGGTTTGTTTCCGTTCAACAAATAAGTTCCACGTCAGTCAAAATTCACTTAATGTGCTGATATTAACAAAAAAAAAAAAAAAGAAAGAACACTAAGTGAAAATTGATATTTACTCTCGATTGTTTTATTACTGACTTATTGCAGGTCAAAAAATTTATTTCTCACTAAACTGCTCTCATAATGGTGAAAATATACCTCCTCAAATACATTAATGCGTGAAGACGAACGAGGGTGATTTTATCACGAAAAAATTTATTTGATTTGCAATAATCAATAATAAGTAAATTGGTGATAAATACAGATTTTTTCCTGATTTTTTTGTTAATATCAACAAATTTGGTGAATTTTGACTATCGGAGGAACTTATTTGTTAGACGGAAGCAAATTTCAGGGATGCTAGATGTAATTTCTCAAAATACACGAGATCTACATATAATTACATCAAACCTCAGGAGAGGAAAGTGTAATTATCCTTAGAAATATCTGTGTGGTAAAAGTCGAGATGATCTCATAAAAGCTTCATTAAATAAAACACGTACGATGATTATAAGATTCATCATTTAAGACATGATTGCGCTTTATTGAAATGAATATAAATAATTGGCATTAAATGTTGGTGTTTATATATATTGCCATAAACATGCAGAATTAATTAACATTATGATCACGATAAAGTACTTTAGTATATCAATGAGTAGTACCATAGATATCTGTGTGTAAAAATATTCAAAAAATTATAAATAATTAATATTTTTATTAATTAATTAATTATTAATTATGGGTTAGTGGCTTCCAAAAGATAAAAATGTCAAAAGTTGAGGAAGTTCGAATGGTATTTTAATAAATTCATTAAAAATATTGAAATCATTAATATGGCAAATTTTATTTTGAAGAAAATGAAACGAAATAAAAGGTAAATTTGGACATTCGCGAGTTGGTACGACAACAGAATTTTCTTTTTATATATATAATAGTATAGATAATTGTGAATACTTTCAACATTACCCTCTATTAAACTAATGGGATAACTATATCGCCCTCTCTAGAGGTTTTGTGTAATTACATATAAATTTCTTATGATTTAAGAAATTACACTTAGTACTCCCGACGTTTGTTTCAGACAAATAGATCCACATGTTAGTCGAATTTTACCGAATTTGTTGATATTAATAAAAAAAATTGAATGAAAGTTTATATTTATTCATTACAGGTCAAACAAATTTGATTACTCGAGATTCTGAAAACAAAGATTTTGATTATACGGATTCTTTTTTTTTTTTTTTAATTCAAATCAGATTTGTTTGGATCGAATTAATAACATAATGAATAAAAAATAATTTTTTTTTTAATTTTACACCAATCACATCACAAATGTATACTTTTTATCATCGTTTTCTTACAACTCTGTACGAGTACTTTGCATATAAATATGGAATGCCGTAGTGGAGTCGTAGCTACCAACTAAAAGCACCAAACGTTAGTTGTTCATTTACACGGGCAAGCCCAGTTCTGTTATACGTATCCATCCTGTCCAGATAGAGACAGCCTTCCCTTTAAACAAAATAATAATAATAATAGAAAATATAGAGACAGCCATAAATTCTTTAAATTAATCAACAAAAATATTAAACAACTTATCATCTCAATTTTAAAAAATTTATAATTTATAATATATAAATATTATTTGATTGATTTTTACTGTTAAAAAAAATCACATGCAAAGCAATGTACGGGTAAAATACTACATATACAGTGCATATGATGTTCTTTTAAGGACAATTACATTGTGCACAACGCAGTTACAACTACTATTTTACGGAAACGGATTTAATAAGTAAATTTACAGACAAAATTGAATTCTTATCCAAAATAGGTCAGATCGAACCAAACCAATCACACAGATGATTTTTATCAATTTTTACTTGTATTCCATTGTTAAATAATGTACGAGCATAAGTGGCACACTCATACTTGTGTGCACAGTCAATTTAAAATTTTAAAAAAAATTATTATTATTTTAAATATGTATTAATTAGATTAATGAAATGTTAAAAATTATAAAAGTGATTAAACAATAACAAAAATGAGAGAAGAAAAAGAGATATTGAAGTTGAGAAAAGAGAAATTGGGAAGTTAAGAAGAGAGAGAAAAGTGGAAAGCTGAGAAAAGCAAAAAGAATATTAATTAAAGGGATAATTACACTCTCCTCTCTTGAAGTTTGGTATAATTACATATAGATTTTCCGCGGTTTGAAAAATTACATTCAACATTCCTGAGGTTTGCTTTCATATAATAAATAAGTCCCCTCGTTAGTGAAATGCACGGAATTTGCTGATACTAACAAAAAAACTGAATGAAAATTGATTTTTATATTCGATTGACGTATTATAGACTTATTGCATGTCAAATAATTTTTTCGGACTAAACTACCCTTATAAAAGTGAAGATTTACCTCCTCAAATGCATTAACGTGTGAAGACGAATGAGGATAATTTGAACATAAAAAAAAAAATTATTTGACCAGCTACAATTCAGTAATAAGTCAATCAAGGGTAAATATAGATTTTTTTTTTGTATTTTTTATTAATATCCTGACTAACGTTGGGACTTATTTGTTAGAAGGAGACAAACCTCATGAGTGCTGGATGTAATTTTCCAAACCACAGGGAATTTATGTATAATTAAACTAAACCTCAGGGGAGGAAAGTGTAACTATCCCTTTAATTAAAATATTAAAATACTAAAACATGACATACCAACAAAATGAAGACACTGATAAGGTGTTTTCCAATTATATAAAGGTATAGATACTACATAAGGGGTGTTTGCAGAGTTTTCTACTTTTGCAGTGTTTTACATCCTTACGTTATGAGATAATTATGTTTACATCCCTAATTTATAATTTATTTACATAAATTATTTTTGCTTTTTATATAATTATAAAAACTATCACTTTCAGTTAAAAAATAAAGGTAATTTGTGCAATGATATTAACGTTCTTAGGGGTTATATGTGTAATTTTTTAAAAAATAAGAATGATATGTATAAATAATATTAATATTTTTGGGAGTGTATATGTAATAATTGAAAAAATAATTATAATTTATATAAACATATCATAAATGGAGAGAATAAATATAATTATCCCACAAATGGGTATTTCTCATAGTTAAGTTTAGAGGTCGTTTTCGGAACATAAGTTAAATAACCGACTATTGATGCATTAATTAATTGCATTGCCTCTTGAAAAGACAATTATAGCCTTCTTCGAGTAAATTAATGTAGATTTTGCAAGTAATTAAAAAGTTTAGAAGATTTGTCCAAAGTTCAGATCATGAATATTTAATCAAAATTGATTGATAAAATTTGGTTTGAATTAGATGGATTAAAGGTATTTTTAGTTCTCCAACTATAGTCTATTCCCGTTTTCGTTCTTTATTTTTTTAGGGTTTGAAAAAGATTTTAGAGCTTTTTAATTTGCTCGATTTTAGAACATCAATAGTTGAAATTTGTCTAACACTGTCGGAAAATGTCACATGTATTTGACATGGCATTTTAAATTGGGGGAAGAGATTTAATTTATTAGCTAATTATGCACGTTGTGGCAATTACGGTGCTTTAATTTTAAAAAATAAATTATGATGTGCATTAGTGAACACATGGCATTAAATTATATTATTTACTAAAATTACTATTTTTTGTATTTATATAAATTTTGATACTTTTTGTTATTTTACTTTTTTTAAATAAAATTACTTTTACTTCATTATCTAATACAAATAATATATACATACATATATATATATATAATTATAATATATATATTGTGGCGGCGAGGACCAACACTGGGCGATGGAGACAACGACGATATCTTTTTTCTTCTCGTTGTGATCGCCCAGATTTAAGACGAATCACCGTCGCTTGGAGGGTGGCGGCGACGGTTGCTGCGGCTTCTAAAGCAACGGTTGGCCGTCGCCGCATATTTTAGGTAATATATATATATATATGTGTATTTTTATGTATATACATAATTTGTGTATATATATAACATAATATTTTTTTTAAAATTATAAAATATATTTATGTAATTTTTCCTCGAAAATCCATGTCACAATGCTACGTCACATTTTCTTTTTATTAAGTCATGTAATTGCCACATCATATAAAATTAACCAATAAAATTCTTTCCCCAATTTGAAATGTAACGTCAGACTCCGGTGATATTTTTCGGTAATAAGTGTCTTGAAATCGAGCAAATTAAAAAAATTAAAGGACCATTTTGAAATCCTAATAAATTAAAGGACTAAGATGCGAAATGGCTAAAGTTAGAGGATGAAAATGCCATTAAGCCTAAATTAAACATGAATAAGATTTTTGGTTCGACAAGCTTTCTAACTCGACTCCAATCGATTCGATTATTACAAAATAAGAAAATATATGGATAATTACACTGCTCTACTTTGAGTTTGGTGTTATTTCATGCAGATATAAAGTACCACAAAAATTTAAAGAAAATATAGCTTTCATTATTTTTGTTTGAGTCAATTGATCATAATTGTTTTATTAATGTAAATCACCAATAATCAGTATACATCAACTTTTAATATTAAAGATGTATAACCAATTAATAATAAGCCAATGAAGTCGATCCTAAGTTGAGGCCCTATGACCTTAGAGGTCGAATCGAACCTCACTGCAAGAAAATATGATATTAGTGACGAATTATTAAGTAATAATTTTAAAGTTATCACTAATAATATATATTAAGTGACAATATATATTATTAGTGATAAAAATGTCTATAGCGATAACTTAGTGACAATATGAAATAGTAACAACTATTAATTATTGTCACTAAATCGTCACTCTATGTATTTAATGAACACTTTGTGCACATCTTTTTGTCACTAATTCATGGTAATAACAATTTTTACAAAATAATAGTAATTATTAAAATCATGAAATTTCATATTGTGACAAAATAAACCGTCTTGTCACTAAATATATATAATTAGTGATAATATTAAAATTATCACTTCATTATTTTTGCCACTAATCTTTTATTTTCTGTAGTGCATAGCATTATGCGTAGGATGTTGTTTCTACTATATAGTAGGTGTTGTTTCTATTGTTGTCAACTAAATTGGGCCTCATTGTAGCAAATGTAGTGTTCGTATTTAGGATAAATTACACTTTTGGTCCCTATATATATTTTGGGTTAAAATTAATTTTGATCTCTAACTTTTTCGAGGCATAATTTTGGTTCATAATATTTATAATTGTTACAATTTTGATCCCTAATTTTTGCAATTATTTCGATCTTGGTCGATTTGGTTCCCTCATTCTTAACATCTTCATTCACAATTTTAATAGCTGGACCAAAATCGAATTAATTTGATATCAGAAGAAAAAGTTTAGGGACTAAAGTTCATTTTGATCCAAATTTTAGGGACTAAAAGTATAATTTACCCTCATATTTACAACAAAAGGGTAGAAGCGTCAATTTCGCACCAACGAGCTTCCTACTGCTACCAAAGCAAAGACAACCCGTGAATATTTAACCTTAAAGTTTCCACCTAATTGTCTGATTAAAGCTTTCAACTCACAGAAGCTGTTGGTGTTGCTGTTGTTGCCCCTCAAATTTTCTATTCACTTTCTTCCTACCCAGGAAATAATTAAATAAGTAATCTCACTCCTCCTTACACACTCTCTCTCTTCTCGCAGCTATACGCACACAAGATATAGAGAGAGAAAGGAACAGTGCGTATATGCATACATATAGAGAGAGAAACACAGGAGTTATGGCGTTATGGCCACAGGCTAAAGAAAGAGCAAGCAAGAACTTATCTTTACATCTTCCTTGCCATTTCTCTCTCATTTCTACAACTGGGCTTTCGGTATAATGATCAAACAGTGGATAATTCACTCCGTTTCTGCATTGTTTCGCTGAGTCCAGCCGGAGCCCACTTGAATTTCCCTCACTACCACGGGCGTTCTCTCTGCTTTGGCCTTTCTTAGCTCGAAACTCGAAGTGGGCACTTGGAGTTTGTAGCGCATTTGTGGTATTTGGGTGGAATGGTAGTTTTCCAGCGCAGGTCGCCGGAGCTCCGGTGACTTTCCGAACAGAGCTTCCGTGGGTGCCGGTGAAAAGTGGGGAGAGTAATGTGTGGTTGAGCGTTGAGTAGTAAATATGTTCAAGCCGGCGCGGTGGTGGAGTGAGAAAAACAAAGTTAAAGCTGTTTTCAAGTTGCAGTTTCATGCATCTCAGGTATTCTCTCTCCCTCTCTCATTTGTGGTTTGTTTTGTGTATTTCTTGTGCATTTGTGTCTTTTTTTCGTTCTTTAATGGTTATAAAGGCATTTATTTCAAGATTGAATTTTGTGTGTAAATAGTGGAATTTTTTGGATTTGGAAACACTAAAAAGAGCTACTGAATTACATATTTGGATTAAGTGAGAAAACATTGTGAATGAAAAACCACAGTGGTAGGAAAAAGACTGTAATTAGGATGTCTGAAGCAGCTATGTAATAGTATTTGTCACTAACAATAATGTTTTGGGAGAACGCTGAAGATGAAGCAATGTCTTTTTTATTTTCAGGAATGCTGTTTTCCTACGTTTGATGCATTTTCTTGGTACGATAGAACGAACTAACTGTTATGTAAGTTCAGGTGACTCAGATTGGAGGGGATGGATTGATGATATCTGTTGTTCCTGCTGATACCGGAAGGCCGACTGTAAAATCAGACAAGGCTGCAGTTCGAAATGGGAGTTGTCTGTGGGAGAATCCCGTGTATGAAACTGTAAGGCTCAATCAGGATCCGAAATCAGGGAAGATTCACGAGAGGATATACTACTTTGTCGTAGGAACGGTATGAAATGTGAAGAGGAAGATGACATTTTGCTCTTTGCTTTCTTGCCAAGTGACCTGTTCAATCTAATAGTACTTTCTCGTGTGTTATAGGGGTTGTCGAAAGCTGGAGTTGTTGGAGAAGCTTCTATTGATCTCTCAAACTATGCCGAGGCAAATAAGGTCTCGCTGGTGTCTCTTCCACTCAAGAAATCGAAAACAGACGCCATACTTCATGTAAGTTTTCGGAACCTCATTTGACGTTACACTGTGTTGTCATTTTATAATGCTTTACAGACACTATAGTCATATATAGTTGATGGGGTGGCTGTGTATTCTAATTACAAGAATATCCTATCCTAAGTTTAAACCTGAGGGATCAAGGATGTCTGAGAAATTCATCTACGAACCATGTACAATTTGTGTGTTTTTGAGTTTTACTTTCCTTTCATTGTTTTTTTCCTAAACGATGCACTTGCGATTTGGAATATCGTAACACTCTCGTCCTGCATGAATGTTTTTGTCTTATATTATGGATAGATTGCTCATTTGTGTAAATATGTATGGAACAGGTATCAATACAGAGGATACAGGAATCCATGGATCAGAGGTGCTGATTAATAGTCAAATTATGTATTCTGTTATATTTTACGCTCTTGTGTTGATTTTCCAGAGTAATGTTATACATTCTTGGCTCTTCACAGAGTTGAAGAAAGTGAAAACGCAAAATTTTACACGGACGATCATGGCTTGAAGTCAGAGTTAGGCAACCACGATGCAGACGGAACCATCACGAGCATTTCTGTTGAAGTAATCTCGTCTCCTCCTAGCCAATGCTTTTTCTCTTTCAAAATTTAAGATTCCATTATGTTAGAATTAAAATGTACCCGATGAATGATGTATTATAACTCCGAAAATGATGACTTCTTTGCACATTTGCTTCTGCGACAAAGACTGATAAAGAATGATCTGTGGACTTTGCTATTTGTACAGGATGCGCTGGTTAATAAGACTGTTTCTAGTGCTGAATTGAATGTGAATGGCCGTGCATCTAGTGGATCTGACGTTACGATATCGAGTTCTGAGGGCAGCTCTGGGATTGAAACGCCATGGGAGCTGCAGATAAAGGATGATGACATTCATCGTGAGGCGAAATGTGATGTGGCTACACCAATGTTCGAAGAGCATAGGAGATCGTGGGAGTGGCTGGCAAATTCGGCCCTTGAGGCTAGTACGGATGACTCGTCGAGCACCCCAAGAGAAGCTTTTCTAAGGCAGCAATCTGAAGAGGCTCCGGATATTGTGATCGAGAAGCTGAAATCTGATCTTGCTGCTTTATCCAGGCAAGCAGAGTTGTCGGAGTTGGAACTCCAGACACTTCGTAAACAGATTGTGAAAGAGAGCAAACGGGGGCAGGATCTCGGGAAAGAGATTGTTTGCTTGAAGGAAGAAAGAGATGCTTTGAAGGGAGAATGTGAGCGACTCAAAGCCTTCCAGAGACGTACAGAAGGAGTGGAGTCTCGGGCTATTGTTGAAGAACTCAGGCAAGAACTTAATCATGCAAAAGAAATGAATGCGAATCTCCGGATTCAGCTCCAGAAGACCCAAGAATCGAATTCTGAGCTAATTCTTGCCGTGCAAGAGCTTGATGAGATGCTGGAACAGAAAAATCAGGAAATGTCGAACTCTTCCAGTGGATCTTTGGCGAAAGATGTCGTTGAAAAGTCACGAGAATCGAGCGCTACATTTCAACTGGATGATGACGATGATGACGAAGAACAGAAGGCACTGGAAGAGCTCGTGAAGGACCACAGTGATTCTAAGGAAGCATATTTACTAGAACAACAGATCATTGACCTGCACAGCGAAATAGAAATCTACAAGAGAGAGAAAGATGAGTTAGAGATGCAAATGGAGCAGCTTGCCCTTGATTATGAAATCACGAAGCAGGAAAATCATGAGATGTTGTATAAGCTGGAGCAGATCCAAATTCAGGAACAACTTAAAATGCAGTATGAATGTTCATCCTCTGATGCTGCTACCCATGAACTCGAAATACAGATGGAAAACCTGGAGAACGAACTCAAACAACGATCCAAAGAATACGTGGATTCGTTGGAAGCGATAAGTGAACTTGAAGCTCGTGCCAAGAGCTTAGAGGAAGAACTCGAGAAGCAGGCACGTGGATTTGAAGCCGATCTTGAAGCTCTTACATGCTCCAAGGTTGAGCAGGAACAAAGAGCGATAAGAGCTGAGGAATCATTGAAAAAGATGCGGTGGAAAAATGCTAACATGGCAGAGCGGCTTCAGGACGAATTTCGAAAGCTCTCAGTGCAGATGCAATCTACGTTTGAAGCCAATGAGAAACTAGCGACGAAAGCTATGGCTGAAGCAAACGACCTCCGTCTACAGAAAAGTCATCTTGAGGAAATGCTCCGAAAAACTTCTGAAGAACACCAATCAGTCGAGGGCCACTACGAGACGAGATTGCATGAACTTACCAGCCAAGTGATATCTCTGACAAATCAAATAGAACAGATGCATTCAGAAATTGAAGACAGAAACATGCAGCTGGAACATGAGAAAAAGCATGCTGAAGAAACTCACAGGCTTCTCTCGAATGAAATTTCAGTGCTCCATGAAGAGATAGAAATGCACGTCGCTAAGAATAAAATTATGCTAGAGGACATGAGAAGTAAGGAAATTTTGAAGCGTGAACTAGAACAAATGAGAATGTCAATTAAGGAAATGGAGTTGCTCGTGGAGCAAGGTAACGACGAAAGAATTGAACTGGAAAACAGGGTCAGTTTCATGAAGAATGAAGCTGAAGAAACACACAAGGAATTAAATAAACTGAGATGTCTTGTGAAAGAAAAAGAATTAATGGTTGAGAATCTGCAGTCGGAGTTAGACTCTCTTCAAGCTCAGTGTGCGGAGTTGAAACATTCTCTGTTAGATGACGGGCAGGAGAAAGAGAAATTACGGAAGCAAGTGTCTCATCTAAAGAGCGATCTGAAGAAGAGAGAAGATACAATCAAGAACATGGAGAAGAAGATAAAGGATGGCAGCAGCCGAGGCACAAACCTTGACATAACGAAAGCTACTTCAAAAGCCAGCAAGTCCCTTCCTAATGCATCAAAAGAGGTTGCGATTCTCAAGGAGACAATAAAGTTTCTTGAGGTAAATCTTCACCTAGTCAGTTAATTGTATTGTTGAAGAGTTCACCAGTGTGTCAAATATGTGTAAATAGGTGATATGGAATTTTTGTATCATGATTCTATTAACAGGGTCAAATCAAGTTGAAGGAAACTGCTCTGGAAACATCAGCTAATACATTCCTAGAGAAGGAAAATGATCTTCGTAACAGGATCGAGGAGTTAGAGGGAAGATTGGAAGTACTCAACCAAATCAGTGCCCGGTTTCGTGTGAACAATGAAGTCGACCAGGTTAGTAAAGTTGCAATGTATTGCTTTTCTTACAGATTCGCAGTAGACGTGTTCTAATGTTGGTTATGCTGCAGCTGACTTCTGTACTCAACCTTGTTTGGAACCTTTTAGGAAAACATTAAACCAATATCAATAATATATGAAGTTTTACATCATTGATTACTGAAGTACGGAAAATTTGCAGTAGTTATGTGTTGGATTCTACAGTTAATCTCTTATTATCTTATTGTCGTTTATTTTCATTGAAGGATTCTGACTGTCATCTCTCAAATTTGAGCTGTCCATTTTGTGTCTGTGATTTGCTTTAAACTCCCTGCAATTATTTGTTTCGATGAGTTCCAACAATAATTCTGCCAATGCAGCTAGATGCAGCTGTGGATGAACAAGCAGGAAACAGTAAGGAAAAATCAAGCACTACGAGCAAGATCTCGGACATAAATGATTGTGCAGCCTTATCAATGAAGAGGTATGGTGTTACCAATATAGAAGTTGCATTTAGGAAATAAAGGAATTATTACATAGATACCCCTGAGGTTTTGGCATATCACAAAAGAAACCTCTCAATTTTGAAAAATCACACTGATACTTCCTGCAGTCATGTTTAGGTCACATATTCCCTCTGCCCATCTAGTCTTGAGGGGCAGTCTTTATTGAAAAACATTACTGTAGTGCAATTTTTAGAGTAGACGGTCTTTTTTGTAATATACATAAACCTCAGGAGGTGTTAGTATAATTATGCCTTAAAATATATTACCAAGCTAACATTCAATTATTGCCAATTGCAGCAAAGATTTAACTGAAGCACTCAAAGGTTCTTCAAATAACACTAGAGACCTTAACGAACTAAGCAACGAAATCACATTACTGAAAGAGAGGAACAAATCAATGGAAGGAGAACTGAAGGAAATGCAGGAGAGGTATTCGGAGATCAGCTTGAAATTTGCCGAGGTAGAGGGTGAACGAGAACAACTTGTCATGAAACTACGCAGCCTCAAGAATGGAAAATAAGAGTTCGGAAAGTCCCACAAACTGGTCGGATCCAGCATACCAGTAAGTTAAGCAGAGCATTTGCAGAGTACACGAAACATATATTTTGTACATTACTATAATATGTTTCTTCTTTCCTTGGTGCGTTCTTGATTCCTTCATTTCATCGGATGTAACACGAAATCAAAAGGTGGTTTCTCCGTGTAGGAGAGGCGCATGAACACCCGATTCTTTTATTATTTTCTTTTGTTCTGTAATATCTGTAACGTTGTTTGTGATTATATATATGTAGATTCTTTGTTTTTTCTTCCACGAACATGTTCAGTTTCATCGTCTACATTGTTCAAAAGATCGTTCTTGAAAAATCGGCTATAGAACAAGAAAAATGAGATTCAGTTCCACTTCTCCACAAAATTGCTCTGCATCTGGTGCATGGAATCATACATGATCTATTTCATGATGTAGTGAGTATTTACAGTTTATGGTTGATCATAGCATAAACTATCACTAGAGCCATAATCAGGGATTGATCTATCTGGGGTTCCACCATTAGAGAGAGCACATCATCTCCCAGAGAAACTCCACCAAAAGACTGTTTTTGCATCACCTGCACATATTAATCAAACATTAAAGCGCTAATCATCATTAACAAGTCATTGTTAACTAAGGTTTTTTCAAGATGTTCAATATGATCCCACACATGGAAAGGACTACGGAACTTACCTCTGCTAAAACTCGGCCTGTACAGTCTGTGATCTTGATGGTTGGTTTTCCTTCCAATCCTAGAACCGTGTAGCAGCGGCGTCCTCTAGTCTTATTACATCCTAGGATAACATGGCAACTACTTATGCCTCTGCGAAAGAATTTGCACTTTCTCTTTACCTTAAACCACTCTCCCTCCTCCTCATCAAACTCAGAATTCGTCCATCTGTAGCCTTCCCAACTTCTGAATATCAGTAATTTCTGCAAAAAGAGAAAACAAAAAGAGCCCATCCAATTAATTCATAGTGTGTTAGGGAAAATTGTTATCCAAACCAGGTTTCTTCAGATTGAACGGTTCACATGGAAAGCAGTCGAAATACATATGTTATGTGACCGATTACTCTTGCTAAAGTATAAACCAATCACATGACAAGCATTTTATACTTACCACATGATTCGTTCATCACATCAGATTTGGACTAAAAATTTCTGTGTATTACCAGAAGTTCAGATATATGCAGTGAAGTACCTTTCTTTTTATGGAGAAAAGCACTCGACCATTGTAGTCCATGAGCAAGACTTCACTGCTGCACCTTGTTTGGTAGTTATCAACCCGGAAAACAATTTCACCTTTAGAATTGAAGACGGTGCAGCCGTTGCTACCAACCACCAGGGATTTCATCCAAACGGTGAATACTTCCCGTTCTGATGATGAATTCTCATGACAAGAACTACTGGTCGTCGATGTTCTAGGATGTACTTTAGCCATACAAATCGACGAATCTTAGCTTCTACAAGGATGTATGATGATGGAGTTCACAGTCCAAATGATTTTCGTGTATATATATAATAATATGTGCTATGAAACTAGTCCTGCTGCAGCAGTCTCTTCCAGAAAGCAGTTGTATTTGGCTTAGTTTATTACATACATCTGCACGTTGAGATTCAAGTTCTTGAGCTTGTCGCCTTAGAACCCTACACTCCAAATTATTAAAATGCTGTCTATTGTTCTTTAGTATGTCCTTTCAGACACACATATGGTTGTTGGAGACTACGTACTTCATCTTTAGCCATTCAACTGCTATGAACATTTTAGGTGTGCATGCACCTGCTTTTATAATTCAAAGTTGGCCATACTAAGTTCCACATGATTAATACATCTAGTTTAGAGCATTTTTTAAGGAATAATTAACACTATTGCAATTGTCCAAATCGTCAGTAAATTCAAGAACAGACCGTAAAACGTGCTCAGAAAATAAGAAAGAAAACTTAAATACAACTCATAAAAATTTTACGTTGTTCGGAAAATGCTCTTACATCCACTGTTGTTCTATCTCCTTTTTGTTTGCGATTTCATTTTCACCGTAAATATGTGTTTATTTAGGTTTTCACATGAAATGAGAACGTGTTTGGATAAATTAATGAGATTGCATTTTATATTAAACTGTGTGTCAAATTAATATATTATTAATGAGGATATGCATAAAGAAAAATGTTTTTCACTTTAATTGTTGTTTCAAAAATTAAACATACGAACAAACAAGCGAACTTTGATAGGGTAGAGAATTCATAATAACTATTGGCCTAATTTATTTAATATTCAATGAGCAGGAAATGCGAGTGGGATGAACATTGGCCTAATTAAGCTGATTTAGTGCTGATGTGGTCAAAAGCGACTTAATTGTTTACGAAAGCGAAAGCGTGTTTGTCTCGGCATTTAACCACTAATCTGCTCTATATCCAATCATATATTTCTGCACATTGACTAAATATATAACTGATTATTTTGACTAGACCCGTGCATTTCGATTAAACGAATCGAATTTTTAAAAATCGAAAATCGAACCGAAATGGTTTAGTTCGGTTTGGTTAAAAATAAAAAAAATTCAGGCTTTTTGGTTTAAAAAACCGAAAAAATTGTTTTTTGTAAAAATAATATATATATATAAATAGTTCTGATATGTTTTCAATTTTATCCAGAAATATAAATACCAAAGTACCAAAATTAAATTCTAATTTAATAGTATAAGTGACAAGTGTACAACTACAATATTCAATATCCAAAATAGTACATATAGCGAATTGAATTAAAATTCAGCATCGAGTCATCAACCATCAACTATTCAACTTGCACCTAAGAAAAAAAAATTATATTCTATATATTCTATAATAATATATATTTATTAATAATATAATATAAATATATAAATATAATATTTAAAAAATCAGTTTTCGGTTCGGATCGGTTAACCGATCGATCACCAAAAACCGAAGCGAAAACCGATTTTTCTTAAAGGAAAAAAAAAAAAAAGTAACCAAACTGAAAATTTTGGTTCGATTTTCGATCCGAACTGAATTCTCGATTCAGTCCGATCCGGCTGGTTAAACCGGTTTATGCACACCCATAAATTTGACACCGGCAAACATGAAAGATACTGAAGCTATATTTAAATTGGTGGACTTGAATTTGAGAGAAGCATTTAAAAAAATAAGTTCAAATAATTATATATGAGGAATTCCAAATCCACCGGCATTCAATAAAATATACGTCGAAGTTAGAGTTAAACTCCATCGGCTAGAAGGATGAACTCCAGCTAAAAAAGAACTGCCATCGCGAAAATAAAAAGATGTAGGACCAAAATACTGCCATAGAAAATTACAGGACAAAAATACTAGAAAAATAAGTCATTAGGAATAGTAGGCAGGCACCTCAAAAAGTTAAAGAACGAAAATACTAAAGGCTTAATTGAAATATTGTCCGTACATTAGGTGGTGGAAAAACGAAGATCGTATACAAAGGGGTTGCAAATAGTACCCCAAAATTAATTGTTTTTCCCAATTACAGGAGTCTGTCCATCGAATTTTCAAAAGTGGCCGAAGATTCATTAGGTGGACAAAAGTTAGGGCCTTCTTTGGCGGGGGGGGGGGGGGTTGTTGACATCGAATTATAATAAAAGATCAAGTGTCAAAGAAATTCTTTTTTTTTCTGCCACATAAGAATTTATATGAAAAAGTTCTCTACTATATATGCAATGACATGGACAAAAAAGGCAAAAATACTTTTTTGTTTGGGATTTTTTTACGATTGGATATTCTTTTTTTTTTATCTTTCATCTATCATAAAAACAAATTTTAAATTTATATTTTATACTTAGTTGTCATAGCACGACGTCTCTGAGTCCATATCATAAATAATCTTGCTTTCACAATAAAAAATAAAAATACATAAAATTATTATAAAAACAATTAGTATTTTATAGATAATTATAAATTAAAAAAAATAAAATTATTATTTTATATCATAAAATTAAGAAAAAGAAACTAACCCCCCACCCCCTAGAAAGGAATGAGGAGGCTGGTCAACAGTTCGCCACCTCCCGAGGACAGTTGGGCGATAGCGACAACGCCCACTTATGTTCTGGGGGAGACGCCATTCGCCCCCCTCTGTTGGGGGCGGGCGTTGCCTTCTTCTATTGGGGACGGTGGTTAGGAAGTTGGAAGGGGGCGACTGGTTATTTTTTTAAAATTTATATTATTTAATAGTTTTATTTTTATAATTTATAATTATAAATATATAAATTCAAAATTTATTTTATACAATTTTTTCCTTATAAACTCTTGTGGCATGTTGTTTTTAATAGATGCCTAGTCAATTTTTTTTTTCTCAATTTAAAGAGTCATAGATTTGTACACATCAATTATTTTCGGCCACTGTTGAAAATTTGGTGGTTAGGGTCTTATAATTGTAAAAAACAATTTAAGTTTGGGATATTATTTGTCACCCTTTTATATAGAATCCAAAAAAGTAGTTTTTTGGTATCATTAAAATGATTATTATCGTCTTTGGTACCATAATTTTGAGGAGAGAAAAATCATGTCCCTCATTCGAAAAGAAGGGAAAAATCATGTGCCTCAACAGAAAAGGAGGGAAAGTTGACGATAATTAAGGTTGACTCAGTCTTAGATATTTTAATGACTTTGACCATAAAATATAATAAAAAAGAATATTTTTAAATAAAAATATTATATAACTAATGAATTAATTTAAATTATAATTATTTATATTTGAGATAAATTCTAAAATCCTTTATTATTTTTGGAAATAAAATTGTTATTAGATCTAAAAATATTTTGATAAACTTTGGCCACAAACTATTTTATTTTTAGAAAAATATATTAGAGAAATTTTATTTTAATATATATTGATATGTATGGCTCAGGAGTACTTGGCCCAAAAGAGGTCACGAAGCCCAAGCCAAATCAATCATTTCATAATGAAGATGGCCTAATGGAGGATTCCCAGACTCGACCAAGAGGGAATTCCAGTAAAAGGCTTGCTAGACCACAAGCTTGCTTTCAAAGCCCAACCCAAGAGAAGAGAGATGTCCCGAAAACTCAGGACACCTTAACCTAGAAGGACTCCCTGCAGAATAGGAGTCCTCACGTGAAAGGAGTCATTCCCCAAGCAAAAATGTGCTTATCAGTTAAAGATAAGATCAATCATGCCTTATCCACAGATATTTTGCCATTTTTTTCTGTAAATATAGATAATGTGCAGAGTCTCCACGAAGGGGATGCCCCCTCTATAATATAGACACCATCCCTCAATGGAAACACCTTAAAAAATCTGGAAATTGCTCTTCTACTCTTGTTGCAACTATTAACTCGCATTCTAAATCATCTTTTTATCACGAACTTCATTTACATCTCAATTTCTAGTCACGATTTATGTTTATAATTATTTATTCATAAAATCGGAACTAACTTGAGTGTCGGAGTGCTAACGTGTTTTTGCAGGTCCTATTTTTCAAGTTCTTTTGCTTAAGCCTATTATTAAGATCCAAGATCGTTGGATCTGTGCTAAATCGCACGCATCATATATAATAAAATAAATTTAGAATCATGATTATTAAATTTTAGATAATTTCTAGGATCTTATTATTATTTTTTAAAATTGATGTAGATATAAATTAATGCTTACGTCGTAATGTAGACATCTTTGTATGGACCCCCAAGATTTAGAAGGGACCGACTTTAATGTCATAACTCACCATCTCAATATAGATCCCAACATCAAGTCGGTAAAATAAAAAAAAGAGAAACTTCGAGTCTGAAAAGGATAAAATTATCTAAGCTGAAGTTGACAAATTATTGGCGGTAGTTCGAATAAAAAAAATACAATTCCTTGAGTAGCTATCCAATATTGTATTAGTACCCAAGTCAGGAGAAAAATGGAGAATGCATTATACAATTTTAACAGAAAAAATTTTATGATATAATATGGACAGTAATCTCATGCTTGAGTACTTAGTATACAAGAACGAAAAAGAAGGCATCCCACAAGAAAGCTAAAGGGGACCTCCCATAAGGAGGGCAAAGGAAGCATCCCCCAGGATAAGCCTCTCCAGTATCGTGTCACTTTAAACAAAACCTAAGGATTTCATCATATCAGGAAAGTAGTGCAAGCATAACGACGAACGTCGAGCACAAAGTGAAGCAAAAACTAAAGGCATCGCATTACAGCCCCTGGCCTAAAACCATGGCCAGAGGCAAAACCAATGTAGCATGCAACAAGCAAAGAAAAATGTAAATCGTCTCATCCCCATTCCAAATGGAGGAAAAGCAGAACATGAAAATTAAAATTGTTTTAACCCAACATCCAGAAAGAGCAAATCTGACAACATCATCATTTTTCTCCACACATGCGGGGTCTTCCTTTTTCTTGTCAACAGGGGCATCATCAACAGTCACAGGAGTAGCAGGAACGTCGGCAGCTAAGGAGGCTTCTTCTTCCTTTGACTCAGGGGCGCCTTCGTCCTGGAGATCCCCTGCTATAGAATCAATTGTTGCTTCATTATAGGACTCCTTACTTTGCCTCGACCTCCCCCAATAAACGATCTAAATCTCCTTTTGCAAAAGCTTGCAGAATCAACATAAAATAGAAAAGAAGTATAAGTGGGGGATAAAGGAGAAAACCAACCTAAGTCGGGGACGCTCCCATCCCTGGGAATAGAGGGCTCTGTGAAGGGATCAAGCGCATTGTACAAGGGTATAGCAAGATCAATGAAGGTAGGCTCCTTTCCTGAAACGGGGGTACCTCTGAGCCTGAAATTGCTCCTTACAGGTTGTGTAACTCTATCTTGGCCACTTCCTGCTAGTAGCCCTCAAATTTCTTGAACTCCTTAAGGCGACTCTCCCAATAAGCCTCTAAATAGTTCTTGCCCTCCTCTGAATTGGGAAAGTCCAATACCACCTTCTTAAGGGTCCCCTCATGGCCGGCCACCTCCTTCTGCAGCTTCTTCAAATCCTTTTCTAACTGTTGACAGCGGCTTTGGTTTCCTTCTTCGTGTCCCTTAGTTTAGCATTTTTATTCCCCAAGCGTTCCACCTTATCCTCCAACTTCCACCTCTGGGCGTCGGTTAGAGGGATAGGAGGAACCCTTTGAGACCTAGAAGAAAGCTCTTTGTATACAAAGGTTTCTTGCAGAAAACACGGAGCATCAGAATATCATTTCATAAAGGGAAGAGACATATCAATGAAACAATATCTTGAATAGATAATAAGCTCCCATCCCTTCAAGTTCCTCCTTAAGAAGGGGGGCCAGAAGTTGCTTATCCCCAGGAGATAAAACCCCCCTTCTAAGGTTGGGCACTAAAAGAATTTTTCCCCTCTCTTGATTTGAGGATTGGCGACTGTGAAGGCAAGCGGAGGAACTGTGCGAGGATCTAGGAGGAGTATCTACCTCTTCTTTGAAGGAGGGGGTAGGAGGAGGCATAGATGATGGATGTGAAGGGGGGCCATGGTGCTTGTACGAGGCCTCTTTGAAGAACTCCCAACTGCTAGACCTGGAGAGAAGGAGGAAGAGGGACACTTACCCTTTGAATCACTGGAGCCGGGGACCCCCTTTAAAGATCTTGGAGTAGGGGTCTCTCCAGCACAACCTACCAAAATGTGATCTCTCATGAGTTTGCTAAACATGATGTTTTCTCTTAAAATTGAAAGAGAAGTTGGTACTCCAATGATGCATAAGAAAAAATGCAGCAACAAATAGAAAATGAAGAGATACCTAAAGAATCCCCTAAAGGTTCAAGTTTAAGGGGCAAAGCGAAAGTGCCCTAACAATCTCTTCTCATTACCGGACCTATAATCATAGGGAGCATCATTCAATCTAGCCAACAAAGAAGACAGAGTTGTTGTTCTTGCCCCTACATGTACAAGAGGCAGGATTTCTGAACCCACTGGTTAGGGAAAGAGCTGACATGGGGGGAGGGGAGGACATAAGAATAATTATTTTTCCTATGTTTAGGGGGATTATGAGGTAAAAAAGACACCCCTTTTGGACGGACAAAACAAAAGAAGCCTTTTACAGCCCATTTGAGGCGATAACATTTAGCGAAGACATGTGTTGTTATAAGGGTACCATGAAAGCTAAAAATGATAAAATAAATCGGCCAAAATTCTAAAAGAGTTGGGGACCAATTGGTTTAGAGGAATTTGAAAAAGACAATCAACCTCTAAATAAAAAAAGGGAATAGGAAAATACAAAACTAAACGTAGTTGGGCTGCGAAGAAACATAAACAGTTAGGAGGATGGAGTGGACGATTTGTGGGAAAAGGTGTATATACAATAAAGGAGGAAGGGACATGAAATTCTTGGAGCAACTAATCTATGGAAGACGTCTTCAGAGTAGAGGACCCCCAGTATATCGGTGATTGAGGCACCTTTTCCTCCTCCTCTTGGTGAGACCTCTTCTTTTCCTCCATAGGAGGAGAGCCAGACACCTTATCCTCCCCAAAGGAAGACCCAGGTGTCCTCTCTTTCCATAAAGGAGACCTTGACTCCCTCTCTTCCTCAGGGGAAGATTGCTCACCCTCATTTTCCCCTACCTCCTTGTTGGAATCCTCATCTATCAAACATCAAGCAACAGTCGTCGCCTGTCTTAGGCTCTTCCTCTAGCCCCTGGTAAATCAAGGTAAGAGAGGGCATGTCTTCCTTGAGGTCGTTTTAGAGGGATCATCGCCCAAGAAGCTCTCCTTGAGAAAACGTACAGACTCACTGGAAGAAGATATTAAGAAAAGATGAATCTAGGAAAAACAAGAAGGAAGAGAACACTTACTGGAGATAAAGATGTAAAACTTCGCTCCAAAAAGGAGTTTTTGAGAAATGAAGACATAGTAAGGTTTCACTTAGCCGAAATAATGATTGAAGGGAGTTCAACCCACGATCCACTTGTAACCACACAAGAGTGGAAGGTTACCAAGCGTGTGGATGGATGGTTACTAGGCACATGGAGGGCCGTTACCAAAACTTCACCTCTCTTTGCAATAATTATGATTATCAAATCGAGCTGACAAAAAGGTGAGATACGATTTCCTAAGTTGTAGAGGGCAACAGAAAGAAACGAGCGCCAAAGTATTGAAGAAGGGTCCTTTCTCTCGCGTTATAAAGGTTCCTACTCTAAAGAGTTAAGGGGCATCCTTCTTCCTTAGAGTAGGCGGGGGGACTGAATGATATGTATGACCTAGGAGCACTTGGCCCAAAAGAGGTCACGAAGCCTAAGCCAAGTCTATCAGCTCATAATAAAGATGGCCGAATGGAGGATTCCCAAACTTGGCCCAAGAGAGAAGCCCAGTAAAAAGCTTGCCAAACCACAAGTTTGCCTTCAAAGCCGAGCCCAAGAGAAGTGAGGCGTCACAAAGACTCAGGACTCCTTAAACCTAGAAGGACCCCATGCAGAATAAGAATTCTCACGCGAAAGGAGTCCTTTTCCAAGCAAAGATGTGCTGATTAGCTAAAGATAAGATTGAATCATGCCTTATCTACAGGTATCTTACCCTTTTTTTCTCAAAATTACAAGTAATGTGACACAGTCCCCACGAAGGGGCATGCTCCCTCTATAAATACAGGCACTATCCCTTGATGGGAACACCTTTAAAAATATGAAAATTGCTCTTCTACTGTTGTTACAGCTATTAACTCACATTCTAAACCATATTTTTTTTCATGAACTTTTTATTTATATCTCAATTTCTCGTCATGATTTATTTTTATCATTATTTATTTCTAAATTCGGAACTAAAGCATCGGAGTGCTAACTTGTTTAGCAAGTCCTATTTTTCAAGTTCTTTTACTTAATCAGCCCAAGCCCATTATCAAGATCTAATATCATTGAGTCCGTGCTAAAATCGCACGTGCATATATAATAAAATAAATTTAGAATCATGATTATTAAATTTAGATAATTTCTAGGACCTTTTATTATTTTTTTAAAATTGAATTATTATTTGATCTTTAAATATTTTAATATTTCACAACAAACTTTATGGGTATGGCCCAACGTATTTCGCCCCAAGAGCATGTTAAAAATCCCAAACACTCTACCCCCTGTACATGGCCACGACAGTTGAAGAAGCCTACTGCGCACGGCCCAATGCGCTCAGCCCAAACATCGTAGCTGGCCCAACCCTCATACACACGTCAATCTTTGAAGCTTGTGCACATGGGCCCTCCACGTATGCCCTCTTAGCTGACAGGAAGTACACGTGGCAGGAAGGCCTCCTCCAAGAACTCGAACTCTGACACCCAGCAAACTCCTTGAGGGCTGGAAGTCTCCCTCCATCCCAAACTCTCCTCCTTACTCAAATAATAACTCTAACAACATGATCCCTAAAAAATAGGATTCAATTAAGCTTTATCTTAACTAATTCTATCCACTTCCTCCTAGGAATAGTGAGCATTATCAGTTCCACGGCAAATGAGGACACTCTTTTATAAATAATGGATTCATCCCAGGCAGAGGAGCACCTTCACCCTATGAAAATCTTCTTGTTACTCTGCCTTGTCTCCATCGCATTCATCTACACAATTCATTCCTATTTTTCTATCATTATATCGCGTTCTTTTAATACTTTTTATTATTTCAAATTATTATTCTTCAAATTCAATACTAACTTGGGCATCGGAGTACTAACGTTTTGTTTTGCAGGTTTCTTTCTTTCAAAGCCTGCAATAAGCAATCCAGGCCCAACGCCTAAGCCCGATTATATTGGACTCGTGCTAAAATGGCACGCATCAAAACTATAAGAAATACAAAATACTTTTTAAAACAAAATTATTAGATAAATTTATTTCCAATACTTTTTATTTCTTATTGTTTGTTGTCAAAGATTATTGAAATATTTTCAGAATAAGTAATAATTTAATTTTAAAAATGAATAAAAAGATGCTCGAACTTGTCTCAAATATAAGTAATTATAAATTAAAAATTATTTTATTATTTTATAATAAAATAAAGTTTCACTATTATATTTATTTTAAATAATAAAATTTATTTATTATAGTTCGTGGTTAAAATTTATTAAAATATTTTCAACTCAAATAATTATTTAATTTTAAAATAGTAAAGATGCTAGAATGTATCTCAAATATAAATAATTTAATTTAAAAAATAAATTTTATATCTCATAGTTTGTGGTCAAATATTGAAATATTTTCAGATCAAATAATAGTTTACTTTTTGAAAATAATAAAAAAAAATCCTAGAAATTATCTGAAATATGAAAAAGTGTAATTATAAATCTATTTTAATTAAATATATTAAAATAAAATTTTTCTAATATTTTTATTTCTCTAAAAAATATTTTTTTCTTATAAAATTTGTGGTTAAAGTTGATCAAAATATTTTTTCGGTACTGATGGGTATGGATTAAAAGCGGTTGGGCCAAGAAGAGATTTCAAGCCCAAATCAAGCCCATCAGCCCATGAGAGAGACAACTCATCTAAAAGCGCTAGGCTCAGCCCAAGAGGGGAGCCCGCTACACCAAAGCCTGTCCATGAAAGAAGTCTGTCGCGCCAAGTTTGGCCCAAGAGGAAAACCGAGTTTCAAGGATTGTTGCACCTTTTCAAGGCCAACCAAGGTAAAGAGAGGTGCTTTCAAGAAGCTGGACTCCTTGTAGAGCAAGAGTCTTCGTGAAGAGGAAGTCCTCTTTGTGCTGCTCAAGTCAAGAAGAGGATAATGTCGTACCTTATCCCCAAATTCCTACCTTCCTTCTCAGACACGCAACCTTCCCTAGAGTTCCTGCAAAGAGGGACTCCCCCTCTATAAATATGGACGGCACCCCTCAACAGACTTCCCTTCAACAATTTGGAAACTCTTTTGCTACTTCTTTGCCACTTTCAAATTCGTGCTTTTGTCATATTTTGCTTACGATATTCTTATTTCTATTTCAATTTCTCGTTACAACTTTATATTTATTTATTTTTAAATTCGAAACTAACTTAAGTATTAGAGTGCTAATATTTTGTTTTGCAGGTACTTTTTCTCAGGTTTTTTTACTCAATTAGCCCAAATCAGCATCAGGATACAAGGACTTTGGACCTGTGCTAAAATTACACGCATCAGGTACCATTAAACAGGGCCTTTGAAGTCAAACTAACAAAAACTAACGGGCATGTGCAACGCACATGATTTTTTGGGATAAAAAGACATGTTTTTGTGTTTTATAATTCCAAAAACAACCCTCGCTAAAATTGTGGTATCGAAAGCGATAATAATTTTTTTAATGGTACCAAAAAAATATTTTTCTCATATGGAGTCCTTGTTTTATGCCCCTAATATATAAGGGACACTAAATGTAGTTAAGTCAAACACCAAATAATTTAAATATGAGATTAAAAATTGCAGTTAAGCAATGTCGCAAAATCCAACAAATATTTTCTTTCAGCCCACCAATCATTTTATTGGTCGATACATTAGAATATGTGAAACAAATCATTAATACTATCTAAAAAGAAATATGTACTGTCGAAGTTCATATTCACATCGAGCGATGGGTGTATGATATCAACTCCCAATTAAAATTTAATATATAGGAGTAAAATTGTATTTTTGGAAAAGCATGATGTTAAAAGTGCAATAACCTTGTTTTTTTAATAGGTCGATTACATAATTAGATGCTAGCTTAATAGGTCGCAATCTTAATCCATAAATTATTCAAAATGTGCTGTCTGATTCAGACGCAATGCCTTATATTATATATGTCCAAAAGTAGTAATATCAAGACAACGACTGTTAGAATCTCTAATTAAACAAATTTTGACCAATAAATTGTTAATTAATTGGTGATTACGCCAGAAAGCTAGCTTAATAAACTTGCTTAGCAGCATAAACCCAAAGTCATTATATTTTATTAGATTTTCTTACAGATATCTGAGAAATATAAAATTAACAGAAGAGAAGCTAAACATTTTCTGGGGTGAGTGAAGCAAGTAGCTTGAACAGAGTACTTGCAGAAGCTGTTGTTGCTTACTGTTGAAGACGATGACTTACCAGGAAGAGGCACAGACACGCTTCATTTGATAATACGTTTGTTGTCTCAAGTCGTGCTTTCTCTACATATTTCTCCTTTGTAAACAAGGCTTTAGTTAGCTTAGTATGTTAGTGGTTAGTTTGGGTTAGTTAAATACAGTTAAAGGCAGTTAATTCTTCTCCCTTGTATTTAAACAGACGACTGACTCCATTAATAATATACACAGAATTTTCAGCACTCAATCTTCATTTACAATGGCTACAATTTCAGTTTTCCCTCACGTCGACAATCTGCTAGTTCTCCATGGTATTAGAGCCTTCTCATGAAGGTTTCTGGATACTTTACCTTGTTGATTCTTTGAATAGCTTGATCAATGGCGACTGAAGAAATGAATAGAGGAGGTTCAATTGTTGCAGACTTAGCAGCAAGACAAGATCCAGATTTCTTGCAGCTACATGGCGGAGATCATCCTGCAATGGTGCTGGTAAGCGCTCCATTTGATGGAACAAATTTTTTGCCCTGCAAGAGGTCAGTGACGATTGCACTGCATTCAAAGATGAAGCTAGACTTTATTGATGGAAAGTATGCGATGCCTGACAGAAATTCCTCCAGCTATTGTGAAATTGTGCACAGCGAAACCATGAGTATTTAATTCGTGAATTGATGAATTGAGAGATGAAGGCAGAAGTTATGAGAGCAGCAAGACTTCTGTATATTTCAGAAGATGGTTTTCAAGTTACATTTGAGAAGAAGACTCCTTCTTCTTTTATAGACAGAGTATAACAGCTATTAACAAACTCGCGTTTCTTACTAATAGAAACGCTGTAACGAGATAATAAGGAAGCTACACGACTAAAGAAGAGATATTACAACTTAAAGAAACGTATCCCTAAGTAAAAACGCTTTCTTAAAAAAACGACCACCCCTTCTTTCTTCTTCCTCCTTTTCTGTTCTTCTTTATCAGCAGCTGCAACTAATCAAGCTAAAGAGCTGTAAATAATGGATTTCAACACTCCCTCCTCAAGTTTCAATCTGTCAAAACATTGACAAGGTTTAACTTGGACACCAAATACATGAATTTTGGTCCTGTTAGAATCTTGGTGAAAAGATCTGCAGGCTGTTGTTTTGAAGCAATATGCTTTGGTGCAATAAATCCTTCCTTGTACTTATCTCGTACTAAATGGCAATCAATTTCAATATGTTTGGTCCTTTCATGGAAGACTAGATTAGCTGTAATGTACAGAGTTGCTTGGTTATCACAATAGAAAATAATAGGAGTTTGTATATTGATCTTCAAATCTTTAAGCAGACTGTGAATCCAAATAAGTTCACAGGTGGTTGAACTCATGCTCCTGTACTCTGCTTCTGCTGTAGACCGCAAAACAGTAGTTTGTTTCTTAGTTTTCCAGGATATCAGGCTTCCTCCTAAAAATATGCAATAACCTGTGAGTGATTTTCTTGTCTCCTTGCAGGTAGCCCAGTCTGCATCACAACATGCTTCCACAGTGAAGTTGTTGGTTGAGTTGAAATGTAAGCCTCGGCATAATGTCCCTTTCAGGTATCTTACTAAGTGTAACGGTGCTTCCTAGTGGTCTTGACAAGGGAATTGCATAAACTGACTCAACTCTTGAGTGCCATGGCAGATATCTGGCCTTGTAAAGCCAAGATACATCAGCCTACCCAACAGCCTTATGTAAGGTTCAGGATTGTTGAGTTGCTGTCCTGAAGCTGCCTTGAGCTGCAAACCAGCTGGTAGGGGGGTGTTAGTAGCCTTGCATTGTGTGAGACCAGCATCAGCTATAATGTCACTCACATACTTGCTTTGGGTAATAATCATTCCTTCATTGGACCTGCCAATTTCTAAACCAAGAAAGAATCTGGCTTTTCCCAGATTCTTTATAGTGAACAGTTTATGCAATTTTGTCTTAAAATCAGTTATGGTATGCTCACAAGGGCCTGCAATTAACACATCATCCACATAAACAAGAAGACAAAAAAAAATCCAGTATTTGTGAGGATAGTAAACAGGCAATGATCAGCCTAAGATTGTGTAAATCCAATCTTTTCCAATTGTTTTGTAAATTCTAAGTTCCATTGCATAGAGGCTTGTTTAAGGCCATATAGGGATCTTTTCAATTTAAAAACATGTCCAATAGGGACATCATATCCTTCAGGAGGTTTCATATAAATCTCTTCATCAATAAAATCATGTAAGAAAGCATTGTTAATGTCTAGCTGATGTAAAAACCAATGTTGTTTGCAAACAATGGCAAGAAAGGTTCTAATGGTCACTGCCTTTGCAACAGGAGAAAAACTATCATTGTAATCAATTCCCTCAATTTGGTTATAACCTTTAGCAACAAGCCTTGCTTTACATCTATCTACACTGCCATCAGGTTTTAATTTAAGTTTGTATATCCATTTGCTACCTATAGTCTTTTTACCTGCTGGAAGTTTGGTGATGTCCTAGGTGTCATTATCCTTTAGTGCTTTTATTTCTGATTTCATAGCCTCTAACCATTCTTTGACCTTCATAGCTTCAGTATAATTTTTAGGCTCAGTAGGCAAATTAAAAACAACACTCATACATGTATTCATGTTATCTTGAAATTTCACAGTGTAGATGTCCCTGTTCTCCTTATCACAAACACATACATAGTCTTGTAATTTTGCAGGTCTAATTATTTGTCTTCTTGACCTTCTCAAATGCATGTCATCAGATGTATGTTCATGTTCTTGTTGATCAACAGCATTAGTATGTTCATCTATAATTTCAGGATTGGATTGTGTATGAATGTCTTGCTCATCTTGGTCCTCTATTATACTAGTGACAGATTGGTTATAAGTCTGAATATCAGAATTAATGGGATCAGTGCATTCATTAGCAAAAGGAAAAATGTTCTCTTTAAAGACAACATCTCTATAAGTAAAAATGATTTTCTTATCAATATCATAAACTCTGTAGCCCTTCTGATTATTGGCATAGCCCAAGAAAATGCACTTAATAGCTCTATTGTCAAATTTAGATTTGTGAGGTAAAGTGTTAGTAGCAAAACACAAACAACCAAAAGTTCTAAAGAAGGAGTAATCAACAGCCTTTTTCATTAAAATCTCATAAGGTGTCTTCCATTTTAGGACAGCTGTGGGAATCTTGTTTATAATATAGGTAGAGGTTAGTATAGCTTCAGACCAGAACACTCTAGGTAGATTGGCTTGAAATAAAAAAGATCTAGCAACTTCTAATAGGTGTTTATGTTTTCTTTCAACAATGCCATTTTGTTGAGGTGTATATATACATGTGGTTTGATGAATTATTCCTTCCTCTTTAAAAAATTTCTGGCATTGTTCATTCAAAAATTTTAGACCATTATCAGTTCTTATCTTTTTAATTTTCTTGTCAAATTTAGTCCATACCAATTTGTGAAACTCCTTTATCAAGTTAAAAGTTTGTGATTTCTGTTGCATCAAGTAAGTCCATGTGCATCTACTATGATCATCAACTATAGTTAACATGTACATACAATTGGAAAGGGAGTACTCATTGTAAGGACCTCACAAATCAACATGAATGAAATCAAAACAAGAAGTGGAATATGAATTACTGACAGTAAAAGGTAATCTATGTTGTTTAGCCTGAGGACATACTTCACAGGTAGAAGTTTTGTTTGTGGTTTTGTCAATTAAACCTGTGTTAATCAATACATCATGAGATAGGTGCCCTAATCTCTTATGCCATGTATCTGGTTCTATCTTAGCAACTATGAATACTGTATATCTAAAATCAGCAAGTACATCTTCTATGAATCTTTTGTCAAATGACTCAGTCTTGATAATATAGAGATTTTCTACTAAGCATGCTATCCCAATGACCTCTCTAGTCCTGTGGTCCTGCATAATACAGTGACATTTAGAAAAATTGAACCTCACAGATGTATAACACAGCTTACTGACAGATAGGAGATTGAACTTCAGATTAGGAACATGCAGAGTGTTCTCTAGCAGTAGTTTATCAGTGAGCCTCATATTACCAGAGTGCATGATTAAGTGTTTGCTACCATCTGCTAGATGTATGTAAGTGTTTTGAGTATGTGGTTTAGCAAGATCAAAGAGGGCATGATTATTACACATATGTGTAGTAACACCACTATCAACAATCCAAGAATCACATTTTCTGATATTTAACAGATTATGTTCAAGACTTTTACCTGAATATTCATACCTGTCTGCATGTATATTTCCAGATCCTTGTGATTTCAATTTCTCAAAAAGTTTATGAAATTCTGACCTTATTAGATTGGACATGGTTCTTTCATCAACACTGTTGTTGGTTCTGTCATTTTCAGTGTTCATGGCCACTGCAGATCTATTAGGAGTAACTTGGTTGTTCTTCTTTTGATCTTGGAGAGGTTTGTAGCAATCTGGATATCCAATTATTTCAAAGCAACCTTCTCTTTGATGTCCAGTTTTCATACAATGCTTGCAGACCAAGGATTTTTTGTCCACTAAATTCTTTCTTTTCTAAAAGTCTCTTGAGTTGTCTTGTTTCTTAAAGACCTGCATAGCCATATTAGGAGTTGTTTGTGGTTGTCCAAAATTCACCTCCCTGTGCTTCTCAACATTCAGGACCATTGAGTAAACTTTGTTGATGTCCGGTCTTGGGTCCATCACCAGAATCTGACTTCTTACATTATCATAGGCCTCATTCAATCCCATGAGGAATTGAATGAGCTGATCGTTTTCTTTAATTCTTGCAGATTCTTTTGATGCTCTACAGGTGCAATTGCCACAGCTACAGCTAGGTGTGGGAGTGATACAAGAAAGTTCATCCCATAACTTCATGATCTTGGAGAAGTATGCAGACAAGGGCATTGTCTCTTAAACGACACCACTTAATTCCTTCTTGAGTTGATACTCCATTGGCCCATTACTTTGGCATATCTGTTTTCCAGTTCTTTCCACAGTGCTCTTGATGTATTTGTGTACATGAAACAATCTGCTATTTCTCTCTTGATGGAATTCAATATCCATGAAGCCACCATAGAATCGGTTCTTATCCACTGCTCAAATTCTTTTGCATTCTTTTCTGGTTTTTGGTTTTCTCCATTGATAAAGGAGAGTTACATCTTTGCAGTGAGTGCCAATTTTATGGAGCTGCTCCATGAGAGAAAGTTTGTTCCATCAAATAGTGTAGTTACCAGGCTAATCCCTGGATTATCTCCCGGTTGCAGTTTCAAGACATTCAAGTCTTCAGCCATTCTTGAAACAGATACAATTCTTGATTATCAAGAATTTACACCAGGTGAACTCCTTTGACAAAAGATATCACAGACCATCAAATGATGGCTCTGATACCATGTGAAATTGTGCACAGCGAAACCATGAGTATTTAATTCGTGAATTGATGAATTGAGAGATGAAGGCAGAAGTTATGAGAGCAGCAAGACTTCTGTATATTTCAGAAGATGGTTTTCAAGTTACATTTGAGAAGAAGACTCCTTCTTCTTTTATAGACAGAGTATAACAGCTATTAACAAACTCGCGTTTCTTACTAATAGAAACGCTGTAACGAGATAATAAGGAAGCTACACGACTAAAGAAGAGATATTACAACTTAAAGAAACGTCTCTCTAAGTAAAAACGCTTTCTTAAAAAAACGACCACCCCTTCTTTCTTCTTCCTCCTTTTCTGTTCTTCTTTATCAGCAACTGCAACTAATCAAGCTAAAGAGCTGTAAATAATGGATTTCAACAGCTATGACAGCTGGGTACACGTGGATTCAACGGTGACCTCCTGAATCCTGAATGCTATAACTAAGAAGGTTTCAAAAAGATGTTTTTATACACCAAATCCTCCAGAAAATTGTGGCTAGACCTTGAAGAAAGGTATGGAGAGAACAACGGGCCTTTGGTCTATCAATTACGCCGTGTTGTTGCCTCTGTTGCACAAGGTACATCGAGCGTTGTTGAATATTTCAATTGTTTGAGTGCATTATGGGATGAACTGGAATGTTTTATGCCTACCAAGACATGCACATGTGGTCTCTGCACTTGTGACTTTACCAAGATTTCAACTGAAGAAGATAGTCTCCCTGAGGTTGTACAATTTCTAATAGGCTTAGATGACAGTTATGACGGGATAAGGAAGTAAATCCTAGTCATGGATCCGTTCCCAAGCATCATTAAGGAGTACTCAATGGTCCTTCGAGTTGAGAGACAAAAGTTAGTAAACTTGCAAATGAGTGGGAGCAATGAGGGAATAGCACTGCATACAAAAAGGATGATGGCAGAGCAGCCTTGTGGTAGAAATCTGTTTTTTTTTGGGTAAATGTAAATTTCATTAATAAAAAAATACATGCGTACAGTACAACAGTCAAATATTGATTTCTCTCATGACAAGACATGGGCTACGCCATAGTCTATATAATGCAGAAGTACTAACAAAGTGTGATAAATTAGCACTAATGATTCTCTGTCTAACGTCGTCCACTATGATGGCAGCAATGGTGCTCGGTGGTCAATCAACATGCTCGAAGCGGCGCAAGTTCCGCTCTCTCCAGATATGATAGACACATACAGCGAGTAGTACACGGTAAGATAAATTGATGATATGTTTCCCTCTCCACTTCGCACACTCCACGTCTAAGGCCCAGTCTTGGTTTGGCCATATGAATCGAACATCCTGTCTCACAGCTATGAGGCATCGTTTGGCATAGCGACATCGAAAAATAAGTGTGTATGTGATTCTATTGCGCCTTCATCACAAACAACACAGATGCTAAGATAAGACAATCACGGTTTATCTATCGTGGATAGTTTCCCTAATATTGCAAGCCACAGTATGAATGTATGTCTAGGGATCTTCAGGGAGCCCGAGAGTAGTAAAGTCCAGCCTATCTTGGGTCCTGGCGGGTCTAATATACAATATAGCAATGCAACAGTGAGATGTCCATTCGTATCTCGTCAATGAACACGATCATCGTCTCCATAGATTATGGGCAAATTCTGTACAATCTCCAAACATGTCCGTGATAAGGGCCAGTGCCAATGCCCATCCATAATGACCCTATTAAGTTTCTCCGAGAGTCCAAGACCAATGAGTTGCGGGCCACGTGGGAACCTTTGAATAAGTGGTCCGAGGGGGTGCCACAGGTCCTACCACAAAGAGAAGGTAGCTCATTGTTCGGACAAGCTAAGGTGAGTGGTGTTGTCCTGGACATTGTTGTTTGTCGAGGAACTCCCATGATATTTCACCTTCTTGTTTGAAGATGATACTATGGTCTTTTGTCTGGCTAATCAGAGTACAGTGCGACATGTTCATGGAATCCTTGCAGATTACAAAATTGCTATTGGACAGGAGATTATTTATCAAAAGTACTCTGTTGCCTTTAGTCGAAACACGCCACCAAAAGTCCAAAGACATATGGCTAATATTCATGGAATTCGACTTGAGAATAAACATGAGATGTATCTTGGACTCCCAACAGTTGCGTTTCGCTCGAAAAAGGCGTTGTTTGTTTCATTGATGAATCGAATTTGGAAAAGAATGCAAGGGTACCATGAAAAAACTTTTTCTCAAGCAGGTAAAGCTATCCTTATCTAATCTATCATGCAAGCAATCCTTTGTTATGGAATGTCTTGCTTTCGACTGCCGAAAACACTCCTAAAGAGTTTTAGTCACTTGCGACGGATTTCTTTTGGCATGATGGAGATAGCAGATGCACACATTGGATCACATGGGATCAATTGTGCTCGCGCAAGCTCAATGGAGGTCTTAGTTTCTAAAACTTGGATGCCTTCAATTTGGCATTACTTGCAAAATAGCACTGGCGCATCCTCACTCATCTGGAGTGTTTGGTTAGGAAGGTCTTGAAAGCTAAATACCTCCCCCGCAATCATCTATTTGAAGCTCAAGTGGGGGTTCGACCCTCTTACACGTGGAGGAGTATTATTGCAGAAAGGGATCTCCTTCAATCAGGATGTAGATGGCACATTGGGATAGGACAATTGGTGGATGTGTGGAAGGATCCGTGAATTCCTCGCACGCCCTCCTTCAGAGTCATTACTCAACTGTACATGACTTTCAGAACTTATGCATTAGTGATCTTATCTTGGCTGACTCCATGGAAAGGGATGTGGAAACCATTAACTCTCTTTATGACCGGTGGACAGAGAGATTATGTTGCAGATTCACTTTAACATTTCAGGAGAGCCTGATCTTATTATTGCGCACTATTCAAATAATGATTTTTTTTGGTTTGTAGTGCTTATCATCTTGCACTATCATTTGCATCTCCTGCACGTACTACTGATGGGTGTCTTTGCTCTAGAAACCTCTGGATAACTGTTTGGCAATCGAAAGTCCCGAACAAAGCGAAGGCTTTCATTTGGCGAGCGGTACGTAATGCTCTCCCCACAGCACAAAGCCTTTGAAAGAAGCTGACACACAAGGAGATTGTATGTCCCTTTGTTGCAATAGTGGACGAGACAATTATTCATAGCCTGTTGTGATGCTCTTTTGCGAGATAGGTATGGGATTTATCAAACATTTTTTTGAGAAGATTGGAGTGCTCCAATTTCTTCTGCCGAGGAGTGGCTCCAATTTCTTCCTTCGAGGAATGGCTACATGCCTTTCGATTAAGTTGTCACATGTGGATTTTGATTTAGTTCTCATGATTTGTTCGACAATTTGGTGGTCTAGAAATTTAAAAAACTTTTGAACAAAGGTTTCGTACTGCCCCAACAAGTTGTGGAATTTGCTCGGGGTTATCTCAACGCCTTTGCGGTGCAACACTCTATTCAGCTCCCCACCCGACCAGAGGAGCAGCAGTCATGGCAACAACCCGGGGGTACTTTTGGCAGGGGGAAATACATTAGATCTTGGTATACTGGCTCAAAACTCTTCAGGGGCTTGCATTGCATGGCTTTCAATTCGAATGGATATAAAAGGCCCAATAATTCTGGTGGAGACATTTGCAGTAAGAAAGGCAACCAAACTGGCATGTAGAAGATCCTAACCCAAGGTGACAATCAAAGGGCATTGGCCTTCACAAGCTCTACCTAGCTCAACAGATCAATCTGTTATAGGTCCTTTAGTTTTTGACATTTTATCGCTTACATCCCAGATGAAGTCCGTTTTCTTTTCTTTTATCTTTCGATCAAACAACTCAATCCCCCATCATTTGGCCAACCCTTAACCTGGACGGGGACTCTTCAAAATTACCCTTTGTTGCTTGGCGATTTTGCCACTCAATCTATCTGCTTTATTTTTCCTCTCAAAAAAAAAAAAAAGGACATAAATGTCCGCAATGTGCCCTTTTCCAATTGGATCAAAACTTCCACCTTGATACTTACAGAATGAAAATTATAATTATTTTATTTAATCTTGATTAATATATTAATTTTGCATATTTTTCAAGCCGTAATGATTTTATCATATGTAGTCTGAAATTGATTCATATACTCCAAAAAAAATCAAAAGCTTTTCTTACAAGTGGTAACAGGGTGAAACATGAAATAGAGAATATATTCTACGAAATATTATCGGATGGGAGCCGGTTTTCTATTTCAAATTAGGATAAATTGTATAACACTCTTCTATGTTTTCAAAATTTAGCTAAAAACCGCCTGTGTTAATTTTATAGGCAAAAAATTCCTCGCTTTTTATAAATACAGCAAAAAATCACCAATCCGTTAGAAAATAAAAGAGAGTATGTGACATTCGCCTATTGTGCTAGTGGACCTTATTTTTTGGCCATTTTGGGATACTTTTAATGTATAATGTCCATTTTACCCCATTCTTTCACAATTAAATATATTTCACCTTTCTTTCACATTTAAATATGTATTAAATTAATTTATTTATATTATTATTTATTTAAATATATTTAATTAATTTAAATTATTTATTGAGTGCAAATATATTACAATAAATTATATTTATTTATGAAATATATGAATTTAATATAAAACACCTAAAAAGCATATATTTTTTTGAAAAAAATTAAAATTTTGAATTTAAAAAACACAATACAAATTTAATACACTAAAGTTCACTTTTCAAATTAAAAATTTATATGCAATATAAAAGTCAGTTATAATAATTATATATATTTTTAACTCAATTAAATTATTGATTTTTAAATATATTTTATTTATTTATAAATAAGACCAACTAAATTACAAAATACCAAAAAAATAATATCAATTATTTTTAAATTATATTATTTATTATAAATAATACAAATTAAATATTAAAAGTATTTAATATTTAAAATTTGAAAAAACTAAATTATTTTTACTTTACTTTTAAAAAAATAGAATTTTTTATTACACCTTCTTCTTTGTCGCCAGCATGTAGTGATCGGCAATGGCGCCTAGACGACTTCTTCTCTGGTCACCTAGGTTTTAGCTATGGGGTAACGTCGCCTCAGATCTAACCGCCGCCCCTTTCTAGGTGACTGAAAGAGGCAACCTCACGTCACCCCTTTGTGAGCGGGCGACGGCTCCACCGCTCACGTAGGCGGCGCCGTCGCCACCTATAAATACTTATATATTTTATATATACATATATTATATATTGTGTATGTATAGTATATATAAATAAAAATAAAAAAGAATATTTTAAATTACTTAAAATTTGGAGTTGTTATAAGAAGGGTATACAAAAAATTCAATAAAAAATTAACGCCATTAGGGCTTAACTAACGAAAGGGGAGAGTATATAACATTTTGAAAAACACAGGGTTTCTTTTGCCTATTTTTTTAACATAAGAGGTTTTTAACTAAATTTTAAAAATACGGGAATTTTATGCAATTTACCCTTCAAATTATATTAAATCTTATATTTCAATTAATTTATAATACACGTCCTGTACAAATAAACTAATGACATAATTTTTATATACATGACATATATATATTATTGGAACAAAAAAATACAAGAAGATTCTAAATAAAAAATTCAATCCGAAAAAATCACCAGTATGTATGAAATTCAAGTCACAAATCTACACAAAACTGCATGCGTTTTTCTCCATATCTGGTGCATGGAACCATGTATATATACGATCAATCTCTGTTTAAGTGCATGTTCATAGTTTATGGTTGATCATACCATAGACTATCACTAGAGCCATGATCAAAGATTGATCTATCTGGGGTTCCACCATTAGAGATAATACATCATCGCCCAGAGAAACTCCACCCGCCTGTGACTGCTTCTGCAGCACCTGCAAGCACATAATTAACTAAATCACTCGTCATTAACAATAAAACAAGATTACTTTTGATGGTTAATTAACATCAGAAAGACTAATTCATAGTTAACTCACCTCTGCTAATACTCTCCCTGTGCTATCTGTAATCTTGACCGTCGGTTTTCCTTGTAACCCTACAATCTTATAGCTGCAGTTTCCTGTAGTTTTATTACAACCTAGGATGACATGGCAGGTAATCATGTCTCTCCCAGGAATTTTGCACTCTCTCTTTACCTTAAACCACTCTCCCTCATCATCATCAAACTTGGAATTGATGCATTTGTACCCTTCCCAACTTCTGAATATCAGTAATTTCTGCAAAAAGCCCACCAAATTCATGTGTGTTAGGAAAAATTCTTCTTAATTACAGTACAATGGTTATTAGCCGTTATTTACGTGAATGAAACCTAAAATATTAGCTATAGTTAAAAATTATGGCAAAATCTTAATTAACCGTTGTTAAAATTTTAAGTTTTCACGTCAATTTTGATTTGACTCTGGTAGATAGTACTGTTTTGTCATGATTTTTAAATCGCAATGATTCATGATACACGAAATAATCCATTTCCTTGTTGCCAATGAAATCAGGGTTTCATCAGATCGAACCAATTACGTAACAAGTGTATTACAATTGCCAAATAATTGATTCAGTAGATCTGATCCAATTCGATTTGGGTTACAATTTTCCCGTACTGTGTTAGCAGAAGTAGGTAGTAGAGATATATGTAAATTAGTGAAGTACCTTTCGTTTGATGGAGAAAAGCACTTGACCATTATAGTCCATGAGCAAGACTTCAGTGCTGCGCTTTGTTTGGTAGTTATCAACCCGGAAAACAATATCACCTTTGGAGTTGAAGACGGTGCAGCCGTTGCTACTGATCACTAGGGATTTCATCCAAACGGTGAATACTTCTCGCTCCGATGATGAATATTCAGGACAAGAACTACAGATCATGGATGTTTTAGGATGTACCTTAGCCATCAAAACACCCAAAATTATAATTATGTTTTAGGATGTTTTATACAAAAAGACACAGACACACAAACACAAACACACACACATGTATATATATGTGTGTATAGAAGTAGGCTCAAATGAGAAAAGGTGGGGTGGGAAGAAAGTAAGTGATGTATTTGACTTATATTAATATATTTAAGAGCATTTATGCACGTTGGATTCCAAGTTCTTGTAACCTTAATTATTGCCGGACATTGTCACAACCCTAATTCTTTTAAATTTCACTTTCTTTCTTCTTTATCTTTAATTTCACTCTTATTATGTGTGACCACATGGTTGGGGGACACTACTCATGGCTGTGTACACATAGAGAAACAAAAAATGTCTTTCTTAACTTAATATATATGTATGAAAATGTAATTTTAGTCCCATAATGTATGAGGTAGTATTTTTTTTACTACATAAATTGATTTTTGTTATTTAGTCCTTAATTTTAAATTTTGGTAATTTTCATTCTTTTCTGTTAAATTGGTTGAAAATTTGAAAACGACTCGCATATGACCCAATTAAATTGTAATTTTAATCATTTAACTTAGGAGACTTGGCATTTTTGGTCCGACGTGAGTTGAATTACAGGACTAAAGTTGCAATTTAATCGGGGATAAAATTGCAAATTTATTCTTGTATGTGTGGAGGATGGCCAAATTGGTCCGATAACTATGAGACTGTCAATTTTAGCCTTTTTGTTTTAAATTTATAGCAATTTTGATCCTTCCAACCAAAAGTGGCTGAAAATTAACAAATCAAATTAGGACTTAAGGTTTCGATGACAAATAGACTTCACTTACATAATCAGCCTCGTATATAGATGCTGAAGTGGCAAACAAAGAAGAAACATAAGAAGTCAATTGATAAGGAGTCCCTGGTGTGGACGGGGTCGTTGAAGGAAATTGATGGGAGGTATGTGTGCTCCACGGGGAGGCAAACTCAAGGTTGGTGCTCTGCCAACGAAATGATCGATGATGGCGGAGATACGACAGAAAAACAGTGGCAGGGCGGCAAAAAAGTAAAAAAAAAAATAGAGCAAACCGATTGGATAGTGGACGAAAATGGATGGGTCTCAGTGTAATCGAGTCGTTGGAGGATGGGGAGTCGATTGGTGGTGATCTCAAACAGCGGATAGGTCGAACGGCGGCGAATCAAGAAGAGAGAGAAAATAGATCTAGGCTTTTGGGCAAGACTATAGTTCGTTGTTGTGCACGTCTGAACTCCGATTGGAGCATATGCTTTACGGCTGGAATCAATGTCAGACTGTGAGTTCAATGATGGTGCACGTGATTGGAGACTTGTCAGGCAAAAATTTCGGCAACCAGGTGGTGGTGGTGGTGGTGGTGGATGGTGGCTAACTGTCCTTTGCCACATCAACATCCACGTAGGATGTTGACTGTGTAAGTGATGTCTATTTGAAAGTTGAAACCCTAAGCCCCCCATTTAATTTTTTCGATCATTTTAGATTGGAAGAACCAAAATTGCTACAAATTTAATATATAAAGATCTAAAATTGTCAGTTCTTTAACTAAGGGATCAATTTTGCCGCCCTGCCCTCCCCCCATACATACAAAACTAATTTTGCAACTTTATCTTAACTAGGTCATGTGCAAGTAACATACAATTTTTCAATAAAATTAGAAAAAAATGGACTAAAATTATCAAAATTATACAGTTACAAGACTAAGTTGAAAAAATCAATTTATACAAGATAACAAAATATTATTTTCGTAAGTTACATGACTAAAATTATAATTTTTCATATAATATATATATATATATATATGTATATGTATCTTACACCAATAAAGTTTCATTTAGTTGATGAAATTAAAACCTAATCATGCTAGTATAAAAAAAAAATATTTTTATCCTACATTATAAATAAATACATCTTTACAATAATAGTAAAAAATAATATTTCCAATCACGGCCAAGTAAAACCAATAAAAAAACTAAAATTTTGACCACACCCAATTAACATTTTTCCATGGTTAACTATGGCGAGAACATTTGGCATAATTGTTTTTTAACTATTACTAATATTTCGACTCATTTACGAAAACAACAACTAGTAACCACTGATAGTCGTGACTAATTAGTAATCATATTTTTTTTTATTTTTAACCATAATTAGCACACATTAAAGTTATATTTCTTTTAGTGTGACTATAAGATAATGAGTTCAGACCCCACTCATAAATAATTGTTTTTATATTTAATAGTAGTTATTATCTACCGTAAATAGAAATTGTTGATTAATTATTAACATATATATGGATGTGGCACATTTTCGACATAATGATGTGGCAATAAGTTAATTATTGGAGGACACATATTAATTATTAAAAACAACGAATATTATCTAATTTTTTAATTGGCCAATATCCTCAATCCTTGCTTTTTTAGGGGAAAAAAGGTCAAAGTATGTGGATCACAACCGTTGATCGACTACCCTACATGTATAATAACAAGTTCATACTAAGCTGCAAACTATATATTCAGTCCAAATTTTAAGAAATATAAAAGTATTACTATAATTTTTGAAATGATATAATAATAAATACTAAGTTAGTTATTTCATTTATTACAGTAATTTATCGCGCGCAAAAAATCATATTTTCGGTTTCATATGTTAAACTTTTTTAATTTAATTTCATTTATTACGATTTTCTTATATTGTATTCTATCAGTTAAATAATTTACAAAAAATGTACGGAGATGCACATGAGACTCTTAACGGGAGTTTGAATTATTGGTCAAAAAGTACAGGTGAGAACTAAAAATAAGAAAAATTTTAACTTATGGGATGCAATGTAAATGATGTAATAAATGATGTGATCAAAATGTTATTTTTCTTTTCTCGCACTATAAAAAATTGAGTATTTGCTACACTATATACGACCACGGCCTAAAAATCATGGTAAATTAATACTATTAACTATATTAAATAAAATCAAAATAAAAACTTAAATTTTTACCACGATTAATCGATATTCGCCTTGGGTTTTAGCCATAGCCAAGATATTTGCTATGGTTTTGATCATGGCTAATGTTTTGGCTACACTTGCAGAAAAAACGGTCAATGGCCGTTTCGAAATTATGATTGATTTGTATTTACTACAATATTTTTCTTTTAACTATAGTGACTAACTGTAGCGAAAAATTATTTTTTTTTTCTAGTGTCGCTATTGTGGTCGTAAAACGTTAATTAATTAAGCACTGTCAATATAGTAAAATTTGATCAACTTAAATTCCATTACATTTCAACTATATATGAGGAATAATAGAGTTTATGTTGGTGGGGTATTATACGAAGCTTCTTCTCCATCCAATAAACTTTTAAATTATTTCAAAAAATTCAACATCTGATGCATTTTTCCACGATATTTTTTTTATATATATGCAATATAAAAAGTTATATCGAGAAACACATGCATGGTCGTGTCGAAGAATATCGGCCAAAACCTATGTGCCCATGTCTTCGAAATTAAGTCACTCATTTAAGTTTTTAAATTTCAAAATCATATATATATATATATATATATATTGCATAGTATTTTTCATATGCATATTAATGAATAGGGAGAAGTATTATTTGAGTCCGCTAAGTATGCCTAATTTTAAATTTACACCGATAACTATGTCTATTTTTGTTTAGGTCCAGTAACTTATGAAATTGTTTACTTTTAGTCCTCTGGCAGATTTTCGGATAATTTTACACCTATGCAACTTTTGAAAGGCAGTTTTAGTCCATATGCACTCATAGGGGTAAAATTGTCCGAAAATCTGCCAGAGGACTAAAAGTAAGCAATTTCGTAAGTTACTGGACCTAAACAAAAATGGACATAGTTATCGGATTAAAATTAAAATTAGGCATACTTAGCGGACTAAAATAGTACTTTTCTCTAATGAATAATTAGTTCATTTGCATTTAAATATTATTGATCCAGTGGTAAGCGAATTGATAAATTTACCTTTACGTGCAGGGTAGGGATTTCTTTGTCTTATCCGTCCTAATTATAGTTTAGTTTTATATCGACTATAATTTAATTTTATATCCATCGTGAAATATTTATTACAATTTTAATCATGATTAATTCATATTTGCTATGGTTTTAGCTGTATTAATATTTTGGCCTCACTTGCAAAAACAATGGTTGTTTGTGGTTAATTAGTATCCGCCATACTTTTTTACTTTTATTTATAGTAATCCATACTAATATATAAGAGAAGGCCTTTTTCTCTGTTGCTTTTTTTTTTTTTCTGTGTTGCTTTCTTTTTTTTCTTTCTTTCTTTTTTTTTTGAAAAATATGATATGTTGGTTTATATATATATATTTTTATTCATAATATATTGTAAAACATAAAATATTATTTATTAGTAGAATTATATCTTTGGTCCTATAGCTTTAAGTCATTAGTATTTTTATCCTACAACTTACTCTATTACACATTTAATCATATTTTTCACCAATTTAGTTCTGAAAATTTTACACCTTTTTGATGAATTTAGTCGTAAATTTACAATTTTGGTCATAGGATTAAAAATAAGATCTATTACAGTGTAAAGGGGATCAAAATTATCAACATATGACAAAAATGACCAAATGTGAAATGTTCATGACTAATTTCGTCAAAAGGACTAAATATGTACATAGAATACAGACAAAAACACCGACAACCTAAAATTACAGGACCAAAAATATAATTTTATTTTATCCATTGTATGCATGCAGGGATGACGTACTACGAAAACTAATTATTTATAATGAAAAGTTATATTTCTTCTAATAATTGAATAGACCAATCCATAAAAACAATATATATATATATATATATATGGGCTGCAATAATTTCTGCAATTGAATATAAGTGCACCTTTATCTTGTGACAATTTTCTAATATGTACATATCTTGAACCGTCAGCCCTAACGCCATACGTACTATAAGACATAAATATTTATATGATGAGAAAAATAATAATATTATTACTGATTGTTTTCTGATAATTATTGCTGCATGTCAACTCCTCCTCCAATATTTACTTCATTCAACGTACACGAGGATAATTGCATAATATATATATATATATATATACATTTATAAAAGATGCTTGACATGTCAGCAACAGTCTTAAATATCCTCTAAATTACGAAATGAATTCATTTAATGTATTAAATTACAAATATAAAAAAAGTACTAATTAATAATTAAAAAGCATTGACCAACTTATTATTCATTAATTAATTAATGGGCTCTTACGCACGAAGACAACCTCAACAAACTTGTTCATAAACAGGAATTAGTCTTAAAAGTAATTATTTACTACAGTCCTTATCTTTTATTTAGATATATTAAATATTGGTTCGGATCGAGGTCGTGGACTATAAGACAATCTCGAATAGGTGGGGTCCTCATTCTTAAGAGCTAGAGTTTAGGGGTCCACGCAAATTACGATTTTTGATCTGAAATATAAGCTTGCCTGTAATACATTCTTAATGAGATGTCTTTCAGCTAAACCCTACCAAATAATTAAGTCAGTTCATACGGAAGAAATATGAGATTTAAAAACTAAATCTCACAATCATAAATGCATACCTCGGTAATGGTGCCTCAACTATTTAATAGGAGTTCATACCACGTATACCACATGCTGACTTGAGAATTAATGATTTTTTCCTTTTTACCCACACTCTCTCAGCCAACACACATGCACACACTCAAGGTTTGAACACAATAGGGCTCTTGTACACTATAAAGAAGACGAAAGCAATATAGTGGGCATGTAACAAGAAACAGTTTCATTCCATTCTTGAAGAATTTGCAGCAGTTCACAGAGTGTAATGTTAAGCTAAAGCTTGGTCTTACCTTTACCAGAAGAGCTGCTGCCACTTACAGAAGAAGATGGAAATGGAGCTTCGGTGAAGAGGAAGAAGGAAGCCTGCGTCAGAGTTGCTATTTACAGTTGCTCGTGTTTTGTTTTTACATTTTATAGTATTAGTGGTTATGCGCTTTATAATACCCGTTAGTGCTTGTACCTTCACTTATAAAAGCGTTTCACATTTTCTTTCTAGTTAGCACTTTGTTAGTTGTTTAAATTCAAGAATTAGTTAGCCTCATTAAACTGACAGATTCTGCTGTATAAAAGAGCAAACTCTGCCTTCCATTGTGCAACTTTCTTATGAAATTTGAGCGATAACAAACTGAATTCTTCCTTCTTGAATCCCTGGCTTCCGTGCATTTTTATACTCAAACTTTTACATGGTATCAGAGCCATCATTGATGGTCTCTGATTACTTCATCCTACTTCAAAATCCTTCTTATTATCCCTATTGAATTCAAGAAAATCATGGCAGAAGAATCAGAAAACTTTAAACTTCATCCAAGCGAAAATCCAGGTTTATGCCTGGTAACAACCCCTCTAGATGGCTCCAATAGCCTTAGTGGCTAAAGTGAAATTAGGATTCATCAATGGAGAAACCACCAAACCAGTTGACAATGGAAAAGAACTCGAGCAATGGGTGAAGGCAGACTCCATGGTTACTTGTTGGATATTGAATTCAATACCCAAGGATATTGTTGAGAGTTTCATGTACACTAACACTGCAAGGAATTTATAGATTGACCTGGAAACAAGATTTGGACAAAGCAATGGTCCAATGATATATCGGTTGAAAAGAGAAGTGGCTTCAATCACACAAGGTACATTGTCTGTCCCTGCATATTTTCCAAGATTGAAGAAGATTTGGGATGAATTGGCATGTGTCACACCAAGCCCAAAATGCAGTTGTGGTGCAATAAAACAATGCAATTGTGGTATGTCGAAAGAAATTGCAGAAATAAAGGAATCTGACCAACTAATGCAGTTCCTAATGGGACTGAATGAAGTATATGATTCAAAATGAAATCAGATCTTGTTGGTGGATCCTCTTCCAAGCACTAGCAAGGCCTATTCTATGGTTATGAGAGTAGAAAGTCAGAAAGAAACTAGTCAAAGCAATACTTGTCAACCTAAGAACAAGGCAATGCAAGTTACAAAACCATATGAAAGATCAAAGGGATTTCAAAAGAAGAAGAACTACCCTGACAAGAAGTCACAAATCTGCAAAGAATGTGGCAAAAGTGAACATACAAAGGATGTGTTTTGAAATTTATGGCTTTCCTGAGTGGTACAAAACCCTCATTGAACAAAGAAAGAACAACAACAAAGCCTTAATGGCCACAGAATCTACAGAACTTGCACATAGTGCAGCAAGTTAAGGCTCTATGGCAGAAATTGTCAGAATTGAACTTTAAAAATATTTTGGAGGCTTAGAGACTGGAGCATCTAGCACTAGCTATGTAAGTGTTGAATATTTAAGTAAATGTTTCGTGCCTCCTGTTTTGAATAAATTCCGCTCCAATATATGGATTATTGACGGTGGTGCTACCACACACATGTCCAATAATCCTACATTGTTCAAGAAATTTACTGATTATAGAACTAATCATTCTATTCCTCTTGCAGATGGCACAAAACATTCTATTATCAATTCTGAAAATATGTTATTGTTTGACAAGATTGTCTTGCATGATGTTATTTGTGTTCCCAAACTAAAATTTAATCTATTATCTGTTAGCAAGTTATCAAACATTAGTTTTAAATTTTTCCCTACTCATTGTATCATGCAGGACCTGAAGACTAGAGAAGTTATTGCAGTAGGAAGCCTAATAGGGAAGTTGTACATTCTTGACCACCAATCTGTTCAACAGCATCACATAGATAGGATTCTAGCTTCCTATGCAGAATTTAGCTTAAATGTATCTAGCATTAATTCTGAAATTTGGCATAGAAGATTGGGACATATATCAAATACTGTAATGCTACACACTGGATTAATAAAACACAATAAAATTCCTACTCTTCACTGTGAAATTTGCCCACAGGCCAAGCAACAAAGGTCGCCATTCCCTGTAAGTAATTCCTGTTCTAAGGATGTTTTTGAATTAATGCATATAGACCTATGGGGACCATATAATCAACTTTTCATCTCTAGATGTTCTTATTTCCTTACTATTGTGGTTGATCTAAGTAGATGTACATGGACTTTTGTAATAAAATATAAATCCCAAACTACAAACATTCTCATTGATTTTCATAAAATAGTTTTAACTCAGTTCAATAAGAAGATAAGAACTATAAGAACTGACAATGACACTGAATTCCTAAACACATAATGTCAAGAATTCTTTAAAAAGGAAGGTATTATTCACCAAACTATATGTACTTACACACCACAACAAAACGGTATAGTAGAAAGGAAACATAAACACCTTTTACAAGTAGCTAGAGCACTTATGTTTCAATCTAATTTGCCTAAAATATTTTGGACTGATGCCATTTTAATTGCCACTTATATTATTAACAGGCTTCCTACACCTATTTTAAAAAGGAAAACACCTTATGAAGTGTTATATAAAAGGCCTGCCAACTATAGTCATCTTAGGACTTTTGGATGTTTATGCTTTGCTACAAACACTTTTCCTAATAAATCAAAGTTTGATCCTAGAGCATCCAAATGTGTTTTGTTAGGATATGTCAATAATCAAAGGGGCTACAAACTCTATGGCTTGAATAAAGGAGAAGTACTAATATCTAGAGATGTCACCTTTCAGGAGCATACCTTCCCATATATAGGGCAACAAACTGATCCCTTGACATGCTCAAGACCTGCCTTAGGATTTGAAATAGACCAAATAAATAGTGATGAGGAAATACCTGAGGATGAGCATAATGCAGATAGTCTACATTAAAACCAAAATCTTAACACTGAACCTGAACAAAACATCCAGGTTAGAAGATCTTCTAGAAGGCCTATCAGGTTTCAAGATTTCATTTGTTCACAATCTGCACAAACAGACATATTATCAGTTGTTTACATTCAAGAAATGCATAGTTGTTTTCTTACTGCTACCTCTCATGAGCAGGAACCTAGATCATATAGTCAAGCCATCAAAAGAAAGGAATGGAAGGATGCTATGAATACTGAATTAGATGCACTAGAAAGAAATGAGACCTGGGACATTGTAAAACTTTCAGAAAATAAAAGAACAATAGGTTGCAAGTGGGTTTATAAACTCAAACTTAACTCTGATGGTACTATTGAAAGATAAAAAGCAAAATTAGTAGCCAAAGGCTACAATCAAATACCAGGAATTGACTTCATTGATAGCTTTTCACTTGTAGCCAAAACAGTTACAGTTAAAATTCTATTAGTTGTAGCAACAAAGCTCAATTGGCATGTCCATCAAATAGATATTAATAATGCTTTCTTACATGGTTTTATAGATGAGGAATTATACATGCAGGCACCAGAAGGGTATAACATTCCAGAAAGACATGTGTGCAAACTTAAGAAGTCTGTGTATGGTATAAAACAAGCTTCAAGGCAATGGAACCATGAGTTCACTTCAGAGTTAGAAGCTTATGGTTTTGTTCAATCTAAGTATGATTATTGCTTGTTTACTAAAACCACTTCAGCTGGTCTTTTTTTGTCTACTTGTATATGTGGATGATGTATTAGTCACAGAGCCCTTAAAAGATGAAATTACAGAAATTAAAGGATATCTTCACAGGGCTTTTACAATTAGAGACTTGTGAACAGCCAGATACTTCCTACGTCTTGAAATCTCAAAATCTAAAACAGGTATGTCCATTACACAAACCAAATACATCACTGACGTCATAAACGATGCAGGAATGGAACATGCAAAGGCAGCAGCCACACTATTACCTTGTGGAATCAAACTCAGTCAATATGAGCAGGAACAACTTGAAAAATCCAGAAGATTACTGGGGAGGTTACTGTATTTGGGGTTTAGCAGACCTGATATATGTTTTGCTAAACCCAACAATTAAGTCAATTCATGCAACATCCAAGCAAACAACACTGGAATGTTGCAGTTCACCTTGTCAAATATTTAAAAGGGACAATGCACAGAGGATTATATTTCCCAGCAAATGAGAACTTTGAGCTAAAATTCTACTGTGATGCTGATTGGGCTGGATGTAAAGATACAAGAAGATCTTTGACTAGTTTCTACATATATTTGGGAGGACGATTGATTTCTTGGAAAACCAAGAAACAGACAACAGTGTCTAGATCAACTACAGAGGCTGAATACAGGAGTATGGCCTCTGCAACTTGTGAATTAATTTGGATATATAATATCCTTGGTGAATTTCAGGTCAAGATTCCAATTCCCACTCCCTTCCTATGTGACAATCAATATGCACCATATATCAGCAAATCCTGTTTTTCATGAAAGAACAAAACATTGGGAGATTGATTGTCATATAGTTCGAGACAAATACAAGGAAGGATTTCTAGCACCTACACATGTGACATCAAAAGGTCAATTTGTAGATATCTTCACAAAATCACTTCCAGGACCAAGCTTCACTACACTTGTTTCCAAGTTAGGACTCATCAATGTATTGACAAGTACAACTTGAGGAGGGGATGTAAAATTGAGCTAAAGCTTGGTCTTACCTTTACTAGAAGAGCTGCTGCCACTTACAGAAGAAGATGGAAATGGAGCTTCAGTGAAGAGGAAGAAGAAAGCCTGCGTCAGAGTTGCTATTTATAGTTGCTCGTGTTTTGTTTTACGTTTTATAGTATTAGTGGTTATGCGCTTTATAATACTCGTTAGTGCTTGTATCTTCACTTATAAAAGCGCTTTCACGTTTTTTTTCTAGTTAACACTTTGTTAGTTGTTTAAATTCAAGAATTGGTTAGCCTCATTAAACTGACGGATTCTGCTGTATAAAAAAGCAGACTCTGCCTTCCACTGTGTAACTTTCTTCTGAAATTTGAGCAATAACAAACTGAATTCTTCCTTCTTGAATCCATGGCTTCCGTGCATTTTCATACTCAAACTTTTACACAGGGACCCCTTTTTCGTTGGGGAAGAAACAGGCCTTCAGTATATCTATATATATATATATATAGCCTGTAACTAATTAACATGTCACCAATTACTAAAATTGCTATCACGACTACAATAAGAGACGCACGCTTAAAGACTCTAAGTTGCATTTCCTAACTCGCACTTTATACTAACAAAAACATATTTCTCTTTTGCTGCGATGATGAACGCGTGTAAGGAAAAACGCAACTTCTACTCTTTTTTCATGCGAGCTGGAAAATTTCTGCAATTCCTTCTTCACTGAAGCTGCTTATTTTGAGCTGACTTTGTTCCCTGATTTATGCGATTCTTTATATCCCCTCCTCAAGTTAAAGCTCTTACAACGTTGATGAGATTCAACTTGGAGAGAAGGTTCATAAATCTTGGACCTGGCAATACCTTAGTGAATATATCTGGCGGTTGCTCATGAGAGGCTATATGCTTGGGTGCAATGAATCCTGCTTTATATTTGTCTCTGACCAAGTGACAATCTATCTCCAAGTGCTTTGTTCTTTCATGAAAAATTGGGTGGATTGTAATTTATAAGGCCGTTTGGTTGTCACAATAAAAGGGATTGGAGTTGGTACCTTGATTTGAAGGTCATCAAGCAGATTTTACAGCCAAATGATTTCACAAGTAGTTGTTACCATGCTCCTTTACTCAGCCTCTACTGTAGACCGTGAAACTGTTGTCTGCTTCTTAGTTTTCCATGAGATCAAACTTTTTCCCAAAAATATACAGTAGCCTGTTATAGATCTTCTTATATCTTTGCATGTAGTCCAATCTGCCTCACAATATGCAGACATATTGAAATCTTCTTTAGCTGTGAAGTGCAGTCCTCTGTTTAGTGTTCCTTTAAGGTATCTAACCAACTGTAGTGCTGCCTCCCAATTTTTCTTCTAAGGATGTTGCATGAATTGGCTTAATTGTTGTGTTACGTGGCATATGTCAGGCCTTGTAAATCCAATATATAAAAGCATGCCCAATAATCTTCTATAAGATTTAGGTTTGTCAAAATGTTCCTTCTCTTGTGAAGTAAGCTTTATCCCAACAGGTAAAGGGGTAGTAGTGGCTTTGCCTTGTTCCAAACATGTGTCTGCAATTATGTCTTTGATATATTTGCTTTGGATTATAGTAAGACCTGCATCACATCTAGCAATTTCCAAGCCAAGAAAAATTCTTGTTGGATCAAGATCCTTATAGTGAAAAGGTTATGTACATAACTTTTAATTTCTATGATTGTATCTTCACATGGCCCTGCAAGTAGAACATCATCTACATACACAAGTAAATAATAAAAACCAGATGCATCAACTTTAGTAAACAAGCAGTGATCAAACTTTGACTGTATAAAGCCATATTTTTCCAATTGTGTTGTAAATTTTTTATTCCATTATCTAGATGCTTGTTTTAAACCATATAATGACCTCTTTAGCTTACATACATGACCTTTAGGCACATCATAACCTTGAGGGGCTTGCATATATATTTTCTTGATCTAGATATCCATGTAAGAATGCTTTATTTATATCTAATTGATGTAGAAACCAGTTTTATTTGGCTGATATAGCTAATAAAGTTCTAACAGTAACAGCTTTAGCCACAGGTGAAAAGCTATCTACATAGTCTATGTCTTCTATTTGGTTGTACTCCTTTGCAAGAAACCTAGCTTTATACCTATCTATGGTGTCATCTGATCTAAGCTTAAGTTTAAAAATCCAGTTACAACCTATTGCTTTCTTGTCTTATGGGAGTTATGTGATTTCCCATGTTTGATTAGTTTCTAAGGCCTGTAATTCATTTAACATTGCCTCTTTCCATTCCTTTGTTTTTATGGTTTGATCAAATGTCTTTGGTTCCTGAGGCAATGATCCAGCCGCCAACATATAAGAATGCATAGAAGGTGAATGTGTTACAACAAGTATATCTGAATTTTCTAAAGTGTTGGAGCATATGTAATCTTGGAATCTAATAGGTTTTGAAATGTTTCTAGTAGATCTTCTTAAGCTCTCATCTTGTCTTGCTTGAATTTCTTGATTTTCATTTTCATGTAAGTCTTCGATAGTTTCTATGTTAATCTGATTTGTTTCCATGATCTGTTCAGGGCTGTTAGGTCTGTCTAAGTCAATTTCAGACATCATTTGTGGCAAGGTACATGAGATAGTCACCCCCCCCCCCCAAATCCCATCTTCATGTGCACTTACTAACGGCCACGTGACTTTTCCCTTCAATTTGTAATGAAAAATTCACGTGGGACTAATATTGAGAATTTTTTTTAATATATTTAATGCAATATGATAAAAGTGTAACATATAGGACAAAATTGAAAATGAGCTTATTATACAAAAATAGGATTTTCCCCTTCTCCATTGTTTTTCTCAAAAGTTTTCATATTATAATAGATTCACAATTACAGTTTATTTTTTCTTTCTCACATCACTCCATATTTATTTTTTCTCATGATTTTTTGTCTTTTTCATCTCCTTACACTAAGATTTTATAATTTTTTTCTTCTCATCTCACACTACTATTTTTTTTGTGGGGACAACATACAGCGACGACCAATAAAAGTGAAACCCCAACATGTTAACTACTACTATTTAAATCACAATAATTACTATTTTCATTGAATTACATTGTCCACCTTACACAACAAAAAAAAAAAAAAAATGGTTGCCAGCTTTTTTCCTTTGTAAATTTATCTATACTATTATCAAAAAAAAATCTTATTGTCGTATTAATTTTGAAAAATCCAATTTTTATTTATTTCAATACATTCAATAAAATTTAATCATAACAGTAATTTTGATATTTTTTTAGAATTTTTTTCTCTCTCACCTCTTTCCACATTCCCCCCTCCCTTCTAATAGACTTTTGTCTTTTTATATTTCTTTTTTTCTCCTGCACTCATACCCCATGTTTATTTCTTTTCACGAATTTTTTTTTCTCTTTATTTCACACCATAATTCTTTTTTAATATGTTCGTGAGTATCGCGTGCGATAGTACTAAAAAAAACACTCAACAAAGATCTTTAGATCAAATGGTACAAAGAAACATCTTGTATTGATTTGTGGACATGTTTATACAGCTGAAACTGAAGTTGTGTGCATGGGCTGAGTAGGCCCAGAGCCCATTTGTTTAGCCCATAGAGTTGGGAGCAGAGAAACCAAGTTCTAGTTCTTGGACTTGGAGATGGGCTAAAGCTTTATAGTTGAACTCAAGAGCTTGTTGAATCATACTTCTTTTAAATTGTTGTAAAAAGTAAATTACATTAACACCCTTCAAAATTAATTCTAATTACATAAATATTTTCTATCCTTTGTAAAATTAAAATTATATTTATTGAGGTTGTAATTGTAATTATAAATATATTTTCTATTTAATGATAAAATTTTACATAAATACCCCTTATAAACGTACTTGTAATTTTACAAAGGATACGAAATGTTCAAATAATTTACCCTTAAAATTTATTGAAATACCGCTCCTCTTTATCTATAAATGAAATAGTGTAGTATGTTCATTTGATCATATGATTGGCAGAAATATGGCTCTTTATTTTGATTGATTATCATCGTTAAAAATAAAAAAAAATCATTAAGGATGTTAATTAAAACATACGGAAACCCTTTCTATAACAAACGTGTCTTGCCTCTCGGCCAATTGCTCTCTACCTTCTTCGCCGTCGTGGCTGTAGTCTCCGACGACCGTTGCCTAATTCTCTGTGGTCGCCTTTCCGCTTTCACCACCGGCACCATCGCTAAATGCACTATAATTTTTGACAATTCAGTGCGACAAAATTAAAATTCTTGTCACTTAAAACATAGGGAAAAATGCAAGCAATCCCCTTGTGATATCGCAAATGAGCAAATTATTTCTTATGAAAAAACAAATAGTGATTTACCTCCTTATATTTTTTAAAATACAACAATTTACATCCCTATATTTTTTAAAATGGAGCAATTTACCTCCCTGTATAAGGAGGTAAATTGCTTTATTTTAAAAAGTACAAGGGGCTAAATTGCTATATTTTTTTCATATGGGGATAACATGCTCATTTTCAATATCGCACGGGCTAAATTGTTATTCACCCCTTAAAGCATATAATTAGTGATATTATTAAAAATTTTATTTAATTCTCGTTCCAATACTATTTTTATTTTTGTTTTTATTTTGGGTAATATTCAATTACCCAAAAACAAGAAAAATTAACAGTAATATATATATGCTTTACTTAATTAATTCTTGGCAATAATTTGTAAATACTTTTCGAAAAGGGTGAAATGTCAATGCTCTATGATTATGGTCCGGTAGCTTAAATAGTTCTAAAATAGGTATTATTAAGCCCTCTTTTCCTGCCTTATAATGCACGTTTGCTTCTATTTCTAATAATGCTCTTCCCTTCTACTTTCTCCTTTCTTTCTTTTTCTTGGTTTTTTGCTAGTAACAATTAGAATATGGGAATAATTATGTTTACGCCACAGTAGTTTATATAATTACAAAAACTGCTCTTAACAGCCAAAGCACATGAGTAGTTTATGCAACATATTAACAATTTTGGAGTGTATACGTAATTTTTCAAAATAAAATGAATGATTTGTGTAGTTCATGTTGACGTTTCTGAAGGATATATGTATAAAGTTTTGAAATATAGTGGTGATTTGTATAAATAGAGCATAAATTAAGGGTGGGAATGTGATTATTCCTAAAGTTAATGATTCTCATGTATGTGGGCATTTATATTTTTATAGTATTGTTCGTGTACTCGTTGTCATATCTGGATTTCGATGTATTCTTTTAATTTATAATTTATTTTGTCAAATTGGATTATTTGGTGCATAATTGGATTTGTTATTGATTGGATATTTCAGCTTATATTTATGAATTTTAACTCCATAAATAATAACATTAAGTCTCAATCAGGTTCGATTTAAATAGTAAAATTGAGATTTCATAAATACGAGGATCATGAATTCAGATCTCATCAATGTGTCGGTCTTAATTTTACTTACTCTAGTGATAGTTATTTATGATTAATTATAAATTAATATTAAATAATGATAATTGACCTATTATTTTTATGAATGTTAGTAATTAAAATTAATAATGTAATTTAAAAATAATAAATTCGAACAAAAATTCCTATAAATTTATTGTGTACAACCATGCAATTAACCAAATCCAAAAAAAAAAACATGCAATTGCTTAAATTGTTCATGAATGTCAATAGTTGATCAAATCACAAAATGTCCACAACCTAATTAGTATATAGATGGAGAGGTGAAATGCATTTAAGACTCACAGGGTTAGGTCTCTATCTATAGGGAAGGAAAGGACGCAGCTCCGTCCTACGAGTTATCGTGCCTACGGTAAACATTAAGTAGTCAAGTGTCTAAGAAACGAGATTTCAATCGTCAATGAGACCTAGCTTAATTAGTGAAGTTGAGGTCCGTGATCTTAGAGATCGTGGGTTTAAATTTCACCAATGTATGGGATGTTGTTCTACTTCATAGTAAGTGTTGTCTTTATATTGCAATAGTAGGTATTGGTTAGATATAATTTATCTGATGTTGTTGACCAGAGTATATTGATGTAATTGTCTTTGTTAGATACAGATATTCGACACTAATGATTGTAATCGATTAATTTTAAATAATAATAATTCATGACTTTCACCTCAAAAATGAAAATGAGGTCCCGGTACCTTCTCCGTGAGCTACGACTTCATTTCTCTAATTTGAGTGGTTCGACTGAGTAGCCGAGCGCCTGCTGAAAATGTGAGACGTCAGAAAGCGCTCTTCCTTAATAATAAATTATAGATATATATTTATGTCAGTAGATAAAAGAAGAAAAGGATTCTGTGTCTTAAAAAAATACTAGTTGTGGAAGTACATTCGAGACTTGCATATTCTATTTTTATTATATTTATTTAATTTAACAAAAGGAAAGAAAAAACAAAATAAATAACTGTTCGGAAATGCGAAACTTCGAAATACATCAATAAAATTTTATTGATAGTTTTTGTGATAGAAATAAAAATATTTAAGGGCATTTTAGTCCATACATATTTTGCCAACCAAAGTAGTCACCCCTAAGGGTCTTTCCCTTAATGAGTCGCATACATAGATTACACCACATATAGTTAAATGGATTATTTATATTTTACCCCATGTAAAAATATTAATAGACGCAAAACCCTCTGAACAAGAAAAGGAAAAAGTGGACGTGGCTCCCAGAACTTCTGAACAAAAATAAGCTCATTATTTCCCTGCAGCAAAGGGTAGCATTGTCATTTCTTCGAAACTTCAGAGGTCGTTATGAGTATTTTCACAAGAGGGCTCACGGCTCGTTGCATTTGACCCCATACTTAAATGGTGATAAAAAATATATATAAATTGTTAATACTACATACTTACTGGTGAATATCTCGTCATGCACATATGCAATTCTATTTTCTTTTTCATGACTAAAAGTTAACTCGTTGATATATTATCCAATTTGACCATCCCAGCATCGCCAACATACTAACAAATCAAGTCTAATTTTTATTGAATCAAGTCTTATAGGCCGACCATCCACCCAACATTTACTAGAACAAAGCATTATGGACAGACCATCGTCATTCCATAATATCCTTACATAAAGAGACGAAGTCTACGGCTTCAATAAAATTCAAATTCATAATACTAAAACAAAAATTTGGACCTTGATACTGTCCGTCTGCAGTTCATATGTCCTATAAGATTGCAATAAAAGGACGAATAAGAAAGAGAGTAGAAGAACAACAACAAAATCTTAAACCATACTTAAAAAAATCAGTATAAATTATTACTACTAAAAAGCAGGCGAATGTGATATTTTTCATAATTTTTATTTTATTAATTAATTCTTGAGCCAATCAGTGTGTCGGACGCGGAGGATTAAGACAACTTGAATATATATATATATATATATATATATATATATATATATGTAATAAAAAATGATGAATCTTGTAATGTCTTGCTTGGAATTATGAAGCCCATGTTTGAACAATTTTCCTTGTCTTCTCCTGCTTTTGCTACTTGCCATATTTTATTCCCTTTTTTTCATTAAATTCAAAAAGGGACTATCCAAAGTTTGTATTATGTATAAATTATTAATCTTGTGAGGAGATATAATATACACATTACACACACCTATGATTTATTAAACTGCATGTTTTTTAAATAATTTCTTATAGATTGAAATCTCACCAGACGTGTGACTGTTTGTCTCACTTTATATTAATTTATTGTAACTAATTTCATTGTTCTTAGTATATTAATGTATTGCTCGAACAGACGACGTATTTTTTTAGTTTATTAAGATATTACACATTAATACTTGTGCAACATTAGGTGACGATTGGGGCTGATATAGTCGGTGTGCTGGAGGGAATTATAGCGATCAAATTAAATAATGTCGCGGTAAAAAAAATATTTGTAGCAATTAGATTCTTATAATTAGAGTAATCACAATGAATTTTAATTTGATCTAATTAACATTTAAATGATCAAAAAATAATTCTTACTACCAAATAAATAAATAAGGAGTCATATTTAAGTATATATGTTTGAGAATATGTGTTGATGGAGAACAACTGTGTTATGTGGAATTATGAGGGAATTTAGCACTTTTTCTAAAGTAAGACTTTTGCTCAAGAAACTAAAAACAACCCTACGCTCCCACATGACCCCACAATTCATTCAAACAATTATTCAAATTTTAGTTGTCCGAATTAAATAATTGATTTTTGTCCAATTGTGACTGTGTGCAAAAAGTGTATATATATATATATATATATATAATTGGGGTGAATAACAATTTACCCCTATGATATTGAAAATGAGCACATTACCTCTTTATGAAAAACATATAGCAATTTATCGCTCTGTATTTTTTAAAATGAAGCAATTTACATCCTTATACAGGGAGGTAAATTGCTCCGTTTTAAACAATATGTTGAGGTAAATTGATGTGTTTTAAAAAATACAAGCAGGTAAATCGCTATTTATTTTTTCATAAGGGGGTAATTTGCTCATTTATGATATTATAAGGGGGTTGCTTGTATTTTTCCCTATATAATTGTAAGATACAAAATTTATGTGATTCACAAAAATATGCTACATCCACAATCACTCGACGCTAATTTTTACTACGATTATTTTGAATAATTTATAATAAAAAGTCACATATTAGCCGTTTATAATACAGGATACTTATAAAGTATTGTAAAATTACAATTTACCTTAATAAAATTTCTTTTTTGGGATCAGTCCCTTGCAAACCCCGCCAATTCTGCGCTAACCTGGATTTGTGGTTGCTGAGATTGGATTAAATATCGGGTGAAATTTTACTTTTATTTAGTAAATAAGTCTTTTCATCATTTGAATTTTACCAAGTTTGCTGATATTAACAAAAAAAATTAAAAAAAAACCTGTACTTATACCTGATTGACTTATTATTGATTTATTCCAAAGCAAATAATTTTTTTTATGATCAAATTATTCGCATACATCTTCACATGTGAGTACATGTGAAGGTGTATATTTTCACCGTTATAAGAATAATTTAGTTCGAAAAAAATTATTTGACCTAATAATGAGTCAATCGAGGGTAAATACTAATTTTCATTCAGTTCTTTTGTTAATTTCAACAAATTCAGTAAATTTTGACTAATAGAAATTTATTTGTTAGACGGAAGCAAACCTCATGAATGTTAGATGTAATTTTGCAACCAGGACGTTTACATCTAATTACACAAAATCTTATAAGAGGATTTAGGACATGCTTGAAATGTCAAATTAAATATATATATATATATATTAATTATATATTATATATCCTAATATCTAATATATGATTTAAATTTCTATTGAGAAGTAGTCGTGCTTTATAAATTCAAACGTAAATAGCATTTTTCTTTTATTTTGAACTGAGATATCTCAATTTTGTCTATGCAACTTTAAACTATGTCATTTTTCTTTTCTTTTCTTTTTTAGGAATGGAATAAATATAAATTTCTATAATGAAAATAGAGAGATTCTGAAAAACAAAATTAAGAATCATTATCTTAATCATGTTACAAAAATGTTTAAATAGACCTAAAAAACAATCAAACTATTCAATAGTTAATTGAAAGTGATCGATAAAAGCTCGTCTGAACTCGATTTGTTAAATTTAACAAATTAAATTTAAATAAAATTTTTTGTTTGGTCAACTTTTGAGTTCGAAATATTAAATTACTCGAGTTCGACTTATGTTTGATCCCATTTGAGCTCGATCGATTATATCGATAATCAAACCAAATTCAAATACACCTCTTAAAACTCAATAATAATTTAATTAAATTTAAATAATAATATAATCGACTCGGCTCGATTAATAATATTCTTATGTATTAATTCTACATAGTTTATTTGGTTCAACCCATCTTCTTTTATAAGATTTTCTTAAATTATTTAAATCTAACATCGAACAGATAAAAATACTCTCATAATTTTGTTCGTATTATATTTTTATATTTCATATAATTGACGTCTCCCTCCTCCCAAAGCCAAAAATTTGTTTATATAATTTGATGGTTTTTCGATCGGTCATCATTACAAGACGAAGAGCTTATTATCATGACAAACACACTCTAACATTTTATAAACTCCGATATTTCGATTATTCAAAGACTTTAAGAGTTATTTTTTTAAAATAAGATTCAATATTTTTTAAAAAAAAATAATTTTTTTTTTGACGTTGTAATAGTTTATAAAATATTTTCAATAAATTTATCCAACCACCCTCTTAGCCTAAGCTTGAAAAAACCCTAATCTAGCTAGGGTTAGAGAGTCGCCTATTTCATTATTACTTGAATAATGACATTTTTTTCTTGCATATTTTAAATAATTATTCTTTATTTCTATAAACAACTCATAAATTCTTTATTAATTTTTTTTTTTTTATCATCCTCTACAATTTTGGGCTTAACTAATACTTAATTCTAGTGATGGCAACGATGCAGGTTTGGCGCGGATTAATTTGGATTCAAGACCCACCCTACTTCATAAACCCCGCCAAACCCGTCCCCTTTCGTCCGATTTAAATTTTTACTTATTTAATTAAATAATATCAATTTAAATTTAGTAATTTAACATAGTTTTTTTTTTTCTAAAATGAATTATATGATACAAAGAAATACATTCAACTAATGTTTTATTTTTTCTAATTTTTAGACTTAAATACTTTAATATAGTTTTCAATATCAAATTAATTGTATAAAACAGAGTATACATTCATCTAAGTTTTTATCTTTTTATTAAGTAATATTATTTTAAATTTAGTAATTTAACATAGATCTTAATCTAAAATGAATTATACAATACAAAAAATACAATCAAGTAATATTTTATTATTTCAATAACTAATTTAGATTTAGGTACTTTAACATAATTTTTCTTATACAATGAATTATATAATATAAACAAAACATTAATCTAATCTTTTAATTTCACAATAAGTAATATCCCATTTAAATGAACACGATTTTATCCAAAATAAATTATATAATACAAATAATACATCCAATTAATGTTTTCTATAAGTAATACTAAATATCATTGTAAAATTAGGTAATTTAATATAATTTTTTCTATCTAAAGTAAATTATATTATACAAATAACACATCCAACTATTTTATTTTTGTTATTTTATATATAGAGTTGGATACACGCAAATCTATTTAAAAGTTTACCAAAAACATCACAATTTTCTATTAATAATATATTACATATGAAAAATAATTAATAAAAAATATTAAAAAAAATAGATCGAGGCAGGTTCAAGTCGGGTCCCATACAAAATCCGTAACCTGACCAAAATTCTACCGAATCCAATATTTTATGACCCGAACCCGCCTCATTCGAAGCAGGGCCCCGAAAAATCAGGTCCAATTACCATCCCTGCTTAATTCATAGGGTTTGAATTTTAGATCATGTCTCGACCAACTTTTATGACATTACCATTTTGTAATGGGTACATTTCATAATTCAGATAGACCCAATTTGATCCCATTGTCGCATAATTCAACAAATATAATTAATTTTGAATAATTAATTTTTTAAAAAAATTAATAATTATCGTGTTTAAATTCACACTTTATATATTGATCATACAAATACAGTTTGTAGCTAAATTCTAAAACGAACCTTCTTCTTAAAGTGAATTAATAATTTAAAAAAATATATCTAATGCGCGTAGCGAGTAATTAGACGAAAAAAATATTGGGATCATAAAGAAAATATACCAAAATATGTTTTAATAAAATTTAATTTCAAAATGGTTAACGAAAAATGGGTCAAACAGTTCAAGAAAATATAAATGCAAGTCTGGTCTGCTCAATCCCAAAGTCAAACGGGCGCATAATCGCGACAAATTTAACTCGATCTAATTTTTTATATAGAAATTAAAAAAAAAAAATTTGGGGGGCTAAACTCTAAAGTAATGCAAAAAAAAAATATAAAATTAATTTATTTGCAATAGCAATAGAGAAAAAAATTACCAACCTAATTGATGGCTAAGTATGTGGTTAACAGCTGTGTCAAGACTTGAAGCCCTTTTCATACTTATGCTTAATCATCATTAATTAGGTCTTGCTGATCAAAAATTAATTAATAAATAATTAATTTTTTGTTAATGAAATTATCGCGGTATTTTGATGAGATGAGAGAAAGTGTTAAAATATCGTAATTACTCGATGTCAGTGACGCCGTCCAATTATTAACGGTGTGCTTCTAATGTGCGCTGAGAATGAGGCATCATGATTATGCTTACTGGGCGCAGGATTCAGAGGTCATTGAGCGGCGTTTTATCCCTCTTCCGAATTTGCCCCTGCCTAGAGGTCAATTTGAAGTCTAGAACCTAGGGGCATAATTGACAAACACAATATAAAGAATTTAGTGATTTGTGAAACACTGTATAATGTGTGCGAAACTTTTTGAAACTATTGGAAAATATTTATATTTTTTTAATATTTAATTATAGATAAAAATATTATATTAGATTTATAAGAAAATAAAAAAGAAAATCTTGTAAGAAAAAAAATATTAAAAGGTAGTTAATTCATCTAAACTTTTTTTTGTATCAACTTATCATTTTCAACTTTGCAAAATTTATAAATTACCATAAAAAACAACTTTGCAGTCGATTTTTTTATGTCGAAAAAAAACATAACATATAGTATACATCTCGAAGGACCAACTTGCCGTTAAATAATATGATTAGTATTATCAAAATGACATATGAATTTCTAAAAATGTTGTAACATATCTACGATTTTTTTCATAAATATTAAATGAATACATATGATCTCTATCTAAAATATTTTATAATAATAAAATTGACCTATTTAATTCTTAGTTTCATCATCGATTTTATCTTAACGTGATATATTCATATAAAGATAATTCTTCAATATTTACAAATATTTACATTTCTTATTATACGTCTTTACTATTACATACTTTTATATTATTATTGTTGTACAGTAGAGATTATGATAGTCTAATATTTCTCCAACGTACATTTTTTAAATAATAATTTAAAAGTATTATCTTGTATGTTTTTTTATTTTCAAACTCGTAGTAATTAAAATTATATGTCTTGTATGAAAGTTTGAGTTAGGCCAAACTTCTGCCCAAAAATCTAAATACTAATTTCTTCATATGGTATTCTCCATCGTCCATTCCTTGTTAATGATTCTTGCATGGTCGAACCTATGCAGCCTTAAAATTTAACACAGCTCGAGCTTTTTCTGTTAAAAAGAACAAAACAGTTTATAATAATTTAAACAATAGGAGGATGTAACTGTCGTCATTAAATTATTTCTCATGTTGTTCTATTATTAACAAATTAAAGTATCCCTTCGATAAGATTAGAACAGAATTTCGACCCGAATCAACTATATTTTTGCTATAACAAAATAATAGCAAAAATGATATCAAAAAACAAGAAAAGGAGTGCTGATCAATAAAAAAAAAAAAAAAGAAAATAAAGAATGGAGTAAGAGGGGAAGAAGCCAAGAAGAAAATACAAAGCTAAAAATAAACTATCATATCATCATATCACGATACGTCTCTCCATCTTCTCAAATGCTGTTCTTCTTCACTACCCATAATTACAATCATTAGCTTAAGCAGCAGCTCTTAATCCCACGAAACCATTACTTCCTAGTTCCTATTTTCCTGCTTCAACTTTCACAGAAGCTAAACTTATATACACAACCGCCAGATTTTACTGCATTTTTCCTCCCCACAAAAAAAAAAAAGAGGAAGAACAAATAAAAACATTCCAGAGGTGTTCTACCTCACACTTTCTGAAGTGCAGCTGTTGTAAAGAATTTATTAAAATTCTGTGTTTCTTTGTTTCTCATTCTATCCATTTCTCTTTCTCTTCTTCTTCTTCTTCTTCTTCTTCTTCTTTTACTCTCACTTTCTTGTCTGTCTCTTTCTCTTGGTTTCTTTCTGGCACCAAACCTCTCTTTGAATCCAAGTCTTCCTCATTTATGGGCTCATTTTGAACTTAAACTCTTTTGTTTGCCGGTGGATTTGCTTTCATGAGTTGTTGCTGATTTTGGTTCCAGATTTGCTGTTGAACTTGCTTTCTTTGGGTTGTTTCATGCTGTTTATTCCTTGTGCAAAGAAAGAGAGAATCTTTGGTTTCCTCTTATGGATTCTTTTTTAAGTCTTTAAATTCTGTGTTTGATGCAGAGTTTTTAACACCTCTAATTTGAGTTGGCTTTTATTCTTTTCTGTTTCTTGATAAACTCACCTCTTTAGCTCTTCCGGGTCCTTTTTCTCTTTACTTCTTTTTTTATTTAATTGTTGGTTCCTTTGAGAATGTGGCTGTGGATGGCTTCTTCAAGCTGTTGAGTGAGTGTTTGTGTGGAGAATTTTTGAAGAAAAGATGAGATCTTTTACTTCATTTCTAGTTCTTCTGCTCAGCTTAGAACTCTTGCTCGCGGACTGCGCCTCATTTCCAAAGAACGAAGGTGAGTTTTACCCTTACGGGCTTAGTCTTAGTGGATTTCACAGATCTTGATTCTTGATTGGGTTAGGCTTTGAGAATTATGTTTCGCACCCTTTACAGTAATTGATCGGTAGTTACTCAATTGATTGCAATGTGGGATATTGTTTGATTTTATCACCAAGATCTTCCATTGTAGTTGTTCATAGAAATTGTGAAGTAAATGTAAGAATGTGGGTTAGCAGAATTGTAGTTTTGAGATCTTGGTGCAGTCTTTCTTGCAGAATAACTCTTATTTCTTTATGGTTTTTTTTCCCCTCTTTTTTCTCTAGTTGAAGCTCTAACTTCCTTCAAAAGAGCTATTATTGAGGACCCGATGCTGGTTTTGTCAAATTGGAATACGGTGGACTCAGATCCTTGTGGTTGGTCTGGCATCTCTTGTTCCGTGGCTGGAGATCATGTCATAAAGCTGTAAGATCTTCTCTCATTGTTAGTTTAATAGGAAAGCAAAATCACAAACAAATTTACATGATTTTGATATACAGCATTCTTGGTGAGAATTTGGAAGTGGTAGCAAATAGAAATATGCTTTTGCCTAATCTAACTTCCCATTTATGATGCTGCTGTGGCTTGCAGTAATATTTCCGGGGTAGCTTTGAAGGGTTTTATTGCACCAGAATTACACCAACTCTCAACTTTGCGAGAACTGTAAGCTTTTGCTTTAGGCAATGTACAATAATTTTAATTTTGTATCTAGTTTTCTTTGTGAAGTAATATAGGCTGATTGTGGATATGGTTGATGGGCAGAATTTTACATGGGAATTTGTTGATTGGTGCAATACCCAAGGAAATTGGCATGCTGAAAAACCTCACGGTATTGGATTTGGGCTCAAACCGGCTAACAGGAACGATTCCTCCCGAGATTGGAAACTTAAGCAGCATTGTGAAAATGTTAGTGAAAATTGGTGTTAATGTCATAGTACATTGGTAGACTTTTGCTTGTCCACTGCTTTCCTTTTTTTTCCCCTCACTAGTTGTTAGCTTCTGATTCTACAGAAATCTTCAATCCAATGGGTTGACTGGGAAGTTGCCTCCTGAACTTGGTAACTTGAAATACCTTCAGGAACTTCGTGTAGATAGGAATAGGCTTCTGGGAACTTTACCTGGTAGTAATGGCACAGATTATCCTTCCAGTGCACATGGAATGTAAGTATGTAACTCTGGAATTATCTTGAGTAGTTTCCTTGCTAAACCTGAAATTTTCTCTCTCAGTTAGCTGGTAGTCTTCTTGTTGTTCTTTATTTCGGGGTGGGGTGATAGTGATATCTTGGCCTCGTCAATCCAAAATTATTTTTTTTTTTTTTGGGAGTACTCTTGCTACAGCACATACGAAATTTGAAAAATAACAACATTATTGGTCTCTATATTTTTCTCATGGGATTTGTTCTCTTATTTAATAAACTAATTCCAAGTGTAGGTCTTGTTTGCCTTAATTATTTGCTGGAAATCTTATGTACCTAGGGTAGGGAGTCTATGCATATTTATCTTATTCGAAAAAAAGAATCTTCAAATTGTAACTCTGAGGAATTTGTAGTTGTTCAGGTTCTTAGAACTGTGTGAGCGATGAATTTACTAGGTCAATAGACTGATACCAAACCGATAACTACTGTTCAAATTGTGGGCTTCAATTCTATATGATTGCTCCACTGAGTTTTACTTTCAAGAATACTTGGCAACTGTCTATATAAGAACTTGTTCCTAAATGTTATTTCTTCATACAATGACATTAGGTATGCTTCAAATGGCAGCCCTACGGGTTTTTGTCGATCCTCCCAACTAAAAGTAGCCGACTTTTCATACAACTTTTTGGTTGGAAGCATACCCAAGTGCTTAGGGTATCTTCCTAGGTACGTTTCATATTTTGTTCTTGCTCTCTTCTTGATGATTTCTTCTTGCCTTTACCTTTTATTTGAAACAATTCATTTTGGGTATAGGTCAAGTTTTCAGGGTAATTGCCTTCAAGACAAAGATCCCAAGCAGCGTTCTGCTGCACAATGTGGTACGTTACCCTCTTATGCCCATGGTAATTTGTCACTGGAAGCTGGAACACATAAATAATATTGCAATTTTCATCATTTCATGAAAACAATGATCAAATGCCTATACAACTGCATGTTCTTGTTCCCATTGATGTTCCCTAATATTGCATCTTAAGTATTGAACTGGAATTGATCCTCTCAGAATTTACTGTACAAATCCTTCCAAGACTGAAGCGATTTTGAATATTTGTTGGAACCATTGTAAAAATAATTCAATTTTTGCTACTGGTAAATGATGATACTTTTATATCAGGTGGTGGTGCTCCACCCGCAAAAGCCCATTCAGAAGGTAACACGAAGCACATGCCAGCTACAGACGAATCCAAGCATGAAGCTAATTCATCAAAACCAGCATGGCTCTTGGCTCTTGAGATAGCCACTGGAACTATGGTGGGTGTGTTCTTTGTCATTGCCATTTTGACTGCCACCCAGAAGTGGAAGAAAAAACCTTCCATCATTATCCCGTGGAAGAAATCGTCAAGTGCAAAGGACCACATGACAGTTTACATAGGTTAGCTGGCTTATAAAATTCTTTTAGCCTTTGTATCCAGTAACAATTACAACCTAGTCTTCCATTGCACATGTGTATATATATATATCTATATTCGATTTCTATGTTCTATAGTGCTCAACTAAGTGAAAGGCTTCTGCAGACTCTGAAGTGCTGAAGGATGTAATGAGATACAGCAGACAAGAACTTGAGGTAGCATGTGAAGATTTCAGCAACATTATAGGATCCTCTCCCGATAGCCTTGTGTACAAAGGCACCATGAAAGGTGGCCCTGAAATTGCTGTGATATCTCTTTGCATCAAGGAAGAGCAATGGAGTGGCTACCTTGAGCTTTATTTTCAGAAAGAGGTATCTTTTTCTTTCTTCATAAAATTTGCTTACTCCTTTTTAAGGATTATATGATGGTATGCATGAAATTTTTACTGCATATGGACATTCCTTAGGCATTATGTTATTCATGGTTCAGGTGGCAGATTTGGCGAGATTAAATCATGAAAATGTGGGAAAATTGCTAGGCTATTGCAGAGAAAACAGTCCATTTACAAGGATGCTGGTGTTTGAATATGCATCAAATGGAACACTCTACGAACATCTTCATTGTATGTTAAATTTCTGTTACTTTTCTCCTTCCTATCTTTCTTTAGGAACTTCATGGTGTAGTTGTAAAGCTTCAACAATCTGAAAGCAGAAGCTTTCCGGTTAACTGCAGATGGGGAAGCATGCCAATTCTCTTGGACACGGCGCATGAAAATTATCGTTGGGATTGCCCGGGGATTGACGTATCTTCACACAGAACTTGATCCACCATTTACTATATCTGAACTGAACTCCAGTTCCATTTATCTGACTGATGATTTTTCTCCCAAGGTGAGATGAAATCACCTGTCAATCATTTGAAACCAGCTCAACCGACGTTTTTTATGGTCTATGCTTTTTGGTCTTTTCTTGAGTGTAGCGAGGGAGAAATGTTGGTTGGCTTTCCTTTTCCTCACCCTTTACGTCATGTGGTTGTTTATACCTATATATATTCACATACAGAAGCATGAATTTCCAGCCCTTGAAATTGACGAAGTTCTTAGATACTTTTGATTTCTTCTACAGCTGGTTGATTTCGAGTGCTGGAAGACAGTTCTTGCCCGATCAGAGAAGAGCTCAGGCACCATAAGCAACGAAGGTGCAGTCTGCATCCTTCCAAATTCTTTGGAAGGACGTCATCTTCACATCCAGGGTAACATCTATGCGTTTGGGGTTATTTTACTTGAAATTGTTAGCGGCAGACCCCCATACTGCAAAGATAAAGGGTGCTTGGTGGACTGGGTAAGGCGTTATGAATTTTTCGAACTTTTTCCTCCAAATTTAACTGACTCTTTCCAAATATCAGTTCTAACAGAAGGGCTATTTTGAAACTTATACTTGGAAATCCGACCACCTTAGTTTATCAACTTTGTTGCAGGCCAAGGAATTCTTGGATTTGCCCGAAGTTATGTCTTATGTGGTGGATCCTGAATTGAAACATTTCAGATACGAGGATCTGAAGGTGATATGTGAGGTGGTAAGTCTATGCATCTATCCTAATACCAGCACAAGGATGTCCATGCGGGACTTGTGCTCCATGTTGGAAAGTGGTATCGACACTTCCGTATCTGCCGAGATTAAGGCGTCTTCTCTGGCTTGGGCTGAGCTCGCACTTTCGTCGTAGTGACTCGGCTGACACTGTAAATCAGAGATATACAGTAGCAATACTTTTTTTTACCTTTTCCATCGATCTGCTTGATGCCTGAGCTCTTGTAAATGTCGCGTGGCATGAAAATGTAGAATTTCTTGTTGGCAAATGTCTCAATCTTTTTTTTTTTTTTGTGTAAGCATTGCCTGACAATTTGAGGTCATGAAATAGTGATGAAGGTCTTGCTTCAATGTTGTCTCATGTTTATGTTCCTAGTTTAGCTGCATCTCTTTGGAATAGTAATATCTGACTTGTTAAAAGCAATTTCTATACTTTCATCGCTGGTTGTATTGAACTCTACTCGGGTAAGAACTACATTGACTAGTCGTCCACTAATGAAGAGTAACATCGATCACACTTTATAAGCAAAATTTCCAAATCACATTGATTTAAAGTGTTCGTAATACACAAACCCTCTGCTATAATGGAAAACAAATAAGGTAAAAAGCCTCTGCCGAGCTACACTTGAGAAAAAAAGGGATCACTCAGGATTTAGCACTCTATGCTATAAGAATTAAGCAATACGAATTCCTGGACAGAAACTTAGCAGAAGGTGAATAAACTAATTTAGTAGAATGGCATTGTTTAATGTTTAGTACGCGCAAAATGATTGTCGTTAGGATTCCGTTTTCCACTGAAAACAGCCAGTGCTTTCCTGACTGGAGGCTGGTGAGGAGCTTTCTTATCGGTGTGATGGCGGAAAATGTTATCTGGAACAAAGAAGTCATCTTCCTGGAAAACAAATCATTCAGATCATTAGGTCATGGACAGGAAAATATGGATGGTTTCCAAACGAAAAACAAAAGAATATCTCGGTGATGCAGGAAAATGAGACGATGGGGGAAATTGAAATCAACCTGCTTATTTTTTTTCTTTATTTTCGGGTACAGATACTTCTGGGGAAGCTGATCTTCACGTAAAATAGGGTTCTTGGTAACTGCATCCCTACCCCCTTGAGGTAAAGGCAGTGAGAACTGCAAAGAGAATCATGCACCATATTTAAGTCAATTTCTGGAAAAAGCAGATACTTGTATGTCAACTTCCACAATCTCACAGCAGAGACATCGACAAAGCGGCATAGGCCACATATATACAAGTATTAGGATAAAGCAAGTTACTTAAGCTAATTCAACATATTGTTAATCTAAAGGAGGCATGTGCAGTACTGGATATACATCTTTCGTCCGTGGTGTTTTCTAAGTTTAGACTGGTGCAGTTCTTTTTATAGATAAAGAATGTCAAAATGGAAGGACAGGAATTACAACATCAGCAAATCAGTTACAGAACAAAGAACCAAAAATCTTCCCGTAGTTGCTTCTCTAAATGGATTAATACCTTTGTTCCACGCACGGATATGCGAGGTCGACGCCCAGCCAACACAACACCATTTTCATTAACTGTAACAGCAACCTTACGTAGTGTGCCCCCATTCCCACATTTGGGACAGAAAATTCTGCTGGTCTCTGTAGTCACCTTAGAGCAAGCATGGCATTTCAGCACCCACCTGCACAGAGAAATGCTACCAAGTAATGAAACTACTACCCTGAGCTATGAATCATTTATAGGCTAAGAGATGTGCAAGAACATTCAGAAGCAACTGAACTATACTGCTGAAAGGTTCAAGAACAGCAAAATGAAGATGCTGCTACAAAGTTTACACCATACCTGTGAAGCTCACGAATCTGCATTCCTCCAGGAGCCAGAAGTCGTAAACCCATCTGAAGAAGCACATTTTGCATGGCAAAGTCACTAGTCACACAAGCCACACTAGATTCAGACAAGGATCTAAGTGTCCAGCTCTGTTCACTACTCATTTCATCCATATGTGATGCATCTATATCTTCATCAGTTTGGCCCATGATTTCCGTGTTCCCCAGTTCATGATCAGTGAATTCAACTTTATTTGGAGCATCATAAGCAGAATCTGTCACCTTGACACCATTGGATTCGTTTTCCTCGATAGGAACATTTAGCTCATCAATATCCTGAGAAGGCATCATAGGTCCTCCTTCCAGTTTCATCTTATCCAGAACTGCAGAGATATCTTCATTCCTATTCTTCTCGTTACTGATCTCACCACCCTCAAGTTTACCATTTGTCCCGTCTTCAAAGTTTTCATCTAACACCAGCTCCGGACATTGATCATCATCCAGGTTTTCATTTTCCACATTAGCAATTGTGCCCTCTTGATCACCTAATTCAGATGATGCCTCATTCATTTCACGTCTAGCTTTCCTCCTGAGATATCTTCTATGAGTACTTCGACTCACCGCAGGTCGCCAATCACCAGCATTATCATCAAATGCGCCTTGCGATGCATCAATACCATCAGCCACCATCTTTTTTCCCTCAATTTTTACTTCTGTCTTCTTTGGCAAGTATTTCCTGGGCTTCCTAAAAGCAAAATCACCATCCTCCTGATTCTGAATTTGCGTGCCATCTCGACTTGAACCATTATCTACACTTTGCTCATCTGTTGAATTAATACCGAAGCTCAAATCTTTGATGGGTAAAATTCTCGATTTAGGATTTGGTCTACTGTCAACTGCTTGATCCAGTGCTTCCCACTCCTCAAGATTAGGGACATTAGAACCCCAACCAGGCAAGTCCTTTTCAGGAAGCCTTTTAACATTAACTGTGTGAATAGGAGGTGGGCTCTCTCTGATATGCTGAGTCCCATGGATCTGAGCCTCCAATGTATAAGTCAAAGCAATAAGCTTGAGATCCACATCTGAAAGTGTTTGCAAGTCACCAGTAGCTTTTGCAAAGCTGATCACTGTAAAACCACATACCCGAAACTCAAATAAGACCATTTCCTTAGCTCAAAATATGTTCTTGTTCAACAACTCTAATATTACTAGTTGTACTGGATGACTTGAAAGTTGCATAAGTATAACAATATGAAAACCTAGCAGAATAGCCTACTCTTCTTTTAGACAAGCTGAAAGCTTACTCGATCCAGAATTTTTCAGCTAAGTAAAATAGCACCATGAACAAACATCAACAAATAGCTATTGCAAGTGCAAGAACACTGATATCATACCTGCACACCACAGCCTCTCAATAAGACTTAATCACTCTAAGGAGATTGTAGTTGCAAGCCCTTCAATGCCTCTATTTAATAAAACATTTAGGGAAGTAACGAGACAAGGGTACTCGGACAAAATCTTTTCTTCATGAAAAAAGAAAAGTTGCCAAGGGAAAGCACACACATAGTTTATCCTGCGGTTAACTAAGAACCTCAATTAAAATTGGGGAGAAAATAAAGACGTCCCTTATGTCTATCATCTTTGATTCCATACGGATAATAAGAATGAAACTTCAATTGATGCACACATAGTACTAGCTCATATAGTATATGAATACCGTACAAAGTCATACATGACGACATGCAATTAACATGGTATAAACCGGAAACAAGACTAACGGACATATTCTCGTAAAGCAAAATACGAAATAAGGTACAATCTACATATAGCTAATACCCAGACACAGCTCACAACACGAGATTGCGATAATTAAATCGAGAAATCAAGAAACATACCTTTGTTGAGGGCATCAGGAGAGGGCTCCAGAGTATCAACAGTGAAGGGCAGGAAGTTGAGGGAGTGTCGGGAAGCAGGATCACGAATTTCGCTGATGACCTCCGCGATAGAGACGAAGCGGTCAGCGGAATGGGCGAGCCTTTCCCCGCCCTGGATTATGGCGTTGGCGTCGACCACCGCCACCGCAATGCCCTTTGACGAGTTGCAGCTCCCGACCAGTACCCCAACATATTGGGCGTTGTTTGCGACGGCGGCAGGGAGGTCCTGGTGGGGCGGCTTGTGTTCCCTTTGCTGTTTCAGTAAGCTGCTCCAACACGGCGGAGCAGGGGGCGGGGGTTGTACCTCCATGGCGGAAGGAAGGAAGGAAGAAAGGCGAGAGTACAAAACCCTACTAGAGGTAGAACGAGTTATGTGGGAGAAATCAAACGACCGAGTTTTATTTGGCAAAGCACTTTTCTGGACTGTGTTTGGTTTTATGTTTTCGTAATTCCCAAAACAAATAAAACACGTGTTGTTTTTGTGTTTTTACACTTTATTTGTGTATATTTTTTTTTAATTTTTTATATATAATATATATAAAAATAAATTTATATATATAATATAAAAAAGACATGATTTGACAATAAACAGTGATTTTTATCTTAAAAAAATACAACATTAAACATACAATATTTATATATATACACATTTATATATAAAAAGATATGATTTGACAATGAATATTGATTTTTTTCTCCCAAATTTCAAAATCGAACGTACACCACTTATTTTAAAATATTTTAAATTACCTCAAAACACAAATCCAAACATATCATCTATTTTCAACACACACTTATTTATCTCTATTTTTCTCTCTCAATCTCTAAAATATAAAACAAAGCACTCAAACCACAAATCCAAACACTATGCCTATTTCTCTTTCCCTTTTTTCCTCTTCTTCTTTTTGTGTCAAGGTTGAGAACATATTTAATTAAAGCGTAAATCACAACGAACTCCTTTTATATTTAGTATAATCATAAATATTTTTTATTATTTAAAAAATTATTGATACTTTTGATATTTAATAAAATTATGTATTTTTTAGATAAAATTTAAAATTATTAACTTTACCTTTATTATATTTTTTAAAAAACAAAAAATAAATGTAAAAAAAGAACAAAATGGATGGAAACTTTTGAAACATTGTAAAAAAACTGTCTACTTAGTCTATAAAAATTCTTCCAAAAATTAAAATATAAGTAATATTATAAATCGTAGTACACAAGGATATTTTGATCAATTTATTATAAAAATAGATATAAATCTAATAAAGCCTAACGAATTAAATTAATTATTGGACGACTGTTAAAATTAGGGATATTAGTAATTTCTCAAACAACAAAAATTTTTTATAATTAAATCTAATTTTATAGAGGCTCATTGTAATGTATCCTTAATTAAAATCTCAACAAAATAAAAGTACCTCTAATATTTTTATTTGGTTTCTCTTTTCGTTTAAATTATAAAACGCCTAGTACTTTTATAAAAATTATCCCTAAATGTTAGAAAAAGCCTCCCCAAGTATCAAGGGTTGCTCGTGCACTCGGCACCCTTGACGCATATTCAGCCATGCAACCGCTCAACCCGACTAACCAACAGCCTTCGCCAACAGAGCAAATATCTTTTCAGATCGGTCTACTCTAACGTGCAGTGAGTAATGACCCTGTTGTTGCTCATAATCCTGGTGTTAGGCTTCGAATTCTTGAACCGAAGACTTGTGATGGTGCTCGTGACGCGAAGGAGGTCGAGAACTTTCTTTTCGACATAGAGCAATACTTCCTTGCTGCAAATGTGGAAGACGAAGCGAGGAAGGTGTCGACTACTACAATATATCTGATGGGTGATGCTAAGCTATGGAGGCGCACCAAATATGCTGAAATCCAGGCCAACCAGGTGCGAATGGATAGCTGGGTCCTTCTTTGGGAAGCAATTCGAGAGCACTTCTTCCAGGAGAACGTCGAGTATAATGCTAGGCCGACATTGTGGAAGTTGGAGCATATAGGTTCCATGCAAGATTATGTGAAAACCTTCTTGGCGCTAATGCTGGATATCCGAGACATATTGGAGAAGGTTGAGCTCTTCACTTTCATGGAGGGCCTAAAACTGTGGGTACGTCTTGAGCTACAGCGTCAACCGGTGACTGATTTGGGGTCGGCAATGGCAGAGGTCGAATGCTTGACAGATTTTAACTCGGAGAACTAGAGGGATAGGCACACGACGTCTAGCCCCATACAAAATAAGCCGGGCAGAGCAAACTCGTTCAGAAGTACCTCCAACAGAGGTGGGGGAGATCGAAAGCCCCACGCTCAGAGTAGTTTGTAAGGCAGTTCGAGCAGGAACAAGCCCTAGAAAAATAAGCAGGAAGCGCCCCAAAAAGCAATGGATGCTTCCTATGCGACGGCCTGCATAGATATCGAGACTGCTCGAAGAAATAATTGTTGAATGCGCTGGCCACCTTTAACGACAAGGCGTCGCCTATAAAGCCTGTGGAGCCACAAACATCTGCGAGCGGAGGGAATGATTCGGAAGATGACGAGGACAACTTGGGTGCCTTCTCTCAATGGTGCAACACGTTGTCCTAGGTGGTGGCAAAGAAGACTGTGCCACCCCAAGCGGGGAAAACTCCCCCTACTCTAACTGGGAGCCATCCTGGAGAAGAAGCACAACCCAAAATCTAGGAAGAAAGGGTTGATGTTCATTGATGTGAAGATTCATGTCAAGCCCATCCATGCCATGATTGATATTGGAGCTACTCACAACTACCTTACAAGCGCTGAAGTAGAGAGACTTGGGATCATGCTGGAAAAGGGAGTTGGGCGAGTCAAAGTGATTAACTTGGCCGCACAACCTATTGCTGGTGTGGCCAAATCTGTGCTGATTAAGGTTGGTCCTTTTGAGGGCAAGACCAACCTTTCTATCGTAGTGATGGACGACTTCAAACTCATCATCGGGCTTGAATTTTTGTGAGACACACGTACTGCAGTTTTGCCGCATGTTGATTCACTGATGATGCTGGGGGCCAAACCCTGTATCATCCCTACACTGACTAGGCAGACTGGAGAGAAAAACCTATCAGCCATGCAGTTTGGAAGGGGCGCAAGCAAAATGAGTCATCCTACTTGTTCACTCTTCATTTTGAGGAGATTGAGGAGGCGTTAAGGCCCATCCCTAGCGTAGTAAAGAAGTTGCTGAAAGAGTTTGAGGACGTGATGCCTCGGAAGCTACTGCCAAAGAGGCCAGTGGATCACGAAATCAAGTTGGTGCCTGGCACAAAACCTCCCGCTAGGACACCGTATAGAATGTCGCAACTTGAGCTTGTGGAGCTTAGAAAGCAATTGAAGGACATGTTGGAGAGCGGCATCATTAAGCCTGCTAAGTTGCCGAATGGGGTGCTGGTCCTATTCCAAAAGAAGGCCGACGACTCCCTACATATGTGCTGTGACTATTGGGTGTTGAACAAAATCACTGTGAAGAACAAGTATCCCATACCATTGGGGGCGGACTGCTTCAACCGTCTAAGTCAGGCAAAATACTTTACGAAGATAGACTTGAGATCGGGTTACTGGCAGGTCTGAATCAAGGAGGGCGATGAGGCGAATACGATAGTGGTCACGAGGTATGGAACTTTCGAGTTTCTTGTCATGCCTTTCAGCCTGATGAATGCTCCCACAACCTTCAGTACTCTGATGAACCAGGTACTCCACGATTTTCTTGATGAATTTGTGGTGGTATACTTGGATTTACAATGGAACCTTGGCCAAGCAAGTAGAACATCTGCCACAGGTTCTAACGAGACTCCGCGAGCACAAGCTATATATGAAGGTGTCGAAATGCTCGTTTGCTCAGGAGACTATCAGTTTCTTGGGACACATTATGGAGACAGGACGTTTCGGAAGGGTCCCAAGAAAGTTCAGGCTATCGAGGAGTCATAGCCACCAAATTCATAACTTACATTTGTTTCTCGATTTGGCGAATTGTTATCGGTATTTTGTGAAGGGCTACTCCGAGATAGCACGACCTATGACGGACTTATTGAAAAGACGAAGACTTGTAATTGGACACCCCAATGCCAAGTCGCCTTCGACAACTTGAAGAGAGCAATGGTGACAGATATTATGTTAGCCTATAGATATATCGAAACCATTCATAGAGGAGACCGATGCTTGAGATTTCACGTTAGGAGGGGTCCTAATGCAAGATAGCCACCTAGTAGCCTTTGAGAGCAAGAAGCTTAAATATGTGGAGCGGCGCTATTCAGTGCACGATAAGGAATTGCTAGCTGTAGTTCATTGCCTTAGGCTATGGCAACATTATTTGTTGGGCTCTCCTTTCGTGGTGAAGGCAAACAACACTGCAATGGGCCATTTCATGATGCAGTCGAAGTTCACTAGTAGGCTGGCACGCTGGCAGGAATTGCTGTCGGAGTTTCATTTTGTGCTGGAATACTATGCCGATTCCAACAATCATGCGACAAACGCCTTGAGCCACAGAGCTGATTTAGCAACGTTGGGGTGGGTAGCAGCGCTTTCCTCTAGTGTAATGGCCACCTCCATAAGGATCGAGCGCCCTAGTTACTACCAAAAGATCTACCAGTGCAGGGCCTGGTCCACCTCGTCGAACAGGGTAAAGCTCGAAAATTTTGGCTTGAAGATGGACTACTAATGACCAAGGAGAACCGCTTATATATGTCAAAAGGCGGGAACCTAAGGATATGACTCATTTTGGAATGCCATGACACTTCTTGGGCGAGACATCCAGGAGAAGAGTACACCTATGCGTTGGTGCAGAGGGCCTACTATTGACCACATATGTGGGATGATGTAGAGACATATGTCCACACCTGCTTAATTTGCTAGTGGGATAAGGCATACTATCAAAAGAAGGCTGTTTTGCTGCAACCACTTCCCATCCCAAAGAGACTCTAGGAGAGCGTCTCCATGTATATTTCGGGATTTCCTAAGGTGGGAGACTTAGGCTCCATCATTGTCGTGGTAGACCGATTATCAAAATGTGCCACTTTTATCGCAGCACCAAAACACATTATGGCGGAAGGGACGACTCATCTTTTCTTCAAGAATATTGTCAAATATTGGGGCATGCAAAAGGACATCGTTAGTGATCGGGATTCCCATTTCACTAGCATTTTCTAGATCGAGTTATTCAAACTCCTTGAATCCAAACTTTCTATGAATTTTAGCTATCACCCACAATTTGACGGCCAGATTGAACGCTTCAATTCCATGTTGGAGGAATACCTTCGGCACTTTGTGCACGGTACTCTGAAGGATTAGGTGATGCTCCTGGATGTCGCTTAGTTGTGTTTCAATGTCAAAAAGAACTCTTCCACCATCAAGAGCGCTTTTAAAATTGTTATTGGTCAACAACTGCTCCTCCCTCACACCCTCGACTCCCCACAAGATGTGAGATTCCCTCTCTCTCGAAGTTTTTCTCAGGAATGGTAGCAAAACGTTGACATCGTCAGAAGTTGCCTGGAGAAAGCTCAGAAGTGGATGAAAAAGTATGTAGATAAAAACCACCATTTCATCGAGTTCAATGCTGAAGACCTAGTGATGGTGAAGGTCCCAGACCCGAGATTATCGAAGTCATCAAGGGAGAGAGATCCTTGTTTTATGCAAAAGTATGTCGGCTCTTTTACCTATCATCAAGCATATTAGAATGGCAGCCTACAAAGTAGAGTTGTCTTCTTGGTGGAGGACGTCGCCCGCAATCAGCCTAGTCGCTTACAACTTGAACTAACAAAGACGAAGGAAAAGATGGCTGAAGCGATCCTGAATCATCGAGTTATAAGTACCGCAAAGCACAATCATATGGAGTACTTGGTGAAATGGAAGGGATGCAACAACTAGGAGAATACTTGGGAGCATATGACGAACCTTAAAGCGTTTCTACCTCTTGTTGAAGCTTACCATGCTTCCCATGCACCGAGGACGTCGCCATCTCAGGTGGGGGAGAATGTCAAAGGTCGCCCGTGCACTCGGCAGCCTTGGCGTACATTTGGCCATGCAACTGATCAACCCAGCCGACCAACAACCTTTGCCGATAGATGCTGGACTTTCATAATCTTAGAGTTTTAGGCATAGGTCTTTTGTCTTGTATATGTTGTACGCTTGTAATTACTTTTGTTTGCTCAACGGGACGTTATGCCTCCTGAGGTACAATGTTCAACCTTTTTTGTATCTACTGCTGTCAATAGAAAAATCTTTTTAAAACTATTATAGGGGGAATGAGTTCTTGAAGCTTGGTGTAGTGTTTTGTGCTAATGTCCCCCTCAAGGCGATCCCCTTGCGCTATCATCGTTTGTACAATGTATATTCAATTTGCTATTTAGTAAAATCCACATTCTGAATCCTGCGTTTAATTTACTGCCTTCCTACTGTTGTTGTTTTTGCAATTTGTGTTGCTATTCCTGTTTGCACATTGTCCTAGTGTCGGCGGGAGTGCTATTGTTGTGTTGTTTTTTGCAGAAGTGGTTGTTTACTGCGAACTGCTAGCCACACAATGCCCCTTTTCTCGCATTGCGGAAGGCGCCTCGTGAGACCCAGAAAGAGAAGTTGGGTTATTTATTTTATTAATTCACAATTAAAAAATAACGTAATTAATTTTTTTTCTTTTACCTAACAAAACTAAAGCAAGTCGTGGACCTAATACACGACTTGCCAATTTATTTTTTAAATTTTATATTGGAGTCGTAGATGTCATCCATGACTCCTAGCACTTTTTTTAATTGTATTTTATTATTATTTTTTATAATTATTAATAATTATAAATTTAAGTATTTTGTTAATTATAATTTATAATAAATTTAAAATTTTATTAATTAAAAAATTACAATTAATTTTTACAAATATTATTTATGGTCAATGACCCCGAACTACATTATATATGTTGTTGTTTAACATTATATTACTTATTGTCATCCTCTCACAAAATAATAAACAGAATAGGTAAACGTTATTTTCACTGTTGCAGTCACAAGCAAACGGCGAGCCCCTTCTAAAACTCCATTGATGCATTCTGACATGTTGGTTGGCAAAGTACCGCATCGCTATCCGCCATCATGAGAAGCTATCTATTTTTTCTTTTCAACCTGGTCTAAGTATGCAAATGCAGCCATTTATCTCCTCCATAGTTAAATTAAACTTCCTGATTTGATATTCAGCCAACTCTCTACGAAGATCTTTCAACTACATATTCTTGTAATGATTGTTGAAATTAGAACACACGTGATGCAAGTAATATCGATGCACCTCACAGGATGGTACAAAGTCTAACATTTCGGCTACTACTCTAACAAGATAAGAATGACGGTCAGATCTAAAGCACATCCCAAACTGCCCCCTGGTAATATGTTTGCTTAACATTTGAAGAAACCATTTTCAAGATAAATAGGATTTTTCATCAACAATTGTAAAAGCAAGAGGGAGTACATGTTGATTCCCATCCATGGCAGCTACAATGAGCATTTTATGCTTGTACTTTGTGTATAAATAAATTACACTTGTATTGATGAATTTGAGACCGAATTAGAACCCTTCAATACATAATTTGAGCACCTAGAAAACATATTTGATCACATATGCATCACTTAACTGCTGGAAGGTTTTGTGCTCTCATTCAACAATCATTCCCTCATTCCATTTTTTGAGATCTCACATGTAACTTGGCAGCTTTGAACTGAGCTCTCCCATGTGTCATAATAATTTCACGAGTCATCATTAAATTGTACCGTACCTTTTGGTATGGTATCTTGAACCCTATCTAATCCTTCACAATTTATATGACATGCTTTATTTCATGTGGGATTATATTTTACATGTCCTAATAACAAGGGAAACAATAAAACTTCTGTCTAAATTGCAATGTTCAAAAAACATATCATTAATAACACATGTGTGGTCTTTCCTGTATTTTGTTATCATCCAACACCCTATTTTTGGTTTTATTATATCTTGAAGCTCCCATCTACACACATATCTAGATAGAAAAAAAAATTTAAACAATCAATTTATGGGGTTTGCTTATACAATAACTTATATCTATGTATATATGTATGTATACATACCTGGGGTCCTATGCTTCTAAAGGATCTTCCATTTGCCTTTGGTGCTCTCAACTGCAACATACTCGCGACATACATGTTGTATGAAGTGAACTTTCACACTCCAATTAAATGAGCTTTATTTTTTAAAATCATCCCCATATCAAGCCTTCCTTCATTAGCATCATCAAATTTCACATACAGTACCTTGAAGTTGGAACATCAATAGAGTCAGCAGGTATCTCAAGGGATTGTTTGATCAAAGAATGATATAGAATGATAAAATGTTTGCTCAGTAGTTGTATCAGGCATAGCCTGGTCCATTGACGATGACATACCTTGTGCATTGGTTGCCAATGTTTCAGCTATGACATTTTGTCAACATCATTTTCGGCATCCTCGGGTGGTATTGGAACTTCAGTTAAGGCAGTCTTATCGTTGCTTTTCTATACTATGAATTATGCAATGTCAGCACCAAGGAAATGAAGCAATTGGTGGCACATTGCAGTTGGATAATATCAACTTATTATATTTGCAAACAGATCTTTTTTAAAAAAATATTTAAGTAGTAGCACAAGTTTACATCATTTTGAAAATTGGGCTTGGCCACATATCATTCCACTTTGCATAGTCTTGGTGCAAAAACGTCTGCATATGGACCAAGTCCAAACAAATAATAATTATTTGCTCTAAGTAGCACCATATGATGCAACGTTGAACTATGAGCACAGCTTCACCCAAACAGTACGAACAACTGTTTGGATCATAAGAGATATGTTGGATGGATGCAGGCTTATCAGGTATTTGTGCTAAGAACATTACGTACATTTATAAAATATTAAATGCATAATAATTTATGTGGATTAAATTAATCTGATCTCTCTTATGTGGCAATGGAGATATATTGAAATAAAATATATCACCACTGCCACTTTACCATGCCTGCCAAATCACCATTTTATTTTTATTTTATTTTATTTCTATTTCCTCCCCCTGATCGCCTCCCCCCCTTCCCACTCCCACCACTAGATCTCACCATCCCCCACCACCAACCCCTCTTCATCTCTCCAATTTGGGCGACGCAATCCAGAAACTGGGGACGACGGCATCAGTGGTGTCACCGCCGCCTTTCTCTCTTTTAATTTATTTTTTAATTAATTTAATTTAAATAATTAAAATAATGTAAAAAAGTTAATTTTTAAAAGTTTAAGAAAAAATTACAAGAAAATTAAGAAATTTGGTTTAAGTTTTTTAAATAAAAAAGTATTAAAAATTTTTATTTTAAATACATATATTGAAACTTTAGTTAAATTTTTTTTATTGTAAATAATATTATTTATTAAAAATATATTCAGACTAAACTAAATTAATCTTTATATTGTCATTTTAATTTAATATCAATTTACAAAAAATATTTTTTTTTTATATATAGATATTTAAATGATTTTATTTTTTATTATATAAATCAAGTATTTGGGAGGTGGCAGGGGTGGCGTGATTTTTTTTACCATGTCATCCTTTCCACGTAAGATGTTTTTTTAAAAAAAATCAATAACCACATCAGTAAAGTTAGTTGGACAAGTGTGAAACACCCCATTGCCGCACGTGAGGAATTCCAGCCAAATTAGGCAAATTGGACTAACATTGATAGTTTTGAAAATTATTGTCTTTAGTCTCTATTTTGGAATGATTTTGGACCAAGTCATCACCCCTAAGAAACTGGACCAAAATTATATTTTTCATTTAATCATATGAAGAATTCTAGTATATTATTGTTCTTCTTATTATTATCATCATCATCCTCATCATCAAGGTTGAATGCAGTTTATGCTATCTACGTAAACAAAAAATCAAACTCAATTACTAAAATGAGATCTTTTTTTACTAGGTTAAGACCAACCTAGCTCACTCTTAATTCGCTAATTACAGTATAATTTGGGTTGGACCGATCGATCAGGATGGGCCGACAATTTTGTTGGACATCCCTAGTTGGACCTAGTATAACAAATTATCATCAACACACTGCGACAAGATCTTAAAGAAATTCAAGATACATGGGATGCATTTACTACAGCAAAAAGGGCCGGCTTAGTGGCTCAATCCATCCTATTCCTATGTTCACTATCATTTGGGGCAGTTCAGGATTGAATTTGCAGCCCGATACCTATGAGAATTAAATTGGTTTAATTAACACATCTTTAGGGGTGGAATTTTTAGTCCTGACACAAACTAAGCAAGACCACTGATTATAAGAAAACATGAATGTCCCTGAAATGCTGATGCCAATTATATTTTATAAGGTCATTTTAGGTAATTTGATCTCTGTCCCAGATTCAATACAAGATAGTAAACGCTGTATATAGAGTGTTTATTTTGTGGGATTAATTATGCAAATGGGTAAATAACGATCTTTCAAACTCAAATCCACCTCAAGAGATGGATGGAGTAATCTAGATTCTATAGTAAAGTAGCGGCAGTCCTGATTCGGAACTTGGGTCCCATATCGCAATGTAAACAGTCTATTATCTTGTATAAAAATCTTATCCAACCTTATAAATCCAAGCAATTCTAACTCATACTTAATTCCGAATTATCCTACTCTACATCTATTCTATCCCATACACCACAAAAACAAGGAATGGGCATGGCAATGACCAACAAAATTTGAGAGCGTTTTGTTGCAAATAAGTTTGAAAATTTTCTACATTGTCAAATTATTTCCAACACTTTATTTGATCTTAATGTGCCAGTTTAATTTGATATTCAGTTGAGGTTTACCGTCCCATTATAATTGTGAATTTATAAGGTTTGATAAGTATTTGACCGTTATATTTTATATATTTATGTGACCTCTTTATAATTAGATTTATTATAATATTATGAGTTTTAATTAGGCCACTTAATATTTTATAACGGTCAAATTTTTACAACTATTTAAAGGGCCATTAGCCTTTTTCATTTGGCACATTGAGAGAGATATAGATTTTGTATAGCTTATGAGTTGAGAAATATTTTATACTCCCACAAGTATTTGTAAAGTTTTTGCAACGTGACTGTGGACTGGTTCCTAATCTCCTCGTGGTCGTGCACATGGGATGAGAGACTGCAGAGAACTAATGGGTTTTATCCTGGAGTCATGGTCAACCGTTAAAACCTGCACGTAGGGAGGCAGTTATGGCTTTAGGTCAGCGACAAGTGTCGTGACTCTGCATCGATGCAGCTTTTCTAAATCCTAAGTTTATTTCATTCATTTTCGTACTACATGTAATTGTGATACTTTATATATAATAATATATATAAAGTTATTTTGAGATATGATTATAAACACAATTCACACATTTTTTCACAACAATCTAAAGCCATGAATATGATTGTGATTTGTGTTGATTAAGTGCATGATTGTACTAACTCTTGATTTTATATTTATGCGAGGAATGTTTTGAGAAAATGTACATCAGATTTTCGGGGCAAAGAAGCAACCGAGTTACGAGAAAACTGTAAGAATTTCAATTCTTCTATTCTTGAATTCGAGGTACATTTCAAATAACAGTTTGATAAAATTAAAAGTGAAAGAATTACATGTTAAATCTATTGCATTCTTTATGTGTTTTTTATTGTTGATTGGAGAATTTAGAAGAAATGGTGATTCAAACATTGGATAATAGCATATGAAGGGATATTATATGAATTTAGCATGTGATATTGCTATTAGTTACATTACTATTGTTTTCTAATTGTAACACACTATAAATAGTTGGGGTGAATAGCAATTTATCCCCCTGTGATATTAAAAATGAGCACATTACCCCCTTATGAAAAAAATATAGCAATTTACCTCCCTATACTTTTTAAAATGAAGCAATTTACCTCCTTATATAGGGAGGTAGATTGCTTCATTTTAAAAATCATAGGGGGGTAAATTGTTGTATTTTAAAAAATATAGGGAGGTAAATCGCTATTTATTTTTTCACAAGGGGGTAATTTGCTCATTTGCGATATCACAAGGGGGTTGCTTGCATTTTTCCCTAAATAGTTGTTAATAGAGTAATTACTATATAATACAGTTCCATGTCGATCATAAGTGGTTTTATTTGAGTAATCACCAAATTAAGATTTCAATACAATTAACTATAATAATAAGAGGAAAAAAGGTGGGACATATAATAACTTTCAATATGCAAATAGTAGGAAAAAGTATTATTTAGTCCGTTAAGTATGCCTAATTTTAATTTTAATCCGATAACTATATTCATTTTTGTATAGGTCCAGTAACTTACGAAATTGCTTACTTTTAGTCCTCTGTCAGATTTTCGGACAATTTTATCCCTATGAATGCATATGGACTAAAACTACCTTTCAAAAGTTGCATAGGGGTAAAATTATCCGAAAATCTGCCAGAGGACTAAAAATAAGCAATTTCGTAAGGTACTGGATCTAAACAACAATGGACATAGTTATCATACTAAAATTAAAATTAGGCATACTTAGCGGACTAAAATAATACTTTTCCCTGCAAAGTATAATTATACAAATTGGCCAACCTTCATATTCTGTTAAAGTTTTGAAGTGATGGAAATTTTCTTGATATAAATTTTATCAATTAATTCCAGCATATATTTGCCTTGCAATACATGTTATTTAGCAAATTTAGATATTCATTATCCTGAATTTATCATCAGTGGGAGTTACATGCCAATGGCTATATTGTATATGAAATGAGATTAAAATATTTATTAATGATAATATATGAATACAATTTTGTACGGTTAATTCATACCTTATAATTGTAACAACGTGATGCTAAAATTATTTTACAAGTATGATATTTAACCTTGTGGTTTCATGTGATAAGCCATTATATGATATTTAATATTTTAATTTGTCCTTACTAGTGTTTATGTTTCCAACGGCTAATTGATTTTAAGGATCACTAGAAAATGAGATCATCATGCTAAATACATGTTAATTAAAATGAGCATAATATGTTTGAAAGTTTTAGGAAAAAGTATTATTTTAGTCCGCTAAGTATGCCTAATTTTAATTTTAGTATGATAACTATGTCCATTGTTGTTTAGGTCCAGTAACTTACGAAATTGCTTACTTTTAGTCCTCTGGCAAATTTTCGAACAATTTTACCCCTATAGTGCATATGGACTAAAACTGCCTTTCAAGAGTTGCATAGGGGAAAAATTGTCTGAAAATCAGTCAGAGGACTAAAAGTAAGCAATTTTGTAAGTTACTGGACCTAAACAAAAAATGGACATAGTTATCGAACTAAAATTAAAATTAGGCATACTTAGAGTACTAAAATAATACTTTTCCCAAAGTTTTATTTGCTTCTAGCACTAATTTTAAGACATGAATGTGCATTTATCTTTTGCAACGGTATTATTCATATTGAATTCATAAATTGGTATTCAATGCATCATTTATAATTAAAAATTTTAATTGATACCACATAAGTTACATGTGTTCTCATGCATGACATATAATTGTGATATTATTGTCACAACGTATTGTGTAACTACCATACATATAGGATATGCATTTCTTGTCCACCCACAAGGAATTTATAAAATGAGATTAGCATTTGATAAGCTTGTGTAATTTTTTATAAAATTGAATGGCTAGAAAATGCATGAGATACCCAAAGGTATTGAGCCCGTACACAATCTTATATATTATTTTTATATGAGTTCACGTATTAAATAGTAGAGTCCAAATCTCTATGCTCCACAAGTATTTACATATACAATAATTTTGGAGGTTACATTTTAATAACATTCTAATAATGCAATTATTATTGTGTTTATTTTGGGTGATTAATGATACCCATATTGTACAATTAAATTCTTGAAAATCTTATGAAGTGTGGGGGTTGAAATATGATAGAATGTGATATTGTGATAATCCTTGTGTGGCATTTATATTGTGTTTAATTAGAATTGATGGACCTAGTAAAATATGGGGATTTTAATTGATATAATCATAAATTTTGATAATAATTATTTTGAAATGTGAATGTGCAAGAGTTACATATTAAAATATTATTTTATGGAGTTCTTATTTTAATATGCAGGCCATGCGCTTGACGTGATAATGAGAAAATAGACAAAAAAAAAATGATAGAAAAAAAAAAAAAAGAGCATGTGATATAATATTTCATGTGATGGAAAAGTGCTTCGAGGGACTAGCGCAGAGGCAAGATCCTTTATTATTGAGGGGGATAGGCTAAGCCCGTAAGGAAGTCACCTTCGGGAGTAACCCAACCTTTGTGATTGGAGACCCCATGGAGAAGGTTCAATTGGTAGAAATAACCCCGCACTGCGTGACTTATATATAGCACATTATTTTAAGGAGAGAGTATTAAAAAAAAAAAAAATACAATAATCTTCTTCCCATCCCTAAGGTGAAGTGCTATAAAAAAGTGTGATGTTTGGTTGGGCTTTGACTCTTAATGAGACCAAATGCGGGATTTTCACGAGATATGGGTCACACATACCTTTGGAGGGTACACCTAAGTGAGAGTTGCCATGGGCCGTGGCTATGGGTTTGGGCTAACCCTAAAGACCTCACGAGAATCAGGATCAGAGCGTAGGGCTATTAACGCGCTCACCGCTATAACCATATCCTAAAGTCAATATCGTGTGTGTGGTAATTAAAGTTTGGGTTAAGAGGCATAATCCAAGGCAAAGTCCATTATTGCTCCTTCAAATGAATTTCCCAACACTAAGTGTATGTTCAGGCCAAAAGGCACATGCACCGATTGCACGGTATAAGTTGCCAACTATTTTATTTCATATTTAATTTCGAAAATTTTAAACCTTGTGGGGGATTGTTGGAAATAAGGTTTAAAATTTTCTATATTGTCAAATTATTTCCAACACTTTATTTGATCTTAATGTGCCAGTTTAATTTGATATTCAGTTGAGGTTTATCGTCCCATTATTATGATGATTTAATTGTGAATTTATAAGGTTTAATAAGTATTTGACCATTATATTTTATATATTTATGTGACCTATTTATAATTAGATTTATTATAATATTATGAGTTTTAATTAGGCCACTTAATATTTTATAACGGTCAAATTTTTACAACTATTTAAAGGGCCATTAGCCTTTTTCATTTGGCACATTGAGAGAGATATAGATTTTGTATAGCTTATGAGTTGAGAAACGTTTTATACTCCCACAAGTAATTGTAGAGTTTTTGCAACGTGACTGTGGGCTGGTTCCTAATCTCCTCGTGGTCATGCACATGGGATGAAAGACTGCTGAGAGCTAATGGGGTTTTATCCTGGAGTCATAGTCAACCATTAAAACCTGCACGTAGGGAGGCAATTATGGCTTTAGGTTAGCGACAAGTGTCTTGACTCTCCATCGGTGCAGTTTTTCTAATTTCTAAGGTTATTTCATTTATTTCCGTACTACATGTAATTGTGATACTTTATATATAATAATATATATAAAGTTATTTTGAGATATGATTATAAACACAATTCACACCATTTTCCACAACACGTTTGAAAATAAAAAATACTTGAAATTGTAATTTTGCAAAAAAAACATAGTATTTGCAATTTAACTAATAAGTTGTGAAAACTTGTAGGAAGAAGTTTGTAATTTTTTATTTAAAATTCAAGCAGCTCAAATGTATAAATTATAAATCAAAGACACTTTTTATTTATTTATTTTCAACACTCTTGTTGTGACAAACTATTGCAAACGCCCCTGTTGTGGCAAACCATGTGATGCTGCTACCCGGAACCCACTATGGATCATGGAAATATCAAAATAAGATCAGGTATATCACTCTAATTTTTATTTTTTTAAGTGATAATTATATATATATATATATATGAATCAAAATTTAATAAATTGAATAATATATCAATTCAATCAATATATCCATATATTTATAAACAATAAACAAATTACAAAGACTCACGTAAAGTATGGAATTCAAATTAATGACTTCGAATTCATAATACCGCGGTCTTAATTAGGGGTGTAAACGAGTTAAGCTCACCAAAAGTGATCGAGCTCGAGCTTGATGAGCTCGAATCACGTTAGCTCAATCAGTTTTCATTGAGCTCGAGCTCCAAAGCTCGAATTTTCAACTAATTATATTATTATAAATAAATAATGCTTAATATTGTCATATTAATTATAAAAAAAATATTAAACATATGGTACAATATTTTTAATTTATTATTATAAATATAAACTATATTAATTAGTTAAATGTAATACAATAAGTAAAAATATAGAAAATATATATACATCAAATTATTAAAATATTGACACATAATTTTGTATAGTTATTAATATTAATAAAAAAAATAAACATAAGTTATTTTTTAAAAATGGTTGATCTCATTCATTTAAAAAAAAAAGAAAATCAATGACGAATTTTTTAAACCAAAATACAAAAATTGTGATTGATCTAATTATATATATAAATAATAAAATAACAATAAAGATAATTAAAATTGTTCAGCCATCATCATTATTGTTATTATTGTTGTTGTTGTTGTTATTATTATTATAATCTTTAGATTAATTCATGAGGATAACCAAATTTTGACGAGTTTATAAGTAATAAAATAAGTTGCATGTTTCTTGATATAAATATATACTCATAAAATAGATATAAAAAATTATAAATTAATTATTAGGACTTGTTAATTTAAAAAAAGTATAAGAGAGTACAAATGAATATTGAAATCTAACATAAAATTTTGTATGCTCATATTAATTTTAATAAAAAATAATAAAACTTACTAAATTATTGATTAAACTTGTTTTGAATAGAGATAAAATATATAAATAAAAATACCATAATGTATTATTATCTAAAAAATTAAAACTATATGATATTGGCTAATAATAATAACATATGATTAAATAAAGTTGATATGTATTAAATATGGAGTTAAATATATAAAAAAACAATGAAAAAGCTCACGAGCTTATGAATAGTACATTTTGAGCTCAAGCTTGAGCTCATTAGAAGCACGAGCTCGGGTCGAGTATTAAATCGAGCTGGTTCACGAAGCTCGTGAGGGGGGAGATGAGTCATGAGCTGGCTCGACTCATCTACCACCTCTAGTCTAACCATTAAGCTAAGATATCATTGGTCACTCTAATCAATACTGGTTGCATTTACACCCATTGGTCTATTAAGACAAGCTATCGTTACTTTTTGCATAATTACAGAAATCACTAATGACAATAAAATGTATAGATAGTTTGTGTAATATTTTTTATATTTCTGAAGAATGTATGTGTAATTTTTCAAAAGACATTGATGGTTTATATAAATAGACCATATTTCAGGGGTGTAGGAGTAATTATCCCTATAAAATATTTTATATGTGTTTGAACTAAGAAGCAATTTTGGCCAATGAGAAAAGGAACAGCTATGAATGGATGAAAGTTAGCTCCAACCACATGGAAACTATGGATTAGGAGTATTAATTTCCAGGGAAAAATGCAAGTAATCCCTTTTGATATCGCAAATGAGCAAATTATTCCTTTATAAAAAAAAATAAATAGCGATTTATCTCTCTATATTTTTTAAAATACAAAAATTTATCCCCCTATGATTTTTAAAATGAAGCAATTTACCTCCATGTATAAGGAGGTAAATTGCTTCATTTTAAAAAGTACAGGGGGTAAATTGCTATATTTTTTTTTCATAAGGGGGTAATGTGTTTATTTTCAATATCACAAGTGGATAAATTGCTATTCACCCTTATCCATAATATTATTATTATTCAAAACATAATCAAGATCAGTGCAGATAGGCAAGACCGTAAGAGCTCTTTAAGCTTGTAAGTTGAAACAACTCCGCTCATTAATGGTCCGTTGGATTTTGTTTTCATTTTTATTTACAGTTTTCAGCATTTTCGATTAAATGAAAATATTTTAGGGATAATTATGCTCTCTTCTTTAAAAATTTGATATAATTATATACAAACTTATGTAGTTTAAGAAATTACATTAATAGTACCCCTGAGATTTGCTATCGTCTAACAAATAGGTCACTCCATTAACTGAAATTCATTTTGAATTTGTTTATATTAACAAAAAAAAAAAACAACAACCAAATAAAAATTAATATTTACCTTCGATTGATTTATTACTGACTTATTGATGGTCAAACAAATCTTTTGTGACTAAACTACCTTTACAACAATAAAAATATACCTTTTCACACACATTAACATGTGAAGATATATAAGGGTAATTTGGTCATAAAAAGATTTATTCGATCCACAATAAATCAATAATAACAAATATGAATGTTTATCCAATTTTTTGTTAATATCATCAAATTCGATGAATTCTGACTAACATAGTGACTTATTTGTTAGACAGAAGCAAATTTCAAGAGCATTAGATATAATTTTTCAAGCCACATGGGGTCTATATGTAATTACACCAAACCTCATGGAGGAGAGTGTTATTATCCCAATATTTTTATTGATTTTTGTGTCAGATATGAAAATATATTTGGATTGTATGCTTCCAAATCTAAGTTTACAGGTGTGATAAATGAGAATATATTTAAATTTTATTTGTTATATAGGTATTTTGTAAATGTTGATTTTGAATATATACTAAATATTATTTTTGTTTTTTAAAAAGCTAACATGACATAACAACATAATGTAATGTCCTATTAGTAACGAAAGATGTGGAAAATGACGAGGTTTAGAAGAGTGGTTTGAGAAGTGTATTTTTAACCGACATAGGCTGCAAACCTTCAGTAGAAACAAGACTCTTCAATGAAATTAGATTAGACAAACAAACTTTAAAAATACTGAAATAGCGTAAAACTGAAAACTGACTTTTAAAAATAAAGTCAAATAACCCACATACGAGTTGTGTGGATAATATTCGTGTGAAAAGCTGAGCAATTCCCATCATCACATTGAGAAGAAATAAAATGAAAAAGAAAATAAGCAAGCAACCCATGTGATATTGTAAATAAACAAATTAATTTCTTATGAGGAAAAAAATAGCAATTTACCTCTCTACATTTTTTTTTTAAAATAAACTCTTCCAAAGTGGTATCTCACTGATGGCTCGGGCCCCACATAAAGAGGCCTTCTTCGCCTTCCACCTAAGCTGCGTAGGAAAGGCCCAAACCCAATCCCATTCCCAATATCAGGGAACAGTCAAGCTTCATAGGGTCTTTCTGTCTAGGTGCAGGTAATCCGCATCTTTACAGACATATCTATTTCACCGAGCCTCTCTCCAAGACAGTGCCCAGATCGTTACGTCTTTGATATGGGTCGGAACTTACCCGACAAGGAATTTCGCTACCTTAGGAGCAATTTTCCTTCTTATATCTTTTAAAAAATAAAATAATATGCCTCTTTAAATAAAAAAGATAAATTATTATTTTTTTTATAAAAAAATAATTTACTCGTTTATAATATCACATGAACTAAAATACTATTCATCCAAATGAAAAAAAAGGGTGGCATTGCGAGTGAAGGTGAAGTTTGAGCTGAGTTGATAAACACTCTCTCTCTCTCTCTCCATCTCTTAGCTTGGAACATCAGAAAATTCAGGTGTCATATCACGTGACATGTCAGAGTTTTTGTCAGTCATCAAAGTGACGTGCTAATCCCTCCTCCTCATTTCCTTTTCCTTTTCTTGTTCCTCCACTTAATAATGTGGTGCACGTTAGGCCCTTTGTTATTACAAGTTTATTTCAATGTGTAATTTGATGATTTCACATCATCACCAACACTACGATGGTCTAGTGATTACCTCATTAATTGTGTCCCAATTTTAGAATTAAAATTACGTTTGGATGAAATTATTTGAATTTATGAATTTTAAATTTTTATTAACAATTTTTTTTAAAATATATTTGGATAATTTCAAATCATTTTATTCTAATTTCGAACTATATTTTGATGAATATGAATGAATTTCAAATTCTTTTCAAATGAAAACGTTTAAATTCCTTTCTTCAGATTCAAATCCAAATGAAATTCATACTTAACCCTTGCCCTTGGCTCGATTTTTATTTGCATACTATTTTTGGGCTCGTACTATTCATTTAAGGTCTTTATGATTTAGTATTGGCCAACGGGGCAAACTTACATTAGTGACTATATTTGAGAACAAAAAAATGTATTTATCCTACAATATTGATATATAATTAATTAATAATGTTTTTTAAAAATAAAATTCGAAAGCTTGACATCTTATGCGATGATGATGCGATGGAAACACATATACACCTATTTTTCCATTGTAGATATTCTCGGAGGTGCTTAAGAGTGATCCGACAGACTCTTAGATTTGACTGGCCTAACTGGGATTGGGCAACGAATGTTTTGTAGACAACAACAAAAGGTGAGGATTCCATCTCTACGTCCTACTGCACCCTTGTGGCTACAGTTGTCTACCACATTTGGCACAAACTACCTTCGCCGGTTTGACAGAGAGGAGCGTGATGCATCAAGCCTTGCTGCTATCATTATAGGAGACGTACGATAGAGGATTCTTAGTGCTGACTTACGCTATTCTTGGGGCGGCTCTTCACGAGCCGGCTCGATTTTGAGCTTGAATTTAGTCGAGCCAGCTCGAGCTCCTATAGTATGACATATTATGGTACTTTTATTTATACATTTAATCTTTCTACAAAAATAAATTTAATCAACAACTTAGTAAATTATAATATTTTTTGTAATTAAAATTATTATTTAATATGACATATATAAATTTTATATTATATTTTACTATATATTTGTATTAGGTTATACATTTTTAAATTGACAAGTAATTCACTTATGATTTTTTTTTTATCTATTTTTGAGTTTTATATTTATATCATGATATATACTATGCATTATGTAATCTATTTTATTATTTATAAATTTATGTCAAAATTTAGTGATTCCTATGAATTAATCTAAAAATAATGATAATGATAATAATAGTGATGGTTGAATATTTTTTTAATTATTTTAATTATTATTTATTATATATACAATGAGATCAAAAAGGTTAATCAACAATTACGATATCTTAAAATTTGGGCACCCGATTCACACCAAATTTAAATATATATAAGACCGTGTCCATTAGATCATATCATACAGTCTGATTTAAAAATCACATGGCCTGTTCTACGATACACTGACTTGAATTATTATTTTTATGTTCCGAGTACGATATCATGACATCCGTATATTCAATAAGTCTAAAACTTTACCATATATATTTTTCTGCAAGTTTGATCATATCTAACAGTCTGATTTGAATTTTAATGGTCCGATTAACCCATGTTGTTCTACAATGTAAGATGATAGTTATATCAATGTAATACTAACATTTATAAAATATATAAATTTACTACAGATTGTGAATATATATTAATCTGAACTATAAAATATTTTTATGTATTTCAATTGCATTATTTCAGATAATTGATATTTTTTTATAATTTTAAACTGTTCAGTATGATTTTTTTTGTACATTTTACTAATTATATTATATCTAAACTAATCAGTAGTTTATATTTATAATAATAAATTAAAATTTGATACTATATTTTGGTATATTTATAATATAGTTTACATTATACAATCTATTTTATTACTTATAACTTTATATAAAAAATTGGTGATTCTCATTATTTAATCTAATAATAATAATAATAATAATAATAATAATAATATAGTATGCATTATACAATCTATTTTTTACTTATAAATTTATGTAAAAATTTGGTAATTCTCATTATTTAATAAAAAAAATAAAATAGTATGCATTATACAATCTATTTTATTACTTATAGATTTATGTAAAAAAAATGATGATTTGTATAATTTAATATAATAATAATAAAAAAAAAATAATAAACAAAAAATAAAAAAAAAATAAGCTTGAGCTCGAGCTCGAGACAAAAATAGTCGAGCTCGACTCACTGCCACCCCTACTCTATTCTATTAGCTCATGTAAGTTTATCGTTTACGGCGTATCTCTGACTTGTTGAGGGGGATGCCTAGCTTTGAAATATATTGTATAGTACCTCTATACTTCGTTTGCTTAATGAAATTTATATTTAGCGGAAAAAAAAAAAAAAGAGAAAGTTCCAACTTCATAAACTTTTGTAATGTCTCTTCCATACATCATTGGTCACATATCCAGTCGCAAACGTAGAAGCCAGTGACTGTTGCAGGTAATTACAACCCAAATTCAAAATTTTCCCTTTTTCCCTCCCCCATATATCTCTCCCTCTTACCCTTTCCCTTCTCCATTCTCACTCTTCACTTCCCCCAAACACAAAACCAAAAACCTTACCCCCCCCCCCTCTCTCATACAAACACCACACACACACACACATCTGGGACAATGCGTGAAATCCTCCATATTCAGGGAGGCCAGTGCGGCAACCAGATCGGAGCCAAGTTCTGGGAAGTAGTCTGCACCGAGCACGGCATCGACTCCACCGGCCGCTACCAAGGCGACTCCGATCTCCAGCTCGAGCGCGTCAACGTCTACTATAATGAAGCCAGCTGTGGCCGATTTGTTCCCCGAGCAGTCCTCATGGACCTCGAGCCGGGGACCATGGACAGCGTACGGTCCGGGCCCTTCGGTCAGATCTTTCGCCCCGACAACTTCGTCTTCGGGCAGTCCGGGGCTGGAAATAACTGGGCTAAGGGTCATTATACGGAGGGAGCTGAGCTCATTGACTCTGTGCTTGATGTAGTTAGGAAGGAAGCTGAGAACTGCGACTGTCTCCAGGGTGAATATTACCATTTTGCCCTTCGCCTGTTCTGTGTTACTACACTTTGGCGTGCTTTCTTGGATTGATCCGTTCATGTCTATGTGGTGTTTTGCAATAATACGTGTAATTAAACTGCCAGCTTTGTTAATTTAACCTTTTATCTTAATTGTGTTTGTGCTTTCTGTCTGCTGCATTTGCTGTGACCTTTTTGGTGCTTGGGGGTCCCTGTATATAATCTCTTATGGCAGACTTAGACGCCCCTCTTTTCGAATCAGGGTTGTGTTTTTTGGGTGGTCTGGAGCATCTAGGAGAAGCTCCACTTAAAATGAATTTACATTATTTGATTTTATGAACCAAATGCTACAATAATGAATTTGCGTTAGATTGGAATTACGATGTATGTTTTAAGTTATTTGACATTTTAAAGGTTTCATGGACTCTTCTTTTACTGTATATATAATTGGTGGTATACTATCTTCCTTGTTATGTTCGTTAAGCATGCTACTTATCCCATTTTTCTTATCTCCTATGGAGTGTCATATGTATGCTTGTTTTCTGTTGATCTGTTGCCTGTGCAAGGTTTGCTTTGCTAAGCATAGTGATATATGACTAGTTACTTGAAGCTTTGTGAATTGTGATGGTTCTTTTTTCTGAATTTATTCATACCAGCTGTGATTAGCCTATAACTAATTTTGTTAAAATTACTTTGCATCTTTTATATGGATCATTGACATAATTCTTGAACTTTAGATCTCTTTGTTGGTTTCACTGATGAGATTATCTCTTGTGTTCTCCAGGATTTCAAGTATGTCACTCTTTGGGAGGTGGCACAGGATCTGGGATGGGAACCCTGCTGATATCGAAGATAAGGGAGGAATACCCTGATCGAATGATGTTGACATTCTCTGTTTTCCCATCTCCAAAGGTGTCTGACACCGTGGTGGAGCCCTACAATGCGACACTTTCAGTACACCAGCTTGTTGAGAATGCTGATGAGTGTATGGTCCTTGACAATGAGGCTCTTTATGACATCTGTTTCAGAACACTCAAGCTCACAACTCCCAGTTGTAAGTCTCAGGTTTTCTCTTTATTATATTGCTCTATGAAGTTTATGACAATCTATACTGTCACTTGAATAGTGTGCTTTTGGCATTGTTCTCTCATCTTCATAGAAATTAATAATTAAAAGGGGGGTGGGGAATGGGGGGGAGACAAAAAAGTTTATATGATTATCCTGAATAAAATGACTATTTACATATCCTGAATAAAATGACTACTTACATATTTAAAATTGTCCCAGCACTGTGACACTGTCACTTACTAATTGCAGTTGTCACTGGCATGCTTGAAATTGTATTCCTCATACGTTCTGTGGTACTGAGTTTGTGGTTTAATCTTTGCTATAATGGATTTAGTGTCCAGGACTGTTCTAAGCCGACTTTTATTTAATAAAAGACTTTTCTAATTGACAATGAGAAACTTTGATTGTTGAAGAAATTATGTGTGCTTCATTTCTATGGACATGCCATAGTTTTTCAAACTTTTGCTTCTAGGAGTGTATGTAAAACATATCCAGCACCTACTATCTGTTGCTTTACGGAGTGTTTTCTCTTTTTGCCAGTGCAGCATTTACCATTCTGTTCTCTGTCACATCCTACCAATTCTTGTGTAGATGTTAATGCTGTTCCTTTGAGAATGATGTTTTACTTGTTACTTCTAATAATTTTATTTATTTATCCTTCTTTTGCGCTTTAGTTGGAGACCTGAATCATTTGATATCGGCCACCATGAGTGGTGTCACTTGCTGCCTTCGCTTCCCTGGGCAACTCAACTCCGACCTTCGAAAGTTGGCAGTCAATCTTATACCATTTCCACGACTTCATTTCTTCATGGTTGGCTTTGCCCCACTTACTTCTCGTGGATCACAACAATATCGTGCTCTCACTGTCCCTGAACTCACCCAGCAAATGTGGGATGCTAAGAACATGATGTGCGCTGCTGATCCTCGTCATGGACGGTACCTCACCGCATCAGCTGTTTTCCGTGGAAAGATGAGCACCAAGGAGGTGGACGAGCAGATGATCAACGTCCAGAATAAGAACTCATCATACTTTGTTGAGTGGATCCCAAACAATGTGAAATCTACAGTCTGTGATATCCCACCCACTGGCCTGAAAATGGCTTCGACCTTTATTGGTAACTCGACATCAATCCAAGAGATGTTTAGAAGGGTCAGTGAGCAATTCACTGCCATGTTCCGGAGGAAGGCTTTCTTGCATTGGTACACTGGAGAGGGTATGGATGAAATGGAGTTCACAGAAGCTGAAAGCAACATGAACGATTTAGTTGCAGAGTACCAGCAGTATCAAGATGCCACTGCTGATGAGGAATATGAAGACGATGAAGAGTATCAAGAAGAGGAGGCGTGAGCGAACACTAGATCAATCTCTGCGCGACATTCAATACTTCTACATGGTGCTTGTGTGTATGTTTGGATAGTCTTTATTTTGGGATTCTTTACTTGGCCTTGATGAATCGTTAACCATCAATTCTCTTGTAGTAGTATCTACTGTAATATTTGTGAAATTTCTGGTTTTCCAACTTATTAGTCATTGTTTTGTGTTAGCACTTCCTCAGTTATGTTTTCTTTGTGACCGTGCCCAAGCTGCTAAATTGAAATTAGGGATCCTGGTGAACTCAGGCTGGAGCAAGTTCTGCTTGCTAATTGTCAATTAGAGCCTGATACTAGCATGGACCAGTTATTTGTGGAGCTGTTAATGCTGATTAATCATTTCCAGTTTCTTTCCTGGAGGTGGTTGCTTGTTAATTTAGTCGATCCAATCAGTGATTTTCCTAACATGGGCTTCACGAAGCTCCTGAGGTTAACAATAAAAGGAAGCTTGAGGCTGTACGCCTAAAGATATAGATTTCCAGTGGGAAACTGAGACTGTCGGGGCCTTGAGCAAGAACAGCATGCCTGAATGTGTACAATCCTTAAGCCGGAACACTAATCTAATTGTTAACGGACAGAAATGATAGACTCTGAAATTTCTCATCATAAATGCATAACTAATCAACAAAATCATTCAGGACAAGAACGGTAGAATTTCCTCATGAGTGTAATAGTTATGAAAAATTTGCAGAAAGGATCTTTTATTGAATTCATATACGACAACAAAACTATCAGCAGGGTATTTATACACGCAAGATGATCCGTCTTTACTCTTGGATTCAGCTAACAGACAACATAAAGAGCAGCTACTTAACCACTTTGATATTACAGCCATTTTTTGCCAGGGTGCATTCACATTTTAGAGTGCAAAGTAGTTCTTCCTATAGACTCATTTGCACTTACTCCTCGTTCAGCTTGCAGCTTCTTCAGTTTCTCTTTAACTTTGGAAAGGATTGAATGCACTTCATCAAAATATGGTTGTGTTGCATTCTTTGTATCATCAATCCATTTCAAAACTCTTTGGTGGGGACCTAATATTCTTTCACGATCCTTCTCATCTACAACCTGTATTAAAGTATAAGAAACAGAACAGGATAAAACAAAGTATTCTTCAAGAAAGTAAGAGTAGCAATTCTATCATCAGTTAACAATATAAGAGGACGTAAGGGTTTTCTTGATCAGGGATGTCGACATTAAGCACCCCATTCCGAGAAAGTAGATAGTCGGGAGTTGGATATGGTAAGAGCACCTCATAGAGATTATTGAACAGCAAGAACACCTTGTGAAGCCAACTTATCAAGGACAATGAATACCCTGCTCGACTGTCATTCCGCAATAACTTATTTCCTTGATCATATAGAAAGAATAAGCAACATATATCTTTACCTCAAGCTGCATGATCTCACACACCAAACTAAGATCCGCAATAGAAGGTTGTAAGCTTCCCAGCAAAAAGCGTCCCTTTCCCTTGAGCCAGACAGATTCAATCTTTGCAAGAGAGGCTGAAAGGAGTTTCTCGCCTTCAGCTGCCACTTCTGGGTTCAAAGGCATCCCAAGTGCAGGTGCAAGAGCGGAATTGAATACATATGTAGCTGGAAGTGGAAACAAAGGAATATGTAAAAAGCCAAAGCCCCATCAGATATACACAAGGAACATGAACCAAAATGTCATCTTTTTCTTGTGTAAAAGATTATTCAGATTTCTAGGAGTACAGAGCCTTGGGACACCAAAAAAGTTTTATCTCTGAATGATAACAACCAGAAATGCCATGTAAACAGTTAATTAACAATCTATATTAATTTTTGTTCCCTGAATGGGATAATATTATATGATTTAATATGAGTTTCATCCCGATATTTCTGCGAGCCACTTAACTAAAAGGTCTTACACCATTATTATGCATGGAAAATAACGAAAATACAGATCAACTTAGATATTACCCAATCCAAAAAAAAGTACTGATCAAATGAACACCTGCACCACGACGTAAGTTTGAGTGATGCCAATCCAACACCGAGTGAATTTTTGCTCTTTTGAAAAGGTCAGCTGGATACCTAGAAGCAAAAACAATTAGGCTGCAGAATATGAACTGTGATATAGAATTTCTGAGAGATAATAAGAATTTTTCGAGTATCTTGAATTAAAAAACATTTTATACAGAGGAGACCATTTTATTGATCCATTCACAGAAAAACAAGGACACTTTGAGTAATCGGGGTTCAGTAATTGTCTAATATCCATATCAAGAATAAAGCAGTCAGTTCAGTTAGACTAATGTATTCCATAAAACAGCACACATGTATAATCATTTCCAAACATTACTCACGGGTAGCTAACGTATTTATCGTGAATAAGGCCAAACAATACTAGCAAATTACCAGCTACGAATATTTCTATAAAATTAGCAATTGATAACACACATGAATATATATGGTCCGTTTATCACAATGACTGTATTTTATCGAGAGACATAAGAACAGAGCCTTCAAAACTGAGCCACGGAAAATATAAGTCTAAATAAACTCATATTTCAAATTTCAACTCTAGAGCTCTAGATGCCATATTATTCAGGCAGGAAACCTTCTATTGGAGACTTATAGAATAATCCAACGGAACTCACCAATGATCAGCAACTCCAGGAAAAACACAAGCCAAGTAGATCAGAATCGCATGACTGCAAAACATTCCATAAAAAAGGTGAAATAGGTTGAATACTGATATCTGGTCATGACCTCTTAAAAAGGTCGCGTGAAGAAAGCATACGTAGATGAGTTCCAAGCCATAACTACACTGTAAGGCAATGTTGCACACTTTATATACACACAATCCAGTTCAAATGATTCTAATCTAACACACACAAAGAAAACTCTGCACTCCTTATGGCAGCATAGGATCAAAATGTTTCAAATACTCTCTACTCGAGCATATTTTCAGACAAATGTCCCTAGCATGAAATTAGACAGTTAGAACTCCAATAAAATTTCATTTTCTCATGCAACATACAAATATTTATTAACCTCCCAAACAATCAAATAACCCCAGAACAAATTAAAATTGGGGTCTAGAATATGAGGATACCTCTCAAAAAGCTTAAACCTTCCATCCACTATAGCAGGCAGTTTCTTCATGGGATTGATTTCTGCACGAAATTGAAAAACCAAAAAAGGAGAAGGATTTATAAGTTGAAATTACTGCAGGTAACTGAGTAGTACAAGATAATATATACCTCGAAATTCAGGAGTTAAATGCTGGCGTTTGGAAAGATCGACTCTCACTTCTTCAAAGTCTATCCCATTCAATCTTAAAAATAACCCACATCAAATTATAATTCTTTTCCATCTGCAGATGTACTTGCAACTTGCCCAGCAACATAATTTGAAGGAAATCAAGATTTCATTTGTTAAAGAAGATGAAAAGTGAGTAGTAAGAGAAATTACTTGCAGAAAATGATAACTGCGCGCGACGGTTGGGACATTCGATCTGCATACACTTTCAGAGTCATTTTCTTCGCTCTCTCTCTATCTCTCTCTGTCTTGTTTCTACACCACGAGCATCAATGACGGGCAGAGTAAGGGCGCTAGATGGCCTTTCGCTGAGCTTGTACTTTTGGTTGTTGTCCGGCTGGAGCAGAGTGGGTAAGGTAGGGGTAATATAGTAAATGTACGCAAGTCTTCCCAGATTGGATTTCTTTGGATCAAGCCCACCTCTAATTTGAACGATTAGTCATGATTCATGGTACAAAGTGGATTAGGTGAGCTCAAATCTGCATGATTCAGTCTGAAAAGACTCAGTCCAATACCAGTCTATTATTATTTATGGCTGATCTTGGAGCAGTCCTGAGCCTCTAAGTGGGTCCCAATTGAATTCATTTTTAAACTTATGTTCAGTCCATGGATTGGCCCGAGTTGAGGCCTGGACCAGGCGAACATCAGATACGAATGTACTTGTTTTATTATTATTTTTTAAATTATATTGAGGTCTTCTTATAAATAATTATTTAAATTTATAATTTTTTTATAAAATAAATGAATAATAAATTAAATCACACAAAAATTTATGTATGGAAAAATAATACTTAAGAATATTGGGGTAGAACCAATATTTAAAAAGAAAAAAGAACCAACAGGCCCAGCCCCTGTCTAGGACCAAGTGGTCCTAGGCTATTGGGGTTGGCTGGGCTGGTCCCAAATATTGATTTCTAGGATCGATCGAAGACTAGTCTGATCCCAAGCAGACCTGGATCAAACCAGCTCAACTTTTTATTGGTTTTGGTCTTGGGTTGATTAGCCCAGCCCTGCCCACTGTGCATCTTGAGCCATGAAATGATACAATGTCAGAAACTTTATGAAAAGTTAAACTTTCTTCTATGTGATTTCAGCATCTTCACTCCCTCTTGACCCTTGAGCAACGCCCCTTCTTCCTAGCGGTTTTCCTCTTCTCCCATGGCTCATATTTTTTTTAGTTCGAATATTGTTCATGTAGTTTATTTATCTATAAAAATATAGTTTGATTTTTTGCTTCTTTCTTTCTTACATTTTGTAATACATCAACCATTTTCTCCACATTTTCAGGAGAGTTGCGAGAGTACTAGATTTCTAAGAATTATGAAGGATACCTAGGTTGCTTGATTGTCTACGATCTGCCTCAAGAAACCTCAAGTTCAATTAATTGCTTTATCTACTTTGAGGTATAGATTATTATTTATCATTGATTTGTTTAGTTGTTGAAGATGCAACCCCATACTAATTTTTAGAGTTGTAAAATTAGGCATGAATTTTTAAAATACTTATTTTACATTGCCTGTTGGGTTTGTTTGTTGTCTAGTGGGTAATTTTACGCATTAGCTTAGTTCCCGTAATTTAGATTAAAAATCTTGTATTGTATTTTCAGACTTGAAAAAAGTTTTTATTTTAATTGTTAGGTAATTAGCAATTACGCAATTTGTTACTGCTAAATTGGAAAGGTAAAAGTTGTGACTTTAATCGTTTCGTATTGCTATATTTTATACTCTTTTACATCCATATATGTATGCCCTTTATGTTAATTAAAAATATTAAAAATGTGCTGAATCCAGGATAAATGCTAGTTATGTATGAAATTTTCGACATAATTGCTTGTGTAGACAACTCAGTGGTGAATTGCTCTTGATGTTGTTCTTCTCTATAGATGAATATAGCTCAACGTGTAAAGATATTCGTGACTATCCAACTGATTATAATTGAAATAATATTTGGTTTGTACTTATTTTGCAATATTCAAGGTCGTCGCAAAAATAAATGTCTGGGGGCCAATTCCATTGGTCCATGTCGTTACAAAATGCATTATAGGATACCCGATCAGGTGAAATATCTAAGCCAAATAATTGATATTAATTATGTGAAACGTGTTATAATCTACTCATGTCTTGAAATGCATTTGGGCATCTATGTCAACTGTTAGAATGCTTTTGGTGGTCTACAAACAACCAAACACATTTCAGTAATTGAACAAGTTGCAATATTCTTGAGTTTAATTGCCCACCATAAGAAAAATTGCGTCATGAATCATGACTTTACACGTAGCGACTGCATGATAAGTAAGCATGTTAACTAAGTTTTGAAGGCTGTTCTACGCTTAAATTCGATATTGTTGGCACGACCAATTCTAGTTGGCAACGATTGCCAAGATTCACGATGGTGATGGTTTAAGGTATTATTTTTTTTTTTTACATAAAACCTATTTTAGAATTGTATTCAATTACAATCAGCACTATGTCGAGTTAACCATTAGTCATTGAATCTTAATTTATTGATTTGAATAACAGGGATGTTTGGGTGCTCTAGACGGAACATATACTGAGGTTTGTGTTCTCGACTAGGATAAGGGACGTTGTAGAAATTAAAAGTGGCAAGTTTCTGTTAATGTGCTTGATGTATATAATATGAAAGACAAATTTATATACATTTTGAGTGAGTGGGAAGGTAGTGCTGCCGATAGTCGTGTTTTGCATGAGTTATACACCGACCTATTGGTTTAAAAGTGCCAGCAGATATATCACCATCATTCACATAATTTTTGTACATTTCATATCAAATTAAATAAAATAATTTTTTATGATTTTTATTTTATTTGCTTCTTATGTTGTTTTTTAGGTAATTACTATCTTTACGATAATGGATACTGTAACGTGAAATGTTTTCTTACACTATATCAGGGCGTTAGGTATCATTTGAAGGAATGAGAATGAGGTATTGGTGGATTCCAATCTCCAGGTGAGCTGTTTAATTTGAAACACAATCTGGCCCGGAACATGATGGAGCAAACATTTGGATGGACTCGAATTCAGCGATCCATCGGGTGGCGACATTGGGGTCGTGGGTGACGATTGTGAGGATGGAGTCGCCGAAGAAGAAGAAGTCATAAGTGTTGTGGGTACCGTTGTTCAACATGTGGTCTACAACGCGGTCGTCCTTGGCGTTTGATTGTTCGCCATCCCTGCTGTTGTCTAACTCTTGGGGGTGGGGGTGAGGGTGTTATATACTGAAAAGAAGCGCAGATGATTGAAAAGAATTCCATAGGATGGAGGGAACTAGGAATGTAAGTGGGGTTGGGCCAGTTTAATTAATTCTTTTGGCCAAATTTAATTGTTGTTCGTGTTTAAAAAGTATTGTCTAAGCTTAACTCAATAACTGAGACCTAATTAGGTTGGGGTGATTTTTGCAATATTTAGTATAAAGCTAATCATCTGTATGATCATATTAATATTTTATAACAAATTATGCTATTATTACAATTATTTTATCATAATAAATGCATTTACCTATAATGCTAATTAAAAAAAAGCCCATTGTACTACCCTATCAAAGCGGAAAATCGTATTATTATTGCATACTATCTGTTCCATGATTTTGTTTGAATGGAGATGGTCAATGATCCACTAAAACTTGAACTATCCAGAACGCACTTGATAACACACTAGATCCTGGAGTGGAGTTTGTGTTACAATAGATACGACTCTTGCATGGACTTTTTGACGTGATGAATTGTCTACTAATATGTACACTGAGTGGTTACAACATTGATGAATCTTTTTATTGGATTATAATGTTGTTATGTCGTGGTAATATCATAGCCTTCAAACACTCTATTATAGTGTATTATGCTATTTTATTATGTTTCTAACAATGATTTATCCGCACAGTCACTTTGGACAATTTATTTATAAACGTATTTGAGTTTACCCTATTTTTATAAACCCAATTTATATTCTACCTGTCTTGCATGACTGAAAAACAATGTAACTAGATGTCTAAAATAATAAAGTTCTTACATTATTCTTTTCTTGCACAAATGCATCTGTACAATGTGGAACAGACTAACAATCGCCCGGATGCAGGGGCAAGTTAAAAGAGGATAACACTAGGCGAACGTGGACCCAATGTGAAGAAGAAGTCCTCGTGAATGCATCGCATACCATTATCACTATCGGTTGGAAGTCTGAAAATGAGTTCCGCTCTGGGTATTTGGCGCAGTTGGAGCCCCTAATGTGCAAGCATTTTCCAAACATAGATTTTTTGACCAAACCACACATCAACTCAAAGATACATATTTAGAAGAAATATTATGGAATCTTGTCTGACATGATCAAGAAGAGTGGTTTGGGATGGTATGATAATAGATGCATGGTAACAATTGACTCTCAAGATATTTGGGATGATTATTGCAAGGCATTTTTTTGTGGTATTGTTAGCAATGATATTATCAATTAATGTAAGGGCATATTAAAACCTAACATTCTATATTAATCTTTATAACAGATTGATCCAATTGTAAGGACAATACAGTACAAGTCATGGCCCTTTTATTTAACATGGCATGAGATTTTTGATTAAGATCGAGCTACTGACATGGTAACCATTGATGTGAATGAAACATCCAATCTTTTCGATACTATCGTAGAGAATGAAGGGTAGGACTGCTATGTCCCTACGGCTGAATGGTGCCCTGATGTTGGCTATGTTGGAAATAATAATGGTGTTGCAGGGGATGATTAGGTAAACTTTGATTCAAACATTAATACAACCATGATAAATAAAAAGAGTACTAGCTCCATGAAAAAACGTAGGCATATGCTATTGTGCAAGATGATGGTTTGGCTAATGCCATGACCACATTCTGCGAGTCTGTGAATGAACAACTTGGTGAGTTAAATAAGAAATCTCTTGTGGATTTCGATGAAGTGGAGAAACGATCAGCCGTGTATGAGGCAGTTGGAAAAGTTTTTAGAATCGACTTGGATTAGTTCACTTGTATAAATAAAAAATTATCCATTCATTTTATTTACTTATTTAGCCGCTTTATTATTTGAAATTGATGATTTATGTAAGAGATGAGATATGAACGTGTTATAGTTAAAAAATATATTCTAGTATATAATTGATCGAAGATAATTAGTTAAAATTATATTTAGCAACAATTGTTATCATGTAATAATTCATCTAGAAATTCTTATAAGATATTGAAAATAAGCAAGAATCAAATTCATTGTTGCAAGTAAATATAAATCGACCATAGAGGACATGAATGGATGGTAATAGACACTACATTATATAAGCAAACATTTACATCATTTCATAGTATTTCTAGTAAATTGGAATAAACATACTTAACATATCTTGGTTTACAGGTCCTGATGGACCTGACAAAACACAACAAACACTACTATTAACAAATTTTAAGTTTGATATTAACTCAAATAGTGGCCTAAATGATACAATACCTAATACTTGGTCCAAATATACCCGGCTAAGATAAAATACACAAACGACATGTTCAAATAACAAGTTTTTCCGTAAACCTGAATGGAATGCAAAATATTATAATATCATAAGATAATTTTCATGACAAAATATCCAAGACAGGAAACAAACACATCACATCTTGCAATAAGCCTCAAACATCCATAATGCTACCAGTCAATCCCTCATCATCACTGAGAACTGTGACGTAATTTGCCACTCGTTCCTCTAGTTGGTTCGAATATTGCTGTTAGCTCTATCCAGACTGGTTCTCCTTCAAACTAATAAGCATAAGCGAAATCAATCTCCTAAAGAATGAGAATAAAGTTAGTTATAATGTCATGCATTATATTTGCTAAGAAAAATACGACTGGAAATTAAAATGACAAATCATTATTGAAGCGGATGAAGAGCTTAACGTTGCAAATGTGTTCATAATCCTCGTCGGAGGCATGAACGACCTTCGCCTCGGAGTCCCACCAGAAGCCCGGAGTTCGGACAATGAGCTGGAAGGTAGTATATCGCAAGCGAAAACATTCTAGCCCATTCTTGATACGTTGTAGTGAAACTTTCAACCAAATCTATTATTGACAATGTCTCGAGCATACATAAGTGAGTGCATGTTTGGGGTACGGGAGACTTTCTTGTGATTACGACGAGCTTGGTAATACAAAGTTTGCATAAAAGCATAATCATGCTTTCTCGACCAACAATATGTATAGAAATACCGCCGTTGAAGACGGGGTAAGGCAGGAGGTGGTGGTGGATTTCGATTTTGCTCTTTTTTTTGGGAGGTAAGATGTAGGATTCTTTATTAGTACGGGCTTTAGAGAGAAGGTGAAAAGGAAGTTGTATAAACAAGGTAAAATGGCAGACGCATAAAGTCGTATTAATATAAGCAATTGAATTTGAGAACGCTTCGTTTCACAAAACCCTTTCAAATCTCCAATCATGTCTTATCAAGGCAGATGTGTTTGTTTAATGCTAGGATTCTGAAGGATTATTTATGCAACCACTTCCCCTGCACATGAAAACCCCTATTGATGGGCATCTACACCACAATGGCATTTTTTTTTTGCAGCATTTTTGAAAAGTGATTGGATAGAAAATATTATATTTTTGCAGCTTATCATGTTTAATTCTTGTTGATTGAATTTTTCTTCATTGGCATGATTGTTCTTGAGTAGATTTTTTGGACAAGTTGTATATACAATTACCAAGAAAGTGCATTTCTTTTTCTAAAAAAAAGAAAGAGTAAAGTTGTGTACCCAATTACTTTATAAAAATAGTAAAAATGCGACACCCCCACCATAGGCACATTCAATTCATACAAACCCGTATTTATCCCGCTAAGATAACTGATATAATTAATATTTTATATACACCTAAAGCAATTAAATACTTCATCAAAATCTTGGTTTAATATTCTTCACTATAACATGTGAAAAGGAAAAAAGTGGAGTTTCTAGCCATTACAAAATTTAAGATACCAATTTAGTCACAATTAAATATTCTTGTAAATAAGTAGTTAGAGGTTCCTATTCAAGACGATGCTGCTGACCCACCTAATAAAACTGACAATGGCTTACGTTTTAGTTAGATGAGTCATTGCAATTTATCTCTTGAAAAAGTACGTGACAAAGGATGAGTTGCCAACTCAATAAGCATAGTTAATTAACCTATATATTTATGTACACACATATGTGCATGTACAACAAAAGTTCAATTTCGTTCAACACCAATCAATCGATATTTGTTACACAGTTTCTATGGAATCATGAAGTAATAATACCAATCATGCAAAATCGATACCAAAGTTAAGCACCATCTACAACATAATACACATGTCATTATAGTTAAATTTTCTCAAGTATAGTGGAATTTTCTTAAGGCCCCCCTTAGCCTAGCTGCAGTATATTCAATGGTTTTGCTGGCTCTCCTCATTTCAATCAATATCATATAATCGTCGGCACTGAGTACCCATCGTATGTGATATCCTCAAACTGGCCAAGTGTGTAGCAATCTTAGTATAGGATATCACACCGAACCTGGCACCTTTACACCACCCAGTGTGTAGCCGTTAGTATAAGATATTTCCCGCTATCCGAAATATTTCGGTACCCTTTGCGCCATGGTACCCAGCAGTATGTTATTACATATCACATCATCATGATAGCTCACAACTCGTCCTCAATCACATCAACTTATTATCTGCACATTGGCAACTTCATAATTTAAACCTAGTCAATCATCGAATAGAAACGTGTCACAATCATTCACAACAAACCATCATTCATCTTTATTCAACAACCAAATCGAAGTATATCACAATTATTCACCATGTATTACACTTAACCATAAACATAACATATAACAACCATTTAACAAGACAACCATATAAACGAATTAAACAAATGTCAATTCTTGATCAAATTTACAGATAAACAAGTACATACATATATATAGATCTAATTAACTATCTTACATCACTTTCCCAACTATTTAAATCGTGGAATGATTTGTTCAGTCTTGAACGTTGTTCTCGTGTTCAAATTAGTTGTAGAAATTTCTTTAGTGTTGATGGTAATTGAGGAACTTTCAAGCTCTCCCTATTCTCTTCTCTTCTCGTCTCCCTCTCTCTCTCTCCCTCTCTCTCCAAACCGCCTCTCTATTTCTCTTTTTTTTTTGTGTGTTTCTACACTATTTTAGTATACCTATTATATATGTATATATATGCGTAATGTATAAGTTAGTAGGTGTATATATGTATATATATAATATTAGATATATGTTGATAAGGATGTAAGGAGGTGATTACTCCTTTTTTGTCTTTATTCCACCACCTCATTCCCCTTTTTCATCCTTATTTTTATTTTGTTTTACTAACTTTAGTGTATAGGATGTATATATATATATATATATATTAAAAGAAGATTGTATTTGTCTCCCTTATCTTTACAATTTTCATTCACTACAAGAAAACAGGATTTTAGAGACGGATTTTCCGTCTCTGAAACCTATATTTTCGTTGCTAATAGCATTAGAGATGGAAAGTTTCCATTAAAAAAACTGCTGAAGGTCGCATGACTAATTCCGTTGCTGAATCTGTCACTGAACTTTAAGACAGAAAGTAATCCATCTTAAAGTCTGTCTCAATTATCAAACAATTTTAGCCAAATCCGTCTTTAAGTCCATCTTACATGTGTCTCAAAATCCGTCTTTAATATTATCCAAGGTTGTTTTGCATTATTCTTTATTTCATCTCTGTTCCGACTTTGAATCCATCTCTAATTTTGTTGTTGAAGACAAAACTCATTTTGAATAAATTCCTAATTTACAACAAATTAAAGCTAGAATAAAATAAGATACCACACCTAATAACAAAAGCAACACGCATCAGATGTTCCTATAGAATCTTAAAAAAATAAGAAAACCAATTAATATACTTAAAATGAAAGTGAAGAAATACTATCATCGTCTACCAAAAAGAAATACAACTCTTCGTGTTCACAAGTACTATACCAAATTCAAGCATAGAAATGTTTGATAAACCATAGTCCAAGAACTTGCACTCTTTACTTAAATCCTAGGATAATCACTATTAAGTTTCACTCCTCCTTAAAATTGATCGAGACTCAAGAGTGTAATGACTTGGTCACAGTAGGCTGAAAATGCAATAAACAGAATACTAGTCAATCCAAATATATTTTTGATGTAATAGAAATCAATACTACAAATAGAAAAACAAAAGTGATAGTACAATATATTAATACTAACCATTACATGTAATATCCCAAAAAAAGAAGGTACAAGCTCTATCTAATGTCACATACGCAATAAAAATCCAGTAGAGAATATGAAAATATACATGATAAGTAAACAAATTCTTCAAAATAAATAAAAAAATTTCTAAATTAGTGAAATTCAAATGGCTAATGCAGTAAAAACAAATTAACAATATGCACTAGTTTAAAATAAGATTTCTAAACTTTATCGAAGAACACCTTAACTCACATCAAATGAGTATTACGAGGAAATCAAGTAAGAATTTATGAATAAGAATGGTATCGAATTACTATCCACATTTAATTTTCAATCTTAGCCTAGAGCAGGGCTTATGTCTTAGAGGATCTAACCATAATTTTCTAATCACTAAAGCATGCACAAAAAACTAGATGAAACTAAACTACTATGTGAACTTTTTAGAATCTTTTCACTAGCCTGTTACTAAGTTCACAACTTAGGCACAATGCAAATGTATTTTCTCCCAAATCCAAATAATTCCCAACTAATAGTAAAAAAGATTAAACGAATAGCTGCATAGCAATCCCTTTTTGGTACATGCTAACGCTGTGTGATTTGCCTTCAAGCTAAGCACCAAGATCCTTCAATATTCCTAACAGAAATAGATTATAAGGAAAAATATTCCTAACAGAAATAGATTATAAGGAAAAGATTAAAACACACTTCAATCAGGAACAATTAAAGCAATAACTATTCCCTTTTACCATTTAAGTACAATTAGCTAGAAATTATAAGTATGAGGTGTGTTCTTGTTTAGTTGTTGCAACGCCGTCATGTTTGAAGACTGACCACTGGTTTCTTAAGATTTAGAATGAAGTTTACTTCCCTTAAATCTCAATGCAACACTACAATAGTAAAGCAGTAATGCTAATGCAGCACATTCATAACCATCTACAATCGTAAACTGCTAGCTGCTGCCCTAACATAGTCGGTAGCAAAATGCTACTGCAGATTTGCTGCAGTGTAGCTTCTTCATATTGCAATGCTAAACCCCTTGCTGCACCACCCTCCTAATTCAGACTCCGGCCATCAGTCATCAAGCCCTTCGCTTCCCCATGCTCTCTTGCACAATTGAATACCAATGCAATTTGTTCAATTCAAAATTGATTAACCAAGTCCCAATTTGAAATCCAAACGCAACTAATGCCTCAGTTAGTAGATCTATATATTATTATGTATATTTATATGCAACATTAAACAGCTAAAGAGCACAATTAACAAAGAATACTAAAAAATACTCCCTGATGTTGTGTAAAAGTTGTCATTGGTCCTCTCCTCCAATCCCTCTATGGTTCTACATCCTTAACTCAATCCACAATTGCTTAGAGTACAAGCAGTAGCATACTCCCCTTTGCAAGTTGTCTTAAGAACAACACTAATTAATGTTGTAGGTTGCTCAACATTTATATAATAAAAGCAACACAATTAGAGATACTAAAAATACTCCCTGTTGTTGCATGACGTCATTGCGTATCATCTGCTTTCGTGGTCAACATCTCTGCACTCACCCAAACCCACAACCTGCACGCTGCAGTGCTTATTGAGAGAACACTGATTAGTGTTGTATCACTTCCTCCTATGTGCTGCTTCTCCAGACTCCTAATTGACTCTCTATTTACTTTTGTGATTCAAAATTCTAATCTAGACTTCTAATTGACTCCTAATTGAGAGATCACGCTGCTAGCATCAAGTTATGATCTTTCCATTTTTCTAGTGTCATCAAAGCTAGCAGCCGAAACATTTTCTCAAGATCAATTAAATAAAATAGGATGTAGGTGAATTTATAGATTTCCTTAAGTAACAACCTTTATTAATTATCAAGAACTGCTATCCAGCAAAAAAGAGAGATGATTTGCAGGAGCCTCGACATAAACATAAAGACAGAAAATTAATTGAAATTTAAGCTTTGGGAATTTTATTGCTACATTGTAGAGATGCTGTAAAGATGGTCATGGAGAAAACTAAATGTAGAATAGAAGTCAATTGAACATCCCATCGACTAATTAGGTGTATGAACAAAATCATCTTCCTCACCCAAAATAACAAAGCAGCAGGAATTGGAATTGGGAATAAGCAAATACCAACCTCTGAAGGAGTTCGAGGATTGTTGCAGTCGGCGTGAGAGTCCAAGCAAGATAGGGTGATGGCCTACTCGATCTGCTTTCACGGCTACGACCTTTGGCACTCCAAGGAGAGAAATGCAGTTGCCGGAGCAAGAAACGACCTGAGAGACGAAGCGACAACCTTTGTCCCTGGAGCAAGCAATGGCGTGAGAGTCAAAGCGATGACCTATGTCGCCAGAGTAAGCAACGACATAATCATCTTCTTTGAATTAAAATGAGAGATATTAGACATTGGAGGAAAATAACATAAATACGATCTTCTTTCGGGAAGAACAATTTTTTATTTATCTATAAATATTTTATTAGCATCTCTAATATATATTTTAAAAAAATTAATAAAAAATTTATTAAATCTGTCTTTGGTTCTGTCAGAATTTTTAAATTCTGAAACAAAAATAAAGATAGAAATTTAAAAAATATATATTTCAAAATCGATCTCTAATTTCATCTTAGAATTTGGAATTGAAGACGGAATTTTTTATTTAATTAATTTCATATAAAAAATGGAATCAAAGACAAACTAAAATATCTTTTTTGAAATGCCCAATACGTCAAAATATTTGTGAATATATTATAATCTTAAGATAGAATCATTTTCCGTCTTTGAATCCATCTCTGAAGAGCAAAAAATATTAACGGATTTTTTTCCATCTCTGATTTCTGTCAATGAAAGCCTGTTCTATTGTAGTGATTTTTATCCCCATAAATTTCTATTGTTCAAATTTTCACTCACCTTGAAGGAAACATTGGAGGAAATGATAAGAGATATATATGTATACGTATGCTTGGTACTTGCTTGTGCTTAACATGAAATTTTCACTCACCTCCAAGAATTTATCATGTCCAATAATGCTTAAATGCTTACACTCTACAGAGACTGGACCATCAAATGTTTACGCTCTACAGCTCCATCAGATGCTTACACTCCGGTAGGTCCATCAAATGCTTACACTCTGGCAATTCCATCAAATGTTTACACTTCGGTAGGTCTATCTGGTAACACTTCATCAAATGCTAACACTCCGGCTGGTAATATTCTTGTTTTGCAAGTCGAACAGAAAAATCTTGTACACTTGCTTTCAAGTGGTTCCTACTCTTGAAAATCCATTCCGATGGAGAGCACTCTAGTGTTTGAGTCATAAAAATTACCTCAATAACCAGTAGGGATATCGATCAAGTTGGCAGGTACCTCTGGATGTATTGTGCAGAAAAATGGAACAACCCGATATAGGTTAGTTGGTTCGAAAACGGCGGGCATGTTCAAATCAAAATGATCTTGTACTTGGCTTGGTCGACCCATTTGCATTATTATCGAGCACATCCATCATAATTAGAATGCTGACCTCGTCATCATCATTATTTTCAGGATTATTATAAATTTGGCTCTCTACTTCACCTAATCTAGTTTTAAGTCCATTGCTCATTGTTTAAGAAACTGTCGGCTTCAGGCTCGTCGTTTTGTTGCTTGTATGTAGATGGCCCTGCATATAAAGATGGACTTGCATATGGAGATGGACCTGCATAATCTTGATTAATTCCAAACTTGCCCATTGCTTGAGTTACTACTGGCAAACTCGGCAAATCTTGCGTTAATATAGACATATATGTTCCCTACTCACAACAGCCGGGGTATCTAATACAATATTTTCACGAATTTTCTCTGCTTCGACAAAAAATATCAATAGACATATATTCATTAACTAAATTAAAAAAAAATTACATATCATGATCCTTCTTAATCGGCAACACCATATCCCTCCTTTGTTTAAAATTAAATGTTATTTATTTAAAATATATATATAACTTAAAATCATTCCTACAGAATTCAAGTTCTTCATATAAAATTAATTCTAGCTCAGCAAATGGAGTAGTACGAGATATTTTCATAAATTCTATCAGATGATGATCATAACTTACAAAACCATTTGAATTAATTCGTTGACCTCCAAAATTTATAACTATATCACAATATTATGCTCTGCCATATCTTCACAACAAAATAAAATACATATCAACATTTCAGTTTTTAACAATATTATAATAAGAATATTCAAATGCATATATAACAGAAAACTTTAATAAAAAAACTTACTATAAGCATTTTTAACAATAATCTTCAACTTGTTCCAACAATAATAGAAAGAAGATTTTTTTTTTACTGGAGAAGAAAACGTAATTGTGAGACAAGCTTAATGAGAATGGAGCTCGGACATTTTATACACAAAGAATTGCGATAAAATATAGCGGTTTTATTCAAATGGGACAAATGCATGCATCCCATCCGAAATGACCCATGCATGCAAAATTGCATGCATGGGTTAGTGTGTGATCAAAGCTGAGTTTAGTCAACACGAGATTCATACTAGACCACCACCAATGTAAGATTACTAGGTCTTATGCCTGACGAGCTCTTTATAGGGATCCAGGATAGTATCGATTGAGGCATTTAGATAGGGTAGGTTGGCTAAAAGCTTTTTCTTGAATCCAAGTGAGTGCGAATATCCTTGCTTGAAAGCATGACGGCTTCACATAACACATTGATGGCACATAAATATATATATATATATATATTAATTTCTCATCTGGCCTGCAAGGGTCAGGCACCAAAGTTCCATTACTAGTATGAATAACTAGCTAAGTAACCCGTACTGGACATCTGGAAAGAAAAAAGATTTCTCTTGCTATGGGAAAGAATAAAAAAAGGAAGGGCAAGCAAAAGAATAGGATCTGCAAGAAAGCTAGTCTTGTATTAGTTTACTACCTCAGCTTTGTGAAATTTACACTTTTGCCATATATAACATTCTTTTAAAAAAGAATGGTGTAATTCATTAACTTTTCCTAGTAATGCCCTTGGAGAAATTTATTTATCAAATTTGATTTAGCTGAATTAAATCAATCAAATAATAAAAATTATTTTTTAAAAAATTATACATTACTTATGCAATAAATATATTATGTTAGTCATTGTACCATGTTGTTCTTACATGTATATAACAAAAAACTTTTTATATTTTAAAATATAATATAAATAAGAGCAAAATATATAAATCAATACATTCCATTAAAAAAAAGAAAAAAAAATAATAAGTTACTTAGTTATTTTATATGAAAGGCATTTTTACTTTCTAAAAAATTGGTGCAACGACGTCGTTAACTGCCATTTGTGAGTTTGTTGGCTTTCCTTTTTATATTAGTACTAGCCGTTGTGGCATGCTTTTTCTGCGTACATATAATAAATAATTATTTATGTTTTAAGTATATTATAAATAAGAATAAAATATATAAACCAACACAACATATTTAAAAAAAAATAGATAAATGTAAACTAATTTAGCGATATTATCAGCACAAAAAATTGGTTATCGATGTTTTACAAACTGTAGTTTGTGAGTGAATTTTTCATATTAGTATTAATATAGAGATAGTATAAATATATAGATGAAGGAAGAATTTGAATAGGAGTGGTTGAAAATACATAAAGATATTTTTGATAATTTAAAAAATTGATGTTGCGGTATAAGTAACTGATATTTATGAGTGAAAATATATTTTTTTTATATAATATAAATATTGATAAATTTACTTTATAATTGATTCAAATTTAAATAAATTTAAAATTTAGTTTAAAATTTTCCGGCTGATCAGGTGTAGTATTTATTGGACAGCTAGTATTGTTACTACTATGATGTCTGTTCCACTCATCATCCTCCACGTACCCAATTGCAAACATACAGCCCATTTTCTGGGGCAGGGAATCAGAACCCAAATTTGAAATTTCACCTTTTCCCTCCCCCCCATGCCGTATATCTTCCCTTTTCCCTTTCCCTTTCCCTCTCCATTTCCACACACAGAAACAAAACCCTCTCTCTCTCTCTCTCTCTCTCTCTCTCTCACACACACACACACACACAAAACCCTCGTTCCCTTTCTCTCTCTCCGTCAGGAAAAATGCGTGAAATCCTACATATTCAGGGAGGCCAATGCGGCAACCAGATCGGAGCCAAGTTCTGGGAAGTAGTCTGCACCGAGCACGGCATCGATTCCACCGGCCGCTACCAAGGCGACTCCGATCTCCAGCTCGAGCGTGTCAACGTCTACTATAATGAAGCCAGCTGTGGCCGATTTGTTCCCCGAGCCGTTCTCATGGACCTCGAGCCGGGAACCATGGACAGTGTCCGTTCCGGGCCCTTCGGTCAGATCTTCCGACCCGACAACTTCGTCTTCGGCCAATCTGGGGCTGGAAATAACTGGGCTAAGGGTCATTATACGGAGGGAGCTGAGCTCATTGACTCTGTACTTGATGTGGTTAGGAAGGAGGCTGAGAACTGCGACTGCCTCCAGGGTGAATATTCACTTTTAACCTTTCGCCTGCTCAATGTTACTAAAGTTTTTATATTTGCCTGGTTTCTCTACTCTCGATCTATGTGGTTTCTGCAACATTTAGTAGGTTTTTTTCTTTTAAATAATTTAACTGATTTTGTTCAATATTTTTGTGCTTTCATCTGTCTGATGCATTTTTGCTATCTTTTCCGTATTTCTGCATATAATTTCTTAAAACAAACTTACACTGTTATTTCCAAAAACAAATTTCGTGGGGGTTGTTTCGTATTATGAGAAGCTTCGCAAAAATGATTCTCTAAAGTTTTTGAGTTTATGAGCTAAACAGTTAAAAACCCCAGTGCTTACCAATTTTATGCTACACTACCAAATGCGTCTTTTACGTTAGTTGGACGTTTTAAAGATTTTACTGGCACGTCTTTTACCCTATTTATAATTTCTGGGATCCTATCTTCCTTATTGTGTACATTTGTTAGCAGTGTTTGCTATCTTGTTGTCTACAAATGTATGTTTGGCATACTCAGAACTATTTAACTTGCTTGGAATACTCTCAAGTTTCCCTTATTTCCTGGATTTTCATGTGTAGGCTTGTTCTGTTGATTGGTTATCTGTATAAGGCCTATTTTGATAAGCATAGTAGTATTGCCCTAGTTACTTGCAGCTCTCTGAATCTGGTGGTTCTTGTCTGTATTTATTTCATAAAAGCTGTGCATAGCCTATAATTGAGTTTGACTGAGTTGAATTCCTTTGCACTGTTTGTATGGAAGACTGATATAATTCCAGAACGATAATGCTGTCCTCGTTTCACTGATGAACCTCTTGTGTTCTCCAGGATTTCAAGTATGTCACTCTTTGGGAGGTGGCACAGGATCTGGGATGGGAACCCTGCTGATATCCAAGATAAGGGAGGAATATCCCGACCGGATGATGTTGACATTCTCTGTTTTCCCATCTCCAAAGGTATCTGACACTGTGGTGGAGCCATACAATGCGACACTTTCAGTACACCAGCTTGTTGAGAATGCTGATGAGTGTATGGTCCTGGACAACGAGGCTCTTTATGACATCTGTTTCAGAACTCTCAAGCTCACAACTCCCAGTTGTAAGTCTCAGGTTTCTTTTTTATTATATTTGCTCTATTAAGTTATAACAATCTTGAACTATCAGTTGAGCAGTATGCTTTTGGAACTGTTTTCTCATCTTCATTGAAAATTTAGAATTAAAGGAAACAAAAGCAGACACTCTGAGAAGATAATCCCAAATAAAATGACTTAGTATATACATAAATTGTACCAGCAGTATGAAATTGTCACTGTGATAATTACAGTCATAACTGGCATGCTTGGAATTGTATAATTTAGGCATCCAGTAGTATTTTATGTTTGTGGTTGATGTTTTTTTCTTCTGAATTTGATATTCATAACTTTCTAAGTGATGTTTGTTGATATAGGCCGTCTTTAATTGACAAAAACAAATTTGACCATCAGAAAAATTATTTTGTGCTCCATTCAAGGATAATGCCATACATTTCAAGATTTTGCTTCTAGCAATATATTTAAACCAGATCCTGCTAGCATATATCAGCTCATGTTTTGTTGAGTAGCTATTTTGTATGCTAAAAGAAATAATTATTACCAGTGGAGCCATATGCCATTCTGTTCTGTGTCACATCCTGCGTATTCTGAGAGTAAATTTTAATTCTATTCCATTGAGAATGATGGTTTACCTTGTTACTTCTAATAATTTTATTTATTTATCCTTTCTTTTTCACCTTCAGTTGGAGACCTGAACCATTTGATATCTGCCACCATGAGTGGTGTAACTTGCTGTCTTCGGTTCCCTGGTCAACTCAACTCCGATCTCCGAAAGTTGGCAGTCAATCTTATACCATTTCCACGACTCCACTTCTTCATGGTTGGCTTTGCCCCACTTACCTCTCGTGGATCCCAGCAATATCGTGCTCTCTCTGTTCCTGAACTCACCCAGCAAATGTGGGATGCTAAGAACATGATGTGCGCTGCTGATCCTCGTCATGGACGGTACCTCACCGCATCAGCTGTTTTCCGTGGCAAGATGAGCACCAAGGAGGTGGACGAGCAGATGATAAATGTCCAGAACAAGAACTCATCATACTTTGTTGAGTGGATCCCGAACAATGTGAAGTCCACAGTTTGTGACATTCCCCCCACTGGCCTTAAAATGGCATCCACATTTATTGGTAACTCGACATCAATCCAAGAGATGTTTAGAAGGGTCAGTGAGCAATTCACTGCCATGTTCCGGAGGAAGGCTTTCTTGCATTGGTACACTGGAGAGGGTATGGATGAAATGGAGTTCACAGAAGCTGAGAGCAACATGAACGATTTAGTTGCAGAGTACCAACAATACCAAGATGCCACTGCTGATGAGGAATATGAAGACGATGAGGAGTATCAAGAAGAGGAGGCCTGAGAAAATACTAGATCCGTCTCTGCACGCATACAATACTTTTGTATGGCGCTTATGTGTATGTTTGGGTAGTCTTTATTTTGAGGATTTGGCTTACAGAACCTTTAAGCATTGAGCAACTCTTGAAGTAGCATCTGCCGTAGTATTTGTTGAAATTTCTGGTTTTCATCCATTTGTGTAGCACTTTCTTATGTTTTTGCTGAAACAGAATGGTTACTTTGTGACTTCAACCAGCTAAAGTTAAATGTAGGAATCCCAATGAGCAAGTTCTGTTTGCGAATTTTCAAATCGTGCTTTTCTTTAGATTGAGTTCATACATTACGTTGAAATTAGTGCACATTGACAATTTTCCAATGAAAAATACACACAACTCGTATGTAATTTCATCGAGGATAATCATTTATGTACAGCAAAAGGAATATAATTTATTGCAGTTATACTGGTTAAAAAGTAGTACTATAAATCAATAATTTGATAACTTGAAGTCCATAATGCATCATAAATTCCAACATACTACTAGATCAAAATGGTAGAATGCTCTTAAGAATATCATAAAGAAAAAAAAAAGGGTAAATTATACTAGACTCTTCTTAAATTTATCAGAATTGCAAATATTCTCTTTGTGAATTTAATGGCCATCTAACAAATATCTTTTTATGATAGTCTATTGTAGGGGTACTTGTTAGTCGACCGTTAATTTTAAAGGTATTTATAATTTTTAAATAACAATGAATATTTGTATTTATCGTAAATTTTTAAAAAGGTATTTATTTTATTTTATTTTTTATAAGAGACATTTATAATTTACCCAAGACGAAAACTTAGAAGCTTATATAATTCATGTATTAACATGTGCGCATGGGGTTTTACCGACTGCAAGAGTTACTGCAGACTAATTATGAGTCTAAAGTTGTTTAATTGACATACTCATTTCCATAGCAGTTGATGAATATTAATTGTTACTAGTAAGGTTTATATATAACTAATACATAAATTATTATATTTGTTGATGTACATTTATGATATAATAATTTGATCGAGAATGATTTGATTGAAATTCACATACAATAATATAATAAATTTCTTAATCAAAATAAGAATTAATTATATTTATACTCCCTCTAAAAATATTAAGTTACATTTTTTTCTTAAATAAGTTTTAAAACTACATTTAAATCCAGTTCAACAAAATATGCCAATATTAACAAAAAAAGTTACATAAATTTTTAATTTTACCCCTTATTCAATATTTTCATGTAATAATTTTATACTTATAATGATGTTTCTCTCATTTCATAATATATATATATATATATATATATATGATATTTATCCCCATATAAGTATAAATATATATATGAAAATATTAAATAAATAGTAAAATTAAAAATTTATGTAGTTTTTTTGGTTGATGTCAGCATTTTCTATCCAACCCCTAACGAAAGAGACTTAGATGTAAATGGAGAATTTTCAAAAGGGACACAAGTGTAATTTTGAATTGTTTTTTAGAAAACTGTATTTCAACATTTTTAAAAGAGGTCTAAGTGTGATTAATATTAAAAATAAATAAAAAAAAGCACACTGAAAATACATCTTTTAGCAAACCAAAGATGAACAAACACAAACTACAACAAATTTGTAGTAAGCAAGTAAATCCAGAGCATGCACGCTTCGACAATTTCCCCATCTATGTGAGCTACTTGCCCTCATTGTTTGCTTGCTTGGCCTTAAGTTCTGCGAGGTTCTCTTTGATAAGCGGCATGACGGAATGAATTTCATCAAAATAAGGTGCCGTTACATTCTTTGTGTCTTCAATCCACTTCAAAATTCTCGTGTGTCCGACTAAAATACGATCACGGTCCTTCTCATCTGCAACCTAAACCAATGGGGGAAGGGGAAATTGAACAACATATCATATATTATTTCATTTGATAACAGTGTTAAATTCACTAGAACAAAAAACCATTGTTGTGAATTATGAAATAAAAACGAGAATTACAATTAGGCCATTTACAGATTTGTTCAGGAAGGTTGTGTTATTAGTGTTTTCACTGAGGTTATAAACTCTTATAACTATTTTCGTAAAAGGTTTACATAATATTTTGTAACATCTTATAAAATATTTTAAAAAGCTTATAAGCTCATCCAAATACTGTCCAAGCAGAATGGGTAAACACAAAATACAGCACAAGATTCGAACAACATTTGTTATTGCTAAATAGTCAGAAACACATATAGGATAAAAAATATGATTCTCCCTTTAAGTAGAATGCAGACAAAACGCAAAATTAGAGCGAAAGATTTGAACTGCATTTATCCATTCCCAATAGTCAGAAACACATATATATAAGTTGGTGGGTGTTTGTAACCTCAAGTTGCATGATTTCACAAACTAAAGCAAGATCTGCAATGGAAGGTTGAGAATTCCCCAGCAAAAATGGCCCATCTCCCTCAAGCCAATACGATTCAATCATTGCAAGAGATGCCGACAGAAGTTTCTCACCTACGTCTGCGGCTTTTTGGTCCAACGGCAGACCAAACTCCGGTGCGACAAGGGTGTTGAAGAGATATTCAACTGAGACAGACAAAGCAATTTAAAAGAGATAGGCCTCTTAATTAGACAAAAAGGTGCAACATCGGATAGCATTATCTACAAAATTTCTAACATCATAATTTCAAATAATTGTGTAGTTAAACAACAGATATACTATAGGCAATATACTCAAATTCTAGAGCAGCCATGATCAAAGTACACCGGCGGATATGTATAAAGGAGAACACATTCGCTCATACTTACTAATCTCCGGTTATATATATAACCAAAAATATCTGATAATATCATATTTTATCACTGATATCATGATATTATCAACCACACCAAGATAATCGGTGATAATATCTAATAACATCGTGTAGTTGCAAATATTGTATACCTTAATGAATTTGCATATATGTTTTTTTCAAGATATTGCGATCTAATTTAGTTACAATATTATTATCTATACAATATATTTTTTTTATTGCCGCTGCTATTCAAGTTCAACATATGTTTATTTGATTTTATTTTAAAACTTCTTGACATATATATTACTGCGTTTTTTTTTTTTTTTGAAAGGATATATTAATGAGTGTAATTTATGTTATCTGCATTTTATTTTATAATTCTGCTATAGTTTTTTTCAAAAATTAACATCTCATAATACATTTATTTGATATCGCCTTATAGATCTCAATACACAACATATTCAGTGTGAAATAACACCTCATCAATAGTATCATGACACTGCAAGTTTAAACTATATCATAATCCACTAAGAAGCAATGGCATTTGTATGTAACCTGAACCGCGCCGAAGATTAGAGTGATGCCAGTCCAGCACTGAATGGATCTTTGCTCTTTTGTGTACATCAGCCGGATACCTAAACCCATCAAAAACATATAGTTGATGCATAACATCACGAGTATTAGATATATACTGCAAAAGGCATTTCGTCGAACACGTAGGGTGCGGCTTTTTCCGCAACAACCAACACGACGTACCAGTGATCGGCGACTCCAGGAAATGCAGAAGCCAGATAAACAAGAATGGCATGACTGCCAAAACACACCAAATCAGTCAGAATGTGAATTGTCTTTTGTAATCAACAGCTTGGAATTTTGGGAAAGGTTTTATATGGAAGAAGTGAAGTTGGATATGCATTATGGCTTAATTACAATAACTTCCCAAATATTAGTACAATCTACCCCTATAAAAATTAAAATAGGCACAAAATACCCCTAAAGTTTTAAAAATATCAAAAAGCCCCCTAACATATTTTCATATTTTGATCTATATATTGCTCTCATTTAGCAATTAATTTTGTTTTTATCTCAAATCAATGAGTACTAAATCATTAGAATATACCATTAATTACACTTATATCTCCTCTAAAATATAAATATTATACTTTCTCTCAAAGAATTTTAAAATTATATTTACATCCCTTTTGAAAATCCACTGTTTACGCCTTACCTACTATTTCGTCATGATTTAGATAAAGCTGATTACGGTAACATTAAAATTATATAATTTCCATTTCACACCCCATTTAATATTTTTGTAATAATTTTGCACTTACAAGGAAAAAAATGATGTGATGTTAACTTCACTACGTATATATATAAATATTATTACATTTATCCCTTTATAAGTACAGAAGTGTATATAAGAATATTAAACGAGGGACATAATTAAAAAAATTATATAATTTTTTTTAACTAATATTAGTATTTTTCGTTTAAACTCAAATAAAAAAAGGTGAAGTGTAACCAGAGAATTTTTAAAAGGGGCGTAAATTAACCCTAGAATTTAACTTCAATTACTGGGCTATACCTAATTTTATTTCTTTTAAATTTTCTTAGAATTTACAGTTGCTGGCTATCAAACCAAAAAAGTAAAACTTTAAGCAAAAGTACCTCTCAAAAAGCTTGAAATCAGCATGCATAATTGCTGGAACTTTTCTCATGGGGTTTATTTCTGAAGTGTTTAAAGCAAAAGGGTAAAAGATAGGGAAAAATATTATTTTAGTCCGTTAAGTATGCCTAATTTTAATTTTAGTCCGATAATCATGTCCATTTTTGTTTAGGTCCAGTAACTTACGAAATTGCTTACTTTTAGTCCTCTAGCAACTTTTTGGACAATTTTACCCCTATGCAACTTTTGAAAGGCAGTTTTAGACCATATGCACTTATAGGGTAAAATTATCCGAAAATTTGCTAGAGGACTAAAAGTAAGCAATTTCGTAAGTTACTGAACCTAAACAAAAATGGACATAGTTATCGGACTAAAATTAAAATTAGGCGTACTTAATGGACGAAAATAATACTTTTCCCAAAAAAATATTCTTCAGTAAAAAAGCACCTTTTTATCTAAAATTTACAGCAGAAGAATGTGGAAAGAAAAATTCATTACTGTTACCTGCAAATTCAGGGGATCGGTGTTGCATCTTCCCCAGCTGAATATTCACTTCCTCGAATTCTATCCCATTTGCCCTTTAACCAATAAAAGATCAGAATCAAACACAATTTTTTAGTTTTATTTTACCCTTCTATTAAAAATATTAATAGAAGCTGGTTGCCTCCGTCGTCGTCGTCGTTTGGAAGTTTTGCGTTGTCGTTTTGTTTTAAGAGTTCAAGGAATGACATCGCTATTTTCTCTAAAAGAAAATGAATGATGTGGCTATTGATGTGGTATTTTTAATTTTTTTTTTTTAAGTATAAGAACGTGCATTTGAGATGGGAACAACAGTTGAAAACGATTGCTAATACCCAAAGGATGAGGAACAAAAGGAGGAATCCATCCGAGGAGGAGTTTGCGTCTGATTAATTAGTTGGTGAGGCAATAGTTTATCAAGACGATGATCAATAGCTGTTCTGAGAGGATAGTCGGTCACACATGGGCTGGGACACGGCCTAGACTCCTAAGGGAAGCAGTAGTCGGGAATTTTCCTTAGTGGGCGAAAGTCTGACGGAGCAATGCCGTGTGGATGCGAAGTGAAAACATCTTGTATATTTTATTTGTATTTTGAAAAACAATATTTAATTTATCTTTATTTATTTTATACCAATATTAATACAAAATCAAAACGTACTAAAATTCCGAATAATACCCATATATATATATTTATCTACTCATTTTGTCTCCCAAAATAAAAAAGAAAATAGAAATGAAACTGAATAAATTAAGGGTGTAATGGAAGAAGAGAAATTTCTTACTTGCAGAAGATAAGAACAGCACGTGAAGGTTGGGACAGCCGATCGACATACAATTTCTTTTCACACACACTACACACAGTAGCTTTTTTAGTTGAATGACTTTGAGAATCTTCACATTACTGTACATATATACTGCTAAATTCAATTATTCATTAAATGTTGAACAGTCAGATATGAGATAGGGTGGACCACTGGACCTTGAATATAATGAATGGTATTCTGACAAGCAATGTGAATGCTCTGAAGAAAGATGAACTCCAAAACAAGTATTGATGTTGATATTTCTTTCATTTATATGAGTTTTATCATAATATTATTTTTATGGTTTTCTTTGTTGATGTGTATTGGGGATCAACTGCACCACAATGGTTGAAGAACTTCCATAAAAATTTTAAAATTATTGGGTTACTAACATGCAAAATAGAGATTAACACATCGATGCTTAAGTCGATAATGTATTGATTGAATAAATGAAAGGAAAACTTGAATCAAAGTGAGAATAATAGTTTGAAATAGTGTGAAAGTGATATAACTCATGAGTGCAAAAAGTATGCTGAATATAGTCTAACAATCGAGAGAGAATGAAAGTATGAGTCTGATAGTTCGTGTTACCAAAATGAATGCATAAAGGGCCCCATTTATAGGCGACGTGAATCATATACCATTAGAAAGCTGTATGTGTTAGATACTCAACAAAAAAATCTGTTCGTGATTTGGACTTATCTAGACTAAGATATGATCATTTTACCCAGTCTTGCCAGTCTGCCAAATAATCTGAAAAACTAGTACATGCTGGTTAAAGAGTTAATACCACCCAAATTACTTGGAGTACCTTGGAGATGTCACTGACCCGTGTGACGTGTCATCCCTACTGTATGCTGATTCATCTTGATGAATTGGATCAATTTCTTGGGCTTGCCCAGGTTAGTGAGGATAACATAAGTTATAGGCTTAATATCTTACTCATGGGCCAGCCAAGCCCAACCTGCTGGGTTGTTTGGTGGGGACCTACCTCCTTGTCTTTGGTCTTTAAGAAAAATATTTGAAGGGGAATCATAACTCACAGTCCTCACCCACTCCAAAAGTGTGAGACTTGGTATCAGACTATTGTAGTAGGACGAAATCGACTTGCCAAAAAGATGAAGATTTTTTCTGTCGTGCTTATTTAGTAGAGAAATTCTGCATGATTGTTCAAGCTTTGCCTTGCTTTGCTGATAAAAGAAGAGTCCCGTTGGTTAAGAACAACTCGTACATGCATGTAGATTTGGGGGGGTTTTGTGCATATTTGGTGGCGCAAGGTATTACCTGTTTATGGCGCAAGGCTAGAGCCCGTCAACAAGAGCATAGGCCATAAGCCTGTTAGCAGTGTTAGAGCTAGGAGCACAAGCTAGAGCTCCTTAGCGAGAGCAAATTTACAGGCGGTAGCCGTTAATAGCTAAACAATTCATCTTTAGTTTTTGGAGAACATAACTATGAAGTTCATCATAAAAGAAATACAATAACATTCATCATAAGCATAGTTCTAGAACATAGGATAACAATATTATCATAGCATGGGAGGTCTTTCGAGTGTTCTTCTAGCATCAACCTTTCTATTTCATACCCCAATATTAGCCTGAAGAGGCATAAATCGTCTTTCAATATTTCTTGATTGATGCATAAATAAATCTTACAAAAGAGTGTATGTAAATCAGACGAATGTTGGTCGAACCAACGATGGACAAAAATTGGATTACTGTAAAAGATACAACATTTCACACCATCAGTATAGTTGTGCAATAGTGCGGGATTTTCAAATTCATGAATGTGTTCAATAGGATGAGTAGTAATGTTATAAGGTGATAGGAGTGATGGTGCTAACAAAGAGTTATTTAATTTTTTATTATTAAAAAAATTATATTAACATAATTTTATTTAATAGTATAATAAAAACATGACGAATCACGACTTGTCAACAAATAAACCAAGAAAAATTAAAAAACTGGCCAAGTCGCGATCCAGAATCACGACTTGGCATTTTTCCTTTTTTCTTTTCGTTTAAATAATTTTGTATAATTTCATTATATATAATTAACTTTTAACAACATATTAAAATCTAAAAAATTATAAAATTGATATTGCATTAATTTAAAAAATTACAATTAAGGGTACAAATGTAATAGTGTATTTATTTTGTACAATTGTAAAAAATTACAATGAACTATATAATTACAAATGTAAAAAATGTCCACCCGTTCCACAATTCCGTCTGTGGCGTTGACGCCTAGGTTTTCTTAATTCCTCGCCCACATATTGAACTGGCTTATTTTGTGCCTCATTTTCATCACCACCGAACCGACTTGATGTTGTTGCGGAACTTGACTCCACATTGTCACGATATGCACCAAATGATGAAAATAGAATTGGTGAAATATTATATCCTTGTGTATATGGTTGATTAATACCAAGACCAAGGTCAAGAGAATAATTTTGTATTTGGTTTGGCATATATTGAGTCGATTGAAACCATTCGTCTTGAGACGGTTGAAGCATGTAATAATCTTGAGGTGGTTGATGCACGTAATAATCTTGAGGTGGATATACTATAGAAGGACCAGCTATATCCATCCCAATATCATGACGTTCAACTGAACCAGTTGACATTCTACCAGAACTTCTTCTTTGCCTGTGGGATATTGTGGGAGCATCATCGAATGGAGAAGCAATTTGTTGTGGCTGTTGGGTTGTAGCTTCCTTGATAATATGTACCCATGGTCAAATTTATCCATCAATTGATTATACCCTTCAATATTTGGTGGTCTAGATTGACATAAAGTTTCAAGGGCATTCACCTCATTTGCCTGAAAAGTGTAGAAAAATAATGAGCCTTGTGGGTTAAAAAAAATCTAAAATAAAATATGTAATATTATATAACAACGTACCACAACTTGCAACATAGATGCTTCTCCAGGTTGGTACCCGCTTTCCACACGTCTATCAGTAGATGACAACACGAAATTTCTTGTTATGTTGTAGTACCATTCCTAATAACCTCGTTCTGTTTCCCTTCTATTGAAAATGGGTGGCCGAAAATTTTGCACAAGGTACGTCAACATCCTCTCAACCAGCTATGCCACATCGAATTACTCAGCAAATATTTTACCACTCTATACCATTTTTCGAACAAACATTCCTGGAGGTACCAGTGGATTCCATTTATGTACCGAACTTGAAATATGCAAAATTTTATGACAAAAACGAAGGCAGACTTGATTGGGGAATGCTTTTCAAAAATAAAGAAGCTTTAATCGAGGCAGTGAAAGATCACTCGATACGATATGCCCGACGCGAGTATTGGGAAGCTGAGAGTTCGAAGGCCAAGTAGAAAGTATTATGTAAGAACAACAGCGAAGGTATATATATATATTTTCCGTATATGTATAAGAATGGGCAAAAAATATTCGACTGATTCGTGTTTATTTTTTTCTGATATGTGGTGTAGATGGGAGCTGCGAGGCATTTTCAAATAAAAAATTGGAAGGTGGACAATAACAAAATATGGAGGGGACCATACATGTATATTGAATCAAATGTCCCTCGAACATGGTAATTCAGATAGAGTCTATGTTGCATCTTTACTGTTAGGACAGGTAAAATGCAACTCATCGTATGGAATAAAGCATGTCATCCAAACTGTGAAAGACCATACCGGATACGATATACCATACCAAAAGGCATGGTACAGTTTGAATATGGCACGTGAGATGGTTTATGGAACATGGAAGAGCTCCGTTCAAAAGCTACCCAAATACTTGAGAGCTCTCCAAAAATATAATCCAGGAACGATTGTTGACTGGCAACACAAAGTCCGCGACACATCAACCGGTGCATATATGATATGATACGTATTCTGGGCGTTCAAGCCGTGTATTGAAGGGGTCCAACATTTTCGCAAATTTATCAGTGTAGATGGGATCCATCTATACACAAAGTACAAGCACAAGATGCTGATTGTTGCTGCCATGGATGAAAATCAACAGGTACTCCCTCTTGCTTTTGTAGGTGTTAAAGAGCCAGAAACTAGAGGCGTTTCAGTGGTTAGATAGGATCGACAAGAAAAAATGGACAACATCTCATGATGGTGGATGACGATGCCGAATTCTGACGATAAATATGTCGGAATGCATAAATGGAGTATTGGAAGGCGCTCGCCGCCTACCGTTAACAGCAATTGCTGAGATGACGTTTCAGCGAAGCGTCCATTATTTTCGTGAGAGGTTAGCGAGAAGTTCTGTAATGTTGGCCAACAACCAATTGTGGACGGATTTTGCACATAAAATGTTCCAAGATTGGCATCAAAATTTTGTTGAACATACCGTCACCAAATACCATCAGTTCCAACAGTCTGCCTCGGTTGTTACAAGACGTCACAGTGGACATGGAGTCAACACCCATATTGTCAAAATTGCAAACCGAGAATGTTCTTGTGGCAAATGGACTCAATTTGGTAATCCTTGCAGTCACGCTCAAAAGGTATGCGCTGCATACATGATTAATGCTGCATCAATGGTGAAGGATTATTACGATATAATGGCTTATAAGAATATATATTCTAAGTCATTTGAACCTATGCATTTCGAAGATTATTGGGATGTACTGAAATTTGAGTTGGTCCACGATCCTACTATTCGCATTTCTTCCGCACTGGTCGAAGTCAAACAACACGTATTCACAACGAGATGGATTGGGCGCAAACGCGTGCACGACAACAAGCCCAACAAAGAAATTCTTCAACACAATCAGATGTGCCAGTACAGGGTTGTCGGACTAATTGTATACTTTTTGTATTTTTTACAATTATACAAAAATATACACTTTTACATTTGATACATTTAATTATAATTTTTTAAATTAATACAATGTTAATTTTTAAATATTTAGATTTTAATATATTGTTAATTATATAACATTAACAAATTATATGTAATTAAATTAAATATATTGTTCACATTGTAAATTAAAAATTAAAAATATATTATTAAATTAAATATATTGTTTATCGGTCATCATCTCCTTGTTGGAGGGGATTCCTTGCTTTAGGTGAAGGGCTTCTCCACTCACTTGTTAGCGAAGCTCCAACACTCGCGGCAAAGGGCTTGCCATGCACTCATGCACTGGTGTGACCAGCAGGGATAAGCTTGTCTTCCTGGTAGGATCAGCGGATTAAGGTCATCCTGTTCGGGCATAGCAAATACTAGTTGTTTTTGTCCTCGTCGGAGAGAGAGATATATAAAGACAAAGTCTTTGAACTAAATATATATATATATATATGTTATATATATATAATATAAGGACAATATTATCCAAAAATTTAATTGTAGGGGATAAGTGTTATATTTATTAGTTTAAACGGGTAAATGTTACATCAAGAATAGCTCAGGGGCAACATGTCCTTTATCCTAATTTTTAAGCTAATGCAGATTAAGATAATTATTGTCAATGAGTTTATTTGCGAGGATGATTATAATAAGGTCATGGGTTTGAATTCGCTAGCATGTCAATTTTTACGATAAATTACAACGAGTTCTTCTAAAATTTGGCATAATTATAAATACCTCCTCATTATTTAAAAATTACCTATACCCTACGAGGTTTGATGAAATTATGTGAACCTTGGATGGAGGCTTGGAATTGTCAATTTGAAATTGTGGGTACTTTTAAAAAAAAATTAAAAATTTGTATTAAAATAAAAGACCAGGTGAATCAAATTTTTTGAAAAACTATAAAAAATTTGTTCACTTAGTCAATTGAAAAAATGGAGAGATTTTTTAGAAAAAAATAAAATTATGATTTATAATTTACAATGCCATTTTGATCAGTTCACCATAAAAAATGATCAAAACCTACCCGTCCCGTTCCTGCCCTAATAAGAACATGTCCAAGACGAATTTTGTTGGATCCGAGTCCGACTACCACCCCTATTGATGCTATTATATTCCAATAATGCACCAAAAATACTTGATAGGTGGTTTTGGTAGGTGCCCATAGAAAGTAGACAGACAGGTAGCCTTGGTGGGGTACCCCTTAAAAATTAGATAGACGAGCGACCTTGGCAAGCACCCCATTAAAAAATAGACAAGCAAGTATTTTTTTGTAGGTGTCCCTAAAAACTAGATAGATCAGCGCCTTTATGCATTCAAACAGTGGAATCAATCACCAAATGTATTCCAATGTTCACGACGCGTTAAAGGCGGAGTTGGTACACAAATAAAATCTTGTTTAATATTTTAGTCAATATATATATATATATATCTTTTTTACTTTAGACTTGTTTGGTTGGTGTGATTAATTTATATCATTTATATTTGATTTATTAATTTAATTGGCATTAGGTATAAATTGTGGGTTTGGCCATGTAATTTTAATAATACGACGTGGAGGATAAATTTCACTCGACACGCTTGATGTGCCCCAATTTTTTTCGATCAAATAATAATTTTTGATAATTTTGAATTTTTTAATTATTAAGAAAAAATCTCACTGGTCAGAAATCTCATCCATTTTAAATTAAAAATTAAATTTGTATCTATTTAAATCCAGTTTGTTTTTATTTTAAACATATTCAAATTTTTTGATTATCATAAAAAATATTTATCTTATTACTAGCTATTTATTTCATTTGACTCATGTACTTTTTAGACACTGATCTAATATCAATTATTGGTATATCTCATACAATATTTTTTTAATTTTAATTCATTAGGTAGAGTTATTTTTTTAAAAATTTATATCTTTTATTAACAATTGTTACATTAATATTGTTAAAGTAAGCTTTTAATTTCATCCCAATTAATATTTTCTTTTATTTTTTCTCAGCCTTTTCTGATTGGATTTGATTCTTAATTCTGTTGTTATTCAAGTTTGAAAAATCATATGCTTAGTGAAATAATTTTTGACATCTTATATCCCATATATATATATATATATATATATTTTATCCTTAGTGAAATAATTTTGTGAATATATGAATTGTTCAATTTCAATATTTTTTATAATTATTTTTAGAAAATTAAAAGGCTTCTCAATGTATAACATGATAATATATTTTTTTATTTGTACTATTATAAAAAAAAAAACTTTTATCGTACCAATTTTTGAATGCTCAAATTTACTCTTTATTTCTTTAAATTTTTTTTGGTCAAATTAGTCATTTCAATGTTTTTTAATAATCTCATAATTATATATTTTTTCTTCTTACTTCTCCATATTTATTACAAATTTATAATTATAATTTATTTATTTTCACATTTTTTTTTTCATTATCCAAGATTATGAGTTTTTTTATTACAAGGTCATTTTTTTTTCATTATCACAATTTAGATATTTACCTTTAGCTACAATAATCTATTCATATTATTTTATTTTTAATTTCGTAATTTGCTTAAATTATTTTATATATTTTTATTTGTATTAAAGTTCTCCAATTATTTATTTATTTATTTAAAACTCCTATTGAATTATATGTATAGACTAAAAATATTAGTAATATTTTCTCCACCAAATTTCTTTGGTCCATTTTAGTATTTAGTTATGTTTACGTGTCGTTTCATATTAATTTTTCAATCTTAGGTTATGTTATTTTCTTTTTCATATTTGTCACTGTCTACTTAATATCTAATTTGGAAGTGATATCTAATTATGATTCAATAAATAATAATTTGCAGCATGAACATTAATTTCAAATTCTAGAATTGCCCTTCACGAGGGTAATTTTCAAAAGACCAAATTGTCCTTATTTTTTAAAGGAATTTGCAGTAAAGGACAGGATTCGAGCATGAAGGCAACCCCACCCACCTGACCCGGACCAATGGACCCGCCCGCTTTGATAGTCGTTGATCACCTGACACTAGGACGCTCAGATGATGCCACGTGGTCTCCCAATCAATGGTGAGCACATTGCAATTAAATATTGAAAAGGGAAAAAAAAAAATTCAAGTGCAAAAATCCCTTAATGAAAGAAAAAGAAATTAAGTCAAATCTACACTGTTGATGGACTAGTAATACCAATAAATACTAGTATTTATGGAAATTTTTTAGCCAAATTAAGATTGGTGGAATCAAATAAATCACAAAGTAAGTGTGATACATTTGTCATGTGATTGGTCACTTTTCCTGAATTATTTATCAATCACACTGCAAGTGTATCACTTATTATATTATCGATTCAAATCCAACCAAACTCGATTCGTATTGGTGTTTTGAGTTTGGTAAAAGGAAAAGAAATTATCAAACTAATTTCTCTCTCTCTCTCTCTCTCTATATATATATATATAGAGAGAGAGAGAGAGAGAGAATTTGAAAAAAAATTTTGCTTTTAGAAAAGTGATATTTTTATTAAAAAAAAAAGTTAAAGTTGTAGCAGAATAAAAAATGGGTAGTGTTTGGACAAAAAATAAAAAAACAGAGAAGACTAAATTGGGTAGTGTTTGGAAAAAAAAAAAAAAAATCACTTCTAAAATAAACTTAATTGATTAAAGACCATTTTGTCACTATTTGTTAAAATTGATACTATTTTTGCTTATATTTGCATTTGTTGTTTGTCAATAATAATTATTTTTTTATAGAAAATAATAAATTTTATTTTGATTAGATTATTTCATATTTAATGGTTTTGAAATATCAACAAACAAAGTGAATATTTAATTTAATAATACTCCTACTAATTAAGTAATATAATTGTTGATGTATACACAATAATTAAACTTGTACAGATGCAAAAGAAAATATATTTTTATTAATTAATTATAGCCAATTAATTTATATTTTTTAATGATAAAGGAATACCATAATTAAATAATATAGTAAATAAAATTATAAAATATTTAAATGTGAAAGTGTAAATTTGATTATTGTTAAATTATTCAATTATTTAAAAAATTCAATATCAACTTTAAATATGAAACTTTAAAAACAAATAAAAAATGATAAAGTTAAATTAAAATTATTATAATGCGGGTAAAGTAGTAAAAGATAAAGTTGAATTTATTTACAAAGAAGCCAAAACAGCTAGACCTATCTTTTAGCCTAAAAACGCTTCTTTTAGCAGTTTTAGAAGTACAAGTCGGCATCCCAAGCGCCTCAAAAGTACTTCTTTAAAGACTGAAGTTCAAAGTACTTTTTTGAAATTTGTGCAGATACTCCCCATATATATGTATATATAATATATATAGCTAAATGATACTTGATCACAATTAAGTCAATTTTGACCAAAAGCTAATATCAAATAATTTTGAATTTTTTAATTATTAAGTAAAAATCTTATTGGTTAGAAATTCCATCTATTTTTAAGTTAAAAATTAAATTTGTATTTATCTAAGAAAATTCTATAATCAAGATTAGTATTTATCTATAGTAGATTCCACCTTAAAAATTAGAATACTAATTCAATTGGTATTTATTTTAAAAAATATTCAAAATTTTGGATTAAATTTTTATCACAAAAAAATATGTTTCTTATCACTAATCATTTATTTTTATTCTAATATCTCTTGGCCTATCTCATGCAGTAAATTTTTAAATTTAATTAATCAGATAAAATCATTTTGAATTTATTGCAATACAAAAGGGTAGTCATACTTGATAAATAAATATATATATATATATATATATTTCAATGATAAATATAATTGTTTTTTTGCTTTTTGATGTCCATTTTCACATCATTTATTTAGTTAGACTTCTGTTCTTCAAATTTTAAATATTATTTTTTACTTTTTTAATGAAGTATTCTCGTATTTACAACTTAAAAGTTTTGTATTTTTATAATTTATTAATTTTTGGGTATTGACTTAAAATTTTTTCAATTTTTATTGTTGAATTATCTTTTTTTCCTTCATACTTTTATTTGTTCCATTGATGATTTTTCTATTTGAATATTTACCTTTAGCTACATTAATAAACCATTCAAATTGAATTTTTTAAGCTTTGTTCATTAAATTTCATATTAATTTTGCATACTTAGGTGACCGTGATTTTCTTTTCATAATTCTCATTAATGTCTACTTATTTTCTAATTTAGAAATTCAGGGTAGAAAATATTTAATTTGATAGAATTGAATTATTTATTAAAAATTAATTCGATTATTTTATAGTATCTATGATAATTAATGGGCACAAATCCAAGTATCAGAATTTTTTTCATTGTATACATTACTATTATATCTTCATTTATTGTGTTTCGAATTTCTTAGAGTATATCCGTAATCGTAGCATATATTTTAAAAGGGTGAACAACAATTTATCCCTTATAATATTAAAAATGAGCATATTATCCCCTTATGAAAAAATATAGCAATTTATCTCTCTATACTTTTTAAAATGAAGCAATTTAGTAAATTGCTTCATTTTAAAAAACATTGGGAGGTAAATTGTTGTATTTTGAAAAATATAAAGCGATAAATCGCTATTTATTTTTTCATAAGGTTGTGATTTACTCATTTGCGATATAACAAGAGGGTTGCTTGCATTTTTCCCTATTTTAAAATGTAAATATCTTTACTTTTTATTGATGCATTTTAATTTAGAAAAAAAAGTCACTTTATATTATTGATCTCATTCAAAACAAATTCTTAACTAAGTTTTACATAATTTAAAATTTTTGTAAGATACAATTTTATTATAATGAATTAAATTAAATCAGTGCATAGCACGGGACATACGCTAATTTACGTATAATTAATGTTCATGGTATATTAATGATTACAAAAGATTTCTGAATAGAAATAAATGAAAAGAAAACACAACAAAAATAAATCTTTTTACAACCACCACAAACAAACAACATGAACTAGACCAACATAACATACACAAAATTTGCTTCAACACCTTCCCCATCTGAGTGAGTTGCCCTCATTGTTTGCTTGCTTGGGCCTTCAGTTCCTTGAGCTTCTCTTTGGCGAACGGCATGAGGGAGTGAAATTCATCAAAATAAGGTGCCGTTGCGTTCTTTGTGTCCTCAATCCACTTCAAAACTCTCTTGTGTCCGGCCAAAATACGGTCACGATCCTTCTCATCCGCAACCTAAACCAGTAGGGCAGGGGGAACTGAATGAGAAAAATTTCGTCTCAAATTATTGAAATCCGTCTGAAAGTTTTCATAAAAAAAGTCGTATATCGCTTTATTTGATAATGAGATTGAATTTACCGGGACATAGGTTTTGTTATAAAATTAATAGAATAAGAATTACGATTGAGTTACAAGAATCCTGTTTCAAGTCGGACAATTACTAAGGATTAGTTGGAAAGCGATTACATTTTCTATAACATCATCGCTCTAGTTCGAAACACTAACGAAAGGGAGTTTAGTGTAAACACTGATAAACCTAAAGGAAGATTTATATGAGCTTCAAGTATATTATGTGCTCTTAAGAGTATATTTTAAAGAATGTTTTATAAACTTAGCTTTCATAGGTTAAGTAAAGGGAAATCGCATTTTGGTTTCTATGTGTTATGGCCTTTTTCAGTTTAGTCTCCTTTATTACGATTTTTTTATATTGCATCCCATACGTTGAAATTTTTCTCAATTTAGTTTTCATGTGCATTTTTTGTCCAATAATTAATGAAAAATGTATGGAAATGCACATGGGACTGCTAACGGCTCAATTAATTACAGAACAGAAAAGATGAACGTGAAGACTAAAATTAAGAATGTCAACAACTTATGGGATGTAATGTGAGAAAATAATAACAAATGGGACTCAATCAAAAAAGCATATAGCATATAGGACCAAAAATACGATTCTCCCTTTAAGTAGATGCAGACAAAACACAAAATTATAGCAAAAGATTCGAACTGCATTTATCCATTCCTAATAGCCACAAACACATATGTATAAGTTGGTGGGTGTTACCTCAAGTTGCATGATTTCACAAACTAAAGCAATATCTGCAATGGAAGGTTGAGAATTCCCCAGCAAAAATGGCCCATCTCCCTCAAGCCATAACGACTCGATCGTTGCAAGAGATGCCGACAGAAGTTTCTCACCTTCGGCTGCAGCTTTTGGGTCCAACGGCAGACCAAATGCCAGTGCAATACCGGTGTTAAAATGATATCCAACTGACAGAAACAAAGCAGTATAAGGAAGACAGGCCTGTTCAGATATATAGAAAGCTAACTGTTCCATTCAATATTGTCCATAAGTTCCAACATCATAATTTCAAATACATATGTAGTTAACAACAACAAACATATACATGCAAAATAATCAAATTTTGGAGCAGATCAGTTCATACTATCAGCCGATACGTATCTCAATCAGCTAGAATCTATCCACTATGTCAATTATTCTTTGAGCATACATGTACTACCGAATAATATCCAAGAATGTCGAACTATTTATCATCAACATATATATATCAATAATACTACCGTCCACATCAGGACATTGAAAGAAGTTAGCATCTTATAATGCATTTCTCTTGTATCGCCTAATAATATTTTGATATATTGCAAATAACACCCCATCAATATTATAGACTGCAAGTTTGAACTATGATGGCATTTGCATGTAATTACGTGAACCACGGCGCAGATTAGAGTGATGCCAGTCCAGCACTGAATGGATCTTTGCTCTTTTGTGTACGTCAGCTGGATACCTGAACCCATCAAAAACATATAGTTGATGCATAAGATCATGAGAATTAGATACATACTGATACAGGCATTTCGTCGAACACGTAGGGTGCGACGCTTTCCGGAATAAGCAACACAACGTACCAGTGATCGGCAACTCCAGGAAATGCAGAAGCCAGATAAATAAGAATCGCGTGACTGGGAGAACACCAAATTTGTCAAAACTGTTAATTATTCCGAGATTGTCTCATTCTGTTACTTAAAAATTTTACCTAAGTGCGTTCTTAAATTATTGTGTATTTAACTTTAATTATTCCAACGGAGAAATACTACTTTTTGTCAATGAAAGAGTTTCAATTCGAGAAATTATTCTATAAAACTGTCAATGACAATTCAACTTGAAAATAACACTAGAAAAATCAAAATCACACCGTGATCACCATGAAACCTCAACTATTGGCTATACCCTTGTTTTTCAATCTTTCAAACTTTAAATTGTTCTCAGAATTCAGGAAAAAATGCAAGTAACCCTTGTCATATATCGTAAATGAGCATATTACCCCTTTATGAAAAAACAAATAACGATTTACCTTCCTATATTTTTTGAAACACAACAATTTATCACCCTATGATTTTAAAACGGAGCAATTTACCTTCCCGTATAAGGAGATAAATTACTTTATTTTAAAAAAGTACAGATGGGCAAATTGCTATAATTTTTTCACAGGGATAATGTGCTCATTTTCAATATCACTTGGGATAACTTGTTATTCATAATTACAGGCTATGAAATAAAAAAGAAGATATAAGCAGAAGTACCTCTCAGAAAGCTTGAAATCACCATGCACTATTGCTGGAACTTGTTTCATGGGGTTTATTTCTGAAGTGTTTAAAATAGAAGGGTAAAAATAAATAAATATATTTTTCAGTAAAATACACTTTTGATCGATCTAAATAACACAGAAATCCGAGGTAGAAACATTGATACCTGCATATTCAGGGGATCGGTGCTGCAACTTGCCCAGCTTAATGCTCACTTCCTCAAATTCTATCTCATTTGCCCTTTAACCAATAAAAATTCAGAATCAACACAATTTTTAATTTCATTTTATCCTTCCATTAAAATATAATTAATAGAAGCTGGTTGCCTCCGTCGTCGGGAATTACATCGTTGTTGATGGGGTATTTTTGTCTTTTAATATAAGTATCTGTCCTTAAAAGAGAACAATAACTGGAAACGATTGCTAATACCCTGCAGGCCGGCTGAGAAACAAAAAGAGGAATCTGCCCTAGGAGGAGCTTGCATCTGACTAGCTAGTTGGTGCGGCAATCAAAGCGATGTCCATGAGGATTATTAGCCACACGTGGAGTGAGACACGGCCCAGGCTTTTACGAGAGGCAGCAGAATTTTCCGCAATGGGTGAAAGCCCTGGCCGAGCAACGCCACATGGATGCGAGGGGAAAACGTCTTGTATATTTTATTTATCTTATACTAATATTGAATATAGAACTAAAAAAGTACTAAAAATCCCGAATGAGGCCCATATATATTTATTAATTTATTTAGTTCCTTTTGGCTCTCAAAATAAAAAATTAAAATAGAAATGAAAGCTAATAAATTAAGGGTGTGATGGAAGAAGAGAGTTTTCTTACTTGCAGAAGATAAGAACAGCGCGGGAAGGTTGGGACAGCCGATCCACATACAATTTCAGCTCCATCTTTCTACACACACAGTAGCAATCGGATTGAGATTATTACACAGCTTCTCTGTCTCAATGTTTTTGTGATTCTCTCTCTCTCTCTCTCTATATATATATATATACACACACACACACACTGCAAATTAATCCAAAACGTTGAACAGTCAAAAGTAAGACATGATGGAGCTTGAAAATTATGATTGAAATAAATGATAGTATGCAGCATGAACATTTCAAATTCTAGAATTGCACTCCCATAAATCAACGGTCAGCGGACAAGTTGGACATGCAACTAAACATTAAAAAGAACAAATAAAATCCAAATTGAAAAAAAAAATCCCTCTTATGAAAGAAAAAGAAAATAAAATTGATACCGTTGATCGACCAATAAAATACCAATCAATACTAAAGTAAAATTTACACGGTCGATCGTCTAGTATTGATTGGAATTTTTGGAAAAAGAAAAAGTAATTGACAAACAAATAATATTTCAATATCCCATAATCATATTCATCTAGAATCACCAAGTGCACCCTTGATGTGCCATGTTCACACGCTAAAATGGGAGTTGGTATACAAGTCAAACCTTGTTTAATATTTTAATCAATATATATATATATATCCTTTTAACTCGATGCTTGTTTGCTTGGTTTACTATAAAAAGAAATTAGTTTGAATTATGAGTTTAGTCTAAATTAATTCATTATTTACAGCCCGATATTAAATGCAAGACCCTTTAGAAGATTGGAGTAGATTATTTTAATCAATCAGGCCAAAGGGTGAGACAATAATTTGTCCTAAGTTTAATTCAAATTAGTAAACACAATATAAACTAATTTCTTTAATTCCCCTAAACAATGTATGATAAGTATTGTGTTAATATAAATATTGTGTTATTGAATGATTTTCATGTCAAGGGGTAAATGTATAAAATGGCATGCAATCCACCTCAAGTGGAACTGATGGGATATAAATAATCTTTTTATCATTATTATCGCAGGCCCGAGCTGATATCATTTTTATCATTAAGATTGGGTGGAATATCTTAAAAGTTTGTTTGCTTGATGTGTCCCAAGTTGTTTTAGAGAGAGATTTCTTATGGTTTTCGAGAGAATAATCAAATGTGTCCAGAATAATGTCTGAATTTCTCATATGTTAAAGACTTGAGAATTACCAGCAAATCAGAAACAGTATTCAAGTGATAAGAAGAAAAGGGTTTATAGTTTATTTTGAAGTCAAAATTCCAACCGTACTTGCAAAAAAATAATGCATGCAAACGGAACAGCTCTTCTTCTACTGTTCTTGCTCAAATTTAGGGTTAGGTAAGTGATACACCTAAATTCCTGCTAGTTCCTTTGCTGCTGACGTGTCAAGTTGGTAGGCTTTGTTCTTCCGGGGTTGGGCCTACTTTTTTTTAGCTTATCTTCAGTTGGGGTTTTTTAGAAATCTTCTTGTAGATTAAATTTCTAATATATAATAGCAAGGTTTATTGATAACTTTGCAATTGTCATGATTTTATAGCGATTTAATCTTTCTTTTTAAGTCAAAACATCCCTAATTATGTGATTTTATTGCATATTCAATAAAAAGGAAGATATGAGGCAAATATGGCAAAAATCAAGCTAAAATCGAAATTGAAGGCATCAAAAAGGAAAAAAAAGGAGATTACAAGGAAATTTCTGCAGAATTGACTAAGCGTGCCCACGCTTAGTGGAGTGGTCAACTCGGGATAAGGAGGAATACGAGTAATTTCCGCAAAAGATAAAGGAATGAAGTGTTTAGGTTTAGAAAGGATTCTTTAAAACTTATCTCTTGTGATTTATTTACCTTTTTAGAGTTAATCACGTATTTATCTCCCCCTACGTCTAGATTTGTAGGAGATTTATAAATAGGGGGGTCTCTTCATTTGAAGGGAGTTATTGATTGGAACTCTATAGAATTCTTTGTTCATTCATTCTCTTTTATTTTATTTTATAACCGAAATTAATGGAATTCCACTTTTTAGTGTGTTCTTCCATTAACATGTCCGGCTAAATTTCTTATTTTTTGGTTAAGGTATGGTGATTGCTTGATTCATAATCGTTGTGAGATCTAATCTGCCCTTTACACTTGTTAAATGAATATTCATGCTATTCTCTGTGCTTTAATTACAAACGTCTGATTTATTAATGATTCGACCGGTTGTTCATTATCAAGAAGGTTTGCTTAGCTAATTGAGCTTTATAAATCCGTGTAATTGTTTATTTAGTTCAATGCTTAGTAGCAACGTAGCATGATTAATTATGTCATAGTAATTAGTTATGTTATGGGGAATGCATGATCTAGTTTAAACGAATTATCCTCGTAGGAGTTTGTTGATTAGAATCAGATCTTTCTAATTCTTAATGTTGTTAATAGATTAAATCTTGTGGACGTTCCTAGGGTTGTCTGTTAATTAGGGATCTAGCCAACGGTCGTACCTTGACTGACGAAAAGGTAAGGAAAGGTGAGGTTGTTAGGTCGTACCAACAACCATAACTGGTTTATTTGTCTATACATGTGTTATTCTTGCATCAATGATCAACTCACAAGAATCAAGCATAATCCTAGCCTTAACCAGAAAATCTCCCTTTCGTATCTTCACCAGGTATTTTTAATTATTTATTCAGTTTTCGATTATTTTTTTTTATCATCAATCTTCCCCCATTATTTTCTTTTTTCTGAAAGAAATCAACTTAAAACCAATCTCCGTGGATCGACCCTACTCCCACTTTCACAAGTGTAGTAGGAATTATTTTTGGTGATCTCGACACCTACCAAGTTTTGGCGCCGTTGCCGGGGATTGGCATTTTTAAGTATATTTCTTTATTTTTAATTACTTGATTTTTATCACCATTGATGCCAAGGTCTTCTCGTACAGGTAAATTGGTATACGACCCCGAAATCGAAAAGACCACACAAAGACTTCGATGGGAGACTAAGCAACAATCGGAAGGAACATCCGCTCCCTACGAAGATGAAAAAGACATAACTTTGGAGTTTGAGGAATCCCTAAGCGAATCCGAAGAAGAGATAATGGCTTTGATTCCTGAAAGATCGATTAATGACGTCGGCAGATCTGAACCAGCAGCCACTGTGCATTGAGTACCCAAATTTGGAGGTAAACTTTGAACTGAAATCTGGATTAATTCATTTACTTCCCACTTTCCGTGGCCTTGCAGGTGAAGATCCACACAAGCATCTGAAGGAATTCCATGTTGTATGCTCTGGAATGTGACCACAAGGCATAAGCGAGGAACAAGTCAAACTGAGAGCGTTCCCCTTCTCGCTTGCCGATCAAGCGAAATATTGGTTGTATTTTCTACCTTCAGGATCCATTACAAGATGGAATGATCTCAAGAGGCAGTTTCTTGAGAAATATTTCCCTGTCTAAAGAGCCACAACAATCCGGAAGGAGATCAGCGGGATTCGTCAATTCGCAGGAGAGCGTCTTTTTGAATATTGGGGAAGATTCAACCAACTAGTGGGAACTTGCCCCCATCATCAGATCCCGGACCACCTGTTGATCCAGTATTTCTACGAAGGTCTATCAAGTATGGATAAGAAACTGATAGACGCGGCAAGTGGAGGAGCACTGTTCAATAAAACCCCCACCGAAGTGCGTAACCTGATCTCGATTATGGAGTCCAACGCGCAATAGTTTGGGATTAGATACGATGATCCACCAAGGAAAAGCAACGAGGTAAGTAATATTGAAGATCGTTTAAATCAACTCACATATATTGTTGAAAAAGTTGTTGCAGATAATCATCAACAAGTCAAAGCGTGTGGTATTTGCACTTTAACGGGGCACGCTACCGATATGTGCCCAACTCTTCAAGAGTCAACTACCGAGCATGCCGACGCCATAGGAGGATTCGCTGGACAACAACAAAGAAGATATGATCCTTTCTCCAACACATACAACCCCGGATGGGGGGATCATCCGAATCTGAATTACGGTAACCAACACTTCCAAAAACCCTAATACAGACCACCTCCGCAGCCTAATCCCACGCCTAGCCCATCTCTCGAAGATATGATGAAAGCACTAGTGACCAATACACAGCAATTCCAGCAGCAGACCCAAACGAGCATTCAAAACCTAGAATCTCAAATCAGTCAACTGGCGTCGTCTGTTGGTAAGCTAGAGTCTCAAGGTAAGCTAACTTCTCAATCTGTCATTAACCTTAGACAAAATGCTAGTGCTATTGTGCTTCGTAGTGGAAAAGAATTGCAGGAAAATGTGAACGAAGATGGCACTAAACGTGGGCACGGTGTGAAAAGGAAGCCGGAAAAAGAAATTGAGGTCCAACAAGAACAAGCCGAACCCAAAGCGGACCATCCGAAGTCTTTGGTAACCAGACCACCCTTCCCAGAAAGATTCACCAAAGCAAAGAAGGAAGAGGAGGAAAAAGAGATTTTTGAGACGTTCCGCAAAGTGGAGGTAAACATCCCTTTACTCGATGCCATCAAGCAAATACCCCGATACGCGAAATTTCTCAAAGAACTGTGTACTAGCAAGGGTAAACTCAAGGGAAACGAACGGGTAAGTATGGGGGAGAACGTCTCTGCAATTCTCCAACGAAAATTATCCCCAAAATGTAAGGATCCAGGTACGTTCTCTATACCTTGTAAAATTGGTATGATCGGAATAAAGAGGGCTATGTGCGACCTTGGAGCGTCTATAAATGTTATGCCCCTAACTATTTTTGAGTCCTTAAATGTTGGTCCTTTAAAGAAAACAGGGGTAGTCATCCAACTTGCAGACCACTCTGTAGTCTACCCGGAAGGAGTCTTGGAAGATGTTCTTATACAGGTAAATGAATTGGTGTTTCCCGCTGATTTCTACCTGTTGGATATGAGGGAAGACAACTCCCCCAATTCCACATCAATCCTGCTAGGAAGACCGTTCCTCAAGACAGCTAGAACAAAAATCGATGTGCACAGTGGAAGTCTCACTATGAAATTCGATGGTGAAATCATAATACTCAACATCTATGAATCCATGAGGTATCCAACTGATTTACCTACCGCTTATCTTGTAGATATCTTTGACCCTCTCGTGTAGGATTCCATCGCAATTGGCAGCGAGGACCATGTGAAGTATGCATTGGAAGAAAGCCTCACGTTAGAGAAAGCAAAAATTTTGGAGGAAAAAATGATCATAGACCCAAGCATCGGTGACACCGTTTTTGAACTCGAAGCCGTTCGAATTTTACCTACTAACGCTGCTTTCATCGAATTACCGCATTCTCACACTAAAATTGTTCCCTCTATATTGCAGGCACCCACATTGGAATTAAAGGAGTTACCAGAACACCTTAAGTACGCATTCTTGGGAGAGAACAAAACATTACCGGTGATCATTTCAAGCAAGCTCATTGATCTTGAGGAGGAAAAACTGATCCGAGTGCTTTGCGAGTTTCGAGAAGCCATTGGATGGACTATTGCCGACATTAAAGGTTTAAGTCCTTCAATTTGCATGCACAGAATACTCCTAGAGGAAGGCACAAAACTCTCAAGGGAAGCACAACGCCGGTTGAATCCTTTGATGATGGAAGTGGTAACGAAAGAGATTTTGAAACTCCTCGATGCAGGTATGATCTTTCCAATTTCTGATAGCGAATGGGTAAGTCCGACTCAAGTAGTACCTAAGAAAACAGGTATTACTGTAGTCGAAAATTCTGTTGGAAATTTAGTACCCACACGTGTTCAAAATGGGTGGAGAGTTTGTATTGACTATAGAAAACTTAATGCCGCCACTAGGAAAGATCATTTTCCACTTTCATTTATAGATCAAATGTTAGAAAGGTTAGCCGATCGATCTCATTTTTGTTGTCTTGATGGATATTCAGTTTTCCATCAAATTCCAGGCGCCGGAAGATCAAGAGAAAAACAACATTCACATGCCCAATCGGAACTTTCACCTATAGAAGAATGCCCTTTGGTCTATGCAACGCACCCGCTACCTTCCAAAGATGTATGGTTAGTATTTTTTCTGACTTTGTTGAACACTTTATTGAAGTTTTCATGGATGATTTTACTGTCTACGGAAACTCATTTGAAGATTGTTTGGAAAAATTGACTAAAGTACTTGAAAGGTGCATAGAAAAAAACCTCGTTCTAAATTATGAAAAATGCCATTTCATGGTAGATCAATGTTTAATTCTAGGACATATCGTGTCTTCTAGGGGGATAGAAGTAGATAGGTCTAAAATAGACGTCATAAAATTATTACCTTACCCCGCTAGTGTGCGGGAGATTTGTTCTTTTCTTGGACATGCAGGATTCTATCGACGATTTATGAAGGATTTCTCGAAAATCGCCCAACCATTGTGTGCGCTGCTGTAGAAAGACGTAACTTTTGCATTTGATGAAGATTGCATGAAAGCCTTTGACAAGTTAAAGGATTCCCTAACATCAGCACCGGTGATTCATCCCCCTGACTGGAATCACCCATTTGAGATAATGTGTGACGCTAGTAATCACGCCATCGGGGCTGTCCTAGGCCAAAAGATTGGAAAAAATCCCCACATGATATACTATGCCTCACGGATTTTGGACAACGCTCAAAGCAATTACACAACAACGGAAAAAGAACTTTTTGGCTATTGTTTTTGCTTTATAAAAATTTCGCCATTATTTACTTGGAACTAGAGTTGTTGTGTATTCTGATCATGCAGCGTTGAGATACCTGTTGTCAAAGAAAGAGGCAAAACCATGATTGATAAGATGGATACTGCTGCTGCAAGAATTTAATCTAACGATTAAAGACAAGAAAGGAGCGGAGAACCTCGTAGCTGACCATCTTAGCCGATTGGTCACCGACGAAAACCCACCACCTCTAAATGACGAGTTTCCAGACGAACATCTTCACACCATTCAAGGAGTCACCCCATGGTACGTTGATACAGTTAATTTCTTAGTCACTGGTGTTCTACCATGAGATTTGACTAGAGCAAGCAAAGATAAGATCAAAAGTGATGCCAAACACTATGTGTGGGATGAGCCTTACTTATGAAAATTTTGTTCGGATCAAATCATTCGAAGGTGCGTTTCTGAAACTGAAATCCCCTCTATTCTTGAGTTTTGCCATTCATATGCATGTGGAGGTCACTTTGGACCAAAAAGGACAGCACGAAAAGTGCTAGAATGCGGCTTGTTTTGGCCAAGTATGTTTAAAGATGCATATCTATTTTGTAAATCTTGTGAAAATTGCCAAAAAGTAGGGAATCTTGGCTATCGTAATCAAATGCCCCTTTCTCCAATACTTGTGCGCGAAGTATTTGATGTGTGGGGAATCGACTTTATGGGACCCTTCCCATCTTCTTTTGGCAAGACTTACATCATTTTAGGAGTAGATTATGTGTCTAAATGGGTAGGGGCAAAGGCCACTCGTGCCGATGATGCTAAAACTGTTGTGGAATCTGTCAAGGCTAACATTTTCTCTAGGTTTGGTATGCCAAGAGCAATTATAAGCGATCGAGGGACACATTTTTGCAACAAGGTGATCGAGGCATTGTTCAAGAAATACAACATCACGTATCGAATCTCGACAGCGTACCAACCCCAAACGAATGGCCAAGCGGAAATCTCCAATCGAGAGATCAAATCCATACTCGAGAAAACGGTGAATCCTAACCGAAAAGATTGGAGTACACGCTTGGATGACGCACTTTGGGCTTATCGTACGGCGTACAAAACACCCATAGGTATGTCCCCAGATCGTTTGGTTTATGGTAAATCTTGTCACCTTCCTGTCGAACTTGAGCATAGGGCATATTGGGCAATCAAGCAATTCAATTTGGCAATGGATGAAGCAGGAGGGCAAAGGAAGTTGCAAATACAAGAGCTTGAAGAGTTACGAAATGATGCTTATGAGAATTCAAAAATCTACAAGGAAAGAACCAAAGCATTCCATGATCGCACCATATCTTGGAAAGAATTCGTTGTTTGGCAAAAAGTTCTCCTCTTTCATTTTAAGCTCAAGTTGTTCCCGGGTAAGTTGCGTTCTCGATGGATTGGACCTTTTATCATTACTAATGTTTTCTCTCATGGTGCAGTCGAAATCGAGAGTCCCACGACTCATAAGGTGTTCAAGGTGAATGGACATCGGTTCAAGCCTTTCTACGAGGACTTTCAAGCATCAATAATTGAGAAAATTCAACTTGTGGAGCCCACCTTCACCTAAACGAGCCTCTCTCAGTCTAGCCAAATACGTTAAAGAAAGGCGCTGCATGGGAGGCAACCCATGAAATCTCTATGTTCTCCTTTCCTCTTTCGTTTGATTTTAGTTTTTGCAATTTTATTCAAGTTTTGCGATGCGTACCACGCTTAATGAAGCATCCTAATCTGTTTGGATGGCTAAATTGGACAGATTTGAAGTTTCCACTAAACGTGCCCACGCTTAGTCGATCTTTCAAAATCGTTTTAACTCATTTCACCAAAACAGATTTGGAGTTTCCACTAAGCGTGCCCACGCTTAGTCGCATTTTGTAGGCTGTTATTCGCTTCATTTACCTTCATTTATTTATTTATTTTATTTATTTATATTTATGATAAAAAAAATCGAAAATTCGAAAAATCAAAAGAAATAAGGAAATCAGTCAAATCTTTCCATCACACTTCGAAATCTTTGACCGATATTTTCCTTTTATCTCTCTCAGCTCACCCACAGCAACTCTCCATCTCTGTCAACAAAGCCATATCACCGAAAAAAGCTCTCCGCGCCGTTTGCCGTCGTCACTCACGAAGTTCTGCTGCTGTTTTGTCGTCGAAGAAAACCCAGTTCCATCATCGCCCAATCCCGCCGTCGACGTCCGCCTCTCGCTGTTGAAACACCCGTTCACCACAACAAGAAGCCGTTGTTCACCAACGTCATTACCGTTTGTCTCTCACCGTCGCATCATCATCAGTCGTCACCGTTCTTGAAGCCACTTGCCGTCTCGCCTCCGACATCGAAAACCGACAACTCAGTTCAGTCACCATTCGCCGATTCACCTTTCGCCGCTGCTCTGATGAAGGAAACCCAGATCCACCGTTCCCGTTTGTGACCTTTTTGTGACATGCACTCAGGGACGCTTCCTTAAACTCTCTCCTTTTAATTTTTCTTTGAAATGCATGTCATAGTCCACATTGAGGGCAATGTGGATTTTAAGTGTGGGGTTATTATTGTTGAGCATGTTTCTTGAATTGGGTGTTGTTGATTGCGTGTTGAAAATGATTGTTGCTCTTGTTGATTGTTGAAACTGCTTGAAAAGATATTTTTGTGCTTGATTTTCTTGATTTTTGATAAAATTAGCTTGATCAAAACTTTTGAAGATTGAGTCTTGTGGAAATTTCTTAGCCTTATGAATTTTTTTTTTGCTTGGTTTTGAAAAATTTTGGCATGATAAAACCCTTTCAATTTTAGACTAATCTTGACTTGATGATGTTATGTGTAAAAAGAATACATATTTTATGTTTGAGGATAATTCACTAGTTGAAAGCTTGTTTTTACCAAAATGACTTGAGTTAAAATCTTCTGATGTAGGATTAGTGGACTAAAACATACCTCGTGAGATTTTAAGCTTGATATGTCCATAAAAAAATCTTCATTCTTTCTTGAGAAAATAACACTTCTATGGTTTTGTCTTCCTAGAACTTGCCTTGAACCACATCAAGACCACACAAATGTGCATTTATCTGGATATGATAAAGGCATTAGAAATCACTTTCGGCCTTCTTTAACCACCCAACACATTTTAACTTTAGAGAACCCCTTTGAGCCTTTTGACCTATTTTGTTGAATAACCCGTCATATACGAACCTATCCCGTCGTTTGTTTAAAACCTTGATTTTGATCCCTCTAAGAACTATTAGAGTATCAAGGGAAATGGGTTTATGTTCAAAATCACAAGTTCTCAAAATAGGGGATTTTCAAAACCTTTGTGATTTACATGCTTAAAAGATGTATCTCAAAATGAGTGTGGGGGTTCCAAAAATTGTGGTCCTCTTTACTTTGTGAAAGCCGACATCAATTTTTTTGTTCTATGCCTATCACAAAAGAAAAAAATGAAGAAGAGAAAAAGAAAAAGGGAAAACCCAAGTGGCAAAAAAAAAAAAAAAACAAAAGCAATTTTCTTGCCACAAAAAAAAACGAGAAAAAGAAATGTATGAACTCTCCAAAAGAAAGAAGAAAGGCATAGTTCAAGAAATTTTCGAAAAGAAAAATCTTGAAGGTAGATGAGTAAACTTTGAGAGCTTCGAATTATTGCTCACTCAAAATTTTTGGTGCTCTAATTAGTTCCTTGGACTTTAACCTCATTGTCCTTTTATCCTACCCCAAACCAAAGCCCCGTTACAACCAAAATTAAAGACCTTTTGATCCATATATGTGCATATTTTAAAAGTGGTGGAAATGTGGTGTATAGGCAAGCCTATGGTGAAGCATTGTCGTAGTAAGTGTCGAGAGATACACTTGAGCCATATATACACTTGAGAGAATGGAAAGCGGAGAGAAAATAGTCCACTAGTTTTATGCGATTGATTTTGGTAATAGTTATCACGTGGAAACTTGTTTGGTACATGTTGAATTATCTCCTTCATCAAGTATGTCATTTACTTACACATGATTACAAATTGCCTTGAATAGTTAAAAATTTGGAAGGAATTTTTGAATGCATCTTGATTTTACTTGAGGACAAGCAAACAACTAAGTGTGGGGGTATTTGATAACTCTGCAATTGTCATGATTTTATAGCGATTTAATCTTTCTTTTTAAACCAAAACATCCCTAATTATGTGATTTTATTGCATATTCAGCAAAAAAGGAAGATATGAGGCAAAGATGGCAAAAATCAAGCTAAAATCGAAGTTGAAGGCATCAAAAAGAAAAAAAAAGGAGATTACAAGAAAATTTCTGCAGAATTGACTAAGCGTGCCCACGCTTAGTGGAGTGGTCAACTCGGGATAAGGAGGAATACGAGTAATTTCAGCAAAAGATAAAGGAATGAAGTATTTAGGTTTAGAAAGGATTCTTTAAAACTTATCTCTTATGATTTATTTACCTTTTTAGAGTTAATCACGTATTTATCTCCCTCCTACGTCCAGATTCGTAGGAGACTTTTATTATAAATTGGGGGGTCTCTTCATTCGAAGGGAGTTATTGATTGGAACTCTATAGAATTCTTTGTTCATTCTTTCTCTTTTATTTTTATTTTGTAACCGGAATTAATGGAATTTCACTTTTTAGTGTGTTCTTCCATTAACATGTCCGGCTAAATTCCTTATTTTCTGGTTAAGGTATGGTGATTGCTTGATTCGTAATCGTTGTGAGATCTAATTTGCCCTTTACACTTATTAAATGAATATTCATGCTATTCTCTGTGCTTTAATTACAAACGTCTGATTTATGAATGATTCGGCCAGTTGTTCATTATCAAGAAGGTTTTCTTAGCTAATTGACTTTTATAAATCCGTGTAATTGTTTATTTAGTTCAATGCTTAGTAGCAACGTAGCATGATTAATTATGTCATAGTAATTAGTTATGTTATGGGGAATGCATGATATAGTTTAAACGAATTATCCTCGTAGGAGTTTTTTTATTAGAATTAGACCTTTCTAATTCTTAATGTTGTTAATAGATTAAATCTTGTGGACGTTTCCAGGGTTGTCTGTTAATTAGGGATCTAGCCAACGGTCGTACCTTGGGTGACGAAAAGGTAAGGAAATGTGAGGTTGTTAGGTCGTACCAACAACCATAACTGGTTTATTTGTCTATACATGTGTTATTCTTGCATCAATGATCAACTCACAAGAATCAAGCATGATCCTAGCCTTAACCGAAAAATCTCCCTTTCGTATCTTCACTAGGTATTTTTAATTATTTATTTAGTTTTTGATTACTTCTTTTTATCATCAATCTTCCCCCATTATTTTCTTTTTTCTGGAAGAAATCAAGTTAAAACCAATCTCTGTGGATCGATCCTACTCCCACTTTCACAAGTGTAGTAGGAATTATTTTTGGTGATCTCGACACCCACCATTTATTGACCCCATTACCAACATATTGAACTTGATATGTCCTTTGGGCTGATTGGATTGCGATCTCTTAACATTTGTCGGAGAAATTCATATAGGGATCCAAGAATTTTCAAAGAAATTTAAGATCAACAGGGATTAATTGTGCAAAACAAATGTTAGCGCTTCGATATTTAATTTAGTAACGATTTATTAAAAAAAATGAAAGAAAATGTTGAATCAAAATAAGAATAATGGTGAAATATAGTGTTGAAGTGATATATATTCGTGTGGAGTGTAAAATATAAGTTTAGAACAATCTAAAAATGAGAGAGAATGGAGAGAATAAGTGAGAGTTTAAGAATGAGAATCAATGTTAACAAATGACAGTATAAGACTTTTATTTATTGATGTATATAGAGCAGAATACGGGAATGACCTCCCAACTGATGGGCCAGCCAGACTTGAGACCAGCTGGGGTGATGTGCATTTTTTTGTGCGTTTAGCTCATGGGAGGTTTTAAGGGGCATCATCACTCCCCCCCTCCAAATGTGCGTATCGTAAGCTGGATTGCTAGCGTATGTAGAATATCCTGAAAATAATAAAAGGACTTTTGTGTTCATCAATAGGAAAAATCTCTCTGTGCCCCTGAGCAATGCTAACCAGCTCAAGAATTCAACTATAGAGTTCTTTCATATTTTGCATTCATTAATGATTGCAAGAGATAAGGGAGGAGAAAGGTCCCTGTCTGACTCAAATTTTCACACACAATGTGGTTGGTGGGTTTCGTGCCAGCTAGAAGTAGGGTGATAAAAAAAATTAAAATCGCCCTAAACTTTTTGAATTAAATAATTTTCAATGATTTATTTTCAAATTGTAATTCTAAATTTAGAGTAAAATCGCACCGCATATTGATTTGATTTTAATTAAAAACTTAAAAAATTAGCCAAAGATCGAACCGGGCCACTAAATATATAATTAGTTTTTTAAATTATATATATAATAATTTGATAAATAATTAATTTTTAGAAGAATTTCATACTCTTATTATATAATCCTTAAAAATTCATGTATTATTAAAGGTTCATAGTACAAAACCCATTTTCGTAAAACTTATATTTGGATTTTATACCAAAAAGAAAAAATTAATTCTTTAAGCCCATTTGATAATTACACCAATTTTTTATTCATTTTTTCTTCCCTGTTTTTTTTACTCTTCTCTCTTTTGTCTCTTACCTCCTTCTTTATTCTAGCTTTGCTTTTTATCTCTGTTCTCTCTAAAACTGCCCCTTGGTTTTGTTGGATTAAGTATTTACTTGTTAGATTATTATATATGTTCTTATATTTTAATCTACTTATAGATGTGGAGAGTGTTGGTGGTCCGTAGTGCATAAAATTGGTCTTCTTGCTTGCTACATACAAACACTTATTTCGCTCTTGATTTTTTGTTAGTCTCAATGCTTTATTTTATTATAAGTATTAAAATGGCAATTCGATTTGAAAATAACTTTAGAAAAATCAAAATCACACTGTGAGCACCTCTAGCTGGAAGCCCGAGTCTTATGTTGATGGGACGTCTGTCCAATAAGTTGAGATATATAAGGCATTTTTCATTTTCAAAATTATCACACTTATGCAAATCAATATAATTTTCCTCTCTTTTTCCTCTTCTTCCTTCCGCCATCATAAGGGTTTCTAACATTTTCTCAAACAATTCTGCAGGCACCTCGTGAATTCGAGCTTTCACCCTATTAAATCCTGTTGTTTTTTAAGTCTTCTTACTCCCCAGGTAAGTTTTTCTTTTTCTTTTCCTTCTTTCTTTGCATACTAGTAGATGAGCTGTTGATAGTCTTGATAAGCTCGTCAAGCGATGGGGATGAGAAACCTGCTGCCTCTAACTCTGGCCCTTGTTAGGGGGAGGGTGAGGAAGGCGCAGATAGTAAGAAAAAGGTTAGTAAGGAGGAGGTAGAGAGAAGAATTATTGAGGATAGGATAGTAGACTCGGGATAGAGTCGTTTAGGGTTTTCCCTTCTTGTATGAAGGAGGTTGATGTGGATGAGCTTAGGACTAATTATGGGATATTCAGTAAATTCTTGGCCTAGTAAATTTTCCACCGGCGGGTTTCGCCTGCTTTCATGTGGCCCAACTGGAAGCTGGGCCGTGTCTTCCTATTCATCCCTTCCTTGTTGAGGTTTCTAGCTTGTTCAAGGTTCCCCTGAGTCAGCTAGTCCCCAAATCTTTCAGTTTGCTAGTTGCTTTCTTTATGTTAGTAATCTAGGCGATATCCCATCTGTCGCCTAATTTTATTAATTTTTTATGTTGAAGGAATCCAATGTTGGGTTGTCCTATTTCACCTCTAGGGGAGATGCCTACTTTATGCTTTCTGATACTACTGTGAAAGAGTGTAAACGCCACTGCTTTATTTCTTCCTCTATTCCTCAGCATTCCCCATAGTATGGATCATCACCCGTTTCTCAGCTTCCTGGATATTCCGTCCATACTCGTCCAGTTGCCTTCCAGCTCTCTTGCTGGATCGCTTAAACAGTTCTTTACGATCATCACAAGCTAGTTCATCCAACCCTTCTCCATCATTTCAAGCTAAGTTCTAAATATGTCAACATGGATGGTGTTGCTGGTATAATTTTAGTGTGCTTCTCATTGTAATTTTTTCTGCTTGTCTAGCTAGTTTGTCTAACTTGCTAGGATATCTATTCTTGTTGCATCCGAAATTTTTAACGAACTGCTGCAGGACAAGGTCTTTAAGGAGGAGAAATCCTCTGGTGTGGGTTCTTTTGCCCAGCGTTCTTTGCTGAAGATTCCGCCCTCCGCTTCGGCTAGTTGTCCCTCAATGGGGTCCTAAATGGCAAATGTAATCGAACCCCCTCCCAATGCTTTCTAAGCGGGCTAAGGGGTCAGCTGGCTCTTTGGCTCCTCCAGTTCCTTAGCTAGTTACACGAGCTGGAACTCCCAGATCTACTAAGGAAGAAACTACAAAGAAGAATTAGGTTATGGGTAAAGGCTACTCCTTGTTGCAAGAGGAAGGTGACAACAGCAGGGCTGTAAAATTTTTTAGAAGAACCCATTTTGGATAGGACCTATATGGAGGCCTCGCCTCGCCTGCGGGCCTTGAGCTTATTTGCTTCTCATCTAAACAAGGCAAGCGGTAAGTGATATTTATAATGTTTTTCACAATGTAATTATACATAGCTAACTTGTTTGATCATTTCAGGCGATCATGCTAGCTGGTAACCTGTTCAACTGGCTGGAGCAAGAAGGGTCAATAGTAGAGGAGACTAAGAAGAAGGTGGAAGAGCTGTAAAGGGCAGCCCAGGAGAAAGATTGTACTCATAAAACGAGCCTTGCCCACCTGCCATATGAAATTAACAGCCTCCATAAGCGTTAGGAACAAGTTATGCTGAAGCAAAAAGAGATAATCCGTAAATATGATTCGTTTGAGGGGGGAAAGAAAGTACTAGATAGCATGTGGTCCAGCAATGTTGCATTTTCAAACTTAGGGATGTGCTTAACTGGGTCGACAATGCCATTGTAAGTGGACAAGTGCGAGGGTGCCCTAAAATGAGTAGGGAGCTCTTTTACCATGATGTTGCCACTAAAAGGAATACCACGCTCTAGGAGCGGAACTTCCCTCTTTACTCGTTGGTTGAACTTCGTCATCCTCTACACAAGGTAGTGCCAGCTTTCAGGGGGTCCTTGGGGAACTTCTTCCTTGCTGATAAGCTTGAGGGGGTATAGAGCTATCCTGCTGGAGACTAGCAATAACTTGCTTGCTAGTTCCTTGCTCATCAGGTGTTTCGCTTTTCTCCTGTTGGGAAGATTGTCCTGCTCTATTGGCTTGGGATATTCAGAGAGCTACCTAGATAGTCTTTATTATGAATTGTCGGAGTTGCTTAGGTAGCAGCGGATTGAGGCAGTAGACATAGCTACTGTATCAGGGGTATGGATTCCCCCTTTGACTTGTTGTGGAGGTGGAATGGTGGAACGAGCTGTAGTAGCTAAGGAAGTGTTTCCTTCAAAGAATCCATTGCCACCTCTCTTGTCAAAATTGGCCATTTCTCACATCTTACGCTCAAAGTTCCCACAAACGGCACAATCCGTACTAGGTTTTAGCCAACACATAATGATTGAAGGATCTTTAGAAAAATCTTAGGATCAACGGGGACTAACCTTGCAAAACAAATGTTAGCACTTTGATGCTTAAGTCAATAATGGTTTATTAAAAAAGATAAAAGAAACTGGAATCAAAATGGGAATAATGGTGAAATATAATGTTGAAGTGATATATATTCATGTTGAATGAAAATATAAGCTTAGAACAATCTAAAAAAAGCTAGAGAATTTTGAGAATAAATGAGGGTTTGAGAGTGAGGATTGATGTTACCAAATAATTGCACAAAGCCTCTATTTGTAGGCATGTACAGAGCGAATACAGGAGTTAGTTATAGAGAATCCTTTACCATTTGAAACCTATTTGAATCAGTTAACTAATCAAAAATTCTGCGTACAATTTGGACTTGAATTAATTGAGATACACCAAGTTAACTAAGTCTTACTAAATTTGCCTGAAAATTCAAAAATCTGTTATTTTTAGATTACGAACTAGTTTGCCATCGATCTACAAGGAGCCACCTGGAGGTATTTTACATTGTCGTGTCTTAATATGTTGGAAAACTATATGATGTGTCAGTCTAGCTGTATGATGACGTGTCTGGTTAGAATGTGCTCGATTCTTGAACCTGCCAATTCATTAAAGGTAAAAGTGAAGATAAAGTGAGATTTTGCCTATTAACTACATGCTAATATTAAACTTAAACCCAGTCGAAATGATATGTCAAATACCAAAGATCAGTTAAATCCTTTTCAAGGAAAGTTGCACTAACCCCTCAAGAATTTCCAACTACTGGGAGTTTCTTGCAGATTAACAAAAGTTCAGGAGATCGTAATATAATTTTTCCATTTTTAAGGACATAGGGAGATATCTTGTGACTAAAAATTTGGTGTGACATATGAGTCGAGTCAGCTCGCAAGCTCGGCGAGCTAGCTTGTCTAACGCTCAACTCGAGCTCGAGTCAATATATTTTTGTTTAAAAGTTCATGAGTCGGCTCACGAGATTTTTTTTATTTTTAATATTTTTTTAATTTTAAGTATTTTTATATATTTATTACATATGTAATAGTATATCAAGTTAATTAACAAAATATTATAATATATTAGACTTTTATTCAATCAATATCTCATATGTTAATTTTACATCTCTGAAAGTATGATATTTCAATACCTATCTAAAAATAAGCATAATCAACAATTTAATATTTTTTAATTATATTATTGTAATCCATTTTTTAATATATATATATATAATGTATCTTAATTTTATTAGTATACTTCAATATCAATTTGTAATTTTCTATAATTCAAAATATTTTATATAATTATTTTGAGTATATATTTGTACGAAGATTATGATTTATTTGTAAGTACTTGAACAAATTTATATATATTTTTATACGTTTACTAATTAATCATGTCACATTAAATTAATATCACACATATGTTTTCCTAATATTAGATTAATGTAATGTAAACATATGCTTTTTAATTTTATTAAAAAAAATTAAGAATATATTTTTGTTAAAAATAATTTATGCTTGTCATTCTAATATAACAAATAAATATTCTAAACAAATAAATTTTTATTTTAATTATTAATAAAAATTTAAAGAAGCTCGAGTTTAAAACTACACGCTCGAGTTCGAGCTCAAAATCAAAAGTTTGAATTCGAGCTTCAACTTAAATTTTTTGTAAAGTGAGTTCAATTCGTTTACACTCCTAGATTATCCGACTTATTTCCTTCTAGAAAAAGTCAATTCACGGAAACATGGTTGGACACCGTACAGCCACGCGTCAAATGCATGCTTCGCCACGTGTAAATTGGCATCTTCACATCCCCGCGCCGACCAGCTTGCACCGAAAGAAACATACAACAATTGCCACTTCCCTTTCACATTTGACTCTTTTTGATTTGGGCCAAAATATCTATATATTCTCATTCGTTGCCAATGACCCATTTGCCAACTCGCTTTCTGATAAACAGAAATCTCATCAGACTCGCAAGTTTTTCGTCGATTCTGAGACGAGGCCGTTTGAATTCGCTGATTCTTGCATCGAGTTCTTCGCTTTCTCATCCGGTCAAGACTCCAGTTTTGTGCTCTGCAGTTGGTGTTAGTTCAAGAAAGTCTGTGTTTGTGGGCTTCAGAGCCAGTCATACAATGGCCAGCCAGTCAAACCAGCCTCAATCTGTCCATGATTTCACTGTTAAGGTACTCTTGGTCACTTTTCATTCGTAATCCAAAGACGGATGAAATAGTTCTTTATGCTTGGTCTTCATTTCTTGATTCTTCAGGGCATGAGCAGTAGAAATTTGATCACTTGGGAATGTTTTCCAACTCTTTCTTTTAGTTTGGATGTTTAATTTTGTGGTTTCTGTAGTTGTTGGTTTTCGGAAAATGGTGAAACTTTGCTGTTCTTTTTAATAAATGGTGTTGCTTTTTTGTGGAAGTAGGAAAAGAACTGAGTATATGATATTGGAACACTATTGCAACTGAACATTGAACCCTTGATTTAGGCACAATGGAAATTGTTATTTTGTAGTGCTGATGTTCCATTTTCTTTCTTGATTACGTTGGTTCCTGCTTACATATTGGTAGCTTCTGAACATAATTCCTAATTAGTCCGTGGATGATAATATTGCGATTTTCGATATTCTTATTCTTGATGAAAACATGGATTCGTTATTTATGTTGCTATTGCGTTCTCAAACTATACAAATGTAGGATGCTAAGGGGAATGACGTTGATCTGAGCATTTATAAGGGAAAAGTCCTTCTGATTGTCAATGTTGCGTCACAGTGGTATGTAGCTTCTATCTTTACTTTGTTTCCTTCCATGTAAGATCAAATATAAGCTTATATTCCATTTGATGTTTGCATAAATTATCATACTGGGATGAACGTCGTTTGCCTCAGAATTCGGATTGCTTCATTTTCTGTCTTTTTGGATGTTGAGTTGTAAAATTGGGGTCACGTAGAGGCCAAGTTTGCTAAGTTAATGATGTGATTGCATGCCTATGTAAAAACACGACCATCTGTATTAGGCATTAATGTACTTGGGATCAATTTATTTGTGTGTTCTGATGGTTTTTGATCACAAGACTCTTTTTGCCTGGAAACAACTATGTTGAGATGGCAATGGACGTCCTTAGAGGTGATAAGACATGTCTAGGGTTTGTCAATGGCAACTCATTCATTCTCTTTAGGGCATATTTGTATCTCATCCTGTGTTTTCTCCTCTCTAATGCTTGCTAAATGAATTGATGTGAAATCTCTTTGTAACTATATAATTCAATCAACCAAACAAAGCCTTGGTCATACATTTTTGGTTGATATAGACAGCTGTATTGTGGTGAAAATTTTCAATTTCTACCATTCGAAATTCTTAAAGATGTGATGGCATCATATATTATCTTTCTGGTTTACTTCAATATATGTTATCATTTGTTTCCTACGGTTGAAGAAAGTTATTGATTACTTTTTCTTGTCTGTCTGCTGTAGTGGCTTGACCAATTCAAATTACACCGAGCTAACAAAATTATATGAGAAGTACAAGGATCAAGGTTCGATCTTGTTTACTTTCAATTGTTTCATGAGTGCCCTTCTGTTCAACATGGTTTTTGACAGTTATTATTGTTTCTTCTTTCATCTCATTTGATGCTTGAGAACCTATTAGCAGGTTTGGAATTTTTATTTATTTTTAATTCTTGCGACCACAGTAATCATGGACACATTGTACTTTTCGGTTTCTTTTTTCTTGGGAGTGGGCATTAGGTTTGGAATGTTCAAATTTCTATTGTTGCAGAATCTCTTTATAATTTACAGTTGTTTGGTTATTGCTCAGGTTTGGAGATATTGGCATTTCCTTGCAATCAGTTTGGCTCACAAGAGCCTGGTAGCAATGAACAGATCCTGGAGTTTGCTTGCACTCGTTTTAAAGCCGAGTATCCCATATTTGATAAGGTGGGTATTATAGGATCTGTTCTTCTGATTCCGAACAAGTTAAGAAGACAAAATTTCTGATTGATGAGCAATTTCCTAATGTGTACCTTTTTGGAAATGAGGGTGAAGAGCAGTTATGTGTTTTCACAAAAGACTCGAAAGATAAGGGGAAGTTTTTCATACTATGGCATTTCTGCTGGCTGAAAACTAGAAGTATTCCTAATACTAATATAAACACAGTGATAGCTTCTTCCTATGATCTTTCAGCAAACTGTTTATTAAAGAAATAACCCTAACCATGATGTGGGATTGCTTCCATTTTCACCTTTTAGTAGTTTGTTGGCTAAAACTATGATTGCTTAGCTCCAGTTAAACCAGGCCATAAGCATCGGCTAAGTCTGTCCTTTGATTGCCCATGGGGATTTAAGTTGTTATCAGTTGTGCTACACAATTTCAGTTTCTGTTGAGTAATACATAGACTAAACATTTTCTTTTGTGAACTCAGGTTGAGGTTAACGGCTCGAATGCTGCTCCACTATACAAGTACCTGAAATCAGCCAAAGGTGGTCTTTTTGGGGACAGCATCAAATGGAACTTCTCCAAATTCCTCGTTGACAAGGAGGGTCGTGTTGTTGATCGTTATGCCCCCACTACTTCCCCTCTCAGCATAGAGGTAAAGGTTGCTGCTTGATGCTCCCAACTATGTGAATTTATTTGCATATGATTTACGAGGGATCTTTCAATTCTGTATCTATGCAGAAGGATATAAAGAAGCTCCTGGAGAAAGCTTAAGCGTTTACATTGGTCTAGTTCGTTGTACAACTCAAATAATCTCCCGCGTCAATGGTTAAGTGAATAAAGCGATACACCTTTGTTCGCCGTGTTTAAGATCTTTACTGGGTTTTACTATTTCAAAAGTACTTAACATTCAAATCCCCACACTGCTGTACATTATGCCAACTGAGTCTGTTGATTGTTGGGAAATGCTGTTATTATATTCTTCTGTCTGGTGTCTGGTTCATTTTGACTACTATCAGTTTGTCCCTCTGCCGTTGTAATCTCTGTGAACTGAATATACTGTCTACTCTTCTGGCAATTTTCCTTTAATGCTTTTGGCATCTGGAAAATTTGTTACTAAAGTCAGTATAGGTTTTCTTCCTGATGTACACGCTTGAGCGTTGTTGGGCTACAGCTCTGCAAGCAAAAATGTCAATTATCAACATGACATGGTGCACCGTTCTCCTTGTTCCTCTTCTGCTGGGGGAGAACAGGGTTGTGATTGCGTCTGTACCATGTGCTGGTTATAGTTCTTGTAGCTGGTTTGTTGTTGTGCATCGTCCTTCACGATGCAACTATAGCACTCTCCATTGTTTCGGTTAGATGTATCATGCAAGTCGACTCAATTTACGTGAAATTTTTGGAGCCTCGTTCCGTTCTTGGCCAGAGGAGAGGTGGTCCGAAAACAATGGTAACTAGTTGCGTATAATTTGATTTTTTTTTTTGTTATATATATTAAAATAAATAAAATAGTAAGCCAAAGACTACAGTCGCGTATAATTTGATTTTTTTTAATTATATATATTAAACTAAATAAAATAGGCAACTGATCAAAAATGATACTGTAAATGGATTTCAGATGTATACAAATATAGAACTGCTGATATCATTGATTGTTTACAAAGTTGGTTTATTTATGAAAGAAGTAAACAGAGATTTGACTATTTTAATCATTTTATATTTATCATAAGTGTGGATTACACTTAGACTTCCTTTGAATTTGGAATTATATTTATTCTTCAAAAAGTTTTTAGAATTTCTCTTACCCTCGGTTTTGAAGATTTATTACTTATGTTTGACCAGATGAAAAATATTAATCTTACTAAAAAGGTTGCATGAATTTACAAAATTTATTCCTTGTCTGACATTTTCATCATTGATTAACAAAATACAAATATTTAGTGTGTTTTTAAGGTATTCTATGAAGTCAAAGTAAGTCCTATCTAAACGATCAAGACTTGGGAAACGAGATCACATTTTGGCCAAAAAGGAGTTTCGGCGAACGCCCTTCAATGCTCAAGTCAGTTTGGATATAAGGTCTCAAAAAGAATAAGAGCCCAAATAGAATGGTAAAAGTTATACTTGATGGGGGATTACCAAAATTTAGAAATGGTGGTGGATTGTACAAGTCACGGGCACCTTAGGTCAAGAAAATTATAAATGGCGAGCAGTGGGGCACATATATCTACAATAACAGTAATAGGTAGTGGTCCTGATGGACAAAAGTCGCACCACTACTGCCCAAAGTAGCGGGTTTACTAATGGTGCTAGATGTTTGTCCTTTTCATTAGGTATGAAGGTTATTCACACACTTTGGTACTTACGCATTTTCCTGTACTCTTCTTGTGATCCAGACTTTGAATACAAGTGTGAGATACCGTACTCTAATTCTTTTACAGAGAAATGATTACGTTAAGGTCTCGGATATTACTTGAAGGTCTCTTGGTGGCTTTGAAGATGTTAAGGTGATGTCATAAATATCCCACGTCACTTGAACTTAAATATTAAATATGCTAGCGGGGCGATTATAGTGTTTCCGGACATGGAGGCTTTTGGCTGTTGTATGTCCAATGGTAGCCACGTTTTCTTTATTCCCATGTTCTCCTTACCGGTTAAATACCCATGTTTTATGAGATAACCCTTGGTCTTCTTCTCCAAGTCTCCCCTTTCCTGTTGTGGAGTTGTGTCTGTCTCGAATCCCCAACATGTTAGTGATTTCTTTGTCCCTTGTGTTGCATTTCGGTATCCTTTGCTTTCCATATCTTAAGTGATTCTACATGGAGAAGTGTAAGTGGTACCCCCACGAAAATTATGTGAGATCTCGAGGATACTTTATTTGTTCCCCGTCAATCTAATAGTTCACTAGTGTTGGTATGTGAAACTTTTGAATTGATAAACATTATTTTTTCGAAGAAACCCTAGATTTTGATTGTCCCTGGTTGCGTCTCTCCTTCATTTTATTTGCTGAGGACCTAGTGGCCCTCCAGTCCAAGTACTCAATTTTCGGTGATTATGAATTTCGTTCATCTCCCTCCCCTCCCCGCGCAAGCAGTTAGAACCCTATTTTTGGCGGACTTTGAACTGAGATTAAGGTTACCTCTGCATCCTTTAATTACTGAGATTCTCAACCATCTTGGTTTGTGTATCTTGAGGAGATCTTTTCCATTGTTGATTTGTCTCCTATTCTATGTGAGCTTGATGATTCCCATTTGGGTACTACAATTGTCCTTACCTTGTTCAACTCAATTAATATAAAAAAAAGAAAAGAAAAATAGAGCTGAGGCTGCTTTGACGAGCGACACTTGGTGCTTGACGACAGGTAATCTTGAGTGAGTTGCGAAAGTTGAAGTTATGGGCGTTGTCGGGGGAGAAGAAGGGAAAGGGGATGAAGGAGTTGAGAGAACCATGTGGGAGATAAAAGTGTAGTATTTGGTGTAGATGGGACACATGGAGTGAAGATGGAAAGGTGTCTTGGGGAGAGTCGATGATAAATGAGACAACTAGTGCGCCCAAAATAAAGAATCGTTTATTTTAAAATTTATTAGTTTATAATTTAATTTTTTTTGTTGATTGTTAGTTTTTAAGTATACTTAAAATCTTAATTTATTCTTTTTATAAATTATGAAAAATAATTTATAACATTTTATATACAATTGTGATAAATTGTATTCATTTTATAAATTATTGAATATTTTGTGTGTTTCTTGTTAAATTTTATTGAAAATTATTGTTGTTAATTGAATAAAATTTATCTGATAATTTTTAAACTTTCTTATTTAAATATATTTTGTCTTTTAACTTAATCAATTAGTATATAATGTGTATGAATATGCTATATATATAATATATATGTATGTAGTATAGTCAAGTCGAACTAGTGATCCAATAATTTGTTTGGTTCGATTACTGGTCCAGTTTTCGAAACATTGGTAATAAGTTGGAGTCCCATCTTGATCCTCTAAAATTAGCTGAACTCGAAGACAATTTTGTGTCTATCCTCCTGGACAAATATTCTGCAATGAAGAAGCAGCTGTGGACAAGAGATGAGATGGCCACTTGGTTGGCCACTCGGGAGCCCTTCCCTAAGGCTGAAAATGTTGGTATGTGAAACTTAATCAATCTAATAGTTCACTAGTGTTGGTATGTGAAACTTTTGAATTGATAAACATTATTTTTTCGAAGAAACCCTAGATTTTGATTGTCCCTGTGATGGGGATATTGTCAAAGCACGAAGGTCAAAGTGTATGGTCGCATGCTTAATCGCAAATCGGGGTGAACAGAAGACATTTAGAAGGTCGCACGGTGAGGTCGCTGGGTCGTTAGTGATCCATTGTGGCTTGATGGTGTCTCTATCGGGTTGGGGTGACCCGGATCCGACCCGTAGATTAGCCCGGACAGGTGTCATCCCTTTAAGCTGCTTAGTCATTGCATGCGTGACCACGGGAACGACACCTATCCCGTGGTGGGCCCCAGCCCTTCTCCTATAAATACTCTGACTTTCGAAGAGAGAAGGTACGAATTACACACATATCTTGATCGCATATTTAGATCGCATGGTTTTTCTTCGACCTTAGCCTGACTTAAGCATCGGAGTGTCGTCGTCGGGACGAACCCGACTAGTTTTGTTTTATTTTCAGATCACAGGTTCGGATCGGTGAGGTGGGGAGTCGTGGTCGTAGATCGTGACCAAACGTGGGAGGTCGTGGTTGTAGATCGTGGCCAAACGTGGGAGGTCGTGGTCGTAGATCGTGGCCAAACGTGGGAGGTAGTGGTCGAAGATCGTGACCAAACGTGGTCGAGCCGGATCAGTTTGGCACCGTCTGTGGGAACGATTTTGGAGATAAAACATAAACCCTAAAATATGGAAAGATCGGAAGGTGGTAGGCGGGCTATTGAGGAGACCCCGAGGGCGGGGAATGAAAGGATAGTCCAATTGACACAAGGAGAATTACAACGAATGATGGAGGAAGCTAGCAGAAATGCCATTTTGGCATACGAAAGAAGAACACAACCTGCTGAAAATGAAACTGCCCGACGAAGAGTATTACGAGAAAGAGAGACCGAGCGGGTTTCTGAGGGGATGAGTAAGAAAGCTCCCAAGAAGAGACGCGCGGTCGCCCCTTCTGAAGTGGGGTCTAGTTCACAAGGTGGATGGCGGAGACGAGAACCCGCGATCTCGAGAGCGGATGTTGACAGTGTAGGCAGACAGATCCATTTACTGGGGAAACAGATTGATGAATTGAAGCGAAGAGGAGAATTAGTCACTCAGAACAAGCACTCACCGTTCTGTAATAGAATTCTGAGTGAAGTAGTGAGTGCAACTTTTAAAATGCCAGATTTACCAAAATATGACGGTTTGAAGGGCCCGCAAGAGCATGTGTCTGTGTTTGATTTAGTGATGAATCTTTACGGACAAACGGACCCTATCAAAGCAAAACTATTTGTGACAACATTAACGGGGAAGGCACAGGAGTGGTTCACAAGTTTGCCCGCTGAGAGCATTAAATCGCACGAACAGTTGGTACAAAAATTTGTTTTTCATTTTGCTAGCAAGAGGAAACGAAAAAGATCAGCAACATATTTATTCACCATCAGGCAAAGGGATAATGAGACCTTGAAGAATTTCATGGGGAGATTCAATAATGAGACTTTAGAGGTTCAAGATTTGAGAATTGACATGATGGTGAGTATCTTGATTCACGGGCTGAAAAAAGGACCTTTTGCTTCCGCTCTAGCTAGAGACCCACCCACTAATGTAGAGCAGTTAATGCGCCTGGCGCAGAAATACATAAATGAGGAAGAAATGAACGCTATGAAAGATGGTGAATGGTTGGGAGGAGGTAGAGGTCGTGATCACGACCAAGGAAAAGAAGGGAGCAGGCAGAAGCTGGATCGAGGTCGAGATATGCGAGGACGCGAAGAGGAAAGACCTGCCCAACCAAAGTACCACAAGTACAGGCCGTTGATCACCTCTAGAGAACAAGCGATGAAGATGATCGAGGATAGCGGTCTGCTACAGTGGCCTAGTAGAGCTAGAACATCAGGCAAAAGGGATTCCAGGGAATATTGCAAGTTCCACAGAGATAGAGGACACGACACGGAACATTGTCACCAATTGAAGGATGAGATCGAAAGATTAATCCGAAAAGGGTACTTCAGAGAGATCGTGTTCGAGGCAAGAGATCATGGTCAAATATCTCCAAGCAGGTCGCATGGCAGGTCATCGAGCAAGGAGAGATAAGAGCTCAACAGCATAAAAGGAGATAGACGCTGTCGATAAAAAGGATGACTCGGGAAAGTGGGTACGCAAGTATTTTTCTTATTTTCATAAGTGGATGTTAACTCTTGCAGGAAAAGTATTACTTTGCTTACATTGCAAATTATGGATTACGTATATAATTGCAATGTTTGAGAATATCTGCATCTATATGACTGTTTGTATGAAATAAATAGCTCATTTTTGAGTAACTTGCATTGCAATAAAATAATACGCTAGCTGCAAATGGTCTAACTGTGAAAAAGCCCTCCAAATACGTGACCTGAAAAAGGCGCGACCCATATGTCTGAAAAAGACCGCCAATTCATGCGACCTAAGAAAGGTGATCGTGTGTGAAAAAGACCATCAACTACGCGACCTAAAAAAGGTGCGACCAGGCGTTTGAAGACCACTAATATGCAGCCTGAAAAAGGTGCGACTTGGTGTCTGAGAAAGACCATTCGATCTGAGAAAGATTGCAGGATCTGCAAAAGATCACAAGATCTGAGAAAGATCGCAGGATCTGCAAAAGATCACAAGATCTGAGAAAGATCATTTGATCTGGGAAACATCGCAGGATCTGCAAAAGATCACAGGATCTGGTGTCTGAAAAAGACCCAGCAAATGCAACCTGAAAAAGGTGATCATGCGTCTGAAAAAGACCAACAATGTGCGATTTGGTGTTTGAAAAAGGCCCAACAAATACGACGTTCAGATTACAAGAGGTGACGTTTTGATTACCAAGAGACCGTTAGAACTTCAAACCTAAGTGACGTAAGAAGATGGGAGAGGCGACCCAGTGATCTATCATCGGACCTTCGTTAAAGAGATTTTAAACTTCTCCCAATGCAATAATTTGGAAGAAGTGGGGGAATTGTGATGGGGATATTGTCAAAGCACGAAGGTCGAAGCGTATGGTCGCATGCTTAATCGCAAATTGGGGTGAACAGAAGACATTTAGGAGGTCGCACGGTGAGGTCGGTGGGTCGTTAGTGACCCATTGTGGCTTGATGATGTCTCTATCGGGTTGGGGTGACCCGGATCCGACCCGCAGATTAGCCCGGACAGGTGTCATCCCTTTAAGCTGCTTAGTCATTGCATGCGTGACCACGGGAACGACACCTATCCCATGGTGGGCCCCAACCCTTCTCCTATAAATACTCTGACTTTCGAAGAGAGAAGGTACGAATTACACACATATCTTGATCGCATATTTAGATCGCATGGTTTTCCTTCGACCTTAGCCTGACTTAAGCATCGGAGTGTCGTCGTCGGGACGAACCCGACTAGCTTTGTTTTATTTCCAGATCATAGGTTCGGATCGGTGACGTGGGGAGTCGTGGTCGTAGATCGTGGCCAAACGTGGGAGGTCGTGGTCGTAGATCGTGGCCAAACGTGGGAGGTAGTGGTCGAAGATCGTGACCAAACGTGGGAGGTCGTGGTCGAAGATCGTGACCAAACGTGGTCGAGCCGGATCACCCTGGTTGCGTCTCTCCTTCATTTTATCTGCTGAGGACCTAGTGGCCCTCCAGTCCAAGTACTCAATTTTCGGTGATTATGAATTCCTACTACCTGCCCCTAGTGACAGGGTTCATCTCCCTCCCCTCCCCGCGCAAGCAGTTAGAACCCTAGTTTTGGCGAACTTTGAACTGAGATTAAGGTAACCTCTGCATCCTTTAATTACTGAGATTCTCAACCATCTTGGTTTGTGTATCTTGAGGAGATCTTTTCCATTGTTGATTTGTCTCCTATTCTATGTGAGCTTGATGATTCCCATTTGGGTACTACAATTGTCCTTACCTTGTTCAACTCAATTAATATAAAAAAAAGAAAAGAAAAATAGAGCTGAGGCTGCTTTGACGAGCGACACTTGGTGCTTGACGACAGGTAATCTTGAGTGAGTTGCGAAAGTTGAAGTTATGGGCGTTGTCGGGGGAGAAGAAGGGAAAGGGGATGAAGGAGTTGAGAGAACCATGTGGGAGATAAAAGTGTAGTATTTGGTGTAGATGGGACACATGGAGTGAAGATGGAAAGGTGTCTTGGGGAGAGTCGATGATAAATGAGACAACTAGTGCGCCCAAAATAAAGAATCGTTTATTTTAAAATTTATTAGTTTATAATTTAATTTTTTTTGTTGATTGTTAGTTTTTAAGTATACTTAAAATCTTAATTTATTCTTTTTATAAATTATGAAAAATAATTTATAACATTTTATATACAATTGTGATAAATTGTATTCATTTTATAAATTATTGAATGTATTTTGTGTGTTTCTTGTTAAATTTTATTGAAAAATATTGTTGTTAATTGAATAAAATTATCTTATAATTTTTAAACTTTCTTATTTAAATATATTTTGTCTTTTAACTTAATCAATTAGTATATAATGTGTATGAATATGCTATATATATAATATATATGTATGTAGTATAGTCAAGTCGAACTAGTGATCCAATAATTTGTTTGGTTCGATTACTGGTCCAGTTTTCGAAACATTGGTAATAAGTTGGAGTCCCATCTTGATCCTCTAAAATTAGCTGAACTCGAAGACAATTTTGTGTCTATCCTCCTGGACAAATATTCTGCAATGAAGAAGCAGCTGTGGACAAGAGATGAGAAGATGAGGGCCACTTGGTTGGCCACTCGGGAGCCCTTCCTTAAGGCTGAAAACACTGGTCCCATTCTTCGTCCTAGGTAGGATGTTTGTGAAATTCCTCCATTCTCAATTTTGTGACTGGTGGGGTCTCCTTCAAGGAACTCTTCTGCCTTAGGACCAAATACAATCGTCCATGAGTTCAGTCCCTCAATTGGAATCCCACGTGGCCAACCATCTTAGTTGCGTGAGTATGCTACCTTGAGTGATCCTGTTATGACTTATATGCCAGTTTTTCATTTCTAACATTCAAGCACTTTATTTTAGTTGAATCAGATTGTTCATGGGTTATTTCTCAATTTGCTAATTTATGTGACCAAACCACGCGTTTCGAGGAGAAGGCGGAGGCTGCTTTGGCAAAGTTCTTGAGCTTCAGGAAAAATGGGAGGTGTTGGCAGTCCAAGATCAAAGCTAGGGAATCTATTGCTAAAGAAATGCAGGAGCAGGAGGAGCAACTAAAGCTATATACGAAAACTAAAGACAAATAATCCCGTGAATTAACCTCGGTCCAACTCAAATACGACAACCTTCTAGCCACCCACGAGCAAAAGTGTCAGTCCAAGACGGAGGGGTGTCCAGCAAGGTCTGAAGCAGTTCTATACCACCGAGGACTACAAAAAGGTTATCGCCCAGAGCAGGATGCAAGGTGCGAGGGCCATTTTGCAATCTTCCATGTTCAGAGCTATAGTGGTTGGCGAGGTATTTGAGGAGCTAACATTACCTACAATAAATGCATCTCCCAGACTCGAGTTGAGGACAAGTATAAGAAGGGCTTTAAGACATCCCTTTTGGGTTTAACCGAGGATGAATACTGCAATTTCTACCTAGAAGACGCTTGGGAAGTTGAAGTTCCCTTGGATAATGGGTTCTACGCCTTACTTCCTCCCTCCAATCCTCCATTATTAGACGAACCTATCAACAAAGAGGTGAAGATTGTTGTTGAAACCTTGATGGAAACAACACACGTGGAGATGTCTCCTAATGCCCCTGCCACCTAGGAGATCGCTGCACAGACTTGAATCATGACAAAGGTGAACAAGAGTCCTAAGGGTCTAAAGTGCCTGCAAATATTAATGACTCTATTGGTAAGGACATCTTTAATCTGGAGACTTTGCCTGGTAGCGAGGGCATGGAGGGGGATGTTCCTTCGTCTATCTATTAGTGATTTACTTTTAAGTTTTTTATTTGGGTGCGTGTTCCCTCGAACATTTTCAAACTAAGCGTTTTGTATCGTTTGAATATTTCCTTAACTGACCTTGGATGGTCTTTGCTCTTATGCATGTATTATGTTTTTGTTCATGTTCTTGCCACATGTATCTTGTAGGAAAAAAATGATGTCTAAAAGTTTTCTCTTACCTTAGTATGCCTTGGGAAATCTTTACCACATGTCTCCCTTTTCGGGTGGACTCAAGAGTCTTTTTTAGGCCTTGGTTTGTTTCTTACGTTGCCTTTATTTATTGCCAAATTTAAGAATTTTGGGCAGGCATTCATCTTTTCAAACAACAAGTTGAAGATCTTTCTCAAACCTTTGCCTTCTAGATCCTGAGTTGTGAAGGTCCTTTTCAAACAATAAGTTTTGGATATGATTCTCATACCTTAATCTTTTTCACAGAATGTCTCTTTTAGACACTAAGTTTGAAGGTCATTTTTAGGCCTTTATATTTTTTAGACATTGCCTTTTTTTTCGATATTAAGGTTGGAGGTCTTTTAGACAATGGCATTTTCAGATATTAAGTTTGAATGTCTTTTTCAGACTTGTCTTTTTAATACATTAAGTTTGGAGGTCTTTCTCAGACCTTTGGCCCGTGGTAAACAAAGTATGGATAAAAAATGTCTTTCTTCCTTGTTGCCATATACAATCTTTCAAACTGGTAGACATTTTAAGGATAAAATCTCCTAATATTCTGAGCATTTCAAGGTTGTGGGAGATCTCTTTCTGACAACTCTTGGAGGTGACAGACTCCATTTTTTGCCAATTCAACTACCTCAAAGGGACCCTCCCAATTTGGGTCTAATTTTTCAATATTTTTGGAATCTTGAAGTTTTTCAACTATAAATCTCTAGCCTAAAAAACTCTGGTCTTTCCTTTCTTATTGACATCTTCTCCATCTGCCTTTTGTATATAAAGATCACAACTTTTGTAGCCTCTATTTTTTCGAGTAACAAGATCAAATTTATCTCAAACTGTTTTTCATTTTTTATAGTGTCATACATCTGTATTCTTGCTAATTCTACTCAACCCTCAATAGGACAATACCTCTTCTGAACCACAAATCATACGAAATGGGGTTTCACTCGTAGCATTCTTCGGAGTAGTGCATTAAGCCCACAATACTCCTAGTGAATCATCTACATAGTTTCTTTTAAGTCCATCAAGGTGAGTTTTCTAGTAGTGGAATATAATTATATTTACAACCTCATCATGCCCATTAGCTTGTGGTAAGCCACTAAAGTAAAATTCTGTTGAATTCCCATCTCCTTACGCCAGTCTTGTACTCTCTTCTCCTAAAATTGGGTTCCATTACAAAATATCAGAACCCTTGGAATTGCAAACTGGCAAATTATGTTCTTCCACAGGAACTTCATGACTTCATTCTCATTTATCTTTACTACAACATTTGTTTTTCCACCCATTTAATGAAATGCTCGAACTACCGCAATTGCACATATCTTTTGACCTGAAGCCAAAGAGAATGGTCCTAAGATATCAATTTCCCATTCATCGAAAGGGTACATGACTTGAACTCACCAAGTCTCTTGGGGGTGCAAAAGGTATGCTGGAGTTGAACTGAAATCTTGCACCTCTTAGAAAACTCTAAAGCATCTTTTGCTAATATCGGCCAAAAATACCCTTGTTGTTGTATTTTCTATGCTAAAGCTCATCTCCCATAATGGTTTCTGCAACTACCTTCATGTACTTCTCTCATCATGTAGTTAGCTTCGTCTAATTCAGACATCTCAATGGAATTTCAGAGTATGTTCTCTTGTACAATTCACCTTCCATCATTACAAATCTTGATGACCAAATTCTCATCTTTCTCTATAATTTTCATCCTTCGATCTCTCCCCTTGAAAAATTTTTATCATTCATTACTTCTATTCATTAGTAGAAACTATTAAGGGCCTTTTGCAAACCTTTGGATCTGAATGTCTCCTACAAACCTTGGTACTCAGAGGCCTTTTTTGACCCACTTGCTTGAAGCTCTTTTTTCAACCCGTCTATCTTTGAATTTTTTTAATATCAATAGAGTAATCTTTTTAGATTTTCTTCCAAATGTTGCGCTTGCAAACTTAGATAAGGCGTCAACCTTTTCATTTTCTTCCTTGGGAACTTGATGCAATTCAAAACCTAAAAAGTTAGGTTGGAGTTCTCGTAACTTTTCAAGGTACTTGACCATGCTTGTCTCTTTGGCTTCATAAGCTCCGTGAATTGTTGTGCCACCAATTGCGAGTTTATATAAGCAATCAGACACTTTGCTCCCAATTGAGATGCTAACCTCATTCCTGGTGTAAGTGCTTCATACTTGGCCTTGTTATTGATCATCGTGAAATTCAATTTTATTGCCACTTCAGCTTCTAAACTTTCAGGGTTTCTCAAAACTATTCGTGTTCCCACTTGGGTTGAAATTGAGGGTCCACGCACTAAGAGAAGCCATTTCCCATGATTTTCCTCTCCTTCCTAGCTATTCATTTCCACCAGAAAATCTTCTAGAATATGAGCTTTGACAGTTGTTCTTGGTTGGAATTCAACATGATACTCTCTCAAGCTCCAAGCATTAGGTTTCAAAAGTACTTGTTTCAGTGGCTGATCAATTAGTACAATGACAATGTGGGATTAAAAATAAGGTCTCAAATTTTTTGCAGTAATCACAAGTGCTAGAGTTTACTTCTCAATCATCATATAATTCTTTTCGGCACCTTGCAGCATGGAACTCACATAATAAACTAGTCGGAGTTCATGATCAAGAGCTCTTATTAATACTGAGCTTGCAACTGATTAAAACATAACGAAGTACAAATATAATAGTTCCCTCTCTATAGGTTTTGCAAATATGGGAGAGGAAGATAGGTAATTTTCAACTCATTGAAAGCATTTTCACACTCATCAGACCACCCAAAGGTTTTCATATTAAACAGAATTTTAAAAAAATGCAAACCTTTGTCTGTCGCTTTTAAGATGAACCTGGTGAGGGCCGTCATTCATCCTGTCAAATGTTGGATATCTTTCATGGACTTGGGCGTAGGCATATGTAAGATAGCTTCAAGTTTCTCAGGATTAGCTATAATTTCTCTTTCAGTGACTAAATATCCCAAAAATGTGCCACTACGGACTCCAAAAGTGCACTTTGTCAGGTCCAACTTCACTCCATACCTTCGCATAACCTGTAACGACTCCCCCAAGTAGGTCAAGTGGTCGGATTCTTCACCAACATATCGTCGACATAAATTGCCATAGTTTTGCCAATTTGTTCTTTAAACAGTCCGTTCACTATCCTTTGATAGATTGCCCCGATTTTGTTTAAGCCGTGGGCATGACTACATAGCACTAGATTTTGCTCTCTGTGATACATGATGTCTTTATGTGATCCTCTTCTACCATAAAGTTGATCAATAGTGCACAATCTGTAGTGGAATCTACACACTGATCAATTCGTGGTGGGGGTATGGGTTTCTCATGCAAGTCTTATTAAGGTTTGTGAAGTCTGTACACATTCTTCACTTTCCTCTAGTCTTTGGCACAAGTACAACATTTGCGAGCCAAACAACCAACAATTTTTTTACCACATTATTAATGATTTGATCCTAAAAGTTCTTTGATTCTGCCTAATAGGCTTGGTGTTTGGGTCTATATCCAATCGATGTTCAATGATCTCAAGATTGATTCCTTTAAAATTTGAAGTTGTCCATGCGAACATGTCCACATTTTCTTACAAAAACTCAACTAGCATCATTTTCATATCTGATGGAAGCTGACTCCCTATGAATTCCCTGGTATGAGTTCAACTATCCTATTGCTCAGAGGGTTCCATCAGTTTGACCTTTTTATCCTGCTCCACCTCAAACTCTAGCATTTATCTTTCACTTTTCCCTCTAGCATTTCTATTCTTTGTCATTCCTGCCTTTAATGAAGTGTGATAGCATTCTCCAGCTACCTTCTGATCGCCTCTCACTTTCCCCACATCATTCTTGGTTGGGAACTTGACCTTCAAATAGTAGGTAGATGCCATAAGTTGGAACTGAGTCAGGGCAGGGCGCCCTAATATCATGTTATAAATAAAGGGTATATCACTACCAAGTACTTAACCATCATAACACGCCTATAAGGGTCGATTCCAAGGAATATTGGTAAATCTATAGTGCCCAAAGGAGTTAGGCCTCCCCCACGAAATCTAATAAAAAGGATGGTGACCTATTTCACGTCCTCGATACGTAGGTCCATCTTGTTTAACACATTCAACAAGACAATATCTGCAAAGCTTCCATCATCCACTATTACTTTTTGAATAGTAAAGTTTGCTACATCCAATGGTGTACCGGATCATCATGTGGTAAAGTTAGACCTTCAACGTCTGTGTCATCAAACATAATATCTCCAGAGTCGGCCACAATGGATAGCACAGTCAAGTTAGGTTGACTTGCAAAGGAGTTTTATCCCGATCTTAAATATCTTCATCCTTGATTTGTGGAGTCTTTCCCAATAGGTTACCCAAAGATTGTATTGATGATACCTCGCCTAAGCTGATTATCATCAGTGGGAGTCTCTAATACTACGAGCTACCCAAGACCCTCTCGGGATACTTCTTTTCTAGGCTCCGAGACTTTTGACTCTCCTTACCAGGCTGCACTCTTCGCCTTAATTTTTTCGTATTCTTGTCTAATCAATCTCTCGAGCTTATCCTTAAACTAAAAGCAATTTTCAGTATCATGACCTTTGTCCTTATGGAACTTATAGTAGAACTTGAAATTCTTCTTGGATGGTGTTGACCACGTTTTTTATTGCCATCACAACAACTTGTTTTCTATTTGCATCAAGGGTTCTTCCCTTGGAACAACAAAGGGTGTGTACCCATGCAATCTTTTTTTCGGTGTCGGGTCTTTTTCAGGGTCGAGCTTCAACTTTTCTTTCTATCTTTTATCTTTCTTTTGTTCATCCACCTTACACAATTGGAATTTGCATTGACACGCTTTTAAAATATTCATTTCTTGTTCTTGAATGTACTTCTCAGAAATCAAATAAATCTCTTCTGTATCGACGGGGGGTCCCTAACCAATGTTGAGGCTAAGGGTTCCCTTCTTCAAACTATGAATCAGAATGGAGATCATCATATCCACCCTCAAGTCAGGGTACATCAAGTACTTTAGTACTAAAACTATCAATGAAGCTTCTCAAAGCCTCATCATCTTTCTCTCAAATGGTAAACAAATGTGCTGCAGATCTCTTTGCTCTTTTTTTGCTGGCAAAGTGGTGCAAGAACTTTCTATCAAGTTGATCATATGAAAAAACAATAGCAAGAACTAGGGAACCAAACCACTAGGCCCGTCCATACAAAATTGTGATAACACTTCGAGAGTAAAGAGCGTCTGACAATTCATATAACTGCATGACATTGTCAGAGGCTATCAAGTGCTCCTTAGGGTCCTTATTACCATCATATTTAGGTAAATCAGGGATTTTCACATTTGGGGCTAAGGTTTCTGCTAGAATTTCAGTTATGAACGGTAACCTTCTTCTCATTACAGCATTTTCAAGGACTATATTTTCATGAGGTAGCACAGTAGTGAGCTGTCTCATAACTTTAATTCTACGGCTGAGGCGATTATCATCAGTGGGAGTCTCTAATACTACGAGCTACCCAAGGCCCTCTCGAGATACCTTTTTTCTCGGCTCCGAGACTTTTGACTCTCCTTACCAGGCTGCACTCTTCGCCTTAATTTTTGCGTATTCTTGTCTAATCAATTTTCTCGAGCTCATCCTTAAACTAAAAGCAATTTTCAGTATCATGACCTTTGTCCTTATGGAACTTACAGTAGAACTTGAAATTCTTCTTGGATGGTGTTGACCACGTTTTTTATTGCCATCACAACAACTTGTTTTCTATTTGCATCAAGGGTTCTTCCCTTGGAACAACAAATGTACCCATGCAATCTTTTTTCGGTGTCGGATCTTTTTCAAGGTCGAGCTTCAACTTGTCTTTCTATCTTTTATCTTTCTTTTGTTCATCCACCTTACACAATTGGAATTTGCATTCACACGCTTTTGAAATATTCATTTCTTGTTCTTGAATGTACTTCTCAGAGATCAAATAAATCTCTTCTGTATGGACGAGGGGTCCCTAACCAATGTTGAGGCTAAGGGTTCCCTTCTTCAAACTATGAATCAGAATGGAGATCATCATATCCACCCTCAAGTCAAGGTACATCAAGTACTTTAGTACTAAAACTATCAATGAAGCTTCTCAAAGCCTCATCATCTTTCTCTCAAATGGTAAACACTTTGCTCTTTTTTTGCTGGCAAAGTGGTGCAAGAACTTTCTATCAAGTTGATCATATGAAAAAACAATAGCAAGAACTAGGGAACCAAACCACTCTAGTCCCGTCCATACAAAATTGTGATAACACTTCGAGAGTAAAGAGCGTCTGACAATTCATATAACTGCATGACATTGTCAGAGGCTATCAAGTGCTCCTTAGGGTCGTTATTACCATCATATTTAGGTAAATCAGGGATTTTCACATTTGGGGCTAAGGTTTCTGCTAGAATTTCAGTTATGAACGGTAACCCTCTTCTCATTACTGCATTTTCAAGGACTATATTTTCATGAGGTAGCACAGTAGTGAGCTGTCTCATAACTTTAATTATACGGCTGAGGTGATCAACCTACTAACTTATATCACGAATTTCACCAACCCTTGTTTGCTCTTCCTTCGAGTGGGTAATTGCTCTGCTGTTCACTTCCTCCAAAGGAACTTGACGCTCCATTTCTCTTCCCCTATTTCGAGGACGGGTTGGTGCTCGCTCCTTTCTTCGTGGGAAGAGTTCCCTCCTTAATTGCGGGTTTTCTAGAACTATACAACATACGGCTCTACGTCTACCATCTCTTCTTGACGGGGCAAAGGCGAAGGAGGTTGGGGACCGTTCCTCTCCCAACTTCCCATTCTTCAAATATTTTCCTTAAATCGTTAGGCAATATATTGATCATTTCTAGTCTTCCTAGTGGTGTTAGCAAGGTGCTTTCCAACGGGCCAGCCGCGACTTGTTTTTCATTTCTTCTATGCGGTGTCCTGTAGTCTCTTCCATCTTCTTTACACTAAAAAGAAGTTTGAGAATTTTTCCACAGACGGCGGCAAATATTGGACCAAAAAAATACAAGTGTTTAAGATATTTGGTGTATTTAAGGATGTTGTCAGCTCCCAATGCTCAAGTAAACTCCTATTTAAATGTGCAAAGCCTGCAAAACAAGATCGGGTTAGGGCCAAGGTAGAAGGGATTCCAGCGAAGACACTCTGACGCTTGAATCAATCAGAGTTCAAGGTCGCATAAAGAATAAGAGCAATAGTTGTACTTGATGGTGGAGTGCCCAAATTTATAAGTGGTGGTGGATTATACGAGGTCACGAGTACCTTAAATCAAAGATATGATCAATGGTGTGTAGTGGCTGCATATATTCATAGTAACAGTGATAGGTGGTGATCTTGACACACAAAAGCTGCGCCACTGCCAAAAGTAGTTAGTACACTGACAGTGCTGGACATTTGTCATTTTCACTAAATATGAAGGTCACTCATATACCTAGGTACTTAGGCATTTCCCTGAGAGTTTGCATCTTGTGATCCAAACCTTGAACACAAGTGTGAGAGGCCTACTGTAATCCTTTTATAGTAACACAGCTACATTAAGGTCTCAGCTTCCTTTTAAAGGTCACTTCGTGGCTTTGAAGGTCTAAGGGGATGCCATAAATATCCCCACATCACTCATGTAATAAGTTTGCATTTCAAATGAAAAAAATATAATGATGTTAACTCTACTCCAGATATATATACTATTTTTATCCCTTTACAAGTATAAAAATATATATAAAAATGTAAAATGGAAGACGAAATTGAAAATAAACTTTGTTTTTGCTAATGCCATTATTTTTTATTCGAACCTTTTCAAAAAAATATAAATTCGAATTTTGATTGACACCCCTCCTTAATCACATTTCATTATTCTAACAAACTCATATTTATCCTGATAAAATAGTTGATAAAGTCAAAGTTTGACAAACACCTCAAGCGAATTACATGCTTCCTCATAGTTTCAACCTATGACAAAATATAAGACACAAATTCAGTCACAATTTAATATTCTTGTGTCGTATGCTAGAATTTCGAACTTAAGATGGCACTGTTGACCCACCTACAAGGCTGAACTAATTATAATCTTATTAGATAAATCACTGCTTTCTGTCTTTTGAAAAAAAAAATATGACAAATTTGATAAATTATAGATTCAATAAGTATTAACTAATTAACCAATATGTATAAATAAAGTGTAAGTTTAATTGACCCTTATAATATTAATATATAATCAATAAAGTCTGTAATAGCAGCTAAAATACATGATCCACTTTAGTCAGCGTATCGCATTTTTTCTTTATTACCACTAAACAAAGGTAGGCCGAGCATCCATCTGGTCCGTCAACGGCGTGCTTATTCACTTGTAATCAAGAATTCAAATGGAGTCGCCGCAATCTGTATTCGATTTCAGCGTCAAGGTCAGTGGATTTGCTTTCCCCAACCCCCCTTTCTCTCGTGATGCTTCAAATTTGTTAGCTTATGTGAAACCCCGTCCTCCATCTTCATTCCAGCACTCGATTATTATGCAGAAGTTGCTGATCTGTTACACTCGTGTGCTTGTGGGTGATTGCTTCAGTTCTGACCTCAGGCTGTAATCTGCTGTTTTCAATGTAGTTTGGGTTTTTGTTGACGTTTTAGCTGTAATAGAGTTGGTTGGTGTTCTTCTTAGGATGCCCAGAGTTATGCACTGTGGAGTTACGGGTTCTTGCTAGATTTCTCGTTTGGATGCTCAGAGTTATCCAATGTAGAGTTATGGGTTCTTCATAGGTTTCCGTCAATGGGTTCTTGATGGATTTCTCGTTAAGGGTTGTGAGTTGTGGATTCTTGATAGATTTCGTTAAGGTTGTAGTTATGGGTTCTGGATAGATTTCTTGTTATGGGTCGGAGGTCACTGGACAGCCACAGGGGGTTATTTGCTAGGTGTCAATCTGAACATACTCATGAGTCATTAGCATTGTTTATAGATAAGTGCCAGCGAAGTCCTGGGTAAAACTTTCTCACGAGCAGTTAACTAGGAGTTGATTATTAATTGTATGCATGCTGCTGTGGTGTCTGATGTTAACGGGATCCCTCATGTTTTTTTTATCCAACAAGATAGAAAAGGCCAACTATAATGAGCTCATGTTGTTCCCAACTAACCTTAGCCCATAGGCCTGAGCTTGAGCGTCTTATTTTGTTATGAATCATTTGAAGTTACATCAAGAACTTAAAATTCGGAAAAAAGAGCTTCTCAACACTGCAAACCACAGGGGACATGCTATGATGCTGCTTTATATGAGCTGTAGATGTAATAAAGTGGAATGAAAATGACAAATAACTTCTAATGGGAGATCTATTGTTCACTGCTTTCAGGATGCTAAAGGAAATGATGTGGGGCTAAGTATTTACAGAGGCAAAGTATTGCTAATCGTCAATGTTGCCTCGAAATGGTAGCAATTGTTTGGTTATCTTTTCAGTGTTACTCTCCTCTGATTAGCTTGCAATACTGCTACTTTTTGACAAAGAGCACTCATTCAGCCGTTACAAGTTTGTTTATCCTAAATGTTTCAGTTTGGCCATTGAGATATATAACGAAATAATTTTTGTTGAAGTCTATATTTTGCATACTCTCCTCCTTGTATAGCATGGTAGATGAGCATCAATGTATTGTTTATTAGCCTTAAGTAACTAGCTTATACAACAGCGTGCACTATAAAATTTTATAGACAAATCAATATGCAGAATGTTTTCTCAGGTCATGTTTTTCTGTCATTAATTGTTTCCATTTCTCTCTCCTGAATTAATTCTTGCAGTGGAATGACCAATTCAAACTACACTGAGTTAAATCAGCTGTATGAAAAATACAGAGATCAAGGTATGCTTTCCACATGTTGACTCATTCTGGTCTCTATGTACACAATTATTTTCTAGTATGGTTACGAATGCGAGAAGAAGATACCGAGCTGGCTGTCTGCCTTTGCATGGCATTGTTTCAGTTCAATTCTTTTGTTCTTTTGGTGGTCGTGAAGTTGGGGAAGGGGATGCAAGCAAATATTAATCTTATAAGAGGGCCAGAAAGGAGGATATCTGTAGAAATTTGCTTTGCTCGACTATTTTATTACGTGTTTCCTTGATTATTTGAGTACCTTGTCCCCTTTACTGTGCAAAATGACTTGCATTCACAAACTATTCAGAGTAGATTATCCATTTAAGATTTGTTACCCATACGGACCGTAATAAGCTTTCAACATGAATGCAATGCTCAAGAAATCATTCTTTGGTGCATGCTTGTGTTGGTGGAAGACCGTAATTATTGGGCTCATCACATCATGTATATTCCATTTGTTTTTCTCCTTTTCCTTTCAAAATGATAAAATCGAGTTTGATTTTGTATTCACAATAGGCCTTGAGATTTTGGCTTTTCCATGCAATCAGTTTGGTGAAGAAGAACCTGGAAGCAATGACCAAATTCTAGACTTTGTCTGCACTCGATTCAAGTCAGATTTTCCCATCTTTGGTAAGGTAAATTCAGACTTCCTCCCTAAGACAACTCAATTCTTTGGCGGCGTCCCTATTTCATTTGTGTATATACTTCATTTATACTCCTTCCAAGTTGTCTCTTCCTCCAGAATGAACTTAAGAAGTTGTGAGGATATACACTGTGAATCAGTGCAGCCTGTTAGAAATGTCCAGTCTGGTCAATTTTAGTTTCTCATAGCATCACATCTATTCATGTGTGTATTCTAGTTCCCATATGCAATAAGCAAACCAGTGTGAGCTAAATAAGTTGAGATGTCTTAGCTTTTCATTTTGACATATTAGATCGAAGTGAATGGCGATGCTGCTGATCCATTGTACAAGTTCTTGAAGCTTGGCAAGTGGGGAATCTTTGGGGACGACATCCAGTGGAACTTCGCAAAGTTCTTGGTTGACAGAAATGGGCAGCCCGTTGATCGCTATTACCCCACAACATCGCCTCTCACAGTCGAGGTATATAAAGACCTGAGAATACATGAGAGTTGCTACTAATCCTGTCATATTCTGGACATACTAAACTATATTGTTGATTAGTGTTCTTTATGATTTAACTCCAGAGAGATATCAGAAAGCTCTTGGGACTCTTGTAACCGATCATTGGAGAAATCAATACGGTTTGCAGGCATGTAACCTTCGATGCTCGACTACTTCGTCGATTCCAGTTTTATGTAGTTTGTGGGTTCAACTCTGGAAGTTGTAATTATATCTAACTGCTGCTTGTAATATTATTGGAAGAAAATGTGGTCCAGAACTCATTTTCATGGACCTGGGGACAGAATTTCAGTAGTGTTTTCGAGCACCAATGGTTTTCTGTTTTTTGGTTTTCATGTTGGATAAATTTATTTCTCGTGTATAAAAATTTTAAGGATGAAGATGTAAATTAGTAGTATTATTATCTTAAATATAAATTTAATAATGTATTATCTTGATAAAATACGTACTTTATATGCTTAGTTTAGACCTTGTTTTGTAATAGAAGTTTGGATTCATAAAACTATATACATTAGTTTGATCCAAGTCGCTAAAAAGGGTTGGGTCATGTGACCCACTGATGGTTGTAGGTCTGGTCGCGATGATCCAAAACTCCCTGTAATATGGATCCTGATAACAAAGAGGCACGTTGATACTTAAGTTAGAATAAGTAGGAGGGCCGAAAACGATGTGGAAGGCTTTAATGTAGTCGAAAGAGTATTAAATGAAAACATAACATAAATGATCATAATTGGCAGTATTTATAGATTTCCATACCATATTGGGTAGCTCCACGTGGCAACATTTGGAAGAATGTTCGTCAGAAGATCCAACGGCTGATAATCTAGGTCTCGGTTTTCAGGTTGGATTTAGCGGACCCAACCCGCTAATAAGCGCGCGGATCTTGTCCCTTTTTGTTATTTATCTGAAATTTAGGTGCATTTCTGTCATTCCATTCAGAGGGGGGGTTATTACCCCTATCATTACTCCCCTGCTTTTTCTAGTGTTATTAATTACACTTGGAGAAGTTGATCAATCACTTGTCAGATCATCAATCCTCAGTCGTAGATCATTGCTGACGTGTCACCATCCCTTTGCTCTTGAAAAGGCGCGCTTTTTTCCGTTTTTCCCTATATATAGGCCCTCATTTAACTCTCTTGACCACCTCTTCTATAATTTCTTTCGAGCTATCTCTGAAGATCATCCTCGTTTTCAGCCTTCTTCCTTCCTCCTAGGTACTTGCTCTATCCTTCTTTATATCTTCTTCTAGTTCAGACTCTAGCTCGAGTTTATCCTCAGGGTCTTCTGTGACCTCTCCTAGAGAGCTTGTAGGTACTTCCCATGGTCCTAATTCCCCCATAAACATCTCACGATCTCCTTCCCCTCGTCAAAGGGTCTCGACCACTGCTCAGTCTGTGGAGTTGGTTGATCCTGACGAATTCTCCTTCAAGTAAAATACCAACACATGATGGTTAAGGATCCCTAGGCTGGGATCGTTAGCACTGTTAAGACCCCAATTCACCAACTAAAAGAGAAATATTTCATTCCTCATGATTACGAGACTTTGATTCCCCGTTCTTTTGATAGGATGCATCGCCCCCCTAAGGGATTCCGTTCTATCTCAATTTTTCATTTAGAAGCAGGTCTTTGCTTCCCTTTACCTCGCACTGTAGATAACATTTTTAGTAGGTTAGATCTCTGTCCCATGCAACTATCACCAAACTCTATCAGTCATATCTTACTCTTCCTCATAGTTATGCAACATTTAGATTTGCCCCCTTCTGTTGATAATTACTCTTCCTCGATGTGATTGGCGTGTCACGAAGCCCGAGTCCGAAACGTTCGGGGAGGGGCTGGAAAGGGATCTTATAAACTATATTACCTTGTATTGGTATCAACCAAAATATCTTTTGGTAGAGAAAGTTTTGAAGCTCGTTGGCCTCTCCCTAACACCCCTTCTTGCTAGGGTTCTCTAGGTGACTAACTCTCTTCGTCTTTTCCTGCATTCAGCCTCATTCTACTGCTCATACTAACTATTTGTTACAGAGTCTGTCATCATGCCTGCTCGGATCGCAAACAAAATAAGGGCAAAGAAAGGGACCCTTGCCCCTAGTGTCTTCCAAGAGTTGGCTCAAGCTCGACCTCCTACCCCTGATAGTACTCCCTCGCGCGGCATTTCTGGTTCTGTTGTTGCCTATATTTAGATCAAGGTCGCCAGTGGAGCACCCATAACATTCAAGCTGCACCTTCCCTTATTGAAGTCCCTAAAGAACAATCGCCTGACACTCAGGTCGAAATAGTGGATGCCCTTGCTAGCCCAAGCAACAACAAGAAGAGGAAGAGGGCTAAGGGGAAGAGCAAGAGTGGGAGCTAAAGTAAAAGCCAAAGTAAAAGCTCCCACTCATCCAAATCGAGCCGACAGAAAAGACACGAGGCTCGCGAGGCAGCGGATCGATCCAACGAGGCCCAAAACTGCGACAAGTTGCCAACGCAAGAAGAAGTTTGTAGGCAGGCCAGGGAAGCCTTGTGATCCCCCAACAGTAGGGTGGATGAGATGACGGGGGACAAGTTAATTCCCAACTAGGCGATCTCCACCTCCAGTAGCGTCATTCGAACAAAGGCGGGTCAGGATTTGTGGGATTTGTATAGGGTTTCGTGCTTGGAGCGTGACCAAGTGGCTCTGGCACAGACCTTGCATACTCGGGTGGAGGCTTGGTGGAAGACTTTGAGCTTGATGGAGGACTTAGTCAAAATGGGTCTCTTGAATTTGTGAAACTAAGTTAGAAGGAATTGATCCACTTTCTCCTTTTATTTTTGAATTTTTTATTTTTCACTTTTTTTATTTAAAATAAATAAAAAAAATAGATATAAATGGGTGTGTGGTAGTGTTCTTGACAGATTATCTCATTTTACTAAGTGAGGGCATGCTTAAAGAAATCAACAAATCTATTCTTGTGGGGTAAGCTAGACATATTAGGATTATCTTTTAGATGTGGACACGCTTAATGAAATCAACAAATCTATTCGGGTTGGGGTCCCAAATAATTTGGATGTTTCTTTAAACGTGGGCACGCTTGGCAAAACTCAATATAAACACACTGAAATGAACTTAAACGAAAAAGAGGAGAAGGGGTAGAAAACTCATGGGTTACCTCCCATGATAGCAGCTTTCTTTAACGTTTTTGGCTAGACTGAGAGTGGTCTACTTAGGTAATGGTGGGGTCCATGAGTTGAATTTTCTTAATGGTTGGTGCTTGAAAATCCTCGTAGAATAGCTTGAGTCGATGTTCGTTCACCTTGAACACCTTGTGTGTTGTTGGAGTTTTGATTTCCACTACACTATGAGAGAGAATATTAGTGACAATAAAAGGTCCAACCCATCGAGAACACAACTTACCTGGAAAAAACTTGAGCATAGAGTGGAAGAGTAGAATTGTTTGCTCAATAATGAATTTCTTCTGAGAGATGGCATGATCATGGAATGCATTGGCCTTTCTTTATAAATTTTTGAATTTTCATAGGCATCATTCCGTATCTCCTCAAGCTCTTGCAGTTGCAACTTTCTTTGTTCTTCCGCTTCATCCATTACCAAGTTGAATTGCTTGATCACCCAATATGCCCTATGCTCAAGCTCGACAAAGGTGACAAGATTTATCATAAACCAAACTATATGAAGACATACCTATGGGAGTCTTCTACGCCGTATGATAAGCCCAAACTGCATCATCCAAGTGTGTACACCAATCTTTTTGATTGGGGCTTACCATTTTTTTAAGTATAGATTTGATCTCTCGATTGAAAGCTTCTGCTTGACCATTTGTTTGGGGATGGTAGGCGGTTGAAATCTGATAAGTGATATTGCACTTTTTGAACCATGCATAGACCACCTTATTGCAAAAATGGGTTCCTCGATCGCTTATAATTGCTCTTGACATACCAAACATAGAGAAATTATTAGCCTTAAAAAATCCACAACAGTTTTAGCATCGTCGGCTCGAGTAGCTTTTACCTCCACCCATTTAAACACATAATCCACTCCTAAAGTAATGTAAGATCTGCCCAAGGAAGGGGGAAATGGGCTCATAAAGTCAATTCCCCATACGTCAAACACCATACACACAAGTATTAGGGTAAGGGGCATTTGATTGCAAGCGCCAAGGTTTCCCATTTTTTGATAATTTTCACACGATTTATAGAATAAATATGCATCTTTGAACATATTTGGCCAAAACAAGCCACACTTTTCGTACCATCCTTTTTTATTTGAAATGACCTCCACATGAATATGAATAACAAAATTCAAGAATGGAGGGGATTTTCAATTTTGGGTATGCACCTTCGAATGATTTGATCCAAGCAAAATTTTCACAGGTAAGGCTCATCCCATACATAGTATTTTGCATCACTTTTGATTTTTTCTTTCTTTTACCTTAGACAAATCTCATGGCAAAATATGGGTAACTAAGAAATTGACTATACAGCATACCATGGGGTGATTCCTTGAACGGTGTGAAGATGTTCATTTGGGAACTCATCATTCAAAGGTGGTGAGTTTTCATTGGTGAACAATTGACTAAGATGGTCAGCTATGAGGTTCTTTACTCCTTTCTTGTCTCTAATGGTTAGGTCAAATTCTTGCAGCAATAGTATCCATCTTATGAGTCAGAGCTGTGCTTCTTTCTTTGACAATAAGTATTTCTACATTATATGGTCAGAATACACAACAACTTTAGTTCCAAGCAAATAGTGATGAAATTTCTCTAAAGCAAAAACGACAGCTAAAAGTTCTTTTTCCGTCGTCGTATAGTTGCTTTGAACATTGTCCAACATCCATGAAGCATAGTATATCACGTGGGGGTCTTTTCCTATCTTTTGGCCTAGGACAACCCCGATGGCATGATTGCTAGCATCACACATTATCTCGAATAGATGGTTCCAATCAAGGGGTCGGATCACGGGTGCTGAACTCAAGGAATCTTTCAACTTATCGAAGGCTTTTGAACAAGCATCATCGTATCCAAATTTTCATCTTTTTACAACAATGCACATAGTGGTTGGACGATCTTCAAGAGTCTTTGATAAATCGACGATAAAATTCTGCATGACCAAGAAAGGAACGAATCTCCCGCACACTAGCGAGGTAAGACAAAGATTTTATGACGTCTATCTTAGACCTATCTACTTCTATGCCTCTAGATGATACGATGCCCCAAAATTAAACCTTTATCTACCATTAAATGCCATTTTTCATAGTTTAGCACGAGGTTCTTTTCTATGCATCTTTCAAGGAATTTGGTTAATTTATCCAAATAATCTTCAAATGAATTTTCATAAACAGTGAAAATCGTCCATGAAAACTTCTACGAATTGTTCAACAAAGTCGGGGAAGATAGTAACCATGCATCTTTGAAATGTGGCAGGCGCATTGAACAAACCAAATGGCATTCTTCTATAAGCAAAAGTCCCGAATGGACAGGTGAACGTAGTTTTCTCTTGATCTTCGGGGACCACTGGAATTTGATGGAAATATAACTATCCATCAAGAGAGCAATGTGAGAACGACCGGCTAACATTTCTAACATTTGATCTATGAAGGAAGTAGAAAATGATCTTTTCTAGTAGCGGCATTAAGTTTTCTATAATCAATACAGATTTGCCAACCATTTTGAACACGAGTAGGCACCAAATTTTTCCAAAAGAGTATTCAAGTACAACTATACCTATTTTCTTAGGTACGACTTAAGACGGGCTTACCCTCATACCTGCATCAAGGAGTTTCAAGATCTCATTTTTTACCACTTTCATTATTAGGGGGTTGAGTCGGCGTTGAGCTTCCCTCGAAGGTTTAATCCCTTCCTCAAGTAATATCCTATGCATGCAAGTAGAAGGGCTTGATCCTTTAATATTGGTGATGGTCCACCCAATGGCTTCCCAAAATTCGCAAAGCACTTGGATCAACTTCTCCTCCTCAAGGCTAGTGAGTTTGCTTGAGATTGTTACCAGCAATGTATTGTTTTTTCCTAAAAAGGCATATTTGAGGATTTTTTATAATTCCTTCAATTCCAGCGTGGGTGCCTGTAATATAGAGGGAAGAATTTTAGCATGAGATTGCGGTAATTCAATGAAAGCAAGATTAAGAGGTAGGGTTTGGAGAGCTTCGAGCTCGAAGATGTTTTCACCGATACTTCGATTAATGACCATATTTTCTTCTAGAATTTTCATGTGATCCTCATCATTGGCTACTGTGAATTTCTACACAAGGGGGTCAAAAATATCCACAAGAAGACTGAGAACCTTGAGGTTCCAATTTACCAACAAATGATGCCAGTTGACTGATTTGAGACTCTAGATTCTAAATGCTCATCTGAGTTTGTTTTTGTAATTACTACGCATTGGTGACGAGTGTCTTCATCATATCTTCGAGAGACAGACCTGGTTTGGGATTAGGTAGAGGAAGTGGCACAGGTGGTCTGTATTAGGATCTCTAAAAGTTTTGAGATTGGGCACCATTACTCAAATTCGGTTGATCCTTCCATCCGAGGTTATAAATGTTGGAGAAAGGGTCATATTTCCTCTATTGTTGTCCTGTGAATCCCCCTACGACATCAGCATGTTCGTTGGGTGACTCTTGAAGTGTTGGGCACATGTCGGTCGCATGTCCGTCAAAGTGCATTTGCCGCAAGCCTTGACTTGTTGATGCTTCTCTATAGAAATTTTTTCAACAAAAGACGTGAGCTTATTTAAACGATCATCAAGAGCAGCCATACTTACCTTGTTACTCCTTCTCGGCGGATCCCGTATCTGATTCCGAACTGTTGCATTTAGATATCATGATTGAAATCATATTACGTACTTCAATTGGAATTTTATTAACAGTGCACCTCCACTGGCTGCATCTTTCAACTTTCTGTCCATGCTTGATAAACCTTCATAAAAATATTGGATCAACAAGTGGTTTGGGATCTACTGGTGAGAGCGGCTCTCTACTAATTGATTGAATCTTCCCTAGTATTCAAAAAGTCTTTCTCCTACAAATTGGCGAATTTTGCTGATCTCTTTCCGGATTGTTGTGGCTCGTGAAGCTGGGAAACATTTCTCAAGAAATTGTCTCTTGTGATCGTTCCAAGTCGTGATGGATCTTAAAGGTAAGAAGTATAGCCAGTCCTTAGCTTGATCGACAAGAGAGAAAGGATAGGATCTCAGTTTAATTTTTTTTTCGGTGTTCCCTTGTGGTCACATTTCGGAACAGACCACATGAGATTCCTTCAAGTGTTTATTTGGATCCTCGCCTGCAAGACCACAGAAGGTAGGAAGTAAATGAATTGATCTAGATTTTAATTCAAAATTTACCTCTAAGTCCGGGTATTCAATGCTTAGTGGTTGCTGGTTTACATCAGACAAAGTCATATCCTTGATCGTCCTTTCGGGAATTATAGCCATCGCTTCTTCTTTTGATTCACTGGAGGACTCTGCAAATTCTAGTGTTGTATCTCTCCCGTCTTCGTGGGAAGTCGATACGTCTTTAGTATGTTGTTTGGTCTCCCAACAAAATCTTCATGCGGTCTTCTCGATCTCAGGGTCGTATTGTAGTTTACCTGTACGAGAAGACCTTGGAATCAATAATGACAAAAATCCCCAGCAACGGCGCTAAAATTTGATGATTGTCAGGACCACCAAAAATAATTCCTACGAACACTTTCGTAGAAGTGGGAGTAAAAGTCGATTCCTCAAGGATTAGCTTCAAGCCGGTTCCTTCAAAAATAAAAAATAGTGGGGGGTTTGATTGTGAAGAGAATAAAAATTAAATTAAACAGAGAGATAATGAAATTAAAAGAGATAAATATAACAGGAGAGTTTTTTGGTTAAGATCGGGTTCATGCTTGATTCCATTAGTCAATCATTGATGCACATATATCAATCGTTTAAACAGATAAACCAGTTATGGTCATTAGTATGACCTAATGAGCTCACATTTCTTTACCTTTTCGTCAGTCAAGGTACGGTCGTTGGCTAAATCCCTAATCAATGAACAACCTTGAAAACGTCTACAAAGATTTAATTCATCAACAGCATTAACAATTAGAAATGCTTGATTCTAACTAACAAATTCCTACGAGGATTCATTTAACTTAGATCATGCATTCCCCATAATATAATCAACTATGATGACATAATCAATCACGCTATGTTGCTACTAATTATTGAACTTAAACAAACAATTACATGAATTTGTAAGTCAATTAGCTAAGCAAACCATTTTCATAATGAACAACTGGCCACATTATTCATTAATAAGATATTTGTAGTAAGAGCACAGAGAATGACATGAATATCCATTGAACGAAGATAGTATGCATAAATTAGATCTCACAATATTTAAAAATCAAGCAATCACCTTAACCTTAATTAAAAAATAAAAATTCTAGTCTAACATGCTAATGGGGGAACACATAAAAGATAATTGGAATTCCATCATCAAATAGGTAATGTATTAAAACTAAAAAGAATTCAAAAGATAGAATGATAGATAGAATAATAGATGTCTCATGGAGTTCAGATGTCCTCCTATTTATACTATAAGCATCATATGAATCTAGACATAGAAGATGGTTAGGTTCATAATTGACTCTAAAAAGTTAAAAAATCATTCCTTTGCATCAGCCAAATATCTCAAAGGATTCTTTCTAAGAGCAATCATTCCTTTTTCATCAGCATAAATCACATCTTTGGTTTTTCTTCAGATTTGACCGTAGCACTAAGCGTGGGCGCATCTACTCAGATCAGCAAATCAGTCAAAATGTACTCCTTCTTTCCTTAAATGCTATACTATGCCATTTTTAGCTCAAATTTGCCATCTTACTCCTCATTGAATCTTTTGAGCTAGAAATGCAATAAATTCATGTGATTAGGAATATTTTAGCTCAAAAAGGAAGGTATAAGCATCATCAAAATGGTACATTGTGCACTTATCACCTATCCCCAAGCTAATGGATAATTGGAGGTCACAAATCGAGTACTGGTACAAGGCGTAAACCAAGCTTGAGCAGGTAGGAGGGCAGTGGGTCGACACTCTACCCAATGTGTTGTGGTCCTACAGGACCACCCCTAGATCAACTACAGGATTAACTCCTTTCAATCTAGTCTACAATTCAAAAGTCATTATTCCTACTAAAGTAGGGCTAGAAAACTTCATAATCCAACACTGTGTACAAGAAGGTAACAATATCCTGTTACGTGTTAACTTGGATTTAATAGATGAAGTTCAAGAAGATGCTCGAGCCCACATGGCAAGGTACAAACAAATATTAGTGAATGCCGACAACAGAAAGGTAAGAAGGAGAGAATTTCAAGTGAAAAATCTCGTGCTAAGACGAGCAAGTGCTTTAAAACTAGTAGGAAAATTGGTTCCCAACTGATAAGGTCCTTACAAGATAACCCAGATCGTCAAATTCGGAGCATACAAGCTGAAAAACACGGATGGCGGAAAACTCTCCCGTCGGTTGAATGCTTACAACCTCAAGAAGTTTTACTCCTAGAGCCCTACTTTTGCTCACAACTTAACTGGTTTACTTATGAGCATTCTCCTACTAGAATAAGAATGATTTTCGTTCCACTGCTATACTTTATATTAATAACAAGTTGATAACCTTGCTGGCGTCGAACCCTAATAAACCATCCTCAATTGGCAAATGCATTCCTACTGGCTTCAAACCCTAATAAGCCGCCCTCAACTGGCGCACTAGGGGTTTCACGGTTACATTAAACTGGCTGAACTGAACCGAACCGAACAGAACTGAAAATTCAATTTGGTTTTCGGGTTGTTTTTTTTTTTAAGTCTGCTTTCATTTCAATTTTTTCGTCACTATTCGGTGACCTTACCGAACCAAAAATTGGTTTTTTTAGAATATTCAATTTATTTTGCTAATTATTATTACTCACTTTTATAGTTTAATTTGTCATTTTTTTATAATTTCTTTTTTTCTTGTTTCTTAGGTGTAAGTTGATGGTCGATGCTCGATGGCAAAACTTCAAATCAGTTCGCTATATATATTATTTGGATATTGGTTATTGAACATTGTAGTTGTACTATTAAATTTGAATTTCAATTAAATGAATGGATTGTTATTGTGTGCTTGTCTTTTGATTTGAAATTTTAAATTTTATTCGTAAATATTATTTTCATTATACATTTTATTTTTTAAATTTTAATATTTTGATACATGTATTTTTGGATAAAATTGAAAAAATACTAAAAATTACTCTTATATATATTTTTTTTAAAAATTGAAAAAAAAAACGAACAGTATTCGGTTTAATTTTCAGTTTCTGAAATTGGTGAACCGATTTTTCGGTTAACCAAAAATTCGGTTCGGTTCGATTGACTGAACTGAACACCCCTATGGCGCACGCATTCCTACTAGCTCGAGCCTGATAAGTCGTCCTTAGTTGGCTCACTCTGGCTCATTTCTTGAACCGATTACGAGCCCTAATAAGCCGTCCCTAGCTGACACATTCCTTCTCACTTTTCCAGGCTATGCACCTAAATAAATTGCCTTTTAGTAGGCACATTTACTTAGCTATAAGAGGTGTCATCTAGTAGCATACATACACTCAATTACGACATGGTGTACTCTTCTATTTATCTCAATACTCTAGCACTCACTTACCTCGTATTGCACCAGGTTATACTTTACCCTTTCTAAATGAAGATGTCTATACCCTACTCTCAAGGAGAAATCCTGGAGCAAGTCTAGAGGAAGGACAACTCACCTTGCTGAAAGTAGGATGACAATTACCAACATGGTCCATCAACAAGGAGGAACATACAAAGCTATTACCAGCCATTTTGCTCCAACAAGTATATCCTTACTTATCTAAATCAGCAAGTAGTTGTACGCCTTATCTTGCAAAATGCATGCCCTATTTGTTGGTGACTAAATTTTGCTAACACTTTTCATAAAAATCCTTCTCTCTCGCGGTAAGCATATATCGCCAAAAATGTCCTACTTGATATTTTACCACTTAGGGAAAGTATCACTTAATCTTGCTATTACAATGAGACTCAACGTCTCACTTTCCTTCTACCACTAACCACCTACAAGGAAAAACAGCTTGGACAAAAACATATTGCAATTGTAATACTAGGATATCCCCAGCATTTTAGTATTCTATCCTGTAGAAAAATTGAAGCATGCCAAGGGCATACTCGTTCGAAATACAATAGCAAATAAATAGGAATAAAGTAGAAGCATATTATAAACCATTGAAAGAAAGAAAGAGGGAAAATAGAATCCAAGGCACCTCTATGCCATCGCAAGTCAAACATATTCAAGCCCACACCTGGTCATTTTCAAACCTCACACATGAAGTATCCCAAATATCCATCGCAAAAATAAAATTATTTTCTTGTAGAAAGAAAATCCCACTCATTTACCAGTATGAGGGGGAATATTTTCTTCACTAACTACAGCAGAAAGAGCAATTAGAAGAGGAATTACATCTTCCACCACCTGGCCTATAGATCCAGCATCACAGGATCCTGCTCAGTAGGAGGACTCTTTAGCACCTCAAGAGGACCCTCATCATCCAGCTCAAGGGTGTTGGCCAACCCAGCATTTTCATCCAGGAAAGAAGCATCTACACCATCTGGAGGATAGCCTGTGACAGAGAACTGCTGTGCACAAGTTTGAAACTCATGGAAATAATATTTCAAGGCTCGATCAGCAAGCAGGTTCTTGAATTCCAGGGACTTCTTGTACTCAGCCAGGCGACTCACTCATAGACCCGCGTGCAGCTGACCCATCATGCTATATATGTGTTTATTGACATGTTCGTCCAACATAGCAATTGACTCATCCATCCTTTCTACGTGTCTGATGACATGTCACTTCAGCACAACAGTGGAGTGTACACCAGTCCTATGTGTTGGTGACATTGCACATCCATCACAACAGTTGACTCATCAGCTCATCTTACATGTCCATTGACATGTATCTCCAGCACAGTAGTTGACTCTTCGATTTGTCCTACGTGTCAAGCATATTGTTGATAACTTGCTCAAGTATCGGTGACTGCGCAAGTTCCTCTGACGTGGATCATGATGACGTGTTATGGGGAAAATCATGACAAGTTCCAAGTTTATATTTCGATTTTCGGAATTTAACTTGAATAAATAAGAAACCCCTGGCGCCAGCAGCCCTCTCCTAAACCCACCATCACCACCACCATAGGCAATCACCTATGTATCCCTTTTCCGGCCAGTCTCCACCATCGACTCAGCAGCGCCTCCATCTCCTCAGACAGAGAGGACTTTATACGCCCAATTTCAACGGTAGAGAAGAAGATGTATTTTCCCTTCATTTTATTTCTTCTTTTGGGAATAGGGCTCCGGGATTTCAACAGTTTGAGTTGTGACTTCTGATAAAGTGTTTGATATCACAGTTGAAACTCGATGGTCATCCTTGTAATTGTTAATCTCATACCTACTCTAATGGTGCTGAGGCAATGAAAGTAGAGGCACTGATCTAGGTGGAGGAGGTGACTGGTGAGTGTATATTATTTTCTCAGTTACGGTAAGGTATGGAAGGAGGAGTATCTGAACAGAGACGTGGGGCATTGAATCTTTAGGCCAATTAGGTTTCTGCCTAGTTCTTGAGTATCAAGGATAAGGAATTGTTTGCTTTTCCAGCTTTATTCATTTTCCATTAATCCAAAACTTCTAATCAGTTACTCAGTTTTATGATTAGGGTCGAAAATATTTAAAATTAAAAGTTAAAATTAAAAATAACAAAATATTTATAATTTTACTAATAAAATGTAGAAATTGACAAAAGGAAATGTTTTCCGCGCTTAAATCAAATTAATTTAATCAATTCAAAAATAAAGATTATAATATTGAATACTTTTTTCAGCTTATCTTCGACCAAAAAATGATAATTGATTGTGAAGTATGTTGGTTTGAAGCACAAAAATAGCTCACAAGCGAATGAGCACAGGATTCTCGCAGAACCCCAACAGTACACTGAAACATACACACCAAAAGAAGTAGGGAAAAATGCAAGTCCCCACATTCTTCAGTAAAGAAATCGAGCTGGTATGCAAAGAATCTCAATGCTCATAACCAGAAACTGTCGTGCCAAAAAGGGTAACAACAGACTCGAATCAGTAGCCTGAATATCCAAGTTAACATTACAGGGTCATGGGGTTAGCGGTCCGGTGGTAAGCAATGGACCGGGACAAAAGGAATCCCATTAAGTTAACTAAGACACCACCTTTTGCAGACAACAATTAACCTACCTATTACAATGACAACAAATCCTTTACCTTCCGACGATTGTAAGTTCTCTACCACAGCTAATTTTTCAAGAACCTGGGAGCGAAGTTCTGTTACAGGATTGATATGTTAGCAAACCCACCGTCTAATAGTAGGGAGACGGCGAGTTCAGAGTTGGTTGGTCCCTGGCGCGTTCCATTTACAACAACACATATATACAAAAAAAACTGCAATGTGCCTATTGTAGACTGTTGTTATCCGCGCATCAGGTCAATTCCTCCCTGGGAGCTTTTGACGTCCAGCCGTGAACCCAATGGCCAAACGCTTGTTCCGGAGTTAGGAGTGAGGTTTTGAGTTGGAGCAGTACTGAGTGGGGTTGAAGAATTCTCCGCAGGTTGTTGTTCTAGCAGGTATTTTTCATCTGTTGATCCGGAGTCAGCTTTGTTCTTTGCCTTTGTACCTCCGTACACAAAGCTGCATGCAACCACCTGCCGAAAAATTTATCAAGCACCGAGTTTGCATCAACTTAATTCTCCGATATGACGACTTATGCAAGACTAGCAAGGGCAATAGGCAATATAGGGGACTTTGCCCCTGATAGAATAGAGAATGTGGCCAAATGTATACCTGCACGGGGTTTGCTGCGATGAGCTTACCGCCTATCGCACCACCGATCATATGGCCATCAGGACTACAGACAGAAATGCTTATACCACCAGTCCGATTGCGTGGACCACCACTTTCAGCAAGCAAGTAAGAACCAGACAAGCATAGTATCTCAAAACGGCCCTAAAAGAATAACATGGTGTATTAGTCGCTTCTGCAAGAGGCAGTAAGACATACTACAACAAAATATGCCGCACACTGTAGTTGTAGCAATGCATAACATGAGAATTGCATCTTGAGATTGTTACTTGCAGCAAGCTAGATGACAAAGATAATAAATTAAAATCTGCAATAATCTTTTTCGTTCTAGAGCTTGATAATACAAACTAATCAAATCTTTCCAATAAATATACGAAAAGGAAACATGTACAAATAGGAACAAGAAACAGCACAAAAGAACTTGAACCACTGAAGTTGATTTGTTTGGTGCCCTTAACTGTGGCATTCTACAGCATGATCAGTAAACATCAATCATACACGATCTTAATGTTTACTTAGACAGGAAAAAGAAGCGAAGATACTGAACTAGATTTCATTCTCTCGCCTTTTAAGTGCATGAATCAATATATTGGCAAGAATTATCTTGTCAATTGCGACATGCATCACTCAACACTTTGGGAAGGGAACCAAAGTAAATTGTAATTATATAAATGCTGCTCCACTGTACTGTGTAGTCCCAGGCATTTAATCTTTTATATAGAACATGGAATCAAGCAAAATTGGTCAATTTCCAATGCTGATCAGAGGCAGATAGAATCATTATAATGCCAATTTTTAAACCCCCCCCCCCCATCATGCATGTCACAGCAAAGTCAATAGGAGCCTCACTCTGGTGCAAGTCACAAAATAAATCCAATACTCTCTCCTGAGATTTGACCTAATTACACGTAAACCTAGAGGTTTAGGAAATGACATCTAGTACCCTATCATTTGCTATTATCTGACATACTGACTAACCATTAATGATATTAACTGAGTTTTCGAGACTCTGAATAAGAATTGAGTGAAAATCCAATTTTAACTTTGACAAACTATTTCATAACTACACAAAACCCCTTAAAGTTTAAGCTAAATGCAAATATGCCCTTCCAAAGTTTTTATAGTTACATATACCTTTATAAAATTTTTAAATATCATCCTACAAATAATCTAAACATTTTACAATACTACCAACATCATTATCTTAGTAAAATGATCAATTTTAAATTAATTTTTGGTTGAAATTTATAAAAGTTTCTCTAAAAGTTATATCATGTTTATCAATTAAAATTTTTATTTATTTATACTACTCTTATAAATTTAATGTTTCTAACTTCTAATAAAAAATTTAAAATCATCTCATAGAATTAATTAAGTATATTCTAAATTACTTCAATCAAAAATTATTTTGAAAAAATCCAATTGAATATATCGTTTATATGTTAATTTGATACCCATTTATCTTGTTTTTGGAAAATTAAATTAATGCGTACGGTGCATCATTGTGAATCATATGAAACAATTAGTTTTTTTTATATCAAATCAACTTTTAGAAACTAACTTGAATTTTCTTATATTTGACGATAAAGCATAATATAAGCAAGTGAAGATCTAGAAATATATTTTTATTATTTTATTTTTAATACATATTAAACTCCAGGGGTCTAGTTCTAAAATAATTTTTTTTGATGCAATTGTAATATGACAAACCTACCCCACTTGTCTTTCTTTCAATAGTAAGCGGAGATGGCACTAGTCTTTCTATATTGATTTGACTGTTTCATCTGAGTTCTAGAGGTTGAATCATCCGTTTTCAATCTCCAAACGGCTGCTTTGAAGCATCTGGTATTGCTTAGCCATAAGGAGGGATGTCCCTGTAATTTGAATAAACCTTAGGGGAGGTTTGTGTGAGAGTAGTTTTATCAAGAACATTAGTGTTTTTTAACAGTCGTCAGTCTCAAGGGTGGTAGATGAATTTTTTCAAATTTGAGGGGGACTAAGTGTAATTAGACCAAACCTCAAGAGAGAGCGTTGTAATTATCCTTGTGAAAATGACAGTTTTAGCAAAGAAAACACCATATGGTAATTATATTAGCAATTTAGCATGAAATATCTAATCTTCAAGACAGATTTCCTGATACTAGAAGACACAAACAGAACCAATTTTAATTTTTAAAACAAAGGTTCACTGAAACCAGAGTAAAGACTGCAAAGCAAGGCAGGTATCTCAAGCATCCTATTTCTGGGAAGATCAACTGAAATTAATTCGCACCATAAAGTAGTGAAGCAAAATAACCATCATGAACCTAAATCTAACAGAACCCATGAGTAGTCAACATCTCAATATACAATCTCCTAGCTACATTGCATACTCATTGGACTTCTCATTTGCAAAATCCTTTCGGAGGATACAGATCCTTCAAGATATTAGATTCTCTTGTCTGCAAATTATTTTACATGAAGTATCCTGGAATATAAATTGAACTATGACATAAAGCAACAGCAGTGACACACTAATTCCTTCTTGTTCATCACCAGCAACCCAAGCAAGAAAAACATTGGCACCTTTCAACAGTGGTAAACTAGATGCAGTTGTGATTAGGCACACATTGGAAAATATTTCACAATAGCTTATACTCACTGTCTTGAAAAGTTAAAAGAATTGAAGGAAAGTGATTATCAGAATCTGGCTTCAACTAATCAATCTTAAAATTAATGCAAAGAACTTTCCAGGTCTTTTAAATATAACCGTATAAAGAACATGAGCAGGTAAAAGGTGCCTCAACCTCATATGTTACAGTGCCACCAGAAGTTGTAGGTTGGCGTAGTGTCACAGCAGAAACTGATCCACTACCAGACAAGATACATAAAGCTCTCGGTCTCTGTTGTGCAAAGGCCAATATTTTTGCCGCAACATCCTGCAGGAAACTTAAATTAATACTCAGTCCCCCACATAATACTGCCTTGACACAAAAAATTTACTATTGCATGTGAAGCATGTAGCAATACAAACATTGACATGTTCTTTGATTAAGTCAACATAGAGGTCTAACATGAGTGTAACAGCATAAAACTTATCAAATCAAGGTCTGGTAATAAGAGCAGTAGAAACCAGACTAACGCTCAGAAAAATGCTTTCAGTTTACCACCAAAATGGTCTCAATTCAGTACGGTATCTATGTGAAGTTCAACTGCTTTATGCATTAATCTTAACTTGAGTCAAAGGAAGTTCATAAAACTTATCAGAAACCTTTGTGATGGAGCAATATGGGACGAGTAAAGTGTAAAGTTGCAGATGAAAACTGCTATAATGATTATGCAAATGTGGCGCAGAACAAACCTCTCCAGCTTGAATGTGCAGCACGTGTGGAGTAAAAGCTAGTCCAGCAGAACTGTTCATCCAGTCACCTGATTAAAGAAAAGTTTTTCAGAAGCTCATAGCTACTAAAAGCACTTGGAGAGAGAATAAACCAACATATAACCACAAAGAAAACAACAATTGCTCTCCCGAAAGTAATTATTTCTTAGCTTTCTTTTTGGATGGAGAGGGTTGCTGGTCAGGATTTAAGCATTTAACAAGCGTATAGAGCACCAACATCTAAATACTAAAATGAGACCTCACAATGATTATATCGATATGACTACTGAGGCATGGCCCGATATGACTACTGGGGCATGGCCTAGAGACATACCTAATAATTTCATTTTTCTAAAAAGAAAAGAAACTCATTTTGCTATGAGTTTAGAGGAAAACAAAAGGCACAAACACAACACTTAGACGCTCAATAAGGGACAAGCAAAAGATTCCACAGACTATTATTTCATTAACAACTAGAATATCATATTTTGTCCAAATTATACCTCTAAGCTGATATATCTTTCTTTTTTCTTATAATCCTGCTGTTTAAAGCCACATCAAATTTTCCCCTTCTTTTGAACTTTTTTTTTCCTTTTTGGAAGGTTTGTGTCATATGGGTTCGTAGATAGGGCTCAACACACACAGAAGATAAGTGACCATCTCAAAGCTGAGTACAGGCAAAGCAAGATAAACATCATTCAGGCTATCATGCAAGGCGTTATAATACTGAAGATCAATCTACTCAGAGAAAACATACCAAGTGGAGCAAGTTTCTGTTTCCACCCAGTTCCTGGCGGCCTCCCTCTGCGTGGTTTTTCGCCTGGGGTGACAGTCCCGGAGGACGGCGTGGAGGTAGACATTGGAGACAGTCCTAAAGACATGTTAGCTCCATCAGGGCCATATTTCCTAGGCCTGCCCCTTTTCTTCTTCACCGTCTCCCCACCCCGGGGAGAACTGGAAACGATAGACATATTCATTCTATCACTCATTCCATGAGCAAAATCGGATGAGGGGTTCTCAACGTGGAATGCTGAACCACTCACAGAACCTCCACTGATCCCTACATTTGGATGTACTTGAATGTTAGGATTAGAATGAGTCTTGAAAACAGGTGGCGTGTTTATCCCACCAGCCTGTGCAGTGGCTGAACCTCCACCAGCACCATGAACATTGTGGCCAGGCCCCGAACCACCAGAACCACCAAATCCCGCTCTATTGAGGTAATATGAAGCTGACCCTTGTAATGTCATCCCCTCTCTCCCATCCATTCATTTACTGGCAAAATCACACTAAAGATCCAATTCTTGAGATTTTTCACCCTAAAAACCAGAGTCTTCCAATGTTCCAGCCTAAAATTGCAAATCTGTAACTAACCCACCAAAGCAATTAGATCAAAAACCTAATAAACAAACCGAAAGCAGAAACACAACAAGAATTACAACACTACAACGGGAAAGGTTGAAGTTTTAACTAGGGTTTATCATGGGTTTTTCCATTAATTACGGAAGAGAGTGAAAAAATCGATAAAATATGAAATTTGAGGTCTCAACCGGAAACAGAAAACTCAAAAGATATAAAAAAAAAAAAACCCTCAAAAAGTTGAATCCTGGGGCAGATTAAATGCCAGGAGCAAACATTAAAGCTTATCCGAAAAATGTAGAAAACACATAGCTACCCAACCATCAAATTCTCAGCTCTAATTCCACAGCTGCTCAACTACAGTCAAAGCATCAAGGAAAAACGGGTGAAGAGGGAATGAAACCCTAGATTTAGAATGTGGGGGAGAGAGAGAGGAATGGGGAGGTTTTGGAAAGAGGAGGGAGAGTAAAGACAAAAGTGAGATGAAATAGAAAATTTTCAGCTTTTGAATTAAAGTAAGGGGAAGGCCACCTTTTCTATTACTCATTATGGCCTAATTACTCTTTGCACCCTCAACTATGGCATATATTGCATTCACCCCCCCTTATTACATAAAACATATGAAAAATGCCCTTTCAACCGTTTAAAAATTTTCTGATGTTACTTTCGAAAATTACAAAGTTACCGTTCTATGATTAATTATATTTTACCCCTTAATAAAATTTTAAAATGCACGAAAACCCCAACTACATTTTACCAACTATTAATATGTCTACCTTAAAATATCAATCAAATATGTGGCGTAAATAACTAAATATAATAGTTTATGTAAGTTTGAGACATAATATTGCTTTTTTAGGAGCACAATTCGTTAGATCTCGTTAGGTTTTCATCCAATTTTTTTGTTAACTGATTAAAACGCCCTTTTAAATTATGAATATAATTTTATATATTTTAAAGAAATTAAATACTCTTTTAAAAAATATTCCATATGAATTATTTACTGTATTCACCCTCATATTTTTTAATTTTTGTCAGGAAAAAAAATAGAGTAAGGATAAAAATTACTACCCTACGATGTACTCATGAAGGAAATGATCTTTACATGGAAATGAAAGAATCTGGAGTGATTAATGAAGAAAATATTGCAGAATCAGAAGTGGCTCTAGTTACGGTCAGATGAATGAACCGCTCGGAGCTCGTATGAGAGTTGGTTTGACTGCTCTAACGACGGCGGAATATTTCTAAGTTTAAGGCTACATAATTCTTTTCCACTTGATATGATATTTATAATTTTCAAATAACGAAAAAATATTCATAATTATATTAAATTTTAAGAAAGATAATTGTAATTTACCCAACTTTTATGAGGTGTTGCGCCAATTTCTTCCAATGGAAATTATTGCACGTCCTAGTAAAGGATGTTTGTGTCATTTTTTGAATTTCAAGGGAATGAATGCAATTTATATTATTTTTTAAGGGCGTAAAGTGTAATTAACCTAAAAACAAATAAATGAAAAAAATATATTGTTGTTGGGTGGGGACGGAGCAGGCGTTAAGGACTCTGACTCTGATGACTTTAGAAGTTTGAAGGCATTGGTGAACAGTTGGGTGCACCTAAGTACCACCAACATGTCCTTATCACCCCAATCCCACAATCATCCCATTGTTGCAACACTATTATTATAGAGTTATTTAATATAATTTTTTAAAGTATCTTATAAATTTTTAAATATATACAAATTCTTTTTTAGGATTGAATTTATTTTGTCCTATGTAATTAGAGGTAGCAAATGGGTGGTTTCGAATGGATTTGATTGGGTTGATAATGGCTGGATCCAATCCAAATTTATGGGTTAGATATGAGTTTGATTGAAAACAAGTTGGTTTAGGTATTATTGGATGCAATACAATAAGAATTCTTTTTTGATAGAATATCGTGTACTAATTTTTAAGCTATGTATGTTGTTATGATATCAAAATATAATTATGTTTAGAGAGTGAGAGAGATAATTTAGAGAGTAAGAGAAGTGTGAGAAAGGTCTCATGAAGGTGCTTGGAAGTGCCCTGAGTATGGAAGAGTAAACCTGTATTATAGGAGGGTGCCCTGTTCCAATAGGGTTGTGCATGTTTCCTCCACTTTCAGGAAAAGTGGATGAAGGTCATTTGGATAAGCCATAATTTAATTTTATCTTATGTTAGAAGTGCTTTTAAATCCTTATCTCCAAGTTTGGAGGGACTCTTCATCAGTAAGAACTCATAACCGCTAGGGAGTTTAAGCTGCCAAGGAGTCCAGACTTTAGAAGCACCTTCCTCGTCTGCAAGGAGTCCTAGCAGTCAGGGAGTCCTAGTTGTTAGGGAGTATTTTCTTACTTACTTTGTCTTGGAAGATCCCTCATTTGTGAGGCATCTCAGTCGCAACGGTTGGGTCCTCCTAAGACTGATGTGGTCCAATATGGCTGTTGACAAGATGTCACATAGGAGAGTAGGCTGCCATGTGTGTGGGCCTTTTAGATCGAAGATTTGTCGAGCTTTGGTCATGGTTCGAGTAGGGGGATGCCTTTAGTCTCCTCCCTTTTTCAATCTGTTTTCTAGGGGGCACCTGTCAAAGTCGCCTACCAGGTCCTCTTAGGTCTCCTAGGATGTTGAGGGCTTCTCGTTTCTTTTTTAGATCACTCTGGCCTTGGGCCAGTTAATTTTTATGCACATTAATAGCCCCCCACTCTCATAAGTGGAGATTTCGACACTTATTTAGACTAGAAGTCTTCAGAGGTCGGGTACGAATAATGAACTTTTCTTTTGCTCTCTCTCTTTTTTTTTTTTTTTTCGAATTCCTGCAAAGAATGTCAGTAGCATAACAATGCTTAAGATAAAAAGAGAGCTTACTTCGTGCCTGTATGGAGCAGGACTTTTTATGAGGATGCTTCCATAGAGGAAGGTTTAACGGGTGCCTTTTATTCCTACTCCGATGTTGGGCTTTATCTTTCTGCAAGAGCATGTTAAATAACAAAGACACATATATGTACTACGGATAGGTCTTGCACTGAGCAAAATTATTGTGCCTCCTCCTCAGAGGGCTTATTTGGGGGGGGGGGTTTAGAGCAAGACTCAGGAACCTCACCGGAGGAAAAATAAGGTATCCGTCGGAAGCAAGGCTTAGATGCCTCCACGGAGGAGGGTTTAGGTGCCTGCACGGGACAGAGCTTAAAAGTCCCCAAAGAAGGACCTAAGTACCTGCTCGGGGAAGCACCTGTGTGGAAGACATGGCTTTTTATGAGAGGGATGCATTCCTCATGAAATCCCTACCAGAAGCACATGTTAACACGTTAAAAGTGGTAAAATAAACCTCCGAGATTATTTAATTAAAGTATTAAAAACATTCCTTTAGGAAAGCTTGCATGTGAAAAATTATTCAGTGAGGGGGATGCCCCCTTGGGGCAGAGCTTATTTTCTGAGGGGGATGTCCCCTTGGTGTAGGAATTTTTATTAGGAAGATGCCTGCCTCGGGGGCAGGGTTTATTCTTAGAAGACGTCTGGGTGGAGTAGGTCCCCGACCTCTTATTCCTTGCTTTTTTTCACCAAGGACAGCATTTTTGTACTCTCTAGCCTCCTCCAAGTTGATGTATTGTTCAGTTAGTGCTAGGAGATTGTAAAAATTGCAAGGGGGCTTCTTAGTTAAGGACTTGAAGAAATCCCACTCCTGTAATCCCTGCGTAAAAGCACAAACTAGTGTATTAGATGTTGCAGTAGGGACCTCTAAGACCGCTAAATAAAAGCATTGAAGATACTCGTAGTGATTTTCCTTCTCTTTGTTGTAAAGAGAAAAGGCTCATGATTGTCTTTTGACATCATTTACTATTGAAAAATTGACGGGGAAAGAAAGAACGAAATTCTCTGAACGATCGGATAGATCCTGATGGCAATTGATTGAACTACTGTTGGGCCAATCATATGAAGGTGGTTACAAACACACGGCACTTAACCCCAACAGTGTAACGGTGGAGAAGGGCAACATTCTCAAAGTAGGAGAGGTGCTCCTACGGATCCGTGATTCCATCATACTCCGGCAGGTTGGGCTCCTTCTAGTTGAGGGGGAGTTCGTCTGCCATGATTTCTTCACTGAAAAGGATATCCTATTGTTTCTCCGAGGGCGTTCCCGCAATTTGGTACTGGACGTCTTGGAGGTCTTTTTGCAAACATTCCAGACATGCTAGCCACTGAGGAGGGACGCCCTGTTGGATTTGCGAGGGGGGTCCCTGACCTCCTGCAATTGGTGGTTCAAAGGCAGGGGATACCCTTTTACCTTCTTCCTTGGGGGCATCCACATCTAATGGAGTTACTGTGTAGGCTGGACTAGTGTACCCATTTGCTCCCATATGGCCGCTGTGATTATCTACTATATGGTCCATGAGAGTCTTGGAAGGAGTCCTGAGGAGGTGTCTGAGGAGGGACTATGGTGTGGAGGCTCAATCAGCGGGTCAGCGTGTCTAGGGGGTCCTGGGACCATCGCTCTACTGGCGGGGGCCAAGGATATTCCTGCAACACCTTGCAAAGTCTGATTGTTGCCAGGTGCCTCCACAACCTTTTGTTTTGCTTGCAGGATTGCTGGGGGTTTTCATGATAACTCACGTCTTTAACTCAAGTTTACCACAGACGAAGCTAATGATGCATTCACAAAATGCACGAGTCCAATTGATATGGACTATGCTCAAAGCTTGGGCCAAATCGAATGCAAATCCTGAAAGAGGACCTGCAAAATGGCGTTCGCACTCCAACGCCCAAGTAAGTAACTGATTTGTAATTGAATAAAGTCAAAAAAAGTAAATAAATGTAAGTGAAATCAAGATAATGATTAATAAAGTCGGTAGAAAGTACAACATGTAATATTGTGCTTGTAGATTGCTTAGAGAATGTTTAGAAAGTATTTAGAGAGTGAGAGAGATGTTAGAGGGTCTCATGAAGGTGTTTGGAAGTGTCCTGAGTATGGAAGAGTAAACCTATATTTATAGAGGTGCCCTCTTCCGATAAGACTGTGCACGTTTCCTCTATTTTTGGGAAGAGTGGATGAAGGCCATTTGGATAAGCCATAATTTGATCTTATCTTCTGTTTGAAGTGCTTTTAAATCCTTATCTCTGAGTTTTGGGGGACTCTCATCACCAAGGACTCATAACCACTAGGGAGTCTAAGTTGCCGAGGAGTCCAAGGCTTTAGGGGCACCTTTCTCATCTTCAAGGAGTCTTAGCTGTCAGCGAATCCTAGTTGTTAGGGAGTCTTTTCTTACTTACTTTGTCTTGAGAAACCCCTCACTTGTGAGGAGTCTCAGCCGCCAGGGGGGGTCTCCTAGGGCTGATGTGGTCCAATGTAGCTATTGACAATATGCCACGCAAGAGAGTGGGATGCCATGTGTGTAGACTTTTTGGGTCGAATATTTGTCAAGCTTTGGTCAGGTTTGAGTAGGGGGATGCCTTCAGCCTCCTCCCTTTTTCTAATTTGTTTTTTGGGAGGCAACCACCAAAGCCGCTTTCTAGGTCCTCTTGGGTCTCATAGGATGTTATGGGACTCTCGTTTCTTTTTTGGATCACTTGGGCTTTTTCGGGCTAGCTAATGTTTATGCACATCAATAGTAATATCTTTCTTCAAATTGTATAGTATTATTAAAAAATATATATATTTTTAATCAATTTTCTTAAATTACATGATCTTATTAAAAATAGGGATAATTACACTTTCCTCCCTTGAGTTTTGGTGTAATTACAAGTAAACTCCCTGTGGTTTGAAAAATTGCATTTAACACCCCTGAGATTTGCATTCGTCTAACAAATAAGACCCTTCGTTAGTAAAAAATTACTGAATTTGCTGATAATAACAATGATGCATGCGATTTTAGCGAGGATCCAAAGTCCTTGGATCTTGATATTGAGTTTGGGCTAATTCAGTGAAAGCACTTGAGAAAAGGGACTTGCAAGGCAACATGTTAGAACTCCGATGCTTAATTAGTCCCGAATTTAAAAGTAAATAAATGTAGAAATAAATTATAATGAGAAATCGTGATAGAAATAAAGATTTCATAAACAAGAACATGAATTTTAGAATGACAGAGTAGCAACGAGAGAGTTCTCAAAATGCTGAATGAGGGGTCTGTTGAGGGGTACCACCCATATTTATAGAGGAGGAGCCCCTCTTCACAAGGACTCTGGAGAGAGAGATATATATCCGAGAAGGAAGGTGGGATTCTGATGGATAAGATTGCATCTTATCCCCTTCTTGAGTAGCACGTCTTCAGATAAGGGAGAACTTCTTCTCTGTGAACACTATTGTCTTGCAAGGAGTCTTCTTAAGTTGAGAAGTTCAGTTTGTTGAGGGTACCTTTTTTCTTTTCTAGCTAGACCTGGGAAGGTGCTGCAGGCCTTCGTGCTGGGCCTCCTTCTTGGTCCAATTTTGATGAGGCAGGCTTCTTTCTTAAACAGATTCTAGTGTGGGGGGCTCTTTCTTTAGACTAAGCCTAGTGGACCTCCCTTTTGGGCCGAACGTGCTGCGGGTGTTTCCTTCATGGGCTAAGTCCAACACCTTTGGGCGGGCTGACTCTCTCTTGGACTGGCGGGCCTGACTAGGGCTTAGCACTTCCTCTTGGGCCAATCCCTTTTGGTCTATACCCATCAAACAAAAAAATTGAATGAAAATGATATTTACCTTTGATTAACTTAATATTGACTTATTATAGGTCGAACAATTTTTTTCGATTTAAACTACCCTTACAACAGTGAAAATATACCTCATCACATGCATTAATGCGTAAAGACGTATGAGGATAATTTGATCATAAAAAGATTTATCTACCTGCTATAAGTCAGTAATAAGTCAATCGAGGATAAATATAGATTTTTTTCGAATTCTTTTGTTAATATCAGTCAATTCGATGAATTTTGACTAACGGGTGAACTTATTTGTTAGATGAAAACAAACCTCAGGGGTGTTACATATAATTTCTCAAACCATAGGGGATCTATATGTAATTAAATCAAACCTTAAAGAAGGATAGTGTAAGTATCTTCACAAGCATATCGTCCACATATACTTCTATATTTCTTCCGATTTGAGGATGGAATATTTTGTTCACCAAGCGTTGGTAGGTGGTTCTGGGGTTCTTTAGGTCAAATGGCATGGCCACGTAACTAAATGTTCCAGCAAATGTAATGAAGCTGACTCTTTTGCGGTCTTCCAGAGCTAGCATTATTTGGTGGTACCCTTGTGATGCGTCCATCATGCTTAAGAGCCCACATCCAGACGTGGAGCCTACCAGTTGATCAATTCGAGGGAGAGGATAAAAATCCTTACGGCATGCCTTGTTGAAATCTCTGAAATCGATGCACATTCGCCACTTTTCTCTTGACTTGGGAACTAACACTACGTTAGATAGCCATTCGGAAAATTGTAGTTCTTCAAAATGGTTGACTACTGATAGTTTGTCTACTTCCGCCTGGATTAATTTGTCTTTTTCAGATCTGAAATGCCTCTTCTTTTATTTCACCGGCTTCATATGGGGATCGATATTAAAGTGGTGGGTTATAACGTTAGGGTCAATCCCTTCTAAGTCTCGAGGAGTCTATGCAAAAATATCTGCATTACGACGTAAGCATTCAATTATTTCTTCGCGTGTCACATCTTCTAATTGAGAACCAATGTGTGTGAATTTTTCTAAATCCCTAAGTACAACCTCGATGTTCATAATCTAGTCAAACTTAATCAAAGACAACTTAAATTGAACTCACAATTATAGTAATGTTTTTACCGGTTGCTTGATACTATAAAAAATAGCATTTAATTGGCTAATAAAAATTTAAAAATATAACAGAATCTATTTTGGACTCGTATAGAACCCATGATATAGTTAATTTACTTTAAATTCGACCCACATTCAACCCAGATGAAAACTATAAGCTCAACCGAACCTAAAACTAAGTGGGTTGGATTGGAATCATGGGTTGAAACCCATATTGCCACCAATATCGTAATATAGAGGTGATATCAAGAACTTTCTCCGTTGTTAAGTCTGATGTTGATAAGTATCTCATATTGATTGCAAATGAAGAGTTTGAGTGGTTTATAAGTCACAAGGCTTCATCTTTCTCTAGTGAGACGTCTTGTCAATACCATATCGAAAGGCTCTTATGAAATCATAAAGAATAATGCCTTGCGCCAATTAGATTGCAAGCTATACCATAGTCCATCAAATATCTAATAAACTTTTAAAAAAAAGATGGAGCGGACAATATCTCACACAACGGATTCAATGGCAAGACGCGTCAAACTCCATCAAATATCTTCTTGATTATGAAAATTCCGTTTCAACAGATAAAAATAGCTTTATATTTTGGTAGAGAATACTATCTCCAATTGTAGTTCATACGGTATTTTGCCCCTATAAAATCAAAATTTAATTCAATAAACAAAAGAATTAAATTATATTATTTTTATTTTTATATTAATTCAAATAAATATATAAATTATCCGATATTATACCAACAGAAATATATTATTCTTATTAAAAATAAGCCTAGAAAATTATTTCAAAATATGATAGTTCAAACAAAAAAATGAATTGAAATTTCCACTACAATCATAAACATCAATCTTGGCTCCAAATTTTTATTTCACGTGAAATATTAATTGTAATCTGGCAATTTACTTTTATTCTGAATGTTTAAATAAATACAGAAATATTAATAACATATTGTATAAACTAACTACGATATTACTTAATTCTATTAGGCCATTAAATATAAATAAATGAATACTTTAAATATGAATCTTTATTTAAGAATTTCATATTGAAGATATTGTTTCATGTTTATTAGTCCATAACCACAATTCAAATACAAATTCTTCCTTATTATTTTAAAACAAATTACTAACAATAAAATAAAAATTATTGTTATCAATTAATATATATAATTTATGAATATGTCTTTCTTTATAGCGAGTCGTACAGTAAATTTACAATTTTACATGAAAATATATTTCAGTGTCGACTGTTAGCTTTATATTATCTCGATTTGTTATTTATTTTGGATCTACATATAAATATATTTCAAGATTTGAAGTGTGAAATAAAGCAAATTTTTTTTTAAAAAAATGGATTTTATTTTTAAAAAAAGATGCACAGTATTGCATGTTCCATACTAACTCAACGTATCGATATTTCTAAATCCACGAATATATTCAAAGAAAATAAAAAAAATAAGAAGCTACTATTAAAAGCTGACACTACAAAAAAAAATTGAGTTTTCAGATAACCACGGCTTAAAAATCATGGTATGAATACTATTAACCACAATTAAATAAAATCAAAGTAAAAACTTAAACTGTTTACCACAATTAATCAATATTTGCCATAATTTTTAGCCATGACCGAAACATTTGCCATAATTTTGATCATAGTTACACTTGCAAAAGCAACGGCTAATGACCATTGTGATGCCGTGATTGATTTGTATTTGCCCCAATTTCTTCTTTTGAATAATCAATCGAAGCGAAAAATCCTATTTCTTTTATGGAGACTATACCCATATTTATTAAACTCGAACCTACGACTTTTTAATTGTGAAACATCAACCTTGTCATTCCAACAGGCTTTACTGGGCGAAAACAGAAAAGGGATCCATAAGGCCAAAGGGGAAAGAAACTGGAAGAAAAAAGAATGACAGGAATCTGTGTCTAATTTGTATTGAATTCTGGCATTTCCATGCACTCAGTTTTGGGTTTGGCTGCGAAGAAACTGTAACTGGAAGCAATGATACAATCAAATACCAGACTTAGTCGTTTGCACTCTCATTCGAGTTGTGAGATTTTCTCATCTCTAATGCAGTCATATATTCAACCTGCACATACTAAACTATTCTCAGGATGAAATCAATCTCGTACACCAAAGAATCTCAATGCTCATAACCATAAGGCAGAAACTGTCGTCGTGGCACAGTAACAACAGGAACGTATCTGTAGCCTGAATATCCATGTTAACATTACAGGATCATGGGGTTAGGGATCGACAAGGACAAAGGAATCCTGTCAGTTTAACATTGACACCTCCTTTTTGCAGACAACAATTAAAATATTACAGTGACGACAAGTCCCTTTACTTCCGACAATTGTAAGATTCTCTACTACTGCTAATTTTCAAGAACCTGGGACGAGAATTTGTTACAGGATGGGTATGTTAGCAACACACCGTCAGCTAGGAGGGAGACGGTGAGTTCAGAGTCAGTTGGTCCCTGGCGCGTTCCATTTACAACACATATATACAAAACACTGCAATGTGTCTACTGGAGCTTGTTCTCATCCGCGTGTCAGGTCAATCTCTCCCTGGGAGTTTCTGATGTCCAGCCGTGAGCTGAGAGGCCAAACGCTTGTTCCGGAATTAGGAGTGAGATTTTGGGTTGGAGCAGCAGTGTGTGGAGTTGATGAATGCTCAGCAGATTGTTGTTCTAGCAGGTATTTCTCATCTGTTGATCCGGACTCAGCCTTGCTCTTTGCCTTTGTACCACCGTACACAAAGCTGCATGCGACCACCTGAGGAAAATTTAATCATGCACCCATTTTACATCAAGTTAATTCTCCCCTGTGATGACTTTTGCAGTGCTAGTGAGGGTGATAAGCAATATAGGGGGATCTGCCCCTGAAAGAATAGAGAACGTGGTCAAATGCATACCTGCACGAGGTTTGCTGCGATGAGCTTACCGCCTATAGCACCGCCAATCATATGGCCATCAGGACTACAGACAGAAATGCTTATACCACCAGTTCGATTGCGTGGACCACCACTTTCAGCGACCAAGTAAGAACCAGACAAGCATAGTATCTCGAAACGGCCCTAAAAGAATAACATGCCATATTAATCCCTTCAACAAGACGCAGTAAGACATACAACAACAAAATATTTCATGAAATTAGGAAAGAGAATTTGAGGGAAATATATCAATGTCATAGTAAAACATGAGAATTACGTCTTTAGAATGTTACTTGCAGCAAGCCAGATATGGAAGATGGTACATTAAAATTTGCAGTGATCTTTTTTGTTCCAGAGCTTTATAATTGCAAAGAAATCAAATCTTTCCAACAAATGTCAGAGAAATAGATACAGATGTTGTACAGATAGGAACAAGGAACAGCAAAAAACAACTCGAACCATGTATGCAGTTCATTTGTCTGGTGCCCTGGACTTTAGCAGTTTGTCAGCATATTCGGACATCATCAATCATAGATGATCCTAATGTTTACTAAGACAGGAAATGCGAAGATGCTGAACTAGATTTCGGTATCATGCCTTTTAAATCAACATCGCAAAAACACAACCAATTTGACAGGCATCACTCAACACTTGGGAGAAGAAACCAAAAGCAAATTGTAAAGACATATTTGTTGGTCAACTGCATTGTGTATAACCCACTCACTTAATATTTCACATAGAAGATTGAATCAAGTAAAGATGGGTCAACTTTCACCACTGATCAGGCAGAAAGAATCATGATAATGCCATTTTATAACTACCCAATTCATCCATGTGGAACAGAGTCAATAGGGGCCTCAACTCTGGGTGCATGTCAGAAAATAAATACAACATAATTACGAAAGTGGTAATTTTAAAGGAAGCAGCTTATGATAATTATGCATAATTAGCATGCAATATGTAATTTTCAAGACAAATATTTCAGAATATTAGAACACAGAACAGAGTTTATTTCAATTTCAAAAAACAAAGCTTTAAGCCTTAACCAAACCTGAGTCAAGACTGACAAAGGAAGAAAGATCATCAATAGTATCCTACTGCAGGTGGCTTGAATAAATCAAGATTGGATAACAAACAAATCCGCTTGAGATCAAATGAAATTAACCAACACCATGAAGTAGAGAAGCAAAATAACCATCACTAAAGCTAATCTGACAAAGCCGATGAATAGTCAACGACTCAATAAAGTGTTTCCTAGCTCCATGCCATGCTCAATGGACTTCTGATTTCCAAAATCCTTCTGGATATTAGATTTTGTGGTCTGCAAATTGCTTTTACATGAAGTATACTCCAATATACATTGAACCATAACCTGAAGCAGCAGCAGTGACACACTAATTCCTTCTTGTTCTCAAAAATAGACCAAGAAAGAAAAACAATGATACCTCCCAAAACTGATAAGTTACGTGCAGTGTGGTAATTAGGCAACAAACTGTGGACACAATTTGATGATAGCTCATATACACCGCATTAAAAGATTAAGGAATTGAAGGAAAGTGATGATCATCAAACAGAGGAACTATAAGCAAAAATAATAAGTTTATATCCTTGATATAAATAAGAATGTGGCTTCAACTTATCAATCTTAACATCTGATTTATGCAAAGAACTTCCAAGTATTCTAAATATGACTGTATAAAAAGTATGAAAGGATAAGCAGAGCCAACCTCATATGTTACAGTGCCACCAGTATTTGTAGGTTGGCGTAGTGTCACTGCAGAAACAGATCCACTACCTGACAAGATGCATAAAGCTCTTGGCCTCTGTTGTGCAAATGCCAATATTTTTGCCGCAACATCCTGCAGGAAACATAAATTCATACTTCCGCCACATAATACTGCAGTGACACAAAAATTTTACTATCGCATGTGAATTTTGTAGGAAAACAAACATTGACCTCTTCTTTTCATTAAGTTAACATAGAGGTATAAATTGAGTTTTACAGCATAAACTTGTCGAATCAAGTTCATATTAATAAAATCAGTATAGAACCAATCTAAGGCTCAGAAAAATGCTTTGCATTTACCATCAAAATGGTCTCAATTCAGTATGGTATCTATCTGAAGTTCAACAGTGGTACTCATTATTCTTAATTTGAGTGAAAAGTCAGAAAACTTATCAGAAACCTCTGGGATGAAGCAACACGGGACATGTAAAGTGTAAAGTTGTAGATGAAAACTGTTACAATGATTAAGCAAATGTGGAGCAGCACAAACCTCTCCAGCTTGAATGTGTAGCACATGTGGAGTAAAAGCTAGTCCAGCAGAACTGTTCATCCAGTCACCTGATTAAAGAAAAGCTTTTGAGAAGCTCATAGCTACAAGAAGCACTTTGAAAGAGAATATCAATCTAAGCCCACATATAGCCACAAAGTAAACAGCAGTTGCTCTCCAAAAGTAATAAGTAGTATTTCTTAGCTTTTATTTTGGATGGAGAGTGTTGTTGGTGGAGGATTCATTCAACAATTATATATAGCACTGAAATGTAAATACTGAAAACATGGAATGAGACATCACAATGATTATATCAATATGACTTCTGAAGCATGGCCCAGAGGCTTAGAGGAAAAAAAAAGCACAAAGACAACATTTAGAAGCTCAATAATACACAAACAAAAGTTTTCACTGACGATCAGTAACTATGTCATATTTCATCAAAGTTACACTTCTAAGTTGATAAAATCTTTCTTTTTTGCTTATAATCCGCTGTTTACAAGCATATTTACTTTTTCCTTTTTTTTATCTTTTGTCCCTTTTTCCTTTAGGAAGGTCTGTGTTAGATGGGTTCGAGGTCGGGCTCGAATAGACACAAGAAAAGCCACTTTCTGAAAGCTGAGTTTATGGCAAAGCAAGATGATGATCATTTCAGGCTTCATGACACAGATTACGAAACTGAAGATCACTACTCTCAGAAAACTTACCAAGTGGAGCAAGTTTCTGTTTCCACCCAGTTCCTGGTGGCCTGCCTCTGCGTGGTTTTTCACCAGGGGTAGTCTCGGAGGGAGGGGTGGAGGCAGGCATTGGGGACAGTCCTAAAGACATGTTAGCTCCATCAGGGCCATATTTCCTAGGCCTGCCCCTTTTCTTCTTCACCATCTCCCCACCCCGGGGAGAACTAGAAACAATAGACATATTCATTCTATCACTCATTCCATGAGCAAAATTGGATGAGGGGTTCTCAACATGGAATGCTGAACCACTCACAGAACCTCCACTGATCCCTACATTTGGATGCACTTGAATGTTAGGATTAGAATGAGACTTGAAAACAGACTGTGTGTTTATCCCACCACCCTGTGCAGTCGCTGAACCCCCACCAGCACCATGAACATTGTGGCCAGGCCCTGAACCACCAGAACCACCAATTCCCCCTCTATTGAGGTAATATGAAGCTGACCCTTGTAATGTCATCCCTTCTCTCCCATCCATTCATTTAATTGCCAAAATTCCACTAAAGATCCAATTCTTGAGACTATTTCAACCTATAAAACACAGTCTTTGCCTCTTTTCCAGCCTAAATTGCAAATCTGTAACTGACCCACCAAAGGAATCAGATCAAAAACCTAACAAACAAACCAAAAGCAAAAATACAACAAAGAATTACAACACTACAACACGAAAGGTCGAAGTTTTAACTAGGGTTTATCATGGGTTTTTCATTAATTGTGGAAGAGAGCGAAAAAACTCAATATAATAAGAAATTTTATGTCTCAACCGGACAGAGAAAACTCAATAGATACAAAAAACCCTCAAAAAGTTGAAACTTGTGACAGATTGAATGCCAAGTGAAAACACATCAAAGCTTATCCTGAAAATGTAGAAAATACATATCTACCCAAGCACTCAAATTCTCAGCTCTTATTCAACAGCTGCTCAACTGCAGTCAAAGCACATCAAGAGAAACGGGTGAAGAGGGAATGAAACCCTAGATTTAGAATGTGGTAGAGTGAGAGAGAGGAATGGGGAGGTTTGGGAAAGAGGAGGGAGGGTAAAGACAAAAGTGAGATGAAATAGAAAAATTTCAGCTTTTGAATTAAAGTAAGGGGAAGGCCACCTTTCCTATTGCTCATTATGGCTTAATAACACTTTGCACCTTCAATTATGCCATAAATCGCATTCACCCCCTAATATTTAAAACATATAAGAAAATACCCTCACAGTTCTAACCAACTTCTAAAAAATTCACAAATGTTACCTTTTTTTGGGCTGAAAGTTACAATTTAGCCTTCTTATAACTGATTATAATTCAACCCCTCAAAAGTATGAATTACTATGTAAATCTGAGTTCTGCCTAAATTATCGATTTTTCTTCCCTTTGATGGTATATGAGGAACAAAAAATGGAAAATTTCCGTGTCATTAAGGTCAAGGCGTTAGTGAAAGCCCATTATGACTTTTTATTTGTTAATGGCACCAGCAAAATATTGTTTCATCTTAAAAGCTTACTCGCAGCCGACAACATATTTGGTTGAATACAAGATAGTGGGAACACGCTTTTCAAATTGTTATGCACAAGTATAGTAAATTCCTCAATCATGGCAACACATAGGTGTTTTTTAGAGCTTGAATTGAACTGAAAGGCCAGCGTTGCATCCAATATAAATTATAATAATGTATATTAAATAACTTAATACAACATACTTACTTTAAGTTATATTTCTATTACATTGTTCACGATCAATTAGCAAGTTTCAAATGAAAGTTAATGTACTTTGTTATTGTGATTTTAGAAATAATTGTATAACAATGGTGTACAGCGCTGCTCAACAAGTAGATGATAAATATCAAATTTTTACAACGTAAAGCTCTAGTAAGATCACTAGAAAGAAATTTCTGTAGGTGGTTTATATATACATATGTGTAGATTTATCATAATTTTATTACATAGTAACTAATTATACACTTTTGTAACTATTGTTACAATATATGGCATATTTGATAGTATTATGTGTATTTTTAATATAATGTATTTCCCAACATTATTTAACTTATACTTTTATAAATGACAATATAATCAAACATTTGAAGAGTTGTGAAGTTTTGAAGCTTCTAGACATTTTTCAATTAAATACTTTGTAATATTTTAAAAATTTTAGCTTTCAAATAATAGTTAATATAAACACCTGAAATAGATAAAGTTTTCAGTACAGAGAGAGAAGTTTTGGATATAACAACGCTTTTCAGGAGCAAAATATTTAATTATTTAAGGATATTTCGATTTAATTAGTGATCTTGCTCAAGCTTTGCGACCTCGAGGGTTGACCTCTGAGCTGGATGCTTACTCTATCAAGATCGAGTGATGGGCTCCTAAGAACAAAAAAAGAACGTGAAGCTCGTCAGGTACGTCCCCGACAACGACCCTCCAACGCTCAAGTTAGTAGTACTTGAGGTGAAAATGTGCAATCAGATGAATATAGGTCGAAAACAAGTACAACATAGTTACCTCTAAAACAACGCGTCGGGGTATTTATAGGACCCAAGTGGTTACTGTTATTTGGGCCACGTGTAAACATCTGTGATACGGCGTCCTCGATCAGACGGCTATCCGTGTATCGGGGTCTTCTGTAAGCATCCGGATAATAATTATGGGCTATCCGACCCGCTGAGTCTGATGCACGGATCTGCTTCTGTAATGCCAAAAATACCCTTCATTAAGGGCATTTTCGATATTTTATATTAAAATTGGGGTTCTCCCCATCATTAATTAGTAAGTTTTGTTAAGTGTCGCATGGTAGGAGGAGTTTAGGACGTAACAATGTTTTTAGGAGCAAACATTGTTCTTATCTTAATTAAATTTTGTAATATTCCAACTGCAATTTTAGCACATACTAGTTAAGGGTATTTTTTGTTACTTTTTAAATTTTAAGGGGGTGTGTGATATTTATACTATTTTTCAGGGTGCAAAATATAATTAATCTATATATAAATAAATAAATTGAATTCTGACTCTGATGACTTTAGAAGTTTGAAGCCATTGGGGAACAGTTGGGTGCACCTAAGTACCAATATGTCTCTTTTTCCAACCAATATCATCATATTTTAGTACAAATGTAATTTTGTTATAATATTTGTTTTTTTTTATTTTTTTCAAAAAATAAATATCATCAAAATGTAGTTTTCTTGAAAGTTACAGGCTATATTTGCATAATTAATGTTATCCAATAACAATTGTAAGAGGCACAATAATTGTTATTGGACAACATTATGAAAATGGGACTATGGTCAGAGTTGATGAGGAATTATCAGTGGTCGAGAAGAAATTATATAAGAGATCATCAAGAGAAGTAGCGAAAAACAATGTCGATAGTGCAAGTTCAGACTTAAGTTTTAAAGTTATAGAAGTATAACTTTCAAATTTAATTTTCTAATTAGAGAGAGAATAGAGAGAGAATAAGAAAGATTGAAGAAGATAGTGGAATTAAATGAAAATAAAAGAACACATATATATAGAAAAAATTAGAACGGCCTTAGGAACGGGTATAGGAACACATAAGTAGCAATAAAAAAGTAGCCGTTAATTTCTAGTTTAGGAACGGCCGTTGTCACGGTTTTTGGAACGATTTGCCGACCGTCGAAATGTAGCCATTGAAGATCATTTGGAACAGGCACAGTAACACATAGCAAATAATTCTAAGGAATCGTTCCAATTTGTACCTCATTTAGGAATACATTTTTAAACTGTCAATTTTGAGGCCTATTATGCAACGGGTGTAGGAACGGTTAGGTTTTGACTGTTCCTACATCTAATCTAGTGTTCCAAATTGAGTTCCAACGATTTTTCATTACTAATTTGGCACGAAATATGGAACGGGACTAGTAAGTGTTCTTTTGGAACTCAATTTGCGACAGTTGTCACGTGCCAAATTTGTAACCAAGAAAAATGTTCCACATGACTTCATCTTTCAGTATCCGTTCCTCAAGCGTCCTAAAACCTGTTGCAAGATGGAACAAGATTTGGAACGGTTCCCTGACCGTTCCAAATTTTGCCTTTTTTTTGTAGTGAAAGATACAAATATCTTATCACAATAGGAATAAATACTCAAAAAATTCACACTATTACATATTTAAACAAAAGTTCCTCTTATTAGTATCATTTTACATCTAATATATTATGATAAAAATCAAAAGTACGTGAAATTACAATCTGAATAATTTTCTGTGATTAATATTAAAATAAAATTAATTAGTTAGAACTCTCTCATTTTAAATTTTTCAACAGCATTTCAGATTTAATAAGATTGGTAATGTTTATTTAAGATTACATTACATTATTCTTTCATATTGATGCGTTCAACAAACGTATGGGTCTAATTGATATGAACTATGCTCAAAGTTTGGATCGAAGTGAATGCAAATCCTAAAGGGAAAACCTGCAAAAGAGGCGTTAGCACTCTGATGCCCAAGTCAGTATCGTATTTAGGAGAAAAATAATCATAAAAATAAAATATAATGAAAAATCGTGATAGAATAAGCAATTTCGTGAGAGAAATCATGCTAAGAATACAATTCGAATACTAAAGCAAGAAAGGGAGAGTGATTTTCCAGATTCTAGAGGGAGTCCCTACAGAGGGATTGAAAGTGTCCCTGTTGGTGGACTGAAAGTGTCCCTGTCTGAGAGCTGAAGAAGGAGTCCCTATTGGAGAATTGAAGAAAACGCCCCTGTTGGAGGACTGAAGAAGGCGTCCCTGTTGAGGGGCGCTGAAATGAGAAATTGAAATAAAAATAAGAATTTTGTAAGTAATATATGGCAAAAGCATGAGTTCAGAGTTGCAACAAAATAGCAAGATAATTTTCAATTTCTTGAAGGTCTGTCTATTCGGGGGTTGCTGCCTATATTTATAAAGAAGGAGTCCCTCTTCGTATGGACTCTGATTGTGAGTGGCATTTCCAGAAAAGAAGGCAAAGATTTGGGGATAAGGCGCAATCTTATCTCTTCCTTGAGCAACACATTTTTAGTTGGGGGAGCACTCCTTTTACATGAGGACTCCTACTTCTACAAGGAGTCATTCTAGGTCAAGGAGTCCAGCTTCTTGTGGGCGCTTCCCTTTTCCTAGACTGGGCTTGGAAGGTGGGTTTGAGATCTGGTAGGCCTTGTACCAAACCTCCTTCTTGGTCCGGACTAGGCTTCCCTCTTGTGTTGAGCCTAGTGTACTTGCCTCCCTCTCGGGCTTAGCTTAATAATTTTTCAGCAGACCATTCTCATGACGTGGGCCTCCTAAGATGTTATCGGGGCTCTTGTTTCTTTCTTCCTTTTGGATCGTTTGGACCTCTTCGAGGCAACCTGTTTTTATGCACATCACATATATATGTATATATATATATATATTGAGTTTTATAGTTTATATTAGTATTTTATATGTTATTCGGATGCTATTCATTTTAAATTTTATTGTGTCCTAGTAAATTAATATTTTTAATATTCTAACAAATTAATCAAGTGAAACTATTATTTTCTTATATATTTATTTATTTTAGTTGGATATACTTATCAGTTATCATTGTCAAGGTATTAGCACTCTTAAATAGTCTTTTATAACTAATTTTAATTTATTATTAAAAAGATAATTTGTTAAGCAAAGATACAGATGTCTTTTCACAATGAAAACAAATACATGAGATATTCATACTTTTATATAGGGTATAGATATAGATATATAGAGTATAGACATAGATAAAAGAAAGGATAATTATATTATGCCGTCTGAACTATGCTCATTTTTATACTTTGTCATCGAAATTTTTTTTGTATCAACTTACCATTTCAACTTTGCGAAATCTACAGTTTTCAATATGTAATCATTTTTTTTGTAATCACTTGTTGTGCATATGTAGAAAATATCAGAAGACATAACCTTAAATATCACATGTGCATTGCATATGATATTTTTTCGACAAAAAACTTGATTCAAAACATCTATAAATAGCAAAGTATAAATTTTGTAAAGTTGAGATAGTAAATTAACTGACACAAAAAATAATTTAAATATCAAAACGTAAAAATAATCATAGTTCGGATAACAAAATATAATTAACACTAAAAGAAACAGCATCACAAATAATATGTGACTAAAAAAATAAATTCTAAAAAAACACAAATTTGGTTAGTATTTATTTATGCATATAAAGCTATATACTAATGCATAATTGAATTAAAATAATATCTATAATTAAATTAAGCAAAATGGAGATAAACATCACTCACTCAAGTCAAGAAAAATATATATTATATCTTCTTGTGAATGTATGTCCTCCAAACAACACATATCAAAGTTGGTAAAAATCTTCTATCACATTTTTTAGCCACATCAATGTACGATTGAGAAATATCCTCATAAAAAATAAAAAAAATTATAATTACAATAATAATTTAAAAATGAAATGCATGTACATTAGTATGACATCATTATTTAACACCAAACTAAAATACAAAGGGCCTTCACCAAAGAAATGACGACCTTAAATAAATTTCATAATCTAACTATTGATCACACTAGGAAAAAAAAATAATTGGCTGCAATGTTAATAGTTATAGTTATAAATTATGGTAAAAAATAATTTTATTAACTATGGTCGGATATAATTGACGCAAACAATTAAATTTTTCATCATTGAAAAAAAAATATTTGCTACAATTAAAAGTCATGGTAAAAATATGTATTAGACCATATTAAATGTTTTGGTCATCCTTACAAAAATTACGGACAATAATTATTACGTAATCGTAATCACTAACTATTTATTATTAATCAAAATAATTAATCATAATTAAATATTATGTTTCTTGTAATGTCGAAAAATTGATCAATGGGTCGTTTCGATTTATAGATGTAAACCCTCAAGTGACAAATGGAGATCTTTGGCAAACACACAAAAAGGGAAGTGGGGATATAATGTATAGCACGTGCTATCGATGAGATTCAAACTCAAGACGGCGAAATCCCATCTTGTTTGATAGATAGTCGATGCGGAGTCAGGAAATTGATTAAGATCAAGCCAAGGATTCGGACCCCAATAGCGCCACATATTTCATAAAGATGTAGCAAGTGAAATGAGTGTTGGTGTACACAGATCAACTAAAAGTTACCATATATAGAGATAGATCAAAGAACATGGTACTAGAAAATTACATTTGCAGAATGCATAGCATCCTGCAAGAAGGGAGTCACTTCGCATAGACGAGGTTTCCCTGACAAAAAGACAAGAAGTCATCAGCTTCGAAAGAGATCCCTAATTCATTCTTCTCATTCTGTGTTTCCCAATGTGTACATGCGCGCGCACGAGAGAGAGAGAGAGAGAGAGAGAGAGAGAGAGTTAAGCTAATTCATACGAGCCCGTCCATTAAATACGTATGCGGAAACTCTGATGTTTGGGTACCGATGTTTCTATTCAACTCGTCCATCATGATGACCTCTCGAGCCAGTTGATCTTCAATATCTTGAATTTCAGACTTAAGTCTCTCCACCTCGACTTTACGCGTCAACAGTTCTTTGTTCCTATTATCAATGCTCTCAAGACGCCTATTCCTTTCATCCACCATGCCTTTTGCTTCTTCTCTCAATATAACAGCATCTTTGATCTCATCGAGTCGATCATGCAACCACTGCACGTTCACGTTCATATTCTCCGCATCCCTGACAGCCGTGTAATACGGATCTAAGGTACTGATATCAATGTCTTTCAACTGTTTCTTTTCTAGATCTTGCACCACCTTACAGATGCCAAGCAAGACAAGGGTCTTCATGCAATCCGACTTCAACGAACAATCCTGAGTAATGTCCCCATGATTTTTGTTAATGGCCTTAAGCGTGTAGAAGAGGGTTTTGTCGATGTCTGAGGATCTTGATTTTAGCACCTTTGTTTCGTCTAAAGAAGTTTCTCTTCCAGCCATGTTATGTAGAGCATTAGCCACATGTTGTAAGATTTTGGGGTCGATGCTCGGATTCATCCAGTCGTCGAGGGCAACACCGTGGATTGGATCAGGAACTTCAGTGAGTGAAATATCAGTGACTGTCTCCTCAATATCACGGTTAAGAAATGTGGATCTCGGGGCAGCACGTGCTTGGTTTTCATCAACGGTTTGTGTAATTTGCGAGCTCTGTTCACAAACTTGATTGTTCGTTCTTGATCTTGATTGTTCCTTAGTGATCTGGAGAGACGTAAAAAAGCATGACGTCTGCTTTTGTGTCTGTCTTAACGAGGCCGCAGAGACCTGATCACCATTTCTTGTTCCTATTTCTTGACACGCTGCAAGAATGAAGAAGTTAGAAATAGTGATTTAATTAAAGAGATAATCAACCAAAAACAAACAGAACCGTAGTTCGTATAGCTCAAAACAACTAACTCGGATGGCCCAATTAATGCGAACAAAGAACAATCCTACGAGATAACCTCGTTGGATGATATCGTTAACAATCCTAGCTCAAACTATCAAGACATACACATCTGCAGAAATCGGACAAGCTGCAACAGTTAATTAGACTGAAATCAGGAGGCACAAGAAAAAAAATTACTATTGGCTACAATGTTAATGACTACAGCTAAAAACTATGGTAAACAGCTATTATTAACCACAGTTAAATAAAATCGATGCAAAAAATCCATCTTTTCCACAATGAAAAATTATTTGCTACAGCTCAAAGCCGTGGTAAAAACATTTCAAAGCCATGGAAAATGTATTAGCTGCCATCACAAATATCACGGCCAACAATCATTACGTGGTCGTAGTCAATAACTATTTGCTACGGCTATTCATTATTAATCATGACAATTAACCATGGTTAAATGTTATATTTCTTATAGTGAGGTTTCAAGCTTTTGCTAATTTTTTTAGTGAATTCGGCACTTCTGCTAAATGCAGTTCATTGTAGCCATGACATGTCTAGTTAATGAATCATTGAACGATTGGATATACCAAATGTCACTGCCCTTTCGACAATTTTTCTGTACACGTTCATGATTTATCACTATTTATTCTCGAAGCTTATCTTACGTAGAGCACAATTTGGCTTTTCAATTTGCTATTCATCTCCAAGCTAGCTTCAACTCTATCTTAAATGTAAGCAAAAGATTATGCTACATCATTAATCACTCCAGATACATATATCCTCCAACGAAACAAGTCCCAGGAGAACTGCAGCCCTCAAGTGTACGTAAAGAACACTCTCTCCTTCCCACAAAGAATGTGTTCCATTGTCCTGAAATGATCGGATTTCTTGTTCCTACTACATCTTTTATTCCATTTAAATCCTGCTACGTTTACAAGATCTTTCAATGACAGCCTTTCTACACATGTTATGTATATATTAAATGGAATCAAAGATATGGAAAAATGCAATTTTGGTCTAGTTTCTTAGGGATGATGGCAATTTTAGACCAGGTCCAATTCAAAATAGCGAATCAGGACAGTAATTTTCAAAAAATAGCAATTTAAGGACAAAATGCCATAATTTTGTCGGAATCATGCACATGATGAGCACGTGACCACATAAATTTGGGGATTTCTCCAAAATCCGGCGAATTAGCATACGTGGAAGTATTTTTTCAGCCAATGCTTCCCCATGCCACGGAAAAATACTTCCGTCGGATCTTGGAAATCCTAAATTAATGTGGTCACTTGCGCATCATGTGCGTGATTCCAGCAAAATTAGCGCATTTTGTCCTTAGATTGCTATCTTTTAAAAAATTTCTATCTTGATTCGCTATTTCGAATTGGACGGGACTAAAGTTGTCACCACCCCTAAAAAACTGGACTAAAATGACATTTTTCTCTAAAAGATACAACATAATTTGAAATAGAAAATCCAATTCAATGCTATTTATGATGTCAATTTCTAACAAATGCCTTTTAAGCCCCACTTTTTAAATTTATTGACAAAGAAGATAAATTTCTTCTTAACACATATGTATGTGTATATATTTTAGTGATCACACAATGATTAAGTGGCGATTGAAAATTGATTATTTACTTAATCAACATGTTTTTTGGTTATTGAGAATATTTGTAATGTTGAAAAGGAGGGATGGTATGTGAACATCAAAGTTTTCTTATTTGATTTGATATTCTCTATTAAAATTAGACAAGGAATTAAGAACCCCAGAAAAGAAAAAAGCAGTAATGAAAAATAACAGTTAATAATGCTGCTCTCAAGCTATAAATCACACAGATATTTGCTTGAATATAAGTAGATTAAAGCCAAAAATAAATAAAAATTAAAATGCTCAAGCACGCATAAGTACTGCAAAAACCCAAATGAAGAGCTCTGACAAAGCTTACAAAGCTGAGACATGATCCGAGCTTTTGGCGGTCGGCCTCTCCGGCGACGACCCGTCGGCTGCTGCTGCGCAGGAGGAGGCGAGTAGAACTGTGGCCGCGATCTTTTCCTAGAGGTACGCCGAGGCGGGTGCTGCTGTCTAGTAGAATCAGGAGTTAGTCCCTGAGAAAACCCATTTTCTAGAGAAGAGGGAGTATGATTTCTTGAAGATACAGCGGCGGCAGAGGTGGAAGGTTTGAGTGGTTGGGGCGGGAAACCCGGCGGCGCGTCAGGCACTGGAGGAGGCCAGACCCAGCTGTCAGGCAAGCAAAGTTTGCATTCTCCTTCTTTCTCCTTCTTTACCATGGCTTTCTCAGAGCATTTAAGCTTCTAGACAGAGAGAGAGGGAGGAATTGTTTATGATTCTAGAAAGTATCGAGAGGGAACAGAGAGTGAGGGTAGTGTGTGTGTGTGTGATGTGGGGAAGCAGAGCAACATTTGAGAAGCAAAATGCAGAAAAGACAAGTGCATTGGGAACTGTTGAGACATGAGACATGCATGGTGATGATGATAATGGGGTTGGTTCCAATTTTTTGGTATTTTTTTGAGAGTGGTTGGTTCCAAATTCCATAACTCTATTTTTAATATTGTTATTTATGGGATAAATAGCAATTTACCTCATTATGAAATTAAAAATGAGCACATTATTCCCTATGAAAAAAATATAGTCATTTATCATCCTATACTTTTAAAATGAAGTAATTTACTTTCTTATACACGGAGGTAAATTGCTTCACTGTAAAAATTATAGAGGGATAAATTATTGTATTTTAAAATATACAAGGAGATAATTGCTATTTTATTTTTTATATGGGGGTAATTTGCTCATTTAAGATATCATAAGAGAGTTGCTTGCATTTTTTTCCTTATTTACGGGGATTTATTTATCAATTATTAATTAGTTTACTACACTTACTATCAACATTTTAAACTACATATGTTGTTCAAGAAAGAATTAAAATAACAAAAAATGAAAAATAACAAAGAGCCGCAGCTATGCGTAAGAACAATAAGAGAGTGTTAAACAATCCGTAAACTTCAAGCCCATAACTTGGAGGCCCACATACCAAACCCATTACCACTTGGAGGCCCTCTACTCGGTACCCGACCCACCTCAGTAAACCCGACCCGGGTTAACCACTATATATTCCCCATTCTTCTAACCCTAATCAGTTTTTCTCTCCCCTCATTCGGTTTCCGCCGTTTCTCTCCTCTATCCTCCTACAACCTTCCATGGCAGTTACGCTCTCCTCTCTTCCCCATCTCCGACGGTTTTCTAAAGCCAATCCAATGACTTTTAGGAAACTGCCTAACGGATTAGTTCCCCGGACGTTTTAGTGAGCTCTATAAATGGGAGTCTCATCCTCCCCTACCGCGATATAGAAATCTGTTTTCTTCTTCTCTACACCTCTGAAATATTTCTTTGTGATTCTACTGTGTGGTGGGTTGTGGTGATCGGTCATCTGTTCTAAATCTGTGTGATCTGATTCTGTTGGGAACAGTGTGTAGAGGAGCAACCGTGGTTTTGAGTTGGGTGTCTGGGTACGGTATTTTGTGACCGTGTCCCTTCTATATTGGATCTGGCTCTATCTCCTGAGCCACTTTCAAACAGCAATTTATCTTCTTCATTTCCTGTTATTTTCTATTATTCATTTCTGTAATAATTCTTTTTATATTCTGCCTGTAATATTGAGGAGTTTTATATTCCATATCAGTGTAATAGTTGGGTAGGTTATATTGATAAAGAAATACCACTGGAGGGTTATTCCCTACAGTGGTATCAGAGCCTGCATTCTGATCCGTGTTTATCCTTGGTGGCGGTAACTTTCGATAAACCCCTCCTCTGGTTCTTTGTTTCCCTTATTTTTAGTTCATATTACTGTTATATTTCGTTACTTCCGATTATCTCTGTTTGCTGTGGTAAAGCCCCCTAATATCCCTCTTGGTCGGACCCTTGAGGTCGTCGGGTATCTAGACGGGACTTAGGCTGGTGAGCCTCGGTTCTGGTATATCTGTTATATTACCTGTTGATTCTTGTCATTACTATTATCTTCTCTTACCTGTGTATTTTCTGATAACTAGCTGAGACTTAATCTCTGTGAAACTCTCTCTGTTCTTTGCTCCTGTATATTTCTGATTACTATCTGTGTGTATTCCTCTATTACTCTTACACCTCTTTGAAATCTTGGACTTGTTTTTCCTTGAAAATTACTCTGCTTCTGTAATTCTGTTTTCTAAGTGCTGTGTTTAAATCTGTCGTTTTGAGACTTTCTGTTTTGTCTATAAAACCCGAACATTTCTTAAAACTCTTTTCAAAATGGCTGGTTACAGTCTTCAACCCTTTGACGGAAAAACCGATTTTTCTATTTGGCAACAAAAGATGAAAGGCATTCTTATTCAACAAAAGGTTTTCAAAGCCATTGATGGCAAGTATGTTGAAAATGTTTTCGAAGAAAAGAAACAAGAAAACGATGAATTTGCTTACTCCTCCATTATTTTAAACTTGTCTGATACTGTTTTGCGAAAAGTTGGTAAACTAGAGTCTTCAAAAGCTTTATGGGATAAACTAGAAGAACTGTACACTGAAATTTCTCTACCAAATAAACTGTTTTTGTTAGAAATTTTTTTAGATATAAACTTGATCTTTCTAAAAATATTGATGAGAATCTAGATGACTTCACTAAACTAATTCAAGATATTAAACTCACTGGTGATAAATATATTGATGAATATTCTCCTATCGTACTCTTGAATGCCATACCTGAATCCTACTCTAATGTAAAGGCTGCCATTAAATACGGAAGGGATAGTGTTAATCTAGAAACTATGGTTAATGGGTTAAAAAGTAAAGAATTAGACCTTAAGACTAATAAACCTAGCCAGAACCAACATGAGATTAACTCTGTTAGGGGTAGGACTAAGTTTAGGAATTATAACTCTAGGTACAACAGTAGGAGTAGGAGTAGAAATAAAAACAATAGGAGTAAGTCAAGACCAAGAGAAAACAACTTTAAGGATGACAAAATAAAAGATAGACGTTGCTATAACTGTGGAATAAAAGGACATTATATAAAAGATTGTAGAAAACCTAGACGTGAAAACAGAGATTATGATGATAAAGAGAAAATCAATAATGTGTCCATTGAGTCAAATGGTGAAGTTTTTGTTATATATGAAGCAAACTCTGTAAATTCCTTTGACATGCATGAATGGTTGATTGATTCTGGTTGCACATTTCATATGAGTCCTTTCAAAGACATCTTTTCAAATTTGAGATATGAGCATATTGGTTTTGTGTCCATGGCTAATGAGAAAAATGCGAAATAAAGGGTCTTGGTGACATCTCATTATGTTTTGAAGAAGGTTACAAAATGATTTTGAAAAATGTCAGATATGTTCCTGACTTAAGTCATAACCTTATATCATGTGCTGCATTACAAGAAGTAGGGTTAGAAGGAAGGTGGGGTAAAGGTATTATGAAAATTATGAAAGGCTCTGTTTTTAAAGCTGAACGAAAACGAAACCTTTACATCTGCACTGCTACATATAACAATATTGCTGCATCTATTTTTGAAAACAATAAAACCACTCTTTGGCATTAAAGGCTTGGACACATTGGCATGAAAGGACTTGAATTCTTAAAGAAAGATGGAATTCTGAATGATAAGATTGACAAATTGGACTTTTGTGATGAATGTGTCATGGGTAAGCATCATAGAGTTCATTTCCCTGCATCCCCATCCCCAAATCCATCTATGTCCACATGCATTTTAGATTATGTTCATGCCGATGTTTGGGATCCATCTAATGTGCCTACTCATGGTGTTAATCGATATTTCTTGTCAATCATTGATAACTATTCTCGTAAAGTATTTGTTTTTTGATGAAGCATAAATCAGAAGTTTTTGATAAATTTGAAAAGTGGAAAATCCTTGTTGAAAACCAAACTAGTAAGAAGCTGAAATCACTTAGAACTGATAATGGTTTAGAGTTCTGTAATCAACTTTTTTATGAAATGTGTGATAAGTTTGGTATAAAAAGGCATAAGACTAATCCTTATACTTCTCAACAAAATGGTGTAGCTGAACGCATGAATCGTACTCTATTCGAAAAAGTAAGATGCCTATTGATTAGTTCTGGTTTGCCTAAATCGTTTTGGGGAGAAGCTGTTTTAACTACTGCACATCTGATAAATATGTCTCCTTCTGTGCCATTATCTGGTAAAACTCCCGAATTTATGTGGAATGGAAAATTGCCTGATTTATCTCGCTTACGTGTGTTTGGATGTTCTGCTTTTGTTCACCAAAATATTGATAAACTTGAACCTAGATCCCTTAAATGCATTTTTATTGGTTATCCTGAAGGGGTAAAAGGTTACAGATTGTGGGTTAGGAGTCAACCAGGTTTTAAAGTCTTAATTAGTAGAGACGTTACCTTTAACGAAAATAAGATGCCATGCTTAGAAAAGGCTCAACCCATAGAAAAGAAAACCACCTTTAACAAAGTAGATATAGAGGATAACTAAGAAGGGGAGGGATTAGAGAATAATCAAGAACAAAATGCAGAAAATCTCGAAAGCATAGGAAATACAAACCCTTTAATCAACCCCCTAGATAACTATCAACTTGCTAGAGATAGGGATAGAAGACAAACTAGGATACCCTCAAAACTTAGGGATTTTCACACAAGTCTAAATACCGAACTAGGAGAACCATCTAGTGTTGAAGAAGCCTTAAAATCTGAAAAATGGCTTAGTGCTATGAAAGAAGAAATGAAATCACTAAAAGATAACAAAACTTGGATCCTTGTTCCTAAACCAAAAAATGCTTCCGTTGTTGATTGTAAATGGTTGTTCAAGATAAAACAGGAAAATCCCATAAAATACAAGGCTAGACTAGTTGCTAAGGGATTCACACAAAAAGAAGGCATAGACTACAATGAAATTTTCTCACCAGTTGTAAAATACACTACAGTTCGAATTATACTTGCTCTCACTGCATACTATGACTGGGAATTAAAATAAATGGACGTTAAAACTGCTTTTCTACATGGTGACTTGGATGAAAACATTTACATGAATCAACCTTTTGGTTTTTCTGATATGTCTAAACCTGATTATGTGTGTCTGTTGAAAAAATCTCTATATGGACTGAAGCAATCCCCTCGTCAGTGGAATAAAAAATTTGATGTATTCATGTTGTCCTTAAATTTCTCTAGGAGTAACTACGATCATTGCCTTTATTTCAAGTATGTAGATAATACCCCTATTTTTCTGGTACTATATGTTGATGACATGTTGATTGCTAGTCTTAGTTTACAACATATTCATGTTTTACAAAAAGATCTATGCAAAGTCTTTGAAATGAAAGACCTTGGTAATGCAAAACAAATTCTTGGTATGAGTATTATTAGGGATAGAAATACGTCTTCTATTCTCTTAAATCAGAAAACATATCTTTTAACTATTCTCAAAAAGTTTTCAATGGAAAATGCAAAACCCACTATTGTACCCTTGGCTACCCATTTTCAGCTATGTAAAAATCAATGCCCTAAAACTGAAAGTGAAATACAAAAGATGAATAAGATCCCCTATTCTAATGTGATTGACTCTGTTATGTTCCTAATGGTATGCACGAGGCCTGATGTTGCTTATGCTATTAGCCGTTTGAGTAGATACATGTCTAACCCAGGTCCTTCTCATTGGGAAGCCTTGAAATGGTTACTTAGATATTTGCGTGGGTCTGAAAATATTGGCATTAAATTCTCTAAACATTCTGCACATGCACATCTTGTTGGATATGTAGATTCAAATTATGCAAACGACAGAGATAGTCGTAAATCCACCACCTCTTACATGTTTACATTCTGTGGGTCATACATTAGTTGGAAATCCCAACTTCAACATATTGTTGCTTTATCTACTACTGAAGCTGAATACATTGCTACTACTGAAACTTTTAAAGAAGCAATATGGCTTAGTGGGCTTTTAAATGAAATTGGTTTCTTAAAGGAAAAACCTGTGATTCTTTCTGATAGCCAATCTTCTATTCAATTATGTAAAAACCCTGTTTTTCATGATAGAACAAAGCATATAGATGTTAGGTATCACTTTATTCGCGATATTGTGGGAAAGAATGAGATAAAATTAGAAAAAATCAGTTCAGATGAAAATCCTGCAGACATGGGCATTAAGTGCTTGCCATAGAAAAATTCAGTAAGTGTTTAAAAATACTCCTGTTAAATCCCGACTATTATTTCCTTGTCTTTAGTGTTTTAGCTGCAGGTATATCCATGGAGTATTTCATGGCAATGATGAGAAAACCAGATCCATAATCCCCTGACCTACCTTATTGGGTATTTGGTCCAAGGTGGGGTATGTTAAACAATATAGCCCAAATCCGTAAACTTCAAGCCCATAACTTGGAGGCCCACATACCAAACCCATTACTACTTGGAGGCCCTCTACCCGGTACCCGACCCACCTCAATAAACCCGACCCGGTTTGACCACTATATATTCCCCACTCTTCTAACCCTAATCAGTTTTTCTCTCCCCTCATTCGGTTTCCACCGTTTCTCTCCTCTGTCCTCCTACAACCTTCCATGGCAGTTACGCTCTCCTCTCTTCCCCATCTCTGACGGTTTCCTAAAGCCAATCCAATGGCTTTTAGGAAACCGCCTAACGGATTAGTTCCCCAGACATTTTAATGAGCTCTATAAATGGGAGTCTCATCCTCCCCTACCGCGATATAGAAATCTGTTTTCTTCTTCTCTACACCTCTGAAATATTTCTTTGTGATTCTACTGTGTGGTGGGTTATGGTGATCGGTCATCTGTTCTAGATCTGTGTGATCTGATTCTGTTGGGTACAGTGTGTAGAGGAGCAACCGTGGTTGTTTTGAGTTGGGTGTCTGGGTACGGTATTTTGTGACCGTGTCCCTTCTATATTGGATCTGGCTCTATCTCCTGAGCCACTTTCAAACAGCAATTTATCTTCTTCATTTTCTGTTATTTTCTATTATTCATTTCTGTAATAATTCTTTTTATATTCTGCCTGTAATATTGATGAGTTTTGTACTTCATATCAGTGTAATTGTTGGGTAGGTTATATTAATAAAGAAATACCACTAGAGGGTTATTCCCTACAGAGAGATACACAAAGATCACATGCATTCACATAGGGTTCGCAGGTCACTCTTATTGTGTGAGGAATTTAAAGAGTACTGCGGCATCAACAAAATGGATTGCAAACCAAATTAAAGAAGAGTATACGAAAATTCCACATTGAGGTCCAAATTTGGTGTTTATGAAAATTCTAGCAAATTGCACAGAGTTAGGAAGATTGCAAGGAAAATGGCAGCAAGGGATCAAGAAAGATCTATGCAAAATTTCGGGTAAATTACATTATTTGTCCCATAAGTGGATTTATTTTCAATTTTAGTCCCACACTCAAGCCAATTCGCACATTTAATCCCATATGTGGATTTTTTTTTCAATTTCAGGACCAAAGAGCGGACTCCCTTAAAAAATTGAGGCTGACGTTAAGTTTTTAAAAGAATCCTTCCTTTGATCCTGAAATTGAAAAAAAAATCCACATATGAGACTAAATGTAGAACTAAAATTGAAAATATGTCCACTTATGGAACAAAAAAATGTAATATACCCCAAATTTCCAAGATGCATAGCTGCACTTAAACAATGAAATCCTGGGCATTTTGTCAAATTGAAATGTGATAGGTTGAATATCACTACTCCATCTTGCTTCATACTTTTCAAAGAATATTTATAATCTTTAAAGCTCAATCTTAAAGGGCCACATAAGGAAGAGGGTTTGATGCTATTGCATTAGACACAAATTCTGAAAATTTTCCAATTGTAATTATTGAGTAGGAATTACTTCTTGGACAGCTTGAAAATTTATTTGTAAGACGACAGTACTGTCACTTTCTTAGAGTGTGTTTGGTTGGGATAAAAAGTGAAAATATAAGAGAAGTGGAAGTAAAAATGAATATATAGGAGATAGTTTGGTGTTTGGTTAGGAGAAAGAGATGGAGGTGAAGTACAACCCGATATATATGAAACCCCTTCGGAGTCCGATTTTATTCGTGTGATTAGTTAGCATCACACAAATGAGTAATTCATATGTGTGTTCTGTTTTTAAATTATAGAATTAGGTAAATTAAATTATAATTTAAAAATAAAACCACGTGCAGTATATAAATATATCTATATATATATATACACATATACTAGTTGTAGCATGCAATTTTCACGAACATATAACTATTTATAGTGTGAGATAAAGAGAAAAAAATTATAAAATAATATAAAACTTGGAGATGATGAAAAAAAAAAGTATGTGGAAAAAAAGAAATGCAGAATAAAGTAAAGAAAAAATAAATTATAATTGTGTCTTTATTAAAAATATAAAAGTTTGTAAGAAAAAATAAATATGGAGAACATAAGAGAAAATTAAAAACATATTAAAATTACTATTATGGGAAATTTTTTTTAAAGAACAAAATCAATGAAAGGGTAAAATACGACAATCAAAAATTGGTACGATTAATAGATTGTCTTTTGTAATAATTAGCAACAGTAGCACGCGATTCCCGCGCACATAATTTTATTGAATGCAATCTGAAAATTACTCATATTTTTTAAAATTATTTAGAAAATTTAATACATATAAATAAGAATCGAGAACAAACTAATTTCTATAAAATAGTCGTTCTTAAAAAAAAAAAATCCACATGAAATGAAGACATTAGAGTTTTAAAAACTAAAGTGAAAGTTTTTCATAAATTAAAATAATTTTTTCACAAATCAATCCAATTTGAAGTTGTAATGACTTAAATTAAAAAAGTTATTATGTATTCACCTTTCATTGTTATTAAAAAAGTTATTGAACAATAACTTAAATTATGAGTGGGAAAGATTGTAACTTTGTAAAGAATTTCTTGAACACTACACTCAATCTTATTCTAACCAAAACTTTTGTTCTTTTTGCAGCTTCGTTGGTTTATTTATTGTTATTTTGTATGTAAAATAAACAATATTTTGTGTGCAATAATAATATATGTAAATACTCTCACATACATATAATATACACTCAGATAGTAAATTGATATTAGTTCTTATTATAAAAGAATTGAACCAAATAAATGCATCATATATATGTTGAGTTGTAACCTCTAAGGAAAAAAATGATTTCAAATTTTATTCAACATCCAAGATAATAAGTTTTAGTCTACACTAAAAGCTCTTAAAATCAGCATGCAGATTTCAAAATAATGAGAATTTATATAAATTCAAATTACTCGTAGTATTGGGGTTGCGGACCAACAATCCAGCAAAAGGGCCTTGCTCCTCTCCTTATCAGTCGAGCTCAATTACATCGATTCTTCTAAAATAATACCGTTAAAAATTGAAACCAAATATGATCAATGTGTATCTTAAACTTAAACTAATATTAATGCTAATTTTCTTGAAGAAATATGCAAAGAATATAGAAGTTGGAACTAAAGTAATATTTTGAGTTATGTCATTTAAAAGAATATTTTGAAAAGTCAATCAACTTATCCCATAATTACATAAATTCTCACCTTTTTTTTGCTTTTGTTTTTTGAACAAAACCAACCCTATTGCCTCCCCCCCCCCCCCCTTTTTTTTATGGACAAAACCCTATTGGCTTCCTTTAGCATGCTAGAAAAGGGCTAAAACTGTAAAACCACAGAAATGAAATGTAATTTTTTCTTTTCAACTTCTAGATTAGTATGTCTTTTTTCTTCAAATGTCTACTTTTATCCTTAATTGAAATGCTCTGTATGTGGACCTCTTCTCGATCCAAATGGATTCCTTTGGAGGATTTTGCATATCAGTCTAAGATTCTTCATGCAATGTTGTACAGAAAAAACTAATTAAGGGAGAAAGAAAATAAACATGAAAGAAGAAGATTTATGTTGATAACAATTGAGACCTTGGCTATGATGCTGTAATTGCTACGATTTTTTGGTTCACAGACTTCTTCTTTGCCTTCATGCACGACTTGATTCCACAACTGCCCAATTCTTCATTCTCTCCAGATTAATATTATTTTTTTCATTCATGAAAATTGGGCGAATTCTGTAAAGAAAGTTGAGGGTGCAAGAACCACTCACTTTGGTAGGATGGCTACTGTCTCCAGAGCTTAGAGACCTGGAGACGTTTCTGGACAAGGGTAGGAGCCCTAGCGTTCCTCTGCCGGCCACAGCCTGCGGATGGCTAATGGGTTGGGATTAGAGTAGGAGAACATGGAAAGAAAGTGGACAAAGTGATAAAAATGAGGTTCAACGTTGAGGAAATTTTCACTAGAAAAGAAATGACTATTGATTACAATTTTAATAGCTATGGATTAAAAAATATGATATGTACATAATTTTTATTAATCATGGTTATATAAAACTAATGCGAAAACATAAATTTTTCACCCAGAAAAAGTTATTTACCATGGCTAAAAGCGATAATAAAAATATTTGCCATTGCTTTTAACCCTAACAATTGTTTTAACCATACTCGCAGATACCATAACCAACAACCGTTATATAACTGTTGACAATGGCTATTTGCTATGATTATTTTATTTTTAGCCATGGCAATTAACCTTGATTAACTGATGCAAATTTTTATAGTGTGCAATAATAACTACAGTAATGTGATGTAGTAATAATTAATATTTAAAATTATCTAATTGTATTTATAATTTATTTAAAGGTATAATCATTATAGATAATTAGATAGATGTATAAAGGATATTTTTGGTAACTCAAAAAATTAATGTCGTTGTGTAAATAACCGTGCAATTTGTGAGATAAAAAAAGCCTTCTCTTATATATTAGTATAGATAAATGTAAACATCAGCCTCTAATACAAATGATACAACAAATGTTTTAGTATTTTTGTTCTGTCTCTCATATGCATTGTAACAATAGTTTGCAATTTTTGGTTGCGGAGAAATAAAAACAACATAACCGCTGAAAAAACTAAAAAAGAAAAAAGAAAAGGACAAAAGGAGAGAAGAAAAGTAATAAATTCAAGTGACGTAGCAAATCAAAAGAACCTCTGAAGCCCAGAAAGATGCATAAATGTCACTAGAATACAATACATAAATCAGTCTCAGATATGGCTTACAGTCTTTTTCTTTGGTACCAAAAGGGGTCAGTTGACAAAATGAGCTGCAGTTTTCTTTAACAGGAAAATAGTGATCAACTTGATTATACTTTGCCCATCAATTACTTGAGTGCAACCCTAAAACACATGAAAATATAGACATGTATTCAAGACTACCAGCGGGCTGCAGCTTCCATTTTCTACACAGCCATATCATTGAGACAAATAAATAGACTACTGGTAAGTTATTAAATCGAAACACAACACCGGTTAGACTTCACTTACACCTAAGGCCACCCACCAAACCTGACACAGGAGAATGAGAAAAAGAACAGAATGATGCAGGGAAAAGACTTTTCAAGTGAACTAAAGACCCAGAAATGACCTGTTTATCAACAAGGGTGGTAGAACAATGCCAGAACAAAACCCAAAATTGCGTATCTACCCACAACTGGGTATGCCCTGTGTGTTGAATGAATCCCCTCACAGCACAATAACACACACACACAGAGAGAGAGAGAGAGAGAGAGAGATCAGGATATTCTTCTGGAACAAGTTCTGCTGGAAAAAAAAATCAATTGAATAAATTGATTAATATAATCTATCTACACTTATCACTTATTCTGTACATGGAAGAATGGAGATAGACTCTGAAGTTCTGAACGTTTTCGAGCTGCTCTTCTAAAAGGCTTCCTATTTCTCCACAATAATCTCTCACTGCTGCTAAAATTCCTCGAGTAATCATTCATATCCGTCGCCATGAGTGTCTTGTTTGAGCTAGACTTCGGCTTTTGTGAGGTCCTCCTCAATTCAGAACGCCTTAAAGGTGTTTGTGGCTCTTCGAACTTATTACCAGTAAATCTGGAAAAGAGTAAACAGACTTAGCAAGAAAATCCATGGCTATCGGCATACGATTATTATGCATATGTAAGCTTTCTGGCTGCAAGTCTTAATTCTCAATTTTCAACCACAACTTCTAACAAGCTATGCCTATAACCACATTTACTTAGTAAGTGCACTTATAGTGTTACTTGAAAAGTATTCTTATCCTTTAACTATAAAATGCAGCTACACATTCAAGAGTATACTTTGTGTCCTAGATGGTTTTTTTTCAACAGCTAGTTGAAACTTTATATTCAGCTGGTTGCTTCAAAAATAAACAAGAGGTGACAGTTGCCTACTTCTGCAAATGGAGGCACTTGCCTCTAATATTGTTAAACGAGCACAATCGTACCACACACCATCAACATAGAACATACACATGTATAAATAGATATGTGGATACATAGACACAAAATGATACAAACACACATAAGAGAAGGGAAAAGAGGGACAACGGAAAATCAAGTGCAAAGGTACATCGTATACATGAAAACTGAGAAAATCACAAACTTCATGCTAGATAATAGGCATTAGAACATAACACATTTTGCAACAATTCTCAGTTGAACTCTTCATTGAAGAAGTTCATCAATGTTTCAATACATACGCAACAAATGATTCACAAACTGGTATTGCTTACTCATAAAGGATTAAATGTTTTATATATTATTCTTAGCGTCCAACAAGGCATGCTTGTTGATGACGTTCATGAAATAAGTTCCTTGATTAATGAAGTGTTACATTAATCTCACCTCTGAGGTAAAGTGACTCAGGTAGCATAGTGCTAACTTTATGGACATTCATTAAAGCATTAAGGATCCAGTATTCAGCTTCACGAGAGTTCAGTTGAGCTCAAAGCCAAAGACTAAGACAACGAGTTCCATAATGATTGGATGAAAGATATTGACCTATAACTGGAATGGAATACAACCATCATGTATTAAGGGGAATTGAGTTCAAGAAACAGGAGTATAAGGAGAAAGTCGATAGATATCGAATTTTACTGTAAAATCCTTTAAATTGCTTCTTACTTTCCACAAAATCATCCACTAACTACTCCATATTTTCAGTCACATGTAACATATTTTACGTTATGCTCATTGAAATTTCAGCTATTTTAGCTGCTACATTAATTGAGTTGATTACATATTACAGTGAACCAAGGATTTTGATCATTGTTATTTTCTTCCCAGGTTCCAACAAACAGCAAGCAAATACTAAGATTTCGTGCTTAAATGTAGATTATTGTACTTCACTAATCCAAATGTGTCCAAGGGCATTACCCTTTTACTCCATTACTCCAAGATTACTTAATCACATACTTAATCACAAGAGATGTATCTAACGACATGCTTAACTACATGGAAGCGTAATTTGAGAGTATCTGGTGGATAAATATCTGCCTTCTGGCCTAATTTTTGGTACTGGTAACCCATGAGGTTTTGGCTTGTAAAGTTTTGTGGATAATCCTTGTAAAACTTTAATTCAATTGAAGTTGACAAATTCAGTTTTGATGCTAGAATTTCATTTATTAAGAACTTGTATTTTTTGCATATAAAGATCATATCTCAAGTTGGATCTTATAATGATAAGGCAAAACCAAAGGAGACAATCTCTCTGTCAGCAAAAACTTCATCAAAAGAAGAAGAAAAACAGAGCGATATTGTAGGACGTTTATATTCAAATGGCATCTAGTTTGGGTTAACAACATGCATGCTATCACTATGTAATATGTGTCGTTCATCATCTGCCTTCTGCCTTCAGTAAACTCAAACATACTTCCGAATGCTTTGAAGAACCTAACAAAAAATTTAACAAAGATATCTATCTTAAAAGAGAACGGACATTATGATACCTACCTCTCCTGTGTGGTTGGTGCTGTTATATCTTCACTGTGATATGGACTGCATGCGGGACAGATGTAAACCTTTGGTGCTGAAGAGATGTTTATGCAATCAAAATGATACCATTCATCGCACTTATCACAAGCAACCATAGCTCTTTGGTCATAGGGCCTTCGGCAAATGCAATAAAGCATGCTTCGATCCCTCAGTAACTGCACCAACCAAAGGTGTAAGCACAAAAACAAAATAGAACGGGCAATACCTGCAAAAAGAATTACTTTTATCACCTTTAGTTCTTTTTCACAGGATACAGGTAAACTTTCGCCCTCTGAAATAAGTTCGAAAACTCTATCCAATCCAAGTGTTCCACCATCCACTGAAACCTGCTTGAATTTAGCAGCAAAGGGAGAAAAGGGAAGAGAAGGAGAAGATAGGAGTGAGCAAAGGCAAGATGAAAACAAACAAAGAAATTAGATGGTTGTTACAGATTCTAAAAATGTTTCTTTTTTATATATAAATGTTGAAAAGTAACCTTCTTGGCTGTATCTGCCCATCGCAAGGCCATGTCACGGAGTTTTGTCAATGTCTGTCTGAAGTAATCTTCTGGATAAATGTTCATCGCCAGTCCCTGAAACATGATTACAAGGTACAAAAAAACATGAATGAACATCACCGGTTCGAAGGAATGGATGTGACAAGTATTATGCAGGCGGACATGAGAATCATAAACACAAATATCAATCACATCAACTTGGAATCCACGGTCAACTGAGTTTAAAGTCAACCAAAAACAGCTTTACTTTCCTTGTAGGGTTGAGTCACCCCATTGATCCCCTACAAAGTAACATAATTACACTTCGTCCTCGAATTTTTGAAAATTACACATAAAACCCCTCCAGTACTTGCAAATTAGTCCTACTATTAAGGTTTTGGCCGGAAATGCTTATATCAGCAAAAAATTTGGAAAAAAAAAATTCAATAATTTTATCCCTCACTGGATATTCAGAATACCCTTGGTGATATCATATAAAACTCGTAGCGGTATTAATGTAATGTATATATAATGAAAAGGAATAAATGTAATAACATACCATTTTAAAATTATGGCCATTAGATATGGAAAAGATATCAATTTTTGAGTTGAGTTCATCTTTTTATATTTATGGAGTGAGATTATGCTTGCATCTATCGCATGAAAATATTGCTGAAGCACTTCTTTTACTGTTAGAAGATTGAATTATTAAAAAAAAGAGAGAAAATACCTAGGAGCGATTTTGGGGAAAAAAAGTTTGTTTTGATTTCTGAATTGGCAACAAACCGAAGAGGATGTTATTGCTGGTAAACAAGTTATTGGCAATAAATTTAATGAAAATAGTAATTCCATGCTACGTCAGCTCGTAAGATTGTTATAAGAAACTTATCCTGCAATAAATAATATGCTTCATCCAATAAGTTTAAAAAATCAATATATATCGAAAAGAATTTCATACTGCAATAAGAAATCCTGCAATGATAAGCATTGCACAATCATTATTTAGTTTGGAGAATTAGTTCTTTCATTAACCTAGATCTATATAAGTTTGCTCTACTGAAGTGCCTTTTAGACCAGTTTGAATGATTTAATCATATGGATAATTACAGCTCCATCTCCTGAGGTTTTGTCTAATTACACAGAGACTCCCTCAAGTTTGACAAACCACATCTACCTCCACTTAGAGTAACAACCATTACAAAACCATAATGTTCTTGACAAAATTACTCTTTTATCATTCATTGTATTATTCCACAAACCTCCCTTGAGGTTTATTCAAAATACAGGCACATCCCCTAAAGTTTGTCATATTACATTACTACAATAATGATGCTGATAGTATTGTAAAATGTTAGGATTATTTATAGGATGACATTAAATATTAGTAAAGGTATATGTAATTTAAAATCCACATTTAGTTCAACCTTTAAGGGAGGTTCATGTAACTATCAAACAATTGAATTAGACAACTCACGGGTAAAATTGGATTTTCATTCAATTGCTATACTGACTTCAGCACACTCCGTTAATATCATTAACAGTCAGGTCGGGTCTGTTTGTTAGATAATAGCAAATGATAGGGGTACTAGATGCAATTTTCTAAACCTCGGGTGTAAATAAACTAAACCTCAGAGGAGGGAGCCATAATTATCCCTTAATCATATGAAGAAAGAGGGAAGAAAAAGGAAAAAGATTTCTTCAGGAAAAAGCAGCAGATAAAGTGGGTGTACTTCTTTCAGATGATGCTGAATCTGTTGCAGCGTGGGCTTCTCAGCACTACCCAATAATTTCTCGGCCCTGATCTTCCACAAATTTCGGGCCAATGCCAGCTCAAATTTGCGATTTCCCTTGTCATCACAAAAGCCTGCAACATCCATAGCCTGCAAAGGATAGGAACTGTCTATTCAATATTGTTTTTACTTGATTCCACTAAATATGGACCAAAAAAAAAGTGTCACAACAATAATGCAGCTTATAGGCTTTTGACATGCCAATTATTTCTCATAACACCATTACGGTGTCAGGGAGAATGGAAAGAAATATCATTAAAGCACAAATAGTCATGCATAAATGCCCAAGTTAATGCTAGAATATAAGACACTTTAACTAATACCTTCATAGCAATGCACAGTTTTTGACTGACCACATCAAGATCTTTGCTAACATAAGCTAATGCAAAACTCACGAACTCCGTTAGACGAGCATTACACGCAACCGCTTTCTTGACAATTTCGTCTAATATCCTCCTTTCATCAATCCTGCCCAAAACAACATATTCATCCAGTTCATTCATTAAGATACCATAATAGCAGTATTTTCATCTCTTCTTTACAATCAACATCATCCAAGGGTATACACATAAACAAAATGGTTCAACCACTTACAGATACTGAGCAACAAGTATACATTGCCAGGCAACTAGCTTACACGAGTAAAAGAGAACAAAAAGGCACCTCCTAGCATCATATATAACATTTAGACAGTATATAGAGAAGCAAATCCACATGCACCAACATGATCATGAAGCAGCACATTATTGCCTCCTATAGTTTCCAGCTCAGAAACAGATTCATGGACCCCCAATCAATTAAGTGGATCTTTAATTCACTCTTACCAAGAACTACCTCTAATACTCTTTGGCCCCTGAATTTGGATACTTTCACGCAATTCACAGGATTGGGGTTCAACAAGCAACGGGTATTGACAATCAATTGTATAATACTATTTGTAGTTGTAGTCCTCCTATATTGTATTAACAATTCAAATAAAAGCCAAATGAGAATCTCTCTGTGATAACTAATGTTCAATTAGGATATAAAACTAGGCAATTAAATTTGTCAAGCACTAGGAAATAATTAGACCCTTGCACCAAGAGCCCAAAAAAGTCCCAGGTTGCAGGAAGTAGATCTTTATCGGAGTTAAATCAATCATTCCAGAGCCATGATGTAAATATTTCATATAGTTAAGGACTCATACTGCACCCAAGATCTACAATATGTGCATCAAGGCCCTTAGATAAAAGATAGACCCATGAGTAGGAGTAGGAGGTTAGATTTCGCCATACATGAAAAACTTTTAAAAATACAAAAAGCAAATCCAGTTCATATCTGCTCACAGCTGACTTAGTCAATCTACCTGAGGCAAAGGCTCAAACAATTAAAAAAAAATGAACTTAAAAATTTCATCACAAAATCAATAATCTATAAACTACTCCAAGGGCTGACCTGCTAAATCATCAAACTATTGACAAGAATAGTTTTCCTTATCCATATTATGAACTGTAAAACATAATTTGTCTTGCAGCGAAAAAGTATCGAGTTATTTGGTTTATATTTCAATCTCACTTATATAGACAAGTGGGATTGTGTACCACCTAGAAGGGATACAGAACTGGACCTTCAATTTATCACCGGCCGGACTACACCCCAACCAAACAAATTATTACCCAGGATCATGTCCTGCATAATCAACCCAACCAAACGCCTAGCATATTCCAAACTCATTATTTTCCTCTAACAAAGTTTAAATGATGTAAAAGATCAGGCACAGCTCCACATTGTCAGAAGTCGAGATCATCTGAGTAGGTGCAAGAGGATGTTTTAAGGAACTCGTATTTTAGATGGAAAAACATTAGGTGTCAAACGTACATCCTTAAGAAACCAGGTCCAAGTGGTTCACTGTTTCAAAAGCAAACACAGGTCCCTCCACCATAATCTTGATGAAAGCGTACCAGCCAAATATATAAGACTAACAAAAGATAATTGCAGTTGCAGTGTCGGCTTCCGGTGTAACCAGTCATATATTTGTCCTACTTAATATGATAAAACTAAATTCCATCAACTGGGATTCTGGTGGCTTCAAGTAATAAATAAGTCAACCACTTAGCTGGCCTGTTCATTCTGATACGAGCACCCAAGAGCGAGAGGGAAGCCTTCAACTTAGTCAGTGGTTTCTCCCCTTTACCTTATCTCACTCTCTTATTTTCATGAAGCTTCCACGAGTTTCAACTATTAACGAACTCAAGAGCATCCTAATTTATGGTCAGCCACACTGACCAGCTAAATCAACCAACACAATCTGACAAATATTATAAACGGTAGTCATCCATCTCATCCACCAGGAGGAATTCTCAAGTTGTAAAATCACATTAAATGTGCAACTAAAAGTATACCGCGTAACCCTTGAAGTATAGATATTTACTCCCTTAAAGATGAGCTTCATTACAGTTCCAGTAGATCACACAAGCCTTCAGGGAAACGTCCAATCAATCTCCAGCACTATTAACTTTCTCCAAGCCTGGAATAGCATTTCTAAGTAAATCCATTTATCATTGGCCTCTCCATTTTCTGTTGATATATAGGTAAGTGTTCCTAATGAGGTCAAACTATCGCCATAAAACTGTCAGACGCCCCGCTCATGCAACAGTACAAAAGTAAATCTAGAGCTAAGGCAAAACTATAACGTAAAATGTGCCTGCCAAGAACTCATCAAGTCTGAAGAATAAAAATTCAAAATAACCAATGAAACAAGCTGGGAATTCTTACCACAGGCAGAGATCTCTAGCATCAGAGAGAAGAATAGTCAGTTTATCCAATTCAAGATGCTTCCTTCCAGTTTTCTGCATACAAAAACATAAGGTGAGAAAGAAAATTTTCCACGAATTAACTCTAGAGAAAAGTAGATGATCAATCACAAACCAGATAACCAGCTTCACTTCGAGGAAGTTTTGGATTCTTTACAAGGTCGCAGAATCGACACACAAACAGTTTTGCGTTAGGATACGATGTTTCCGTGCACTGCAAGTGAAAACTGTGCAGTAGAAATAAATTAGGTAGGTGTTAATCTGCTGATTGAAGAAAGAGTATAAAGTAATTTCTTGTGGAGTTTGCACAAAATAGCTCAGTATCAGCTGCAGCAGTCAAAATTAGAAATAATTAAAATGGATCAACCACTGGCAAATGCTAAAATCTATGCAGCCATTTCCATGTTTCAGCAAGTTGAACCTGACAGCAATGGAGCTAAAAAAATACCTGTCATTGCAAATAGAACAAGGCAAAACGTCCTCATCCTCAATAACACAGGAACAGCATATACATAAATTTCTTGATTTTCCACTCTGACAATTACTGTACACCTCAAGCGATCTATCAAGAGTATTATTTAACTGCATAAAAAATTAGAAGATTCCTTGAGATTTATATAAAGAATTAAGCTACCAAGAATCTATTCATTAGACAAACAATAATAACCAATTTGCACGAACCTCTAGGAGAGCATTAAGCAGTGGATTTTCTTCGGCAGGTGGAGGCTTAATTATGTCTGCACAGCGCTGCTTCCACTTCAGAACCTTTTCAAGTTCAAAATGAACCTTATTGAGTTCCACACAACTGAATGCCTTAGAACTTCCATTTTCCTGAATGTTGGAATTGCCAATTCAGTGAAAATAAAGCCAAAAAAGGAAAAGAGATGATTTCAAAATGCAAAAGACAAGTGATTTTGGCTTTTGCTAGAAGGTATAATTGCAACTTGGTCCTAGATGATGCAGCGAAACTGATTGTACAAAATAAAGCCAACCATTGATCCATGTTTTGCAACATAAAAAGAACGAAAGAAAGATAACAAAAGATCACACTCCACATTCGGTGATTGGTGATTAAATCAATTATCGAATGATACTCAGGAGTCAGGACAGATGCATAGTTTTCATAATTCCCTTCCCCTCGATGACAACAGGAACTTTAATACAGATCCACTCATTCTAGATAGTTCATGGTACAAATAAAAAATTCTGTTGCTGGGATGGGGTATTTGCAGATAGACCAAATATTTACAGCCAAGAACAAGCATATAAAATATGTTTTCTCCCAGGGCAACTGCTTTTGGATGTCGGCACAATTTCAAGGGATTCAGGGCACTCATAAGAAAACCAAATTTTACATCCAAGCACTTGAAATAGATTCTTAACAAAGCATAAAATACAAGGGATCTACAACAAGGAAGATTTTGTAGCCAACGATCCTTCTTAAAGTTCATTCTTCATGCAAGTTCTATTGGAATGTTTAACCATACAAATAAACTAATGAAATTTTCTAATGACATTATCAAAAGCGTTTTGACTCACTTTTAATCCAAAACACCCTCTATTTAATGTTTAGTATATATATGCAGATCATTAAAATAAAACAAATTATCTGACTGCACAATATCTAGGCATCAAACTGGCATTGCTAGAGGCAAAAAGCAAAGTTGGTGCAGCTTAGTGTCAGAAAGGCCACCATTCTGTGATCAAAAGCTAAAACTAAATTCCGGAAGTAAAGAAAGATAAAACCAAATTGAAAGCAGAAATAACCACAAATGCATTAGTAAGGTCTTCAAAGCTGGTGACCAAACACAATGACAATAAAGAACAAAAGAGACAGCCGGATGCAGTAGAATAAGCAAAATATTATGCCAACTGTAACCATAATTCAGCAAAATACATTACAATAAACTACTATAGTGGAGAGAAAAAAAGAACAAGCTGAGGTGCCAAGATATCTACACCAGCAGCATGTTCCAGGATTTCTTCTGCTAGATAATTATTCTACCTTGTGAATCAAGTTTCATTTCTTAACATGTACTTCCAACTGTACACCAGGGAGCAAAGAGTCAAAAGGCACAAAACCATTGTGGCCAGAAATCAGTGAACCCCTTGCCAAAGTGATAGGCCCACTCGCAAGGATTAGGCAGTCCAGCCTAAACCAAGAAGAGAAATTCGCAACCCGGCCCGTTACTTGGATTAAGTCAGGAGGCCATATTCAGCCCATTCAAACTGATCTCACAAACTGGTGTTACCAGAATTTTTATTTTTATTCTTGATAGATAGCAATTAAGATAGCAAGAAACAAACTTCTAGTAACATCTTAAGCTTGGGATGAAGGACACGTGTAGATAGATCCCTTGCTGAGAAGATCTAACAATATGTAGCTTATGGTGAGAATTGGGGAACGACAATGAACAAGAAATCAATTTGAAAACAGAAAATTATTCTCCTGTCAGTCCAATGCCGTTAATTCTTCCAGCGGACCTTGTCGCCGGCGGTCCAAATTCTGTCGTGCCGACGGAAGGCATATCACAAAAGTGGCAAAGAAGAAGGAAATAAGAAAATAAAATCGCCGGTGGAACCTGTTAATGATCCAATTTTCAACTATGTAGCTATACATCTTGTGATTCTCATTATAATACTCTTAATATCATATTGGCCCATTAGTTTCCAAACCATACTTCATACAAGCTTTTTCCACTGGTGCAAGCATTTATTCACCAATACTATCAAATTGTCCAAATGCAGATTGTTTTTGCTATGCTAAATGAATTAGTTAACCATAATCCAGGGTCCTGGATTCGTCTGATGAACCAGAACAACCTGGTGTAGGCAATTCCGGTCAAGGTATGGTCCAAAGAACAATGTAAATCTAAGGATATGCTTGTCCAGTGTAATCCAAGGAACACTTCAAGATGAGGGACACACTTGATATGGCTAATTCAGAGAATGGCTTGACCAACTTCTACATATAATAAAAGTAAGGTAAATTACATGTTAACACAGAATTGTCCCCAACGACACTGCAAAAATCCAAAACCAATCATAAAATTCGATTGTATTACCTTCAGCTGTAGCAATTTGATCCATGAGCGCTCTTCAAAGCTGAGTCCAAAAAACACATGCACTTGTTCCAGCCACAACCTATAAAGGGATAGAATGTGTTACTGCAGGACCACCTGAACCAGACTTTCCTAAAACTGTAGTGTTATATCAGTAGATTAACAATATCATACAACCAGGAAGGGTCTAGAACGTAAAGTAACAACCAAGAAGGCAAATACATGGACGAACTATACTAAACAAACTTTAGGGACCAGATTTCCACAACCACAATTAGTACACAACTAATAATGACATTCAAAATGGCAGGGATAAGCAGAATATGATATATAATAAAGGAATATTGACAAAACCTATACGATCAGACAAATCTCATTCCATGAATTATGTTCAAGAGAATATGCACTATGATATATAACTTTAGAATTATACCACTTGTGATAACAAAAGATAATTCAAGGTGAAGGTCAGATACGTGGGCTCGTATTGCACAACCAAAACATTGAAATAGAAAGTGTAAAACAGTAATTCAAGTGGCAACAATTGCCTTCACTTGTATTGTAAAGTTTCTTGATCTTGTTATGCACTTCACAACCGCCAACTAGCAGATAATAAAGGATGCTATCAGAATCAAAAGAAAGTAAGCATGACAAGGTGGTCGGAACAAAGTAATTGATCCCAAAACAGAGATGCAACAAAAGAACTCCTTGCTCATTATCTTATATATGTTCGTCTTTTCACATCCAATGATTACATTTTTATCAGGAACTAAGGCCTTTCTATCATATTTTGGCAGAAAAGTACAATGTGTAAGTTCATGCAACTATTTTACTTTAGATACACCTAGATAATCAATAAACATAAAGGATAAAATCTGACAGCATATGCACAACTAAGAAGACAAAGCTCACTTGTGACTCTGAACTGCATCCTGAAGACGACCAACAATCACCGGAAATGAGATGCAAATTTTCTGCAACTTCAAAATGTTAGAATGTACCTTTAAGAATAAAACACATAGGGAAAGCAATCAAGACGAAAGAAGAGTGCAAATGAATCTAGTACATTTGTAATATCCATAGAAAAACAGTAGAACAGGCATAGAGACCTTAGATAGAATAAGAAGTTCCACAACACTGCTAACTTCAAACTGGCCATGATTATTGGAATTAAGAATTTCAAGGGATTTCTTAAGCCAACTTAAGCCATCAATCAATGCTGTCCACAAAGCACAGGATTTATATGTTACTGGGAGGCTGGCAGCAGCATCCAACATCATCTCAACCTCCTACAATAAGGAACTGGTGCTTCAGTCATAAGTATAAGTGAATGACATTAAACTAACTCTCCATATACACATGACGGAGAACATCATTAATAATTTTCAAGGTTCCTCAATCTCCTTAAAGCAAAAGTATAATACATACAAAATCGTGTTGCCAGACAATCGTGTAAGCATGCTTAATTTGACATGACAAACACATTGAACTTTCGATCATGGGCACTTAAAATTTCTCCTTTCGTTGGATTTAAACTTACAAGACCTTAAATGCAGAAAGTTTGCACTGAAATCCAACCTGCTTGGAGTTAGTCATCCACATATTTTGGAAATAACTTGAACCTAAAAGTAGCTTTCCAGGACCTCACAGACAGATGTCAGTCATGTGACTATGAAAGTAGTCTGCCTTCCAGTTATATCATTCCGTTACAAAGAAGCATTAGTAATGCTCGACTCCCAATCAAAATTTTGTGATCAAAAGTCAAGTCTACATGTGTGCATATGTGAGATTCGAAAGCAATTTCAGGTCAGTGCACCACAGGTAAAAGCCACTTTTCTCATTTGTAAGCAGGATAACTATGACAAAGTGATTATGCTGACTTGTCATAATCTGCAGCTTCCAAAGCAGGTGTTATAGTACAAAAGGTATAGAAGTACAAAAACTAAGCAGGAACAAACTTCCAATTTCAAAGAAAAGATCAAACCAAGACAGATGGACAAGGTACAGAGACCAATGAATGCATTACAAGAACCAGCTTATGTATTACTAATAAACCAGAGAGCATAGGTAATTAGACAGTCCTAGAACATAAATCTTTATTATTACTTCATCACAATCAATGAGAACCATGGAGGTGGACAGCATTGGATACAAGATTGCTCAATAAAAAGGAAAACTCCGACAGGAAGTAAAATGACATAGCTATACACCAAAAGAAAGTGGCAAGAAACAAACATATGCTTCATGAATTTTGTAAACTGGGGAAAAAAGGAGGATCACCTTGTGAGTAGGAATAATAGTAGAAAACGAGAGGGCCTTAATGCACCACTTCAGTGTAGAACAAGCATCTTGAAGTTTTGGAACCATGTTGAAATCAAGACCAAGAGAAATACCAGCTTTCACGGCAGTCTCAATTGAAAGAACTTGACATTCAAGTCTGGGTATAAAACAGCTGGTAATTCCCTCACCAACAATGTCAATATTCCATAAGTACTCTGCATTCTGTAGCAAAGAGCTGGCTTCCTGCTCCCATTCTACACCCCTCTTCAAGAGTTTCTCGAGCAGTGAACACTCATCAATATACACCTTCAGGTCCTTTGATTCCAACACTAGCTCCTAAATAGTTATAAAATTATCATGCAAACAACAATAAGAGTATGACAATACCATTGGAAGAAATAATATGAACATCAAGATGTTTGACCTTCAAAACATCAACTTGCGGACAAGAATCTGAGGGGAGTAAGATGGATGAATCCTGTCGTAGGAATGGTTTAGACTTTATTAACCAAGACTTGGCCATTGATACTGCAAGCTTGACATCAAGAAGGGATGGCAGAATGATGCAGATATGCTCAGAAGCCCTGAAAGTTTTAGATTCAAGTATCAAAAGCCAAATACATCATTACAACAACTAGGAGTAGGAAAAATTCTAAAGCAAAACCTCAAAACATCCTCAAAGTCGGACATAGGCGCCCTAGTAGCAAGAACATGTTTTGCTTTTTCTTCCCAGCACATGGCAATTGCATATCTTTGGGAGATATCAGTGAAAAGTTTCTCTTTCTCAATCTGTAGCCTGACAAGTACATGCAGTTCAACCTTCAATACTGCTCTCATCCCTTCTAAGATGATAAAATAAATCAAGGAGAAACTTATATGAATAATATAAAAGAGAAGCCTACGTGGCTGCCTTTGACATCAGTTGCTGAATGCAGTCCATGGACATTTGATTTCGAAGTGCCTGTATGGAGAAAAATGCCAATTTCAGATTGGAAAAAAAAAAATAATACACTCATATCACAGTAAATCAGACAATAGCAAAATCTCCCTGGAGAACTGAAAAGCAATAGCATCAAACTTCTGATGCCAAATTATGCTGGTATAGATGCCAATAGCAAATCAGACAGAAGAGTGAACATATCATCTGTATCCCAGATATGCAAAGACGAAAGAGAACAATTGAGAAGGAAAACAAAAAATATTATTACAAGACCAGTATAGCACATCAGCATTCAAAACAATAGGAGGCATCAAGTTACCTTTAATCCTTCCACACGGCAGTGGGCCCTCTTGAGCTCATGCTCAACACAAGATAACTTGTCGGCTGCATGTAAAGAAAAAGCAAATAATTCATACCAATAGATAAGGTAGAACAATTACAAATACAAAAAATAAAGCACGCAATGCTACTCTGCAAACAAGATCCTGGAGACCTGGGTCCAATCACTGTACCTTGAACTCGAAGCAATAATCCTTCCCCGTGGATGGAGGTTAACTCATCAACTACCTTCTCTTGATCCTCCCGTTGATGAACGTTCATAAGCGCAAGGTCAACACGTGATATCCATGATCTGGTATCAGTATAGTATTTCTTCAGAAGTTCTAGCTCTGGAATATTAACAGTAAAATCCTCCCATTCACTGACGAACAGCTCAAGTTCCTGCCCGAAAGAAGTAATTCTTAGTCAAAGTTCCACATAAAAAAGGCCCTTGCTCAAACAAATAATAAAGTATCTGCATGAACAACCTTTAAGCAAATCGGATCTTTCAAAATCTCATCGCACCGAGACTGACAAGATTTGACCCGCCTTATTAAATTGGTGAGCAAATCGGCGTCAGGAAGCTGAAGTTTTAGGTCGAAATACTGGAAAACAATGCAAGAACAAAGTGAAAACTTAATATCGGATAGACGATATAAGATTGCTAGATGCCAAAAGAGAGATGAAAAAAGCAAGGGTAAAGAACATTTTTTATTACCTCTGACTCCAGCTTGTGGAGCATATCTACCTCAACTGAGGAACGAGTCTTCTCATAGATGCATTTTCTCACATTTTCCACCCAACCCTAACACAAACACATAGATTGTATAGCATTGAGATATGCATTAAAAAGCCAAAGGACAGTCAGACTCCATAAAATGTCACTAAATCGCTACCAGGAAGAAACATTCAGTGTTTGCTATTATTAATACATCACAAAAGACTCATCTAGCAAATGCTATCTCCAAAAGAATAGAGGCCCTGAACTACAACATCAACCTCGATTTCACGAAATGGAAAGGCCCCTTTTAAAGTTCTCTCTTCAGCCAAAGAAAGAACTTAAGCTCCTTAAAAGTCAGAAAAATTCATACTACCTCGTGTGAATCAGTAAAACCATATCAAATGGTTCAAAATTGATCATGAATGAATCATCAACAGAATGTGGTACGTACTAAATCTTTGGTGCAGATGCCAACATATATCAAAAACAAACAAACAAAATGTACCTTGGCTGCTGACAACTTCAGCTCTAGTCTCTCACTTTCATTTATGTGAATCGGTGACTTAGAAGCCTTTAGATATAAAATCTCCAAATCAGCTACCTGGAATAATGAAAAGGGCAATGATTTAAAGGAGGTTCTGAATAAAAGTAAGAAATTCAGGCATAAGAGCAAAAGTATTTGTTTTCTGTTACTTAGGTATGGAATATAGTATATGATAGATAGACAAACAGAAAGTTGCACATGTACAGGGAAGGTGTTGACAACCATGAAATATTTACTGTCTATCACCTACAAGATAATTGATGCAAAGGAGGAAATAGTAGCTCTCTTACGGAAAATCCGGAACATAATGCCAGAGCAGAATCAATTTCCTGAATCAGCTTTCTGGCTTCTTCTTGGTATTCCTACAGATAAATTAGGAAAAGCACTCAGCTGCAGCATTCATCAAATGGAAACAAAATAGGATTAAGTTACTGAAATGAATCCAACCTTGAGCTCAAGGTGGCTGGGCTCATTGCAAGGAAGAGCGTGTAACTCAAGCAACTCATTAATCTGATCCATGTGGACTCTCTCTGTCCCGCAACTATGATTACTAGACCATAATTTCACCTTAGAGAGGCAATCTCCCACGGCCTCTGCCCAATTTTGTGCTTGAATCAAGTTATTTTTAATTTCTCGCACCTAACAACAGATAATCAAAAGCTATTTCAATTGCATTTACAGTAAGATCTTGAGGAAGCCAGGGATCACCCAAGACATTAATGGCTTACAAGATCCATCTCACGACCAGCCCAAAGAAATTGCTCTGCTTCCTCTATTGCACTGACATAAGCATGCCTGGAGTAAGGATGCTCAAGTATCTTACATGACCTCAGAATCCACTCTTCAGCAAGTTGCAAGTATGTGACATGACCACCCTTAACCTTAACATGGAGAAAATCATGAACATAATCAGAATGCCAAACTGGCATATAGTAACAGTTCCTAGGTTAATGGCAAAAAGACCTCTAGCATTATGGCAGGTTATAAAGGTTTCAACCAGCAGCATACAACACTTATGCTTTACACACAACAAGGATACGTGGTTGAATAACACAGGAAAATTTAAAACTCAAAGAGGAGATATGATTCTGAAGCAACATCTGAATCAATAAATTAAAAACTCCACACTGTCATACATTTGATTCTTTCAATACCCAGATACAATGTATACTCCATTATAAGATCTAAACTGCACCTGCTTATATTCAAATATATGCATTATTCCTAAAACATGATTTTTCCTTTCCAAATGTCCCATGTTATCCCTAACTTACGAGCTTTTACACAAGTAAGAGAAAAGTCAAGACCTATTCTCATCAACTTGACTAAAAAAGTGCTCTTGATCTTCACGAAGAACTGAAGTTTATCACAAATGCTATCTCCAAGGAAAGGGATGATATTCACACAACTACTTTCACATACTAAACAAAAATGATACATGTAAACAGTCAAAATATAAAGGAAGGTGAATAAAGGTCAAAATAAATAGGAAGGACATAACATTCTTATAAATATTTATTTTTAAAAAAAGCGGGAATTGAGAAACTGGGCAATAAAATTGGCACATTCACTCATTAAACCATGTAGATGGAGATACTGAGACAGTTTGCCATATTCACCCATGACGGAGCGCAAGGTGTAGGGATACCCCAACCAGACTGAAAAATTTGAAGAAAACAAATCTGCAAAAAGAGGAAGATTAATCTAATTGCCGTGAATAAAAAGTTACAACTAACCTTTTTTGCTAATGCCACTGGTTTTTGTGAGCACAAATGTATATGTGAATCTGCAGCAACCTCTATGGAATTACATTTATCAACCTTAAGCAGCAAATCACTCAATTCTGCCAGAGTATGACGATATAGAAGACGAAGTTTGTTTGGCTTGCACTCACAAAGATGCTCCCAGTGCTGCAAGAAAGTAGAGTGAGTTCCATTGCATGATTTGCAACAAATCTTTTGGTTCTCAAACTTCCCAATGCAGGGGCTATAGCAAACAGAAAGTGAATCGCTTAAGAAAAACTTCGCCAAAGATATGAAGTCGCTAGATCATGCAAGCCGTTAGGAAATAGTGAGTTGGTACCACAACATTCTTGCAAACCGGAAACATGGGGCCATTTCCAAAGGACTTGTGCATTGTTAAAGAGTACAGAATTGATCATTAAGAGAAGAAAAAACCAAAACCATACACTTTGAATTCATCAATTAAAAAAAATTATGTTGCCAACAAGAAAATGAGAAAGCCAGAAGCATAACTAAATATTACACAACAGAAAACAAAATGAAATACCATTTCCAAACACTCCTTATCAATAAAAATATTACAATTACCCTCTTAAAACAATATAAACTTTGCATACACGCCCTTTAGTGTTACATAAATAAATTGGGTCATAATTATTTAAATATATTCTACTAAAAACATACAATTTAATTGCATGCCCACAACAATATGAACATAAAGAAAAAACAGAACTTAAAAGATATTTATTCCACCAATCTATTGAAAGTTCCTAGTACATACTACATTGCTAATCGGTATGTATATTAAGCATTGTACATGAAAAACATTAGAGTAATCCATGATGGAATTGGCACCGCATGAACATTCTTCTTAGCAAGAATTATCATAGTAACACAATGGTTAGAGTGATCTAAAAGGCACTATGGTGCTAAAATTTTCAAATTTAATAGGGGATTAGCTCACAATCCCACTACTCGTGGCCTAGTATTGTTACCGCACATGACTAAATTCATGATGACATTTCTAAAAGCATCTTTCTCAGAGTATTTTTTATGTTCACTTTAGTTAATTAGTAATAAATGTTGAGATTTTCTTAATCTAATGTTTAAGTATTGTCTCAAAATATTGATCATAAAACCCAATGGAGACATCCATTGAAATATATAAATATAACAAATTCATCCATCACAAAATATAAGCATTATAAATACATCCAAGGGTGAAATGGTCATTTAAAATTAAAATGTTTTCAAAAAGTCAAGGATAAAATAGAAGTTTCACTACTTAACTTTCGTTTGGGTTTACAAACCGAGCATTTTTAAAAGGGGTATAGTGTGATTTTCGAAGTTTTATGGGGGAAGCGTAATTTTGAAATTTCAGAGGGGGTCTAGGTGTGATTGATCCTAGAACTAATATTTTCTGTTTACTTTATTAATCATCTCTGCCAAATACCGACCAAGGGTCTGAATGTAACTATGCAGACAAAAGAGGTAGTTTCTATAATTCGCATAAGATTGAGTGGGTTATCTTGGTAATTAGCCCAATTAAATAGAATCAGAATATACAATGATTTACTTCATGCAATAATCAAAATATTGGTAGTACCTATTTAAGTCTATGTATAAACATACCAGTAAGGAAAAAAAATATATAGCTCCCAGGTCCCTAATATGCTATACAAACACATAAATGAACAAGAACAAAATCGTATATTTGTGATCACAATTACATACTCTCATGTAAGGAATCCTATGCAGAACCAAGCGCACATTACAAATGAAAGGAGGTGGAACACGCTCGGGTTTTCTCAGGCAGATGAAAATTTAGGAAGCTAACTGCAAATAATCTTTTACTGGTTGGGGTTGGGGGGAAGAGGAAAGATTATTCAGGCTCCTCAATCCATCATCCATTGCGAGTAGAAGTGGAGCCACCACTACAGTAGAAAATTATGTAGATGCAACTGATACTAGAATATAAATGCACCTACTGTTGTCATACTTCTGGGGTCACTCACCTCTAGGCAAACATATGCCGATGGTCTGCAGTTGCAAGAAACAGCAGAGAGATACAACAGTTGCTGGCAAATGACGCACATCGGATCCTTTTATTAAAAAAAAAAAGGCATCAGGTTACTAGTCAAAGTAAGCAAAATCTCACTCAGGTATTATAAATTGCAGATTGTGAAAAAATCAACCACAGCATCATATTTACCTCTTCACTGCCAACATGCTCAGGCTTAACACGAGGTGTCATCTGAGAAGATTTAATGATGCCATTTCTCCATAGCCTCTCCCGCCAAGTTCTCTCATTGTTGTATATCCTAAGCAACTCCTTTTCTAAGAAAGTGGATGCTCTGCTATCGAATTCACTCTGTAGTAGAATATAAGAACTAAAAACATATCCAAAATATTGTTACAACTAAAAGCTGCAACTAACTTATGATAAGCAGGCAAGGGCAGTGAGCATTTCACAGATATTGACATGCAACATATACAAGTGCATGTGTGTATAATAATTATGCATATGATTTCATACAACTGTATAAATATTTGTATGAAATACATATACGAGTGTACATGTACCTTTATATTCGTGCATGCCGAGATGCATACATGCAACATCAAACACATTAAGATTGAAAACGGCCAATTAAATGTATGACCATTACGGTCCATATTCAAAATGTACTAAAAGCTAACTGCTTGTATGACCAAAAATGTCTGATTTCTTCAACAAAAATTTGAAACCCATTACACATGTATAAAAGACTACCAACTTCGACAAACTCAATGCATGCTTATTCTTCTGAAACTTGTTAGGATCATAGTAGTCAATGGCACGGAATGGCGCAAAAGGCGCAGCCCTCGTGCCATACGGCGCCCATGGCGCTGCCATAGTGCGCGCCTGGGCGCCTTTTCGGTGCTGCCCAGGCGCGCGCCAGGTGCGCGATGAAAGAAAAGGGCCTGGGCGGCCTGGGTTTTGGCTGGGCTGCCCAGGCCCATGAATTAAAAAAAAAATTAAGATAATAAACCCTAATTTCCTAAATATAAACCCTAAAAAAATTAACTTAATAAACCCTAATTTCCTAAGTTAATTTTTGGCGTGTACAGCAGTACAAGCTCTAATTATGCCGATTGAATCTTTGAAATTGATGTGATTTTATTAATCTTTGAGTGCTTTAATTGTTCTTTAGTGTTTTTTTTTTTGGGGGATGATTTAATTATATGAAGTTTTGTTATGTTCAATTTGTTGTTTTATATGTCATATTTAACTCCTTATACATTAATCTAATCAAAATAATACTAATTATATAAATATATAGATTATTTCTTATATTTGCGCCATCCTTTGAAAAGGCGTGCACCGCGCGGTGCGCCATGGCTCCAGGAGCCCTTGGCGCCATTGTGCGCCGTGCGCCACTGACTACTATGGTTAGGATGAAATATTTGTTTATGCCTTTATGATTTACAATTTCCTTAAAATTATATAGTGCATTCATTTGAATTTAGAATTCAGAAAATACAGTACCTCAAAATTTAGATAAATTGTGATTGAAAAAAGAAAAGAAAAATGGAGTGAGAGTGGACAAAACATGAGAGTAGAGAGGTTATGATAACTCCCAGATGCATGATAAGCAGAAAAAAATGGGAGACAGAAAGGATATGGTAGGATGGCATCTACAACCCATTTCGCTTTTTTTTCCAAGAACTGCAAGCATATGGTAGGATGGCCAATACAAGATCACAACTCCGTGGACCATTTACCCAATTAACCAGGCATGTGGATTAGAACTTCAAGCCTATTTGACTTTCTGACCCCATAATTAACATTACAAGTGACAAAAATGAAATTCTGACAAGACTTGAAAATTCCGAATGCCAGTAAGAAAACGCGTCCAAAATCCAAATGATTGTGATTGCTTCATTTAATAAATGAAGGATGGAGTCTACTCATGAATTATTCCATCATTACGAAGCTAAACTGCATAAAGGAAACAAAAATAAGGAAGAAGAGTGACAGTTGAACCTTTGCCGCAACATACAGAAGCTCCTCGTGAGACAAAACAGGCACTCTATGATAATGCCGGTACAGCTCAGCTCCAAAACCACCATGAGGAAGCCAATCAGCAGGAGCAAAATTGACAGCCTCAGCACAATTCAGGCCTGCCATCATGATAACGAATCAGAATTTCCAAATATAGGTGAAACATAAGTAAATTCTGCACTAAAGTTAACGTGCCACCAACAATAAGACTTGGACCACAAGCCTATAGAGGAAACAAGAACAAGGCATTTTTTGCTTACCAAGGTTGAAGCCTCCATGATAAGATCGAGGAAAGGTGATCACAAAGTTTCCAGGCTCCTGCGTGATAGATTTGGTCATAGGGCTTTACAAGTAAAACAATTACACAAAGATAAGAAGTGAAGTCACATGAAGTTAAGTGGAATGAAAGATCACTAAACAGATAATGAGCTTTATACTCTTGCTTCTGGAACAGTAAATAGTTATTCAAAATTTAGAAAGATTAAAGAGGATTCAGAAGAATGACTATGAAATATCTGATATTGGCAATATGATAAGCCAAGATACTGAGACTACACTTGAGTATGAAGTTAAGACTTGTTCGAGATAGAATATTTAATCAGACAATAACCTTGAACAAAGCTTCCACCTGTTTCAATTAAGGTCACCAACAAAGCAAAACATCCAAAAGAATATAAGGAATCAAGCTGCCTAAACTCGGCCCTCGATCAGCTATCAAAACTCAACGAAGGAGTGGTGAAGAACAAAACCAAGATTAAGTTTTGTGAAGAACAAGCTGAACCAAGATTAAGTTTTGTACATGTTCCCCCATCAATTCAAGATCAAAATAAGAATAAAATAACCAAAAGCTGAATGGGGAACAAATAAAGAAATGTGGATTAAAACTGCAGCAACAGACACAGAGATACTTTGTTGAATATGTTTTACATGGCTCTATAACTATTTTAATTTATTTAAGAATTTAGTTAGATTAAAAATTGCAAGAAACAAATAGAGCTAGTAAAACCAAAATAAAGAAGAAAATACAATTTATATAAACCACACATGGGCAAAATGCAAAAGCATCTGTTTCTGAGATCAAAAACCAGTAAAGCATACCTGAATAATGCTGTAAACTGGGACTCCTCTTTCTTTTAAAACAGAGGGATTCAGCATTGTAACAAGCTGAAATAATAGGTCTGGTTGTGCTTCAAACAAATCAGGCAGACAACTCCGCATCACCTATACAAATGGAAAGTGGTCAAGGAATTAGAACAAAATGTTAGCTGTTAGCCTTCTGTCCACTTATAACACAATACATGCAAACATAGTTCTTGAAGACGAATAAACACAGTAATGACATTCAGCCATAGAAATGAAGATGGAAGAGAAACAAGGATAAAATCATTGAAGAAACACTTGAGAAAAAGAGTTAAAGCCAAATAACACATTCGAGGGGGGAAAATGTGCATTGCAATTGCAGACACCAAAGGGAAGAAATTCTAACATGCAACGAACAGCATAAAAATCTTAGAAGTTGCATAAGGAATAATCACAAACATCCAAATATGACTTTAACCTGTAAATAAAATCCTAACAGGAATAAGGTATGGGCCCCCAACCCTTACCAAAACCAATATCTGGTCCTTGTTCCTACAGGCGGCCCATACGAAAAATATGTTGCCGGAGTTTGTTGAAAACCTCCATTTGTGGTTTTTCTTATTTTTCAGCTATATTTAAAAATCAATACTTATTCTGAATTTGGCTGCATAATTGTAACCCCTCACTGCAACATAAAGCTAGTAATAAAGAAAGTAGCTATACCTTTTCAAAAGCATGCGCTTCATTACCAGGGACGCTGTACCAACACTTTGGCTCTCCCCTGAAAGGATGAGTAAAATAGTAAGTCCATTTAATAGTACAGAACAACATAATATACTAATTAATTCATTACCCGACATAACATAAATGAGGGTAGAAAAAGTAAGAACTAAATGATAGGTCAAATTAAGCAGAATCATATGATCTTTTTAAGAGCAAGAGGATAAAAGAAATACATCAACTCAATCTATAACTCAGTTCAGCCAATCACAGACACTACAAAAGTACAAACATTTTCTTATAAATTAAGCAAAGTCAACTTCACTCAAACAATGACCAACATGAGAAAATTGATCTAAAATGCTCAAGGAGTAATCACAATCACAAACCCCATGGAAAAGGACAGTCCAGCTGAACTTAATAATGTTTTCTTTTTTTTGTTAAAAGAGCTTCCAGGATCACTTAAGCACCTCAGTCACCATCTTATAGTTTGTTAGTTTCAATCCCACCTCATAAAATCTGAAAAACACTTTCCTACATCAAAACCCAATAAGTTCGTCAGCTACATATCAAACTTCTCTCAGTTAGCCTATACAGTTAGCCTAAACTGTGACAAGAGCATATCAAACTTCTCTCAGTCATATTCTCTACATATGTTTTAGCAAAACCAGAATCTGTAATCTATGGTGAAAAGAAAACTTTAATCACCTATGAAGGATGTTCATGAAAAACACTTGCAAAGGAAAGCTTGAACACAGATTTCATTCTAGATAACAGAGCAACAGTAGATTGCATGAGGTTTTTCTCACAGAAAAGGTAAAAGTATGAAAAATATTTGTGTTAAAAAATGGGATATCCATCATACACATGGTCATAGTAAATGCACCTTATAAGCATGTACACCACAGGCCACACCTATGCAACACCGTGTTTCACACGGCACTTGAAATTAAAGACTGATGAGGAAAAATCACTTCAGACCAAGAAAACAAAGAGTCCCACTGAACTACCATACTAAGATTCCTTTTAAACATAGTATAGGAGGAGATACCTCCTGTAAGTAGTTTTGCACAGTTAAGTTCTCCTTCCATTCATTCAATTGGCATTCTTTCTAATTTGATACAGACATTTTAAGAGCCAACAGCATTCATTTTTTGCAATTAAGTAAATCACCTACTCTTAATACTGTGTATGAAATGATCTTGTGACAACAGTTCTCATCCATTTAAAAGACATAAGATTGGACAGAGAACAAAAAAAAGCACACAATAACAGCTAAAATTATCAAATTCAATCAGCTACATACCAGTGCAGATAGTTCATTGAATACAAGCAATGGTCCTCAAAGTGCCAGCAAAACGAAGAGAATAGCATTCCAATATAAAGCCAAGGCACCATTACCCCAGCAATGTTCTGGTGTACAGTCCGAAGCATTGAACCCTGTAACCTGGGTAAGTTATTGAGGTTCCACGGACTAGCACAATACTCATTCCAAACGTCAACTTCAACTGATGGAGGCCTTTGATCAATTTGACGAGGAAACCCACTGCCATAAACAGAAGTATCCAAGTCACTGCCATACATTACTTCAACTTCACCAACTGAACCCTCCACAATTTCCCAGAACTTCTTTTCCAGTTGCACCCATGAAGTAGCTGGCCACCCAAACCACTTCTTCTTTATCCGATCAGCCATACGCCTGAAAGCTTCGAGCGAAAACTGCTTGCCCGGCACAAAACCAAAAGTATCCTTCTCCGAATTCAAGCACTCTAAACAATACCAGTTTCCTGGAGGAACCCTCTTCAATGGTGGAGAAAGACAATAAATATGCCAACCCTTATTACATCTATCACACAACAACATGACTTCCCCATGCAGCCCACTTCTACACTGTTCACATATTTGATCAAGCTCTTCTTCCTCTCGCTTATGCCCTTCCACCCTCTCACCCTCTTTGTTTTTCCGTCTTCTCTTCACACTTGAAACCTCAACCTCCGGCTCGCATTTCTTCCAACCACTCGCACCCCGCTTGCAGCTCTTATTTTTCTCCTTATTCAATTGATAATAATACTCTTCATAGTCAACCAAATGCTCACAATACAACTGAGACAAAACATGCTTTGAACACTCAGAGATCTTTCTTCCCGGCCGTACAAACCTAAAAACCTCCCCCCACTTCTTCAACTTGACAACATTGTCATACCCTCCAAATCTCTTCACTGCATTAAACAACTTACACAAGTCCAAATCCTCCCCCTCAAACACAACCCGCTTCTTCGCCTTCTTACCACAATGCTCCTCCAAGAATCGGTTGTACTCTAATCTAAAAGTCTTGGGATCACAAGGCGCAGACCGAGCTTGCAATTGGTGAATGGCCTGCAATTTCGTAGGGAACGTGAACAAGTCCATGTCCAATGCAAAAGGGGGTTTCCAACATTTAGGTGGGACAATTTTGCATATCCCATAGGGCTCAGCTTCCGGTCTGATCTTATATATATACTCTAAAGGGTCCTTAAATTCCTCCTCGCTCGGATAGAAAACTGGCCCTGCAGGCACCGTCAATGACCCAGAACCACTTGATAAACCTCCACTCGAGTTCCCACCTAAAACCCCTTTCTCAACTTTCCTTGTCCTCCCTCTCCCCATCATTTGCTCTCAACTATCTCATGTCCAGACCAAATATCAATCAACAAACACGTAACACCCAAAAACACAAAAAGTGCATGAACAAATATCCAAGAAAAAAATATCTCCAATCAAACTAAATAGCCAACACCCCGAATTCAAGAAAATGGAATACCTCAAATTTTAGGGTTTAAATTTCAGGAGAAGAATCCCTGCGGGCTTCTCAATCTCGCTCTCAGTGTCCTTAATTCCGTCCGTATGGTGTATCTGTGTGCGTGACTTAACAGTAGTTGGAAGAGAGTAAAGAGAAAAGCGGTTTTCAACTTTTCGTTGTGGATTTCTGCAGGTCGTTTGTTGTTCACTGTTTAGGTTAAAAAACGGGTCTTTCTTTTCTGGGCCCGGAATTGGGAATTATTACAAGAATGGTAATCATGGTCTCGAGGTGGGGTTAATTATTTTTTATTAATAAAAAATAAATAAATTATATTAATATAATTTAAATAAATAACCTAATATTAATATAATTTAAATAAATAACCTAATATTAATATTACGAGTCGCGTTTTGAAAACGCAACTCGGATTATAATATTTCTTTTAAAAAAAATCATGGTGTCGTGGTTTGAAAACATGACTCCATGTCGTGATTTGAAATCACGACACCAGAAACCACGACTTGGTTATTTTTTATTTTTTTTAATTTTATTTAATTTAATTTTTTTAAATTAATTATATAAAATTAATTTTTACAACATATTAAAGTTCAAAAAATTATAATATTGAAATTATACAAATGTAATAGTGTATATTTTTTTGTACAATTGCAAAAAGTACAATGAACTATACGATTTCAAATATAAAAAATGTCCACCCGTTCCACAATTGCGTCTGTGGCGTTGAAGCCAAGATCTTCTTATTTCCTCGCCCACATTTTGCATTAGCTCATTTTGCGCCTCATTATCATCACCACTGAACCGACTTGATATTGTTGCAAAACTAAACTCCATATTATCACGATATGCACTAAATGATGGAAATGAAATTGATGAAATATTGTACCCTAGTGCATATGGTTGATTAATACCAAGACCAAGGTCAAGATGTACTTGTGAAGAATAATTTTGTGTTTGGTTTGACATATATAGGCCAATTGAAACCAATCATCTTAAGGCGGTTGAGGCATGTAGTAATCTTGAGGCGGTTGGGGCATGTAATAATCCTCAGTTGTATATACTGTAGAAGGGCCAGTTATATCCACCCCAACATCATGACGTTCGACTGAACTAGTAGATATTCGGCTAGATATTCTTCTTTGCATATGGGATGTTGTGAGAGTATCATTGGATGGAGAAGCAATTTGTTGTGGCTGATGGGTTATGGCTTACTTGATAATATGTAACCCGTGTTCGTTTCTATCCACCAATTGATTATATTCTTCAATATTTAGTGGTCTAAATTGACACAAAGCCTCAAAGGCATTCACCTCGCCTGAAGATTGTAGAAAAGTAATGAGTCTTGTGTTGTAAAATAAAGTATGTGATATTATATAACAACGTACCACAACTTGCAAGATAGGTGCTTCTCCAGGTTGCTACTAGCTTTTCACATGTCTTTCAGTAGATTACCAAACAAAATTTCGTGTTATGTTGTAGTACCATTTCCAATAACCTCGTTCTGTTTCTCTTCTATTGAAAATAGGTGGCCTCTATACAATCGTGGCATATCGTCTTTGTCATCTAGTGATGTATTGTATGTGTTGTAGGTGCCAATCTGTGCCCGTATGATTTTTTCTCGAGATCTGATGGAGGCTCATATCCTGAGTATCCGTCGCTTTTAGAATATTTTGCATCATCCCGAATTGGCGAAGAACCCGTTCGGAATATGGATCTCAACTATTACGTAGAATACCAATTGAACATGATGATCTCCACAACTAGGGGTCAAATAAGCAGCGTAAATCATAATGACATCCAAGTCTATGTCATACAACTGTGAGATGAACTATAAGAAATAAAAAGATGTAAATTAATGCGCATTTAATTCACGGTATAAATGTACGAATAATATTAAATATAAGTTACCTGATCCGCTCGCATCTCATCCAATATGTCTCTTATCACCCGGACAGTGGCTCGTATTGTTTGGATGAACGTGTGCTCACAATTTCAAATAGCACCATATGGTGCTGCTGGGAGCCAGCGATTGTTGTCCGTTTGGACTTGGCCCATAAATAGTCGTTCCGCACCAAGCCCATAAATAATTGTATAGTTCTTTGTATTTTCTACAATTGTACAAAAAAATATACACTATTACATTTGTATACTTAATTGTAATTTTTTAAATTAATACAATTTTAACATTATGATTTTTTGGACTTTAATATGTTGTTAAAAATTAATTTTATATAATTAATTTATAAAAAATAATTAAATAAATTAAAAATAAAAAATAACCAAGTCGTGGTTAGAAACCACGACTTGGTGAAATCACGACATCATGATTTTTTTAAAAAAATATAATATTTTAATTCGTGTCGTGTTTTCAAAATGCGACTCGTAATATTAATATTAGGTTAATTATATTAATATAATTTATTTATTTTTTATTAATAAAAAATAATTAACCCTCTTGAGGTGGGTTACCATCCTGTGTGTTTAGATACCCTGCACTTCCTGCCTCAAACGCTTCACCTTGTTGTACTTCTAAGTCAAACTGCTTGTAACCTATGAAGATCATACAATTGTCCTGAGCGTACAACAGGGAACAGTTTTAAAGCAAGTACTAGATCTCACCACTTTTATGAGCGAGTTTATCTTTTTGTTTATGGTTAGTGTGCAAATGAGCATCTCGTGCCTACACGGATAAATCCAACGGGTAGTGTCCGAATGTGGTGGTCACGTGCTTTGTGTCGCATGAAACAACAATGTGCTTGGGGAGAAAGAATCCACCTCGACTGCTGCTCAAACACGCTGATGTAGCAGCAGGGGCTTAGACCAACGGTCTTGATCGATTGACTCCCCCGAATGTGTTTCTCGAATTGTTTAATTTAAATGTTAATAAAGCAAGGGAATTAGGGTTTAGATTAGGACCCACAGAGATATGAGTTAGATTGCATCAGGCGTTTGACAAAGACTTTAGACTAAAGACACATTGACCAATTTAACACTGATTTTGACTTCTTCAATTTTTGTTTGTTAACATTGTAATAAATGATTGTCGGATTTCCCTTGCCTTTTGTTTGGTACAATAATTTGCATTTTTTAGTAGTACAATCTAAAGAGTAAATTTAAAATTACATGTTTTTTTATACAATGTACTTATAATTGGTATTTTATGGTGTGAGTTTTATAATTTTGTTTGAAATGGTGTTTCGCTAGACAAACATGCCTTTAAGCTTATAAGTTGTTCGATTACCTTCTCTTTGACATGCAGGATATATAGAGTAGGAGGGTTTTATATTACTTTATTAATAACTAAATTTTATGGACTAGGTAGCTAATAAGTTTGTATCGAACCTATTCAACTTGTGAATCGGCATTTATTCCGGACAATTGGATGAGAGAGAACTGCTAACATAGTTCAAAGTTCACTATAAAAGAATACGGATCTGTAACGACCACAAGACCATTACGATACCTATAATTTTTGGTACAATATTGTAAAGGATAAGTTATGTTGATGTCATGTTAGAGATAATATTAATTTCATGAAGTTGTAACAGTCAAAGCCATTTAAACGGTTGTGACAATACATACATATTACAAACGCCATTACAGCATATAGGTCGTTACAATTTATAATGGTTTTTGTGATTTTTTTTAAATTAGGGACACCCTACATTTCTTATAATGTCAGTAGTTACAAATAATGCATGAAAGGCTGGTACAAAGTTTTGAAATAAGAATACCATTACAAAACCCGATAATTATTTTCAGTCCTTACTATTTTCATATGGTCTTTGGTAAGTTAGGTAACTTTGGAACGACTATTAAAAAGAATGTGAAGCCGTTACAATAGCCATAAAAAAAAATTGGGCGAAATGCTATGTTGGTTGGTTGTTAGAAAAACCGTGGGAATATGGACGATTGAATTTACACACGTGTATTAAAAGTCATTCCAAATGCAGATATTATAACGGTTATATTTTCTAAAGGCTATATTTCAACGGCAATATTTTTTCGTCCCATAAGCTATTACAATGGCAGGTAGAAAATAACTTATATATATGTGTGTTGCAAGTTGTTTTCATTTCATTTTATTTATTGTAGAATTGCTTATTAACCACCCACACTCTCAATATCTCTCAGATTTTCGTGTATATACACTTGATCAGGTAGATTACTTAATTTTTTGGACCGTCAACTGTTGATCTCTTAAGTTGGCTGACCAGGTAACAACGACTAATTTAAGCATTTTCTGTTAATTAAATTATTTGTAGTTTACTTGTTTTACTTTTATGATTTTTTGATCTTATAATATGTTATTATGTATTCTTATTATTGTAATGTAATATTTATAAATTTATAGATTGAATTATATAATTATATATATATATATATACGTGTGATTATTCAGTGATATATACCATCATGTTACGATAACTGAGAATATCAATGTATGATAAGAACCTTCCAAGAAGGCAGGTCTTACACGAAAGTTTGAAAATGGGGTTAAAACTTTCATAGGATGGGTCAAGTTTCGGCATGGACATATGGATGGAGACAAAATTAGGTGTCCTTACTGGAAGTGCAAAGACACAAAGTTCATAACACCTGAAGATGTCAGTTATCACTTATGCTAGGGTTTATGCTAGAATATTATAATTGGATTTCGCATGGCAAGAAGAGGGTGCAGGAGTACTTTGATGTTGTGACTGCTCGTCTAGTGTCGAAGGAGCAAACCCCAACTGCTCATGAGGAGGGTAATTATTCACATTGGGTTGATGAACAACATATGAATTGGGCGCAGATGATGGTTTTTTATGCAGCCGAGCGGAGTTATTTTTCTTCTTCTCACGATGGTGTGCTTGATGATGGTACGAGGTCTTGCCCTACTGATGTCGGTCCTAGTTCATATTATTATGGCGGTGGCTCTTATGATTATGTGTCATGGCTGGCAGACCGTTTTTACAATGTATTGCATGCTGTCGACCAGGCATTGTGGGACAGTTGCACCTAATCTCAATTGGCATATTGTTGAGTTGGTGAATATCAAGGTGGACGACATATTTCTGAGTGATCATATGATTGAATATTCCAATAGGCTAATAAAATATTGCCCCCCCCCCCAATCACACCCTGTTGGGAGATTACTACAGTACGAAGAAGTTGATAAAGGATTTAGATTTACCCGTTGAGAAGATTGATGTGTGTAAGAATGACTGCATGCTGCACTGGAAGGATGAGGTCGATTTGGAATACTGCAAGTTTTATGGAGACGCTAGGTACAAGCCGACGTGGGAGTGAGACCCCAACCGCAAGAAGTCCCCTTATGCATTCTTAGGTACCTGCTACTTAATCCCTGTCTACAGAGGTTGTATGCTCCGAGAGCAACTGCGGAGCACATGACGTGGCATGCCACACATCAGACGGAGGAGGGTTCAATATGTCATCCTTCTGAAAAGCAGTGTAATGTTTGGTTGGGTCTTCGCACAAATGGTTTTGCGTCGTACGAGTAGTACGATCGTACTTATTCATGTTGGTCTATTATCATTACATCGTACAATCTACCCCCATGTATGTGCATGAGTTCTGAGTACATGTTTCTTACGACGGTGATCCCTAGTCCTTCTAATTCGAAGCGTCTGATCGATCTGTACTTGAAACCTTTTATCAAAAAGTTATTGTAGTTGTGGCATGTGGGTGTTCAAACATACGTCAATGCCACGGACAAGACATTCATTATGCAGGCAACGTTGATGTGGACTATGAATGACCTACCCACCTATGGGATGGTGTTTGGGTGGAGTACCGCCAATATTATGGGTGTCCAGTTTGTATGGATGATACACGAGCATTCTATCTGTAGCATGGTAGAAAGACGTGCTACTTTGACCGTCATAAACAGTTTCTCCCTAAGGACCATTCCTACTGAAGGAACAAGAAAGCCTTCACAAAGAATTGTGTGGAGTATAAGGTTGCACGTCTAAGGCTGACAGGAGAGCATATCCGCAATTGGTTGCAGACATCGGTCCTGCAGTTGAAATGTCGATGACACTCCTTTCCGGCTATGATAGCAACCACAAGTGCATAAAGAAAAACATCTTTTGCAACTTTCCATACTGGGCAACGCATCTGATTCGACGCAACCTTGATGTCATGCATATTAAGAAAAATATATTTATCAATATATTCAACACTGTGATGGATATAAAGAGAAAGACGAAAGATAATTTGAATGTATGGAATGACTCGAAGATCATCTATAATCAACTAGAGCTTGAGTTGGATGAACGTAGATCGAACGCTGTACCTAAAACGGTCTATACCCTGACCAATGAGCAGAAGAGGAGAATATGTGAATGGATTTGTGGTCTTAAGTTTCTCGATGCGCTATGTGTCTAACATTGCCCGCTGCATCAACATGACGGAGTTGAGGATGCATGGCATGAAGAGCCACGAATGCCATATACTCATGCATAAATTGATCTCGGTTGCCTTTCATGAGATGCTTCCCGAGCATGTATAAAGTGCATTAACGGATGTGAGTCTATTATTCCAAAGCATATGCTCGACCACACTTGATCACCAAGCTGCATGAGTTGGAACACAGTGTTTCCGTCATCATGTACAGCCTTGAGAAGATATTTTTCCCAATTTTTTTCCGACTCAATAGCACCTCATTATTCACCTGCCATATGAGGGTCGTGTAGGGGGGCAGTGCAATACAGGTGGATGTACCTCATTGTAAAGTTCTTACATGACTTGAAGAAAAATGTGAAGAACAAAACACATGTCGAGGCATCTATTATCGAGGCATACATTGTCGAAAAAATCGATTTATTCTCATCACACTACTTTGAGTCAGACCTTCTATCCAACCGAAGCATGCCTTGTAGAAGCGATGATCTCGTGAGCAACAAAGACGGAATCCAACAGTAGCCGTGCTAGTGGTGCCTCAAAGCAAAGATGGCTCAGTGGATCAGAACGCCACATAATCGAGACATATATATTGTGCAATTGTAAAGTAGTTACGCCATATTATGAGTAAGTGGATATTTCCCAACTTTGCAATTTTAATATACATGTTAAGTGTATATATATATATATAATTTAAATAAATTTCCACACAGATCATTCTTGTAAATTGTACCAACACCACCATTCGACCCGATTATTGATCGACTTGTATCGACTGATTTCAAGTATTGATTCAAATAATGGGTAAATTTATGTATTTTTTAAATAATTGAAACTATATGTTGTGCTACATACAAAATTGCATAATATATGAACGTACTGGTTTATCCCGAGTTGAACTACACGGACAACGAGCTCCTAAAGTGTCATTATTGGGGTCCTAGTGCAGAGGTGACGACGTTCCTTTCCTACTTTGTGAATGGTTACAATTTCCACACGAAACACCACAATGTCGTCAAGCCAACTATGAATTATGGGGTGTGTGTGAAAAGTTCACCATATACAAACGAGGATAATGACTTCTATGTGATAATCGAAAAGATAATTCAATTGACATACCCACTTATTCTGAACCTACACATTATTCTGTTCAAATGTTGTTAGGTCGACCCAGTAGGAGGCATGAAGATACACCCTCGTTATCATCTCGATGATGTAAACTTCAAAAAGGTGTACCAAAATGGTGAATCATTCATACTAGCACAATAAGCAGTACAAGTGTACTACATTGAGTACCCAAGTATGAAGCGAGACAAAACGAATTAGATGGTTGTTTGCAAAACCAAGGCTCGAAGAGTTGTTGATGAGTCTCGATAGACTGATATCGCATATCAACAGGAGGAAGTCATACCAGTCCCTGAAGTTGCTACAGGCAATCAGATGTACAATCTCCATGATCCTGTTGGTATACAAATCGTTGTTAATCTTTCAGTTGCACACCAACAGAGTGCAGGTACATCAAGGATGCAACATGGTCAAATTGATAATGAAAAAGACAAGGATGATGAAAATAGCTTCAAGGACTACAAGACTGATGAATATGAGGCTTCATAATCTAGTGTTCTATAATTGAATATTTCAAATTTGTAATATTTTATAAATAATTTTTTTTAATGACTCATTCACCCTCTCCCGTGATTTTTTCATAATCTACTATTTTGTAATGAAAATTATCAAATTTGCAATAATTTATTAAAAAATAATATTTGGAATGGCTAAATATTAAACAAACAGTTAGAATAGTCATTCCTAATAATGGCGGAAAACTTTTGGCGTCAACAGGAAAAATAGAGGGAAATAATTTTTTTTTTCTTGATAGGCCGTTATAAAGGCCGATCCAGCTAATATTAATGGCGGCAAAATAAAAAATATTGGGGGGAACGTTTCATTTGATTAGCCATTATAAAAGCTGATCCAAAAATCAGTACAATAACAAAATATTTAAATTGTTTAAAAAGTTGTTACAACCCTTGATTTATTTCAAAAATTCATGTTTGCAATTATGATATCTTAAAATCCGAGCATCCGATTCATACCAAATTTAATTATGTAGAAAAATGTGTCCATTAAATCATATAATACGGTATGATTTAAAATCACATGGCCTGATTCAATAATACACCATCTTGAATGATTATATTTATATTTTGGGTACGATATCTTGACATCCGTACACTCAATAAGGCTAGAACTTTGGCATATGTATTCTTTTATAAGTATGATCATATCTGACGGCTGATCTGAATTTTGATAGCCTGAATAATCCATGAAATTCAACAATGTAAGATGACAGTTACATTAATATAATACTAACATTTATGAATATACAAATTTATTGCATAATGCAAGAATGTATCAATGTCAACTATAATTTTTTATATATATTTCAGTTATATTATTCTATGTAATAGATACTTTTCTACAACATTAAATTGTTCAGTACGAATTTTTTTTGTATATTTTAATAAAAAATAATTAATTATTTGGAATACCATTTTTAATGGCTTTTAGAATGCGGAGGAGCAAAATGACATTATTTTATCATTTTTGAATCCACTTTATATGGCCCTTTATGTGCTTTCCAATACGATGGCGTTTATGGTAATACAAATATCATATGTTGTAACTCTGTTTGTAACGGCGTTATACACAACTCTGTTATTATAATTTCCTTAGGCACAACCACTCAATTATTGTAATACCATTTGTACTGATATTTGTAACAACCATGACCGTTCCCCCATTTCTCCCTCTCTCCTTCTCTTTCTCTCGCGTGTCACCCCCCCCCCCCCAACATCCCCACCTACCCCACTGCCGCCACCACTCTCTCTCTTTCTGTCTCTTTTTTTTCTCTCTCTTTCTCGCTCTCTTTTTCTCCCTCCCTTGCCCCCACCCTCATGACCAGCCCCACCACCGCCCCACCAACCACCACCAGCCAGATAAGTACTTTATCCTATTATTTTTTTTTAAAATTTTATGTAATTTTTATTTCTATGGAATTTTTCAAATGTATCAAATTTAAAAATTTTATGTAATTTTTATAATTCTTTTCTAATTTTATAATCTTTTTACACATTTTTGAAAATTTAAAATTTAAAAAAAAACTTTGGTAATTTTAATTTTTTTGTTATTTTTCTGAAATTCTTAAAATATTTCTGTGATTTTTAAATTTTTTTTCATATTTTCTGTAATTTTAAAATCTTTTCATAATTGTTTATAATTTTAATAAATTTATGTAATTTTAGAAAATTCTAATATTCTTTTGTAATTTTGAAAATATTTAAAATTTTTCTATAATTTTAAAATTTTTTAATCATTTTCTGTTATTTTTTTATATTTTTCTGTTATTCTTTTAAATTCTCTATAAATTTTTTGGTAATTTAAAAAAAATTCTGTAATAAAAATTATGTTATGTAATTTCTGCAATTCTAAATTTCTATAAGTTATGCAAGTATTAGAAAAAATGGACCTTAATGTAATTTTAAGAAAAAATTGTGCCTTAATGCAATTTTTAGAAAAAAATAAGACCTTAATTTAATTTTAGACAAAATTTGAACCTTAATGGAATTTTTAGGAACGTTATGCATTTTAGGGAAAAAAAAATTGGATCTTAATGTAATTTTAGAAAAAAATTAGACCTTAATTAAAATTTTTAGAAAAAAGTTGGACCTTAATGTAATTGTTATTAAAATTTAAAATTTTTGCACTCTAAAATTTATATTTTTAGCAATATTTTTTGGACTTTAAAATTTAATGCAAGTTGTAGGTAATTTTGATAATCGGTGACTATTTTAATATTTTTTATACATGGTAGATCCATGACTATCGGTGCTCCGCCTCCTTTGGAACAAGGTCGTGGTCGTGCACGCGGCGCGAGCCCTCACAGTATTCCCGCGGATGCACCCCTAGCACCGGAGCCTGCGTCCCAACGGACACTGATTCCTACAGATTCCCTACAGTTGGATCAGATGCGGCGGGGTCCAGCAGTATACCTTGGCCAGCCGTGGGATGCACCACCCCCACTAGTGCCACCACTGTCACCAGCATCCCATAGACATTATATCAGTCTAAGGAATGCGAGGTACGTACGTAAATTTATTAATTTTATTATAAAATTTTCATTAATTTTTTTATTATTTAATTATTTTTCAGGTCCAACCGAGATTTTCACATTGTCCACGCTACAACCAATGAACATTATCCGCATCCTGGAGGAACATATCACAGATTCCACAGGAGCACCAATTATTCTGGTTTAACAATTAAAAGTGAGAATAATATTTAATTTTAAGTAATACTTAAATTTTTTATCTAATATTTATATATTTTTTAATATGTAAAATTTGCAGCTATCTAACTAGTGGGACTGCGACAACGAGTCGATATTCAAGATCGTCAAGTCGCAGGCGGGTAAGTTCCTACGGAAGCGATTTGCCGACGCCCGAAATTAATTGGCCCGACCGCTGTGGCTAGCCGAGGAGATCTGGCGCCAGTTTCTGGAAAAATAAGGAAACCCAAAATTCCAAGCACAGTCGACGAAGAATAAGGTCAATTGGGTAGCCAACCCAGAAGTAGTTGCTACCGTCTACCGCGAGGGGTCATCCTCCATTGTGGCCGACAAGCATAAGATGGTAAATATCTTAACCTATAGTGTTAATTTAATTTAATTTTTTTAAATTTCTAATTATTTCTTTAAATGATTTTTGAACAGAAGACACAACTCGGACGTCCCGTCAAACAGATGGAAGTGTTCAAAAAGTGCTATAAAAAGAAGGAGGACGACTAATGGAGCGCCCGAGGGGAGCGGAGGTCGCGATAAGTATAAACAATGATTTAATTTTGGAATTTATTTTTCTTTTAAAATCTAATCATTTAATCTGTTTTCAGGAGCTATTCCTGAAGATGATGGAGGAACGCTAGAACTAACAAAACAGTAATAAAGAACTCCATTGTCCTCTTAAGGCTTAGTGGCCTCGAATGAACAACATGTGTGGTTGTAAGCAATGGGGGGCCGAAATAAGGACCGAGTATTCGGTCTCGGCTCCAAGGCCCACCATATTATTGTTGGACCATCACAACCCAGCGGGTCCAGTGCTCCATCGCCTCTCCACCACAATCGCCCCACCCCGACCTTGATGATCGGGTAGCAAGGCTCGAGGAGTGGGTATGATGGATGGATCCCACTTGGTCCGATCCTCTAGTATCTAGCCTCCAAATGATCCTCCGGTACCCGACGATGATGACAACGAACCTACCGTCGAAGGGGGTGTGGATTTAAATTTAGATTATGATTTATTTATTTGTATAAATACAGTTTTAAACAATACTTTTATTTTTGTAATTAAATTATTTTTATTTTCTTGGTATATTATATATATTTTTATATAATATTGCATATTTAAGAAATTAAAACTACCTAGATATAATAAAAAATTTAATAATTTATTTTTACAAAATAAATATTAAAATAGATTATATACAATTAAATATTATAAAAAAAATTGTCATTGCTTTTATAACGACTTTGGGAATAAGAGTTGTTGTCGTAGAATCACAAAGTCGTTACACCACATAAAAGACGATTATTAGTTTTGAAAAAATGCCGTCCACAATACCGTTATTAACGCAACATAAAATAACAGTAACAAATGCAGAAGCAAAACTAAAACCAACATACATACACAAAGTTACAAAAGCCGTTACAAAAACTGTTGCAAAGAGAAATCAAAGCTTGTTACAACAACTATTACAACAAAACACATTCTAACAATCAATTCAACATTCAAGCACAAACCATACTTAACAGCGTTACAAAAGCCATTCCAATAATAAATAAATTGAATTTAATTTTATCGTTTCAAAAACAGATCCAAATACATTTTCTACAATTAGACTATCATTGTAGCGACCTCTATAGGCCGTTCATAAGGCCAATAGGGATCCACTTAAAGGGCATTAGATCTTAGCCAAATCATTTGAAATTCAAGGTCACAAGGCGGCAAAGTATATAGAAATCTTTTGCTAGATCATGACATATTTTTAAATGCGTAGGAACAATATTTTGTCGTTTACTTTATTTAAACTGATATGATCGTATGACACAGAAAATCACAAAGGGTAGGAAAAAATTTGAGATTTACAATTTATAAAGGGTGACATTTTATGTTCTACATGAATTGGTTTTAGTAATTTAATCTTGTAATTTCAAAATATTGGTAATTTTCATCATTTTCTTATTAAATTAGCCAAAAAAGCGCACGTGGCTTGCACATGACTCAATTAAATTACAATTCTAGTCCTGTAATTTAGGGAGTGTTGGTATTTTTAGTCTTGTACTTAGAGATTGACATTTCTGGTCCTGTACAAATTAATTTACAGGATTAAAAATTACAATTTAATTAGGTAATGTGCAAGTCACATACAATTTTTTGATCAAATTAGTCGAAAAAGGATTAAATTTACCAAAATTATAAAATTACAGGACTGAATTATCAAATCAAATCATACATGATAAAAAAATACCATCTTTTAAATTAGAGGATTAAAATTTCACTTTTCCTTGATAGGAATAGCCCTAGAATTGCACAAATGGTAATAATATCTTTTTTGTCATTTTCGACATTTTATGAGCTCAATCATCTCATTTTGTACAAACACCACAATAACTTATTTTTAAAATAAGAATTTGGCATTTTATAAGTTCTGAAAACATATTCTAAAATATATAAATTTATAAAAAAATTTAAATAAATTTAGCCAAATGACTCTCTTCGTTGCCTATGAGTAGACTTTGCTAACAAATTTAAAATATTTTAGTATACAAAAAATTGCATAATTCTTTAGGTTTATGGCGTAAATTGGTTGAAAATATATTATTCATTCTGTTAAATATTATAGTCTTATTTGATAATGTTAAAAAAAATTAAAGATTAAAGAGTAATTAAATCTGGAGAAACTAAAAGCACTTCATATATCCCCGACTGATAAAAGTATTTTGGTCACATTGCGACTGTGTCATTTTTATCCGGATTACACCAGATCAATGAGGGTAATCATTGTTGGGGTCCACTTGTAGAGGATAAACTCCAGCGAAATCTTTTTTGTCCGAATTACTTTAGATTATTAAAACGATACCCCTATATATAGTTACTATCATAACAAGTGAATCGCGTAAAATACCTTTAGTCGTACTTGTTTTTTCCATAAATAATTATTTTCTAATCATTTACTTTAATGACTATTTTTTTTACTTAACACAAGTTAAACTTATTTTGTTAGTTTTGATTAATTATTCATTTTATTTATTTATTTAATTAGATAAATGTAATAAAATTTTAAATTATACATACTTATCATCGAATGTGTTTGGGTTGCTAGTCCGTATTAAGAAGTTGCTTGTAAGTGGGATGGCTGCTTGGAGTGAGAATTGTTGCTTCCTCTTCTTGGGCCCATCAGGCAAAGTGATCAAGCCCAGCCAATTTAAGTGTTGCAAAAAATAATTGTGATGTGAGATAAAGAAAATATATATATATATATATATATATATATATATATAAAGAGGAAAATGAGAAAGAAGGAAAATTTCGAGGAAAATAAACTTAGGGTAGTGGGTTTTAAAGGGGAAAGGAGTTGTAATTGTGATATTACTAAAAAAATGTTGAAATTATTGTTTTAATTATTTTTTAAGAAAAGAAATTAATTAAACAGTGAATTTAAGTATTTAAAAGTTGCTACGATAAAAAAATTTCTTTTATAATAGTATAGATGTCTATATCATTAGAAAAAAATTACTATTGACTGTAATATTAATGGTTATGGCTATAAATCATGATAAATAACTATTATTAACAGTAATTAAATAAAATTGATGCAAAAAATTAATTCACCACGAAAATATTATATGCCACAATAACCATGGCGAATATTTTAGCCATTCTCGAAAAAATCACAACCAACAACCATTGCGCGGCTATAATAAATAATTATTTGCTACGACTAATTATTATTAACTAACAATTTAAATATTATATTTTTTGTAGTGTACTACAAGTTTTTTATTGAAATTGACACGTGCCTTTCATGTGCAACATAAAAAGAGTGCAATTTTAGTATTATAATTTCAAAAGAATATCTAGAAAAAGAATAAAATATTAAGCAATAATATCTGGGAAAAGAATAAAATATTAATTGATAAGAGAATCATGAGAATAACTTAAAAATAAATCTTAAAAACAATTGTAGGTACCAGTAAATTATTGAATATTGTATAGATCTAAATAATATATTTATTAATAGTGTATATAATTTTGAATTTTCTAAAAGATTCTTGATTTGTTATATAAGTACTATGAGCTGTGATGAGTATGGCCCAAGAAGATTTGGCCTAAGAACAAGTAAAAAGGTCAAGGACCCCTAATAAGTGAATACAACAACCAAGAAGGATTAAGCCAATTCAACACATCTTAATTTTGTTGCCCAATCACTAGATAATAGGACCACCATCTGTGTCCACACCCCTCTTTAAAGCACACATGGTATATACCTGGACCCTCCGTGTGTACCCTTCATCCAGCATGGAGTACATGTGTTGAGGGAAGTTTTCTCAAGAGCTCGGACTGTTGAGTCAGCCAGACTCCTTGCGGACCAGGAACCCTCCTCAACCAAGGACTATAATCTCATCCGAACAACGATTCTAATTGCAAGTTAGGAAGCATGTTTTGTTCCTTAATGAAGGAGGACACTTCTCTATAAATGCTACTTTATCCCCAGGTGGGGGGATACCTTCAACAACTGAAGTCTGGCTATCAGTATGCTGCATTTTTCTGCACTATAGAATACGACTCTTTCTCCTATTTTCCATCATTACGCTTCATTTTCTCATTACGTCTCATCATTTAAATTTACCAGTTCTTAAATCCAATACTAACTTGGGCGTCAGAGTGCTAACGTTTTGTTTTGCAGGTCATTTTCTTTCAAATTCTTTGTCGGATTTAAGTCCATTGCTTGAAGCTTGAGTTCGTTGGATCCGTGCTAAAATCGCACGCATCAAGTAGCGCCGTCTATGGAAAATCTTTGAGTTAAAGACGTGAGTAATCATGGAAACCCCTAGCAACACTGCAAATAAGCAAAAGGCCGCAGAAACCTCTGGCAACAACCAGCTTCCACAGGTTATCCCAGGATCCTCCCTAGCTCCAATTGACGGAGAATCAACTCCAATTCTTCTCGCGCCCAGACCACCCTTTAGAATGGTGGACCCCACGGTTGATCTCCCAAGGCGAAGTACCTCCTCGAAGACCACCTCAGGAGAAATCTCCCCAGCTCTGTTGGGTGCTATCCAACAAGTGGTTGCCGCTACAATTCGGGAATAGATGACACTGCTTATGCATGCTCGCTAGGCTCCTATAAGGGAAGCTATTATCGTTGAAGAAGGAATACAAGGAGGCTTGGTAGAGGGAGATACCGCCGTGCTCAGAACCCAATTGATTGGAGAACAGGGACCCCTTCTAGAAGTCGCACAGGAGGTCCCGCAACACTGGCTGGCACTCTGGAGTGCTTCCAAAAAGGTTTCCTAGATGTTCAACATTATATTGCGGGAGCCCTAGAAGATGACCTAAGGTATCATCTTCACTCAAGTAGTGATGGCAGATGAACTTCTGACAAATTGTTGTACTCTCGCCATCACTGAATATGATGGGATGACTGATCCTCAAGAACATCTCTCACGTTTTGATAATGCAACTCTCTTACATAGATACACAGATGGGATCAAATGCTGCGTCTTTGTTACCACCTCTTCCAGGGCCGCACAACTGTAGTTCAACTAATTGCCCGTGGGAGCGATAGAAAGTTTTCAAGAACTTCGATTCCTCTTTTTGCACCAGTTCGCCAGTAGTCATAAGCTCCAAAAGGCAGAACTCAGTCTTTTCACCGTACGTCAAAAAGACGTTGAAGAAGTACTTACAGAGTTTTAATGCTGCCGCGTTAGACTGGCCTCTACCACGCAAGAAGTGAAGGCTATGGCCTTCTCCCAAGGACTCTTGGATGGAACTTCTTCAAGTCTCTAGCCAAAAAGCCTGCTTTTGAGTTCGACGCTCTGTTAACTTGTGAAATGGAGGACACTCAAGTTGCTAAAAAGAAAAATCGTGGAGAAAACAAGGAATGAAGTGCGAGGAGGTCTCCTCCAAGAAGCCTCAAACTAATTTTTGGATAAGAAACCACCTTTCCAGAGGATTAATGCAGTATACACTCCTTTAACAATACCCATAACTCAGGCCCTTATGGCAGTTGAAGGAAATGGTCTACTAACTCGTCTTAAGTCATGGAGAGAAAGCCCTCAACGTCCCAAGTCGGATAGATTCTGTTTTTTCCATATTGACTACGTCATAGCACTGAAGAATGCCAACATCTGAAAAATGAGATTGAAATATTTATCCAGAACGGATAACTGCAAGAATACATTTGTTGGGAAAAAGCTCGAGGGACGAGGCCATATAGAAAGCAAGAGACTGATAAAGGGAAAGAAATGAAAGTTTTCAGCCCTGAAGCTCCCTCATGATAAGAGCATAAAAGTCCATTTGGAGGCAAGGCTGACACTAGTGACCCTCCTCGTAAAGGGTTCATTGAATGATTACAGGAGGCCCAGGTGGAGGTGACTCTCATCATGCCAGGAAAGCTGAAGTCAGAGAGGCACATAGTATAACCATAAAAGAGATATGGGATGTTGGGGTGATGAGGATGCCCCTTTCATTCAGTTTGGGAGAGCAGAAAGATCGAGTCCTAAAAGCTTCACAATGATGCTCTAGTCATTACAATATTAGCCAACTATTATGTGGGACGCATCTTCATAGATTCAGGAGCTCTGTGGACTTATTGTTTGGAGAAGCATGTGATCAGATGCAAGTAGGAGACACCCCCTAGAGAAAGTTCAGACCTCTTTGTACGGATTCGTGGGGGAGGTAGTCCACCTTCGTGGCATGGTCTCACTTCCATTGACGCTGGGTACTGGAACTTCTTGTAAAACTTGCTTATTGAAATTTTTAGTAGTGGATACCCCCTCAGAATATAAAGTCATCTTGGGAAGGCCCACCCTCAATGATTTTCAAGCCATATATCTAGTTATCACATGAAAATCAAGTTCCCTACGCCTGGAGGCGTAGGAGAAGTACAGGGGGACCCCCTCCAATCTAGCAAGTGTTACATGGAGGTTGTGCGTAAAGGGGAACAAAGAAATAAGGATGAAGTATCTAAGGAGGTGCCCGTAGCAAACAAGAGAAAGGATTGTAGAAGCCAGAAGATACAGAGAACGAGGGGTCTTCCCCGAAGGTTCAATCGAACAAAGAATTAATGAATGTTGAACTTATACCTAAAGATCCAAAGAAATTGATAGGATCACATTTTGTGCTTATTTCGTATGATATTTTGACCTATTTTGTGACCAGAATGCTCCTAATTAAATATTATTTCGTAACATTAGGACAAATGAAATGGAAAATGAAGAAAAGCACCAAAATGAAAATTCGGACAAGACTCAAACTCTATTTTTGGCAAGATTTGGAGTTGTTTGGACTACCTTTTGATGAATGAGGAGGTTAACTAGGATTATAATTTTATTTTCATAAGTCTTTTAGTTCAGTTAAGAATCTACTTTTAATCCTAGTAGAATTAGGTATCTAGTTATTATATATATGTGATGTAATTCACTTTAAGAGGAAGCTTTTTAACTCTTGAGATCTCTACGTTTTTATGATATTTTCTTACTTTGCTTTTCATGCATTCTTCCATGAGCATATCTAGCTAGTTCTCCCATTTCGGTTGAAGACTTGGTGAATGCTTAAATCCAACGAGTTGTGAGATCTAATTTAAGCTTTCTACTTTTATTCATATTGATATTTGTGTTGTTCTATATGCCTTTATTACAAATAATCTAATTTATTGTCAAGAATATTTGCCTAGCCAATTGAACTTGCAAGTTCGTAATTGTTTATTTAGTTCGATAACTAGTGGTAACATAACATAATTGATTATGTAACATAATTGATTATGTAGAAGTTTTCAATTATGTTATGGGGAATGCACAATCTAACTTAAATAAATTCTCTTAGGAATTAATTGGTTAGAATTGGGCCTTTTTAGTTCTTAATGCTGTCGGTAAATTAAATCTTGAGAACGTTCCCAAGGTTGTTTACTGATTAGGGATTTAGTCAACAGACGTTCCTTGACTATCCACAAGGTAATGTGAGGTCGTTAGGTCGTACCAATGGTCATAACCAATTTATCTATCATGAATAATTATTATCTTTGCATCTATGATCGACCGTGGAATTAAGCATGATCCTATCTTTAACTGGAATACCCTTCTCTTATATTTATCTCTTCTAATTTTATTAGTTTTTTAGTTTAATTTTAGTTTTTATTTTTTTATTCTTCTTCACAATCATAAACCCCCTAATTATTCTTATTTTTGAAGGAATTAATTTAAAACCAATTCCTGTGTATTCGACCCTACTCACACTTCTACAAAAGTGTTCATAGGAATTATTTTTTGTGAATTCGACACGCATCAGAAATTTACACGCATTGGTTCTCAAATGGAGGAGGCGAAACATGAAGAAATAATTCAATGCTTATGTCACAACATAGATATTTTTGTATGGACCGCCCAAGATCTAGAAGAGATCGACCCTAATGTCATAATATACCATCTCAATATAGATCTCAACATCAAATCGGTAAAACAAAAGAAAAGGCACTTCGAACCTAAAAAAAGATAAGATAATCCAAGCTGAAGTCGACAAATTACTAGCGGCAGGTCACATAGAAGAAATACAATTCCTTGAGTGGTTATCTATCATTGTGGTAATACCCAAGGCAGTAGGAAAATGGAGAATGTGCATTAACTTCAGGGACCTCAACAACGCGTGCCCTAAGGATTTTTATTTTCTACCTCGAATTGATCAACTGGTGGACTCCACATCTAGATGTGGATTATTAAGCATGATGGACGCGTCTCAAGGATATCATCAAATAACGTTGGCTCCGAAAGATCACGAAGGAGTCAGTTTCATCATGTCTGCTGGAACATTCTGTTATGTGGCTATGCCATTTGGCCTGAAGAACGCCGGGGCCACATACCAACATTTGGTAGATAAAATATTTTGTCTATAGATTGAAAGAAATGTCGAGGTGTACGTAGATGATATGCTAGTAAAAAGTAGGGAGACCAATGACCATATTGCGGACTTAGAAGAGACATTCTCCATTTCGAGAAACTACCGACTAAAGCTCAATCCCAAAAAATGTGCCTTTGGAGTCAAAGGGGGATGCTTCTAGGATTTATGGTCACCCAAAGAGGAATCGAGGTTAACCCCCTCAAGACCAAGGACATTATGGACATGAAGGTACCTTCCAACATTAATGAAGTACGAAGGTTAACCGGGAGGGTAGCAACACTCAGCTGCTTTATCTCCAAGTCAGCAGAAAAAAACGTACCCTTTTTCAAAGTCCTTCGAAAGGCAAAAAATTAGACTAGGACAATGCGTGTCAACAAGCTTTTGAAGAGCTCAAATGATACTTAGCAGTACTTCCTCTATTGGTAAAACCATCACTATGGGTCATCCTCTACGTATAGATATTTAGCAGTACTTCCTCTATCAACTACCTCCGAAGCTATCAACTATGTCCTCGTTAGTGAAGATGATGGGAAACAAATGTCAATATATTATGTCAAGAAAGTACTCAATAGAGCAGAAGGGCGATATATCCCTATAAAAAAAAAGGCCCTTGCTCATCATTGCCAGAAGGCTGCATCCATACTTTCTCTCACATCCCATTGGGGTAAAAACTAATTTACCACTGAAGCAAACATTAGGTAAGCTAGATACATTTTGACGCTTGTTAAAATGGGCAGTAGAATTAAGCAAGTATGACATCTCCTATCTACCTCGAACTACCATCAAGGCCCAGACTTTAGCCGATTTCAACTTCGAGACAGCAGGAACTCTGAAGAAAACACCCCTCAAGCCGAAAGATGGCTACTACATGTAATAGGTCTTCCACTCAAGCAGTGGCGTAGGTATAGTTATCACTTCACCCTCAGGAGAGGATTTAGAATTCGTCATCAAATTCGGGTTTAGGGGTTCCAACAATGAGGCCGAATACGAGGCACTCATAGCAGGTCTCAAGATGGCGTATGGAGTAGGAACTAGACATTTAATAGCTTATTCAGACTCGCAGCTAATAGTCAAAGAAGTGGAGGGCTTGTATGAAACTAAGGAAGAAAACATGATACAATATCTGCAGCAAATAACGGAATTAAAGACAGTATTTGAAAGCTTTCAGATCATGCAAATCCCCAGAGAAGAAAATGCCAAAGCAGACTGCCTCTCCAAGTTGGTTAGTGCTTTAGAAGATGCCGGACAAGGCATATTACTATACAATACCTCTCCGAACCAAGATTTCAAATTCATATTCAATCCATATCCACTTCAGGAGATTAGATGACACCCGTTATCCAATGACTTGAAGAGGGACGCCTCCCAAATAATAGGTAGCAGGCAACAAGACTTAAGGCTCGAGCTTCCTGTTTTTTGCTCCAAGAAGGAGTCCTCTACAAAAAATCCTTCACACACCCTCCACTCCATTGTATATCACAGCTAGAGAGACTACATATCCTTAAAGAGATACATAGTGGCTGTTGTGGAGCCCATGCAGGGACATGGATCCTCGCGAATAAAGCATTGCGGGGAGGATTCTTCTGACCTTCTATGAAACAAGACACACGTTAGTTGGTGAGCAAATGTGAGAAATGCCAGAAGCACTCCCCCCCTCATACATCAACCTGAGGAACCTCTCATAACCATGTTGTCTCCTTGTCCTTTCGCACAATGGGGAATAGACTCTGTAAGACCTTTAACCCTAGCCCCTAGTCAAAGAAAATTCTTGCTAGTTGACTACTTCACCAAGTGGGTATAACTCGAACCACTAGCTCGTATCACGGAGACGGAAGTGATGAAATTCATATGCAAGAACCTCATATGCCTTTTTGGACTTCCTCGAGAAATAATCTCAAATAATGGCCGACAGTTTCAAGGGCATAGAATACAAGATTGGTGCAAAGGTTTACATATCAAGCAAAGATTTACATCGGTGGCACACCCTTAGTCTAATGGATAAGTGGGGGTAACTAACCGAATTCTAGTACAAGAAATCAAGAGGAGACTTGAACGAGTTAATGGAAACTGGACGAAGGAGCTAACCAGCGTCTTATGCGTGTACTGCACGACCCCTCGAGGGTTTACAGGGGAAAGCATCTTCACGTTAGTTTATGAGACTGAAGCTATTATCCCGATAGAGTTGGGAGTACCCTCCCATAATACAGAATTGCTAAAGGAAAATCTGGATCTCATCAAAAAATTAAGAGAGAAGGTTTTTATTTGCACACAGAGATACAAAAATACCATGATAAATTCCCACAATAGAAGAGTGAAAATGCAAAGTTTTCAAGTTGGAGATTTAGTGTTGTGAAGGGTGGATGCCTTAAAACCAGTTGGGAAGTTAGAATCCACTTGGGAAGGACTTTATAAAATCACAACAGTAATAGGGGGAGGAGCGTATGAAATACAAGATCTTGAAGGACGCCCCCTTTCGCTGCCCTAGAATGTACATAACCTCAAAAAATACTATGTGTGAAGGAACCTCCCGCATGAATGATAAGTTCTCCTAATGGACATCCCCCGAAAGTCCTTTTGAAGGACTCCTTCTAAATAAGTCCTCATTGAAGGACTCTCCCTAAATAAGTCCTCTTGAAGGACCCCCTCTAAACGAGTCCTCTTAAAAGACTTCCCCCAAAGTCCTCCTACAGGATATCCTCTAAGTCCCCATGAAAAGATTAAATTCTTTCAAAAGGACGTCTTCATTAACAGGCCTTAGGGGTCAATCACTAAAACTACAAACAAACACTTCTTGGAGTCCCAAAGCAATCAAGGATATCCCTCCAACAAGAGGTATGACTTTTTATTTTACATACACAATAAGGCGAGACGCTGAACAATACATAGGAGTAAACCTCGACAATGAACAAACAGGCATCCGATAGCAAAAACACCCCTCACATGCCTCTTATTCTTCTTATGCATTTCTCATACACTTATCCTATGATTGAAATTTTAACCCTAGTTTCAAGAAAATACAACGAAAATCGTAGAAGACTACATTTCCCTCAATGGGCTTCCTTAGTTCCAGATCATTCTCAAGCAAAGGTATATCTTAGCAGAATGTAAAGCAGATATCCTCACATAGAGAAAACCTAAAGGTCCATTCCATTCAAGCGCGTTAGAAAGAGCTTTTAGGCCGAGCCTAGAAAAAAGTATCCACCAAATTGTTTCATCCCCCTATCATGGAGGGGGGGAGGGACAAAGTAAGGGATTTTTTTCTTAAAAAAGGAGGGTACAATTACATCTTTTCTTTTTCTGCCCCACAGGCGGGTCTTTTTTCTTCCCTTCTTCGACTGGAGAGGCAGCAGTAGTGGAGGCTTCAGGAAGTCATGTATCAGCATCTTTGGGGTCGTCCCCTTCCTTTGGTTTCTAGGCTTCATCTCTCGAGTGGTCCCTCGCTATAGAATTAATTGTTGCTTTAGGGAGGACCCCTCACTTCGGCTTCAACCTCCCCCAATATGTTATCTAAATCTTCCTCTAAAAGAAATACTTTCTTATGATAAACCAAAACTGAGAACAAGCGTGAAGTAATGCGAAAGAGAACAAGAAAGGCAAACTTTATTTGAGGGAGAAGTCTCTACCCACGGAGGTGGAAGTGTCAGTAAATGGATCTGGAGCATTCTCCATAGCCGCTGCTAGATCAAGAAATGAAATCTCTGCCCCAACTGGAGGGTACCCGTGTGCTTTAAACTGCTACCTACACAAAGCCATATTCGAAGTAGGACCCAACTATCCCAGCCACCTCTCTTTGATATTCTTTTCAGACTTCTTAAATTGCTCAAGGCGACTAGCCCAATAGCCCTCTAGATAACGTTGGCTATCATCAGTATTAGGAAACTCGAGGGAGGCTTTCTCTACAGCTTTCTTAAGAGCTCCTCCTAGCTTTGGGCCTCTTTTTGTAGCTGCCTTAGATCCTTCTCCAGTTGCTGATAACGGGCGACTGTCTCCTTCTTGTCCTCGCGAAGCTTGGTGTTCTTTGCCCTCAAGAGTCCCACCTTCTCCTCTTGTTTCTGGCTTTTGAGGATCATTTTGAGAGGTGGGAGGACGGGAGAAGGGTTCCTCACAAACAGAGACGGCCTAAAAAGAGAGCGTCATAAAAAAATTTTTGAAAAAGGAAAACTAAAGAAAGATATACCTTTAGCATCTAGGAGGAGGCTATTTCTTCCAGTTCCTCTTTTGATAAAGAAGACAACAAGTGCTTGTCTCCCGTAAATAACATTCCTCTCATGAGCTCGGACACCAGTGGCATATTGTCTCCCCTCTCTTGGTCTAAAGACTTATGGGTATGTAGGAAATCAGAGTAGGAGTGAGAGAACTTGAGGGACACGCCCTCTTCATCCTTAAGAGGAAGTGGAGGAGGAGACCCTAAAGGCAGATTTGCGGAACTAATAGGAGAAGCCCCAAACGAACGCAGCTTTGCCCTCTTGGAGGAATCTCCTAGGGTGACACCAGGTGTAGGAGTGCGTTGCGGACTGGCTGGAAGAAGGGATCCCCCTAGGAGATCGAGAAAAAGGAGTCCCTTCAGCTCGGGCACCTGAAGCGTGATCTCGCATCAACTTGCTAAACTTGATGTTATCTAATTCAAAAGGAAATAACCCAGATTATAATTTGAGACAAATAAAGCAAAATAAAGAGCAGGAGGAAAAATAAAAATACCAGAGAGCCCCCAAAGGCTCCACCCATGGACTTTGACCAAAATAGCCCAGGAGTATTTCGTTGATGAGGGACCGACAGTCATAGGGGCTTTCATTTAGGATATCCAACAAAGAAGTCAAAGCAATAGTTCTCTCCCCAACCTGAAGCGGAGGGAGAGCCTCTTGAATCCAGCGATCAGGGAATGACCAAGGGCGAGAGAGCAAATCAAAGAAAAAACTTCTCTTCCAATTTTTTGGGGGATTTGGAGCAGGCAAGAAAGAAACACAGGGCGAGGAATAAACACAAAAAATCCATTTTCGCCCTCTTCAAACAATAGCACTAATACTAGTAGTAACCCAAAACTGATGAAAGAGAAAAATTATAGAAAAGCTAGCCATAATCTTGAAGGAGTTGGGATCCAACTAGTTCAGATGAACGTGAAAGAGATGAGCGACCTCATAGTAGAAAGAAGGGATAGGAAAGCGCAAACTTGATTTTAACTGTGCAGAAAAAAAAAAAAAACACAAGTAGTTGGGAGGGGAAGATGAGGACGACTCTTAGGAGGAGTGTAAATAATGAAGGCAGGAGGAATATGGTATTCCGGTCTCAACTGGTCTATCCCTGAAGTTTTGAGGATAGAAGATCCCCACTCCAAAGGCGAAGGGGAAATCTCCCTCTCTTCCTCCCTAGGGGAGGAACCCTCTCCTTTCCCCCTATTTCACAATCCACGTCTTGCTTGCTATGAGATGGCGGGCTGCTCCGCCGCTTGACAAAGATTCCTCCTTCGGCCATGAGGAAAATGAGGTAGAAGACCGTCTGTCTCCCTCGAGGTGGCCTCTAAGGGATCATCATTTGCAAAAGGTTTCACTAACAAAACGAACTGACTCGTCGGAGGACGACATACTTTTGAGCGGAAAAACACACAAGAAGTTCAGAAGAGAAAAACACGTACAAATTTCTAGAGGTGGAAACCTTGATTCTTCAAGAAAAAGGAAGGAAGGAGATGAAAGGCAACAATACCTGCTTAAAGGATGTGGTGACGGAGTTAAAGTCACGCCTTGGTAACCGTTTGTGATGGGGCGGTTCCATAACCGCACACGTGTAGAGAAGACAGTTATCAAATCTCGCCATTTGAGGAGGCTAGCATAGGTCTGGCCATCATTTCCTTTTCTGGCACACGACAATGCGCAATACTTGGTCATAGATTTTCAGAAAAGACACTTGCAGGCTGGAAAAGAAGAATGAATGATGATGTCATCTCAAGACGTCTCTTTCAATTTGTAGAGGGATTGCCCCTTCTGATTGGAGAAGTCAAAGACCCATATTCTAAGAAGGAGTTAGGGATGCCCCTCCTCCTTAGAATGGGGGGCAGGCGGACTGGATGATGAGTATGGCCTAAGAACAAGAAAAAAGGCCCAAGAGCCCCATCAGTGAATATAGCAACCTAGAAGGGGGAAACCCACTCAGCACTGCCCAATCATTGGATAGCCGGCCTAGCATCTATGTCCAGACCCCTCTTTCAAGCACATGTATCATATACCTGGATCCTCCACGTGACACTTTATCCAGCGTGGAGTACATGTGTTGAGGGAGGTTCCCTCAAGAGCTCGAACTCTTGAATCAGCCAGACTCCCTACGGACCAAGAATCCTCCTCAGCCAAGGACTCTCTTCCTCATCCAAATAGCGATCCTAATTGCAAGATTACTAAAAGATAGGGACGGATCATGTCTTATCTCAACCAACTCTATCCATTTACCTCAGAAGTAGGAAGCACTTTCAGTTCCTTGATGAAGGAGGACACTTCTCTATAAATAGAGACCCTATCCCCAGGCGGGTATCATACCTTCAACAGCTGAAGTCTGGCTATCACTCTGCTACATTTTTCTACAGTATCGAATACGACTCTCTCTATTTTCCATCATTACGCTTAATTTTCTCATGATGTTTCATCATTTAAATTATCATTTCTTAAATCTAATACTAGCTGGGCGTCATAGTTCTAACATTTTGTTTTGCAGGTCCTTTTCTTTCAAATTCTTTGTCGGATTTAAGCCCATCGCTTGAAGCCCGAGTTTTTTGGATCCGTGCTAAAATTGCATGCATCAAGCTGAACTTGTAATTTTTAGGCCTCAGTTCGGAATCTTTGGTTAAAATTATTGTTTATCCTCCAAGATCTCAATAGTTAATTTGTTTAAAAGTAAAATTGCACTTTTAATTCCACTTAATAGGGTCGTTTTCACTTTTGGTCCTCCGTTTGATTAGATTGATACTTTTAATCTCAAAATCCTAAAATTACGACACTATTGGTCCCGCTCCATTAAATATAATGGTAAAGGGCCATGTGCCGTTAGTCAATAACTGTTGACTTGACAAATAAATACCCAAATTCTATTTTATGCCCTATATTTTTCAAAAAAGGCTAAACCCCCTATATTTTAAAAATAAGCTAAAAAACCTCTCGTGTTTTGAAAAAAATCTTTTTTGAACTTAATTTGACTATAATACTTTTTTTTAATTCTACAAAAACTACCCTCCTTTATATTTTTTTTACTTTGTGTTTTTTTCATATTTTTCTCCCTCCTAAAAATATAAGAACATATACTTCACTAAATTATATTATCTATTACAAATAATATTTAAAACTAAATTTCCATTATTTAAAAAAAAATAATAGTTTCTTTTATATTATTTTTAAGTTTTGAAGTTTTAAATTATTTTTTATTTCTTATGAACTTACAAAATTATATATTATAAAAAATAAAATTATTATTAATTTATTTTGGTACTAAAAAATTAACCTATACCGACCGACCCCACCACTAGGCCCCCTCCCCACCCCACCTCCCTCCGCCGTGATCGCCCAAATTTAGGCGTTGATCGACGAAGAAGGAGGCCTGGTTGTGGGGATGGAGGGTGGGGGGTTAATTTTAGTAAATTTATTTTTTAACAATAATTTTTTTTATAATTTATAAATTTGAAGTTTTTTAAAATATATATTTTTTTAAGTATATTTAAATAAAATAATAATATATAATTGTTATAGTTCATTAATATTTATATTTGATGTGCATAAAAATAAATTGACCCAAAGAGGCCAAGTGATCCAAAAAAAAGAAAGAAATGAGAGACTTGTAACATCTTAAGAGGCCCAAGAGGACCTGACAAATGTCCTTCGCCGGTGCCCCCAGAAAACAGATTGGCCGACAGCCTTGGAGAGTGCCCCCCCCCCCAGAAAAAAGATTGGGAAAGGGAGGAGCTTGAAGGCATCCCCTTAGTCGGACCATGATCCAAGCCCGACAAATATTCGGCCCTAAAGGCCCACACACATCGCAGCCTACTCTCCCACATGGCATCACACTCTCCTACGTGGCATCTCATCAACCCTTAGGTCAGCATTCACATTAGATCACATCAATCCTAGGTGGACCCGCCTAGCAACTAGGACAACCCAGGAGAAGGGAGGCGCCCCTAAACCTAGGACACTTAAACCTAGAATGGGACTCCCCACCAAATAGGAGTCCTTGCACGAAAGGAGTCATCCCCTAAGTAAAGACATGTTGTTGTGAGCTGATTAGTTGAACATAAGAGCAAGTCAAGCCTTATCCACATGATTTGGCCATTTCTTCCGAGGATAAAGGAGGTGTGTGTAGAGTCCCAGCAGAGGAGGACGCCCCCTCTCTATTTAGACACCTTTAGTCCCCTAATAGTGACACCTTCAATCCCCCAATAGGCCTTTAAAATTTGAAAAACCACTCTCTATTCTTGTTTTAGCATTCAAATTACACTCTGATCACAATTTCTGTTACGAATTTCTTCTCGATTTCTCATCACAATTTATATTTATGATTATTTATTCCTAAATTTGAGACTAAATTGGGTATCGGAGTGCTAACGCTTCTTTTTGTAGGTCCCCCTTCAAGATTGTATTCGCTTCGACCCAAATTTTGAGTATAACCCATATCAATTGGACCCGTATGTTGTTTGAACGCATTATTGTCGTCATTTGTGGGAAAACAAATCTAAAACGTGATAATAATGGAAGGAGCCTGCACCTCTTTGGAGGACTCCCTTGAAAGGACGGTTCCCTCACGCTAGAGGACCTCCTACGACTGATTACTACCTCTATTCGAAACCCAACTTCAGGGGCTCCATCACCATCTTTATCTAATTCTATTGTTCCCACTAATTCGATTTTTAATATGTAGGATGTCCCCCTTGAAGAGCAGGCATGCATCCTTCTCAGAATAACCCTACCCTGAGGCAGACATCCTCCTCCAAAGATCCGGCACCCGGGCAAGCTCCTCCGAAAATAAGTTGTGCCCCCAAAAGGGCATCCCTCATAAAATAAGCTCTATCCCCAAGCAGACATCCTTCACGGAATAAGCCTTGTCCCTAAGCAAGCATCCTCCTCACCGAATAAATTTTTACATACAAGCTTTCCTCAAGGAGTATCTTTAATATTTTGATTTGATAATCTTGGAGGTTTATTTTATCACCTTTGATATTTTAACATGTGCCCTAGGGATTTCGCGAGGAAGACATCCCTCTCACAAAAAACATTATCTTCCATATAGGCATAAAAGCCCTGTCTTCCACACAAGCATAGAGGTCTTTCTTCCAGTAGGTAGTTAGGTCCTTCTTTGGGGGACTTGTAAGGTCTGTCATGTGCAGGCACCAAACCCTCCTCTGTGAAGGCATCTAAGCCCTGTTTTCGGCAGACACCTTATTCTTTCTCCGACGAGGTTCCTAAGTTTTACTCCATAAAGGGCCCTCCCTCAAATAAGCCCTCCTTCGAGGAGGCACAATAATTTTTCTTCATGCAAGATCTATTCATAAGATATACCTATCTTTGTTATTTAACATTCTCTTACAGAAAAATAAAGCCCTACACCGAAGTAGGCACAAAATGCACTTGCTAAGCCCTCCTCCATGGAGGCACCTTCACTAAAATATCTTGCTCCATACATGCACGAAGTAAGTCTTCTTTTTCTAATGATGCTTATTCTACTGACATAAAAAATAGTGATGTGCATAAAATAAGCGGGCCCAATCCAAAAAGAAGAAAGAAACGAGACGCTCGTAACATCTTAAGAGGCCCAAGAGGACCAGAAGAACGTCCTTGATGGGTGCACCTAGAAAACAGATTGGCTGGCGGCCTTGGCGGGTGCTCCCTAGAAAATAAATTGGCAAAGAGAGGAGCCTGAGGTATCCGTTTACTCGGACCATGATTGAAGCCCGGCAAATATTTGGTCCAAAAGGCCCACACACATGGCAACCTATTCTTCCACGTGGCATCTCATCAATCCTTAGGTCAGCATCTATATTGGACCACATCAGTCATAGGAGGACCCCTTGGCAACTAGGACAGCCCAAAAGAAGGAAAGCGCTCCCAAACCCAGGACTCTTAAACCTAAAAAGGACTCCCCACCAAATAGGAGTCCTCCTCCAAGCAAAGACATGTTTTTGGAAGCTGATCTGTTGAATATAAAACCAAGTCAAACCTTATCCACACGAATTTTGACCCTTTCTTTCGAGGATAAAGGAGGTGTGTAGAGTCTTGACAGAAGGGGACGCCCCTCTATATATACACCTTCATACCCCTCAACAGAGAAACCTTCAGTCCCTCTACAGGGACACTCTCAGTCCCCCAATAAGGACATCCTCTAGAATTTGAAAATTCACTCTCTATTCTGGCTTTAGCATTCGATTGCACTTTGATCACAATTTCTCTTACGAATTTCTTCTTAATTTCTCATCACGATATATATATATATATATATATATATACGATCATTTATTCGTAAATTTGAGATTAACTTGAGCGTCAGAGTACTAACACCTTTTTTACAGGTCTCCCTTTCAGAATTGCATTCGCTTCGGCCCAAGCTTTGAGCACAGTCCATATCAATTGGACCCGTGCATTTTTAACGCATCAATATTTATATGGATATCTAACTTTGGATGAACTTTAGTGTATTAATCTTTTATATGATGTTAATTTTATTTTTAAAAAATTTAATATACTTTTATATTATTTTGATATTCAAATAAATATATTTAAGAAATAATTATTTTTTTAGGAGAAAAATTAAAAAAATATCAAAATACAAGAAACATATCAAAAAAGATATTTTAGTCAAATTTAGTTCAAAATGAGTTTTTGCAAAATACAGGAGGTTTTTAGTACAATTTTAAAACACACGTGGAGTTTTTAATTTTCTTTGAAAAATATAGGGAGATAAAATAAAAATTGGGCATTTATTTGTTAAGTCTGTTGACTAATGGTACATGACTCTTTGCCGTTAAATTTAATGTTGAAGGACCAATTATGTCGAAATTTTAGAATTTTGAAATTAAAAGCGTCGACCTTATAAAATGGAGGATAAAAAGTGAGAACGAACTATCGACTGGGACAAAAATGCAATTTTGCCTTGTTTAAAATACAAGATCAAAGTATATAAATTATAAAATTTCTTACTAACAAAAAAATAAAAAATCGATGGGGTCAATTTATTTTGAAGTACAATAACAAATATAAATTTGTATGTATGAGTTATGATGAAAATCGTATAACATAATTTATATGTTTTTACTAATTTTTCATTTTATACGTTAGTAATTTGGTTATATCTAAATTCTCATAAATATTAAGGTATACTCGTCGCTATGCTTAGATAAAATAGGAAACAAATAAAGGAAGAAATATAAAATGAAAAAAAAATAGAAAATATAATAAAAGTAAAAATATCAAACTTAATGGTAGAACAAAATTTCACAGTTTTTAAATGTATGAAGTGTGAGTGATGAGTTTCCTATTAATATTGGTATTAGAGCTAGAAAAGACCTAATTTATCAGATGATTTCTCTTTTTCTTTTTTTTTCCGAAATCCAATAAATTAGATCTAGAGAGACGTCTTCGTTCATAGAATCCCGTTAGCAGGTCAATCAAAATGTCAGTTCTTTCTGAACTATTCTTCAAATGATTATCCACACAGTTCACAAATACTCATATCTTATAATTCAATCCATTATAATTTTCATATTGAACCCACGAAATTTGTTAGTTTTTAATTTGTTGCAAATAAGTTTTAAATCCTTATAAATTATCGAATTATTTTAAATATTTTATTTTGAATTAATGTGCTCGTTTAGTTTGATATTTATATAAAATTTATGGACTCGTTATTATAATGATTTAACTGTAATCTTATGAAGTTACTGGGTATTTGTTCGTTATATTTTGTATTTATGTGGCTTATTACGATGAGTATGCGTTTTAAAAGACCACTTAATTTTCGTATAATGGTCAAATAATTTTTAAGTATTTAAAGGACCATTAGCTTTCTTCATTTAATATAAACAAAAGTCCCACGATTTTTACAACATTAGTGTGGCACTTAAATTCTTAGATATTTCTCTTAAGTTATATTTTGATTAATGGATTTGGACTAAAATTAGAAACTTTAAATATACAATAACAAATTTTATAAATTCATTTGAATAATCCCATATTTTAAAAGATTTTAAATTTTGAACTCCTACCTTGAGTTGTAAATCTTGTGGTATCGAATTGAATTTTAAAATTATCTAATACATTGTGACTTGAAATTCTTCGCAAAAGTTATTTATTTAAATCTAAATCCTTCCATTTATATATAGCAAAATAGTAAAATTACGATTCATCTCATGTGATCTTATACCGTACAAATTAAACTTTCAATTAATTTTACATATGTTAAAATTCCATTGATAAGCAAACATTCTGCATCGATTGCAGACAAGCAACACAAGTGACTTCTTAAGTCCCCAAGCCTCATCTCTTTAGCTAGACGTCTTTTCAGGACAAAACCCAGAGACTTATATGAAGTTAGAATGGATAATACCTCATGTAATAGGGCACACGTTCCACATCAATTGCAGATAAAGAATTTGAATTGCTTATAAGCCTCAACGTCTCTTATCCCTACTGATGCTTATTTTTCAGCCAAAACCATTAAACTCATTGCGCGAGATATTGTCCGCTCTACTGTCATAATCATGCACCTTAGCTACTATTACTAATTGTAGAATATGTTGTAATGATTGGAATTGCAATAACAGAAGTAATGACCTTTTTGTGGGAGATAAAGATGGGTACAATGTGCCCAAAAATCTAGTCCAAGTGCAAAAAATTAGTTAAAAGTCTTGTTTTAGATTCTTGGTCCTAATCCCAACCATTCATTATTTGTAGCAAACATTACCATTCTTGTACCAAAAATGTGGCTAATATTTGTGGCAGCCACATGTTTGTGTTGTGCCATTGTCTCCCCAATTATTTTGGCCTTTGCCACTCATTCATGATTCTTGGGGTGAATAGGTTACACATAATTGTCTTAGGGTAGACAAGTTTGTCAAAATTTTGCCTCTAAAAGGGTGTCCAATAAGTCTCCGAATCTACCAAGTAAATCTTTTAATGTCAAAGAGATTTGATTTTGACATCTCATTGTCAATTGATTTTCCATTTCAAAAGAGACTTATATTAATTGCTTTAAGTGTTATTTCGTGTTTTGCGTTTTAATTTTCTCAATTTGGAATTTATTTTTATTAATTTAGTTTTGACTTGATCAAAATATATTATTCTACTGTTTTTTTTTATTATTATTGTTGGATAAGTTTTATTTTCAATATTCGATGCGAATAATAACATGTGACTCCTGATACTATTAACGTTTGTTTTATTACATTCTTGAGGAGTAGTACGTGTGAAGTAAATCATATTATAAATTTTCTCATTATAAATATTATTTTGTATTTATTAAAATAAATAAGTTAAAGTATATAATTACATTAATTTCATCAGACAATCACTTATATTGTGTTACGACGAACGGATTTTTACTTAATTTTTTCTTTTTAATTTCCACAGAAAAGAAGCGATATTTATTTATTGTGAGCAAAATAGAGAACAGCTAAGCACAAGTTTCACGATACAGCTGAATGAATCGAAAGACAAGAGACTAACTAGGACCAGCTGTCGCAAGAAGAGTTATAGCAGACGCCCCATTTGTAGCCACCGCCTCTGAGTGCGTATGTCAAAACATCCTTCTATTTTATATCCACGAGATATATCAGCATATCATTAAGAATAGTACATAGTCACCAGTGCCCTGGCGTCCGTGTACTCCGTGCAACCACTCTTCCACCGAACCATTCAGCTCGAGATTATCGCCCAAAGAAGGCACAACAGACCCACAATCTCGTTTAAATAGATTCGTACTATAAGGTATTTTAAATTTCAATAAAATTATATTTTTCAATATTGTAATATGAAGTCATCTGAAATACTACCCAAATCTTTCTATCGAAATTCAATCTTAATTAGCTAAATTTACTAGAATTAAAATAAAAAATAAAAAAATATTATACTTATCATCATAAGATATATAAAACAATAATTCCTTATTCAAACAATTAATTTAAGTAAATGGAAATAAAATGCGAATATCAATTTATCAAATGCGAATATCCATTTCTCATAGTGGCCCACAAACTTATGTAAATATGAGACGGATGGCATTTTGTTGGTAAGAATAATTGTCACGTCATGGCCCATAAACTTATGGAAATATGATTTGGATCCCATTTATTCCTAATAATAATAATTGTGGCACTATGCATTATAAAACTTATGGAAACATGAGATGGATGCCATTTATTCCTCTTAATCACAAATTACATACGTACATGATAATATGCATGAACACACTACTTCAAAACCTTATCCTACCAAAAACATGTTTCCGAGATCGACTCATCGGCCTCGATCATGTCAAGCGATCATTTCATCTAAAAGTTTAAATTGTTGGATATGAGATTATTTAATATTAATATCTTAACACGCCCTCCTCACGTGCAAATCCAACACGTGAAATGTCTCTTCTATAAATGAGATCCGAACCCAAAATCTGATCTGATTATCATATTATATGAAACGATCGTTTCATCTAGACGGTTTAAACGGTTAGATAGAAGACGCCATACCCTCACGGGCAAACCATGTACGTCATGAAACCTTTCTTTCATAAATGAGTGGCAATGAGATCCGGACCCAATACCAATTCTTGATTGATCTGATTCTGATACATATTCTTAAACGAGAATAATTTAACATTAATATATGAAAACCATCTAAATCAGTTACGCATTTTTCACTAGACTAAAGATATAAATTTTATTTTTTTTAATTAATTCAGGTCCGACTGATCATTCTTTTTTTCATTAATTTAAAATTTTACATGAGTCCCAATATTTGTAAAATCTATCAAAGTCAATCTGAACCTAATGTCATAAAAATATAAGTTTACAGACAAAGTCAAAAATGGTAGCAATGAATGTGTCATAGTTCTTTCCAAGTGTTTTCTCATTAGGACAGCTACTACTTAATTATATATATGTAGCAGACATATGGGAATTTCTTTAATATATTTTCCACCAAGTGATGGAATTTTTGTGTGTGGATGTTACTAATTTGGATGAGGTAATCAGACTTTTTATTGAAAGCTCAATTTGAATTATTATTATTATTATTATTATTGAGTTCCATAACTGTATGTAAAGTTGATTTGATGAATAAATTCTTTAATATAAGTTAAATAAGTCCATTATTATAAATATTTTATTTAAGGAATATTTAAAACTTTATTCCCAAGTCTAGTTGCATGTACTATATGCTCAAATTAAATGACCAATTAATATTTCACTATTATTTAATTTTAACAAAGGAAAAAATGCAAGCAACCCCTTGTGATATCGCAAATGAGCAAATTACCCCTTTATGAAAAAACAAATAGCGATTTACCTCCCTGTATTTTTTAAAATACAACAATTTACCCTCCTATGATTTTTAAATGAAGCAATTTACCTCCCTATAGAAGGAGGTAAATTGCTTCAAAGTATCGGGGGATAAATTGCTATAATTTTTTCATAGGGAGATAATGTGCTCATTTTCAATATCACAGAGGATAAATTGCTATTCACCCTTTTAACAAATCTTTTAGTTGTGAAATGAATACTTTTAAATAATATTATCTAATAATTAGAAACACATCCTGAAAACAAAACATTAAACCATGGCTTCTCTTCATTAACTTGAAATTACTATATATGTATATATTATTATTATTCTTTAATTAATCAATTAATTAAATCGAGTTGGAAATAAATTTTACAATATTTATCAAAAACAGAGAGGAAAAAAAGAAAAAAAAACTCAACCTTGCCTTTTATGCTAAACATCAAACTCAACACAATTTTCACCTTGTAATCGATCGAGTCCAATCGATTTTTAGTTGATTGTTTTATTTTTCCAGTCATAAATATATATATATATATGTATATTTGAATTCAATTTTTTATTTCAAATTTTATTATATTTTTTTATTTTATTTAATATATATATATACTGCATATGTGATTTTTTTTTTTTTACTAAAGTAGATGACATAGTTTCTAAATACATATATTAGAAAATATTTAATATTTAATCATGTCTAATTATTATTGTTACAGATAAATAACCATAGTAAATAGTCAGACCAAGTGTTGACCTGTGGTTTTTACAAGTATGGCTAAAATATTTGTTATGACTAAAAGTCGTAGCAAAAAATACTTTTCATAATGGATAACCTAAGTTTTTATATCAAATTTGATTTAATCATAATTAATAATAATTATTTAGCATGAATATTGTTCCAAAGCCAATAAAATTGTAGTTGATATATAGTAAATTTTTTATATGCATATATTAAATAAAATTTGAAATTAAAAAAAAATCAGTCTGTTTTGTATGTATTTTTTCTTATAACAAAGAGTTTATAATTAAAAACCTAATTAAACAATCCATTCTTCTTTTTTTTTTTTCCCATATTTTAACAAATTAAAGCTTCTTTCCATCTTTCACTTCCAAAAATTTGAACTTTTCTTACGTGTAGGGGAATCCATTGTTTCAGAACTGTGCTTCCGTATTCCAATTGCTCTCTAGTTCCCTCACAGGAAACCACACACATTATGTACGTATAATTATATACATACATTATGTATATGTATACATATATATATATATACATACATTTATATCTATATATATATCATGAGGAGGAGATCAATGCATGGAAATGCATATATGCATATATAAATACGGTAGAGCAAGAAACTGAGAGGGAAGCAATCAAGATCAGAAATGGATTCGAAGTTTTTGAGGAAAGCAAAGCCGTATTTGGCTGTGATTATGCTGCAGTTTGGTTCGACGGGTTCTGCAATAATCGCAAAGTCTGCTCTGAATCATGGGATGAGCCATTACACGTTTTCAGTTTACAGGAATATTGTCGCCACAGTTGTAATGGCGCCTTTTGCCTTAGTATTAGAAAGGTTTTTAATGTTGTTTCTCTCTCTCATGTCTCTGCTGTCTGTGTGGAGTTGGAAGTTTCTCTCTCATGGTTTTGTTGTCTCAACAGGAAAATCAGGCCACGAATGACCTTCTCCATTTTCTACAAGATAGTACTGCTTGCCTTGTTGGAGTAATTCTCTCTCTCTCTCTCTCTCTTGATGATGTGGGTTCTATGAGAGGTGGGATCTTATGAGTGTTATATATGGGACCCACACGTTCGAAAATGTTAATTCCTATGAATTTTGGTGGTTGTAAGAACTGATTTATGTATGCATGTGTTGATGTTATATACAGGCCTGTCATAGATCAGAACTTGTACTATGCTGGAATGAAATACACAACGGCAACTTTTGCATCGGCAATGTGCAATGTTCTTCCTGCCATAACCTTTTTATTAGCTTGGGCACTCGGGTAATTAAACACCACACTCCTGTCTTAGAATGTTTTCATTTCCCTATTTTAAGTTTTCACTCTTTCTTTACTTTCTACACCTCACCAACATGAACCCAATATATATAATTCGGTTTATATACACCACTATCATCTTACATTAAATAGAGACGAGAGAGTAATAATAACGTATATGTTTTAAGACTTCCCACGTTATTCTTTGTGTCAAAACTATATAATTTTAACGTGGAACAGTTAAATATATTCAGAATTGACAATACTTTACGATAAAATCATTGTCAAAGACCTAAATACGCACAGTTGTGTTAATGCAGGCTTGAAAGAGTGAATATTAAAAGGTGGTCAAGCCAGGCAAAGGTTGCAGGAACCTTAGTGACAGTGAGTGGAGCCATGATTATGACTCTTGTAAGAGGATCTATCATTGGACTACCTTGGACCAGACACAGTCACATAAATTCTCAACTCACTGCTGCTGATGCTGATGCAAATTCCCACCAAAATCCAGTCAGAGGAGCTCTCATGATCACAGCTGGTTGTTTCTGTTGGTCTATCTTTTACATTCTTCAGGTGTCTATCTATTTACTCTTCCCTTCTTTTATTTTTTTTAAAAAATGTTATAATATAACTAGGGATATACAGAAGAAATTAACTTATTTACAGGCAATCACGTTGAAGTCGTATCCGGCTGGACTTTCCCTGACCGCTCTGATATGCATGGGCGGAGCGCTGCAAGGGACTGCGCTCACTCTTGTGGCCGAAAAGAGCAACACCGCAATCTGGACTATAAGAGGGGACACCAAACTTCTAGCTTATGTTTATAGCGTAAGTCGGTCGATGTTTTATTTTCAGATATTATTGTTGTTGTTGTTATATATAGTTATTATTTTAAAAAATATGTCTTGATATTTTACAAGGAAATAATGATGATGCAGGGGCTAGTAGGTTCTGGAATTACTTACTATGTTGCAGGAGTTGTGAGTAAGGAAAAAGGGCCGGTTTTTGCGACATCATTTAATCCTCTGAGTATGGTGTTTGTGGCAGTGATGAGTTCTTTCATTTTAGCTGAGCAGTTGGACGTGGGCAAGTACGTAATTTTGCATTATAATCCTCTTGAACTAATGAATGTGGGGATATATATTTAATTATTGTTTTATATTTAAATGTATTGGATGAGGTAATAAATAAGGTAAAATTGCAGGGTGAGTGGAGCTATTGTGATTGTTGTTGGGCTGTACCTATTTATATGGGGTAAGGCTAAGGACAAGAAAGAATCTTTGACCTTGAACGCCCAATCAGAGATGGTTGTTGAGAAGCAGGGATCAGCTACAAATTCATCTACAAATGCCTCAAAAGATAACCAATCAGATGTCTCCAAGGCAATATCATGTGATAATGTTGTTTAAGTTGCTGTCCTATGTGGGAAGATTCAAAATCTAAGTTTGATTTTTTTTTCAAAATCATTCATGAAATTTTGAATTTGTTAATATCATCCCTTCCCTACAAATCTCAGCTATGATTTTCAGTGAATGAATGGCAGTTTAGTCATTTCGCTTGTTCATCACTAGCATTCAGTAGAAACTTCAGGGATTTCTTACTAATTAATGTTACCAAAATACGGCTTAAATATTTGACTCTCTCTAAAACTATTCAAATCCGGTTCAAATCTACTATAACAGAATTTTCTGCCGGTTTACTAGTAATACTGTTGACTTGTCCCCTCCTCCAAGTACAGTTCCAACAATGTACTATGATTTCTACCAACTTTGAACAAATTGTAGAATTCAAAACACCACCATGAGGGACTTGACTTCAACCAACAACTCTCTCCCTTGTTACTTTTTGTACATATATTAGACAGCTACATGTATATTTTCAAGAATTGACATGAATGATATCACCATTATCCATGTGAGGCCATAGAGGTGAAAAAATTTTAACATTAAAATGCTCAAGACACCAATGTTTCCCAACTCATTTGATGTTGAAATCAAAGAAAGGGTTACAAGCTCCACTAATAAAAGCATCAATCTCTATCCAAAATCAGTAGTGATCTTAAACCTAACTATAACCAGTTCAGGAAAATACAGTATCAGTCTACCAGCAGAAGATATATTCAATAGAAGCAGACATATCACAGATCTAAAATTTGCACCTGCCCAGTTCAATCTCATGCCAAGGAACTAAGATCACATGTAATTAATTCAAGAAGAACATGTGATTGTGTACAGCAAAAGGGGATGTGATGCACCAAAGATTAAGCAAAATGTACTTGATTCAGACATTTAAACGGCAAGCACAGACAAAATATATTGAAGAAAGCTAAAACTGAGATGTTCAAACAAGTTAAGCATCAATATTACAGATCAGAATTAATGATGCCTGACAAAAGTAATGTTCCAAAAGATAATGTTTTTTTGCCTACTGTCCTGTCTACTAGCTAGGCGACAACAGTTATCAACCAACGTTGTTGACACAGGAGAAATGGCATATCAAGATGGCACGACCGTTTCATCTTGCCCATAAATACGTTGAAGTTCACGGGTTGCAGCTTGGTATGATGCTAAGGATGAAAATGAATAACAAAGAATAGTCAGAGGAGAAAACGAAAAAGACATTAATGAATTTATATGAATGATTATCATTCAGGGAATAAAAAGACATCATTTTCCTTACCTAGATCAAGGATGGAGAACGAGAGAACTCACCTTTCCAAGTGTTGAAGTTCTTCTGATTGACAGGAGATCCGGCCACATTTTGCATCACTTCAAAAAGCTTGTCCTGAGGGGTACTCTTCAGTTCTTGGACCACTGCATAAATTGTCTTCCCATTCTCAAAGTAGATATGGTTATTTGGGTGTTTGGTCTTGCAACCAGCATGACGCTCAAACTCATAAGCATTGATGACCTGTACAGGGCAAGTCAGGAAGACAATTTTAGCAGGAGAGGTTATTCTGCCTTAAAACACTCAGTAAACTACCATCGGTAGACATTGAAAACATTGACCTTGTTAAGCTTGCAATCCTGGCAGCTGCACAGGTAACCAGTCCCTTTGACCACTCCTCGAAGATTTTTCTGCAAGCACAAATGTTCTATGGTCAAGATAAAAAGGCTTCAACAGAATGGAAAAGAAAGGAACATCTGACTTCACCTCTCTTGACCAAGAAACATACTTCACTGGAACCCCATCAAGTATGCCAGTGGATAATAAACTTTTAACATTTGAAGGGAAGTTATTTGATGATCCTTTCTTTGTCTTCTGCTCCTTATTCTTGTGTGCACCATCTGTCCTTGAAGTGCCTGCTGAGAGAACATTCACACTTAGCTGCTCTCCAGAATCTTTCTGTACCAACGCCCCTGAAGATTGACCAGAGGATTGATCTAGCAAAGCGTTATAGCTTATAAGCTGACTAGAGTGATCCCTCTCAGGATTATCCTCAAAGCCTCCAAAAGATATTGTAGTTTGTTCACCCTTCCTAGAGTTTTCAACCATTGGTAGGATGCTTGAGTTCTCTTTATTGTACAGAGCACCTAATGATACAACAGTAGCATCCTGCTGACTCCGAAGGGCAATATTTGCGTCCCCTTTATAAGTGGAACCTGCAGCCACGAACGTCTCATTTACTCTATTGTAGAAAGGGTCCATCGCAAAGAAACTCTCATGGCCCTTGCTGTGGGTAGGACCAATTGACATGAAGTTGCCACTTTCCTTTTCATATTGCCCTTCTACAGTATTAATATTGTAATTCCCTCTGCTGAAGGCCTGACCAATGGACAGGACATTGTTATCTATCCCGCTGTAGTATGGATTGGCAAGCATAAAATTGCCATCTCTCGTGCTGGATGCCTGTCCAACTGACATAAAATTTTTGTCTATCTTACCGAAGGCGGGATCCATTGAAATAGCATTTCCATCAGCGGTATTATAAGTAGGTCCAAGAAACATGTTACTACCAGTTCTCTGAAATGTGCTGCTAATTCCTTTATCCTTGTCTCCAATGCAGAAGGAACTCCCCACAAACTCAGGCAAGCAATTCTCTGACATCCTTACCTCATTGACTTTGACTTTTCTAAGCCCAGCATTCGCACACAAAGGATCTTCCACTGCATGAGACATGGTTAAACAAATCGAAGAATCATTTCCAAATTGATTCTGAAACCCTTTCTTTTCCATATTCATTGCTGAAGAAATAATGGAGGGGATATTCTTATCAGAAACATTCAAACTCCTGACAGGCTTGGGGCTGAACAGGCGGTCACCTGTTTGACCTGCTGACCGAGAACTGGAACCATCACGCCATAAAGAGCCATCTACAACTGCCGGTCCTGAAGTTTCATTAACAGATCCAATTGCTTGCTTCTTGTTGAAAAATAAATCTTGCTCAGAAGGATCTGCAATCCACTGATGACCACGTTTTTGCTCCACTCTCGTTGAAGCGTCATAACATATCTCTCCATTAACCAGAGAACCAGAGCCATTGGGCAACCAAATACTGTTGTTCTGAAAAGACTGGCAACACCATGGGAGCATATATTTCAGATTAATGCAAAAACTAACAACAGCAGCAAATTAGTAAAGCAGACCTTGTACCCGGCACATGAGTTCTTTCTAGGAGTTTAGGGTAGGAAATCATCTTGGGCAAGTTAAGTGGCTAAAAATAGCAGGCACTAGACAATCACTAATTGGAGCAGTAAATACTATTTAATGGACATTATATGGTATCCGTATGTAAATAGGCACATGCACAAAAAGAAATAAATTGGACATCAACTAAGCAAAAGAGCATCAAGAAAACTTCAATGAGGATAATGTATGATGGTTGTGAAGCATGTTTTTCTGAATTTGAATGTTCGATCAGTGGTTGACAATCAATTCAGTAGCCATATTTCATTTCTTTTACTTAGACACAATTACTTCATTTGAATGTCGACATACTATATACAAATTCAAACTTAATGATCATGGGTGGTGAAGTCCTATATGTGTCTGTTTAGGTACATTTTGGTGCGCTGACATTAGACTTTAGGTGACCACAGACATAGATTGTACTATGTAACATGTAAATTCAGGACACGTAGAACAGATTAGAAAATAAACATCTTGCATATGAAACAAATCAGCTTTCTTTCAACAGATAGCGACATATTTCCATACACAGTTATTGAGGTAAAATGTAGACCCTAAAAAAGTCCAAAGCAATGTTTATGTAGGAAATGTTGGGTTTCTGCATTGAACAACTCAATGTGGTCAATGAATGCATTAAGGAAGAAAAACCATCTCCCTTTAAAAACATTTGCATCTTTGGTAGAACATAACAGGGAAATGATGGAGGAATTCAGTACAAAATGAACAATATCATTGTCTAATGAGCTTCACGTGAGGCAGATGAAGTGCTTGTGTACATGCACATTTATGTACATACGTCCTGAACATGTATCATTCTGATTTATGCATATGAACATACAAGCAAACACTATTCTAAAAGGTTTTATCATGATTCCTTTTCTTTATAGGCAAATTTGTTTTCGCTTTTATGGTCAAATCAAATTTATGTTCAGCAGAAATTGTTCTATGCTAAGTTCCCCAATTTAATAAAGTAATAATGCCATTTCTTAATCGTATGTCTATTTGCCACGTGAATGTTGTGGTACTAAATCTTGATAGGGTTATCACTCACTGGTAGCACTAACAATGAGAAAGATAATGCACGGCAGAATACTGCACACAAATGTCGAAAGAATTAAAACAAGTAAATCCTAAAGAATCACTTGAAAGATGTGAAAATGTTTACAGATTATTACCTTCTTACATAATTGATAAATAATTAACAGACTAATTTCTACTAGACATTCTTGAATGACATTGTTTGCTGCTCAAACAAAATAACTAAATTTCTACTAGACACTCTTAATTAATGGCGCATTAATCACGTGCATAAACAATTAATTGTTGAGTCTAGCGGATGCATAGTTAATGAAAAAAGCCTGATGATCGGGGAACAAGAGTAGAGTTCACACTACCGTTAGAATTTTGGTTTTTCTTAAAACTCTAACAAAATATGTATGGACCCCACATAATTGGGTTTTTAATCATCACTGTTGATACGATTAGGTCGATATACTTTTTTCCAAAATGATTGAGTGGCAAACGAATCCGAAGCGATGAATCCACAATAAATATTCTTAAAAAGGACAATTCCCTCAGCATAAAATATACGCAGCAGATCGTAACTGTGTACAGATCTGCATCTACGTAAATTACTTGCACGCACACATGTGCGACACACACACATGCAAGTACGTCCACCATGTCGCATTGCTAGGGCGACCGTGATCAATATAGAACAAAAACACATACATGGTGTAGAAAAGTTAAAAATTTGATCCAATTACAAGCACCATCCTTGTGCAACCATTTCAAAGTTCATCAATACACAAAAGCATATAACACAAAGATACACACAAATATGCTTACACTGTTACACATACACTCAAACTATATACAATAAAAAAAAAAAAAGAAAACAGAAAAAGATGCAGAATAAATTTTTGAGTACTCAATTCAACAATGAGGGTCAAAAGGTTGCAGATTAATATACCTGAATAAGATGAACAAAGATTAATTTAAGAAATGAATCACCCACAAAAGTATCACATGACCAATTTTCACACAGCATAAGAAAAGCCAACCAAACAAATGAAGCCCTTAAACAATTAATCAAATTTTGAATTGATGTTCCTAAAATCATAGAAAGAGCTTTACCATTTTTCAACTGTAGCTTCAAACACAGATATCTCAGCTCACTGATGAACTCCCATTAGAAAAGAAAATTCCAGATAACTTCATCCTCCTGCCTCAGACCATGGCTGGCTGCCCATGCAATAAAAAGAATTAAGGTCAGAAAAATAACTGCTTAATTTAAACATCCAAACAAGAAACCAGAATCAAGGATCGCTTTCAATGATTCCGCAAAACCAACATCGTTTCAACCTAAAAAACTCAGTCCCACCCAACAGAACTTTTATCCCCACCCCCCAAATTCAATTATTTTCAAAACTGTAACAACGCATACATTGGAAACATTTACATGCAATGAATGAACAATGAGACTCAGAATCAAATAGATTTTCTCAAAATGGAGTTAAGCCGTAACCCTAAGAAAATGGAGCCGCACCCATAAGCAACAAAAGAGTCTTAGTTCTTGTCATTCACTTTCTGCTTGAGTAAAAGATTCTTTACCTCCTCCTGAGAATTAATGTACACTGATCGGCGGCCAGTTTTTCCGGCAACCCCACGCCGGAGAAGAAACCGAAACGCTTTTGGGTTTTTTGAATAACAATATTTTATTATTATAAATTCTGCAGAAAGTGCGAAAAAACACCACACTCTACTCTCAGCGACAGTGAACGAGGTTTTAAACTGAGACGACTGATCCACTACGACGCGGGCACACCATAATTCCTCGCTGCTTTTTCTCCACGTGGAACGAGTGCAGAAATCCACGGCCACAATTCACTCACACGATGATTAAGGGAATCAATCCACTGCGAACGCGCCTACCATTGGAATAATCACATTGCGTGAGAGATTACATACAGCTAATCACAGTCACACGCGTAGACTTCCAATTGGTTCTGTTACGTTGTGATTGGCGCAGAGGACCCTTTACAGTGCTAATAATCTTGTAATGAAAATGAGAAAAGAGGGATTGCAGCAACAGATAAGAATGAGTTAAATAGGGTGCATGAGAGGGTGTAATAAGATTCGGAGGTCAGCTAATCGTATGTACCAAATTCATTAATTGCAGATGAACGGTGATAGGGCACACAGAATAGTAGGTGGTTGTAATGCGCCAACCAGGTCATGTTTATGCTGCTGAGGTTTCATATTTACTCACTGAACGGTCTAAATTTTGAATAATTTTATTTCAAATTTTATGGATTGACCTAATTTTTGACAAATAAAATATCATGCTACTTACTAAAAATTGAATTGGGATTCAGGTTTTATGTTCACATCTCAAAACTTTTTGGTCAAGAAAGAGACCCTTGATTTGATTCTAAAGTGGTTTTTGTCTATTATAGTGGTAATAATATATTAATTGTAATATATTGTATGTTTCGTGTGGTAAAAAAATACAGCGTTTGGTATAGTGTAATAAGACTGTCTGAGTTCGAAGGACGAAGAAATAATAATTAAAATAATAATTAATTACCGTTTATCTATTTATACATGTAGTTTTGAAACCGATGTAAGGAATCGAATAAATTATTTTTGTTTTTAATTGAAAGTGGTATATTGTTGGCAATTGAGGAAATATGCATTGGTAGACTGGAGTTGCTTACCGAAGCTGGGAATTCGAAATAAATCGAGGCATTTATGTAAGTTGCACCAAAATTGCGAAAAGACACACTGGATCATGTTGTATCTATCATAAATAGGATGAAAATTTACAGCGTACTTTAACTTTTTTTGTCTTATCGAGCTGTGGGAATTTATCATTTACTTTGGAACGCGATCTTTTATGTCTATGAGTTGTTGAAATCGTTGATTTATTGCGTTTATACTTATTTGGACACGCAAGCTTTTGCTTATTTTGCATTATTTGCTTACCTATATGGATATGTAAACAAAGTAATGGTTGAGCACGTTTGCCCTCATCGAATAATTCCTGGAGGTGATCAATGCTTCGGCAATTGAGCCGCAGTCCAGTAATCCTAGGGTTGGAATGAAAGTAAATGTCGAGGAACCCCATCATATCTTAAATTATATTGTGGGTGACTTTAAATTGTTCGCTTGAAATATCAAGAAATCAACTGACGGCATTGGCCATCAGCCATGTTGTTGATGTGGAGAAGAAAATCAGAGGCAGAGTGGAGCGACCAACGTGATAATAGAAGAACATGAACAAAGCTTATGATAAATTAAAATATATTTACAAAAATTATTCGGTAGACCCCAAAGGACATAGTTACTCATATATGTAGCCCTGACACCGGCGCAAGGAATCAATAAATAATTTTTTTATTAAAAATTGTATGTCGCTACCAGTTGAGCAAATGTACGTTAGCAGACTGGAGTTGCTTGTGGAAGTTGGGAATTCAAAATAAAATGTACAGACTTACAAAGGAAGTTATGCTACTCGCCCCAAAATTGCGAGAGACTCACTAGATCATATCATATCTATCATAAGGAGGACGAAGATTTCCACAGAATTTTTTTTCATTTACTTTGGAACACAATCTCTTATGTCTATGAGTTATTGGAATCGTCGATTTAATATGTTTCTACCTATTTGGACACGGCAGCTTTTTGCTTATTTTGAATTATTTGCTTCCCTATATGGATATGGAAACAAAACAATGGTTTAGCAAGTTTGCCCTAATCGCATAATCCAATACTCCCAGTTAGGGCTGGACATGAGTCTGGTTTTTTCAGTTTTGGATTTTTTGGGTCGGATAACTGATTTTATCAGGTAGCATGTTTTGGTACTCAGTGCAAATTCGATAAAGTCGGGTACTCGACTCATTGGATACCGATTAAAGTCGAGTACATGAAATTGAATAACCAATTTTTTTCCTTTATTTTTTGTTATTTAAATGTGAAGAAAAATAAGAGCAACAAAAAAATATTTAAAGGCATTTTTTTCTTTTATAACCTTATACTTAGAAATCATAATTTGTATGCAGGATGTGACTTTATTTGTCAAAAATGTTATACAATAATTTAATATCAATTTATAATATCAACTTATTAGGGTTTAAAAATAGTATGACATCATAACTAATTCGAATTAATAGATAAAAATAATTCAAATTGTAATATCAATAACTCGATAAGTAAATCAATTAATTCATATATCATTATGTTTACTACTTTACTAGCAACAATAAATTCTCGTTCTTTTAAAACTTTTATTGTTCATTATTTTTAAAGAATTAATTACACTTCGATCCCATCTGAAATATAAAATTTCACTGTTTTCCCAAAAAAAAAAAAAAAACACTCAAAATTACACTTACACACCCTCTGAAAATTCGCCGCCATACCTAACCCCTTCCGTTAGGGTTTGGACAGAAAAGACTGACGTAAACAAAAAATATATATATATATATATAAATTTTAATTTTGCCCCTCATTTTATTTTTATATATTTTTGTAACTATAAGAAGATAAATGTAACATATATATATATATGGAGTGAGGGAAATATTATTATTAGATTTTTTCCACTATTATTACATACGATTAAATTATGGGATAAAATTAAAAATTCATGTAATTTTGTTCAAACGCAATATTTTTCATCTAAAGTGTAGACCATAGCGAAAAAAAAGTTTAGTGTAAACGGTGAACTTTTTAAAAGAGTGTAAATATAATTTTAAATTTTTTTTAAAAAAAAGTGTAATTTAACATTATTAGACAAAATCTAAATATAATTAACCCTAATTTTAAAATATAATGTGGCACACAGAATAGTGGGTAGTAATGCGCCAACCAGGTGACTTTTATGGTGCTGAGGTTTCATATTTACTCATTGAATGGTTTCAAAATTTCGAATAATTTCATTTGAGATTTTATGGGATTGAGCTAATTTTTGAAAAATAAAAATCATTCTACTTACTAAAAATCAAATTGGGGTTGAGGTTTTATGTTCACACCTTAAAACTTTTTGTTATCAAGAAAGAGACCCTTGATTTGATTTAAAAGTGTTTTGTCTATTTTAGTAGTAATAATATCAATTTTGTAATATATTGTAAGTTCCGTATGGTAAAAAAAAAAAAATAGCACTTAGTGTAACGTAACAAGAGTGTCTAAGCTCGAAAGGCGGAAAAAAAAAAAGTTGTTGATAGCTTCGGCTCTGATGATCACATTAGTTGTGGTAAACTTCAAAGAACATAGTTACTTATAAATGCAATCCTGCCACCAGCACAAGAAAGCGAATAAATAATTTTTTAATTAAAGTGGTCCATCGTTACTAGTTGAGCATACATGCATTGGCGGGCTAGAGTTGCTTGTGGAAGTTGGGAATTCTGAATAAAATCAAGGCATTCATGTAGAGGGTTACAAAGAAGCTATGCTAGTCGTGCCGAAATTGAAAAATAGACACACTGGATCATGCCGTATATCTATTATAAGGAGGATGAAGATTTCCACTGTACTTTATTTATTTATTTATTTTCTATCGAGCTATGGGAAATTTATTGTTTGCCTAGGAACACTTGTCTTATCGAGCTATGGGGAATTTATCGTTTGCCTAGGAACACAATCTCTTTTGCATATAAGTTGTTGGAATCGTCAATTTATTGTGATTATATGGAAACTAAGCAATGGTCGAACATGTTTGCCCTAATCGCATAATTCCTAGAGGTGATCAGTGCTCTGAATAGATTAAGGGTGGCAAATAAATTGAGCTGGCTCGTGAGCTTCGTAAGCCGACTCAATTCGAAGTTCAACTCGAGTTCGACCTCAAAATATTTTGTTGGCTCACTAGTTTTTTTTCATTTTTAGTTTTATTTTTATTTTTATATATTTTTATATTTTTAAAATTTTATATATTTAATTCTATATATATTCAGCTTGATATCAACTTTATATTCAAAATTAACCATATATTATAATTATTAATCAGTATCATATATTTTAATTTTATATAGTAATTAACTACTGTACTTTTATTTATACATTTAATCTCTACACAAAAACAAGCTTAATCAACAATGTAGTAAGTTTTAATATATTTTTTTTTGTGAATAATTATTTATGATGCATATAAATTTTATGTTAAATTTCAATATCTATTTGGAATCTCTTATACTTTTTTAAATTAATAAATCCTAACAATTAACTTATAATTTTTTATATCTATTTGTGAGTATATATCATACCAAGATACAGAATGCAATTTACTTTATTACTTGTAAACTTATGTCAAAATTTGATGATTCTCATGAATTAATGCAAAGATAATAACAACAATAATAACAATGATGGTTGAACAACTTTAATTATTTGTATTGTTATTTTATTATATATATAATGAGATCCATCACTATTTTTGTACTTTAGTTTAAAAAAATCATCTTTTAATTTATTTATTTTTGTATATAATGAGACCAACCACTTTTAGAAAATAACTTATGTTTATTTATTTTATTAATATTAATAACTACCCAAAATTATGTGCACGTATTTTATTAATTTGATGTATATATATTTCATATACTTTTACTATTATAGTACTATTAAACTAATTAGTAGTTTATTAAATTTGTTGAAAATTCGAGCTTTTGCTCGAGCTTCAAAGCTCGATGGAAACTGAGTTGATGAGCTTGAGTTTGAGCTCATTATACATGGTTCATGCTCGCTCGATGGAAACTGAGTGGACGAGCTTGAGGTCGAGCTCCAGCTCGAACCATAAGAGCTCATCGAGCGCTTGCTCATTATAATATATGGTTGGAGCTCTAACCATAAGAGCTCGTCCAGCTCAGCTCGAGCTCACAAAAAATGATCGAGCTAGGTTCGAGCTTGACTCGTTTGCATCCCTAGATCCGACACTTAAAATGCAGTACAATAATCTCTAAGTTGGAATACCTTAAATCGTGTTGTAGATGACTTTAAATTGCTACCTCGAAATATCGAGAACTCAACTGACGACATTGGCCATCAACCATGTTGTTGTTGTGGAAAGAAAATTGAAGGCAGAGCTGCAGGGACGAACATGGTAATAGAAGAATATGAAAAAGGCTTAAGAATAAATGACGAAAAGGACATAATCTACACTATTTTTGTCCTCAAAACATAGGATTTTGGGATACTTTACACGTTTTTCTACTTTGTAAGATGAGATAGATAATTTCATAATTTCAATCATGCTTTTATCATAATTAATAACGGACCAACCACATTACTACCGAATTTGGACTAAATGAAGTAAACAAAAAATAGACCTTGATTAATAGGGATATCAAGCTCAATCCTTTTAAGTAAAGGAGACCTACATGAACTAAAGAGAGTGAGAGTGAAGACAAAAGTTTTATAGAAATGGCAACAGGGTCAGACCTAAGACCCGCTCTACTTTATTTTTGTACGACCAAAAATCCAGCCTGACATGCTTTGGATCCAATGGGTCTAACCTGCAAAAGTCGACTAAATTCATTATTTTCTTTATTAATTCAATATATATACTTTTTTAAAAAATTAAAATTATTATTAATAAATACATAATAAGTTGTTATTATGTTAAAATATAATTTATTTTATAAATTATGTAATTAAAGATAAAAAGCTTAAGTATATATTTATAAAAATTATTTGGTAGACTCCAAAGGACATAGGTACTTATAAATGCAGCCCTGACACCGGGGCAAAGAATCAAAAAAATAATTTTCTAACTGAAAGTGGTCCATCGTTACCAGTTGAGCATACATGCACTGACAGACTAGAGTTGCTCATGGAAGCTGGGAATTCGAAATAAAATCAAGGCATTCATGTAGAGGCTTATAAAGAAAGTTATGCTAGTTGCGCCAAAATTGCGTAAGAGACACATTGGATCATGTCATATCTATCATAAGGATGATAAAGATTTCCGTCGTACTTTAATTTTTTTGTCTTATCGAGCTATAGAAGATTTATTATTTATCTAGGAACACAATCTCTTTTGTCCATGAGTTATTGGACTCTTTGATTTATAGTTTTTCTACCTATTTGGACACATTAGCTTTTTTTTCTTATTTTGCATTATTTGCTTCCCTTTACGGATATGGAAACAAAGCAATGGTTGAGCACGTTTGCCCTTATCACATAATTTCTCGAGATTCAAAACTTGAGCGGCAATTCAATAATCCCAGGGTTGGAATGAGCGTTGAGGCGCTCCGTCATACCTTAAACAATGTTACAGATAATTTTATTATTCGCTTGAAATATCAAGAAATCAACTGACGACATCGGCCATCAATCATGTTGTTGATGTGGAGAAGAAAATCGAAGGCAAAGCTGCAATGGCCAATATCATAATAGAGGAGTATGGAAAAAGCTTAGAATAACCTAATTGGCATTATTTTTATCCTCAAACCATTAGGTTTAAGGATACTACTCACTAACTGAAGAGAGTGAGCAAACACGAAGATCTTATATAGGAATGGCAACGGTGCGGATTTTGTCAAACTTGAGGCCCACTCCACTTCAATTATGTAAGACCCAAAATTCAACCCGACTTGATTTTGGATCCACCTGACCCGATGGGTCTAACTTGCAAAAGTCGATTAAATTTGTTTATCTTCATTAATTCAATATAATTTTCTAAAAAAAATTACATGAAAATACCTTGTAAGTTATTATTATATTAAAGATATATGTAATTAAAGATAAAAATATTAAACAAATTAATATATTTATAAAAATTATTTTGGACGGATCTAGAACTCATAATCGGAGACCCAAATTTGAACCCAAACCGATATATTGGATCTAAATCCCTCGAGTTTGGATTGAATCTCTACTCTATCCGTCCTATTTATCATCCCTAGTTTTATAAGCTAGGAATTTGTTGTCGGTACTTGCAATAATAATGTGATTGCTGCACGGACTTAAACTTATTCTATATAATTAAACTTAATATTATTTTAAATTGATAAATATTTTTGTTTGAATTAAATCATATGAAAATATGGTTGAGAAAACATATTTTTCTCTTCATAACATGAGAAAATAATAAGTTAATACTTTTTTCTTTTTTTTTTTTTGGCTTAATAACATGAATTAATCCACTTCACATATTCATAATTAAACTTCGTGGATCAACTTTAGTTATTTTTAAATGGACTAAATTATCCTAATTTTTTGGTAGGGAGAATAAGTTTGGAATTTTATTAGGTAGAATAATCGGAAAAGAAGTAAATTTAGATGTATATGAAATTCATACGAAATTTAATTTTATTTTCGTTTAAAATTGAGCGAAAACGTAAAAGTATAAGGGTTAAAACTTAAAAATATATATTTTTATTTTTATTTACTCCATTATCCATATATATATTTTTCTCTGATTCTTTTCCTTTTTTCGCGGATAATACTGGTATATAATTTTTTAATAAAGATAACTAAATCTCTAAAAAAAAACTACTATGTCATCAATCATTGGTAGTCATTTCTATTTTATTTAAACTAAATAATTTAGAATAAATACACAACACTTATTTTGACGAATACTTTTATTAATAAATTTTTTTATTCTTGTTTTACTAATAAAAAATTTTAAATTTTTATATACTAAAATTATTTTAGTACAATATTAACTTCTCTATTTTCTTATATAAAATAAAGAGAAATGATTAATTAGTAAAATTATAAAAATATTTTCTTCTCAATCTAGTTCTCTCTTACCAAATGGTAAAAAGTATTTGAAATTCACTCTCTTTCTAATCATACCAAACAATTTGAAAAAGAATTATTATTCTTTTCCTCCCAATTATCTTTTTACTTTCCCTCCCCCTTTCACGTTTTCTTTCCTCTCACTCGAACCAAACAAACTCCAAGGACTCATTTACTTCGGTGATAGAATCAGGTTAGTATAGATTAACGATGGATAAAACGTGGGACGAAATAAAATTATCACACTATATGCATACCTTGTTTACTTATATCGATAAAACTAATTTTACGGTTTCTTGTAGTATATATTCAGGATAAAATACGTAACAGTTTATCAATTTTCAAAATTACCTTCCCATTAAAATCCATGACCAACGAATTTCTTAAAGAAGATGAGGGTGGACTTGTTTGTATAAGTGATGGCTATTTGTAATTCGAGTTTTGAGCCTACGCACATAGGCCTCCTGAAATAATATATCCCACCAAGTTGGACGGATTAATATTATATATTTGTCAAGATCTGCAACGGACTTATAAAATTAATAATGGGTTACGACATTTATAAGTAATCGAGTAATAAGACCGACTATCTTAAAATATTCGGTCCAATCATTTAAAGCAAACATAGTCTAATTGATCACATAAGAGTATGCCATATAAATTTTAAGGATTTCAATAGGAACTTTTGGGTTACATTAGAGTTCAAGCATGGAGTTCTCCACTTGATTTCTATTACAACAACAAAGATGTTGCCAAATATGCAATGTTTGTAGAAATGGAAAATCCAAAAAAAGTGGCATCTTTTGGAGTAAAAACATAAATTTACAATTATGTTTTTCATTGTAAACAAAAGAATATAAATGTGGGTCCAACCATCAGTTGGGAAAGTTATTGAAACGTCTATCATGAAATGAAGAAATGACCTTACACTCTAAGGATCTGTGATTTTTTGTTGGGGGTGGAATGGGTCGACCCGATCCTATCCAACCCAATAACATAATTTGATACCTTAGTCGTTTGATGAACCCTAGATGACATAAAATTGTTCGCGTTATATTTATGTAACTAGTTCGAGTGGATGAAACCTATAAATATCCTGATTTCATCTCCAGATACCAGTGTGTTATGTTGTTTGCACATTCAATGTACTAATTTAATCCTCAGATTGACTTTGACTGAATTAAAGTATGTGTGAACGACTAGTATGCTTTTAGAATTAATTAAAACGAGTTTCTCTGAAGTTTGGTATAATTATCAATGTCTCCTTGTTATTTGGGAGATTACGAATACCTTTGACTTTAATGACCATCTAATAACTATCCAATATGTTAGTCCCCATCAGGTCCTATCTATTTTTATGATAAATTGGTCAAAATGTCCTTGTGGACTATGATTTTTATAATTTTACTTATTTTTAAAAATTTTCTAAAAAAAATTATGGATCAAGTGGATAATTTTTTTTACATTTTCTTAAACTTTTTTGTCCACCTCTTCCAATCTTTAATTTTTTCAAACAAATTAGAAAAAATTACAATAAGCGTAAAGTTGACAAATCTAAACCCCTATTCAAGGATTACATATTTACATAATTTCTTCAAATATCATAAGGGTATTTGTAATTTTTTAAATAATGAAAGGATATTTATAATTATATCAAATTTCAGATGAATTTGTTGTTATTTACCAATACTTTAAAGTATTTCCTATGTAATTACATAAATATTTTAAAAAAATTATAACACAGCCATATGCTTCTATTCAACTTTTTTTATTTTACCAAATGATTAGGAAAAATAAAAAATCACCAAGAGATCGTAAGCCCCGTTTGGTTAATCCAACATAGCTGGACCAAGTGAATAACTGTGGTCATCGGCCAAGATTGGCTCCGGTCGCGGTGGGTAAAGGCTCCGCACACGTCTCAGCCTCCCCAGCCTGCCTGGAGGTCGCTCGTTTCCGAGCCTGCATCTCTGCAGCTTGCGGCCCGGGGACTTTCCTGGGCTAGTTTCAAGTTGCCCAATCACTTCGTCTCCTGGTTGAGTTGTTACACATTGGTAGTGCTATCGTATATAAAAAGTTTATGACTAATTCATCAAGCGATGTGGGATAGGAATTTTATTTACCATGAGCAACAATTCCTTTTTAGTTGTACCGAAATTTATTTAATTGTACTAGCGATCATTGTTCACGTGATGCATTTGTAATTTAAATTTTTGTTATATTTATTTAATTAGGTAAAATAGATCAATATAAAGAAAACAATAATTAAGTAAAATAAAAAGATATAACATGAATTGATTGATAAAATAAATTAAATTTAGTGCATATGAATAAAAAAAAAATTATCGGTATAACTAATTAATTAAAGAGAATTATTATGAAATAAGTATGGATATGGACTTGTAAGTAGTTATTTTAAGGTTTTGAACCTTAATAAATGGTATAGATATAAGATTCAACACGGCTTGTTTTATATATATACATATATATGTATTACATTTAGCCTCTTACAAGTATAAAAATAAATTACAATGTAGCTTTATCGATAAATTATAGCAATGTTGAATAAGGAATAAAATTAAAAATTTATATAAAAAATTTTTTATAGGTATTTTATAATTCAAATTCTAACGAATGTAATTTCAAAAACTTTTGGGGCAAAACATGATTTTATAATTTTAAAAGGGATCTAAATGTAATTAACACCGGCAGTGGAAAAACACACAAGTCACAACCTTTTCATCGTAAAAAGCATCAACCTTACCAATCGAACAAAATCTGTTTTAACTTCTTGAAATTATGAGAGAATGGTTCTGAACGCGCAAAACAACACATGCAAGTTAAAGCAGAAATACATGTGAAAAATGGAGGAGGTATGCTTGTCAACGAGCGGGTATCGCCCTACCCGGAATATACTATCAACCATGTCGAAAGTACTAGGTTTATCGACCTCAAAGCCAGACGTTCTAGTCTTCAGCTCCACCTATACCAATACATTCTTACCACTACTCAGAATCCCTCACTTTCATGGAATTCTGACAACTATAAAAGGTTTAAAGACCTGCCTGTGTAGCGCAACAGGGTATATGTAAATCCTAGCAGAATCGTCGACAATTTTACCAGGTTATTGTCAGAAAACAATTTTAACCAAAATCCAACTGATTATTACACCCCGGCGCGAATATACTTAAGTGCACATGAGATCGCCCAATCACCCAAACGAGCTTCTTGATCACCTCAAAGAACATAGGATTCTGAAACGACCTCCTCAGTAGAGCAGCTCCTCGAAAACGGGATCTACGCTTTGTCCCCATTTGCCATAGTACAACTCCAGGAGCTTTTCAGCTGGCGTTACACCTAAGACAAGGAATATTCACAAAAACACATCAAATAAATGCGGTAACACAAAGGCGTAAATAAAATGTACCAAGAAAACAATTTTTAGTTGTTGGGGGGAATAAGGGGTGAGCGATTTAACGAATCTGAGGAAAACATTCCCCACAACTAATCGATGTTGATATTGCTTACCGGTATTAACGACCTCTGTTACTTCATTTAGAAATCCAGTCTCCTTGAAGCCTCTTCTTTCTAAGCCATCCTGTAAAGGAAATTACACGTCGATAAGCGGATAGGAATAGATGACAAAACACTTCGACAACTTAGATTGTCGATATCATAATTGATGCTCAGAGTTACATTATTTAACTCAAGCAAAAAGGGAAAACAAATGAAATAGTTATTAAGAAACCTTTGCCAACTTGAGAACTTCTTGTGCAACATGCTTCAGCAGTCCATCACGAAACGGTGTCTTCAGGCCACTCTTCGGTACCTACTACACAGTTCTGGATTAGGACAACTTTTTGGTTGGGTGAAGTCACTTGTATTAACCCGAAAAAGGACATTAACATATGTAAAACTCCGAGAAACATCAAGTGAAAGAAAGGGATTATTACACTAAAACCTCCTTAACTATGAAATCACCTGTACTGTTTGAATCATTGCACTGACAAGAGGCGTTTTTGTTACACAAACGCCCCTTGTTAGTGATATTTTCATTACACGGACACCTCCTCAGTGTAATGGCAACATTATTTAGATAGGACGTTAGTGTAATTATTCAAACATCAGGAGTTGAACTATGCAATTTGACCATAATTGAGGTCTTACCGTATTGAAGACTTCTATGCCTCGTCTATAAGAAATGCAAGTCAGGACAAAGATAATGTCAAACAAAACAGCAATGTCCAATTAGCAACTGGACACGGATGCTACTGATCTTGAAAGTTCGTTTCAGATCTTGATAAAAATCAAAGGCTATATTTCGAAAACAACCAGTTAATTTGTCTTACCTTATTCCTTAGCATTTGTCTTTCTTCTGGAGTCCAATCTGCTACCATATCTAGAACACTTTGTAGAGAGACCTCGTCATACAAGAGACCAACCTGAAACACCCATATATCAACAAAATATCATGATACAGACACAAATTAAAGCACAAACAAGCAGATTGCCGAATGAGGATTTTCTATCAAAATTAAAATGCATTTTGCAGGTTCAACGTAAAACACTCCACCTTCAATTTTAAGGAGATTAAGGATTCTCAAATATGGGACATTTTTAAATTTTCAAGATTCTTCAACGAATCCATGTGCATCTCGATTCTTTGCATGCAAATGAAAAAGATATACCCAGAATGCAGGCAGAGCACATAGCCTCCTCCAAGGTCCTCCATCTGCACCTCTCATCTCCAAGTATCTTTTAAGCCTTACCTGGAAAAAGATATTACCCGAACTCATCAAAACCATCAAGATGGCTTGGGTATTCATTTTCATCCAGTCAGTCTAAACTTACCTCTGGAAATATTGTTGTCAAATGATTCTCCCAGTCATTGAGAGTTGGATATTCACCAGGAAGGCAAGGAAGTTTTCCAGCCATGAAATCCTGCAGCAGATTAAAATGTTAATTAAGCAGAACTACGTATGAGTAATTTATAAGAAAGAGTCAGGGACAGATAAAAACCCGGAAAGACATCCCAGTACAATCGATATACTTTTTCTTCCGATATACAAAGTACATTGGAACATCGAGGGCATAATCTACATACTGTTCAAACCTGTGCCGACAAGAAAAGTAATGTGAAGTAGTCGGTTGAATATTTAAAACTAAATCATAAATGAAGATCCTAAGAGTTTTACAGATAGAAACACGCTGCTTTAAATAAGTTCAGCAAAACTAATTATGTGTGATCAACATGGGATGATAACGAGTGCTTCTACATAATCAAGAACCAGAAGTTCTTATTAATTTAGCTTAGAAATGTTGTAGATCTCTTTCAGTTCATAATTTAACCATAAAACACGTTACAGCCTTGAGATTACCATATTACGAAGATCAATAGAAATTAATTCCAACATCCCCACCCCAAGAGAATCTGCCAGCATTTCCACACTATCGACCATAAATACCACCAACAAATAGTAGAGCCAGCAAGACCAACCATTTCACCATGAATAGGTAAGGAGAGCTAACTTTGCAACCATCAAAAAGTTCAAGAGGAAGAAGAATAGAAAATAAAAGGAGCCAATCTCAACATCATTATGTCATATTTCTGACTGAGTACAAGAAGACAACATTGTAGAATTCCCAACACTGCAACCAGTTCCTGAAATTCACCCTCCACAAACAAACCAAAGACATAGTAGCTGTACACATTCTAACAGGATTACCACCAAGAATTTGATGGTCAAATGAGCAATAATGATATAAAACAGTACAGGAAATTAAAAGGAATGGCAGACTGGAAGATAATGCATTGGCAAGAACATGCTTAATCGTTTATCAACTTGATGAGTCATTTGTTTCAAGGTGAAGTTTCATCAAGACATGGTTGTGGCAAATAGAGTCTACGATCCACTGATATTCTAGTCAGTTGGTGGAAGCAACTCCACAGTTGTGCTTATTGAAAGAGCAGAGTGGTTGATGTCGGCAAACATGACTCCTAAAATGGATCTAGGTCAGTTTGATGGTATAGTATCAAGATTAGGTTTGGACCGAAGGATTATTCTAGTTTAGAATCTGACTTAATGGTGGTGGTGATGGTACTTTAAAGTCTCTTGATCATGGATGGTGACAGATCACAGATGTACAGATTCTTAGTGGTGATTTAAGCCAACAACTGGTGATGACATGAGGAACTTACACATGTAGTCTGTGGAACTCGTTTCAGTAAGGGGGCTAGCCCATAATAGAAAGAACATTAATCTTTGTAAGGTGATAGAGCAAATCTGGTAATAATAGATTTTACGTTCCTAGTTAAGGAGTGTTTTTATGAGGGAACTTACCCAAATGAATCATCAAAAACAAATGGCAGCATCCCAGTGCGATTATTATCAGTATCGGTCCAAATTTGGCTGTAAAGGATGAAAAATAGTTGTTGAACATAAATTCTCAGAACCTCTGTCAAAGAAACAGAGGTTCAGACTGTCATACAAAAAAAGGAAAAATTAGAAAACTGAAGGGCCTAAAGAATGGAAGGATATATAACTACCTTCTCATGCTAAGATAACCATTTGGTTTTCCTTCAGTGAATGGTGAATTTGCAAACAGCGCTGTAGCTATCTGTTTCACTAACATGTTAGATTCCACATAAACAAATGAAGCCAGCATAACCACAACCAACTTACAGGTTGTAGAGCAAGACCAGCACGGAACTTCCTTATCATATCAGATTCGGAATGAAAATCCAGATTCACCTGTAAACACAAAGGCCAATGTTTATTGAAAACTATAAATATATAGCATAGCCCCTTATAGATGGAAGTTTGAGAGCTTCAAATATAGTGTATCATGACCAAAACTAATACTGATATGGCTGAGCAAGTCACAAAGAATAAAAAGTTCAAAATGCCTTCTCACCTGTACAGTGCATGTTCGGAACATCATATCAAGTCCAAGTGTCCCAACTTTCGGCATGTAATTTCTCATAATCTCATATCTTCCCTGAGCCAAATTAATTTGTCAGTATGTATAGCAGCTCATCAGATCTTATAAAGCTTCTGGACTTTGTGGTATCAAATGGGAATGGATCAAAACATGCAACAAAATAACTCAAGGGAACATATTATGCATCATTGTCGAATGATGATGATAAACAGTCTAAAGGCAAGTTGAACTAATGAACGAACAGCTCCTTATCAATGGGGCAAAACTAAGATATCAACGTATGGTCGAATTGTCAAACCAGCAATCAGTAATTACACGAAAACATAACATTCATGTTTGGTTAGGTGTGCATTAGGCATATTGGGGGTCTCAACATCTCCAATCCTACAACTCAATTTTACAATTTATTTCTTCATTAAACTATCTGTTTTTAACATTTTCGGTTTTCCTAATTAATGCTATGTCATTCTCTGTTCACAGAGTAAACAATGCCGTTAAAAAGTCTTCCGATATATTAAACTCACATAATATAACCAACATATGGCAATACGGTTTGTCGTTCCCTGAGTGTATGCACATGCTGTAGCCCAAGAAGTTCTCAAAGAAGTTAATTAATAAATAATTACTCCATCTATCCCTAAAAGACACATTTTAAGGATGTTCAGGTATTTTTTGTTTTTTTTGTTTCTCCCAAAACACATGATTTTTCGTAGACATACTCCAATTGATCATCAACCATGCCCCTCTTTAAATCTAATTAATTAACTTTAGATATGGCAAGTAACAATTATGGTTCTATGATCAAACAGGCATTTCATCTTAATATTATAAGTTATAGTACAACATCATCTTAACATTCTTGGCATTAAGAATTTTGATCCCATTCAATTCAATTTTTGTACCTTTTAAGCAAATCATAATTCCAGGATTTATGAGTATTTCACACGTCAACCAAACTTTTTAAGAGGTGAGTGGGGCCAATTGACCCCCGCTTATAGATCATAGCTCCCCCATAGGAATATAAACATGGAGATGCTAAAGCTCCCATCTATTACACATGGCACAGCCTAAAGAGGATAGAAAACTTCCAGCTCCATTTAAAACAAAATTTTAGAAGTTAACTGTCCATTAAGATGCATAGGTACAGTCTTATCCTGGAAGCATGACAAATAGCTGTCTCCATAAAACATTAAATAGGAACATGAATTTGGTAGCGAAACTACCTTGGGCATCACTGGTATATCTTCACGTTTCCATTTTGGTTGGAAGCCAATTCCTAAAAATCCTATCCCCATCTCCTCCGCGACAGCCTTGACCTGAGTATCTCATGAAAAAACCTGTTATGCTGTGCTGGAATCTGATTTGTCTGGTTAAAATGAGGAGTCTTCAATGGAAGTACAACAGAAAGGAGCATATGTAAGAAAGGAGGGAGAGAGAGAGAGAGAGAGAAAGAGTATACACGTGCCAGCACTTTAACAGAACTCAAAGAACCACGTTTAATAGAATTACTAGAAATGCGCAGAACAAGGTAGGAGTGGTGAAAGGAACAAAGTAGCCACACCAGAATAGAAAGTCTTAAAGATGTAAAAGAGGCAGATTGACAGACCTTGCGCTTTGATTGAATGTTTTTTAAACATGATGCCTGTCAAAATTTTAAGAAAGAGAGATGGCCAAAGAGCTGCCATCTATTTCATTGATTTATGCATGACTTCAGGATATGGACAGCGTAGCATTTTCCATGTTTATAAACCAGAAACATTCAAGAATGGGAACAGCAAGTCTTCATGAAAGGAAAGAAAAACACCAGAACATCAGATATCATTATAAAGATTATACTAACCTGGTAAAGATGTGAATTGACTTCAGCACAAGTTTGATGCAAAGTTTCAAGTGGTGCACCGCTAAGCTCAAACTGGCCACCAGGCTCCAACGATATGCTTTGTTTTCCCTGCCAAAAGATAAATTAAATTTTTTTATAGAAATTACACAGAAACAACATAGCAACCGAATTCAACATGCGCTTTAACATCATGAATTTGATAAATGGAGATGTTATTGATATTTGGTTAACGTAACATGGATCAAATGCCTAATAACAGGTTTTTGAGATGAGCGCAGTTAAAGGATACAACTACTGTGGACTGTCTAGTGTAAGACGAAAACTCATAGCTGCACAACAAAAGGTTGACCACATTGCAGTAAAAGAAGGCATTACCTGTTTGAGTCCAATGATGTTGTCACCTTCCATTATTTTATCCCAATCAAATCTCTCAGAAATACCATTAAGCAGCTCCGCGATCTGTGCATAATTCATGGGTCGTAGTGTTGCAATTTCAAACCCAAATTTTTCATGTTCAGTCCCTATCCTGTATGCCAAGGATATTTCAGAGAATTAGGTGCCACAAACTGTCAATGTATGAACCATGCAACAACTGACTTTAAAATATGACTGGTTCCAGATAAACGACAAAAATTCAAATTGCTGATTGATATTCCTGTGCAATAAACCCCCCGCCTTCATACACTTGAAAGGGCCTAAAGTCTGATTAATAATTGAGGACTATAAGAAAGTGCCTAGGTTTTCAGGGCAAGTGGAAGACATATATTGATTGACACATAAGGAATAAAATATCAACATTTCAGCGCCACTGAACATCGAGGCTGGCTTACAACTTTAAACCTTGTCGTCTGTCCAAAAAGAGAATGGGAAGATGGGGAAATAGATATCATTCTTCCACATTGCCTAGCAAAAAGAGAATGGGAAGATGGGGAAATAGATATCATTCTTCCACATTGCCTAGCAGTTTCATGAATTAATCTGCTGCATGCAATTCAGTTTCATAAATTTTGGCAATGGGCTCATCAAACGGTTTGTTTCACCACGAGGTAACAAAGTTTTTGTGAAAAATTCTAGTACCAGCTTTAAAGCACATATCAACAACTGAGAATCTTCACAAGAAAGGACGCGACCAAAATCTAACTACCAATAAGAGATAGAAGTTGAACCTCCAGTTAGCCTTAGGCTTGCAACCAGAAGCAAGGTAACCCACAAGATCTTCTTTTGTGAGCGGCTCCGTTGCAATAACAGCATCTTCTGTAGGAGGACTTGCAGCAACAGTTAACCAATGCCCTCGCTTCCGTTGTACTTCAGTGTCATCCATACTCCAGCTTTGAGCTGCCTTTAAGAAACTCTGAGAGGCGGGACGGAAACCAAAGCAAATTTCCTTACTTTTTGCTGTCCCCATGGTGCTGGAAATGTTATTAACCCCATTGTATCTAGCTTTTGGCTGTATTGTTTCAGTACAAACGCAGTGCAATGAACTCGGGTGGGACATCAACGCCATACCTTCAACCTGAAAATTCAAGCATAGAAATATTTAAGATATCATCGCGAATCTAAATTGGTTTCTACTTCACCTTTGTGAACTAGAAGGTCCACTGAATATAATTGGTCCAAATTAGAGTTCCAAAATGGAAAGAGGTTGTTCGCTTTCTGACGCAACTAAAAACGTAACGACAAGGTCGCAAATGCCACATTTAATGATCTAAACTCCTTAATTGAAGTTTCAACAGAAAATCAGCATATAACAACACAGAATCTACACATACCAAAACGATTTCGAATTTCTCATCATTGGTTCTCCTGAGCGACAAATCAATAAAGGATTCTTCTTAAGAATGACTAGTACACATTCAGTCAATCAAAGGTCACAATTACTTTCAGAAGTTATAGGGCGCGCAGAATTATCAATAACTCAAAATACATAGATCATACAAACCTTACTCAACTCACTTCAATGCAATCCCCAAAAAAGACAAGAAACGCAGACACTAAAACTACAAATCACTGCACCTTTCACGTCGTTCAAAAGCAATAGACTTTATCTTTTTTTTCACTGATTCCCCTTCACCTCAATAAACTAGCAGTATTTCCAGTGACCAATCCCAAAACACAAGATAAAATTTTTCATCACTTTAGTTCCCAGAATCATGTCATCCTTCACAAAATGCACTAAACCAAGCAAATTAAGCAAGAATCAAGAAACTCAAAACACCAAAATCAAAATAAATGTATTAAACTCAAGATCAACCATGGGACTCACGGAAAAATCGAATCTTGAAATTCCAAAAAGCAAACAAAAACCTACAGAGCAAGAAAATACCAGTAGCGCCTTTCAAAAATTTCCACTTTTGATTCTGGGAATATGTTAGTTAGAGCGGAAAGAGTGTCTTTGCTCCTCAGTGTCCTTATGATGCGCTGGTCTTGTGTATTCTACATTTAAGAATTTGATACACACACATATATAGAAGAAGTTGGTGGGTAGGGTGGGTAGGGGGGGGAGGGTGGGAATGGTTGTCTAAATTGAAGATCATCAACTCTAAAGTCTAAAGTGTTAAATTGGTTGAGTGAATTCCACAAGCCAAGAAATAAAAATGTTCACTACAAGTTATTGGATTTTCATTCAAATACCCCAAATTTGATTTTATTGGATTTTCACAATTTTATATTTATTTTACAAAACTTAATTTCAAAAAGATAATCTCAATATTTTAAATATTATAAAAAAGAAACCATACATAAAAATTAATTAAAATATCAAATTAAATAATTACTTTAAAACCATAGTTGAAATTGTGTTTTTTTTTTAAGATAATTGTTGTTATCTTCATTTTTCTAAATAAGCATGTTTTTCACATTTTCATCTACACAAATACTAAGGTAATCCATCGCCGCATTAAAATATAGTTTGCGAAAAACGATCATCCAAATTTAAAAATATACTTATCGACTAAACTTCTCAAAATTATATCAAAAATAGGAAAAAAATTGATTATCTTAGTGGGATAGCTGAGGTGCCGGATGACATAATCTCAGATCAAATTATTTATGCCACGATATCAAAACTTTAATATATAATAAAATAAGCGTCCACATGATACTGGAATATTCTACTGTAAAAAGAAAATTTAAAGAATATTTTATTATATAGATTAAGCCAAATTTGAGATTATCATATTTGGGACAAAAGGAATCATGTTAAAATTTTCAATTTAATTGATAATTAAGAGGTTTGATAGGTAATTATAGTCTAAAGATGCTAAGCCATGATTACTTGGGCACAATGATGATAAATTGAACAATGTTGTATTTTTATTTTTTTTTATTTTTAATTGATTGCCCTTTTCTTTTTTTTCACTTTTTCCATTATTTTTTTTTCAAAATTTATGGATATAATAAATGCACTTGTTATCTTTACATTTAATATACACTTGAAAATGGCAATTGGAATCTTACTTTATGAAAAAAGAATTGGAGAATTAAATACTTTTACCCCCTTTTGGTACAAAAATATGAAAAGTCATGTTGGCAATTTATATCTTGTTAGGAATTATATCTGTGTATGTGCTGGTCTTGATCTCTATAGTAAATTCACGAAGATATTACTTCAAGAAAAAAAAATTAACTGTCGTGAAACGTCGTTTCTGTATGCATGTAATAAATAATCTTTAATGATTTAAAATATGTCAGTAGTAAGAATAGAATATATAAACCAACACATCACGTTGGCAAAAACAAAAAAGAGACAAAGGAAAAACTAACTTAGAGGTATATAGACACAACAAAAAATTGATATCGTGGTGTCACGAACCACCGTTTATGAGTGAAAAATGTAGTTCTTTTTTATATTACACAGAGTAACGCCATAGCAGTTATTAAACTTAGAGTAAAATATAACTTTTAAAGTACATCACCCTCATCGATTACCCTCTTAAACTAAAGAAACCTTCACATTCCCATATATTTCAGATAATTCTTTAAATCATATGAAAATGGACAAAAACACTATTGACTATTAATAATAGGGAAAAATGCATGCCATCCCCATGTGATATACGAAATGTGCAAAATACCCCCCACTATCAAACTACCCCATTGTGTTTTTAAGAATAAAGTAATTTACCCTCTAGTCCTGAAAGTAATCTACACGCGCTTTAAGTGCTATTTTAATTGATATTTAAGAATAAAATATTATTTTATATTTAAATATAATATATAATATATTATATATAATATTTATAATGTCCTCTATAGTAAAATTTTATCAATCAATTTCATTTAGAAAAACTTATTTAGTTTTATTATTAATAAATTAATACGGAATTAGAGTATAAAATAATCATTTCAAATTTAATTGTGTAGATATCCTACTAATGAATAAAGTTGTTAAAACCGTGCACGTCTCTCTGTAATTTAAGGAACACGGTGATTGGGTGCGCAAGCTTAGCGGCCACCATCCTACTTTCCACAAGACTAAAAATTATATTTTTAGTCCTTTTGAGATTGGAGTTTTAACACTTGTGATCCGGGTCGAAATATGCGATCTCGTGATTCGAGATCCACTCGAAGCGCATATTCGTCCAAGACCAGATTTTGGGTTCCCTGAGAATGAAAACACGAACTGTGAGCTCGTCGGGCACGTCCCCGACAATGACCCTCCGACGCTCAAGTTAGTTTGGTCGAATGAAATTGGTTCGATCTAGAAGTTCGGTCTCAATTAATGCGTATCAGTTACCTCATTTATGGCATGTCGGGGTCTATTTATAATACACAGTTGTACGGTAAGTACTGGGCCACGTGGCCTTATCTCGTTGGTGTGCGTTCTGATCGAATGGTGGAGATTGTCCGGGTTTCCGGTCGGTGTACGCGATCCGGGTCGGGTCCCACGCGACCCGCCTGTTACAATATTCGCGGATCCTGATCGCGAAATGACTGTAATGCCCTTAATGAGGGGTGTTTTGGTCCTTTTGCAGATATGATATTTGAGTACTCATCATTACTCCCTCACTTTCTCAAAGTGCGTGCTCGCGCCTTTGAGGAAGTCGAATCGTCGCTGCGGACACGTGTCTCCATCTTATCGGTTTGATCTGTGGCGCGTATCCCGAGGGACTTTGCCTATAAATACTTCCCGCATTCAAAACGTTTCTCCTGCCCCACATACTGACTTTCGGCGACCATCTTTACAGCCTGAAGTTCGAATTCGACCTGCAGCTTCCAGAGCCATCCTGTTCTAAGGTACGATGTCTTCCAGCTCTAACTCGAACTCTAAGTCGCATCCTGGTTCTGGATCCGCTGCCATTCCTGAGTCTGGTTCTGAGTCCGTGTCTAGGTCTGAGTCCGGGTCTGCATCTAAGTCTGTGTCTGGGTCGGCTCATGGGTCCTTCTCTACCTCTCCGAAAAGGAACAAGCAGTTTCCTATTTCCAAGCTCCATGATAAACAAGCTGGACCATCGGTTCTTGCTAGATTCCAGGATAGACTCGCTAAAAACCCTTGGGAAGCTTTGGTTAGTAAGGTAACGACCTCGGTTCTTAGGATCAGAGAGAAGTACCACATCCCGTCTGATTATGACATCATCATCCCTGCCACCTTCGATCGTATGCACCGTCCTCCTGAGAGTTTTAGTGCTTTTTCCATCAAACACCTTGATGCCGGACTCCGGTTTCCCTTGGCCCCTCCTGTGGCTTCGATCTTGAATAAGTTGGGGTTATGTCCCATGCAACTCTCCCCTAATTCTATCACCCATATTATTCTTTTTGTGGTAATAATGCAATTTTTAGGTCTCGAACCCAGTTTTGACAACTTTTGGAGTTTGTACTCTTTCACCACCTCCAAGCGGTCTGGGAGTAGGGGTTTTTTCTACCTTTCTGCCAAGCCTGAATGTGGGTACCTGAGCGCCCTGAAGTCGAATGTAGGAGTCTGGTTAGATCGCTATATTTTTATTCGACCTCCTAGAGGTGTCTGGCCCTTCAAGAACGAGTGGACTAAGTATAAACCTCTTCCGAAAACTAGTGGGGGGGGTTAGAAGGTGACCAAATAAGGAGTCTAACGTCCTATAAGTACGACCCCAAGAAGCTTCTATCTGAGAAGGTTTTACAGCTTTCTGGGCTTTCTCCTGCGTCCCTCCACATTGAGGAGTCCTTAGGTGATTTTCTCTTCTCACGTTGTTCTCGCCGTCTTGATTTATTACGCTTACGTAAACGTTCATCTTTGCAGATAGTATCATCATGAGTTCGCGTAACGCCCTACGGATGCAAGCGGTTGCGAACAAAGTAGACAAGGCTAAGGCCAAGGGGAAACAGGTCGCTTCTACCTCAACTAAGGATCAAACTGCGAAAGGTCTTGTTCCCCCTAAGGATCTTCCTCCAGCACCCATTCCGTCACAAGCCCATGCGCTGCCAGTTCATACCGACCGCCAGCCCATCCTTGTCGACAGCGAAGGGACCCCCTCTCTGCCTCTTCTCGGATATAACTCCAGCGACCTGGAGTTGAACTTGGACGCCATCAGTGGAGACCTGGGGTTGGAGTTCGATAAACCGGAGAGGGCTGGCTGGGAGAAAACGAAAAAGAGGAAACGGTCTTCGTTGAAACACGGGCACGAGGAAGATTCGAAGGGGAAGGAGTCGGCGAGTCCTTCTGATCCCCCTAAATCTCCGTCTCCCCGGCCTAAGAGTCTGAGCAGGATGGCTCGGGAAGCTGCGGACAAGTGCAGCCAAGAAGACGAGCGGGAGAGATTTCTGAAGTTGGAGCAGCTCGCTTTGCACTGGGAGGAAGCCCGGGGGTTTACAGCGGGCTCTCAATCGCACCCCACGAAGCCCACGAGGTGGGACGGCTCCACGAGTTCGGTGCTTTTTGCTGAGGCTGAGGGAGAGCCTTTTGACGTGTACAACTCGCTGACATCACTTCGCGATCAGGGCTCTTTGGTAACGACCAATCCTGTTCGGGTCGAGCAATTCGGTGCCCACGCTATGCTACAGGTAAATTTCTATCCCGGCTGCCCTTATCTACCCGAACTCATATGTTAATGGTCTTGCAGGGTCTAACATTTCTCCGGAGCTTGTCGCTGAAATGCACCTCTTACCGCAAGAACTACATCAAATCTGACAAGAAGGTCCAAGAGCTTCAGGCCCGAGTGGTGGAACTGGACAATCAAGCCCTGAAGCACGCGGATGAACTGTTGTCCTATGCTGAGCAAATCAAACGGTTGTCGGGCGAGCTCGATGTTGCTAGGAAGGAGAGGGAGATCGCCATATCTGAAAGGGACGTTGCCTTGACCGAAGGCAGGAGAGAGGGGTTCGACGCTGGTCGCGAGGCCGGACTGGCAGAGGGTCATACGAGGGGTTTTGAAAAGGGCCAATCCGGTCGCATCCTTCTGGAAGAGCACCAGAAACTCCTAGCTAACTCCCGTATGGCTGCTGTCCGTGATTTCTTGAAGACGGACACTTTCACGACTGCCTTGGAGCTCAAAACTACTGACTCGTTTGCCAAAGGCTATAAGACCTGCGAGTACCAAATCGAGAAACTCGGAGGGTTTTCAGAGTCTTTTGATCGCAGCCGATTGGATATCACTCTCGATGGCGATCTCCAGCCTTATCCCCCGGACCCCGAATTGAAAGATGACGAGTTCATGGTCCTTCGTGCGGAGATGGAAGCTGAAGCCGATGCGGAGGGCAAAGATGATGAAGCTTAGACTCCTTTTGATAGGATTTTTGGTCTTTTTTGTATGGCCTCCTCTTTTTGTATGACCCCTTCTTCCCCTCGATACATACTAACTTGTACATTTTCTGGGGGAATCGATCCATGGGTCATATCGAAACTGTAAATGTTCCATTCGTTAATGAGATTACTCTTTCTATCTGATGTTTTTCATAACCAGTTTATGTCTTCGCATGCAACATTCTGCCTTCGCGTACTGGGAATTTGTCTTCCGAGATGGTATTTGGATACACCCTTTTCAGTTTTGTATCTTGGACGCGTCTTTTTCAGTTCGCGTTTGGTTTGGAATGCGTCTTTTTCAGTTCGCATTTTTGGACGCGTCTTTCTCAGTTCGCGTTTGGTTTCGAATGCGTCTTTTTCAGTTCGCATTTTTGGACGCGTCTTTCTCAGTTCGCGTTTGGTTTCGAATGCGTCTTTTTCAGTTCGCATTTTTGGACGCGTCTTTCTCAGTTCGCGTTTGGTTTCGAATGCGTCTTTTTCAGTTTGTATTTTTGGACGCGTCTTTCTCAGTTCGCGTTTGGTTTCGAATGCGTCTTTTTCAGTTCGCATTTTTTGGACGCGTCTTTCTCAGTTCGCGTTTGGTCTTGGCGGGTTGGCATGTTGCGATTTAGAAAAAAGATAAGCGACGAAATGAGTTTATAAACCAAATGAACATGAAAGGGCATAACAAAGCTGCGCATAGTTTTATAAATCGAGTTAACACGAGTTTACAGTGGGTACAAATGTTTACACAATGGCATTGTTCAATCTGGTAATTCTGGGCACAGCCCCCCTAACCTTTAATTAGACAATCTGGTTATCTGCTATTCGGCCCTTTACAGGCTCCTGGTTCGACCTCCTTGTTGATGGCCTTTCGCAGGCTCCTGGTTCGAACTCCTTGTTGAGGGCCTTTCGCAGGCTCCTGGTTCGATCTTCTTGTTGATGGCCTTTCGCAGGCTCCCGGCTCGAACTCCTTGTTGATGGCCTTTCGCAGGCTCCCGGTTCGAACTCCTTGTTGATGGCCTTTCGCAGGCTCCTGGTTCGAACTCCTTGTTGAGGGCCTTTCGCAGGCTCCTGGTTCGATCTTCTTGTTGATGGCCTTTCGCAGGCTCCCGGCTCGAACTCCTTGTTGATGGCCTTTCACAGGCTCCTGGTTCGAACTCCTTGTCTGCGATCTCTCGAGGCTACGCGTAGAATCTTTTCAAGTTCTGGATGTTCCACGGTCGTGGTAGACTCCGCCCCTGCATGTCTTGCAACTTATACGTCCCTTTCTTTTTGATTTCCACCACCTTGAACGGCCCTTCCCATGGGGGTTCTAGTTTACCTACATGTTTTGAAACTTCGACTTTTTTAAGCACGAGGTCCCCCACCTGGAGTTGTCTCGGTCGAACTCTTCGACCCTGGCTTCTCATCATTAATCCTTTGTGGTGCAGAATCCTTGCGTACGCCCCATCTCTCCTTTCTTCGATCATGGTGAGATCAAAGCTTCGTTCCTGTTGGTTAGCCTCGGGGTCATACATTGCTACTCTCTGAGATTCTTCCCCGATCTCTGCTGGAATGATAGCCTCCGTTCCATATACTAAGCAGAACGGCGTCTCTCCTGTTGCGGTGCGAGGTGTTGTCCTGTAAGCCCATAAGACCCCCGGTAGTTCCTCAGCCCATGATCCTTTACTGTCTAGCCGTGTTTTCAAATGATGGAGGATTGTTCGGTTGGTCACCTCCGTTTGACCATTGGCTTGCGGGTTCACAACTGCCGTGAAGTGCTGTGCGATCTTGAGCTCCTTGCACCATCCCGTGATCTTCTTCCCTTGAAATTGCGTCCCATTGTCAGAAATTAGTATGCGAGGCAGACCAAACCTGCAGATGATATTTTTCCAAACGAAGTTGATGACTTCATTCTCATATATTTTAGCGACCGCTTCCGCTTCGACCCATTTGGTGAAATACTCTACCGCCACGATGATGAATTTTTTCTGGGCTGGTGCAGGGGGAAAAGGTCCGACGATGTCGATCCCCCATTGGTCGAATGGGCAAGCTATTTTGATCGGCTCCACCGGGGTCGCGGGTTGGTGTATAAGGGATGCGTATTTTTGACAACTTTCACACTTCTTCACTAGCTCTTTGGCGTCCTTTGCCATCGTGGGCCAATAGAATCCCTGACGTATTATCTTCTGAGCCAACGACCTTGCTCCAGAGTGGTTACCACAGCTCCCTTCATGAATTTCTCGCATAACATATAGAGCTCTCTCCTCATCTAAACACTTCAGGAGAGGTCCATCCACCGTTCGCTTATAGAGCTGTCCTGACAACATAGTGAATCGGGTGGCTCTGAATTTGACTCTCTTAGCGGCAATGGGGTCAAGAGGCAGGGTGCCGTCTTTAAGATATTTGGCAATTTCGTCCTTCCATGATTCAGGTTCTACGACCGTCTGAACCTCCCTTCCGCCTGTGATACTTGGTCGTGCTCGAACCAGAGCCGTGATATTGCGATCTCCAATCCCATCCATGGCGGCCCCGAACTTGGATAAGGCGTCTGCCTTGTCATTTTCTGCTCTTGGGACCTGCAAAACCGAACATCTGTCAAATTTTTTCATCCACTGCTGAGCGATTTCCTTGTAAGCTGTCATGGTTTTCTCTCTCGTCTCATACGTCCCTTCGATCTGCAGAGCGATTAACTGAGAGTCCGTGAACACCTCCAAATCTTGGGCGCCCGCCTGGAAGGCGAGCTCTAGTCCCAGTACGAGCGCCTCGTACTCGGCTTCATTGTTGGTCACGGGGAAGGCCAGGCGAATGGCTGCTTCGATCTCGACTCCCTTCGGCCCCTGTATCCATACTCCGGCCCCTCCACTGTTGGCGTTCGAGGCTCCATCTACGTGTAGCATCCATTTGGAGGTTTGCTCCTCGACCATTCTGGGTAGATCGGGTTCACCTGCTAGCTCTGTCACAAAATCTGCTAGTACTTGCGCTTTTTGGGCCGTCCTAGGTCGATATTCTATGTCATGTTGCCCCAACTCTACCGTCCACTTGATCAATCGACCTGACGCTTCGGGTCGCGACATTATGTGCTTCAAGGGGTAGTTCGTTAGCACGATCACCTTATGCGATTGGAAGTATGGTCGTAGCTTTCGAGCGGTGACCACGAGCGCGAGTGCCAACTTCTCCATCTCCGTATATCTCAATTCGGCCCCTTGGAGCATTTTGCTTACGTAGTAGATGGGGTTCTGTTGACCTCCTTCTTCTCTTACCAACACCGAGCTGACTGCATGTTCCGATACGCCCAGGTAGAGGAACAGTTCTTCATGTTCCTTCGGGTTTGCTAATAAGGGAGGGGTCGTCAAGTACTTCTTCAGCTCTTGCAAAGCCTTCTCACACTCCTCGTTCCATTCGAAGTTCTTGGGTTTTCTCAGAATCCTGAAAAAAGGGAGACTTTTGTCAGCTGATCGCGAGATAAACCTTCCGAGGGAGGTGATTTTCCCTGTCAACTTCTGGACGTCTTTGATCGTGGCTGGAGAACGCAGATCCATGATGGCTCGAATTTTCTCCGGGTTAGCTTCGATTCCCCGTTCGCTAACCATATATCCTAAAAACTTACCTCCACCTACTTCAAACGTGCATTTGTCCGGGTTGAGTTTCATCCCGTATGATCTCATGATAGCGAACGCCTGGGCGAGATCGGTGAGGTGATCCTGCGACCTCTTGCTTTTTACGAGCATGTCATCCACGTACACCTCCATCGTTTTTCCGAGCAGGTCTCCGAACATCTTGTTAACCAGGCGCTGGTATGTGGCTCCTGCATTCTTTAAACCAAACGGCATCATATTGTAACAAAAGATTCCTTTTTCCGTGATGAACGAAGTCTTGTCCTTGTCCTCCTCCGCCATGTGGATCTGGTGATACCCCTGGTACGCATCCATCATCGAGAACATCTCGTAACCTGCGGTGGAATCCACCATGACATCGATCCGGGGCAACGGGTAGGGATCCTTGGGACACGCCTTGTTCAGATCCGTGAAGTCCACACACATTCGCCATTTCCCTGCGGATTTGGGGACAAGTACCACGTTAGATAGCCAATCGGTGTACTGAATCTCCTCTACATACCCGGCATTGAGCAGCTTGTCCACTTCTTTTCGGATGATTTCATTTTTGTCGCTCCCGAAGGACCTCTTCTTTTGTCGCACGGGTCGCATTGCTGGGTCTGTGTTTAACCTATGCACGATCACCCCAGGGTCGATTCCTGTGAAATCAGACGGACCCCACGCGAACACGTCCATGTTCTCTTTCAGGAATTCAATCATGGCCATTTCCCTCTCCTTCATGCTCGCTCCTATCCTGGTGGTTCTGTCCGGCTCATCAGGAGTGAGCTGGACGACTTTGTACTCCTCACTGGGCTTTAGGTGTTCCGGCTCGTAGGGCCGTGGTTCAGCGTCCTCCTTCACCTTTCTCTTCTTCGCCTCGGGTTCTCCCTTCAGTGATAAATTGTAGCATTTCCGCGCCTCTTTCCGGTCGCACGCTACCTCTCCTACCCCGCGATCCGTTGGGAACTTCACCTTCATATGGTAGGTGGAGATGACTGCCCTGATCGAGTTCAGTCCTGGCCTGCCCAATATCACATTGTACGCAAATGGGGTATCTACCACCAAAAATTTTATCATTGTGGTCCTCCGTCTGGGTTCGTCCCCTATGGATACTGGCAACTCGATCATTCCTAAGGACGTCACTTCACTTCCGCCAAAACCGACTAGCGGTGTTTTGACCGGCTCCAACCGAAGATTTTCCAGGCCCATTTTGTCAATCACACTTTTGAAGATGATATCTGCGGAACTCCCGCTGTCCACTAAGACCTTGTGAACTGTGAAATTAGCTATGTCGAGCCTGATGACGATTGGGTCGTTCATCTCCCCCGTCTCCTCGGGTTTATCAGAGCTGCTAAAGGAAATGGCCTCCTCTTCTTCCACTTTCAGCACGAACTCTTTCCCTCGGCTTGAGTTCGAAGTTCGAGCACATCTCTTCCTATCCCGGTTCGAGCTATTCGAGCTAGAACCCCCTGCAATCGTGTAAATTACTCCCTTAGTTGGCGCGTTGTTTGCGGTGGTTTGGGCGTGCACCGACTTCGATGGCCCCGGGTTCCTGTCTCTGCTTCTCGACCTGCTTCTCCTGGGCTCTTCCCTGCCCGCTCTGCAATTGTGGGGGACTCGGTCTCTAAAGTACCCCTGCCTCATTAACCTTTCGATTTCATCTTTCAATTGGAAACACTCTTCCGTGTTGTGTCCTCTCTCTCGGTGAAACCTGCAGTATTTGTTGGAGAATTTCTTGGAGGGTGTATATCTGGTGTGCCTCGGCCATTTGAGAACATCCGCATTCTCGACCATCATCAGCGCCTTTTCCCGCGACATTGGCAGTGGAGTGTAGTTGTGATATTTGGGAATGTATTTGGGCTCCCTTTGCTTTTCCTGCTTCTGCCTACTTCCCCCGACCTCTCTTGCCTCGTTCGGTTTCCTGTACATCTGCTCACGCTCCTTCCGCTCGTAGTCCTTCATTGCATTCATCTCCTCCTCATCTATATATTTCTGGGCTAGAGCCATGAGCTGCTCCGCATCTCCTGGCGGGTCGCGTGCAAGCGCAGATGCGAACGGACCTTTTTTCAAACCATGAATCAAAATGCTGACCATCATATCTATGCGCAGATCTTGAATCTCTATCATTTCGTTATTGAACCTCCCTACGAAGCTCTTTAATGTCTCGTCCTCTCTCTGCCGTATGGTGAATAAGTGGGTGGCAGATCTCTTTTGCTTCCTTCGGCTTGCAAAGTGAAAAGAGAATTTTTGGATCATTTGTTCATGTGAATCAATGCTTCCCCGAGGCAAGTTGGTGAACCATTCTTGTGCTTTTCCAGTCAATGTGGTCGCAAACAACTTGGCCATGATCGGGCCTGGCTGTCCGTATAAGTTCATAACCATATCGAAGGCCGCCACATGTTCGTAGGGGTCCTTAGTTCCATCATACCTTGGCAAATCGGGTACTAGGAAGCCGGGTTCCACCACTTGGACCAGGATGTCGTTGCTGAAGGGTGAATTTTTGTTGTGCGCAACTATTTCTCCTCGTTTTTTGAGTTCATCTATCTGTCTGTTAAGGTTCTCTATCTGCCTTCCCACACTTTCTACCTCCGCCCTCGAGATTACTGGTTCCCTTCTCTTCGCGCGACTATGGCTGCTAGAGCCAGCGTCGGATGACGCCGGTCGTTTACTGCGATGCTCCTGTCCGCCCTGTATTCTCGACTCTCGGAGCGGCTCCACATTCTCGAACAGTTGCCTCCTCGCTGTTTCCTTGACCAAGGGGGTCGCAGTTCTTCTTTCATATTCCACGATTGCTTTCCGGCTAGCTTCCTCTATCATTTTCTGTAACTCATCAGGGGTTAGTTGGATGGTTGCTCCCGCCCCTTTCCTTGGTGTTTCTTCTTCCCCGGCGTTTCTCCTCGACGAACCTTCCATTATGCTAAGGAATTCTCAGATGTTCCCACAGACGGCGCCAACTGATCCGGGTCGAAATATGCGATCTCGTGATTCGAGATCCACTCGAAGCGCCTATTCGTCCAAGACCAGATTTTGGGTTCCCTGAGAATGAAAACACGAACTGTGAGCTCGTTGGGCACGTCCCCGACAATGACCCTCCGACGCTCAAGTTAGTTTGGTCGAATGAAATTGGTTCGATCTAGAAGTTCGGTCTCAATTAATGCGTATCAGTTACCTCATTTATGGCATGTCGGGGTCTATTTATAATACACAGTTGTACGGTAAGTACTGGGCCACGTGGCCTTATCTCGTTGGTGTGCGTTCTGATCGAACGGTGGAGATTGTCCGGGTTTCCGGTCGGTGTACGCGATCCGGGTCGGGTCCCACGCGACCCGCCTGTTACAATATTCGCGGATCCTGATCGCGAAATGACTGTAATGCCCTTAATGAGGGGTGTTTTGGTCCTTTTGCAGATATGATATTTGAGTACTCATCAACTTGTAATTTTTTATTTTACGAAATTTTTAAAATAGTCCCAAATTGAGCAAACTCATTTAGTTTATGCTTTATGAAATTTTTAAAATGGTCCCAAATAACACATCTAGTCCCACAAATTTCGTACAACAGAAGATTATATGTGTCGAGTTTTTTCAATTTTGGAATTATTTTAAACACTCCATAAACTAGAGGACTAAATGTGTAAAAGTTTTGGAATTATTATAAAGACCTCGTAAAGCAGATGACTAAAAGAATTGAATCCCATATCTTATGGGACTAAAAATATAATTTTGTTTTCCGCAACATTATGGATGAATCGTATCAATACTTCTTGAAATTAGATCTAAATACTCAGACACTGTATGGACATACATATATTGCACCGGAAGGCATTTTTATAAAAAAATTGATCTTCTTTATGACCTTTTTGCCTCAACCAATTTTTGTATATTTCGAAAGTTATCCTCCTATAGAGGGTAATTAAGTAATTTCACAAATAAGCTGGTAATATACCGTATTTTTCCTACTTATGATTATTACTCAAACACTCCCAATTGATTAGAATGTAATCACGGAATTATATAAAGTAAAAAATAGAAATAAAAAATCAAAAGTTTAACCTTTTTTTATTATTATTTTTCAATATTTTTCTTGCTACACTTTTTTTCCAATTAAGCCAGAAATTCTTTTGATTTTTTTGTTTTTAAAAAAATTATCAATGCTGGTTCCCCCAACTCTCACTTAGAACTCGAACCCCTTCCTATTTTTTTTTTATAGGAATAAGGTATTATTATTGGGTCACTTGATCATTCATATACTTTTAATATTTTCTTAAGTTTGGTGAATTTGAAGTTCTGAATTCATACCAATAAACTCATTAAATTTATCTGAGTGATATAAAGGGTTAATTACACCGTCGTCTACTGAGATTTGCTATAATTATACGTAACTCTCTATGGTCGGAAAATTTACATATAGCACATGTTATATTTATTTTCATCAAATAAATAGATTGAGATTTTTAGCAAAATTCAAGAAATTTGTTGATATTAACTCAAAATTTGAATAAAAATCCATATTTATTTCTTATTTATTTATTACTAACTTGTTGTAATCTTTTCTGATGAAACTATCTTTATAAGAAAATGCGCCTCCTCACATGCGTTAGCACATGTGAAAAAAGACATAAGGGTAGTTTGACTAGAAAAGATTTTCACATAAACCTATAAAAAGTCAACCGGAGCTAGATACGAATTTTTATTCAATTTTTTGCCAATATCGGCAAAATTTGAACATTTTGACTAACAAATGGATGTTTTTATTGGACGAAAATAAATATCAAAAATGCTGAATATAAATTTAAATTATACGAGATTTACTTATAATTATACCAAAACCTTAAGGGAAGTCGATTTAATCATCTGTGATATAAATTGTATTTATTGGGATGGGCTTAATCCTGAAACACAGAAGATAATGGGCTTTAGAGGAAAAGGTCCAGTTTTATTTGGGCTGGGCCATAAAGCAATCATAATATAACACTTTTTTTTTTCTCCCAATTATAAGAACGAATATTAAGCCCAGAGTTCAACATGCGTCATGGGCCGAAATGGGCCAACCAGGCCCAGGATAGAATTAATCAGTAAAATATGAGCTGATTTTGGCCCAAACTAGCTCAGGATCGGGCTGGTCTTGGGTTGATCCCAAATACTTATACATGAGACCAGCTCAGTCCAGTGGCCCAAACCATCTGGTTCCGATAGAGCCTGTTCGGTTTTTTTTTCCTTATAATAATACATTTCATGTATTTTTATGTTACTTTTTGAAGTTGATTATTCTAATAGGTCTATTATGCTTTAAAACTCTAATTTTTTTATTTTTATTATTCTACTTCTATATTTTTAGTACTTTAATTTATCGATATCTTTTTTTTTATTTCAAAGTTTATTTTAAATTCTTTTTAATTTTATTATCATATAAATTTATTATTGTAAGCTTGCTAATCAAATTGTTATTTAAATTCTTTATATACTATTAGCTATTATTTTTTTCTAATTATAATTTTTTGTGTGATTTAATTTATTATTTATTGGTTTCATAATACAACCATAAATTAAGCAATTTGTTCAAAAGAAAACGACAATTTCATAAAAAAATTAAAATTAAACCGACACATTCGGACCTAATCTGTGTTTAAAATAAAATTAAAAACCCAAATGCCATAATCACATTTTTCTAAAATCAATTCTCGCATAATCAATCATCTTATAATTAAGTCAAAATTACATTAACACTTTCTGAACTTAAGTCTAATTACAGAGACACCCTAGTAAAATTATAGTTACACCCGTTTAGTGGGTCTTAATGTATTGTATCTCATGGTTGTTTGGGCAAAATATCACGGTTCAGTAGGGAATATATCTGTAATTACAACTATAATCTCAACGGGTATACTTGAAATTTTACAAAGGAAAAAAGAATCGTTATAATTAAACTTAACCTTAAAAGGTGTTGATATAATTTACTGTATAATTAATTATACAACCGTTGGCCTTAACCATTATGGATGTAGAAAGTAGAAACAATTCATTTCTTAAATTTTAAGAACCAGTCTTTCAATCTTCTTTCCTAATATCTGAGATGTTTCAGAACAAGGAAACAGGAGTCATAGCAACTTGCCAACAGAACTCCATACAAGACATCAACAACAAGAAAATCAGCTAAGGATTGATTGAGGAAACACAATCAGAATATGAGACTCCTGCTGCAAAAAACTCAGACAACATGAAAATATGTAAAAAAACATTGAGGAAGATACACATATCCATCAACACATGAAACTAAGACTTGGGATTTTAAGGCATGCAATGTGATTTTTAATAAAGAAACTCCAGCATATTCTTTTATACACATAATGCAGATAAGATACCTTAATTGATAATCCAATGTAAACTAACATCTGCAGTTTGTTTCTATCTTTTAAATGTTATACCCCCTTTTTTGGCTTTTCACCTTCTGTCTCTCCTATTCTTTGTACATGTGATACAGTGAATTAATGGTATGATTCTGTTTCTGTACATTTGGAATATATTACCAGAAATCATCATCGACGCCAACCGATGAGGGTGGGTACCGGTGATCTTCTTCCTCGGGCTCCATCTCCAACTCTGGTTCGCTGGATCCAAACTCGGCTGATTCAACAGCTGCGAGGTTCTTCAAGTCAATGATTGAGAGCTCATCAAGGTGCTTCACCACGAGATCAGCAGCTCCAAGCTCGTACACCGGGTGTTTGCTAGCAACAGCAATGCACTTCATCCGTGCATCGTGTGCAGCCTCAACCGTTTGGTTCGAGTTGCCAAATACTATACATCTCTCAGGTATGAATTGCAGGAGCTGAGCTGCATACACAAACATTTCGGGATCAGGCTTTCCTCTGTGGACATCCTCTGCAGCTACAATTACATTAAAGATCCCTTCCATCCCAATGGCTTGAATCGCCGTCTCTAGATACTTTCTTGGTTGGGTTGAAACCAAAGCCACTGGGACCTTGTAATGCATCAGAACGTTCACCAACTCTTGGGAACCAGAGCGAAATCTGTAAATCCCGCCGTGTAGAGCTTGATAAATTTCCTCCTTTCTGCATGCCATTCTCTTCAGTTCTCCTGGATCTCTCGACCAGCAGAGAACTTCTGCTATTGCTTGCTCATTCTTCATACCTTCTATCCTCCGAAGAACAAAAGCTGGTGGCGTTGATCTTCCTTCTTCCTGAGAAAGAGCCAACCAGGCTTGCTTCTCAAGACCAGGATTATCTTCAATCAGCACTCCTTCCCACTCAAATATAGCACCTAGCCAACCACAACCCATTCTTTCCAGCCTCAGCAAGGGATTATTAAGTGCGGGATTATCTGCCTTATTCTCTGGTGGCCACAATCCTGGTCTGCAATCCACACCAGTGTGAATCCCATACCGAAAATCCCTAGGAATCCGCTCTTTTTCCCGGAAGGAATACTCTTTGGTTAATTCCATTGCTTGGGATTTTATGAACGACGTAAATGGCAGCTGAACACACCATCTTGGCAACGGAGCAGAGGAATAAACTCTCCGACCGAGAAATTGTGTAAACGGAAACTGGCAAAGATCAGACGGCTTCCGCTTATTCAACACATCCTTGCAACAGTAACTCCCATAAATCGGACGGTGCCCCAAAAGGGATGTCCCAGCAATTGACTCCACCATCTTTATTAACTATCAACCACTAAAACAATAGCCCAACTCCAATTTGCTCCCTTTTCCAACTATAAGACAGTTTCTTCAGACTTAGCTCCAGAATTTCTCTTTAACAGAATCCCTTCCTTCCAAATACTTGCTGGATTTCGGAAAAAATTCCAAGAATCACAGAAAACACCGCAGCCAGGACTTCCAAAACCCCAAAAACACGATATTCTCCCTATACCCCACGATTTTTGTTATTCACCACTCAATCACTATTTAGAACTGAAAGAACCCTTCTTTAGCGACAAAGCACTATGTGATGCCTAAGTTATTCCAACCCCCCCAAACCAAAGCACTAAACAAAAGGCTTCGCACCAAAAAAGATCCCAACTTTATTCAAAACCCATCAAAGTACAAACCCAATTCCAACATATAAGCAGCCCCACCAAGCAAAAAAGCTATTAAACCAAACCCTAGAAGCAGAAATATCAAAGGACAAAATCCCCTTACAAATTCCAATTGATTTCAGCAACAGAAACCCGTTCAAATACAAAAAAAAAAAAAAAAGAAACAGGAATTTACTCCATTATTGTGTATTTTTACGATTAAAAGGAGGGGGATGAAGAGTAACCTGGCAAGCAAAGCAGAGAGAGAGAGAGGGAGATGAGATTTTTATTGTTATTGATTTGAAGACACGGCTTTTATTTTGCGTTATCGTGTGGCTTTTAAGCAACGCGGGTCTCTGCTTTTGGCCAGAAAAGCTTTCTCGGAACCGGTGGTGCCGGCAGGGTAGAGGTGGGGTTGGGAGGGGGGGCTGAATATGATATTTCGTATTTTGGCTTTTTAAAAATTTCAAATAGTAGTTCTTGAAATATATTTTCAGAGAAAATTGCATTTTTATACCATAACTAAGGATAATTTGCAATATTAGTACCATATTTTTTTGGAATAACTTGAAACGATACCGAAAAATAGGCTCTATTTGTATTTTTCATATTGCCATTATATTTCTAATGACAAGGCACATGTCCGTTAAATCATGCAGCAAAAGTGGGCAAAAAACGAGAAATTATTGGTACCACAATTTTGGGCAGCTTGCAATATTATATTAGTATTATATTCTCCAATTCATAAGAATTCATGTGTGATTATTTACATTCAGCTAGACTTGGACTTGTATCACATATACAATTTATTTGCCACTAAATTAATTAGTCACCATTAATTAATCATCCTCAACTAACTCTTTAATTGGAGTGTACCCGTTACCATTGATGACATATTAGTACTGGTCCATAACACTAAAGAATATATAAAATTTTATGTGAATCTGTCAGTTACACGTACCATGAAGATACGGTCCTTCTTCTGCCTGACCTCCCAACCAAAATTGATTAACAATCTTTTACTTTGGTAACTATGTATCAACTCTTCAAGTTATACTTCTCATTCTATCAATATAGGAAAATCTCTTTTTTTTTTTTTATTTAGAAGGTGTTTGGCTAAATTTTTTAAAAATATTTTATAAGCTTTTACATCTTATAAGATGTTTTAGGAGCTTATAAGATGTTGGATCTTATTTTAAAAATAAGCTCCTAAAGTGTTTGGGTAAAATAAGATGTTAACGCTGAATAGATGTTAGGGTGTTTGGCATAATAAAGACTTGAATTGATAAAATGACTGAAATAGACATGTATACCGTTAGAAAAATAAGTTATTTTTTGACATGTTTTGTTTTAAGAAAAATTAAAAAGCTTTTATGAATAGTATACATTTAAAAAAAAAATAGATAATCTTTTTACAGCAACAAAAAATGACGAATTAAATACCTAAATTTTTGAATAAAGATAATATATACATTCATACTAATCGAATATTATTATAGATATATAATAGGTATTTTTTTATTAATGCAATGATTAGCTAGTCATATAATTTATAATGTCTTAAATTTATATTTTTTAGTAAATATAATATCGATACAAATTTTATTTTTATTTAACTTTAATAATTTATTAAACAATAAAGTATTTTCTCTCTTTCGAATGTTAGAAAAATTAAACACTAAAAAAATTAAATCCTAGAGAGAGAAAGAGTGTATGAGAGAGAAAGAGAAAGAGAGTGTGTGAGTGAATGAATAGGGATATTTTTGTCTTTTAATATAATAATAGCTTATAAGATCTTATATAAAAAATATGAAATTTAACTCTTGTTTTGAGATCTTATAATTTTTTTAAAAAATGCCAAACACTTTTCATTGAGCTTATAAACTGTAAAACATCTTATAAGATGTATTGAGGAGCTTACAAAATTAGCCAAACAACCTCTTTATTCACTTCAATGACCACGGACTTCGAGAACGCATATTGCAGATAACATATGAAGTTCTCTATTATCTCATGATTAGAAGCAGATTCTATCTTGAAATTGGTAACTGATTCCATTCCCTAGATTTTGATCGGGAGAAGGACCGTATATTCGTAGAATGTGCAGTTGACAGGTTCACACAAATTTCACATATTTGAACCTAAAGTGTCACACACAAATCCTTAATGAAATTAAAAGATATGGTACCAATATTGCAATGTACCTTAAATTGTGGTATCACCCTGAATTGTAGTACCAAAAATGCCATTCTCTCATTTTTTTTGTCCGCTTTTATTGCATGACTTAACGGCCACATCAGCTGCTCGCCATAGAATCTAACTGTGGTATAAAAAAATGCAAACAGATCTATTTTTTGGTAGTATTTCAAGTTATTTCAAACTATATGGTATCAGTATTGCAAATTAAAGTATCCTAAATTATGGTACAAAAGATGAAATTTTCACTATATTTTCACATTAAGATTTAGGATAAATTACAACATCCATACCCAAGACTTGGTATAATATCAAATATCCTTTTATTATTTGAAAAATTACTAATATCGTCTTGATTTTAACAGTCGTCTAACAATTAACCCAATCTGTTAGTCTTTATTATGTTTTCAAAGTTTTTCATCCACCTCGTCCGATTTTGTTAAGTTATTTATTTGGATTATTTTAAATTCAAAAAACTTAAAATTCTTCGACTTCATTTTTTAACAATCTTGTGTTAAATGATGATAGGTTTCGAATTATTTTAATATATCGATTGAGTATAACGACGTGCTGATAATTATAAACATTAGGAAAAAATACTAAGAGGAGGTGTGCATTCATACATAAATATATGTATTTTTAACAATGGTATCAAATATTTCATGTATATGGCGGGATTCGTACCCATTATTTTGTTACAATATATAATTGATATCTAAGAAAATAGATGCCGAAGCAAAATCAGTTATATTATGTGTTGAAATAGCAAGAATTAATAAAGTATTATTTTTTATGGTTAATTCCACTTAGACCTCCTCTGGAAATATAAAATTATACCTTTCTCCCTCAATTTTTCTTTTTAAAAAATTGCACTGGCACCCCATATGAGAATTCTCTATTTACAATTGACCTCCTTCCGTTAGAGTTTGGATGGATAATTCTGACATTAATAGAAAAATTACATAAACTTTTAATTTTACCCCTCATTCATATTCTCCTAATAATATTTTTATACTTATACGGGGGTCAATGAAATAAATATAAAGTCAAAAGGTCTAATTGTAATAAAATATCATTTTCATATTAGATCAATTTTTACTTGTGTCAGTATTTTTCATCTAAATTGAAGAATTCTTAAAGGGGTGTAAGTATAATTTTAATTTTTTTAAAAAAAACTTCACATTTCCAAATAGTATCTAAAATATAATTAATCTTATTTATTTTATAAAAATATTAATTTCAAATTAAAGAATGATATGTAAGTACAAAATATTGGTCCATATCCAATAATAATCCCATAATCAGGGACGGGTTTAAACGGGTTTGGCAGAATTCGACTCGTTTCACTTATATCTTCCAGAACATGCGTCGTCCTGCTATATACTCTGACTTACCCCATTTTGCTCGCCCCTAGTACGATCTCGAAATCTTACCAACTCAAAAGGGGATAAACTGCACGATTACTACATATTTTTTATGTTTTAAAGTGTATTATAAATAAAAATAAAATATATAAATCAACACACCATATTTCGAAAAAAAATTTATTATTCAGATAATAAAAGAATTAGGGCAGTAATATCACGAACTGTTATTTATGAATCTCTCTTATATTAGTACCAGTCATTCTGGCACGTTGTTTCTGCATGTATATAATAAATAAATTTTCATTCTTTAAAATATATCATATATAAAAGTAAAATATATAAAGCAATACATAACATTAAAAAAGAAATAAAAATAAACTAATTTATCAGTTAATGTAAAATTTAAAAAATTAAATAAATTAGTTATTTTATTGAAGAATATTTTTTTATTTTATAAAAAATTAATGAAACATTATCATTAACCATTATTTGTAAGTGGAAAAATTATTTCTTTCTTTTTTTATATTAATATATATAATAATTTTAGCATGGCAGATATTTCTTTCCGAATTCTTGGACATGCCCAATCCAAGTCGACAAAAATTTCTTAGGACAAGTCGTTGCCACGTCAAAATTGACAACGTGCCATTTCTCGACTAGTCGAAAGAGACGATTTCTTTTTCAATTATGATTTATTATATGATTGCTTAATTATTAACTATAATACTATATATATATATTTTATAAATTTTTTATTTAAATTAGATTTCATCACGTCAAACCAATCACGTTATTATATTACTATTATTGTATATTTTATATAATAAATTATTTTTTTAAATTATATAATAAGCAAAGTGCACAGTATATATAACGATATATTACAATAAACACTCATGATTTGGTATAACTATAAATATTCTCTTATTATTTGAAAAATTATCAATACTCCCTAATTTTAACGACTGTCTAACTATAAAGCTAATCCGTTAGTCTTTGTTAGAATTTATTCAATTTTTGTAGAGAACTGGTCAAAATGTCCTTGTGGACTATGCATTAAAATTTTTACTGATCTCTTTGAAATTTTTTATTTTTTTATGGATTAAGTGGATAATCTTTTTATATATATTTTTTAGAATTTTTCATTCATCTTGGCCTATTTTTTTTTACTATTTTTCATTTTAAAAGAAAAAAGTCACAGTAATGATAAAATTGACGATTCTAGATCTCTATTCAAGAATTACATAATTTTATCAAATATCAGGAGGTATTTATAATTTTTAAACAATAAAGGAATATTCATAATTATGTTAAATTTTAGGAGAGTTAAATAACCCGTCAAAGACGGGACAATTAATTATTTCAAAATCTTGGATGACAGATGTTGATTTGGCTGCAATAAAGTTGAGGGGTAAACATATCGTCAATGTGGCCTATCGTGCATTACTGGGTGCGTGTATCTACCATATATGGAGAGAGAGAGAAATCTTAGACGATTCGAGCATACTGACCGGAATCCGAATATTGTAGCTAGTTTAATTGTGGAGGATGTTAGACAGTGTATACTTGGCATTACCTTAGCACACATGCACTTTATAGGTTGTGGCGTATCCCTTGGCCTGTCGAAGGAAACACTACTTGATTCATGATTGTTGTACTATATCTTTTTCTATTTATGAAAATTACATTTACCAAAAAAAAAATATTTCAAAATCATTAAACGACAAAATTTTAGAAAATATTTAAGCTGTTACAGAAAAAAAATATTTAATATTTAATATTTTGATATGTCTTCTTCATGCATAAATTCTGCGTGTAAAATATTTTTTATTTTATAAATAAATAGCTCAAGAATTTTTGTTCGATCTGACTCTAATATCATGATAAACGACAATTATATTTAAAATTTTAGCTTTAAAAATTATTTAATATTTAATATTTTAATAAAAATCTGAGATATCTTGAGGCCCCCAGCATTGAATGTGCCCCATTTTGCGTCCAGGTAAGGAGTGAGGACTATTTTATTCATATTTAGGTGAATTTTTATAAACACTTTAAGACGTATGCAATGAAGTCACAAAAGTATTAATCTAATTTTGACTTTTTGCAAGACTTTTAACAGTCTGTTTTCATTTTCAGTTTTAAATTTTTTAAATAGAAATTGAAGTAAATATATGTGTATATATATTTATATATATTTTTATTGAAAATATATCGATTCAACGTCATAATCTAATCTAAAATATAATCTTATAGAAAACATAAGCATTAGTTTCTCTTTAATTTTTATTAATTTTCAATTTATTTTCACTGAAATGATCTTAAAAATGTGATCTTTTATAGCGCAACATCACGAAGATAGGAATAATAAACAAATCGAGTCGAGTCGGATTGGTCGAGCTCATCAAGCCTGAAAATTTATATTGAATTTGATCTTATACTATAACCGAATGAAGCTCAGACGAGCTTTAATGAGGTAACACCGTACAAATTTTATTATTTTTTCACTAACAACATCTAGTATGGGCTGTGCCTGAAAACTTATTGAACAATAGATTTTGTTAATTTTTATTTACTAAATTTAATAAAATCGAGCCCAAATGAACTTTCATACATCAATCATAATCGAATATCAAACAATTTGATTTATTTATTTTAGTCCTTATATCTGTCTAAACATGTGTCTGACATAAATTGATAGTGGGCTTACTCCCAAACTCAATGACCCGGACCTCAGTCGAATTTTATTTTTTATTTTTTTATAACAAATATTATCCATTTTAATTCTATATAAATTTTGGCGATTTTATCCTATAAAAAACGCTTTAGTAGGGAGACGAGACTCGATGCTTATGAGTGTCTCTCATGTATAAACAATGTAGGGCTCGTGCATATATTATCGATCCTTAGATAAGGGGTTTGGAATATACGTATAGCCTCGTTTAGAATTGTCAATGGGTAGAGTCTTGTCATATATGGACATATCTCGAAAGAGATCCAATATGTTACTTCATATCCCGATCCTACTCAACCACCTCAAGGCCCAGTTGGCCTCTAGATCCAAAATGATTGTATCAGATCCAAAATAATAAGAGATTATTTATTTCAAGTCAAGTAATATGTTATTATTTCACAAGATTTCAAATTTCATTATTCACATAAGATAGTTACATCATATTCAGCATATGAAAATATGAGAAGTCGTTTTTCCACTTAAGAAAAGGAGTAATTTGATGATTTTACAAACTTAAGGGAGTAAAACAATAAAATCAAACTTAAAATAACCAATTTTATAGATTATTTATATAATAAATTATTGATTAAAGAATTACATGATAAATAATTTTTTAGAATCTTAAGTTTTCTAAATTTCTTCAATTAAAATTTAAATAGATTGATTGATAATAGTCTAATTGAATAAAAAAAATAAAATAGCATTTTTTGTTAGAGTCCAAATTGGGTATAATGACCGATGGGCATTGATGGGTACAAATCCTATTTAAACTCTATTTATTTATTTTTTAATACATCTGGGCCCGAATTGCATCTAACAAAATGCATTACGTCTGGATACCCATCTTTTATTTATATTTATTTTTTTCCCCTATGGGCTTGGATGAGAAAAGACAATCCTAACCTTATTCTCACAAATATTGCCAAAAAGTTTGGTGTGTGTGTTGGGGGGTGTTAAATTAACAAAAAGCAATTTAAACACATTTGGGGCCTTTTAATATTAGAACAGTGCATTTAATAGAGGTGGTGCAAAAGATCAATTGTACCCCTTAATTAATTGATCATATTGGACATGGTACTTTTTAATCAGGGACAATTTGGTAAATTAAGTATAACTATAAAGATGTGTCGCCTTTCTTCAATCTTCTCACCAGTAAAAGGTCCTTTAAGTTTCCCTCCATAGCAATATTAATGCAAAAATATTATGAGGGTATTTTAGGAATGACAACGGGACGAATTTGCCAAAAATTTGGGACCCGACCCGATTGATACAGTTAATATTTTTAAAATTTTCTATTTTTTTTTTAAAACAAAGTACTACTATGACTTTATAAATATAAGATAATAGTATTATTCAAAGGTTAATTTTTTTTTAAATCTGAATTTATATATATACATTTGAAATATTAAAATTTTTAGAATATGTATTACTTATATAAGCAATAAAACGTTTACAAACTATTTATATCATTATTTTAATCTATAAAAATATTAATTCTTTATATCATATAAATAAAGTATACGTATTATTTTATATATGTACAAATATATTTTATATAAATATATATAAAATATGAAAAAAAATTAAGAGCGAATTTGGGGAAGCTTTGAAACTAAATCACTAAGAACTAGATTCAGACCCGTTTAATGCTTCAAAACCCTCTCTACTTAGGGCGGGTTTAGATTCAACCTGGGCCCATTTCTCATCCGTAAATGGTCCACGTATAATAGTACAATTCAGAAATATTTATAAATATTTTCGCGAACAATATAAAAAAATTTATGGTGTGAGAAAAAGAAAAAAAATAGATTTGTGAAAAGAAACAAAAAATATAATGGTGTGAGCGAATGGAAAGAAAATAGTCCATAAAAAGAAAAAAAAAACATTGAGTAAGGTGAGAGAAAAAATAAATTATAATTATGAATTTATTAAAAATGTGAAAGTTTGCGAGATATAAAACTTGGAGAAGTAGGGTGCAGTAATTGTGAGATTATTAAAAAAATTTAAAAAATTACTATTTTGACTAAAAAAAAATCGAAATGAATTAAAAGGTGAATAAAATTAATACGATAATTTTTTTTATAATGAAATAGATATAGATATACGCCCTTCATGTCCCGGTACAGCTTTGAGTTGCCGCTGCCATTCCTTACGAATTACTCCTTTTATCCTTACAATCCAATTATTTAAGTATTGAAGGGTTATAATTGGGACGTCTCTGTATTGATTATTGTTTTGTAACCTACTGTCTTGCCTTTATTGTCAATTATTTTAATTATAAATTCAATAATTTTTATGTTATCTATGTTGTTAATAACTTATTTTAATATTACAATTTGATATTCTATAAACACTAAAGTATTTATAATGTGCATGAAATTATAAAATTTTTAGGGTATATTACAGTTGGTTTTTTTCATATTTGTCATAATTCTAAATATCCTCCTAAAATTAGAAATACCCCACTATGATAACTCATTAGAGGGGTGTAATTGTTGGGATATTTATAATTTTAGAATTGTATTTGTAATTTTTCAAACAACATAGAAAAATTTATAATTAAGACAAATTTCAGGGAGCCCCTCGAAATTTACCCAAAATTTTATGAAGTTTAATCAAATAATTTTTTATGATGAATTCTTAGAGCCCGTTTGGTTGTGTTTTCAATGAGATTTTTTTCACTTTTCACTATTTGGGTAGTTGAGATTTTGTTTGGTCAAACCATTTTCACTGAGAATGCATTCCTATTTTGATTCTCAATTTCTTGAAATTATAGGTCACATGGGTTTGTCATACTTGTCTTATCTTGTCATCATGTCTTTTGTTATTTCAAATCAATTAAAATTATTTCAAATGGCAAGACTCACTTTGATTATTTTATAATTTCACATATTCAATCAATTTGGTCATCTGTCACATAAAAAATACATATACCTATATTCAACATTTTCGCTCCTATATATATTTGAAAACAACTAATCCAAACATATTCTTCATTTTCGCACAAAAACCAATAAAGCATTTCTACACATTTTCAATTGTTGGAAACTGCAAATAAAAATGAAAACACAACCAAACGGGTTCTTAAAATCCTGTATCTCTTGATAATATAAATTGTGTAATAATATATGTCATCGATCATTGGTAACAATATTTGAAACAAAAAAAAAAAAAAACTCAAAAACAAAATTTATACTAGCTTTTTAGACTTTGTATAAAAAACAAATGCGATTACACTTTTCTCCAAAAATTTTTCGAAAATTATCTGTGTACACTTGATCTCCTTTCGATAGGTTTGGACGGAAAATGATGACGCAAACTAAAAAAAATTGCATATTTTTTTTTATTTTGCCCCTCATTTAATATTTATATGTATATTTTTAAACTTACAAAGGAGTGAGATTAACATTATTAATTTTTTCTATAAATACAAAATTATTATATGAAAATATTGGATGAAAAGTATAATAAAAAATTTATGTAATTTTTGCTGTGTCAGTATTTTTCATCCAAATTGTAGTGAACGAGGTTTAGTTGTAAGTAGTAAATCTTTGGAAGGGATCTAAGTGTAGTTATGAAACTTTTTAGGAAAAAGTATAATTTTGTATTTTTAGAGGGTATAACTGTAATTAATCTTTCTTTAATAATATTCAGGGATAATCACACTCCTGTTCCCTAATGTTTGATGTAATTACACGTAGGCCTCCTGTAGTTTGAAAAATTACATCTATCACAACCTAAGGTTTGTTTTTGTTTAACAAATAAGTCTCCATTAGTCATAATTCAATGAATTTGCTAATAATAACAATTAGAAAAAATAAATGGAAATTGATATTTATTGTCAAATATTTTTTCAATAACCCTCGTACATTCTCAATAAATATTACTTTACTTTGATGATCACAAAAATAAATAATAAAAATAATGGGACATTGTCCCACTAATTACTTTTCTATCATAAAAAATATTTTTTCAAGTTTTTACGTCGTATCTTCTTCTATTTATATAGCCTATATATTTTTTCCAATTACTATTAAAATTTTTAAATAATTATTAATTGCGAATAAAACTCTTTATTATTATTATATTTTTATTAGAATTCTATTTCAATTCAACTATGTACATAATTAAAACTATTATTATAAAAATTATTTATTTAGACACATACATTTATAATTCGATTGTTACACAAAAGGACATATTGGCACCGTAGAAAAAATATAAAATATGACAAATCATTCACACATTTATAATATAGAAGATAGATATATTATGCAATACAATAAAAAATATTGTAATTTTTATTATTATCTTGAATATTATCATATGTATTATCAAAACCTGATCTTATTATTATTATTATTGCGGTCGAGTGTGGTACATATATTTTATGTAAATATAAAATCAAACTCGATTACTAAAATATATTTTTTTTTTTTTACTAGCCCAAGACCAACACAATTCATCCTTAACCCGTTAATTCTGGTACGATTTTTTAAACATAAAAAATTTATGTGTAATTATATCAAATTTCCGAATAAAAAAGTGTGATTATCCCTACTATTAATACAAGAAAGCCACACAAATTGTACAATGTAGTGTCCTATGAAAGGGAGTAACGTTTCCAGTTATAGTTGTGGCGTAAACCCCACACCTGGCCGCGGCGCGTTGGCTTTCCCAAACTACAACCTCTTGACTGTCTTTACACACACGCACACAGAGAACAGGGGAGCGGTGAAAATTATATGGGGAACCGACGGTTTGCGCAGGCGTTGACCAGCGACGACGAGGACGACGCGCCGCAGCGACGTCGCGACTCAAACGGCGATGAGAACGTAAAACAAAGGAAGCGTAAAATGGTGCACTTCCCCGACGAGGACGATGAGAAGAAAGAAATGGAGGAAGCAGAATTGGCCGAGCGGAAGAAGAAGAAGAAGAAGAAGGAAAAGGAAGAGCCTGAGCCGGAGTCGGAGGCGGCGAGCGAGAACGAGGAGCAGGGTGATGTGGAGGCGCAGCCGATGGGTACGGTGGTTAGGGTTTCCGGGAGGGGGAGAGGGAGGAGGAATCATTACGAGTCGTTCGAGTACAATGGCCACCAATATTGGCTCGTGAGTCTGTTTCTTTTGTTCTGGATTACTTTTTTTAGCGATTATCATGATCCTCCACTTTGCGGGGCTTTAATATTCTTTCTTACGACGTTTTTGCGGTTTTAGGTTTCCGGTTGAATTTGTTAGGGAAATTGCTGGAATATTATACTCCTTACTATGTTTTTATGGTTGTCCTACTGATGTTAATTCTTTGAATAGTTTGGTGTATGGGGGAGGTCTAAGTGTCTTTATTTCGGGCTGGGTGTGTGTTTGTTGCTGATCGGAAAATAGAGAAGTAGCTAAATGGGACTTTTTTGTTACTGATTTCGGCAATCATTGTCTCTCCTGTGGTAGCAAAAACGAGAAAGAAAAGAAAAAACAAAGAAAAATTTAATTCAAAAGTGAGTACAGTTAATTCCTTCCTTTATCTCATTTTACCAATTCGGCAGGATGTTTGGAGGTTCTCTAAGCATTGTAGCACTTCTCAGATTTGATGAATGCTCATTGTTTGAGGTGGTGTTGCAATTTTTAGAACGAAAGATTCTAAGAGTCAATACAACCAAGGAGAAATTATGTGGCTTATATAGACCTGCATAACAGATTGGATGTCAACATGGGCATAAGTAACAAATTTTATAGGAAAATGTTAATTTAAAGGTAAATGGAATACTGAATTAGACAGTGTATAAGCTACAGGCTACTAGGTTGCATTTTATCTAAGCATTTGGAAGTAAGGCACTGTGACATGAGATTTGGGAAATCTAAGTGACGAATAATCTGATTTTCTGCTTGTTTATTCAATTTTTGATTTCTTTTATGTCACAAATTTATGAAGAGATAATTTCCTAAATCTCTTCTCCCCATAGTGCATTCCCTCTAGTCTCAGTTTTCCTCTTAATCTTTTTGGCCCTCATGTGGGGATGTCTAGGAGGATGTGGTGTGTGATGTTATCTTTGTTAGAGGCCATATTCTTATACAATAATATTCAGTGACTCATTTATAACTGGAATCACACTTTAATGCTATTTGTAGGAGGATCCAGCGCTCTTCCATCCTGAGAATAAGAATCAGAAGCCTTATGTGGCCATAATTAAGGTAAACTCTTCTTTATGCTTGAGTTTCTCTAAGGAACATGGTGGTATATGATAAACAAGTTTGCTTTGCTGAATTATGTTGTATTGATACTTAAAGTTGCATTGGTGACCTTCTGGTAAGGGTTTTCACAGTGTTCTCCTAAAGGAAGTACAGTTGTCACCTTAAGTCCTTCCCAGAACTTCCTTTCATCTAATTTTGTGAAGATTAAGTGCATATTTTTCAAATGATTGGTTATCTATATTCATGATAATGGCAGTCCCAACTCCCAACATCAAAATGTTCTGGATTTAAAAATGACCTTTGTTGTCTTCTTTGAGGTGTGAGTTTAATATGTTGAAAGTCTGGTAGCTATTCCGATCTTTAACATACTCTGTGCTTCTTTGATTCTAGGTGCCTATTTACATAAATCCAGTGTTTTCAGGGTTGAATTTGCTTTTACTTGATTTTCGTGTAAAAATAAAAATGCTTTTGAATTAATGTGTGGAGATTGATGATTTCATACTTATGCAGATGAAAATGTATTTGGTTTACACATTCTGAAACATGGAGAAATGTGCACTACCGGGAGTATGACTGTATGGAGAATATATTAATTTGTGTCATGGAACTCGGAAGATATGAAGTATTGATTGGACTCACTAAAAATAAACGTACTATAGTGCAACTTTATATAGTTGGCATGAAAAAGTATATTGAACTTTGTAATGGAAATGGTAGAAATAAAAATAAGTGGTGTTTCTGTTTAACATGTGGTGTTTCAAGTAGTAGAAAGTTGAAAAAAGGGGTATGGGAATTTAAGCAAAGAGGTTCCCCTTTTATGCTACAAGCTGTTGTCTTTGCTGTAATGAGTATCAAGTTCTTATTTTGTCTCAGGACATTGCTAAAACCTGGCAAGGGGAATTGATGGTAACAGGGCAGTGGTTCTACCGTCCAGAGGAGGCGGAAAAAAGAGACGGTGGAAATTGGCCATTATGTGATACGAGGGAACTCTTTTATAGTTTCCACAGAGACGAAGTACCTGCAGAATCTGTCTTCCATAAGTGTGTGGTTCACTTTATACCTTTACATAAGCAGATTCCTTCTCGTCAGAAACACCCAGGTTTCATCGTGCAAAAAGTATATGATACTGAACAGCGGAAGCTCTTTAAGCTAACAGATAAAGATTATGAAGAGAACAAGCAGCATGAGATCGATGTTCTTGTTCAAAAAACTCTTGCACGGCTTGGAGACCTTCCTGACCTTGCACCTGAGGATACTATTGTGGATCATGAAGCTCCTTTGAAGAGAAAGAGACTTTTAAAGAGAAGGAGCATGACACTTTTGGATGATTCCAGGGAGGATGAAGGACTTAGCAGATCTCAATCACTTAAACCAGAAACTACTGGAAACACTGCTGCTAGTTCATCAGAATATTATGCTATTCTTTCAAATTTTAAGCAGTTGACTGGGGAAACACAGCGTGACAAGTGGTTGGAAAAGCTTCTTCAATGTATTAAATTCATATGCACTCCTGTAGGGAGTAAGCAGAACAATGAGGAAGAAAGGTTTGGTTCAGATGTTAGAACTCCCAGTAGCAAGAGCGGTGGCTCCAATAATGAATCTCATGATAAGACTCCTAAGGTAAGTGTTTAGATCTTCAGTTAGAAATCTAGACTATTCTAGAATCTTGTTTCTATCATCGATATGATTGAATTTGTTTTAGAAAAAAATGTTAGTACTATAATTCTTTGATGTTTTCCTTTGATATGCATTTTATAGGATGATGTATCATTTGACTGGCCTGATGCAGCTGTTCCTGCCATAGCTGCTCTTGAGAAAGCAGCGCATGATGCACTTTCTTCAGATTTTCAGAAGTACAACCAAAAGATGAGGCAGTTGGCATTCAATCTTAAGGTAGCTATTACTTGATTTTATTATAGTTCTATACATGCAATGGTGCCCGATCTAATTATTGCTTATCATGTTGAAATTTCCGGAGAATGTGGCATTTTGGTCTGGGAATTATGTGCTTTGAAATGCTTTACATCTGTCCCTGGTTATTTTTGCAGCTCGTTCTCCTTCATACATGTTAAATTTTTATTTGTTTTTTCCTTCATAATTCTTGATTCTTGGCAGAGCAATGCTGCATTAGCACGGCGTCTTCTGAATAGAGAGTTGGAACCTGCACAGATACTGAATATGTCGCCTAACGAATTAAAGGTCCACACCTTTCATCTTCTTGATTTAGAGTTTTTTATTTGTTGTTTTATTTTTTTTTATTGTTTTTTCGCTTCTCCTTCTAGCTATTTTGCCTTTTTTTCCAATAGATTTTTGGTATTACATAGAAATGGTTTCGGCGTCCACATAAATAAGATATTACAACCAAACTTTGACAATCATAATAAGTTTATATTATTTTCCCGCATCTTATGGCAGTGCACTGATGGGATAAATCTCTGTTGCTAGTGCTATCTTTTGATAAACATTTTGGTTCAAATGGGAGCCTGTGTTTTACAGAAAAATTGTGTTAATGTTTTCCCGTAAAAACTAATCGCAGGATGTATTTAATGACCTTCTTTCCTTACTTTGTACGTATACGACTAGCTACCTTTATCTGATTGTATTTGGGCTTAGCTACATGAATTCTCAGTTTGTTCAAGCATGGATAACATTTTGGAATATCTTCTGAGAACAACACCATCGACATCTGAGATTTGACGTGAAAAACTGGTTTCTTGTAACAATTGTTATAGGGTACCCTTTTCTCTGCTTTCTGGTTCTTTTTGTGGTTGGTTGTTCGGTGTAAGGGCAGCCGTTTCACCAAGGAAACTACTTTTCTGAGTGATCCTTGAGGTGTTAACAGATATCATGAGCTCAAGGAGCTTGGCATTGCTGCTAAATTATAATATCTGCACAGTTGCTTGTGTAAGAACAGGGTGCCAAATCTGGTTTTGCTGTAAGTGGAAATTTCGGTTAATCTTGTTCAAACTTTTGCTTTCCACAGGAAGGTTTAACAGCAGAAGAAATAGCAAGCAGGAAGCCAGAGGAGTCGGGGCGCTTGCAGGTTATTCAGGGTGTAATTCATTATTTCATAGAAGCAGTGTTTTCTTTGGTTTTGATATGGAGATCAGCTGTCCTAGTTGCTCTATATTGTCGATTATTTCATCATTTCTTTTTTCTTTCCTACGAGTTTGATGTTCTTCTTTTGTCTATGATGGCCAGATGACTGATGCCCGTTGTACAAGATGCATGGAGAAACAAGTGGGTTTGTTAGATATTATTCAGACTGGACATGGAGATCGCTATCAGGTTCTTAAATTAGCTTGTTTCAATTCACAGTGAAAACTACATATCTATAGTGTAAGGAATTGAAATCCAATTGGACAGAAGTTAACTTGGCAGTTTGATTTGCACCAAAAATCTCCGTTGAACTTAAGAGATAATATTTTGATCATTGCTCTAACTGTTATGAGATCAGTAATTTGGTAGCATCTAATCAATCCCAGTCTTAAGATTAGTTGTCCATGTGGTGATTGAAGCATACTACCAAAGATACCTATTCTAGGTTTATGGGACTGTTAATACTACTCTTTATTAGAAACGAATGTTGTACAAGTAGAGACAGAGACAGTCCCTTTTCCATCATTTCTGCTGGCTGGTTTTTGGCTATGTAAGTAAAATTTTACAGCATCTTTCAGTAGGCAACGTCTCTAGGATCTTTCTTGCTCATTTTTAGATCCCTTCAGAAGTAATCAGTGAAAATCCCTTTCGCTCGGCTATTCAAGATGCACATGTTCCACTGTAATGATCGTTGTTATATTAATTGCATTGTCAGCTGGAATGTGTTGCCTGTGGTAACACCTGGTATGCTTCTAGAGACGATGCTGCTGCATTGACCATAGAGGGACCAAGTTCTGCAAAGACTGTTGGTACGGCTCCGCTGGCTACTGCCAAGTTTGAAGACGTTCAGAAGAGTTTGATGAGTTCTGGTGGAGGAGCTGAGAGTGGATCCACTGATGTCCTCAAGAAGACGACGGAAGCATATATCCCCGTGTTAGATGATCAGAAAACACTTAATAAAACTGTGACTGAGGAAAATCCTACAGAGGGTAGTGCTATGTAATGCATGTTCGTAGGTTGCATTAGTTTAGGTTGAAGTTCTATTGTTGTAGAAAAGTTAACGTTCCAAAGTTTGGTGCGCTTGCACTGATATATGGCTACTTGAGCTATGGTGTAAAGGCCTTTGGGGTAGAGCACTTGTATAGAGCTGATGATTATTTTAATTTTTATTTTTTATTATGTGTTTATTAGAGGAGAGCTGATGATTCTTGTGTATATCCATGTTAATAGTTCGCTGTCTCTCTCTCTCTCTCTCTCTCTCAAACACGCACGCATTCAACACAGGCCACATCAAAGTGTGAACACGAGACTTCTTATTGTAAAGTTTTGTGCCCGAACTATTGTGTGAATATGATAGATCTGAAAAAGACCTCCAAAAGTTAATAACTACTTATCAAATATAACACTATTGTATCATCTGTTGTATTTGATTTAAATAATTTTTTTTTATTGTATATAAATACAAATTTGAGTTCTTCAATGTAAACAAATCATCATTCTATCAATCTTATTTTCCTTGTTTGAAGTGACATTAATTCTTAGTTGGACTACTTACAAACTTAGGGACTAAAGTGGGGGGAAAAAGAAAATATCTAAACTGATCATTTTATCCTCAATTATAATATGGTCATAGGTATGTTAATATTAAGAAATGAATTTGAGGAATTAAAGTGATTCTAAATAAAAAATAATGGGATTGATTATAATATTTAATTTTAGCAAATATATATGATGTGGGGATATTTCTGATATGCTATTAGGGACTTTCAGAACACATGAGAGACCTCCAATCTATTGTGTTCACACTATGAAATGCATCCAAAACACATTAGATGTAGTTTTTCCACATCAATAGTAGGACCCCTAGCCCATGCTGAGGCTAGAGTTTCTTTCTTTTTTTTTTTTTATCAATCCGTGGATCAGGATAGAGGTTATTATATTGACCCTCAAATCGGGCACATCAAGCACTTCTACTTTGAACCTATTGATGAAAGTTCTCAGAGTTTCATCATCTTTCTATCTTATGCTGAATAGGTGCGTTGTTGATCTTTTTGTCTTCTTCTCGCTTGCAACCTGATGTAGGAATTTTCTGACGAGCTGATCATATGACAGGACAGTAGTAGGGACCAACGAACATAATCCCTGTTGAACTCCACCATAAAGGATAGTTATAAGATTCGACAATGAAGGGTGTCTGACAGTTAATATAACTGCATGACATTGTCAAAGGCTATCAAGTGCTCTTTAGGGTACTTATCACCATGATACTTTAGCAGATTAGGAATTTTTACATTATGAGCCAAAGTTTTTGCCAAAGTCTTTAGTATAAATGGTGATCCCCTCCTTGTAACAACGTTCCCAAGGACCACATTTTCAGGAGCTAAGACTGCAGGCTGTTTTAACCCTTCAATTTGGTGATTGAGTGGATCCAATTGTTCCCTCATTTGATGAATCTCATTCGCTTCTCTGATCTCCTTGCTCTCCAGCGATCGCTATGGTATTTACTTCTTTAGATGGAGCTCTAGCACTCTTTCAAGGGCGAGGTGGAGGAAGGGGTGCTCTTCTTCTCTAGCTGGGAAGAGCTCTTTCCAATCGCAAATTTGGAATGGGCTCTGGGATGTATGGCTCTACGTAATCTCCATGCTCTTCTAATCCCATCTAGAGAGGAGGATGAGGTGGAGGGACGATATCTCTCTCCACGGCTCATTCCTCAAACATTCTTTTCAAGTCATTTCTTGACACAGTTAATAGGTCTTGTGCCTTTAGGAGGTTTATGGGGTGTGTGCCCGCGAAACCAATTGCTATTTGCTTTCCATGTGCCGCTTGGGGCTTGCCAGGAGTCTCTACTATATTCTTTGTACTCAAAAGAATTGGAGAGTTTTTCCATAGATGACATCAAATGTTGTACCAAAAAAATGCAGTAAGGTATCTGGATGTTTTGTAGTAAGTATTTAATGTCTTTACTACCCAAAATGCTCTAATATGCTCCCAGATACAGTACAAGTCGGAAGAGTTTCCAACAATGGCTCTCCGAAACTCAAGTTAATGAGGATCCATGTCCCTAAGAGAGAGAGCAAAAAGAATTGGAGTAGCAAGAGTTTGTACTTTATGCGGGAGAGCAAATATTTATAGGTACCGATTGGATTGTATAATTCTATGTGCATCCTAAATCAAGATTCATGAACGGTGGTATGTAGTGGGCCGCACATATCCGTATAATAGTGACAGGAAGTGGTTTAGGCGATAGCCCGTACCATACTGCTAAAAGTGACTGTAGCACTACTAATGTAGGACTGATGTCCTTTTCACTAAGTATGAATGTCTCAGGGATACCTTATGGCGTAGGCGATTTTTGAATATTTCAAAACCTAGTGATCAAAGATTATTACTTTTGAGCAAGGGCTCTCCGCATCCCAGGATCATTGTACAGTAGATTAGAGGTCTCTCATGTGTTTTGAAGGTCTCCAGAGGGATATTAGAAATATGCCCGCATCATATATATTTTCTTCTTCATTAGGATTAAATATTATAGGAATCTCTTAAGTTTTTTATTTAGAATCGTTTTAGTTTTTCAAGTTCATTTCTTGACGTTAGTATCCTTAGATTTTAGCTTTGTCTCAAATTCATCCCTCTAACCATATTATAATTAAGGGTAAAATGATCAATTTAGATTTTTTCCACTCACTTTACTTCCGAAGTTTGTAAGTTGTCTACTTGGAGTTCATGTCACTTCAAACAAGAGAAATTAGATTCATAGAATGATGATTTGTTCATATTTAAGAACTCAAATTTGTATATATGTACAATTACTTAAATCAAATTTGATCAAATACAACAGATCATAAAATAAACGTGTATATGATATGTAATTAATCACTCTTCTTAAATTATACACCAATCACATAATAAATGCATATAATTTATCGTATAGTTGGTGTAATTAAATGTAGAACCCCTGTGGTTTGAAAAATTACATATAGCAACTTTGAGGTTTGTTACCAAGTAAGTCTCATTCTTTTAGTCAAAATTTATCAAATTTATTGATATTAACAAAAAAAAAAAGAAAACCAGATAAAAATCTCTATTTACCTTTTGATTGACTTATTGCAGGTTAAATTAATCTTTCTACGACCAAATTACCCTCATACATCTTCACACGTTAATACATGTGAGGAGGTATATTTCATCATTATAACAGTAATTTAGTTGTAAAAAAATTATTTGACATGCAATAAGTCAATAATTAGTCAATCGAGGATAAATATTATTTTTTACTCAAATTTTTTTTGTTAATATTAGTAAATTCAATGAATTTTCACTAATGGAGGGACCTATTTATTAGATAGAAGTAAACTCTAAATGTACTAAACGTAATTTTTTAAACCACAAAAAATTTACATATAATTACACCAAATATTAAGAGAAGTGTAATTATCCTTATTTATGTGATGTACCCATATTATGAGTGTGTGTGAGCAGAGAGCAATAAATCCCTTCCAATTTAAATTTTGAAACCTACACAATAACCCCTACCTTTGCATAAAGTCACCAACACTCTGTCTTATCATCATCAAGAGGGGGGGGGGGGGTGGATGTCCTTATCATCATCAATGCATCAAATTTCTTATATTTCAAAATAAATAAATAAATAAATAAATCTTTTCTTTTTTTATATTATTTTTTTTGATTAAAAAAGGGGTTTTGGTTGTTGAAATAATTAGTGTAATTTGGTGGGCATTATTGTCCACTTAAATGTGTTGCAGCACACAAAAATTCAAATTACATTGATTGATTACTAATTAGGTATATTGCACCCAACCAACCCACAAATTTTAATTTGTAAGCCCCACATAATAAAATCAGGGATTCCTCTCTAATTTATTATTATTATTACTATTATTATTATTATTATTATTATTATTATTATTATAAGAAATAAATACACTCATAAAGTTTGATGTAGTTTTACGTAAACCTTTTGTGATAATTACAGTACCATCACCTCAAGTTAATTAGATGTAATTTTTTAAATTACAAAAAATTTACGTGTAATTACACCAAACATCATAGAAGAAAAGTGTAATTGTCCCCTTATTATAATAATAAAATAAGTAATTATTGATAAGTTGGAAATACCATAAAAATCCTTATCATACACGGTTCGGTCGGCGGGTGCCCATGCAATTGACATTTATTGTTTTTTCTTATTATTATTATTATTATTAATCTAATTTGTTATGTTTTGATTTGGAATTTATTTAGTTTTAATTTTTACATTTTTTATTTACCATGTATTTATTTCCTATCATAAAATTTTTACTCATTCAAGAAATCTCACTAGCGGCCGAAGTAAAGTAAAATATTCCTCCACATTAGTGATTTTTAGGTGAGTAAATATATATATATATATATATATATATATAAATTGGTAATGAGTTAATATCAAATTTAATTTTACTAAAATAAATATTAGCAAATCTATTGTTTAATAAAATTAATATAAAATAATATTTTAGTGTTTGTCATGTATCGACTAGCTAACATCAAATAGTAGTTTTTATTTTTAAATATGATGAATTGATAACGTATGTTAAATTAAAATTTAAAAGTGTTGATTTACAAAATGAAATTAAATCTATTATAATTAGAATTTTGGTGCTAAATATATGAAATATATAATATATAATAATAATTTAATATTCATAAAAGTGAAAAAAAGAAAATTGAAAAGCACGAGGAGTGGGCCCTCCAAGCCGCATGTCAACAGGCCACCTGGGTGGCATCGATTGAGCCATCACATTATATATTATATACATATATATATATATGTATATATATATATATATATAATGATACCAATAATAATTTAATCCAGTGATTAAGGTTAAGGTTGACGTTCACGAATAAATTTGAGATTATGCATTCGAGTTTCACTAAGGCCGTGTTTACTTGCACGTATTAAGCAATATATTCGGTATAGTTGCTGATAGTAGCCAGTTTACTTGCAAATTGGCCAGCCCGTGATTGATGACCAAAGCCCGGTGCTATGCTGTATTAGTGTTGGATTACAATCCGGCCTCCAAGGGTGGGATTAAATTATTCCGAAGACTCTGCGTTCTTTTTTCCCTAATTTACCCCTTCATTCTTCAAATTATATTCCCAAATCTTGCCTCTGGTTCTTCTCCTTCCTTCTCCAATCTAGATCTCTTTGCCTTCTTCTCCTTCTTTCTCCTATCTAGAACTCTTTGTCTATTGATCTTCTTCCTAAAAGCAAAGCGAAAATGAGAGAGTGCATTTTAATCCACATTGGACAGAGCGGTATTGAGGGAGCTCTACTGCCTTGAGCACGACATTGAGCGGCTGCGCGAGAAGGAAATTATTCAAATCTAAGCCAATCCTTGATGAAAATGGGCGAGGCTGGTTGCGTTAGAACCGCCAGGACGAGGCGAATCCAATGATGGTAGTCCGCGAATGGAATTCGTCCGTATAGCAATGAATCGAGGTGAAAACCGTTCAGAGTTCGTGGTTGGAGCCCACTCTTTCCGATCAATAAAATTCCAAATTGATGGTATGAAAAATGTTCATCTTGGTGAGAGGGTTGCAATGGTATATGGTATGCCTAGAAATTCATTGGGACGACGTCGGAATCTTAGAGAGAAGATTCCGATAGAAAAGGGGGAGATCCCGTCGAGATTGTAATATTGCATAGAGTGCCATTGGAGTTTTTTTCAATAATACAGGCCAGACCACTTGCACGCGATATACCTATGCACGGTAAGAACTATTGATCGTTCCAAACTACCTTGAAATGCAGTTGGAGGAAACCCTCCTTCTGTGACGTGGTATATGTTTATAACCTTTTGATCTTCCTCCAAGTCTTATAAGCATGAACTCTTAAAGGACTTCTTTATGTCCACTGGGCAACTTCAGGTTAGTTCATGTTTATTTGATTCATGGGGACTCTTCTCCCGCCTTTGGTAATCTACTTGTTAAAGAGTCAGTATGATGCTTCGCGGTGATACGTATTCCTCGATCAACAAGAATGCCTTATGGCTAGCTAACACTTGATAGGACTAAAATTAATGGGTTGTTGTCTCTCTCTTAAGAAGGAAATTTTTTATCTTCCTTACATCTTGGTTGTTCCTTTTATAATTTTGCTTTTTACTTGTTGCAATCTAGAAGGGACTGATGGAGTTTGAATACACTTTTGAGAAATCTTTAAGTGACTCACCCTTGCACAGTTTTGCTGTGTTCCAGTATACTTTTCCATTTGTTCAAGTTCAAATAAGCTCTTCCTGATATCTTATCTTGCATCTGATTCTAATTCACGTTTGCATTAGCTACTCTCCGATCCCAAGATGCATGAAACTTCACTTTTGATACCAGAAGCACCTGCAGCTGAGGAGAAACGACTTGCAACCTGAGGTTCTGAAGTACCTGATGATTTAGTATTAGACCAGGAAAAACTGGCTGAAGCACTTAAGAAGGAAAAATTCTTCTAGGCCCTTTATGTCCTGCAAAAAATTGGTCTTGATTGAGGACTGATGTGGTTATGTACATACAGTGATCTGATTATGAGTGAGCATTGGGTTACTGGTTTTGCAAGCTTTTATCTCCGATCATGTTGTGTAAATATTGTGGATGATGTAAAATATAAATATTGGTTTTTTGTTTCCTGTCGTAGGAGGATGAGAGGAAACGCAAGTATAACGTCAAATGGAACGACGAGGTATATTGATAGTTTCTCTATAGTTCATACTCTTGTTTGAGCAACAACTTTTTCCTTGTGACGAATTTAAGCATTCTTTGTTTTTCAGGTCACAGCTGAAGAAATGGAAGCATACAGGATGAAGAGGGTCCATCATGATGATCTAATTAAGGACTTCTTGCATTGAAGCTATGCATATGATTTATAGATTTTATGCTAGGAAAAGTCTGAAATAGTTGTGGTCTTAGGGACAATCTGAGAGGAAGCATGCGAAGTTGTGTAAAAAGCACTACGATTTGCATGTGTTGTTGCTCTTCTTGAGCTCTGCAATGTATTGCTACCGTTGTTGCTATGTAATGATTGGGGAAATTTGCTATGCTATTGCGCTCGGTTGTATTGTTGACAAATTTCAAAAAAAAAAAATGATAAAAAAACTTTCTAAATATGGCTTCAATTCCCAGCTGCTTGTGTTTTTCTTCATTTCAATTTCTTATCAACTTGTGATTTAAGGAATTAATGAAGTTTTTGATAAATTATTAAACTTTCAAATGTATGTTAATAATTTCTATTTTGGGCCTCACTTTTGTTCTTTTACACCAGATCAAAATAATGGGTTGATTCTTTTGTTTTTCATTTATTAGCACAAAAAATTGGTGGAAGTCAAGCATATGTGTGGGGAAACTCAACTTGAAGTGAAAAAAAATTCTAGGGGCAAAAAGGTAATAGAACTAGAGTTGTAAGAATATATTACCATTCTTGTCCAGGGTAGTAAACAACCCATTACTTTATCCCAATTGGCACAATCCCAATAATAGTCCCAAATTAATCCCAAGGATGGATATGGGATGCAACTAGGTAAACATGGCCTAAATGTATGGGTATTTATCTCACTTTATATAAGATTATTATAACTCAAATGTAATTACAATTACCGCTTAAAAAAATATTGAATCTCTGAAAAATTCTAACCCAAGTCGGATTGGTCGAGCCTAAACCAATTATATAGCAAGTGCAATATATTTACCATGCGATTAGTGTATAGTTAAAAAAAAATGACCAATTAAATGAGAAATTAATTTACACTTTCTCTATTATTGATTTGATGCCACAAACCAAATTTGGTTAAGAGATTTTCTTAATCTCCATAATGATTGCCTACTTTTAAGAATTGCTAACCCTGGTATTCCCAAATTACCCCCCACTGAAGATTAGAATAAGGGGTACTTCTGTCTTTTGCTTTCGACGCAGTCTCGAAGGTGCCTACACATGGAAAATAACAACATATGATTAATCAAAGATGGTGCCTTTGTTAGTGCAAAGACGACTAACATAGACTTTGGGCAGCAGCTCTATCTATGTCTCTCTCCATTCTCCATTGCTCATGTAATTTAGATTAAGGCTTTGGGCAGCAGCTCTATTCAGATTCCATAGCATGTAACTGAGGCATCAATCGTTTTATGATACTGTCAAGAGCTTTTGCACCATTCCAATACATGGACATGGTATGTACAAACTACAACAAAAGCTCTACAGAACCAAGGAACTCCTCAAATCCTGGAACAAGGAGGTATTTGGCAATGTTTTCAGTAGAGTGGAGGAACCCAAAACGCGAGCATCAGAAGCTGAGAAATGCGATGATAGGGACCCCTCAGATAGTAACCTTATAATTCTCAACAAACTTAATGCAGAACTTGTTCAAGCTCTTAATATGGAATTAGATTTTTGGAGGCAAAACGTAACTGCAAGTGGCTTGAAGCAGGAGAAAGAAACACCAAATTCTTTGATTCAATGGTGAAGGAGAAAAGAGTCAAATCTAAAATCCACATAATTTTTCAAGAAGATGAAGAAATCACTGAACCCGATAAGATCAAACAATCAGTTGTAGACTACTTTAGGAACCTTCTGACTACAAGCTCCTTATCTCTTCCAAATCCTAATTTCTCTTTCCATTTTCCTCAAATCCCTGACAGCCCAGCTTCAGAGCTCTGCAAAGCACCATCCTTGGTAGAAATCGAAGACATGGTTTCTAACATTCATAAAGATAGTGTTGCAGGCCTGATGGGTTCTCTTCATATTTTTATCGAGCATGCTAGGAGTTTATTAATGATGATATTGCTGAAGCAGTTACTTTTTTGGCAAAGAGCTTAACAGCTACAACTATTACCCTTATTCCCAAACCGGAATCTCCTCAAGCCTGGACAAACTTTAGACCTATATCTCTGTGCAATGTCACTAATAAAATCATGACCAAACTCCTCTACAACAAACTTGTTGTCCTTCTCCCCACACTCATTTCTCCATCCCGAAGTGGATTTGTGCCTGGAAAACTCATTCGAGACAATATCCTCATGGCCCAAGAAATGATACACTCCATTGATCTCAAGTATATTAAAGGTAATGTTGTTATTAAACTTGATATGTCTAAAGCATATGATCGAGTGTGTTGGAAATTTCTATATTCTATCATGACTAAATGGGATTCACGTCTAAATTCATTTCCCTCATCAAACATGCAATTGAAAATTGTTGGCTTACTATTCTTATCAGTGGGGAAACTGCTAGATTTTTTAAATCTTCCCAAGGCCTCAGACAGGGTGATCCTATATCACCTGCACTCTTCATAACTGCAGTAGATGCCCTCTCTAGAGGCCTTGACCATCTTTTTAGGACTAACCCATCTATGTACTATCAGACAAATTGTGGTGTGCTTGTTTCTCATCTTTCTTGTGCACATGATCTCATCATATTCACTAATTCAGAGGAAGTAGGTTTACACAAACTCATTCAATTCCTTGAGGACTATGAGGAAATTTCAAGACAAAAAATCAACTACTCTAAGAGCTCTTTTGTTCCAGGAAAAAAGGCCAATCTCCTCTCACATAGAATCATGCAAATTACTGGCTTCTCTTTGAAAAGACTCGCCACCCATTACCTTGCCCCCTATATAAAGGACACAAGAAGAAGAATATGATGATTTGCTTAACAAAATTAGAAGTAGTATTTCAGGCTGGGGAGCACACACTTATCACATGGAGGTAGACTTCTCCTTATTAAAAGTGCTCTATCTTCTATGCCTATTTATTTGATGCAGGTTCTCAACCCCCCTGTGGGCATCATTCACAAGTTGGAGCAACTTTTTGCTAAATTCTTTTGGCGATAATCCCCCAACCAATGGAAAATACACTGGACAAAATGACAAAACGTGTGTTTCCCACATGAAGAAGGGGGCTTAGAATAAGAAATCTAAAAGATGTGATGGAGTCTTTCTCTTTCAAACTTTAGTGGAGATTCAGACAACAAATATCCTATGGGCTCAATACACTCACAACAAATACTACAGAGGAGAATCTCCTGGAAATGCTAAAGTCACCAAAAATGATTCCACAATTTGGAAAAGATTGTGCAAAGTCAAGACAGAAGCACGAGCTAATATCTTTTGGAGTATGGGTTCTGGATCAGTCTCATTTTGGTCTGATGGTGGTTAACAGAAGACCCTTTGTCAAATTTGGTTGAACTTGAAACTCACATGCATACACCAGTGTACTAGTACTGGCAAGACCAAGCATGGAACCTTTAGAGACTTTCCGCTAATTTACCCCTTGACCTGGTGGACAAGATCATAGTTGTCCCTATCACACAAGGCCATCAGGACACACCTTTTGGGAAGATGTCTACTACTGGGAGCTTTAAAACTCCCTTAACCTGGGAGAACATTAGGGATCATAAACCTGAATCTAGTCTGTTCAAGAAGATATACTTCCCCTTGCTCACTCCTACAACCTTTGAATTTTTATGGAGACTCTTTAATAATTGGATACCAGTGGAGACCAGACTTAAAAAGAAAGGAATTTCCCTGGGTTCCAAATGTTGTTGTACTAGTGAAGACAAAACAAAGCACATCTTTCTCTCTAATGGTAAGTCTTTACAAGTCTGGAATTTTTTGCTAACAAGTTTCAGATCAAGCTCTCCAACGTCAACTCAATCATTCCCTCCATTCAAGCCTGGAAAATCAGAGAAACTCAGCATCTACATATCAGAGAACTCCTTCCTTTGCTGGTATCATAGTGCATCTGTATTGTAAGAAATGATGCCAAACATAGGGGTGTCAAGTTCGAAGCCAGACTCATTATAACTAAAACAATGGAACATCTGCACACCATTACAAGATGCAAACTCTAGAGATCAGAACACTTGAAGGGAGATCAGTTTGCTGCTTACTCCCTCTCTAATCCCCCACTCCAAATGTCCAAGCTCCCGAAAGTTGTCCTGGTGACCTGGCTCAAACTAGACCCCGTATGGATCAAGCTCAACATTGGTGGTGCTTCAAGAGGCAACCCTAGTGTTGCGGGAACTGGTGCTCTTCTGAGAAAATCACAAGGGAGAGGTCTTCTGGGTCTTCCTCGAACTTCTAGGATCCACTACTAACACAGTTGCTGAGCTTCAAGCTCTATTTAGAGGGCTCCAAATCTCTCTTGAGAAAGGCTTCCCTCGCGTTTGGATTGAACTTGATGCACTTAATATCATTCACCTACTCTCTGCTCAGTTAAGGTGCTTGGCACCTCCAAGTTCTTGTCGAGAAAATAAAAAAGCTCCTATTGTGCCTTGAAACAAAAGTCACTCACATATATAGAGAAGGCAACCTATGCTACATTGTCTGCTTAGCTAATCATTTCACACTTCTTTCCAAAGATACAAATCAATTGTAAGATTGAAGGTATTTTGCATTTGGACTCTATTAGCACTTCTAACCTCAGGATTTCACAAGCTTAGTACTCCTAGTTTCCCTCGTCTATGTGCTGAGATATTAGGTACTCTGTTGGTTGCTTGTTGCATACTGCCGATTATTTGTAAATTATATAATCTCCTTTGTTACGTGATGGAGGCATTGCTGCTGTTGTTTGTTTTTAGGATTTATGCATGCCTTACTCAAGAAACTTTGGTACAAATTCGTATTAGAGCTAGCCCTCTAACCTTTTGTTTGTTGTGGCACTTATTTTTTTGCATCTACATATATTACCTGGGCTTTATCTGGAACATAGGAGGTGCCAATCTATTTTATTGGTAGTTTGGCATGGTTGATGTGGCTTTCTAAAACTTTTGTATCACTTGTTGAAAGTTCTGCTTGTATTTATCAAGTTCTGCTCGTACTTATCCTTTTGTTTTCAGAATTTATTTTTTATTAGTATTCTGGTATTTAACTTTTGTTGAGTCTGTTGCCAACTAGAGTTCAAAGTGAGTTACTTTTCTTGTTTAGTTAGAACTCTATTCTTTATATATAGTTTCACATCTCTGTAATTTTAGTACAAGAGAGTTTAGATGAATAAAGTACTAGAGTTTTTAGATGAATAAAGTCTAGTTTTTCCTTCTCTAATTTATTGTCATGAATATACTCTGTTTCCCACATTTCAAATTTTAATATGGTATCAGAGTAGGTTTCTCCAAAAAAAAGGGGGGGGGTCCTCTTTAAAACTCTTGCACGCTGCCGCTGACATATTTGCCCGCTGCCTTTGAAACCCTAGCACGCATCCGTTGACATAATTGCTCGCTGCCTTTGAAGCCCTAGAGCGCCGCCGCATGAAACTGCGTTCATCGACGGGACTTCGACAAAATCGATCTATGAGCCTTTGTGGTTTTGAATATTGGTAGAGCCTTTGTGGTTTTATGACCCTTTGTGGCTTTAAATATTGGTAGAGCCTTTGTGGTTCTATGAGCCTTTGTGGCTTTAAATATTGATAGAGCCTTTGTGGTTCTATGAGCCTTAGTGGCTTTGAATATTGGTAGAGCCTTTGTGTAACTATGAGCCTTTGTGGCTTTGAATATTGGTAGGACCTTTGTGGTTCTATGAGCCTTTGTGGCTTTGAATATTGGTGGAGCTTTTGTTGTTCTATAAGCCTTTGTGGCTTTGAGTGATTTGTGCAACCGTGAAGTGGTTGTGGCCTTTGGTCTTAGTAGGCCTTGGGTTTTTAGGCTCTTGATCCTTCATTCTGTTTCATGTCTCTGTTTCTCTACACATTCCCTTCTAATGCGATAACAATGCTGCCATCCGGATACAACCTACTGCTGACTTTAGACGATTCCTTTGCAAGCTGGGCCTCGCTTCCTCGGCTCCATCTTGAGGGGGGCTGTTGAAAGTTCTGCTCGTACTTATCCTTTTGTTCTCAAAATTTGTTTTTTATTAGTATTCTAGTGTTTAATTTTTGTTGAATCTGTTGCCAACTAGAGTTCAAAGTGAGTTACTTTTCTTCTTAGTTAGAACTCTATTCTTTATATATAGTTTCACATTTCTGTAATTTTAGTACAAGAGAGTTTAGATGAATAAAGTACTAGAGTTTTTAAATGAATAAAGTCTAGTTTTTCCTTCTCTAATTTATTGCCATGAATATACTCTGTTCCCCATACTTAAACTTTAACATCATTGCTGCACACTGCTGATCATTTACAAATTAATTTATCTACTTTGTTATGTGATGGTGGCATTGCTGCTGTAGTTAGTTCTTAAAATCCTTGCATGCTTCTGTCCAGATAATTTTGTACAAATTCATTTTAGAGCTAGCCTTCTAAGTTTTTGCTTGCTATGGCACTTTTATTTCTGCATCTATAAATATTACCTATACCTTATCTGCATCCTACCTATGTTTTGTTTGGAAATTGTGTTAAGCAATCTATTGCAGGTGATAAGATGCGATTAGTGCCCTCAGCGACATGGGTTATTCTTTATGGAAAAATGAAGCAATCTCTGTTGGAAAATTTTTTGGTTTCAAGTAATCGAAACGACGTTTTGAAATATTACAATCGGATTTAGAAATCAAAAGCAATTAAAGCCACGTTGGAACAAATAATTTAAAGCAATTAGAAACGTTATTTGTGACAAGAAATTTAAATTGAAAACTTACAACGAGAGCTGTATCGTAACAATTCTCAGTCCAATTGAAGTCGTTAATTTAACCGAATCGCAGAATTACTGCTTGCCTTAAAGAAAATATACACTCCGTATCAGAGGTGCACCGGGTTCAACGTAATTTCTCCCAGGATAAGACGGTTACAATTCTTTCAATTTTAGCACTATACCGAAGAACACCTCGATCAAACACTCAAAAGCTCATAATCAAAACTTTATAGCTCAAATCTTTAACGAAAAGAAAACTATAGAGGCCGGGAGAGAAGGGGGAGAAAATCTCAACTAGAATTGTTGTTTGCTCTTTTGTGTTGTGGGTTCCAAGTGAAGAATGACATGCCTTTATATAGGAATTCCAAAAAGCCAACCATAGAGAGGGTTATGAAATCAGCCATAAAGGCCTTAATTTGGCCAAATAAAACACTCAATTTTTGGTCAAAAACACGGATGTGTAATGCATGAATAATGGCCATGATGAGAAGTAATTTGGACTTCAAATTTTGGGTTCTGTATTTGAAAATTCAAATTCAACAATCCCCCATAAACTCATAGATTTGAACTCAAGTTTTTGTGATTTGCTTTTAACAATGGTACCTTCCGGTTTGAATCATTATCTAAGTTATCTGACGTCAGTTGTCACCAGGTCAAATGGAACTAAACCTTGAATTTAAGCTTATGAGTGTGACAATGTCTGTCAGTAACAAAAAGCCACCGGCTTTGTGTTGATCTTTAGGGTTGACACTTAGGCCATATGTCGTGATCCTTTTCATGAATACTTTTAGGAATAACCCAATTCCTTAGTTGCAGCCAAACAACGACAATCACTTAGTTGGGCGTCTCCAAGGATGCACTGCTAGCATCTCGTCTTGTAAGACTTGACCCAATTCAGAGATAAACTCTTACTATACTTGCAGTAGCAGCACCTTCCAGAATTTCAGGGGACAGACTCCAGATACAACGTATCAGTCTATTTGGTGCTCTGACATACCCTTACAACTTGTTGATACCACATTGAACCTTCTTTGTGGGATTTCCACTCAAAAGGTTGGGTTGCCGTCGTAGATACATCACTAATGGGTTTTTAGTCCCATCCCCAATATGGACTTATGAACTTGTGACAGATTCAATCCTTTCGTCAAAGGATCAGTTACATTGTCCTTTGTTCCCACAAAGTGAATGCCCATTACTCTGTCTGACACTAATGACCTTATAGACTTCAGTCTAACTTGGATGTGTCGTTTGATCTTTTGATTGTATTTATGACTCCTCACCTTTGTTATTGTGGTTTGGCTATCAAAATATACAATAATCGGTGAAAGAGCCTGACTTACAATAGGTAGTTGTGATAACAACACAAATAGTCATTCTGCCTCAGTACCAGTCGTATCTAACGTACATAACTCGGCTTCAAATGTAGATCGGGTTATCAAAGTCTGTTTTGCAGTCTTTCAGGAGACTATGCCCCCACCTAAGGTAAAAACATATCCTGAATGCCCATTACTCCCGGAGTTTTTGGCTATCCAGCTAGTATCACTATATCCCTTAAGAACAGTAGGGAATCTGCCATAATGTATGGCCAGTGACACCGTGCTCTTTAGGTACCTTAGTACTCTATTCAAAGCACCCAAATGAGTTTTGTCAGGACAACTAGTGTATCTAGCCAGCTTAGAGACAGAAAAGGATATATCTAGTCTTGTGCCATTTGCCAGATACTGTAAGCTCCCAAGAATTTGGGAATACCTTAGCTGTGCAACCAGAACACCACTTTAATTTTTTAATAAAGCTACAGAAGGATCATATGGTGTCTTAGCAATTCTACTGTTTTGATAACCAAATTTCTCAATTATCTTCTCAACATGATGAGCTTGAGAAATGGCTATTCCATCAGTTGATCGAGTCAACTTGATGCCAAGAATCATATTTGCATCACCCATATCATTCATTTCAAACTTATTTTTTAAAAATAACTTGGTTTCGGTGATTATATTTAGACATGATCCTATTAATAGAATATCATCCACATACATGCATAGAATTATTATTTTATCTCCTTTAACCTTGCAGTACATACACTTATCATTCTCATTTGCAATGAAGCCAAACGCAAGAATAGTTTTATTAAACTTTTCATGCCACTGTTTGGGTGCTTGTTTAAATCCATATAGAAACTTTACAAGTTTACAAACTTTATGCTCGTTGCCATGAGCTACAAACCCCTCAGGCTGATCCATGTAAATCTCTTCCTCAAGTTCACCATACAAGAAGGTTGTTTTCACATCCATCTGATGAATCAGAAGATTATACACCGAAGCAAATGCTATAGGCACCCGGATTGTAGTCAATCGAGCTACCGGAGAATAGGTATCGAAATAGTCTATTCCCTCCTTTTGTTTAAACTCTTTAGCCACCAATCTGACTTTAAACTTATCTATGGTCCCATCAGGTTTCAGTTTCTTTTTAAAGATCCACTTACACCCAACAATAGTATACCCCAGAGGGAGATCGACTAGCACCCACGTTCTATTGGAAACAATGGAGTCCATCTCACTTTTGACAGCTTCTTTCCACTGCTTGGCTTCTGAAGAAGCCATAGCATATTTGTAAGTGATCGGATCATCCTCGATGTTGTAAGTGACTAAATTCTTGACAATCCCAGCTCTCTTACTCCGTCTAGGTTCATCTGACTCCTCATGAGTCTGATTAGAACTACTAGGACTGACTCCTACATTTGACATCTTTTCTACATGTTCAGGAATAGATGTGGAGGCAAGTGAATCATCAAGTGAAATATTTAAAGGTATTCCTATTTTTAAAGAAAATACATCTTCAAGAAATACAACATTACGAAATTCGACTATTGTGTTGACCTCAATGCCTGGAATTTCTTATTTAATAACCAGATATCTTAGGGCATAACTTGTCTCCACATAGCCTAAGAATACAACATCGACAGTCTTAGGACCTAGTTTGTTTCGTTTGTGTTACGGGATTAGCACTTTTGTTAGGCACCCCCACACTCGAAAGTATTTGAGGCTTGGTTTCCTACCTTTCCACAACTCGAAAGGAGTATTCGTATTGTGTTTCAGGGTCTCTATTCAGAGTATGGCAAGCCGTATTCAAAGCCTCTCCCCACAAATATTTTGGTAACCTGGAGGTTAGTAGGAGACTGTTAATCATGTTTTTGAATGTTCTATTCTTTTGTTCAGCCATTCTATTAGACGAAGGGGAATATGGAGGAGTCTCTTCATGAATAATGCCAAAAGTTTGACAATATTCATTAAACTTACTCGACTCATACTCTCCTCCTCTGTCAAACCTTAGTCTTTTAAGTTTCTTACCAGCTTGGGTTTCTGCTTCATTTTTAAACAAAATAAATTTATCTAAGGCTTCATCCTTATTTTTCATGAGAAACACATAACAGTATCCACTGCAATCATCTATAAAGGTGATAATATTATTTGTGGTCCCTGGTCAAAACTCCATTGAACTCACAAATATCTGTGTGAACTGAATCAAGTATTCTCGAATCTCTTTTAATTGACTGATAAGGTTTCCTAACTTGTTTAGCTTCTACACAAACTTGGTGTTTGTGATTTCGTTCAATATTTTGACTAGGATTTAAATTCAAATTCATCATTCGTTTGATTGAATTGAGATTTACCTAATATGCCACAGAGTAGAAGATTCCACATTCAATATAATAGAATCAGAAACATCAATTTTATTATTATCAACTTGAACTTTGAACAAGCCATCATCTAAATAGCCTTTACCGACAAAATTACCAAATTATTGAATTACAATTTCATTAAATTTAAAGACTAATTCATATCACTCCCTAACTATTACATAACCACTAATGATGTTTTTTTTCACAGTGGGTACATGATGAACTCTTTTTAGCGACAGAATGCGCCCTGAAGGAAACTTTAAGTTCACGCTTCCTATCGCAAGTACTTCAGCTGTACTAGAGTTCCCCATGTTTACTGTCCTTCCACTGATGGTCTGATAAGACACAAAGAGAGATTTATTAGTACAAACGTGCACATCCGCTCCAGTGTCAATCAACCAATCATACTGTTCGCAAATAGTTAGGAGTTCGGGTTGTAAGATACATACCCACCAGTTGCTCCTGAGGTGCTAGCACCGCTAGAACTTCCCACAACCATGTTGACAGTTGCCTGCACAGTTTTGGCCTTTTTATTAGGACAAAGCTTTGCCCAGTGTCCAACCTGCCCACAGTTCGAACATGGTTTGTTTGCTTTTGATTTTTTATTTTTGGAGGCCTTGCTTTTATTGATGGCTTTCGAGTTCGAGTTAATCTTATTCACTTTCTTTTTCCCCGCTATAAGATGGGCCCTAGGTTGATATCAACAGGCATCTTGTGGGTTTGATTTCTATGTTCTTCCACAATGCTGATAGCAATCATAAGATCATCTAGAGACAATCTCCCTTTTTTATGCTTGAGTGTCATGCCAAAATTCTCCCAAGATTTGGGAAATTTGTCCACTATGGACATGACCAGAAACTTCTCGGGAAGCTTCATCTCAGCATCAGCCAGAGCATGCTCAAGGTTGATAATCTCATGAGTCTGTTCAACTACAGACCGGTCCTCAACCATTTGATACCTCATGAACTTGAAAACAGAATACTTTTCGAGACCTTGCTCTTCAGTATTATATTTTCGGTCCAACTCATCCCACAGAGACTTGGCAGTGTAAGAATCAAAATAATAGATATCAAAGAGCGTATTTGACAAGGCTGACAAAATCGCTCCTCTACCTATTTGATCCCTTTCTGTCCACTGCGCTATCTCAGCAGTTCTGGGATTAGTATTTGTAGGTTCAGGTCTGATTACCTGAATCACAGACAAGAGTCATTTCATCATCAGCCAAATTTTCATTTGTTGTTGTCAGTGTTAGAAAAACTGGCCCAAAAACTTGTCCGGCAAATCGGTCAAGTCGACCTTGGGTGTGATCGAAATTGCAACAGAAATCGGCTCGGCCATCTTTAGTATTTTAGGAAACTAAAAGTAGCGTTTCGAATAATGAGTTTGAAAATAGCGTTTTCCAAAACAGTTCCAACAACAAAATCCGATTTTTCAAAACCTGTTTATTTTCTTCAAGATTGTTGAAAAAAATTTTGGTTTCAATTAATCGGAACGATGTTTTGAAATATTACAATCGGATTTAGAAATCAAAAGCAATTAAAGCCACATTGGAACAAATAATTTAAAGCAATTAGAAACGCTATTTATGACAAGAAATTTAAATTAAAAACTTATAACGAGAACTGTATCGTAACAATTCTAAGTCCAATTGAAGTCGTTAATTTAACCGAATAGCAGAATTACTGCTTGCCTTATACGCCCCATATCAAAGGTGCACCGAGTTCAACGTAATTTCTCTTAGGTTACAGTTCTTTCAATTTTAGCACTATACCAAAGAACACCTCGATCTAACACTCAGAAAGCTCGTAATCAAAACTTTATAGTTCAAATCTTTAACGAAAAGAAAACTATAGAGGCCGGGAGAGAAGGGGGAGAAAATCTCAATAACTAGAATTGTTGTTTGCTCTTTTGTGTTGTGTGTTCCAAGTGAAGAATGACATGCCTTTATATAGAAATGCCGAAAAACCAACCATAAAGAAGGTAATGAAATCAGCCATAAAGGCCTTAATTTGGCGGTCAAAATATCGGATGTGTAATTGCATGAATATAATGGCCATGATGAGGAGTAATTTGGCCTTCAAATTTTAAGTTTCTGTATTTGAAAATTCAAATTCGACAATCTCTTCATAATAGTGTCACTAACTTTTGTCTTAAGTTTAGAAACTTTTTTTGTAAGGGAGTAATACTCCTTATTTATGCTTTTCAGATTATGTGTTGTGAGATAATTGTATTCCTTAAATATATATTTTACTGATCATTATTATAAGGGAGTATTACTCATTGTTTACGACTTCGTAGATGATATTAGGGAGTTAATACTCCCTGTTGTATATTTAGCATTTTTACTGTATATCCTAGATGAAGTTAGGGAGTTAATACTCCCTGATCTAAATTTAGCCTTTTTTCTGTTTATACAGAAGGGACGGAGGTGGTTTAATTAAAAAAAGAAAAAGGAAAAAATTTAGGCATGCATGTTCCTTTTTGTGCGCCTACTATTATTTAACTTTACTATTTTGGTGGGCTGGTCCTTACTGTATTTCTTTTTTTCTTTCTCTACTCATCCACACTCTTTTGTTTGTTTCATTGAGAAGGAAGAGCAGCTCTGAATACTGTTCCCGGTGCCAGTCTTGTTGTGTTCTACATGACTGTGTGTGTGTGGTGCTTTCACAGTTTCTTTTCTATAATGTGAAATGGGGTGTTGTCAGACAAGCCTTTGAGCTCAAGAGAAGGAGGGAAAAAAATGATTGCTTTTATTAGCAATTTGTTGGGTTTTTTCTTTGGCTTCACTCGTCTGAGATCTGAAGTGGGGTATGGCCGTTTACCATGGGAACGTGCACTTTTATTGACTTGGAGTGCAAGTGTTTGTGAAAATGCTGTCTGTCTGTAAGGATGCTCTTTTCTTGATTATCATATGCCTCGGCCGGGGAATTGGCCCGTATTAGATTGCGTGTCTGTTCAAATTGGATCAGAGGTGGATCTTTAGAGGGTTCTTCTATCTAATACTATGTGTTAAAATTGTTAGTAGGGTCCATTCGTTTGTTGGCAATGTGGTATAAGATCTTGAAAATGCGCTTCTGAAATGTAGGGAAGATTTTAGATTCTTTGCTTCAAGTGTATTAGCTTTGATAGCTGTCATCCTCTTGTTTATCCTGAAGATATGGGTATAGTAGTGCATTTATTTGTACTTGAGTTGGTTAGCTTGAAACTAAGCTAGAGCATGTGAACTCCTCCTAGGTTGTAGCTGTGAACTGATTGGCGTGCATATAAGTATTTAATTCGTTGGTTTCTTGCCTACTTGTGTTATTTTGATTTGGGAAGACTATTTTCTGTCAGCACATAATGTTAAGCTAATGGTAGTTCTTGATTGTAATGCCCTTTGAGTTTGGTTTGTATGTTTGATGCTTGATTTTAAGAGCTAGTTTGTCGTTCTGATAATATGGGCATCGAGGCGAGAATATATATTTGTTTCGTAATTAATCTTCAAATCTATCTGTTGAACCAATATGTAATGAGTGTGTTTCTTGAGGTTTTACTGATCAATTTCCACTTTACATTCATTCCAGGAGGCGTATCTATCAATGAGACCGGACTGAGTAGAGATGGAATTAGACTTCGACAAGTACCGTCTTGTAGATAGAAGTCCTACAACTGTCCTACCACCTCCTCGGAGCAGAAAATCAAGTGGAAAGCCCAAATATGGAAATGATATACCGACCCTCAGTGATGAAGACTTGATCGAAATTAACTTTAGTCCTTACCATAGTGCATCATGCAGAGATGTTCAATCCCAAAGTTCGAGGGGTTCGGTCTATCAAAGTTCTGAAGAAGTGAGGCTGCTGCAGAAAACTGATGCTGTTGTTAGAAGGAAAAAGATTGAGTTCTCTCGAGAAACTGCTTCTGTATTCTCATTTGGAATTATTGATTCGTTATGTTGTTCGGATGAAGATAGCTCACTAGTGGAACACAACAGGCCCTCAGTAGTGTCTCTCTCCGAACAAAGTACAACTTCAGTTTGTGAAAACCATATAGAATTGCGTTCTCGGGATTCCATGACATCATCTCAATCTGTGACTGCTCCTATAAATGAAGCTAACAGCCTGGAAGAAAGAGATATGACTGTCAATTTGCAGAAGTCATTATCAGCAAGATTAGCTTTGCCGCATTCACCTGCTAAATCAGAGAGCGTTGGCTCAAGAGCCAGCAGTCTGAAGCCCCGGTTTCGCCCTGTCAGAAAGATGTTTGACCCTTTTGTTAAATCCAAGTCCCACAGAAATCTGTTGAGTAGTTCTATTGAAGCTGGTTGTGGAACGGGAAGCGGGCTTACTGGCATTGACAGCAAAAAGACAATTTGCAAATCGCTGCTGAATGATTTGTCGGACAAGTCATGTCGTGTGGAATACGATTATCATTGTGAAGAGAAAGAGAACCATAATTCAGTTCCGTGGTACTCTCCTGCACACCTGCATGGCCTTCTCAAGTTGGGAAATAAGCGTGGGGTGCCATTCTTCGAGTTTTCAGTGAAATCACCAGAAGATGTTTATGTTGCAAAGACATGGAAAGTAAAAGATGCTTTAACTGGGGTCTACACCTTCCATTCTCTTCGTCATAGAAGACAGAGTAGTGCTAGTGGATGGGGATTTAAAGACAGCAACCTAGAATCATCTCCGCTGGGACAGATGCAAGTTTCGTGTCGTCTGTGTACGGAATCTGAAGGTGCAGGAGAGTTGAATGATTCTATGGTGACAGAGTTTGTTTTGTATGATATTCTTCATTCAAGAAAAAGTACTTCCTCTCAAGATAATTCTAGTAGTTCACCTGATGACATTAAAGCACCCGTGGTTTCTGATGAGATTTTATCTTGGGGGAATTGTGAGCCAAACGAAATATTAGCTAAGACGAAGAGTAAAGGTCAACTTAATCATTCCCGTCAGAGTAGTCGCTTTGAATTATCAGCTTGTCAACCTCTTGCAGCAACAGATTTACGTCCAGAGCTAGAAATTGCAGCCATTGTTATGCAAGCCCCATCTGAAAAGAGAGAGAGTCTGAAATTTAATAGTGGAGATAAGAAGATAGACGAGAAATTTCCAGACTCTCTAGATCTTTGTCAGCTTGGTAAGGCAAAGGACGGCAGCTCTAACAATTCAAATCATGGGAAGATGCATGTCGTAATCCCAGCTGGGAACCACAGTTTGCCAATTACTGAAAGTCATGGCCCTTCACGGTTACTAGATAGATGGAGGTTAGGTGGAGGATGTGATTGTGGTGGCTGGGACATGGCGTGCCCTCTCAGCGTTTTTAGCAATCCAAATGTTGAGAATGCAGATGGCCAGCCCCTGATGGACAATCAGAATCCAATGGAACTCTTCTTTCAGGTAATTTCTTCCAACGACTTATGCAGGATCATAGTTTGCCTCATTTCCTGATTCATGCCGTTTCTAACATTAAGCCTTCCTGTCAAAATTTTATGCTGGAAATTTGGAAAGTCAGCTTACTGCACTTCTCATACAAGAAGGATTGTCGCCTTCTTTGAACCTCACCAACTAATTTACCTGGACTGTATTCCCGGATTCTTGAAATGCTATACTATTACATTTGACTTCCCATTCCCTTTGCTATGTAATAGTTAATTACATGGAAAACTGATCATGAGTGCTTCTCTGATTCATTTCACATGCTTGGAAGGTGTTTTTCTTCTCAAAAATACAAAATTATGTAATTCTTAAAGAGATATAAATGTTACCTTGATGCTTGTGTGAAACCTATAATTTGTATATCTTCCATGTAATTCTTAGTTCGTTTTGAACTCTATGATACCTATTTTGGTCTCTGACGACCTCTGCACTACTTATTGTGTAGGGACGAAAAGATGACATACCGGCATTTACCATGCGGATGATCGAGGATGGGAAATATGCAGTTGATTTCCACGCACAGTTATCTTCACTGCAAGCATTCTCCATCTGCATTGCTATTTTGCACACTGCTGACGCCTCCACGGTAACCAGGCAGGAGAGAAGAAAACAAATCTTGCAAAGTGGTTCCCTGAGGGTACTTGCTGAGGAGGAAGTTAAAAATACAATAGATGCAATAGCAGAGGAAGAGAAACCTATAGTTAACAAGAAGACGGAAGAAATCCTGCCTTTTTTCGTAATCAATCCACCGTTCTCTCCAATTGCTCGAGTATAGTGCTGCAATGCTGACAGATTCTTGAACACCACAAGTTGATCCTACCAAGTTGAAACCCTTCAAGGGCAAGCTCAAGATTGCATCAAAGACTGGTGGAAATAATTGAAAGGCCGAAAAAAGCAACCAGCATCGTTCATACGAGCATTCATGTAAATAAAAGTGCAGACGGTCGACGTCTAGCTCTTGTCCAGCTTCGCTGCATTGGAGGTGGCAAAACCTTTTCTCCTGGTACATTAATTTTCTATTTTAATAGCTAAATTCCAAGAAACACCAAAGTGTTGATATTCTTGTTACACTATACAGATTAGAGAGGAATATATAGAGGTTGGCAATCGTTGTTGACGAGTAGTTGTTCTTTCTTTTTTGAGGCATGTATTCTTTATGTAATTTAAGGTGTTGAAGGGGAGTATATCCTGAAAACCCAGATTTCACATTGTACCTATATACCATAAATGAAAGGGATAATTACACTTCCATTCTATAAAATTTGGTGTAATTACACAGACCTTCTGTAGTTTGGGAAATTACATTTAGCATCATTGAGTTTGCTTATTTGTTAGACGGAAGCAAACTTCAAGGGTGTTAAATGTAATTTCCCAAATCACAGAGAATCTATATATAATTATATCAAACCTCAGGGGAGGAGTGTGTAATTATCCCTAAATGAAAAAATGATAATCCATCTATCTTCTTTATCTTTCTCATTGTACGCTATGACCGGCCGGCTATAGCAGCTAGGCAGTCTGAACCGAAAAATATGGAGGAGAAGAAAGAGGTTAAAATTTTCGCCGTTGCCGGGGATCGAACCCGGGTCGCCCGCGTGACAGGCGGGAATACTCACCACTATACTACAACGACTTGTTTGTTCATGTAATTAGATTGTTTGATATATACAATGAAAACCAAAAACCATAGATTAAGTAATCAATGATCATGCAGTAAAACAGTACTTTCATCCATCTGCACAACTGCTTTGCCTGAACATGAATCTGAAATTAGTAGGCCAATACTCTGTCATCTCCCGTCCCCCTTACTCCAACAACATGGCTAATTATCTCATAATTTTTTCTTTATATTTCCTGTGGCGGAAGACGGATGATGGAGTAATTGTGGTTGAACGAGGACCTTTGATGGAAAATGTTGGCTTGTAAGTGGTTGTGGACATGAGAAGTCTTGAAACGAGCGCAACGTCTCCATTTCGTGCTACAACGATGGAGTTGCATGCCTACATCATGGCATTTGTAGGGAATGAAGAAGTTGTGTTCTAGAAATAATAGTTTACAGTTGAAAATATAAAAAAAAAAATTAGATTAAAGTGCGGATATCTTGCTCTCTTTAAGGAGATTTAAGTCCACTATAACAAACTTCTCACTACCCAACAATATTCACTCTTGACTTGTCCCTTCAGGATACAACAGCTCAACAACGTTGTATGACTCTAACTCATTCTAGACAATTAGTAGAGTCCAAAGCTCCACAAAAAAAGAACACCTTCCAACATTAATATAACTCTCTCATATAATTGCATGTAGTATGTGTATATATGAGTCTCAAAACGAGTAGAATGATGCTCTTTTTATAGATGTAGAAATCATCCACCATTTTGATGTGAATTAGTGGACAATTATGTAATAGAAAGTGGTGATAAATGAGTAGTAACGTGTATGAATATGGTGTAGTAGTGGGATGATGGTACTGAAAAAAGATTATTGCAAACATTATGACCATAAACATCCACTAACCTCAACTTCAATTGGAGGAATATGAAGAGACATACATTTTAATTTAAATATTAAAATGCAATATATATATACCTATACACACACTAACAAGTTTTTGTTTTGTATCAGTTAACTTGTATACGAACACAGGAATTTGAGTATGAAAAGGGAAGGAAGAAAAAAATAAAAATAAAGGAAAACATGAAGATGCTTTTGTGTTTGTCCTTTGGAATTCATGTTGTGTTGTAGAATTGATGGAAAATCAGTTTGAATGGTAGAAGTTGTAGTTCCAGTTAGTAAGGGAAAAGCAGCCCATACTGAATCACTATTGTGGAGATGGATGAAAGGGTACTTCAAAAATGGTGATTCAAGAATTTTTATTCCACCAAATGAAAAAGAAAAATATATGTGTCTGAGCCCGGGTTCGAACCGGGGACCTCTAGTGTGTGAGACTAGCGTGATAACCAACTACACCACCCAGACAACCATCAAGTTGTAGACATTTAAATAAGAATTTTTGAGAGTTGTAAATTTTAGCGAACTGAGATCTGTTAAGTGTACATTGACCACTTTCTTACCAACTGTTGTAGGATTTTGGCAGCCTTTGAGTACCTAAAATAAAAACTGAAACACATCATGCAACTGAAATCTTGCTAACTGAATTCATGGTTGTGGCTTCAAAAGGAAGCACCTGCATATCTGAAGAACATGAGACTACATAACTTCCAACTCATCAATAAGATGAGGATGCAATTTTAAAGATTTCCGCTACGACCTAACCTACATAGTTTACAAGAAGTTTCTATATAACCCTTTTAATATAACAATGCTCGTGCCTAAAGAGCCATGGGCTGGAGGAAGGTCCCCTATTGCTCTAATCTACAAACAAGAACGATGTTGCTAGTTCTTTCCTTCGTTTTTGACCTGCTTGCCTCTAGTGACTTAGTGCCAGTTTTTGGGAAGTTTCACTGCAGAGGAACTGCCAAGCGTTGCTCTTTTAGAACCTGTAAACAATAAAAAGCAAGTAAAGACGCGCGTAAATATTTAAGACTCAACCAAAGTAAACCACAGCCCTAATAACACCAAAATGCATCTGAAAATTTTGATATAAAGAAGAGGGTCTGTACTTGGAACTTTTGTGGAGCTCCTGCTAAATGACAACCGAGATGATCCTGCTTGCCCCTGCTTTGTGGGTGGTCTTGGAAGTTCGACCGGTACGTTGCGCCTGCAGTAAACCAAAAATCGAACATTGCGGATATCAGCGGGAGTACATGCGTTGAACTTTTTCCTAGTGTATCTTGTAATTGAAAGTCAGAAGGAAATCTCTAGATTACTTTGTTGACACATTGTATCTAATTGGAAGGTGGAACATGATCAAGACATAATATTGTGGATGATGGAATCTGTCTAAAAGGTAAAAAACTATCAATGGGATATGGTAAGGATGCCAAAACTTTGGCAAAAGTTGAGGCACTTGTACCTGTTGCATATCAGACCTTTTACCAGTATTAGAGAAAAAAAGATGTAAGAAATGCTCACTTTTCAGTTGAATCTGCAGATAGCTTTGCAATCTCAGGAATACTATTGATTGAAGCATCAGTTTGGGTTCCCAGAGAAAGAACTCCGTCAGACATATCACTAAGTTTCTCGTCAGTATCAGCATCTCCAGATTCCAAGAACTGTATGCCGCCGTTAGGACTTTTACCTCCATCAGCCAAATTAAGATTTGATTCAACGTCTTCCAGATAGTTTTCCGTACCACCTGCAGCTGCAAGTTTTGATTGTTGAAAGAATTCTTTGTGGTGCCTAAAATCATCCACGGACTGCTGAGAACCAGCATCTGAGTGCTTATCACTGTACTCAGAGCTATTGTCCATATCAAAGGCAGCTTTCCCATCAGAACTTTTAACTCCTGAAAGTTGTTGGCTTGATCGTCCTACTCCTATAGAAGAATTCCCATTGGTTTTGAGTAACCGCAACCGCACTATTTCCTCATCCTTCTTTGAAACAGCATCCTTTAGAGTAGCTACCTGCAAGATCAATACAAGTTAATTGGCTTTAGCTAGTTTCTTTTTGAACCCAAATGCTAGAAATAAAGACAGCTAATTGGACTTCAAAAAAAAGTGTTAATATAGCAACTAGCAATAGTGTGTACATATGGGCATAGAAATGGAAATAGCAAAATATGCCTTGCAAGCACCAAGTATTGGACTGGAAATTAGACCCAAATAAAAACATAAAGGAAGCAACAAATATAAATCAAAAACCAATAAGGGAGTAACAAATATCATGTTCTGATAATAATATCAGAAGAAAATTTACATTTCCTGTTGCCTTTTATGGACATATGCATGTAACTCATCCATATAAAAAACATAATGGTTTCGCTCAACCTTTCGAATTTTTTTTCCTATGCCTAAAATAACACCAACACAAAAACCAGCAAGCTTGCATCAGAAAATGGTTGATGCCCAGGATTAAAGAGGGTCCTACTGATACTCATAATATTTCTATGCATAAACTGTTTCAGTAATAAATTAAGGAGAGGGTAGTTGAATCAGTTTTAGCCTCCCAGTGGCATCTCCAAGGGCACAGAGGTAGTTGAATAAATGTCACTATCAACTACAACTCAGTGATGGTCCACAAGTTTTACAACCCTAACTTTTTGAACACAACACTAGCTCCACAAAGACATGAATGCATAATTAATACATTGTGAAGGCCGCCAAAGCATATTAGTGTCCCCATAGAGAAAAGAGTCTAAAACTTCTTCAGAGATCACTCTTTTATGCTGTTCCTTCCATCGTTTCATATGACTTGATCCACACCAATTATGATAATGGCCCAAAGGAAACAAAACTTCATGGTCCTGTCTTCTTGCATGGCAATCTTATAAAGAACTTTTGACTCATTCAAAATAAGAGCATGCCTGTGGTTCAAATGTCAGATTAGTATCACACAAGCAGCACAGAATATAGATTGAACAATCTTAGAAAGATCACATTTAGCCAACTGAGAGCACCAAAGGAAAAGTGCAATTTGTGTATAACAAGCTTCAGGATGAACTCAACCACAGAAGTCAAAATTTGATCAGTTTTAAAATGCTGATATTCAAATAATGACCTGTTCCATAAGTTCTCTGACACCTCTACCCTCCTTATTACTTCGTGCAGCACCCAACTCAACACCAGAAACCCTCTCGGCAAACTTAAGGGTACTTATAGTCTCCGAGTAGGATTCTACATCGGGATTCAGTTGTACAAACATGAGAGCCTTTGCTTGGCCACCTGCAACAAAAGCCCAAGAAACAACAGGAGGATTGACATGTGAAGTTTGAGAGCAACAGGAAGAAAGACAGAGAACTCAATAATAAGATACAATAAAAACAAAAGGCAAAAAGTTCGAAAAACTTCAACCTCCAATGAAGAATATAATTGGGGTCATACCAACCACTCAAGCACGGCCTAATTACCTAGAGAGCTCTGAAGAACTTGAGTTAATTTGCTATTTCTGTATGGTACATGAGGATTTTTTTGGGCCAGCGCAAAGATCACATCTCCCAAAGCCGATAAAGACCTGTTAATATGTTGTGCTTCACGCAATCTGTCTCCTGTTGCTTCAGATCGATCAACTCTTTCACTGCCAGCAAGATCAACCAAGTGCAGGCAACCACGCAAAACAGCATTCGTCTCCAAGTCCGTCCCACGGACATGAACAGTGAGGATACTGATCTCATTCAGGTAAAATCAAAATTAGGCACTTTCAGAAAATTGTTAAGAGCAGGAAACTGAGAGAAGAAATAGTGCCGACCTGTGAGACCGGCTGCTTCTCTCGTTCAAGGCAGTAGCCCCTACAGCCCGATTCATCAGGCCAATATTCATCAGCTCCAACACATCGGAAGTTGATTTAACAGGGTGCATGCTAGCATCAGGCACAGCCAACCCATTTGGTTGGGAACTATTCCAAATCCCAAGTGTATGCAAGTCAATGGGAAACCATGAATAACAGAATTGCATGATTGAGCCAACCAAAAGGAAAACATGTGAAAGGCAGTATATTGATCAGAATATTGCAAGTTTGACAAGGAAAACAGCTCCCTAGAAAGAATATTGCTTAGGAAAACAAGGGGAAACGCATAGGTTCATTAAAATATGAAGCCAAAAAAAAACACTTAAGAAGGATATCTCTTCTGGAAGCTGTCATTGCAGAGTAAGTCCCGAACTTGTTCGTTATATATTTCAACCATTTGAACACCAACTTCATATGCAATGGAGCTATGTCTATTCTGAGAGATATTGAAGAGATCATTCAGAGCTCTATAGTTGACCCCCCAATCCACAATTGATGTCGCATTAGGTCCCGTCTGGAAGCATTTGTTAATAGCATGAGCATAATAAACCAGAAATGAAAACAGATCTTCAATTAGCTCAAAAACTATGAGCTCACCATGGTGTAAGTCTTCCCTGAACCAGTTTGACCATAGGCAAATATGCAAACGTTATACCCATCAAGGACAGACCGAATTAATGGTTGGGTATCTCGAAACACCTCCTCTAGATACGAGAAGAATTTAACAATAGACAAGCACAAAGCACATGCAAAGGGAGAGTTAGCATAGGCCAGTGACCCAACATCCAAAAAGACGTTTGTCAATTAAAATTCAGATAGACAAAGAACCTTGAGTAGATGCAGGACCAAAGACCTTGTTGAATTTGAAAAGCCGATGACTGTCTTTTCCTGGTTTCAAGGGGTTTATAACAACCAACTCTCCGTTCTCACCAATGTACTGTATGGTTGTTTGTTTTCTACTTTGTCCGGGGAGGAATGGCCTTATACGACAATAAACTCTTATGTTACCTAGAAAAATGATCAAGGATAAATGAGCAAGTTATTTGCACCTAAGCATCTGTGACAGGCAAAGTTACAAACCTTTCAAATCTTGAACCTCGTTGTACAGTTTCCTATTTTCTTCAAGCACACTGTGATAATTCTGAGCAGCATCTATCAACCCTTTGATATTTACACCTGATAAAAGCCAATAAAATTAAAGCTAATAAATAATAATAAGTCGTAAATTGCAATCCAGAAGTTTTAAGTGCATAGAAAAATTCAGGTGTATGCCTACCAAAATGATAAAATTCTTCAGCATAGACATTCTTAATCTTCGAGACCTCTTGCTTTATGGACTCAGATGCCAACCTCAGGTCCTGATCAATCTCATAACATAAGTGACAATGAGGATCTATGTTAGATGTTAAGCTTAGAATTTCCACGCACCTGCAGGGATTCAAATTGAGAATCGATGAAGTGCCTGTATCCATGTTCTTTTCTTTTCCACCTCAAAAATTTTGATTCCGAGAAGTCCTCAAGCTCTTTTACTTTGTTCCTTGAATCAGTCAGAAGACGCTCAAGTTCCAGTATTTTTTTCAGTAGCTTATCTTTGGTTTCCTCAGCCCTGGCTTCCAATTGAAAGCACTTCTCTTCATAGTCCTGTTTGGTTAATCTTATTTCTTCCTCTAGTGATAAAATTAGACTCTCACAGCGGTCCTTTTCTTGCCTCAATATAGTTAAATCGTGTTGCTCGAGCTTCAGCACCTCCTCGATTTTAGTCTTCTCAAGCTGTCGGAGAAAAATAACATCTGAAGGACCAGAAAAAGAATACTACAAGAATCTTTCAAAAAAAGAATAAACAGAAGCCATTGTCTCACTCAAACCACACTGGCCAATTAATTGAATAAAGAAAAGGGCAGTAATTCAATTGAGCCATCTTCCAGAATAGCTTAAAGAATTATTCAATCTATCACTCGTTCGTTTCACGGCCTATGGAAAAGACTATCAACGCGATAATTGAGATATTGGACATATGCAAAGATAATGGTGTTGTGTGCATAGATTTGCTAAAAGCAAGTCAATGTAACACATTGAATGTATTAAGATAGAAGGGCTTAAAAGAAGTAACGAAATTTTGCTTGTGGAAAGTAAGTGCGAGCAGTATTCTGGGACCAAGTCATTTGCAATTATACAGCTTGGTTAAAAATCTAACCAGTAACTAAAAACTTAACTATGTTGATCAGTTCAAAAACCAGTAAATGCAGAGAAGGCACAAACCAAATAGAGCACAAAAAAAAGGACAACAAGAATCTTAATAGTCGTATGCTCATTGTTTTAAATATCACTAGAAGGTAAACTGCTGCCATTATCTACTGGCAAGTACATAATTATCCATAGATACACCTTACAGACTTGCTGCTTGCAGTTGTTAAATACCACATTTTATAATTGACTGAAACAGTTTGTTTCTTTCAGTAAGAGAAGCACCTTCATCTGTCGAAGCTGGTTCATGACAACCTGCTAATAAAAAAAGATCATAAGACGCAAGATATAATTAACAAAGGACAACCAGCATCCACATTGCAAGCAACCACCATTATCAGACCTCATTTTCTTCAGTAGTTCCAGTTGCTAGGGTTTCTAATGCTCTAATTTTTGATTGATACCTCTCTTCACGAGAGTTGTACAGTGTGCTTTGCTGCAATCGAGTAATACAGATCATAAACCATGTTGATGAAAAGAGAATGACAAGCAGTTGCTGAGAATATGTTACCTTCCTCATATTTTGGGCTTGTTTCGAAACCCGCTCCTGAATTTCTAGCATGACTAATTTCAAAATGGATGCAACACGCTGAGCAAAAAGCAAATTTTGAATTAAGAGAATAAAAAAGCAGTTGAAAAGTGGCCACCTGATATGGAAAGTAAACTGCCAAACTTTACCGGAAATTTATACTGATATATCAATACATGCTTGCATTATACCATACCTGAGGGATGTTCTCATTCTTTCCTTCAACGCATTCATCCAGAATCATATTCGTGACAGTGAAAAGTGATTGCGTAGAGGTATTCTGCATTTGTTAAGTAGATTAAAGCATAAGAAGAATGAAGATGTAAGAATATGATCAGTTTCAGGGGGTTTTTCCTTTTTCCTCTTTTTTCTGCACTGCACATGTGTATTGGGTGGTTGGGGGTTGGGGTTGGCATTACCTCTAAACTAGGGATATCCCCATAATGGCCACACTTTGCTTGGAGGACATCAGAAAAATAACTCCCTACATAGTGAAAAGATTCAACAGCAGGTTTATATGAGTGGCAAAATGTCCCAAAATAGCTGAAGGAAACAGGATGAACACATTTTGGAACCATAAAACCTAGTTCACTGACATGCATCAGTTGATAACTGCAAGAAACAATTTTCACTTTTGTTAACATAAATATCGTAAAATAAAATGCTTAGTTTTCTCTCTTTAGCAATATATTACAAGTCTACTCCAAAATCAGGTAAGAGACTATCCATTGAGGAAGGAAGATAAAAGAATTGAACATAAAGGGTTTCATTCTACAGCAACTTCGGTGAATAACAATGCAACATTAGCTTCAGTATGCATAGAGGTTGCATTTCTAGTGAACTAACAATTGCTGCTGAAATTTAGGCATACTGAAAAATAGATAGAATCATAGAAACAACTAGTTAATGCTACTATTAGCTTTAAATGTATGGAGAAGTAGAAAAGGTAAAATCGGATGGTAAATTAGCAGACTAAGAGTTTAACACTTCCATGGAATAAGCTATTCTAAGTTTCCAGAGGTCGCACTACACCAGTTAATGTAGTGGAACAATGGGAAAAAGAGAACCTTTTAAAGAAGTTAGTTGGAGGAAAAATAATTAACTGCTGTTTACCTTCAGAGAGACCATTAAAAGCTTCTATTCTTCCAGGAATAGTGTCATCGCTATCTTCCTTTAAGGTTCCTAGTCCCCCGTTTCCACTCTCACTTACTTCTGGCTCTGGACCCATTATAAACTCAACAGATGATTGTAAAGACCACCAACGGGTACGCCCCTGAAAGGTGAAAAAACAAATAAACGAAATTAGAAATAGGACATCCTGAACAAAAACTTAGAAACAATTTTGTTCTCTCTCCCTCCTACTTCGAAGTTAGAACTAAAATAGGTTTCAGGTGAGGACAAGACAAGTATTTTATATTTTATATATCATCTGAATTTCTGCCCGATGGAAACATGTCAATGGTTTTCTTGAGTTGCATCACAAAATTATAAAGGATATTTCAGGACAGTTGTGAGCTATTTCCCAAAAAAAGGGCATACATTATGCATGTTCAGACAAGGAAAGTACTCAATCAGCAAGGCATATCAGATATCGACTGAGGATTTATTTAAACCTGGCTTATATAGAAAAGTCCAACACAATGCAATGAATTAAACCTAATGAGTCCAAATATTGCTCCAAAATGCTAGACCTTAACCTCCATATTAGAAGAAAACATGTGATAGAAGCTAGATCTAATAGCCACTCAGCACTACATTCGAACACAATGCTTCTAGAGCCTGACTTAATATGGTAATTCAACAGCAGTTGACAAAATTCATTTAGCCGATAGGAGAAATACCATGTCGACAGTATTACCTAGGTCCAGAAGATATAGGTTTCATATAGCCAGAGAAATGACGTTGTCATCCTGAATCAAGTCGAGTACTCCTTGAGGCTATCAGAGACCTAACATTTGACAATCACTCAACAAAAATTGCTTCTGTGTTATATTTCCCGCATTTGTTCCACCGGAGTACCTCTAGCTCCTGACACCATCAAAAGCTTTCTCACAAGTCTAATCTCCTCACAAATTCAACAAACATATAACATGGACTAACTCCACACATCCTTTTAAGATATGACCATCTAAGACAATGACAAGGCACAATATCTAGGAGAAAATATTTTTGGGTCACACATAGAAATGTTTCCAGAAAGGGGAAGTAAACTCAGTCTTTCAGATTGCCTTCCAAGATATGCACAGATTTCAAAGAAAAAGAAAGTGATAAGAGTTAAACACAACAAAGAAGAAAGGATAGATGAGTCAAAAGTAAAATATAAATCTTAGTCTGCACCACTACCATAAGAATGGAATGACATGCAATTCAAGCATGGAACTTTAAGTCTTCAATGACTAGGGAATTACACTTAAGAACAAAAAAAGAACTGGATGGAGTTCTGAGACCAAAAGAAAGAATGAAACAAGGACATGACCGGAAAGGAACTAAGATGCAAGGTACCAGGTAGATAGTAATAAGGCTCGGGCAAAAAGAAAAAAAAAAAATTCACTTGTAGGTTGCAACTTCAGGAAATTAGCGTTCTACAGCAATGTGAAGCAATTACAAAGTTTGATTCAGTCTTTAACCAAACAACATCAAGCACCATGATATTCCAACTGCAAAAAGAATAGTCAAATAGCAAATAATAATGTAGGTGTTTCCCACTCTGTTTGGCTAAATAAAATGCTATCCCTTCTTCTCCAGCTCCCCTGACCTAGACAAAAATGAAAAAGTTGACCAGATCTCTTTTCCTGCCATATACATTTTTCCACTTTACATAAGCATTCCCATACCATATTTCCAAGCCAAAAGCAGGTAACAATCCATGAGCATCAAATGAACTAGCGTTCTAACTTTGAATTACAAGCAGATCTAGAACACAAGTTAAGGTAGTCATTGCAAGATAATACTGAAAAATGACGTCTAACTTTTTGAGAAAGAGAATAGGAGAATAATAGATTGAACTGCTATAAACTGGACCAGATGTACAAATAGACGAGTCAAACTACAGACTAAACACTAGAGCTTTTGGCAACTCCAAACAAATAACCATCCATATATTCATAAATATACAAGTAAATAAACAATTTATTGCCCATTTCATTTTAGAGTAACTAAAACCCTACATTGCGTCAAAATCCCACAACTTCTTGGTCTACATTCGCAGAAGACCCAATCTTGAAACCGTACCGAGTAAATTCACTAACCAAATCGGAACAAGAGTACAACCCAAAACAAAAACCCCAACGAAGTTTGGGGGAAAAAAAAAAGTACAAACCTAAATGCAGCCCAAATGCAGAGCAACCCCGTTATCAATCAAAGAAATCGGAGTCCCAATCTTTTCCCACGATTCTTCATCTTCATTTCCCCATTCCCTAATCTTTTCCAGCTGCAACCCAGAAACACAAAAAGGGAAAAGAGCTCCGCAGCTGCAGGGACGGCACAACAGCTGCCTTTGTTTAGAAGCAAAGCAAAATCGAGATGGAGAAAATGATGACGAACTGAAACACTTACAGGCCAAAACTGAGGAGAAAGAAAAAGAAATTGGGTAAAATTCCCTTTTTCGGGGGGATTTTGGTTTTTGATTTTCTTCTTTAATTTTCAAACGGATTTGATTTTGTTTTTCTTGAATTTTGTGATTTTGTTTAAGTTTAAGGATTTGAAAAAACACAGTGAACGGTGTGGGCCTCCACCATCATGTTTCTTTGGAATCGTATTCCCGCCTTGCCTTCCCCATGTGCTGTTACTTTTTCTTCTACTTTTTTATTTATTACCTTTTAATTATAAATTACCGACTCTCGTAAAATTTATTTTGATACTCGAATTTTATCATTAATATCATTTTCACATTCAATTAATATTTTTTATTTATTTTTTTATCCGATATTTTATTTACCCTTAGATATTAAATAAAAATTTATATTTACCCTTAATAAACTTATTACTGACTTATTGCAGGTCAAACAATTTTTTTGAACTAAACTATCATTATAACAATAAAGATATACCTCCTCACATGCATTAACGCGTGAAGATGTATGAGGATAATTTGTTCATAAAAAATTTTATTTAACCTACTATAAGTCAGTAATAAATCAATCGGGGCCCAAGATAAACTTTTTTTTGTTAATATCAGTAAATTTGGTTAATTTTGACTAATGTATGGACTTATTTGTTAGACGAAAGTAAACCTTAGAAGTACTAAATGTAATTTTTCAAACCATAAGAGTCCTACGTGTAATTATACTAAATCTTAGGAGAGTATAATTGCCCCTATAACAAACCTATAAGACTTAAATATTTGTTCAACATGAAAATACTTTTGCATTTAATCAATATATTAGTTTGATTTTATTTCCAATTTTCAATTGTTAAAATAATAATTAAAGCAAAAATGCGTTTATTTATATATTTTTTTATTAAAAATATATTAATCTAATATCATAATTCAATATAAAATACAATTTCATCAATCAATGAGAACACATTCTCATTTCACATGAAAACTTAAATAAAATTGAAAATATAAATTTTGTACTGAAAACTAAAAATAAAAACATAAACAAACAGATCAAAATTTAAATTTTCGAAAGTTCAAATTCAAAATGAATTTTTGTCAGGTTGCAGTGCATTTTTTATTTTACTTGCTATATTATTAATTATTAAGTAATGAGTTTTATCTTATAAATATTAATAAATAATTAAAGTGAATAGAGAATAACATAATAATAAAATATTAATATCAAGCATAATACTCAAATATATATATATATATATAAAATAACAGTCGAATGATTCAAATAAAGATAAAATATATCGGTCGAAATTTATTAAAACTTATCTTTAGTATATTGATTATTAGAGTAATTGGGTATCGGAGTGATATCAATAGTATATTTGAGTATTAATTGAGTCATTTAAAATTACTCGAATATTAATTTTGTCATTTAGAATTATTTGAATATCAAACCGATAAAATTTGGATACCAATACAAAATTTAGTCCTTATTAATATATAGGTGTTTATTTAATTTAAAGATAAATTGTCGAAGCGCAGTCGAAGTGTCTGCGTAATTTTAAATGTAGTGTATTTTTCAATTTAATTTAGTAAAAAAATTTAAGATTACGTAAATAATTAGTTCAACAAAATAAATGAATATTGAATATGTATGAATAGAAAATTATAAGGAGTTAATTGATTAAAAAAATGAATAATTTGAGAATAAATAATATAATTCGGAAATATTTTTCGCAATAAATATTTTGCCAATCAAGATAATTATTACAAGGATATCACCTTTAATAAATAGTTATTTGTATATTTTAATTTGTAATTGCTATTTAATTACAAATTATTGATAGGTACATTGATTGAAATTCGTAATAAAATGCTACACAATTAATTAACCAAAAGAATAAACTTCACTAAAAATTGTGAATTTCTATTGTAATTATAATCATATTATTTGGGTATTACTCTATAATAAAATAAAGTGATATACTTAATTACTTTAGTTCGGATTCAAGTTTCACTGCACGTGTGAGTATTTATTTTATTTTACATTAGTTTGTTATAATTTATTATTTCATAATTTTTAATTATATTGATGTATTGATTGAATCGATATATTATACAATCGTATTTCATTTATTAAAATATTGTTGTAATTAGATAAATACCTTTTTCATCAAAAAAATAAAGGGTAAAATCCATATTATCTCCCCGTAATACCAAAAATATTTAAATAAACTCCTGTGATAAAATAAAAGACGATATAATCCTCTGTAAAATTTAAAAAGGTGCACATTATCCCATCCCCTCTAGAATTCTATTTCACGCGCTAAAAGTGGGACAAGGTAAGTATTTTTTGCCCCTAAATAATTAAACTACTCCTGTCTTTAAACTATACATATTTTAAAAATATAATTTTGAGTTATATGTATATATAAAGAAACCTAAAAGAAATTAAAATGAAAAAAATGAAGATAAGTCGTTGACGGACGGGTTGGAGCTGGGGGGGTGTAAAAATGCTTGTTATTGGATGCCTTTCTAACGGTGTAGACTCGTGTTAAGAGGTGGTCGGGCGATGGAAAAAAAAAGTGATAGAAGATGGGGGGACGGGATAGAATCTTTTGAGCAAAAAAATAAAGATAATTCGCTAACGGATTGGAGATTTTCAGTTGATGGGGTATAAAAAATGCTCGCCGTTGGACGGACTTCCCAACGGTGGTAAGCTCGCATAGAAAGGTGGTCGGACGGCGGAGATATGGGAGGAGAAGAAAAGTACATTTAAAATACATACATATAAATACAAATATATATATATATATATTTCTATATTAATATATATATGTATTAAAATAATATATTTTTATTTTTTATAAGCATGATTGAATCTGAACTATAAGTTTAGATCAGATTAAATATAGCCATTGATCAAAAAGGATATTTTTTCATTATAACATAAGAGTCATGTTCAAATGCACCAGGGGTAATGCAAATCTTTTTAAATTTTACAAGCGGTTATGTGACTTTTATTTATCACAAAAATTTATTTGAACGTTTTAGATATCACATAGCGTAATATAAATTTTACCGCCCAAGAAAAAGCTCCTGCATAATCAGCCAAAGAGAAAAGCCTAAAAATATTTGGAAGACATTGTTTGGATCCAACTCAAACTTACACTAATAAAAAAGATTTTTGAAGAAAATATAAAGTTTATTAGAAAAATACCAAACGCTCGTAAAGTTTCTTAACAAATTAGTATAGTTGTCATACTCAAATATGCATGCACAATTAATTTTAAAAAATTTGTTATTATTTAAAAATATATGTTAATTAAATAAATAAATAAAAAAGAAATATAAAAAATTAAGAGAAAAATAAAAATTAATTAATTAATTAAAAAAAAGAAAAATTGAAGGACCACAAAAAAAAAAAAAAAAGAGATACCAAAAGGGTGCTCTCACTTAATATTAATGTAAAGATATTTCAAGACATTTTTATTTCATTTCATTTTTTTTTAACATTGCAAAATCTACCAAAAAAACATTAGAATTTAAGGTAAATTACGACCACATTGGCTCTTGGAGCAGTTACAAGTACTTTCTCGTTGTTTAAAAAATTACAAAATAAACGTCCGTTAGACTCCATAGATTTTCATCTATTTTTTATGATAAATTGACCAAAATATCATTTTAAATTATGAATTGTATTTTTATATACTTTTGAGAATATTTTATGAACTAATTACAATATGGCTTATTTACTTTATTATGATTTTTTATATTTTTTTCAAACATTTTTATTTTTAGAATTAATAAGGGCAACATAATAATTTTTTTATTATTGTGTAGGGACTGCATAAATATTTTTATTTGATAGATATTTATAATTTTTTTAAATATTAAAAAATATTTATAATCATATTAAATTTAATGACATGATAACTGTAATTTACACCTAGAATTTAAGGAGACGTGAATTGCAATTTACCTCGGAAGAGGGTACGACAGTTTAGTATTTGATAGAGTGATGTCGTGATTAAGACTTTGATTTTAGTAGAAATTGGTGATGATGATGGTGTCTGAAATTTAGTAGAAATTGGTGATGATGACTTTTGTCTTCTCAGACACCAATAGGTATCGTGCCCCATTCCTGGGAATACCACGACAGCCCCGCCCACAACTCCAACAGCCCTCTCTCTCCTCGATTTTATATTTAAGTTTCTCTCTCCCCCTCTCTCACTCTCTTTATATATATATATATGAAAAATAGTAAAAGAAAATTAAAATATATATATATATGTGTATATTTTTCTAAAAGTTGTTGCTATGGTTCATTTTTGTAATTTTATATTAAAAATAAGATAAAGAAAAGTATTAAATTGTGTGTTTCTCTTAAAACACACACAAAAGTTCGTGATATTTTTCGTTGGTTTTAATAACTAAACACATTAACAGCAAAGAATTTTGATTTGGTAGATGAAGTTGAATTTCTATTACCAATAGGTCATGTTCTTGATCCCACTAATATACAAGCATCAGTTTACTTTAATCGATCAGTTATTTATATACATATATATTTAATATTGAGAATCAACGTATATAAAACTTTTAATGATTGAAATGATGATTTAATTATTATTAATTTTGATGCGGGTAAAAACCGCACAAGTCCAATAGTCTTGGATTGGTGTATAGGACCTGGGCCGAAATGTAAGAGGATCTTGAAGAGGAAGCCTGCGAAAACAGTGTAGCACTTTGACACCCAAGTTAATGATAGATTTAAAATAAAATAAACGAGAAAGATAAATAATTTCAAAGAGGAATTGCAATATGGTGAATAAAATTGAAAATAAACTCAAGAACACACGGTAGTATGTTTGTAGAATGAGCAAAGATGGTTTTTGAGAAGAAAGAGAGTCGGTATCTATCAAGGGGATCAAACCTGTACTTATAAAGGGGTATTCCCGTCCAACGAGGGTCTACCCTCCCTCTTGGATCCTCGAAGGGGTTGGTTAGGATGTTGGGATAAAGTTGGGGTAGTCCTTATCCATTGGCTAGTAATATTTCAGTAGGAGTCCTTTGGTCTTGGGAGTCCCTTGGTTCGTGAGAAGTCCTACTGGCCTAGGAGTCCTATCTGTTAGGGATTCCTTGAGCTTCTATGATTTGAGTTGGTTGTCCATGCTTATACCACCTGGATGCTACGAGGTAAAGAAGCTGCCACGTGGACCATCCTTTTGGGGCCTTGTTGGGCTTCACTTCTAAGCCAAGTTCAGTCTCTGCCCTTGGGCTGCCTTCCTCTTTCTTGGGCTAGCGATCCATTTGGAATATCTGGGCCTATTAGGTTCATTAGGGGGCTAGGCCGCCCAAGCCCCTTGATTTCACGTTAGGTTAAGCCGTGGTGGGCCTAAGCCCACAATTCTCCTTCCTAGGTCACTTGGGCTATTGGGCTGATTAAAAAAGCCTGGGCTATCTCAACTGCATATATCACACAGTCCCCCTCACTCTAAGAAATAGGGCGTCCGCGGTTCCCAATTAATCAAGGGGGTTCCTTCATCTTCTATCACCAAGGACATTCGCTGGGGTATCCCTCCATTTCTTCCAGTCTAAATTTTCGCCCTCAATTTTGTATGCTTCATGCTATGTTCCCTTGTCAGGTTTGAATTTATGGCTATGGCTTAGCCTAGCTATCATTATAGTTATATCACTGGGTGCACTTGGGCTACCTTTTCTCTTCCCACACGCCAATGTCTTTGGTAACCGCTCAATGAAGGGCGGTTACCTTGGTTGAGTGTAGACTTAATCACCTCACTTTCTCTTTTATTCCAGCCATACTTCCAACCTTTCGATTCCTTCTTCTTCCGTGCTTTTGAAGAGAGAGAGAGATTTCAGGTTCATAAAAGGTTTCCTTGGCTCCTTATTCTTCCTTCTTGATTTTTTGTTTCATCATATTTCTCCATCACTTGTATCATTATATCTTCCTCTGACGAATCGGTGAGATTCATGGGGAGGCTCCAGCAATGATCCCTCTAAAGCCATGTCTAAGTAGATAGGGAGTCTAGTGAGGCGAAGGTGGCCAGCCAATTGGGGACGGACTGGGCTCCTTCATGCCTTCGTCTGTTGGGATTCACCATTTTGTGGAAGAATTTGGGATCCCGCCGGAGTTTACTATTTATGTCCCCGTCCCTGACTGCTGCCCCAACTCTCCACCCCCTAACAAACTTAGGTTTATTTTCTTCACAACTTATGATAGACTTTCGCTTCCCCATCCCCCCTTCTATGAAGAAGTCTCATGCCTTTTTCAAGTTCCCTTAAATCAGTTAGTTCCCAACTCCTTTCAAGTTTTAGCTGCTATTTTCATGATTTTTCAATTTCATTGCGTCATACCTATTGGCAGAATCTTTTCCCAGTGTTTCTAATTGAAGCGCTTAGAACTTAGGGTTTTCCATTTTTTCCCTAGGAGAAGGGTGGTCTTCTTGCTTGTTCCTAAACATTTGAAATGGAGTTTTTCTTTGTTTTTCCTCCTCAGCCTTAATCTATTCCCCATCATTGAATTTTTGAATCTCCAACTGATGTGCCCATCTCCTATGTCTCCTACTCTCTTTTTTCTCTTAGAGGAGTTGAATGAAAAGACCTACGATTGTAGGAGTATGATTGAGGAGAGACTCTTGGGTCATTTTGGGTTAAGTTATTGGGTCAAGCCTCTCGGGGAGCCCCTTGTTACCTTTATTGTCTTAGTTTCTCTTCTTTTTATATGTTTTGGTATAGGTTGATGTTTAACTATTTTTGCTTTTGCTTTGGTAGATCAGATCATGTTCAGCAAACACATCTATGAGGCAGTGCCAGAGAGTCCTGGGTCCGTTCAGCTGCTACTCCTCCTACCACCAGGTCTTCTCGAGAGACTCTGACTTCCAGTGACCAGAGGGGAAGATGCCTAGCTGCTTATGTACCAGGGTCATCATCCAAGAAAGCTAGGCCTAGCTCCTTAATGTCTCTCCTGCTAGTTCTACGTGCCATATGTCCACACTTCCTCCCACCCCCTTCTCCTAGGGACTTTAGGAGTGGTCCCTTTAGGTCCCCATCCTCTTATTCCAAGAGTTTGTACGATCACTTGATGATTAACTAGGAGAAAGAAGGGGAGTATTCCCTGGCTGTGGAGATATTGAAGGGGACACCCACCTCGGGAAACAGGCGCCTTTTTGTCCTCCATCTCCAGGAAAAGAACTGGACAATATGCTATCTTTGACCCTTGCCAAGGTTGGTACTGTTAATAACCCTTCTTTCTTTAGGCATGTTAAACTTCTTGTTCTTTCTCCAAGCAACAACTTTACAGGGGGAGCTCCTTCCCGTCCCCCATCGGTGCCTCATCAGGCTCAAAGAAACTGCCCAGGACCCCCTACTCCTGCTAGAGAAACTGCCCAGGATGTCGAAGTAAAAACCCTGACTATGGGGTAATTTGAAAGCTGATGTATTTCTCTCCCCAATTTTTCATGAGAATAATTTACTTTTCTTTTTTCTTCCAGTATGGTTTTTCCCTCATCAAGGGTGAGGATGCGAAAATTTAAGTTTTCCGCTATGTACATACTTACCTGCTTGGCTACCCTTTTGCTGCTTTCCATTTTGGTTGCATATGGGCTTGCCACCTATTATTTGCTAATTGCTTCACAACATTATCACTTCAAGACATTATAAAATTTAAGTCTTGAAAGACAATTATTTGATTGAGAATTGGGGGCGGGAGGGCTTTTCATGTGACTGAGGATTCCCTTTACGGAGGATGCCTATCTCCTTTGTTTATACAAGGCTTACTCCATTTGAATTGTGGCCCTACCCAAATATGTGAAAAGCTAGAAATTGTCCCAAAGAGTTCTTTACTGACCTTTTTTTCTTTAAAGGGGGGTACGTCCTTGGAGATAGTTGTTCCTTCTTAATGGAATATGTCTTGCTAGGAGACATTTATTGTTTTGAGAGGGATGTTTCGAGGGAAGTATTGTGTTTATTTGAGAAGGATGTCCCTGGTGAATGACATCATTATTATGAGAAGGATTTCCTAATGGGCGGCATTTGATTTTTTTGAGAAAGATGTCCTAAGTAAAGGACACCATCATTTCGAGAAAGATGCCCCCATGAGGGCATGGATTCTTTGAGGAGGATGTCCTTGGTTATAGAACTTCTTGAGGTTATTGACATTCCAGGGTCTACTCACGGGATGTCCTTCTCCGTCTTCTAATTCATAGGCCCCCCGGCCTATGATTCCATTAACCTAGTACGGTCCTTCCCAATTGGGATCTAGTTTTCCAACTAGCTTTAAAGTGTCGACCCTATGTAGTACTAAATCTCCTACTTGAAAATTGCAAGACCTTACTCTGTTTGTTATGGACGTTAATCATTGTGTTTTTGTATCGTTATGTACGGAGGAATGCTTTTTTCCGCAATTCTTCAACGAGATCTAGCTGCTCTTAAAGGAGATCCGTATTGTCTGTTTCCAAAAAATGTAATATTCTGTGGGAGGGTATCCTTAGCTTGGCGAGAATGATGGCTTCCGTTCCATATACCAAGGTGAAAGGACTTTCTCCTGACTTAATTATTTTTTATTATAAAAAAGAAAAATTATAAAAATATTATTTATTTAAAACATGTAACACTTTTGTGTCAAGTCGTGGTTACTATCCACGACTTGACACAAAAAATATTTTTTAAAAAAAAAAGGTCGAGTCGTGGATAGCATCCACGACTCAATTTTTTTATATACGTAAATCATAATAATTAATAAAAAATGTACAATTATAAATTTAAATAATTTACTAATTAGAATTTATAATAAGTATAATTTTTTTAATTGAACTTAATAAAATACAATTAACTAGACAAATATTATTTATTGTGGACGACCCCGCACTGGCACATTAACTAGACAATTAACTAACTGTTTTGAAGTATCTCCTTTTTATTGGGTTTGTTGTCTTTCTCGCATTTGTTGCCAATCCATCTCCTTTTGAATACGTGATGTTTGGTTTCGACTAGGACGTATGGAGGTACAAATAGTAGTGTCGAGGACAAACTCAAATTGCGGGACATCCCAATAATCTTCCAATGACAAAGATTTAAAAGACACAGAATATGTATTTTTGTAAGCCATTAGATCATAATAATCCTTAACCATTGATGCAACATTAATCATGTATGAAGATCATACTTTCTGTGTGTGAAAATAAAGGATGCCAAATTGAGTCTACTTGTTACATGAACATTCTCGATTGACAATTTGACAACATGGATATTGAGTCCATGTCCGTACTAGCATTTTGTAACGACTAAGGCGAACTGTTGAAATTGATGGTATTTCATGACCGTATGCTCAACAGATTTTTTGCGCCAACGTATGAACATCTTGTCTGCAAAATTCGTCCATAGTTGGTTCTTATTCAATATTACACCACTCTTTGCTAGCCTCTTTTGAAAATAATGGACAGAACGGCTATTTCAACCATTGTTGTCACTTGGCAGGCAAAGAGCCCCTTTAAAAAATCCATTAATGCATTCTAACATGTTGGTCGTCAAAATACTGCATCGCCATCCACCATCATGAGAAGCTGCCCATTTTTTTGTGTTAATCTGGTTTAATAATGCAAATATTTCTAATTTGTGGCTCTTTATCTTCTTCATAATTCAATTGGACTTTTTGATTTGATATTCAAAGCCAGCTCCCCAGCAAAGATCTTTCAATTCCACCTTCTTGTATGACTGTTGAAATTAGAACACATGTGCCTCAAGCAATGCTGGTGCACTCCTTGAGGTGGCACAAAGTCTGAACTTTTGCGGACTGCTTTAATGATACTTGGGTGATAGTCAGAAATAAGGTACATCCCAAGTAGCCCTCTTATAATATGTCTGCTCAATAGTTGAAGAAACCACTTCCAAGATAAATAGAATTCTTCATCGACAATTGCAAATGAAAGAGGGGGTACTTGTTGATTCCCATCCATGGCAGCTGCAATCAACATTTGTGCTTGTACTTTGTGTACAAATGGGTCCCATCTACACTAATAATTTTGCGATAGAATTGAAACCCTTCGATACACGGTTTGAACGCCCAGAAGGCGTATCCTATCACATATGCACCAGTTGACTGCTGGAAAGCTTGTGTTCCCATTCAATAATAGTTCAGTCATTAAGTTTTTGGAGAGCTCCTATGTATTTGCATAGCTTTCGAACTGAGCTCTCCTATGTGCCATAAACAATTTCACGGACCATCATCAAACTATACCATTTCATGGTTCAGAATCACTAGATGAAAAATTTGCAAAACTGTCCATAACAAGGTTTTCTGCATCATCCTCATGGGGTATAAAATTTTCAGTTACATGAGTATGTGATTAGGTAGGCTCTGTGTAATGGACTTCAATGTTTTTAAGGCCTTGGGTAACAGTGATCATATCGAGAGTATAATATTTTGGGTCATAATTAGAAGTACTTGTAAAAAAAAATCGTGATTAGAAATACCTGTACCAAATCGGGATTAGAAGTAAGTGCCAAACAATCGGTGTTGAAGTAGAAGGGAATCCTTGGGTGGCCAAAAGCGCCATATATTCTCCCCATTGTTGGATCATTTGTGGATTAGCCTCAAAGTGAATTTGTTCTGATTCAACGTATACTTCCATTATTAGGAAGTCAGTCGCAGGGTCCAAGAAAAATGACAAAGTGTCGTCATCTTTCATTTGTATGGGAGTTTGTTTAATGCGACTGCAATATTGGCATGAATGTTTCGCAGATAGTTTCTTTAGGTATTCGTTACTATCAACATCAATCTTCTGATATATCCTTGCTAGAAATTGAGCATACGTTGATGAACGAGGTATCCTAATCACCGCAGTAGACATCTGATCATATGTAACAAATCAACCATCACTAGATAATTTACCACCAAAATACACAAAAATTGCTATAGGAGAAGATGAAGTAGACATATTTGGAAGAAAATAAAGATATAAATCTCACAAAATTTTTTGATATTTCAATCTGATAAATTTTTTTTGTATTATATTTCTTGAGAATACAAGTTATCTTTATACACGATAAAAAAAATCATGGGTCTTGAATTTGAATTCAAACCCGTGAATTAAAGCTACATGCAGTGGAACATGCAAACGGGTTTCCCGCTGCATGCAGACGAGGTCAGCCTTAAAGCGTCAGCCACGCTCATTTATGTGGCTGACACATATCAGAATGATTTTGACAAGTCAATAGTCAAATCACCATTATACGACATCCGCTATAAATTTCGCTTTCAATTTTCATTTTTAGTAACTCAAAGCTTTCAATTATTTTATTTTGTGTTAAAAAAATTTATTTTTACGTCTGGATAGAAGAGCAGTATACAGTCCATGTGGTGGAACTGTGTTGTCCCGACAAGCAAAACACAAGTCTCATGATATTCTCGGAAAATTGCATAAAACCCCCCTGTGTTATGAAAACTCGGCAAAAATAATCTCCGTGTTATTTTTATATGAAAAAAAACCCCTATAATTATAAAAGTTTCTCACTTGTCCAATTCCATCTCTGCCATCTAACGGAGTTAATTTTTTTCTTAATTTCCCGTTATGCCCTTATTACTTATTACCGCAGTAAAAAACAAAAAGGGAGAAGCTTCATTTTCTTTTTTCAGACGCTACGAACAGAAATTGGGAGAAGAGGGGACGACGACGACAGCGACAGGTTAGGGCTTGCATTTTTGGTTAAATCTTTCAAAATTCTCCATTATTTGCACAAGTTTAATAGTTTTAGCCTTAGTGAAGCTATTAATTGGGAAGATGAAGTACATATTAGGGTTTGTGATTCAGATTTCTTGTAAAATTCTCCTTTGTTGGTATTTTATCATCTTAATAAAAGAAAAACAAGAGGTAGTGATACCATTGTCACCATTAGATGAGTGATTTGAAGGAAAAAGTAAAAAAAAAAAATCGAGAATTCTATTGAGAACAGTAAAATCTGAGAGTTATGGTGATAATGGTGACAATGGGAACAATAATAAAAGATTATAGAGTTATATTGAGAGCAGTAAAAAATAATCAGAAAATTCTACATCGGTAAATATATGTGTAGGGTTAGAATGGTTAGGTAGATGCCTGTGAATCGGATTTTCATGTAGAATGGATTTTATAATTTGAAGTGGTACTGAAAACCGCAAACTTGAAGGATGTGGGGATGTGCATTCACCTATTAAAAAATTGATGGTTGAACCATTAAGAAATTGAGGTATGCAATGCAAATTTGAGCTCCTCCAGATTTGCAAAAATCTCTTAAGTTGTGGACAGAAATCTGTTAAGTTGGAACATCACTTGCTTCATCACTTTAGAAATAAAGCTTGTTTAAAACTTGTAGATTATTTGGTATGTCTCATAAGTTGATATTTATAAATTTATTTGTGTGACAAATCATAGGTTAAAAATCAAGCTGTTGAGACAACACGTTCAAAGGCATAACAGTGCGAAAAGGTATGTTTTCCTACCTTTCTGACCGAATATTTATTAAAAATTTGCACACAATGCTTTGAACAGTGGATTCTTCCAATGTTGGTCCCCACACACTAACCCCATTTGCTTGAAAAGTTGTATTTTATATTTGTTCATTTAATTATGCAAATGGTTTATCTGCAAAGGGGTTGTGTCCCCACTTGCTCATTTAATTAACAGTTATTTGCAAAGGGATTGTGTCCCCACTTGTATATGTTGGTTGCTGAATTTTTTATTTGTATATTTAATTGTAGAATGGTGTTGGCTAATTATGCTGATTTTGGTATATGGCTTGGTGGTGTAATTGAATGTGTGCCTATAATTAAATATGTAGATGGTAGTAGAGTATGGTTTTCAAATGTGGATAAGGAGAGATTATATTATGGTAACTTAATAGAAATGTGCTAAAGCAGGGGGTAAGGGGCTAAATGTGGTTGTTTATTATTGCCTACCTAGACACACTTTAGATAATGGAATTAGGATGTTGAATGTGGATGAGGGTATTAGAGAACTGTTGAGAGATTATAAGGGGTTGACTGTAATTCCTATATATTTTGAAGAAAAATAGGGCCCTCTAGTAGTTATTGATACTCAGGGTAATATCATTTCTACAGAAGAACACACTTCAGATAAAATCAATCAAAGGCAAACACACTTGTGCACACTTGACTGAAAACAAGCAGACAAACTACAAGTACTTGGATAAGAGGACTGAGAATATCATTCATGACAATTCTAATGAAGGTTTAATCTCATTAAAAAACAAAATATGGAGAGATGTTCAAATTGATTGCAGTTTGCACAAAGTATACAAAGCTAAAAGATATGCACTCATAAAGCTGCAATTTGAAAGGTTGTATGATTATTGTGCCATTGTGGATAAGTACAATCCTAGAAGTACTTTGGTATTGAAGGTGGATAGAGAATTAAGTCCACCTGTACTCCAAATGATGTACTTCTGTCTGTCTGGTCTTAAAGAGGGGTTTTTAGATGGATGTAGGCCAATCATTGGCCTTGATGGGTGTTTCTTAAAGAGTATTTACAGGGGGAAATTGTTGATAGTAGTAGGCAGAGATGGATATGACAATATTTACCCAATTGCTATGACTTATGTTGAAATAGAAAAGTATGATTTTTGGGAATGGTTTTTGAATCTTTTGTTAAGGGATATAAGATCACCTGATGAGAAGGGATGGGCTTTCATTTCGACAGACAAAAGGAACTGCTTGAGGCAATCAGTTCTCTGGCACTAAATGCAGAGTACAGATTTTGCTTAAGGCACATGTACAATAATTTCAAAGCAAAATTTAAGGGCCAACAATTGAAAAAACTTTTCTGGAAAGCAGCCTCTACTTATAATGTGAAGCAACATTTGAGAATAATGTCAGAAATTGAAAAAGTATCTCCAAAGGTAGGATCACTACAGACTGCTTATGAGTGGTTGTCTGAGGTGCCTGCTCAACATTGGGCAAGATGTTTCCTTCCATCAAGAACTAACTATGACACAATAGTGAACAACTTGTCTGAGTCTTTCAACAACTACATTCTTGAGGCAAGAGAGCAGCCAATAATTGATATGTTTGAAACTATAAGAAGAAAATGTATGACTAGACTTCAAATTAAGAGAACATGCATGGAAAAGTATGATGGTGATGTGTGTTCAAACATCCGTAGAAAAATTGAGAGGCAAAGGCTTAAAAGCGGACATTGTTTCCCCACTTGGGTTGGTCAAGATAAGTATGAAGTCATGCACTTTATGGAGAATCATATAGTGTACTTGAATGATAGACATTGCAGCTGTGGTATGTTTCAATTGGTGGGATATCCATATTTTCATGCAATTGCAGCAATCAACTACCATAGACTAAATGTAGAGGACTATGTAGACACATACTTGAAGAAGGAAACATATCTAAAAGTCTACAATCACATGATAAATCCTGTGCCTTATATGAATGATTTTGAGGTGTCAACACTTGGTAAAGTGGTTCCTCCATCAGTGAAGTCCAAGGTGGGTAGGCCAAAAAAGGTCAGGAGGAGGGATGCAAATGATATCAGAGAGACTGGAAGAGTGTCAAGAAAGGACTTAACACACACATGTGGTATCTACCTCAAAACATGACACAATAAAAGAAGCTGCACTAGCCCCCCTCATCCAAACTCAAGAGAAACACATGTATTCTAACTTTATATACTAATATAATACATAATTTCATAGTAATTTCTAACAATTTTTCTGTCTTTTTTCAGCATCCACATGTTCCAATAGATGGAGCAGGAACATCACATGCAGCAGAAATGCCACGATCAAGTGAAGGGATTAACCTAAATGAGGTATGTTTTAAATATGACTTTACACATAAATTATGATGATTTTAACTTAAACATATCTTATGCAGATTCCTGCTCCTAATAATCATAAATAATTTTCGCAGTTTGAGCCACTGTTTCCTTCAGAAGAGGTACTTTTCAACAATCTTCAATATGAATTTTTACAATTAGAATTGATTTAAATTTACATATATCTTTTGCAGCTTGCACAGTCACAAACTAAACCACTATTTCTCCTTCATGAGGTATGTATTCGTGTAAATAATACTTTCCTTATACACTAAATATGATGGAAATTCATTTCCTACAGATACCACAAGCATATGAGGTGTCAGCATCAACTCAAGCTTCACAATAAAGGACAAATGAGGTAATTTGTTACAATTTTCATACCTTGAAAAACAAATGAAAAACCATCATTTACTTAACATTCATACATCAATTATCATATCCTACAGATGCATGGAGTTTTTCAGAGGTTAAGAAGGCCAACCTTTGTGCCAACAAGATCTACACAATTTAGTTCACCATTTGAGGTGAGTAGATTTATAGAACTTGGACTTTGGTTTCATTCATAATAATATTCCACTTGTAAATTAATCAAAATATTGCTGGTGTAGATGCCCCTAGAACCTGAACAAAGACCTGCAACTAGCCAACCACCATCCAACAACAATGTAGAAGGAGAAAACAACCAGTCCTGATATCTACATCAGCAAAAATACAAAAAAGATCTGAAGGTTCAAGTACGAGTATCGGTTTCCAGAGAGAGTGTTGTCGATCCAATAGGCCAAACTTTGACTAATCAGTTGAAAAGTCTTTCTGCCTCGTATAGGCCAAGTACCGGGTCCAGCTCATCCAAGGGGCAAGATGCATCTAGGAAGAAAGATTGAAATGGCCATAGAATTGTATGCACATCATGCAAGAATTTTGGTATGACCATTGGATGAATTTAAGTCTTTTGTTATGTTACGCAGAATTGATGATACAACTAAGTATTTTGGCAGCAACTTTTGCAATGTAAGATGGGTTTTATTTAAGTTGTGGTACAATGAAGTGTGTTTTGTTGTGGTACTATGAAGTATTAAGTGTTTTCTTGTGGTAAAATGAAGTATTAAGTGTTTTGGCAAAGCTCTAGTAATCTAACATGGTATTGTTTAAGTGTTTTGATGTGCTACAGTGAATGATTATTTAGCTAAGTGTTTTGTTATGCTACAGGAATTTAATTCTTCATATTTTTTGATTTTTTTGGTATTACTTTGTTCTTCAAGTATATATTTACAGGGAATCAATTTAAATACATCCAAAATGGAATCAACTTCAATTGCGAACATCCAAAATACATCCGTTAAATTACAACATATAACTACTTAAATAATATTGCAACAAGCAAAACAACAAGAATTAAAAAAATATGACTTCATCATTTGTTCATTTGCTTCAAGTCTTTTGATATTAGATGTCAAATCCTTGCATATAGATAGTACTTCATCAAAATCGTCCTCCATTTTCATCTATCTGGACTGGGCTTCTTTTTCGAATTTAGTAGATTGTGTTGATGTTGACTATGAAAATTTTTCAAAAATACTAATAGGGTCCAACCAACAAAAAAAGTTACATTCATTTGTTCAACAATTACAAAATAATTTCCCTTCACTTTCTATACTTGGACCTACAACTCTAATTGCGGCATTTTTTTGGCAATAACACTTTGGATTTGTATATCGTAAATCAATTTTCCCATATTTCGAAGCGGATTTTTGAGAAGCAAAAAACATGCTACAAAAGAACAATAAATAAGTATCATAAATAAATATTTTAAAAAATTAATATTAAATAAATAATTAAAAAAATTACCTGGAGAAAACTAAGCTTGCAGCAGCCCAAAATCTGAATTTTGTGTAGTATGTTTGTGGGAGGAAGTTAAGTGTATATGTAGTGGGAGGGGAATGGTATTTTGGACCTTTACACTACCAAAAAGGCTGAAATACAGTAAAAAAATGCCCCCACTCTCATTTTTCCCGCGTGTACAGCACATTCCATTAGTTTTGGACGGAGGGTGTCTTTTTTGCAGGGTTTCAAAATTCACATGGTCTTTTATGGCTATTTGTTTAACACAGGTAGGTTTTGTGCAATTTTGGCATAACACGGGGGGTTATTATGCAATTTTCCCTGAAATCCTTGATGGTGGCCTTGATGATTACTGAAGGTAAGACCTGTAAATGGTGCCTTTTAGCACCACTTCCAACAACATAATCTTCCTGTTCGTATGTAACAAATATTAAACGAGATACAATTTTATGGTGTTTATAGGTGTGGAAGACTCGTAATATGATTGCCATCTTATCACTGCGTTGGTGGAGAGGTAGCGATCCAAAACACACCTTTTTCATCTTCGTGTAGGGGAAACCACAATTACCCTACAAGATGTCTAAGTAATTTGGATACTCTCGATAGATGACGAGCCTGTGATAGGAGTTGATCTCGACCGAACCACTACTGAATGGTTGAATTACTGCCTAATGTATTTAGGTTTTTAAGCAAAGTGAGACAACGTTCAAGGGTTCACAATTATGAACTAATGTGATTATATCCTACATAGCAAAAGTCGAAATTACTCCCAACACTCCGCAAGAAATTTGTCGTATAGTATGCATGTGTAGTTGCATTACTCCTGTTGGGTGGGGTGATGTGTCCTGATTCACCAGGAAACCTAATTCGGTTATTATATCTTACAAAACTAGAGGATATAGTAGAAGTTAAGAACTACAGTTGGGCTAGTGTTGTCCGTTTTTATACCGTCAATTATAAAATGATAGCAACAAAGGCAAAACTGCAACTGGTGGCGCATTGCAATTGTTACAGTTAACATTAAATTATTAAATTTGTAGACATATATTTTCTTTTAAAAATAATAAAGTAATAACACGAGTTTATATTATTTTTGCAGATATGGGTCTGGTCAGGTTTCATTCCACTTTGCCTCGGACTTGGTAAGAAATGTGTATGTATGGCCCAAATCCAAATAGATAATCATTTGCTCCCATTAACACCATATGGTGCGACATGGAATTGTAAGCACAATTTTACTCGGATGATACGAACAATTATCTGATAAGAGATATATTGGATGGGATTCAATTAGATCATGTATCTTATATTCAAGGCATTATGTACATCTATATGAATATTAAATGCACTTTAATTTACATTATTTTATTTATTACAGTTTATCTGGTAGTCGTACGACATAGACTCAGATGTCATTATGGCTTATGCAACTGATTTCGGCCCCTAGTTGTGGAGATCAACATGTCCTTTAATATTCTATGTAATAGTGGAAATGCATCATCCCGAACGGGTCCTTCATCAATTCGGGACCAATTCAGGATGAGGTAAAATATTCCATAAGAGGTAGATACTCGGGACATGAGCCTGTATCGAATTTTCCGAAAAAATCATATGGACACATATTGGAACTTGCAACACATACAATACATCACTAGATGGTACAGATGATATGATGCGATTATACAAATGCCACCCATTTTCAATAGTAGAAATATAGAACAGGGTATTGAAAGTGGTACAACAACATAACACGTCATTTCGTGTCGTCATCTACTATCAGGCGTATGGAAAGCCAACCTGGAGATGCACCTATATTGCATATTGTGGTATGTTATATAATATCACATAGTTTATTTTAAACACGTTTTTTTATATTAAAATTCATTATTTTTCTACATTCTTCAGATAGAAGATGTAAATGCCCTTGAAGCAATTTGCCAACCTACATTGCTAGATATTGAAGGGTACCGCCAATTGGTAGACTGATTTGCACACGGAATACAAATTATCAAGGAAACCCTAGTACATTAGCCACAACGAATTGCAACATTATCCGATAATGCTCCCATCACATCCCACAAACAAAGGAGAAGTTCTACCTGAATGTCTATTGGTTCAGTTGAACGTGATGATGTTGAGGTAGATATAGCTGGTCCTTCTACAGTATATATACCTCAAGATTACTATGTGCCTCAACCGCCACAAGATGATTGCTTTCAATCGGCTCCACATATGCCAAGCCATGCAGAAGCTTATTCTTCACATGTAGATCTTGACCTTGGCCTTGGCATTAATCAACCATATGCACCAGGATATAACATTTCACCAATTTTATTTCCATCATTTAGTACATATTGTGATTACATAGAGTCCAGTTCTACAGCATCATCAAGTCGGTTGCACATTAATTTCGGTATTGATGATAATGATGAACAAAATGAGCTAATACAAAATGTGGGTGAGGAAATAAGAAGACCTTGGCACTAACGCCACAGACTCAATTGTGGGATGGGCTGATATTTTTAAAATATTTGTAACACATTGGTTGTAATTTTTTTAACTGATAAATTTTTTACATGGGTTGTAATTTAGAAAAATGTTTAAATTTATAATTAAATAATTTTAATATATAATTATATACATATATTTTAAAAAAATAAAAGCTGAGCCGTGGATACTATCCACGACTCGATGCTATTTTTTTCTAAAAAATCCACGACTTGATACAAAAGTGTTATAGCATTAAAAAATATTATTTGTGTAATTTTATTTTAATAATAAATAAATAATTAGCTCCCTTTCTCCTATAGAACCTCTTGGGGTCGTTCGATATACCCACAAGATACTGATTAATTCTTTAGCCCAATTTACCCCTGTTTGTTCTGACTTTTTCTTGATTCCTTGCACCAATTTGGGGTTTGTAACTTCCACCTGCCCATTGGCTTGAAGGTGCGCCACTGATGTGAACCTCTACTTGATGTGCAGACCTCTACACCATTTTTGTATCTTTTTGCCTTGAAATTACCGACCGTTGTTAGAGATTATTTTTCGAGGGAGCATAAAGTAATAAATAATATTTTTTCGTATGAACTTCATCACTTCCTCTTCCATGATAAAAATGAGTGTTCGACCTCTACCCATTTCGTAAAGCAGTCAATAGCAACAAAAAGGAACTTTCTTTGACCATGGGCTAATGGAAAAGGCCCACTATGTCCATGCCCCACTGAAAAAGGGGCATGGAGACACCATGGTAGTAAGAGGCTCCGCAAGTTGATTTATGAGGGTGGAATTTTTTTGACATTATTTGCATTTATTCACCAACTACTATGCAACTTGTTTCATAGTTGGCCAAAAGTATCCAACCAGTAAGGCTTTATTGGCCAACATCCAGGTTCCGCATGAGCTCCATAGCACCCGCTATGTATTTCTTTGAGTACATGTAATCCTTCGCTTTTGAATAGGCAGCAGAGCAAGGGATGTGCGAAATATTTCTTGTATAAGACCTCGCATTACATAAAAAAAAAAAGGAGGCTCGAGCCTTTATCCTAGCGGCTTCCCACCTATCTCCTGGGGGATGTCCCCCCTCCAACCATTGAATTAAGGGTGCCCGCTAGTCTTCTATAGGTGAGATGACATGATACTCAAGGGAGACTTACTTTCTAGCAAGTATTGTATGGTAATGCGTCTCGTCTTACAATCCTCCAAGGGCGCTGGATAATTTGGAAAGGTAGTCTGCCTTAACATTTTCTTCTTGGAGAATTTGCACGAGCTGAAAACTTATGAATTTTACTTACAATTATTCAACCGGCTGAAGATATTGTCCTTGGTGTCGTACTCTTCTCCTATCCGCTTAACTACTAATTGGGAGTCGGAATAGGTAGTTAGGTGTCAGCTTCTACTTCCATCCCTATGCCCAACACGAGGGCTTCATCTCAACTTCATTGTTAGAGGCTTCATTTTACTGCGAATTCCATGTCTTCGCCATGTGGGGATGTGATAATTATGCCCTCCCCACTCCCTTGTATGGTGGTCGATCCGTCTACATTAAGGAGCTAAGTTCCCTCTTTTAGGACTGTCTCCTAGGACATCTCAGTTATTTTTGAAATAAAACTACCAATGCCTGGGCCTTATAGTCATTCATGGTAAATAAGAGATGTCGTACTCACTCAGCTCTATGGCCCACTTTACCAGGTGACGTAATGTGTTCAACTTGCTTAATGTTTCTTCAGGGGTAGATTCAGTCCTTACTCCTATGAGATACGATGGGAAGTGGGGACGTAACCTTCGTGCCGTAATCACCAATGCAAGATCCATCTTTTCTATGGGAGAATACCGTTTTTTAGCTCCATTAAGCACCTTGCTAACATAATAGATAGGTGTCTGCCCTTCTCCTTCTTCCCGGATTAAGGCAGAACTAACCGCTTGAGGAGTGGCTGAAAGGTAAAGATAAAGGGTGCCTCTAGTGAAGATTTAACCAACAGGGGGAACCCTACTAGATACTTTTTGAGCTCTTTGAAATCTTACTGACAACGGTATCCCATTCAAAGTTTTTGGCTTTTCTTAATGTCTTAAAGAAGGATAAACTCTTCTCGGTAGACATAGAAATAAATTGGCTAAGTGTCGCTATTCTCCAAGTTAGCCGTTGTACCTTGTTGATATTGGTTGGACTTTCATATCAAGGATGGCCTTGATCTTTAGGGGATTGGCTTCAATACCTCTCTGGTTTACCATGAACCCTAGAAAACGTCCACCCGCTTAGCCGAGCGCACACTTTCTGGGATTAAGCTTTAGTTGGTATTTCCTTAGTACTACAAAGGTTTCCTCCAAGTCTTTGACATGATCTTTAGTCTTCTTATTCTTTACCAACATATTGTCCATGTATAATTCAATATTCTTCCCTAATTTCGGACGAAATATTTTGTCGACCAATCATTGGTATATAGCCCCTGCCTTCTTCAAGCCAAAAGGCATGGCAACTTAACATAAAGTAGTGGCAAAGGTGATAAAACTGACTTTTTTGTGGTCTTCAAATACCAGCATGATTTGGTGATATCCTTGCAAAGCGTCCATCATACTTAATAACTCACATCCTAATGTAGCGTCTACCAACTGATCAATCCACGGCATAGGGTAAAAATCTTTGGGGTAGACCTTATTAAGATCCCTGAAGTCCACACACATCTTCCATTTTCCTCTAGGCTTTGGGATGGGAACGACATTGGATAGCCATTCAAGGAACTATATTTCCCTGATGTGTCCAGCTCCTAGCAATTTATTTACTTTGGCTTGGATAATTTTGTCTTTTTCAGGTCCAAAATGTCGTGTCTTCTGCCTCACGGGCTTTGCACTGAGATCTATATTAAGGTGGTGGGTGATGACACTTGGGTCTATCCTTTTCAAGTCTTGGGGGTCCAGGCAAATATATCTATGTTTCGTTGGAGGCACCGAAGCACCTCATCTCGAATTTCATCCTCCATCCTTGATCCAATTTGAGTGACTTTTTTAGGGTTTCCAAGTATGAGTTTGATATTGAGCAATTCCTGAACGGGTTGCATATTGACAGGGCATCCCCCTTGACCTCAAGTTCCTCACCAAGTGCCGGTTCTTTCCTCACCTCCTTTGGGATTCTTCTTCTGGTATCCCTCCTAAGCTCATCTTTCCTCCTCTTTTGATGGCTTTTACTTAGCATTTTCGAGATTGCAAAGGTGTCTCTTGTACTTCACCCACTCGTCTGACACGGGGAATTTAATCTTCATATGATGAGTAGATATGATAGCCAGAAAGGCATTAAGGGTGGGGCACCCCAAGATGGCGTTGTAAGCTGAAGGTATGTCGATAACTAAGAACTTCATCAAGCAGGTTTTCCTAAAAGGTATGGTCTCTAGGGTTAATGGGAGTGAGATCATACCTCTAGGATGTACCACCTCCCCTTTGAACCCGTATAGAGATGTGTCTACCACCTCTAGGGGGACGTCCCCCATCTGCATTTGGTCATATGCCTCACCAAATAGTATGTTTGTCGAACTGCCCTGAGTCTATAAAGATTCGTCCAACTTCGTAATTAGCCAAGAGGGTGATGATAACCAAGGCATCGTTGTATGAAGCCTTGGGTCCGAATCGTTTCCAAAAATTTAATATGTTTTTTATTATTTTTATCCTCCATATTTTTTCTCTGCTTCCACCTATATTTATTTTAAATTGTTTTAAATATTTTTTTTTATTTATTCAATAGAAATATATAATTTTAAAAATAACAATGAATTTTGTATAAACTAGTATGTCTAAGTCTCAACATTTTGATAAATTAAGTAATACATCAATACAATTGAAATAATAAATAAATTATAATAATTCACATAAAGTGGGATAAATATCTATTCATCTGGTGGAACTCATAATTCCAAATGATGGGTGTTAAGACCACCAAAAATATATTCCTATGAACTGTGGAAGTGTTGAGTAGGGTCGATTCCTCAAGGAATAGTTTTAAGTTGGTCTCTTCAAATATAAAAATGGGTTGGGGGGGGGGGTGGTTTAATTGTAATGTGATTAAAAAGAAGACAAAACTAGATAAGATGGATAGATATGAGAGAAAACTTTTCTGGTTAAAGTCGGGTTCATGCATGATTCCATTCATTGATCATCGATGCAAATATAATAATAGTTCAAACAGATAAATTAGTTATAGTCATTGGGACGACCTAACGATCTCATCTTTCTTTATCGTTTTGTCAGCCAAGGAAAGTCTGTTGGCTAATCGCCTAATTAATGAACATCCATTGAACGTCCACAATATTTAATTTATCAACAACATTAAAAATCAGAAAGCCTCGATTCTAACCAATAAATTCCTACGAAAACTTATTTAAGTTAGATCATGTATTCTCCATAACATAATTAACTACTATGACATAATCAACCATGCTATGCTACTATCAATTATTGAACTAAACAAATAATTACAAATTTGTAAGATCAATTAGCTAGGAAAACATTCTTGATAATTAACAAGTGACCATGTTATCTATAAATCAGATTGTTTGTAATATAAAACGTAAAGAATAACATGAATACCTATTAAACAAAAGTGTTAAGCATAAATTAGATTTCACAATATTTGGGAATCAATCAACCACCATAACCTTAACCGAAAAATAAAAAGATTAGCCTAACATGCTAATAGAAGAACACATAAAAGAAAAGTAAAATTCCATCAACAAATTAGCAAAGTATTAGAACTAAAGAGAAGTTAAGACATAGAATGAGAGATTTCCAAGAGATGTGAGGTGCCCCTATTTATACTATTAGCACCTCATGAATCTAGACATAAAAGAGAGGTAGATACATGATTGCCTCTAAAAAGTTAATAAATCAGTCCCTTACATCAATCAAGTCTTCCAAATAAATGATCTTACTAAAATCATTCAACAATCATTCATTTTTCCTTAGCAAAATCCACTCATTTTCTATCTTTACAGAGTTGACTGCAACATTAAGTGTGGGCGCGTCCGGTTGAGTCTGCAATTCTGCCACAATTTTCTCTTTTTTTCTTAAATGTCTTCAAATGCCAGTTTTAATTTCAATTTAACATCTCCACTTTCCATCAAAGCTTTTATGCTGAAAATGCAATAAAACCATATAATTAAGAATATTTAGCTCTAAAAAAAATATTATTATCATCAAAATATAACAAATTATACACTTAACATCAAACTTGTTCATACGACCTCAATTATAATTACTAGACTTGTAAGACATCATGAGTGATAAATACATTATTATTTATAGCCATGCTTTTCTGCATAATTATTCATTAAGTAATTAAATTGATATCGACATAAATTTTAAATATTATTCGAATGCAAAATATATTTAAATTTGATTTGTTATATTCAACAAAATTAAGCTCCAATCTCTATGAGCAGATTGATCTGGGGCCAAGTTTTGAGTAGTTTAATTAATTTATTCTTTTCACTTATTAATAAATACACAACAAAAAAGAAAAAAAGAAATCCCACATTGAGTCTGTCAGTATGGAACGAATTTTCTATTACAAATTATATTTTATCTTTTATTCATTCGATATATACACGTTAAATAAAAAAATATTAGAAAAAATTCATTGAAAGCTTCTAGATGTTATATAATATATATATATATATATTGTATTAATATAATATTAAATACAATATTTTTTTAATTTAAATAAAAGGTAGTAGTTGTTTATTTAAAAGATAATTTCTATTAAATATTATCTCACTATTTGTAGATTCCAAGTCAACCAATAATTTTTTTTTTCTCTTTTTGTACTTGCTACCAACTATAGACATACAATTTTAAAATAAAATAATAAAGCCACTCATAAATAACGATATTTTTGTGAATACGATTTTATATTATTGTATATTAATGGGGCCCACATAAATAAATTTGTTAACATGCGCATATTGCGACAATATGATTGCAATAAATGATCATTGTCATTATGAATATGTCATTAAATACCCAAAATGATAATTTTAGACACGATTATTGTAACTAATAAATATACAGTGGCGAGATCAAAATTATTGCCAATTAATACATATTTCAGTGATAATTTTAAATTATTATTACTTAATATTTTGTCGGTGGAAGTCTAGGGGCGGATTTGCAATTTCCTATAATAGAAGGGGCAAGAGCTAACCCGCATTTCTATAATTTACATATAATTGCGTGGTTAAACTGACATTATTTTGTGGCGGCGGCGGCGGCTGAGCCATGGGAGCATTGCCCGGCTCAACCGGTGGTTGAACAGGAGATTAATCACTTCAGCACTTTATGAAAAAGTCGTTAAAAGCCACTTGCATTTCTCAGTTATGATTGTTTTGTATCATGCTGTAAGAAAGTTGTTGAAAGCAACATACTGTACACCAATCATAATAAAAAATATAAAAATATATTTTTATTTTATTTTTAAATTATTTGTTCCGTAGCAGTCACTTTATTTTATTTTTATTTTTTGATTTTCATCATAATCGGATGCGAGAACGAAATAATTGAACCTCTCGCAATAAGTGCGTCTCTAAAGTTTGGAATACTGCTTATCAACAAAAATTCACTTTAAAATCCAATTCGCTTATCAATGAACCAACAATTTGTTGATTATTGCAATCACTTCGTCATGAATCGAACTTATAAATGAAAAAATATTAAAATGTACCCACATACGCACGCGCGCGCACACATATATATAATAAAAACGACATGAATAAATTAAACATATTAAATAGGGTAAATTACAACTATATTCTCTAATATTTGTCATAATTACGAATACTCTCTCTTCTTTTGGAAAATAACAAATACCATCTCAAATGAAAAATAATTATGTAGTCCTTAGACGGTGAGGTAAATAGTACTACTTTACCCTTGCTATTTTTTTTAAATGAATATGTTTGGAATAATTAAAAAAAAAAATTGAGGGTTAGTAAAGTAAATAATCCATTAAGAGTATTAGTTCATAAAAATATTTTTTAAAAAATTTTAAAAGTATATAAAATTATAATTTATAACTCAAAAAGGCATTTTGGACAATTCACTATAAAATTAAAAAAGAAAAAACAAAACAGAATGATTCGTTGTTACATGAACATTAAAATCAGAAAGTATTTGTAAATTTTTAAACAATAAAAAATAGGGTAAATTACAACAAGCTCCGAAGGTTCGGCATAATTACGAATATCTCCTTGTTGTTTGAAAAATCACAAATACCCCTGATTTTAGCATCTGTCTAACAATTAGCCCAATCCGTTAGATTTTCATTCATTTTTGTGGTGGTCTGACCAAAATGTCCTTATAGATTAAAAATCATAATTTTATGTACCTTTTGTAATTTTTTTTATTAAGTGGATTTTTTTTATAATTTTTAAAAATTTTCCATTCAACCCATTTGATCTTTTTATAATTTTTTAAATTTTTTAAAAAAATAAAAAAAATATTGTAAGGGCAAAGTTGATAATTTCATACCTCCATTCAAGAATTACATAATTTCATCAAACACTAGGGGTATTTGTAATTTTTCAATCAACAGGAAGGTGTTCGTAATTATGCTAAATATCAAGAAAGGTCGTTGTAATTTATTAAAAAAAATAATATTTATAACTATGGTATACCTTATAGACGGTAGTTGTAATTTATCCAATTAAATAATACTGGTTTCACTCAATCATAAAAAGAATTAAATTCTTAAGATAAGATTATTTCCACATGGCTTACTTTTATTTTGAAAATTTGATGTTATTTGTTTGGTTGCTCTTGTTGAATGTGCAACTCCACTACTTTGCTCTTCTCTATACTGTTTTTTCTGAATGTAAGCTGAGAGCAGCCCATGTGTGGCCTAGAATTCCATGCATTATTTGTAGCTGCTCTCTTTATCATACTGTAGGGTCAACTTTGTAGGAAAATGTGCATATTTTCTTGGCCCTACACGTCCAAGTCCTCTTTCTCTCTCTCTCACACACACACATAGAATATGTGTATGATTTAGTCTTTAGGTCTACGCTTGTTGGTTTAATTGGTATGATTTGATTTTTTTTGATTAGATGATTGTGTTGGTGGAGTCGAGTTGTAGTCTTGAAGATCGTGACTTAGGCCATATTGGGGATAGGAGCGAAAACCACCCAAACTTTCTTGTACACAAGGAATCATTATATTAAAGAAGTAGAATCGGTATTGTATTTTATATATTATTTTGTGTATATCCCAAGAATATATAGGATGAAGAATTAAGTATTTATGTGGTGGATGAGTATGGAAGATGCAGCATCAATTTAAAATGTAAGATAAGATTGAGATTTTAAATGGTTCTTTGTGATCTTTTTCCCATTTTCCAACTAAAGTAGCAATCAAAATCATGTTTGGCTTTTACAGAGTGGGCTAGTGTTTTTGGTTGCAGCAGCAGCCTCAGCACCCCCAACCCACATCCACTTCCCAACTGTCCAAGATTTCACCCCATGCCTTTCTTTTAATGTGGTCATGGAATAAGTCTTGCAAAGTCTTGGGTGGTTTTGCCATTTTCTTTGAGACAATATATCATAAAGTTTGCATGGGTTTTGCCATAGGAGCAAAGCCTTGATTCTTGATTTCATGGGAGCAGCTCATATGCTTCTTTATATTATCTACAAATCTGGCCATGCCCAGTTGAGCTGTACCTTTATGAACTCAAAAGGGTTGTAACTTTGACCTGAGATTTGGGAGTGTATTGTTAGCAAATTGTTGAAGTGGATAATTTGTAGTATCATTTTGGGGGGGTGAAGAGTTGAGGTCAACGATAAGCTCTTTTGTGGCTTATTTTGGTTCTTTTTTCATTTCAAGTAGAGCTGGTCAAATCCAAAGTTGGGATCCTTTTCTATTTTGTGTGTATTTTGTTGGTGGAGAGGGTCAGAGCTCAAGAATGGATACTGGAAATCAAAGCCAAAAGGGAGTGCTGGAGAATCTGAGGAAGCAGCTTGCTCTTGCTGTTAGAAGCATCCAATGGAGCTATGCAATTTTCTGGTCCATTTCTGCAAAACAACCAGGGTAAGTTTTCAATTTTCACTTGAAAATCTCAGACCCACAAAATATAAGGAAACAATATATATATGTATATATAACTGGAAAATGGAAAGGATATGTAAAATTCCAAAATTTGGTTTTCTTACATTTGCCCCTTTTGGTGTTCTTGTTTCTCTTTCTAAGTTCTTTCTACCTTTGGAAAGAGACTTCCAAAATAGGAACAAGGTTTTGTAGGATTATCATTACTGGATGATGCCATAAAAGTTTGAAGGCAAGAAGATTTAGGGGCTGGCAAAGATGTTTGTTTACACATGATGTTGTGTTTCTTGATGAAAATTTCTCTGTTACGGACCCTCTTTTTTATGTCTTTCTATTTCTTCCCTTTGAAACTTTGGCCTCTCTGGAAATCCACCAATAATGTAGATTGTTCATATGTGCATCTGATTTTTTGTTGTTGATGTTTCTGAATGTTCTCCAATCTGTATAATTAGCTAATCCCCTGTTGGATCACCGTTGACTAATGGATATTATAGAACAAATACTTCTGCCGCATTTTCTTGTGGGCAGTTTTCTAGTGGCTACTTCATCGAAATTCTTAGAGAAAATCCATTGTCTTACATTGTTGATGGAACTTGTTAGGGCATTGGAATGGGGTTGTGGGTACTACAATGGAGATATTAAAACGAGGAAAACGGTTCAGGCGGTAGATGTGAATGCTGATCAGATGGGATTGCAGAGAAGTGATCAACTGAGAGAACTTTATGAGTCTCTGTCATTAGGTGAAACCAGCCCACAACCTAAAAGGCCTACAGCTGCATTATCCCCTGAAGATCTCACGGATGCCGAGTGGTATTTCTTGGTTTGCATGTCTTTCGTATTCAATATCGGCCAAGGGTAATTCTTCTTTCCACTGAAGCAAAGTCCTATTTCATTTCTGGTACTTAGTTTCCATGATAATTTTGCGACTTTGAGTTTTGCTGATCAGTCATTATGAGACGTGTCATTACTGACAGAACCCTCATCTTTCTTATGGAAAATAGTTGTAAATATTATGATACGAAGTGATGACTACTTTTCTCTATTCCCTTTGTTATTTGTGTGTGGGACAAGATTTCATGTTTGCATTTCCTACTCGCATGTAGAGCTCCTCTTTATGAAGGCCGGAAAAGAATTTGCCTTTTGTTTGCAAAGTGAAAGAGTTGATTAGTGTATGCAATGAAGTAATTAACAAAAACACTTACGATGTTGATTGATTGAAACTGTAAGGTTGCCTGGACAGACGTTAACAAGAAATGAGACAGTCTGGCTACGAAACGCTCATCGTGCAGACACCAAAGTTTTCTCTCGTTCTTTGCTTGCTAAGGCAAGTGAGAGTTTTAATGTATTGCTTTGTGAAGAAAGTGTCTTACTTTACCTCAGTCCAAAATATCTGAACCTTCGTCCCTGTTAGAAAATTTTCTGACATTGTTGCTGCTTCTGAATCTCTATCACACTGCTGGCTGGACTCTGTGTTACTTTTTCCAGAGTGCATCTATCCAGGTACTAGACTGTTACCTGAATCCAAAACCTTATGAAATGCAATTTGACATAATTAACTGAACTTCTAGTATATCTGAAGAGTCTTTATTCACATGATGCCCTGTTCTTAACTTGCAGACAGTAGTGTGCTTTCCACATTTGGGAGGCGTAATTGAGCTGGGGACAACTGAACTAGTAGGCATCGTCAAATTAGTTTTCTATTTTAGTGTTAACTACAATGCAATCATTTGTCCTAATAAGCAACTTTATATGCTTTCTGAAGGTTTCAGAGGATCTGAATCTGATTCAGCACATAAAAACATCATTCCTGGGGAGCCCTTCGGCTGTTGTTCCCAAGATTCCCGATGATGGTTCTAACGGTACTTCAGATAACAATGACATCTGTGAAGTGCTCGATCACGCTAATGTGCCCGAAGACAATCTCGATCAGCTTTTGGATTGTCAAGAAATGGATGTTTGTTCTCCTGATAACAGTTCAGATGATTTTCCAGAGAATCTACTAAGGGATGAATCGCACTTGGTGGACGGCGTTGATGGGGAGGCTCCTCCAATGCAGAACCGGCAATTCAAGAATGACTCAATGAGCAACAATTCCATGAATTCCAGTGACTGTGTATCTCAAACTTACGGAAATCCCGAGACCAGCATCCGACCCTCAGATGGAAAGGCGGCTGATAGTCATACCCATGGTTTGCAAAAATTCAATCAGCAGAAAAACGACTCCTCTGGCTTCCAAGGCAATGATATTCATTATCAGGTTGTACTTTCCAGCCTTTTGAAGAGTTCTCACCAGTTGGTTCTGGGGCCTTACTGCAGAAACCGAAATAGAGAATCGAGCTTTCTTAATTGGAAGGACAGGCTGGTGAGTTCTCGGGTTCCCCAAACTGCAACCCCACAAAGATTACTAAAGAAAGTACTGTTTGAAGTAGCTAGAATGCATGAAAATTGCCGTCTTGAATCTGGCAAACAGAACAGCAAAAAAGATGATGTTTCTAGACCTGATGCTGACGAAATTGACAGAAATCATGTATTGTCTGAGAGGAAGCGCAGAGAGAAACTAAATGAGAGATTTATGATTCTTGGATCACTAGTCCCTTCTGGTGGCAAGGTACCTAAAAAATCTCTGATCTTCAGATTACCTCTCATGTAAGACACGTTCTTTAATGACGATGTTTGCATTTCTTGGAACAGGTTGACAAAGTATCAATACTTGATCACACAATAGAATACTTGAAAGAGCTTGAGAGAAAGGTTGAAGAGCTGGAGTCGACGAGACAAAGCAAACCTCACGATGCCGTTGAGAGGACCTCTGATAATTACGGCCCTAACAAAAACAAGAGAAAAGCTTGTGAAACGGATAAAATGGCAGCTGAAAGTAAAAGGGCTCGACTGAGAGATTCTTCAACAGACAGCATTACTGTCAGCATCGCAGACAAGGATGTGCTGATTGAGATGAGGTGTTCTTGGAGGGAATGTGTACTGCTAGAAGTTATGGAAGCCGTAACCAAACTACATTTGGATTCACAAACTGTTCAATCTTCCAACATCGATGGCATTCTATCGGTCTCTATAAAGGCCAAGGTTTGCTTTCCACATTGAGTATGCGATTATCTGTTTCCATTTTTAAGCAGCATGCAAAATTTGAATGATAAATAAGGTCAGAACTGCTCAAATGGGGATCGACTCTAGTTCTCACCATGATAATGAACTATACGGTTATGACTCTAACGATCGCTCGTACCTGTTTTGCAGTGTAAGGGACTGAAAGGTGCATCGGCAGGTCTTATCAGACAAGCTCTTCAGAAAGTCATCAGAAAGTGATGCACACAATTTTTGGATCATGTGTTGATTTTGTGTAAAAATTGTATTTTTCAGTAAATTCAACTTGTGATTTGCAGGTAAATCTTCCAAGTAGTGCAGTCCAACAGAGGAATTGTTCTTGGGATCAATCATTTTGTTGATTCAACATGGTTTTCTTTCTTATTTGTTCAAACCTAACTTCTCAAGATTGATGAGCCTTGAGAATTGATGTGTCTTCGAATCATAGAAAATTAGCAATCCTCGATACACGGTGTGGCGATGTATGGGGCGTTGATTCCATACATCGGAATAGAGGACAGGGAACAAGTCCGCGATATGGTAATGCATGATAAGTAATTTGAGGTGTGCGTGTTCTAATTTGTGTTGGAGGGGAGGATTTGAAGTCAGATTTTCAAAAGACTCTATATTAAATAGATTTGAAATTCATTACAATGTCGTAAAATATAGTTCAAAATAAAAGCTCAAGAATTTGAAGTTTTTCAACTACAAATATATCTAAACAAGTTTAATGAATTTGAAATTCTTAGATCCAAATCTGACACTCCAAACGAAATATTAACACTTCCCCACAAAAGAATTATTTTCAAGATCTAAGTGCTAGTCTGTGTGGATCTTTTATCTGATTGGGGTGAGCTCTTTTGTTTTTTTGTTTTTAAATTTAAAATATAATTAAATTAGATCGTGTTATCTGTTCGTGCGTTGGGAATTAAATTTTGGAATATTTTAAAATAAATTAAATCCCCCAAGATTAATTATTGCTGACATTTTCTGACATAGCTGAGGCTGCCACTGCCCACCTAATCCAATGATGAGCCGACCAATAACAACTTTTTATATTCTTTTTGTCACGTACAAAATTATATTTTTTCCATTTATTGTTTTTAAAATTATATCTACACTATCTCCAAAAATTTATTGTTTACATTTAATTTTTTTCGTTGAGATTTGAATGGAAAACACTGATATTAGCAAAATTATTATACACATTGTTAATTTTACCCCTCATATGGCGTTTCTATATAATAATTTTGTATATATAAGACAAAAAATATGTAATGATGTTAACTTCACTCCAAATATATATATATATATAATAGCATAAAACCTGTGCGTATATATTTTTAAAATAAATAAAATATTTTATAAAGTATTTTTCTATAAATGAATCTTTACGCAAAATAAAATTATCATTCTTAATAGGTAAAACATAGTAATTCTGAATAGTTAGATTTATTCTTACATATATCCAGTCTTATATATATATATATATATATATACACAATAGTTAATTGTTTTGTTTATTTATATAATTCATCTTCCTCACAAACTATATTAAAATACATAAAAGAAATTTACTTTTTAATGAGTTACAAGACAACTAAAAAGGGGCAAAAAAAGAAAGATGGACGATAAAAAGAAAAAGAAAAAAGTATTATTTTAGTCTGCTAAGTATGTCTAATTTTAATTTTAGTCCAATACCTATGTCCATTTTTGTTTAGATCTAGTAACTTACGAAATTGCTTACTTTTAGTCATCTGGCAGATTTTAGGACAATTTTACCTCTATGAGTGCATATGGACTAAAAATGCCTTTCAAAAGTTGCATAGGGGTAAAATTGTACGAAAATCTGTCAGAGGACTAAAAATAAGCAATGTCGTAAGTTACTGGACCTAAACAAAAATGAATATAGTTATCGGACTAAAATTAAAATTAGGCATATTTAGCAGACTAAAATAATACTTTTCCCAAAGAAAAATTAACTTCTAATTTTAAAATCTCAATATCATTTCATCAATTTGAACCAAAAAAGATAAGAAGTAAAATAATTATCATGAATGAAAAAATAAAATGACTAAGTTCACATAAATCGTAAATATAGCAACATTATTGTCAACCATGAAAGAATCTTAAAGATGGAAGTTTAATGTGCGAAACAAAAGAATGAATTGGAAAAAAAAAACTATTAAAACATTAAATATTTTTCATGCACTTCTCTAAAATTAAGCCTTAATGCATTAATAAAAAGAGTTAGCAAGAAAAAAATAAAATACATAGGAAAGAAAAACAATAAAGCATGCAAAAATCTAAAATACAAAATAAATTAAAATGTATAAGTAGTAAAGGAAAAAGTATTATTTTAGTTCGCTAAGTATGCCTAATTTTAATTTTAGTCTGATAACTATGTCCATTTTTGTTTAGGTCCAGTAACTTACGAAATTGCTTACTTTTAGTCCTCTGACAGATTTTCGAACAATTTTACCCCTATGAGTACATATGGATTAAAACTGCCTTTCAAAAGTTGCATAGGGGTAAAATTGTTTAAAAATCTGCCAGATGACTAAAAGTAAGCAATTTTCTAAGTTACTGGACCTAAACATAAATGGACATAGTTATCAGACTAAAATTAAAATTAGGCATACTTAGCGGATTAAAATAATACTTTTCCCAGTAGTCAATAACTGCTAAGTTTTAACCATATATATATAGGCCGTATTGATATACATTAAACTTATTGCAATTTGCAAATCATTTTGTTCTCCATTCAATTTTTGGGATTCTTGTGAGCAATATATAAAATACGGTAAAGTATAAACGAAGATATGACTTATAGTGACTTTTGAAAAATAAAATATGAAATTTTATCTCCATAAAAGTTCAAGATAATTAATTAATAGCTCGTGTTTTTGAAGTGAATTAAAATATTTTAATGTAATAATTTATTAATATGTAGATCATATTCTTTTAAAAAAAAATGATTCACAAAATTAAATTTTCTCGTTTATCAAAGGACTGGGCTAAATTCAAATTAAAAATCGACCAATATATTGTTTTTAGAAAACTTATTAAATTAAAAAGAATCATTCATCAAATTTTCATTTTCAAGTATTAATTCTTGCAATAGGACAAAAAAAAAAACTTTGGTCTTTTTTCATATAAATTCTCTTATTTATTAATATTTAATTAAAAAATTAGTTTTGAGTTTTTCACCAAATTGTTCATAAAAAAGTCTTACAATTTTTCTACCATGGGCAAGGTGGACAGAGAATTAGAGAGGTTTAAGAGAAATTTCAAATTAACAGAAGAAGCGGAGAGTGTTGTGGTGATTAGTGATGGGTTATGGAATAATGATACTGAAACGCATGCTCTGTGTCTGGTTGGGCGGGTTCTCACGTCAAAAGTTTACAGGTTTGAAGCACTCTCTCTGCCCATCAAGGCTATACTAAATCCTGTCAAAGGCACAGATTGTCAACAAATTTTAGGGGGCATTTCCTACTTTGGTTCTACCATATCATTGATAGAGATAGTGGAGTAGAAGGATTCCCGTGGAGCTTTGACCGCAACATAGTGATATTAAGCATGATCCAAGCCCACAAGAACCCGTTGCATGTGGACTTGAATTGCTGTGATTTCCATGTGAACGTTCATGATTTTCCATTGAGTAAGATGAATCTTGGAATAGCGACGTATATTGGTAACATGTTGGGAAAATTCAAAGAGATGGATATGGATGACTCAGGCTGTGCATGGGGCGCTACTCTTCGTATGCTGCTGTCCTTAGACGTTAACTCCCCACTGAAAAGGGCCATGAAGGTGCGGACGACATTAAGGGAAGAACATCTGGTTACTTTCTCATATGAAGGACTCACGAACTTTTCTTATTTTTATGGTCGTCTAAGTACAGTGAGCTATAGTTTACGGAGGGGTTCTCAGACCCAGGGGTTGATGCCCCTTATTGGCCCTGGCTTTGGGCGCCTTTGCCGAGCAGGAGGACAACCGGGGGGGCTCCATCTAATTCATCAGCTTTGGTGCGTCTAGTTGGCATAAAATTCCAGCAGAGGGTGAGCACATCAAAGGTGGGCACGGTGTAGGCTCACGTTTGGGGTCTAAGGAGGTTAGGAAAGACCAGGTTTCGAACGCCAATGCTCAAGTGGACAGTAAAGATGTGGCAATAATGGAGCAGTGAGCAGCGGAGGTGCAAGCGCAATGAGCGGCGGTTAATGAGAGAGATAGTGGTGGAATGTCGCAAGGTTTGGATCCAATAGACTTGGTGCCATCTACATTCCAACGGCCAAGACAGGATGCGACAATGCAAGTGGATAATTCGGCAGCCCAGAATGATGGAATTGCGCTTGGGTTACTTCATGTTCCACTGTGTTTTGTGGTTCGGGGACTCATGGAACAACGACCTTAGGGTAAGCGTGGTCGGAGGGGCATGGTGGGATCCATGGTGGGTGGGGGTCAGAAATGTTGCTGCGGCATTAGTATCATCGAACCTAGCCTTGAGGGGGTGCAAGCTAGCAAGAGAAGGATTCTAGTAACTAAAGAACTCTCTTTTCTTTCTTCCGCAGTCTCGTTGACATCTATGAAAATCTTAGCCTGGAACTATCAGGGATTGGGAACCTCTTGGACAGTTCGGACGTTGCGAGAGCTGGTTAGGCTCCATCACCCCGACTTAGTCTTTTTCTCTGAAACCAAGTGCAGTATAAGGCGAGAGTAGGTGGTGAAGGAGAAACTAAATTATTTTGGTGTAGGCTTTTCCTCAAAAGACCGAAGTGGGGGGTTGCTAATGCTATAGTGGAACTATGTGGATGCGTGGATCCAATCATTTTCGACTCACCATATCGATGCAACAGTGCAAGAGGAAGTAGGGTTGGGAAGGTGGCATTTTACGGGATTTTATTGGCTCCCGAAAGTAACAAAATAGAGGTCGACATAGTCTCTCTTGTGTCAGTTGAGTAGGCAATCACACAGACCTTGGCTCTGAATGGGGGATTTTAATGAGATTTTGAGTCAGCAGGTGAAGCAAGGTATCAAATACACGAGCCCCCTTGGCAAATTTTGGCATTTAGAGAGTGCTTATCGTATTGTAATCTCCATGATTTGGGGTGTTAAGTGTCGTGGTTCACATGGTGCAATCGTAGGGAATCTTCAAGAATAGTCTGGGAGCGGTTGGACCGCGTTTATTGTAATGAGGGGTAGATACTTTTGTTTCCCGCAACAATTGTTTCTTACATTCATGAGGCTTGCTCGGACCACGCTGTAGTACTCCTTACTACGGATCGGAATCCCGTAAGGAGGAACAAACCAAACAGAACCACTTCCGGTTCAAGGTCTCCTAGCTGCGTTTGGAGGACTAAAAGGGGGTGATCGAGAGGGCAAGGGTAGGTGTGGATAATGTTGACCCAACGGATTCACTACTTCAAAAAATTCGCAGTTGTAGTAGTAATCTCATGAGTTGACAACGTACTGGTTTTGGGAACATCTCCAAGAGGATTAAAGAAATTGATGAGAAACTAAAAACAGAGACTCATATGGAGATCACTAGTACAATTAAGGGTCACATAGAGGGATTACGGGCAGAATTAGAGGAACTACTAGAGAGGGAGCAAACATTGTGGAAACAAAGGAGTAAGGCTTTATGGCTCAAGGAAGGGGATTGTAACACATTATTTTTGCACGCTCGAGTCACTAAAAGGAGACGTTAGAAAGAGATTAAAAAATTGAAAATAAAGGAAGGGGCTGTCGTTTTTGGGCCTACTACACTTCAATGCATTATCTTGGAATACTTCTCTAACATCTTCTGTTCAACTCGTCCCGATGGTGGGGTGATCGAGGAGATTGTAGCCTGCTTGGAGCCAACGGTGTCGGAGGCGATGAACATGGAGCTGCTTTGCCCATTCACTTCTTAGGAAGTCAAGCAAGCACTTGATGCAATGCACCCTCTCAAATCTCCAGGACCTAATGGTATCTCCCCTGTCTTTTTTCAGAAACTTTGGTCTATTGTGGGTTTTGATGTCTGTCGTTGTGTTCTTCAAATTCTTAATCAACATATTCTTAAAGAAACACCAGTGGAATATGAGCTAACAAATAAGCGCCCCGGGCATTCCGAAGGCCAACAGGACAAGGAATGCAGTAAGGGGCTACCTATTTAATACTGGAACCATGAACGAGTTCTGCTTTTGAAAACCAACGTTTCAAGACCCTCATGATAGATTGTTCATCAAAAGTCTTGCCTATCTTTACCCAGAATTTCAGTATATCCTTTCCAGCAAAGTCTTGTTGAAATCAGAGACCAAGAAATTCAATACAGACAAAAAGAGACCACGATGGACTGAAAGATAGAGAGGAATAAGACGGACCGATACTGGAACCTTAAATCATACTCACAATCGTTTCTCCCAAAATGTGTTCATCCTGAGTTTGTTTCTAATTTCCGCCTTATCTCTCTTTGTAATGTAGTATATAAAGGCCTATAAGGCAATAATGAATCAGCTTAAGCCGCTTCTAGATAATCTTATCTCATATTCGCAATATGCCTTTGTCTCGGGTCGCTTATTGTCCTTGTTGCGTATGAGGTCAATCATTACCTGGCTCACAAGTATCAAGGTAATTCTGGTCATGTGTCGTTGAAGCTCAATCTCAGCAAAACCTACGACCGTGTAGAATAGATTTATCTTGAATGAGTGCTCTTTAATTAGGTTTTGATTCTTGCTTTGTGGCATTAATTATGTTGTGTGTCACTTCTATGTCCTTCTCTTTTATGCTTAACGAATTGTTGCAATATCCTCCAGCTCCAGTTCAGTCCATAGCAGCAGCAGCTTCAGACACTTTAGAATCAGACTCTGTTTCCTCTCCAACAAACTCTGTTTCTTTTCTTTTGTAGCTTCTGTATAAATCGTGTTTCCCTTTTTACGTTTCTATTAGTTAGTGTTGGCGTTTCTTTAGTTAGTGTTGGCAGCCTCGCTGGCACATGACGTGGCGGTTAGTTTGTCAGTTAGATTAGTTACTGCTTCTTCTTCTTCATTTCGCGCTCTCTGTATCTGTATTTAAACCAGTAGCTGTATTGTTCTTGTGTTCTTGTTCAATACAGAATCAAGTTCTGTTTTATTCCTACTCTGCAAATATCCTGGGTGTGTATGGAGCCATTAACAATGAATTTTATCATGGTATCAGAGCCATCGATTTGATGGTCTCTGCATACTGAGGTTTGGTCCCTTTGCTTCCTGATTGAATCTGTTTTAAATTGAATCTGAGAATGGCGAGTTCATCATCTGAAATGCCCAAGGTGCCGTTCACAACGGCTGGTGTTAGAAATGAATATACGGCGATAAGAATGCCGAACTTGGAGTCACAAGGTATGATTATGGTTTCTGCCCCCTTCAGTGGCAGTCATTGGTTATCATGGAGTCGTTCCGTGCGTATGGCGCTGGAAAGCAAAGATAAGCTAAATTTCATTGACGGTTCAGGTTTGAGACCTGTGATTGGAACTCCACAGTACAAGCAATGGAGGATTACGGATTGTTTGGTGCGAACTTGGATCTTGAATACTATCTCCAAGGATCTAGTGAATGCATACCTGTACGCGAATTTGTCAAGAGACTTGTGGATGGAACTTGAAGCTCGATATGGTGAATGTGATGGAACATTACTTTATAAACTGCAACGGGAGATTAGCTCTATTTCACAAGGAAATATGAGCATGACTGAATATTATACGAAACTAAAACAACTATGGGATGAACTCATTTGTTTAATGCCCCCAGCCGTATGTTCCTGTGGATTGTGTGTTTGTGGATGTAACAAAATTAAGGCAGAACAAAGTGATGCAAGTCAATTAATACAATTTCTTATGGGACTCAATGATTCATATGATAATATACGTAGTCAGATTTTGGTGCTTGAACCGCTTCCACTTGTCAACAAGGCCTACTCCACGGTGCTAAGGGTGGAGAGACGACGGTTGGTGAATTCAGAGTATTCAGAGGTTGGTGAAGCATCTGCGATGAAGGCATACGAATACAAACATAAAACTGGTCCTAAGAATTTTACCAGAAGTAAGGGCCCAACGGATAAACGACATCTCTTTTGTGAGCATTGTAGCAGAAATGGACACAACAAGGAGTCATGCTTCAAACTCCACGGCTTTCCGGATTGGTACAAAGAGCTCCGTGATCAACGAAGAAAACAGAGCATCAATGGGCATGCATATGCTGTGGTAGATGCAGCGCAATCTTCAGCTGAAGCTCCCCACTCCAATGGTGTTCAGTTGATGTCTGAGTTGTTGGATGCGTTACGTATGGTTCAGAATAAAATTCCTCAAGATCCAGTAAACGTACACTTCGCACAAGATGAAGAAATGGCAGGTATGACTGTGGAGTATTCTTATTCGATTGGTTGTAACTCTGTCTCTTGGATTGTAGACACAGGAGCCACCAGTCACATGTGTGGTGATGTGAAGTTATTCCAATCCCTCACATCTCTCAAAGCTCCTAAATGTATCTACCTACCTAATAACAGTACTACTTTGGCCACACAAAGTGGTGACATTCAGCTTTGTTTTACACTCACCCTTACAAATGTGCTTCTTGTTCCCAGTTTTCCTCATAATCTCCTTTCAGTCTCTCAATTATGTAGCTCGCATAATCTTAGCTTCTCATTTCATAACTCGTTTTGCGTGCTGCAGGACCTGAAAGCTGATCGAGTCTTGGCCATAGGAAAGCAGCATAAGCACCTTTACTACTTAGAACCTCTTTCCTTTGTCTCTGTTCCTACACACACCAATTTAGATGTTGTGCATGCTTTAAATTCTGCATCTGCTGTTAATAAAAATGATTTCATTTTATGGCACCAAAGATTGGGCCACTCTTCTCCTGATGTTATGAAACACATTATCACAGTGGATATTTCTAAACCTCCTAAAGAGCATACTTGTAGCATTTGTCCCTTAGCCAAACAAACTCGTGTCCCTTTTTGCTTGAGTACTTCTAGCACTGTTTCTTGTTTTGATCTTATTCACGTTGATATCTGGGGCCCTTATAAACAGGCTACATTATCAGGAGCTCACTATGTTTTAACCATTGTTGACGATTTCTCTAGAGCCACATGGACATTCCTAATGCATCATAAGTCCCAAACACTCAAAACCTTAACAGCTTTCTTTGCACAAATCCTCACTCAATTCAGCTGCAAAATCAAAGCTGTTAGAACCAATAACGGCTCAGAATTTCTAAGTTCACATTGCCAGTTTTTCTTTCAAAATCAAGGTGTTTTGCATAAAAAATCTTGCAACTATACCCCCAACAAAATGGGATAGTAGAATGCCATAGACACTTACTAGAAGTCGCACGTGCACTCATGTTTCAAGCTCATCTACCCAATATTTTCTGGGGAGATTCGATCTTAACAGCGACTTACATCATCAACAAGCTAAATTGGAAATTACCATTTGAAATCCTTCATAACTCACTTCCCTCCTACGAGAACCTTAAGACTTTCGGTTGTCTCTGATATGCTTCCAACGTTCATCCTAGTAAGTCCAAGTTTGATCACCGAGCCTTTGAATGTATTTTTTTAGGCTATGTACCTCATCAAAAAGGGTATAAGGTTTTTGATATACATAGTAACAAAACACTCGTTTCAAGGGATGTCCACTTTCATGAAAGCATTTTTCCTTTTAAATCCATGCCAAGTAAAAAATTGCAGCCCACTATACCTCTACCTACATCTGAATCTGATGATTTCTTAGACTCTGCAGCACCTCTTACTGATCAATCTTCTTGCAGCGATGATGCTCCACATGTAGACACACTTCCTCTTAGTGAGCCTACTTCTCCTCCACACTCTGCTGATTTTCCTTCACCTCCTTGTCTCAGACGTTCCCAAAGGATCAGCCATCCACCTGCCTGGTTACATGACTTTGTTTGCCACTCTTCTCATCATTTTTCCTTTACCTTCACATCATCTCACAGTGTTTTTCAGGCTGCTTTGTCTACCATTCATGAGCCTCAGTGTTACAATCAAGCCAAGGATTCTATTGAATGGAAACAAGCTATGCAGAGTGAGCTTCGAGCTTTAGAGCAAAATCAGACGTGGGATGTGACGGACTTACCTCCAAACAAGAAGCCTATTGGATGTAAGTGGGTATACAAAATTAAACTTAATCCCGATGGGAGTGTGGAGCGTTATAAGGCGAGGTTGGTTGCGAAAGGATATAACCAGGTTGAAGGGATAGATTATTTCGATCGGTTTTCTCCTGTCGCCAAAGTGGTTACAATACGGGTATTCTTAACAGTGGCGACTGGTTCTCGTTGGCCCATTCATCAAATCGACATAAATAACGCATTTCTTCATGGTTTTCTTGATGAAGACATTTATATACAGGCTCCAGCTGGGTATGTTGTTCCTTCGGGGAAGTGTTGCAAGTTAAAGCGCTCTTTGTACGGCTTAAAATAAGCGTCACGTCAATGGAACCAAGAATTGACCACTAAACTCATTCATTTTGGCTTCACTCAATCCTTAAATGATTATTGTCTATTTGTTAAAAGATCTAATGCTTCACTGATCATTTTATTGGTTTATGTTGACGATTTGTTGATCACAGGGCCTTTTGAATCACTTATCACTGAGGTCAAGATGTTCTTGGATACTGCCTTCAGCATTAAAGACCTTGGCTATGCCAAGTACTTTCTTGGTTTGGAGATTGCCCGTTCACCATCCGGTACCTCAATTACTCAGCATAAATATGTTCGTGACATCATTGCCGATGCTGGTTTTGATCAATGCAAGCCAGCTTCCACTCTTTTTCCACTCGGTTTGAAGCTATCTTCTCAGTCTTCTCCTAGCTTGGATGACCCTGAACCATTTTGCAGATTAGTCGGTCGTCTTCTTTACTTGGGTTTCACTCGTCCCGATGTTTCTTATGCTGCCCAGCAATTAAGTCAATTTGTTCATGCGCCTTGCCAAATTCACTTGGATGCTGCTCTACACCTTTTACGCTACTTAGCAGGTTCTCCAGATTTGGGGTTGTTCATTCCTGCTTCTTCTTCTTCTACTCTTAAAGCTTATTGTGACGCTGATTGGGCTAGTTGCGTGGATACTCGTCGTTCTCTTACCGGGTATTGCATCTTCTTGGGTGATGCTCTCATTTCCTGGAAAAAAAAAAAAAGCAATCTACGGTTTCCCGATCAACTGCTGAAGCAAAATACCGTAGCTTGGGGGCAACTGTTTGTGAGATTCCGTGGTTGGCTTATCTTCTTCAGGATTTTCACATCACGGTTTCCACTCCAATTCCCTTATTCTGTGACAACCAGGCTGCGTTGCACATTGTGGCTAACCCGGTCTTCCACAAACGCACAAAGCATTTGGAGATTGATTGTCACCTGGTGCGTGACAAGTTTAAATCCGGTTTCATACTTCCTATGCACATACCTGGCAAATTGCAGCTAGTTGACGTTTTTACCAAGGCTGTCCCTGGTCCATCCTCGCCTCTTTTGTGTCCAAGTTGGGTCTGCTGTCTCTCACCCGTGCCCAACTTGAGGGGGGGCTGTTGCAATATCCTCCAGCTCCAGTTCAGTCCATAGCAGCAGCAGCTTCAGACACTTTAGAATCAGACTCTGTTTCCTCTCCAACAAACTCTGTTTCTTTTCTTTTGTAGCTTCTGTATAAATCGTGTTTCCCTTTTTACGTTTCTATTAGTTAGTGTTGGCGTTTCTTTAGTTAGTGTTGGCAGCCTCGCTGGCACATGACGTGGCGGTTAGTTTGTCAGTTAGATTAGTTACTGCTTCTTCTTCTTCATTTCGCGCTCTCTGTATCTGTATTTAAACCAGTAGCTGTATTGTTCTTGTGTTCTTGTTCAATACAGAATCAAGTTCTGTTTTATTCCTACTCTGCAAATATCCTGGGTGTGTATGGAGCCATTAACAATGAATTTTATCATGGTATCAGAGCCATCGATTTGATGGTCTCTGCATACTGAGGTTTGGTCCCTTTGCTTCCTGATTGAATCTGTTTTAAATTGAATCTGAGAATGGCGAGTTCATCATCTGAAATGCCCAAGGTGCCGTTCACAACGGCTGGTGTTAGAAATGAATATACGGCGATAAGAATGCCGAACTTGGAGTCACAAGGTATGATTATGGTTTCTGCCCCCTTCAGTGGCAGTCATTGGTTATCATGGAGTCGTTCCGTGCGTATGGCGCTGGAAAGCAAAGATAAGCTAAATTTCATTGACGGTTCAGGTTTGAGACCTGTGATTGGAACTCCACAGTACAAGCAATGGAGGATTACGGATTGTTTGGTGCGAACTTGGATCTTGAATACTATCTCCAAGGATCTAGTGAATGCATACCTGTACGCGAATTTGTCAAGAGACTTGTGGATGGAACTTGAAGCTCGATATGGTGAATGTGATGGAACATTACTTTATAAACTGCAACGGGAGATTAGCTCTATTTCACAAGGAAATATGAGCATGACTGAATATTATACGAAACTAAAACAACTATGGGATGAACTCATTTGTTTAATGCCCCCAGCCGTATGTTCCTGTGGATTGTGTGTTTGTGGATGTAACAAAATTAAGGCAGAACAAAGTGATGCAAGTCAATTAATACAATTTCTTATGGGACTCAATGATTCATATGATAATATACGTAGTCAGATTTTGGTGCTTGAACCGCTTCCACTTGTCAACAAGGCCTACTCCACGGTGCTAAGGGTGGAGAGACGACGGTTGGTGAATTCAGAGTATTCAGAGGTTGGTGAAGCATCTGCGATGAAGGCATACGAATACAAACATAAAACTGGTCCTAAGAATTTTACCAGAAGTAAGGGCCCAACGGATAAACGACATCTCTTTTGTGAGCATTGTAGCAGAAATGGACACAACAAGGAGTCATGCTTCAAACTCCACGGCTTTCCGGATTGGTACAAAGAGCTCCGTGATCAACGAAGAAAACAGAGCATCAATGGGCATGCATATGCTGTGGTAGATGCAGCGCAATCTTCAGCTGAAGCTCCCCACTCCAATGGTGTTCAGTTGATGTCTGAGTTGTTGGATGCGTTACGTATGGTTCAGAATAAAATTCCTCAAGATCCAGTAAACGTACACTTCGCACAAGATGAAGAAATGGCAGGTATGACTGTGGAGTATTCTTATTCGATTGGTTGTAACTCTGTCTCTTGGATTGTAGACACAGGAGCCACCAGTCACATGTGTGGTGATGTGAAGTTATTCCAATCCCTCACATCTCTCAAAGCTCCTAAATGTATCTACCTACCTAATAACAGTACTACTTTGGCCACACAAAGTGGTGACATTCAGCTTTGTTTTACACTCACCCTTACAAATGTGCTTCTTGTTCCCAGTTTTCCTCATAATCTCCTTTCAGTCTCTCAATTATGTAGCTCGCATAATCTTAGCTTCTCATTTCATAACTCGTTTTGCGTGCTGCAGGACCTGAAAGCTGATCGAGTCTTGGCCATAGGAAAGCAGCATAAGCACCTTTACTACTTAGAACCTCTTTCCTTTGTCTCTGTTCCTACACACACCAATTTAGATGTTGTGCATGCTTTAAATTCTGCATCTGCTGTTAATAAAAATGATTTCATTTTATGGCACCAAAGATTGGGCCACTCTTCTCCTGATGTTATGAAACACATTATCACAGTGGATATTTCTAAACCTCCTAAAGAGCATACTTGTAGCATTTGTCCCTTAGCCAAACAAACTCGTGTCCCTTTTTGCTTGAGTACTTCTAGCACTGTTTCTTGTTTTGATCTTATTCACGTTGATATCTGGGGCCCTTATAAACAGGCTACATTATCAGGAGCTCACTATGTTTTAACCATTGTTGACGATTTCTCTAGAGCCACATGGACATTCCTAATGCATCATAAGTCCCAAACACTCAAAACCTTAACAGCTTTCTTTGCACAAATCCTCACTCAATTCAGCTGCAAAATCAAAGCTGTTAGAACCAATAACGGCTCAGAATTTCTAAGTTCACATTGCCAGTTTTTCTTTCAAAATCAAGGTGTTTTGCATAAAAAATCTTGCAACTATACCCCCAACAAAATGGGATAGTAGAATGCCATAGACACTTACTAGAAGTCGCACGTGCACTCATGTTTCAAGCTCATCTACCCAATATTTTCTGGGGAGATTCGATCTTAACAGCGACTTACATCATCAACAAGCTAAATTGGAAATTACCATTTGAAATCCTTCATAACTCACTTCCCTCCTACGAGAACCTTAAGACTTTCGGTTGTCTCTGATATGCTTCCAACGTTCATCCTAGTAAGTCCAAGTTTGATCACCGAGCCTTTGAATGTATTTTTTTAGGCTATGTACCTCATCAAAAAGGGTATAAGGTTTTTGATATACATAGTAACAAAACACTCGTTTCAAGGGATGTCCACTTTCATGAAAGCATTTTTCCTTTTAAATCCATGCCAAGTAAAAAATTGCAGCCCACTATACCTCTACCTACATCTGAATCTGATGATTTCTTAGACTCTGCAGCACCTCTTACTGATCAATCTTCTTGCAGCGATGATGCTCCACATGTAGACACACTTCCTCTTAGTGAGCCTACTTCTCCTCCACACTCTGCTGATTTTCCTTCACCTCCTTGTCTCAGACGTTCCCAAAGGATCAGCCATCCACCTGCCTGGTTACATGACTTTGTTTGCCACTCTTCTCATCATTTTTCCTTTACCTTCACATCATCTCACAGTGTTTTTCAGGCTGCTTTGTCTACCATTCATGAGCCTCAGTGTTACAATCAAGCCAAGGATTCTATTGAATGGAAACAAGCTATGCAGAGTGAGCTTCGAGCTTTAGAGCAAAATCAGACGTGGGATGTGACGGACTTACCTCCAAACAAGAAGCCTATTGGATGTAAGTGGGTATACAAAATTAAACTTAATCCCGATGGGAGTGTGGAGCGTTATAAGGCGAGGTTGGTTGCGAAAGGATATAACCAGGTTGAAGGGATAGATTATTTCGATCGGTTTTCTCCTGTCGCCAAAGTGGTTACAATACGGGTATTCTTAACAGTGGCGACTGGTTCTCGTTGGCCCATTCATCAAATCGACATAAATAACGCATTTCTTCATGGTTTTCTTGATGAAGACATTTATATACAGGCTCCAGCTGGGTATGTTGTTCCTTCGGGGAAGTGTTGCAAGTTAAAGCGCTCTTTGTACGGCTTAAAATAAGCGTCACGTCAATGGAACCAAGAATTGACCACTAAACTCATTCATTTTGGCTTCACTCAATCCTTAAATGATTATTGTCTATTTGTTAAAAGATCTAATGCTTCACTGATCATTTTATTGGTTTATGTTGACGATTTGTTGATCACAGGGCCTTTTGAATCACTTATCACTGAGGTCAAGATGTTCTTGGATACTGCCTTCAGCATTAAAGACCTTGGCTATGCCAAGTACTTTCTTGGTTTGGAGATTGCCCGTTCACCATCCGGTACCTCAATTACTCAGCATAAATATGTTCGTGACATCATTGCCGATGCTGGTTTTGATCAATGCAAGCCAGCTTCCACTCTTTTTCCACTCGGTTTGAAGCTATCTTCTCAGTCTTCTCCTAGCTTGGATGACCCTGAACCATTTTGCAGATTAGTCGGTCGTCTTCTTTACTTGGGTTTCACTCGTCCCGATGTTTCTTATGCTGCCCAGCAATTAAGTCAATTTGTTCATGCGCCTTGCCAAATTCACTTGGATGCTGCTCTACACCTTTTACGCTACTTAGCAGGTTCTCCAGATTTGGGGTTGTTCATTCCTGCTTCTTCTTCTTCTACTCTTAAAGCTTATTGTGACGCTGATTGGGCTAGTTGCGTGGATACTCGTCGTTCTCTTACCGGGTATTGCATCTTCTTGGGTGATGCTCTCATTTCCTGGAAAAAAAAAAAAAGCAATCTACGGTTTCCCGATCAACTGCTGAAGCAAAATACCGTAGCTTGGGGGCAACTGTTTGTGAGATTCCGTGGTTGGCTTATCTTCTTCAGGATTTTCACATCACGGTTTCCACTCCAATTCCCTTATTCTGTGACAACCAGGCTGCGTTGCACATTGTGGCTAACCCGGTCTTCCACAAACGCACAAAGCATTTGGAGATTGATTGTCACCTGGTGCGTGACAAGTTTAAATCCGGTTTCATACTTCCTATGCACATACCTGGCAAATTGCAGCTAGTTGACGTTTTTACCAAGGCTGTCCCTGGTCCATCCTCGCCTCTTTTGTGTCCAAGTTGGGTCTGCTGTCTCTCACCCGTGCCCAACTTGAGGGGGGGCTGTTGCAATATCCTCCAGCTCCAGTTCAGTCCATAGCAGCAGCAGCTTCAGACACTTTAGAATCAGACTCTGTTTCCTATCCAGCAAACTCTGTTTCTTTTCTTTTGTAGCTTCTGTATAAATTGTGTTTCCCTTTTACGTTTCTATTAGTTAGTGTTGGCGTTTCTTTAGTTAGTGTTGGCAGCCTCGCTGGCACATGACGTGGCGGTTAGTTTGTTTGTCAGTTAGATTAGTTACTGCTTCTTCTTCTTCATTTCGCGCTCTCTGTATCTGTATTTAAACCAGTAGCTGTATTGTTCTTGTGTTCTTGTTCAATACAGAATCAAGTTCTGTTTTATTCCTACTCTGCAAATATCCTGGGTGTGTATGGAGCCATTAACAATGAATTTTATCATGGTATCAGAGCCATCGATTTGATGGTCTCTGCATACTGAGGTTTGGTCCCTTTGCTTCCTGATTGAATCTGTTTTAAATTGAATCTGAGAATGGCGAGTTCATCATCTGAAATGCCCAAGGTGCCGTTCACAACGGCTGGTGTTAGAAATGAATATACGGCGATAAGAATGCCGAACTTGGAGTCACAAGGTATGATTATGGTTTCTGCCCCCTTCAGTGGCAGTCATTGGTTATCATGGAGTCGTTCCGTGCGTATGGCGCTGGAAAGCAAAGATAAGCTAAATTTCATTGACGGTTCAGGTTTGAGACCTGTGATTGGAACTCCACAGTACAAGCAATGGAGGATTACGGATTGTTTGGTGCGAACTTGGATCTTGAATACTATCTCCAAGGATCTAGTGAATGCATACCTGTACGCGAATTTGTCAAGAGACTTGTGGATGGAACTTGAAGCTCGATATGGTGAATGTGATGGAACATTACTTTATAAACTGCAACGGGAGATTAGCTCTATTTCACAAGGAAATATGAGCATGACTGAATATTATACGAAACTAAAACAACTATGGGATGAACTCATTTGTTTAATGCCCCCAGCCGTATGTTCCTGTGGATTGTGTGTTTGTGGATGTAACAAAATTAAGGCAGAACAAAGTGATGCAAGTCAATTAATACAATTTCTTATGGGACTCAATGATTCATATGATAATATACGTAGTCAGATTTTGGTGCTTGAACCGCTTCCACTTGTCAACAAGGCCTACTCCACGGTGCTAAGGGTGGAGAGACGACGGTTGGTGAATTCAGAGTATTCAGAGGTTGGTGAAGCATCTGCGATGAAGGCATACGAATACAAACATAAAACTGGTCCTAAGAATTTTACCAGAAGTAAGGGCCCAACGGATAAACGACATCTCTTTTGTGAGCATTGTAGCAGAAATGGACACAACAAGGAGTCATGCTTCAAACTCCACGGCTTTCCGGATTGGTACAAAGAGCTCCGTGATCAACGAAGAAAACAGAGCATCAATGGGCATGCATATGCTGTGGTAGATGCAGCGCAATCTTCAGCTGAAGCTCCCCACTCCAATGGTGTTCAGTTGATGTCTGAGTTGTTGGATGCGTTACGTATGGTTCAGAATAAAATTCCTCAAGATCCAGTAAACGTACACTTCGCACAAGATGAAGAAATGGCAGGTATGACTGTGGAGTATTCTTATTCGATTGGTTGTAACTCTGTCTCTTGGATTGTAGACACAGGAGCCACCAGTCACATGTGTGGTGATGTGAAGTTATTCCAATCCCTCACATCTCTCAAAGCTCCTAAATGTATCTACCTACCTAATAACAGTACTACTTTGGCCACACAAAGTGGTGACATTCAGCTTTGTTTTACACTCACCCTTACAAATGTGCTTCTTGTTCCCAGTTTTCCTCATAATCTCCTTTCAGTCTCTCAATTATGTAGCTCGCATAATCTTAGCTTCTCATTTCATAACTCGTTTTGCGTGCTGCAGGACCTGAAAGCTGATCGAGTCTTGGCCATAGGAAAGCAGCATAAGCACCTTTACTACTTAGAACCTCTTTCCTTTGTCTCTGTTCCTACACACACCAATTTAGATGTTGTGCATGCTTTAAATTCTGCATCTGCTGTTAATAAAAATGATTTCATTTTATGGCACCAAAGATTGGGCCACTCTTCTCCTGATGTTATGAAACACATTATCACAGTGGATATTTCTAAACCTCCTAAAGAGCATACTTGTAGCATTTGTCCCTTAGCCAAACAAACTCGTGTCCCTTTTTGCTTGAGTACTTCTAGCACTGTTTCTTGTTTTGATCTTATTCACGTTGATATCTGGGGCCCTTATAAACAGGCTACATTATCAGGAGCTCACTATGTTTTAACCATTGTTGACGATTTCTCTAGAGCCACATGGACATTCCTAATGCATCATAAGTCCCAAACACTCAAAACCTTAACAGCTTTCTTTGCACAAATCCTCACTCAATTCAGCTGCAAAATCAAAGCTGTTAGAACCAATAACGGCTCAGAATTTCTAAGTTCACATTGCCAGTTTTTCTTTCAAAATCAAGGTGTTTTGCATAAAAAATCTTGCAACTATACCCCCAACAAAATGGGATAGTAGAATGCCATAGACACTTACTAGAAGTCGCACGTGCACTCATGTTTCAAGCTCATCTACCCAATATTTTCTGGGGAGATTCGATCTTAACAGCGACTTACATCATCAACAAGCTAAATTGGAAATTACCATTTGAAATCCTTCATAACTCACTTCCCTCCTACGAGAACCTTAAGACTTTCGGTTGTCTCTGATATGCTTCCAACGTTCATCCTAGTAAGTCCAAGTTTGATCACCGAGCCTTTGAATGTATTTTTTTAGGCTATGTACCTCATCAAAAAGGGTATAAGGTTTTTGATATACATAGTAACAAAACACTCGTTTCAAGGGATGTCCACTTTCATGAAAGCATTTTTCCTTTTAAATCCATGCCAAGTAAAAAATTGCAGCCCACTATACCTCTACCTACATCTGAATCTGATGATTTCTTAGACTCTGCAGCACCTCTTACTGATCAATCTTCTTGCAGCGATGATGCTCCACATGTAGACACACTTCCTCTTAGTGAGCCTACTTCTCCTCCACACTCTGCTGATTTTCCTTCACCTCCTTGTCTCAGACGTTCCCAAAGGATCAGCCATCCACCTGCCTGGTTACATGACTTTGTTTGCCACTCTTCTCATCATTTTTCCTTTACCTTCACATCATCTCACAGTGTTTTTCAGGCTGCTTTGTCTACCATTCATGAGCCTCAGTGTTACAATCAAGCCAAGGATTCTATTGAATGGAAACAAGCTATGCAGAGTGAGCTTCGAGCTTTAGAGCAAAATCAGACGTGGGATGTGACGGACTTACCTCCAAACAAGAAGCCTATTGGATGTAAGTGGGTATACAAAATTAAACTTAATCCCGATGGGAGTGTGGAGCGTTATAAGGCGAGGTTGGTTGCGAAAGGATATAACCAGGTTGAAGGGATAGATTATTTCGATCGGTTTTCTCCTGTCGCCAAAGTGGTTACAATACGGGTATTCTTAACAGTGGCGACTGGTTCTCGTTGGCCCATTCATCAAATCGACATAAATAACGCATTTCTTCATGGTTTTCTTGATGAAGACATTTATATACAGGCTCCAGCTGGGTATGTTGTTCCTTCGGGGAAGTGTTGCAAGTTAAAGCGCTCTTTGTACGGCTTAAAATAAGCGTCACGTCAATGGAACCAAGAATTGACCACTAAACTCATTCATTTTGGCTTCACTCAATCCTTAAATGATTATTGTCTATTTGTTAAAAGATCTAATGCTTCACTGATCATTTTATTGGTTTATGTTGACGATTTGTTGATCACAGGGCCTTTTGAATCACTTATCACTGAGGTCAAGATGTTCTTGGATACTGCCTTCAGCATTAAAGACCTTGGCTATGCCAAGTACTTTCTTGGTTTGGAGATTGCCCGTTCACCATCCGGTACCTCAATTACTCAGCATAAATATGTTCGTGACATCATTGCCGATGCTGGTTTTGATCAATGCAAGCCAGCTTCCACTCTTTTTCCACTCGGTTTGAAGCTATCTTCTCAGTCTTCTCCTAGCTTGGATGACCCTGAACCATTTTGCAGATTAGTCGGTCATCTTCTTTACTTGGGTTTCACTCGTCCCGATGTTTCTTATGCTGCCCAGCAATTAAGTCAATTTGTTCATGCGCCTTGCCAAATTCACTTGGATGCTGCTCTACACCTTTTACGCTACTTAGCAGGTTCTCCAGATTTGGGGTTGTTCATTCCTGCTTCTTCTTCTTCTACTCTTAAAGCTTATTGTGACGCTGATTGGGCTAGTTGCGTGGATACTCGTCGTTCTCTTACCGGGTATTGCATCTTCTTGGGTGATGCTCTCATTTCCTGGAAAAAAAAAAAGCAATCTACGGTTTCCCGATCAACTGCTGAAGCGAAATACCGTAGCTTGGGGGCAACTGTTTGTGAGATTCCGTGGTTGGCTTATCTTCTTCAGGATTTTCACATCACGGTTTCCACTCCAATTCCCTTATTCTGTGACAACCAGGCTGCGTTGCACATTGTGGCTAACCCGGTCTTCCACAAACGCACAAAGCATTTGGAGATTGATTGTCACCTGGTGCGTGACAAGTTTAAATCCGGTTTCATACTTCCTATGCACATACCTGGCAAATTGCAGCTAGTTGACGTTTTTACCAAGGCTGTCCCTGGTCCATCCTCGCCTCTTTTGTGTCCAAGTTGGGTCTGCTGTCTCTCACCCGTGCCCAACTTGAGGGGGGGCTGTTGCAATATCCTCCAGCTCCAGTTCAGTCCATAGCAGCAGCAGCTTCAGACACTTTAGAATCAGACTCTGTTTCCTATCCAGCAAACTCTGTTTCTTTTCTTTTGTAGCTTCTGTATAAATTGTGTTTCCCTTTTACGTTTCTATTAGTTAGTGTTGGCGTTTCTTTAGTTAGTGTTGGCAGCCTCGCTGGCACATGACGTGGCGGTTAGTTTGTTTGTCAGTTAGATTAGTTACTGCTTCTTCTTCTTCATTTCGCGCTCTCTGTATCTGTATTTAAACCAGTAGCTGTATTGTTCTTGTGTTCTTGTTCAATACAGAATCAAGTTCTGTTTTATTCCTACTCTGCAAATATCCTGGGTGTGTATGGAGCCATTAACAATGAATTTTATCACGGATTACCTTTCCGCTATTTGCAATCGGGAAGGGGATTTCGTCAAGGGGATCCCCTATCCCCGCATTTGTTTCTTTTCTGTGCAGAGGCGTTCAGTGGCATGGTGCGTAGGGCAGAGAAGGAAGGGTCAATTCAAGGAGTTTAGGTGTGTCGCAATGGACCGCGGGTGAATCACTTATTATTTGCTAATCCACTGATTTTTTTTTATGCTAATCGAGAAGCACTTCAATTTATTCGCGGTTTGCTGGCTAAGTTTGAAAGTGGGTCGGGATTAGGACTGTAATCGAAAAATACATTGGATTTCTTTGGCGGCGCTTTGCAAGAGTAAGGAGGATGGAGGTCTTGGATTTAAGTGGTTCAGACACCAGAACATTGCCTTACTGTTGAAACAGGCTTGGCGCTTAGCTGTTAATCCTCAAGGACTGGCATTTCACGTCCTTCATCCCAAATACTTCCCCAACGCTGATTTTTTCAATGCGCAGGTCGCTTGAATCCGTCCTTCACGTGGCATTCGGTTTGGGCGGTTTTGGGTAGGACATGGGTGATGGAAAGTTGATTAATGAATCCATAGCTGCCTCGCCTTCTAACTTTCAAGCTGATTTTCCATCTGCCCATTTCAGCCACTATGTTGCTGCTCACAATTGGAATCAAGAATTGGTTAAGGAAGAATTTGTGAGCCTGGATGCTGAATGTATTCTTCAAGTCACAGCTAGAACTGCACCAAACTCATACTTGAGCACAAAAGGGGTCTTCTCCATCCGCAGCGCGTACGGATTAGAGACAAAATGAGGCTGGTTCATCATCAGGTTCCGGAGCTACGGGGAAATGGCTCTTCATCTGGGAAATGGTTCATACGGAGAAATGACCATTAGCTAATAATTTAAAATAAATCCAAATTAAATTAGTATCATAGTCTTGGAGACAAGATATTGGATGAATACAAATAATATATTTAACATAGATGATGTTTCTAATCAATAATTTTTTTCTTAATAATTAAGCAATTTGATTATAATCTGGAAGATAAGATGTTGGATAAATACAAAATAAATATATAATATATTTAAAATAGATCATGTTTCTACGAACCATGATCATCAGGTAATTATTTAAAATAAATATAAAATTAAATTAGGTATAATATTGGATAAAAGATTTTGGATAAATATAAATAAATATTTTATAAATTTAAAATATCATTAGGTAATTGTTAAGATGTATACAACTTAAATTAGTTATATTACTGGAGATTAAATTTTGGATAAATAAAAAATAAATATTTAATATATTTAAAATAGTGGATGTTTCTAATCAATAAGATTTTTTTTACAATTAAACAATTCAATATAATATTGGAGATAAGATTTAGGATAAACACAAAATAAATATTGAATATATTCAAAATAGATGACAATTAAATAATTCAAATATAATATTGGAGATAAAATTTCGGATAAATACAAAATAAATTTTAAATATATTCAAAACAAATAATATTTCTAACCAATAAGATTTTTTCTTGATAATTAAAACATTGTGTAGATAATTTAGTATATAAATACGATTAAATTATTAATTTAAAATAATGAGATTTTCTAACCAATAGAATTTCTTTAGTAATTAAAAAATTCAAAAACACTGGAAAATAGTGTTTGGTCAGAATTGAAAATTTATGTAATTATATTTTGCTAACTTCGGCGTTTTCCATCCAAACTCTAACAGAAGGGGTTAGGTGTAAATGGAGAATTTCTAGTGGGATGTAGGTGTAATTTCAAAACTTCTTTGTGGAAAAATGTAATTTTATTTTTTAGAGGAGGTCTAAGTGTAATTAACTCTATTTTATATTTCTTTATTTTAATTTATTTTTTATCAAAAAAATATAGTTGCAAGACATTAAATTTATCAAAAATTCCTGCTATATTCACAATCACTTTATATTAGGATTGTTTCAAGTAAACTGCAGTAAAAGATGGCCTATCAACTAGTTATATATATTGGAATACCTATAATGCAAATGAAATTACAATTTTACCCTAATAAAGAAAGATATATAGTTGGATTCGATGTTTGAACTTAACTACAATATTGGGTCACCCTCCACGCGCCAACACAGTAAGCTAAGTTGAGAAAAGAATTCAAGATCGATACTTAGGACATGCATATATGAATGAACATCAGATGGAATTCATCAAACCAGCCCAAGTCTACAAATGGCTGGACCAACTATTGTAATGGTCAACAAGTTTGAGAATATGAATTCATGTCCTAAACTGAAGCAGTGTATCCGTAATCAGTTCCTCCACAACCTCTTCTGAAATGTGAATCATGATATGTTCTGTTTCGATTCGGACATCGAGCCACGTCTTAGAATCTGCAATGTCTTTCGCGATGTGCTCTTCTAACGTTGTTTCCTCGGTCCAAGGAAGGAGATAGAACTCAGCTTCTTTCATTATCTGATCGAGCACAACTTCTTCCAGTGGCAAAGAGGTGATTCTTGGTTTACGGAATGATAACAGAGGAGGGGAGCAGAGAAGGGATCGATGAATCTGTACTAGAACTTCGTTGATATGATCAAAAAGAAGCTTGGGATCAAAATGAGCATCAGATGGATGAAAATCGATTTCGTCGTATAAGGATGGATTCAGCAGCTCTTCTGATAGTGGTTGGATTTCTGATAGTTGATCCCAAGTTAAGCAAGAAGCCTGCAACACGAAATGCACGTAGCAGGAGACGTGATCTTGTTCAGTAATGCTGGTGTTTGCAGGACTGATTGGTGCTTCTTGCGGGGATGTCTGAAATGAGCATTCTTCAAAATCAAGACGTCGAGGTTTTAATGGCTGTCTGGCTGCAATATGGTCCAGAAATATGTTTTCTGTTAGGCCCTCATTACACTGAAAAGAAAAGGATATGGTTCTTGTTTACAACAAGCTTACTAGTTTGAAGCATTATGCTTGAAGGGCTGTTAGCATCTTCTGTGAAGAATTGGTCGAGGACGGACACTGGGCTTCGATGTTCTTCTTGATGTGTAACGTTTTCCGGTCTGTCTAACTGGTAGATGCTTGTAGGAGTAGATGCATAATTGTCTACTGTATTCGTAAATGTCTCGTTCTCTGGAAATGAGTTCTGCTAAAGCAAACACATATGTTCTAAAGTGATAAAAATGGAAAAGGAATTCGTGTGCTAATGACCTCCAAGCTGAAGTAAAACGAGATGGAGAAGAACTCACCAATGTGGAATGCATTGTATCAGTTCTTTTTTGCACGTTGCTGGTAACATAAGTGCTGCTTGTTTCGCTTGGAAGTTGTGAGTGCCAAATGCTGTTCATTTCGACCATCTTTGGCTCGCCTGTAGAAACATGCCAAACAGATAAAATAGCAGGTTGATAGAAGCATAATACAACATGCATAGAAGAGAACATTCTCTTACCGGTAGCCTTCACATTGTCAGCTGCAGAAATGATGGTAGTATCTGAGTTTCCATCAGTGGTCGAAATCAGAGGCGAGCTCGGGATTTTGCTCAAAATCTCTACTTTATCATTGCACTCATAGTCATGACATGATGCAACGTCTGTGTTGGTTCTTGATGGACTAAATCTCATCTGTGCAGAACCAGAACAATGTCGGCTGTCCCTTACTGGGCTAATGGGCCAGACATCGTATCCGGTTGCGCGAGGAATCGTTTCAGGGGCACTTTTGCTTTTCTTTGCCTCCAAATCTGCATCAACTTCATGTTCATTGCAGAATCCGATACTTGGAGAGTCTACTTTTCTGCGCCTAGTATCAGTCGTGCAAGCGTTATCAGACTGATTTTGATTTGTCTTTACGGAATTCAAAGGATTGCTCAGTCCGATACAGATACAGTTGTGAGAAAGTCTAGGTGAAGTGCTATCCACTGAGAACAGGTTTGGTTCCTTTCTGGTGCCTCCAAATGAATACTTGAGTTTTTCCTTTATTTCCCTGATGGAGAAAGAAGTCGGTTTGCTCCCCGACATTCTGCTACTCGATTTTTGACAGCACGGCCTTGGCGAGCAACGACAGGCGACGTTTTCACAATATTTTCCCTTTTGGGGTGCTGGCTTCAGGATAACTATTTTATTAGTAGGCTGGGCCGTGAAACTCTTCCTGGAGGAGGACTGAGACTGATAATCGATCTTTTCCAAGAACTCAGTTTGAATACTTCCAGGCTGTTCAGAGCAATCTTTGCTCTCAGGTTGAGAGTTCTTGTTTGGTTCTGGCAAGAGTTCCATGAACAAGTCTTTGTTTGTACTCAGAATTTCCAGTGCATCAGAGAACGGCTTGGACTCATTCCTATTCCCTTCACTGTGTATGCGTTTTCTGTCGGTAAACGTCTGATCAACAAAAGCTTTGGCACTCATCTGAGCCTGCTGCATGTTGGTCTCATCATCAGCCTGACCATGCTTCCCAAGACTCAGACTTCTTCGGAAACTCTCAGAAAGCCTAATGGTACTTGCCAACTCGGCTTCATCCTGAAACGAGATAAACAATACATATTTCATTCTTTCCGCATTTAGGAGAAAAGGTCTCGTTGAATAGCGAAGAGCTCAAGAAGGTAAGACTCCACGTATCAACATAGTCACAGTACCGTAACAGATCAGAATGTATACTAATAGCTCGAGAATGTTAAAACGGATCGATCCCTCAAGTGTTTCTTGAAGTGGATATGTTACTCTCCACTTCCCACTTACGGATATCTATCTAAGTTAGCACTATATTAGTTGATTTGCCAAGCAATTGACCCTTGGAACAGAATGCAAAATTTTACACCCTTTCGGATATCAAACAAACAACATGTGTCTTGCTTCAAGAACATTTCTGGGCTGAAAAGATTACAAAGTACAATTCCTTACTTGAATTTTTCGACATTCCTCATCAAAGCTGGCGAAACGGTCGAGCGTCCTTGAATAATCTATGGCAGCAGATTCAAATTCACAACAAACAAACCATTAGACCAGTATAAATACACAGCAATTCATACACAAAACTCCAATACAATGTGCAGTTTCTACATAATGCTGCAAGGATGAATTCAAGATGTACATACCTATGATTTGTTTATTCACGGGCCGCCCGTTTGAAATCAGCTTACGACTGGAAGGGCCTGGTCGGGAATCGAGCATACTAAACAACCCCCACACACAGCTGAACTGGTCACTTCTCTCCCTCATCTCTTGAATTCTTGCTGATGTCTTGGCCATGACTAGCCACGACTCGACTTCCGTTAACGACAACTCTACATCAAACTGCAAAGAGAACAGAAGATAAGTAACACATTCTTGACAATATCTCCATTGATTGTTATGAATTTAGAGAAAAATTCTCATCAATCTTTGCTCAACACACACCTGACCAACTTCCTATCCCGAGATTCTATACATATCTATATGTATGTTATACCTTGTGGGGTGGGGGGTAGCTGAAGTTGAGGTTGTGAGAATAGAAGGTACTAGGAAAGATTAGTTTGTCCTATCAACAGCTGCTGCTGAGGGATAATGGAGGAAGAAACAGCCAGAGAAGAGGAAGGAGGAGAGGAAATGTTATGATTTGTTTGTTTGGATGTTATTATGGATTTTGTTATTACTTGAAGGAGCATTAAATTCAGAGGTAAACTGCATGACTTGTTTTCTTGCATGTTATGTGCTTTGTTATTACTAGAAAATGCATTAAAGGTGTGGAATTTTACTGTGTTCAGGCCACCATAACCTACCAAATATTACTTGACCTATAGTCTGTTTATACAAATCACCCCTGTCTTTTGCATAAGTACAGAAAATCACCCTCGACAGCCAAAGTAGTTTGTGTAATGATGGTGACGTTTTCAATGGGTGTACGTATAATTATCCAAAAGATGGGGATAATTTGTGTAAATAGAGCATGGATCGGGGAGTGCCCATATATTTAATTATCCTATTGTTCTTTTTTACTACAACCACTTGAGATGTTTCAACTCAAGGAAGATGTTGAGTTTTCTTGTTCTTTTTGTCCCACCCTTGATGCTTGATTTGTCATTGTTAAGGACAACAACTTGTGACTGTTTGCACCTATTGTTTGTTTAGCATGTACTGGTCAGATGATGACAAAGATGGTGTAGAATCCCACTTCCAACACGGCTGTCTTCTTGCCCAATTTCTAACTCTACATCTGTATTTGTAAGGAAGCTGCTGCATTCACCATGTATGTATATATATCTGTGGTTAGTTCATTTACTTGGAGTAGTCACAACCCTTTCAACTTTTTTTATTTAGAGTTTAATTATAATTATAACCCTTTAAAAATATAAAATTATATTTTTTCCTAAAAGTTACTATTTTGAGAATTCTCATTTTATAATCGTACCCTTTCTGTTAGAATTTGTACAGAAAACACTGACTTCAACAAGAAAAGAAAAATACACCCCATTCAACATTCTGTATGAATTATTGATAGTATGACTCTTTTTTACATTCATCAATGGCTTCTTTTCTTCCAACATCAATAACACTCGGGAACATTGTTTTATTACTATTACACTATGTATTATATTTAACGTACCCTCTCACCAGTACAAAAATATTACTATGGTATCTTTGTCAATAAATCATACAAAATACTGAATAAAGTGCAAAATCGAAAATTTATGTAAATTTTTTATCGAGGTCAATATTTTTCGTCGAGACCCTAATAAAAAGAGAATAGTAACAAATGGAGAATTCTTGACGGGGTACAAATATAATTTGAAGAGTTTTTTTTTTTAATTAACCCTTTTATTTTAAAAATTCAAATAAGGTGGTGTTATAGGTTCTTTATTTGTTAGGGTGATTAATTAGGTTTATTTTTGGTCTTGTGAACTATTAGACTCTCTCTCTCTCTCAAGGCCTCCTTGCCTCAAAACAAGTTGGATTCAAACTCCGCCTTGTTTCATCTCAAACTCACTCCAAATTCGATGGGTCCAACTTGCATAATTCAATTAATTGATATATATATATATTAATAAATATTAAAATTATCATTTATAAATTCCTAAAGAATTATCATAATATTAAAAACCGTAAGTTACTTTTATAAATATTTGTTAAATAATTTTAAATAAATTAAATATTTTTTTGAGATTCTTATTAAATATTTTGTAAAATACGGGGGAATAGCACTCGTAGTCCAATAACTTAAGGTCTTTACACTTTTGATAAAATTGGTTTCTCTTTTGATCCTGTAACTTGTAAAAAGTAGTACTTTTATTCCCATGACACATTTTCATTAGGGATTTAACGGAAAAAATCGTGTACTTAACATGTAGCCATTAGGTGTTCAATCTGAGAACAAAGGCCACATGACCTTTTTTATTAAATATCTAACGAAAAAGGATTATGGGACCAAAAGTATTTTTACAAATTACCGGACCAAAAAGTGAGAATCTCATGATCAATGAGACAAAAAATATAAAGGCCCTAAATTACACGACGAAAAATACGATTTTCTTGAGAATATCATAGTATATAAACTATTTCAAGATATAGCCCTAATTTTCGAAAAATGATATTCTATTGTCAAAGATGCTCTCAATCTATAATATTAGAGATAGTTACACTCTCCTCCTTTAAAATTTGGTGTAATTACACGTGAGTCTATGTGGTTTTGAAAATTACATTTAACACCCCTGAGGTTTGCTTCAATCTAACAAATAAGTCCTTCATTAGTCAAAATTCAAAGAATTTATTGATATTAATAAAAAAACTTTAACGAGAATTAATATTTACCCTTGATTAACTGATCATCAAAGATTTTTTCTGGACCAAACTATACTTATAACGATGAAGATATACCTCTTCACGTGCATTAAGGCGTGAAGACATATAAGAGTAATTTGATCATAAAAAGATTTATTTCACCTGCAATGAGTCAGTAATAAGTCAACCGGGGGTTAATATAATATTTTTTTTACTAATATCAGCAAATTCGATGAATTTTGACTAACAGAGGGACTTATTTGTTAGACAAAAATAAACCTCATGGGTGCTATATATAATTTTTCAAACCACAGAGGATTTACGTGTAATTACACTAAACCTTAGGAAATGGGAGTGTGATTATCCCATAATATTATTATAAATAACCAAAGTTTTTCTCAAAATAAAATTTCGAAACAATTTCAAATTCATGATTAAAATTTGAATTTCTAAAAAAAATCGTGGAACATAATAATAAAATAAAATAAAATATTTCAAATTTCAGATAACAATTTATTTTATAAAATTAAATAATAGTTACAAAATCAAATGACTTCATAATCTCAGCTACTTTTAATAACTTTTTAAGTTGGGTGTGGGGGGCAAACTGAGAAAGTTTGCAAAGTTGGGGGACGAAGTTAATATGATTTGACGATATTGCCCTTCAAGATCATGTGTGATTATCGCGTAAATAATTCGATGGAAATATCTTACTGGAATTGATCCTGTGACATTTTTATAGTTTTTTCTTAGTCTAGAGGTCAAAGTGTTACAAAAATTATTCATTGTGGAAAAAATTGGAAAATGCATATAACTGGAATTGCAAATGTTTCTTTACTTTTTTTAAAAAATAATAATAATAATAATAATAACAATAAAGAAATTACAGTCACTCATCTCGATTACTAACAATACCTCAATTTGATTGATACATTGATATACTAAAAATAACGAAATAAATTATAATAACTCATAAAAAGTGAGATAAATACCCGCATGTTTGGTGGAATTCAAACTCATAACTGTGGACATATTCATAAAATTTTAGTTTTAACTTTAACCATTAAGTTAAGACATCATTAATTATCTTTACACTTTTATATATATATATATATATATATATGGGATAATTACGCCCCTTTCCCTAAAGTTTGGTGTAATTACACATAGAATCCCTGTGGTTCGAAAAATTACATCTAGCAACGATGAGGTTTTTTTCCGTCTAACAAATAAGTCCCTCCGTTAATCAAAATTCACAGGGTTGATATTAATAAAATAAAAAATAAAAAAAATCTATTTTAACTCCTGATTGATTTATTATTGACTTATTTACTGGTCAAATAATTTTTTTTATGATTAAATTACCCTCATACGTCTTCACGCGTTAGTGCTGTGAAGAAGTATATTTTCACCACTGAAAGGGTAGTTTAATTTGAAAAAAAAAGTTGTTCGACTTGCAATAACAGAATCAAACCTCAGGAGTGCTAAATGTAATTTCCCAAATCAAAGAGTATATACATATAATTACACTAAATCTCAAGGGAGAAAAGCGTAATTATCCCTATATATATGTGTGTGTAACTACACTTGTCCTGGTGGTGGTGGTTAGAGCAAGAAGTGGTTTTGTGAAATTAGGCATCTCCATGGGAGGGGCAGAATTGAATTTATTGAAAAATTAAGAGGACAAAATAGTAAAAAAGTAATTCCAAAGATGTTGACACAATGGAAGCACCAAAAAGTACCCCATTGGATGCTTTGAGCTTTTGGCTACATTTGAGCTCTTCAGTGTCTGCAATACCTCCTATTTTTTTACCATACCAATAAATTATAAAGAAAATTATAAATTAAATTATAGCGAAATTCACATTATTTAAAAATAAAAGTAAAAAAAAATTAAAGTTTGAGTATTGGCAAAATAGTTTAACATTTATAATTTTATCAATAAATTGTAGAAATTGATAACGTAATATGTTTATCAATTCAAAAACACCCCATACTTTTTGCATAATTACAAAAATTACCACTGAACAGCTAAAATTTAGCGATAGTTTATTTAACGTAATTATTCAAAAAGCAATGGTGATTTGTGAAAATAATATTGACGTTTCTTGATGGATGTATGTTTAATTATCCCAAAAATTAAAATAATTTATATAAACAGGCCATAAATTAAGGGACGTAAATATCATTTTTGTTATATATAAATGACTCAATAGTTGAAAAACTTAGCAAAGTATGCAAGAATATATGCTATTTGGTAGTAGGTGCATAATGCCATTTATAATTAATTGTTTACGTCAACTAGTCGTGTGCGGACAATGGGTCCAAATAACGATGCCAAATGAACAAAATCGGTTATGTAACGGGTTTGTCCGAATGCATTGACAGCACATTTGGATCAACTATTTTCAGAATAGGTAAATACAGTACAATAAATGTATTATCGACATAATAAATAAATTGGTATAATGGTATTAAGATAATGGTATCACTTTTGTAAAAAGAAAGGGAAAAAAACTAATTGCAATCATTTTTAAAATTATCTAATTAGAGTATAGATTAAAAAAAAATAGTGACGCGGTGTAAATAACGGCTATTTGTGAGTAAAAATGAATTTTTCTTTTTATTGGTATAAAAGTATAGATATAGATATAAATTAGTATAGATAGAGATAAGAAGAAGAATTTAAGTAGGAGTGACTGAAAAATGCATAAGGGATATTTTTTAAAATTAAAAAAAATGGTGTTGCGGTGTAAGTAATCGCTCTTTGTGAGTTAAAATGGCATTTTCTTTTTTATATAGTATAGATATACGAACTCTCCATCTTATTATTAAAATTACAAATTGCTCCCTCTAGCTAGTGGCTTTAGTCAAATTTAACGATAAGTGCTAAAATGATCGTTTTGCCTTAATTATAAAATAAAAAATAATTTAATAAAATTAAAAATAAAAGTGGATCAAAATATCCTCAAGTATTTTCCTTTCTTTTCTTTGTGTTGTATTCCTCACTCTCTTTCTTTTCCCTTGTTTCCCTATTGCTTTCGAGTTTCTTGTTACCAGCCTTTGCAAATTCATAGACGGATTTAGCAACGGAATTAGCCATCGGACTTTTAGCAACAATTTTTTTATGGAAAATTTTCGTCTCTGATTTTGTTAGAGACGGAATTATAGACTTCAAAGACTGTAAACCCTATTTTTTTTTTCGGTAATGGTAAATTTTATTAAGTAAAGAAAAAGTATAGAGTGTACAAATCAAATGGCAATTTAAGTAGGCAATGGTATCCGCTATACTCTATACAAGGCGATAGTACTAATATTATGAGGGAGTTCAGCACTAAGTATACGAATTCTAAGCTCATCAAGAATAATTCGAGAAAGGGGCACTGCATCGCGAACCAGTTGTTGATACCTCCATCAATTTCGTTCTTACCAAATTTGATACACAAGGGTTGCCAAAAGATTACGATATTTTCTTGTAGTAGATACATAGATTAGAACTATACTTGTTTAAATTTTTATTTGACACACTAAATTTGGCTAAAGTATTGAAATTGCCTTAATATTTTTAACATTTGAATAATATAAAATTTATCTTATTATTTTCTATAAAATGATTATAACTTTCTACAAAATTTGCATACTAGGAATACAAATAAATTAATGTCACAACCTACAGATTCACAATATGTGATTTAAAAGAATGATTTTGAAATAATATATTAAAAGTTACCAGTATACACCCTTTTTAATTTTAAAAATAAAAAATTACCCTTAGCAGTATTTAAGTCAAAGAAAATAGAGTTATTCAGGTCGACAATATATTTTTCATGACATCAACAAAATTCGTTAAATTGACTAACGAAATAGCAATTTGTAAGGTGGATATATTTGTGATAGGAACACCGAGGGCATCCAACAAGTAAAAAAAATTTAAGATCCAATGGACCAAGATTTAACCATTGAAAGTGGGCCAATGACAAGAGAAAGGTTGAAGAGAATGCAAGAAGTAATTCAAGCCCAATCCAACTTAGACTTTGCTAATGGGATCAAGTCACAATCGGAGCACCAACATGTGAGCTTAATTTCATTAATTCAAGCCCAAGGAAGCCCACAATAGGAGCCCAACTCGTCCAAGTGCAGCCATGTGGTCAAAGGAGACCTTTCAACTACATCAAAGTGCATTTATACATCAATTTTCGGATTCACATGGTCATACATGGGTTTTACTCGTTTTAGAACAAGAATGCTTAGTTTTTAATTATTTTTTACCAAGTACTGAATGTACGTCCACCAAAGAGTCACTTGGGAATATGAAAGGTTAATTTGGAAGTATTTTAGGCCTATAAAAGGCACATACCAGCCATGCATGCGGGATACAAGCGAAATATTCAAGAATCGATCTAAGTTTATAAAATATTGAGTGTTCTCTTATTTTGGAGAGTCATATACTTATTTTAACTTTGGTGAAACCTTTGCTTTGTCAATCTAGTCTATTAGATTGGTGATTCACATTCACAAAGCTCTCAATTCGTGCTCGACCCAAGTGTGTCGTTGTGTGGATTGGTTTACTCGTACTCGTGGTTAGTTGAATGTTCTAAGTAGTAGGTCACGTTCGTATAACGTGGTTGGCTATTTACATTCCTCAGGTCACGGACCACTTTATCCATTTCTAACCTACGCCGTAAAGATCGGGCCACCCATGGTCAATACCATATCAATTTGTAAATAAAGTTTATGTAATTTTCACAGTAAAAAGGAGAAATTTATATATTTCCATAATAACAGGAGAAATCGATGTAATAATTAACCCCTAAAAATAAGTTCGGTACAATGACCAAAAATTTAATTGTCGATATGAGAGGCTAAATTCCTTCCATAAAAAAAATACTGAAGCTTAAATTATATTTATTGATAAGATTTTGATACGATGGTTATAATATGGGAAAAGTATTATTTTAATCCGCTAAGTATGCCTAATTTTGATTTTAGTCGGATAATTATGTCCATTTTTATTTAGGTCCAGTAACTTACGAGATTGTTTTTCTTTTTTTTTTTCCCAAAAGCCACCTAGAGATGGGGGGAGCTTTTCGGAGTCCCCAGTCCTTCTATATTAAAATTCATAAAATAATTACAGCGGGGAGAGCTACCTCCCTAGAATTTCTAGTAAAGCCATAAACAAGGAGTATTACTCCTTTACAAATAGAGCAACAATAAATAAGGAGTACTACTCCCTTACAACAAAATACCCGAACAGGTGTCGAAAAAATTATGGCGAGTCAAAAAGATTTTTGTTATCCCACCATGTCGTGGATCGCATAGCACCTGCAAATAAAGCTGTACAAAAATACCAAGCCAGAGTGTGTGTAATGTTCCAAAAGGATAGATAATGCACATAAGTATTAACGTGGAGGTCATGTTTGTATGACTTGAACCTGTGAAAGGGGTTCACAAGACCTGCAAAAGATATATCAAAGGAGTGCAGCAGAAGTGACAAAATATATGTCCCAACGTCAACCATAGATGAGTAATCTCCAACAAATCCATATAGGTACTATCACAAAAACAGCACAGGAAAAGCACAGATAGGGCAACAGGTATCAGCAAAGAACTAATCAGTAATGAAGTACCTCAAAAACTTACGAGACTTACTTTCAGTCATCTGGCAGATTTTCGGACAATTTTACCCCTATGCAACTTTTGAAAGGCAGTTTTAGTCCATATGCACTCATAGGGGTAAAATTGTCCGAAAATCTGTCAGAGGACTAAAAGTAAGCAATTTCGTAAATTACTGGACCTAAACAAAAAATGGACATAGTTATCGGATTAAATTAAAATTAGGTATACTTAACAGACTAAAATAATATTTTTCTCGTTATGATATTGCAAGTTCGAGTCCCATTAAATAATATATTTTATTTCTTTTCATAAGATCATAGAATTTATTTTTTGTTCTTTTCACAATTATAAAGGTCAGAGATAAGTAATCCTTCATTAAGAATAATTACAAAAATCTATGTCGATGTAATATGTTCGTATTAAGCTATAACTAGTTATTAATCTATGCTTTGCTCGGAAATTTTTTTTTTATTTAATTATTTGATATTGAATATTGGTCATTTAAATTAATCTTAATTAATCAATATTAAAATATATATTAACTGTATTACTTTTTATTGACGGTTGAAATTGCTGACAAATTATTTTTTGCATTATATAGGAATGTCGTAATTATAAAATACCTTATTTTTTTAATATTTATTTATTTGGAAAGTTGTTTTATTCTAAATAATGATACATAACAAATAAAATTAAATTAAATCAATTATCAATTGATGTTAATTAAATGCATTAATTCAGAAATAATAAATCTAATTAATAGATGAGTAAACTTGGTAATTTTGCTGTGAAACTAAACTTGTACGGTTCGTACGATGATTAATGACAGATCTTATTTTTGTCCTACATTGTCTAGCTACATAACTCGATTCATAAAAACTTGAATATAACACCATGTATTTTTAACCCAAAAAATAAAAAAATATTAAAATATGTTTAAATAAAAACTATTCAAAAGAAAGAAAGATTAGTTAAATTATTGTTATACGTATTTATTTTCGCTATTAAATATTTGTAAGTAAGTACATTAATAATTTTATATTTTTCTTTTTCTTACATAATTAACTTACATGACTATACACTTAAGAAACTTTTATTTTTCAATTCATTTCATTGTCTAAATGGAATCTTAAAATTGTATTGTGTAACCTTAAAAAGTCCAAACTTTGGGTTGGGGTTGGGGGTGGGGGCGGGGGCGGGGGAGGAGCATAATTCATACCCTTTGATACTCCCTATAATTATTAGATTAAGCCCACAAATTAGGATACTAGCTCAGTCGACTGAGAGCCCAGCTAGTTCCTCGGCAGGACAGATAAATGTCTATTAATAGGGAAGAAAAGTCCATAGGCTTACCTCCTACTTTTTTGAGATGGCAGGCTGAAGATACGAGCACATTTTCAGCCAAACACGTCATCCTACACCTGGGAGGACATGTCATATGACTTGTCAATACATTAAGACAGATCATTCTAAAAAATATCCATGTGGTTCTAAGTAAATTGGTGGCAAATGAGTTGGGAACAAGTAACCAACTCTCAAATTTTCAGGCAGACTTGGCAAGACTCAGTCTACCTGACGTATCTGTCATATTTATCCAAATCATGAACGATTTATTTTGGATGATAGCCAACTCGAAGGACTTTCTAATGCCGTGCGACACTCTGCAACAACCCCCATATCCTGCACTATAAACCCTATAAATAGAAGCCTTGTGTAGCCATTCTATAACATTCTTCCACACTCTCAAACTCTCCTCTCTATTTTCTCTCGGTTTGTAGGCTACTTTAAGCTTATATATTGCAATATACACGAATATATATACTTTATCATTATATTCTACATCATTATTCTCACTTTAATTCAAATTTTTTCTCTTATTTCTTCATAAACCCTTACTGACTTAAGCATCTGAGTGATAACCCCTGATTTGCAGGTTTGGTCCTATAGTAATTTTAAAATTTTTATAAAAATCTTTCAATTCTTGTGGTGTGGCCAAAATCCGGTATGCATCACGCCTAATTTCATTTTTGGGGTTAAAATATAAAGACTTGAGGAAATAAATCCAAACTATTGATAGAGTTTTGAGTGCAAATGAATTTTTGTGTAATTAAGTTTATTTCATAATTAATCCAAACACATTTATGATACTGGCCATTAATTAAGTTTATTTCATAATTTCCAATCAATCAAAACATACTCCATAATTTTTAATATTTTATATTAATTGTAAGACATGAAAATATAAACAAAAAGCAATGTGTCCACTTCATGATTCAGACAGAGATATAATCATGATAAGTATTTAGACACATAAAAAAGAATTAAAACACAGAATCAATCATCATAATCTAATGAAAAAAAAAAAATCGGATTAAAATTTTGAAACAAATTTTTTGATATATTTTTTGAATAAATATACATTACTGTGCATGCATTATAAATATTAGAGAACAACTTTTATAAAAATCATCATTTTCTAATTTGAATCTAAATTTATTATAAAGTTTTCTTAATGCATTTCAAATTTATTTGTCATTGAAATAATTTTTTTTTCAATATTTTAGCTAATTATTTTGTAATAAGTAATGAGAAAAAGGTGCACGTAAGTTTTTTCGTAAAAATTAAAATCATAAAAATAAAATTAAATATCATTTAAATCACTTTAAAAACTTTTCTTGAAATAAACTCCATAATCATTAATACTATATATTTATTATGAAGCATATGTATAAAAAATATCCGTATAGAAAATAGGTGGAATCATGGAATCGTAATCGTAATCGTATCCATTTTTAATATTAGGGTTAATATACTTTGCACTTCCGAATTATGCATTTTGTTTCATTTACACCCTTAAATTATAAAAGGTAACAAAAACACCCCTAACAAAATAATTTGATATTAATAAGATAAAAACGCCCTTCTCACTTACCCCTATACTTTTTATTCTACTTCCTAAAATATATTTTATTAAAATATCTCACCCAAACTATTTTTAGTTATTTAAAATTTTACTCATATTTTATTTTAAAATAATTTATATAATTTTTTTATAAATTATAAAACACAAAAAATATGTATAAATTACAAAGTAAATAAATTATGTTAAAAAAATACATGTAAATATGTGTCAATACTTAATGTATATAATATTATAGAAAAAGTATGTTATATGACTTATAAAATTTTTATTCAATTACATGTCCACATAATAAAAATATATCATTTCATTACTTAAAAAATATAGAATATTGTATATTAATTATATTATAGATTCGCATATTTTACAATATATTTATCTTTGATGTAATATTATAACTTTGTATTCATAATTTATTTTTTAAAAAAAATCAATATGTATATCAGCACAAGCAAAAAAATGTAAATATTTTACCAGTTGTGTAAAAAAATATAAGAGCTGTAAATTTATAGAGTTTATACAGATTCTATACTCAATATAAAAATCATAAATTTTGAATAGTGCTTATTTTATATTAAAAAAATTATAATAAAGATTATATTAAGGAGAATGATTGTAATAGAGATATTTTAAAGTATAAATAATAAAGGCATTTTTCATCATAAAAAAATTAGTGTATATCATGATGGGCCATTTTGTTACGTTTTATAGTTCAGGGGTATAAATGCACTTTATGCATAATTCAAGAATGCAAAGTGTATTTAACCCTAAATATTATATGATTATTATTCAAACAATAGGCTTGTAATTCAATCGTAATGCAAAGTAGTCGAAAATTGCTTCTTAGTGATAATATAAACTATTTTGTGTGGCACACCCAGATGTGTGTGTAATTAATTTAAAATTTAATAATATAATTATTACTTTTTCAAAATATACTAGTTGTACGTGGTACATTCAATTCATATGCATAAAAAATTTAAAGTATACATAATAAAATATTATTTAGTAAATTTTTTTATTGTAGCATAAATCATAATATAAAAATAATTATGATAAAAAAATAAATAATTTTAAAAGAGAATATTTGAAATATTAGAAAGCGAAAACATATATTACCTTAAAACAAATAAATATTTTCAAGAAAATAACTTTTATATTCTCTCTTAATATATAGTATACATAGATATGTTAGTTAAATAAACAAAAATAAAACATAAAACTTTTTGCGAACTTATTGAGAGGCGGGTGGGGGAAGAAAAAAATGTGGAAGTTGAGAGAGAGAGAGAGAGAGAGAGAGAGAGAGAGAGAGAGAGGTTGAGAAAAGAGAAAATATTTCTGAAAAAAATTAAAAAATAACAGCCAAAAAAAATTGAGACAACAAAGAAGTACTCGTCAATTATAAAAAGACAGTTGCTGTGACACGTCGTTTCTGCATACATATGATAAATAATTGTTTATATTTTTAAATATATTATAAGCAAGGGGGGAAGTGCTATTTTGGTCCAGTTCTTAGGGGTTGTATCACTTTTGATCCAAAATCATTTAAAAATAGCAATTAAGGACAATAATTTTTACAATGTATAAAGTTTAATCCAATTTGTCCTAATTTGGTTAGAATCCATCATGTGCGCTATACGTGATCTATTTAAATTGGGGGTTTTATATTTGTCTAATCAACTTTACTGACGTGGATATTTTTTTTTAAAAAATAAAAAATCTTATGTGGCATGGATATGACGTGGTAGAAAAACCACATTACCCCTACCACCTCCCCAATACTTGATTTATATAAATAATATATATTAAAAATAAAATTATTTAACTATATGAATATAAAAAATATAGATTTTAAAAATATATGATTAAATTGATAAATTAAATTAAAATGATAATATAAAATGATGAGAATGAAAATAGGTTGGCTCAAAGAGGTCCAAGGAACTCAAAAGCCTAAGCGGCCCAATTTGGGAGAAGCCCACTTAAACCTCTCCAGAAAATAGAAGTCCAATCGGCCCAATCTAAGAGGGTCCTGATCCAAGTAGTATTATAAGCCCACAAAGAGGCCCAGACTGTAGCACCCCCTACGTTACTACACTTAATTACCACTACTTAGTATACCATTTCCTTAATTACAACTCCTCTCTATAAGAAATTTTCGTTTAACCCATAAAATAAACTCTATTTTATCAATATAATATATATAATCGCAAGAGATAATAGAAATCACCAAAAGTTTATATTTACTTTTCCACAAATATACACAACCTAAAAGGAGATAACAAATGTCCAATTGTACAAAACTTTAAATGCAAACCTGATGAATACTAGAATAGTTAATAAACGTAGCCCAAAACTCTTAATTTCTGATGTCACGGCTGACCCACCTATTCAAAGTAATAACACAACCCAAAATCCGATGGTATTAGTCCGTGCGACCTATCTCTTGAAAAGTGTATGACAAGGAATGAGTTATCTACTCAATAAGTATAACCTTTCGATCTAAATATATATACACACAAGCAACCAGTCAAAAGTATAAAGCAATTATACCAACACAATCAATATTCGTCATGCATTGTCAACAGATGTAAGAAATCATATAGCTACAATCAGACATCAACCTAAGACATAATAGTTTAGTTTGTTTTCTTAGGGTTCTGCTTAACCAAATTGGAATGCATCACTTAATGAACTTTGCCGGCACCATCATCATCAAGTCAATCACAAAACTTCTTCTTCTACTTTCTTTACTTCCTTCTCTTTTTTTTTTTTTTTTTACGATATCACACAACACACAGCTCGTGTGATATCCCATCCTCACTGATATCACACAACACATAGCCGTATGGTATTTCATCATCTCCATTGATCAATGACAGCACACAGCTCGTTATTGATCATATCATTCTAAGCCATTATAGTATGCTCCGTAGTTAGATAAGTCATCGTTGCATTTTAATTCCCAACACCAACATTGTTAACTTCCTCATTTAATTTCATGTAATAATTAATTCCTCGTCAATAACTTTCCTATTCAATTTTATTTCACAATGAATTATACAACCACATAAACATTCATCAAACATACGTGTAACCCAATCACAATTAAATACATAAATAATAATTTCATAGATATAAAGATAATCCTAATAAAAATCAATATCCATGAGCAATCATATAAACAATCCATATATTATATCCATATAAATATATACATATAAATCCAATATTCAACATTTTATATTCATATATATATAAACCCAACAATCAATATTTATATTCATAAATAAATAAATAAATAAATATTTATATATATATAAATTAATTAGCTATACTTACCTCAAATTTCAAAACGATTCAGTTAATCAGAAAAGCTGCTCAATCATCAACTTTATCGTCAAGTCCTACAGTAAATTATAATATATACAATCAATAGCTTGTAAATATCATAATTTTTTTAAGTAAGATATTATACAATATTCTTATATTTCTCATCAATCTTTTTATATTCTATTTACGTTAGGATTCAATTATTCGTTCCACTTCTTTTAAATAATTAAACTTTCTACGCTTCTTAGATACATATTTTATCGACTAACTCATAAAAATTCATTTTATAAAACCCATATATCTTTATAACTATCGTTCTTAATAACATCCCTAAATTGAATTATCACAAGCATCTTATTTTCTCTCTAATAACCATAATATTTCTCAAATATAATTTTTTAATATTTTTTAAATATAATTCCCGAATATTAATATAAATTTTCTATCATTTACTCCCTACTATAGAATTTAATTAAACACCAATACATATAATTAAGTATTTGGTCAGTAGGCCAGACGAAATTGAGTAAATTAATTATAATAAGATTAAATCTGACAAAATCTAGTAATTTAACTACCCAATTAAGCATTCTTAAATCAAATGTCATATTTAATTCAATACTAATTTAAATAGTCAAACTTATAAAATTTTTCGATTAAACAGATCGTCGATATAAACTACATTTAGTAAATGTACTAATTAAATAATATATTCTGTAAATTAATATAAATTTTAAAACAAATTTTCTTACCTATGTTCTTCGTCCTCACAGAAAAAATTTCAATTTTATATGCTGGTGTAATTGTGTTTATAAATTGCCATTTATGATTTATGTGTATGTGACACACACATATATATTAATGGTGAGGTGGTGGGGTGGCTCCCACCCCTCTTTCTCAATTATTTTATTTTTTATTTTTTTCCTCAATTTTTAAATATTTTAAAATATTCCCATCACTTCATACTTTATTTCTTAATTAATATAATTTGCTTTCAAATATTATAATGAGCTTCAATTTATTTTATTTAAATTTTAATATATTTCCTTTTCACCCTATCATTTATTTATAATTAAATCTAAATTTCTTAACAATTATCGATTAATCTCTTAATTATTTATAAAATTTTGTGGACATCCCACAGACAAACGTTCCCCAAATAATAGAGGACCAGCAGGCCCTCAAGGAAAAGATTGATTTAAATTATAATTTAGTTAGAATATATTTAATAAATTATATAATTTATAATAGAAAATATTTAATTAAAGTTTTAATATATATATCCAAAATAAAATATTAATACTTTTTTCATTTAAAAGAATTAAATTAAATTTCTTAACTTTCTTATAAATAACTTTATTGTAAAATTCTTTTCTTAAACTTTTTTAAAATTAATTTTTTATACTCTTTTAATTATTTATATTAAATTAATTAAAAAACTAATTAAAAAGAGAAAGGCAGCGATGACGCCCACCACCCCATGCCGTCACCCCTAATGTCTGGATTTGGGCAACGCATCGCCCTCGATTCTTGGATCTAGGCGACTTCAAGTCGAGGTGCAGGCGACTTCTCTTTGCCCTTTCCATCTCCCCCTCTACAGGGGTCGGTGGTTGGGGGGAGGAGGGGCGCGGCGGGATCTGGTGGGGGGTGGGAAGGGGATAGGCTATCGAGGGATTTAGCCCTATCATTATTGTCATTTAAGAGAGATTAAATTATTTTAATCCACAAAAATTCTCAATTTTTGAGTTCACGTGTGGTTCACATGATGAATTCTGCCCAAATTTGGGTAAATTGTACTAAAATTGATATTTTTTGAAAAATATTGTCTATAACTACTATTTTAGAATGACACCGGATCAAAAGTGCCACCATTCTTAAAAAAAAATCGGACCAAAATTGCATTTTTCTATATAAACAAGAGTAAAATATATAAATTAATACATTTCATTAAATAAAAAAAAGATCAAAAACTAATTTATTAGTTAGAGTAAATTTGAAAATTTTGAATAAGTTAGTTATTTTATCAGTTGAAGAGCATTTTTTATCGCAAAAAAATGGCGTGATAGTGTTATTAATCGTAATTTATGAATATAGAGAATTTTCTTTTTTTATATTAGTATTGATTAAGACAATAAGGTGTATATATATATATATATTAATGTAAATAAGTTCAAATTGAAATGGATTTTTATCTCATAGTACAAATTCCCCATTCTGCATTGAGATTTGAATTTCTTTTAAAGCGAAAACAATCAAATTGTTGTTTTTTAAATAAATTAATTATAATAATATCAAATGTTTTTATTTAAAAACACATATTAAAGTCGAATATTAAATATTATATAAATTAAAATTTATAATCTTAAAATTATAAAATTTTAATTTGTTAATTGAATTAAGGCTGGTTGTCCCATGGAGATATGAATATTGCAGTATATATATGATTGCGTACAATTTTATTAAAGATAAGATGAAGCCATTGTAAAAACATATCAATCAAACGACGTCGTTGATCTGTTGGCTGACATCCTCGTCATCCCTTCCTAAACCCCCTTCCCTCTATCCTTTCCACTGCTAAAGCTAAACCCTCTCTCTCTCTCTCTCACACACACACACACACACAGAGTAAGTATGCCTCTTGCTTTTCTCTCTCTCCCACCATTCCCTCCACCACCACCCATCTCTTTCCACCCCAAGTTCAGACCCACCTCATTCAACTGCCTCTTGAAGCCACCCCTTCTTTCCACTACGACCGCCTTATCCGCCATAGGTCCTGATGGAAAATACTATCCAACCCCAGCGGACGACGACCCCCCTGAAGCTCCGGAGGACTCCATGCATGGTGTCAACAAGTTCCAGCAAATTCAGCGCCAGGCAGCCCGGGCTCGCAAGATTCAAGAAGAAGAATACAAGAAAGACCAGCCCATTTTCATCAAAGCCCTCGAGGAAACCGAGGACGTTCCTGTTTCTGTAAACGATGATGACGCCGGGGACGATCTTTTTGGAGAAATTGACAAAGCCATTGCCTTGAAACGCCAAGAATTTATCAAGCAGGGGTTAATTAAACCACGCCCGAATAAGAAGCCCGAGCCCGAAATTGAGAGTGTTGATGAGTTGGAGCCTGAAGAGGTGGTTGATTTGGAGGAAATTAAAGAGCTTCATGGGTTGACTCAGATTTCAGATGATGAGGGTGAAGAGGGAAGTGATGAAAAGTCCGACTTTGAGGTGAGTGATGTTGATTTTTCAAACTCGTTTGACATTGATTTTGATGAGTTTGGAAAAACCAAGGCTAGGATTGTTGAGCCCAAGTTCAAAATGAGCTTAGCTGAGCTGTTAGATGAAAGCAAAGTGGTTCCTATATCGGTTTATGGAAACTTAGAGGTGGAAATCAGTGGGATTTCGCATGATTCTCGTGTTGTTGAGAGCGGCGATTTGTTTGTGTGTTGTGTGGGGAGGAATACTGATGGGCATTTGTATTTATCTGAGGCAGATAAGAGAGGTGCTGTTGCGGTTGTGGCCAGTAAGGAGATTGATATAGAGGCTACGTTGGGATGCAAGGCCTTGGTCATTGTAGAGGATACAAATATGGTTCTGGCTGCATTAGCAGCTTCCTTTTTTAGGCATCCTTCTAGAAGCATGTCGGTGATTGGTATCACAGGGACAAATGGGAAGACGACAACTGCATTTTTGATAAAAGGGATGTATGAAGCGATGGGTTTGAGGACTGGGATGATGAGTACCGTTGCATATTATGTTCATGGGGATAACAACTTGGAATCAACTAAGACATCTCCAGATGCAGTTTTGGTTCAAAAATTGATGGCGAAGATGGTGCACAATGGCACAGAGGCGTTGGTCATGGAGGCTTCTTCTCATGAGTTGGCATTGGGAAGGTGTGATGAGGTTGACTTTGATATTGCAGTTTTCACGAATTTGACGAGGGATCATTTGGATTTTCATGGGACCGAGGAGGAGTATCGGGATGCAAAGGCTAAGCTTTTCTCAAGGATGGTAGATCCAGCACGGCATCGCAAAATTGTGAACATTGATGATCCAAATGCAGCGTTCTTTATTGCACAGGGGAACCCCAATGTACCTGTTGTTACCTTTGCAATGGAGAACAAGAATGCTGATGTTCATCCTTTGAGATTTGAATTATCTCTGTTTGAGACTCAGGTTTTGGTCAACACGCCTCAAGGTATACTGGAAATTTCGTCAGGGCTACTTGGGAGGCATAATATTTACAACATTCTTGCAGCTGTTGCTGTTGGAATTGCAGTTGGGGCACCTTTGGAGGACATTGTTAGAGGAATTGAAGAGGTCGATGCAGTACCAGGCAGGTGTGAGTTGATTGACGAGGAACAAGCTTTTGGAGTTATTGTGGACTATGCGCATACGCCTGATGGATTATCTAGACTCCTTGATTATGTGAGAGAACTTGCACCGAGGAGGATTATCAGTGGTATGGTCTTCAATCTCTCCTTTTTGTGTAACTGGATCAAGTTTATGTTTTGCACCATTATCTGAAAGTATTCTCTGTTATTTTTTACAATAATTCTTTACCTGGCTAGTGATCATGAAATTGAAAGGTATGCCATTGACTGTGGTTTTAAGCTACCTACACCTTTAGGATTTTTTAGAGGAAGAGTTGATGATGTTTGGAGTTCATGAGCTAAAATTTCAGAGCATTTCATGGAAGTAATGCTGGAAATTATTCACAATTCTTCTAGATCATTTAACTAAATGTTTCATGCTCCATTGCATGCAAGAAAATTTTGATCAGAGCTTCAGAATGAAGCTAATATGAATATTATATCTTGTCATTTTAACCCAGGTACAAGATAATGCAATAGTCCAGAATCTTCCATAAACAGTTTTCTCTAAATTTTGAATCTTCAGGTTGAGTTGAACTTATGTTAAATGTTAGAAGTTTTACTGATACTGGCATAAGGAACAGAAAACAGTACGACATCATAAAATGGACCTCTCATTGCAAGCATTTCAGCTTCACATAGTATCGGTCCCTTTTTGGAACCCTTTTTCCCTAACTTCCAATTGTGACATCTGGCTTTTATTGGGATTATTACTGTTGTGACACAAGAAGCCTGTGCTGAAGCATGAAACTCGAAACCTTGACTTTTGCTGATATATACAGCTGCAGTTTCTGTGGACATATTGATCACTGTTTCTGACCCAATTCTTCACATTGTTTGAAGTGTTTGGTTGTGTTGGTGAGAGTGATAGAGGGAAGAGACCTATGATGACAAAGATAGCAACAGATAAGAGTGATGTGACTATCTTGACATCAGACAATCCGAAGAATGAAGATCCTTGTAAGTAATTGAGATATATTTGCTACTGGTAACAACATTATTCCGTACAATTTGGTGCATGCTTTTTAGTAAAATTTCTTCAGGACTTGCTCTGTGAAACATATAGTGATATTTGCATGAAAAATAGTCTTGAGAGGGTAGCATATACTTTCAAAAGAAAGAAGAATTATTTGGGTCAATAGACTCATGCCAGAATGGGCTCTTTGTGTAATCCCACTCCCTGCCCTTCTGGTATATGAGCAAACATAATTTGTGGACAAGGGAGTTGAAAATCCCAGAATGTATAGGCAGGAACAAATTTTCTTTTTACTTAATTTGTAGATTCATACATTTATAGTGATCAATAAGTATTCTTGACTGCCGATTGTCTATTATTCATTAAGAAGATGAAAATTTGCCTTTAGTTAACCATGCAGGGGATGTCCAAGTCTTCCAAGAAAATCAGTAAACTAGTTAATGAGTTAATTCACGAAGTGATGTTTAAAATGTTGCAAGGCTATTTTTTCTTCTCTCTCTCTTTTACCCCAACTTTCTTTCATGTATCTGTGTGTAATTTTATGTTTTATCTTTGTGATGCTGGCCGATCTGTTACTAGTGGACATCTTGGATGACATGCTCGCTGGAGTAGGATGGACGATGCAAGATTACTTGAAACATGGAGAAAATGATTACTATCCACCTCTTCCTAATGGTCATAGATTATTTCTTCATGATATTAGACGGGTAGCTGTAAGATGTGCTGTAGCCATGGCCGAGGAGGGCGATATGGTTGTAAGTTCATGGTCTATTATGTTGCACTCATTCAATTGCATATTCTGCACGAACGTTTAGGGGCAATTAGGTTCTGCGCTCATCCATGGAAAAAACTTGTTAATCCATTCAATTCTTTTCTCCTGCAAATTCCAATGTCTTGTATGAGCAAATATGTATGTGGCCAGAAAAGAGATTGTATCTTGAGCATCATGTTGAAGGTTAGAGATGGAAGCGAGGTACTCTAGTTTACTGGACAAGATGAACTCTTCGTAGCATACGACATGAACCTTTGTATACCTCTCTGATCTTAATTGATAGAAATGCTTTTAGGAGATGATTAAAGTTAAAAAAGATTAAGGTCCATCATAAGATTTTTAGGTCAGACAGTTTCTCAATTGACACTAGTGAGTGATGGCGCATCTTAATCGGAATGCATGAATGAGGTTTAAGTCTCAATTTGATGGACAAATTAGAAAAAAAGAAAAAGGTGCAGACCTTGAGTGTCTGTGTTTCACCTATTATTCAAAATACTAGTGTATGCTTTTATGGATCGCATAGAAGTTGTTAGGAGGTCATTTGAGGCATGCCTTAATGGCACAGGATAAAAAGCAAGTTACAGAAATGTCTTTGAAGATGCATGCGTGAACTCCAAAGGAAAGTTGCTGATTTAGTTTTTGTTGCCAGTTCTTGTTTGGATATTGAGATGTGTGAGAGGAATATGCAGCGCTGCTTTTGATCTATCTGTAGCTTTAAGTTGAATTCTTGGAATGTGAAAGTCCTTCATGCATATCCTTTTTCCTGAATGCATGTCTGATAATTGCCACAGGTGGTTGCTGGTAAAGGACATGAAACATACCAAATAGAAGGTGACAAGAAGGAGTTCTTTGATGATAGGGAGGAATGCCGAGAAGCACTGCAGTATGTAGATGAGCTTCACCAAGCTGGAATTGACACAAGCGAATTCCCTTGGCGGTATGTTGTCCAGTAATATATCGCTTCTTTATGAATATCAATCTTCTTAGAGGATAAGTTTTCCCTTCTGATTCACCTATCAAGCAGAAACATCAAGTTTAAAATCATTTCTGTGTGATGTCTGGATCATGGAATGAACTTGATAGGTTAATGTTCAAATATGTGAAAAATGCTATCAGTAAAACAAGTAGTTAACAGCAATGGAATCTGGATTTGTGGTTCCATTAAAAGAATTGAGTGATTCGATTGTTCCAAACTTGTTTGAAATTTTATTGAGTTCTAAACAATTGTTTTTCAATTTGCTTTGATTGTGAACCAAATCAAACTAATAAGCCTTACTAGAACCAAACATGAGCAAAGCTCCAGTAACTTGATTTTTCGAAACATATTTCGTTTTTCTTTCACTAACTGAGGCTACTTGAAGAAAAAAATTGTGTTCAAGCTTTGGTTTGAAATATTTAACAACCCAAGCTCAAACGAGCTTTTACTGATCAATTTTGAGTTGAATATCAATTGATTTCGATTTTCTATAAATCCTAGTTCCATTGTTCCTTGAACATATATGTTTGTGTGTGTGCGTATGTGTTTGTTGTGAGCCAGTGCTGAATGCTGGACGCCCTGCATGTATGCTGTAACAGGTTGCCCGAGAGTCATTAGCCTATTACCAGCAACACAGAAAATTATCGAGACTAGGAAAGGAGGTGGCCATCACGGCAGCATCAATTCATTGTACTTCCAACAAGAGCATCTGTGCCTGCACAATCTCATATTGGAGAAGTCTGAGTACTCCAACTTAGAAGGGGCATTTCTCACCTCAAGCTGTGAATGAGTATGTCATATACAACATAACAACAACATATCTTCTTGATACAAATCCCGAGTTCAGTCTCATTTTACGAAATGGGAGTCATCATCAAGCCTAAAATTTGCTCTTTTGACATGGAATGTATAAAATCTAGGCTTACTGCCGAGTACCTGTGCTTATTTCTGTCTTTCTCTGCAGAAGGACGTCTTGCCGTTGCATAAACCTATTTCTGTCTTTCTCTGCAGAAGGACGTCTTGCCGTTGCATAAACCTCTCCTCATCCGCAGTCTGAGAAGCTACAATTTTGTAAGAAAGTGTATCATGAATTTATGATGTAAATTGTTGTAGTGAGGAATCTGTCTTTATATCCCAATGATGTGTTGAAGGGCCTGTAGATCAGCATTTTGAATGTTGTATCTGAGCAAGATTAAAATCAAGAAACTTCAGTATAAGGGCTGTCTTTCAAATTATTATGTAATAAAGTAGGAGGAAAGCATAACTTTTGTGCACAACTTCAATCATAGTTCATTAGTTCCTGATTGGAAGGAGTTATGAATGATAGTTGAAAAAAATAAATATCATTTTTCTTGTTAAATTTATTAATATATATTCATGGTTGGAAATCAAGAGCTTGAGGGCTTTCGACTAAATTTATTTAAAAGATTCCGAAATGTGATCATGAAAATCTTTTAATTTTCGAAAAAGTTAGTAAATCCTGACCATTTTTGTTTTTGAATTTTATAAATTCTTGTACAATCTACTTGGGATTTTTTTTTTAAATACTAAATATTTTATAAAATATTTTTTGAAAAATTATAAATTCATTCAAACATATTTAGGTATCGTATTGCCATTTTGATTGAGACTTAGCATCATAACATTTTCAGAAAAGAATTACTTGAAAATAAATTAACTATAATATATAATATGTATATATAAATGCATACGCCTCTTGATACAGTAAAACCTCTATAAATTAATACTCTATAAATTAATACACTCTATAAAATAATAACATTTTCTGATCCCGATTTGGGCATTTGTAAAAAATCATCAAATTCGATAAGATAATAAGATAATAATTTTTCAAAAAATTCCTTTATAAATATTAGGTCCCATTAAAACTCTAAATTAATAATTCATAAATATTATAATTATAAATATTATGGTAATTTGCTCAATTATGAAGTCTGTAATGCTTTACGCATTGGATCATTCATAGATGATTTTGCGATGCCTTTTAGATGAGAAGATATGGTTGGGTGTAACATGAATATATTTAATTGGTTACAATAGTTATTTAAGTGCAACGAATTAATGTAAACATGTATGTTTAATAATTTCAATAAATTGATACACGCGTCTATGAATATAATAGTTAATTGTATAAAATGAATTGATATTATACATGAATATATTTAATTAGTTACAAAAAAATTGATTAATGCATGAATATAATTAATGAAACATATATGAATTCATTTATTTTCAGTACATATGTACTAAATTTGCTGAATTTAAAAAGTCTTTCTTTTAATTAATAAAATATTAATTTATCAATAAATTAATATCTCTCTAAATTAATAAAATTTCATGGTCCCAAGGTTATTAATTTAGAGGTTTTACTGTATTCATTTTTAATACCACCATGTATTTCATTTGTAGATGGATTTTTGGAGAGAATAAGAAAGTGATTTGGAGAAATACATATATTATTTTCATTATATTTTATTAGGAGTGATAGGCTAATAAACTTATAATTTCTCTAAAGTTATAACACGTTATCAACACGACGTTACTGTTGGAAAATTTATGGCCCATGACCAAAAAAAATAGGGAGGCCCGATACCCCCACTTGGATGGCTACGGTTTGGCCGGAGCCCACGACCCACAAACCGACCCACGACCCGACCCGACTCGGATTGGTTACTTATTTTCTACCTAACCCTCATATTCTCTCATATCTCACATCTCTCTATTCCTTCTCTGTGACTCACTTTCCTCTTGCAACGATGGTCTCCTTCCAAAACCAAGCTGATGGTTTATGGAAGGTGATCCCTATCTTCCATCTCCATCTCTTCTCTCGGCCCTATAAATAGGAGACTCCTTCTCCTATCTTATAACAGTGAACTATTCCAATAAGCTCAGTGCAAATCTTTGTGAAATAGAGAGATTGAAGGTCTCAGTGACCGTGTGCTAAGAAGATCTGTGTGATCGAGGGTTATAGCCTTTATGGCAAGGGCTTTGTGCCAAAATCGTGTGCAACCGTGGATTTTATCTTAAGGCTGCCGATCTTAGTGATCGTGAGTAAAGCCTAAGAAATGGATTTGGCTCTCTGAGCCTTCGTTTGATCGATTATTTCCGCTGCTTTATGTTAATTGAATTTCTTATTAATATCTTTTATATTTTTGTGTATTATTTATGCAATAATGTTATGGGCTCTCCACCCAACAGTGGTATCAGAGCCACAGTTGCTATGATCTTGAAGACTCACGGTAACATCTAACCATCTTTGTTTTTCTCGATTAGTAATTCTCTGTGAATTTTGGACTGTTTTTCATGCAATATTTACTGCTGAATTTTTCTGTCATTTTGCTGAAAATAATCGCTATGTACACTTGTGTTGTGAGTGATATTATTGCTTAGTGCATTAAGTAATGTTCATTTGTGGATATTGTTAGTCTTTGTGATTTATGCCTAAGTGGCTAATTTTTTTTTAAATTGAGCCTGTGTGGATATTTTTTAAATTGAGCCTTAGTGGATGTATGAATGAACCTTAGTGGTTTTATGAACAAGCCTAAGTGGCTCGATAAACCTATGTGGTTGTATGTCTTTGTGACATTATTTTGGTGGTAATTTTTAGCCTATGTGGCTGTGTGATTGTGATTTAGTGGCCGTATGTGAATGCCTAAGTGGCTCGTTGAGTTCTTTGTGTGCCTTGATGACGTAAATTTGCCTGAGTGGCTGTTTGATTTAGCCTCGGTGGCTAGGAGTTTATAGCGTCGCTATTTGCTTGGTGCTTGCTTTGTGCAAAAGTTAATTATGTTGTGTGCTATGCTTTGTGCAAAAGTTAATTATGTTGTGTGCTATGCTTTGTGTTTGAAATACCATAAGTTAAATTTTATTACTAACATCTTTATTTTGCAGGAAAAATCGGCTAAGATGTTTGCCAGATCCGTTTAATTTTTCCCTTTGGGCCTTGGCTCTTTTTGGGTCCTGGTCCAAGGGGAAATATGTTGGAAAATTTATGGCCCATGACCAAAAAAAATAGGGAGGCCCAATACACCCACTTGGATGGCTACGGTTTGGCCGTAGCTCACGATCCACAAACGGACCCACGACCCGACCCGACTCGAATTGGTTACTTATTTTCTACCTAACCCTCATATTCTCTCATATCTCACATCTCTCTATTCCCTCTTTGTGATTCACTTTCCTCTTGCAACGATGGTCTCCTTCCAAAACCAAGCTGATGGTTTATGGAAAGTGATCCCTATCTTCCATCTCCATCTCTTCTCTCGGCCCTATAAATAGGAGACTCCTTCTCCTATCTTATAACAGTGAACTGTTCTGATAAGCTCAGTGCAAATCTTTGTGAAATAGAGAGATTGAAGGTCTCAGTGACCGTGTACTAAGAAGATCTGTGTGATCGAGGGTTATAGCCTTTGTGGCAAGGGTTTTGTGCCAAAATCATATGCAACCGTGGCTTTTATCTTAAGGCTGCCGATCTTAGTGATCGTGAGTAAAGCCTAAGAAATGGATCTGGCTCTTTGAGCCTTCGTTTGATCGATTATTTCCGCTGCTTTATGTTGATGTAATTTCTTATTAATATCTTATATATTTTTGTGTATTATTTCTGCAATAATGTTATGGGCTCTCCACCCAACAGTTACGTTACGATCGATCAAGGTAGAATGTTATTTTTTCTAGTATAATTTTTATTATTTTTTTGCTTATATATATATATATAAATTCTCGATTTCATCCCCTAAAGTGAATGTGATATTGTCTCCAGAAGCAAGCATACAATTCTTGATTTAATCCCCTAAAGTGGATGTGTTCTATAAAAAACTTCATTACTTCCTGAAGTAAGTAATGAGTTAAAATCATCTTCAGTAGTAGATGAAATATTTTGTACCAATTATGTGCAATATCATCCCTGAAGCGATGATAAGTATAATGTTTAATTTTCTCACCACCGGAAGTGTTTTGAGATAATGGCTTGATCAAGAAGCCCGATGCTTCTTCATTTATTTATTTGCTTCGTAATATTTTTTCGATAACATAGTATAGCTATTGTTATTAAAATATGACTAACTTGAAGTTAATTTTATTAACTTACTTTAGCCACATAGTTTTGTTTCATATGCCCATGTATGTATTTTGCATGTTTTGCTAATATATTTATATGCAACAAAATTTATTTTTTAAGAAAATAATTTTAGCATGAATACCATTTAATTGCTATTTGTAACATTATAAGATTTAAGCCAAGCTTAAATATATTGAATTCCATGTATATATGCATGTCATAATAATTCATACTAATTACATGGTTACTTATATGTAAGTTAATGTTAGTAATGTTTCATGTCATTTTTACTTTATATCATGTGTAATACATATTATTTTACTTTATGTATATGTTGAATATTATGCTAAAGTGCATATTAAACTTGTTATAGCTTAATGGCCAATCGCACAAAATTAAATTTCGTTGCTCTTGATGTTTCTGGAAAAAACTATCTATCATGGGTTCTTGATGCCGAACTACATTTGGCAAGTAGCAAATTGGGAGAAACAATAAAAGAAAATACTATTGCTTCTGAGCAAGACTGTGCTAAAGCAATTATTTTGCTTTGTCACCATCTTTATGAGAGCCTGAAGTCTCAATATTTAACAGTAAAAAGTCCTTTCCAACTCTGGAAAAGTTTAAAAGATCGATTTGACCATCAAAAGACTGTAATCTTACCACGTGCAAGATATGAGTGGATACAATTGCGACTGCAAGATTTCAAAACGATTGCTGAATATAATTCTGAAATGTTTCGAATTGTATCAAAATTGAGGTTATGTGAAGAAGATGTGACGGATGAACAAATGTTGAAAACAATATTTTCTACTTTCCATGCATCCAACCTTATACTCCAGCAGCAGTATAGGGAACGTGGGTTCAAAACCTATTCAGAGTTGATTTCATGCCTGCTTGTTGCAGAAGAAAATAATCAGCTTTTGTTGAATAACCATCACACCCGACCCACAGGTTCCAAACCACTTTCTGAAATTTCAGCGGCATTGCCTGAAGCAAATGCTACTTCTTCACAAAAGGGGCGTGGTCGTTACCATGACTCACCATGGGGCCATTCTTATAGTCGTGGTCGTGGTCGCGGTAATGATCGTCGTAATACATGGATTAATCCCAATACTTAGAAGAACAATGGGAACAAGGCAAAGAATCAACAAGAGAAAACAACAAATGGAGATCTTTGCCATAGATGTGGGATGTCTGGACATTGGTCCCGTACCTGTCGTACGGCACAATATTTGGTCAAATTATACCAGGCTTTTGTGAAAGCAAAGGGTAAAGATGTCGAGACTAATCTTGTTGAGGTTGGAATCTCAGTCAATACCCACATGGATACTTCAGATTTTTTTGAGTCTATTGAAAATGATGATAAAAATCTCCCTGAGCTACCCTTACAGTTTGGTGACATTACAGAGGATTTCAACATGCTTGTTGATTAGATTTATCCCAAATATTATTAGTATATTTCTATTATTCAGTTATTTTTACTTTCATTGTTAGGGTATTTCTTTTAATCTTGTAATATTTTTATATTTTATGAATGAAGTTTTCTTTTACTTATTATATGTCTATCTCATTTATATAGAATGGATCAAGCCATTACAAATCTCAATGACAAGGAGCATTGTCTTGTTGACAGTACCACTATGCATACAATTTTGAGAAACAAGAATTTTTTCTCAAGTTTGTTAATGATAAGAACAAATGTGAGTACTATTTCAGGAGTTAGTAATCTTATTGAAGGCTCCGGAAGAGCTACAATCTTGTTACCTGAAGGAACAAGATTACATATCAATGATGTCTTATATTCTAGTAAATCACAAAAGAACTTATTGAGTTTCAAGGACATTCGACAAAATGGTTTTCATATTGAAACCATGAATGAAAATGGTATCGAATATCTGTACCTTACAACATATAAAACTGGCCAAAAGCAAGTTTTAGAAAGAATGAGAACATATACCTCTGGTTTATATGGCACATTGATAAGCTCCATTGAAACACATAGTATCACTAACCTGAAGTTAGTTGATCAAAGTATTTTTACTTTGTGGCATGATAGACTTGGCCACCCAGGTAAAACAATGATGTATGAAATCATTGAAAATTCACATGGACACCCACTAAAGGACCTGAAGTTATTTGTTAAAAGTGATTTTATATATTCGGCTTGTTCTCTTGAAAAATTAATTACAAAGCCATCTATCACAAAGTGAATGTAGAATCTCCTATGTTTCTTGAACGAATTCAACAAGACATATGCGGGCCAATAACACCGTCATGTGGGCCATTTAAATACTTTATGGTGTTGATTGATGCATCAACACGTTGGTCACATGTAAGCTTGTTGTCAACACGAAATATTGCTTTTGCAAGACTGTTAGCCCAAATTATTAAATTGAGGGCTCATTTTCCTGATAAAAAGGATAAGGTTAGATAATGCGCGAGAATTTACTTCTAAATCCTTCAATGATTATTGTCAATCAATTGGGATAGTTGTAGAGCATCCAGTTGCTCATGTACATACTCAAAACGGCCTGGCAGATTCGTTAATTAAATGGTTATAATTAATAGCTAGACCCTTATTGATGAGGTCAAAATTGCCTTCATCGGCATGGGGGCATGCAATTTTGCATGCAGTAGCTCTAATTCATCTTAGACCTACCGCTTATCATAAATTTTCTCCATTACAATTGGTCTCCGGAAGAGTACCAAATATATCTCATTTAAAGGTGTTTGGTTGTGCAGTGTATGTCCTGATACCCCCTCCTCAACGAACTAAAATGGGGCCACAACGGAGACTGGAAATTTATGTTGGTTTTGAGTCTCCCTCAATCATTAGGTACCTTGAACCAATGATCGGTGATCAATTCACTGCTAGGTACTTGGATTGTCAATTTAATGAGACAGTTTTCCTGACATTAGGGGGAGTAGATAACGAGATTAAAAGGAAAGATATTGCATGGAATGCAACATCTATGTCTTTTATGGATCCACGGACAAATGATAGTGAACTTGAAGTTCAACGGATCATACATTTGCAAAGTGTTGCAAATAGGCTACCAGAAGCGTTGGTAGATACCAAAAGGGTCACAAAATCACATATTTCGGCTGAAAATATTCCAGCTCGTATAGAAGTCCCTGAAGCGATTCTTAATAAATCAAACGAATCTGAGTCACAAATACGCCGGAAGCGTGGTAGACCACGTGGCTCTAAAGATGCAAATTCTCGAAAGAGAAAGGAACATATCGTCTCATTTAATCACGATGCTAATGTGACCACTAGTGCCCAAAGAATAAAATCCCTGAAGCGGTTTCATTTGATGACTCTAAAAGTAATGAGCAAGATCTTGAGGACAGTTACGAGATGTCTATTAATTATGCCCATAATAGTTTAGGTTGGTATCGAAAAGAAATTGAAATGAATGATATTTTTGCCTAGTCTGTAGCCATCCAAATCATGGATGAAGATGAAAATGATCCTCAAACTATGGAAAACTGTAGACATCGAAATGATTGAAAAAGTTGAAAAAATGCATACAAGATGAGCTAGACTCGCTAAATAAGCGAGAAGTATTTGGACCAATACCAACACCAAAAGATGTCAAACCTATTGGCTATAAGTGGGTGTTTGTACGCAAGAGAAATGAACGAAATAAAGTTGTGAGGTACAAAGCTAGACTCGTGGCCTAAGGCTTTACTCAAAAGCCCGGAACTGATTATACTGAAACATATTCACCTCTAGTGGATTCAACCATACTTAGATTTTTGATCAGTTTATCAGTAATTGAACAGCTGCAAATGCAGCTTATGGATGTGGTAACTGCATATCTGTATGGGTCATTGGATACAGATATATATATGAGAATCCTAGAAGGATTAAAAATGCCTGAAGCATTACAGTCAAAGTCTCGTCATATGTACTCCATCAAATTGAAAAGGTCCTTGTACGGATTTAAACAATCAGGACGTATGTGGTGCAATCGTCTTAGTGTGTACTTAATAAAGAAAGGATTTTGCCATAATCAAATAAGTCCATGTTTATTCATAAAGAGGACAGAGTCGCGATTTATAATCATAGTTGTGTATGTTGATGATTTGAATATTATTGGATCTCTTGAAGAGATTCGACAAGCAGTTGATTACTTAAAAAGTGAGTTTGAGATGAAAGATTTAGGCACTATAAAGTATTGTCTCGGCCTGCAGTTCTAAGGGTGGAATTTTCTTTCATCAATTGAACTATATAGAAAAAGTCCTTAAGCGTTTTCATATGGACAAAGCTCATCCATTGAGTACACCTATGATAGTTCGATCAGTTGATGTTAATAAAGATCTGTTTCATCCTCCAGCACATAAAAATGAGATTTTGGGTCCAGAATTATTATATCTCAGTGCAATTGGTGCATTGATGTATCTTGCTAATAATACCCGACCAGATATAGCATTTTCAGTTAATCTACTAGCAAGATATAGTTCAGCACCAATAAAGAGACATTGGAATGGTGTTAAACACATTCTACGTTATCTACGTGGAACAAGTGACATGGGACTATATTTTGAAAGGCATGATGATGCCAAAACAACCAAATTAGTTGGTTATTCAGATGCGGGGTATTTATCTAATCCACATAAAGCTATATCTCAATCTGGATATGTATTCATGTATGGTGGAACTGCTATTTCATGGCGTTCAACCAAATAGACTTTGGTAGCCACCTCATCAAATCATGCAGAATTAATTGCATTATACGAGGTTGAGCGTGAATGTGTATGGCTTAGATCACTAATATATCATGTGCATGAATCATATGGATTGGAATCAATCGAGAAGTGTCCCACAGTAATATATGAAGATAATGCGGCATGCATTGCCCAAGTTAAGGATGGTTATATTAAAGGCGACAGAACCAAGCACATATCACCAAAATTTTTCTCCACTCACGACTTCAAGTGGAAGGCAAAGTTGATGTTAAACAAATTTCATCAATTCAAAACTTAGCAGATTTGTTTACGAAGGCATTACCAACAAAGGTGTTCAAACAACTCATACGTAATATTGGCATGCGATACCTCGAAGATATCTGCTTCAATTGAGGGGGAGACTATACAACTGTACTCTTTTCCTTAGTCTTGATTTTTATCCCATTGGGTTTTTCCAAACAAGGTTTCTAACGAGACAGGATGCATATGATAAAGAGGTATGCATTCAAGGGGGAGTATTATATATAATATGTATATTTGAATGTATACACCTCTTGATATTCATTTTTAATACCATCATGTATTTCATTTGTAGATGGATTTTTAGAGAGAATAAGAAAGTGATTTGGAGAAATACATATATTATTTTCATTATATTTTATTAGGAGTGATAAGCTAATAAATTTAAAATTTCTCTATGTTTATAACATTAACATGATAATTAAAAGCCTTAGACCAGAATATCTAAGTAGACAGATTCTTATTGAAATTTGGAAAGAAGGAAAGTTGAGTATAGAAATGGCAAAAAAGGCCAACCAAAGAAAGCAAAACAACCTCTGATATTATTCCTCTCCCAACATTAAGTGGTGGGGTTGGTAAACAACAATACAAATGTGAGTTTTTTTATGACATTTACAGTAAAAAGAATCAAGGAAACAACTATCTCAGGAACAAGAAACAGAGACAGAATGGGGAAATTCCATGCTAACCATGTGCATTTTTTATTCAAATAAGTTGTTAATTCTTGAATTAACGTATAATAAAAATATTATGTGTAATTTAATGTCTGATAGTTTATGTAGATATAAATTCATATAAACGGCATCATCAAATCCGACACTCAGATAATCATATGGGGTTAGGATATTTTCTTAAAGTGAAAAAAATCTGAAAAAGTTTCTGAAAACAAGAATCAGAGACATATATGCAATCAAGATAAACATTAATGTCATCATTGAATGTGGTTATCGACTATTGGTATAATCCCACTCACACCATCACACAGAATTTAATATTCCATCCAAAGACAGAAAAGCACTGCTCAGATAGAAAGCTTCCACGCATAAAGATCATATTTTTTTTTCCTTTTTCTTCTTCTTCTTCTTCTGCTTCCTTTTAGAGAGTGGAGGGTTGGAGATAAATGCTGACCCGTAAGATGTAGCTATCACTGAAACGGAGAGATATATGGGGATGAGGAAGGTTTTTGTTGTGTGAATTCTGCTGTTTCATTCATCTGCTCTGTCTTATGGTAAGTGTGCTTCTGTCGTTTCCTGTGCCATTAGCTCTGTTCTTTTCCTTTCTCATGCTTTTCTTGAAAGGTCTTGTTCTGCCCTTTTCTTCTTAGTGGGTGGGGTGGGGTGCTGAGTTTTAAGTTTGTTCCTTCTGGCTGTGATTTTTTTCTGTGCTAATCAGATGTTTGAGGGGTTGACAAATCTTTATAATTCTTGAATTCTGTATGTATGTTGTTTACATGGTTGGATATGTCCTCTTTCATATACATATGTGTGTGTGTTCTGTGGGTTGGGGAGGTGTTGTTTTCACCATTGTCTGATTTCATCTTTCATAAGAATGATTGGAACAAATACTGATAAAAATGGCTTTTGTTGGTGATGGTGTTTCTCTCCGTTACTCCTATTTCATTAGAAGCTGTCATGGCCTTAAGTCTTAACTAGCATTTTCTGGACAGTATCTCCAGCCTCATGATGCTGTTTTGATGAGAGGGGACACAGATGAGAAAGTTTAGTACTTTCATAGGATGTCAACGAGAAGAGCTTAACTTATGTCCTAAAGGGTTCCTGCCGGAATCATTGGTTGTTGATCTTTGGATTGAATCTGAATCCTCATTGCTGCCCGGAGCAGATGCATTGATTTAGAGTTGAGTTCTTCGGGTGGTTGAGTTGCTAAATTAGTCGTTTTGCGTTTTCTTGATTCCCTAGTTTGTGAAGTTAATAGATTTGGGAGTTGTCTTCTTCTTGATAATGAACCATGACGAGAAATTCCAGCAGCGGTGGGAGTTCAGGAGGAAGGGGGATGAGGGAGACTCTTCAACCGATGATTCAAAAACAAGTGGTGAGCGAGTTGACAAGAAGCATAATCTAGTTAACGACTTAGTTTTGCCCGAAAATGATGAAATAAGTGATGCTCCTGTACGTCTTCAGCACAGTAATCCTGATACTAATAACAGTGTCCACTTCCAATCTGCGGAAGCTGCCCCAAAGAAAGTCGAATCAAGCAAGAAAAAGAACACTCAGCCGAAGAAACCAAAGAAACTTCCAGTAGTCAAGAAGAATATAAAGAATAAGAAAAGTCTCAGCCTCAATGCCAAAGAGACGGCAATGTTGGATGATCTCAAGGCATTCTCTGCATCTTTAATACATGAACTTGAAGTTGCTCGAGAAGGCGTGTCACAACAGATGTGGCAAGAGATGAGAAAGTTAGTCGCGTCTAGGCCAACTCCAGCGCCGGTAAAGAAGAAAGGCAGATCTTCTCAGAAGAAGAAAGTGCAGCAGCCTCAGAACAGAATCCAGCCCGATGTGAAAACTCAGAAACGGTCCAGGCAATCATCAAAGACGAGCAAGAAAAGCAATCTGACATCTGATGTAAACAACTTTTCTAAAGCTGTTGAATCAAATGAACCCCACAAAGGTGATGAAACTAAACCGCTACCTACAAAGACTCAAATAGTTTTATCCACCGATTCTGATCCAGTAGCTTCTGCACCGTTCTTGACTCTACCTGCTGTCTTACCAAAACCACAACTTCAAAATCAAAGGAACGGTATCTCTTTGAACGATCATATCAATGCAAGCATGCCAAGGAATGTTTTAGGCTCAGAGACAGAAGTTGGAAAATTGATGGATGCAAGAAATAGTTATCATGGATTTCCTGCATTCCAGCCTGCAGAAAAACATGGAAATTTTCCTCAGATTAGCTGCAGAACTGTGGGGTTCCTTGCTCAAAACAGCTCTCAAACAGCAACTTCAGGTATTGGATTTCCGGTTCCACTTCATCAGGGGCTGGGAATTAGTTCGAATATATCAAGCCAAACTTACCCCGAAAACTCATTCAGGGATAAAACCAAAGTAGGTCTGGGGAGGAGTACCGGAGCTTTGATGTTCCCTGGTGGAATTCCAGCACTACCGCAATATGTTTTCACCAACAGCATTAGCAGTACCGTGCACCATAAAACCGATGGTGAATTTGCATCATCGAGAAATAAACAGCAAGTAGATACAGACAACTATTGACTGCAGCTGAATATATACCTTGTCGTCCATCGGTAATCCGTTCGGTTTTCTTGAATTCTTTCCTAGTCAAGATAGAAAAAATTTGTCTGAAATATGCTGCTGATAGGCAAATTTGGTGGTAAGAACAAGTATCCAAAAATCATCTTTATGAAACATTCAGCTTTACAATGAGCAATCAAAGTTCAAGTTGATTTACTTCTTGTTGAGATGTTTCCTCTTGTTCATCTGCATGGTTATGCTTCATGTGCATGGTTTGAGTCACACAAATGCTTTATCACTTGCATGGCTCACATGGACTGTATCTATATATTATAATCAACCACTGTGTTTGGTTTTGTTTTTTGAGTGTTCTGTTTTGTGTTTTAGAAATAGACACAGAAACGAAGTGTACGTTGGAGATAGATAGTATGTTTGAATTTGTGTTATGAGATAATTTAAAATATTTTACAATAACTGGTGTAGATTTTATGTTGGGATTTAGGAGACAAAAATTACTATTCATTGTCAAATAGTATCTCTTTTATATATTTGTATATATATATATGTATATATATAAATATTGTATGTTTAATATTGTATTTTTTGAAAAAAAAAATCATTGTTCATTGTCATATCATATTTTTTTATATTATATTTATATATATAAGTGTATATATATATTATACATAAAAAGTTCAAAAACAAAAAAAGTTAGACAGATAAGGTGTAAAAAATAGTAGACAAATATTGGATGTATTTTATTTTGACTCGAGAATTGCCCAAAAATGAAACCAAACATTATGGACATTGCATCCTGTATTATACTATGATATATACACGTTATACATAGGTGACGTGGATTTTATACACGTTAGATTATGTATAAAGTGCACTATAGATGCAAAATCAATCTGCAAGAAAAGATCTGAAGTGTTCTTGTGTCGTCGAGGTGATATGGTTTTGGCCAAAAATGGGAAAAAAGTAAAATAAATGACATCATCTTTGTAAAAATAAAATAAAATTACAATATAATCTTGAATACGAAATCTAATAAAAAAAAAGTAAAAAGACAAAATTAAAAAGAAGAAATAATTAAATACATTATTAATTTGAATAACGGGTTAAAATACACGTCTTTTTTTAAAATTAAAATATATCTAATTGGATTTTTTTTAACATAAAATTTTTTGAGTATTTCATATTGAACGAAGAGTATATTGCTTGACTTAAAATAAAAATTTAAAATATGTCTCGAAGTTTCAATTAAAAAAAAAATCGAATAAATAATGCCTATGACTCAGTTCATCTGCACAATTTTCATTCATATGAAATGACAAGTAACCCCTAGTGAAAGAATAAAGGGGCAGTGGAAGTGTATTGTCTCAGTTTACATTTGGAGGGAGTGAAATGTAATTACATCCCACAGGTTGGCGTCATCAGTTCTTAATGGGCCTCATAAATTAATCCTCAGTATAGAAGCCCAAATTTTTAACTTTAGAAGAGCGTAAGGCCCATATGAACAGAAGAATGGCCCATTGGCCCATGTATCGTAACGTACTGGTAGTTCGGTTCGGATCCAAATCCAACAGGAATTATCATAATCATAAAGGGGTAATTATTTAAAAAATGTAGGAAAAATAGAAAATTAGAAATGTAATGTGATTTGTAAAAATTTAAAAAAGTGAGTGGCACCGCGGTCGCTAACCACGGTGCCACAATTTAAAATTTAAAAAAAAAAAAGAATTTCCTATGTCATAACGGTGAAATAGATTTTAAAAAAATATATATTTTAATAAGCCACCGGGGTTCATCACCGCGGTGGCAATTAAAATAAAAACAGATTTTCTGTGTCACTGCGGTGATATAAAATTTTTTAAAAAAATATTTTTTAATAAGCATTATCGCGGTGGCTTATAATATTTAAAAAAAAAAAATAAAGAATGAGCCATCGCGGTAAGTTATCGCGGTGGCTCATTGTTAACGTGCCTTTTCCAGTATATAGCGCGGTGACCATCAACTTTTCTGCTATTTTTACCGTTGCTTTTTCAGTCTCTGACACCGCGCTAAGATAGCACGGTGACAATCAATTTTTCTGCGTTATTGTCTGTGACACAGCGATTGTTTATCGCGATTTTTTAGCTATATATATCACACTCCATTCCGCACAGTCATTCACATTGAAAAATCGAATGCCAGCTTCAAAAAATTCAACATTCAGTTTCTTATCTCTTATACTCTCAAAAGCAGCCATCGAAAAATTCATACTCCACCATACCTCGCAATTCTTCTCAAATTTGTTCACTTTTTATTTGAAGATTTACAATTGAAAAGGCGTATAGTAAGTTATTTATTAAATTTTTGTGTTATTTGTTCCTTTTAAATATCTTCTTATATTAGAAAAAAATTTATATTGATGTGTATTTTATTTTATTTTGAAGATATGGTGGAGCAAAATACCGTTGATATTGTTATATATTTTGGAGGTCAACAAATCAATTCGAATGGTTCTGTAAGTTATGATCATCCTCCACTCGGATTCATGCAAATTTTTCGTAGTACTACATTTGCTGAGTTAGAGTTAATTTTGTATGAATAAATTGGTATGGATAGGAATAATGTTAAATTGCATATATTCTTTAAATACATAATATTTAATTTTAGCCAAAGGAATGAGATGTTGTTGGCAATTAAGAAGGATCGTGATATGTAATTTTTTTAAATCCGGTGAATGGATATGTGTCGATTGATATTTTTGTCGAAGCGGAGAAAGTTCTGCAAAATATTGTACCAGATGACTCAGCTGTTGGTGATTGAGGAACGTATATGTCTATAATAACCTAAGATTTGCCGAGCTTACCAATAGTAACTCAAGAAATGGGGCGGTTTGGTATTAATGAAGATTATGCAGGTCCATCATCGTATGCAGGCCCATCATCATACGCAGGTCCATCGTCGTATGCATGCCCATCATCATATGCAAGTCTAGCTGCATATGCATGTCCATTGGATTATGCGGATTCATCTGAATACAATGATGAAGATGCCGAGTTTGAAGCTGATAGTTTGTTGAACACTGAGCAAGCTGACTCAGAACCAGATGAGGTCGAAGTAGAAGATCAGATTGACCAGAATAATGACGATGATGGTGATGTAAGTATACCTATTATGATGGATGTTCTTGGTGAGAATGCACAAGAGCATTTTGATTTGAATATGCTTGCCGTGCTTGACAGAATGACCCTATATCCGGTCATTCCATTTTTCAGCATAACACATCTAGAAGTCCCTGCTGACTCGATTGATATCCCTACTGGTAGGTGGGGTAATTTTTATGACTCAAACACTGGAGAGCTCGCCAACGGAATTGTGTTTAAAAGTAAGGACCATTTAAAGGCAAGTGTGCAAGATTATTCGGTCCAATTTGCAAGACGAGAATATCGAGTGGTGGAGAGCAACAAAAAATTATGGAAAGTCGCTTGCTTATATGATGCACAGACTGGGTGCTGTTGGATGCTAAGGGCCATTTTCAAATCAAATATGGGATTATTTAAAGTTACCAGGTATGTCGGACCACATACATGTCTGATGAATAAAATTTCTATTGACCATGGTAACTTAGGAAAGAGTATGATCGCAACATATCTGCTGGGTATGGTTCGTCAAGACCCATCTTGTGATATAAAACATGTCCAACAGATTGTGAAAGATAAATTTGATTTTGAAGTCCCATATCATAAGGCCTGACATGCTTTGAAAGCCGCTAGAGAACAAGTGTACGGCACTTGGGAGAGTTCTGTTTAGAAGTTGCCCAAATATATGGCGGCATTGAAAAAATGAAATCCTGGGGCCGTTGTGGAGTGGTTGCATTTGGAAACAGACAGCCCGGGCAGGTACATGTTGAATTATGTTTTCTGGGCTTTCAGACCATATATTGAGGGATATCATTATTGCCGTGATGTTATAAGCATGGATGGAACATCCAGTTGAAGGATATGTGCTGGGACCACATACATGTCTATTCAAATTTTACACCAAATTCAAGAACATCCAGTTGAAGGATATGTGCTGGAGAGCAGGGGCAGAAGACAATCCTCGAAAATTTGATAGAATCATAGAAGAGATTAAATCATTGAACGAGGAAGCATACGACTGGCTTGGGAGACTTGACAACGCTCAATGGATGTTGGCGCATGATGGTGGTTGGAGAACGGGTATCCTAACTACAAACATGTCTGAGTGCATCAATGGAGTATTAAAAGGTGCTAGACGCTTACCAATTATGGCTATTATGCAAATAACGTTATCTCGTTCAGTGCAGTATTTCTTGCAGCGCTCTACACGGTGTAATCGTATGATCAATGCAAATCAACAATGGGTTGACTTTGCATTCAAGTTGTTCGAAGCCCGACAAGCTGAGGCAGTACGTCACATTGTTCAGAAATTTGATTATAACCAACAATCGTACGTGCTCGCGCTAGAGTATCTCTTAATGACTGTTAATCATCTCCAAAATTTTCACAGTCTATCACTAGCTGCTCCATTCTATTATACTGGTAAACAAAAGCAAATTAGCACCAGAATCAACTGGCTAAAATAAATGAACATAAAAAAATACAAGGTGCTTACCACATATTCCCAATCGCGGGTGTCAGTTGGTCGATAGCCCGGCGTGTTCGTAGACAATGTGTTATGTGAAATCTGGACCCGAGTAATTTGACGATACCAGTTCATATAGTCAGGAACGGTATCACGACCACCTTCAATAACTGGTCCTTCCACCAGTAGTGATTGCACATCGTTCCATTTCGCAATGTAGTCCGCGTGAAACGTTGCCCAATCTATGTCATGACGTCCCCGCCTGTCTATTGTGTGTAAACGACGTTCTCTGATTAATGGGTTTGGGAAAATGTCTTGCACATAGCCAAATTGGCGGAGAACCCTCTCCGGGTGATGCATCTCCACCAGCGAATAATTGATCAATGGGCAGCGTATATTCCACGGTGTGCGCATTGCATAAAACGGCAATGCCCGAAGCTCGAGTGCATTATTATCATACGAATTCTAAATAAACTAGAATACCATATAACGCCAATCAATATACTTGGAACAAATGCATCAGAAATACACTAAACGTAAAAAATAAATCGCAATAATATACCTCATTTAATTGCATACGATCCAACACGTTCCTTATTATACGTAGAGCATTGTGCGCCGTACGAGTACGGGATATATGATACGACCACCTAAAATCAAAATTAAGAAAAGTTAGTGAAATCAAAATTCTTTATAACTATATAAATAAATAAAAATGTTCATACCGTGCAGCATATGGAGGGCTAGGCAGAATGTTGTCAGGGTCCATTATGATCGGCACTAGAGTTGAAGCTTAACTCGAGGGAATGGGTGCAAGTGTTATGATGCGAGACCATGCCCATATCTGTAATAATTGAATGACACTGCCAATATTAGTTTTCCCTCGTTGTGATGTTGTACATAGCTCCCGGTACAGATAAGCCAACACTGTTGAACCCCAATTTGAGGTATATTCCTCGTGTATATTTTCCATATGCCGCATATATAACAATGACACGGTGTTTCCCGTAGCATCAGGGCACAACACCCCATCAAGAATGCACATGGCACATATACGTGCCTCCTGTAATACAACCTCAAACGGGCTATCATCATCACATGTATTTTCTAATAAATATTCATATAACACTATCAGTTTTATTCTTGACCATCTAAAAACATCTTCATTTGGTATAAAACCCAACCATTGATGACAATAATTTTGCCATTGTTGGGTATTATACCTTGTATCTACCCGGGTGATAAGATTACCTTCCTGCAGTGTCACAGTTGCTTCGCCCACCGAAAAATGAAAAGTATGTGTCTCGGAGCGCCATCTCTCTACTAATGCAATAATTAAGTGGGTGTCAATTTCAATATGCCCACACTGTAAAACACCAAGAAACCCCATATTTTGGAGTATTTGCAAAACACGAATATGAGGTGGTGCTAGTTGAAGGACACGAAAAAAAGCTATATCACCGCGTCGTACGGATAAAGTTGTATCCGGATTTTCGGACACATCTTCTTCGGACCGATGATTTAATTGCACGTACAAAACACTGGTATCAATAGGGCCAAAATTAGACATACTCATTTCAAATATTTTTAAAAATTGACTGAGAGGAAGATGAAGAACAACAATGCAGGCAGCTCAAATGTGTAATTTGCTTTGTGAATACTCACATTGCAGCTCACACTTAAATAGTGTGAGCTGCAATGTGTGGCCAAAAACCATTATTGCTGAGCCACCGCACTGCCTGAGTGCGGTGGCTCAGCACCTGGTTGCTGCAGCCTGCATTTTTGCAGGCTGCAATTTGACCACCTTTTTTTTTTTTCGGTTTTAGTGAAGAACCTCTATTTGAGATAGCGGTTCTTCAACTGTTTGTTTTTTTCTTTTATTATTTCATCATGCCACCGCGGTCAGTATATTAAATATATATATTTTTAAAAACTCCTAATTTTTTTTTTAATAGAAATTGTGGCTCCGCGGTGCCACTTATTTTTTTAAAACCTTTCAAACTACATCAAATCTTTAAATTTTTTTTTTTGCTTTTTTTTAAATAATTTCCCCCATAAAGGGGTAGCAAATGGATAGGCCGGGTTTAAATGGGTGGCGTTCAATATAGGTTGAATTTAAAATGAGTTTAAATTAACGGGTTGAAAATGAGTTGAATTGTAATAGATCAAGTTGGATCAATCATACCCATTTTTTTTTGTATTTAATATTTATAAAATTTAAAATTCAGATAATAATAATAAAATGATTATATTTTTAATATAACTTATAATATAATATAATACGATTAATTGTGTATTATTCATTGGTTATGAAAAGTAATCAAAAGTTTATTTTTTAAATATAAAATTAAAAACTTGTAAAGTATTAAAAAATGCCGCATTTTTCAGAACAAATCATGACATGAATAGTTGTTCAATCAATTTCTCCATGATTTCTTTTTAAAATTAAATTGTGAATTTTCAATCGGAGTAATAATAGTAAATGTTAGTACAATTCTAAATTATTATTAGATATTAATATTTGATATGTTCATTGAAATTTATAATATAGTTGTATACTATCAATTTATTAAAAAAAAAAAAGAAATTTAAAATCCATCACCAACCTATATAGAACGCATCATCAACACAATTAAAATCTATTACAACACATATATGACTCATAATGAACTCATGATTATAATTTATATTAATATCTTTTGTCAATTCAATTTTATTACTAAAATTACTTTTAATAAACTAATAAAAAATTAAATACGAAGAACGTATTTAGGACCCATTAGAACCTATATAAGACCCCTAATCTATTTAGAATTTTCTCTTTACAATTTTTGAGTTTTTTCCCTAAAATAACTAAATTGCAAAAATGATACAAAAATTATTACAACTAGTTTAAACTATTCTTTTAACTTTGCTTTTTCCTTTCCCCTATGTTTTTATATTATAGGATAGTAGTTGTAAACGCTAATTTTATCGTATTTAAAAATTAAAATATAAAAAATTTATTATAAATAAAAATACGTATTTGATAGGTAAAAGTGGTTATAATTTCTATCTAGTCTTTTGATTCTTTTTTTCAAGAACGTATTCGACAAATTTAAAGGTAAATTTTTTTTGTAAATCTCTTTTTGACTTGATTTGAATTTCTGTAATATCGATTCAAGAGCTTACATCAGTAATTCTAAATTAAATGCTATGGTCTTGAATTTGGATTTGAGGATTTGGAAATGAATTTGCCACTTAACTCTTCCTAAAAATATATTTAAATATTTATAACATTAACTCGAGGGTTTAGTGTTGTAATCTAGAATTAAATACTATAGATTGTGCGTACCTTCAACGAACGACTCAACTCCGCCTTGAGTGCTTTGAGGAACTCCGTAGAGAGAATTGTTTGGCCTTCTTCTCTTGCTTCAGTCTTCGTTCTTGATGTCAGTGTGTTTTGAATGAGCTCTACAGACCCTTTTATATAGGTGCCAAAGATATAGAGTTGTGATGCACTTGAACACCTTTTGCATTATCTCTTTATAATTTAATTTAAAGAGATAAATACATTAAATATTTGGCAACGGATGATTGGTAAATTTAACATTATCTATTTAATATTCGTATTTTTTTTAAAGAGATAAATATCAAATTATTTATCTTGGTTTGACTGGAGATTATAGGCATTTGCTCCACGTGGTGCCGTCTAATTGCCTTGGATCTTTGACTGCAAGACATAATTTAGTTGGGCGAAATACTTCAATTTTAATACTTGTTAGCCATTGATTTGATGATTGGGTACATATATATATATATATATATATATTAAAATATCAATTTAATTGATTATTTACACTTGAAATTAATTTAATAAATTTCAAAATATAAATAAAAAAAGTACTATAATTGATAATTAATATATTATTTTATATTTGTCATCATTCAATTGGGCATAAAATTTTACTTGTCTACAAATACCCCCTCGAGACTTGTTTATTGACATCGATTGCAATAAAGTGAAGGGGTGAATTTTGTCTAAAAATTGATTCTTATTCATAGATGGCTTTTTTTTTTTTTTTTACAAATGACTAAATTATAAAATATATCTCAAGCTGTCTACGTTCTTCGTTGGAGGATCAAGTCATAATGTACTTCACTTGAATTTATTGATAATTTATTCTCATATCAAGGAATCTTCATGTAAATTTATCGATTATACTCGTATCAAGGTGCTCTTGAAGCAAATTTGTAGACAGATTATCCTCTTATCAAGGAGTTCTTTAAGCAAATTTGTAATAGTTTATACTCGTATTAAGGAGTTCTCAATTTGAATGTGTTGATAGTTTATACTCATATCAATGGTTCTTCATTAAATTTGTAGATAGATTACGCTCGTACCAAGGAGTTGCTCAGTTTGAATTTATAGATAATTTATACTCGTATCAATAAATTATTGACTTGAACTTATTTGAATTTTTTGATAGTTTATACTCATATCGAGGAGTTTTCAAGAAAATCTGTAAATAGTTTATACTCGTATCAATGAGTCTTTCGATTTGTATTTATAGATAGTTTATACTCATATCAAAGAGTTCTTGAAATTATTTTGAAGACATTAGACAGTTTACGCTCATACTCAGGAGCATTGCATTTCTTTTTCTGGAGACATTAGATAGTTTATGCTCATATCTAAGAGCAAGTCAAAACTTTCAATGTGATTTGGAATCGTCATTTTCTTCATCAAAAATATTTGTTGTCAACGACTTGCCCTCGATTTAAATGGATGGCTTGGGTGAAAACATTAAACACCGACTTCATTTGCCTCTACATGATTGTTTTGTTGAGAAGAAGCTTCTTGACTCAACATATGATATTTGAAATTTGGTGTCGTCTGATTGTCTGGATCTTTGACTGTAAGGTGTAATTTAATTGGCCAAAACACTTCAGTTTTGATTTTTATTAGCCATTGATTTGATGATTGTATATATATATATATATATATATATATTGAAATATTAATTAAATTAACTATTTACACTTGAAATAAATTTAGTAAATTTTAAAATATAAATAAAAAATATAATTAATAATTCATATATTATTTTACACGTACCATTCAATTTGGTATGAATTTTTACTTGTCCACACTAATATTAAAAAAAAAAACTGATGCTTTTTAATAGTATAAAAAATCCTTGAAACCCAAAATTTGGGATCCAATTAAACTAAATCGAGTACCCAATATTTGAAGTTCTCGTCAAAATGATCAGGTCATGATTGGATAGCTAAAATAGCTATTCAAATTTTTAAATACTCGATTTTGTAATTCTAGACGACACAATCAATTTTGTAGTTTGCTTGCTATTCGAACCCTAAATTAGCTAGTTCTCTGAAAAAAGTGTTGAGGCATAACATTTGACTGGACATCCAGGGCTAAACACCGCCGCCCCCCCCCCCCCCCCCTCAAGTTATTATTGTCAACATGGAAAATTGAGTTAAACTCGGGTTCTCTGAAGATCCCCATGCATAATTTCATCTTATGGCTTGCGATTTTGGGAAAACTATCAACAGTTGATAAACCATGGCTATTATACCTAGGCGCCTGTATATTATGTGATGAGGGCGCAATGGAGACACATACTCAGCTATTCTTTCGATGCCGTTATGCCAGAAGCTACCTGACAGCGATTCGGCGGATTGTTCGGTTTGAATGGCCTAATAGAGAGTGGTCACGGGACGTTGAGTGGGCTGCAAGGAAATAGAGAGGAAAACATATAATTAACTTGGCCTATCGTGCACTCCTGACTGCTTGCATTTACCACATTTGGAGGGAACGAAATTTGAGACGCTTTGAGCATACGGAGCGACTATAGAATATAATAGCCACAATTATTGTGGAAGATATTAGACAGAGGATTATCAGTGTTAATTTATCTCGTTTTGTTAGTTCATGTGCGTTATATAGATTATAGCGTATCCCTTGACCTGTCGAGGGAGAAACCACCAGTTGAGCACTGTTGTACTGTACGATCTTATTTTATTAATTAAACTTATATTTACCCAAAAAAAAAATTTGAGCTAAACTATTTTAGTGAATAAATTAGAATTCTATTATAAATTTCAATCATCATACAATCAATTCTATTAAATATATATAATAAGCAATAATTATTATTACAATAAATCAATAATTACTATTAAAATAGATTGATATTTACGTATTGAGGGAATTCAAATTTATGATATATATATATATATATATATAACCCCTTCGACATCATGATCGCGACATCCATATTTATTTTATATCACAAATAATGCCCACTTAGGTAAACTTCCTTCAAAGATGCTAATATTCTCCCAATCTCAAGATTTAAAAAATTTGAATTAAATTAAAATTATGTGATGTAACTAAACAGTCAAAAGCATCTCCCAACAAATACAACCTCTCCGGACAAGAAATTGAATTTCAGTCTCATAATAGAATTAAATTCATTATAATAAAATTTATTTTCATAGTATAATTAATTAATTATGACCGACAAAGTTATTTTGACCCATAAATATAAAAAGTTCGAAGTTTCATAAATAATTTTGAGATCATAAATTTAAATCTCATCAAATATATAAATTATTATGATTTATTTCTCATTGTTAGTAATATTATCATATTGGTTGAATAAAAATATTATTTAATATATCGAAATAAATTATTATAATTTATTTACTATTATTACTAAAAAAACAAATGAGGGGTTGGTGGTGTTAGGCGGCTGTGCAGACCTACAAATAGTAAAATATACACTTGTGAGTTGTGCCACATTTCAATTATGCCACGTAAATTGTGCATAGGAATTTGAGGTCTTTAATTAGGGTTTCGTGGCTGATAAACTTTGTACAAAGTCATCACGTATGATTAGAGCATGACTTAATTTTCAATCTTGTGTTGGGAAATTGTGAGAATCTTATTGAAATTAATCCCGTAGGATAAAATTGTAAAATTTTGAATTTCAAGTCCCACCGACCGATATACTTAATTGATTATTTATAATAGGTAGTTTTAAATTTTATAATATCGATTTTAGTTTTCGATATTCAAACCATAGTAACGATTTATTCGACATTTAATTCAAAATAAAAGAATATAAAATATGTCTATACGAATTATGAATTATTTTATAAAAAAAAAAATACAACACAAAGACAAATGACACGAGGGATATGAGATGAAATGCGAGACTCAAACATATAATTAAATTTCATACAACATTTTTTATTGTAAATTCGTGCTACTTTTTGTATATATTCCGACCAACATATACCAGATATATATATATATATATATATATATAAATCACATTATCTATCTATTTATATATATATATATATATATATAAATGACACATGTGTACATAAAACATATAATATAAAATGCGATATTGACTTATAGTAAAAATATCCAAATTTATTTTGTTTAACTATTGTAAGAATAATCAATAATAGAAGTAATTAAAATTCATAGAGAAAAATGCAAGCAACCTCTTGTGAATCGTAAATGAGCAAATTACTCCCTTATGAAAAAATAAATAGCGATTTATCCCCTGTATTTTTTAAAATACAATAATTTACCTCCCTCTGATTTTTAAAATGAAGCAATTTACCTCTTTATATACGGAGGTAAATTGCTTTATTTTAAAAAAAAATATAAGGAATAAATTATTATATTTTTTTTATAAAAGAGTAATGTGCTTATTTTCAATATCACAAAAATAAATTGCTATTCACCCTTGAAATACATGATGAACGTCTGTAGATCGTGGTTGGCACAAAGGCGTATGCATGGTGGGCCTTAATGATGCATGTGATTATCCCTTGGATTTGAGCTGTCCATCATGATTGACGACTCTTCTCTCTTTTTCCTAACATAATAAATAAATAAATTTCATGATTAGAACTGATCAGAATCAGGTCCTCAATTTGATTCTTCCTAAAAACAACCCTACAAACACACACGTAGGAGTGTCAATGGCACTGAGTTTTGAGGGGTATGGGTCTGAGTTTGGATAGAGTAATTGATATTCTTACATACACAGATGTCAGTCGATCGGAAAATTCTTAGATAAAAATACATCGATGTTCAAATCAATTAATAATCATAAGATCTAATGAAAATAAGAACAAATGCTCATAAATGCTATTCCCAAATGAATAGTAGGATGGGGGTATTTATCGTCTTCCCTATACTGTACGGGTTTATACATGGAGTTCTAGAATGTTCTCGAGTGTCCTTCAATTAACGAGTATGCTTCTGGGTCAATCGAGTCGGGTGGGTTATGTATATCCGACCCCGTAGAAAAACACATGGATGGTCTATTTCGGTAATAAACCTTTGCTTGGAGGGTATACCTATTATTTACCATTTTTCCTACACCGATTACTATAATATATAGGGATAATTACATCTACACCTTCTAATTTATAGTTCGTTTACACAAATCATTCTTATTTTTTTTTTTTTTTGCATAATCACAAAAACCACTTCTAACATAAAAAAAAAAAAGTAGTTTATGTAATAATATTAATATTTTTGGGGTGTGTATATATAAATTTTTAATAAATATAAGTAGTTTCTATAAATAACATTGACATTTATGATGGATTTATATATAATTATCTAAAAAATATAAATAATTTATATAAACACAGATCATAAATTAGGAATATAAATATAATTATCTCTAATATATATATATATATATATATAAATCTTAGACAGAAGAATCACCACTACGAGATTTTGGCCCACAAATTTGAAACTACTCCACTCACAATTATATAAAACACTTTGATTGAAAATTGCTTTTTAGTTTAAATATATTTATGTCGCAATCATTTCGAGTTAATTAAGACTAAAATTAAAGTTAATGGAACTTTTAATCATGTCATTTGCACTAACATGCAATAAATAAAAGTGTTTATTTATTTTTTTGTCTTAGTAAATTTCAAGATGTTCTGGTCCAAATCTACATGATCGTAATTATCAATCTATTGCACCCATGACTTATGATCTTTCAAAATTAAAAAAATTATTTTGGAAGTAGCTATAACTTTAGTTTATAGCGATATCGTAGAGTTAGATCACAGAGTAATTTATTTATTTAATTTCAAATAGGTCAATTGGCAAAGCTGCGTATTCTCCCGAAATCCCTAGCAAGGATCAAATAAGCATCAACGATCAATATTTTGGGTACAGCTCGACCAGGTAAAAACGTGCAGATTCTTGTCCTATGTGGTAATTCTTTGATTTTTGAGGGACAAAATCATTAAATGAGAGGTTTTACACTGTTTAATCCATATCGTATAGGTTTATTTCATGGAATCCGCAACTACTTAATTAAAAGTGACTCGTCTGATGGCCGTTTACTTTGAGATATGAGTTATTTAAGTGAAGCGATATAAAAGGTCTTATAGTAATTATATTATATTTACTTAGACTGTTTGGTCTGAATAACTAGATAGGTTGAGTTATTCAACTCAAACGGTAATTAGTATTGGACTTTTGAATTAAAAATAAGCCTCCGTAATATTTTATAAATACCTTGTATGGATGCATTGGACTGCATATACAATCTAATAACAAAAAAAATAAACAAGCGTTAAATCAATAGACATTAGCCTAAGTTCTTATGATATGTGAAATGAGCAAATAACTCATGTGAAAAAAAAAATTAGTAAATTATCTTCTGTGTTTTAAAAAATGAAGTATACCCTCTATCGACGGTTTAGATAGCAGGGTAATTTGCTTCATTTTTTAAACTATAAGGGGTAATTTGCTATTTTATTTTTAACAAGAAATTTTTTACCCATTTATCGTATTACAGGGATAAATTGTAATTTTTTCCTAAATTAATTTCAATAAGCAGATGGGTTTGTACAAAATAGTGATAGGAGCACATTTCTGCAGCTTAATTTATATAATTGTGCAATAAGATTTAGTTCACAATTTTTTTTTTTATAAAAACTTAAAAAAAAAATAATTAGTCACATGTCTTTTGAAATAGTAATTTTTGGTCTTATATTTTAAATATTTGTTGTATTTTTTGGTTCAGTCATTAAAATTTGGACGGGTTAACCACGTGCAAAGTATATGGCCCTTAATTGCCTGACTGCTTGATGGGTAAAACTCATTTTATGTGCAAAATGCCTAAACTACCCTTAATTAAGGGCAATCCAGTCATTTACACCACACCTGACCCGCGCATTGGGGAAAAAGCGGTTCGGGCGACCCGAAATCCGAATCCGGATATTGCGAGAAGACCCTGACATAAGAGCCATCTAATCGAGAGTGCCAGTTTAAATACATGCATTGCACAAGATACCTTTCTCTCCAAAACCTAATCGATCAATTTCCTCCTTCAACCAGCCGATCATTCGAAGTATGAGTTCATTATTCTATTCAAATTTTAACGAAGGGAAAAAAAATACAACAAATATTTAAAATATAGAACCAATAACGATTATTTAAAAAAAATATATAAAATATTCTGCAAAACGTCCTAAAGCATGGAACCGCAAAAGCAATGAACTCCTTTAATATAAATAATCCCATATAATAATTCGAAGGTATTTGCTATTATATATATATATAATAATTCAAATTTTACTACATATTATATATATATATATATTTTCCTGATTATTTTATATATGGTTCATTGAGCTGGATTAAAGTGGATGATTGGTATTATTATTTTGAAAAATTGTTGGCTCAAATGTTTTTGTGGTAATTGCTTAGCTGCCTAATCATAGTGTTATTAGGATTAGGTGAAATGAAATGGCCCAAAACAGATAATCAAATGCATGACCACATAAAATAAAGACACTCTGTAGAAGATAAGAACAACCCCCCAAAAAACAACTCAATTAGTGTCAACATCCCTCTTCTTTTCTAGAATAATCCTACTCCCCTCTCTCTCCCAACAACCTTAATCCTCTTCATTTTTCTTAATAAAATCAAGTTAGCAATGATGACAATCTTGTTGTCCTCTTTATGCCATTGTCTGAATTCTTGTATGAAACTACTAGTTGTAATAACATGTTATACTTGCGTGTATATAATGGGATTCACGTAATAATATATTATCAGTTCAAAGATGAAATTTATAATATATAAGAAATAATTAAGTAATTTGTAATGTTATATAACCTTTTGCATGGGGTGAGAAACAATTTTAATGATCCACTGAATCAACAAGTTTGTGGCAAATATTTATGATAATATATGAAATAGTTTGATAATATGAAAGGAAATTAGGAGAATTTTAATTTAAATTAAGTTTGATTGAATTTGAATTAATTATAAAATAAATACGATAAATTTGTAATGTACGGTAAAATTACCACATCTGCTTTGTGATTGATTTTTAACTGGCCGAATCTAATTTAATTAAGAATTGTTTCAATTAAATCACTTGAGGGTTACCATAATCCCTCTTTTCATATTGTACACAGTATTATGAGAATATCATGTAACCAATTGACAGAGCAGGATTAGGTAAAATAATTGCAACTTTTGGGATGAATAATGCAGAGCCCTTTTATTTTAAGCTGGAAAAAAGAAATGGCTTCTCAACTATAAAAATGACACCTAACACCCACTGTTTTGTCACAAACACCACCTTTGCTTGGTTCTTGAGTGCTGAATCAAGGTAAGAAAGAGGGCTAAAATAAAGAAAACCCTTTTCTTGTTGCAGAGTTGTCCATGGCAGAGAACAAGGAGGAGGATGTTAGGCTTGGAGCCAACAAGTTCACAGAGAGGCAGCCTTTGGGTACAGCTGCTCAAACAGATAAAGACTACAAGGAGCCACCACCAGCTCCTCTGTTTGAGCCTGGAGAGCTGCAGTCTTGGTCCTTTTACAGGGCTGGGATTGCTGAATTCATGGCCACTTTCTTGTTCTTGTACATCACTATCTTGACAGTGATGGGGGTTGGCAGATCAAGCAGCAAGTGTGCCTCTGTGGGTATTCAGGGGATTGCTTGGGCTTTTGGAGGCATGATTTTTGCTCTTGTCTACTGCACTGCTGGGATCTCAGGTACCTTTCTTCATCTCCCTTTTTCTTCTCTTTGCATGTCTGGTTTTGCCACTGCGTGTTGTTTTTATACTGGGAAAATCTGTGTGTTTATGGGGAAATTTTCAGGAAAATATTTGGGGTATGTGGTATTGTTTGTGGGGATTTGGTTCTTGGGTTGTTAATTCATCTGTTTGTGAGATATGTTCATAATTTTGTCTAAAGAAAGATGGGTTCTTTAACGTAGGTTTTTCAGAAATTTGCTTCAGCTTTAATGTTGTTCTTGACATAACCCATGAACATGTTAATCAATCTTCATAGTTGTGGTGAATTGTTGGTGTTTGTGTGTTTGCAGGAGGGCACATCAACCCAGCTGTGACCTTTGGTTTGTTCCTGGCAAGGAAGCTTTCCTTGACCAGAGCTGTGTTCTACATGGTGATGCAGTGCCTTGGAGCCATCTGTGGAGCTGGAGTGGTCAAAGGTTTCATGAAAGGACCATATGAGAGGCTTAATGGTGGAGCCAACTTTGTGAACCATGGCTACACCAAGGGTGATGGCCTTGGTGCTGAGATTGTTGGCACCTTTATTCTTGTCTACACCGTCTTCTCGGCTACTGATGCCAAGGGAAGCGCCAGAGACTCGCACGTCCCGGTACGTGTTTTCGTCTCTTCTCCTGGATTTCGGACTTAATTTTGCTCTTGATAAGTACATCTGATTAATTGTTCTTAGCTATATAACTCGGGATCAGTTTCGTTGTCGCCTCTTGGATTTATAGAGTGTCTTATGATATTGGCAATTACAAAAACATCGTAATCGATACTATGCTGATGAACACAAATTATGATGTTTGGACCCAACACTCACAGTATGTTTGTGTTTGTCGGCATAACATAAATTGTGAAACTAGCAATGTTCCTTGCAGAAAACTTCCAGTGTGTAAGATGAGGCAAAGATTTATTGAAAACAATGAAATTGCACTAGAAGAATTTGCTATCTGTCTGGTTATGAAGGCAATTGATAATCAGTTTATGTTTAAGATTAGTCTTTTACTTCATATAACATGAGTGTTCGTCCTCATTGCTCTGCTATTAAGTTGTTTGTCGATCACACATCTAAGAAACCGATTCTCATGGAAGCTCGTCTAGTTTCTTATTCGAAGGATGGATAGACACATTTCTTGATCACTTGTAATACAATTGGAATATCATGTCCTAGTATATTACACAAACCCTGTGAAAAGTTTTTGGTTGTTCACTTCTTGATATGGGAATAAAAGATGTTGAAACAGCAAGTTCTGAAAAAAAAAAAATCACATGATTTTTGCAGATATTGGCTCCTCTTCCCATTGGATTCGCCGTTTTTCTTGTTCATTTGGCCACCATCCCCATCACCGGAACCGGCATCAACCCTGCTCGGAGTCTTGGAGCTGCCATCATATACAACAGAGATCACGCATGGGACGACCATGTAAGTCTCTCCCAATTTATATAACTACACCTTCTAGCAAATCATTTCCAATACATATTTAACTGAAACCACTGTTTCTTCCAGTGGATCTTTTGGGTCGGACCCTTCATCGGAGCTGCTCTCGCTGCCGTTTACCACCAGATAATCATCAGAGCCATTCCTTTCAAGAGCAGGGAATGCTGATCCACAGCATCCTAATGCCTTATGTTTTTTCTTTGTGAAGTGTTGTTCTCCTCTCTGTTTGTGTTTGTGTTGGAACTGTCGTATCTGTGTGTAAATTATGAGGGATGTGTATTTATGGTGGTTGTGTCTTATGAATGAAATATTTTACCCTTTACTCTTCGCATTGAGCTCAATATCGGGAAATTATTACTCAGATCAGGTTTAGCCGAACCAAATGCACATGCTATGTGATTGGTCACTTTTTTTGAATTGTGATAAAATTCGATATGAGCACCATGATCTTCATTGTATAATCAATTGAGATATTTACCGAATGAGAGAAATTCCGCGAACAGAAAATACTAAGACTAATTATTTAGCCTGATTCGCTAGGTCCCTGGTTAATTGTAATACTAAGCACTATCACTGTAAGGATCCTCATAAACAACTCTCTTAAAACTGATAAGACTATCTTGCAGATCGGGACAGATGGGAGGAAACCTCTCTTGGACTACCTTAAGAAGGTATCCTTCCTGTCGAAGTGGCCCACTTAAAGAGCACGACAACCAGGTTCGCTTTATTACAAGGTATCCTATATAAGCGTTAGGGGTGGGCGTTAGGGGTGGGCGTTCAGGTCTCGACCTGACCCAATCGAGTTCGATTTTTTTTTTCGGATTTTTTCTTAAAAAATTTAACTCAATACCCAAATTAAAAGGATCGGGTCGAGTTTGAGTAGGAAAATATTACTCGAACTACCCGATCGGGTACCCAATTTTTTTTTAAAAAAAATTATGTCTTTTTTCTTTTTGTCTATCCGTTTAGGTTTAGCCCTAGGTTTTCTTTCTTCTCTTCCTTCTTTTCTATTCCTCCCTCTTCTCTCTTGTTCTTCTTCTCCAAAATCCCAAGTTCCCAACCTAACAACACCAAGTCAAAACACCCAACCCCAACAAAAATCCATCTTCTTTCTCTCAAACCCTAATTACAAAAAGATGATGGAATTATAATACCAAATCCAAAGGTTAGTATTATTTTTCTTTTCTTTTGTTGTTTAGTTAATTGTATATTAAAATTTCTTACTTATTGGATATTAAAAAAAATGAATGATGAAAATTAAAATTGTATATTCAAAGAAATTAAATAAAGAAAAAATGACAAATTTGATCCTGTAGGATTGGGTAGTTCTCACTTTTGGTCCCTTACTTTTCAGGGCCAACAGTTTTAGTCCCACAGGTTTTATAAAATTAACACATTTAGTCCCGATTCATCTCTAATTGCATGCTAATGCCCTGCTCGCGAAGAATGGTATCAGAGCCTAGGTTTATTGAAGAAAAATATAATTATATTACATTTCGATATTATTTATCCACTAATGAAGGAGACTCTTTAAGAGAAAATGAAACCGAACGAAAGTTCGAGTTACAATGAAACCAGGGAATATTTCCAGATTGTGGAAATACAGAGAAGGGAATTTCTCATAGAAATTCTTGGCAAATGTTACAACAGTCCCAAGAGGATTGATCCAAAACTTCTCATGCTAGAAGAAGAACATGAAGGGCTCAGAAATTTTGAAGTTCGACAAGTACTACTAGGAAATGCAGTGAGGCATTTACACTCCACTGAAGTCCATGGTAGAATTCCAAACAAGAGAAGCGGAACGGATAAATTTCTGCATAATTACAATTCTAAAAATTATGATTAAAGGAACTGACTGGAAAGAACTCGAGTCGATACATCAAAGATCTCTCAAGATCTAAGGAGATATAAAAGACAATTCAAGACTATGGACATAAGTTAATTCATATATCTATGAAAACAGAAACCTTAAGTTAGAAGGTGGATGAGATCCTTAAGTTCCTTCCCGAATCTACACAAGGATCTTACAGATCTGAAGTTAGAAATTGCAGATTTAAATAGAAACCAAAGGGAGAACCCTAAGACATCAAAATCCAGACAAAAGCAAATCAGGAAGCCCTTAGAACAATACCTCTTCTACACCAAAATGGGAAGACCATGGAGATTCCAAAGCCGAAGTACAGAGAAGATCTGATTATCGAATCTATCATATCTATAAAATAATGGAGGTAACAGGAGCGAATTTATCAAATCCACAAGAATTGGCGAAATTCTTTTTCCAACTCGGGATTGTGGATTTAATCAATATCCAAATCAATGAAATTACTCCAGCACTACCACCGCCAGAGAGAAGTACATGTTCTAATGATCCTCCACAGGATCATCTAACGAGAGAAAGTGCGGATTTCCCCACTGATGCTACTCCAACGTTCGTGGGAACTAAGCTAAAAGAGAATCCAAGAAGATATCCTAGAAGAGCGCCTGAAAATACACCTTGGGTAAGAACCATGCTCCAGCCCCTACATCCATACGACGCTATACTACTAGACATTATCAATTTTCAAAATACCGAGATTGATAGATGAATGGGTTGTAGCCATCAAGATAGCAGCAACCACCCTAGAGCTCGACAAGGAGAACTTCATAAAACTTGTTGAGTTGAACTAAATAAACAATTACACGGATTTATAAAGTCCAATTAGCTAAGCAAACCTTCTTGATAGTGAACAACTGGCCACATTATTCAAATATCAGACGTTTGTAATAAGAGCACAGAGAATAGCATGAATATTTATATAACAAGTGTAAAGAGGGCAAATTACATCTCACAACATATTACGAATCAAGCAATCACCATACCTTAACCAGAAAGTAAGGAATTTAGCCGGACATGTTAATTGAAGAACACAGTAAAAAGTAGAATTTCATTAACTCCGGTTATAAATTAAAAGTGAAAAAGAGAGTAAAATAAGCAAATGAAAATAAGATATTCTATTGAATTCCACCAATTAGCGAATCCCCTCTAAATGAAGAGACCCCCCTATTTATAATAAAAGTCTTCTACGAGTCTTGATGTGGGGGGGGGGTGAATACATAATTAACTCTAAAAAGGTAAATAAATCACAAATAACATGTTTTAAGGAATCATTTCAAAATCTAAGCACTTCATTCATTTATCTCTTGCGGAAATCACTCATTTTTCTTCTTCACACGAGTTGACCACTCCACTAAGCGTGGGCACGCTTAGTCAATCTTGCAGAAATTGCCTTGTAATCTCTTTTTTCTTTTTTGATACCTTCAATTCCGATTTTAGCTTGATTTTTGTCATCTTTGTCTCATATCTTTCCTTTTGGCTGAATATGCAATAAAATCACATAATTAGGGATGTTTTGGCTTAAAAAGGAAGATTGAATCGCTATAAAATTGTGACAATTGCAGAGTTATCAAATACCCCAACACTTAGCTTTTTGCTTGTCCTCAAGCAAAATCAAGATGGATTATGCATTCAAAAACTCCCTCCAAATTTCGAACATACTCATGGCAATTTGTAATCATGTGCAAAGTAAATGACATACTTTATGAAGAAGATAATTCAACATGTATCAAACAAGTTTTCACGTGACGACTATTATCAAAACCAATCGTAACAAACTAGTGGACTATTTTCTCTCCACTTTCCATTCTCTCAAGTGTATATAAGGCTCAAGTGTATCTCTCGACACTTACTACGACAATGCTTCACCATAGGCTTGTCTATACACCACATTTCCACCACTTTGAAATATACGCATATATGGATCAAAAGATCTTTAATTTTGTTTGTAATGGGGCTTTGGTTTGGGGTAGGATAAAAGGATAATGAGGTTAGATTCCAAGAAACTAATTAGAGCACACAAAAAAAAAAAAAATGAGTGAACAATAATTTGAAGCTCTCAAAGTTTACTCATCTACTTTCAAGATTTTTCTTTTCGAAAATTTCTTGAACTATGCCTTTCTTCTTTCTTTTGGAGAGTTCATACATTTTTTCTTCTTTTTTTTTTCTTTTTTTTTGGTGGCAAGAAAATTGCTTTCTTTTTTTTTCTTTTTGCCACTTGGGTTTTCCTTTTTTCTTTTTCTCTTGTCTATTTTTTTTTTCTTGTGATAGGCATTGAACAAGAAAATTGATGTCGGCTTCCACAAAGTAAAGAGGACCACAACTTTGAAACCCCTACACTCATTTTGAGATACATCTTTTAAGCACATAAATCACAAAGGTCAATTCTCCATTTTGAGAACTTATTCTTTTGAACATAAACCCATTTCCCTTCATGCTCTAATAGTTTTTGGAGGGATCAAAATCAAGATTTTAAACAAACGACGGGATGGGTTCGTATATGATGGGTTATTCAACAAAATAGTTTAGAAAGGCTCAAAGGGGTTCTCTAACGTTAAAATGTGTTGGGTGGTTAAAGAAGGCCGAAAGTGGTTTCTAATGCCTTTATTATATCCAAATAAGTGCACATTTGTGTGGCCTCGATGTGGTTCAAGGCAAGTTCTAGGAAGACAAAGCCATAGAAGTGTTATTCTCTCAAGAAAGAATGAATTTTTTTTTTTACGGATATATCAAGTTGAAAATCTCACAAGGTATGTTTTAGTCCACTAATCCTATATCAAAAGATTTTAACTCAAGTCATTTTGGTAAAAACAAGCTTTCAACTTGTGAATTATCTTTAAACATAAAACATGTATTCTTTTTCCACATAACACCATCAAACCAAGAGTCGTCTAAAACTGAAAGGGTTTTATCATGCCAAAATTTTTCAAAACCAAGCAAAAAAATTTCACGTCAAAGAGGAAAAATTTCCGTAAGGCTAAAAAATTTCCACAAGACTCATTTTTCAAAAGTTTTGATCAAGCATTTCCACCAAGCACCAAGCACAAAAAATCTTTTCAAGTATATTCAACAACCAACAAGACCAACCAAATTCAACAAGCATGTTTGACAACTATACCCCCACACTTAAAATTCACATTGTCCTCAATGTTGACATTAACATGCATCTTAAGGAAAATTTAAAATGACAAAGTGTAAGGAAGCTTCCCTAATTCCTAGAATTTTCAAGAAATTTGTGAAGGTAATGACACCATATCCAATAAGGATACCTGGAGTAGGTGGTGTTGATATCATCATAAAAGATCACCTAGTTTTAAATAGAACACTTGGCTCTAGAACTAAGTTTAGTAGTAGGATGTCCTTTTCAGAAGATAGGATTACAGGCCACAAAGGAAAAGAGAAAGAGTTATTAAAAGTTTTATCTCCTCAAGAGACTAGGGTAGATAACGTAAAACTGAGATACTCTGAAGGATGGAAAGATATTTTTTCCCTTGTGATGACTTATATCATTTGCAGCAACCTACTGTTGGTAGATATAAAGGCATGTTAAAAATAGCAAGTCATGAAATTCTAGTTGCATGTGTTGCAGGACGAGAAAATGGGAGTATGACTTTGGGGTTAAGTTTCCTCAAAGATCATAGACCATGGGGAAGAAAAGGTAACGGCATGGAATTTAATCTTGAGGTGTGTTGTATGATCAATATAAGATAGAATATTTTGCAGCTTATATTGATTCAGCATCAGGAATTTGCACGGAAAAACCTAGAGTTTTCCCTAAGAAAGCAAGGAAAACTTTACTCGTTATTGCAGGAAGGGATTTTTCACAAAAAATCCCGATACTCAATAAGAGAATACGAGAAGCCAAGAGCATTGGACCACCCTGGTTTAGCGTAAAAACACCTCCTATTTACTTTCAAGATAAGGTGTTGATATCTTGCTAGGTAATAATTTCATTCAAATATTTGCAAGATATATGCAGAATAATCAAAGGAATCTGTGAATCTTTACTACTAACTGTGGTAGTGAGATACAGATCTTGTGAAGAGAAAAGGCATTTAACAGGATAATGCTTATAAATTTTCGCAGCAAACGTGGTGATTTTGATGCCAGATTAACTCATCCAAAATGCAAGATAAGAGAAAATTTGGTAAGGTTCTTTCTCTTAAGGAATCCGAGGAGGAAATTAGGAACCTTAAGGAAGCACTACTGGAAATGAAATCGCTAGAAAATAGCGAGGAAAGCAAGCTTTCTCTTGAAAACATCAAGTGACTCATCCAGAGGAACTTTAGTGAAAACCCTCTAGCCTGATGGGATAGGAACAAGATCGAGGCTACTCTGAAAGTCAATGAAGAATGCAAGTACGAGTGTGTTTGATACAAACCCATCTAGATGAACATGGAGGATAAGAAGTATATGCAAATGATTATCAAAGAGCATACCAGTCTTGGACTCATCGAACTTGGAGTCTCTATATACAGTAGCCTTGGATTTTTGGTAAAAAATCATGGTGAGATAAAAAGAGGTAAGCCCAGGTTAGTAATTAACTATCAAGGTATTGATAAAATATTAGAGTTTGATGGTTATTACATTCCTAGTAGAGAACACTTAATTGATTGCATTAAAGGTTTGAAAGTGTTTTCTAAATTTGATTTCAAATCTTGTTTTTATCAGATTAAGATAGAGAGTGAATCAAAAAAAATTATTGCATTCTCCATACTACAAGGACAATATATCTGGAATATGCTTCCAATGGGTTTAGCTAATGCACCCCAGATATTTCAAAAGAAAATGAATAGTCTTTTTAAAGATTATTTCAAGTTTATGTTTGTCTATACTGACGACATATTGACTGCGTCTACAAGTATGAAAGAATATATTAAACATCTTGAAATATTTCTGATGCATGCCATAAGGAAGGATTAGTACTTTCTAAGAAGAAAGCTACTATTGCTATCAATAAATTGAATTTTTAGGAATTCTAATTGACGAAGCAAGGATTGAGTTACAGGACCATATTGTGGAAAAGATTCGCAATTTTCCAGATATACTCAAGGACCAGAAGCATTTGTAGTTAATTTTGCAGGTGTCTTCATTAAGGATCTTGCAACAGGAAGGATTTCCGACCACTTTCGGAAGAAACAGAAAGTTCAAAGTGAAAATGGGTAGAAATCCACACAAAAAGGGTTCGTGAGCTGAAACAGATTTGCAGTAACCTACCAAAACTTGCTATACCACAAGACGAGGATGAATTAGTAGTCTACACAGATACCAATGATTATAGATGGGTAACAGTGCTCATGAAGAAGACAGCTATAGGGGAAGAATCCTGTAGATATATAGGAGGGTTGTTCTCAGAACAACAAGCCAAAGTTTGGCACATTAATGAGAAATAATTTTTTGCAGTTTGGAAGGCTTTTAAAAAATGACCTTTGATATGATCGCATTTTATGCTTATTTCATGTGATATTTGACCTATTTTGTGACAAAAATACTCCTAATTAAATATTATTTTGCAGCATTAGGACAAATGAAATGGAAAATGAAGAAAACAACCAAAATGAAAATTCGGACAAGACTCAAATTCGATTTTTGACAAGAATTTGGAGCTGCTTGGACTACCTTTTGATGAATGAGGAGTTTAACTAAAATTATAATTTTATTTCTATTAGTTTTTTAGTTCAATTAGAAATCTACCTTTAATCCTAGTAGAATTAGGCATCTAGTTAGTATATTTATGTGATGTGATTCACTTTAAGAGTCAACTTTTGAACTCTTGAGAATTTCAGACCTTGAATTCTCGTCTCTCTATTTCTCTATATTTTTATGATATTTTCTTACTTTTCTTTTCATGCGTTCTTCCATGAGTATGTCTAGCTAATTTTCTCATTTTGGTTGAAGACTTGGTGAATGTTAATTCCAACAAGTTGTGAGATCTAATTTATGTTTTCTACTTTTATTCATATTGGTATTTATGTTATTCTTTGTGCTTTTTATTACAAATAACTGATTTATGAATGATAGGTACTGTCATTCATTGTCAAGAATATTTGCCTAGCTAATTGAACTTGCAAATTCATAATTGTTTGTTAGTTCAATAACTAGTGGTAATATAGCATAATTGATTATGTAGAAGTTTTCTATTATGTTGTGGGGATTGCATAATCTAACTTAAATAAATTCTCGTAGGAATTTATTGGTTAGAATTGGGCCTTTCTAGTTCTTAATGCTATCGGTAAATTAAATTTTGAGGATGTTTCCAAGGTTGTTTACTGATTAGGAATTTAGTCAATGAACGTTCCTTGACTATCCACAAGGTAACGAAAGGTGAGGTCGTTAGGTCGTACCAATGGTCATAACCAATTTATCTATCATGAATAATTGTTATCTTTGCATCTATAATCGACCGTGGAATTAAGCATGATCCTATCTTTAACTGGAATACTTTTCTCTTGTATTTACCTCTTCTAATTTTATTAGCTCTTTAATTTAATTTAGTTTTTATTTTTTTTATTCTTCTTCAATAAAAAAAAAACACCTAATCATTTTATTTTTGAAGGAATTAATTCAAAACCAATCTCTGTGGGTTCGACCCTACTCACACTTTTACAAAAGTGTTCGTAGGAATTATTTTTGGTGGATTCGACACCCATCAACCTTTATTTTTACTTGCTAAAGAATTCACTTTAAAAGTTGATAATACTAATGTTAAGGCTTTCTTAAAAAATAAAATTGAATCAAAAATAGAAAAAGCTCTTATTATCAGATGGCAAGTTGAATGCTAATATTATTGTTATAATTTTGTCATTATAAAATCTCATGAAAATGTTCTTGCAGATTTTCTGACAAGAGATGGAGGCATCTGAAGCAAACTTCATCATGCTGAGGCTCAGACACCTCTGGAAAAACCTCGAGGAGCTTGACAACAAGTTTGGGCAGCTAGCAGTAATGCCCAAGTTGCCGGACAAATTCAAAGAGCATCTAGACACAGTCCAGGTTGCAATAAGGAGTTCCTTATTAGCATCCACCGCACTATTGAATGATTTACGAGAACCAATTTGAAAGGCATCACCTTCGGGGATGACTCACGAGCTGAAGGAGCATGACCCTAAACATGCCTTTAGAGTACAACGCTCTAGACTTATAGCATCAGATTCAAGTACCAATTGCACAAGACTATCACCAGAATCTGGTGAAACGGCAACAATTGAGTCACAGGAAGTGCAAACTCCAGTAGGTTCAAGTCAACCCAGCACTTTTAGGGTTAAAGAGGGAGAACTTAGCCTTAGGCCAATGATAGGCACTTATAAGGTTAATACTAACAAATTGATATCTTTGTTCTGCTTGGCTTGACTATCAGCGCATGTGGAAAAAACTAATTTTCTGCAAAGGAGTGAATCCAGACAAGACCATTATCAAAACATCCAGAAAATATAATAGGGTCTGGATGTTAGAAGGGTCCAAACCAGAAGATGTCCGAGAATGGTATGATTTTCAAGCTCTTGCTTCAGTTCATAATATGTCATTGAGTTTTTCGGAAATCTCAAAACTTTCGGGGTGGATTAGTGGGGAGGTCTTTGATTCGTGGCAAAATAACCCCCCACCTAAAGAGAGGCGATATTTTGGAGATAAAATTCGTATCAGTTGCTCTAGAAACTGCAAGAAAAGAGTCTCATCCATCATTTCATTTCATGAAGTTGCAGAGGCCAGACATGGTGGCTTTCAATATAATCAAAGCTGCCTCAGGAGAAGCTCCCCTGGTATCAGCCATTAGTGAAAACAGTATCTCTACCAGAAGTTGGAGTTTATGGGTCTGTCTCACAGAGATGGACAAAATCAAGTATCCATTCAAAATTTTCTCCAACAAAGTGAATGGATCGTTCCTACTAAATTTCATGACGAGAAAAATCACTGAGTTCACAGAGAGCTTATTTGAAAAGAAGAGGATGTTAATTTGGAAAAATAAGCTATCGGTGACCGAAGCAACAAGAATGAAGACATGCAACATGTTGCATGTTGGGCAATGGCATAACCATTTATGCTCTTGCTGTGGAAAACAAGAGAAGCCCCTATTCGGGATCAAAATTCAGGTCACGTAAAATAAACTCGAACCAGACTAGGACAAGGGAAAAAGAAAAAAAATTTACAAAAAAAAAATGAAAGTAAAAGATCAAGAATAAGACTGTCGGCAGAAAACGACAAAGGCCAACAGTCAGCAAAGCCAGCTGGAAATTACATGGCAGGCAAGCCATTATGACCAACAGTTGGAAAGGACACGGAATGACGAACGCAGTGACGTCATTCGAAAGAGACAAGAAGATGAAGAATGCAATGACATCATCAAAAATAAGTTTAAAGTCCGAATTTAAAGTCTACAAACGCCTATAAATAAAGATGTAATGAAGCAGATGGAGATTGTCAGAAAACTTTTCCAACTCTTCAAAGATAATATTTCGTATTCTGAGTCTTTTGTATTTTCAACTTTCTTAGTTTATAGGGGTTTCCCCAATGATGGGTGTCGAGATCACAAAAAATAATTCCTACAACACTTGTGAAAGTGGGAGTAGGGTCAATTACACAGAGACTGACTTTAAGTTGATTTCTTTGAGGGAAAAGAAAATAATGGGGGGAGATTTGATGATAAAAAGAAATAATTAAAAACTAAATAATCTAGAAAACAATTGAAAATACCTGACGAAGATACGAGAGAGAGATTTTCCGGTTAAGGCTAGGATCATGCTTGAGTCTTGCGAGTTGATCATTGATGCAAAAATAAAACTATGTAAACAAATAAATCAGTTATGGTTGTTGGTACGACCTAACAACCTCACCTTTCCTTACCTTTTCGTCAGCCAAGGTATGACCGTTGGCTAGATCCCTAATTAACAGACAACCCTGGGAACGTCCACAAGATTTAATCTATTAATAGCATTAAGAATTAAAAAGGACCTGATTCTAATCAACAAACTCCTACGAGGATAATTCGTTTAAACTAGATCATGCATTCCCCATAACACAACTATTACTATGACATAATTAATCATGCTCATTGCTACTAAGCATTGAACTAAATAAATAATTACACGGATTTATAAATTCTAATTAGCTAAGCAAACCTTCTTGATAATGAACAACTGGCCACATTATTCAAATATCAGACGTTTGTAATAAGAGCACAGAGAATAGCATGAATATTAATATAACAAGTGTAAAGAGAGCAAATTAGATCTCACAACATATTACGAATCAAGCAATCACCATACCTTAACCAAAAAGTAAGGAATTTAGCCGGACATGTTAATGGAAGAACACACTAAAAAGTAGAATTCCATTAACTCCGATTATAAATTAAAAGTGAAAAAGAGAGTAAAATAAGCAAATAAAAATAAGATATTCTATTGAATTCCACCAATTAGCGAACCCCCTCCAAATGAAGAGACCCCCCTATTTATAATAAAAGTCTTCTATGAATCTAGACGTAGGGGGGAATGAATTCATAATTAACTCTAAAAAGGTAAATAAATCACAAATAACATGTTTTAAGGAATCATTTCCAAATCTAAGCACTTCATTCCTTTTTCTCTTGCTGAAATCACTCATTTTCCTTCTTCACCCGAGTTGACCACTCCACTAAGCGTGGGCACGCTTAGTCAATCTTGCAGAAATTGCCTTGTAATCTCCTTTTTTTCTTTTTGATGCCTTCAATTTCCATTTTAGCTTGATTTTTATCATCTTTGTCTTATATCTTCCCTTTTGGCTGAATATGCAATAAAATCACATAATTAGGGATGTTTTGGCTTAAAAAGGAAATTGAATCACTATAAAATTGTGACAATTGCAGAGTTATCACCCAACAAGTCAAGCCTTCTCTATTGGAGGCTAAACAGCTGTCTCCTCCAATATCTATGTAATATTCCATATATCTCTTCAATAAAAGTTAGGCTTTTGTTCAACTTGTTTGTCCAAAATTCTATTAAGTACCTATATTGAAGTCCCTTTTACGACCAAAGTTAGGAAACAAAATACGGTTGTGCTGTTTGTTGCTGAAGGAGCCAAGTGCCTGCGAACCATCTGCTGCGGTAGTGTGGTTGTAGGAAGTCCGTAAAATTGAGGACTTGAAATACCCGAAAATAAAGCGGTTAAAGCAAGGTATGAATTTACGGAGTCTTACTTTATTTCGATAGCATGTTGGGCCTAATTCTGAGCATAAGGGGTATATTATCAAATAATAGCAAAAGGATTTGATTAGAGGACCAATACTATTAAAAATCTGGAAACTTGGGGACTATAAGTGTCGGCCAAGAGAAGCATGGGACTAGAAGTGATAACGACCTTATCTAATGGGACCAAAAATGCAATTTTGCCTAAAAAATAAAAAAGTAACAAAACAGAGGGTGTTAAAAAATAGCCTCTGTTTTTGTAGAAGCCGAAACAACTTCTATAATATATTTGAAGCTGTTTCAGCTTCTATTTTACAATAGAAGCTGAAACAGTTATTTGAAGCTGAAACAGTTATTTGAAGCTAAAACAGCTTCTATTTTGTACAGCTTTAAGTTAATTTTTCAACTGCTTTTTTTTTTTATATTATATTAATTTGTAATATTAAATCAAAATCAATGATGCTTATTGTTTTTTTAAAAAAAAGAAAATTTTGGGTACCCGATAGTCTGGTACCTGACAAAAATCGGGTCAGGATCGGGTAGCTATTTTTAGCTACTCGATAGTTCAGTATCCGACCCGAACTACCCGAATTTCCAAAACCTGACCCAATGCCCACCCCAATAACCTTAGTTTCTCTCAACCTTATTTTCGATGCTTGTCAACAGAGGAAAGTGGGAACATATAAGAGAAAATACATGAAGGAGTTTATGGATCTCATATAGGTGGCATGGCTTTGGCAAACTAAACTCTGTGAGCAGGATATTTTTTTGCCAACTCTAAAGAAAGATGCTATAAATTGGGACAAGAAGTGTGAGCAATGCTAGAAACATGCCCCACTAATCCACGTTCCAGCTCGACCTTTCAAGGCTATATCACCACTTTGCCCATTACCTCAGTGGGGGATAGATATAGTTGGACCTTTCTCCACTGCACTAGGACAACTAAAATTCCTTCTCGTGGCAGTAGACTACTTCAACAAGTGGATAGAAGCAGAGCCTCTAGCACGAATCACTTAAATGAAGTGATAAAATTCTTTTGGAAAAGTATCATTTGCAGGTATGGCTTATATCGCATTATTATTTCTGACAATGGTCGTCAATTTTAGGGTTGGAAGATTCAAGATTGGCGTGCCGAACGGGGTATCCAACAATGCTTTACATCCGTTGCATATCCTCAAGCTAACGGATAGGTTGAGGTCACTAACCTTATCCTGATTCAAGGGATCAAGATAAAGCTGGAGCAAGCAAGTGGATATTGGGGCGCATTGCTTGGCGTACTGTGGTCATACAAAATTAGTCCCTACTCCACCATGGGAGAAACTCCTTTCAATCTAGCATTCGAATCAGAGGTAGTCATCCCGCCTAAAGTTGAGCTGGAAACCTTTAGGATGCAGCATTATGAGCAGGAGAACAATGACAACTTGATTCAAACTAATTTGAACCTGGTAGATGAAGTACGGGAAGATGCTCGTACCCGCGTAGAAAGATACAAACATAGGGTAGTTAATGCTTACAACCGACGAGTTAGAAGGAAAGAATTCCAAGTGGGAGACTTAGTACTCCGATGAGTCGGCGCCTCAGGGCCAATAGGAAAATTAAAACCCAACTGGGAAGAACCCTACAAATCACCCGCATCATCAAGTTTGGTGCATACAAACTTGAAGATATTGACGGTAGAAAATTTTCTCGACCATGAAATGCTAAAAATCTCAGGAAGTTTTACTCCTAAAATCCTTTTACTTATAGTAGAGATATTACAAATATATGCTAATAAGTGTATAATTATGGGAGAAAAATTATATACCAATCCTGTGTATAGGAATAGGTAAACAATTTTTATCATTCTTAAAACAAAAAATTAAATAAAGTATTAATAAATTGTTAATTCACATCAATCAACAAACGACAAATCATAGGAAATAATAAGATAATAAGAAAATCAAAAGTGGGATATTTACCTACCTAAATATTTACATATTTTACTAATCAATCAAGCACAAGAATGAAATATAAAACGTGACATTTTAACATAAAGAATGAGGTTAGTAAGAAAATTGTAATTTTGGTCAAATTATAGCGTGGTTTGAAATATTAGTTTCATACTTTTTGAAATAACCAATATTAGATCACACTTTAGGAAAACGTTGCGAAATTAATTTCAAAGTAAATTTGCAACTTTTGGGACTAAATTTGCAACGTTTGCGATGAACTTTGGGACTAATTTTGCAACAAAGTGTGGGACTAACTTTACAACCTTTTCCTAAAGTGTGAGACTATGCAACTAAGGTACTAACTTTACAATATTTTCCTAACGTGTGGGACTATTATTTGCAATTTCAAAAAAACTAAGGCTAATATTAAAAACAACTATACATTTTTACGAAAATGATAATTTTCTCGAAGTTAGTATTTGAATTTCTCTGGAATTTGTATTTGTATAACAAAATTATGAAGTCTAATGTTATAATTATTTTTCTTAAAAATAATAATTATCTTGTAATTATTTACGCAACCGTCGAACCTATTGATAATTTGAATTTTTATACATACTTATATTTTCCAAAGCTTGCATAAGTTAAGGATAAAATCATATTTTATATAATTAATTATCAATTTATAATTCAGTCAGAATAAGTGAGTGCTGCCAAAGACCGTTTGCTACATTATAATAGTTCATGACCCATTTCAATATCATGACATTGATTGGTATCAAATATAACCTTTTTCTCTTGGTTGCTTTCTTTATTCCTTTTTTTTTTTTCAGAAATATAATGTATTGATTTATATATATTTTTTCTTATTTCTAATATAATTTAAAACGTAAGAGATTATTTATTATATGCACACAGGAACGGCATGACACGTCAGCTAATATTATAAAAAAGGACCCTTTACACTCACAAAAGTGACGTTATCACACTAAGTTTTGAATATAACAATTAAATCTCTAATTGGATATTTTAAGAATTAATTGCAATTACCTTTTTTCTCCTAAAAAATGATTCAACGTCATTTTAACACAAATACATTAGTTATTTTACTGTGTGATAATACCTTAACTTGGTTTCTTTTGTTTCATTCATTCATTCATTTTCTTTTTTAAATATGATTTGTTGTTTTCTATATAATATATTTTAAAATATGAAAAATTATTTATTATAGTATACAGGAGCGGCGTGCCGCACGGGCTAGTATTACTATAAAAAATGAGGTATTATAGATATAGAACAACTGCACAATTTCTTATGATTCCAAAAATACCTTTTAAGATAACTAACTTATTTAACTACCCAAATTCATATTAGCTCTACCCAATTAATATATTTTAAAGTATAAAAGATTATCTATTATATGCACGCAAGTACAACCTGACATGCAGGCTAAATTTTTTATAGAAAAGAAAGTAAGAAAGAAAAGAAGATCAATTTAAGGGTATTATTAGCACAATAAAAAAATTGATATAGTGGTGTCACAAACTGCGTTGTGTGAAGTAAAACTGCATTTATATATATATATATCAGCCGTTGTGGCACGTCGTTCTTACGTGCATATAATAAATAATTTTTTATCTTTAAAATATATTATAAATAAGAGTAAAATATATAAACCAGTACATTACGTAATAAAAAAAAGAAAGAAGAAAATAATAATTTATCAATTAATGCAAATTTCGAAATGCTGAATAAGATGGTTATTTTATCATGAAGGGCATTCTTGACTTCACAAAATATTGGTGCGGCGATGTTATTAATCGTCATTTGTGAGTGTGGAAGGATTTTTTTTATTTTTTATATTAGTATATATATATATATAAGTATATTTGGAATATTGATGCATCTAAATTTCCTTTTTCATTTATTAAAAATAAAATATTATGCACACACGTCTCCTAATGATTGTTCTACGCACCCCTAGAGATTAATTGTCTGATCCTCATAAATGAAGGATATCCTAAATCATTGGAGCCGCAAATTCTTTATAATAAAAAATTAAATTGATTTTCCAAAATATTTTATTTCTTAATCTATTTTTTTCTCAAGAAAATGATCATAACTTCCTTTCAAAGTCTTCATCTAGCCCTAATTGATGATGAATGGTTTGACAGTTGTGGTCAAGTGATTTTTCCTTTTCGAAGAATAATAAAATTGGGAACATAAAGTGAAATCAATTTAAAAATTGTGTACTTCCACCTACTTTTTTGTATTTTGGGAAGCGCCCTCGCGATCAAGCATCGACAAAGCATAGAGTTGCGTACAGTTTCGAGCTGATAATCGCGAGAGGAAGGATGTGGATTTTCGGAAGAAAAGGGGAATCGGGATTTTCAGCATGCTCCACAGCCGAGGAAGTTTCCCGAGGAATTGATGGCTCCGGCCTTACTGCTATTGTCACAGGTTGTTTTCCTGACTTGGGTTCTTATCAAGATGTGCTTGATTTCGTTCATCTTTGATGGGTTTGCGTTGATATAGTCTAAAGCTGCTTTCTTGGTGTACCATGTGTTTTTGGTTTAATTTTGTGCTGTATTTAGGGAATAATAATACTTAAAAGTTTTTTTATTATTGGTTGTTAGATTCTTGCTTGCTGCTACTGTGACTGTGAGTAGTCTGTTAAGATTTCTGAAGATAATTAATACTGGGCAACTTCATTTTTTTATGGATCTGCTTTAGTCATTCGGGTGAAAACTAAGGATGTGTATGGCACATCGGGTTCCGCTTTCTTGAGATAAGAATGATTTATGTGGATGTAACTGAAAAGTTCCGCTTGGTTACTTTATCTTTTCTTTGCTTAATGTTTTGTTTCATCTGATGTGTGTTTCAGGAGCATCAAGTGGCATCGGAACAGAGACCACACGAGTCCTTGCGATGTGTGGTGTTCATGTAATTATGGCGGTGCGGAATGTCGACAGTGGTAGAAAAGTTAAAGAAACAATAGTCAAAGAGATCCCTGATACTAAAATTGATGTTATGGAACTCGATCTTGGCTCTTTTGCATCTATACGGAAATTTGCATCGGAATATAACTCCTTGGGTCTTCCCTTAAACATCCTCATGTAAGTTGCCTGTGACTTTAAGATATCATACTGCAACTCAAACTCAAATCTTCTGGAATGCCCCTTGCTTCTTTATGTTTCTTAGGCATCCGTGAAGTTGAATCAGGGGTTTTTTCTTGTAAGCGAAACCTACTATGTCTTTAGAACTGACATCTTTTCTTAACTGGAAGTAATAACGCAGGGGTTATGGCTCCTCCTTTCATGCTGTCACAAGAAAACATAGAGTTGCAGTTTGCGACTAACCATCTTGGTATGCTTTCATGTGGTTGCCAAATTTCAAATGTTTGTTGTTCTTAACTATATGCTTTTAATACAGATATGAGGTCGTTAGTTCTTTTAGATTCTTTGAGATTGGTGTTGCAACGATTCTCCTCTTTATGTTCTATCAAAACTAAAGACTCTATTTGACATAAGCAGAAACACCACTTTTCTGTGACTGAATAACCGTGGATCTACTATTCTTTGTGATCGTATAATCAAGGGATTATAATCTTCTATTCAAGGTTTTCTATTTGATGTTCAATTTTTTTTGTTGGATCATCTGATCATTTTTGAACTCCCATTACTTCAAAAGCTTTGCCAAGCGTCCTAGTTGTATTCAGTAGTGTGACGGATTCGATTTTTTTCTCTTGCAAAGCATTGAAATTTAAATCTAACTTCTTTCCGTATTTTGCTGGAAGAAAAACTTGGCATCTGGTTTTGTTTGTTTCCAATTTTTCCTGATTAAATTTGGTACTGCAGTTGATGTAGATGTTCGCAGTTCTAGAATGTCTCCTGAATCCAGGTTGATCCACCTTCCATCTGTTTGTCAGTTTTTCATAAGCTTTACAGATTCGGATTCCTAAATTTTTTAGTGGAACCAAGGAGAAAAGTATCTATAATTTTTAGCGGCAATAATGTTAGAATTGAGGCGAGCAAGCTCTCATCTACCTATAGGTTTCAGATTCAATTTCTGACTGCCCTTCTGTTTGGCTAAAATGTGTTGGATGCCCCAACTAATATTTTGTTATTTGTTCACCATGTGCTTTCTATGATGTGCTTCCTCTCCTCAAATACAAAGAACATGATTGTCAAGTTGTCTTTGTTTTATCTGTTGCAGGTCATTTTCTTTTGACAAATCTTCTGTTAGATAACATGAAAAAGACGGCGCGTGAGAGCCAGAAAGAAGGCAGAATTGTCAATCTTTCATCGGAGGGACACCGGTATACGTATCTTGAAGGCATCCGTTTTGATAAAATCAACGATAGTTCAAGGTAATGATGAAGTTTTCAACATATCCATCTATAAGATTATGTTGGTTAGTCAACTGTTAGTCTACTACATCCCTTCCTTATTGATATGTCTCGTTTGAAATTTAAGTAGCATGAAGTTGTATATGAATTTTGGAAAGGTGCAAATTTTTGGGTGTTCTACATCAATATCCGTATCTATATCCATATTTATTTATTTGAAAAGTTTAAATGTTCTTGCAATTTTTGTGAGACCCAATATATCAATGTTTATTTGTAATTCTTGGTGGCAATTAAAGACATTCATATTATAATGAATTGACTTTTGAAAATTAATCATCTCTATAGATATGCATGAACTTATATAAAAAAAATGTAATGAATATGAATGATTATTTCTAATCAGATATAATAGTCTAATCCCATCAATTCTTTTAAGTAGTGTATTATTTGGTGAAATTAGAAAAATGAATAACAAAAAAGTAATTTTAATGTTAGATTATTTTAAAAAATTGAAGGTTACAAGAGAAAATATAAATTTGAATCATGCTAAATAAGTGAAATAATGGTGGACTTGTAAATATTTTAATGTATTTTTTAAGTTAATTAAATATGATAATTGAAAAATCTAAATTCTTCAATTAATAGTCAAATATTGTTTCACAATTGATTAATTTAAATTAATTGCTTTATAATTCTTTTCCAAACATATTTTCAAGGTAATAAATAAATGAGATATATTATTACCTAAATTTATTTTTAGCGCAATAGTGATAATTTAAAAGTCGAACAAAATTCATATTGTGTAAGATGATATTAAGTAGTAAAATTTATGCTATTTAAAGTGAATTAATATTGTTATGACCTTAATCTGATGAGAGTATCAATCTATGCAAAAGGACTTCAATCACATTTTTAAATATTTTAATAGTCCTCCTATAATTTTGAGCAAACTATTATATATCTTATATTAAATATTATCTAATGATGTAAAAAGTTATTTGTAATTTTATTTTCAAATACCTAGAACTAATAATTTTTTGTTCTTATACTATAGAAACATCTTTTTCTTCCCTCCTACAGAGTAGAAGTATAATAATTAATAAGGTCATTAATGTATTTGGAAAATTATTTAGAATTTATAATCTTGGAGAGAAATTTTAAAACTACAATAAACTTATGAAATCTTATCACATCTTATCATACTGAAAAAGTTTACTAAAAGTTTATTGATAAAATGATGTTTACTTTGTGAAAGAAATAAGTATCTTGAGGGCATTTTAGTCCATGCACACTATGCTATCCAAAGTAATTACTACAAGGGTCTCCCCTTAAAAAATGATATAGATAATATATATTTTCAAATGTGTATTTGGGCCTGTATATTTTCAAATTTTTTGCCCTATATTTTATTTTGATTTCTGAGTAATTGTCCTATTTAATGGTTAACTTGATCGAGCATGTTTGCCTTTTTCACTAAGGAACTTGATTGCATGCTTAACATTATATCGGCATTTGCTAAATTTTTAAAAATCTATTTAATCCTCATCTTTGTGTATAATAGATATGTGTAGTATAATAAAAAATAGGGTAAATTACAATGACCTCCCCTAAGGTTTGACATAATTACGAATACCCCATTGTTGTTTGAAAAATTACAAATACCCTCTTGTTGAATTACTTTGTTTTATACATTTAATTTTTATGTTTTAGGAGATGAGACATTGTTAATGGATGCTCTAGGGTGCTCTTGATAATAATTCAGATTGTAATTTGTTTGATAATTGATAAAAATATGAACTCACAGGAATGCAATTAATAGTGCTTGAAATTACAATTAACCAAGTGTTACATGGAAGCAAAAAATACCCAAAGCAAAGTTAAACTCTTACGGTAGGTACAAGTGGCTTTAGGTGGTGGACAAGGTGGATGCTCGATTTCTCGTGCAAATGCATGATGAATGCTTAGGTTTCTCTTAAGCATATGTTATTATTTCATTATTATAGAATTTATAAATGTTGCCTTGCTAATGGAAAGAGTAACATTTGTGCATTTTTTATACATATAGATACTTGAAGTGTTCATCTTTTCAGTATACAATTTTTAGTGGAAGGATCTTGCAAAATTATGAGAACCCTCTGCCAATATACAATGTTCACATTTTCATGAATAAAGATGTTGATCTCAAGATTAACTGCCCCTAAGTCCCTGTGTGAAGACCCCATGATTTGATTTCAGTTCATTGAACTAGCATGGATATCTTATTCTTTTTTCTGGAATTTATTCAATGTCTCACTTCCTATGTCATTGCTCTACAGTTATTATAGTATATTCGCTTATGGGCAGTCAAAGCTAGCTAATGTATTGCACGCTAATGAACTTGCAAGGCGCTTGAAGGTAACCCGGAGATCTGTTTTTCTTTTATCTCATATTGTCTGCTTATATTCCTTAGTTTGCACATTATTTCCGTTTTACTATAACCTTCAGGCCTTTATTATCAGCAGAAACCCCAATTTGTACTTCCATCTTTTAGTTCAACAATATTTTATGTTTCAAAGGCTCTATAATTAAATCAGAATTTGTGTAAATCAACAGCTGTATGTCCTCCAATGAAGTTCACAACTTCACATTTTCTAACTCTGCTGATGTTTCTTTCTATGAATCTTGATATTGTGTGCTTTTGCAGCATGCTCCTTTCATAATGTGTGAGATTTTAGTTATGTAGTGTGCTTGTGGAACAGCATAACAATTTGGTCTTTTTGCTACATCAGGAGGAAGGAGTTGCAATAACCGCTAACTCACTGCATCCTGGTGCAATTGCCACCAACCTTCTGCGTCATCATGGTTTCATTGAAGGTGAAGTTGTGACCCATTTTTATAATCTCAAAATGCTATAAAGACTATTGAAAATTGTGCGGGAGTGCGACTGTTTCACCCCGTAAAGAGCCTGCAATGGCCATCTACACTGGATAACCGGTGTATTTTCATCTTTTCTAAGAACCTACCTTCCCTCATCATGCTTGCGTCTTTTAGGACAATTGCAGTATGTGAATAATGGAACATAACTTTGCATCTTTTGCTCATGTATGCAAGTTCTTTGTCTTGTTATATAGCTAGTTGATCAGGAAACAGAGCTAGGTTTAATACTTCAAATGTGTTATCCTTGTAATGGATCATCCTTTGTTCAGGGAATAATTACATGCGCACTCCTAAGGTTCGGTCATAATACAAAAGACCCTCGACTTTGGAAGATTGTCTGACACCCCTTGATGACATATTTTACATTAAAAATTCTCTGTGAAGTTGAAGGAAATCTGTAATGTAAAACACAACAATAGGGGGCAATTTAAGGTTTTCAAAATGAGGAACTTTGTGTAATGCGCCTAAAGTTTATATTAGTGGAGCCACTACCAGAAGCAGTATAGTATGGATGGACAATAATTCTAGCCACGAATTAAAAGATATGAGATGGAAAGGGACACACATGAAGTCCTTATAGAAGAGAAGAAGGTTACACGTGTTTATGTTTTCTGATGCCTCTTAATCTTGTCTTTACAGGTGCAGTTAACTGGGTTGGTAAATATTTCATCAAAAATATCCCTCAGGTTTGTCAAACGTTTCGGTATCTCCCAATCCTATCTATACATTAGATATAAATCATAAAGCAAAAAAAATCAGAACTTTATAAGATCTTTATATTCTCTTGAATCGAATTCAACACGTTTGATTTTCTAGGGAGCGGCAACAACATGCTATGTAGCATTGCATCCACAGGTTAAGGGCGTAAGTGGTGAGTATTTTGCTGACAGCAATATCGGTAAAGCAAGTGCACTGGCCAAAGATGCAGAATTAGCAAAGAAGCTGTGGGATTTCAGCTTGAAGCTGACAGAATCCAAGTAATTCATCTCACCAACTTGATATATATTTGGAATATTGTTACTGCATTCTGTTGTTGTGCTATCTGGTCGCTTCGTCTTGTATAAGTTGATTGATATCCTCTTATTACTTGGGTTCATGTTGTAGAATATATGTGAGCTTGAAACATTATCAAGACTTGAATTCATGTGCTGTGTTTCTTATTTATGAGGATTTATATATGATTTTTTTTGGTCATATCTATACTTTTTTTTTTTTTTATTTAAAATACCCTCAAGCACCATAAAATGATCATCTCATTAAATTTTCTATCAATAATTAAACACTGATAATTGGTGGTCGTCATGGATCCCATAAAAACAAATGAAATTTTTTCCATAGGTAGTAGGGTCTACAAGTTTGATTAGATTAAATTAACAAACAAATTGGTTAAATTGCTAGAGAGGCCTCGTGTTTTAACTCAGGTTCCTTCCACATCCAAACATGAAGCTTATGTGGAAATTACAAATAATTATTGTGTATTTAAAACAGAATATATATTACAATTTTTTTATAAATGAAGAATAAAGTAAATTAATAAATGAGATAGAAAAAAAATGGAGTTGGAGTATAATTATATTAAAATCCGAGTTTTGATCCTAATTCATTACTCATTTAATAATAATATTAGGATGGAATAATACATAATTGATGTTCCCATTCAAGCAAAAATATGTCTCACTTGGCTTTGGATATACAATTATTATTATTATTGTTGTTGTTGTTATATGTGGGAAATATTTGATATGATGTGGGAGAATATTTGATATGATGTGGGAGAAATCTGATTGGGCTAATGTCTATGTAACTTAATATTTTGGGTAAAGATGTCTATGTAACTTAGCAACTTCAAAAAAGTGACACAAAAGCTCTTGCTAACATTGACAAGTTTACTGAAAGAATTAAAATAATCTTTATGTGATAGTCACATATATATGTGCAAATTGGGTAAATATCTAAAATTCTAATCATCCAAATCTTCAATTTTTGGTTTATCTTGAATCTTGACGGTTGGCCTAGTTCATTTCTTTTCTTCACAAAAAAATTGAGTGATTTCAATTGCAATCGACACTATATATAGATCAGGATACATTCGTAATATAATAGAATACTTACAGGGCATCTAAACATTACCGACCAATATGAACATCATATCAATAGAATGAACCAACACTCATCGAGTTCATTATCTTTACTTTTCGAGTTCACAATACTTTTTTTTAAAAAAGAAAATATATATATTTGAACGTGTGTTTAATTATATTTAGACTACTCGATTAGGAAATAGTATTTAAACCCATCAAGTTCTTCTAGAGGTCTTATAATTAGGGATGGCAATGAGACGGGTCTGCCAAAACCTTGGGACCTGCCTAGCCAACAAAATTTCGATCCTGTTGACCCGATTAATATTTACAAATTGTATATTTTTTTATTATTTTGAAAATAGTAGGTTTGTTATTTATATATAAGTATAAATAAATATTTTTTACATGCACAAACATATTTTAAGTATACATAAAATATACTAAAAAAATTTAAAAAAAAATAATCAAGACAGGTCCGAGTCCAAATCACGAAGACACAGACCTAGCCTTGAACTTATTTAAAGCTTCAAAATTTGCCCCAATCAGGACGAGTTCGAACTACAATCCCTACTTATAATCACTTTATCATATTAGAAAGTACTAAAGATTCCAACACGAATACATCAATTCGGTAAAAGTATTTGAAAATAAATATTTAATTGTAAAGATGAAAATGTACTAATTAAGTGATAGAGTGGGGTTTATATCTTATAGTTGGAAAAAGTGAATTTTCATAATTGTTTTGAAATATTAATGAGCCGAAGTAGCAGTTAGTGATCCTTTGTTTCACAGTTGTCCCTTTGAAAGCACAGTTGACTCATTAATTAGGGTTGTCAATTGTGCATTGAGTTGTAGGATATATGCATTATTATCATATATCATAATAGAGTTTGGACCCTAATGTTTTGTATGTTTAAATTAAGTTTAGTCCGATCCAACTAATACATTAATATTTATAACTATAGAGTTAAAATGTCGGAAAATTGCCCGCATATGATCATTCATAGATGCGTAACGAATTTTCATGAGGTTGATCATGGTAAATATTTTTCCCGTACGATGCAAGTTTTGAAAAATAATTTGATGTAAAACGGCTGAGAAAATCATATTTCCTCGATTAAGAGAAAATAAATCATAAAATGCGTAAAATGAGACTATGCTAAAGTGATAGGGCGGAACTCTGAAATTACAGATTCGAGTCTAATAACTGTGAGTACATGTCTATTTCTATAGTAATTTTTAATTAATTTGTTTCCTTCAAATATATATTTAACCTAATTTAGTATTATTAATGTATTTAATCATTTATGCATTGTAAATAAAAGAATGCAGGAAAATAATTATTTTAATCCAACCACGAGGGAAAAACCCTTAAGGATAATTTATACAATAATAGGTTTTTTTATTTGATTACCGATCCCCTTCGAATGTGTTCTTGAATTTATAATTATTAATTTATACGTAATCAAATTTTGATATTTTAATATATCTCACGTGTGATGTAATAAATAATATATATACATCACAGAAAACAATGCAAGATGAGATTGGGGATAGAGAAATAATTTCATCCAATATCAAGAAAATGCAAAAAACACAAAACCCCTCATGATAATGTGCAGTAATCCAATCATTTCATAGAATTTCGACAATTTTATTCTCATTTCAAAGGAAGAGAGACATAAAATTTAAAAGAAAAAGAAACAAATTGTTGATTCATTGTGAGAGCCCCTTAATTATCATTAATTAAGACACTAATTAACTAATCACCAACGTTAATTTTGGAGTTGGTAAGTAATTAGTGTCTTAATTAATAAGGTATACATCTATCTCAATGAATCATTAAAATTAATTAAGACAGCTGAATATCCATCATGTATAATAATAATAATATCTATTAATTATTATGCATCATATTCACAAATCAAACCTCTCAATTTTAATTAATTACCTAATTAATTAATCACTTCCACATGTGCATGAGAAATCCCATTGGTGATCAGCCCCTCACGTGCCTTTCCCGTGCCGCCAATTTTGTCCAAAATTGGTCCCAACTCCCTTGCCTGCACATTCACCTTAAGACCATCCTTCATGAACAATGTCAATGACATTTTTTGCTCCACCTTGTGCCCCGCCGCCACCACCAGCCGGTGCCGGAGCAGCACCGCCGCCGCTATCGACTTCATCTGCAAATAAGCCAAATCCTTCCCCAAGCATATCCTTGGCCCTGCGTTAAACGCCACGAATTGGTACTGATCTCTAGCCTCAAATTTCTTGCCATCTTCTGACAACCACCTCTCCGGCTTGAATTCTAGACAGTCGTCGCCCCATATGAACTCCATCCGGCCCGTCGAGTAGATGGAGTAGGTGATATTTGAGCCGGCTGGCACGAATGTACCATCCGGCAAGACATCATCTGCAATGACATGTTTGGAGTCTTCGGGCACGGATGGGTACAACCTAAGAGTCTCAGACAGGGCTGCCTTAAGGTATATCAATCGGTCAACTTCTTCAAACACTAGGGGCTCGTCGAGCCATTTTGAGGTATCACAACCACGAGATTGTATTAAAATCGAGCAGAGTTCTATTAGAAGTTTCTCTTCCACCTTAGGGTTTAGGGTCACTAGCCAAAAGAACCAGCTGAGCGCCACAGACGACGTGTCCCGACCGGCTAGGATAAAGTTTAGGGCAACATGTTGGAGGAATTCATCGGTGTATGATTCCTTTTTCTTCATGAACCTGGATAATAAGTCATCATGTAGGGACCCACCGTCATGCTGACTCACCAGCTCGAGCTTACGTGTATTGATTATGTTAGTCATGTAATCGTCCACGTGTTTTAGGCTGTGGCTCAAGTTGAGCTCCATCCCAAGCCGGAGCCATTTCTTGAATTTCCAAATGAACTCAGGCAAAATAAAGCGTTGCAATGAGGCTTCAGTGGCTCGATCGAAAGCCAAGGCGAAGCCGTTCTCAGGTAAGCCAGGGGATAGAGTCTGGGGATCTTTCCCGAAAGCCAAGCCGCATATGTTGTCAAAAGTGAGACGTAACAAGAGATCTTGGAGATCGACCGGCTTGCCTTCGAGCTGAGCCATTTTCAAAATTGGACAAAATCGATCCCTGATAGCTCGGCTCACCCAGCGAGCCATGGCTTGCCTGAGTGTGCGGGTGGTGAATTCTAGTGCGGCAGTCTTGCGCTGGAAGAGCCACGTGTCACCATCAGAATTGAAAATGCCCTGCCCAAGCAAATCATGGAACACAGCTTGCCAGGTGGGGCCTTTGGGGTAATTATCGAACCTAACCTTCAAAATGTGCTCTAAATTCTTGGGGTCGCACGTGACCGTCACGAGGCCCTGTTTTCGGGCCAGAAATGGAACTGCGAAAATGCAAGTCTGGTAAGTGCCGCCGCAGGCCCGGAGATTCTCGGCTATCCACTCATGCATACGGCTGTTGTTCTCAATCAGGCCCGGGAGACTGCCCAAAACGGGCCACAATCGAGGGCCCTTGGGCCCTTTCAAAGACCTCGTAATCGATCTGAACCACACAAAATAAGCTGCTACGAAGGCCAAAATCATCACAACCGTAGATACGTCCATCAGGCCCACTTTCCCTTTCTTCCCCCGATAGACTCCTGTAGAAAAAATGAAAAAAACCACCACCGTTGAGACAACGTAAAACTAACCAAATGAAATGCAAGAGAGAGAGAGAGAGAGAGAAATGTATAGCAGGAAAAAAAACCTCTTGTAAGTGTAAGAAACGGAGGGAGAGTTCAGTTCTGAGTATGAAACATCCCAAAAGAATCACAATCCTAGATATATAATGTAAGAAATAGAGCGTAGTACAAGATCCAGTGAGAGAGAAATGGGAAGAGAGAGAGAGATGTGCAGTGACAGAGGTGAAGAAATTAAAGTGATTTATAGAGAAATAAAAAAGAGTGGCAATAAATATGGGGTCGGGCAGCTGTTCAAACTGTTCTCTACATACATATATATATATATATATCTCATCATCCTCTCTCTCTCTCTCTCTCTCTCCAAGAATGGAGAGAGAGAGAGAAGTTGTAAAAGTAGCAACAACATTAAATGGCAGCAGAGGTCGTTGGAGAAGTAGAAGTCACATATAATTAATCAGCCAAGAAAAACAGATAATCTCCATCTCCACCTCCTCTAAATTCCACCCCGTACTCCTCCTCCTATATACACACATATATATACATATGAGAGAGAAAAAACGCAACCACACAGTTGAAGAATCATAATCCACATTAAGCAGCTGCTGCTTCATTTATTTATTTATATCCCATTCTACTCTCTCTCTCTCTCTATATATATATATATATATTAGGGTTTAATTGATTATAAATAAATAAACTACCCTCCTACCGTAAAATAATAGCAATTTATTTCCTATATTGTTTAAAATGAACCAATTTACATTCCAATCTAATTAGGAGGTAAATTGATTCATTTTGAAAAACACGAAAGATAAATTGTTATATTTTTAAAAACACAAAGACGTAAATTGCTATTTTTTTTATAAGGAGATAATTTGCGTATATATAGTGTCACAAGGGTTTGTTGTATTTTTTTTTGTATATATATGTCTACACATACATTAATATAGTTCATCAAAACCCTTTTCTATTTATATGAGAAATATACATACATATATATATATATATATAAGTAGTCACCTAATTTGGCAGGAAGAGAGGTCCTTCTTAAATTCCAGCATTCAATGGTGGGGAAAAAGTAAATGGGATTAGTTGAGAAAGGCATGCACATGCACATGCACATGCACATGCATCTCCATCTTACTCTCATTTTACATGCATCCATCATGCATCCCATTGCATGTACTTCCAGCCTACTTCAGCCCATTAGATGCATCTGTAAAATTTAATTTGTTATTATATTTATTTCATTAAATAAATAAAAAAACGACACAAATTGACACTAAAAAAAAATCAACGTGGTAACAAGTAAAATTTTCGTTACTAATTTATATTATTTAATACAAGAAAATTTTACTTATTAATAAATTTAACAACGAATTATTTAAATTTATATTAGGTAATTAATATGGATTGTCAATAATAATTTTACTTGTTAATTAACTGATACTATTTTTTTTTTTTTATAGCTATTTGAGCCATTTTTTTGTAATGTGAATAACTGATCAGTTAAGCTGGTAAATTAATGGATTAATTTTAAATGTGTATAAATAGAAATTATTAATGATAGAAAATTCACTTTAGAGTAATAGTCATCTCGAGTATATTTGAGTGTATTTTGATCCATATGCGTCTTGTCGATCAAAAATTAAGTGTAGTATACTGTTCATTTTGCAAATTGAATTTTTTATTATTATAATTTTTTTTTACATCTTTTATATATTTTATTTAAAATATACACCTTACAAGTACAAAAACTATATTATATTTTTTTTTAAGAATGATTTTATGCTGCAGGAACGTGTATATGTTAAATATAAAAGAAGATGAACAAGATTTGAAATAGAAAATTCAATCAGCCAATTATGGTCTATTTAATTCAAAAAATAAGGAAAATTTTTAGCTCGGATCATGTTTGACCAAACTAAATCAATCACAGAGCAAGTGTGATACACTTGCTGTGTGATTAGTCATTTTTTCTTAACTATACATTAGTCACACAACAAGTGTATTACACTTGCCATATAATTGATTCAGGTTTGATCGAAACAGGTCCGGAATAGAATTTCCAAAAAAATAAGTAAATTTCTTATGTTTTGGACAATCCTTCGCTAAGACAACAACTAGGAAACATTTCCTAATTTTTATAAAATCAACATACTAGCTAGCTAGATGTCAACCATGATTTATAGAATTTTCAAATTCAAGAATTGACAAACTTAATTATGGAAAATTCAATTAATTATTATTTAATTATTTGATAAAATCTGATTGTCCCTTTAGAATCACAAAATTTATGAGCTATACTACTAACTTACAGTAAACCTAAGATATCGTAATTAATTCATACAGAAATCGAATAAGTTTTATATATATATATGGAAATAGAAAGAAAGAAGGATTGTTGATAAGTTAACTAATAACGAGATTCTTAACTTGGCCATTTAAACGTCTTATATTTTAAAATTTTAATTGAAAACCCCACATATCTTAAAAATTAGGCAAAAGGACCCTTTATATTTTTAGTTTGGATACATGGGATTTTCTAAGTTATTGTAGATTTTTTCTTTTAAAGAAACTCACACACTCAACGCAATTCATGCACATATCCAAGTCGGAACACAAGATCTCCTATAAAAAATGTTGAGCCCAAATCACTAGAGTAGGAGGATATAAAGACCATATAAAGATTTGCCAAGTTTGCATACTTTCTCAGGTAAAGAGGAAAAACCAGGAGGCAACCTCATATATTCTTCATCAAGATCGCCATGGAGGAAAGTGTTGCGAACATCCATCTGATTGCAAATGGCTGCAACCACCTTAAAAGTAGGAATCGAGACCACTTTAGCCACAGGAGCAAAAGTTTCATGATAGTCTGTCCCTTCAACTTGATTGTTTCCAAGAACAATAAGATGTGCTTGAAAACGCTCAGTTGTCCCATCAGAATTGTAATTAATTTTATACACCAACTTGCATCCAATGGCTTTTTTGTCGAATCTGCCTCTGCAATCCCATTGCATTCAAGGGCATCAATATCAGCTTTCATAGCCTCCCTCCAACGAGAATCTCGAACTGCCTCAAAAAAACTTGTGAGTTCATATCTTGCTGCCAAGAAATGAGTATGTACAAAAGAAAGCCGATTGCAAGTGATATAATTAACTGATGGATAAGGTGTATCTTAAGATGATGAGCAAGCACGAGGCACATAAGAGGGGTCTAGGCAATTAACAGTATGACAAACATAGTCTCGAAGACGTGTAGAGGGTTGGCGCACCCGTTCACTTGGTCGAACTGAAGGCACGATATGGAGATTCAACGACTCCCGATTCTCACCAAACTCTAAACAAGAACTAATATCAGAAGAGCCACTAGTACTTTCAGTTGATGTTAAATTGCATCAACTCTCCCTTACTGTCAAATCATGTATCTCAGGGTGACTCTCCCTAACCAAATCCAATCCAGCGTTATTATCATAAACAGTTGGATGATGAGATGTAGGAGTAGGTGACATAAAAATATCATAAGACTGAGAATAAGAGAATGTATCTTCATAGAACACAATATCTCGGGACATTAAGTATTCTCTCGTTTCAATGTCATACACTCGCCATCCTTTCTTCCCGTAGGGTTACCCAACAAAACAAACATTTTCTACTATGAGTGCCGAATTTATTTCGATCATAAGGTACTTTTTAAACAAAGCACAAACATCCAAATACACGTAAATGCATGTAAGAAAGAGGTTACAAAAAATCATATTGTAAGGTGTTTTGCCTTGATGTAGTTGAGTAGGATTACAATTGATCAAATAAGCAGCAATCAAGACACACTATCCCTAAAAAGCAAGAGATAGATTAGCTTGGAACCGAAGGGCTCTCGCAACATTGAGAATATGCCGATGCTTTCTTTCAACCCGTGCATTTTGTTGAGGAGTTCAACACATGAAGTTTCAAATAAAATTTCATTTTCATGAAAGAAATGTTTCAAGGCAACAAATTCAGCACCATATCACTTCATACACTCTTTACCTTTTTATTAAATTGTGTTTGAGTCAATGCACAAAAATTCTTAACAATTTGCTTCACCTCATATTTCTCAGCCGTCAAATAAACCCACACGATGAGAGAAACATCAGCTATTGTTAGAAAATAATTCGATCCACAAGATGATTGTTGACTGTAGGGACCCCAAATGTCACAATGTATTTGATCAAACAAATCGATAGCATTATTATTACTTAATGAAAATGTCACAATGTATTTGCTTCACCTTTTTATTAAATTGTGTTTGTTTCGCCTTAAAGCAAACATCACAAGGTACTTCTTGAGAATTATTATTATCGCGAACAATAGGAATAGAAGACACTAATTGCTTGGGTGCATGACCAAGACAATAATCCCACAATTCATATGAATCCACCTTATTAACATGACAAACCTTCTGTGCCGATGCCACTGAATGAAGCCAATAGACCCCTCTGTGCTTATCACCAACACCAATCACCATCCTCAAAGTGCGGTCCTGTATTACACAGTTCTTCGCTCAATCTAACAATACAATTTAATTTTTCAATTAACTTCCCCAAACAAATTAAGTTGCAAGTAAGTTGAGGAACATATAGAACATGTGGTATTTTCACATGGCCATTTAAATAACTTATCATTCTTAAAAGCTTGTGTATGATTGCCGTTTGGTATACCAATTACGCATGGAGAAATATCCTTCAAATCAACCAATAAACTTTTGTTTCTAGTCATATGAGGGGATGCGCCTTTTTACAAAATTTAAGAAGAAAGTGAGGGATAATTGTTAGGAATGACTAATAAGAGACCAAGTCACTTGCCTTGTTTTTAGCTTATTAACAAACAAATCCAACTTATAAGCCTTGTTTTTAGCTTATTAACAAACAAATCCAACTTATAATGTTATTATATCCATTGAATTATAAGGATTGGATAGAGTCCAATTTATTTCACCAACTTAGGCATGGCTCTATAAATAGGCATAAGTTCATTTTCATTTTTCACACCAAAAAATATTGAGAGCCTCTTCTTCTGTTCTAGCTCATTTTCTCTCCTTTCATTTCTGAGTGTTATTTTGTTCGTTGTTCTAAGCTTTCTTCCACGAGTGCGCGTGTAAAAAAGTAATAGCTGTGTTAAGCACCACGGTAGTACCTAAATTTCGCTTTCAAAACAGTGGTTTTCCACGGCACAGTCTTTCATTTTCCAACAGTTGAAAGCGAAATATTGTTATAATGGTTGTTCCAATTGCTAAAACACTGCCTGACCTCTCCAAACTAGAGCCACTTGACGGGACAAACTATAAACGATGGTCACAAAAGTTGCTCATATTTTTTGAACAATTGGACGTGGACTATGTGCTGTTCCAGAATCCACCGGAAACTCTAGCAGAAATCTCCACTCTTCCCATTATTGCAGCGGCAATTCTCGCAGAAGGGACGACTACAAAATCTGAGCATGAGACAAAACTGAAATACAACAGAGATAATAAAACGGTGAGAGGTTATCTACTTAATCATATGAATAATTCTCTGTTCGCTTTATTTGTCAACTATAAGAGTGCCAAATAAATCTGGACTACAATGGAGGCAAGATACAAAGGTGATGACGTTGGAAGCAAAAAGTACGTCTCAGCAAATGGCTTCAATTTCAAATGGTCGATGAGAAGCCTATAATGGACCAAATCCATGAGTACGAGAACCTAGTGACTGAAGTGCTAAGCGAGGGCACGGAGATGTGTGAAATTTAGAAGCCAACGTACTACTGGAAAAATTCCCTCCTACTTGGAGTGAATATCGCAACCACTTGAAGCACAAGAAAAGGGATCTGACACTTCAAGAACTAATCAGCCATATGAGAACGGAAGAAGCGAATCGTTTAAAAGATAAGGAAACTTCTCTCTCTTCTCTTTCATTTAAAGCTAACCTTGTTGAATCTGCTGATCTAAAAACATGTTTCACCAGAATAAAGGAATAGTTTTTCAAAAGAACAATCAATACAAGACGTTCAAAGGATCTGACAGCAAGATCCAAAAGCACAAAATATCGTGCTACTGCTGTGGAAAACTAAGACACAAAGCATACCAGTGCTACCAAAGAGAGGATCAACAAAAGACAAATCAAAAACCGACCACTAAATTACTCCACAAGTCAACTTAGCTGAAAATGATGAGATCATTGCTGCGGTAGTTGTAGAAGCCAATTTGGTAGAGAACAAAGAAGACTGGATACTAAACATTGGCGCATCCAGGCATTTCTGCTCCAACAAAGCACTATTCCATGAACTTAGCATGAAACGGATGGCGAGTGTGTCTTCATGGGAAATTCTACAACCGTCGGAGTCTTGGGTAAAGGAAAGATCTTCCTTAAACTTACTTCTGGCAAAACACTTGCTTTGAATGATGTACTATATGTGTCTTCCTTACGTAGAAATCTAGTTTCTGGTAGTTTATTGAATAAAGTTGGCTTGAAAATTGTGTTAGAATCTGATAAGGTTATAATCACTAGGAAAAATGACTTTGTAGGAAAGGGATACTTATCTGGCGGTTTATTTGTTCAAAACACTGTTTCGCCTGCCATTAATAAAATTTCTTTCAGTTCTGCTTATTTGATGGAATCTGTTGATATTTGGCATGGTAGATTAGGACATGCTATTCCTCTATTAAAAGGTTGAAAACTATGAATCTTATAAATATTTCTGACACAAATGGATGCTCTAAATGTGGAGTCTGTGTAGAGGCAAAATACGTAAAGAAATTTTTTAAACCCATCACATCTAAAAGTACTGAATTACTAGAATTAATCCACTCAGATCTAGCTGATTTCAAAAACACATTAAGCAAGGGTGGTAAAAAATATTATATCTTATTCGTTGATGATTTTTCTAGATACACTAGGATTTATCTATTAAAATCAAAAGATGAGGCTGCTGAAATATTTTTGAAATTTAAGGCTGAAGTTGAAAATCAATTAGATAAGAAGATTAAAAGACTTAGATCTCATAGAGGTGGAAAATACAATACTAAATTCTTAAAAGAATTTTGTGAGATTAATGGAATAATCCATGAAATATCTGCTCCATATACACCTCAACAAAATGGCATAGCAGAACGAAAAAATATAACTCTAAAAGAAATGATGAATGCTATGCTTTTAAGCTCAGGTATGCTTGATAATATGTGGGGGGAAGCAGTTTTATCTGCATGCTATATCCTTAATAGAGTCCCACATAAAAAATTGGATAAAACCCCTTCTGAATTATGGAAAGGGTTTGCTCCTAACTTTAAGCTTCTTAAGGTGTGGGGTTGTCTATCTAAAGTAGCATATCCAGATTTTAAGAAAACAAACATAGGACCTAAAATCTTTGACTGTGTGTCTATTGGATATGCCCAAAATAGTACTACATATAGATTTATGTGTTTAAATGATAACTCTCTTTGTGAATCAAGAGATGCTGAATTTTTTGAACTAGTTTTTCCATTAGTTAAAACATCTAGAACGGACATAACCTTGTCAAGCAATAAACCTTTGTTAACTTCCCCTAATTGTATTGTGAATGAACCCAGAAGAAGTAAAAAATAAAAAATTGGACATAGTTTTGACCAGACTTTCTAACTGCTTTCTTAACGGAAGACCAAGGAAAGATAAATGAAGACTTTATTTCAATGTTTTTAGTTGAAGATGATCCTAAGACATATATGAAAGCAATAACCTCCATAGACTCTAGTTTCTGGAAGGAAGCCATTAAAAATGAACTAGATTTTATAATGTTAAATCATACTTGGGATTTAGTAGATTTGCCTATAGGAAGTAAGCCTATAAAATGCAAATGGGTCTTCAAAAAAAAATTGAAACCAGATGGATCAATAGACAAATTTAAGGCACGATTAGTGGTTGTGGGTTATACACAAAAGAAAGACATAGACTATTTTGACACATATTCACCTATGGCAAATATTGCAACTATTAGAACTCTAGTTGCACTATCGGCTATTCTTGGCTGAATAATTCATCAAATGGATGTAAAAACAGTCTTCCTAAATGGAGACTTAGAAGAAGATATATATATGGAACAACTAGAGGGGTTTATTATACCTAGCCAAGAAAATAAAGTTTGTAAACTTAGAAAATTATTATATAGGTTAAAACAAGCACCCAAACAATGGTATGAAAAGTTTGATCATACTTTAAAAACTAATGGATACAAAACAAATGTATCAAATACATGTGTATACTCAAAATTGTTTGGGACAGAATGTGTTATTATATGCCTATATGTCAATAATATGTTGATTTTTGGCAGCAATATAGAAATAATTGATGAAACCAAAAGATTCTTATCAGCATAATTTGACATGAAAGATCTAGGAGAAGCTGATGTAATCCTAGGCATTAAAATTAGAAAACAGAAAATGGGTTCTCTCTTTGTCAGTCCCACTTCATAAAGAAAATCTTGGACAAGTTCGATAGTCAAGATGAAATACCAGTTAAAACACCTTATGACCCGAGTATATGTCTCAAAAAGAATAAAGGTGATAGTGTGTCACAAGCTGAGTATGCAAAAATCATAGGGAGTGTCATGTTTCTCATGAACTACACCAGACTTGATATAGCTTATGCTGTGAGTAGACTAAGTCAGTACACCCATAATCCCAATAATGAACATTGGAATGCGCTACGTTGCTTTTTAAGATATCTAAAGGGGACTATAAATTTGAGTTTGCACTTTAATAAATGTCCCCCAGTATTAGAAGGATTTTGTGATGCAAATTGGGTTACCGATAATGATGAAGTAAGCTCAACTAGTGGAATCATTTTTACTTTGGGTGGAGGAACTATTTTCTGGAAATCTGCAAAACAAACTTGTATAGCTCGCTCTACTATTAAATTTGAATTTATAGCAGGTCAAGAAGCAGAATGGCTGAGAAACTTATTGGGAGATGTGCCCTTGTGGGGGTCAACTGTGCCAGTGTCTCTGCACTATGACTCCCAAGCTGCTATTGAAATTGCCAAGAACTATGCTTACAATGGCAAAAGGAGACATATTCGTATCAGACATAAAGCAGTAAAAGAACTCCTAAAGAATGGAATAGTCTCCTTGGATTATGTGAGGTCCAAAAGAAACTTGGCAGATCCTCTCACGAAAGAACTAACTAGGAGAATTATTTTTGAGTCTTCGAGAGCAAAGGGGTTAAAATCCCTTGATTGATGAAATATGATATTGACCATATAAATCCATAGCCCTGTGTTTGGGTGGTCCTAATAAGGACTTGATAGATAACTCTGACTCTGTTTAGAAAAATAGCCTCATAACTCAGTTGTTGAATGGTCTATAGACTTAATGAAGCTATCTGGATGAGTGTGGAGGTAGGTCGCCTTCTATGACAGAAAAATAAAAGTTCTTTCTAGAGCACTCATTAGAACCCAAGGTGTAAGCGCATGGCCATTAATAGCGCTCGGAACTTTATCGCGGAACAACGAATGCAAAGGAATTAATACGTGATTGTGGGGGTCTCAATTTGAGCTATCGAAAGTTCAAGAGTCATATCACTCTCGTTAGCCAAATTGATTGCCTCACTTCACTACGCATTAATTCAACCGAAAGATATTAATGCTTAAGTATATCTATTCCTTCACTCAGAAATCATATTCTTCTTCTATATTAGTCATTTTTAGCTTATTAACAAACAAATCCAACTTATAATGTTATTATATCCGTTGAATTATAAGGATTGGATAGAGTCCGATTTATTTCACCAACTTAGGCATGATTCTATAAATAGGTATGAGTTCATTTTCATTTTTCACACCAAAAAATATTGAGAGCATCTTCTTCTCTTCTAGCTCCTTTTCTCTCCTTTCATTTCTGAGTGTTATTTTGTTCGTTGTTCTAAGCTTTCTTTCACGAGTGCGCGTGTAAGAAAGTAATAGCTGTGTTAACCTTGGGGAGCGATTGGTTTATACTATCTGCACCATGGTAGTACCGAAATTTCACTTTTAAGGCAGTGATTTTTTACGGCACAGTCTTTCATTTTCCAGCAATACTTACCAGAAAGTTGTTCAGTAGACTGAACAGTATTCTATTTAAACATGCTTAAAAAGGTTGCCCACTAATCAATTATTAAAATTAGTGCAAGAGTTGCACGATCATGATTGGTTAATGCCCCTAATGTGTCAGATTGAGGCATGGAATGATTGGCGGCATTGACTACATTTGCTGAGCCCGAAACTCCCTTACCATATCCGAATGTCGCTCCTCTTGAATCACCAAAGCATAGACATGTCCCAAGGGCGGAAGCGGATCTTGCGTAAGTATATTAGATCGAACAGTGTCATATATGTCATCATAAAGTCCCATTAGAAGTTGGTGGATTTGTTCATCTTCACATTCTTTGCCTAGACTTCGCATACCCAACCACAATGACAACAGTCGCATTCACATTTTCGAAGAGGAATATAAGTTGAGAGTTTATCCCAAAGTGTCTTCAGTTGCCCATAGTATGCGACAATACTATGACCACCTTATTGGCAATGAGCTATATCAGATCAGAGCTGATGAATGCGAGGGCCATTTCCAACAGAGACACGTTGCAGTAACTCGTCCCATAATTCCTTTATCGTCTCATCATAGATGATGTCGAACGAAGAGATGGATCAATTGATTGGAAAATCTACGCAACAAGCATGTAGTTTACACTCCACCAATCCTTGATTTCTTTATCGTCATCAGCTAGTTTGCTGATGGTGCCATCCAAAAATCCGAGCTTTCTCTTTGCGTGGAACGCATTACGCATACTTTTCTCTCATTCTTGATAATTATCATCTTTCAAAATCACCGGGGATATACTCATACCCAGATGATCGGATGGGTGCAAATAAAATAGTGACAAATTCACAATATTCATTTTCTTATCTTCGATATCGGTGGTAGAATCACGAGAAACAACCATACTCTTATCCTCTAATAGGCATTGTGACTTTTGTAAGGCGGAAACCCCCTAGTGGTATCTTCTTTCTCAGAAACCCTAACCAACTATTGCAGAGATTTGGAGTTCGAAACTCCTTAATAATATTATAGACCGAGATATAAACAATATATATATAACAAATATACAGAATAATAAAAAGAATATGCGATAGAAATAAGGCTCAAATTTTTGCCAGATCCAAACCACAGTTGCTCGAAAACACTTAGTCACAGAAACTCAGCCACCAAGAACGGCCACACCCACGGTTACACCACTCACCACACCAGAGGATCACAGAGATCCCACTTTCTAACCGGTCACAAAGACCCACTACAGTATAGGCTCACTTATAACTTTTAGGAAGAAGAAGATGAGTGCGTGTATTCTCTGTATTTTGGAGCCGAGTGGAAGAATCCCTTTTATAGGAAACAGTAAGCTGTAGAAAAATGAAAGTCTACGATGGCTTTCCATAAGCAATTGAGTTGGCTATGGAAGGCCACCACCATTTCTGGTGGTCAAGTAAGGAAAGGGAATCCATGGCGAGAATAGAAGAAGGGAGAAGGAGAAGCAGGTTGTCGGCGCAAGAGAAGAGGGAGAAAGGGGAATAAGAGACATTAGGGTTAGGTTAGAATAAATAGGTAGAGGGATAGGTCGGGTTACCAGGTAGTGGGTCGGGTAGATTAGTGGGCAACCAAGTGGGTTGGGCCTTCGTTTGGATGGGCCTACCAACGGTGATCATTGGGCCATTTTTATAACAACTTTATTTTGCTTAACACATCAAGAAGAATCGGCTCTGATGCCATGACAAAGTTATGTATGAAAGTGAAAAATCCTCATCTTTCTCTCTTGCATTTCTTGTTCGATGGATACACTATTTATACACTAAAGAATGGCTAAAATGAAAGTCTATTTCTAAGCTATTAGCCAAAATTATCCTAACTAATATGTGCATGCAATAATCTATGCTAACCATAAATTAATGTGTGCAGTCAATTATGCTATGAGAACTAACAAATTACAACTAATGATATTCCACTAGAAATCAATATAAATGTAACAGCGAATTAATTACTATAAAATGAAAATCAAATAAACAGTTGTACTGATTTTGTTTAAATTATGGAATAATTAAACTAGGTTATTTAGATTTTTTTAAATGAAAATCAACAATAATTATGATTTAATAATCTAAAATGAAGGATAGAAATTAGAAAGAAGACGTCAAATATGGTTCCAAGAACGACTCAGCAACCTGTCTCATTCGATTGAATTGGGTACGTAAAATCATTGTCATGTTTTATAATGACATTCATAGACTTGGAGTTGGTCATGCCATTGACCCTAAAATTTTCCAAGACGTATATCTAAAACAATATTCTAACAACAAGAAAAATAAATAAACATATATTATGTCAGTATCAAAAATATTATTTTTTATTCTTATTTTTATAAGTCGGTCTTACGCGTTTTAATTTCTCATATACCATAGTTATGAATTAAGATAAATTAAGTCTTGTTCGTATGTGTTATTATGAAAGCATGAAGTCCCCCCCCCCCCCCACTTCTTTTTAAATTCATCCAAAATATTGATTTTATTTATTACTACCTAAATAATAATATTGTGTTGCATGTGAAGATCGCCAGTTGGGTTTTGGGTGGCCTATAATTTACAATGTCATAATTCCCTATTAAAAATAAATAAATAATGAGATTAATTGAAATTTTCACTAATTACATGTGTTAAGTCACAAATTTTATTTTATTGTTAAAAAACTAAGTTTTATAACTTTACTAGTAATAATATTTAAATAAAGATTGTCGCTATGTATAATCCGCAACGAAAACAAAAAAAAAGTTGTTATTATAAATAATTAATGACAAATGTACTATGACAATCACTGTATCTGTTGTTATTAAATTGCCAGGATAAATATATCACTAATTATTTTTACTGATGATTTAATACACATGTCATTAATAATTATATTGTGATAAAATAAAAATTACCATCCCTTAAGATATATTTTTTGTTTAAAATTATCATTTATTATTTTATTACTAATATTATTTTTTATCTTGAAAATATATGTGGGATTTGAAATTTTTTAGTGGAACATGATTATATCATATTAAATTATGAATGTTAGTATATAATAATTACATAATTAATTATTTTGCTTAAATTGTACATAACAAAAATTTAATGGGAATGCACATAGAGTAGGTAGGTATGTACGTACGTACATGAGTATACAAATAATAAAAATACTTTTGGTTTAAGACTTGTAATGCACGTACATATGTACTCCGTATGTGCATTATTGTACTCAACAAATAATACAATAGTTAATTTATTTTGATAAATGAGGAGTATAATTTTTTATTTCAAACCTAATTAATAATAGGGAAAAGTATTATTTTAGTCCGCTACGTATGCTTAATTTTAATTTTAGTCCGATAACTATGTCCATTTTTGTTTAAGTCCAGTAACTTATGAAATTGCTTACTTTTAGTCTTCTGACAGATTTTCAGACAATTTTACCCCTATGCAACTTTTGAAAGGCAGTTTTAGTCCATATGCACTCATAGGGGTAAAATTGTCCGAAAATCTGCCAGAGGACTAAAAGTAAATAATTTCGTAAGTTACTGGACCTAAACAAAAATGGAAATAGTTATCGGACTAAAATTAAAATGAGGCATACTTAGCGGACTAAAATTATACTTTTCCCTTAATAATATCATGTTACAATTTTTTGTAAGTATAGTATAATGACATTTGAATATTGTGCAATAAATTAAAATCTTGTAGATATGGAATTAATGTGAATGTTACATAGTTACCTCTACATTTTTAACCATATATATCACCATCAATAAATTTAAATATTGTAGATATATTAAGCCAATCTTTTTATTGAAAAAAAAAACTTAAATAAATTCCTACGATACTTATATTAGAAAAAAATATGACTTTTTGTCATAATTAATTTTTATGATAAAAAAATTATCAAATATACAAATTAACCACAATTAATGCAATTGTCATTAGCTGTTATTTTTGCAAATGAGGCCAAAACATCAGTTACAAATAAAAATCGTGAAAAATGTTGATAATTATACATACAATTTTTTTAAGTAGTAGTTATTTATGGTGTAAGAAAAAATTATTTTGTTTTGTTTGTTATACATACAAATTTCTAATTTTCTCGATTTGATATTTAATTAATTAACTAGAACTCAACATTTGTCACTGCAAAAAAAGAAAAAAAAAGATTATTCCCTATGTTATAAATCACTACAAAATAAAATTATAATAAATCAATACTATCTATAATTGTCAAATAAAATCGATGCGAAAACTTAAGTTTTAAGTCTGATTAATCAATATTCGCCATGATTTTACTTAAGGCCAAATTATTTGTCATAATTTTTAGTTGTAGTAAAGCCTTCCTTCCAGAAACAACGATTAAGTCCTTGCACAATTATGATTAATTAATTAGCATCTACAATGATTTTTTACCTTTAATTATGATAATTAAAAAAAATCATATTTCTTTTAGTGCGTACGTATAGTATTAACTAAAACTTACATAAAGCAGAAAAATAAAAAAGATGAACCACTAGTCAAGCAAATTAACCAAGAAGTTACAAAAATAAGGGAAAAGTATTCTTTTAGTTCGTTAAGTATGCCTAATTTTAATTTTAATCTGATAATTATGTTTATTTTTTTTTAGGTTCAGTAACTTACAAAATTGCTTACTTTTAGTCCTCTAGCAGATACTCGGACAATTTTACCCCTATGAGTGCATATGGACTAAAACTGCCTTTTAAAAGTTGCATAGGGGTAAAATTGTTCAAAAATCTGCCAGATGACTAAAAGTAAGCAATTTCGTAAGTTACTGAGTCTAAACAAAAATGGACATAGTTATCGGACTAAAATTAAAATTAGGCATACTTAGCGGACAAAAATAATACTTTTCCCCAAAAATAATAATATTTCTATGTTTACATATCTTGATGAGATAATTATACTGCACTTCTTTGAGGTTCGGCATAATTATACATTTAATGTGGTTTGAAAATTATATCTACTACCTCTAATATTTGTTTCTGTCTAATAAATAGACCCTCAATTAGTTAAAATTCACCGAATTTGATGATACCACTAAAAAAAAAAAGTTGAATAAAAATCTATATTCATCCTTGATTGACTTATTACTAACATATTACAGGTCAAACAAATATTTTATGATTAAAATATCTTTATAAAGGTGAAGTACCTATTTACATGCATTATAGTGTGAAGATGATAATGATAGTGGTGAGAAAAGATTTGTTTGACTTGTAATAAGTCAATTGGGGTAAATATGATATTTTCATTCAAGTTTTTTGCTAGTATCAGCAAATTCGATTACTTTTAACTAACGAATAAATCTTATTTATTAGATAAAAATAAACATCAGAAGTAATAAATGTATTTTTCCAAACGACAAAAAATATACATATAGTTAAATGAATCCTCAAATAAGAGCAGTATAATTATCCCTATCTCGATTGTCAACTTATAATAATGGTAGCCATTTGATGTTCCTTTTCGTGATTCTGCAGCCCTAACATTAAATGTTTAGCACTACAATTATGGAACCAACCCCCCAATCCATTGTGTTGTTGAGTAGGTGTTCACTTTCTAGCTAGCAAGTAGCAACAGCCAACAACATTGTTTTGACTATTTCAACCAACTATTATTTATTTATTTATATATATATATATATATATATATTAAGATTATGATTTTCTGAATTTCTTGCCCAACCAACTCCAATTTTGTCAATTAATTTGCTTTTCCGGTTATGGGAATTAAATTAAATGAATGTATTTTTTTGGTAACAAATATTAATGTCTTCTGATTTGTGAATAAAATTATAATAGAAATTCCTAGAAAAAAAAAATTAAAAGAGAAACTACCAGATTACCCTTCAATGAATGAATTATAGCCACACAAGAAGGATTTAGAGACGGTCAAGATAGTAGTTTAAGTGTAGGAAAAATTGATCACAATATTATTTTTGTGTTGAAATAACTTAATAAAAAAGACTTGAAAAACGGTCACATTCATTAAGCATGTATATATATATATATATATATATATACCATATTTGCTGAAATAATTATTATAAATGATTGAATGCGTAAAGCAGTAAATATCGAGATATGAGTTGTATATCATCAACTCATTATCAATTATACCTCTCAGTCTATTATATTGCCATTAATTAGTTTACCGTCGTCATTCTGATACTCCATGGGGTCTTCTTCAGGATCCTCCTCTAATTTGTCAGATATCATCTTAGCCAGTTGGTCTATGTGCTTTTTGAGATCGTTTACTTGATTATGGAGTTGTTGATTTTCCTGTTGAAGTTATTTAATTTCAACCTCATGGTCTGCCTTCAATGCTCCAATCCCCCATTGGAGAATTGTGTTTTTGCGATCTAACTGGCCAACCCTCTATTCGGCCCATTGTTGATACATGTCTTGATATATCGCTCCTTAGCTTTTCATCTCGTCATGACTATATCTTAAATGTTGTTGTAGTTTAGCAATACTGCTGAAGTGCTCAGTAGTATATGATGACAGTAGATGGTTGGAGTGGATTGGAAACAATATATTAGTTGAATAATCTCAAATTTAATAGAATCGTAATTTAATTGCTTGTCTTGAAAAAAATAAACATCCCGTATCAAGTATTTCGAGTACAATGTTATTTCTTTCAGGATAAAACGGTTACAGTTCATTCAGTTTTAGTACTATACTGATGAACACCTCGAAAAACACTCAAAAACCTTTATCGAAACTAAAGCTCGAAATCTCGAATTTTAAAGAAAAAAGAACAGTTTATGGGCATTAGCAAACACACCTTCGTTGCAGCATTCATGACAAATCATAATATCAACTGAAACAGCCAAAACGACCACTGAAACATTTGTAACAACAGTTGAAGATTGAGAATATCAAATTTGATCCAATTTCAATAGATAACAGTAACTGGGTTTGACTTCCAATTTAAAATAATAAAAATCTGAAATCTAAACTGAAACCTTTTAAAAATCAGAATTTATTTTTCAATCGTTACAAAATAAATCCAAATAAAATCAGAATTTATTTTTCAATCGTTACAAAATAAATTCAAATATTTTTGCTGCAAAAAAAATATATTATGAAACTCATTCCCCCAAAAGCCCGTTACTCGGAGCTGGGGCGGGCGACGCACGTGTGGGGCACCCCCATATTTACTCTAGTCTGTATAACACTTCAAACACAAATTTGAACTTGAACTTGATATATAAGAAGTTTATTATACTAACAAACTTCCTATGTGGGATATTAAAAGATCATTGGTATAACACTCAACCTCCACCACCTTATATACTTATCAAATATTATCATTGTTCCATCATTCTGTTATGTGGGACAAACATTTGATGGCTATTCTTCAACCTAATCTATGGATTTTTCATGTAATTAATCAAAATTACAACAATCCCCCACAAGTCCATATATTTGAACTTAAGTTTATGTGACTTGCTTTCAACAAGTACCTTTCGGTTGAACCACTATTTAAGTAATCTTATGTAAGCTATCACCAGGTCAAATAGAACTAAGTCTTGAATTGAGCCTGTGAGTGTAACACCCTCTATCAGTAACAACAAGCCATCGGCTTTGTGTTCATCTTTAGGGTCGGCACTTAGGTCATGTGGCATAATCCTATTCATGAATGCTTTTAGGAATAACACAATTCCTTAGTTGCGGCCAAACAACTGCATTTACTTAGTTAGGCTAGCATCTCGTCTAATAGACTTGATCACATTCAGAGTTAAACTCTTACTATATTTGCAGTACTAGCGTCTTCCTGAATTACAAAGGATAGACTCCAGATACAAAGTATCAGTCTATTTTTGTACTCTGGCATATCCTACGACTTGTTGATACCACATTGAACCTTCATTTTGGGATCTCCACTTAGAATGTTGAGTTGCCATCGTAGTTACGTCATTGATGGGTTTTTAGTCCCATCCCCAATCTAGAGTTATGTACTTGTGACAACTATAATCCTTTCATCAAATGATCAACCACATTGTCCTTTATTTCTACAAAATCAATGCCAATTACTTTGTTCGACATTAATGCTCTTAAAGACTTTAGTCTACTTAGATGTGTCGTTTGATTTTTTGGTTGTATTTACGACTCCTCACCTTTACAATTCTAATTTGACTATCACAATAGGTGGAAGATACTGAATTACAATGAGAAATTGTGGTAACAATCCAAATAGCTATTATGCCTTGCAACCAGTCATATCCAACGCACACAACTCAGCTTCAAAAGTAGACTGGGTTATCAAAGTCTGTTTTACAGACTTTCAGGAGACTATGCCCCCACCTAAGGTAAAACATATCCTGAACACTCATTGTCACCAGAGTTTTTAGCTATCCAGCTAGCATTACTATGTCCCTCAATAACAATAGGGAATCGACCATAATGTATGGCTAGTGACATCGTGCCCTTCAGATACCTTAGTACCCTATCCAAAGCTCCGGAATGAGTTCTGTCAGGATTAGTGTATCTAGCTAGCTTTGAGACAGAAGATATATCAGGTCCCATTTCATTTGCTAGATACTGTAAACTCCCAAGAATTTGGGAATATCTTAGTTGTGCAACCGAAACACCATTTTCATTTTCTAATAGTGCTACAAAAGAATCATAAGGCGCCTTAGCAATTCTACTATTTTGAATAACAAATTTCTCAATTATCTTCTCAACATAGTGAGACTAAGAAACAGTCATCCTATCAATTGAACAAATCAACTTGATGCCAAGAATTACATCAGCCTCACTTATATCCTTCATTTTAAGCTTATTTTTCCAAAAGATAATTTGGTTTCAGTAATCATATCTAAACATTGTTATCATATCTCCATTCAGATAAAGAAAATTAATTTACCAACATGCTACTGAAACACTACTAATTTCACAAATAGTAGTCAAGCAACTAAGAAATGAGTTTTTGAAAACAGTTATGTCGAATCAAACGCCTGACGCCATGCCACCACACCATCTAACTGTATACTCATGGAAAAGAACTGTCTGAAACTGTTGATTAGTAGCCATCGTACACACACTTGAGACATGGTACATCTACTTAGATAAGACACGTTCTGAAAATGATATTAAGATCTTCGCTCTTTATACTAAGTGGTTTCCGTTACTCATGCTCTTTTTATCTTTGGTTAAATCTGACACAATAATTAACATTAATGTGCTAAATTATTCCAGTGTTGATTCACTTAACCGAACACGCCAATGGCTACTGTAGCAATTGGTTGAAGCGCACAAATAATTTATTGGTTCTGAGTTTTAAGCAACATTAGAACCCCACAGTTGTTCTGTTTTATTATTAAACAAAAGTTCCTTGATATGATTAATAATCATTTCAACGTTTGAGCAACTTATTGGTTCATTTGTATTGTCACGGCCTTGCATTTACCGAGTAAGTCAATTTTAACTGGATAAAACAACTTAAAAATGGTCACATTCATTGAGCATGTATATAGATATATATATATACATATAAATAATTGAATACGTAAAGCAGTAAATACCAAGACATGAGTTGTATACCATCAACTCATTACCAATTATACCTCTCAGTCTACTATATTGCCATCAGTTAGTTTGCCATCGTCATCCTGATACTCCATGGGTTCTTCATCAAGATCCTCCTCCGGTTCATCATGTATCATCTTAGTCATTTGGTCTATGTGTTCTTTGAGATCGTATACTTGATCATGGACTTGTTGATTTTCCTGTTGAAGTTGTTCCATTTCAACCTCATGGTATGCCTTAAGTGCTCCAATCTCCCATTGGAGAACTGTGTTTTTGTGATCCAACTGGTCAGCCCTCTGTTGATAGTAGGCATGTCTCGACATATCGCTCCTTAGTTTTTTCATCTCATCATGACTCTCTCAATTACTGTTGTAGTTTAGCAATGAGACTGGTGAAGTGCTTATTAGGATTTGATGAAAGTTGATGGTTGGGATTGATTGGAGACGACATATTAGATGAATAATCACAAATTTAACCGAATGGCAATTTAATTGCTTGCCTTGAAGAAAATAAATGCCCCGTATCAAGTGTTTTGGGTACAACGTTCAGGATAAGACGGTTAAGTTCGTTCGATTTTAGCACTATACTGACGAACACCTTGAACGACACTCAGAAACCTTTGCCAAAACTAAAGCTCAAAATCTAGGATTTTAGAGAAAAAAGAACCTAAATTGATGAGAAGAGACAAGAGCGCTCTCTTCCGTTGTATGTTTGAGGAGTGGTGTGCTTTAGCCTTTTTATAGGCATTAGCAAAGCACACTTTCACTACAGCATTCATGGCCAATCATAATATCTAAAGTTTATACTAATAGACTTCCTATGTGGGATATTAAAATGAGTGTATAACATTCATCCTCACAACACCTTATATACTTATCAAATTCTATCATTGTCCCATCATTCTTCTATGTGAGACAAATATTTTTTCTCTTTTTTCCAACCTAAATTACAACAATCCCCACAAATCAATATATTTGAACTTAAGTTTCTGTGACCTGCTTTCAACATTGGTACCTTTTGATTTAAACCAATATTTAAGTTATCTGACGTCAGCTATCACTAGGTCAAATGGAACTAACCTTTGAATTTGAAGCTATGAGTGTGACAGCATCTGTCAGCAACAACAAGCCACCGGCTTTGTGTTGATTTTAGGGTTGACACTTAGGCCTTGTGTCATAATCCTATTCATGAATGCTTTCAGGAATAACCCAATTCCTTAATTACGGCCAAACAACTACATTTACTTAGTTGGGTATCTGTAGGGATGTGCTGTTTGCATCTCGTCTAATGGACTTAACCCTATTCAGAGTTAAACTCTTACTATACTTGCAGTACCAACACCTTACAATACAAGGGACAGACTCCAGGTACAAAGTATCAATCCATTTTGGTGCTCTGACATACCCTACGACTTGTTGATACCACATTCAACCTTCTTTGTGGATCTCCACTTAGAAGGTTGGGTTGCCATTATAGTTACATCATTGATGGATTTTTCTCGTTGATTAAATCCGACACAATAATTAACACCAATGTGCTATTGTTGAATTTGATTTTCAAATACAGAAACTCACAGATTGAAGAGGTAGTGAATGGCCTTATTATTTCTCCTCATCATGGCCATTATCTCATTACCAACACCCTTTTCAATTGCCTTGAAATGCATTAACTTCAATTTTGAATGTAATGCTGCAGTTTTGTTCAAAATCAACCACCCATTGCATTTGATTGAGATGAAACAGCAATTTTTATTCAAAATCAGATTTCGGTTTTTGAATGGGAATTCATGGCCATCAATTTGTCTTCATTGCCATGTTTAATTGCTGGTTTTTTGGAAGCCTATATAAAGGCTTGCATTCTTTCATTTGAGAACACACACAACAATTCTCATTCTCCCTAATCACTCTCTCAATTGCCCTCTTTCATTTGGCAACCAAATTTCTTTCAAGTTTTGGTATTTGAATATCTTGTTTCGATAAGCTTCTGAGTGTTTGATCGAGGTGTTCTTCGGTATAGTGCTAAAACCGAAGAACTGTAACCGTCTTATCCTGGGAGAAATTACGTTGAACCCGGTGCACTGCTGATACGGGGCGTATATTTTCTTCAAGGCAAGCAGTTATTCTGCGATTCGGTTAAAAATTAACGACTTCAAATTGGACTGAGAATTGTTACGATACAATTCTCGTTGTAAGTTTTCTATTTAAATTTCTTGTCGTAAATAGCGTTTCTAATTGTGTTTTGTTATTTGTTCCAACGTGGTTTTATTGCTTTTGATTTCTTAAATCCGATTGTAATATTTCAAAACATTGTTTCGATTACTTGAAACCAATTATTTTTCCAACAATCTTGAAGAAAATATACAGGTTTTGAAAAATCGGATTTTGTGTTGGAACTGTTGTAGAAAACGCTATTTTTCCAAAAGCATTTTTGAAATATTACTTTTAGTTTCCTAAAGTACTAAAAGATGGCCGAGCCGATTTCTGTTGCAATTCCGATCACACAAAAGGTCGACTTGACCGGTTTACCGGACAAGTTTTTGGGCCAATTTTTCAAACGCTGGCAACAGCGAATGAAAATTTGGTTGACGATGAAAGGACTTTTGTCAGTGATTCAGGTGATCAGACCTGAACCTACTGATACCGATCCCAAAACTGTTGAGATAGCGCAGTGGACAGAAAGGGATCAAATAGGCAGAGGAGCGATTTTGTCAGCCCTGTCAAATACGCTCTTCGATGTCTATTGTTCTGATTCTTACACTGCTAAGTCTTTGTGGGATGAGTTGGACCGGAAATATAATACTGAAGAGCAAGGGCTCGAAAAGTATTCTGTTTCTAAGTTCATGAGGTATCAAATGGTTGAGGACCGGTCTGTGGCTGAACAGACTCATGAGATTATCAACCTTGAGCATGCTCTGGCTGATGCTGAGATGAAGCTTCCCGAGAAGTTTCTGGTCATGTCTATAGTGGACAAATTTCCCAAATCTTGGGAAAATTTTGGCATGACACTCAAGCATCAAAAAGGGAGATTGTCTCTGGATGATCTTATGATTGCTATCAGCATTGAGGAAGAACATAGAAATCAAACGCACAAGATGCCTGTTGAACATCAACCAAGGGCCAATTTCATAGTGGGGAAACCAAAAGTGAATAAGATTAACACGAATTCGAACGCCATCAATAAAAGCAAGGCCTCCAAAAATAAGAAACCAAAAGCAAACAAACCATGCTGGAACTGTGGGCAGGTTGGACACTGGGCCAAGCTTTGTCCTAATAAAAAGGCCAAGACTGGGCAGGCAGTTGTCAACATGGTTGTGGGAGGTTCTAGCGGAGCTAGCACCTTAGGAGCAACTGATGGTATGTATCTGTACAACCCGAACTCTTGACTATTTACGAACCATATGATTGGTTGATTGACACTGGAGCGAATGTGCACGTTTGTGCTGATAAATCTCTCTTTGTGTCTTATCAGGCCATCAGTGGAAGGACAGTAAGCATGGGGAACTCCAGTACATCTGAAGTACTTGGGATAGGAAGCGTGGACTTGAAGTTTCCTTCAGGGCGCATTCTGTCGCTGAAAAGAGTTCATCATGTACCCACTGTCAGAAGAAACATTATTAGTGGTTCTGTAATAGTTAGGGAAGGATATGAATTGGTTTTCAAGTTTAATAAAGTTGTTATTCAGCAATTTGGTATTTTTGTTGGTAAAGGCTACTTAGATGATGGCTTGTTCAAAGTTCGAGTTGATAATAATAAAATTGATGTTTCTGATTCTATTATATTGAATGTTGAATCTTCTACTCTGTGGCATAGTAGGTTAGGTCATTTAAATTTCAATTCGATCAAACGAATGATGAATTTGAATTTAATTCCTAGTCAAAATATTGAACGAAATCACAAATGCCAAGTTTGTGTAGAAGCTAAACAAGTTAGGAAACCCTATCAGTCAATTGAAAGGGATTCAGAAATACTTGATTTAGTTCACACTAATATTTGTGAGTTCAATGGAGTTTTGACTAGGGACCACAAACGATATTTTATCACCTTTATAGATGATTGCAGTAGATACTGTTATGTGTTTCTCATGAAAAATAAGGATGAAGCCTTAGAAAAATTTATTTTGTTTAAAAATGAAGCAGAAACCCAAACTGGTAAGAAACTTAAAAGACTAAGGTCCGATAGAGGAGGAGAATATGAGTCGAGTAAGTTCAATGAATATTGTCAAACATTTGGCATTATTCATGAAGAGACTCCTCCTTATTCCCCTTCGTCTAATGGAATGGCTGAACGAAAGAATAGAACATTCAAAGACATGATTAACAGTCTCCTACTAACCTCTGGGTTACCAAAGTATTTGTGGGGAGAGGCTTTGAATACGGCTTGCCATATTCTGAATAGAGTCCCTCTGAAACACAATACGAGTACTCCTTTCGAGTTGTGGAAAGGTAGGAAACCAAGCCTGAAATACTTTCGAGTGTGGGGGTGCCTAGCAAAAGTGCTAGTCCCAGAACACAAACGAAAGAAATTGGGTCCTAAGACTGTCGATGCTGTGTTCTTGGGCTATGTGGAGACAAGTTATGCCTTAAGATTTCTGGTTATTAAATCAGAAATTCCAGGCATTGAGGTCAACACAATAGTCGAATATCGTGATGCTGTATTCCTAGAAGATGTATTTCCTTTAAAAACAGGAATACCTTCTAATGTTTCGCTTGATGATTCACTTACCTCCACATCTATTCCTGAACATGTGGAAAAGATGTCAAATGTGGGGGTTGGTCCTAGTAGTTCTAATCAGACTCATGAGGAGTCAGATGAACCTAGACGGAGTAAGAGAGCTAGGATCATCAAGGATTTTGGAAGTGACTTTGTCACTTACAACATCGAGGATGATCCAATAACTTTCAAAGATGCTATGGCCTCTTCAGAAGCTAAGCAGTGGAAAGAAGCTGTCAAAAGTGAGATGGACTCCATTGTTTCCAATGGAACATGGGTGCTAGTCGATCTCCCTCCGGGGTGTACTACTATTGGATGTAAGTGGATTTTTAAAAGGAAACTGAAACCTGATGGGACCATAGATAAGTTTAAAGCCAGATTGGTGGCTAAAGGGTTTAAACAAAAGGAGGGAATAGACTATTTCGATACCTATTCCCCGGTAGCTCGATTGACTACAATCCGGGTGCTTATAGCACTTGCTTCGGTGTATAATCTCCCGATTCACCAGATGGATGTGAAAACAGCCTTCTTGTATGGTGAACTCGAGGAAGAAATTTACATGGATCAGCCTGAGGGGTTTTTAGCTCATGGTAACGAGCATAAAGTCTATAAACTTGTTAAGTCTCTATATGGACTTAAACAAGCATCCAAACAGTGGCATGAAAAGTTTGATAAAACTATTCTTGCATTTGGCTTCACTGTGAATGAGAATGATAAGTGTATATACTGCAAGGTTAAAGGAGATAAAATGATAATTCTATGCCTGTATGTGGATGATATTCTGTTAATAGGATCATGTCTAGATATTATTACCGAAACCAAGTCATTTTTGAAAAATAAGTTTGAAATGAAGGATATGGGTGAGGCTAATGTGATTCTTGGTATCAAGTTGACTCGGTCAACTGATGGGATAACCATTTCTCAATCTCATTATGTTGAGAAGATAATTGAGAAATTTGGTTATCATAACAGTAGAATTGCTAAAACACCATATGATCCTTCTGTAGCTTTATTCAAAAATGAAAGTGGTGTTCCGGTTGCACAACTAAGGTATTCCCAAATTATTGGGAGCTTACAGTATCTGTCAAATGGCACAAGACCAGATATATCATTTTCTGTCTCTAAGCTGGCTAGATACACTAGTTGTCCTGACAAAACTCATTGGGGTGCTTTGGATAGAGTACTAAGGTACTTAAAGGGCTCGGTGTCACTGGCCATACATTATGGCAAATTCCCTGCTGTTCTTGAGGGATATAGTGATGCTAGCTGGATAGCCAAAAACTCCGGGAGTAATGGGTGCTCAGGATATGTTTTTACCTTAGGTGGGGGCGCAGTCTCCTGGAAGTCTGCAAAACAGACTTTGATAACCCGGTCTACGTTTGAAGCCGTGTTATGTGCGTTAGATACGACTGGTACCGAGGCAGAATGGCTATTTGGGTTGTTATCACAACTTCCCATTGTAAGTCAGCCTCTTTCACCAATTGCTGTACATTGTGATAGCCAAACCACAATAGCAAAGGTGAGGAATCGTAAATACAATCAAAAGACCAAACGACACATCCAAGTTAGACTGAAGTCTATAAGGGCATTAGTGTCAGACAGAGTAATAGGCATTGACTTTGTGGGAACAAAGGACAATGTGGCTGATCCTTTGACGAAAGGATTGAATCTGTCACAAGTTCATAAGTCCAGATTGGGGATGGGACTAAAAATCCATCAGTGATATATCTACGACGGCAACCCAACCTTTTGAGTGGAGATCCCACAAAGAAGGTTCAATGTGGTATCAACAAGTCGTAAGGGTATGTCAGAGCACCAAATAGACTGATACTTTGTATCTGGAGTCTATCCCCTGAAATTCTGGAAGGTGCTGCTACTACAAGTATAGTAAGAGTCTAACTCTGAATGGGGTCAAGTCTTATAAGACGAGATGCTAGCAGTGCATCCCTGGAGACGCCCAACTAAGTGAATGTCGTTGTTTGGCCGCAACTAAGGAATTGGGTATTCCTGAAAGCATTCATGAACAGGATCAGGACACATGGCCTAAGTGTCAACCCTAAAGATCAACACAAAGCTAGTGGCTTGTTGTTACTGACAGACGTTGTCACACTCACAGGCTTAAATTCAAGGCATAGTTCCATTTAACCTGGTGATAACTGACGTCAGATAACTTAGACAGTGGTTCAAACCGGAAGGTACCATTGTTGAAAGCAAGTCATGGAAACCTGAGATTCAAATCTATGAGTTTGTGGGGGATTGTTGAATTTGATTTTCAAATACAGAAACTCACAGATTGAAGAGGTAGTGAATGGCCTTATTATTTCTCCTCATCATGGTCATTATCTCATTACCAACACCCTTTTCAATTGCCTTGAAATGCATTAACTTCAATTTTAAATGTAATGCTGCAGTTTTGTTCAAAATCAACCTCCCATTGCATTTGATTGAGATGAAACAGCAATTTTTATTCAATTTCAGATTTCGGTTTTTGAATGGGAATTCATGGCCATCAATTTGTCTTCATTGCCATGTTTAATTGCTGGTTTTTTGGAAGCCTATATAAAGGCTTGCATTCTTTCATTTGAGAACACACACAACAATTCTCATTCTCCCTAATCACTCTCTCAATTGCCCTCTTTCATTTGGCAACCAAATTTCTTTCAAGTTTTGGTATTTGAATATCTTGTTTCGATAAGCTTCTGAGTGTTTGATCGAGGTGTTCTTCGGTATAGTGCTAAAACCGAAGAACTGTAACCGTCTTATCCTGGGAGAAATTACGTTGAACCCGGTGCACTGCTGATACGGGGCGTATATTTTCTTCAAGGCAAGCAGTTATTCTGCGATTCGGTTAAAAATTAACGACTTCAAATTGGACTGAGAATTGTTACGATACAATTCTCGTTGTAAGTTTTCTATTTAAATTTCTTGTCGTAAATAGCGTTTCTAATTGTGTTTTGTTATTTGTTCCAACGTGGTTTTATTGCTTTTGATTTCTTAAATCCGATTGTAATATTTCAAAACATTGTTTCGATTACTTGAAACCAATTATTTTTCCAACAGCTAAATTATTCTAGTGTTGATTCACTTAACCAAACACATCAATGGCTACTGTAGCAATTTGTGTTAGCAGACAAATAATCTATTACTTCTGAGTTACAAGCAATGTTAGAACCCCCAGAATTGCTCTATTTTGTTATTAAACAAAAGGTCCTTCATATAATTAATAATCATTTCAGCATTTGAGCAACTTATTGGTTCATTTGTATTGTCATGGCCTTGCATTTACCGAATAAGTCAATTTTAAAAAATTTGAAACATTAATCAAGTCCCTCACTCAAATTTTCATCCATTTCAATACTTTTATTTTCTTCAAGATTATTGGAATAATTGATCACAATGTTGTTTTTTGTTGAAATAACTGGATAAAACAACTTGAAAAATGGTCACATTCATTGAGCATGTATTTAGATATATATATATATATACCACATTTAGTGAAATAATTATTATAAATAATTGAATACGTAAAGCAGTAAATACCAAGGCATGAGTTGTATATCACCAACTCATTGCTAGTTATACCTCTCAGTCTATTATACTGTCATTAGTTAGTTCACCGTCATCATCCTGATACTTGATGGGGTCTTCTTCAGGATCCTCCTCCATTTCGTCGGGTATCATCTCAACCAGCTTGTCTATGTGCTCTTTGAGATCATCTACTTGATCATGGAGTTATTGATTTTTTTATTGAAGTTGTTCAACTTCAACCTCATGGTCTGCCTCCAGTGCTCCAATCTCCCATCGGAGAACTGTGTTTTTGCGAACCAATTGGTCAACCCTCTCTTCGGCCCGTTATTGATAGTAGGCATGTCTCGATATATCGCTCCTTAATTTTTCCATCTCATCATGAGTATCTCTCAATTGCTATTGTAGTTTAGCAATAAGACTGGTGAAGTGCTCATTAGGATTTGATGATAGTGGATGGTTGGGGTTGATTGGAGATGACATATCAGCTGAATAAACTCAAATTTAACCGAATTTTAATTTAATTGCTTGCCTTGAAGAAATTAAAAGGCCCATGCCAAGTGCTTCGAATACAACATTATTTCTCCCAAGATAAAACGTTTACAATTCGTTTAATTTTATCACTATACTAAGAACACCTTGAAAAACACTCAAAAATCTTTATCGAAATTAAAGCTCTAAACCTAGAATTTTAGAGAAAAAAGAACCGAGACTGATGAGAAGAGCAAAGAGAGCTCTCGATCGTCGTATGTTTGAGGAGTGGTGTGCTTTAGCCTTTTATAGGTATTAGCAAAGCACACGTTTCATTACAGCATTCGTGGCCAATCATAATATCAATTGAGAAAGCCAAAACGGCCACTGAAACATTTCTAACAGTAGCTGAAGATTAAGAAAATCAAATTTGATTAAATTTCAATACATAACAGCAGCTGGGTTTGACTTCCAATTTAAAATAATGAAAATCTGAAATCTAAACTGAAACCTTTTAAAAATTTTAAAAATTAGAATTTATCTTTCAATTGCTACAAAATAAATCCAAATAAAATCAGAATTTATTTTTCAATTATCACAAAATAACTTCAAATATTTTTGTCACAAAAGGATATATTCTAAGATTGAGGTATTCGCTCAAACGCTCATCGTTTGGAGCCAATACTTAAAATTAATTTTATTTTTAAAAAGATCCAAAAAATAAAGTGGGACTATTAATTTTTATTTTATTTTTAAACTATTATTTTTTGAATAAATCAATCACAATCATTAATATCAAATATTTATATCTACAATCAACAACTATAATAATTATATACAAATTATTAATATTAGATAACCATATTTATTTAATAACTATTATTAAAATTAAAAAAATAAATATTATTAAAGTATCATAATATTCACACATTAATAATATTCGAACCCATAATATTAAAATCATGAGACCTCAAAATTTCGTGAATTAAAATAGATTTCATTGGCCAGTGCGACTATCAATTTATAAAGTGTGAATATTAAATTTGCAAAGTAGTTAGTACACATGGTGGGCCATCGTTTTTCATGTGAAAAGTCATGCTCTTATAAATTTGTGGCTTTTATCACAGGCAAGAGTTGTTGTCGCCACTTGGGGCAGCGACCAGTTTGTTTGAATAGTAAGATTGAGATTTTATAATTAAAAATTTTTATGTATTTAAATTTTATAAATTTGAGTATGCACTTATTTTTCATGGGTGTAGCTCAGCGGATTTTGATCCAAGAATAAGTTAAAAAGTCCAAATACCTCACCCCCTGGGCAAGGCCGCGACAATAGAGGAAGCCTATTGCGCACGGCCCAACGCGCTCAACTCAAACACTCGCAGCTAGCCCACTCCTCATACTCGCATCAGTCCCTGAGACCTGCGTGGTATACACCTGGATCCTCCATGTAGACCTCCTTAGCTGACAAGGGTTGCGCGTGACAAGAAGGTCTTCCCCAAGAACTTGGACTCTAACACCCAGCAGACTCTTTGCAGGCTAAGAGTCCCTCTTCGTCTCAGAACTCTCTCCCTCACCTAAATCATGATCCTAACAGCATGATCCCTTAACAAATGGGATTTGATCAAACTCTATCCTAATCAATTCTATTCGTTTCCCACGAAGGTAGGGAGCCCCATTAATTCCCTGATTCTAAGGGACACCCTTCTATAAATAGGGATTCACCCCTAAACGAAGGGACACCCTTCTATAAATAGGGATTCACCCCTAAACGGAGGGACACCTTCACGCTACAGAAATTTGGTTGCTACTTTCCCACGCTTCTACTGCATTCATATACACGATCCATTCCAATTTCTTCGTCATTTTATCTTATTCTTTTAACGATTTTCATTATTTCGAATTATTATTTTTCGAACCAGTACTAACTTAAGTATCAGAGTGCTAATATTTTGTGTTGCGGGTTCTCTTTCTCAAAAGCTCTCGCTCTGTTAGCCCGAATTCTACATTAAAATCCAAGAACATGGACCCATGTTGAAATCGCACGCATCACACTTATTTCTCTGGATTTATTTTTTCTTTTACATGTATACTTTGTTGAAATTTGATTTAAAATAAAAATATATATATTTGATTAATTTTTAAATTTAAATAATATAACAAATCGTGTTCCAAAACAAGCCCGACGAGTTTATATTATTCGATCTATACTCTTTTATAATCGACGAAAAGTTAATTCGTATCTTTAGACAAATTTGGTCTGTGAATTAATCATATTATATTCTTAAATTATGATTACTTTGTAATTTATGATGAATGAAAAAAAAAATCCATAATGTAATAAAAATTCTTGCTACCCAAAAATAATAAATTAAATATTTTATTTTATGCATTTAAGAATGAGTAGTATAAGCGTAGTGTCCCTAATGGGCCATTAAACTGCCCCTTAATTAAGCTTATATGATACACCAAAGAGCACATGCAAGAATATATAATGGCCAAGCCCAATCAGGCCCATTAAGTCACTACACATTGGCCCATTTTATAATGGCCCAGCCCAATCAGGCCCATTAGACTCGCCCCATTAATAAATACTACACACGTATCCCGCCCCTTGCAGCCTACCTCGTTTTAAATCAAAAAAATATTTTATTCTCTTCATTTTAAATAGGAAAAAAATTGCAATTTTGGTCCAAACTCATCCTAAAATAGCGATTAAGGGCAATAATTTTTTAAAAAGTGTTAATTTTGGTCCAATTTGCTAATAATTTTCATCACTTTAAATTGGGGGTTTCACACTTGTCCAACAAATTTTTTTACTAACGTGGATATTTTTGTAAAAAAATATTATATAGCAAGGATGACGTAGTAAAGATACCCCATCAACTCTGCCACCTCCTTGATACTTCATTTATATAAGTAATATATATTTAAAAATAAAACTATTTAAATATCTAAATATAAATTTTAAAAATTTATATTTAAATTGATAAATTAAATTAAAGATGACAATATAAAAGATTACTTTAAATTAGAGTTTTTGGGCCTGAACCAACACCCACCGTTAACCCTATTGGATTTAGAAATATCGGCCCTCGAGATGCGCACTGGGTTAGGTTGGCCTAGTCTAGAATCTTGTTGACCCAGTAAAAAAATAAGTTGATCTAACTTTGTCCAAACTCAGTTAGGATCGAACTAGTCCTGGATCGGTCACAAGAATCAACACTTAGGAATAGCCCAATTTGATGGCCCAAGCCCACCTGATCCTGGTCCAAATTGGTGGGTTGGCCCAATTAGGTTAAATTTTTTTAAATGATACATGAGATTTAATTTTCTAAGTTGGAAATACTATTAGGTTTTTAAAATTTTTGAAACTCTAAAATTTTTAGTTTAATTGTTTTACTTCTATTTTTTAAATGATTTGAGTCGGGCTTTTTCAGACATATGTGTAAACTTGAGCCTACCTGAACTATTGTGCCCCTTGAGTTGGCCCTAACCTACCTACAGTGGATCCGAACCTAGTTTACCTGTCCCCATCGAAATTCCTAATAAGATTGAACTGGTTACATTTCTAGTTGCTCTGCGTATGACCAAATTGATGGGTGTATGCGAGAAGGCCGCTAGCCTACCTCTCAAACCATGTCTTTTTTGGTAAATTGATTATATTCACCTACAATTGTAATAGTCAAATCATCAGTATCAAATATTTATTGTAACTAAATAGAACTATTACTACTATTAAAGTAGCATAACAGCCTACGCTTGATAGAATTTGAATCGAACTATAGTCGTGGAGCCTCAACTTCGTCAATTAAATTATGACTCAAACCCGTTGAGGAAGTAGTGAAAGATATATAATCCCCTCGTCCGACAAACATAAGAGGACTCTGATCAAACTCCCATCCTAAAACGTGTTTCAAAAATGAAGGATTACTGGTTTTACACAGATATCAAGCATATCAACACTAGTTTTGCCTCTGCATTGACTCACTTAAGCAACAAGCAGAGATATAATAAAGTTGCAGTACCATATCAGAACAGCCAGTTCAGATCAAATAATGCTGCTGCAATGTTCATAGATTCTGTAAATATCAGAGTGTAAGTTTGATCAGCATGAAGGAACATTAGCATACACCTGAATGAAGACATATCAATGCAGAGGTAAATTGAAGTACAATTGCTAGGTATGTTCCAAGTCGTAGTATCAAATACTGAAATTTAGATGTACGGAAAGAAGTCGTCTATACCGAACCTGATACCATCAAGGCAGAATGCACAGAATGACTGAGAAATGATTTACACGTCGAAGTATTAACTTTTATTTATATGCACACAACCACAAGAATCATAACTTTTAAGGCAAGCATTCAGCAAAGAATGAAGAGAGAAGATGCTTTTCATTCAGACATCTCCTGAGATATGCATACTTAAAATCCTGTACAAAGGAACATTTTTAAGCAGAAACATCTACTCATGAATGCTAAAAGTTGTAATAAAACTCAAAAGCTCCTAACAGAACTCCAAACTTCAACACATTGTTGGTCCTTCCGTGTCAAAAACATTTTGCTCCCTCCAAAATTGACATTCGTTATCCTGTTTCCTCCCATGTCTTTGGCTCTTCCCATCAGATTCTTCCTAAAGACTCTCTCAGGTAAACCAGTCTCCTGCTTTTCCACAGTCCCTAGCAATATTTCCGACCATAGCTCAAGATTTCCTCCTTTACTGCAGAAGACTTGGTTTCCTTGGCTTTCAACTTTACATCCGAACCCTTCTTTCTTTCCATTGATCACCTTTCTTCCATCACCAAGGCAAACCCAAGGGTGATCAGCATCCATGTTTCTCAAATCAGCACAGAACACTTCTCCGGTATTCACACCGACTTTAAACATCGTGCCAAGCACATTTGAAACAGTGACATCGGAGAAGCAATCAACTTTTTCCTTCAGTTCCCAAACCACATTGCCTGATCTAATGTCCCAAAACTTGATATTGCCTAATACTCCAGAAGGGCCACTGTGAGAACCTGAGGCCATCAACAAATTATGACTAGAAACCCATTGCAATTTAGTGGCTGGAATAGCTGAATCAAGATCAGCACCAAAAATCTCATAGTGGCCAATCTTAGACACGGGACGTAAATCATCATTGAGATCATATATCATAATGCAATTTGAGTTTCTCCTACTTGACTCAAAGCTAGTGAACAAATGCTCAGGGGATGCTCCAATAGCTTGCACTGTAGAACCAGACCTCGTGACATTCTCCCAATTCAAAGTGTCCTTAACATAGCCCTTATCAAGATCAAGAATCTGCAAGCCCGAAAAGTCGGTTGCACCAGCAGCAGCCACTGCAGGGGACAATGCTAACAATGAATCAATGGCTGTGAATTGGGTCAATATGGTGGATTTCCTTTGTAAGGACCAATCAAAGGATGTGACTTTACTTCCATGAGCAACATGGAGTGATCCACAGGGCGTCGTGCAGATGGCTGAGGGCGAATCCCGGCCACTCAAAGGCAGAACAAAGGATTTCTCAAGGTTGAAAGCATCAAATTGAGAAGGGTTTGATTGGGAGTTCAAGAGGAGATTTTCAATACCATAAAACTGGGATTCAAAAATCAGGTCTTGAATGTCAAAAGCTTTGGCTTTTGAGGGAAGGTTCCCGGTCCTGAGGAGAGAGAGCAAGATTGAGAAAAGTTCAGGGTCTCTATCAATAAAAGGGATGGCAGGATCAGAATTGGCAATCTTGGAGAAGAAAGATTTGGAACCAGCTAAAGAAAGGGTCTGTTTGGTGGTCTGAAAAAGCTGACCCCCCACATCAATTGTAACTATATTTGAACTTGAATCATGATGAATTCCGTTTGATCCTGCAAAAGGTGGCATCTCTCTGATGTTCCCAGAGAAAATAAAAAAACCCAACCTTTGACGGATCAGAGGAATCCAAACAAGAAAATTCAAAAGAACCCCAAACACAGATTATATCTCACTTCTGCAAACACAAATGAAGGAGGCAAAAAATCCAACAAACCCAGAAATCAACACACAACAAGAAAGCAAGAAATGAACCCTCCACTCCCAAGAAATCAAGCTCCCTGTGTGGACAAGAATCCCAAAACCCTTGAAGGATTTCTCAAGAAAATGCGTCGACGTTCGAAGGTATGAAGTGTGGGTAGGGAAGGCACAAGAAGAGAGCTTTGGGAATTGAAGAGAAATATAAAGGGAGGCGGAAAGAGAGGAAGCGCCGGCGTCGTCTGTAGGGTGAAAGAGCAGTAAATGATTGGTAATAAAAAGATTACGGAAATGAGGATTTCTAGAAGGTCATCAACGACTTTTGGTCAGCAAAGGCTGGAAAACGGAGGCGCTTAGGTTGTTTGGTTCTTGTGAAAGGACAACACATGATATTTGCTAACATATGTTGTCATTGTAGCAGTCCAATGTGGACCAAGAAACCAGGAAAAAAGTCCAATGCGGACCAGATCTCTCTATGCCACTTTACAGATAGTTATACGACTTAGCATTCTAAGGTCTTATTTATTTTATAATATTATGTTGTATAACAATACAATTCAAGTAATTGAAAGTAAAGAATAACGAAATTATGTCTTCGAAAATTTTGAAATTCGAGATTAAAAGTAAAAATAATTTATTATCAAATAAATCTTTTAATAGAGTTATCAATTATTTAAAAGAAAATAATCCTAACTTAGTATATAAGTAAAACAGGTCTTAAATTAATTAACATTTGGACTGTCTCAAAAGTCCGTGAGACTTTGTCCAAAAATACCCTGTCATGGTAGCAATATTCCAAAAAAAGTATGAGGCCAAAAAATAATTGTAGGAAATAAAGAAAATACGCAAAATTGACTGAAAAATAAAAAATAAAAAAAAAGTATAAAAAATCACTCTGATAGTGGTCGAAACAATAGGGCTTAACGATGAACAATTGTTCCTCATGATGAAACAATCGAAATGGCGGCTAACCCGTCCCGTAACTCCAATCAAATCACAGTTTATGATCATTTGAAGTTTCATTGTCAAACCACACAATCAGAGAGCTAAATCTTCTACTTACACCCATCAAAACACTCCAAAATGTATCCGCCTCTTATTCGACATCATATGCTCCCAATACATCAAAAGAACGGTTTACTTTACATTATGAAAACTCATTTTTAATCCAAGAATTTGATACTAATTACAATTTGAGTTGAGTAATTCAATCCAAACAACTTAACTAAACATAATATAGTTAATATAGAACATTTTTCAATTTTATCACTTAAATAATTGATATCACGAAGTAATTAAATAGGGTTTAATATGATAATTTATATTTTGTATTTTATGTGTTTAATGCATCTAACGTTAAAGAAAACGATAGGAGTAGTGATTATTTATATGAGAATGGATTATTTTGAAATAATCCAATGATCTCAGCTTGTAATATGATTTAATCAACTCCTTTTTTAGATTAATCATTCTCATACAAGAGGTAAATATTTTGTAACGGGGTACTATTGATGTACGTCGGGGTAAAAAATATATAAGTTCTAAAAAATTACGATTTGCAAGGTCAATAAAAGCATATTGTATTAAATAAATGGGACACGAATAAACTACCTGAAAAATATACGAGCTCCTTATAGAAATAAATGGAATCTCAAGAAATCCCATATAAAGGTGATACCCTCACAAAATTCCAAGAGGAGGAAAATCATTACGAGGATGTCTTTACGAAACAAGATTTCTTCCAAGCTACGAGCTTCCGAATAGAAAAAGTGACGAACAGATTCCCCAAAATATCCGTATTTGCAGAGCCAAAACAAGACAAGATTTTCTACAAACTCAAAAAAAAAAAAAAAAATTATACAGCTACGAGTTTTTTTAAAAAATAAAAAATCTATAAATGCGAGTCCTCCCAAAGGGTGAAGGAGACAAGTAGTATTCTTCCTCTTGTATCAATTTATCCTTGATGTACATAAAACAACGTCATCAATTATACTTATGATAACAAACATAAAATTACTGTTTAATTTATTTCATTTAACTATCCCCATAATCTAAATGATGTAAATATAGGATATGAAATATTAAATAGAATTTGAAATTTGGATCTTATTTTATTTTATTTAAGGACATAATAGTCAAAGACTTGGAAGGGAAGACCAAATTTTATATGATGCTTGAAAATTATTTGGTCAGCACCCCAAGATGACAAACACACGGGTACAAATAGATGGGAATTTGTTTCAACTTTTTAAATTGATTAAAGTTTTTTTTTTTTTCTTTTCAAGATTAGATATTAGGTAGAGGTTTCGCAGTCAGAATATTCTGAGTTCGAGTCATATAAGTATAAATATTTAATATATTTTAAATTATAGTATGTTATTATTTTTTATTTATTTTGAATTTGATGATTAATTTATAAATATCAATGTATTCTATAATAATATTGTGTTGATTAATTTATTTTTTTATGATTAAACTATCCTTATATATCTTCACACGCACTAATGCATTGTGAGGAGATATATGCATTTTCACTTTGATCACAGGGTAAATATGATTTTTTTATTCAACTTTTTTGTTAGTATCAGAAAATTCCATAAATTCTGACTGATTAAGTGATTTATTTGTTGGATGAAAACAAACGTCTAATTATAATTTTTTACACTATAAGGAGTCTGCGCGTAATATCCCTATTTAATTGAGTTGTAAACTTCCTAAAGGGAGAAATAATTAAACAATATTTTTCCATATGGTTTAAGAAAATCTGTATTTTTTGTTAATCTTTTTATTACACTAAAACTCTAAAATATTTGATTGGCGGCGGTTGAGTGTCATTAATACTTACATTAAAATCAGTGTTAGGAAAAATAAAAGGCTAAGGATCTTTGAATGTATGGTGAGCAGTGAGCACATGGAACATGTGTGGATTGATACCAAATCTTTTTATTATCTTTTTCAATTATGAACTAATTTAAATATCGAATAATTATAAAGAGAACTTCCCCACAGTGGTCCCAACGATAACAGAATAAAAGTGCCGATTGAAGAAGCAATCTTAGCATTATTGGAGTGACCTAATCATGATTCTGTAAAAATAAACTTATAAAATTTAATATACACACGGATATGAATATTGTTCTAAAGCTGATCATCATAGATCCACCTAACCTAAGTGTCTTAAATATTAATAGTTAGGTTAGTTGAGCAGCCCAATCTAATCCATACATAGTAGTTTCATTAAAATAGAAAATTATACCCCAGGTTTGGTTTCATTTTTTGGTTTTTTTCAAAATAAGATACAACACACTCAATGTTTTAATATTTTATCTCTGTATTTTTTTTTTTTTTTTAGCTTTCTATATATAATATAAAAGAGACATAATTCAATAATGAAAAGTGATTTTTGTCTTCAAAAAACGCAATATTAAACATACAATATTTATATATATAAAAGAGATGTGATTTGACAATTGAACAGTGATTTTTGTCTCTTAAATCCCAATATCAGATCTACACCATTTATTTTAAATTACCACAAAACAGAAACACGAACATATTATCTATTTTCAACACCCACTTATTTATCTTTACTTTTTTCTCTTTATCTCCAAAACATCAAAACAAAACACTCCAAAATCTGAACCAAACACTTGTAAAGTTGTGTGAGAGCTCTAGCTTACACCAAAACCAACCCTTAATAAATTATCTTCAATATTTTACTAGTTGTGTTAGCTAAGCAGCCCTACATATCTATATCTAATAAATAATATAGGACGCGGAGATTATATGAATCTGCACGGCAGTCGGCACGTCTTTGGTCCGCACTTATATTATACTACTTATCAGAGCTCCAAATGAATCAAAATAGAATAATCATACACAAGAAGATTTAGAAACTCAAACAATTTTAAACTCCTTATCGACCATGCAAGAGAAACAAATTGTACTGATGAAGAAAAAGATCAGTCCAAGAAAAGAAGAATCGCTCACTCAAACAAAGTTTGTAATTAAACTTACCAAATTAACATGATATGGTGAATTGCTGAAATACCCCTAATAGACAAATCGCAGTTGATAGATGAGGGATGAAATTATACTTCACTTTCACCTACTCAAATAATATAATTTGTAATAGTATAAATACCCTTCTTATTCTTTTATTTGAGGGGAAAAAATTCTTGTAAAAAACTCTAGCGACAACATGTTGAATCGTATCTTCATAATACAAATGCAGTCAATCTCGCTTTTTAATGACATCAATTATGATAGTACCTCTGAATGACCGCGTGCTTAGAGAACTTCAGCAACACCAGGAAAGCAACCGAAAGCTTCTTAACATGCCAATGATAAAGTAAGAATGTAACGGAATATAGCAGCTAAAATGAACCTCAATTGAGACTTTCCTGCTGTATCCAGAAGCTCGATTGTCAAAATTATATCTAATAGTTTATCATCGTTTTCACTGTCATCATTAGCAGAAGCCGGTCTATGGCAGTTCTAGCTATATATATTAATTATCTTACATATACAACAAAATGTCAATACCTAGATGATGTAGCTTCGAGACATTTCTGTCTCGAGCATCATACGGTATTGCCACTATCCTACGAATATGTCCCTTTTTTCTATTTGCTGTGCTGGGGGGTCAGGAAGTTCTCAAAAACAGCCTTCAAGTAAGAGTCAGTCCTGCAAACATCAACTACCTTAGTATCCAATTTTACCACTACAATTAATTTCACAATGACTGAGCTATCACCAGAAGAACTTGGCCTTTTATCTTCAGCATTGCTGCTGCTAGCTGACCCCTGTCTGCATCATCGGGAAGAAAGACCAGTTCTTACATGGGCTTCCATCCTCCGCAACAACCTTCTCGTTAACCCACCACTCAGAAGAACCAATGCTAGGTTCATCAGAATTTCCTCCGTCTACATTGTCGAAGTTAAATTCTTTGGATGATCCGAGAGTGATTGTCCGGTTCTTTTGATGTCTTCGCTCGTTGTCACCATCAGTTTGATCTTTCTTGGATGTGTAATTGGAGTCTTCTCCAGCAGGATACCCACTCCCATTTGCCATTTCAATTGGCTTTTCTCCGCCCATATGTTCTGCGTTCTCAACCGACTCTTGAGATGATTTGGCCAAGGCCAATGGCTTCTTTTCCACACATCTTACAACTTCTTCAGCAGTTATCTCGAAAGAAACTCTATGATCAACCATGGTCTCGTCATTTTTCAATCTTTTATGTGTATCTGGGAGTGGAGCAACATCTGAATTTTGACGGTTCAGTAGACAACTATCACAGGATCTAGGGCCGGCCGCATCCGGAGTCACAGCGCCAGATTCTTGACGCGATCCCCATTCACGAACCACAATATTGTCAAGATCCAAAAGTTTAGGAGGGTTACCGGTTCTGAACTCAAGAAAAAAGGGGTGTCCAGCAGCAAACTCACGGTCAGGAAACGGTGATGAGGTGCCTGAACCAGAGATACCTGAGCTAGGCGAGATCAAATGGCTAACTGGACTACCAGGTTGAAGCTGATAGGATTGGAACTCATATGGAGAGATGTGGAATCTCTGACCAGCTTCACTGTTCTGGAGGTTGGGTTCAAGAAGCCTTGCAAATGGGACCTCAGGAGAGGAAGGTGTGGTTAAGTGGACCGACTCTGGGGGAGGCGTATAGGGGGCAGTAGATGGTTCAGTGGTGAAGGTTGAGAAGACCGGGGGAGAAACTAACTGGGTCTCATGAGCATAAGGACCAATAGCAAAAATTGAGGCAGGACCACCGGGAGAATACATGCTTGCTGATACAGAAGTCAGTGATAACAGGCCAGTCGGTGACTGGGCAGCAGATGGAGGTTCGGATGGAAGGAATGATGCAGGAGAAGAAGGAGGTGCAACAAAGGGCAATACTATGGAAGGTGGTTGCGCTGGATGTTCTGCCGTGGGAGCATCAGCTCCTGCAGCAGTAGTTTCAGGAACAAGAACGGCATGCCCAATTCGCTTAGTCTTGTTCGACCCAAAACACCAGTAAAGGCTCCACCAGCGTCCCCACCTCCTTTTCTGCATATGACCATGAGCAATGACAATCACATCAGTGTCATAGTTGGCTATGATTTATATCGCATAAAAGAAAATACCAACATGAGGGCCAAGCCAATCATTGGATTTAGTTTACTATGTTTTTTTGAAACTGCAGCAGTTGATCATCAGCTTCATCTAAATCTAAGGGGCGCAATCTGATTTGCCGAAGTCAGTTGCAATGCAAGCTTTATATCAAGCTAACAGCAGAACATGAATAAATGCTTTGTGCTTTATTGATTCCTAGAATCCTTTCAATTAGTGAAGTGTGCGGAGTAAATGAAGTTATATCTATAATCTTTGGTTGATTTGCTGACCTTGCTATCATTCATCACTTGACATTTGACTTAAATCCTAACCTATTCATATGCATATAGATCGTAAGTGCGTAGGTCACACATCCCCCTATGATGCATTTTATCCCCACCCCCAAAAAAGGGCGTGTGTGCACGGTAACACAATAGCCATCAAACAGAGTTGAACATGAGCTTGAAACTTTCTGAAGGGCACTAAGTTAAAAATTTTGGACCAAATATAATTCATGACAAAAATAATTTTTCAGCCATAACATTATACAAAAAATGTCTATAGTAAACAGATTGCTATAATCAAAATGGGATTTATGCAGTCCTGCCAATGATGAAAAAGAAGATGGACACATCTTCAGGCAAAAAATCATCAACAATACATATAACTGCCTATTGCAGTCCATTGTATTTCTTTGGGTGAAGATCCATTAGGAACTCATGTTCAAAGCTTTCACTGCCTTAGGGTGTTCAGAAATCTCAAATCCCCAAAGGTTAATTTGTGGTTTATCTTGTTTAAAGCCACATCAACTGCCCATTTAAAGCTTTTATTTGAAACTTGGAGAAGAAAGAAGCAGATGATGTTGAAAGATATGAAAAGAAAAAGGAGCATGCTAAGGCTTTACATCTCAAAAAATTTGGTTTGGGAAGGAATATTGAGAATGACGAGTGAAACTACTTCTCAAAATCTCTAACACCACTAGCGCCAGTCCAAACTCTTCGTATACTTTGCATATCATTATGTTTTTGGCACACATCCTAAAACTGAAAAGAGAACCAGTAACATGAGCTTGCAGAAAATGACATTCGTAGAAGACGCGTGCAGCTGCAATTTCTTTATAATGTCACACATTTCAGTCATTATGTAAAATATCATTACCATGGAGAAGTAAACGCTCAGATCCCCATTTCCCAGACATTATAAATAAACTTTGCAAAAGTCTCCAGACACGAGTATGTTAAGGCTCAAAAACACTATTAACTTATAAGGGGGCCTGGTGAAAGAAAACAGGACAAGTCAATTCTTCAACAAACTGTTGTTTATGGGAGATATTATTAGGCTAAAAGGCGACAGACAGAACTTTGCAATGAACATGCACCCTCTGTCCAAGAAACTTTATCACTGCAGTCGTATAATCTGGATGTCGTTAACATTATTGTGACGAAGACTAGTAAGAAGGCAACATGATGGACTAAGGAATTATTCACTGTAAGGCAGTTGGAAAAGTCATGATCAACTGAAACTTTTCCATTTTGCTACGACTGTCATAGATTCAACAACTTTCTCCGACTGTACATTGGGCTCTCTTTTTCATTGATTGAACAAATTTCTGGACTCCACGAAACATACTGTTAACCACTACATCCTACCATTTGAAAACGCTCTGCTAATAATTTCATACACAAAAAAAAAAATCATTTTATAGTGCCGAATCCTGTAAAACAGGTCCGAGAGTCCTTCAGACGACAAATCAAGTTCAAGTGGAGGTAATTCCCAACAATAAAGAGAAAAAATAAAACAAAATCGAGTCGAAGCGATCTACTTTCTCATCGATACTCATGCAAGAATACCATACTACATCCAAAATCTTTCCGCGAGCAGATGAATAAAATTGCAGACGGTAAAAACAGAATCAAATGATCACATCACCAGATCTCCAACCTCAGACAAACTCCTAAGCAGGCAAAAGAATTAAGCATCCAGCCTAGGTAAATTTAGCAACAAAAAACATCAAAACCTCGAAAATAACGAAATAGAAACGAACAATCATGAACTAACTTCCCGCACAAACAAGCACCAGACACTTAAATATCTAATCCACAAATAAAAAAGAAAAAAAAAATGGAACCGTGAACAAAATCCTCAAACTTCCTCATACCTGAACCGAATCCTGAAGACCGCGAGTCTCCACAGATGCGATCGCAGTGGCGGCCGCGTTTATGGTCTCCAACGCGTCGGCTCCATTGACTCCTCCTCTTCTCATCGTTTACTCAATCAATCAAACAAACAAATTGAACTCCAAAAACATACTCATCAAAGTGAACAATCAATATTTATGCGTACATATAAATATTCTATTTCTGTAGAGAAAAGGAAAACGGAGAAACGGCGCACAGGCACAGCAAAATCGTGTGTGTAGATGCTGTAAGTAATTTATATTGAGGATTTGGAGGTCAAACACGCCCAAGACTGAAAAGCGATTAGTTTATATAATTGTGATCATTATGGGAGTGGGGTTTATATATTTCAATTAATTAATTTGATTAAGGAGCTGAAATTACCAAAAAGGGCTTGTAGTTTTTGTGTTACTAAGACAATATAAAGATGAATTATTATTATTTAATAATATGAGATTTATTTCAAATAAAGTGATTATTATAACTATAAAATGGAAAGTAATGATATTTTAATGGAAAAAGAAAACGTGTTTTTAGTAATTAATTGAAATAATAATAATAATAATAAATGCGAAAGTGAAAATAGAAGTTGATTGAAGGAGTCCCAAGGGTAGTTTAGTACTTTCGGAATAAAAGCGGGCCATTAGTGGAAGTAATTACCGAGGGAGGGGGAACCTTTTTGGTTATGAATCAATGTGCGCACGTGTGGACATCCGTTTCTACAACATGGCTTTTCGTGCGCACCCCCGCGTAGGTTTGGGCCCACCGTGAAAATTCTCCCCCTTTACCCGCCACCCGGACTAACTTGCACGGTTGGTTCATCTCTCCAACGCGTAACAACTACCAAGTCTACCATTTCCTATATCTATCTATATCTATACCATTAAAAAAAAAAAAAAAAACAAAATACAAACAAACTCCTTATGATATTGTAATTGAATATATTATTATTTATATAAAAAATAATAATATTTTATTATTTTAGTATTTTTAAAAAATATAATAATTTATTTTTTTATATTTTTTTAAAATGAAACAATTTACCTTCTTAAATACAGGGAATAAATTGCTATTACTTTTTTATAAGGAGATACTCTGTTTATTTATAAAATTATAGAATATTAAAATTTAATATCTCAAAGTTATTATTTCTATACACAAAAATATGAACTTTCTAGAATATTCTTATTTTAATATTTTCTTAAAAATAATTATTATTTAATATATTCCTAATTTTCAACTCACATATATTTAAGGTTGGAAGATTTCATCAATTTTGATCAATTATTCATTTTATCTTTATTGTTTTGTTTATTTAAACCTATACAATAAAAATTTAAATTACAGATATATACCGAACGTATTTTGATTGCTAATATTTATTAAATTTTGTGATTGATAATCATTATAAGTTACGATGGACTAAATTTCGAGTAACTCTCAATTTATTTATGAAGTCTTATCATATTTTTTTAATTATGCTCAATTTTAATTGGTGATATACTAAAAATAACCAATATTTGTACTGACTGTCCAAAAGTCTGATAAAATTTGCAAGAAAACACAAACTCCAAACATGTCGTAAGGGAAGTACAAGTGGTTTTGCGGACTACACTCGACTTGAATGGTGCTACCCTGATACGACTAAAGCTTATGTTGATTATACACTAAAGTCGTACCGACAGAATCAATACGTGCATTGATTGTTTAAGTATCTAATATGTATGGGAATGAACACAAAATTTCAAATATAGTAAAAGCTGAAAATGCTTTTCGTGGACTAACTCAATTTTAGTGATGCTATTTTAATAAAATTACGGGTAAATTACATTAACACTTGTTGAAATTACGCTAAATTATATACACATCCCAAATTACAACTATACCCTCTACGGGGTATTGCTACAATATTTTCCATAGAATGTTTGTGTAAATTTTGCTTTTGAAGAGGAGGTATAATTTATAGTTATAACCTCAAGAGATTTATTTGTAATTTTATAAAAAATAATAATAAGAGGTATTTGTGTGTTTTCTGTCTAACCTCAAGGGTTTTAATGTAATCTACCCTAGAATTAATGTCCATTTTCGTTAATTAACGAACAGTCACGACAGAGTATTTATTAGATGATTGTTAATTTAAAAAAAATTATAATTTTTTAAATTATGTTAAATTATATATAATTATTAAAAATATACGTATCAAGAAAGCACGTTGTAATTTACTCTTAAAAAACGAACGTGAGTAGAAATGATTCCAACTGTAGTGTTTGGTATTCGGAAAAAGTGCGTTTTATGACTTCCACTTTTACCTATTTGATTGCAAACTTTTGGCCGACTTTTGGGGAACTCCAAACGGAGTTGTAGCCTCTCTCTAGGCTTACTCGTGTTGCCCAATCTCAGTTCATTCCGGAATTTAATAATATCAAGCCTAGTAAGACAATCATCAAGACATATTATATATATATATGAAAAATAACAAACAACTCCTTATCGTATCATAAATAAGCAAATTACTCTTTTATAAAAAAAAAATAAATAATGATTTACCTTCTTATATTTTATAAAATACAATAATTTATGTCCCTATGATTTTTAAAATTAAACAATTTACCTTCCTGTATAAGGAGGTAAATTGCTTCATTCTAAAAAGTATAAGGGATGAATTGCTATATTTTTTTCATAGGGGGATGATGTGCTCATTTTCAATATCACATAGGAATAAATCGCTATTCGCCATATATATATATATATTTGTTTCTTTAGAATTATTGTATATAACCTTATAATCTTTGGTCTTTGCCAATAATTTTTATTTTTTTAATAATTATATACACACATATTAGAAATATTAATATTATTTATATTTTTAGAAAAATAATACGTACAATTTTAAAAAAATATTGATATTATTACATAAACTATCCCTACGTTTAATTGTCATGAGTAATTTCTATAATCATGCAGAAGGCAAAAGAGATTTTGTGTAAACAGACTATAGATCAGGAGGATAAATTTAATTGTTCTTTTCTTTCAATAAATTCATTGCGATCATGTCGAGATTTAAAGCACCGACAATTTTAACAGTCAAGAATTCAATCATAATTTTATAGCCATGAAACGTTAATTTCGCCAATTAAATTAAAATTCATTAAAATGTTTTAAATGAGGGGCATTCTAAAAAATTAAATTTTAATTGTATTTTTATTTTAAATTTGCTCACATTTTTTGTTTAATATATACACACACTATACATGTAAAAAAATATATTTATTTATTTCATTACTATATTATAATAATAATAATAATTTTATTTATAACCTATAATATTGAACTTATACTTTAAGTATAAACCCCGTACACATATTTACATGGAAATTATAAAATTTTATATATCCTCCTTAAATTCTTGAACTGTATTCCTTCATAAGTGGAAATATAAGATAAATTGTGACAATTAATAAATTAATATCAAAGCAATCTGAATCAAATTGAGAAAATTAATTACTTTTGATTAATTTGTAATCTCCCCAATTAGTTAAAATTATATTATTAAATTATTATATTATATATTATACATTTTAATTATTTTTTAATATTGTATATATTATTATATTGATTGTTGATAATAAAATTTAAAAATTTTAACTGATTCACTAATAAGACTTGAAAAGTGTCACTATCAATCAATGAGATATTACAAGTTAATATATTATATAATGTAAATGTTTTTGCGGCGGTTTAAAATATTATTTATGATATGCGACCCCATACTGATACATTGATATAAGTTAATTATCTTTGTTATGTATGATATTATAATTTTAGCATAGGTCCAATGTCTTTGGATCTTGACGATGAATTTGGGCTAATGGAACAAAAGAACTTAAGAAATAGCACCTGCGAAATAAAGTATTAGCACTCTGACATTCAAATTAATTTCGAATTTAGGAATAAATAAATATAGAAATAAATCGTATTGAGAAATTGAGATAAAAGTAAGAATTGCGTAAGCACAGTATGGCTTAGAGCACGAGTTGAGAGTTGCAAAAAAATAGCGATATAGTTCCATATTCTTTAGGCCTTCCATTAAGGAGTGCCACCTGTATTTATAGAAAAAGAGTCCTATTCGCAGGAACTCTGTCGTGAGCTGCATTTTCGAGAAAAAGGGCGAAATTTGTGGATAAGGCACGATCTTATCTCCTCCTTAACTTGAGCAACACGTCTTTGATTGGAGGAGGACTCCTTTGATATGAAGACTCATCCTTCTAGGTGAAGAAGTCCACCTTATTGGGGGCGCCTCCCTTCTCCTAGGTTGGGCTTGGAAGGTAGGTTTGAGATCCGACAGGCCTTGTACTAGGCCTCCTTTTTGGGCCGAACTGGGATTGCTTAGTGCACTAGGCTTCCCTTTTAGATTGGACCTGATAATGTTTCAATGAGTTATCCTCATCATGGGCTGATGGACCTAATTTGGGCTTTAGATCTCTTCTTAGGCCAAAATGCTTTTGGGCCATACACATCATCGTGACTTTTTTAAAATATTATATATATTATTATTAATATTATATGTTATAGTTATTTGACTATAAATTTACATATTTTTCTAATTATAATTCATTTGTACAAATATTACAATGAATATAAATATTATAATATAATTAAATATCCCACTTTATATAACTTATTGTGATTTGATTCTCATTGTTATATTAATGTATTATTTAATTGAGCTATTATTTTGTATATCAATTATTTATTTATCGCTATTTATATTAAAATCATAAGTAATATTTTTATTTATTATAATTATATAATAATTTTTAATATTAATTATATCTAAAATATATAAATTATAAATTAAATAATTATAATATATATATATATAAACAAGGCTGTCAAGCCTTGACGGAACAAAAATAATAATAATAATAATAATAATAATAATAATAATAATCAGACACCTTCATTTATAATTAATACGTGACGTATTAATTCAGTTCAGTTGAATTAGTCTTAAACGATAATTTTCAAAGATAATTTTTCTATAAAAATGTATTTAAAAGAAAAAAGTGCAGCTACTTAGGACCAAATTAAGCTGTTCCATCACAACATTTATTTCGATTAATTTCTACAATAATAACACCTCAATGTAAACTATTTATATTTTGACTTTTCATCTTATTTAACAATATGGTATGTAAACATGTCTCCTTTATAGTCAATGGGAGGAAAAATTGGCATCTTCTTTTGACAACTCATGTGGTTTTCTTTTTTTAAAAATAAAAAACAAAAATAGCTTAATTTTGTGGAATTATGATAATTATTTATATTTACTAAATAGTGCAACTTTTATTTACAAATTTTAATTTTATTTTTATTTTCAATCACTCTCAACTATCACTGCAACTAAACATGTAACTTTGCTTACAACTTATCCCTACCATTAATAATAAAAATTATTCACTTATCGTAACGATCCAAACCAATCTCATCCTTCTCAATCGGCTTTTTCACCGTATCACGAAATTTCTCTAATAGAAATACTCGATAACAAGAAACCATTAGTAATTTGTGGCACACTAATAAAGATACGTGATTTTTCAAGATTGTTCTAAATAATTTTCTATGTAGTTTTAATCATCCCTGACCTAAAGTCTATTTCATTTACGCAAATCATCCCTATCTTTTAAAGAATTACACATCCACCATCTTCGAGAACATCAACATTATTTAGACAAACCATCCTTACTTTTTAAAAAATTACAGATACATTCCCCAAAAATCACGACACCCATTCGCCCCTCGGCATTTATGATAAAGTAGATCAAAGTTGCCAATTTAACATCAAAGAATTGACAAAGAGAAGAGGTTGGATCGTTGATGGACTTCATTAACAGCATAAATAGTCTATATGAAATCTGAATTCAGCCACAATTGCAGATGCAGCACTATAACATATATATGTATATGCAGTAAAAACGTGTTCTTTGCAGATAACACGTTTTTTTCCTGGAGCAATATGGGAGTTTGGACGTTTTCCTGAGCAACTATACGAACATATATATAAGCAGTAAAGCATGTTCTTCCCGGAAACCACATTTTTCCTGGAGGAATATAGCAGTTTCTTCTTCTACGTTTTCCTGATAAACTAAGAACAAACTCAAGCAGAAAGACTCTTTGATGCGATCTCAAACACATTTTCTGAGAGCCCGTTTGCAGCCAGTATCATTTCCAGCTGAGCCTGCAACAATTCAACGAACATCAAATTTAGTATAATACAACAGCAGAACCACAGTTATAGATCTCAGGCCGCATCCAGAAAACATCAAACAGAATAGAGCATATTATCACCTTTGCAAGATTTTGTCGGGTTTCATCGTAGCGTTTCCACCTAGAGAAGGAGGATACCATGCGTGAAGCCACCTGTAGAGGAGATAATACAATTTATGAAAGTTTTAGAAGAAATAAATAGGAGACAAAAGCAAATAAGAGACTAGTCAGTGGAGAAACTTCGTTTTGGCGAGACCTGAGGATTCAGCTTGTCAAGCTGCACCACCATTTCGCCCAAGAACTTGTAGCCGGACCCATCTTTGGCATGGAAGTTGACCGGAGATCTACAGAATCCTCCGACCAGTGCATAAACCTGCACGGCATCCAAATCGACGTTACATTTTGACCTAAATAAGATCTTTGTGGTCGAAGGGATGTGTTTGGATTGGGCACCAACCTTGTTGGGATTACGCAGGTCAAAGGCTGGATGGTCAAGGAGTTTACGCACATTCTCAACGTTTCCAGGGATATCTGCCATGGCTTGTAGTGCTAACCACTTGTTCACGACCTGAACAAGGAGAATTTTCAAACTGATCACTTGACATCATATGAAAGGATAATTTTCCAATTTGCCATCTTAACCAGGATGAGATCTCATCCATAACAGTGTTTCTCTCACCATATACGTTCCTACTGTATCGTGTGAACCTTACCAATCTCCGTAATTTCTGACAAAATCACTAACATTTTAACTGAAATTTGCCTAATCACATTAGACTAGACAGCATTCAACCGGGCATTAGATGTTGCGATTTTTTCTGTCTATTCTGTTTAAGACCAGAAAATTTTAGAAAATGAAACAAGACATGTTGGATGTGATGAACATACCAAGAAATCATGCTGCCACTTGTTATAGAAATCGGCCAAAATGTCATCCCGAGTTTTACCAGGTTTCTGATCAAGAGCCACCAGTGCTGCAAATTGGTCAGTCATATTTGTGGCGGTGCTATATTCATGCAAGGCGAGCTCAGTAATCTCTGGATCATCAAGTGAGCCAAGATATGCTGCAGACAAGCAGTAATCACAGAAGCAATCAAATGAAGTCAGAAAAATTTAGGGGTGCAGGCGGGCAAGTGAGAAAAAGCCCTGATAAGGCTTACCTAGGGCGATATTTTTTAGCGCACGCCTCGCCATATTTAGATGGTTGAACACATATTCCTCGGAGCTCCTGTTGCTTTTCACCTGTGACGCACGCAGAGGACAAATAGTTGGTTCCCCGGAAATACAAACAAGGAAAAAGTTATTTCTGTGGGTATCAGCATAAACATGCATACTGTGTCAAGTAATTCTTGTTTCAATCCAGAGGCAAGCTCCTTTCTGATGAAAGTTCTAACTGCATGGACAGCGTCAGGGTCAGCAACTTCCATAATGTCCATGATTTCTGCTTCAGTAGGCAGCGTGATGGCCTTTCCAATGAATTCCTGAACAACACAAAACATTTAGAGAAAATGATGAATATACTTCCTTCGTCAGTAAAGAAACCACGAGACAGATTTATGCATGCCTTATCCAAGCTCAGGTCACAAAGTATGCTTCTGATTCCATGAAGGAACTGTGAGTTGAGAGTCAACGGCTTGTTTTGTTGAAAATCCGCCACTAAGCTGAGCATCAGTTTTCTTGCCAACACCTGCCCAGCCTCCCAACTACGGTAGCAACAATGATGCTTCAGATGATTCTCTTAATGCTCCACAAGTAGATTTAAATTTGCAAAATTACATACCGATTGAACTCATCAGAATCATTAGCAAGGAGGAAATATAGATCGGCATCAGTGAGATCAGAATCCATCCGAACAGGAGCACTGTAACCCCTTAGTATGGATGGTACTGGGCGTTCTGGGATGTCGGTGAACACAAATTCTTCTTCTTTCTGCTCAAAACAAACAATTAACAGATCAATCAAAATCGTGGCAGAATAAAAACCTTTTATTTAGGGTGCTATGATTTCAAACAGGGAATAGTTCAAACTTCAACCAGAAAAGCATTATTTCTAGAATTCCAACATATGAAGAAAACCTGTAAGGAGAAAACTGCACTGAATGAGGAGACCGATAGATCTATAATTAATCACCCCAAAAGTACATCTAGCAGTATCTCTTCTACGGTGCCTCTACTTTTTCCTATATCATTTCACAAGAATTCTATTGGGAAAAGGTTGCACTAAGAAGACCAACTGTAGGTCAATCCTCCAACTATAGTGCCGTTTCAGAACAAAAAGTTTCATCACATTGTGCAAAATCAGCGACCACAGCCTCTCTTGCCACGAGCGAACCCAAAATAAAATTAACTAATTTCTAGCATCTAAACTCAAAACATCAATAATCCCAGAAAGAGTTCCACGAGATCAAGTAAAACAACAGTTATGAACTAACCTTTGTTACTCTGAGAACTGTTGTGTGCACAGGCTGACCATTGATTGCAATACTCTCCAATTTTCCATCGTGGTAAACTGAGGATAGAGGCATGTCCTTACCGTTGGAGCCAAGCAGGCCCAAAGCTACAGGAATGAACATGGGCTCTTTGACCAGCTGTCCTGGGCTGGGGGGTACCTCTTGACTGCAAGCAAATCATGTTGACTCATTCATTCATTAGCAAAATAACCTTGTCAGGGAAAAATGACAAGACAAAAACTTACCTAAACTTGAGAGAAAATGTCTTGGCTTGAGCATCATAGGCAGAAACAACATTCAGACGAGGTGTCCCAGCTTGTGAGTACCTACATTATTCATACAGGGAAAAACTTTTACACCAAAGACAAGTGTTTGTAAAAAGTAAAAGCAGCTTTGAGCCTTCGACACCATACCATAACAAGAAGTTGGACATATCGGCACCATTTGCATCTCTCATGGCAGCGAAAAAGTCTTCGCAGGTCACAGCTTGCCCATCGTGCCTTTCAAAATATAGATCCATGCCCTAAAAGGTAAAGACACACATAAGATCTATGGATTATGCGGATATTATGCAGTGGAGGCAACCACCAAGAGAAACATATGGAGTATAGGATCAGATATTGATTTTATTCCTGACCTTCCTAAATCCTGAGGCACCCAGCAAAGTTTTGTACATTCTCACCACTTCAGCTCCCTGTTCAAAAAGATGAGATTAGATGATGACTGATATTGTATTGCATCATTTTAGTACCTCTGGCAGCTGAAAGTTCATTAAAAAAAAAAGTCCACACACAGGTGAAATCCTCAACGCTGAAACAAACTATGGATAAAGAAAAAGACCAACCTTTTCATACACCTGTCAGTAACAAAATGAAACACGAAGACAAAAGAGCAGTTAGTCATTTATCTGAATGCAGAGAACAAAGTGAAGTGCAACAAGATGATGAAAGTGCTATAGGCATACCGTTACTGCAAGTTATCGTGCAAGGCCAACCATCAAATCCAGTGCATCAGTGGATGGGACAGAAAAAATGACCATAAATCAGAACTCAATGAACAACAAATTATGAATTGAAAATTGCAAATATTGCATGAAAGAGAATAATTTCCATTAAGAAATGGAAGAATGCACTTGCCTGTGTAGAAGTTATCCATCTACCAAGGGAAAAATGAAAAAGAAATGTCAGTAATTTGCGAACAAACAGGCTAGCACATGCTTCAGTCAAATCACAAAATACAACAGGAAGGTTTTGGATGAACAGAAAAGGGGCATTTCACACCTTAATGTAAGAGTGGGGTCGGACAGGGTGAGCCATCGGACCAGCATCCTGGAAAATGAAGATAAAGGTTTGTGAATACAAGGGAAGGACAGCTAAAGATCATAATGTCAGAGAGAAACTATCCAGATCACAGCGCCTAATAGAATCATACAAACATACATATAACTCAAATTAACATCTAATGGTTTGCAAATTCAACCAGATTGCTTTCCACACCTGAGGAAACTGATAAGTTCGAAGTGTTGAAACATCAGCTATCCTTTTCACAGTACGGCTTCCCATATCAGATGAAAATTCCTACACATGTGGCCACCAATAAATGTTTCCCGGGAAAAGATAACAAAAAGATCTTAAAATGCTTTCTCATCATGATATGCATCCTAACCTGATCCCGGAAAACTGTGAGACCTTCCTTTAAGCTAAGCTGGAACCAATCTCGGCATGTGACTCTGGAATTTGATTGAATGTCAACTTACGCTTTGGCTTATATAACAATTCAAAAACTTATACTATAATACAACAATATAAGATCAAAATCCATTACGGCCATGTATTCGGTTAAATTAATATATCTCATTTATTATAGTAGATTAGCAAAAAAATTTCAATATGATGTCATTCAGTGTGGTTCAAGTTAGCAAATATTTGTACTTTCAGCCAAGTGCCAACTTCTAAAAAAATTTTATAAAGCATAGAAGCTCTTAGCTGTCACTCATTTCAAATAGCCTAAAGGAAACATAAGCTTACCTATTTCCTGTCCAGTTGTGAAAATACTGCAGATAAGACATGCAATTAATATTAATAAAGAATGTTCTAGAGGAGATTGCCAAATTCAAGAAAAATTTCGATTGTAACACTCTTGCAAATATGACAGACCTCATGCCCAATCACACCCAAAATTGCAGCATAATCTGCATCAGTTGCAGTTTCAGGAGATGCCAAGACAAGTTTGGAATTAAAAATCTGCAAAAACATGATAACAACATATAAGAATGATACGAGTGATATGACATTACATGATGATGTGATACTATATGATATGAAATTATGAAATGATGTGTAGCATCCAGCATACATTCAAACTCTTATTTTCCATGGCACCCCTGTCAATCAGAAAAAATAGAAAATCTTTAGTAATGTAAAATATATATATATCCAAAAACATCAAAATGAGTCTTCAGCAAAGAGATGAACTAACATGTTAAAATCTGGAACAGCTACAATATTAAAGAGATCCAGGTCATATTCAAGCCCGAAAACCTAATTGAAGCGCAAAAGGGAAAGAAATAAATCATAGAATTCATTATTATGGGCAATGAGAAATCTCAACAAAAACTAGATAAGTAGAGATCTTTTACATCTTCATCCCATTTCATAGCAGCTTTTAAAGAATACATGGCATGGACTGTCTTAGGCAGATCTTGGGCCGGGGTCCAGATTCTAAGAGAGACCTTTCGGCCTGAACGAGTTATAAAAGTATCATCCCTGCTCTCCAACTGTCCAGCAACTAATGCAAAAAGATAGCTTGGTTTCACAAAAGGATCCTCCCATATGGCATAATGCTTGTTGCCCTGCATTGATGCATTAAAAGATTAAGATAGATCAAACTTTCCATGACCAAAAAGCATTTTCAAGTACAAATAGAGAAAACTGCACCTCCATTTCTCCTTGCTCTATAAGATTTCCATTAGACAACAGCACAGGGTACAGTGACTTGTCAGCTTCAATATGACAAGTGTACTTTGCCATGATATCAGGACGATCCTAATGATGTAGTATCATATTAGTTGCAAGCTCTAAGGAAACTAGATAGACCCAAAGTTACACCAACATCAAACACATACCTGATAGAATGTAATTTTCCGAAAACCCTCTGCTTCACATTGTGTGCAGAAGTTCCCTGATGATTTGTAGAGGCCCTGCACAAGTATTATCCATCAAAAACTAGAATGAAAAACTGAAAGCAACTATATATGTATGCCCACAGGTGCACATGACCATATATTCTAATTGATGAGAATTCAATGTAAATTTAGGCAGGACCTCCAAAGACGTGTTCTTCTGTGGGTAGATCTCAGTGACAATATCCAAAGTAAATTTACCACTAGGAGGCGAATAAAGAGTAAGGTGGCGTGAGTCTACACAAAAATCATCCTCCTGCAACAAATAATTTCAGGCCACAGGGAGTCATGTAGATAAATCAGCATAAAAAATTCTTGTGATTAATCACTTGTAACAATTATAGCACTTATTGAAACTGGCCAGGACTTTATCTATTAAAAGCTAACTTGCACAAGCTTTAGGAAGCAAAGGTATATACCACATACGACATACCTTTGGTTCCTTGCCATCAACCTTTAATGAAATCAGTTTCAGATCAACCCCATCCAAGACCAGAGGTGAAGAGGAGCCTGTTAATGAAAATTGGTAAATCTGGAAGTTAGTTGTCAAAAATTTTCAAAATATTTTAGAAGTTAAGACAATCCGTTGCCAGCAATTAATTGAATAAAGATTTAGGAGATGCATAATCTGTGTGTGATATAAATGGTAAAAACTTGGAATATATACCATTCAACCACAACAGTTTCACATTGAGTGCAGAACTATAAATGGTAAACACTTGGAATACATACCATCCAACTACAACAGTTTTATATTGAGTGCAAAACCAGATTTTGGATCTTTCACAAGATTCAACTTTACAATAAAGCGTCATGCACCAATATTAGGTTGCATACCAACAGTGGAATCAGAGGAAACCGAACCCAATCAGGGTTCATTCAATGAATAATAATTATCTCTTTCACTTTTTAGCATGTCAGAACACATTCTGGTCGACAATGTTGTGGGCCATGAAAGTCCCCTTCTCAGGCCATGAAAAGTGGCGACTTAATATTTGGTGGAATCAAGACATTTTTGAAATTCTATTCATAGTGATCACATTACTAACAAACCCATATTTCATAGTTTCAAGATCAAATATGTCTCAATTCCAAATAGACCCCAACAGATATAAGACTTATATAAGATAAAAAAGAATCAGAAGTTACCTTCAAGTCCGGGGTAGACAACAATTTTTGAAGAAACGATTGTTTTTTCCTCACCCAGTGTAAACTTCAAATGGACCTACGACAAAATCATGTTCTTTAATTAGTGATGTGGAAACAAAATCACAGAAGTTCTGTACAATTATCAATCTCTAATGATACAAAACAAAATCAAAGATGCAGATGGATTACTGTCTCAAATAAGTAATCAGGCTGCTTGTAATCCTTCAGAAAGATTTCTTTTGGTGTATCCATAATAGATTCTTCAACTTGCTTTGGTACTGGTTCTGTTGCCACTGAGCAAATTAACCTCCGGCCAATATTTGTAGCCCTCTACAAAAGCCAAACATCACATATAGAAATGTATGAATGGATAAAAAAGTGACACTGCGACAACATTCGAAAACATTAATAAGCTCTCAGAAGAAAAAGTGAGCTTACGGGCAGTGAGTAATATGGCAACTGACGATTCCTCCAATTGGTAATCTAGTGGCAACAGTGGATTGAGAAATGTTAGAGAGCTAATGCCCCAAATTTTCATAGTAAGAAAAGGTATGCAAAAGCACAGGACAGTCAGTGGATACAGAGGGAAGAATGCCTAACGCATGCAAACCTCAGAACAAAAGAGTTGCCTGTATCTACAAAGGTTCTTTACTGAATGCCTCGTACCACGACAACTTGCCCGAAGCTGAAAAATGGCGTCAGGCGTATTATAAGGTTATAAAGGCACCACACGCTCTTACCCACACAAAACAAACTAGCATTTCTAGTAAGCTAAAAGAACATAGTGCAACTTCCATACAGCTACCAAAAGTCCTAGAAAGGGAGAAACACTTCCACGATAAGGAAAATGCGCCAAAAAAACACAGAAATGAGAGGCAAAATTTTTTATCCGTAGCCTACAAAGAAAAAGGTAATAAACCGACCTCCCTGATTGATGTGCAACAAACTTCTAAGCAAATATAAAGGATACTCAAAAACATTATGACCAAGCAAAACTATATTATTGACATAACTTTTTCTAAAGCAAGAAACAAGAACAGGAAACCCAAAAGACCAGAACATGGGAGAGGGTAATCACAGGAGTAGAGGAGACCAAACCCATGAGACATGTCTTTGACAAGGCCGAACCTTTGCACGGTAGAATCAATCGAGACATCTTACAAGCACACAAGTCTTGATTCCTAAATAATCTAGTATCGAGAAAGAAAAAGATCAATTTGCAATCAAATCTCTAAGACCCTTAAAATTTCTATCTTTTCATTATTAAAACACACACACACACACACACTGGATTTTTCCTAAAGATTTGAGTCTTTAACCAAAACAAAAGCTACCCAGATGCCTAAACCAAAAAGAAATCAAGAAAGAAACTATCAACGCCTCGTTCAGCCGGATAAAAAATAAAAAAAAAAAAGGAAAACCCGTGTAAATGCTAAGTGAAAACAGGGAGTGAACTTGGGCTCTTGTAAGGGTCATATAGAAGGATATGGATAATTCAACTACTGGACAAGGAAATTCAAAATATAAAGAAAATCCAAGAAATGCAGATTTAAATGGAATTCGAATGAAAATTCCATTGATCTGTTTTACCTTCTTGCCTACCAGTGATGATCAGGTATTGCACTCAACAGAAACTGACGATCTCCAGGAAAATCTAAGGGATAAACGATGTCAAGATTAGAGACGTAAATTTGATTTGACCTATGTTCTCACCAGTAAAAATAGTAGATGAAAATTACACCTTTTCCTTTTAAATATCAATTTCAAGAAAATCTTCTCTCGCATATTTCTGTATTGATTAAAATCTTCCATAATTTTGAGATATTTCCGGCTAATGGGCCGGAGAGAAAATTGTTGGGATATTTTTGGGCCAGTAAGAATCATGCCACTGTTGTTGTATCCATAAACATTTTATTTTTAAGGGTTAATATTTTCTCTAAAAATATGAAATTAATTTTTTTAAAAAAAATTAATATTACACTGACACCCTTTTTAAAAATTATTCGTTCATACATAACCCCCTTTAATTAGAGTTTAAATAAAAAATGCCGACACTAGCAAAAAAGAATTACATAAATTTTCAATTTTTACCTCTCATTTAACATTCTCATATATATTTTTACACTTATAAAGGATTAAATACAATTTCTATATATGGAACATCATTATATTTATTCTATTATTAGTACAAAATTATTGCACGAAAAAATATTAAATAAAAAAAATTAAAAATTTAAATAATTATTTTGTTAACTTTAATTTTTTTTTTCAAATCGTAATGAAAAAGAATCACATGTAAATAGTAAATTATGTAAGTGTAATTTTAAAAAAAAATGAGAAAGAATATAATTTCATATTCTAAAAGAGAGTATAAGTGTATTTTTTTGGAGAGCCAATGAGAATCATGCCATTGCTTTTTGTTCCCTTGAAAGAGATCACAATTAGGCCCAAAGCAAGCCTAAAATGAATAAGGGCCCATTCTTGATTAATGGGCTTTACAAGTTTGCATATAAACTCTTATCGAGACGGATTATAGCTACGTCTCATGAGATTTAATAAAATTATGAATATTTTTTTATTATTTAAAAAATTATAAATATTCTCTCAAATAACAAATATTAAGGGTAAATTACAATGATCTTACTTGAGGTTTGTCATAATTACGAATACCCTATCATTGTTTTGAAAATTTATAAATACCCCTTTAGTCCACATAGTCCATAAAAATAAAAAAGATTGAAAGAATAAAAAAATTTATAACTCTTAGTCCACAAAGAAATTTTGGTTGGTTTACCAGAAAAAATGGATAGAAATCTAACGGAGACTAATCGAATTGGCTAATTGTTAGACGGCCATTAAAATTAAGAAAGTATTGACAATTTTTCAAACAACAATGGGATATTCATAATTATGCCGAACCTACCTCATGGGAGTAATTTATCCAAATAATTATGTAGCCTCTAGAGAATGGGGTGGAAATTACTATGTTACCCTTGCTGATTTTTTTTTAATAAATATTCAAAAAAATTATACAAAAGAAATTAAGGGTGGATAAAGTCAATAACCCATAGGGCATATTAGTGTATAAAAATATTTTTAAAAACTCTATAAAGTATATATAATTATAAATCATAATCCAAAAGTTCATTTGGCTAGTTTATCATAAAAATTATATGAAAATCTAACACAGGCTAATCGAATTAGCATGCTGTTAGACGAACGTAAAAAATAATAGGGCGCATTTGTAATTTTTCAAACAACGATGAGATACTTATAATTATGAATATCTCTCGTTGTTTGAAAAATTGTAATAGCCCCCTGATACTTAAGAAAATTATGTAATTATTTGGATGGTGGTATGGAATTTTCAACTTTACCGTTGCTATATTTTTAAAAAAAATAAAAAATTATACAAAAATCAGATGAGGTACATAGATAAATAAAACTTTAAAAAATTATCTACTTAGTTCATAAAAAATTTTTGAAAAAATAAAAATTATTATTTATATTTTCGTAAGGACATTTCAGTCAGTTCACTAAAAAATATATATATAAATCTAATAGATTATGTCAATTGTTAGACGATCGTTAAAATTAGAAGAGTTCTTATAATTTTTTAAACAATGATAGAGTATTATAATTATACTAAATTTCAAGAGTTGATTGTAATTTACCCGATAATATATAGATATAGATATAGATATAAGTTGAGCAAAATATGAAAGAAAAAAGAAATGGAATGGATGATTGAGTTAGAGTGGCTCCATTATGTGAAACACACACCCTTAGAAGCCGACCAAACAAAATCAATACGTGGACAAATGATTTTGTACTTTTTCCATCATCCTAGGCTAAGGATGTCCTAGTACGGCCGGTCCTCCGGCCCACCCAATAATTTCTCTCCTATTCCCATTTTACCCCTACTATGATGTATTCTTCTTTTCTTTTGTTGCCTATTCTTTGGAATAAAGCAACCAAAAGTTGGAGCTTCAAATGCTTCCTTTTGACCCCATAATTGTTGATGCTTTGACATTATTTATGCTATTCAACAATATAATTTTCTTTTTTAAAAAAAATAAAATAAGATTTAAAAAAAATAAAAGCGAAACACAAACATACCGTAGTTTAAAGAATCCCGCTCGTCAAATAATTTATATATAACTATGGGAAATAATTAAAAGAATATTTCTATATTGTAATATTGAAATATAATTCATAAATTAGACGAATTTAGATCATAAATTTATAATTTAGTATTACAGCATTCTCGACTCCACAAAACTCAAAAGACTCTTAGATGCTCTTTTAAAAAACTTTTTTTTTTTTTGGGTAAATGTAATTTTCATAAATAGAAAAAGATATAGTACAACAATTATGAATCAAGTAGTGTTTCCTTCGATATGTCAAGGAATACGCCACAATCTATAAAGTGCATGTGTACTAACAGAGCTAGCTAAGGTAATGCCAAGTATACGCTGTCTAACATCCTCCATAATTAAGCTAGCTATAATATTCGGGTTCTGCTCAGTATGCTCCTTTTAAAAAACTTTCTTGGAGTACTTTTGTTATGTTATTTATTTATTTTAAATTACATTGCATTCGCACTCCTAAAATTAGGCTAAAAGACACGAGCACTCTGTATCTTTTGAAAAATTACAACTACATCCCCTGAAATTATAATTGTAATTAGAACTACATTCCCTATTCAGATGCAAAACGTATACGACGCCCCCTGTAAAATATTATACTAACACCCCTGAAACGATGTACTTATAATTTTAAAAAATATATATAGTTATATAATTAGCATAATTTCAAAATATATTAATGCAATTTACCTATTTAGTTATCTTGCTCCAACTCCAATTCCACCATACTTTAAGGATTTTGCTCCATGTAAAATTGCTTAATTAGAGGTAAGACCAAAGTCCTTTAATTTACTACTTAAATGCTATTGTCTATAGAGAGTAGCAAACTATACTATAAGTATAATGTTCTTGTAGTATAATTGATGTAGAGGAGTGATTAATCGCACAACAAGTATATCACACGTGCAATGTAACTGAAATCGGGCCATGCCTGATCCAATTACACGTTAAGTGCAATAAATTTGTTGTGCTTTGATGAACAATTCAAGAAAATGGATTATTCGCACAGCAAATGCATCACACATTTATGTATGACTGGTTCAACTCGTTCAAAACCTGATTTTCTCTATTGTATTTTGAAATTGTTCATCAATATTTATTTTTCATTTTTTTCTTTAAATTATATAAGAAAACGAAATAAAGTTGTTTGTGGGGACATTGAGGTTTCATGGTTTTTTTTTTTTTTTTTTGAAATTGTAAAAAAAAATTTTTTTTTTTTTGTGGAAATTGTAAAATAATAAGCAAAAAGTGAGAAGGTGGGCAGGTAGGTTGCTGAATATGGGGGTGATTATGAGTGTAAAGAGTGTGTGTGTGCATTTGAGCACTTTCCAGGTGGATTCCAGTGCATGCACTTGCCAACTTTTCTGCATTCTTCTCAAAATTAGAAACCTTAACTATAGTTTTAAGTTTTTAAGGGATAATTACATACTCCCCCTCAAATTTGGTGTAATTGTATAAAAATTTTCTCTAATTTTAAAAAATATATTTAATCTTTTTTACGTTTATTTTCGTTTAGTTGAATAAAAATTCATATGTATCCCCAATTAATTTATTACGGACATGTTGAAAGCAGTCAAATAATTTTTTTCTGACCAAACTACACTTATAAGGGTGAAGGTATATGCCTCGTATACATTAGCGAGTGCAAATATATAATGATAAACGATTAGAAAATAATTATTCGATTTGAAATGAATCAATAATAAGTTAATCGAATGTAAATATGAATTTTCATTCGATTTTCTGATATCAACAAATCCGATAATTTTTTATTAACGAATGGATCTCTTTGTCGGACAAAAACAAACGCCAGCGGTGTTCAGTGTAATTTTCAAAACTACAGAAATTTTATAAATAATTACACCAAACTTTTGGGAAGGGCGGTGTAATGATCCCTGATTTTAATGTCCTCATTTTATATATATATATATATTTATGAAAAATAAAATATTTACTCATTTTATAATAAGAAGCAATGCAATCAATGAATATCTATACATCAGTTGAGAAATAATTAAAGTTTTATGAGAATAAAATTTAATCATTTTATTTAACTCGAAGCGTGTAAACAAGTAAGTTCAGGCGAGGCTAACAATGTAAGTACTCGGACTTGATTTGAATTTCTTATCGAGTTTGAAGTTGTGTCTGAATTTAATTTAATTATTAAATCAGTCAATTTTAAATCAATTTAGTTCGAATAAAAAATATCTATATTTATATATTATTACTAAACTTATTCGATATCTTATAGTACGAGAAAAATAATTTATTAATCTTAAAGAATAGAATTCAAATAAAATTTTAATAATTAAAAACTCAAATTAGTTAGAAGTATTGACATTTGACATAAAAGAGGACCACTGCCCACTAAAGTTTGAATTCAAAATCGATTCTCATTTTCAAATCTATACCGACACACACATATATATATATATATGATAATTTATATTCAAAATTGATGGGGGGTGGGGGGTGGGGGGTGGGAGGTGGGGGAAGGGCCCACAAACAGCCCATAAAGGAAGAGGGAAAGATTAAACTGTGTTGTCCTTACACAGTCACACCAAACCAAGAAAGAAAAGTTTGGATTTGTTTATGATATGATTACTTACACACTTTGTTCTCTCAACTTGTCTACACATTTGTAGGCCAACGTGTCAATGTCTTGATTCATTGTTCCTTGGATATAATGTTCTTTCAACCCATTTTCAAGTGGACTGATGCAATTTACTTTATGTGATATTATAAATAAATAAATTATTTTTTATAATAAATAAATAACAATTTATCTTTCTGTCTAAAAAGGTAAATTGCGTTATTTTAAAAAATACAGAAGAGTGAATTAATGTATTTTAAAAAACACAGAAAAATAATTGCTATTTTTTTTCTAATAAACATTTGTAATATCGCTGGGGATTTGCTTGAATTTTTTTTCCTCGTTTTCAACACTACTACATACACATACAACCACACATACGCACTCTCGACGTGTGATAAATCTCCCTTTACTTATGGTCCAACAATTTGAGTTTATGTTATTATAAAATGTCTAATTTGAGCCATAATTGCCCCCACCGACATATAAAACGATCTAAAACCGACATATAAAACGATCTAAAACTGCTCTTTTAATTAAGTCATACATCAATGACTGTACACATGTCAATTCGTATTTAAATTAATTCTATTCTTTAAAAAATACAGGTCGTTCTACTTGGACTGCCGCACCAATATTGATATGTTGTGCGAACCCATTTTCAAAATTTAGTACATACATACACGCGCGCTCTTCGGAGTGGGACAAAATCTAACCCCTTTACTTATTCTCCAAAAGTTCGCGTTTACGTTGCTGTAAAATGTTCAATTTAAGTTACAATCGCTGGTGAGCCCATTAGCACAACTCCACCGACATATAAAATGATCTAAAATTGCTCTTCTAATTAAGTCACACATCTACGACTACAAACATATTCGCTCGTATTCAAATTAATTCAATTTTTTAAAAGATACATCTCGTTCTGCTTGGACTGCTGCAGCAATGCTGACATGTTCTCCGAACTCATTCTGAAGATTTAGTGCAGGCACACACATACACACACTCTTGAAATGTAGCAAATCGAACCCTTCATTCATGTTCGATAATTCTTCTACAATTTGATAAAATATTTGAATTCAGACCACCGTCGCCATGATTCCATCAAAACGATCAAAACTATACTATATAGATCTATCATATACAAGCGATGTATAGATCTATCATATACAAGCGAATTCATATTTAAATCAATTCACCTAGTCTATTTTATGAAATGACATAACTCATGCTACCCATCTATGACAATATATGTTGTTTGAATCAAGTCATCAAGACATAGGACATGCACACACTAAAGGTGTGACAAATCTAACCCTTCATCCATGTCCAAGAATTGAGTGTGAACACATCAGAGCCCTCCATTGGTGGGGGTCTGTCTCACATAGAGGCATGTGCCGGTGGATACTACCAAAAGAGTGTTTTGGACTGATGTTGAAAGATCCAAAATTCAGTATCAAATAAGTCAACTCACTCACCTCTTATTACAATAACATCAATTGATGTCTGGAAAGAGTGGATACAGTGAGAACCAGAAGGAGAAAGTTGTATGAAACGGGTACAACTTGTCAATGTAATTGATTTAATTCGATTAAAGATTTTTCAGTCCATTAATACCAAAGTGTCGACACTTAATGTAAGTATATATCATTTTTTGATTTCGGATAAATGTAATACTATTTTCCCAGTACGAAACCTTTCGTAGAAAAAATCTTATATCCGGACCATTAAATGTAACACTGGGGGGTGATGTAATTGTAAATAATTGAGCCCACAGAGAGCAGAGTAGAGAGAAAAATTGAAGAGTTGGTTTATATTGTTGACAGTTGACTCATCCGACGACTGTCCTAACAAACATATTCATCAACTACGGATCTAACTTTTTAATAGGTCCAGAATCCAAAACATAGTACTGCTCATACTGCTCTACGTACAACCCATGAGTATCGTACATCAGTAGTTGAAAATAAAGGTATATAATAATATTGATATTAATGCCCACTTTAATACATATTAATTGAGTATGCCAAGGTCAAATATTAGAAAAATAAAAATTACAATTTTTAATCCACGAGTGTATTTTGATCAGTCCACAAAAAAAAACGGATGAAGATATAACGGATCAAGCTAATTGTTATACGGCAGTTAAAATCATGGGGGTATTGGTAATTATTCAAATAATAAGGGGGTATTTGTAATTATATCAAATCTCATGAGAGTTCGCTGTAATTTACCCTTTTAATCAACTTAATTTAAGAGAATTATAAACAGAAATTATATTATCAAACACTTCATTTAGCTTAATTTAAGGTATAATATGAAAAATCACTTTAATTTAAGTTTTTCCAAACAACCCCATATATTTTGCTGAAGGAAAATATGTCTTTCAACAAATAAAATAACTAAATTATTTAATTTTTCATATTTTACATTAATTGATAAATTAATTTTTTTCTTTCTTCTATTTTTAATATAATATATTGATTTATACATTTTACTTTTATTTATAATATTACTTCTTAATATATTTTAAAGTATATAAAAAAAATTATTCATTATATGCACGCAGAAGCGACGCGTCATAGTAGTCAATTATGACAAACTTTAGGGGAATCCGTTGTAATTTATGCTTAATTTGAATCATAATTCTTAATTAAGATTAATGATTTAAGAGATACTATATATATAGTAGGAAGGAAGAAAATTTAGATTTTAAGGAATTATAAAATTATGGGGGGTACAATTAGGAGCAATTAATGATTGAAAACTAATTGTGGAGTGCAATAAATGTGTATAAAGATGGCTTAGAATTTCAAAGATGAACCCTAACACCCCCCCCCCCCCCCCACCCCCTCCCTCTGCCGTACACATACAAGCTAACCATCAATCATATGAGATCGAGTTTCAGAGGAAGTTAGGGAGTCAGTTTTGATCATAATTTAAGTATTAACCATTAAAAACATTTTTAGAGAAAGTATTAACCCTTAAAAATAAAATGTTTATGGATTCAAAGAACAGTGACATGATTTTGAGTGGCCCGAAAATATCCCAACAATTTTCTCTCCGGCCCATTAGCAGAAATTATCCCAACAATTTTCTCTCCGGCCCATTGAGAGAAGATTTTCTTGAATTTGATATTTAAAAGGAAAAGGTGTAATTTTGGTCTAATATTTTTACTGGTGACAACATAGGTCAAATCAAATTTACGCCTCTAATCTTGACATCGTTTCTCTCTTGGGTTTTCCTGGAGTCCGTCAGTTTCTGTTGAGTGCAATACCTGATCATCACCCGTTGACAAGAAGGTAAAACAGATCAATGGAATTTTCATTCGAATTCCATTTAAATCTGCATTTCTTGGATTTTCTTTATATTTTGAATTTCCTTGTCCAGTAGTTGAATTATCCATATCCTTATATATAACCCTTACAAGATCCCAACTTCACTCCCTGTTTTCACTTAGCATTTACACGGGTTTTCCTTTTTTTATTGTTTTTCCGGCTGAACGAGGCGTTGATAGTGTCTTTCTTGATTTCTTTCTGGTTTAGGCCATCTGGGTAGCCTTTGTTTTGGTTAAAGACTCAAATCTTTAGGAAAAATCCAGTGTGTGTGTGTGTGTGTTTGAATAATGAAAAGATAGAAATTTTTAAGGGTCTATAGAGATTTGATTGCGAGTTGATCTTTTTCTTTCTCGATACTAGATTATTTAGGAATCAAGACTTGTGTGCTTGTAAGATGTCTCGATTGATTCTACCGTGCAAAGGTTCGGCCTTGTCAAAGACATGTCTCATGGGTTTGGTCTCCTCTACTCCTGTGATTACCCTCTCCCATGTTCTGGTCTTTTGGGTTTCCTGTTCTTGTTTCTTGCTTTAGAAAAAGTTATGTCAATGATATAGTTTTGTTTGGTCATAATGTTTTTGAATATCATTCATATTTGTTTTGAAGTTTGTTGCTGCATCAATCAGGGAGGTTGGTGCATTTCCTTTTTCTTTGTAGGCTACGGATAAAAAATTTTGCCACTCATTTCTGTGTTTTCTTGGCGCATTTTCCTTATCGAGGAAGTGTTTCTCCATTTCTAGGACTTTAGCTGTATGGAAGTTGCACTATGTTCTTTTAGCTTACTGGAAATGCTAGTTATTGTTTGGTGGGTAAGAGCGAGTGGTGCCTTTATAACCTACTAATACTCCGGATGCCATTTTTCAGCTTCGGGCAAGTTGTCGTGGTACGAGGCATTCAGTAAAGAACCTTTGTAGATACAGGCAACTCTTTTGTTCTGAGGCTTGTACGCGTTATGCATTCTATCCTCTGTATCCACTGACTGTCCTGTGCCTTTGCATACCTTTTCTTACTATGAAAATTTGGGGCATGAGCTCTCTAACATTTCTCAATCCACTGTTGCCACTAGATTACAGATTGGAGGAATCGTCATTTGCCATATTACTCACTGCCTGTAAGCTCACTTTTTCTTCTGAGAGCTTATTAATGTTTCCGAATGTTGTCGCAGTGTCACTTTTTTATCCATTCATACATTTCTATATGTGATGTTTGGCTTTTGTAGAGGGCTACAAATATCAGCCGGAGGTTAATTTGCTCAGTGGCAACAGAACCAGTACCAACGCAAGTTGAAGAATCTATTATGGATACACCAAAAGAAATCTTTCTGAAGGATTACAAGCAGCCTGATTACTAATTTGAGACAGTAATCCACCTGCATCTTTGATGTTGTTTTGTATCAGTAGAGATTGATAATTTTACAGAACTTCTATGATTTTGTTTTCACATCACTAATTAAAGAACATGATTTTATCATAGGTCAATTTGAACGGGTGAGGAAAAAACAATCATTTCTTCAAAAATTGTTGTCTACCCCAGGCTTGAAGGTAACTTCTGATTCTTTTTTATCTTATATAAGTTTTATATCTGTTGGGGTCTATTTGGAATTGAGACATATTTGATCTTGAAACTATGAAATATGGGTTTGTTAGTAATGTGATCACTATGAATAGAATTCAAAAATGTCTTGATTCCACCAAATATTAAGTTGCCACTTTTCATGGCCTGAGAACGGGACATTTCATGGCCCACAACATTTTTGACCAGCTTGTGATCCCACCAGTCCTTTTCACTCTTCAAATTATCGACTATGACTAAAAATGGAATGTTCCGCATGAGCTCCTTTCGAACTCTGGCTATGGCTGCTTCCTCTTGTTCTGCAAAGCTCTTCGTTCGACCTTTTTCTGCACTGCCCTCGACCCCAATGTCGATCTCTAAAAACGACCACAAGTTTAGGTAATTTTGTCGGATGTATATGCTTTCTCCTCCAATCCATAGGACCATTTTATACCTTTGATGGAATTGGTAAGCAAACTCTGCTCCGTCTTCCCAATGCCTGTATCACCCGATACGCATGCAATTCCCTTGCCATAGACGACTTTCATCGATCTCCTTCTCCTGCCATGCTTCTCACTGCCCTTGGACTTGGGGTGTAAGTGTAGGTGGTCTACAAAATTCTGCGTTCTGCATTTCAGTTTCCTTTTTGGATTCCTTCCGTACAACTGGTTCTTTCCCCTTCCTCTTGCTACTCTCACTTTGTCTATCCCTTCACTTCTCATCTATAGAATTAGTTCTTCCCCAGCCAATCGTTAAGTTCTTATGCCTCGGTCTCGCCTTAAGTTCAAAAAAATCTCTCTCCGAATCTCCACAAACATCACCAAAGAGCATGAATTCCTGCTCGGACAATTCCTTTTTCCTACCAACGAAATTCTCATTTTGAGGGAAAGGGAACTCTTCTTTCTCGGCCTTCTCTCTCCACTTGGTTAGCCTATCCACAACACTCTTCCTCCCAAACCTCAATGCCAAAAAGACCGACGGCTCGTAGTATGCAGTCCCTCCATTTACCATCATGGGCCTCTAATTTCCAATCATCAACACGAGAAGGGCATTCACAGCATCTCTCCGTTCCTTCTCGATTCCTCCATAGAGTAGCCAGAGTTCACCACCATATTTTTCCCAAAGCTGCCCCCATTTCTCGATTATATCCCTGACAAGGCACTCGTCTGGAGCTACATCAAAGTATACAGGAACGAAATTCTTCTTGCCGGAGAAAAATCTCAGCTCTTCAATCGTATACGGATTTCTGAAAGACTTTCTAGTCAAGATAATGACTCCAAATGTACTAGCATCCATGGCTTTCTTAACAATGCTATGTTTACGGGAATTCCGACATCTATCTCTGTCTGTTACAAAACAACTCGATCCTTGAACCTCTAACTCTGCACGAAGCCAATTTGTAAACCTAAGCAACAAAGGTTTATGGCCATGAAACCTTATGTAGACATCGCAACTCCTCAATCTGTTAGAAGAGAAGGATGCTGGAGGAGCCAAGGCTTCAAGCAATCTCCCTATCTTTTTGCCTTTACCCTTATGTCTAGAATAATCATTCGAATGATGAACACCATAACTAGATAGTGCACTATATATACTCCCGTAGAAGAGACATTCTCCAACTCCGAGCGGTCATTCGAAGTACAAGCTTTTGCACGAGGATTAACTTTCGTTGAAGCAAACCTAATGCTAGTCAGGGATTCTAAATTCATGTTTCCCAAATATGCATTCAGGGAATCTATATTTACTCTGGTGGAATGGCATGGATTGTCCGAACTTGTTGACAAGCGACACGTTGCAGATTTTGGAGAGAAGAAAGGAGATTGACTTGCCGAAAAGAATGTTGATGACGATGACGATGGATTTCGCAATGTCGTAGCAAAGGGCCAAATCTGGAGCTGTCGTCCCTAAGATCCATTTTTGGAATCACTCAATCCTCCATAAGCTGATTCCAGGCATTCTCGAACAAATATTTTGCTCCAAGAATAGATAGCAAAGACTTTCAGAATCTTAAAATGAGTAACACCATCATCTGAACTTGAAACTTGCATATAATGACCTGGGGCACCAATCAAAGCCACATCACAAACAAAGAGAAAAAGTGTTAGCTCAATGAAAGAATAACATCAATCTCATACAAAAATAGAAACCAACAAAGACTATGCGAATAGAATAGCAGCACAACTGTGGCAATTAAAGCAGAGAAGAAAACTGCCACAATGCCCAAACCTGAGATGTAATAGCTAGAAGAAAAAAATAAGCATCCTAATTATTACAAACAATTGAAACACTAGAATCAGTTCCTGTAGGATTCATCTTGTGCCACAACGATTTACAGTTCAAATTTCAACCGAAAATTAAAAACTTCATACTTTTGAAGCATTTTAGATCTAAACAAGAACTTAAAATTACAAATGCAAAACAAATAACTCCTGAACTCAACAATCCTTGTCCCAATTCAATAAAATAAACCCTAGTTCTTGCATTAATTCAGATATGAAGAACATACTCAAATCAAAACGAAGATGTGTTTTAGCCTCAAAGTTGCAATCCTTTTTAGCTTCAAATCTAGGAGCCCACGTCTTCAAATAACCCAACCGACAATCACATGTTCAAAAGTCCAATCTGAATCCAACTCAGTAGTGTCCACAATCAACTTGTTAGAAAAATCTTTATGAACCTATCAAAGAAAAAACCCAAAAAAGAGAAAAGAAAAGATTAAATATTATTGGAAAAACAAATACATATTCACATCCATCATCCGAGCACTCTTGAGTTTGTTTCCATCTAACAAATAAATTCATCCGTTAGTCAAAATATATTGAATTTGCTGATATAATAAGAAAACTTGGTTAAATGTAATTTGCCCCTCTGTGATATGTGAAATGAGCAAAAAATCTCCAGTGAAATATTTTTTAGCAAATTATCCCCTGTGTTTTGAAAAACCAAATTGGTGGATAATTTTATTTCCAAAACACGAAGAGTCTTTTGCTCATTTCACATATCAAGGGGGAAAACTGCATTTTTCCAAAAACTGAATGAAAATTGATATTTATTCTCAAATCGAAGGACCTATTTGTTAGATAAAAATAAACTTAAAAAATACTAGCCATAATTTTTTAAACCACATAATTATACCAATTTTTCTTAAAAAAAATAATTATTCCTATTATAAAAAATATATCATATTTGTTCTATAACTTATTTGGTTGAATCAAATTTAATGTGAATAAAAATGTTGTAGAAAGTTACAAATACAAAGCAAGAGAGAAAGAGAAGAGAGAGAGAGGGGGTTGGGAGATTAGAAGTTGAAATGGCACACACCACCGCGCAGAGAGTAGCACACCATAGACAGTACTAAACTTGCTCATAAGTTAAAAGAGGACTTTGACAGAAGCGCCATTCCTCGTCAGATCCGTCCTTCCTCTTGGGCCCCACTTATATCTCGGCTTCCAACGCTGCTTGTCTCTCTCTCTCTCTCCTCTCTCTACTCTCTCTACATACACAAATATATATAGAGAGATAGAGAGTGAAGAGACAGAGATAGAGAGAGAGAGAGTAAGTTTTAATGGGGATTGGTTGAGTAGCAGACGGGAAAGCGTAGGTGGGAACTCAGAGAGAAACCAAAAAAGAAAGAGAGGAGAAAGAAATAAAAATATGCGCAGAGTAGAGAGTTTCTGTTTCTTCTCTTTTCTTAGCGGGTTTTGATTGTCTTTCTCCAGTTCTATGAAGACTTAAGAGTTGTAGTAATGCTCAAGTCTGAACCCTTTTCGATTTTCTGCTATAAAAGGTAAAATTTCCGTTTTCTCCAATCAAAATTCCTTTTTTTTTTTGGGTTCTCACTTTTCAAGAACTGGGGTCTATCTCTCTCTCCCTCTCTCTCTAGAATAGTAAAAACTTTCTTTCACCTCCCCCGCATTGACAAAAATACTCATACTCACTTTTATCAACTCTCCCTATTTATAGGTGAGTTCGTGGCCCTGCATATTTACAAACACGGATGATGGATGTGAATATGTATTTATTTTTTTAATAATATTTAATCTTTTCTTTTCTCTTTTTTGGGTTTTTTCTTTGACAGGTTCATAAAGATTTTTCTAACAAGTTGATTGTGGGCACTACTGAGTTCGATTTAGGTTGGACTTTTGAACCTGTGATTGTCGGTTGGGTTATTTGAAGACGTGGGCTCCTGGATTTGAAGCTAAAAAGGATTGCAACTTTGAGGCTAAAACACATCTTCATTTTGATTTGAGTATGTTCTTCAGATCTGAATTAATGCAAGAACTCGGGTTTATTTTATTGAATTGGGACAAGGGTTGTTGAGTTCAGGAGTTATTTGTTTTGCATTTGTAGTTTTAAGTTCTTGTTTAGATCTAAAATGTTTCAAAAGTCTGAAGCTTTTAATTCTTCCTTTGAAATTTGAACCGTAAAACGTTATGGCACAAGATGAATCCTACAGGAATTGATTCTGGTGTTTCAATTGTTTATAATAATTAGGATGCTTATTTTTCTCTTCTAGCTATTACATCTAAGATTTGGACAATGTGGCAGTTTTCTTTACTTTAATTGCCACAATTGTGCTGCTATTCTATTCGCATAGTCTTTATTGGTTTCTCTTTTTGTAAGAGATTGATGTTATTCTTTCATTGAGCTAACACTTTTTCTCTTTGTTTGTGATGTGGCTTTGATTGGTGCCCCAGGTCATTATATGCAAGTTTCAAGTTCAGATGATGGTGTTACTCTTTTTAAGATTCTGAAAGTCTCTGCTATCTATTCTTGGAGCAAAATATTTGTTCGAGAATGCCTGGAATTTCAGCTTACGGCGGGTTGAGTGATTCCAAAAATGGATCTTAGGAAGGACAACTCTAGATTTGGCCATTTGCCTACGACATTGCGGAATCCATCGTCATCATCATCAACATTCTTTTCGGCAAGTCAATCTCCTTTCTTCTCTCCGAAATCTGCAACGTGTCGCTTGTCAACAAGTTCGGATAATCCATGCCATTCCACCAGAGTAAATATGGATCCCCTGAATGCATATTTGGGAAACGTGGATTCAGAATTCTTGACTAGCATTAGGTTTGCTTCAACGGAAGTTAATCCTGGTGCAGAAGCTTGTACTTCGAATGACCGCCCGGAGTTAGAGAATGTCTCTTCTATGGGAGTATATAGTAGTGCACTATCTAGTTATGGTGTTCATCGTTCGAACGATTATTCTAGACATAAGGGTAAAGGCAAAAAGATAGGGAGATTGCTTGAAGTCTTGGCTCCTCCGACATCCTTCTCTTCTAACAGATTGAGGAGTTGCGATGTCTACATAGGGTTTCATGGCCGTAAACCTTTGTTGCTTAGGTTTACAAATTGGCTTCGTGCAGAGTTAGAGGTTCAAGGATTGAGTTGTTTTGTAACAGACAGAGCTAGATGTCGGAATTCCCGTAAACATAGCATTGTTGAGAAAGCCATGGATGCTAGTACATTTGGAGTCATTATCTTGACTAGAAAGTCTTTCAGAAATCCGTATACGATTGAAGAGTTGAGATTTTTCTCCGGCAAGAAGAATTTGGTTCCTGTATACTTTGATGTAGCTCCAGACGAGTGCCTTGTCAGGGATATAATAGAGAAACGGGGGGAGCTTTGGGAAAAATATGGTGGTGAACTCTGGCTACACTATGGGGGAGTCGAGAAGGAATGGAGAGATGCTGTGAATGCCCTTTCTCGTGTTGATGATTGGAAATTAGAGGCCCATGATGGTAAATGGAGGGACTGCATACTACGAGCCGTCAGTCTTTTGGCATTGAGGTTGGGGAGGAGGAGTGTTGTGGATAGGCTAACCAAGTGGAGAGAGAAGGCTGAGAAAGAAGAGTTCCCTTTCCCTCAAAATGAGAATTTCGTTGGTAGGAAAAAGGAATTGTCCGAGCTGGAATTCATGCTCTTTGGTGATGTTTGTGGAGATTCGGAGAGAGATTTTTTTGAACTTAAGGCGAGACCGAGGCGTAAGAACTTAACGATTGGCTGGGGAAGAACTAATTCTATAGATGAGAAGCGAAGGGATAGACAAAGTGAGAGTTGCAAGAGGAAGGGGAAAGAACCAGTTGTATGGAAGGAATCCGAAAAGGAAATTGAAATGCAGAACATAGAATTTTGTAGACCACCTCTGCTTACACCCAAGTCCAAGAGCAGTGGGAAGCATGGCAGGAGAAGGAGATCGATGAAAGTTGTCTATGGCAAGGGAATTGCATGCGTATCGGGTGATACAGGCATTGGGAAGACGGAGCTGCTACTAGAGTTTGCTTACCGATTCCATCAGAGGTATAAAATGGTCCTATGGGTTGGAGGAGAAAGCAGATACATCCGACAAAATTACCTAAACTTGTGGTCGTTTTTAGAGATCGACATTGGGGTCGAGAGCGGTGCAGAAAAAGGTCGGACAAAGAGCTTTGAAGAACAAGAGGAAGCTGCCATAGCTAGAGTTCGGAAGGAGCTCATGCGTAACATTCCATTTTTAGTCATAATCGATAATTTGGAGAGTGAAAAGGATTGGTGGGATCACAAGCTGGTGATGGATCTGCTACCCCGTTTCGGTGGGGAAACACATGTTATTATATCGACCCGCCTTCCTTGTGTAATGAATCTCGAGCCTCTTAGACTTTCTTACCTATCAGGGGTTGAGGCAATGTCTTTAATGCAGGGAAGTGTTAAAGATCTATCGATTACAGAAATTGATGCGTTACGCGCGATTGAGGAGAAGCTTGGACGTCTGCCTCTAGGCCTTGCTATTGTTGGAGCAATTCTTTCTGAGCTTCCAATTAATCCGAGTAGGCTGTTGGATACCATAAACAGAATGCCATCTCGGGATATAACATGGAGCGGCCGTGAAAATTTGTTAAGGCGGGACAATTTCCTTTTACAACTTTTTGAGGTTTGCTTTTCCATATTTGATCATGTTGACGGACCAAGAAGTTTGGCGACTAGAATGGTTCTGGCAAGCGGTTGGTTTGCACCAGCACCAATTCCCATACCCATTCTGGCTCTAGCGGCCCACAAAATATCGGAGAAACACCAACACTGCCGCTTATGGAAAAGGATCATGTATTCCTTAACCTGTGGTTTCACATCGTCTTATGCACGGAGATCGGAAGCGGAAGCATCTTCGTTATTGTTGAGATTCAATATGGCAAGAAGCTGCACAAAAGACGGCTTCGTCCAGTTCAACCATCTTGTGAAGCTGTATGCCCGAAAGCGAGGTATCACAGGACTTGCACAATCCATGGTACAAGCTGTGATTAGTCGCGGATCTATATCTCGTCACTTGGACCACATATGGGCAGCGTGCTTTTTGCTTCTCGGGTTCGGGAAGGACCCTATAGTTGTCGAGCTCAAAGTGTCGGAACTCTTGTTTCTCGTGAAAGAAGTGATCTTGCCCCTCGCTATACGGACGTTTATCACCTTCTCTCGTTGCATTGCTGCTCTGGAGCTGCTTCGTCTGTGTACGGATGCGTTAGAAGCAGCAGATCAAGCATTCGTCACCCCTGTCGAGAAATGGCTGGATAAGTCCCTCTGCTGGAAGCCTGTCCAGACGAATGCTCAGTTAAATCCTTGCATCTGGCAGGAGCTCGCATTAGCTAGAGCCACCGTGCTGGAAGTGAGGGCTAAGCTAATGGCAAGAGGCGGACAATACGATATAGGGGATGATCTGATCCGAAAGGCTATCTTTATCAGAACATCGATATGCGGTGAAGATCATCCGGACACCGTAACAGCTCGAGAGACCCTTAGCAAACTCACCAGACTTATTGCCAATGTTCAAACTCATACTTCACCATAGATTTTTCAACTTTTTTTTGGCAGAGTTCATATAGTAGAAGAGTTATAGCTCAAAATTTTGAATAAGCTGCTTCATAAATTTAAGGAAAATTTATACTATTCTTACTTTATTCCAAAGAGAACCCCTTTTTGTTTCTTGCTCTGTAAATAACATTTAATCTTCCTGTCCTCATCTTCATTCGGAATCTTTGCTAAAGGTGAGGTTGCTCAAGCCAGACATACTGAGGACGGAGTAATTCTTGGTGACTCACTATTGGACTAGAATGTAACAAGTGTTGTGGAAGTTGTTACTATGTGAATTACGACCACATTTCTTGAAATTCGATATAATTACATATACGTTTTTATTATTTAAAAAATTATAAATATCATTTGATTTTAACAACAGTTTAGTAGTTAGTTCAATTTGTTTGTTTTCATTATATTCTATTTTTTTATGAACTAAGTCGAATTTTTACGATTTTCAAATTTTTTCCATCCACTGGGATTCGTTCTTTAATATATGGGAAAATTACAATCTTCTTTCCTAAGATTTGGTATAATTATGCATAAACTTTTTGTAGTTTGGAAAATTATATTTAGCACTCTTGATATTTGCTTTTGTCTAACAAATAAGTCCCTACATTAGTCAAAATTTATCAAATTTGCTGATATTAACAAAAAAAAAAATTTATATTTACTCTAAATTGACTTATAGTAGGTCAAGCAATTCTTTTTATGATCAAATGATCCAAATACGTCTTCACGTGTTAATGCAAGTGAAGAGGTATATTTTAACCGTAATAAAGGTAATTTAGTCCGAAAAAAATTGGGGACCTGTAATAAGTGATTAATAAGTGAATCGAGGGTAAATATTAAGTTTCATTCAATTATTTTTGTTAATATCAACAAATTTAATATTTTGACCAACGAAGGGACTCATTTGTTAGATGAAAGCAAACCTCTGGGGTGCTAGATATAATTTTTTAAACTACAGAGAGTCTACGTGTAATTACACTAAATCTTAGAAAAGGGGAGTACATCGCTTAATATATATATATATATACCGAGTGCAAAGTTAACAATTACAAACCTCCATCCAATAATTATATAATTTTATCAACATTAGGAATATTTACAATTTTCAAATATTGAGAAATACTCACAGTTATATCATACTTTAAAAGAGTTGGTTGTAATTTACTATATATATATGTCATTTTATTCAAATAAACCTTGAATACAATTTTCCAATCAGAATGCCACAAGTGGTAAACCTGAACGTGCTATGCGTCCAGGTCATTGTGTGTAATGGAACATTCAATTGAGGGTGCATAACTAATTACAAATTTTCAGAATTATATTTTTATTCTAATTAAATATAAAAAATGAAACAAATTTTTTGAGACATCGAAAGGATACTCTCACTTAACAATAAAGTATAAATAAGCATCGAGTTATTCCTTCTTCTCGTCTTCTTTTTTTCTTCCTTGTGGAAATATTGAAAATACGGAATTAATGTAATCGTTTTAGAATTTAGACCTAATCACTTTCTTTATAACTGGAAAAATAAAAAGGGATGATCTCTCAATGTTCGATATAATTACATGTGAACCTTTCATGGCTTGAAAAATTATATCTAGTACCGTTAGGGTTTGCATCCATCTAATAAATAAATTCCTCTATTAGTAAAAATTCACTGAATTTGTTGATATTAAAAATAAATAAATAAAAATTGACATTTATTTTCGAAACTTATTACTGACTTTTTACAAATCAAATAATTTTTCTTCCAACTAGATCGGTGGAGATATACCTCCTTATATGCGATAATGTGAAGAAGTATGAGGATAATTTGGTTATAAAGAAATTAATGTGATCTACAATAAATCGATAATAAGTCAATCGAGGTTAAATATGAATTTTTATTCATTTTTTTTATTAATATCAACAAATTTAAAAAAATTTGATAAATAGAGACTCTTATTTATTAGACGGAAGGAAATATTAGGAGTGCTAAATATAATTTTGCAAACTATAGCGAGTCTATATGTAAACAGGCCAAACTTTAGAGGAGAAAAATGTAATTATCCCAAATCTTAATATTATTATTCAATTATTACTAGAAACGGAGTAAACAATCAAATGGATAAAAAATTATTGTTTGATAGAAAAACTTAAAAAAAAAAAAAAGTGTTTCTTTTAAAAGAAATTATTATGAAAAAACGGAAACTGATGAACAGCTCCCAGATCTTGAACAAATGATGCCAAGTAGAGTGGTCCGGTCATCTTCATACCAAGCAAAGACATCAAAACATAAAAAAGACTCGACATTTTCAGCTCACCTTTACTCGGAAAATTGCCACTTTTTATCCTACACGATAAACATTATTGCATTTTTTATCTTACAGCTTACGGGCTTAGCACTTAGCACATTTGGTTCCATAAACTAAAAAATTACAGTAATTTACTACAAATTTTTAGTCTATAGGACCAGATGTACTACAATTTTTTGCCCTGTAGGACCAAAAGTAGTTTAACTTTTATTCTATGCGATAAGATGTGCTATACCTGTAACCTGTGGGCCCAAAAATGCAACACCCTCTGTCTATCATGTGGGACCAAATGCGCAATTCTCGCACCTTTACCATTCAGAATCTTCCGATGAATGCCAAGAATTTAAGGAAGATTAAAACATAGTCACACACATACACATGTCTCAAGCATATGTTTTAGGGACGTATCTAATCAAGAAACTTCACTACTAGTCCGTTCTGCAGATGAATTAGCTTGAACGAGAACGATGTATTCTAGCGTTAGCCAACAAACAGCTTCAATATGATAAAAGAGAACACATCGATGTGTATGAGATGTATCAGTGCAAATTAAGAGAAAAACATGACAGAAATTTTCCTTTTCAGCAAATGGGCTTTGAGGGATTCGACCTCTATCATCACATAGCGACATATAATGTACAGACAGTTGGAACCTTGTGTTCATTTGCTTATGGGTCCACTTTTCCAGCAATTTCGTCGTCACTGGAGGCATATTCATCTTCAGTCAACTCCTCATCACTGGATTTTTCCTCTCCTGCGACTCCTGCATCTTCAGGCTTGGCATATTTTTCGCAATACTCTGCACTCGTAGCAAGTGATAGTCAAATCCCTTTGTCGTTCCAAATGACAGTGAGGTTCACCAGGAAAGAGTCGATTATAAACTAAGAAAGCAGCTATATGAAGGAAGAACAGATAAGGTATAAAGAGTAGTGGTAAAAACCTTTGACAGTAGTCTTTATCTCATGGATCTTGATGGACAAAGAAGAATGGGTACAGACGTGGATCACAAATGCAAACAAGCATGTCAATGGCATGCCAAATACAGAAACTGATACGAAAAATTGGGGGAACGACGATATTCAATATATATATTATGCAAGGACATATGATTAAGTAGTCATGCATCATTTCATTCTCTTCTTGCTTAATACTTTGACGCGTATAATATTATGCACCTTTGGTGGCAAAAATTCGTCTGCTTGATGAGGCCATGCTTTTAAACAGTTCAAATCTCAAATTAGTAAACCACGAGTACTTGTTTGAACATTGGTATTTTCTATGAGGAAACAGAGTCGAAAGCAAGATGGGAGAATGAACAGTAGCGGATGGAGAAGTGGCGGAAAAAGTCTTTGCTTAGTTTTTCCACTGCTCTTGCTCATGCTTTCCATGGATTCCATCTGAACAGACAAATGGGAATCTATCATTTTAATAACATACCATGAGGAATTCCATCTAGTTCACACGGCATTTTCCATTCTAGGTTATGTAAATCAAATGACGCCAGATTGAAGTTCTACCAAGCCTTACCTTAAGCTTCATGACATTTTCCCACACCGGAGACGGTTTTTAGTTATAACATAGAAGTTATTTAATGTGCTTTACCATACAGTTTGTGCCTCTCAAACTGTAAATAGATTTCAAGAATGAAATGGTCTCAGAAGTAGCAAAATCGAGGCTATAAGTTTTTCGGCAATCCCAAATCAAGTGTAGAAAGTAAGGAGAAACAAAACAAGCTATGAGATTTGGTGGGTTTTGGGCCTAGGCGAGAACAGTTTAACTGCGAGCAACTAAAGCCCAAAAGCAACTAGTTCAGTTTTCTTCCTGACAGCAAGCATTAAACCATTTGCTTTTTCACATAGTCCTGTCTCTCTTTGGTATTTAGCAAAATGTAAAGCACCAAGGGCACCTGCGGCATCAAGGTTCCCAGTCAATGGGAAAGAATGGAGAATTTCTAAGTTATTTAGGGCATTTTTTTCATTAGAAATTTGTGATTTGGCGTTGTTTTTGTGCTCCAGTGCACATATCATAATGTGTGATTCCTATAGAACGCAAACACGTAGTGGATCATAAAAAAGTAGTGTCAATCAAAAACCTGAGACTAAACCTTGTATATCCTAGCAAAGAGAAGAGTTCTCCATCATAATTTGTACTTAAAAGATCACATATTAGCGCCCTCGCAGCGACCCCATATGATTAAAACCGGTGTTAACATCTAGTATAATGACAACTAGACAACTACTTTTAACAAATTCTAACAAGATGCAGCTTATGAAGTTAGAGACAAGAATGCGTTCTTCAATGTTTATATACATATTCAAGAAACTATTTATAGGATTAATAAGACACTTCAATACCACAGGCTTCTGTGAATTCCTGAAATAGCTCCACAAAGAGACTATGATAGTTCGACATCATATACAGATAATAAATCCAAAGGTCCAGGATGATGAGCACTATCAGAGCTGGTTGACTATACTCAAATGCTTAAGTACCCATACCACCATGTATAGGACGACCCATCCAAAGGAATACTCAAGATTAATACCCTTGAGTCATGAGAAGATACAGCGAAGCATGAAGCTTTTGAAAAGCACAAGTAAAGATGTATGATTCAATTCTAATTACTATGCAGCACCAAGAAAAGCAGGACCATTAGTTGACTCATTTTGGCGAAGTCTTTAGGTCACACTTATCAAATATCAGTCAAAAGCAACAATTAGATGCACTCCTAAAGAAAATTCTACCTTTAACTCTTTGTTCATAAGCACTGCGGTCTCGCATCATCAAAGCTGCCGCCTCCCCATTCAGAGGATCTGATGGATTTGGGTACAATAGAAGTTGCGGAAGGAACACTTCAAACACATTTACTAGGTCTGGAAAGTGATAAACAACTCAATCAAGCTAATAAGACCATTGTCACTGCTCAATACTAAAGGGAGAAATGCAGCAGCAGAGTAATCAACTACTTATCTTAGCAAAAGGGCTCCGTTCAACTTACCGAACATGGGACTCCAGGTCTGGTTGATCACATCTAAACACACAGAGCCGGACCTGGATCACAATTAATAGATCTTAATACTTTTATTTCATCAAGCACTATATCAAACTCAAAAGGCAAAAACAGAATCAGCGAGAAAAGCTAAACATTTGAGTGTAACGTGTTCACAAACTCACATCTCATCCACATTGGGGTGGTAAATCTTATTGACAAAGCCAATGGAAGGAGACTTATACGGATAAGCATCTGGTAGTTCTACTCGTATCCTCCAAACACCTCCTTGATAAGGACCTGTTACAGACAATCAATTTGAAAAAGGTTCCCCTTTTGCTATAAATGCGCTGGCAAACAAGAAGTTAACTGAAAGCACTTTAGTGAGATATATCAGCTACCAGCAACAACTATCTTGCTCAACCATCAAATTGACCAGAGAAGCCGATCAATGATCATTAGACCCAAATTCTAAACAACCTCTAGCAGCATATGATACATTAAACTTGACTAGACGTTAATTAGAACACACAGAATGTAAACAATTGCTCAAAAACTGCTCCAAATTTCAATATGCCCAAGCATACTATTGAATATTCGAGCAGGCAAGAAAATAAGTCCCCAATCAATGCTCCCAGTTACCAAAGTTTTATCAAGAATGCAGCATTTAATCATAAAAGTAGAACAAGTCAAACACAGCCCAGGCACGAATTCAAGTAACACTAGAGCATCATCACAACACAACAAACAAAAATACCCAGCACAAATCAATCCGATCCCAGCACAAATGAGGAGGGGGCCGAAAACACGAAAATAAAGATGGGTTTTTGGGGAAATTATTACTTTCTTTGGGTCCATGGAATTCCACATAGAACTCTTGCATGCCATCATTGATCGTCTCCACTTTATAGTCAGTCATCATCCTAATACACAACAATCAAAACCCATAAATACTGAACATAATTACATACAAACTCAGCTTCACCAGAAAGAAAAAGTATGTATATATATATATATATATATATTTCAAACAAAAAAAACAAAATCAAAAGCCTGATGTTATTACAGTTTCATCAAATCCATCTCCCTGCGTTTGCTTGGAGAAGACATGGTTTCTATTTGTTTACTCTTTTCTTCACGATTCTTGGGTTTTCAAGTACGCTGAAAAAATATATATACAGGTCGAGTGTACGTATATGCGCGTGCAGTTAGGGGCAGGGGGGGGGGGGCGGTGTTTGCTGTCAAGGCGGTTCAGACATCAAAGAGCAAAAGTGGGGATGAAGCTGTGGGTTTAGCTAAAATACTTTTTATACGCGTAAAGTAAAATTCATATTACCCTATTTGATATTCAAATATGTCCATATGATAAGAAAATTACATAACTCTCTGTATTTTTTAAAAAATTACAAATTATTCCCTCCCCTCTAGAAGTGTACAATAGGCTCCAAAAATAAAAATGGGTAAGCATTTTTTCTATTGCAAGGGCCAAATTACCCTTATCTTTTTAAATAATTCTAAAACTCTAATTATAATATATTTTTATATTTAAATATAACTTCATATATTTATTAAATTATATATATATTTTTAAAATATAATTCAATTTACATATAAAAAGAAAAAAAAGGTGCACTATGACTTCTGCATGAGAAAGGAGGAGAAGTTGCTGGAAGTGGGGAGATTGAAGATGGGTGATGGTGCAAAATGACCGCCTGAACTTCCGCTTTCAAATGGTGTTGATTGGGAGTGAAAGTGCGGCGGACGACGGAGAGAAAATCGCTAGAAGACGGAAGCGCGGGTAAGATTTTTTCGAATGATAAAATAAAGATAAGTTGTCGAAGGCTAGGAGATTTGTGGTGGGTGTGATGTCAAAATGCTTGCCTTCGAATGGGCTTTCCATCAGTGGTAGGCTCGTGTCAAGAGGTGGTTGGACAGCGGAGAAAAAATGGATAGAAGATGATGGCGCAAATTAGGATTTTTTGAACAAAGAAATAGACATAATTGATTTCTTGCAGATTGACGATGGGTGAGGTGTCAAAATGCTTGCCGTGAATGGGCTTTCCAACAATGGTACACTTTCTTGGAGAGGTGATTGGACGATGGAGATACGGGTGGAGAATGAAATTAGATTTTGATATATACGTATAAATACAGAAATATTACATATCTATATATTAGAAAAAATGATAATTGTCCATATATTAAAATAACATTTTTTTTTATTTTTTATAAACATGATTAAATTTTCTTAAAACAATTTTTTCAAAAAATATATTAAACCATTAAATTTCATTTAAAAAATTTTAATTTTTAAAACAACGAAAATATATTTTTCTGTACATATTTTAATTAAAACTATATTAATTAAACGCCACATTTCAATACAAAACACAATTTTATTAACTATCGAACAGAGTCGTTTACTTTGGCAAATGAAACTGAATAAGCTATATATCTTATTTCCTTTTCTAGACTCCGGTCCTCTTCAAAACCATTAGACCTGATCGGGCCCATGATAAACCATAATATATAGAAATATAAATATAATATATATATATATATATATATAGATAAACAAAAGGGAAAAGTAATAGTTTGAAAGTTTCTTTCCTATATTACATCATTTTTATAATGTGAAAAATAACTCACTTTATAGATTCACAAATTAAATCACTAAAACAATGTTTAGAATATTAGATAAAACTTTTGCAATTACGCTATCAAACTATTTATCCAATATCAATTATTTTTCCAACAACAAAAGTAATCGATCCTTAAACATATTTCTGCTCATAAATTTTGCCAATGGGCTACGCCCATAATTTTGTTTTCTAATTGATTGGTAATTTGTGGCATATTTTATGTGCGTGTATAATTTTTAATATTTTTTAATAAAATGTTTATTATTTAATAAAATATATACAAAAATAATAAATTAATACTATATTTATAATGAAGTGGTTATAAAAAAACGAATAGTAATATGGTATTGGAGAGAGATGCATGAGAATTTAAAAAAAAAAAGATCCAAAAAATAATGGGAGGGTGAGAAATTAGATAAATTAATTAATTAATTAATTAAATTAAATATGAAAAAATAAAAAATGATAGATCAAAAAATATGAGACACCAAAAGGTGGATCTCCCTTTATAATAAAGTAATTTAACTTGAATCAAGATCATTTATATCCAATCAAATAGTATATGAGGTATATTAAAATTTATTATATGATTAGTTTTTATTTAATAAGAGTGATTAATCAAATATAAAGTGTAATAACATTTATTATGGTATTTATGGGATGCAGTTAGACCTATTTAATAATAGTTGGTCATGAAAAGTGATAAATGTATAAATTTTTTTTGAAACATCACAATGGCATTCATGTCAAAATAATTGGCAACCGGATAAATAATTATATTTATTATATGAACAAAAATAATAATATGGGTTAAATTGCATAACACCTGTGTGTTTTGGTGAAATAACACAAAAAAAATTTATGTTAATTTTATAGGCGAAAAATCCCCTGTGTTATTTAAATACAACAAACAAGCCTGTTCCCGGTGTGGTTGACACATGCCTATTTCGCATGTTTGTTTCATTTTTTGCCCTATTTTAAGGGTTACTCTATGTGTGCAAATGATCATTTTGCCCCTTCCCCCCTTTTGACGTATAAATATATTTTAATAAATAATATATTATTAATTAAATGAATATTATTTAATCTAAATATATTTTGATAAATTATACTATTACTTAGTTTAAATCTATTTAAATAAATTGTGTTTATTCATGAAATATATTAATTAAACATAAAAATAGTATATCAGTTTTTTAAAATTATATTATTTAATATAAATAATTATTCAACTCAAAATTATTATTATTATAAATATTAAATTTTTATTATTTTTTAAATTTTTTAAAAAATATTATTTTTACTTATTTTTTAAAAAAAATAAAAAGCTCACACACCTCACCCTTCACCTGCCTTGCCTCCCCCTTGTCGCCGATGGCCACTCACCACCCACCGCCCATTGACCTGGATTTGGGCAACGATGGTGGCCTAGTGAAGTGGGCGACTAGACCTCACCTTGAATTTGGGTGGCGGTCGCCCCCTTCTCTCAACGTCGCCCCTTTTACGCATCGCCCAAATTATACACAGCAATGTGTCGCTGCCCAGCATCACTGCATCTGTACATATATATTGTATTATATATTACATATATAATTTTATACATAATCATATATATGTATAATTGTGTGTATATATAAATAAAAAAATATATTTTATATTATTTTAAATTTGGATCATTGATTTTTTAACTATTGAAGATCAAGAACTATCATAACAAGGGTATAACTGATAATTCAACAAAAATTTTAACACCGTTAAATCTAACTAATGGAAGGGGATAGTGTGTATAATTTTTGAAAACACAGGGGGTTATTTGCCTATTTTTTTAATATAGGGGGTTTTCAGCTAAAATTTTAAAATATAAGGGGTTTTTTTTGCAATTTATCCAACAATGTGATGCGAGGAAAAAATTTCTCATTTAGATCGTATCTGACTTGGAATCTTTAGACCTAATTTTTCTTAAGTCTTGAAACGAGGACTTGTAAAAGAATACGTTAGCACTTTGATACTCAAGTTAATAAATACTCACAAAAATAAAAATTAAGTAAATTAAGGCAATAGAGAATTATGGTGTAGCTATAGTATACTTAAAATATCAATATTTCGTGCCTCAATCCCCTGTCGATTGATGAAGTGCAGCTCGGGCCGGCAGTTGCCACAAATAAGCCTCTAGCAAATATGGAGGAAATCTTGGAGATGACGTCCATTGAGGCTCCTGATCAGATGAGCCTCCTTGCAAGATATGATCCCGAATCCTAGGGGTGGTTGGAATGAGTGAGATAGTTTGCCTAGATTCTTGGACCTCGTCACAAGTTGCGTGCCTATCCTTCTTTTAGGTGGCCAAATGGCCCTCGCCAGTTGCGCATGAGGGCACGTTGGTGCCAAAATAGACGCCAGGTCACCCTCTCCCATGGGTTTGGGGGTGCGCTTCTAGGCTTCTGCTGTGGTTCCCCACCCGCCCCAAGGGCCATTTGTTGGGGCCTTGGGCCGTAAGTCATTTCCTCTTGGACCACGTGTATTTTCGGGCTCCTTATTAGACCTTCTCTGAGCTCTCTTGAGTTGGGCGCCTCTTTAGGGCATCAAATATGAATATTCCTTCATTACCTTATTTTAAAGGTACCTAATAATCCCTTTGTCATAACTCTTATTTTTCAAGGTTTTTCTAAAATACAAATTGTTTTGACCTTTGAAAAGTTATTATCGGAACATTTCAATACTTTTGACATGCATTGACACTGTAGGTTAACACTAACCTCTGCACAAAAATATTTATCTTCCAACTATTGTTAATTCAATTGGTAAGAACGAGGTCATCTTTAGTTAGATGGTTATGATGTTTTTTATTCTTTCTATCAATATGAGGATTGCATTTAATGGGTCATTTTTAGAGGGTGTTTGCAAAAATTTAAATAAGTATTTTTCAAATTATAATTTAAATTAAGCAGAATGAAAGTGTTTGAAAACAAAACTTTTGTTTATGTTTCTCTTAAATTAAACTAAAATAAGTTGAAAGTTGCAAGCCGGTGAGAATGCTCTTATTCCAGTTTAAGATATTTTGTAAATAAGTTGAACGTTTTTATGAATCTTCTTGACTAATTATTTTTTTATATACTTAAAAAATACTCAATTTTAATAAAAACCAAAATCTACGTACCCCGGTGACGAAGGCAGTTAGGTAATTCTTATAAATTAACTAATACTACAAATTTTTTACCAAACACTTCCACATTAATATTTTTTCTACTTGTAATTGTCACTTCAAAGCAAACCCAATTTTTACATTTTAATTACTTATCCATTCTTTTTTTTGTATGATTAAGCAGTCTTGAAAAATCATAAATTTTATGCAAATACCTCCCAAGTATTTATTATTGGAAATAAGCTTTAAACTTTTCTACGTTGTCAAATTATTTCCAACACTTTATTTGATCTTAATGTGCCAGTTTAATTTGATATTTATTTGAGGTTTATGGCCCCATTATTATGATGATTTAATTGTGGATTTATAAGGTTTAATAAATATTTGACCGTTACATTTTATATATTTATGTGACCTATTTATAATTGAATTTATTATAATATTATGAGTTTTAATTAGGCCACTTAATATTTTATAACAGTCAAATTCTTATAACTATTTAAAGGGTCATTAGCCTTTTTTCATTTGGCACATTGAGAGAGATATAGATTTTATATGGCTTATGAATTGAGAAATATTTTATACTCCCACAAGTATTTGTAGAGTTTTGCAACGTGACTGTGGACTGGTTCCTAGTCTCCTCGTGGTCGTGCACATGGGATGAGACACTGTTGAGAGCTAATGGGGTTTTATCCTGGAGTCATGGTCAGTCGTTAAAACCTGCACGTAGGGAGGCAATCATGGCTTTAGGTCAGCGACAAGTGTCGTGACTCTCCATCGGTGCAGCTTTTCTAATTTCTAATTTTATTTCGTTCATTTCCGTACTATATGTAATTGTCATAATATGTATAATAATATTTTATGTTTTAATGTTATTTTGAGATGTGATTATAAACACAAATCACATCATTTTCCACAACATTTATGCAAGCGACAACAGAGGCATGTTTTGATCTGTAGTGGAGATTAGAGAATGAACACTCAAAAAATAAATAAATAAATAAAAGAATGCTTATACATAAATTATTGAAAGTATTTTTCATGCACCATTTATGTGGAATCTATAATTCCAATCTGAATTTTCCTTAAATATTTTCCATGATAATAAAGTATAGAAAAGTATGTAAGTGATGGTGGGCACTATGAATCAAGATTGGTGTGCATTTGAAAACGAGTAAGGTGGGTAAATGTTTGGTCACGGGGGACATAGTTTTAGCCTCCCTAAAAAGGAAGATGTGAATTATGTACTCCAAATTTTAAGTACTATTATTGTATTTGTACCTTATCATATAGGGAATATAAATTAATTAAGTGTTGTAGGTATCCAAAAGAATAAAGAATTTACATTGCTCTCTTTTAAAAATTTTTTGTAGTTGGAAAATTTTCATTTAATAATTTGAATATATGTTATATTTCTGTCCGTCAGTCATTATTTAATAAAAAAGTTAAATAAGAATCTATATTTATCCCAAAATAATATTACTAAATTACTTGTATATATCTTCACATGCTAACGGATGTAAGAAGGTATATCTTCATTTTTACAAGAGTATTTTGGTCAGAAACGATTTGTTTGACTTGCAATAAATGTATTATAAGTCAATCGGGAGTAAATATGAATTTATTTTCAACTTTTTTGCTAATATCAGCAAATTTGATGAAATTTTCAACTTTTTTGCTAGTATTAGTAAATTTAGTGAATTTTGACCAATCAATAAATTTATTTATTGTACAAAGACAGACATCAAGAGTATAAAATGTAATTTTTCAAATTATAAAGAATTTGCATAATTATATTAAAATTTAGAGAAGTGATTGTGAAGATATCTTTGATGGGGTCTTAGTCCTCATCCCTTTGTGATTTTGTCCTTCAATAATAGATTAAAAAATAGCTTGTAGAAGACTATATAACATTAAATGTTATTTAACTATAAGTTTAATTCTCTCTATCTCATTTATTTTTTTTTGCAGGAAAATGTTTCTGCAAAAAACCCCGAGTTATGTTATTGTACTTCCACAAAGGATGTCAGCGGTCGGGCGAGTTTATAAATTTTTTAAAACATTTTATAAGATATCTGAAAACTTATAAGATGCTATAAATTATTTGATAAATTTCTTAGAAAAAAAGTTATAAGCTCTAAAAATAAAATGTTATGAACTTATAAAAAAATAATAAGGAATTAATAACATATTTTTTAAAAACTTAACAGACTCGTTGAAATTTATTATAAATTTGTTATTATTGATGTTTTATTAGCTCTATAATCTTATTTTATGCAAACACTTCGTGAACTGATCTTAAAAAAAGATACAAACATTTTATAAACTTTGAAAGTATCTTATAAGATATTCGAGCTTATACGAAGACTGTAATGAATAATTATACTTGCTTTAACTTCCAAGTAGCTGTATCAAGTGCCTGGAAGATTTTTCACCGGACTAGACCATACCTCACTCTTCTTGAATTATAAATCAATTACGTATCTAAGCATAATACAGTTATCATCTGATTGTTTCAAATTTGGCCAGACCTGATCCGAGCTAGAATTCGGGCAGGTGCTTTCATTTCAGAAAACAAATGTTATCAGTTGCATTAATGGAGAAGCAGGTTTTAAAGCATCGTTCGACAGAGTAGCAATTTTAGGATCCACCATAAACATGCAGACAAATTGAACCACCAGCAAACTAGAGATGTTCCAGTTATATTCAGTGACATTCACCATGCAGTAGATGTTGAACTAACAAACGAGCAAACGAATGGTCAGACGCACACAAGCATGCAGGTGAACTCGACGGAGCAGCACTTCAATCTGAAATAGCATTGGCGAAATACGAACATTGAAGTAAAGAGAACAAAACACACAATTTTAACACGACAAGCAAACATCTTCGTCAAGATGCTAACTACAGCCAAACTCGGAAAATCTGGCATTTGACAGTCACTAGGAAGTATTTACAAGGGAACCAGAGTTATCATTACATGGATTGACCAAAAAGCTATTTCAAAATTGTTGCTCTCGGAACATGAAAGCTTTACGATGATCTACCACAATCCAGAATTCAACAAGACAACTTCTTCAAACACCAAATCGCTATATGTAGTTTGTTGTATGAGTCTAGATTGATAAATATAGAATACTGTAACAAAACATAATAGAGAAAGTAATTCTGTATGGGCTGCAGAAGAAAGCACAAACCTTTTGATTTGACTACACAAATTCGGTGGACTCCTTATTCAGGGTGCATGATATCAACTTTGGGCCGGGTGTATAGAGCGCTCGGTATCCAAAACTACTGCCTATCGACCCGCATTCTTTTTCGTCATCATCACTGTCAATGTCTTTTGGAGTTACACGGTTCTGATAACTTCTGCGCTGGACAAGGAAAACGTTGAAGTAGTAGCTGACTAGTTTTTCCCGCGTCTTGGAAGGTAAGAATCTTGAAGCAGTGTTCCAGAACTTGTTTGAGAAAGCAGCGTATGACCTCATCATATCCTTGAATCGCTTTTCCTCTTCTTCGGTCCAAGAAAGGGAAACCTCCTCACCCATGCGATCGAATCGCCAACGATAGAAGAGCAAACCAAGTTCTTGTTTTAGTTTAAAACGCTTCTCGGCAATATGGAACCTAACACATTCAACAGAATCGGGAAATGGGCAATTGCACTGCTGCTGCCTTCCCTTCCCAATGGGATCCAATTGATTTGTCGAGTTTCTCTCACCGTCTTCCGGAGCCCACATTCTTGTGCCCAGCCACTTGGAGTCGCTCTCAGCATGCACGCCAGTCCACTCTGGAACTTCAGCTTGAAAGAGAGGACCCAGAGAAACTTGTTTCTCAGCTGGCACATCAGACGACTTATGTTCATTCGAGTTTATAGGTGGTTCCTCAACATCTGCAATGACTAATTTCGCAGGTGTTTTCGGGCTATTTCCTGCTTCTGCCGCTTGATGAACAATGTCCTTGCTTTGAGGGGCTGAAGATGAACTGCAACATGGACATAAGTAAGATTTTGTCGAAGAAGGTACCCTCTTGCTGCATCTTAGTTTTTCTGTAGATTGGTGACTGGGAACATCATCCTCGTACATTGAAGGATGCATTCTTGGCTTCTTCTGCTGATCCTGGTCCAGACCAAGACACTCTCAATACAAATTTAGACGCAATTGCACATCAAAGAATTGATGCATAAAAAAATATATATCAAAATTAAAACACATGTCCACAGAGCATGTTTGCACATAATAATTTCAAGAACAATAACTCCCGTATCTCTTTGCTTCCTAGAAACAGCATGACATAGTCGTATACTTTGTGACCGCAGAAACTATTCTGTCTTATACGAGTTTACTTATAAATTAAATAGAAAAGAGTTCCTAGCTTCAAGATAAATGAAGAAATATCTGCTGTGATGACTCATTCGACCCTCCAACAAGCACATCATTAATTAGTTTGCTAGAATAAGAAAGCGAACCTCGCCACATCATATCAGAATACTAATACTTCTCACGGCGCTTTGTCTTACCGAATATAAGATATTGTACTTCATCAAGAAAGATTCTTTCTACTCTTTTGAAAATATGGGAAGATTTTTAACTTAGATTAAGCGGAATAGGAATAACATAACATTTCACTTTGAAAGGGGAAATAAGATATCACATCAACTACCAGTTGTTTTCCATTCAAATGCTTAATCAAGACAAGCACAAACTGCCGAAGCATTCTTAGACAGTTACCTCCAAAGGAATGAAAACAGTTGGATCCAAAGTAACCCGGTGATCATTTACCGGACGTTCATCAGTAGATCTTAGTGGTTCAGGACATCACAAGGGACCTCATACGAGTAACCTTTCGAAGTTTAAATATCAGAGATAAAAGGTGCCATTCATAGCCAACAAAAGGTTGGTGTCTATATTAAATTATCTATGTCCGTATCTACTTACGTGATGCTAAAGCTCATACAATCATCCACAAGACATTATTTTAGAAGTTAGAAGAGAAATTAATGTCTAAGCATAATTGAAATATTATCCGCTTCTTTCATGCATACAACTTATAATCTTCATTCTCCCAAGCTCACCTAAATGCTTGTAGTTTTAAAAATTAAGCTGCTTCCGCTTGCACAAAACTTCCAATACGTTATTTAGAATCATGCTCTTATACCATTATCAATTTATTACATCATTGCAACTATTCTAGTGTATCATATAATTATCCTCAAAGGCAAGGCGCACACCCCAAGCACCACCTAACAACCTCTGATTGCAGCCTGCATGTAAACCATTGCTTTTCGATGTAAAATTCCAATAACATCCACAAAAATGGAGAATGATTTATGGTGGTGATGCTTTAAGTATCCAAAATTCTCCAGAAGAAATTAGATTTGGTGATAGATATTATGAATGTACACAAATTCTCATGTGTACTCCTGTAACTGATGTAGTTGTTAAGTCCATTTTACATATTCAATTGTTCTGTTCTTTCTTTGCTTTAGTTAAACAAAAAAAGAAAAATGCGGACATTATAGGAAGCTACTTTCTGCTCCATTACTTCAATTTCTTGTGCATGCCATGCAACTTACTATGATGTCTTCTATCAACTTTAGATAATCCTCCTTTTCCGAACTGTGTCAAACATTTCGTTAACTTAATTTCCATTAGAGGTGTTGTGACAACGCTGAGTTTTATATAAGAATATTAATATAAAACATAAGCTAAAAAAATAAGCAACCTAGTAGGAAAAAGATTATGGTAAAAACTTGAGATCCAAATGGAAAAAAAGAGCAAACTAAGGACGTTGGACATTTCTAGCTCTTGAAATGTTAAATTAGTATAATAAGATAACAGTTTGATAAATATCAAAACTATGTAATAAGTAAGATGATTCTTGAAAAAGATTAATGTTTAATGTTTCCTAATAAAATTTGATCTTCCGAAAGTGCTGACAAAATTTTTTCCATCTGAATATTCTAGAACTTTACAGGAAGAAAAAACCGGAGTTTCTAATCACTCATCTCAGGTGCATACTCTCAATGATTTTTAACACTTAGGAGAGCAAAGGCATGCGCCCCGAGCCCGAGCTTAGACCCAAACACACTCCCTACAAGAGAAACATCCCCAGCATTAGGATTGCCCGGAGGCATTCTCTGATTGCCAGCGCTTGAAATTGCCCCATAAACACCTCTTAAGACACCGGTCTATTTAACTGACCCTATGATAAAAACGACCAACTGAAGAAACAACAATATACATCATATAAGATTTAGACTGCCTAAGCATCACCAAAATAGAAAGAGATTGGCTGTGAGGATCAATGCTCAGCATAACAATTCCTTCATTACAGTCTGTACACATGAAAAACACTTTATGAAACTTCAATCATTCATAACTCAAAGATTAAATTTAAGATGATCCCTGAAACCAAAACTTAGTACTATAGCCACCATATGGAATAAGCAGAAAATGGAAAATTAATTAAGAATAATCAAGTCAAGACTTTTTTCATGCATGCATAAACTTTCTCCCCTGACCATCTGCTCGTGCTCGGTCTCCAAAGTTTCAATGTCCAACACGCATCTCATTTTGCAATCAGGTACTAAAACTGCTGTAGCAGTATCAAACTTTATCATAATTAGGGCGCTTTGACTTGATTTTATATTTAATTGTTTCATGTGAATATTCCCATTCAGCTATTCAATATGTGGCATACTGTAATTCCTATAAGCCTTCTTAGGAGGGGCCTATGGGAGGCAATGAACAGGACCTTGACTATATGAAAACTAAGAAAGGTAATTCCATGAGACCTTTCCCTGCTTCATTTCAGCCATCCAACTTCCAAAAGATTAAATTAAATATAAACAGCCTGAATTAATTACAGTTTTTGCTTTTCAAGATTATTTGCAGTTAAACTCGTTATTTCAATAGAATCTCGCTATTGTGGCGTATGAACATAATTGCTGCTAAACTATATGCCAGGTCATTATTCTGCTGAAATTTCGACAGCCATGTTCAGCTTTGGGGAGAAAGGACCATGTGTATTCTGATATTATTGTTTTCTTACAGTCCAGCCCTCCATGTTATTGCGATAAATATGGTAAGAGTATGTAACCTAGGAATTCGCACCAGCCAACTAGGACCAACTAAACCTCCTTACTGAAGTGGAAAACAAAATCAAGATAGCCACATATAACGTAGTTAACGATCGCAAAAGATTACACAGGTTACTTTGGTATTGCACTGAATATACAAATTAAAGCTCAAAACAGGGAATAATTATGGGAAAAATCTAATGATTTACATTTAGGATATTCCATATATAAGATCAGCGAAAACAATCAACCAATAGATAAAGCTTTTACCTTCAGGAGATTTTCACCTCCTTTTGTAGCAGGTCTTTGTATCAGCAATGCTTCTCGAACTAACAGAGCTTGGACCCACAACTCTTCATTCCCATAGTCACTCATCTTGGAACATTCTGGTATACCAAGTGAAGGATCATTGGGATGTTTTGCGACATCTTTCAACCAGTTTAGCATTCCTCTAGAGGAATGCGATTGTCTTTTTCTCTTCCTAGAATCCAGCACATCTCCGACGTCACTTCTGGCTAGAATAGCTGTATCAGTGCTCTGTTCAACACTGACTCTATCTTTATCATGAGTAGTGTTGTCAGAAAGATCATGTGTTTTACTAATCACTTTCTTGACAACTTTCTTAGCTACCACACAAAGATCAGTATTATCTTGGACAGAAAATCTTTCATCATCAACAGCAGCAACAGCAACAGTTTCTCCACAATTAAGGATTTTGTTGATAACTTTCTCAATGACTTTCTTTGCTGATGCCACAATGTTATCGCTGTCTTCATCGCAAGACTTTCCACCATCATCATCGATTTCTCCTTTACAAAAACCATTTGATTCATTCACAGCCTTTCTTACCATCTTCTTGGTTGATTCTGTAAAATAATCATCAATGCTGCTGTCTATATTGCCATGTGCCTTACAAATGATACCCTCAGCAACCCTTCCAACAGATAGCCGAGAGTGATCAGCACCACTGCATAACACGTTTGCCCTGTCCTTAGCATGTTTCACAAAGTTGCCTACTTTCTCTTGCTTCCCTTGCTCCTGCCCGTCCCTTAACTCACCTCTAAACCTAGTTTCCAACTCCCGAGACAACAAATCCAATTTTTGGACAAGTCCATTTTGTCCATCCTCCAAATCTCTCTTGCTGAACACTTGCTGTAGCCATTGATCCAACTCCTTCAAATACTTCATATAAATCAACTTAATGGATGGAATCACCCGGAATCCTAATCCACATTCTTCCGAGACAAATCCCCACAAGTTATTTCTCGAAACAACATCATGTCCACCAATTTTCCTCACCACCCAAAAAAGTTTAAGCAAATCAACCGGCCGCCCATCACCACACAACGCCGGAATAGGCCTAATGCTCTTGCCACCAGACTTCTCACTCATAAAACCAACAAGCACTTGATCAAACAAACCCCTGAGTCTCTCCTTACATGAATCAAAACGACATTTCTCTATTTCAAAATCAAGATCAAAACCGAACCCACTATTCCCTTTAGCATTCCCATCACCCTCATCAACTCTTAACTCTCTCCATTCTTCCATTAACTTCTACTTCTTTTTTACCTTTCAGCCTAAAACTTTTCCGGGTTCTTTCCTCTTTTTTTTTTTACTCTCTGAGGGACAATCAATTACAAACAAGAAATATTTCAGACAAATTTAAATTAATGCTAAAGAAATTTAAAGCGATACATGCAGCATATATACATATATACATACATACAAATGCTCTCATTTGAACGCAAAAGTTTGAATCTTTACCTTGTTTGCGCCTCCAACAGCAATGGAAACAGGAGCCTCTCCCTGTGTGCTATGAATACAGCAAAAAATCGGACAAGATTTAAGTGGGATTGCAATTTCAGGTGTGGTTTTATAGTAGTAATTATGTTTTGACGAGCTGTCTTAAAATTTTGGAAAGTATGAGGATTATGTGAATATCTGGATGGAATTATGAAAATGGAAGCCAAAATCAAACAACAGGGCACTGAAGAAGGAAAACTTAACTATTTGATTTTGCAAATAAAGAAATTAATTTAGAGTGGAGATAATTCCTAGGCACATTCACAACTCACCTAGGAAAACAAAAGGGAAAACCCAACCCTAATTCTTGTCTAGGTTTAAATTGTAATAAGTTTATGGATATGAGAATGTGGCAATTGTTTATCCCTATATTAATTTACCATTTCCCATTTCCAAAAGTTAAATTTATTAACTATTAATGTATTTGTAGCCTTGCCAGATATACTTAGCATATAATTTATTATATTATTTAATACATTCAAATTAAATTAATTGATTCAATACATTATTAGTTCAAATCAATTAATATATTCAAATAAGACAAGAAAATAAAAGACTACTATAAAAGTAGACAAAATAATAACCTTTTAATTGTGAGGCACAACCTTATCAATCGAGCAAGATCTCATTGATACATCATATTATTGCAGTAGATAATTTTGTATACTTAATATATGAATAATTGCCATATATTTTTCCATTTTTCAAAATAAATATGTGACAATCATATGACACTGGGATGTAATAAATATTAGGTGTAGTATTTAGAAGATTGAATTGATGTATGGGAATGGGCTGGAAAATTAATGATTCCAAATGTATTTTGATACTATGTTTAATATAATTGACCATTTATTAGAAGTGTGCATCTATTTGATGTTTGATGATGTGATACGTTCAAAAAATATATAAATTTTTAATAGATTTACATTATGCTCAAAGTTTGGATCGAAGTGAATGCAAATTCTGAATGAGTAATCTACAAAAAGGGCGTTAGTAATCCAACGCTCAAGTCAGTATTGGATTTGAGATTAAATAAAGTAAAAAAAGTAAATAAATGTAATTGAAATAGAGGTATGGTGAATAAAGTCAGTGAAAAATGTAAGAACAAGTGATAATGTGCTTGTAAATTGCTTAGAGGTTGTTTAGAGAGTGAGAGAGATGATTTAGAGAGTAAGAGAAGTGTGAGGGAAGTGCGGGGGATGTCCGGAGAGTGAGAAAAGCTTAGGAATGTGAAAGACGTTAGAGAGTGTCTGGGAGGTCTCTTTCGTATGGAGGAGTAAACTTATATTTATTGGGGATGTCCCCTTGGGATGGGGCTCTACACGTTTCCTTCATTCTCGAGGAGAAATGGATAATCCGTTTGGATAAGTCATAATCTGTTCTTATCTTCTGTCGATCATGTTTATCTCCAAGTTGGGGGACTCTTCATCAGCAAGGATTCCTAACCACTCGGGAGCCTTAGCCACCAAGGAGTCCAGGGCTTTGGGGGACCTCCTTCATCTCTAAGGAGTCCCAGCCGTCATGGAGTCCTTCCTTACTAGGGCTGATATGGCTCGAAGGTGGCTGCTGATACCTAAGCCAACTAGATATCACGGTGGAGCATGGACTGCCATGCAGGCCTTTTGGGTCAAATATTTTATTGAGCTTTGATCATGGTTCTAGTAGGGAGATATCTTGGGTTTCCTCTCTTTGCCAATCTGTTTTGGAAGACACTTGCCAGGGAGGCCTAACAGTTCCCTTTGAGCTTCTTAGGATGTTACAGGCCTCTCGTTTCTTTCTTCTTTTTAGATCGATTAGACCTCTTTGGGCCAGCTTATTCTTATGCATAAGGGTCGTCTGGATAAGCCATAACTATTCTTATCTTTTATCAATCTTGTTGTTGAATGCTTATCTCCGAGTTTAGGGGGACCATTCATCAGCAAGGACTCCTAAACGCTAGGGAGTCCTAGCCGCCAAGGAGTCCAAGGCTTTGGAGAAACTTCCCTCATCTCCAAGGAGTCCCAGCCGTCAGGGAGTCTTTCATTACTAGCGCTGATGTGGTTCCAAGGTAGCTGCTCCTAAGCCAACTGGATGCACGATGGAGCATGGGCTGCCACGCAGGCCTTTTGGGCCGAATGTTTTGTTAGGCTTTGATCATGGTCTGAGTAGAGGAATGTCTTGGGATTCCTCCCTTTGCCAATTTGCGTTTCTTTCTTCTTTTTGAATGGGTTGGCCCTCTTTGGGCAACTAATTGTTATGCACATCACTATGTATGATGTTTTTTTTTTTTTTGGGGGGGGGGGGGTGGGTTAGTTTTGATGTTATTATTTTTTAAGTGTATAATAAGTCACATTTATGTAAAAAATTGTTGATTTTTTTTAATCTAATGTATATGAAAAATATTAAATCATCTCCTATTTAAAATAGAAATACATATTACATAGATAATTTATTGTTTATCAATTATTGAGTCATTAAATTTGACCATTTATTTCCCATACTCTATTACTTACCAAACAAATGAATTAAATAAATCAAAATAAATTGACTCAAGTTTTCAAACTATACATTTTCCCTTATCAAATGTATCAAAAATCTTATCTTAATAACTTATTTCCTATTTTCATTTCATTACTAACCTTTTTTTTTCCTTTGAAATCGATTAATGCATAACAAACATCTTTAACCATTGATGTGTGCAAAAACCACATGTATGGAACGATTCGTGCACTTGAGATTTTGTGGGCCAAATCCCTTCATAAATCTGAAATAGGGACCTACAAAAGAAATATCACTCCAACGTTCAAGTTAGTATGCGATTGTGGAATGATAAAGTTAAAAGAAAAATGTGTAGAATCGAGATAACAAGCTATAATGAGAGAATGATCAAGATTAAAACGTGTGATAGAAATATTAGCTAGGTGAATCAAAAAACATTGCCCTCGGTTGGGGGTGGCAAACCTGCTTTTATAGCTAAAGTACCCCAGTGAGTGAGGAGTTTTGTCTCCAGGGAATCGGGGAGGCGATTGTTGTGGATAAGCCTTCTTCAAAATCAGTGTCAGTTGGAGAGGTCCAAGAGAATCTAACTTGGTTGGGAGAGATCAAGGCAGGGCAGCAGTTCTGCTGGCCATATTCCATTTTCCTAGGGGTAGTTGTCCACGTATGTGTCCTTATCATCTTTTTATTTGAATAGTTTACCGCCAGCTGGGCAAACGTCCTTCTAGTGGATAGGGTGGCATTGTCCCCCTTGACCCTTTGGATCAATGGACTCCCTGCTTGGACTTCATCCCCCTTGGGCCTTAGTTGAGAAGACAGTTTTCTTAGAGTCTCCTGTTTTATTTGGTTTTTTTTTTTTTGTTTGTATTAGGCTAACCATTTTTGGTCATATCATTCAGTCCCCCCCACTCTAAAGAGGATAAAGTTCACATAATCATCCTTAGAGTAGAGATCCCTGTAGAGATGCCTTTGCCCCCTTCTCAGAAAATGTCCTCTGCAAGAGAATCCTTCCTCTGGAAAGAGAAGGGAGACAAACCCCTCGAATTTTGGTAACAACCTTGTCAGATAGTATTTGATGGCTAGAACCTAGCCTGCCTTGGGGTTGTGCGCTTGTCCGCCACCCTTCTTCTTTTAAGGGGTAGTTAAAGGTAACCGCCCCCACGAGTGACCTCTTGTAACTGCTCAATTAGCGACAGTTATTTGGCATAAACATGGGTAGCCACATCCCATTTATTCATCTTCTTTCTTAGTAATATCTCTTTCTCTTCTTTCCTCATTCCACCCACGACATGGAAACAGATCTTTAACTCTAGAGGTTTTGCATTTCGTCTACTTCTTTCCCTACTTCTGTAAGTTCTCTTTTTCTCTTATTATCCCCATCTTATTCTTGATTTTCTTCTTCTCAAGCTCTATTTTTTATTTGTGGCTTTTTTGGAAAAATCCATGCGATTTGTGGGCGTTAGTCAATGACGATCTTTCTGAGGCCACCTCTAGGGAGACGGATCTTGGCTTATCTTATTACATGAGACTCAGAGATGGAGTCTGAAGCAGGCCGCCACCGCTCGACGTTGTATGTTATATGAATCCTCATAAGAAGAGGAGGAAGACATTAGGAAGAATAAGGAGGAAGAGAGCTCCTCTTGAGGCAGGAGCCCAAAGCAACTGGTGAAAAAGAGAAGGCGATTGGTTTTGCTGTGGGGGATTGGGACCCCTCTTTCCTTAAAATTTTTTATGTTCGTTGTTTGATGGACCAATATAGGTTCCCTCTGAGCTATACTATTTATGTTCATTCCCCTGATAACCAATCAGAACCCACTGCCCCCACCCTCTAACTGTTTGTGCCCTCTCTTGCCTTGCTTGTGGCTATAGAGGAGGATGCCTCAGAAGAGGAACCCTGATCACCAGTCCCTGCCCCTGGCAATGTCCTTTCCCGTTCAGAGGAGTCAGTAGCTGAGGAAACCACCCCTCCAAAGCAAGAGCTAGCCAGGACCTAAGAGAAGTCCCCATATGTGGAGTAAGAAAAATGATGTATCCCTCTTTCCCCCTGCATTTAAAGTTTTTTTTTTCTTTTGTTATTTCCCCACCCTGGCTAGGGATGAGATAATTTTACTTTACCTATTTTTAAGATACTCTTCTGCCCTCCGCTGTTGGTTTGTAGGGAGATTTATATGCATTCTACTTTACTTTCAGATAATTATTCTGAAGGCTTGTCGTCTACTTGGTTTGTTATAATTGTGAGCAGGGTTTACCGTCTTCATCTTATTTTATGGTGTGCTTGTTTTTTCTTCTTGCTTATTATTGCCTATCCTATTAGGGGATGACAGTTTATGGCAAATGAGATAGAGTTACTCTTTCCTATGTATTTTTTTCCATCTGAAGCATAGTTGTCCTTAAGTAAGGATGTTTGAGAGGAAGAAAGAATGCGGATGTTTGTTTGAGAAAAGAGCTTTAATATGATAATCATGTCTGTTTATATCCATGGGTTTTTGAGAGATAATGTGCCTGCTTTCTAGTAAAGCTTATTTTTCAAGTGACACTTGTAAGGCAATAAACCCTCAATTTGCTAGTATGTAGTAAGATTTTTTTTATTCTAAGTAGAGAATATTATGGAAACTACTTGTCTGGATGGTTAAAGTTTTCTTGGGGGATTACTTGTTTGTAGGGCATTACTTGTTTAGGAAGGAACCTTTGTTTGAGAGATGTTGGTTTAGGGGGATGCCTGCCTAGATGGTAGGGTTGAGAAGCATGAGAAGGATGTTTGCTAAAATTCAAACTTAAAATCTCCTGAGGTTATGTATATTCCACGGTTATTTTAGGGGGTGTCTCTTAGGGTCTTCTAGTGCATAGGCATGTCCCATTATCCCTGTGATTTTGTATGGTCCTTCCCATTTGAGATCTAATTTACTTACTAGCTTCAGAGCATCCACCCTTCGTAACACCAAATCCTTCACAAGGCAGATCCTTCCAAAAGGCACAATTCCTAAAATAGAGGGAGTGATATCATGCCTCGGGGATGTACCCCCTCTACCGCGAAATCATATAAACAAGTATCCACTATTTCCAAGGAGTTATCCCCTAATTGTATTTGATCGCATGCCTGCCAAATAAAATATCAGCAGAACTGCTTGAATTCGTGAAGATTGGATTTATTTTGTAATTGGCTAAAGTAGTTGTAATGAACAGTGCAATATTGTGAGGGATAGAAACCCAGTTTTTTCAATGTGCCCGAATTGGATTATGGGGGTCCTCCACTGCCTCCATGTCTAGTATTTCATTTATGGTGCATTTCTCTATTTCTCTGATTTGCGCTTTCCTGGCTCTATGTGAATTTCCTCCCATGGGTCCTCTAGAATCATGCGTATTACTCTTTTTCGAGGGTGGTTAGGGCCTTTAGGGTGTTTGTTCCTTGAGGGTTTATGAGTTCCTTTTGTAGAGGATCTAGACTAGGTTCCTAAGGGGGTTTTCCCTTCTGGTAAGGGCCTATACCTTGAACCTATTCTCGACACACTAATTCTTGCAAGTATCCTTTGTACGAGTTGCTCTATCTTATTTTTTTAAAAATCAGCATTCTTTCATAGTATGCTGAACGGGACCGTCTCTAGCCGTTCTGGGATAGGCAAGTAGACATTTACCTTCACGGTCATGAGCTCTTGAGTGATGGGGGCGTTCAAAGGGGTGTACACTGGATTCCCTCTCTGGAATGGTGACTGCTTGTCTCGGAATTTTGATCTTAATTCCTTGGAAGGGCATCATCCTTAAACTATTTCCTTTTCTCACCGCGTCCCTCTCTCTTTGAAGCCTGAGCATCTTCCATGTTGATGTATGTAGTAGCCCAATCCAAGAGTTTGTTAAATCTAGAGGCAGGCTTCTTGGCCAAGTATTTGAAAAGTTTTCGTCCGGGAGTCCTTGATAGAAGGTGTTAGTCTTGACTTCTTGGGTAGCATTGGGCACTTCCAAAGCTGCAGTATTAAATCGGTGAATTTAATCCTTTAGGGACTCCTTGTCCTTTTGACGGATTGAGAAGAGGTTGTGTTCTATCTTTCGGTGTTTCCTGCTACTAGTGAACTGATGTAGGAACAATGATCAAATTCTTGAAAGCTTCCAATTTTCGCACAAGCAAATTGGTTAAACCATTGCTGAGTTGGCCTTGCAAAAGTAGTGATGAAAACTCGACGTTGGATTCCATCAGTATATCTGTGTAAGAGGGTTGCATTCTCAAAACGAGACAAATGTTCCTATGAATCCGTAGTATCATCATACTCTATGATGGAAGGAGTTCGGCAACTCAAGGGGAGTTCATCCATCATGACCCCCTCAATGAAGAGAACCCCACGATGCTCCTCCAAGGGCGCTCCCATGACTTGATGTTGGATGTCCTGCAATCTCTTTTGCAAACACTCTAGACGGGTTATCCATTGAGGTGGAATCCTATCTGGGATGTGTGGGAGTCAATCCGGCCCCCCTGGGGGGCCACTAATCTTCGAGCTTGGGGGGTTTCCTCCTCAACGATCGTTTGGGCCTCCATATGGATTACTGCAGATACGCGCGTTACAACCATCAACTGCTCCCAAACTAATGATGTAATCATCTGTCGTATGGCTCCTATCAATCTAGGAGATAGCCTCCTTGAGGAGGTGTTTGATGAAATGCTATTCTGCAGGGGTATTCGCTGAGGGATCAGAAGATCTGGACGGTCCTGCAACTATTAGGCATCCGATAGGGGTTAGGGAGGCGTCCCCCACTACCTAGAGAGCTTAAGTGCTCTCGGTGGCCTTCATAGCCTTTTGTTTGTTGAGATTGTTGCTTGGAACTTCCATTGATCCTCATGTCTTAGTTCGGTGTTCCCATAGACAACGTCAATTGATGCGTGCAAAAATTGCATAGGATAACTCTTTAATGGACTTGAGTTCCTTAGTGGATTAAAGTCTCTTGCAAACCTTTGGGATGGGACCTGCAAAAATAATGTTTACACTTTGACGCCCAAGTCGGTATCCAGTATTGAAATGATAATACTGAAAGACAAGAATATAATCAAATTATAATGAAGTATATGAAAGATCGTGAATGAGAATGAAAGTGTATGATATTGCTTGAGAATATTTGAAAAGTCGGTATCCACTGGGATTATGCTCATAGTTGTTTGCCAAGGTGGATTAAACTCTGCGAGCTTCCATTGATCAAGTCTTTCTCTTGGCTTTTGCTTTCTTGGGCTATGGCTAGGGGAAGGCGTGTGAGGCTCCTTCTATCTTTTTTCCTTGGTTGAGATTTTTGGGGTTGGTCATCGAGTTGAGAGGTTGTCCTAGCTTTGGTCCTTGTATTTATGACTATATCAAATAAAAATATAAATTTATGTGTCCAAATAAGTAATTTTGTGATTAATTTTTATAATATCAATTGTTAATTACTTACATAGTTGAATCAAAATAGAATTTTAATAAAAACAAATGAATAAGAAAAAAAAAGTTTTATTCACAACTAATAGATAATTAAACAAATTAGTCAAAAATCATAATACTAACTAGGAAAAATATATAAGCTATATAATTATGAGAAGATGCAATTTAGAAACTTAAAAAGCATCTTTTTGAAAGAAGCGATAGCAATATGTGGGACAATCCTATTATTTTTATTATTTATTCCTGTAATGTGATAATTAAGATAAAATAATATTTATTGAGAATGTAAGAGCCGTACTGAAAGCAAATATTAAACTAAAATTTAAAAGCACCAAGTCAAAATAAATTATATAAATATGTTTATTTTATTTTAATGTACTTTTACATTGTGAAGTATATAATGCACAGACTTATAAATTTTTGTATGCATTACTTCTTTATATAAAAAAAATTCAATCACTATGGCCATGTTTATTTTGGTGTATGGGAAAAATGGGCAAAACAGTGCATTTGGGATTGTGTTGTTGATTAGTGGATTAAGGACATATTAGTAAGTCATTTACTAGTTCCAAAATTTCTTTGATTACATATGTGTGTTTACTTGGATTGGACAAGATTGTTGATTATTTATGAAAATTACTATGTTGGCTCTAGAAAAGATAAAAGTTCATGGGGTAATTATTTTTTTATTATAAAAAAATATATTAATATAATTTTTTTAAATATTATAATATTATTACGATGAGTCGCGGGATTAAAAAAAAAAATTAACCAAGTCGTGATTTTGAATCGCGACTTGGTGTGTGAACTGCAATTCACAATTTATTTTTTTTATAATTATATAAATTTTAAAAATACAATGAAGCATACAAATGTAATAGTGTATATTTTGCTATACAATTATAAAAAAATACAATGAATTATACTGATAAGTTTGTGATAGTGTTGGAACCCTTTGATTGAAACCCGAGGCCAAATTCAAAATTTAGAAAAAAATACAAGTAATTCTTGTGAATTGTAATACTATAAATGTATAAATTATTATTTTATTAAAAAAATTAGCAATTTATTTTTTTAAAAGACAACAATTTATGAAGCAATTTATTTATAAAATAAATTAGTATCTTGTAAATTTTTTGGATTGCACATCATTCCATCTTCATTCATATTTCTCTCCCAACAAAACCTTACACCTGTGTTCGTTGCTTGAGGTGTGAAAGGTCAACAAGTCCAAAATGGGCTAATTCCTGTTCAAATGTGTCGGGCTCCTTTTCATCACCCCATTATCCACTCAAGTAAACCTAGCCTAAGTATTTTTATTTATTAGTTTTAGTAATTCTATATCCTATACACACACATAAATTTATTATCATGTATTCTTATGAATAAATGCACTTATTCGGAATAAAGGGTATTAAACATATACCAAGTAAACAAGTCCGGCCTAATACCATACATAATCCAAACCCCCTAGAATCCTATATTAAGGATGGCAATCAGACTCGGTTTTTTGAGGTCTCAACCTACACCCACCTCGGATGGAGCAGGTTTGTTTTGAAAATTTTAGTTTATTGTTAAAATAGCTTTGGCAAATCAAGGTAAATAATGCATGTGATATATGCAAATAAATATAAAACGGCTGGTCTGTAGAAGTCACGTCACTTGACGTTGTCCTAAGATCGTGATGGCCTCCCTCCGTGCAGGTACTATCGGCTCACCACCACCCCAAGAAAAAACCCAAGAAGGCCTCAACCGTTGTCTACTATTGTGAGCACGTTCACAAGAAGACTAGAGAACTGGACCTTATCAAATTACCGAAAAATATGTAGTAAGAAGAATAGGAGTGTGAGAATTGAGATGCAGGAGTGAGTTGTTTGTGTGCCTAGACCCTTAGCACCTCCTATTTATAGTGTTAGGATAGGACATATAACACCCAAAATTAAAATAGAAATAATGGTCGTTAGTGGAGTGTTACAAAATTAAATAGGGTGTTACACACTTTAATTTGAAAATAAAAATTGAAATATTATTTTGAAGTTTTAAAACTTCAAATTCAAATTGTAACAAGGTTTCATATTATCGGATCCGGGTTACAGATTTTGTACCAGACCCAACCCCGTTTATTTGTATTCTTCTATAATAAGTATATAGCAATGTATATATCTCACATATTAAAATTGATATCTCATATTTTTATATTTTACTAACTATCACTAATGAAAAATGCATTTTTTATGACTAATAATTATAACAAAAGCATAAATTGTAACAAAACTATTAATACAATTGTACAGGTGATTGACTCTATATTAACGATGGCAGAAACCGCCCCAACTCAATTAGATGGCAAAGTGCAATTCTGATGATTCTCTGATTGGACCTGGACTAAATTTTTTAAAATTAGATTGGGCCGAAAAATTACCTAAGAAAGTATTTGCGAGCATTTTAGAAAAATGCTTTTCAGATTCTGGCTCCAAAAAAAATATTTTTGAAGTATTAGGGATGTCAGCTTCTATTTCTTAAACAATTGAGAAAAATATTTTTAAGCCAAAAGTTAGAAGCATCACCGGGGGTGCTTCTAGTTACTTTGATTTTTTTGTAAATAAATTCAACTTTACCCTTATTATAATAATTTTAATTCAACTTTACTGTTTTTTAATTTTTCTAAAATTACACATTTATAGTTGATATTGAAGTTTTCAAATAATTTGAACAATAATTAAATTTATACTTTCATATATTTAATATTTTTTAATATTTTATATTTTATTTGCTATATCATCTAATTATATTATTTGTTCACATATTCTTATTTGATTAATTAATAAAAAGATGTTTTTTGGGCAATCATGCAAGTCTAAATATTGCATATGAGTCAACAATTAGTGGGAGCATTATTAAATTAAATATATTTTTAATATTCTTTAAAAGTTAAATATGAAATATACAGTTGAAATAAAATTTATTACTTTTTGTGAAAAATAATTATTATTGACAAATAACAAGTGAAATAATAAGCAAAAAATAGTATCTTTTTAACACATAGGGACAAAATAATCTTAACCAATTAAGTTTATTTTAGAAGTGATTATTCTCCCAATAATATCAAATTTAGCTTTTATCTGCTTTTTACTTTTTTTTACAAACACTATCCACTTTGGTTCTACTGCAACTTTTAATTTTTTTTATAAAAATTATTTCTCTAAAAATAGAAGTTTTTGCAAATACTTTCTAAATTGACCCAATTCATACTGCATACACTTCTAATATCAACCATTATAGTCATTTTTAATGTAAAAAATCAATTTGTGTCGGGTCATCATAAATCATACTAAGCGGTAATATTTTATACACAACACTCATATTCTATTATTATTGAAGAGCGCCCTTTTAACTTCCACGTTTTTAACTTCTTATGACCTCATACTCTTTTTTTTCTTTTTTTTTGGGATAATTACACTCCCCTTCCTTTAGATTTTGCGTAATTACATGTAAACCCTATGTGGTTTGAAAAATTACATCTAGCATCCTTGAGGTTTGCTTTCGACTAACAAATTAGTTCTCCGTTAGTCAAAATTCACTAAATTTGCTGATATTAGCAGAAAAACTGAACAAAAATAGATATATACCCTTGATTGACTTATTACTGACTTATTGTAGGTCAAATAATTTTTTTCGAACTAAATTATCATTATAACAGTGAAGATATACCTCCCAATATGCATTAACGCGTGAAAATGTATGAGGGTAGTGCTTGATGTAATTTTTTAAACCACAAAAGGTCTACGTGTAATTATACAAAATCTTTGGAGATGAGCGTATAATTATTCATTTTTTCTTTAACCTCTTCTTTCCCATTTTAATTTATTCTAATAAAATACACTTTTAATAACATTAATTAATTTTTACGAATACTATTTATATATAATTATTATATTAAATTAGTAATTGAATTAATATTGCTCGAGCTGGTGTGAGTTTTGATTTAATGGTTGAAATTTTCATATCACTTCTGAAATTCAATTATGATAAATTTAAGTAAAAATATTACTTTTGATGAATCTTGATTTTGCATGCATTTGACAAAGTAATATAATTACATTTTTTTCTCTTTTTTTTTGTGGAGGGAATGTTTGGATTTAATTCTTAGGTGGCTTGAAGGTTGTTTTGGTTTGATTTTTATAAATTAATAAATATAATTCGAGATATATTTATTGACATCAAAATATTTTAAAATAAATTTGGGCTTTTCGATACAACAAAATTAACAAGTTCGTACCAAATTTGGATCTTATGTATTTTTATAGGTCAGCCCATAATTAATATAAATTTATTTATTTTATTTGAAGTGGATAAATTTTATAATCACTTTATTTTAAATTAATAATCTTATTTGGTCCATATTATTTTTTGTCTTTTAATTTATTTTGCAGGCACAAAATTTGAGTGAACAGTATATTTTTCATGAAAAATAAAATTATATAATATTTATATATTTAAAAAATAATAATTCTATTCAATTAATCGACAAACAAAATTGAATAATAGAATTTTAAAAAATTCATATCAAAAAATTAATCGATTTATCAAAGTGTGCACACCCGTAAAACTTAAAACCGATTTTTACACTATAATTTAGTAAAGTATTATGAGAATAATCATTTATGGGGTTAAATGTAATTTATCATCTTGCAATATGTGAAATGAGCAAAAAAGAATCATGTGAAAAATGTTTTAGCAAAATATTGGGGAATAATTTGCTATTTTTTTTTTTTCACAGAAGTTTTTTGCTTATTTCTCATATCACAGGTAAATCACATCTTTTTCTTTAGGGATGATTACACTTTTCTCTCTCGAGGTTTGGTGTAATTGCACGTAGAGCCTCTGTGATTTGGGGAATTACACCTAACATCCCTAAAATTTATTTTGTCTAACAAATAAGTCAATCCTTTAGTAAAAATTCACGAAATTTGTTGATATTAATAAAAAAAAAATTAGAAATTAATCCTTAATTGACTTATTGCAAGCCAAATAAGTATTTTTATGACTAAATTACCCTCATACGTCATCACGCTTGAATGCATGTGAAGAGGCATATTTTCACCATTATAAGAGTAGTTTAGTTTGAAAAAATTATTTGACCTGCAATAGTTAGTAATCAGTCAATCTAGGGTAAATATTATGTTCCAATCAATTTTTTTCAAACTATAGGGGGTCTACGTATAATTATTTTTATAATACTATATTTATGGGGTTAAAAGCAATTTACCCTTTCTCGATATGTGAAATAGGCCAAAAAAAACCCTATAAAAAATTCAACAAAACATACGAGAATTTTGTTTATAGAAAGCTGTTTCAGTTATTTTTCGTGCGACAGGATAAAATACATTTTTTTTCCTTTATCTATATTATTATAAAGAGAACGGGACTTATAGAAACAAAAGGGTGGTTTTTACACCACTTACACCAAAAATTATGTTTTACTAAAATATCCTTCAAATTAATTTAATTTTATCCACTCTTTTTAGCCACAATTCGTTTAAAATTATTATAATACCACGGCACAAAATTATTATAATACCAAAATACCCTTCAATTTGCAACTCATATTAAATTAACTACTCAATCAAGTTCTTTAGAAAATTAATTGTCATGCAATTACATAGACTTAAAAATTAAATTTAATCCCATTTTATTTAAATTTATTATTAATTGAAATAACATAATAGTATTTGATTTTTCATGTATATATAATCATCGTTATCAATATAACATATATCACACAAAGTTACCAAATATTTTTTGCATGAGTTTGTAAAAATTATAAATTTTAATATAAAAAATAATTATAAATTTCAATAAAATAAAAATATTATTAAAAATTATGCTCGCAAATAGTGCATGACACCGTATCCAGTTCTCTTATAATTTGCTGACTCAAAACAGCGGGACAGGACTACAAAAGGAGGTACCTTCCGACAGCTGGATGTCGTGGACACGTGTAGTTCCCTCGGCTCGACGGTAACCGGCGCTATCCTCGGCTCGGCGTCTTTCTGAGGGCGAGCGGGGCAAAAGTGGAAATGAGAGGATGAATTGGGAGGGGGGTGTCGGGGATGGATGGGACAAGACGTTAAAGACAGTGGGGCCCAAGCCGGAAGATTAGGTGCGGCTGGCTGTATTTGCTTATTTTTGCAATGCTATTGCTAGCCTAGCCTCCTCTAGCTTCGGCTTTCACCACTCTATACATACATAATTATTCCTTGTAATAAAAGAAAAAAGAGAAAAACCTTTACATATTTTTACCATATGAAATTAAACATTTCTATTCAAAATTATATCACGAACAAATCTTTTTTATTAATCGAAATTTATCAAATTTATTGATATTAATAAAAAAATTAAATAAATTAACTTATTGCATGTTGAATGAATCTTTACTGATTAAAACTACGACGATGCGTGTGAAGATGCATAAAAGTAGTTTGGTCAGAAAAAATTTGTTTGACTTTTAATGAGTCAATTGTCAGTTAATCGGAGATAAATATGAATTTTCATTCAATTAGTCAGTAGATTCGGTGAATTTTGACTAACAAATAGATTTATTTATTAGACAAAAGCAAACATCAGGACTACTAAACGTAATTTCTTAAATCACAAGAATTTATGAAAAATTATACCAAACTTTATAAAGAGGGCGGTGTAATTATTCTAATAAAAAATAAAAAAATATTTGTATATATTCAACATGAAATATAATATGGACACACACATATTAATAACTTTAGAGGGCCGATGTAAATAATAATGTAAAATATAAGTAAATGATCTGAATATTTTATTTTGAATTTTGAAGACATTTTCTTAAAAAAATTAATATTATGTTAAATTTATAAAGTATTTCTGTCTATGTGTTAAATATTATGTTTAAGTTGAGGAGAATAATATATGTCTGACACTAGTTCTTAAATACTTATAATTACACCAAATTTCAACTTAAAATTGCGCCGATTGAATTAATATAAATTATTTTTTGATTTAATAAAATCGACTTTAGTTGAATTATCGTAAATAATTGTAAAAAATATGAATTTCGAATAAAAGAAAACTTAATATACTTCTAAACGAAAGAGTAATATATGAGATTGAGACAATATATATAAGTAGAGAATGGTAACTTATTTTAAAAACTCGATAAAATAACCCTAGAAGTTTGTCGTAAGAGGTGCTTGCAGCCTTACAGGGTGTGATAATAGCGTCGAGTGAGTTTATTAGATATATGTGTCCTAAAACTGATGTTACTGATCAACTTATATTAGAAGTAAATAATATGTTCGGTATCCAATTCCTCGGTAATAAACGTGAAAATTCACTTTTCATCATATAGTAATTACAAAATATCGAGGATGGCTCAGTTCAATGGTTAAGGTTGATGACCCATGAGCAAGTTTGAGATCATGGGTCCAAGCGCTACGATATGCGTGTGTATCCATCTCGATTTTTTTTAGACTATTTTCAAATCAAATTGCCATTGACGGTTTTATAAAAAAAAAATTTAAATTGCTACTTTCAAAATCAAAATCAAAATTGTGGATGTTGTCCTGTTTCTGATGATTTTACCATTTACAATAAAAACAAGACGTTAAAACTAACTAAAAACAATAATAATAGTATATATATAGTTAAAATATTGGAATAATTAAAGACAAATACATAATAACTTCATAACATACATAGCTAAAGTCTTTAATAATAAAATAAAACACATTTTTTTTCCCATATATATATAGAATCGAAATATAAATTTTGCAATGTGGATTTTTTATAATATGTGAACTTTTTGGGTTTCTATAACTTGACTATGAAATTTTCTAAATATTAATTTATTTGATCAAATTGTTATATATACATTTAAAAAATTAATTATATATATTTAACGATTTCAACTTTTTGTCCTTTTCTTAGTTATAAATCAAAACCAGACCAATAAATCATAAAGAACGATTTGATTCAATTTAATTCAGACAATTTGGACTGGTTTTTTTTTTATTTTTTATCGCCACTAATTTATTGAAATGTTGATAGAATAATATATATATATATATATATATAATTACTACATAAAAATAAATGTAGTCATAAAATTGGAAGTAGCTCGTAACCATTGATTACATAGTAAATAAAGAGTAAAATTATATTATATTACTTTTGCAATTTTCTATTAACTGCTTTAAATAAAATTTAAATAATTAATATACAAATTATTATAATTTTGAAGTATAATTAAAGACAAACATATGTACAATTTAGATGATGTAAAAGGCCAATTCCTTTGGGATGATTGTTTGATTCGTACTAGAAAGGGACAGAATAGAGAAAAAAAGCTATTGGTTGAGCTTTGTTTGGTTGGTCCAAATAATAATATATATTGTCAGAGAATCCAAAGTTCCCAGTTGTGTAGTATCAAACAGTCAAATGATTCAGATAAAAAAAATAGTAATCATAAGTCAAATATTGCACATCCACGTCATTAAAAAATAATTAATATTTATGGTATTTTTAAGTAATGAGTACTAAATTTGGCCACATCGTAAGGGTCGAATGATTTTAAAAAAAAATCTTAAGATTACCAAGGACTAATGTTGTAAAATAGAGGTTAGCACTTTGATGTTTATGTTAGTAACTGATTAAAGAAGAAATAAAATGAAAATTTGAAATAAAGTGAGAATAATGGTGAGATGTGTTTTGAGAGTGATAAATATTCGTGTAGAGTACAAAATATAAACTGAAAATAGCGTAAAAATGAGGAAAAAATGAGAGAATAAGTAAGAGTTTGAGAGAGAAGAATGATGTTATCAAGTGACTGCACAGGGCCTCCATTTATAGGCATGTACAGAGTTGGAGACGCGGTTAATTGATGAGTTTCGTACGGCGTTGGAAAGCCGTTTGAATTGGCTATCATCCAAAATAAACCGTTTGAAATTTTGATAATATTGATTGAGATACGTGAGCTGGCCTACCCTACCATATTTGCCTAAAATTCAGGAGTTGGTTGTTTGTTGATTTTCCAGCTCGTTTGTTATCAATTTACTTGGAACCACATGGAGATATTTTATAGATGTGTATAAATGTATTGGCAAGCTACATGACGTGTCTTCCCAGATGTATGATAACGTGTATGGCTGAAATAAATTTATTTCTTGAACTTGCCAGTTCAGTAAAGTAGCAGGTAAGCACGTGTGCCTTTCTTCCATACTGATCGGCTTTATCTGTCTTGATAGTGGACTTTATTCGTCCTACTGACGAGCCAACTAGGCTTTAACCAGTTGGACTAGTACGCCTAGCTTGTGGGCTTGATGCAATAATTTTAGGAGGCATTGATACAATATTATTTTTATCATAATAAAATAAATAAATAAATTTATACTATTATTCAAAAATCAATTGATATATGTGCATAATTTAAAACTTTTATTTATCCTTTTTTTGTCAGTTTAAATAAAAAATGAAGGTGGATAAATAACGTGTCAAAATTGACAAAATAAATTGATATTAGATATATATTACCCAAAATTATTAAGAGAATTGATTGATTAAAAAGATGAATATCTTGTGAATAAATAAATGAATTTAAGGGTACTTTTAGGCTTCTAGCAATAAACATTTTGTTAACCAAGTTGGTTAGTACATGAGTCTCGTCTTTAATAAATAGTATAGATATATACATGAAAATAATAGGAAAAAACATAACAAAGTATTTTGATTTAAAATAATTATTGGAATAATTAAAATTTTGAGATCGAAATTTTATTTTAGTTAGATTTTCTTAAAATTTAACGGTCATGGACCATAATGACATCTATTTAAAAGACGGGGATTATCAGAGTGTATTTGAAAAAAAGGACTAAAGTGGGATGAATAGTGAGGAAGATTTCGTTTAAAACTATTTTAATTTTTAAAGTTCATTTTTCGTAAGCATTCGTAATATTTATTTATTTTAGATTGGTTTCTCTCGCTATTTTTCAATAAAAATATATTCGGATTCTGATCTTTTAGACGGTAAAATAATAAATTTAAATTTAATTTTTTCACTTTACTCACTTAAGTTTGTAAAATATTCAAAATTTCAAATATCGTAATTATCCAGGAAAAAACACAGCATTTACCCTAAGAGATTAACCATTAGATTTTTATCATTATTTAATTGAATGAATGAGTATAAAATAAAATGAATAACTGATATATATATATATATATATTATAATATATGATTCATTATTTGATTCAATACATTCAAACTAAAAAATTTAATTCAATTAATTATCGAATATTTCCAAATAAGTTAAAAAAATAAATTATTATAAAAGTAAACATACATCCATATTCGTTTATTTTCTCAACTCCTTCTTACATTTTATTGTATTTAAAAATTATAATAGTGATGGTACTATGTATAATAAAAAAACTTATTTTAACATATATTAGAATAAATTACAATGAGCTTCTTTAGAATTTTTCATAATTATAAATATTCTATTATTGTTTGAAAAATAATAAATACCCTCTAAATTAACGATCGTCGACAAATATCCCTATAATGGACTGTCATGTGTGGGTAATTATTAGACGATCGTTAATTAGAGTCCATAAAAAAATATTTTTTTATTTTTTAAATAATAAAAATATTTATAATTATAATAAATTTTAAAAGAGCCCGCGGTAATATGGAAAGAAAATATAAAATGGAATCTTGGTGAAGAAGAAAAATCCAGACAGCTGGTTTTTCAAACAACTCCAGCGCGGCTCTCATCCTTAGCCCAGCCACGGATGACCGGGTCAACCGGTAAACCAAATAGTCGCAGTAACCGTACGAGTGGGCCTCCCTGTCACTGCAATTTAGCAGTAGCAGGTCCTTTCCTAATTCTCCTTTAATGGCAGTTTGTATGCGTTTTAGTTCATGTTCTCTTTTCTCTCTCACGCACTCTCTTTCTCTCTCTAGATTCCGATACAAACTTTCTTCTGAGCGTGTTGTCTGCCAGATCCCGGCAAATTTGAACTCAATTTGATTTCCTCAAGCCGATTGCTTTCTCTCTCTAGAACTCTGATTGAGATTTTTGTTGTCCGTACTGCATTCTCTGAAGAGGTACGCTGTTTCGCTGGTGAGAATACTGTGTGTCGTACTTCATATCGGTATTGATTTTCAGTTTATCTTTTGCCGGTATTTTTTTTTGGATTTTTTAATGTTTTAAAGTGTGAATCGAGTTGTTTCTTGGTAGATTGAGTGGTATGTTTGCAAGTATTTATCCATTGTTACGCTTCGCGCATGTCTTACTTTTGGGGAATTGAAGTTCAAGTTTATTTTGAAGATTTTACTGGTTTGTATGAAATTCTGAATTCAGTCATTGGCTGCTCAGTTGGGTTTGCTTTCTGACATTCAACTTCACATTTTACGTTTTACTTCATTACTCCAATTTTTAATTTACGATTTCCGGAAGTAATCGTACTAAGTTTAGGATTTGCATTTGTGATTTTCTTTTTTTCTGTTCTCGAGATTTTTTTTTTAATTATCATTTTTTTTGCAGAAAATATTTGCCATTTATTGATGGTATGGTTAATACAGGAAACCGCATGTTTTCAATTACTTAATTAGAAACCACCAAAACCTTTTCTTGATTTTTTAGGATAGTGTGGCGAATTAAATAATCTGTATTGAGTGGATGAGGCACTAGTCATGGTTTTTCATTATCAGCTTCAACGCATAAATATGTAGCTTCAGAGGGGATTAATATTATATATTTCTTAAGCCTTTTCTTATATTTTCATTTCGGATAAGGGGATTAATATTTTATATTTTTGTTTGTTTTGGGCAAAGGGATTAATATTATTTATTTTTCGTTTTGTTTTATAGGAGAGACTTTCATGAAAATCATATATATAAAAACCAAGTGTTGGCTAAGGAAGGAAATGCTTGTCGCTAGGATCAAGATTGTTATTTGATTGAAGACAAATTAGAGCAGAGCCACGAAGTGAAAAAATTATCCTTAGGTTTCAATTTGCATTTTTGTGTGCTCTTTCTTCCTATTGAGTTACATATGCATAAAAATGATACACCACGTTTTTGCAGAAAGATTGATGGGTTAGATAAACACAACTACTGGTAATTGATTAGTAATATACAATTTCATAAAAGAACTGCTTATCCTGACAATTTTCCGCTACAGGGAGTTATGAACTTTTCTAGTCAGAATTTCCTCTACTACTTGAACCTTGTTTGTCTGTATGACTTATGTTGGAAACTATTCTTTTCTTCTTAAGCTTTACTCATGCAATTTGGAGCTTCTGTAGTCCGAATTTCCTCTATTGCTTGAGCTTGTTTCTCCGTACAACTTATCCTGACAATTTTCCTCTGCAGGATTTGTTTTGGAACTAGAAGTTCTGGCTGCAGCTAAAATTTTCCAGTAGTTACCGAAGAGCTAGTCTTTTTCCCGGCAGCTAACCTTGAAGATTTTGTGAATGAAGAGATTCAACTTTGAAAATATCCAAAAAGAAGGTTTTCACATAGCAACATCTAAGTTTGGATTTTATAAATGTTGATCATTGCATCAGTTCGAGCTCAATCAGATCCATATAGTATCTTGGATTTTTAATAATGGATCTCATGATTTCTACTTTGCATCAAGGTGAAGGGAGGTTCATATGATTTCCGGGATCAAGTGTATTAGTGATCTTTGAGGAAAAACATTGGTTTTGTTTGATCGTTGCTTCTAGTTACACCTGCATAAGAGTGAGATGCTGGAGACAGAATATTGCCACTCGCAGGTTTTATCGCCTTTCCGTGAGGAAAGCGGGGATGAAGAGCTGTCCGTTCTTCCAAGACATACAAAGGTTATCGTGACAGGGAATAACAGAACAAAGAGTGTTTTGGTGGGTTTGCAAGGGGTTGTCAAGAAGGCAGTTGGACTTGGCGGTTGGCATTGGCTGGTATCCTTCACCATCTTACAAATGATATGATTCTGATTTATTTTTTTGCCCTTAAAATTTAAAGAAATTTATGCCACTCTGTTTGGTTCCGCTGACTGTGTGTTTTTTGTCTTTTAATTGATTGTTACAGCTCTTTACATTCTTTCCTTCTTTTCATTTCGTTCCTTTTTTTTCCCCTTTTCTTCACACTTTGGATTGTTCTGCTAAATTTTATACTTGATATGATGAACCAGGTTTTAAAAAATGGGGTTGAGGTCAAGCTCCAAAGGAATGCTTTGAGTGTGTTAGAACCTCCTACTGGGAACGAAGAAGATGATGATTATAATTTTGATGATTCCAGCAGTGTATCTGATATTGGTGAAAAGGACCATCATCGCATTTGTAAGTGTTAGCTGCTGTTCAATATCCTTGAGTTTGGATAGCTCCTTTAACAATATTTCACTATTTATACAGCTGGCTTTCACTTCAGCAAGATCAGCAAGTCAAGGGTTCGGTATGGCAGACCATGGTCATCATCTGCATCCACAAAGTCAATTAATCGCAGCAGTTGCAGAGAAGTTCACTCCAATTGTGATGCAGCCCAAATGGTAAGCACGTAGAAGATAGCAACACTGAATGATGCTTGTTTAGATCCCATTATTGAAACCCAATTGGTAGCAGAAGAGAAGTGGCAGTTTGAATAGATATATATTTGTGTCTGACTTGTCCCTCTGTTTTACTTGTATTATTACTGGGTTGATCAGAGAGTTAATCTGGCGAAGCTTGGAACTGGATCATTGTGGAGATATTTGCGAAGCTTCCAAATCGTCGGTTATTCCTTTTTATGATTTTTTTTATTCCTTATCCAATTGTAATGTATACCACTATGTTTACTCATCTTTTTTTGAATTCCCATTGTGCAGGCACATAGTAATCCTAACCCCACAAAGGAACAATTGGTTAACGCCGTCCAGCAGCATTTTTCTTCACTGGTACATAGCATAGAGTACAATCACATGTACAAGGTTGTTTTTCAATATGAAGAACTCTAATGCTTTTCCTTCTTTGATACAACAGCAAGTGGATGAGGTACAAGTGATTGTGGAATTTATCCATGCAGCGAAGAGACTACAATCAGTCCGTACAGATTGAGATGTGAGATTGATTGCCAAAGGTCAGAGTTCCTCAAGTACCTGTAATATATATGTATCTAGTAGATATACTTGTGTACCGCCACTCTAGTTCACCTCTAATTAACAGCTAATCTAGTGACCAGGTGTGTGTGATTCTTACTTATCCTCTAATCCTCGAACCACAGCCTTGTAGTATTATGCCTCATCGGCTGATTATTATTTATTATGATCCTTAAATTCATATCCTTCTTGTCCACACTGTACTCTATCTGCTGGCTCCTGTGAATTTAACACCATCGATTAGGAAGAGACATGGCTATGTGTTCTTGACATTCTTGGAAGTTCTCAGCAGATGAGTTTAATTTCAGTTAGATAACCTAATAGGACAATTATATTGGCACCTCAAATTTAGGCATTTTAGAAGAAGAGTCTTCAAAATTTTGGAAAAATATATTGCACTTTCAACAATTATGTTGGAGAAGAATCTGTAGTGTTAGACATAATTAAGGGTGGTCTCAATATGTTTTTTGAAAAATAAGAGGTTTTATGTTCAAACATCAGATTTATGCATGCAATTTAATTGTTCCTGATGTACGTTTATATTTTCTTATAATGTGGGACTGACTTTTGTAAATGCGCAGCATCAGGACATTTATTCTTGGGTATTATTAATCTGCTTACTTATTGTCCCAATTGTTGGAATAAGTTAATTAGAGAGATGAAGTAGTCATGTAAGCCAGGCTGTGAGGAAGTGGTGGGGAAGATAGCGATAGGTTTAGTAAATGCCCACCAACTAGAAATGTATCCAAAGTCCAAATGTCGCGAATTTGTTCAGGAAACATTACTATTGGGACCCTACAAGGATTTTTGGGTATAAGGTTAGGGTGACTGCTTTAGATTTGGCTAGATTTGAAAATCTTATTCGGACCCACATAACCCACCTTTCTATATCATGATAAAGATATATTGAAGCCGTAAGTTGCCCTAATCTGACAGTTCCGACTTCCTCACTCTGTGATTTTATATGTGGGTATAGGATATTACTCATGACTTGGGATCTTCTCCCTGTATGCATAGAAAACTGTAAGAATTATTATAAAAGAAATACAAACTTATTCCGATATTTGCACAACCGCCCTTTCTCATGATACCGACGGTGTAAAATGGGGGGAAATAATTTCAAAAAGATGAGTTGTTAGAATATCGAAATTCTTATAAATTTAGTTGTTAAATTTTGAAGTTCTTGGATTGAACCCGAATTCCCTTGGTGTGGTGAGTGGATTCTGAACCTCAGGAAGTATATTAACTAACTAAATGGTTATCTATTCAGCCTTAACGATCCTATGTTTATTTGAAGTAAACTTGATGAGATGCAACTTAATTTTCCACCACTGGTATCACAACATGATCTGTTGATCTTTTTTAGTCCATTAATTTGGCACTCGTTCAATTTTAGTCCAGTAATTATGATAATTATCACATTTTATACATTATATTTTGAAATTGCTTTAATTAGGTCCAATACAGGGTTTTAGTGTCAATTTTCCGATCAATTGAACGAATTGATGATGCATGCCTTCTTTGTCAAAATTGAGATTTAAAATCCCGATTCGGACATGAATATTTGAAAAAAAATTGCATTTCTTGACATGCATATTGGACGCATGCATGCAACAAATTTGGTATTTCGCGAATCTTTAAAAGCCCTCTCCTCGGGTTGGGACCTAAAAAATTGATGCCAATAATCTGATCACTGTTAACTAGTCCACTGCCAATAAATTTGGTGTTTGAAGCACCGGATTTATAAAAACTGCATGCATGTCAAGAAATGCATTTAAATTTTCAGTGCTAGAAGCGGGATTTTTAAATCCCGATTTTGACAAAGAAAGCATGCATGCGTCACATCATCCAGACGCATGCATACTTTTTTATTAAAAAAATAATTTGTGTCAGAATCAGGATTCCAAATTCCGGTTATGTGGAGATTTATTTTTTCAAATTCTGGCTCTATCTATATTGTAAAACTTTTGAAACTTTTTTCGAAATATTTTTTTGCATTTAAAAAATAATCCCCCCCTATGCTGGGGGCGTCATCGCCCCCTTATATGGTGGTGGGTTTTTTTTTCTTCATAATATATAATTATTTATAAAATAATAATTTAATTTTATAATTTTATGTCTTATATGATATAAAATAAGAATTTTATTTTTATAATCTATAAGTACTTATAATTACTATAATTTTATGTATTTTTTTAAAATTAAACTTTTATGCATTTTTATCTATAATTTTATAATTAAATAAAATAATTATTTATAAAAAAAATCTATAGTTATCTATAATTTTATATAGTTGTTATCTATATAATTTATACTTATCTATAAAATAATAATTAATTTTATAATCTATAATTAATTTTATAATCTAAAATCATCTCTAACTTTTGTCTTCATATTTTTTTTTTTCTAAAGTTGGTATATCGGATTATATATTTTATTCTAATTTATAATTCATTTTGAAGTGTGTAGAATTATTTAACATATGCATGCATAGACGACATGTTACGAAAGTTAGTATAAATATAAATTCAAAGTTTATTTTCAAATTGACCTTTTTTCATATATGTAAGTGTTTATGTGGGAGAGAAGATAAAAAAATATCCACTTCAAGTGCTAAGTCATTCTTTAATGCTACATGGGACAAATTAAATCATGGATGAAATTAGTGGACTAGAAAATATAATTAGTCAAGAAAATAAGTTCAGCTCATCTGTCATGTGGGATAAAAAAATTCCCAAACTTATTGGCATGTCCCGTGCACATGTTAATTTCTGGTGAAAATTAAAAAAATCAGCCACCGAAATACTTAATTGAAGCCTTTTTCAAGATAGTGTATAAGTTGAATTATCATAGTTAATGGACTAAAATTTAACGAGAGCTAAGTTAATGGACTAAAATTTCCCCCCATTTCTTTATGTTTTTTTTTTATATAATAATCTGCATTGCATGCAGTTTCTGTCAGCATATTAGAAAAGAATTGTATTGTGAATGGAAGGAAAAAAATAGTTTGTGAAAAGAAATAAACATGGAGTAAGGTGAGAGAGAAAAAATATGTTTGTTTTTTAAAAAATATTGAAATTATTATTATAATAAAATTTTATTGAAAGGATGAATTGAATTAAAGAATAAATTTAAAATTTTAAAAGTTGGTGTGATATTAATTATTAAGATTATCTTTTATAATAGTGTATATATATATATATTTAAATACTAGAATTGCATGAAGTTAATGGTTATAAGCAAGCTTCACGTTTTCATGATTTGAAATGGGTCATTAATGTTGAAACGTTACGGACTACGTTTCTCCACTTTCATTTTCGAACAAAAGCACGCTTACGGCTTTACTTATTGTAATAATATTTCATGGCTTCACGTTGTTTCTTGAAGAGATGTAAAATGAGTTTTGCCTAAGTTGTTGCAACTTTTGTCGCTTTTTTGAGAGTCATAATATGTTTATTTGTTGCAAATTGTATGGTTGGATTTTCACCTCCTTTCCAAGCATATATATTATGCACACAATAGATTACAATTGAAGAAGTATAGGCTTCCAAAATTGGATCGTGGTTTAGGGTTTTGAACGGAAGATGATTAGGGGTGGGCATCGGATCAGGTAATATTAGTTTGGATAATTTGGATTCGGTACTTGAATTTTCATTAGCTTTTTAGCTGCTCGATTCCCATCCAAAGTTTGTTGGGTATTCGTTTTTTTCTTTATATATAAAAAGGGTAAATTATATTTTGTCATTTGAACTATGTCTGTTTTTAGATTTTTTCATTCGTCTTTTTTTTTTTTTTTGTCAATTTACTATCTCAACTTAGCGAAGTTTGTATTTTGCAATATATGATCATTTTTTTGTTAGTTTTTCTGTCAGAAAAGCATCACATGCTGTGCATATGTGAAAAAATATCACGTCATATAACCCTTAAGTATCACATGTGCACTGTATCTGATTTATTTCAATAAAAAATTTAGTTTGAAAAACAGTTATAAATGGCGAAATACAAAATTTTATAAAATTGAGATGATAAATTGACATAAAAAAGTTTAAATGTCAACGTGTAAAAATGATTATAGTTCGTATAGTAAAATGTAACTAACTCTATACAAAAATTAAACTTATGTTGAAAATTCAGAGGCATTTTGCTTCTGAACAAATGGTTATCAAATAGAAGTTACCACAGCTTCTATACGTATCAAAACAAAGGCTATCCGAAATAGTCTCTGTTTTTTACTTAAAAATCATGTTGCTTTCTCCCCATTTTTAATTAAAATTTCAGTTTCGTAAGTTTATAAGTGACAGAAATTTGAATATTCTATTAATTAAATAACAAAAGAAGAGGAAAATATTATGAATTTTTGGATTTTGTAATCTTATTCCATCTTCTTCTTGTGATGTTTTAGAAATAGGATTTGTGAGAGAAAGTAGAAGGATTTTTGTTGAGGGAAGAAGAAGATTTGAAGGTGAGGAAAGAAGGAGAATGTATAAAGTAATCCTAAACTTGAACACTCTGTTACACTTACTTTTGTGTGTTTTTTTAAAGGTAGTTCGGATAGGGAAATCCTACGCGAATGGGTTACCCAATAGGGAAAATTATTTAAATAATATAAAAAAACTTAGAAAAATAGCGTGTTTTAAAAAAATTAAATAAATAGGCAAAGCCAATACCTGACTTACCGACTTTCTTTGTCTGGGGAACAGTGGCAATGCTCCAAACTTGATGTGACGCGCCTACAAAAATTGTTGTTTTAAATTTTTTAAAAGCACACTATTATTATAATTTTTTTTTCTTAAATTATTTAAATATTTTTTTTCTACCCGATACTCGAACTTAAAATATTAGGTCTGTATTCGAGTAGGATTCTTCTACCTCAACTACCCAATCGATGCCTGCAGATACATGAGTTCGAGGTGAAAATAATAATGTGAAGCCGCAACAATTAGAGAATTCTCCCTTGCCTATTATTTCTGTGCCTTGGAACCAAAATAACTAAGGCGACAGAGATAAACTTAGCTTCATCAATGGCACCTTCACACAACCACGTGAAGGTGCTGAAGTAATAAGACAATGGAAAACTGCAAATTATATGGTGTTGACTTGGATCCTAAACACTGTATCTAAAGATATAGTAAATGCCTACCTATACGCAAGTTCAGCTAGAGCCCTATGGCTGGAACTTGAAGCGCGATATGGTGAATCTAATGGTCCACTTCTATTCCAGATCCAAAGGGAAATTAATTCTATGATGCAAGGAAATTTGAGTGTGGCCACCTACTATACCAAACTTAAGCAACTCTGGGATGAAATACGATATTTAATGCCAACTACTTCATGCACTTGTGGTCTCTGTATTTGTGGATGTAATGACAGGATCACGATACAAACTGAAGCAGGTCATTTAATCCAATTTCTCATGGGATTAAATAACTCTTTTAATGGAGTATGCGGCCAGATACTAGTAATGTAACCTCTGCTACATGTGGATAAGGCATACTCCATGGTCATGCGAGTGGAAAGGTGGATGAAAGTACACCTAGAGTCTGCAGACACAGGAATCAATATACTGATGTATGCTAGAAATGGAGATCAAGATCGCAATTATGGCCATAAGACCTTTGTGAAGAAGAAAATGGTTGATAAAAGGTTTTTAACCTGTGAAAGCTGTGGTAGATCAGGAATGCGAAGGATACATGTTTCAAAGTCCATGGCATTCCTTAATGGTATAAAGATCTTGTTGAGAGAAGGAAGAAAGGCAGTGTTGAAGGAAAGGCCTATGCAGCTGTGGAAAAGACTGTAACTCCAGAAATAACAACTTCGCTTATCTCAGATTTCCTGGAGGCATTGAAACTTGTACAGAACAAAGCCACAATTGACCTAATGAAAGTGCATTTTGCTCAACTTGATGAGGTTGCAAGTATGGATTCACACACTGATATCACTAAGCATGTCTCGAGCTTATGGATTGTAGACATTGGAACTACAAGACACATGTGTGGTGATGCTACACTACTCAACTCCTTTAACTCCCATCCATCCTACTCCTATCATCTATCTACCTGATGGAAACACTACTAATGCTACACATACTGGAACTGTAAAGTTGTCACATAACATTGTTCTGGAACAAGTTCTTCACATCCCCAGCTTTCAACACAACCTTTTATCTGTCTCACAACTTTGCAAAGCTTTACCTGTTCGTTTTTCCGTCTATAACACTCTTTGCTTGCTGCAGGATGAGAGGACTGAGGAGGTCTTGGCAATACGCAAGCAAATAGGAAAACTTTACTATCTGGACACACATTCTTTTTCATCTGTTGTCAAAGCACCATACCTAAATCCTGTCTCTGAATCCTTGCATCTTTCTCATGTTAGCAACACATATGAGTTGTGGCACAAGGGGCTTGGACATCCCTCTGCCAATAAAACTTGAGCTTCAATAAAACTAATGAAACATCTGTTTGTCATGTCTGTCTGCTTGCAAAACAAGCTACATAACCATTCCCTTTATGTGAGTCTTATTCAACAACTCCTTTTGAATTGGTCCATGTAGATATATGGGGTCCCTACAAACAACCCTCCATAGGTGGATGTCATTATGTACTTATGTTAGTTGATGATCACTTTAGAGCTACTTGGACTTACCTCATGTGTCATAAATCACAAGCCATATCTTCCTAGACAATTTTGGGCAGAATCCATTCTCACTGCCACTTTCATCATCAATCGTTTGCCTTCTTCTGCTCTAAACTAGAAATCACCTTATGAACTTTTGTATAAGACCATCCCTTCTTATCAGTTTCTCAAGACTTTTGGTTGCTTGTGTTATGCAACAAATGTCCTACCACATAAATCAAAATTCGAGCCAAGAGCTACTAAATGTGTGTTTATAGGGTATATTCAAGGTCAAAAGGCCTATAAGCTTTATGATATTGAACAAAAATTTGTCATTGTTTCTAGGGATGTGACTTTTCATGAAAACATCTTTCCTTATAAGGACATCACATATATAAGCGAGCTTTGTCCTGTCCCTTTACCAATTGGTACTTATAATGATCCAGCAGACTCTGCACCTATATTAGTTTCCATACCTTCTTCCATCTGATTCTTCTACTTCCTTTCCATCACCTGATATATCTGAATCATCTAATGCTCAAAATCTTCCCTCAATCACTCTATATTCCCCAACACAACTTTGAAGATCCACCAGACCCTCTCATAAACCAAGCTGGTTGAATGATTTTGTTTGTTAGTCCTCCTCAAACTATCTTCCTTCTTCCTTTTCTGTTGCATCATCACATTTGGAGTTTATGACTGCTTTATCTACAGTATAGGAGTCTCGGACCTATACTCAAGCTAAGGATATCCTTGAATGGCAGCAAGCAATCCAGGCTAAAATTGCAGCACTTGAGGGAAATAATACATGGGAAGTCACTGATCTTCTTCCCAACAAAAAGGCAATCGGGTATAAGTGGGTTTACAAGGTAAAATTGAAACAAGATGGCTCCATGGACAGGTACAAGACAAGGCTTGTTGTAAAGGGCTACAATCAGGTCAAATGTATTGATTATATTGAAAGTTTTTCTCCCGTAGCTAAGGCTATCACAGTGCGTATTTTTTAGCTCTAGCTTCTGGTTATGGTTGGGCATTACATTAAATTGACATCAACAATGCTTTCTTATACAACTACTTGGATGAAGATATCTACATGTTACCCCTGATGGTTATGGCGTGCCCAAGGGACATGTTTGCAAACTTAAAAGATCCTTATATGGGTTGAAACAGGGTTCTCGCAATGGATCACAAATTCACTTCTCAACTGATTGCTTATGGTTTTATCCAGTCTCAAAATGATCACTGTTTATTCTTGAAGTCTACTAGGTCTGATGTGATTTTCCTTCTCATTTATGTTGACGATGTGTTAATTTCAAGTTCTGCAAAAACTCTTATTTAGCCAGTGAAGGATTATTTACATGGTCTTATCACAACTAAGGATATGGGACACGCAAAATATTTTCTTGGTTTAGAAATTGCCCTGTTCATCTAAAGGTACTTCCGTCACTCAACAGAAATATATCAAAGACATTATCCATGATGCTGGTCTTGATAATGCTAAACCTATTCATGCTCGTCTACCTTCAGGGCTCAGGCTTACTTTTTGTGGGACTTTCTTGGACGATCCAAAGCCCTAGAGACGGTTGATTGAACGGCTTTTGTATCTGGGTTTCACTTGACCAGATGTTTCTTATGGCGCACAACAACTTAGCCAATTTGTTCATCGTCCTTGCCAGGAACATTTAGCAGTTGCTCTTCACTTGGTAAAATATCTCAAAGGTTCATCCAACTAAGGTCTATTTCTCCTAGCTCATAATTCATTCTCTCTGGTTGGGTACTGCGATGCTGATTGGGCGAGTTGTCTGATAGTAGGCGTTCATTGATTGGTTATTGCGTCTTCTTGGGCTCTACTCTGGTTTCATGGAAGACTAAGAAACAGCTTACCGTTTCCCGTTCAACTACTGAAGCTGAGTATCAAAGTTTAGCAACCACTGTTTGTGAATTGCAGTGGATTTCATACCTGCTTAAAGATTTTCAGGTTCCGCTTCGCACTCTCATTCCTCTCTACTACAACAATCAAGCTGCAGTTCATATTGTGGCTAATCCCATCTTTTACGAGTGGACAAAACACTTAGAGATAAACTGCCATCTACTTAGAGATAAGTACAAAGATGGCTTCATTCTTCCTTCACAGATTTCTGGCATTACCTTGCCCTGCTTCTCTATTCTCCTCTCGGGGGGGGGGGGGGTGTTGTTGAAGTGTTCGAGTTTCCTCAGCTTGTTTATGGAGGAGTGTTCATTCATGTATTGATCTCCTCTGTTGTACATACACTACATCGCAAGCTCCAGCTCAAAGTCGCTCCCTGTGTCGAAGTCGCATTTTTCATTCCTTTTATGTTTTTATATATAGTTTGTTTCTTTGTGTACATCTTGTCTCTTTTCCTTTTTTGTTATCTAGTTGGCCACTGACGTGGCAATAGCAATTAGACAGTTAGGATATTTTTTTCATTCCCTCACAGCTACTTAATCTCCATTTTCTTTGTATCTTGAATATACAGAAATATAGATTCAATTCTATAGAGATTTGTGTGTTGTTTGATGCTTGTTCTTGGTTATGAGAACTTGACATTATCCAAACCCGCATTACCCGATCCAACGTGCATCCCTACAAAAAAGCACCATTGAGTTCGGAAGGTCCAACAATATTGGGAATTAGAACAAAACTGGTTAGAATCAATCGGGAAGGCGGCGCGTCTACAGGACGTGTCTCCCAGTTGTGTGGTATACTGTAGTATAGAATGCAATAGCTTGCTTGGTTTTTCGAATGCGCCACACGTGTGGCTACGCTCATTCCTATTCTTTTTTTAATGCGGCGGCACGTGTGGCTACACCAACACTAATTTCTTTTTAATAAAATTGTTTGTCCTTAAATTACAAATATATATATATATATATATATATTGGTGTTCGGAAAATTTTGAAAAAAAATCCTTGTATTTTCTCTATTTCTGGTTAATTAGTTTATAATTCCTCGAATTTATAAAGCCAACGCGCAGTTAGAGAATCTTTTATTCATATAGTATCTTTGTTTCTAGGCCCATTTATTAAAATAATATAAAAAAATATTACAATTATACCCCAAAATGGCATATAGCTGCAAATCTAAAGGGAGTAATTAGTAGCCCTTTTTCTTTTTTTTTTTTTTTTTTTGTGTGCGCGCGTTTAATACCCAATTCGTTAGTAGCATTAGCGACTTGGGCACAGATTTTTTTGTGCCAAGTTGTTAGTGCTACTAACGACTTGGCACTCTCTTTTTAATTTTTTTTTTTGTTAATTATTGTGGTACGTTGATTAATAAGTATATTTTATTTTAAAAATATATTTTTTTAAAAAAAATTGCATATATTATTTTCGGTTTACTTCATGCTAACTTAATGAAAAACATTCAAATAAGTTATGATAATAGATCAGATAAGAACGAAAGACTAAATCAAATTTTGGACCACGTTAGGGGTATATCTCAAAATATTTATCAAATTATCACACATTAACGAGTAGTAGTACAAGATGTAGTCTCTTAAAACCCTTTGTCAGAACAAAATATTTTCATTATGATCAAGAACAAAACGAACCAACAGAACCAGTGACCAAAGAAAGAAGTTGACCTCGATGACAATGACAACAACACACTTGTAGGACTGGCGGACATTATTAAAATCTTTAATTATTTTAATTTTATAATATTTTAGTTCTTATATTTTTTATGTATTATTTTTAATTTTATTAGTTGATAAAAATCAATGAAATAATTAATATATTTTTTTATTAATATTTTATTATTATTAAAATATTAATTAAAAAATTCATAATATAATACAATTAAAAATCATAATTAGTAAGTAATACATAAATATAATTATAATTAGTACATTGTATTATTAAATATAACATAAATATACATAGAGCAGTGTTGTTAGATCATTTGAAATTCTGGGACATTCCAATTGGTTGGGGTCGACGGTGAACTATCAGAATTTCTAATAAAATGAACTGGGTCTATGCACGGGCAAGACAACAAATTGATATCCAATCACAACAAAAAGTCAAGCTCCATTACATCAAAATAGTGTGCCAATGTGGGATCGTAAACGATAAAATAATAAAGCCAATACTTGAATAGTTTTTTTTTTTTTTTGCTTGTATTAATTTTTAATTTTATTAATTATAAGAAATAATTAAAAACTATATCTTTTAATTATAAAAATATTAAATAAAAAATAAAAATATTATAAAAATTAATAATATGAACTACTATTAATCAGTATATATTATTATTAAATATAATATAAATATATATTAACAAAATAAAAAAATAGGTGCGCCCAAGTCGCCAGTGCTACTAATGATTTGGGCACATTCTTAAAAAAATGCAAAATTGTTGGGCGTCGTTAGTGTAATTAATTTTCCAATTATATCCCATTTTAGGGTATAATTGCAATTTTTAAAATATTATTTTCAAAAATTAAATTTTATTGAATGATTCCCAAAGTGATGATCCAATTGAAGAAGCTACAAACATTTATTTTCCATTATTTTGAAATATTATGGCAGCTGTGCTAAATTCATTTCATATATATATATATGATTGGAAATGATCTTTCTCGAATTCTCCAATTGTACGATTTGTGGCAAAATAAAAGGCAACGAAACTTATAACAACTGCGACAAAAATCGCTCCATATCTCTTCAAGCATGTGACGTGAAGCAATTTATCTTCTCGTATTTTTCAAAATGTACATTGATTCTCTTATGTTTTAAAAAATGAAGCGACATACCTTTAGCTCCTTACATAAGAAGGTAAATTGCTTTATTTTTTAACACAGGGAGGTAAATTGTTATTTATTTTTTATAGGAGGATGATTTGCTCATTTTTAATATCTATAAGGATAAATTGCTATTCACCCCGTTTCTATTTCAAGCCAAGTACGCAACTTTTGTGTTTGTAAAATTAATGATATAAGAAAATTATTGCATAAAAAATGCATGTTTCAATTTAATATATGCAAATGAATAGAATATACACATTTTTTTATACATGTATCAAAATATTTTATATGTACATATTAAACATATAAAATGTATAAAAAAATTCAAGTGCTCGGATCGAATCGGTATTGATACAGTCCTCGGTCCTTGGAGCAGAAGCGGTTGTTTAGCTTTACATCCGTCCCAAGGTATCAAATATGACGGGTCCAAAATACTAAAAGAGTGTTTGCGAGTACTTCAAAAAAGCGTTTTTCAACTTCTGGTTTTAAAAAAGTACTTTTGAAGTATTTGAGATGCCTGCTTCTGCTTTTAAACAAACAAACAAAAAAAAAAAAACGCTTTTAAAATTAATTTTTAAAACTACTTTTATCCTTATTATAATAATCTTAATTCAATTTTACCGTTTTAACTTTATTTTTAAAACTATACATTTAAAATTAATATCGGAGGTTTTAAATAATTTGAATGATTTAAGAATAATTAAATTTACACTTTCACATTTTTAATATTTTAAAATTTTTATATTTTATTTTCTATATCATCTATTTATATTATTTTATTCACATATTATTATTCGATTTATTAATAAAATAATTTTTACTTTTTTGCAGTAATGCAAGTTTAATTATTGTGTATGAATAAATAATTATATTACTTAGTGGAAGCATTATTATTAAACATATTTTTTTTAATATCTTTTAAAAAATAAATATTAAACATACTAATCAAAATAAATTTATTATTTTTTATAAAAAAAATAATTATTAGTTACAAACAACAAGAAAAATAATAAGTACAAAATAGTATTTTTAATACATGGTGGCAAAATAGTCTTTAATCAATTGGGTTTATTTTAGAAGTGATTTTTCTGCAAATACTATTCAATTTAGTTTATTTGCTTAAACTTTTTTTTACAAAAACTACCCACTTTTGATTCTACTACAACTTTCAACTTTTTCTACAAAAATTACTTCTCTAAAAGTAAAAGTTTTTACAACCACTCTCTAATACCATAGACTCTTCCAGGGGCCTGATTACATCTTCAAAACCAGTCCCAATCGGAATGGGGACCGAAGGGCCGGGGGTTAGACCTGGACCCATTGACATCACTAAGGAAAATTGTACTTTTCATTCCACCAGATAGATACTGTTGCAATTTTGATCCCATATGTTACAGGCTCAACACTTTTGATTCCACAAAAAGAAAAAGTATTGTACTTTTGGTTCCAACCATATTTAAACAATTAAGTAAGGGATGAAAAATTACTTTTGAAAGGTCAAATGTGGTTTTTTATGGTTTGAAAATTACTAGACTTTCTGGAGAAAATTATATCAGGTTTTGTTGCAATTTTCATGCGTCTCACTATAAAATGACAATTTTTTGCAAAAAAAATAAGCATCACAGTTATGATAGATGAAGAAAATGTCTTTGCAAAGTATAATTCCCTTAAAAAAATACTAAAAAATCATTTCTGACCTTTCGAAAGTGGTTTTCCATCCCTTACTTAATGGTTTAAATGAGATTGAGACCAAAAGTTCAAATGGGACTAATAATAATGAGCCCATCACATGTGGGATTAAAATTACAATCGTATTTGTGTTGGACTAAAAATACAATTTTCCGACATCCCTAATTACAAGCGTGAAGCAAAGGGCCCTAGCCGCAGACAATGCAGCAGCCATATCTTTTTGCTGCAAACCATATGGCTGCTGCATTAGTGGCTTTGATCTTTTTTCATTAGTGTGCGTTGTATTCACTTTATGATTCACGTGAAATTATATATGTGATATAATTATTTAATAAAATTATTTTTCGTTTACTTCGACACGCACGAGAGGGGTGATTGGCCAAAAAGGTGGATTTCATAGTCGTCAACGGATGCTGGCCTTGTTACGATAACGGGTTTCAGCATAATCAAGTAAACATTGAATTGGCATATATTATCAGTCCAACATCGACCAGTCATTTTCGGTAAACATGGCCTAACAATATTGAAGTTGTCTAAATAAAAAGAAGTCACATGTACAAGATGCTACTTGTTTTTTATGAGTACGCTTCTCCTCCTTTTTTTTTTAACGTGTGGAAACAATTGACGACCGAATACGTATATTAGTAAATTTCAAGTTAAAGTTGAAAGAAGCAAATAAATGTCAAAGTATATACCTACATTTGTACAATTCAAACTAATATCCTCTTGGCAGTTTTGATCCCACAGTCTATGAGCTCAGCACATTTGTTTCTATAGAATATAAAAACGTAACATTTTTGGTATCATAAAAGATAAAAAAAGAAAAAATGTAGCTCATTTGGCCCCATATAAAAAATTATAGCATTTTTTTTTCACAAATACTAAATTTATTAAGCCGATAGGACTAAATGTGTAAATTTGTAAACTGAGGATTAAAAGTCTCCAAAGTATGAAACCAAAATTGCAATTTCTCCTTTGTTTAAACAGTCTAATTTTTAAATGAAGTGGTGCTTCAATATATATATTTAGGTGGAGCAATTTTCAATTATATTAAGTATTAACTAATTTTTATCTCTAAAAATTCAAACTTTTGAATGAGGTAGTCGTTCGAAAAGGAGGAACCATGACTTAAGTAGGGTTTTCTTTTAAAAAAATTATTTTTAAGGTAAATTATAACGGACTTTTTTAAATTTTGTCATAATTATAAATGTTATATTATTATCTGAAAAATAATCAATACTTTTTAATTTTAATCAAATAATTAGCCCAATTTGATTGTCTATATTATATTTTTTTTCTATTTTTTTGTGGTTAACTGATCAAAATGACATTGTAAAGCTCTTAAATTTGTTTTGATCTTTTTAATGGATTAAGTGGATAACTTCTTTTTATAATTTTTTAAACTTTTTCATCCACCTAATCCGATTCTTTTATAATATTTCAATTTTTTTAAAAAAAGAGTACAACTAGGGCAAGTTGATAATTTCATCTTCATTTTGAAAAAATAAAAAATAATAAAAAACAAAAAATTCGGAAAGTCCTTAGTAGCACTAACGATTCCCCTTAATTTTGCAATTATATTCCATTTTGAGGTAAAGTTGTAATTTTTTTATAATATTAAAATAAACAACTCTGTAATTTATATCCATTTTTTTTGTACTAATTATCGTGTTACGCTATATTTTATGTGACTACAGTGAGATTGATACAATATAAATTTTAAAATAAAAATCAATACATGATTAACAGTTGAGCAAAAGAAAAATATGAGTGAAAGTGACGAACATACAAAATGGTGAATTGATGGTTAAAAGATGACACGATACTGTTTCAAAAAAATAAATAATTTCTATTATTATATATATATATATATTTAAGAGTATAATTAATTTTTCAAAATTTAATATTGCGGTATCCAAACAGTCATTTATAAATGTGAATGGATAAAAAATAAATAAATTATATTTTATATATTAACATAAACATAATTTTATATCCAAACTCAAAACACAAATAAAACAAATAGGAAATGGAAGATATCTTGAAAATGATGAAAAGAGTAAAGTAGAATTGTTGTATAAGGCGCGTTTTGGCGGACCAAAAGGAAAAAAACGCGCTCCTCTCACTATTTTCAATTATTATTATTATTATGAATAATTACACGCTCCTCCTCTCCTCTTCGGAATTTGAAAAATGATATCTATCGCCCTTAAGGTTAGCTTCTGCCTAACAAATAAATTTATTTTTTTGGTTAAAATTCACTGAATTCCCTGAAATTGAAAAAAAGACTAAATGAGAATAAATATTTACTCTCGATTAACTGACTACTGATTTATTGTAGGTTAAATAATATTTTTTTGTACTAAACTACCACTATAACAGTGAAAATATATCTTTTCACATGCATTAATACGTGAAGATGTATAAGGGTAATTTGGTCATAAAAAAATTATTTGATTTGTAATAAGTCAATCGAAGGTTAGTATATGTATTTTTTGATTTTTTTTTTTAATATCGACAAATTCGGTAAATTTGATTGACAGATGAACTTATTTATTAGATAGAAATAAATTTCAAAAGTGATAGATGTAATTTTTAGATTACAGGGGTTTTTTTATAATTATACTAAATTTTAGGGGAGGGGAGTGTAATAATTATTTGTTATTATTAATTTTCTTTTAATTCTTCTTTAAAAAGAAAAGGGGAAAATGCGGTACAGCTGCTTCGAACAAAGAGCGGACTCCAAACAAAACTTCAAATGCTGCCTATAAAATCAGCGGAGCCATGCACGACCCGGTCAACCGGTAATAAAAGTGGTGTCAGCACCCGTACTCATGTGCCTCTCTCCCACCGCAATTTACCGGTAGCAGGTCTTTTTCCGAATTGTCCACTCCCACTGCCACTGGCAGTTAGTCTGCATTTATTTCATGCTTTCTCTCTCACGCACAACACCTACACCTCTTTCTCTCTCTACAATCAATCCATCACTCTAAACTCGCAAACTGAAAATTCCCATGGTGTAAATTGTTTTCTCTCAGATCCCTCCCATTGTTCTTGGTTCCTCTCTCTCTCTCTCTCTCTTCTATAACTCTGCTCGAGATTCTGTTGTCCGTACGGCATTGTTTTTGTTTCTTTTTTGCTGAGTGAGATATGATGCTGTTTCTCTGGTGAGTGTACTGTGTGGCGTGTGTTACTGGTGGATATTTAATTTTTTTAACATTGTTGATGGAATTTTACTTTTTTTTTTAAATGGTGTCTGGAGTTCGGCATTCGGTGGTTAGAGGAACTTTTTGAGTTCGAATTTCATTTTATGTAAGAGAATTTGATAAGTGGTGGGGAATTCACTCAATTGCATTGACTTGGGTTTGTTTGCGCTTTTTCGTATTTTTTTCTTCTTAATTTGCATAAATGTGAGGATACTCTGATGTCTTATGCTTACAGGAAGAGTCAATTTGGATAATGCAGATATCTTCTAAGGAAATGATTGATGATATGCCATTTTGGTAAAAATAAGCTGCTTTAGTCTAGCATAATCGCTACCTAGGTAGCAATCCGATCTGACTATCGGTCTGCCTGCATGTTACACTCTGCCTGTGTGTGTGTGTGTGAGAGAGAGAGAGAGAGAGAGAGAGAGAGAGAGGAGATTTTAAATTTTAGCATATTGATAAGGCCGCTGATTTGATGCCCTGGTTAATTGGTTCATTTACTGTGGTCAGACCGAGCCCGTCAACCACATAGATGAAATGTGCTACATTTAAAACTATCATAAAGTATACATGTAAAAGTTAAAAAATTTCTATTATCTATCGTTTTACTCATGCAATTTAAGTCATTGGTGAGAATTTTCTGCAGTTTTGGGGGCCTGATTTGATCTGATTAATTTTTCCTCTTCAGGAATTGTTTCTGAGCTTGAAGTATTTGGATATAATTCAGACTTACCAATAGAATTTGAACGGGTCATTATTCCCCTAGGAGCTACTATGACAATTAGTTGAATTGAGAAATTCAGCTTTGAAAATATCCCGACGAAGATTTTCCAGTAGCAACATCTAGAGTTTGGATTTCACTGTGAGGCTTAATTGTAAGCTTGCATCAGTTTCTTCCTGATTGGCTTCATACAAAGATCAGGATACAGGTGGAGGCGGCTCACATGATATGTAGAGTTGTTGGTATTGGTGATCTTCAAGGAATAATTGGTTGTGTTGCTTTTCTGCTGCTAATCACATCTGCTCAAAAGTGAGATGCTGGAGACAGAATCATGCCCTTCACGGGTTTTATCACCTTTCCGGGAGGAAAGTGGTGATGAAGAGCTGTCAGTTCTTCCAAGGCATACAAAGGTTATCGTGACAGGAAATAACAGAACCAAGAGTGTTTTGGTGGGTCTGCAGGGTGTTGTCAAGAAGGCGGTTGGGCTTGGTGGTTGGCATTGGCTGGTACATTTTCACCTTCTTACAGACCATACAGGCTGATTTGGTTTTACCCTTCCCTATTTTGCACCCACCATATTGGTGGTGACTTTTAAATTTATGTGCAAATATTAATTTGAGCTATTGGGGTCATCACAGTAATAATAATTTTCTTTTATTATACTTTGGTGCATCATTATCAATATCTGATTCCCTCCATCCATAATAAGTATATGGATCCCAAGAAATAGGTCTATTGAAACAATTATTTTTGGTTCAGTGTGATAGTATTTTCATGCTTATGATTATTTTAGAAATTCTATCTACGTGAAAGGGATTAGAATTTCTGGTATTTCCTGATTGAAAGCAAATAATAGCTAAGAGCAGCTATTATTGTGGAAAAGGTGAAAGGGGACATGCAACCTAAAATGATTGAACGAAGGAAAAGGAGGTTTCATTTATTTCACTTAGCTGCTTTAGTGAATATGATACTTTACAAAGTTTATATCGCTGTTGTTAGGCCTGTAGCATTTGCCAGAATGTTTGTCTTCCAATTGTTTGTTACTTATATTTGAGTTTGTTCTTTCTCCCACTTCATATGGTAATGCAAAATTTGACAAGAGGTACTGAACCAGGTTTTAAAGAATGGGGTTGAGGTCAAGCTCCAACGAAATGCTTTGAGTGTGTTAGAGCCTCCTACTGGTAACGAAGGAGATGATGATTATGATTTTGATGATTCCAGCAGTGGCTCTGATATTTGTGAAAAGGACCATCATCGCTTCTGTAAGTTATAGCACTTGCTTAGGAACACCAGGAATTCCATTCTATTTAAGTGCTCTGTCTTCCATGATAGCCCCTCTTGAAATTTCTGTACTTATCCCTTGATCAGCTACTGGCTTTCACTTCAGCAAGATCAGCAAGCCCAGAGTCCGATATAGTAGACCCTGGTTGCCATCTGTTTCGGCAAAGTCAATTAATCGCAGTAGTTGCAGAGAAGTTCAGTCCAAATGTCATACGACCCAACCGGTAAGCAAGATAGCAATTCCAAGTACTCATGACACTCTGACCTTTCATCTCTGTTAATGATTTTGTATTATACTTGTTTAGCTTGTGATTTCGTGCAACCCAATTGGTAAAATGGGAAGAATATGGCATTTTGACTGCTTACAGCAAAATTTAATTATTTTTCAGTGATGCTTGTTCAGATCCTGATGAAATTTCCTTTATTTAAATATTTAGAGAGCATGTCAGTGGTTTATGATTTATGTTAATGGGGACATCTTTGAATCCTTTACATAGACTGCAAGTTACATCAATCAGAAACTCAGTTTACAATATTATTTTTGTTTTCCCGGATCATCACCTGATTTGTCCTGTGAAAATTGCCCTTCTGATAATTTGCAGTGAGCGAGTGCATGCGCACCTTCAGTTACAGTCCATCTCGGTTATTCACTTTGTATTGATACTCCAAGTTTGATTATGTACTGTAATTAATGTTGCTTGTAGCTTGTAGGTTCCATCTACAGCATCTCTATTCAAGTTGTCTCTGAGTCTGATATATACTTTATTTTGGTACTTTGGGTTGATTAGAGAGTTAATTTGGCAAAGCTTGGAACTGGATCATTGTGGAGATATTGGAGAAGCTTCCATCTGGTCTGTGTTCTTATTTCCCCTTGTCTTGACTTCCTTTCTATTTCTCATCAAATTTGGAGTCATAGTAGCTCAACCTTTTTTCCCAATTCCCATATGCAGGCGCATATTAATCCTAACCCTACAAAGGAACAACTGCTTAGTGCTATCCAGCAGCATTTCTCTTCACAGGTATAATAATATTCACTTGCAGCCCACATGCGCACGGTATATAGGTACAGTTACATGCATATTCTAATGCCTTGCCCTTTTTGATTCAACAGCATGTGGATGAGGTAGAAGTGATTGTGGAATTTATCCGTGCGGCCAAGAAACTACAGTCAGTTGGCACAAATAGAGATCTGTGATTGATTCCTAAAAATCAGATTTTCAATGCCTGTAATATATATATGTATCTAGTTGATATACTTATGTACCTAACTCTAGTTCACCTCTAATTAACAGCTAATTTAGAGACCATATGTGCACGAGAGCTTAATTTATTCTGCAATCTCGAACCCTAACCTTGTACCATGGTGCATCGCGCTATTAATATTATGCTTCTTAATTCTCTCATTGTCCATGTGGCACCCTATAGCCTATACAAGGCGAATAAACTCGACAGATTACGTGAAATGGATAGTGTCTGAATTTTCTGGGAATTGTATAACATATATGTTGAGTGGAATACTAGAGTAAACATCATCAAGATCCTGAGTAGGTCATAGGGTTTTTGATTTATTTATATATTTTAAACATCAGGCTCGAACTCATGATCTATATTTTGCAAGATGTTATTCTTGAGCCACTTGATCCTCAGGGGTTCTGAAATTTTGTTGTTGATCAATGGAAGTGTTTTCTTAGATGTCCTCCCTTTGACTGTGTTCTCAGTTTAAAGCTTGATGACTTATTAGGGCCCAAAAGGTTGATGACATAAAAACATTTATTCTTGGTTGATCTTTTTCCTAGTATCCCAATATTTATTAAATTAAAACTGGGTAATGGACAGGTCAGAAGTTGTTGATGTGAGGGTGGTGTTGATATTTTGGTGAGAAGAGGGACAGGACAGGTTTATTAAATGAGCACCAACTACTAGTAGTAATATATGGTTGTTCTTTCTAGGGCATGTTGAAGTCCAAGGCCAAAAGCCTGTCTGAAGCAGGGTCTTCAATTCTTCATTATTATTCCATGCTATAATTGGAGGGTCCCCTTTCTCTTACGTAACATTTGAGCAACCATCCCAAATTGGCCCCTACAATTATTTTCTTGTACAAGGTTAAGCTGACTCCCCAGATTTCACAATCTTACTTGGACCCATCCATCTCTACCTACCAATCTTTGTTTTTCATACAAATTCATCCAATGCTCTACCAAATCCCCTTTCAATCAATTCCTCTACTAATTCCGTTTTTTTTTTTTTTTTTTGTTTTCTTTTTAGGTTAGTTTACAACTTGTTATTTCAAACTTGATTCCATATTTTATAGGATTTAAAATGTGATTTTATATTTTGTTAAAAGTTATAAAAGGAGGCCAAAACGTTGGAAAAAAACTCCGACAGTCACAACCTGTAAAACTAACGGAGAACTCTACGTAAAAATTTTGTGCACATGGGTCAAAAAAAGGTCAATTATTAGGTTTTAACGTCTGCTAGTCAGACGGGGCTTGTTTGCATTGTTGACTTCTTTTTGTAACTTTCAACGAAATATGAGGTTAAATTCAAAATCATAAAGATAGAATCAATTTTTGAAATACCCTAAACTGTGGAGCTAATTTTGCAAGTTTGCCACATATACATTCACAGGCTTTGAGAGTTTTTCTAATGATAAGTTTCAAGTTAATTTTAAAGATAAATTATAATGGGCTTCTTTAAGATTTGATATAATTATAAATGTTCCTTCATTATTTATGAGAATATTGATACCCGTTGATATTGGATAAAATGATGTAATCTTTGTGCAAGATTTAAGCATGAGAAGTTGTGCTCCATTGAAGAAAGGTCAAGAACTCAAAAGGAAAAGATTAATCACCAAAAGTTACAGTTTTTGGTGCAGCTCAGGTTCCCTTTATATACAGAGGAAGAAGATGAAAAAACTGCCAAAATTAATTGCCTCACTTAATTAACTAAACTGCCAAAGAAATGAAAAAAATACTAAAACGCGCACTATTAAAAATGCGATTTTATAAAGAAAAAAAAAAAGAAGCTATTCTAGCATGATAAGACACTATTCCTGCTTCTTGCTCAGCTGCTGATCGAAGGTTGAATCTTAGTAGCCCCTACAAGTTGGACTTTTGTTCATGACAACCAAGCCTAACTTGGAACACAGATGCAAAAATTAGTTACCAGGTGGTGGCTCAGTGAAAAGATCTGCGAGCTACTGTTTTGAAACGAAATGCGTTGGTTGAATGAGGCTCTCTTTATATTTGTCTCTCACAACATGGCAGTCAATCTCAATATGCTTGGTCCTCCTATGGAATACTGGATTCCCTTGTTATGTGCAAAGTTGCTTTATTGTCACAAAAGAAAGGTACATGAGTGAACACCTCAACACCTAAGTCCTCGAGTAGATTGTTCACTCAAGTGATTTCACAGACGGTTGATGTCACGCTCCTGTACTCTGCTTCAGCAGAGGATCTGGATATAGTTGTCTGCTTCTTGGTCTTCTAAGAGATTAGGCTTATTCCAAAAAATATACAATATCTTGTTAGTGATCTTCTTGTAACTTGGCATGCTGGCCAATCTGGACCAGAAAAGGCCTTTAGTTTGAAATCATTATTTGTTGGAAAGTACAAACCTGAGGAAAGACTTCCCTTGAGATATTTGACCAAGTACATAACTGCATCCTAGTGCTCTTGGCAAGGGTGTTACACTGTGTTGCGTAGCAAATGTCTGGCCTTGTAAAACTAAAATACAACAACTTGCCTATTAATCTCTTGTATCTGGAAGGGTCCTGGAGTTCTGAGGTGAATGTCAAACCTGCTGGAAGTGGAGTGACAATTGATTTTCCCTTGTGTAGCCCCACATCTTTGATAATATCAAGTGCATATTTGTTTTGTGTGACAACTAATCCTTGTTGTGATCTAGCTAATTCAAGGCCTAGGAAATACTTTGCTTCCCCTAAATCTTTGATATTGAACAGATCATTCAAATACGTTTTAACCTCTTGTATACATTCCTCTGCAATTGCAGTAACCAATATGTCATCCACATAAACAAGAAGTGAAATAAAGTGTGAACCAGTACCTTTTGTGAATAACCAGTACCTTCTTGCTCAACTGTCGTTCAAAGCTTGAATATTAGCACTTTGGATGAAAATCTGTAATTATCAACTTTATCTTTATGTACTTTTTTTCTTAAAAAACATTACAAAACAAATATAATGATGTGAATTAAAAAATTTAAAAATCGTCAAAATATTATCCACTTAGTTCATAAATAAACTTATAATTTTTTTAAAAATAAGTAAAATTATAATTCATAATTCCACCATAATATTTTGGTTAGTTCACCACAAAGAACGAATTAAGACAATGAATTTTGCTAGTTGTTAGACAACTATTGAAATCAGAATTTATTAATCGTTTTCAAACAATGAAAAGTATTTACAATTTATTTTAAATTTAGAAGAGTTTGTAGTAATTTAATTCAATTAAGAAAAAATCAAGACAAGGATTACAGTCAATAGGTAACAACGTCACCGTAATTAGGAAATGTGGCAATACTTACCATTATTTTATTTATTATATGATAAGTCTATTTATTTTGTCCTTTCTCTGGTTACTCCATAATTAGAAGACTTATTTAGACTATATATTCTTAGACATTTAAATAATTACACATTCTTATTTGCCTTTAATTATGATTTATTATTATAAATAAATATATATATATACATTTTTGTGGGGTTAAAAAAGGTATTCTTGTTTTTTCATAATGATAAAATTTACGGATAATTACACCATTTTCCCGTGAAGTTTCTTGTAGTTATATGTAAACCTTCTGTAGGTTGACAAAAATTACACCTAGTACTTTTTAAGTTTGCTCCTGTTCAACAATCGTCTGTTAGTAAATTCATAGAATTTGTTCACGTTAGCAAAAAAGCCGTATAAAAATTTATATTTATATCTGATTGACTTATTACACACTTATTGCATGTTAAACATATTCATTTAACTTATTACATCAATCGAAGATAAATATGATTTTTTATTTAATTTTTTTTACTGATGTCAACAAATTCTGTAAATTTTACTAATAGCTGAATCTATTTTTTTTTTATCAAAAAGAAACTTTAAAAATAATAATTATAGGTTTTTAAATAATGGTTTATATATAATTACAATAAATATAAAGAACGAAGGGTATAATTATTCCTTAAACACAGGAGTTATAGTGGGCCTCTCTCAATATTAATTTGGGCTTTTGGGCTTTTTCTTTATTTTTATCTTCCATGCATTTAGATTAAAAGATCTGATTTTCCCGAATAATTTGAAAAAAGAAAAAAAGAATAAATAATTTTTTGAATTTCAAAGCCAACTCGGTTTGTTTCGAGTGAGACGAAAAGGGAAGTGAAAGAGAGAGAAAGAAGAAAAAATAATAGTTTTTTTTCAAATTATTTGGTAGGATTGGAATGCAATTAAATCTCAAATATTTTCATTTGTTTGATACGAGAAAAATAAATTGAGAAGAAAAGATTATTTTTTGTAATTTTACTGAATAATTCTTCTCTTTATTTTGTATTAGAAAATAATAAATTTATATTATACTAATATAATGTTAATATATAAAAAACTTAAAAACTTTTATTAATAAAAATATTTATCAAACAAGAACATGCATATTTTTTATTTAAAAAAAAAATATAGTTGACTTCGATGCAGCAATTTTCAGCAATTTTATTATCTTTTCTCTAACGATTATGTACGATATTATCTTCGCAAAGGAGAAAGAATTGGAGAAAAGTTATATAAATATATGTGCAATAGAGTAAATAAAAAAAAAAAATAAATAACTACAAAGTTGGAATCCATAGGAGTTTCACACATCGAGTTTATAAATGTTTTTATAAAAGTGATTCCACATCTGTTTATTATATTTACACTAATTCTTTTATTGTGTTGATAATACCTTATGTTGGTTTTCTTTTATTTATTTCCTTTTTTTTTTCTAGAACGTGATTTGTTAGTTTATATATTTTATTTTTATTTATAAATATTTTAAAATATAAAAAAATAATTAATTATATGTACTCCGAAAATATATAATTGAAAAGCAACCTATTGGTATCTTCAATTTATGACCTGTCAATTTTTAATTTTTTTTAATATTTTACTATTTTTTTTTCTCTCTTCTCAACTTCTACATCCCTTTTTCTTCTCTCATTTTTTTCAATATTTTCTCATAATTCTTTAATATTTTTTTATCTAATAATTATTTTTAAAAATTATTAAATTAATTATACACACACGTTTGAGTGTACTACATATATTAGTACTATATATTATTGGAGGGGGCCCTTTTGGTGTCCAAATTGATTTTGATTTGAAAATTTTTAATTAATTAATTATTTTTAACTTCTGCACTCGTCATGATTTTCTATAACTACTTTTGATAATTCAATGTATTTACTGATATTAAAAAAAAAGTCTGTATTTACTCTTGATTGACCTATTATTGATTTATTACAGGTCAAGTAAATCTTTTTATGACTAAATTACTCACGTACGTTTTCATATGTTAATGCATGTAAGGAGGTACATTTTCATCAAAAAAAAATTATTTGACTTGCAATAAGTTAATGGAGGGTAAGTATCACTTTTTATTCAGTTTTTTAATTAATATCAGTAAATTCAGTGAATTTTCACCAATGAGGGACCTATTTATTAGATGTAAACAAAACTTTATGTTATTAAATATAATTTTTTAAATTATAAAAAAATTATATATAATTATACCAAATTTTGAGAAACGGAAGTGTAATTCTACCTAATGAAAAATGTTTGGATATGGGATTGCTGAAGTTGTGGTGGGACCAATGAACCTCCAAATACACTCGTGGGGTCGTTAGAAATTAGACCACCAACTTGGGGTAGGTGGTGACGTGGTAGCCCAAAACAATATGTGATGGCCAATTCCCAACACGTGTCTTCATCGCGACACCGCAAGTCCACCGTTTCTCATGCATTGGCACCGGACACAACCAAAATATATTCCTTAAGGCTTTATTTGGGCACACACAATCTCAAAACAATTAAATTTTGGGTAAATTACAATAATTTTTTTTGAATTTTGACATAATTACAAATAATTTCTCATTGTTTGAAAAATAATAAATATCTTCTGATATTTGATAAAATTATGTCACTCTTGAATGGAGGTATGAAATTGTCAAGTTTGCCCTACTGTATTTTTTTATTTTTTTCTAAAAAATACTTTTTTTAAAGAAAAGCGAATGAGATGGATGAAAAAATTTTAAAAATTATAAAAAAATATATCCATTTAATTTATAAAAAAATAAAAAAAATTAATTTTTAATCCACAAGTGCATTTTGGTCAGTTCACTATAAAAAATGGATGAAAATCTAACGAATAAGGTTAATTGTTAGATGATCGTTAAAATTAGGAGAATGTCAGTAATTTTTCAAACAACGAGAGGGTATTCGTAATTATGTTAAATTTCAGGAAAAGTCATTGTAATTTACCCCAAAACTTTTGTTGTTTAATGAGCCATATTGGCAACCAACTTATAATAATTATTAAGAACTTATAAATATTTTCAAAAATTAATGAAAAGTTTTGTTATTTATGAAAATTTTAAAACCTCATTTAGTTTTAATTATATCATACTAATATTTCATGAGTTTCATTATTTTATTTTATCGAAACATTTCGAATATTTGCTTTCATGATAAAAAATATATATTTTTAAAATATATGGTCTTATAAGATGTTTTAAATAACTTCTGTTTAATTATTTTTGAAATGATCAACAAATAAATAGAAATGCATCTAAATAGAGTACATGGTACTTTTGCAATTTTATTTTATTGAAAAGTCAAATTAATTAGTATTTCCCTAATAAAATAAATTAATTTACTCCTAAAACATTAAACATTAATCTTTTGGTCATCCAACCAACACCAAATTATTATTAATCTCCTAACTTATCCCAATATTTTCAAAGTCTTTTTCAGAGTCAACTGTTCTTTTTTCTTTTTTCTTTTATTTTTTAAAATAGGAGTAGATAACATCGATACGATTTAAAATTAAATTAATTTTTTTTTAATAATGTAAGTTTTATTAAGTAAAAGGTACAATAGTACAATACAACATAATTCAACAGTTGGTTTCTTCTTCGACAGGCCTATTTAAAATTAAATTTTACTGCACAAACACTCTGTAACCTTTGCAAAATAAGTACAGTTCTTGTTTGTAATTGTAATTACAACGGCAACCCTATTCATTAGAGAAATTTTACATAGAGACTCACGAGGTACATTATACTAACGCTTCTCGAAGGTGTATTTATAATTCTAAGGACAGTGGTATTTGTTTGATTGGACTTATTGTGAGTGAGTGTCGATGTAATTTATCCTAAAGAAATTAGAATTATGATTTTCAAATAGTTTTTTTAAACAGAACTTGGAGTAAAATTCAAATTAGTCCGCAATATTTGATTTCAACTTAAAAAAATTCTATATCTTTTCGACTCTATTCAAATCAATCCTTTCGGTGGGTGGTTTTTCTATATTACCCTTATAATAATTTTTTATTTTTTTATAAAGAAAATTATTTTAGTCCGTCATTTTTTATTTTTTTAAATTACAATTTAGTCCCTCCATCATAAATTTAGAAAAAATATAAATATTTTAATTAAATTTATTGTGAGAGAGTGTTAATATAATTTATTAAAAAAAAAAAGAAAAGGAATTAGAATTAAGAATTTTCAAATAGTTTATTGAAAGAAAAGTTGAGATATTCATCTTACCCCCAACTAATACAGCAAAGCCAAACAGGGCCGTCCAATGTTTATTATCCTTAAACATAAAATACTAAGGAATTTGTACTATAATTATATTGTTTTGTTTAATCAACAATTGTTCTTGCATTTCCAACTCCCTCGGTGGTCCTCCTCCTTTCAGCAACAGTCTTCACATACTGCTCATTCAATCCCAAGAAAGAGGTACGCATACACTCGTTTATGCTGAAGAGAGCTACAACACGGATTCAATTCTTTGATTAGCTTTTCTGTTCTTGATATTGATTGTTTGTGATGAATTGCTACAGCTGATTGTGTGTAACGAATTTTGTCTGGAAGCTCGATTGAATCCGTGGACAATTCTGTTTGCGTTGGGGTTTCTTTGGATTTCTTTGATTGAGTTACTGGTTATATTTTGGTGTCTTCTCTTCTTATATGTTCTTGTAGGAGGTTAAGGGAGTGTCTCGCTATGTGTCTGTGAGTTTGTGCTTCATGTGCCATGTGGGTTTTTCTCTGAGGTTTATGGGGTGTTTGTTAAAGATGGTTTTGGGACTAATCTTTCTTTTTTAGTTTCTTAGTTAATTCATGCTGTAATTTTGGAGAGGTGTTTTGTAGTTATGTTTGACTGGATTTTGTTGGGTGGTACTCTGTGTATTGATAGAAATTATGATTAGATCAATTTGATCAATCAGGCATTGTGATTTACTTCATTGGAGCGATTGTGTTGTGCCTATAGGGGTGATGAGTATCGAGATGATCTCTTTTTGTCATTCTTTAGTGTCCAAAATGATTGTGATCTTTTGTATACACTTTAAGAATTTGTAGGGCTTGTGATTATGGTGGAATAGTAAATGGAGTATGATGACTTTCTTTGTTATTGAAGAGATAGTCAGAGGAGGAGGATCATTGTGATTAAGGTGTTGTAGTTGTGACTGAAGGATTTACATGGGATCTGACTGTGCTGACATTTGACTTCATGCATAGAGTTGTATAAGGGGTATGCTAAATTCCTTGAATCTCATTAAACACACAGCAAGTGATTTGAGGATAAAACCTAGGACATTAAAGAATGAAGGCAAAGACACACCATAACTTAAGTTAAATGGGTCCCTTATCCCTTCCATGCAATGTGCTATAACCACTATCGTTCTTTTTCTTCAGTACTGGAGTTTTATACTAATATAGATTCATCAAACTTTAAATGCATGCTTGTTATCCACTTACAGCCTCTGAGATGTATATAATGGAAATATTCCCATTGGTAAGTATGCACACTGACATTTTTGTGTGCTAAGTTATTTCACTTTGTCCTACTTTCTTGTACCTATTGAGCCTCTTGTGTTGTATAGTGGTGCAATCAGAGGAGTTCTTGTAGCTATAGCTAGTAAATGACTGTATAATTGTTAAAATTTATCAAATATGGTTACGGCTTTGAAATTATGCATATTATCACTGACATATGGTGTTATGTTATATTTTATAGAGAAGGGAAATCATGATAAAAATGCCGGTGGCTTCAGGTGGATGGCAAAAATAATTACATAGAGATGGGAGGTTGCTGCTGCTGTGCATCTAAGAGTACTGAACTTAATAGGTCACCGACATACTTTCATGTGAGTGATTTTTGTTGTCCCAAGTAGTTGAGCTTATGCATTTGTTTTACTGTTATCTCTAGCTTGCAGATATGGTCTAAAGGTCAAATGTGATTTTTTCTTTTTTCCTTTCTGACTGGTGTATTAACAATTTAACATGCTATCTAGGTGGCCAACCGTTCTTGAGATTACCTTGTCTTATAATGGATAAGTCAATACTTTGATAAAAACAACAGTTACTTGGCTGATGTTAAAATGCTGATAAGTATGATTTTCTCTGAAGCTTTAAAATGAATCTTAATAACATCATATCTAACTGCCAATAAGCATGTACGGGCCGTTAATAGCAAGCTGCTATATTCAGCCATTACATAGAATTTAAGGTATTTGGTGACTGGAGTACTGATTGATCCCATTTGAGTTGAACTGATTGTAAAAGGATCTTGCAAGTCTTCTAAGTTTTGCACCATGTCCCTGTTGCTCATTTCATATCTATTTTTAGTAGGATATTTGTCAAGTGTGGATTTCAAGTTTAGTGGCAAGCTGAGGATAAAAGAACCATTGCAACTGGTCTGTCACGTGTTTGAACGCTATATAATGATTTTGTCTTCGGAATATAAAAACTGACGTTGGCAAACTCTTGAGGCAATAATTCCTAAAAGGAAATTCATAAAATTTGAAGATAATGTAGTGATTGTCCGGAATAAAGTTCTCATGCAAGGTGAACAGAACTCCATTCTTCTATTTAAGTGCCAACCAGTCCTTTTCGCTATTAATAGAACTTCTTGAGTTTATCTTGTGAAGTTTTTCCAAGAACATTATCTGTAGTTAAAAATCTATTATGTTTCTGCTGTATTTTGATTTTCAAGTCCAGTTCATGCTTTATTGCATGAAGTGATTGATGTCTCTTGCACCTTTGTCTATTTCAGAATAATTGTTTCTGTGATCACCGGATTAACAGACATAACTTTTGCTCTTTCTCCCCTACTGATTTTAGATCTCTTTACTTATGCTATGAGCACCGGATTTGCATATTATCACCCGCTTCAGAGAAATTCATATTGCTGATAATACTCTTATCCATTCTTCATTGACATAACTTGACTTTCTGTGGGGATGCCACTTGCTTGCAGTATCCAGTGTCAGAAGAGCATGAACCCTTGTCATCTCACAATGCAACAGTCTCTGCTCTCTCTACCGGGCTTTTGGTAGATACAAATCTAGATACCTCAAGTCCAGATACTTATCGACCACCTCCCGTGCCGATACCTTATGAAACATATGTAGGACGCCCACCTACTCCATCAGGGGATCGAGAAGGCCCTGGATGTAAGACTGAACTGGCCTTGGAAACCACTAACCCAGAGGCTGTTGCAGATACTAATGAAGGCAGCACTTTGGAAATTAAGGTAAAGAACATTGATTCAGATGAAAAGGCAGAAATGGATAGTGAGCTGGAAGCATCAAAAGAAGACGAGAAGTCAGATGAACTTAAGAAGTCCAGCAAACCTGTCGTTCCGCCACTGCAAGATGAGGATGATACTTGTCCCATTTGTCTTGAAGGTGCAACAAAACTTAAATACCTGCTTATCTTTAACTTTATAATGATCTCGTCCTGCTTCATTCGTGTTTGACTTCTCTACTTTGCAGAATATGATGCAGAGAACCCAAAACTCATCACGAAATGCGACCATCATTTTCACCTTGCCTGTATTCTTGAATGGATGGAAAGGAGTGATACTTGTCCTGTGTGTGATCAGGTTTGCTTAATTGCTGTGCTCAAAATCTACTTCTGTGATAAAATGTTTTGTTGCCTCAAAAGCACTGAGAAATTCCGTTTGTTTCATGGATGCAGGAAATGGTTCTCAGTCCTGCTGAATGAGAGTAGTTATTAGAACACTGCATTTGGCCTCTTAGCAAGAACTAAGACGATGAATGCATCTGGTCAATGCGTTTTGTGTCATGTTGCTATTACAGGGTTTATTACAGTTTGCTTATGTTGTCTCTTGTGATGTCCCTTTTACTCGTTACTTTGGATTTGTGAAGATCGAGAGAAAAAAGAAATCTGAACAAATGGTTTTAACAAATGAATTCTTTTAGGCAAAGACTGCAATGGGTTTTAAGTTGCTGTGTACATACCATTAGGAGGTGACAACAGAACATCAGGAGCGGGAGACGCTGTTGTAAGAAAAGAAAGTAATAGGACTATGTTGGAAGCGATCTGCGTTGCTGCTGTACATGTTTACTTATCCTCCAGCAGGTCTATCCATCGTTTGTTTTCTTCCCCTGTAGCAGTTTCCTAGGCTACAATTGTTTTGTCTGTATCTTTTGCTTTTGATTGAAGTTTAGGTTTCCTGTTGCTCGGACAATTGTTGGGCGTTCGTGATAAAGGTTTTATGCAGCTTATGCTTAGTAAATAGTGGTAGGACTTGTTTGAATGGATTCATTTGTACAGAAGTTATAAATTAGAGATTGCAATCTCTTATAGTAGCTGTTTGATGCTAATTTGCACAAATTGTTAAACTTCGGAAACAAGATGTAAAGTAGGTTATCTGAAAAATGGTGAGATGAAGGTACCAGAAAGCGAGTGGAGAGCTATGAAAACTCCCATAAGCTCCTTTTCTAGCATAATAAAGTGAAAATTGAGGGAACTAAATATAATTGTATAATCTGAATAGCACCGAGCAAAGTCATCTCTACAGAGCCTACAATGAAATCCGACTGAATCTAAAAAATTAGAGTGTCAAATACATCACCACTGCCGGTGGTGGTTCTTGAATCTTGATAGATGGCAAAATAACAGTCTACAACCAACCATAAGTACTTCAATCAAAATTGCCAAAAAATTTTAAAAATCTAACAAAACCTATATCCAAAGGAAACCATGACAAACCAGCCAGGAATGAAGAGAGACGGATCGAACTGAATAAACACACTAACTCTTGAGGAGAGTTTCGACTGCTTCAAAGAAAAGAGGAGCGAATTCTGGATTTGGAGTTTTTAGCGCACATTTGAGGCCGGGGACACCAATGGCTGCTGTAAGCTCAATTAAGAAGGGGATTCCTCGAGGAATCTTGGCTGAGAGATATAACACGTCTTGATTTGAGTGCTTGCGCTTGGCAATAAAGAACATGTTGGATGCAGCCAGCCGGTCTAAGGTAGCTTCGACACTGTTAAGCACAATAGCTGGAAAGTCCCTAGAGACCTCGTTCGAATCAGGCAAGGATTTCCATGTCTGCAAAATTGACAGGTGCAAATGGATCAATTCCCACAAGTTACTGTCAAAGAGCTCATAAAACAGAAGAACTCTAATGGGGACTAGCAGTTTTCATGCCCACTCATGAGCAACTGAATTTGGGTGGGATCTTTAATAAAAATTCAGGGAGTACAGCAATAAAACTTAGGTCGCTATCTTACGAGTTCAGATTTCTATAAAAGTGAATACGTGTAAGCATTAAAATCACCTAAATTGTTACCTTGTAATCTTAACCACAGTGAACACAGATTCAATGTACTACATACCTCAAGAAATGTGGATCGCTCCATTCTTCCATCCTCGGAGAAGAGTACATTCAATGGAAGTTTGTCATTGAAATACCACACAGGCTGTTGACTATTCTTCACAGCAACTTGCAGAAGTGTACTTGGTGGACCGGGAGATAAATTCTGGAACAGAACCATAGGCAGAAGAGTGCTTGCAGATGTCCCAGGTTGCAATTGGGGAACCTAAATAGCACCAGATATCAGCTCAGCAAACAGCAAACCAAAGCTGACATATCTTACACAAAACCATTACATACCTGGAGAGGTCCACCTGCAGCAAGACCAAATGTATTCTTGTTGAACTGAATCATAAACCCATCAAGTGGAATCTGAGAATTGTTCTCAAATAGCATGCTGTAAAATATCTGGCCATCTCTTCTTATTAGCTGAGCACTGATTTGTAGGCCTTGACCAGTAGGTGCGGGTAATAGAACTGGCAAGGGAGGTCTGCAATCAAAGGCACAATTCCATGAACATCGCCCTAGGCACATCTAGATAAGAACTCTAAAACTACAACTTAAAGAAGGAGCTGCAACAAAAATATGGTAAGCGTACCCAGCAGGGCTTGCAGGCCTATCAGTCGGGACTATGGCACTGTTATTATCGCCCATCAGGTCAAGTAAATCAGGCACGGGTGCAGGAGCAGCAGCCGGTTGCCTTGCAGCAGCAGACTGCACATTACTCGTGGTGGCCGGTGATGATGCACCTATATTAGCTGCATGAGCAGGGGATTCAGAATACCCCCCTTCACTTGCATCAGGATAATCCTCTTCCTCTGTTCTCGAAACAGTTTTGACACGAGTTACAAATGCATCAGGGGGCTTGTGGTAGACAGAGGATAATGTGGCAATGTTGGCAAGAAGCTCATCCAGCAGAGAAGGCTCAAGTTGATTAGAGTCATCACTGATCACAGGCTTTTCAGCTAAAACAACATCCTTTGCTGCCTGAACGATCAGAGAACATCCATACTTGAGTATGCACAGAAACCACCTTACTGCTTTAAATGAAGAAATTTATCCTTGCCTAGGCGAAAAATTCTAAAAAAAAAAGATACAGATAATGTTAAGACTAGAGTCTGTTCCCTAGGAACAAACACTGATGACCCAAGCCATTCCTCGGTCAGCAAGCTTGGTATCATCGACATGTTCAACTCAAGATGTACTTGAACCAAACACTCAGTAGCAAGCACTATTTCCCAATGTTCCAAGAAAAGTTAACAACAATACACTTGAGAACTACAATCATGCATCCCAAGCAGAAAATACAGGTGACAGGACATAACAACTTCATGATGCATGATGAAGAAATAAAATAATCTTGAGATAATGAAGGCCCATGCAGAATATCATGAACAGAGATTCACTGTCTCATCCTCACAATTCAGATGAATTTCATTCATATCCCCCAGGGCAGGTTTAGAAAATTGTTTTATCTTCTTTTTTGTCCTGTTTAAGCCTAGTGCACATGCACTAACAGACAGATGCAACATGCTAACAACAGAAACTTCATTTTTTCACAAAAGAAGTACGAGAAAGTGGAATCTCATAAAGCGATAAAGCAGCGGCAAGTAAAGCATGAGCTATAGCAAAATACCTCAGGATCAGTTGAGAGGAGTCGCCAATATATGTATGCACGATCTCTAAGATCTGGATTGTCTGTCTCAACAGTTGCATTGTTCAGAACAACCTATAAATAAGATTATAGAGCAAGTCACGCTGGGGAGATGTATTTTTAATTAGGAAAAAAAGAAAAAGAAATAAAAAGAAATAAAAAGAAAGGAATTTCCTAGTTCAATGCCCAAATTATGAAAAAAATGAAACTGCCAAAGTACCCATGATTCTCAATGGAAACTCAAATATTACTGGATTGCCCCACCATTATTAATAACAAAAATAAAGCTCAAGGCTAATCCTGAAATCATTGATTTGACCAACACTGTGCCATCCATGCTCTAGGGCATAAAATCTTTAATTTCAAACATCATATTTCTCTGTCATTAGCATAACCGATAAACAAGAAATCTTGCTTAATATATGTACACAAAGCTACTGGAATCACACTCACATTATTGCAAAACTGGGCAGATCAAGAGGAACTACTATGTGCGTTTGAAGGTCATGAATAAGATGCAGGGGAGGCTACAACATACCTGGATCATCTGTTGTGGGCCTTCAGTCGGCTTCTTAAGAAAAAGTTTAACTGTTGCTGTTAGCAACTGTAGTTGAACTTGTGGAGGTTCCTCCGGAAAACTCTCCAAAAAGCTCTCCAAGAGCTCATCAGCATTATCAATTCTTTCAGCATATTCACCAATTATCCAGATCATTGATGCCTGTAAAGAATGACATATGAGGATACTCAAACTCACATGATTACCTATTAAAAGAACACAAAGATGTGAACCCAAAAGATTCATGTCCTGTGAAATACCTTTGCCTCTGGCTCATCCAAGGTGTCCAAGCTTTCACAAAGTGTAGCAATTATGGACTCATAGCTGAAAGAAAAGAAAATAGTGTTTAAGTTGAAAAGTACAAGAAACAAATTGCACCAATACACTTGACGAGGAACAAAAACGTAAAGTAGCGACATACGTGTTTGGGTATCTCCTAAATATATCCTTAATCACAATAATAGCTTCTTGAACAACATAGTTTACTTTGATCTTTATCAACTCTAGTAAGACACTTATACACCGTTCAGCTGCTCTCTCTAGCTTGATGGCACAGCGTCCAATAGCACGAACAGCTTTTCTGACAAAATCTACATCTACTTCCGTAGCATACTCTTTGAATTCTAGTAGAACCTGAAAGTGTAGATGAAGAGGCATTACACGGAACCAGATCCAATTAGCACAAAGATCAATAATGCAATCTACTCCAACCAAACCAACTTACCTGGTCAATATTTCTGTCAGAAGCAAGCTTTATCATGATTTCTAACTTTTCCATCTTCACATAAATTGGATCATTGTATTTGCAGAAAAACACCTTGATGGCAAAGAAAGCAATAATTTATGAGTTCACCATTGATAACTTTGTGTATGTGTGGTAATAAGACATTAATCACCTTGATTTCATGGGCAAGAATAGTGGGCCGCTTTTGGACAATAAGGTTTATGTTCCGCAATGCAACATATTGAATCTCCGGTTCTGCAGAAAGCAATGTCACAAGAGGTGGGGCCATTTTTTTGCAAAGGTTTCTCACGACATCAGTGCTGGTGATCAGTTCCATTTGCAAAAGAATCATCTGCAATTGAATTCCACAAAGGTTCATTATAATTAATGGTAATGGAAAGAAAAGGTACTGTTAATTTTTAAAAACTGATAAATGGTGATAATAAACAACAAAAGAACAAGAAAGACAATACAGGTGGAAGTACTTTTTGTCTTCCAAAAATTCCACAAGGGCAAAAGAAAAAGAACTAAACTGCTAATGCTGATGCTAAAAATGAAGAGAGAATGAAAAACATAACAGATGGGAAGACTCCCTATAATAATTCTGGAAAATAAAGCTAAAGGCAGAGATTAACCTTGACAGCTGATAAAACAACGGCACAATTTGCATGCTGTAAACGTGGAGTAACTCTCTCCACTATATTTTCAGCTTCCCGAGCGTCAGTTGCTTTATATTTAGAAAGAGCATCCAAAATAAAAACTTGACCCCACCTAGAGTAGGTAAAATATCAGTGCATTGTCATTGAGCAAAATAAAAGTGAGATCTTATGATAGGAAATAAATGCAAAGGCAATAGTCTACAGACGAAAGACCATAAGACAAACACAGTATGGTTGAAAGGTTCTATCAGATATGTGATGTGTTCCCGGAGGAATAAACCATAAGGCTTCATGCAATAACATACACTCTAAACCCAAAAACTTACCACTCATATTAGCAATCACTGAGATTGTTCAATTCAACATCATATCAGAAAATGCAGGAAAAAGACAGCACACAACATTGTCAGGTTCATCTCTTTCTGTGGGGGGATTAGGCACAGTTAAGACGAAAGTAAGGCATTAAATTTACACCTTCAATCTATATCTAGATGCAATTAACAACTCTGAAGTAAATTAAACTTCGGCTTAAACAACATAAGTAAGCAATCATAAATATGAGTGACTGCATGTGTGGTGTGTGTATGAGTTTATCCTTGAAGTAAATGCCAACAAGTCATATTTGCTATCGTACTCTGTACACTCGTTCAGAGCGGTGAGAAGCTTTGTGAGTGTGCTACTGGTGATTTCAAAGATGGGTCTGCTGCTGGTCTCTTGAATCTCCGCAAGTGCAGCAACTGCATTTGCAACGACCATTGGGTTGTTGTCAGATATTAAATCCTTAAGGGCATCCAGGAAACCTCTATCCTCCACTAACTCAGCATTAATGTCATAAAGTTTAGCAACACATATAGCTGCTGTCTTGCGAACATATGGGTCATCATCCTGACATGACGAAAAGCAGCATAAAATTGCATTGCTTAGTTTGTAATTCACCAAATATTACACATGTTCTGTTATAGTAGAACTAATGCGAGCAAACATATGGTAGATTATAGTATGTGCAAGTTACCTTGAGACACCGCTGCAAGGGATCACATAAATACTCCGTTATTTTATCAACACGAATGCATCCCATTGTCCTAACAGCCAAAGCACGGATCAAAGGATTTGGGTCCTGGGAGTCCTGGAGAGCATGTTCACATGAAATTTTAGACTTTAACCATAGCCACCTTCCAATTGCTTCAATACAGATGTGACTTTGGTCATTGATCACAAAATCTTTAGTATATTTAAAGAGAAGGCAGTTAATGATACCATTAGCACCAAATCGTTCAACAATGCGCCAATCATCATACTTCCAAGTTCCAACACAAATGATATGAATAGTTTAAGGTGTCAACAGAAATTTCTGTTTCCACAAAAATATCCTACCTCCTTAAATTAAGCAACCCCTCTACTTAACTTACTTCATCCCACATTCCCTCATTCATGCATCTACTAGAAACACCACTCCTAACGTGAAACTCACTGTATCATGAGGGGACATTAGATGAGTATGATGGCTCAGCAAAGGTAAGTGACAGTATTTCTATTGATGAGATTCGAACATATGTAAGGGAGAGGATGCAAGAAAAATTGAGAAACGATTCTAGGAGTGTTTCTTTTCTCATTCTCCTTTTCGGTGACTATCACTTGATAACCAATAAGTATAAATTTTATATGATTGGAAAAGGGACTTTTTCCTTTTTTTGTATTTCCTAATTACATCTGTCAATTGTTTACTATAAAATAACTCATCAGCTATTGCACATTTAAGGTCAGGAAAGGGCAAGCAACAGTTTCTACTTATCCCCCAAATTTGGACATGTGTATTTTGCACGCTATACCAAGCCTACAGTGACAGCTCCAGGAAACTCTAGCAATGATGTAAATTTGAATCAAGTATCTGCCTAAACTAAATTTAGAGCTCATTTAAAAGAACAACAGCACAGCAATAAGCTCGCTGAAAAATGAGTAAGATGCCATCTTAAAAAGATTAAGCTTCTAGAACCAACACAAGTAAAAGATCTTGAAACTCCATCATACTAAATGATCATGAAGTATATTATCCGAAGGCATAAATTAAGGTTCAAAAGAGAACACAGCTGTTTGGCCTGCCCAGATGTGAGAGATAAAAAGCATAATCATTTGCCTCAACATTAAAGTAATTGTATCTGATATATAGCCCATAACAGGATTTCAACATGAGAAAACCATCGAACAGACAACTATAACTTCTAAGTAGGTTCCTTCCCATATTGCAGCCACTTCAAAGGTTGATGTGAATACAACACCTACCATAACTTACCACAATCAAGTATTCCTCTGGCCTTGTCTTCAGCTTTACCAACACAATTTCTCAAAATCTTGAGACCCATTCTCAAACTTTCTCTTGCTGTCATTGATACCGTAGATTAAAGCAGAATATAAAAGCAAAACGCTCATTGTAACCGGTTAATCCTAAAATTAGGTTAGTTCCATTTATACTAATTGATATAGAATATCAATAGTTTCTTTTCGAATTATATAAGATTATAACAGTTATGGTGTTTGGAAACAGGACCATCGAACTGTAAAATCAACTGCATGACACGTCACTGTTAGCTATGGAACCTCTCTCTCTCTCTCTCTCTCACATGCACACACACAGACACAACCACCCTCCCACTAGTGTTGGATGTGCATAACTTGTAAGAAAATTTGCTACTACTCTGCCTGTGTTTAAAATTTCTTAAAGCAATTCACTCCCCAGGTTACCTGTTACAACTCTTAGTAATTCCTAACAGCTACTTCTGAGGAGAAACTTTATAGATAATGAAGATTCACTTTTTCAACAGTCACCTAAAACTCATGTCAAAAAGATTAGCCATTTCAACCATAGATGAAGGGAACTTTCACTTGTGATTTGGCAAAAAGGTACAGCCTCCTCTTGTTTGTGTTTTGGATCAGTTCTCAGAGGAGGGAATAAATTATGAAAGGAATCTTAAGCACCAAAACTGAAAGTCAAAAGAATGAAACTCATTATTACAATTAAAGTGCAGTTGTTGTTTTATTTCTGCAATTTACATGTCTGTCAAGAAGTGCCCTGGTTTCTACAATCCTTGCCACTCAGGGCACTTCTTGGTGTATGACTGAGTTTTCTGGTTGTACTTAAGTGTTCCATCTTGTTTGACCTATACTTGTTTGTTGACCTTAAAGCAAGTTAGACCATTTGACACGAAGGGAGCACTAAATGCAAGAAAATTATCAAAATGTCACCAACTATTTGAATTTTGTAGACAAGAGTATAGAGCATATATCGCAACAACCAACTTAAGAAAGAGAACGGGAATCTGAAATTGGAAAAATACTCTAAAACCAATGTTCAAAAATTTTCAGAATAAATTAATAGTCTGAAACTGAAATCATGCTTTACCTTGACAAATGTATTTACGGCGAGAATAGCAAGATCAGGCTGGCTCTTTGCATAGTTGATAAGATACAAATACACAAGCTTCTTGAGCTCCAAATTCTCGGTTTGCATGCAATTTACAACATCTGTAAAAAGTGAGGATACATCCTTCCCTACAGTCATTGCAGCAATCACTTTCTTAACCGCATCTTTTCTCTTGTCCTGCATCCAAAGCAGTCAAAATACAAAAGGTGTCACAGTTCCATGTCAAAAGAACCAAATACTAACCAAAGGCTTGTGTTTCACATGAGAAAAAACCAAATGTATAAAATCAATTAACCATGCTTTATTTATTAAGTATGTATACAGTTCAATGGTTACACAAGTCAAATTAGGGTAGGTCATACAATCACGTCACTAAACCACGCGGATCAGATACAACAATGAAAACTCCACACGCTACAAATCACAAATCAAGCTGAAAAATCAGTAGATCTAACATAAACTCATTCCAAATCCACGGAGAAATTCTCGATACTAACCAAATAATAAAGCCATCAACAGGCAGATCATGCACGTAAATTGAAAAATCTTTCACAAAGAGAAAATTTAAGCAGCAAGTCATTAATTCTTCGTAATTAAAATGGACGCACACACGAATGGAAATTGAACAGTGGAGAGGAACCTTATACTGAGAATTAAGTTCTTCCTTGAGCTCGGGAATTTCACCCTTTTTGGTAGTGGAGAAATATTTCGAATCGTGCCCACTCATTTCTTTTCACTTCGGACGACCCCGCCCAAGCTATGGTTCCGGCGCTGTGGACAGAAGGAATTGGAGAGAGAGAGAGAGAGAGAGAGAAATGGCGAGAGAAAGCCAACGGGGAAGAATGGGAATTGTAGACAGTGGTGGGCTGGACCGGCTGATAATGAACCGGGGTGCATCTGAGTTGGCTTTCTTCATTTTTTGAAAAAACAAAAATATACGGAAATGGTAAAGTTGATACCGTACTTTTTAAAAATAGAACAATTGGTACCATATAAATGGTCTTATTGCAATTTAGTATTTTTTATAAGGTAAATTATAATGGGTATTTTTAAATTTTGTTATAATTATAATATTTTAATATTATTTAAAAAATTATAAGTACAGAATTAGCAATGCTCTAATAAAATGCCCTTTATAATAGCCAATTAAGAGGGGTATTTGTTGTACCATGGTTAATTTTAATGAGTATTTATAATTTTTAAAGGAAAAATTGCATAAAACCTCCTTGAGTTATAAAAATTCAGCTAAAAAATCCCTGTGTTATACAAAAAAATTCTGTGTTTTTTCAAATCTTGCATACGCTCCTCTGGTCGTTTGTTTTACTTCACGGCGTTAATTTTTTATAAAATTTCTGTTATAACCTTATGGAGTACAAATTATTGTTATTACAATGACCGTTGGATCTTCTATAATTGCGTTAGAAACGTAGGATCTAATCGACGTTTAATAACCATTGATCATTAATACATAAAATTGAACGGTCCAAATTTTGTGTATTTTAAAATTATATTTTACACACACATATATATATATATATACGTATAATGTATGTGTATATGTATGAGTATAGCCATAGATGCAGCTGGAGGGCCGTCGCTCCACATCCATCAGCCGTCACTCCACATCCATCAGCCGTCACCAATTTGGGCGACGACGACGTTGCCGCTCAGACGTGAGGAGGCCAGACGTCACAGAGAGGAGAGAGAAGGGATGCGAAGTGGTGGTGCGAAGAGGTGGAAGGCGGCACGGCGAGGATGCTGGTGACTTGGAGAAGCGGAAGGGAGGGTGTTGGTGGCTTGGAAAAGATGATGCTTTTTTTTCTTTATTTATTTTTATGTTGTTGTATTAATTGTTTGTAAATTTTAATATAATGAATTAATTTAATTATGTAGTTTTTGGTTTAATATAATTATGTTAAAAAAAACTAAAATTTATTTATTGTCAGATAATATAGTCTTAAAATATATCCAATACAAAATCAAATTAACTGATATAATTTAATTTGATTAATAATATGCATAAGAATTTAATTTGATATAATAATATTTTGCATATAAATATGGGCAAATTATATTTTTTGTCTCATAAGTGGACCTGTTTCCAATTTTAGTCTCACTCAGACCAAGTCGCACATTTAGTCTCATATGTGGTTTTTTTTTTTTTTTTTAAATTTGAGGACCAAAGCAGGGATTCCATCCAAAACTTAATGCTGGAACAGGTCCACTTATGAAACCAAAAATATAATTTATCCTTTATTTACTTTGACCTGAATGATTTCATTTTTCTTCGGCCCAAAGTGTCTTTTTTTAACCAGTTTTATGGAAAGGTCTATGTTCAGATGGTGTGTGATGACATCAGGGTCCATTCCTCTAGGTCTTGAGGAGTACAAACAAATATATGAGCATTTTGTTGAAGGCATTGAATCAAATCTTCCTTGATTTGTCCTTACATTTGAGACCCAATATGAGTTATGTTTTTGGGGTCCCCCAATATTAAATCCAAGGTGAGGAGTTCTTTCATAGCTAAACTTTAGCATGATTCTTGCCCCCAGCACTTGTCTCTTTTGAGAACGCTACGCCATTTCCTTGTCGTTTGCAAAACTCATCCTCAGGTAGAGTTTTTGGGCCTTGTTTTTTTTCCATTCCGTACCGCCTCGACATAATATTTGCCAGGCTGTAATTGGTCACCTTTGACTTCGCTTATTCCTTTTTGTACAAAAAATTTGATATTCATGTAAAAATTAGATATTACCACCTGAAAAGTGTTAAGGGTAGGTCTCCCCAAAATTACATTATATGCTAGGGAATATCCACCACTAGGAATTTATTAGGCAAGTTCTTTTAAGGGGGTCTCTCAAAGTTGTACAAAGAGGTGTCTATTAGTTCCAAGGAGGTAACCCATAGTTGGATATGGTCATATGGTTCTCCAGATAAAATGTCAGTTGAGCTGTCAAAATCTATAAATATTCAACTTACTTCATAATTGGCCAAGATGGCCATGATAACCAGAGCGTCATTTTGGGGCACTGCCAGTCTAACCCTTTTAGCAAAACCAAATTGAATGATCGGGGCGTCCTCGACCACTTCTTCATCCAGGATTTCCTTTGAGGCGAACTTCTCTACTTATCGTATTTGAGCCTTCCTTACTTTAGGGGAGTTTTCTCCCATAGGTCACCCAACAATCATGTGGATCACCTCCTTTTGAGGGGGATTGGGATCCTTGGGGTTTCTAAACGTCGAGGACTTATAGACATCCTTCTTAAGGGAATTCGAACAAGATTCTTCCAGAGCTTTCCCCTTAAGGCTCATGCTTCTAGTAGGAGTATGTGCCCTGAGCCTTTTCCCGGCACTCAAATTCATGCAAGTATTCGTTTTGAATGAGTCATTCTATTTCATTCTTCAAATGCTGACATTCTTCTTTAGTGTGCCCATAATCATTATGGAAATGACAATATTTATCAAATTTGGGTCTAATCGGCCCATTATTAGTGTCCTGGGCCAGGCTAATAAACCTTTGCCTTTTTAACTACTATTAATGTTTGGGTAATAGGGACATCCAATGGAGTATATACAGGATCACTTCTTTGGAATATGACCTTTTGTCTCAAAATTTCAATCTCAGCTTCTTAGAAGATCTCTTCTCTTTGGAGTTCTTCTTCTTTCTTTCTCGTCCTTCCAACGTAGAAGCTTATGCATTCTCCATATTGATGTAATTTGTCGCTAGGGCCAAGCAGCCATCAAACGTTGGGGTGGACTTCTTAGATAGAGGCTTGAAGAAATCCCCATCTAATAGTCCTTGGGATATAGCGCTAGCCTTGACCTCTTAAGTAACTAAAGGTACTTCTAGAGCGGCCATGTTCAAAGGGTGAAGGTAGTCCTTTAGGGAGAACAACAAAGAGGCTAAGTTCTTCTTATGCTTCCTGCTATTGGAAAATTGATGCAAGAACAAAGATAAAAGTTCTTGAAAGCTTCAATCGTGCTAGCCGGCAATTGGTTGAACAAATATTGGGCAACCCTAGTGAAAGTGGTAATGGAAACTTGATACTTGATCCCCTTGGTGTAACAGTGTAAGAGGGAAGCATTATTGAAATGAGACAAATGCTCTTGGGGATCAGTGGTGCCATCATACTCCGCTGCGGCTGGAGTTCGACAGTTCAAGGGAAGTTTATACATCATGATCCCATCGGTGAATGGGATATCTCCTTATTCCTCAATCGGTACTCCCATTACTTGGTCAATCCACTAGGGGGGACCCCTTTCAGGGGTTGTGGGGCTAGCCTTATTCCCCTAGGGAAGCCGTTGGCCCTCGGGCTGAGGGTTCCTTCCCATCACATGGTATTTCAATAGCTACAAGAGCCACCTCAGGCACCTGAGTTACAGCAATAAGTTGCCCTTGCATTTTTGAAGCGATCATTTATTGTATAATCTCCAATGGCCTATGGAGCAACCTTTCAGATGAGGTGTTTGATGATGTACTATTACGTGGGGGATCAACTACAATGTCGTTGGGCCTGGAAGATCTTGTGATTGTTAGTCCAGTTGGGGCCAAAGGTGTCTCTGCCACCACTTGGAGGGCTTGAGTGTCCCCGTATGCTTCCACAGCCTTATGCTTGCTCATATTGGTGTCTCCACTGATCATCACATCTTAGTCCTGTTTCCCACAAATGGCGTCACTTTGATGCGTGCAAACATCGCACATATGGAACGATCCATGGACTTGAGATCTTGTGGGCCAAATCCGCTCGCAAGCTTGTAAGGGGGGCTACGAAAGAAATATTGGCACTCTGACGCCAAAGTGAGTACACGATGTGGAATAATAAAATTAAAAGAAAAAGGTGTAGGAAGAGGATAACAAGCTATAATGAGAGAATAATCAAGATTAGAGAGTGTGATAGAAAGATTGCTTAGGTGAATCAGAAAAATGTTACCCTAGGCCGGGGGTGGGGGGGGGGACTTACTTTTATAGCCAAGTCCCCCAACGAATGAGGAGTCTCGTCCCATGGGGAGTCAGAGAGGCGGTTGCTGTGGATAAGCCTCCTTAGAATCCAACATTAGTTAGAGAAGTCCAAGGGAGACCGAGCTGATTGAGGATGATCGAGGCAAGATAGGAATCCTGTTGGTCATATCCCGATTTTAGGCACGTATGTGTCCTCATAATCTTATTATCCAAATAGTTTACCGCTACTTGGGCGAACGTCCTTCTGATGGACAGGGTGGCATTGGGGCCCCTTACCCTTTGGGTTAATGGACCCTTTCCTTGGGCTTCACCCTCATTGGGTCTTGGTCGAGGAACTCTTGGGGCCTTCTTAGGGCTTCCTGCTTCATTAAGTTTCTTTAATTTGTGTTGGGCTCTTGTATGTGGGCCTTTGCTTGGGTTAACTACTTTTGTTCATATCAAAGACGTTTGTATGGTGCAGTGATGTTATTTTGAGAAAGATTGTACCAATTTTATGCTAGAATGGTTCAGAAAATGAAAACTTCTCCCAAATTGAACAACAATAAATAACAATAGACTAAAAAAAATTATAAAGCAAACAACAATAAACTATAAAGATAAGAAAATGAACTAAAAAAAATAAAAATAAACTTTAAATACTAACCTTTGTGCAAAGAAAATCACAACCAAGGCAAATTCAATGCAAGGCAACGAAAATTGCAGAATTGATACCAGGGCGTTTCAAATAGCATAATTAATACCATGTAAATTGTTTATTTCACAAAGTTAGTACTTATGTTAATTTTGAATGAAAAAAATCACGTGCAGAGCATATAAGCGTTAAGGGTTGATTTTTGGTGCCCAAACGCCACATGAAATGCACTTGTGTAGGTAGAGTTAACGAAAGAGACGTCTTTGCCATTTGTATGACATTAAAGCATTGTTTATTTAGTCAGGCCCAATCAAAAAATTGAAATGCTGATTTTTAAAGTCAAATTCATTGAATTTATTGATATTAATAAAAAATATTGAATGAAAATTAATTTTTAACTTTTATTGACTTGTTACTGATTTATTGTTGGTCAAACAATTTTTTTCCCACTAAACTATCCTTGTAATGGTGAAGATATACCTCCTCATAAGTATTAATGCATAAAGACGTATGAGGGTAATTTGATCATAAAAAAATTATTTAACCTGCAATAAAATAAGTAATAAGTCAATATGGGGTAAATATAGATTTTTTTTTTCTGATATTTTTGTTAATATCAACAAATTCGATGAATTTTGACCAAATGAGGGACTTATTTGTTAAATAAAAAAAAAATCTTAAGGGTGCTAGATGTAATTTCCAAAATCACAGGGAGTTTATGTGTAATTACATCAAACCTCAAGAGAGGGGAGTGTAATTATCCCTTATTATTATTGTTGCTGTTATCTTTAGATTAATAATCCGAGACTAACCAAATCGTAACATAAGTTTATAAGTAATACAATAAATTGCATACTATGTTTTTTGGTATATACTCACAAATATATACAAAAAATTATAAGTTAATTGTTAGAACTTGTTAATTCAGAAGAAATATAAGAGACAACAAAATGGATATTGAAATCTAACATAAAATCTATATGCGTATATTAAATAATTATTTAAAAAAATATTAAAACTTAATATATTATTGATTGAGTTTGTTTTGTATAGAGATTAAATATACAAATAATTAAAATACTGTAATGTATTATTATCTAAAATGAAAATATATGATATTAATTAATAATTATAATATATGATTATTCATGCATCACATGGACATACTTAATAAGAATTCTAATATTAAAAATATTAAAAATGAGGAATATGATATACCTCAGAATTTGGATTTATTAAACAGATGGACAATTCCAAAAGTTGAACCGAGATTAATATATCAATTAGGAACTTTTGAAAAATTAGGATTAAAACAGGTAGTAAAAACTACTGAAGAATCTATCTCATTAGATAATGACGAAATGATAATAAGATTATTATCTGAAAAGGACATTAGTCATTACAGACAAACACATAAATTTCTACATATAGGACTTGTACAAATTGCATTTAAACCTTTGACTTTAGAAGGTTTACCGGAAAGCTTTATTGCAGCTTTAAGAGATGGTAGAAATTTAAATTGGAAACAATCCCTTATGGGCATAATACAATCTAGTCTGGCACATGGACCAGTATATTTTAATGTATATTCAAATTTACAATTATCTTTATCCGATATTAATATATTAGATGCCTTAACATTAAATGTTAAAACTCATGGTTATGATTATATGCCTGGAACAGAAGTAATATGTATCTGTTATAGAATATATTATAAGCCTTTATTTACATTAAATCCACAATGTAAAAGGATTGATAAGTCAAGAAATGAAACTATATTAATTGAGACTAATTTCAGTAATTCAAGTATTACTACAAGAAGACCTATTAAATGGGATGAAATAACTTTTCCAGAAAACTGGATAATTGAACAAGCTGTACCTAAAAGGCCACAAATACAAGATCATAATAAAATTATAGATATTCTTCAAAATAACGAAGGAACTGTAAATATCAAATTTGAAATAAATTCTAAATCATTACTATTTCAGAAATGTAACTCAATGAGATCTTACATATCACCTATAGATTATAGGGTAGAATCTCCTATGCCTTCTAGAGCCTCTACTTCTCAAATAAGAGAAACAGAAATATTTACTCCTGTTACAGAAAAATTATATATCAATAGACAAAATATTGTAAGAGAAGCTAATAATCAAACTCAGGATAATAGTGAGTTAGAACCGACTATGTCAGAAATGGAGTTTAATATTTAATGGATTATAGTTCTATTATAGATTTTAGCCCTGGCTCTCCAGCCAGAAAAATTATTTCAGAAGAATTTAAAGACGCAGGTTATAGCCCATTTAGAGAATGGTTTTTTCAAAGCTTTGATAAGCAAGAAATGTTATATTTTCAAGATGAATTTTATAAGGCTTGCAAAGAAAAAAATGCTTTAATTCCTTTTGCGACATGGTTTATTGATACATATGTCAAAAACTATATTTCTGTTATAGAAAGAAATTATAGACTAGAATCAGGGAAAGTTTATCAAGGTCTTTACCCTCCACAACAATCTTTTCATATTGAAAAAAATGGAAAAATTCATAATTTTTCAGCCTTTTCTAAATTAATAGAAACAGACACCCTTACAGTAACCTGTAAGCATATTAATAATATGTTTGAACAACAAAATTATACAAATTTATTCCTTAATATTTTAGGAGAGCAAATACAATCAATTCATAATAAAATTGAAATGATTATTAAAGCTATAAATAATATACAACCGGTCATAATAGAAACAAAATCTGAGGAAAAAGAAGCATCTCCTAGCTTTCAGCCTCCTCCAGTGATATCTGATTTCAAAATAAGACCAATACATGAATTAGAAAAAATGCTTGAAGAAAAATTCAGTAAATTAAGTATAAAAACTCTTGATAAGGAGTTACAGTATGAATTGATAGAAAATACCAACCATAAACAAGTTTTTAAAAACCAAATCAATAAAATTACTAACAAATGGGCTGATAAACCTATTCAAAGTAAATTCTATTATAATAGACCAACACCTATGGATGTTTTACATGAAGAATATACTGATACAATAGATATTAGTTATTCAGGTAATAAGATTTATGAATGGAATATAGATGGATATTCTAATAAACAGATTTATAACACGGTACATAGAATGCTTATGTATTCCACTATTTGCAAAAATAGTAATAATTCAGATAAAACTATTGCAGCAATGATTGTTGCTGGATTCACTGGACAACTTAAAGGATGGTGGGATAATTATCTATCTCAACAAGATAAAGATAGTATTATCAATACTGTTAAACAAGAAAATAATAATTTAGTTGAAAATGCAGTTTATACACTTGCTGTTAATATTATTGAACACTTTACAGGAAGATTTAGTGATAATAGTGATACTATTAGAACTTTACTACAAAATCTAAGGTGTAAAACACTTTCAGACTTCAGATGGTATAAAGATACTTTCTTAAGTAGAGTAATGGAATTACCAGAATGTAATAATATACACTGGAAATCAAAATTTATTGATGGTTTACCTAGTCTATTTGCAGAAAGGATTAGGAAAAAATTAAGAAAAGACCAGATTAATATTCCATATGAAAGTTATACTTACGGAGCTCTAATAGATACTTGTATACAAGAAGGATTAGCTTTGTGTAATGAAATAAAGCTTAGTCAACAAATTAAAAAACAAAACCTTGATGAAAGGAAACAATTAGGACAATTTTGTCAACAATTTGGTTTAGAAAATCCTACTACTAGTAAGGACCATAAAATTAATAAGTCTTATAAGTCAAAACATAGAAAATATTCTCAAAAGCATATAGAGAAAAAGAATAAAAGAAAAGAAGAAAAATCTCAAAGAAAACCGAAATATTCGAAATATAAAAATAGATATTGTAAGATTTGCAAGAAATTAGGTCATACTGCAAAATACTGTTGGACTAAAAAGAAGATTAATAATCTTGAAATATCAGATGATATAAAAAATATAATAATACAAACTTTACAAGAATCAGAATCTGAAAATACAGAAACAGAAATAATAAGTACATCTGAATCAGAAGAAGAAGAAATAGTAAATGTGTTAGAAAATGAAAATATTTCAGAATCAAGTTCAGAATGTGAACCTTGTAGCCTAGGACTAGCTTGTCCTAAAGAACTAAATAATATTAATAATAAAAATGATATTGAAAAATCGGAATTGTATAAAATACTCTCCCAATTCTCAGAAATGAATATTAATGTTCTTACTTCAAATCATGCTTTTGAATTATTAAAAGCGATTAAAAATCCGAAATTAAGAATGCAAATTATTGATGAGATTAATACTGAATCCAGTACTTCTACTTCTTATAATACAGAAGAAGACTTAAATGGAACAATTATAAACCCAAAGAGATCATACAATATGAATGAGGTAATGAACCAACTTAGAAGTAAATATCAATATAAAGAAGATAATATATCTCTTCAAAATTTATATAAAGAAATAAATAATCTAAAAGAAGAAATTAAAGTATTGAAAGATAAAAATACTATTCAGGAATCTAGAATTTCTGACTTAGAGAATATTTCTAGATTAGAAAGTAAATCTCAGAATGATAATAAACTAAAAATAGATGAGCATAATATTTTCTCTGAAAATTTTTTATCAACCATAGAAATGGTTATATCCCAAAAATGGTATATAAAAATATCTCTTTTGATTGATAATCATTATACAAAATCATTTACAGCTCTTGTTGATAGTGGTGCTGATTTGAATGTTATTCAGGAAGGATTAATACCAACTAGATATTTTTATAAAACTAGTCATACTTTATGGCATGCTGGAGATGATAAACTCCAAATACAGTATAAAATTCCTAAAGCTTTTGTCTGCATTGATAATAAATGTATTTCTCAAAGTTTTATTCTTGCTAAGAATATAACTAACCAAGTAATACTTGGGACTCCATTCTTACATAACATTTATCCAATAAAAAAGATTGATAGTAAAGGAATTATAGGAACTTTCCAGAATGATGATATATTTCTTGAATTTATTGTTGAACCATTTAGTAAAATGTTGCATAATATTTATGATAATATTAAAGCAAAACAAAATCAAATTAATTTCTTAAAACAAGAAATAAACATTATAACAATCGAAGAGCAATTGAAGAATCCTAAATTATAGGATAAAATTAGTTTATTAAAAAATCAATTTTCTTTAGAAATTTGTAATGATCATCCTAATGCTTTTTGGGATAGAAAGAAACATATAGTTTCTTTACCTTATGAAGATTCTTTTGATGAAAAGAATATACCTACTAAGGCGAGACCTTGTCAAATGAATTCTGAATACTTAGAATTATGCAAAAAAGAAATTGAATCCCTTCTACAAAAAGGATTAATAAGTCCTTCTCAATCTTCATGGTCATGTACTGCTTTTTATGTTAATAAACATTCTGAAATTGAAAGAGGTATTCCAAGATTAGTTATAAATTATAAACCACTTAATAAAGCATTAAAATGGATTAGGCATCCTATTCCTAATAAAAAAGATCTACTTGATAGACTTTATGATAGTTTAGTATTTTTTAAATTTGACTTAAAATCAGGATATTGGCAAATACAAATTAATAAATCTGATAGATATAAAACTGCATTTAATGTTCCTATTGGACATTATGAATGGAATGTTATGCCATTTGGTTTGAAAAATGCTCCTTCTGAATTCCAGAAGATTATGAATGATATTTTTACTCCTTATAGTACTTTTATAATAGTATATATTGATGATATACTAGTCTATTCAAAAACAAATGAAATGCATTTTAAACATTTAAATATATTTAAACGTTTAATTATACAAAATGGTTTAGTAATCTCTAAGTCAAAGATGGAATTATTCCAAACAAGAATAAGATTTCTAGGTCATATCATTGAAAAAGAAAGTATTATTCCTATTAATAGAAGTATTGACTTTGCTGATAAATTTCCAAATGAAATAACTGATAAAACTCAATTACAAAGATTTTTAGGAAGTCTAAATTATATTGCTCCTTATTATAAAAATTTAATAGAAGATACGGCTATCTTATATGATAGACTGAAAAAGAATCCTAAGCCATGGACAATTGCTCATACAGAAGCTGTTAAAAGAATAAAATCTAAAGTTAAAACACTTCCTTGTTTAATGTTAAGTAATCCAGATTGGAAAAAGATCATAGAAACTGATGCATCTGATATAGGGTTTGGAGGAATATTAACCCAGATAAATCCTGAAACAAAACAAGTATATCTTGTTAGATTCCACTCAGGAAAATGGAATGATTCTCAGAAAAATTATGCAACTATAGCAAAAGAGATTCTAGCTATAGTCAAATGTGTTTTGAAATTTCAAGATGATTTATATAATCAAAAATTTGTGATTATGACAGACTGCAAAGCAGCCAAATTCATGTTTCAAAAAGATTTTAAACATGATGTTTCTAAACAAATGTTTGCAAGATGGCAAGCTCAATTAGCCCCATTTGATTTTGAAATATTTTATAAAAAAGGAGAAGATAATAGTCTTCCAGATTTCTTAACTCGAGAATATTTTAACAAATGACAGGCATGAACTCCCGAGGTCGGGGAACTTCCTCTTATAGAGGAAGAGGTGGTCGAGGCAAAATACCTGAGATTATATCTCAGAATGGAAAACAAAAGCTCATAGCTATGGATTTATCACAAGATCCTGAATACCAGGCATTCTTGGAATATAAGAAAGGTCAGCAATCTCAAACTGAAGGGAATGATAGTCCCTCGTATGCCAAAATAATTGGTGATGAAGAATCTGATAATATTGGATTTTCAAAAACCCAACATAAAGAAATTATATTTCTTTTGGAAGAAAAAGATTTAAAATGGAAAAATGATCCATGGGTTTTAATGCAAAGGTATTTGGATAATTCATCCTTACCAGCAAGGACTTATAAGTCCAGATATTTTTATGAACAAATACTTGTTCAAAATGGCTCATGTGAAATATCACATTTTACGAGCACAAATAAAGAAATTTATAATTTCAACAAAATGATTATCAAAAAGGTTATACCTTTGGAAGATTGGGGAATTTCTCCTATGAAAGATAAAGAAATTTTGATCAATAAATCAGCAGTAAAATATAATTACTGGGATTATTGTGATGCCTTTATGAAGGTATTAGACTATGAAAATGATAAGCACAAACATTCCTGGTTTATAAAAGTTTGTGCCAATGTTTATAACACTGATATCCCGCACTGGTTTATACACTGGTTCTACTATTTTGGTCCCACTCCAAATATTTTACCTGAGAAAATAAAATTCTTTTTTGATAAATGGGTGGATATTTCACCACAATTGATAAAGAAACAAGAAGCTAAATTGTTCATAGAGGGAATAGCCTCATGCTTCTTCTTCATTGAATTTTCAATACCATGGATCTGGAAATGGACGCCAGAAATTGGTCAGACAGAGGTTGGAATTCCTTGCTTATACAGAATATCCCATATTAAATTTTGGGATAAAATGATGAAAACTGATCCTAATACAAAGGAAATATTTGGAAAAGAGACAATGGATCTCCTCCAGACGAAAATTAGCGTCTATGAGAATCAAAAAGAAGATATTGCTACCCCATCTCCTTTCGATCATATCTCAAGGAAATTCAAAATGAAGTCAGAATTTCTGACTAAGTAGCAGATGGTTGCTGCATATGTGGAAGAGATGAAAAAGGACCTTATGGCACATTTTGGGGAGGATAATAAATCCACCAAGTCAGATTCAACCATGGCATCCGAATTCATGCAAGATGCTCAAGATCCAAATGATGTGGAATTTGAGGATATTTTTGAAGCCATCAAGGAAACCTTGGTAGAAAAAATTCATAAGAAGGATATGGAAGAATCTTCCTCAAACCAGGCAAGAACTGGGAGAAAATCTGATTAAAGAAGGTATCAATGCATGATTATCAGTGTCAAATGACGCATTAATAAGCAATTAATAAGATGACGTAATCAATGACGTCAAAACAGACAAGAGGCCGGGAATCTCGGCTTTTCTACTATTCATTTTTGACTTTTAGTTCAATTATTATTGTAACTGTAGCACTTTTTCCAGAAATATCAGTCTTATACTGTGTAATACGCGGTTTCTACTGTAGGGCTAGATCCCTGTAGAATAGGATCCCCTGTATACTATAAATACAGGTGTTTAGAGTGTTAAGGGCAGAACTTTGGAAGAAACCTCTCTTTTGTTTTCTCTCTTCTGCTCATGTGTTGAGCAATCTTTTCTCATTGTAAATCTATATATTGAAATAAAAGAAGTTTGCTACATAAGGACTACTGTAAGTTTTACTCGCTTTATTTTAATTTCTGTATTTTATTTATTATCTTATTTTATTGTTCATGGATAGCCTTATAGGCTAACCTATTCATGTGTTGATTCCTAACTGTTAATTACACTAGCATGAATTTGGCATCATGAATAATTAGGACTCATCAAATTTATAGGTTGGATAATAATAACTGGCCTTGGCATAAAAATTATGTTCTAAATATATGGCTCCTGGTAAGACCCCGGTCATAGCCGTGTTGAAGGCGTTTTTAGGGGCAGTTTGGAGTATTATATTTGGATATAAATTTTATGAAAGGTTGCCGGTTATTCATTATCTTGTAAAATTATCCTATCCCTGCCTGATGATCCTGGTTGTAATGAAATTAATAATTATAATATATGATTAATTTTAAGTATAAAGTTGATATAGTATTGAATGCAGAGTTAAACATATAAAAACTTTAAAAATTAAAAAAATAGAAAAAAAAAGGCTCATAGGTTCATGAGCAGAACATTTTGAGCTTGAGAGCCTAAAAAATTGAGCCAGCTCACTGCCACCCTACTACTGTCAACTAAATAGGTCATTTCGTCAGTAAAAATTCACAGAATTTGATGATATTAACAAAAAAATCGAATAAAAATCTATATTTATAATCGATTGACTTATTGATATATTACTGATTCAATAAATATTTTTACGATCAAATTATCATTTATATCTTCATACATTAATGCATGTGAGAAGGTTAATATTTACCGTTATAAGGATAGTTTAGTTACAAAATACTTGTTTGACTTAAAAAAATAAGTAATAAATCAATCGATGTATATATTAATTTTTGTTAATATCAATAAATTTATTAATTCAAATGAAAGGACCTACTTATTACATAAAGTAAATACAAAAAATAATAAATGTAATTTTTTGAATAATATATTTAAGTATATTTATACAAATCTAAAAAAGAAATTGTAATTATCCCAATCTTATGAGTTATACCCGACTTACCGGATCGGATACCCAAACATTTTTTAGTATACATACAGGAACATTCAGAAGGAACCAGATTGGTGAGGACAGGTCCGAACACCATGATCCGAGATCCGCTCCGAAACTCAGTTATTGTTAATGGGTCGGGTTGGACCCGATCATCTAGCATCTAGACTGGTGTAGGCGCCTAGGCGGTGCCGCTTGGGGCATTTTCTCTCTCCTCTCTCCTCTCTCCTCTCTCCTCTCTCCTTCTCTGTATATATAAAGGCTGAAGGGGTAACAGTCCAACACATTTTTCGCGGTACTTAGCTCAAAACCTACTCACGAAACATGAACGGTATTTCTGCTGGAACAACTGTCATCAAGTCGAATTTAGCAAACTAACTGCATATTATGACTGTAGTTTTCACGCAAACACGACACGCACACACACTTAGTGATACTGATTACTGAGATTGATTGGGAAACTTTAAACGTTGATACGCATAATTTGATATGAATTTGCTTTGAATTTCAGGCGACAAAGGTCGGCCCAGCAAAAAGTTCAAGTTCTCGAAGGTTCTTACGGTTTTCTACTGCTAGTTTTACTTCCCGGAAGTTGTTTTTATTGAAATTTAGGAGAATTTATTGTTTTATGGTATCGAAGTGCAGGAGGAGTATAGGGCTTCAGCTGTCGAGGATGACTCTCATTTCATGGAGGATTTGGATGATGATCTACGCGATGGTACTAATAAAACATACTGTAGTTTCAGTACAGGCATTTCCATGTTGTTCTATCTCCTGAATTACCGTAATTTGGATGCTGTGAATTGATTGCATTATTTTGGTTCGTTCTTTTAGGTGAAGGGAAAAAGAGGGATTTCTCCAAGTTGGAACTCAAACCCGACCATGCGAATCGGCCTCTCTGGGCTTGCGCGGATGGTCGGATATTCCTTGAGACGTTCTCCCCATTGTATAAACAGGCCTATGATTTCCTCATTGCAATTGCTGAACCCGTTTGCAGGTATAATCTTGGGGCACTTTGGTACAGTTATGCGCTTATGCGTGGTTTTTAAATTATGAAAGCTTGTAGTTAATGGTGATAGCAAGATAAGGATGCACGTGGACTAGCAAACTGCTTTAGCTGCTTTATCACATTTATGCACTATATAAAATACCGAGATCGGTTAATCAAAATTTCGGTAAGCCATTTCGAACACTGAAGCGATCCACTTGGTAAAAACCAAACTTTTCAGTTCGATTCAATTTGTCCCGTTTTAACCAAAAATTTAAAAAGAATAATATAATGATAATTTGTTAGTTGTAAATTATTTGTTAATAATTGATTATAATAAATTAACTATGTATTAATTGTAAATTTGTTATTTTTTGTTACAAATACATGTAACATTTATATATTATTTTTTTACTATATTGATATATTTATAATGTAATATATACTTTTCAAAGTTTGGTATTCGGTTCGTTAACTAGCACAAAATATCGAAGCCGAACCGAATACCGGAATTTAAAAAAAAAAAAAAAACCGAATTTCCCATTTAGTTGTTTTTTGGTTGGTTAGCCGGAATTGCGCACTCCTAACTATAAAGCTGATGCATCAGTTTGTCAGAAAGGATACAACTAATGACGCTAGACAATTTATCTCATAATGTGGAAGCAAACATTTCAAGTCTCCAAAGACTATCAAAATTATCTTAAGTATAACTAGACACGTTTTCTCTTCAACATGAAATTTTTGCTTGTGGTGCATATCATCTCTGGGAAGTATGTTATCTCGTAGAATGCTAACTTCAGATTGACATTTCAAAGCACATTATTAGACTTCCAAGCTTTAACTTAATCAATATTATGGTTGAATGTCAATTTTTTTTTGAATCCATATCCACCAATTACATTTAGTTGATTCCGCACATATTCTGTAGAATTTTGAAAATTCGACTACGTGGTTGATGGAAAAGAGACAGAAAAGGGCTAAACTCTCTTGACCTGCCTGGATTAGACATAATTTCCACAGCAAAATAAACAACATTTAATCATAGTCTTAATCTTTTCCTCCTATGCATTTTTTAGCTTTTTCTTTTGTGTGCTTAACTATTACTAGAATGGTTTTATGTTCTATTATTCATCAGGCCAGAGTCTATGCACGAGTACAACTTGACCCCACATTCTTTATACGCTGCGGTATCAGTGGGACTTGAAACAGAGACCATTATTTCTGTTTTGAATAAACTATCAAAGACCAAGCTTCCAAAAGAGATGATTGATTTCATACACAGTTCTACAGCTAATTATGGCAAAGTGAAGCTTGTGCTCAAGAAGAATAGATACTTTGTGGAGTCCCCATTTCCTGAGGCAAGATATTTTTATCTTGTCTATTCTTGTAGTGGAAAACACTTGGTTGCTACAGATAGATTATTGAACTTATGATTATTTTCAGGTTTTAAATAGGTTGCTTAAAGATGAAGTCATAGGACGAGCTAGAATATCTTCTGAGGTACATACTTAGTGAGATTTCTTCAGTATAATAAGCATCTTCTAGTTGATTAAGTTTTGCAAGTCAGAGAATAAAATTTTTCCTACATGTTTCTATGACAACTCAAAATCAGAACGCTTCTATTGCTGTTTTAGGGAATTCATGGAAGTGATGGGTTTACAGTTGGCAAATCAGCCGGTGAAATAGAAGGGGCTCATGATGAACTGCTAAATGAAGCCGAGTTGGCAGCTGCAGCTGAAGAAAAAGAAACTCATTCTTTTGAAATTGACCCTGCTCAGGTAGGTTGGTGCATGTCTCTTAGGTTGGACTGTGGTAGCCTGATAATGAGCATCTCTAAGATTTCTATTGCTTCTAATTCATGTTTCATCTGGCAGCTGTTGTTAGGTGATTTATCATATATTGCACTGTTTCTCTTATTTCATGGTCCAGTATAATTTTTTTTGATGCCCGTATAGTGGGTGTGCTTGTATTACAAGCTTTTCATGGAAATATAGTGAACTATTTATCTAGGTTAGTTATGTAGGTTATCTGTAGGAAATCATAATAAATGGAGTTACTTTTTGGCAAACAATTGCAATCGTCTTTTGTTGTGTGGATGGTACTTATTGAAATTGACAGCACCTCCTTAGGGTTGGGAAACAACTTAGCAAACTTTTGCTTGTACCTTTTGTGAAGGAAGTCTAGTTACCTTCTTTATGTCGATAATGCAAGCATATGCATGTTTCTAAAATATTATAGCAGGTACAGGTAATTTCAGTGAGGAGCTGAACACAGTACTCTTGTTCCTGATATACATGATTAAGACTTCTGGTAGAACTGCAGAATAATCGTCGCCCTAGTTTCTTTGGTGAATTTCTAATAATGCTTCTTGAATCTGATTGGAAATATCATTGTCTGTTTTTGTCATTCCATTTTATCAATGGATCAGTTTTATTTAGTAAATGTGACAAGAGTTTGGATGACATCATTGCCTCCAAATTGAATGATTTCATTGCATTAACAGTTTATCTACTTTCACAGGTCGAGAATGTAAAGCAACGTTGTTTGCCTAATGGTCTAAATTATCCCATGTTGGAGGAGTATGACTTTAGAAACGATACTGTGAGTACCTCCATTTTCTTCCCACAATCAGAACTTACGGTGAAGATGGAGCCTGACTTCAGAAATTCCAGCTGGAGAAGCTCCACCTATGATTCATGTAGTACTGAACAGCTGGTTATCCGAAAGCTCCATTGATGATGGTGGGTATTGCAGGTTAATCCTGATCTCGAGGTGGAATTGAAGCCTCATGCACAACCACGGCCTTATCAAGAAAAGAGTCTGAGTAAGATGTTTGGAAACGGTAAGGCCCTCCTGTCCCACACTGTTCCCATTTCATTGTCTGTATTTACAATGTAGTACATTTGTGTGCCATCACTTAATTTACATGCACATCCAATCATAAAGTTCAGGCTTGTAACTGACAAGTCCTTTGGGAGAGTGCTGATACCGTGGAGGAAAATAAATGCCAGTTTGACATTTGTGCTAGTAGATATTTACTTTCTGAGATTGTTATAGGAGATTGCGATGTCTTCGTACCATGGGTGTATTATACACATTTATACAATCTATGCAAGTGGATTTTCTTTTATTCAGTTTGGAATCCATAAGAATAGATTAGAACTTTTTGCCTTCACTTAGCACCTAGTTTTTGGACCTATGGGATTTTTCATGTAGTTTTTCTGCTTCTCCCACTCTAATAGGCTATGTACCCTGCCCCTTTCTTCATTCTTTCCTTTTCTTCTATGGGTCGTGTTGTTATGTGTTGCCGAGGAAGGATTGAGGACTAGGTAGTGAAGACATTTGCCCCAACATCACCTTGCTTCCTGATCTTTCCTGGGTCATGGCACTTTATCATCCCAACTTCACATAGAGTTCTTTTAATGCATCCACATATATTTTCCGCTTTTCTTTTTTTTTTTTTGGGGGGTGGATATAATTTTTGTTATTGGGTGGTCTATGTTGAACTGCTGGAGGTGTAATTATGGATGGAGGTTTGTAATCTATGCCTCAAAGAGATATAGACCTGTCCATGAATGTCTTCAGCAGCAATAAGTTATATTAGTTTATGGAAGCAGTTAGTTTCCGTTTCCTGCTTTCTGCTGTCTTATATGACAGTTCACATAGGATCTTTTATGTTGCTGCTAATTCAAAATTCTGTCATTTAGGGAGAGCACGTTCTGGAATCATTGTGCTACCATGTGGTGCCGGAAAGTCTTTGGTTGGCGTTTCTGCAGCTTGCAGAATAAGAAAGAGTTGTCTTTGTTTGGCTACAAATGCTGTATCCGTAGATCAATGGGCTTTCCAGTTCAAGTTATGGTCAACCATTAAAGAGGAACAAATCTGTCGTTTCACATCAGATAGCAAAGAGAGATTCCGTGGCAATGCTGGGGTAGTGGTGACAACATATAATATGATTGCATTTGGTGGAAAACGTTCTGAGGAAGCTGAAAAGATCATCGAAGAAATAAGAAACCGTGAGTGGGGGTTGCTTCTCATGGATGAGGTAACATCATTTTTGTAAATGGCTGAAAGTTTTATCCTTGTATTGCATACAGATACAGTGCTGATGCATAATTTCTATTTTTCTTTCAGGTGCACGTGGTCCCAGCTCACATGTTCAGGAAGGTCATCAGTCTTACAAAATCTCACTGTAAACTTGGGCTTACTGGTACGTCTTCAACAAGGTTATAAAAATAGATTTAAATATATCCTTCAGGTATATCTGCTGCCAGATCATGGACCAGTTTGTTGACCAACTGAAATTTGCAGCAACCCTTGTGAGAGAGGATGAAAGGATTACAGATTTGAACTTCCTTATTGGTCCGAAGTTGTATGAAGCGAATTGGTTGGATTTAGTGAAAGGAGGATTCATTGCGAACGTTCAATGTGCAGAAGTCTGGTGTCCAATGACAAAAGAATTCTTTGCTGAATATCTGAAGAAGGAAAATTCGAAGAAGAAACAGGTTAATTTTGTCAAGGACAATATATTGTTCCCTTTGTCCTCTCTTATATGATGATAGTCATTCTTGCAAATTTATGTTTTTGTATCTCTTTTCAGAGAAGATTTGATTTCTTTATGTCATAGAATCTTATTGAGATATTTTTATTTATAGCTTGTGAGACTGTGTTACCTGGTAACATAGATTTCTTCTTATGGAAGATTCTTTTGTTCGCCCCTTGAACTCTGCCGCTCCTGACACTTGTTTTCTGTCTACCCCTAGGCTCTTTATGTAATGAATCCTAATAAATTCAGGGCCTGTGAGTTCCTCATCCGGTTCCATGAACAACAGCGGGGTGATAAGATAATAGTGTTTGCCGATAATCTTTTTGCACTGACAGAGTATGCAATGAAGCTTCGGAAACCTATGATTTATGGTGCCACCAGGTTTGTGTGTTTTTGTTATTGTGTGAGATTCGATGTACTGATGCTATTTGAATCAGATGTTATAAACTGGACTCATTCCTTAATTTGCAGCCATCCTGAGAGAACCAAAATTCTTGAAGCATTCAAAACCAGTCGAGATGTGAACACCATTTTCCTTTCAAAGGTATGGTACACATTATTTGTAAGCATAACTCCGTTGCCTGGAAGCCTGTGTAATCAATTTTGCTTTTTATGGTGGCATTATGGCTGTATGTGCAATTGTGGTGGATAGTTAAGGATTATTGTTCATGATGTTCACTGGCAACATCATCATACATGATTGGTTCTGTTTTGATGTTGAGTCAAAAATTCCTACCTTATAATGGATTTCAGTTTCTTGGAATTTTGTCTGTGGAACCAATGATAGACAGGCCTTGGATAAGCATTATGACCTGAATTACAAGCCAAGACATGTGACACCAATGATGTAGCCTTGATTTACATAACCAAGTACTGATACATATGTGTAAACAGCACCAGCCAGATCATGTTACTGTAGGTGTCTCATGCTTGCAGCTGACTCATGTGATGGAGTATGCACTGGATATTGGTCACTGATTGTATGAAATATGAATCTTTGTTTGCATTATCAAATCATTTTATGTAGGATGCAGTATAAAGCTTTGGCAATGTTATTGGATTAGGACCATTGACTTTTGTGTTCTGTGTTCCTCTCGAAGTGTATAATGGTTCTAGGAAGGTAATTGCTCGCAATTTGTTTACAGGTGGGTGATAATTCTATAGATATTCCTGAGGCAAATGTGATAATTCAGATTTCATCACATGCTGGTTCAAGGCGACAAGAGGCTCAACGACTTGGGCGTATTCTCAGGGCTAAGGTACATTCTTTGATTGTATATACCCTGCGAACTTAATATCATCATTTCTGTATGTTATTCGAAAAGAGTGATCCCAATATGAAACTTGGACATCCATGTTCATGTTCATGTTCCCATTTCTATTCTCCATTTCTTATGTTAAAAAAACATTAGCTGGTTCTTCGGCCAAAAGAAGCTAAAACCCCTATATACTTCAAGTTGCCGTCTCGTGGTTAAATTCTCATCTACCCAGTTTGTTAGCCGGATATTCCTTAGGCATGGCATATAACTACGTTATAGTGATTTGAATTAAACACCTTACCATTGGAAATAGGTGTCAACCCTGAAAGTGTGCGGCTTATTCAGTTTCTGTGTCTTGACATGGTTTTGTATATTCTGTTGTTGTGAAACTCTCAATTTTCACTTGTATTCTCTATGGATTTACTTTTAAACTCCAGAGTAGTGTTTTTAGCTTTTCACTTTTGCTTGTCTGCCTTGTTGGTTTACTACTATCAGTTAAATATATATCATCCTTTTACATGAAAATAATTCTTCACATCAGATTTGGTTTTTAGTCGGGAAGAGTTACTCTTACTCTCACTGTTCTTGGTTGTCAGGGAAAGCCTCAGGATAGGGTGGCAGGAGGGAAGGAAGAGTACAACGCATTTTTCTACTCTCTTGTGTCCACCGACACTCAGGTTTAGTTGGTCTTCTAACGTCTAGATCCTGTTGCTTTGTGTCTCTGTTCAGTCCATGGTGATTTTCTGCTTATTTGATGCAGGAGATGTATTATTCAACCAAAAGGCAGCAGTTTTTGATTGATCAAGGATATAGTTTTAAGGTACAATGATATTTGCTTTTTGTATTGCTTGCCCGTTACAGTGAATTATCTGTTTCTCTTGAAAGCCTCTCTTTTTCAATGATTTCTCATGCAATTGTACATCTTCAGTAATAACTCATGAAGGTTTGGACATGATTCCAGTATTGTTCTTTTGACTGTTGAAACTGGTTTCCAGGTAATCACGAGCTTGCCGCCTCCTGATTCAGGACCTGAGTTGAGTTATTATCGCCTTGAAGATCAGCTCGCACTTCTCGCAAAGGTTTATTGGCTTATTTTGTAGCTTGAGATGTTAGTCACTTTCGGCCTAATTAGAAGAGAAAAATTTGGTAATGAAATGCTAATATACTCCTCATCTTATTCTCTAAAAGGTGCTAAGCGCGGGAGATGATGCAGTTGGCTTGGAGCAGCTAGAAGAAGATGCTGATGACATTGCACTTCAAAAAGCCCGTCGTTCGGCCGGATCAATGAGCGCAATGTCCGGAGCCAAGGGAATGGTTTACATGGAATATAGGTACAAATCCTCCATTATCCATTAGCTCTCTGCTAATATTTTCTGTGTATGGGTAGAATCAGTTCAAGAGATCTGGACATGGTATAAGCTCAACTTGAGTTTTCAGACTGCATGGAAGATATTGATTTTGGTCAAAGATCACTATTATAACACCATATTTGAACACGATATGTATTTTTTTAGGTTCCCGATTTTGGTAAAGCTCTCTGCTAATATTTTTTCAGTTTTCAGTCTTCCTGCTCCTACTTATTGGATACTATCACTTGTGGTTTGTCAATTGTCTGCATGTTGGTGTGACCGCGTCTCGTATCTTTGTTGCAGTACTGGGCATAAAAAGCTACAGGGCCAGACAAAGAGCAAGACGAAGGACCCATCTAAGAGACATCACTTATTCAAGAAACGTTTTGGCTGATCAATACAATGCATGTGTTCGTCCGCCTGGTGAAATGGAAAAAGAGCAAGCGGACGAGTTTAGTATAGGAAAGCTTCGAGATCATAGTTACAGCAACTAATGATCAGTGTGTACATAGAGATGCTTTGGTATTGGACATGTTAATCATGAAGTGCACTAAGTAAAGTTTGTGACGAAGATTATGTGGATGCAAAGAGTTAAATGCGTGTAGAGAGTTGAAAATTTGCCCCTTTTGCATAAATTTTGCGGAAAGGAAAAGTGTTGTTGGAACTCTTTTTGTTAAGCTTCAAAGTCAAACATTAGGTGCAACTGAAGGAGGGAAAACGTTCATTGAATATTTATGAAGTCGGCAATCAATACCAATATAGAGGTTGAATGCACAACAGCAATTAGCAGAGTCTGTGCCGTCAGCTGCCGACAGATCCAAGTGCAGCCCAGTTTTAGGTGTCACCTCATTTGGTATTTGGTAAAAGACGCCAGAGTCATCCGAAACCTAAGATGCACTAGGTGAACTCACTCTCTCTCTCTCTCTCTATATATATATTGATCCGACTGAGATCGCGGGTCGCGCTGTATGTCGTCCCCTTCAGCTCCGACGGATCCTTTATAACCTGACAACAGGAACAAACCTCACCAAGCCGGAGTAGATACCGGCGTAGATGCTCCGACGCTCAAGTCAGTATTGGGGATTCTCTCCAATAAAAAATATAAGTTCTAAATATTGTGAAAAGTGAAATAGAAAAACAGACCAACCTTTTTTTCTCCCTTCCTTCTTCTCTTTATATTGATCCTTTTTCGTGTCCTCTGCACGATCCTTATGCCCGCTTCCACGACCGGTCATCTCGCTATCGTGGCCCACCTTTTGCGGGTATAAGATTGCCCTTAACTGTCTTTAAGATTAGTCCACGTAAAAGAATAGGTTTAATCCCTATTTTTATGCCTTTATCTCTATCCTTCATACTGAGGGTATATTAGTCTTTTGTTATCTCCCTTCATCATTACTCCCCCACTTTTTGAAGTGTCGTCACTTCAAGAAGTTGAACAGCTCTGTCCGACGGCTCGCTTGACGTTCTTGGTATCCTTGCGATTGTCCACGTGTCTCTTATCGAGCTGTGCCTCGATTTACGTTCTCCAAAGGGACAGCTGTTGTATACTGATTGGGTAACGGTCATCTCTTCACTGCCTTCCCAAATATATATATACAGAGCCGTTTCAAATTGTTCTCTCCCTTCCGCTTTTTACTCGAGTACTGTTGCTGCGAAGCGTTACATCTTCGAGTGTTTTTCTTCCTCTAGCTGGCTGTCCCTTCTTCAACTCTTCTTCTTCCCCGAGTCCTCCAGGTACCATGTCTTCCTCTAATACCTCTAACATAGGTTCTAATTCTGCTGATATCTCTTCGTCCGCTCCTTCCAACATGCTTCTTAGGGATTTAGTTCCTCCTAGGCGCAGACCCCGTTCTAACCGTACTAGCAACCCAAATTTAAGTAGGGCTCCTGCTCCCGAGAATCCCCAAACTGTCTTACAGCCTACTCCCTGGGCCGAGATAATTAGCACTGTGAGGTTACAAATACAGAAGATAAAAGAAAAATTCTTCATTCCTTCTAACTATGAGATAATAATTCCTTTGTCATCCGATCGCATGTACCGGCCTCCCCCAGGGTTTTGTTCTTTTTCTCTGCAACACTTTGAGGCAGGATTACGTTTTCCCTTACCCCCTAGCGTAGCCCTAATCCTTCGCCGCTTGAATCTATGCCCTATGCAATTATCCCCCAACTCCATACGCCACATTATTCTGTTCATCATTATTATGCGTGTACATAGGTTTGAACCAAGCTTCGAAAATTTTTGGTCGTTATATTCTTTCACGACCTCAGTACGATCTGGAGATAATGGTTTCTTCTACTTAACCTCCCGAAAGGAATGTAGGTTCTTAGACCCCCTTACATCCAACGTTGGTCCCTGGAAATCCCATTTTATCTTTGTTAGACCCCCCCCTGGTCGCGAATGGCCTTTCTCTTTAGACTGGAAGGTAGATAAACCTACCCCTCTTACTGAAGGTGAGGATTTAGATGGGGATCAGATAAGCAGCATTACTTCCTACCGGTATAATCCCAAGAAGATTCTAGTCGAAGAGATACTTTGGCTCGCCCATCTAACTCCTGCCCCTCTCCAGGTGGAGGGTACCTTAGGTGATCCGATTTCCTATTCCTTCTTCTTATTTTATCCTACGATATTTAACTGGACTCTCCTTTTTCCCTCTTTGCAGTTTCCATGGTAAGTCAAGCTCGTATTAACAAGCGTCTTCGAGCTCAGATTCAGGCTCGGTCTCAAGCCCAAGCTGCTATGAAAATTGCCTCTTCCCAACCTGTGGCAGCCGCTTCCTCAACACCAGATACTACTACACCTCCTTGTCAGATTCCCATCGAAGTAGGTAGTGAAGAAACTCAGGCACGCAACCTCCTTCCCCCTAATCATCCTGCCGCTTAGTCTCCTAGCTGGAGATTACAGGATCATGCCCCAAATGATGGAGATTTTGCTGAGTCCTCCCGAAAGAGGAAGTCCCGCGGCAAATCACCCTTCCGTCCCAACCTCCTAGGGCCTACTCAATCTCAATCTGGTGGAGGATTACCTTCGGATGGGACCGGGTCAGAGATCAGGCGGAACATGGATGTACTACGAGGTCTCACAGATTATTGGAGGACTGCTCGATCAGAGCTTCGAGGCCCCGATCATCCTGTGGCCCAAATGGAAGGGGATAAATGGATCCCTGATTGGCAAATCTCTCCTAACAGCTCAGTATTTCGAACTCGCTCAGGCCAAGATTCCTGGGAGCTGTATGATGCTAACTGCCTTCTTCTCGATCAGGCCGCTCTTTTGCAAACCTCATTCACCCGAATGGAAGAACATTGTGCCCACTCACTTGTCCAGGTATCTTATTTCACACTTATTATTTTTGCTTGTCCTTGAATTTCTCTAACTGTTTGCTGTTTAGGCGTCCAACTTTGTACGAGGTCTCAGTCTGAAGTGTGCTGGTTTTCGCCACAATCAAATGGCAGCGGACCGTACAATCCGTGATTTGAGGGCCCAACTTGCTCGTTTTACCTCCAAGGAAGAAGAATGGTCGAGATCGATGTCGACCCAGGAGGCTCGAATCAAAGAACTTGAAGCGCAAGTGGTCTCTGAGGCTTCCAAAGCAGCTGCCGAAGGAGAAAAACGAGGTTTTGAAGCGGGTCATGCGGCAGGGAAGATCGTGGGTGTTGCTGAAGGTCGCGAGATCTATTTGAAGTCAGAGGAGTTTACACAACAAATTCGAGGAATTCGCCTCCAAGGTGTCCGGGATTTTTTAAAGACCCCCACCTTTGACTCTGCTGTGGAAATTAAAGCTGCCGACTACCTACTACAAGGTTTTGATCGCTGCAAGTCCCAGATTTCTCACCTTCAAGGATTTGCTCCCAACTTTGATACATCTCGCCTCAATCCCAGTTTGGATGCTAATCTTCATCCTTTACCTGAGGAGGATGATACACCCTCCCCTGAAAATGATGAATTTTCTGTTCTTATGGATGAAATTGAAAACATGTAACTTCCTTTACTGCCTTTTCTTGGGACTGTTCAAGGTATCGATATTTTGATCTTTTTCAGATACAATTTAACGCGATCGATTTGCTATCTGTAAAAAGTTTGAGATAGACAGAGCTTTAAAATTGAAATGATCTTTCACAGATAAAGAAAGAAAAACCAACTTCAGTGACCTTTTTCAGGCCATGCCTTAACCTTTCACAGGTTATTATTTACATTAGTCTTTTTCAGACTAGACATTCGTAATCTTTCCCAGATCAATCTTCCTAAGATCGTTCTATTTGAACGTAACGACCTTAAACATAGAATCTCTTGAGGTTTTGAATATTCCACGGTCGTGGTAACTCCTTGCCTTGAGCATCCTGTAACTTGTATGTCCCTTTCCCTACGATCTCGATGACCTTGAAAGGTCCCTCCCAGTTAGGGTCGAGCTTTCCAACATGTTTTGAGACTTCAACCTTTCTCAATACTAAGTCCCCCACTTGCAACGACCTGTGTTTGACATTTTTATCATAGCCTCTCAGCATCAAGCTTTTGTGATGCAACATTTTCACCCGTGCTGCCTCCCTCTTTTCTTCTACCAGGTCCAAGTCAAATGCTCGCTCTTCCTGGTTCTTCCTTAGGTCGAAGCTCTCGATCCTCTGTGATTCTTCTCCTATCTCTGCAGGAATTACCGCTTCAGAACCATAAACTAAAGAAAAGGGGGTTTCACCTGTTGAAGTTCTAGGAGTCGTTCTATATGCCCATAATACTCCTGGGAGTTCATCGCACCAGTCCCTCTTCGAGCTCAGCCGGGCTTTCAAATGTTGTAATATAATTCTGTTCGTTACCTCTGTCTGGCCATTTGATTGGGGATGCCCTACTGCTGTGAAGTTTTGTCGTATCTTTAATTCCCGAAGCCATGCAGTTATTTGTCTGCCCTGGAATTGTGTCCCGTTATCAGATATTAAGACCCTGGGTATTCCGAACCTGCATACTATGTTTTTCCATATGAAATTTATGGCTTCCTTTTCAGTGATTCTCGAGACAGGCTCTGCTTCCACCCACTTAGAGAAATACTCTACGGCCACTATCACAAACTTCTTTTGACCTTGACCTGGCGGAAAAGGTCCCAATATGTCTATACCCCATTGGTCGAATGGACAAGTAATGGAGACGGGAGTCATAGGTACCGCCTGAGTGTGAATCTGCGAAGCAAACTTTTGACATTTATCACATCTTCGTACAAATTCTTTGCAATCCCTCATCAATGTTGGCCAAAAATAACCCTGCCTAGATATTTTCTGAGCCAGCGATCTAGCCCCCGAGTGATTTCCACAACTGCCTTCATGGATCTCTTGCAACACATATCTAGCTTGAGGATCTTCCAAACATTTGAGTAGAGGTCCTTCAACCGTCCTTTTATACAACTGTGTACCTACTAAGGCATACCTCGGAGCTTTGAACTTTATGCGTCGGGCCTGCCCAGAGTCGGTAGGTAATATCCCTTCCTTGAGATATGCTGTGATTTCTTCGATCCACCAACACTTCGAGGTAAATTAGTAGCCATTCCTTCTGAGATCGCAGATCGCTCCTTCACCATTACAGTTATTTTTCTTTCTTTTATCCCTACCAACGTGGCTCCCAACTTCGATAAAGCATCCGCTCTTTCATTTTTGTTCCTCGGGATTTGTTGGATAGTGCATTTAGAAAACTTCTGCATCCACTCCTTTGCCTTCTTCAAATATTCTGTCATAGACTTTTCTTTAGTTTCATACATCCCTTCGATTTGCATGGCTACTAGCTGCGAATCTGTGTAGACCTCCAGGACTTGGGCTCCCGCTTCAGACGCTAACTCTAATCCGAGGACCAAAGCTTCATACTCAGCTTCGTTATTTGTTGTAGGGAAAGATAACCGTACTGCGACCTCGATTTCCACATCTCCTGGTCCCTGTATGAGTATACCTGCTCCTCCATTGTTAGCATTAGAGGATCCATCCACGTGCAACATCCATGTTCCCAGATCCTCTGGGATTCCAGATATCTCTACCATAAAGTCAGCTAAAACCTGAGCCTTTTCTGCTGTGCGGCTCTGATAAGAGATGTCGAACTCCCCCAGCTCGACCGCCCATTTTATCATTCTACCTGAAGCTTCTGGTCGCGTCAGGATATTCCTGAGGGGGTGATTTGTCCTCACAACTATTTGATGCGATTGGAAGTATGGCCTCAATTTCCTTGCAGTCACGACCACAGCAAGTGCCAACTTTTTTATCTCAGCATACCTGGTTTCTGCACCTTGCAACATCTTACTCACATAATATACAGGGTTCTGAATTTTCCCTTTTTCCTTTACCAATACCGAACTGACTGCATTCTCCGAAATAGCCAGGTAGAGGTATAATATGTCTCCTTCTCTGGGATTAGCTAATAGGGGTGGAGACTCCAGATACTTCTTTAACTCCTGAAAGGCTTACTCGCATTCCTCGGTCCACTCAAACCCTTTAACTTTTCTCAATATCTTAAAGAAATGCAAATTGCGATCTGCAGATCTAGAAATAAAGCGATTGAGAGAAGCGATCTTACCTGTCAATTTTTGGACCTCTTTGATGGATGTGGGTGACTTCAAGTTCAATATGGCTTCTATCTTTTCGGGGTTCGCCTCTATTCCCCTCTCGCTCACCATATAACCTAGAAATTTGCCTCCCGCTACGCCAAATGTGCATTTGTTGGGATTGAGCTTCATCCCATGCTCTCTCATGATCGCAAAGGCTATTTTCAGATGCTCCAAATGTTCCTCAGGTTTATGACTTTTAACCAGCATATCATCCACATACACCTCCATGGTTTTTCCGATTTGATAAGCAAACATCTTATTCACCAACCTCTGGTATGTTGCCCCTGCATTTTTCAATCCAAAAGGCATAACATTATAGCAAAAGATACCACGGTCAGTCACAAAAGAAGTCTTTATTCGATCTTCTGTTGCCATGTAAATTTGATGATACCCCTGATACGCGTCCATCATAGAAAAGATTTTATACCCAGCTGTTGAATCTACCAGAATATCAATCCTTGGTAAGGGATATGGGTCTTTTGGGCACGCCTTATTAAGATCCGTAAAATCTGTGCACATTCTCCACTTACCCCCCGGTTTTGGGACCAGCACCACATTAGCTAGCCAGTCCGTATACTGAACTTCAGACACATACCCCGCTCTAAGTAACTTGCTTACCTCCCCCTCGATGATGGCATTTTTCTCACCTCCGAAAGTCCGTTTCTTCTGTTGAACAGGTCGCATGGAAGGGTCAACATTTAACCTGTGTACTATTACCTCGGGATTTATGCCTTGGAAATCTGATGGATCCCACGCGAACATATCAACATTGCTTCTTAAGAAGGCAACCATGACCTCTTCGAACTGACCTAAACTGGGTCCTATTTTTGTGGTCTTCGATGGATCTCCTCGTATCAATTCCACTTCTTTATGTCCAACGGGTTCTAACCGCCCTGTTTTCAACGCATGCCATTCTTCCTTCTTTACTCCCTGGAATTTTCTCTTTTCTTTATTCTCGCTCTTTCCCAGAGACAGATGGTAGCACCTTTTAGCCTCAATTTGGTCGCACACGACCTCTCCTATTCCAGATTGCGTAGGGAACTTCATTTTGAGGTGATACGTTGACACGATGGCCCTGAAAGAATTAAGTCCAGGTCTCCCCAGAATAACGTTATACGCAAAAGGCATATCAACAACTAGAAATTTTACCATCAACGTTTTACGCTTCGGCTCCTCCCCCAAGGATGCAGGTAAAATCACTGTCCCCAGTGAAGCGACCTCACCTCCTCCAAACCCGACCAATGGTGTGTTTGCTGATTCCAGTCGTACATTATCCAATCCCATCTTATCCAACACCCCTTTGAAAATTATATCTGCCGAACTTCCATTGTCTATTAAAACCTTGTGTACTGTGAAATTTGCTATGTCCATTCTTATTACCATCGGGTCATTGTCTGTCACTAACCTTGTACCCGCATCCCGATCTCCAAATACGATCTCCGGATTATCTGTCATATTTATTCCTTGCTTGCGTCGTTCCAGCCTACTTTCTCTTTCAAATTTCCTTCTAGCCCTCCTCGACCATCCTTCTGATCCACCCGCAATGGTATGGATAATGCCTTTCACAGGCGCGTTCTCCCCTAATGTTCGGTCCTCTCTTTCAGTTGCCCAATTCGGTCGGCGTTCCCGACTTCTCGACCTACCTCTTCGATCACGTCTTCTCTCTCCGAAAGTATGAGGGTTTTGTCTCCTGAAGTACCCCTGTCGGACTAATCGCTCTATCTCGTCCTTCAGCTGATAGCAGTCCTCTGTATCATGTCCTTTTTCCCGATGGAAGCGACAATATTTGTTCGAGTATCTCTTAGCTGGAGTAATCCTTGTGTGCTTCGGCCAGATCAACACATTATCTTTTTCTACCATCATGAGAGCTTTTGCCCTGGTCATATTTAAAGGAGTGTACTTATTATACTTGGACTGATAAGGTGGCTCCTTTTCTTTCTCATTTTTAGGTCGCCTGTCTCGATCTCTGCTGTGTCTTCCATCCCTGGCTCGTTCTGATGTAATTCTCCATTCCTCATCTTTCATAGCATTCATCTCCTCTTCATCGATGTATTTTGTGCCACTGCCATCAACTGCTCCGTATCTATCGGCGGATCCCTTGCTAAAGCAGATGCAAAAACCCCTTTCTTCAAGCCATGGATAAGGATACTAGTCATCATATCTATCCTAAGGTCCTGCACCTCCAACGTTTCGTTATTAAAGCGTCCCATAAAACTTTTTAAACTTTCATTTTCCCCCTGCCGAATAGTAAATAAGTGCGTAGCTGATCTCTTTTGTTTTCTTTTGCTCGCAAAGTGGAATGCAAACTTTTGTGCTAGTTGCTCATACGAATCTATGCTGCCTGGGGGCAAATTCGTAAACCATTCTTGGGCCTTTCCTGTTAGCGTGATAACAAATAATTTGGCAACTATGGGGCTTGACTGTCCATACAAATTCATTACCATATCGAAAGCAGCTAGATGTTCTTGTGGATCCCGAGTTCCATCATACTTTGGGAGGTCGGGCATCCTAAAGCTCGGATTGACCATTTCTATAAGTATCCGGTTAGCAAATGGCGAATTACGATTGTGGGATACTATTTCTCCCCTCTTCTTGAGTTCATCGATTTGCCTTCCTAGCTGGGCTATCTGCTTACTAACATTATCTACTTCAGCTCGAGATATGGCCGGCCCTCTGGGACGACTTAAAGCCCTGCTACTGGACCCCACATCAGAAGGCATCGGGCCCCTCCTATTTGCCCCCGGTCTACTCATTCCCTCGTTATCTTGCACTTCGACTCTTTCCTGAAACAACCTTTTTCCCGCTACTTTCCTTTCTAAAGGAGTTGCCGTTCTTCTTTCATATGCTACCAAGGCCTTCCTCCCCGCTTCTTCCATCATTTGTTGCAGTTCCCTTCGTGTCAGTTGTACAGTTCCTTCCCGATCAGTCATGGGGGTATTCATTTCTTGCCGTGACAGATGTCCAACTGGTGCTTGACCCTCTGCTGGAGTCTCCATTTCCCAAACGCGTTCCAATCCGTCACTTGACATTCCCACAGACGGCGCCAAATGATCCGACTGAGATCGCGGGTCGCGCTGTATGTCGTCCCCTTCAGCTCCGACGGATCCTTTATAACCTGACAACAGAACAAACCTCACCAAGCCGGAGTAGATACCGGCGTAGATGCTCCGACGCTCAAGTCAGTATTGGGGATTCTCTCCAATAAAAAATATAAGTTCTAAATATTGTGAAAAGTGAAATAGAAAAACAGACCAACCTTTTTTTCTCCCTTCCTTCTTCTCTTTATACTGATCCTTTTTCGTGTCCTCTGCACGATCCTTATGCCCGCTTCCACGACCGGTCATCTCGCTATCGTGGCCCACCTTTTGCGGGTATAAGATTGCCCTTAACTGTCTTTAAGATTAGTCCACGTAAAAGAATAGGTTTAATCCCTATTTTTATGCCTTTATCTCTATCCTTCATACTGAGGGTATATTAGTCTTTTGTTATCTCCCTTCATCATATATATATATATACATACATATATATATATGCACACATATATATGAACCGATGGCTTAAACTTAAAAAAAAGAAAAAGAGAGAGAGAGAGAGGTGGCTGGCTTTGACGTCGATTTGACATGCATGCATGGTCAAATCAATAGCTACTGCATGCATGCAAAATATTGAGCCAAATCCGCGGCTCTAATATCAACTTTTTAAGGCTCACCCCCTTTTTGAGGGTTGAGCTGCTAATTGGAGATCACCACCGTACTCTATCTTCCACGAAATTATCGGACAAGGGTTTTTAAAAAACAAAAATCTTAGCGAGTAAAAATTATAACAATTTTGGTACACATGATACTAGGGGAGTTTGTACGGATACAGGTAGATTATCGATTTGAACATGTGCTCAAAGCTCCGAAAACCATTTTATATGTAGGACGTGATAATATATATTTGTTCATGTTCTTCAATTGGTTCCATATCTTGTTCATGTTCTATAAACGTTGTGAAGAATGGGTTTTATCGGGATTCTGTAGTATGTCCATATTGAAATTGACACACACCTTATTAATGCAATACTTGAGAGGTGACATCTCGAGACTTAAAACTTTTCATTTCTAATTGGTGAAGCAACTGTTATATTTTAGGACATTGCTATCATTTGGGCTCTTTTGGTGGAAGGTAATACTATTATCGGAATAAATAAAAATGGACTACTGAACATTGGTAAAATTATTGCCATCAATAGTCGGGGTTCCACCCAGATGAGAATTTTTTGACATTTCAAAATAAAATTCATTGCCTTACATGATTGATTGTTTGGCAACACGTTTGACCATAATAGCCCATTGGAGGAGGTGTTGCAAGAGGCATGCATATGTGCTATATGCATTATTAGGGGGTTATTGTGTCCCGTTGCTGCAGATATCACAATCTCATTGTTGTATTTACTATATGGAGGACATTTATGAAGGTGGAACCCTCAAATTGGGGTACAACAATTTTTTCATATTTGTATCGAGTCATGTACAAAATCACACTTAGTGTTGAACATTTATGAAAACCAATATAGGTAGTGAAATGCAATTTTTACAAATTTATGCATGATCACATATCATAACACTTACAAATTCCCTTGAATAATACGTCAGATTTGCAACCAACTTAATGAAAACATCCTTCTTGTTCCTCCATATGTTGCACTGTACGCACAATTGCATTATAATTGTAAACATATCTCGTGGTTTTTAATATTGACTCAAATTTATTTTGGTCCATGTAATTTTTTAGGTGGTCGTATTTATATCTTGTATGCATACAATTCATAATGCCCTCCCTATTATCAGGAATATGTTGGACAGAATGAAAGAAAATGGTATGTGGGGCTAATATTGTTTACATATAATATGTTTCTTGACATATAGATCGGAATATATTGATCAAATGGTATGATGTTATAGTTTATTTGGAAAACATATCTGCTTCTGGCTCAACATTCAAACATTCACCATCTTGTTGGTAGTATGTAGATGGACCTGCATAATTTTAGTATTTCTAAACCTGTCTATTGCTTCAATTACTACTAGCAAGCTGTGCGAATTTTGTTTAATATACACATATATGTTCCCCGCTCACCAACATACAGGCCACCTGGTATAATATTTTCATAAATTTTGCTGCTTCAACAAAATATCAATAGACACATCACCAAAGCCAAAAAAAAAATTGCACATCCCGATCTATCTTAATTAGTAACACTGTCTCCCTTCTTCCACCAGCATTATATGTTGTATATTTAATATATATATATATATATATGTATATATGTAACTTAAAATCTTCCTACTGAAGCTAAATTCTTTATGTAAAATAGACTCTAGTTCAACAAATGTACCATTACAATATATTTTCATAAATTCGATGGGAGGGCGAAGGTAACTCACACAATCATATGCATCGACCCATTGACCTCTAAAATGTATAACAATATCAATTAACATTTTTCTCTGTCATATATTCACAATAAAATAAAATACATATAAAAAAATTTATCTAAAAACAATGTCATAACGAAAATAATTAATTGCATAACTATAAAAAAAAAAAAATAGTAAGAGGAACTTACTATACTAGTTTCAAAAACCATAAAAATCTTCAACTGATCTTGTAAATCTTCAACCCATTTCAGCAATAACAGGAAAGTAAAGTAAAATTGATGGTGAAAATATTTTTTTCTGCAACTGAGTGATATGCTCACGTTCAAATAATGAGAAGAAATTGCAAATCTCATACAAACACAATAAGGACGAAGGTCGTTTATTAATACATGAAAAATCGCGATAAAACATCACAGTTTATTCAATAAGATAGACCCATGCATGCAAAAGTGCATGCGGGGGTCAGAGTCGATAACACATTTATCGGCTCTGACAAACAACTGTCGACTCTGTGTAAAGCAATTATTGTCCTGCATAATTTTTTTTTTTTTAATTTATCAATCAACTATTGGTTCTGCTGCAGGCTGTTGTCCCTGCTTTGTTTTTTTCTTCTTCTTCTTCTTCCAATGAAAGAACTGATTTCAGAGAAAACTGTTCTTTCAAATTTGGATCATGTAAATAAAAAAATTTACAATTATTTGAAAAAACAATATTTCTTGATTCCCAATGTATATATATAGGAGGAGGGGTTGTTGAAATACCAAGCATACAAATACTGTCCTGGTCAAGAAATGTTTGGTTGGTGTGCTTTCAGTGATGAAATCACTTTTGAGAATTAAGTCAACTACTTCCTTTTAATAAATAAATCTATCTCAACTGCTGGAACAACAATTCAGCCAAGAATCTGCACTATCATTCAATTCAAATTCCAATTCCAATTCCAGCTGTTATTTAATTAAATAAGTAAATTCATTTGCCCTTTCAACTATTATATATAGTTGTTATTTGATTCAAGATATCACATCATTTCATCTCAACTTTTATTTTTTGCGTTTTTATAAAATTCTCTCTTTTTGTTCTACGTGTTATCTGATTAGTATGCTAGGCTAGTTATCTTATTTCTGGTTAATATGGTGAATGCTTAACTTTAATGTGTTGTGAGATCTAATTTGTGTTTTTTACTTTCGTTGATATAGGTATTTGTGTTGTTTTCTGTGATTTTATTGCAAATAATTTAATTTATGAATAATAGTTCCCATTATTCATTATTAAGAATATTTGCCTAGCTGGTTGAACTTGCAAATTCATAATTGTTGGTTTAGTTCAATGACTAGTGGTAACACAACATGATTTATCAAGTCATAATGGTCGATTATGTTATAGGGAATGGACGGTCTAGCTTAAATAAATTCTTGTAGGAATTTTTTAGTTAGAATTGAGCTTTTCTAATTCTTAATGATGTTGGTAAATTAAATCTTGAAAAAGTTTTCAGGATTTTTTACTGATTTAGAATTTGTCAACGGACTTTACTTGACTAATAAAAATGTAAGGAAAAGTGATGTCGTTAGGTTGTACTAATGACCATAATAATTATTATATTTGCATCGACGATCAATAGTTGAATCAAACATAATCCTGTTTTCAACTGCAAATCATTCTTCTCATATTTATTTCTCTTTTATTTTTCTAAATTTAGACTTTAAACAAAATTCTTCTCTTTTATTTTTACTTTTTACTTTTAAAAAAATTAATTTAAAATCAATCTCTATAAATTCGACTCTACTCACTACTTTTCCAAATTTTAATAAAAAAGTATTTTTGATGGATTCCACCCATGGTTGACAAAATTACTGTTCTTGGACTGATGCAACCCTTTATTCATATTACTCACAACTAGAAAAAGTAAAAATATGATAAAGAAGCATCTTAAGCTATATATTTCACAACAAAAAAAATCATCAATCTAAAAGCACAGTAATTTTGCCAAATCTATTACAACATTTTTTCTTCCTTTAAATATGGTATATGGATGGGATGTTGTTCCACTGCATAATGAAGTATTGTCTACTGTAATAGTAGGTATCATTTAAATTTTATTTTTTTTGATATTGTTGATCACTGTATGACTGTTGTAATTGCCATTATTAGCTATTAATATTTGACAAGAACAATTATAATCGAGTTATTTCATGGAGCAACCTATAAATAAGCGCCAACAATGAACATTTTAGGTGGGAAGCCATATGATGTATACTGGTAAAAAATATTAACCTACAAAGGTAAAAAAGTAATTTAACATATATGAGGCACATGTTAAACAAATGCAACCCACAACACAATATAATTCCCAGCACTACTATAAATACCAAAAATATTATTTTTTAAAGGGGACCACTATTCATTGACAGTGACTACTTTCTTACAAAAAGTCATCCCTCGAAAATCGTATTTTCACCTGATGCGCGATTGTGCCGTAGGTAAAATTTTCAGTTTTATCATTTCGTAAAAACCTCGACTACATCACCATATTAATTTTCCCACAGAAAATAAAACCAATATGGTATTTTATAAAACTTAACGAACTAAAGTGGGAAAAAAAAATTAAATTCCAGCCAGATTTACCCTACACTACACTAATAAAAATAAAAATTCAATATACCCATTAATTCTATTTAATCTAAATTTATATTTTTTCTTAAATAACATAATAGTCACCAAAACGACCATGGTTTGACATTAATGGAAAGGATTGAACATAATTGTACATGTATTAATTTATCTCCTAGGTTCTAGGCTTGCAATTTCTTGACCAAACATCCAATTTGAATCACAAAAAAATTCCCATGTTATGATAAAAAAAAAATGATTTCGTACACAATTAAGATTATTTTGGTTGATTATTATGTCAAATCATGTTAGAAAAGATTCAATAAATTAATTAATTTATCATCAATAAAATAAATGATGAATAAGAATGTATCTACTCATGCTATTGTCTAAGTACAAAGTAACACTTTTGTGTGGTAGTCAAGGTCAATTGGACTACGCGAGTGTTTGCGAAAATTTTTATTTTAAAAAAATTAATTTTTATAGAGAAAGTTGAAAGTTGTATCAGAATTAAAAGTGGGTAGTGTTTGTGAAAAAAATTAAAATCAGACAAAAGCTAAATTGAATAGTATTTGGGAGATAATCACTTATAAAATAAATTTAATTGATTAAAGACTTTTTTGTCCCCATATATTAAAAAGATATTAATTTTTTTATTATATTTATATTTGTTGTTTGTCAATAATAATAATAATAATTTTTCCATAAAAAATAATAAATTTCATTTTGCTTAGTATATATCATATTTAATTTTTCTGAAATATTAATAGAAAAATGAATTTTTAATTTTATAATGCTTCCATTAAGTAATATAATTGATGATTCATACACAATAATTAAATTTTCATGAATGAAAAAAAATATTTTGTTAATTAATCATAACTGTTTAATCCAAACGCCCTAATCACTTTTTTTTTAAAAAATTAATTATTTCATAATGAATTATTTTATAATCGATTATGCAACCGTCAAATCGAAGAAGTGTTTGAAAAATATAGTTATTTGTGGAATAAATAAATATAGTCAGGGGCATTTTAAACATTTCACATCTTGATTATTTTAAGGGTCTCGATTTTACAAGTAATTACTTAAACTAGTGCTGACAATCTTGCCAATATTCCCAAAAATATATTATGTATGTGATATATATCTATATTTTTATATATAAATGTAGGACGATTTGTAATAAAAGACATGATTCATTCAGATTCCTCGTACAACAATCTTGTGGTTTAGCGGATCGAATTTTCTATTACAAATTATATTCTATCTTCTACTCCATTCAACATTCACATATAATATATATATATATATATATATATAAGGCGACATCATATATTTATTTTAAAAAAAAATTTATACACGTGACGTTTATGTATATTGAATGAAGTAGAAGATGGAATGGAAGATTCCCGTCGTTTTAGAGACGAATAGTTCAAAAGTTCGGACAAAGTGAAATGAACTTTATCGGTAGCTAATGTTCCGAAGCAAAACTGTCGAAAAACGACCCTCTTCCTGCAATCCCTTCCCCGTCTTCGTTGTAAAATCCATCGATCTACAAGCACATTTCATGCTATTAAGCTAAAATCATAAAGATCCTCAAATATTTAATGTTGCATTCATCATCCTCACTCTCCAGGTAAGAAAGAAGTTGATGAAAGTCAATGTATATTCTTATGATGTCCAAGAATTCAATATGACAAAGTTGTAAGAGGGAAAATAATATTACCCAAGCATCATCTTCCTCCTCACATCTCTGCAAAGTTGGTGCTTTCAGAATCTTTCGGGCCTCATCGTTACGTGCAAATCTGCCACGTATTCTTGGCCGACTGTCGGCCAGTGTTTTCCGACATGCATACTTTGATCATCACCGCACGGACAAGAATGTTGTTAGTTTAATGACTAGACATATGCCTACATTGTTTAGATGTCCAAATATATTACATGCTTGATTTCTTGGTTAACTGTCATTACCTTAATTGTCTTGTTGAAGTTTCTCTGGTTCCTCTTGGCTCTGTACCTGTCGATCCTCTCTTTTCTCTCTTCTGCGCTGTATCGACATGCCTTAAAATTCGTCTCCTCCATGAATGACTCGTCAGTAGATAACGGACTTGTAGACGACACGTTATTCGTTTGCACGCATGTTCTCCCCTTCTGAGTACATAAAATTGTGTACTTGGATCAAACTGATAAAATGAAGACACGTTCGGATCTTCTATTACAAATTGATATTGCATCAACATTACGTTGCACACACACATACATGCTACTAGGCTATGACGGTTTGAAGTGCAATACGAGATGTAATAAAGCGCAGAATTTTACTAACTTGCAAGTCTCCAGTGGTGCAAATCCCTTTCATTGAGAAGCTGTCTTCTGCTGAACTCAGGACATGGTTGTCTGAATTCTGAGTCTCCGAAACTCTACTAAAACGACGAGACGAGAAATTCTGATCATTGCTGCTGTAAGAGTAACACTGCTGCTGCCTGAAGTTGAGTGCAGTTTCATGAACTTGATCAAAAGTGTGGGGCAGAAATGAATGGGAGTAAGCAGAAAAGCAGTCTGTTTTCCCCAAGTGGGATAGTGATGAGCTCTGGAACTGAGAGGTGTTGTTTTCTTGAATCAAGACATTGATGCTGTCATGGATTTCTTGTAAGTTTTGGGTGAAAGGAGAGAAGGGTTGGAAGAAAACAGAGTTGTCCAAGGGGAACAGGTCAGAAGACATTGATGACAGGATTTGATTCCACTTCCTTAAACTCTCTCACTTTGCTAACTCTGTGTGTTTCTTCAGTTTATATGTAAGAGTTGTATATCCTTTCCCTTCATTTCTTTCTCACACATCCCACTGTAGTCGTCGTGCACACGGGACGAGACAAAGATTAAGCACAGTGAAAAATTCTTATCTGAATAAAGTCTGACTAAACAAAACTAATCAAATCATATAGCAACTGTGATACGATTGATCACTTTTTTTAAACTGTACATGAATCACACGATAAGTATATTATACTTGAAATGTGCACGAATTTCACTTGCCGTATAATTAGATTGATGTGTAAATAAACTCAAAAGTAAGATATTACCTTGAAAAAAGGATTGAATAGTGAAATCAAACTCTAATGAAGTGCACTTTATCTAGAATGAACAAAGATGGACTTATCTACCCCACTTCTACTATATTAAAAGTCAAAAGATATTTCACGTAACCCCTTGGAGTTTTCATTCTTTCAAAATAGCCCCCAACATTTTGCAAATATTGTACATAATCCAAGTACAAATTTTATCACATTACCCAATACTTGATGTTGTGTTACTAATGGGATTAAATGCATTTTTGGTTTCATAACTTAGGTTGTTTAGCATTTTTATTTTTTATTTTTTTTTAAAATAATATTTTAGTCCTACATCTTTTAAATTTTCACAATTTCAATCCCATTTTTTTAACTGAGACCCAATAAAAATTTCCTATTATTTATGTATTGAATTTTCTATTTTAGATTTTATTGCTCTATTGAACATATATATCACGTGTACAATATTTTTTTAAAAAAATTTGTACACGTGACATCTATATATTAAATTGACAAAACAAAAAAGAATGAAAATCTGATGTCTATTAGGGATAATTATATTTCCACCTCCTGATTTATAATCTATTGATACAAACCACCCATGCTAAAAATTTACAAATACACCCATAAAAATTTTTGACATTATTTACACAAAACACTTCTACTTTTTAAAAAATTACACACACACACCGACGTCCACAATATTATACAAACTACGACTATTTTTTTGGCACGCAAAAAGTAAGAATAATTTGTGTAAATAAATTATATATTAGGATAAGTGTAATAATCTATAGGAATAATTATACTCCCCTCCCCTGAAGTTTGGTGTAATTATATGTAAACCTCCTATGATTTGAAAATTTACATTTAATATCTCTAAGGTTTGCGTCTGTCTAATAAATAAGTCCCTTCGGTAATCAAAATTTTATCTAATTTGTTGATATTAACAAAAAGTAAAAAAAAATATTATATTTACCCCAAATTAATTTATTACTAAATTATTCCAGATCAAATAAGTTTGTTTATAACCAAATTATTCTTATACATTTTCACGCATAAAGTTAATGCATGTAAGGAGGTATATAGTCACCGTTATAAGGAAAAAATTATTTGACCTGCAATAAGTCAATCAATGACAATATCAATTTTTATTTAATCTTTTTGTTAATATCAATAAATTTAGTAAATTTTGACTCATGAATGAATCTGTTGATTAAACACAAGAAAATTTCAATGGTACTAAATATAATTTTTTAAAATCACATAATATTTACGTATAATTACACTAAATTTTAATTTCGATAGAATGAATTTTATTGTCCCTAATCTATATTATGTACTTGGCAATTTGGAAGGGCCTAACCCAAATATAAACTCTAGAGTTGGCGGTTGGCCCAAAGTCTCATTTTCCAGTTCACTCTCATTTTGTAAATAACAAAAGGCAAATTACAATAATTTTTCTTGATATTTAGCATAGATACGAATACCTCCTAATTGTTTGAAAAATTATAAATATTTTTTAATATTTGATAAAATTATATAATCTTTGAATGGAGGTACGAAAGTGTCAATTACGCCCTTACTGTGTTTTTTTCTTTTTTTAAAAAAAAATAAAAGTTTGTAAAAAAATCAAACGGAATGCATAAAAAACTTTAAAAAATTATCCACTTACTTAGAAAATTAAAAAAATAAATAAAATTATAATACTCAGTCTATAAAGATATTTTGGTCAATTCACCATAAAAATAAATGAAAACCCAATGGACACTAACGGAATGGGCTAATTGTTAGACGACCGTTAAAATCAAGGAGTATCAGTAATTTTTCAAATAATAAGGAATAATCGTAATTATATTAAATTTCAAGAGAGTTGGTTGTAAAATTTATTCAAAAACAAAACTGAATATTAAATACAATTGATTCTCGATGTTGTATAGCTCAGTACAATGTTTATCAATTATTATTAACTACAAAAATTATTTGTTCTAAAATGTACTAATCTCCATAATACTATGCTTACTGCGTTGGGTATTCGTAGTGTACTATATCAAACACGACATTTCTCAGATGCTTTATTCTCGACACATTAAATAGCGTTTTCATAATTGAATGAATTTCAACACATTTGATGGCGTGTCAAATACGTTTTTTTTAAATAAAATAATTTACCTCTTTAGATAAGGACGTAAATCACTTCATTTAAAAAATAGAGGGAGCAAATTGTTTTTCTTTTACATAAGAGGATAATTTTCTCATTTGTATATCATTGGTGTAGAGTGGCAACCTAAGGAACCCTATCAACTATTACAAAAATATATGGAGTACGAAATTCCTTAATACAACCAACATTACAGATTATTAATAAATGAACAAATCGTAAATAAAATAACAAAATTTTTGAATGGTGGCTCAGGTAAACCAGATCACACGAACTCAGTCACCGAAAACTCAACGACTCACAAAGGTTCAGACCATGACTGCACCACCACCAAGATTCGACGGAAAACCCAAGATCACTCAGATCTTTTATCAGTATTAGCGTCACAGAGACCCACACAGAGAAATCGATTCACTCAGAATACTTTTGGCTTAATATATTTTTGATTCAACTAATATCTTTCAACCGAAGGGAAGATCCTCTTTTATAGGAGTAGGGGATCGAAGAAGGAAAAGATAAGCCTCAAAGACTTTCCCAAAACCATTGATTTGGTCAGAGAAAGCTTCCATTTCTATGAGGAAATAAAGAGAGAAACAGAATCAGAGGTTTAATGAAAGAGGAGAGAGCAGTCGGTGCATAGAATAGAAGAAGAGAGATTAGGAATAGATTTAGGGTTAGGATAATATATATAAGGGAGTGAAACTTGGGTCGGGTCGGAGTCCATGAGTCAACCGTCGCGTTTGGTGGTGGGCCTCCTAAGTGGGCTTATTTATTTGGAGTCTTTTGGGACACAGAAATATAACAATTGAGGAGGGTAAATTGCTATTCAGCTGTATCGTGGTGCATATATGTGTAGTTTGCAGTTCTAATTATTAGTATAAAAAATCAATGAGGTCTAACTTAGTTGGTGAATTTAAGGCCTTATGATTAAGATTTATTAATGATTGGAATTTATGATGTAATTATAATTATGTGGGAGTGCCAGAAATAGTTTTGTAAACATAAACCAGGGATGATTACACCATCCTCCCAGTAATTTTAGTATAATTATACGTAAGCCCCATGTAATTTGAAAAATTACATTTAGTACAACAATATTTATTTTTTTTTAACAAATAAATCAATTTATTAATAAAAATAATTAAATTTGCTGATAGTAGTAAAAAAAAGTTAAATAAAAATTTATATTAATACCCAATTAACTTATTACAAATCAAATAAATTTTTTTTCCAACAGAATTGAATTAAAATGTTGGAAGTGCATTCACTAAAACCCAATGAGGATGATTAAAGAGGCAGACAAGATCCGGGTTAACCGCTAATCCACATACAACACAAAACAAACAGTAGGGCCTTACGTTGTACCATCTTTCTCTCTACTAAATTTTTGTCTCAACTCAGAACTCACCCTAATATATGATTTGCTCTTGTTTTTTTTAATTAAAAAAAATGTAATTGAAATATAATTGTAATTTTTTTAAAATAGAGATATATACAATACACGCGTCAACGTAACATCAATATATTATATAAAGTTGCATTTGGTCCTTAATGACAAATTCTTTGAATGAGTCGGATAATTCCAAATTTAAAGAATTTCAAATCCTTTCGTTATAATTTTAAATTATATTTTGATAAATATGGATGAATTTCAAATTCTTTTGAAATAAAACCATTTGAAATACTTTCTCCAAATATTTCTTCAAATCCAAATACACCTTAAAAGAAAAAGGTACGCCCATATGAACAATATAATTCGTTTTCCTATGAATAAATTATTGAGTAAATTATATTGACAACTCTTGCGTTAGATCAAATTAAAACTACAGTACCCCCTTTAAGGGATGTTAGTGTAATATTTTTTAGGGGGTGTTTGTGTCAGTTTTGTGTTTGAATAGAAGGTTAGTTGTAAATATAACTATAACCTCATAAAATATAGCTGTAATTTTATAAAAAAAACAAAAAATGCTTATTTATTTGAGTCTAACCTCAAGAATGTCAGCATAATTTACCTTAAGAGTGTTTGGCTGGGGTGAGAAATGGAGAATAAGAGGAGTGAAATAAAAATGGATGTACGAGAGATAATCTTGTGTTTGGTTAGGAGAAATATATGGAGATAAAGTAAAACTCGATGTATATGAAACTCCTCTAGAGTCCAATTTTCTTCACGCCCAAAATTAGGCAAAAAAGTGGAAGTATAAGGCCAAAAAGACAAAAAAGTATAACTTTTTTTATTTTTATTTACTCTATTACCCATATATATCATTTATATATAATTTTTTTCTAATTCTTTTTTCATTCTCGTTGATAATACGGCTGTACACAATTGTCAAAGATAAAATAACAGAATCATTGAAAAACTAATGCATCAAAGTCAATAATCAGATAAACAATCTTATTAGTAATTTTTATTTATTTAAACTAAATAGTTTAGAATAATAAACAATACTCATTTTAATGAATATTTTTATTAATAAAAAAAATATTTTTATTCTTATTTGATAAATATTTTTATTAATAAAATTTTAATTTTTTTTATATACTAAAATTATATTAGTATAATATTAATTAATTTATTTTTCTGATAGAAAGTGAAGAAAAAGGTAATTCAGTAAAATTATTAAAGTTAATCTTTTTGTTTTCAATTCGTTTTTTTTATACCAAGCAAGAAAAACATTTGAGATTTACACTGCTTCCAATTGTATCAAACCCTTTTACTTCCCCTCGTACTTCCACTTTCCTTTTTCTCTTATTTGAATCAAACAAACCCTAAATTATTTATATATCTCCTTTTAATTGTTTGTTTTTTATTTTCAGTAAAACAATATGTATTTTTCACTTTGTGCAGATTCAAATGATAATATTTTTAAATTAATTAATAAGATTTTGTTTTATATTAAATTATAATTTTAAATCAACATATTTATCATAAAAATACCTACAAACAAACATATATTGATTTTAATTACTATTTCAAAAATTAAAAACTAAGGCAAACACATAGGCCCAAATTCTTGAAAAATAATGAATTTTCAACCTCACTAAGTGTGACAATTTAGTGACTATATGTTATGTTAATAACTATCCCAATTGATCAATTAATTAATATAATTATAAATGATAAAATAATTACGATAATTTTATAAAAATTAAAATAAATATCTACACATCTGGCGAGTTTGAAACTCTTTTGTTTAAATGATCTCAACCTTAACCATAATTAGAATATTATCGACCAATTTTGCTAACTTTGTACTCTAAATTTTAGGAAATCTATTAAAAAAAAAATACTTAGTTTAATTAAATTTGAAACGATTAATCGAATCAATTATTACATACTAAGTACAATACATTTATTACATCATTAATTAATCACTTTAATTTTTTATATTACACTTATCGTACAATTGATTCTATCTATCTAAACAAAGTGGAGAACTCATCATCAAAAACTCCTATACATTTATTTATTTCCTTGGGAAATTTCCATAGTTTATAATTTTCATTTTTTTGGGGGGCAGTATTTACATTTCACATTACCAACTTACAAAACCCTCTCCTTCTCCGGCAAAAGGGGAAAACGATGGACGGAACAAAAACCCTGAGAATCTACATAAATTTCTACAAACCCGTGGTAATCGGCGAGTACTCGCCGTAGAGATCGGAGATCCCTGACGCCACCCACAGCCGCTCGTTGAAGGCCTCCTGCATATCCTCGGGAATGAACTGCGTGCGGCAGAGGGGGCACGTTTTCTGATCGTGGTCCATCCAACGGTCCACGCAGGTCCTGTGGAATATGTGTCTGCAGTTCGTCAGCCGTCGGATCTCATCCTCGCCGCTAAATTCGTACAAGCATACCGCGCAGTTCTCCGGCGGCTCCACCTGCTGCGCCAAATCCGAGAACTTAACCACCGGCAGCAGCTCGCGGATGAGCACGGCGGACACAGATCGGGGCTCGGACCCGGAATCGTTCCTGACCGGGTAAGACGCCGTTCCGGGCTCTAGGAAATCGCCGAGCCCCAATGATGAGAAGAAAGCGTATACGAATTTCCGGATGAATCCCAGAACTGTCAACAGGTAGACTAGTAATTTGGGAAGAAAGAGGTCAGTGTATCCAACCGGAAATCCCATTTTTTCACTTAGAATTTGAACAGAGTTAGTGCGTGTAGTGTGTGGAAATTTGGTTTTGGGTGTGAGGTATGAAGGAGAGGGAGAGAGGCGCCGGGGAAGAGGGGTGGATTATATAGAGAAGGTGGGGAGTGAAATGACGATTCTGGGACGTGGGGATAAAGGGAAATGGCAGTGAGAGGACGTGAGAGTGCGGGCGCGTACGTGAATCAGGAATCAGCAATCAGCGATCAGCAGCACTCACGTTGGTGTAGGTGGTCCGTATGTCGTACCCTTTTGGGGCGTGTAATTACTCAACACGTGTATTAAAGGACGATTAATTAATTCTCAAGGTTTTCTGTTTTCTTTTTTTTCCTTTTTTAGGTAAATAAAGAATAAAAAATAAAGGGTAAATTACAGTCACTCCTCTAAAATTTATTAGGGAAAAATTACATTTTTAGTCCGCAGTGGAATATGCTGCACTTTTCGTCTCACAGTTTGTGCTCTTAATACATTTAATTTGTTAGGATAAATATTGTAGCATTTTTTATTCTATAGGTTAAAAATTATGACACATCTGATTCTATAGGATATAAACAACTTTATATCATACGGGGCCAAATCTACCACAATTTTATCCTATGAGACCAAAAATACTAATATTTATCTTATGGAGTTGAATGTGCTAAGTCCGTAAATCATGAAAACACTCTATCGTGTGGGACTAAAAGTACAATTTTTTTAGTTTATTATAATTACAAATACCATTTCTCTGATTAAAAATTATAATATTTTTCTAATATTAACATATGTCTAACAAATACTCCTCTAATTAATTCTAAAATATAAATTTTCAAACAACAAAGAGAATTTTATAATTATAACAAACTTTATGGAGCCAGTTGTAATTTACGCAAAAAAAAAAAAATGACAAGAGGTAAAAAGTTGATATCGATGGATTGATTAAGGGAGTGTTTGCAAAAACTTGTATCTTTCCAAAAATATTTATTTCAAAAAAGCATTTATAAGTAATTAAAATATAAAAGTTGCAAGTGTTTGGACGTAATAATTATAAATAGAAAAAAGTTAAGTTGGAAATGCTTAGTAAAACAATTAGTGTATTACTAGCTAGCTTATTCGTAAAATTACCTAATTATTTTGGTAGTGAGGTTGAGGTATCACAATTAAAAGAAGCGTTCGAATTTTGTGAGTGTAGGTATTTTAGTCTATTTTTAATAGTAGTATGTTGTTTCTTTATTTACTTTGAATTTATTAGTCGATTTTTAGAGAGATATTAATGTGTTGCGTACTGAATGTTATAATTATAGTGTATTTGTTGATTTAAAAAGATTAATGTATTTTTTTTAAAAAAAATATCATATTAGTTATAAAATCAATATTACTGACATTTTATAAGTTTCGTAATTTTATTTTCAGCCATCAAGAATTTGTTTATAAAATAAAATTTAACTTTTTATAAGCTACAAATTAAGTATCTTATCATGATATTGTTATTTGACAAATAATCATTATTTTATCATATTAATGGGGGTCAAACACATCTAAATCCCCCAATTTACTATTTAGCCCTCCAAGAGCTAAATAATAACAAAATAGGACAGGAAACCAGCCCAATAACTCAGAATGACAGCCGTTGATGCTTCCACCATTTGAGGGCCCCTAGTTTGATAGATGGCTCCGTACAATATCTGATAAATTGCCTTCTACAAAATCTATTGATTCCATCAAACTAATATGCATTTATGACGCTAGAAACTAGCTCCACAACACTGTTTATTACCCTAATCCAACTTTGGCTTAGACAACCAAGTATCGGAAAATTTTTACCGGGATCAGATCTGGCTGAACTAAATCAATTAGAAAGCAAGTGTGTTGTACTTGTTATGTGATTGGTCACTTTTTTCTTAACTGTACATCATTTACACGACAAAGATATTACACTTATCATATGATTGATTAAGGTTCGCCCGAGTCAGGTCCAGACTAGAATTTCTTCAAAGTATTTTAATGATACTGCATCAACAAGTTTAACGGATTGTATTATAAGTCAACCCTTCTTCTAGGTTCTAAGAACTATCGTGAATCCCACCATACACGAGCATATAGTAGTCCTCGTCACCAACTTAAATTCACACACAATCTACAATCTCGATCTGAATCGCATGTAACTGACACAAGTTTGATGGAAATAATTTATTTTAAATTCAATTCCTAAGTTGATAATAAAGACATCCCATCGTATGAAAAGGATGTTACACTTTACAAATATCAAAGAGAAAAAAGTATCATTATCATTATTATTATTATTATTATTATTATTATTATTATTATATGCATTCAAAATTAAAAAAAAAATAACGCAGAACACGGTATTACATGTGTCCACGCCATATATTCTTCCTATTTGATTAATGACAAATCAGATGATGTGTTAGACATGTAGTAATAAAATCACAGCTACAAAATTTACCCTCAATTATTTAATAGGATAAATTACAACTACTTTTTATAAAATTTTGATACAATTAGAATTATTCTCATATTATTTAAAAAATTACAGATATCTCTCTAATATTAGCAATTGTTTAAGAAATACCATATTGTGACGTCCCACTGTAGGAAGATATTTATTAGATGGTTGTTAATTTTTATGGAGTATTTGTAATTTTTTATACAATGAGAAGACATTTGTAAATAAATTTAAGAAATTCATTGTAATTTACCTTATTTAATATGTGTTTGTAAATGGCTAAACTTATCTCGCTAGCGAAGTACAAAATATCAATTAATTATAATATTTTCGGGTAAATTAAAAAAAAAAACGCAGTATTTTATTTAAGGACAATTACACTCTCCCCCCTCCCCTAAGGTACACGTAGATCTCATGTGGTCCGAAAAATTATATTTAGTACCCCTAAAATTTACTCTAATCTAATAAATAGGTCCCTTCATTAGTCAAATTTTACCAAATTTGATAAATTTTGACTAATAGATGAACTTATTTATTGGAAGAAAGCAAATTTTAGGGGTATTAAATATAATTTTTTAAATCATATAAGATTTATGTATAATTATAGCAAATATGTGAAAAGAAATGTGCAATTTTTCCTTTTATTTATCACATGTAAAAATCTGCAGCCATAACATTTTGAGATAGTGCATGTACTAAAAGTTGCCCTTTTCAACTAGACACCAACTGCTGTTCCCTTTTACTACCCAACCTCCTTTCTGAGCTTTTTTCACCTGATCATCACAATAGTATAGTATCATGTCAGTGATACTTTTGGAGTACAGCTAATTTGTAAGTATTATTGTAAGCGAATTATGTAATTGAAATTAGAGATAGACAGTCCCGAATATTACAAGAATAAATTGAAATCAAATATAAGGTTTAGGGCTTGTAGAGACCGACTCCTGAGAAAATCATTTGATCAACAGGACAGCTGAAGTACGGATAAAACTGTGATACATATTAGTGTATTAAATGCGCACCTTGTCTGATTTTAAGACTATGACGTGTTTTATAGGTGCGTCAGATAGTACAGACGATACGTGGTCGTGGTCCACTAATATTATTCGGTACGTGTCTGTTAATTTACAAATGATGATCCAAGTACAAATCCAAATAGGATTGTATTAGCTAAAATCTGCATAGAAATACATGGATTCAGCCATGATTTGGCATTTTCAATGTCCGTAAGGGATTTTTTAGTACTTATTTATTTTTCTTACAGCAGTCTGATTTTCATGGTGGGGGCCGGAGTTGAAATTATTGAAACTTTTATTTTATAAAAAAATAGAAAAGAAAAGAAAAAAAATATATAAAAAGAAGTAGGGAAAAAAAAGGAGGGTACGCAGGTAGGAAAGAATAGTGAAGGATGAATGATTGTGTAGAGGGAGGAAAAGAGAAAAAAGTTAAGGGACTGTTTGTTTCCACCACTAATCCCTTTTGGAATTAAGGGCCACAAACACACGGAAAATAATTGGAAAAGGTCACCCCCCAGACACACCCCATCATTCTGGAATAAAGCAATTTAGCTCAAACTATGCAAATACTCATCTTTTCTCCAAATGCCCCCATTTCTCTCACTATTTGCATCTCACCACACTGTCCCACCAGCAATTCCAGGATTATTACCTCCCCCCACCTCCACCCCTACCCCTACCCTACCCCTTCCATTTCTATTTAAATAATTGTGAGTTTGATTTCTCTAAGGATATGAAGGGTGCGTTAATAAGGAAAAAATTGTATTTTTTGTTTTATATTTTAAGGTTAGTATACTCTTTGTTTTATTGATTATGGGATTTTCATTAATGGTCCACAAGTTACAAAAGATTTCATTTTTAGTTAATTTATTAAATTTCATTACTATTTTGACAAAAATGATACGTTTTAAACGAGTGAGATTTTTGAAACTTATGGGGCTATTAATAAAAATACCATAACTAATGGGACTTAAAGTGGTAAGCATATGACTAAATATGGTCAAAGAGTTAAGAATCATGTGTCTTTCTTCTATAAATGAAAACCTAATATTTAGTGAAAGAACTAAAATTAAGATTTTATTATAACATATAAGATCATTACTGAGAATCATGTAACCAATAGAACGAACAGGCTATCTTCCGTTAATGAGCATTCTATTGGAACCCACTCTTGTAAGCGGACTATGATTTACAAGGAATATCCTGACTCGTCGTATTGGTGAACGAAGCCAAAACCACCGTACTTTTCTGCACAAAAAGTAATAGATCAAGAATTTTATTTTTGAATAATACATAAAACTTTATTTTGGGTTTTAAAATAAAAGAAACTATTAACTTTCTTCATCCACTATTTTCCTGAGTTAATAATATTGCAAGTACATATAATTTCTCCCATTTATTTTTCTATTTTTGTTTTAAATGGAATTAATAAAAAATGACGGTTATAGAGACGGAATGCAAAAGGTAGGTGCAAGAAGTGTGAAAAGAAGGAAAGAAAAATGCATTGTGAGATGGGCAGTATTACAATTTTCGTCCTGTATGTATAGGAATTTGGCAAATTTGGTCCTCTAACTTTTGTGATGGCAATTTTGGTCCTGTATCTTTTAAATATTCATGATTTTGGTTCTTCAGCCTATTTTATGATCATTTTTCCCTTCTAACGAAAAATTAACCCTAGTCCACTACATGCTCCAAGTTAAGACTAACATGTTTCTGAAATAAATTAAGCCTTCATAAATTCGTACATATTTTCGACCGCTTTATTCTGGAATATTTCAAGTCTTCGATTTTACGGATTTCCTCCAACCACACTACTGCAACAGATGGTTCGCAGGCCCTTGACTCCTTCAGCAACAAACAACACAATCCTATTTTATTTCCTACCTTAGGGCGTAAAAGCAACTCCAATATAAGGATATAATAGAATTTTGGACAAACAAGTTGAACAGAAGCCTTACTTTTATTGAAAAAATATATAGAATATTACATAGATATTATTTGTCGATGAAGGAGACAATTATTTTAGCCTCTCATATGATAGAGGGCTTGACTCATGGGAAAACCCTATAAAACTAAGAAATTTGAAAATACAAAGACTCAAAATTTGAAATATTATACTTTGAAAAATTGGAGAAGATTTCTGATGCTCCCCATCTGGTTTTTTGCACCCTTATTTATAGGCATTCGCGGACTTCAAATTCGCACTCCAAACTTATTTTTGATGATGTCATTGCATTCTTTATCAACTTGTCTCTTTCGAATGACGTTACTGCGTTCGTCATTGCCACGTCCTTTCCAAGTTGTTGGTCATAATAGTTTGTCGGCCATGTGATTGTTAGCTGGCTTTCCTGCTTTGCTGACTGTTGGGCTTTGTCATTTTCTGCCGACAATCTTATCTTTGATTTTTTACATTCTTTAATTTTTACTTCTTTTTTTGTAAAAAGTTTTCTTTTTCTCTTGTCCTGGTTTGGTTCAGGTTTATTTTGTGTGACCCGGATTTTTGTCTCGAACAGGGGCTTCTCTTATTTTTCATATTAAGGGTATAAATGGTTATGCCATTGCCCAACATGCAACATGTTGCATTTTTTCATCCTTGTAGCTTCGATTATCGGTAGCTTATCATCCTCTTCTTCTCAAATAAGCTCTCTGCGAACTCAGTGTTTTTTCCCATCATGGAATTTAACAGGATGGATCTATTCACTTTTTTGGAGAAATTTTTGAATGGATACTTGGCTTTGTCCATCTTAGTGAGACAGACCCGTAATCTACAAGCTCTTCTAGTAGAGATATTGTCTTCATAATGACTGATACTAGGGGAGGAGAACGGTAGCTTTGATTTTATTGAAAGCTACCATATTTGGCTTCTACAACTTCATAAAATGAAATATTGGATGAGACCATTTTCCTTTAGTTTCTAGAGCAATTGATACGACTTTTATCTCCGAACATTGCCTCGCTTTAGGTAGGGGTTATTTTGCCACGAATCAAAGACCGCGCCACTATTCCACTCCGAAAGTTTTGAAATTTCCAAAAAACTCGGCGACAAAGTATGAACTGAAGTGCGAGCTCCAAGTCATACCATTCTCTGACATCCTCTGATTTAGACTCTTCTAACATCCAGACCTTATTATATTTTCTAGATGTTTCGATAATGGTCTTGCCTGGATTTACTCATTTGCGAGAAATTAATTTTTTTCACATGCACTGATAGTCCTACCAAGCAGAAGAAGATATCAATTTGTTAGTAACCTTAAAAGTGTTTGTTATCGGCCTAAGGCTTATCTCTCCCTCTTAAACTCTAGAGGTGCTGGACTGACTTGAATCCTCAGGAGTTTGCCCTTCCTGTGACTCAATTGTTACCGTTTCACCAGAGTTTGGTGATGGCCTTGTGCAATCGGTACTTGAAAATCCAACGCTACAGGTCTAGAGCCTTGTACTCTACAGGCATGTTTAGGATCATGTTCCCTCAACTCGTGAGTCACACCTGAATATGATACCTTCCGAATTGATTCTCGTAAATCATTCTATAACGATGTGGATGCTAATAAGGAACTCCTTATGGCGACTTGGACTGTGTCTAGATCAGTTCTTCAAATTTGTTCGGCAACTTGGGCATTCACTGCTAGATGCCCGAACTTCTTGTCAAGCTCCTCAAGGTTTTCCCCGAGGTGTCTGAGTCTCAGCATGATGGAGTTTGCTTCAGATGCCTCAATCTCTCGTCAGGAAATCTGCAAGGACATTGTCATGAGATTTTATGACGATGATATTATAACAATAATATTGGCATTCAGCTTGCTATATGATAATACGAGTTTTCTCTATTTTCGATTCTAATTTATTTTTTAAAGAAAGTCTTAATATTGGTATTATCAACCTTTAAATTAAATTCTTTATCAAGTAAAAATAAAGGTTATTTCTTAAAAGCCTTAACCGTAAAGAATTCTTTCTCGTTAATATGCCAAACTTTGGCTTGTTTTTATGAGAACAACCTTCCTGTATATCTACGAGGCTCTTCCCCTATAGTTGTCTACATGAGCACTGTTGTGCATCTATAGTCATTGGAGTCCATGTAGATTACCAATTCATCCTCGTTTTGTGGTAAGCAAGCTTTGACAGGTTACCACAAACCCATTTTAGCTCACGAACCCTTTTCGTGTGGATTTCTTTTCATTTCTACTTTGAACTTTCTGTTTCCTTTAAAAGTGGTCTGAAATCATTCTCTTATCTTGCAAGATCCTTGATGAAGATGCCTGCAAAATTAACAACTCTCAAGAAGCTTTGCAAATGCTTCTTGTCTTTGAGTATGTCTGAAAAATTTCGAACTTTTTCTAGAATGTGGTCCTGTAACTCACCTGTTCCATCAATAAGAACTCCTAAAAATTCTATTTTATTGATAGCAATGGTGGCTTTCTTCTCAGAAAGTACTAAACCTTCTTTATGGCATGTATAAAAAAATATTTCAAAATATTTGATATGATCTTTTATATTTTTAGATGCAATCAGTATGTCGTCAATGTAGACAAATATAAATTTAAAATAATCTTTAAAAAGATTATCCATTTTTTTTAAATATCTGCGGTGCATTAACTAAACCCATTGAAAACACATTCCAAATATATTGTCCTTATGATGTGGAAAATGCATTAATTTTCTTTGTTTCACTATCCATCTTAATCTAATAAAAACAAGATTTGCAATCGAATTTAGAAAACACTTTTGCTCATTTAATGTAATCAAATAAGTGTTTTGTATTAGGAACGTAATAACCATCAAATTCTAATATTTTATTAATATGTCAATAGTGAATTACCAACTTGGGCTACATCTCTCTTGCTCTTCCTTCTACTCTACCCTGTTTCTGCCCGAATCTCTGAAGACGAAGACCTTCGTTTTGATTACCTCTCTTTGTCTCACCATGGTTTCTTACTAGAAATCCAGAGTTGCTGTATGTAGAAACTCCAAGTTCGATGAGTCTAAGACTGATATGCTCTTTGATAATAATCTGCATATCCTTCTTATTCTTCATGTTCATTTGAATAGGTTTGTATCGAATGTACTAGTACTTGCATTCTTTTTTGACTTTCAGAGTAGCCTCGATCTTGTTCCCATCCCACCAGGCTAGAGGGTTTTCACTAAAGTTCATTTGGATAAGTCTCTTGATATTTTCAAGAGAAAGCTTGTTATCCTCGCTAATTTTTAGCGATTTCATTTTTTGTCATGCTTCCTTAAGGTTCCTAATTTCTTCTTCGGATTCATTGTAGAAGCTATCGCTATCAATGAGTCCCCCCTGTTGCCTAAAAGACAAAAGAACCTTACTAAATTTTATCTTATCCTGCATTTTTGGATTAGTTAATCTGGCATTAAAATCACCACATTTCCTGTGAAAATTTATAAGCATTATTCTGTTGAATGCCTTTTCTTTTTGCAACACCTGTATCTCACGACCACATTTAGTAATAAATATTAACAGATTCCTTTGATTATCTTGCATATATATCTTGCAAATGTCTGAATGAGATTGTTACCTAGCAAGATATAGGCACCTATACAAAGAAAGTAAATATGAGGTGTTTTTACCCTGAATCAGGGTGATCCAAATGCTCCTCCGATCATGATCTTGGCTTCTAGTATTCCCTTATTTAGTATTAGGATTTTTTGTGAAAAATCCCTTCCTGCAATAACAGGTAAGGTTTTCATTACTTCTTTAGGGAAAACTCCAGGCTTTGCCATGCAAATCCCTGATCCTGAATCAATATAAACTGTAAAATACTCTGTCTTATATTAATCATATAACATACCATGGTATATGTATATAGAAAAGGGACTTATCATTTAATCATTATGGTAAAACCATCAAGACTGAATTCCATCCCATTACCTTTTCTTCCCCATGGTTCATGATCTTCGAGGAAACTTAACCCAAAGTCATACTCCCATTTCCTCATCCTGCAACTAAAATTTCATGGCCTGCTATTTTCTAACATGCCTTAATATCTACCAACAGCAGGTTGCTACAAATGATATAAGTCATCATAAGGAAAAAAAATTTCTTTCTTAGTGCTGTCAAATATAACCTGTATTTCTTTCCATCCTTCAGGGTGTCTAAGTTTTACATTATCCACCCTAATCTCTTGAGGAGCTAAACCTTTTAATAACTCTTTCTCCTTTTCTTTGTAGCACATAATCCTATCTTCCAAAAAGGATATCCTGCTACTAAACTCAGTTCTAGAGTTAAGTGTTATATCCAAAACTGAGTGATCTTTTATGACAATATCGACATCACCTATTCTAGGTATTCTTATTGGATCTGGCGTCATTACCTTGGCAAATTCCTTGAAAATTCTAGGAATCTCAATATACTCTTTCCTAAGAAACAAATCTGAAGATGCGTATTGGAAAGGGCATATGCAATGTTATAAGTTATAGAATATGATCTATTTCATTCTTTCATTAGATCTTTTCTTTTAAAATCTTGATGAAGGATTAAGTGTCTACTGAAATCTTGGTCTGCTAGATTGTATGCAATCCTAGGATGTATGTCAAACATTAATTTTTCTGCATACAGATTACCTATCATTTTTTCAAGACAACTATATCTTAAGTTATTGATTCTTCTATCCATTATAGATAAATGTATTTTCAATTCCTTCTTTAAAAGTTACTTTTATTACTACTTCAATAGTTCCTATGTGGATGCATTTCATAGTAACATCTACTTCTTCCTAAGCTTACTTAATTTTTCAAGAATTTATTCTTTAGGAATTAGTTGCATTTCCATCACATTACCAGTAAGTTTCATAGGTATAGCAAACTCACCTGAATTTACTTTGTAGATTATGTGATGCTTCCTTTGGTTCAGTCCTATCTGGTTTAGGACTTTCCCAATTCCTCCAATCCTAAATCCATCATATGGGCTGAGGTTGGAGTCTTGTCACATGATCCTGTCCATGGTTTTGTTTGACACTATCATCCTTGAAAAGAATCCTGACAAGCTTTTAGAAGTTTGAAGCCTATCTCCATTGTTGTAATTATTCTGACTTGGTTGAAGATTCACCGGAATCAGTCTCTATTTTCTCCTCATAGATGCTTTCGTCTAATGGAAGGTGTTCGAATTGGTAGACAGGTACTGAATCGCATAGTAGATTGCGTCTAGAATATCATTCGTGTCATCAAATTTTCTCAATTCACCACGCTTCTGCAGGTAGTCGGGAGAGATATGTCATCTTGCTCCGCAGGTCCAGCAATTCATCACGCTTCATGTTTTTCTGGATAAATACTTGATAACACCAATCCTTTAGTTATCTTTAAGGAAAGACATTCCCCTTGCAATTGAATCTAGCTGTCCTTCAGGTACTTTATATGACTGGATCAACATTTTCCTCCATGGATTGCATATTTTTGCAAAGAACATTGGAGCTACTTTTGTTGCTACTCCACTCTGGAAGAAATACTTGCAAAACCAATAGATATATTTGTTTACTGTGCAAATACTTTTTAATTCAAGGCTAAAGAGGGCTTGTCCATATTCTCTAATCTTTTCTGCCTACTTCCTTTAAAGTAGCCATCTCCTATGAAGTGTATCTTGATAAGCCTTCCAAGCCGATCTGTTATCGCGCCTTTTGAATCCCCGAGAAGGATACTGGCTTTGGTATCTTCTGGGGTATTATTCCATCCGATCTTCACAGATCCCTCCAAGCTCAACTCCACAAATTGTATGAAGTTTTCCTTATCGAGTTCTAAGGTAGTTGTTGCTATCTTGATGGCTGCAACCTATTCATCTATAAATTTCTAATATTTTTGAAATTGATAATATCTAGATTAAGTATAGCTCTGTATGGATGCAAGTGTTGGAGCATGGTTCTCGTCCAAGGTGATTTTTAGGCACTCTTTTAGGATTTCTTCATGGATTCTCTTTTAGCCTAGTTCCCACGAACGTTGGTGTGGCGTTGGTGTGGAAATCTGCACTCTCTCTCATCGGATGATCCTGTGGAGGATCACTGGAACATGTATTCCCTCTAGCGGTGGTAGTGCTGGAGTGATTTCATTGGTTTGGATATTGACTAAGTCCACAATCCCGAGTTGGAAAAAGGATTCTGCCAATTCTTGTAGATCTGCTCTCCTCTCCTCCATTATTTTGTAGATCTGATAGATGCGATACTCAGATCTTCTCTGAACTTCAGCTTTGGAATCTTTGTGGCCTTCCCTTTATGATGTAGAAGAGGTACTGTTCCAAGGGCATCCCTGATTTGCTCTTGTCTAGATTTTGACGTATCAGGGTTTTCCCCTTGTTTCTCTTTAGATCTGCAATTTTTGACTGTGAGGTCGTTGTGTAGATCAGGAAGGATCTTAAGGATCTCCTCCACCTTCTGACTCAAGGTTTCTGTTTTCATAGGTATATGAATTAACTTATGTCCATAGTCTTGAATTGTTTTTTGTATCTCCCTCAGATCTTCGGAAATCTTTGATGTATTCGGCTCGAGTTCTTTCCAGTCAGTTCCTTTAATCATAATTTGAACTGTAATTATGCAAGAATTTACCCGTTCCACTTCTCTTGGCCGGAATTCTACCATGGACTTCAGTAGAGTGTAAATGCCTCACAACATTTCTTGGTAATATCTGTCGAACTTCAAAATTCCTCAGCCATTCTTGTTCTTCTTCTATCGTGAGGAGTTTTGGGTTAATCCTCTTGGGACTGTTGTAACATTTGTCGAGAATTTTCATGAAAAGTTCGTAACTTGAACATGTTTGGTTCTATTTTCGATCAAAAAATCTTCTCCATTGGTGGATAAATAATATCAAAACATAATATAAATATTTTTTCAATAAACCTACGCTCTGATACAATTCTTGGCGAGCATGTACAAAAATTTGCATTAGGATGCAAAATAATTGAAAATGGACTAAACTGCTCATTTTAAAGCTAGGAAAGGGTAAAATTATCCAAAATCAGCCAGATTCGTGTGAAGGACTAAAATTGTGATCTTTTTGAAACTTATAGGACTAAGATTGCAGTCCTAAAGTTACAGGACCAAGAACACCACTCCCCCTTACTTACAGGTCTAATTTTGCAATTACCCCTTGTGAGATGCATGGACGCGGATATGGTACGACATGGACATGGCAATACAAAATGTTTTAAGAAAAATTAGGACACGACACGGTACGAACATGACTATATATCATATGCTTTTTCTTATATATATTCCCAATTTTCATAAAAATATCAAGATAAAACATAAAGTAAGCATGTATCCAAATTTCTAAAACGTACGAATTTCTAAAATATCCAAATTAGTTAAATCATCATGACCATTTCTCAAAATTTTCAGTAATTTCATCTCAAAACATTAGTTTGGGAGGAGTGAATTATTTTTTTTATTAAGCCTAAAACTTTTTTTAAAAAAAAAAAACACAATCCACAACCTTTTAAAATTATAAAAGAAAATCTAAATGTGTCCAAAACGTATCGACACGCCTCCAAAACATGCCGAACACGCCGACAGATGTGTTCAACATCGTGTCCCTTTTCTTATTTTATTTTATATTTTTGGACACAGGAATAGTGTGTCTGATATATATTTGAGACATGTCCAAATTATATCTATATTTAATATTGTATCAAATAATAGTTTAAAATGTCCATAGGTGACCTATGGAAGCGGGTTTGATGGGGTTAGGCGTGAAAGGGCGTGGCTGTCTTTGAGACCAGGTGTGCTCAGCCCCCCCTACCCCCTCACCCCAACTCCACCCTCACCTGTCTTGATAGGCCAAAGACACTCTGTCCCACGCGCATTTACTTTGTTAAATTCTCTTGGTAATACTATACTATACAGGCACTATTTATAAATTTTTGGGTAAGTTCCAGTTAATCTTTTTAAAACTCCACATAATTATTTAAATTTCATTATTATTTAATATATTATAAATATTATTTTAAATAATAAATAATTATGTAGTCCCCAAACAGTAAAATAAATAAAATTTGTTGAAAAAAGAAATAGTACTCGAAAATCAATGAGAGCATGTGCATAATCATCACTGATCCCGTCGTGTTATAATTATAATAATTTTTCAAAGAATTCATTTGATTTTGATTTTTGTATTTGAACTATAACTACATATATAAAGGGAAAAATGCTAGTAACCCCCTTGTGATATTGTAAATGAGCAAATTACCCCCTTATGAGAAAACAAATAGCGATTTATCTCCCTATATTTTTGAAAATACAATAATTTACCCCCTTATGATTTTTTAAATGAAGCAATTTACCTCCCTGTACAAGGAGGTGAATTACTTCATTTTAAAAAGTACAATGAGGTAAATTGTTATATTTTGTTTATAGGGGGATAATGTGCTCATTTTTAATATTACAGGTGGTAAATTGCTATTCACCCTATATATAAATATTGAGAATCAGGTGAAATAATTAAAATGAGATGAAGAAAACAATAGAAAAAGGATGGAAAAAGGACAAAAAGCAGTACAGGGGCCTCTCCTCTCCTCTCTCCCATCAACCTGCCAACACATAAGACTCTGTCTTGTCTTCAGTCATACATTTTTGCCTAAATTTTTACACATTCGTTCCTCAATTGGTAATTAAGATCCAACATTGTCGTGCACACATGATGTAATAAGAAAATACGTTCAGTAAATTGAAGTATCAACTTAAAAAAGATTAAGTATAGGCATAATATGTATAAATTTTCAAGAATCAGGGCTTGTTTGTGTAAGAATGTTCATTTTTTAATAGGTGTGTATGTAATTATCTAAAAATATAGGAGTGAATTGTGTAAAACAATTATAGATTAGGGAGTATAAATATAATTATTCTTTAAATATGTATATCCGACACGTCGGCCTGGCGTGGCCCGGGACGTAGGCGACAGGTGTGGACGGAGCCTCCCTATCATCAGCCACCACCCACCACTCACCTCTGCTCCGTCTGTCTTTGGTGTGCTCTCAGCTCTAATATTGGCACACTACTCAGAATTGTTTTCTTCCTATGATTTGGCGTTAAGAGATAACGTTTACTCTTAGTCAACAATCTGATTATAGCACTAAAGAAAAAGTAACAATTGGAGTTTGTCTCCACCTCAAACTCAATTACCGATTTTTTTTTTTTAATGAAAGAAATAAATTGTTATTAATTTTTGAATAATCAATTATAATTATTAATATTAAATATTTATATTTAATAATTACTGATGACTATAATAACTAGGATTAAATTATACTTACAATTTCTTTAAAAATACAAAATTATATTTTGCTCCAAAAAAGTTTTAAAATTATACTTATACCCCTTCTAAAAATTTATTGTTTATGACTTGTTTTTGTAGGGTTTGAACCAAAAATGCTGAAGTTAGAAAAAAAAAATACATAGATTTTCGATGTTTATTCTTCATTTATCCCTTTATAAGTACAAAATATATATAAAAATATCAAATAAGGGACAATATTAAAAATTTATGTAATATTTTTTTATATTAGAATCAAAAAATTTTGTCTAAACCCTAAGGTCCTGTTTACTTTGAGGATTTTATTAAATGAATGATAGGATTATCCTTTACTAAATGAATAATAAAAGAGCCATGTATAATTAGTCAGGTGTTTATTTATATATATCAAAACATGATAAATTCTATCAAAGTGTTTACTTTGATATATCCACATGCTTTTGATACCTTGTTTATAAAAAATTAATAGACAACATTATTATTAAGTCAAGTTTCAAGGGTATAATGGTCATTCACATTTGTGCAACTTCGGGACTAATTTTATACCACCTCCCAAAGTGGTATTAGTTATTCAGGTATAACAAGTAATTAGTACAGAGTTTTATTTTATACCGGGTCTCCATACAATAAAATAAACATTGTATTAACCTATATTAATTTTTTCTTACACATGCTTATACATCAAAGTAAACAGGGCCTGACAGAAGGGTCGGGTGTAAAGAAAGTAGGAAGATTTTTTGAAGGGGGTAAAAGCGCAACTTTAAAGCTTTTATGGGGAAATGTAGTTTTTTACATTTTCAAAAAGGGTTTATATGTAATAAATTCATAATTATGTACTCATCATCAATATCAAATAATTATACTTAATCAATAACTATTATTAAAATTGAACGACATTTACTATTAATAAAATAGTATCGTAAATATTAATAGAATTTGGACATATAATTTGTCCCTCAATTAAGGATTAAGACCCGCCCGGTGGTATTGTTTGTTATTTGGTAGACGATTTCTGACCATTTTTTGGGGTTGGGTGCCAACAATTATTCTTCCTACTCAGCTAAGCACCGTTTTGGCCATGTAATTGAGCAAATTAAATGTGTGCTACGAGTGCAAACATAATTTTTGTATTGTTATTTTTTCCTTAGTAATTATTATTGGAATTAAGTTTTATTGAAATTGTGTTTTCATAAATGTTTAATCCCGTTGCAATGTGTTGTGACTAGCGAATATCCATGGGTCCGTTCGAGTCTCATGTATACGGTGTTTTTCTACTTTTGTGATAGTTTTTAGATTAAATTTTAGCAGGATCCTCTAAGATTTGACATATTATAAACACTCATTTATTGTTTGAAAAATTATTGTTTATTGATACTTAATTAATTTTAATTTAACGTCTATAACAACTAGCATATTTCATTAGTCTCTATTATATTTTTATCTATTATTTGTGGTGAACTAATCGAAATATCCTTTCGGAATATAAAATATTTTTTTTTATTTTTTTAAAATTTTCTAAAAACCTTTATAGACTAGAAGAGCAAGAAGGAAATTCACAACATCAACTTCTTTTTTTTACAATTTTTGTTTTTAACAAATAGTAAGGGCAAAGTAGATATTTTTATGTCTGTGTTTAGAGATTACATAATTTTATCAAACATCAAGATGGTATTGATAATATTTTTCAAACAACTTGTAATTATGGCAAACCTTAGAGTAGCTCATTATAATTTACTAATTTACCTTTGATGCCTAAGAAATGTAGTTCACCTGGTCAAACGCCCAATGTGCCTAGAGGCATAACGAAAGGCCCTTGCATATACGAAGTCCGAGAGGGAGTAGCCTCCAGTTCATCACTAGCCAGTAGGGCTAGGAAAGATTGGGCCCTTATTGATGTTCGTTGGCCACTAAGAGACTAGTTCATAAGGCCAGTCTGACTGCCAGGTGTATTGGCCCTACACGTGATGGAAAGTCGTTCATCCAACACTGGAGAGAAAACCATGTAATAACTATCAAAATCTGAAGATATGAAAGGATTACCCTGACGTCCCAATAACCCCTTGCGAATGCGAACATTATCCTCTAAGAGACTTATCTGACCAAGGTTTCCTCAACAGTCTCCTCAGCCAGCTTGACTCCTTGAAAACCTTCGCTGACCACCTCCAAAGGGGACTTATCTGCGGTGACTGTCCACACAAATCCTAAGGAGATACTCTTCGTCATTCGAGGGAGAACCAAGACTATAAAAGCAAGAAAACTCTCTTCGATTAAGGGTAATGTTTTCTAGCATAAGCACACATACGAGTTTACTATTCACACACTTTTATCAGCAATATTACTCTCTTATATCTTAAGCACCCATTACTACTATATTTTTCCTTGAGATGATTTACAACTATTTACTGACTTGATTGAGGGAGTATTAATGTCTTTTTTGCAGGTCCCCTTTTTTAGGCTTGTAAAGGAATCGACCCAAAGACTTCAAGTACAAATACTTCACTAACGAGGTATTTTTGCTCGCATCAAGTGACACCATCTGTGAAAAACATAGAACTAATATGTGAGAATCAATGGAGACGCCAACAACAATTTGAACAAGCAAAAGATCGGGGATGCGTCCAGCGATGCCCAGGCTCTTTAGGTGGTCTCAGAGACACCCATGGCCCTCGCTAGACCCACAACAGCAAGACCTTCTATGCCAATCGAGCCCCTGACAAATCCCTCACATAACATCACATCCTCTGTTACTTCCTTAGGAAGGCTGCCCCCGGGCCTATTGGAGACTATGCAGCAGGCGATCGCCTCGACATTTTGAGTGCAAGTGATGATTGTGACCCAGGCGCTTGTGATGGCTCCTGCATATGTAGGGGCACCAAGTGAGGAAGACATACCTCCAAGCAGACTCTTAGCTCGAGGGTCATAGGCTTCCCCTAGGAAATAGGGTTAGCCCCCACAAGTACTGGAAGAGGTCCCCCTCAATGGGCGGCTCGCTTAGAGTGCTTGCAGGAGGAGTTTCAGAATCATGGGAATCCTTGTGGAAGAACAAGGTGGCATCCCTTTCACCGAGGGGTGCATGATGGATGAGCCACTTGTAAATTGTCAAACCCTTTTTATTGTGGAATATGATGGTACCATAGATCCCTAAGAAAATCTGTCTAAGTTCGAGAATGCATCCCTCTATGATAGAGCTGTCAAGAGCCCTAAGAATTATAAGAAAAAATTATAAACTTCTTGAGCACTTTCTAGATTAGTCCAATGCTTCCATTAAAGAGGGGCGAGGGCTTCTCTCTTCTCTGATGCACCACTTATAAAGAACTTGAGCAACCTCCCAAAAAAAAAAAAACCTAATAGAATTGGGAAGAATTGAAGCTAGGCAGCTAGATCGATTAGGCTCTTAGGTTTGGAGAGTCAGGCTGCTAGAGCTCTTATCCAAAAGATTTCCTCATTTTTCTAGGTAAATTTAGTCACTTGAACATCAATATACTTTTTTGTTTTTATACTTATTAATTAGTTTAATTTAAATTTTAGAGTATTTATCATATATTCATTTTTCTATTTAAAATTTAGGTTAAATTACATTAACACCTCCTGAAGTTATAATAAATATACAAATATTTTTTCCCTATGGCAAAATTAAAATTATACTCCCTGATGTTATAGTTGTAATTATAACTACACCCCCTATTTAAAAATAAAATTTACACTGACATCCCTCAGGAAGTGTAGTTGTAATTTTGCAAAATATATGGGGTGTTTGTGTAATTTAATCTAACCGTAAGAGTTGTAAATATAATTTACCCTAACATTTAAATTATTAATTATACTAATTAGTTATTATAATACAACAAGGGGAGAACAATACACTTGTTATATATAACTTGAATAGGTTTGATCAAATTTGATTTGAATAATTTTCTTTTTTAAGTTTCTGATGTGCATAATTTAATCTTGGATCTTATTTACAACATTGGACGAAATATGCTTCCGAAATGAAACGAATACAAACATATTCCTTTCAGTAGAAAATCTACAAGACAGAAAATCATAAAAATCACATTGAAAAGTCCCTAGTTATATTCCTCTTATGTCTAAGTTATATAAGTCATATATAAAAAATATTAGGATAGTAAAACTGGAACATGAAATATAGATATTTATAGAAATTTTTCTAATTATACGATCTCACGTAAACAACAAATTTATAAATGATCAATTGGTCACGGCAGACATACGTACTCGAATTTCGATCGGCCATTACAGAATTAGAGCAATTTAAATAAAAAAAAAAACATAAATCTTGATATATCCACGACATAAAATAAAATTAAAGAATATTAAATTCATATACGATTTTCAGGAGATTATTCCAGCATGCACTTTGTACTATTGACTCCAAAGGAAAAGTCATCTCCAAGTCCAATCAAGTCAATTCCAAACATACTTATCTTGGTGAATTAATTAGGTGGCATTTTGGTCGTATTAGGATGAGATTAACAGCTAATCCAGACATAGATTCCTTTGAATTTAGAATTAATAATACTACTAATTAATACATATTTTATTCCAAAGGTATCCCACTTGCCTTTCATGTCCCTCACTTTTCACTACAAACTTTATTCTTTCTTTTTTTGTTTTTTTTTTTTAAACAAAAAATCTCTACTCTAATGTTCTGTCTTACATGAACTAAAAATTAATTACAACAAAATTTTATGAGCTTTTGCTGTATCGTCCCAAGTACGGCGGTCTGGTGGTCAAGTGTTCAGTTCTTGATTTGAATATTACAAGTGTCTTTTTGTTGTATTTTTTATTTAGCAGTGGTCGACCTATAGATTTTGATATATATGTTCGTGTGTTGTTTGGGTATATTATGGACGGTCATCATTATTTTACGAGGTTTGGTTCGATCGAATTTGTATTTGATTTTTCGTGTACTGATAGGGTTATGTTGATCGGATTGGACAATTTTTTTACATAACTAATAAAAGAAAAGTGTAATCAATTTTAGGATACGTTTTGTGAGCTTTAGAAACTACTCTTACATTTAATAGATCGACAGACTTGTAACATGACATATATATTACACAAAAAATGATGAATTAGGTCTTTTTATTTTAAATTATAGGGTAAATTACAACGACTTCTCTTGAGATTTGGCATAATTATGAATACTCTATCATTGTTTGAAAAATTACAATTACCCCCTTGATTTTAACGGTCGTCTAACAATTAGCCCAATTCGTTAGGTTTTCATCCATTTTTTTTTGTGTTCTGACCAAAATGCCCTTGTAGGTTAAAGAATATAATTTTATTTTTCAAAAAAAAAATTTATAAACTAAGTGGATATCTTTTTGTAATTTTAAAACTTTTTCCATCCGCCCCATTTGATTTTTTTATAATTTTTTAATTTTTTTTAAAAAAATATATACTATAAGGGTAAAGTTGACAATTTCACACCTCCATCCGAGGATTATATAATTTTATCAAAAAATTAAGGGGAATATATATTTGTAATTTTTTATATAATAAGGGGTATTTATAATTATGTCAAACCTTAGAGGAGGTTGTTGTAATTTACCCTAAATTATATTGTATATTTTGGTATGTTTAGTATATATACATTATATGTATAATATTTTTTTAACTAAATAAATAAATCAGCTTTTATAATAAAAAAAATATAATGTTTTGAAATAAAAAGAATTGTAAATATGGGATTAGTTTTGATGTGCGTAATTTAATATTAGATTGTATTTATGTCATTTTGTTGAATATGCTTCCTGAATTGTATGAATACACCTAGATTCTAAGATAGGCAGAAATTGAAAGAACCACATCGGATATGCTTTGACTATAGCTCTTCTATGCCTAAATTAAATAGATTGTTAAAAAAAAAAACAAATTGCTTAAAGTCGTAAAAAATTGTTACGATAAATATTATATTTTCTTAAGTTTTTAGTTATCACTTTAGTCCCTTAAATTCATTTTTTGACTTTAGCATTCTTAAATTTAGGTCCGACAGGATGTTGAGGACTCTAGATAGATCCAACGGGCCAAAATAAGCAACTGTTCAAATTCTCTTAGTGCATACTCATACGGTAAGAAAAATTGGGGGAGTAATGATGGGGGATAAGAGAACCATGGAAAAGGCAAGAATGCCCCTGAGACAGGCCAGTAGTACAAGAATTTGAAAATCCAAAATCTGGGGATTAGCATAATCGGGTCCGATCTTGGGTTGCGACTCGGGCCCACAACCTGACCTAGCAAACTCGCCTATTGAGACTATTGGGTCGGGTCGCAGGTCATGACCGGTATCCATGACCTGATCCCAAAAACCCGTACTTGTAGACCGTTGATTTATACATCATTAGGTTAAGATGTACGAGTGAACCTCTCAGGCATGCAAGTAGACCCACTCATGCACTATAAATACCGTATGTTCAATTCATTTATGGTAAGACAATAATTACTCTAGCAACCCACTTTAGATCGCTTCAGCTTGCATTTCTATTACCTATCCGTTCTTGAACCTCACTGACTTAAGCATCAAAGGTTATAGTTGGGACCACCCAACGAGCCTAGCAATATGCTCTCTTTTTTTCAGATCTATTATCCTTTTAAGGACGTGAGGCGACTGACGACCTACGACCCGAATCAGGTTCGGTCAAATTTGAATTAATTATATGGTAAGTATAATATACTTATCATTTGATTAGGATACAGTTAAAAAAAATATTTAATTACATAATAAATATATCATACTTGTTATGTGAACTTTAATTCGACCAAATCTGTAATAATATTATTTGTGATCATAGGCACAACCCACACCCCACAAGTAATCACGTTTTGTCTCAGCTAATTAATTAGCTCTAACTTTGGGTTTGCTCAATAAATCATCATAATTAATTACACTCACCTTTGTAGCCATGCCTTCACCATCCTCATTATTATTATTATTATTATTATTATTATTATTATTATTATTATTATTATTATTATTATTATTATTATTATTATTAAGAGAATTAAGGTTGCATTTGAATTTCAAGTTCCTAACAAATGAATTCTTTGAATTCTTGGATATATTTAAATTTCAAAGATTTAAAATCTTTTGATTTTGATTTTTAACTATGTTATGATGAATATTTACAGATTTCAAATTCATTTTAAATACAGTCGTTGAAAACCCTTTTCTAAATTCTTCCCTTAAATTCAAATTTATCTATTCAAATGCACCTTAATGTAATTGATCGAATATTAATATTGTTTAGGGATGCAATTAAAAATTACATTTAAATTAAGTAAAATTTTTAAAGTCTTTTGCTTAAATTATTAAAAATTGAGTTATATTAATCAATTTATATATTAATAACTAGCTACACATCTAGAATGAGAACGGTAATCTATAATGTAAGGTCACGGACATGACATGCATGACACGAGACAAACAAAGGGACAAAAAATAAATTTAAAAATTAGAATACAATACGACTGACACGAATATATATAATAAATATACTTCATAATTATATATATTTTTAATTTCTCATAAAATTAAAATATGAAGATCAAACATAAAAAGAGCTCAGAGGGGAAGAAGAAGAAATGTTTCACACAAAAAGTAAGTAGAGGGGAAGTGAATTCTTTTTATTTTTTATTCAATGTTAGCATAAAACTTTTGAAAATTACAAAAAAATCCCAAGCATATCATAAACCGTGTCGGACATCTCAAAAGACGTATCCAAAATTATATCTTTTTTTTGTTTTATATTTTCGGACTCCCAGATACTGTATGATACGTGTCCATACCTAAAACTACAACAAATGAATTTTTGAAGCGTTCTTAGATTATAAACGATAACTATATTTAGTGTCTAATAATAACTTTATTCGATATTCGGGTGTGACTATAATTTGACACAAAACTTTCAAATTCAAACTTACATTTGAATCTCACATTCTACTTAATTAATATACATAAATTGCGAATAAAATATTTTTCCAACTTATGAAAATTCAATGCAGTTATCTTGTGTATATTTTAAATAAAACATAAGATTATTTTATAATAAAAAATCTAAATTACATTTGTACAAAAGAAAATTCAAATTACAAATATTCATAAATACTAACTTCCATATATTGTTTTGTTTCTTGGAAAAAAAAAAGGGAAAAATATTATTTTAGTCCGATAAGTATGCCTAATTTTAATTTTAGTCCGATAACTATCTTCATTTTTGTTTAGGTCCAGTAACTTACGAAATTGCTTACTTTTAGTCATCTGGATGATTTTCGGACAATTTTACCCCTATGAGTGCATATGAACTAAAACTGCCTTTCAAAAGTTGCATAGGGGTAAAATTGTCCAAAAATCTGTCAGATGACAAAAAATAAGCAATTTCGTAAGTTACAGGACCTAAACAAAAATGGATATAATTATCGAATTAAAATTAAAATTAGGCATATTTAGCGGACTAAAATAAAATTTTTTTTTAAAAAAAAAATAATAATAATAATACATAGCAGGAAGAAGCATTGTGATGGGGACAATACCTCAAATAAAACATTATCTGGTACTGATGTGGATTTATCATGTGGTCTCCCTTTCCTTTTCACTGTTGATTTGGACATTTTCTTAAAGTGATGTTCACTTCTCATCTTTCTTTTGCACTGAACATTGTAACCCCCCACACCCAGTTCCTTAGATTTATTGATGTAACCTGTTCCCATTTTCCCACTATAACTAAGATTACATGATTTCCCTGGCCCTCCATACACGCCACTCTGCCGTCACAATCCCATTGATAATAGATTTTTTCATACTGTACAACCATTACGGTTTATAAATTTTAGTAAAATAATATTATCTATCGCGATAAAAAGACCCTCATGTCCGTCCAGTAACCCTTCAATGATTGTAGGGACACCAATCATATTTGTCGCCAGCCACACCCAATATCCTTCCCGCAACACCTCATGCACCCCGGATTCAATTGGGCGCCAAGGGTCTTCCCGATTGCAAAAATAATGGTCAGTAGTCATTGCATCAGTCGTGATTAATTAATATCCACCGCGTTTTATCTTTAATCATAATAAAAAGTTATATATATTTCGTCTGACGGAAATATAAAGTGAACCGAAACGACTCCTTGTAATAAAGTTATGAGTTTACTACTGTTGCAAATAGGTTTCCTGTTGGAATCAATTTGATCATGTCGCCTACTTGATGACAAGGTACTACAGCTCGTTTCACGTGACCACAGTTCATTTCAGTACTATGTATGGTGCACAATTGTGTCATTAATGGAATATTGCCCAACTATTTCATTTTCATCAAACAGTTTCACTGTTATAAATATTTAAATATTATTTTTTTTCAACATAGTACTAGACGCACAAAATTAAATAAAAAAATTTAGGGAAAAAGTATTATTTTAGTCAGCTAAGTATGCCTAATTCTAATTTTAGTCCGATAACTATGTCTATTTTTGTTTAGGTTGAGTAACTTACGAAATTGCTTACTTTTAGTCTCTGGCAAATTTTCGGACAATTTTACCCCTATGAGTGCATATGGACTAAAACTGCCTTTTAAAAGTTACATAGGGATAAAATTATCCGAAAATCTGCCAGAGGACTAAAAGTAAGCAATTTCGTAAGTTACTGGACCTAAACAAAAATGGACATAGTTATCGGACTAAAACTAAAATTAAACATACTTAGCGGACTAAAATAATACTTTTTCTAAAAATATATAACAATTACTATGTACGGCTTAAAATTTATAACAAATCAATACTATTTATCACAGTAGCCATTGCTGCATAGCCGTGTGTTAATTAATATTTGCTATGATTTTTTATATTTGATTATCATAATTAAATATGACAAAAAGTCATATTTCTTCTAGTAAGTGATGGAAGCTGATATACGGGCTCTTTCCTTCCGTCCATTATATATAAAATAAAATAAATTAAATTTAAAATTTTTATACTCTTTTAAAATAATATATGTTCTTCTTATGTAAATTAAAATATATTTTTGGCACTTAAAGCCAGGAATCCGGGCTCCATGCCTATAAAAATCTCTAGAACCTAAGCAAAACCCTAAATCAAGAACTTTATGTAATGTGAAAAGGGTCATCCATGTTTGAGTATTATTCTATCTTAATAGTAATTATTGATCTATTACAATAATAGGTATTAGTTAGTTAATTATAAAAGCATATCTTTGATAAATTGATGAATATTAATTAGGAATAATTATATTTATACGCCTCATTTATTGCTTTTTTACGGTGCCTTTTCAAAAATTATAAAAACCATCCATGACAGTTTTTAAAATTAAAAAATGCCCCTGTTCGCCAGATCAAAATTTTGATTTATTTTTTCAATGGTAAAAATGCCCTAAGGATATTTCTGTAATTACTAAAAGGTAAAAGGGGTGTCAAAATAATATATAGGGGATGAATAATATAACTAGTTTATTATTATTTTTATTAAATCTTTATATAAAATTAGACCTCTTAATGATTGGAATGTTAAATTATTTAATTAATGTATTAATAAAAGTTAGTTACTAGGTTATAATTTAAATTAAAAAAACTATTTTTATAAATTATTTTAAATTCTTAAAATTAAAAGATTTATTTTTTTGTTTTTATTTATAACTAAATTTTATTACAATTAATAAATTATACATATATGTATATATATTTATACAATATAAATATATAAATTATGTATATAAATGGACATAGTTATATGTATATATTTGAGGGTTGATATAGGGTTGGGGAAGAAGGAATAATTTTTTTTAAAAAAAGTAACTTAATAATTTAAAATAATTTTTTAATGAATATAAATTGTTTATTTTACTAATTCTAATGTGATTTATATAAACTGCATAAATTATTTTAAATTATTATTTATTAATTTTAGTAAAATTTAATTATAAATAAAAATAAAGGATACTTATAATCTTTTAACTTAATAATTTTAAATGATTTATAAAAGTGTGATAATTTTTTAATTTAAATTATAACCTAGTAACTAATTTTTATTAATATATTATTTAAATAATTTAACATTTCAATTATTATTACGTTCAATTTTATATAGAGATTCAATAATTATTTAATTTAACTTGGTTAACAAGAGCATTTTTTGGGTTTTACAGGCTGTTAGGGGTGGTTTTTGTAACTTGTAAAAGAAATAAGTGATTCGTATAAAAGAGCAATACGTGAGGGATAATTATACCTATTAATTAATAATGATTAAAAAAATATCGTAATAATAATAACATAAAAAGGAGGACAAGAATAAGATTCTTTTTAGAGGAGTTTCACACATTAGGCTTTTTGAAAGAAAATGTGAATGATGTTGTTCAATCACCAGCTAAGGTTGTTTGGTTGGGAATATTTTAGTTTGGTCTAGAAATGTAGGAGGTCCACTAAATTAAAGGGCTAAGAGTAGCTTTAAATAGCTCCAAAAAAATAAAATAAAATAAAATAAATATAAATATAAATATTTTTATTAGATTGACACCTTCTGAATTGAGATTGAAATACACAACTATTTTTTTTAAAAAAAATTATAAATGCGTTCCTTAATATTGTAGTTGTAATTACAAGTATACTTTTTAGGGAAAAAAATATTATTTTAGTCCGCTAAATATGCCTAATTTTAATTTTAGTCCGATAACTATGTCCATTCTTGTTTAGGTCCAGTAACTTACGAAATTGCTTACTTTCAGTCCTCTGGCAGATTTTCGGACAATTTTACCCTTATGCAACTTTTGAAAGGCAGTTTTAATCATAGGGGTAAAATTGTCCGAAAATCTGCCAGAGGACTAAAAGTAAACAATTTCGTAAGTTACTGGACCTAAACAAAAATGAACATAATTATCGGACTAAAATTAAAATTAGGCATACTTAACGGACTAAAATAATATTTTTCCCTACCTTTTATATAGTGGCAAAAGTTTATGCAAACGCCTCATTATGTATATTACGCTAACACCCCTTTTGGGGGTGTCCCTGTTATTTTACAAAGGGTAAGGGGTACGAATGGACTTGGATCTAATCTTGAAAGATGTCAATATAATTTATCAAATCGAAAGGGCCCGGTAGTATCCCTTTGATGTTTATTAGACATGCCGTAGAGAGAAGAGTATTTAAGATCGTACGAATACTCGGGCAGCAAAAGTTGTGTTTGGGGCATGAAGGACTGTTATTTATAAATTTCTCCCAATTATATGATTTTATATAAACCACATATGCTAAAATGATCAAACACCACGACAGGTCCATACATAATAAGATTTTGGAGATACCCGATCAGAAAAAACCTAAGTAAATAGAGCAAATCCAGAGCTTATCAGTGGATCGAGAAAGTTGGGAATAACATCTAAGTACGAACTCGTAAAATTACCTCACATCCATACTAAATTAATTATATTGCAAATATTATTATTTACTATTCAATTGATAAGAATATTATAACCATATAAATAAGTCTAGATTTGGGTGAAACCAACTCATCCTAAAATTTCCTGTTAAGAGACAATTATAACTGATAATTGAAAAATTATAAATTATCATTACTAACATTTTAAAAATGTCATAATCTTATTTTATTCAAACCTTCCGGAGTTTATTTTGGAATAAAATACAAATTTTTTAATTATTAAAAATATTTTATAAAATATTTGGAATTATAACTTTTTAAATAAATACATCAATTAAATTACTTCAATTTGATTTCTTTTCCATATTTGCTCACCTGTTTTTGCCTCTAAAGCCCATTAACTCCCTTTGGGCCCGAATAACATAAACAGGCCCAGTGTACATGCTTTTGTAATCATCGAAATTCAGATTTAAGCCCGATTAAAATGCCCAAGCTCAGCCCGAGTATAGATGGGTTTTAGAATCTCCTCAGCCGGATATCTACTTGAATGGGCTTTTAGTTGGAGGGCCCGAAGCCCGTTAAATCGAGTTTGAATTTACTTTGATTATTGATCTAATTGAATTTAAACGAGTTTTAATTAGATTAGAGATGAGTCGAGTTCGAATATTTTAATATTTTTAAGTATATTTTCTATTTTTGTACTACCCAAAACAAACTCGAAAGCTTATTGAACAAAGAAAATATTCAAATTTAATTTCTTAAGTGTAACAAATTCAAGAAAAACGAGCTTTAATCAATTAATTTTATTCGAGTATCAAATAGTTTGATTTCATTTTTAGTCCCCTTATATATACAAAGTGTATAAAAAATTAATTTCACTCTGCATATACATATATATGTTCCATTTATTGTAGTATTTGAATTATTGTATTAATTAAAAACTATATATGTATACTTTTAACTTAGTAACCACCGCTGACTCTATAATTAATCTATTATCATAAAAAATAAATATTTAATCACATGAAAATCAACATTTAGATCGTAACGTACATTTAACCTCGCAAAAAAAAAAAATTGAATATTTTAACCTTAACCACTATACCATAATAATTAGTAATTAGCCCTACTTAGGATACTAGTAAACAACAACACATCAAAATCAATGAGGTTATTTTTAGACTGACGTAAATTCAATTTGTCTCCAAATAATTTTTAAAAAAGTTAAAATTGCGTAGAAATTTTCATGACTTTTTTATTTGTACAAGATACTAATCGAGATTGTACATGGTGGGGAAGACGATTTGATACTATTCATGTATATAATAATTCAAGATTACAAAATATTACATTACATTACATTATAATTACTTAATAAAATAAAATATCAATATAATTATGTCTAATTTAACTCTCTATATTTAACTTTGATTATCCTTACATAAAGGACATATAATATATATCCATTTATGATAGGGATTTAATTATTAAAAGACAAAAGAGCCATTCATTAATGGCATAAGGATCATTTCACTAAGAATTCGCGAATAAGATCGCGGGTCGAGTCGTCTGGACCCGCCCCGTAATTCAATCCGACCATGTGGAATGATTAAACACCATATGCTTGTAATGAGGAAAGCTTGAATTATGACACGTGTTGATCTACAATGCCCAAATGTACCTTATAAATACTCCAAGCCTGGTCAAATTGAAGTAATTGGCATTATCGCATTCAATCATTAACTTGAGATCACATATTTTCCTGGCGATCATGATTTAACTTGGGCATTGGAGGATTTTCGTCGGTAACGAACTCGACTAGCTCGACCTACTTGTTTTATCCTGAGACCCTATCACAAATTTAAGAATGTGACATAGCCAGATCATGATCTTGATCATTGATAGAGGTGGCACAAATTATGTGTGGATCACATTCTGCCTTGGCTTGGAATTCCATGGAAAGGGAAGGTCCCAATACCTTGACTGCTACAGAAGAAAAGGAGTGAGGAAAAAACTGAGTGTAATAAGGAAAGAAGTTGATATCTTTTACCACATATACATACATACGTACTCACTGCATATGATATGAACACTCGTCTCTGTTTCTGTCTCTGTCTCTGTCTCGAAACCATCGCCATTTCTTTAACTTAAAATTCTTTTCTGCTTTCACTCGCATTGCAAATATCTCTGACTGATGATGCCAATGGAGCCCTAATGCTACATGACAAAAACACACTACTGAATAGTAAATAACCCCATCACATGGCAACTACTACTACCCATCTCAAGTTCCAGAACCAACCCCTTAAAATCAAACGCCGTCGCTGCCGTGAGACCACCATCACCACCGATTCTGCCCGGACCCACTATCAGACCCGTAATATTGACTCGCCCATTGTCTGCTCTCCTGACAACCAGCTGCTGGGTGAACCCACCGAGTCGGGGTCGTCCCTGGTAGCCTCCCCTCTGCTATCTTCCTCATCTTCAGATCTCAAGATCCGTTGCTCACCTTCCGCCATGGGATCCACCACCGTCTACCGCGGTGGCACCCCCACCCACCCCTCCCCCGCCGCTGCCCAAGATGGTTTTCCGTCGTCCTTTAGTAAATTCAATTCTGCGCTCACCGCAGGCCTCCTCAATCCGATGTCACCTCCGCCTTCAGTGGATAAGACCCGCTCGAGTCCGACCCTTTTTGAAATGATGGCCAATGAGCCCGACTGCCACCCCAGAGCTACTACTTTCGTTGAAAACGGCGCCGTTTCAGCTCAAAACAACCAAAATTCGAAGATGCCCATGAACCCACCATCACAAGACAAGCAGGCACTAATGCAGCAGCGTTTGATGGATCTTTTGGCTTTGAGGAGCCCCGGCAATCAGTTCAACGATGAGGGATCCAGTGATGTGAAGCTGACATTGAGTTCCAAGGACGGTCTTAGTGTTTCTATTAGCGTTCACAGGCAGATCCTTGTGGCTCACAGTAGATTTTTTGCTTTGAAGTTGAATGAGAAGTGGGTTAAGCAGCAGCGCAGTTCAGGGCTGTACATTGTGGAGATAGCTGACTGTGATGATATTGAGGTTTACATAGAGACTCTCAGGTTGATGTATTGTAAAGACTTGAGGAAGAAGCTGATGAAGGAGGATGTTTCCCGAGTACTGGGAATCCTCAAGGTAATCCTGCTAATCCCTATTTCTGTGTATTTGCGATTTTGTATATCTTGTTGCTTAAATCATTGGTAAGTGTTAGAATGTGATAGAAGGAAGAGAGACGTGTATTTATTCGATTTCGAATTGTGTTGATGAATGACTGAAACAAGGGATTAGGAGGACTCTAACACATTGAATTTTGTCTTTCTTGTGATGCGCTGTTTAGTATTGCTGGATCCTTGGTTGCTATTATGCAACTGAAGTTTGGAAAAACTGATGTGTAATGTGTGATAATATGTTTGGCTTGCTGCACATCTGATCTGCCTCAATTCAGAATTGTGTGTGAAAGATGAACAATTCTGTCTGGATAAAATTCTGAATGAAATGTCGAATTCTAAGTATATGGAAATCATGTTGGATGTGTGTATATTCCCATAATTTTCTTCAATGCCTTTTCGTATGGCTCTATTGAGTTAGTAGAGGTTTCTGAAACCGTAATTTGTTATATGGATCTAGATTCATACAATTAGGGCCCATTTACTTCGAGTATGGAATTAAATGAGTGATAGAATTGTCTTTAACTAAATGAATGATTAAAAAACCACGGTATAAATTGTAAGGTGTTTACTTTCAAGGATCCTCGTGATTTTGGCAGCAAAGTTACCTTTTAGCATTGTTTACAAAATGTAATTGCACAACAAAATTTCCCCCCCAAAATCACCTCTTTGCCCTAAAATTGCACGAGCAGAATTGCAGCTTTGCTTCTTCGGCTGATTCGAAGATAAATTTTGGCAACCTCATTCTCCAGGTAAAAGATATGTGTAGATTCGAGATGCTATGGTTCTTAGTCATGTTATGCTTTGGTTTTGCGATGTTAGTTTAGCTACAAAAGTAAAAACCAAAAAAAAGAAAAAAATGAATCAGCTCAAGTTCAGAAGAATAGCTGCCAAAAATCAGTATCCCAAGCTGAGAAAAGCTTGTTTGTAAGATTAAGAGCTTGGGAGGGAGTTTGCACAAAAAAAAGAGAAGAAAATTAAAGATTCAGTACCTAAGAACTGAAGTTGCCTTTGAGGAAAGAAATGGTGGAAGAGTTCAAAGTTGTCTGAAAATGATGGAAAATAAATGGAAGTCTTTCATCTCACTTTTTGACCAAAAAACAGAGGGTTAAAATGGTCATTCAAAAATGGGTCCTGATCGGACTAATTTTATACCACCTTCCAAGATGGTATTAGTTATTTAGGTGTAACAGTAAATTAGTACAGGCCTTTGGTTTTATACCGGGATACCATACAATAAGGTAAGCACTGCTTTGACCTATACTAATTTCCTTGTACAAGTTTATACATTAAAGTAAATGGGGCCTTAGCGATTGTAATTATATCAAATTTGGCAGTATCTTAATTGGCAGCGGCATAACTTGTGTTCGATCTTGGCTGCCCATACCTCAATAAGATTTTGAAATTTAGTTCCTAACGTTCCTTAGAGGAACTTACATAGTATCATTAGCTTTTTATTTAGACAGCAGGCCCTTGGATTCTGGGTTTCGGCGGACATAGACCTAAAGTTCAAATGACAAAAGGACAAGCTAAGGCCTTTCTACAAATGTAAATTGGTCTCTTTTGAATTTAATGAGATCCTCAAAGTAGTCCATTTTGCTTCCAGATCTGATAGGCAACTTCTAACTTGAAATGTTGGCTTGTCAGTAGTTTCACTCTTCTTTTCTGTCACAACAACGATATGGATGGTCATTATGGATGTTTTGGCTATTTCTAGAGCTCAACATTCCTAAATATTGCATGGAACACAAGTATAATTTGTTTAATAAGAATGTCCTGTTCCTGCAATCCATTGGAAAGTCTAGTAAAGAGTTGAACCTTTTCCTTTGGTGCACATTTTAAATAGATGGATGATTACTTTTAGTACATTGAGGTAAAACCCGTGTATATGTGAAAGAGAAAATGTGGTTGATGTATTTTAATGTAGGTCTCAGCAGCAATTGGATTTGATGCGGGTGTATTATCTTGCTTGGAGTACTTAGAAGCTGCTCCATGGGCTGAAGATGAGGAAGAGAAGGTGGCTTCCCTTTTATCAGAGCTTCGGCTTGAAGGGGTTGGAGCTGCAGAAGTTTTGAAGAGGGTTTCTCTTGATGCTACAGCAGGAATTGAGGATGGAAATGATAATGAAGAAGTTCTTCTCAAGCTATTGCAGGTGGTTCTTGAAGGAAAAGATGAGAAAGCTAGGAGAGATATGAAAAGCTTGGTAACCAAAATGCTCCGTGAGAACTCATCACAGAATGATTTGAGAAAGGAGTCTTTGTACTTTGCTTGTGATGGGTGCCTGAAATTGCTTCGCTGTCATTTCCTACAGGCAGCAGAAGCAGACATGCATGACGTAGGTCAGATAGCTCGACAGGCAGATAATCTGCATTGGCTTTTGGATATACTGATTGATAGACAGATTGCTGAGGACTTTCTGAAGATATGGTCCTCGCAGTCAGATTTGGCCCATGTGCATTCTAAAGTGCCCCCAATTCACAGATACGAAGTCAGCAGAGTTACAGCCAGGCTGTTTGTTGGGATTGGAAAGAGGCAGTTGCTGGCTTCCAAAGAGGCCAGGTGCATGCTTTTGCAGACGTGGTTGGTTCCTTTTTACGAGGATTTTGGATGGATGAGGAGAGCATCGAGAGGTCTTGACCGACATTTAATTGAGGATGGTCTTAGCAATACCATATCAACTTTGCCAATGGCCTGGCAGCAGGAAATTCTCACGTCATGGTTTGACAGATTTCTAAATAGCGGTGATGATTGTCCAAATATCCAGAGAGGATTTGAAGTTTGGTGGAGGAGGGCGTTCTCGAGACGAAGTGATCAGCTTGAGAGACCTCAAATGAAAATCATAACTGGTACCACAACAGACAACTCATAAAATTTCACGGGCAGCAATATGAAGTTAGCAATCTTCATTCTTTCTCTCCATTAGTTCAACTTGATGGGCCTTAACTGTGACATTTATCTTCTTCCTCTCGAACTGTTTAGAAATTCAATATCAGCATGTTGGAGTTCTTGCAAACACCATTTGCTTTCTGGAGTTTTCCATATTAAACAAGCAATGAGGAAATGGGTGTTGGAGTATCCTGATTCTGTTGACACATTGATGCTCATTGTATTCGCTTCCAAGAACTGCTCCTGCCATTCACTACCTAAGGTATGAGCTCCTCTGATTTGGAGGGTTAATTTGCTGAAACAAAATATACTGACATTTGAGATTGCATGCTGAGGAACTAGTGAAATGAGATACATCCAAATGTCAGTTGCTAGCTGGATTGATTCTTTGTTTCTTCATTTTTTTTTATTTGGCTAAGATACAACAAAAAATGGAATTGCATAGTGTGAATTACGTGTACTAGGACTTAAAATAGTGGATATAAGTAAAAATTGTCATTTCTCCATTTCGTGCATTTAAGTTGCATCAACCAGTACGGTATGCTGTTCGGTAAATGCTATCTTGGCCTCTCAGGCTCTTGTGCTTTGTTTCACTATTCTCTTTTTCCTGGTAAACGTTCTTGGAGATTACTGTTGTTATCATCTGTATCTTCTCTGTAAAGAACCCTTTATTCGGTAGTGTCCTGCTTTCCGCTATATATAATGATGTATGATCAGGCCATCAGGTCTTGATGGCACATTATTCTCTTCTGTTCTGTATGTTTCTTCTTTGGCCTATAGTATTGTCTTCTACAGGAAAATAAATCTTTTACTGCAAATTTTGCAATCTTTTCGTTTCACTTGTGATTTACTTGACTTGAGGATCAACATTTTCGGTCTGCCAGGAAAAAAACTTGAATTGCGTACAGATCATCTGCCGCTTAATATTCATATATTACAAAGATACATAAAGCGGATTGAGTTAACGTAATGCAGAGGGGACAGGTCCATCCACGTATTTGGATGACATTTGTTCACAAGCCATTGCTGTTCAACGTGTCCGAATTCAATCACAATGTGCTCTGTGCGCCTTGGTAGATTACTACTAAAGCAACTTATTAGTTCACACACTTTAAATTCATAGAGTTCTTGATAATGCTCCAGATAAAAAAAACTTGTATAAAAAAGTACATTGAGAAAGAATCTTCGAGAGATTGTTTTTTCTGTAGCTCTGTACGTAATGATCTATCACGATTGATCTAGAAGACGTTCACTATTTATGGGGATGTTTCAAATCCTTACGTTGGAGCTTTCAAACTTGACCTCAATTATGGATGTCAATCAGGTCATGAGTTCAAAACCTTCAAACACCTGACTGTTCTTCTGGGCTGACTCCCAAACCTCTGCGTTTCCCAGCTTCAAATCGCTGCGCTACCTACTGATGTAGCAGGTTTTCTTGATCATCGTCGAAGTGGGTAAAGTAGGAAGCTCCAGTAATCTGGCAATCATAGTTTAGCTCACCTGGCCTCGCATGCTTCTGCCTTCACATGGAACAAACATTCATTTGCGTATCAGCCTAATCCTCAATAAGATTTCAGCACTATTATGATCTGAAGATGCATCAAATATTGAAAGGTACCATTCTTGGTCAGTTAGCATTGCATCTGTTAATCCAAACTCCTTCAGCTCTTCTCTTGTGTGGTGCACTAACAAGCTGTACCTGCACAACCATCACTTTCTTTGTTGTCAAGTACTAAGTGCTCATTTTATTAACAAACAACTATGTAATTCTTAAAAATTAACAATTCATGACTGCTTTTAAGGAGTGCCAACAACCAAACAAGTCATTGTCAATTGTTATAAAAAGCAGTCAAATATCTATACTAAGGATGTTTTTCTTGCAGTAATTTATACAGATCGTTAGGTCTCAATATAACGATGACAACATCGTTTTATATAATCTAGCATTTTACATGTGTTGGGATTACTGTCGGTATGAGCAGCATCTCATTTCATAGGGATGGGAATTGGATCACGACATCTTTACAATCGATATATTATCGTGAAAAAAATCAATGTTTAACCACGTGAAATCAACATAGAGGTCATGGCATAAAGTGCAAACTATACCTGGCAGCCAAAAAGTTGGAGTAGTTTGTGTAATGTTGTCAATATTTCTTAAGAGTGTGTGTGTAATTTTTAAAAAAATACGGGTAGCTTGTACAAATGATACTGACGTTTCTAGCGGGTGTATGTGTAATTTTTTAAAAGACACAAGTAATTTATGTAAATAGACCATATGCCAAAAAGTGCTAAATTATATTATACAGCCCCAACAAACATTTTGGTAAAAATTCAAGCCGAAGTCATGGTTTTGCGACGTTCAACGTTAACTACTAAACTGAAACAACGAATAGTAAATCATTATAAAAAACTTGATCGTACTAATTAACAGCTCAAATTAAAGACCAATTAAAAAGAATGAGAGAAAGATAATTTAATGACCTTCCACCATGACCTCTTTCCATGACAACCATCTTGCCATTGCCAATATTGTGAAGGGCTTCAAATTGCTGGACGGTCCATTTGTACCATCTCATCAAGAACACCCGCAGCGTCAGACCGTGTGAGACAATCACCAAGTTCATGTCGGGGCTTTGCTCTCCCGGCGGCTGAAATCTTCCTATCTCAATATCACTTCTCAGAGTTTCCCTAAATCCTGACACCATAATATTTCAACTACTTACTTAGGAATCTTGAAACAGAAACTAAAATTGTTAGGAGTTTGTAGTAATAATTACAACCTGTGATTCTGTCATAAACATCCGCAGCAGATTCCCCATTTGGAAACCTGTAAAAGAACCTTCCATACCGCTTTCTTGCAGCTTTCTGAATCTTCATCTGTTCTTGGTCCTGGAAATTTCCTTACAACAACACACATCAATCAACTTTTATAATATCTGTTCACCTCCATTCTGTATACATATATCCAAATATTATATATTCTAAATTGATGTTTCATATTATACATAATCCTGCAGATATACATCGCATGCAAAATTCATGTTACTTATATACCGTTAATTACACTCGGCTTCTTTCTAAAAATACAAAATTACACTTTCTCCTGAATAAGTTCTGAAATTATGCTTACACTCCTTTTGAAATTAATTTTTTACATATATGACCCTATTTTGTTAGGGTTTGAACGGAAAATACTGATGTTGGTAAAAAAAAAATTATTTAATTTACCTCTCATTTAACGTTTTTATGTAATAATGTTGTAGTTATGAAGGAAGAAAAATATAATAATGTTAACCACACTATATATATATATATTATATTGATCTATTTGTAAGTACAAAAGTATACATAAGAATGTTTTAAATAAGGGGTAAAATAAAAAAATTATGTAATTTTTTTTGCTACGTGAGTATTTTTTGACTAAACCTTGACGAAATTGTGTCAGGTGGAAATCGAAAATTTTTAGAAGAAATGTAAGTGTAATTTCAAATTTTTTTTTAGAAAAAGTATAATTTAGCATTTAAGATAGGATCTGGATGTAATTAATCCTACTTACATATTTAAAATGTTACTTTATTTTAAAGTGATATCCCATTTTTATACATACACAATGTGTAGTCTAAAATCATCTTTTCCAAGTTTCGAATTGAAATTTATTACAAATTCACATTAATGTATAATGATTATATCATATATATTTAAATATTTAAAAATATACACTCAACGCATATTAAGAAATATAATACGAATTTTTAATATATGGTAAATTACAACAGACTTGATAAAATTTATCATAATTATAATTATTTTTTATTATTTAAAAAATTATATATACTTTTTGTGTCAATAATTATACAAATATTCTCGTGGTATCTCACTGTAAGGGGTATTTATTAGATAATTGTTAATTTTAAGAAATAATTTTTAATATTTTAAATAATAAAAAAATATATATAATACGAAAAACATATGGAGAGGTGGTCGTAATTTATGCAAGTGAGATTTAATTAAAAATATACCAAAATCTTGTTCTCTCAAACGAGGCTCTTCTCTAACACCAGCAATTCTGGATCTCTCAAATGCCTTAGCCAAATTCCGGAGAGTCTCAAGCGACCTTCTGTAAGGAGACACGTAGAAGTACACTTTCCATTCATCACCTCCATCTTTCTCAATCATCCGCCGTATCTCCCCACCGCACTCCTCCGCCTCCGCCACCCCCTGCTCCGTCAGCGCCACCTTCGGGTCCGCCACGCGCGTGTAAACACACTCGTCCACGTTTCCCTGGCTCTGCCCGTGTCGAACCAGAATTATCCTGCGCGGCCGAGGGGGTTTCGCCCTCGGCCGATTCGATGCAAACCTCTTTTCTGGAAAACCGGCCAAACCACCGTCGACGGGCGAGTTATGGTTGAGGCAGCATTTCGTGGAGCAGGGGCTCCGGCGTAGAACGGCCGGAGATGTTGAGAATAGGGTCGCCATTTTGGGTGAACTATAGGGGTAACTGAGGAATATTGGTGGAAATTTGGAAGTGAAGAGATGTCATTTTTGGGGTATTATTATCCAAGAAGAGATGTAGAGGGGTATAATTTGGACGTGTGAGAAACGCAGTGGACCGAGAGGGCAAGATCAGCTGAATCATTTGTCCTCCTTCTGATCGATCAATTACCAGCCGTTGAAGACGTTCAGGGCTATCAAAGATGACAAGTGGAAATGATAGCTATTTGTAGAAGCTATTATGTAAGCAGATTGAGAGATTATTTTTACTAAATTCATTTGAAATATTTTATAAAAATATTTTTGAAATTTATAACATATTAAATCTTATTCCAATAATCAGATTTTGAAGCTTTAAGATAAAATAAAATGATAGAATTTATAAGATGTCAGTGTTTACACGAATTTTGTGTCAGTAAAAATAAAGTAAAAGACAAAAAATAATATAGAAAAATAAAATTTTATAATTTAAATGAAACGTGGTTATAATATATCTTTGTAGATAACCGTCTCATTATTCTCTTCAAATATTAATCCAAAGGCAGACACTTGTTCTTGAATCGAGTGCGCAACCTTATATGGACTTGAGTAAGAAAATCATGTGCTACCTTAAAATAGAGTATTAAGGTTTTCAGGTCACATAGCTTTGTCGTGGCATTAAGCTTTTGGACTTACTCTTACTGTGGATTTGTTGTGTGTATGTGACTTGTGGCTTGTGTTGTATGTCCTTATACGTTATCAGATTAATGCCCTTTTTTATGGGCGTAAGTACGATTCAAATAGTTTGAACTTTGATTTAATGGGCTTAAACACCGTAAGTTTGGATATGGATCAGTACCCTCATGTTAACGGGATGTAATTGAACATGTTTTGACCTATTTAGTCAATCCAAAATAAGAGAAAGCTTGTGTTTGTCTCGAATCGATCAATGAAAATGCATAAGACTCAAATGGACACTTATGTGAGTTTGTAATCTTAAACATATGTAGAGCTCAAATTTATCATAAATTTTAATTTAGAATTCAATTATTAGCCAATATTTATGCTTTTAATTAATAAATTTATTCCAAAATTTTGATGTCAACAATTAACAATAGTAATTTCGTAATTAATAAGACTAAAAAATTGAAGGAGTTTGTTAATATTTCAAAGACAAACTGAGAACTCTTTACTTTCATATATGAATTTATAACTTCACGGTATCTTATTTTTAGATCTTATGAGCTCACACTCTTAAGAGGTTTTTGTATAACTTTTAGTTTTATGATTGGAATAAGTTAATTGAATAGTTGTAAAAGTTGTGAGCATTTGAAAGCAAAAATTACAAGCCAAAAAAAAGTTGAAATTGGAATGTCTGAAAAAATAAATTAATATTACAATTTTACTAATAAACTGCAAAAGCTGGTCATCGCTTTCGCCTTAAATTAACATAATTTAAGCAGTTTAAAAGTAGAAACAGAAATTGTAAAAACAGTCTTTTCATATTGTTTACGTAAACAAGCTGATAAGCGCTTATTTTAAGCTCTTGCAAGAACTCCTAAAAAATATACAAATTCAGATTTAATATTTTAGAAGCTCTTAAAAATTTTATATAGAAAATTAGCTATTTTTTTCTGAAAGGGCTTATAAGATCTCAAAATAAGATGTTTCGGATCTTATAATTTTTTTTTTTAAAAAAAAGTTAAATTTTCTTACTTTTTTATAAGATCTTATAAGCTATATAAAATTAATATGTAAAAAAAAATTAAAATATCTCCATACATATACTTACACTCTCTCTCTCTCTCTCTCTCTCTCTCCCCCCTTAGGATTTAAATTTCTTTTTGCTATGTAATTTCCAATATTTGAAAAGAGAAAATATTTTATTATTTAATAATAAATAATTATAATTAAATAAAAATAAGATTGGTATTGATATTATATTTATTAAAATTATAACATTCAAGACATTATAAATTACAACACTAGAAATAGTCATTGCGTTAACAAATATCAATTCTATATTCGACTAGCATGAATGTACATATATAATATCTTTATTCAAAAGTTTAGGTAATAATTCATCATTTTTTTTTTTGTTATTGCAAAAATATTATCCATTGAATTCTTATTTGAAATTAAACTAATGTGTATTATTTATAAAAATATTTAAAACAAAATATGTCAATAAATATCAACTCATTTGATTTCAATTGTATATATGTCCATTTTAGTCATTTTACCAGTTAAAGATCTTATTATGCCAAACACCCGATCATCTTATAAGACGTTTACGCATCTTATAACTTTTAATATTTTATTTTATCGAAACACTTTAAGAGCTTATTTTTAAAATATCTTATAAGCTCTTAAAACATTTTATAAGATGCAGAAGCTTATAATATGTTGTAGAAAATGCATAGCCAAACACCCTCTAATTCATTCCAAGCCCAAGCTGTCGAAAATGGGTTTGGATCCACTGTGATTGAATCTACTCTGATATTCTACAGGCCCAGCCCACACAAAATAAGTTGCAAATAACTCGTTAATTTCAGAAGTATTTTTTAATAATTTATAATTTTTACATTAAAAATTAAAAAAAAATTAACCAACTTTTCATTTGAATAATTCGAATTTTGAACTAGGATTTGCAACATAAAATAGTCACTAATTTGTAGCCAGTAGCCTGGTGGCACGTGTTTAAATTTATGTTACATAAAATTAAAATACTTATATATATATATATATTTATGTGATATTTTATTATTATTAAAATGATCCCTCATATTTAGTCTATTAAGTTTCAATTTTTATAAAATAATGTTGAATATCTTAATTAACTTCGTAATGTATGATTAATAATATGAATTTCTTAATATTACATTGTACAAATCATAATTTCAAACCTATTGTATTTTGTATTATATTTGTTTTCTTGAAAATAAAATAAATAAATATGATAAAATAGAAATTAAACCAATCCAAAAAAGCAAGCTTTGTTACGTGGTAGCTAATTAGGCCACATGTCAGACAGCATACAATAAACATGCACAAAACCATCCATCCATCACTCAATTTGTCTTGTCGGTATGCCTCAATATATAAATTCAACTTAAATAAACTCCTTGTCATGTGTTCGGATTTCATCATAAGTGTGGGTTTTTATCCCATTTTGTATGAATTTGTTATAATTTATTTCATAATTTTTAGTCACGTTCGAAAAAGTATGATTCTTTTAGCTACGGCTAATTAGTATAACAAAAAAAAAAAAAAATCGTGGCAAAAATAAATTAATCACGTTTTCGCATCAATCATTGATCGTTGTTTTTGCAAGTGTCGCCAAAACATCAGTCATGCCAAATTATAGCAAATATTTTGGCTATGACTGAAAATCATGACGAATATTGATTGATTGTGGTAAAAATTTAAATTTTTGTTTGGATTTTATTTAATCGTGGTTAATGATATTAATTTACCATGATTTTTTAAGTCGTGATCATTTATAGTGTAGCAAATACTCAATTTTTTTCGTAGTGTCATATTGTTGTATTGGTCGAATAAATATATTGTTCAATTTATTAAAATATTAATGTAATGATTGCTTCTATTTAAAAAAAAAGATACGCCTCAATATATAATACGTTTTTCTCCTTTTTATATGATTATTATTCTTTTAGATGATATTCGAATAAAAAAATTTGTAAGTAACGACTTCATACTGAAAAAAATAATAAGTTAGACTTGATTAACCAAACCCACATTAATTATTAATTAAATAAAAGTTTATTTATTTTGTAATTAATTTAAATTTGACCAATTCAATTGAATTACTTTTCTAAGAATTTAAATCACAGTTGAATAAAAAGAATAAAGTGAAAAGAATGGTGATGTGTATCAACATAACCCCATAAAGCGTCATTACAAGTGGCATATTAAATGAATAGAATACAAAATATATATATATATGTATAAATATTAGTGGAATCATTTTTCATGTTTCTGTTTTTTGGATGTGGGCCAATAATAATAGATGTTGATTTAATCACATTTTGTTCGTTTGTGCCAAATTGCAGTTGTCCCACTCTAAATTTTTTAATGAGGATATATTTATGTAGTATTAGGACAGATTGTGCTTGAAACTAGAGATCGTACGGAAATGGGTTGCAAAGACCATCATAGAACTGCTACACCTGTTTTGTATTGTGTCATTATCTTTTCACATGGTTTGAGACGGATTCTATAATGCTGAAACGGCTCGATCATGTCTAGAGTTGGAGTACTGTATAAATGATAGAACAAGTCGTGTTTTTCCTTTTATGTTTCTGTTCTTGTTATTGTTCTCGTTTGATGAGTCACATATTTTTGTTTAGGAATGATGTGTGTCAGCAAGGAGTTTGTTAGAGTTAGTTTGGATTTAAGGCGGTGGTCTTGTCTATATTTAAAGGAGATTTTGTTCTCCATTTCACATACTTCAGCTATACAGAATTTACAAAAGGTCTCCACGATTAATGGCTTCTATCGAGCTAATTGTTTGCTCTATTTTGTTGCAATTCAACATTGTATCAAAGCCTTCCTAGTGAAGGTCTCTGCATACTTGCTTCCTGGTTCGCTATTTTTTTTTTTTGGTTGGTAGACAATTGGTAACAATCTATAGCAATAATGGCGGAAACTGCGATAGCGACTTCTGGAAAAGATGATCTCAACTTGAAAAGGAAATGTTATATCTGCATCCCTCAGAACACTCTGGATTCACATTGGCAAACTCACCACTGGATGGATCCAATTTTCTATTATGGAGTAGAGCGGTATATGTATCGTCCGGATAGAAATTGAAGCTCGGCTTATTGATGGAACTTCTCCTAAACCGGCGGCTGGATCTAAAACATTTGAACAATGGAGATGAGTTGATCTAACATACACCTCGTGATTATGGAATTCTATGTGAAAGAGATAGTCAAATCTTTAGGTCACTTCCTACCGTGAGCTTCGGTTGGAGCTTCAAGGGAGGTATAGAAGGTATATTGGACCTATGATCTATCAGATACAACGAGAAATTTCAACGGTTTCTCAAGGCGATTTATTAGTCATAGCATATTTCTCAAAGGTAAAGAAATTACGGAACGAGATTGGGTTCATATCCCCTACACCAAAATGTACGTGTGGCAAGTGTACTTGTTAGGTTGGCAAAGCTACTATGACTCAGAATGGATCGATTCAATTGATACAATTTCACATGGGATTGCATGAGGTATATGATAATGAGCGTAATTAAATGCTAATGATGGATTCCTTACCAGAGGTGGAGAAAACATATTCTATGATATTAAGTAGGGGTGGCAAATTTGAGGGGTTGGGTCGGGTTGGGGTTAGGTCTAAATGGGTCGAGTCCAAAATGAGTTGGGTACAAAATGGGTCTAAATAAACGAGTTTAAAATGGATTGGGTTGCAAATGGGTGGATGTAGATTGTAAAGAGGGTAGTGCATGTGAAAGAGAGATATGCCAGAGTGTGTATATGAAGAAAGAGAAATTGTGAGAATGTGTGTGTTTGTGTGTGTGTGTGGAGAAAGAGAGTTGTGTGTGTGAGGAAGAAATGTGAAAGTGTGTGTGTATGAAGCAAGAGTTGTGAGCGTATTTGTGCGTGTGAAAGAGAGATGTGAGAGAGTGTTTGTCTATGAGGAAAGAGTAAATTGTGGGTTCTTTCAAATTTTTTGTTATTCTAATTTATGGCTTCAACACCATTAAGACCCATATTAAACCCATTATCAACCAATATCCAACCTATTATCAACCTGTATTCAGCTCATACAAACTATAATTTTATTTAACTCCAACCCATATCTATTTATTTTAAAATATAACCAGCCCAACCCAACCCAAAACTAATTGGGTTTGGTTGAACCCATGGGTCTTAACCCATTTTGCCATCCCTAATATTAAGTGTAGAAAAATAGAGATATGTGAACCTTGGTAAGGTTAAGCCTACTAATAACGCAACTTATCATTTAATCGTGAACGAAAATAAGAGAGGTTTGATTGGTAAAGCTGGACAAAACAAGCAGTTCATAGATAAAAAATCATTGGTTTGTGACAATTGCAAAAAAATAGGTCATTCAAGAGATACATGTATCAAGATATTTGGAATACCATATTGGTACAACTCTTTGAATGAACGGAAAAAGAAGATAGCTGCTGGTAGGGGCTTTGCTGCTGCAGTGGAAGGACCTTTTGGTAGTAATGACATACATCAACTTTATATTGCTATTGAGAATCGAGATAACCTTGCAGGCATGAAGTTTGAGCTATTGAAAATGGTGAAACACAATAATTCTTTGCCTGCAGATCCTGTAATAGCCAACTATGCAAACTTTGCATATTGTGAAGATGAGTTTGTAGGTAATGTTTCTTCTATTACATCAATCAATTTAGATTGTTGGATTTTTGAAACGGAAGCTACTAACCATATATGCAGAAACATTACTCTTTAAATCCTACACAAAATCATCTCTTCCACAAAATATTCACTTACCTGCTGGCTCTAAAAGATCTATTTTGTATACTGGCACCGTACACATTTCAAATGACATTATACTCGAGCATGTCCTATACATCCCTGAATTTTCAGTGAATCTCCTTCTAGTTAGTCAGTTGCGCTTATCTACTCCACATACCTTTTCTTTCTCTCAAAATTCTTGTGTTTTATAAGACCGGAATACTAAGAGGGTTGTGGCTGTAGGTTCTATAATCACAAAATTACATGTACTCAAGCATAATTCATCCAATTTCCTTCCTATTGTTGTATCGTGCTTAGCTATTGATCCTTGTAAGGAAGTTATATGACATAGAAGGTTAGGACATATTTCTATACAAGTAATAAAACACATTCTATTGTGTAAATCATTTGCCATTGACAATGATGCTCTCTGTGATGTATATTTTGTGGCTAAACAAACTCGTATTTCTTTCTCTTCTAGTACATCTTATGCTTCCACACCATTTGAGCTACTTTATCTAGACTTATGGTGGTCATACAAAGAGTACAATTTCTAGCTACATTCTTACCATAGTGGATGATCATACTAGATCATTGTGGACATACCTTCTCAAACATAAATCAAAAGTTCTTTCTATATTTTCACTTTTTTGCAATCTGATCCGCACTCAATTTGATGCAACCATCAAAATTTTTAGATATGATAATGGATATGAATTCGTGAATAACGACTGCTACTCACTCTTCCATGACTTAGGAATTATCCATCAAACCTCTTGTACATATGCTCCACAACAAAATGGCCAGTTGAATGAAAATGTTAGGGGGACTCTATTCTTACAACCATCTATTTGATAAATAGAACTCCTACTCAAAAATTGAATTGGAAAACTCCTTTTTGAGATGTAAGATTCATTTCCTTCATATGATCATTTGAGAATTTTTAGTTGTCTCTATTTTTTTACTAATATAGATCCCCAAAAATCTAAGTTCCACAAATGGGCACACAAACGCATTTTTCTTGGGTATTATATGCATAAAAAAGGATACAAGGTCTTTGATTTAGACACTAATCAGTCATATGTCTCTCGAGATGTCATTTTTCATGAACATGTTTTCCCTTATGCATCCTCTATACCTCCTGGTAATTCATGTCCTTTTCCCACTATCCCTACTATTCCCAGACATGCAAATTCCATATGTTTAGATTCTTCAACTACTACATCTGTTCCTACCTCATCTCTTGATTCCAACTTTTCTCCTATCTCTACTGACAGTTCGTCTCCTACTGTCCCTAACTCCACACATGTTCCTATGCTTGTTAGGCATTCTACTTGAGTCAATCACAAACTTGGTTGGCTCAATGATTTTATATGCCATCAAACATCTTCTTCTCTTTTTTATTCCAACAATATCACATATATGTCTTTTGTTGCTTCTTTGTCAATATTGAAGGAACCTAGGTCCTATGTAGAGGCTATTGAACATTTGGAATAGAGGGATGCCATGCAGACTGAAATACAAACTTTGAAGAGGAACAATACATGGAAGTTAACTCCCTTACCTCCTGACAAAAAGTCCATAGGATGTAAAGGGTATACAACGTAAAATTACGAGCAGATGGCAATATCAGAAGATATAAGGCATGATTGGTGGCCAAGGATTATAACCAAGTGGAGGGAATTGATTATACTGATAGCTTTTCACCAGTAGCCATGGCGGTGACTATCCAACTTTTCTTATCTATTGTTGCTTCGCATGATTCCTCCATCTAATAACTTAACATTAACAATGCTTTTTTGCATGGGCATTTAGATGAAGACCTGTACATGGTGTCACCGGGGGGATATTCTGTACCACTTAACATGGTCTGAGAAACTGGAATGATTTTTCTATGGTTTAAACTAGAATTCCAGACAATGGAATTTGGATTTCATACACTTCAAGCTTGTGGTTTTGTACAATCTGCCCATGACCGCTGTTTATTTACCAAGTATTATGGTGCTTTTGGTGTACGTAGATGACATCTTGATGTCAGGCCCCTCATTATATGACATATAAGCTGTGAAGGTTTATCTCCATAACTTATTTACGATTAAGGACATTGGGGATGCACGCTATTTCCTTCAGTCTGAAAATTTCTAGGAATGCGATTGGTACTTATGTAGCTCAGATGAAGTACATCTTGGATATAGTTAAAGACACAAGTTTGTCACATTCCAAAGTTGTCTCAACATCATTTCCTTAATGCCTAAATCTTGCCTCGAATTGTGGTGCCTTGCTTCAACAACCGGATGCTTACAGATGCCTTATTGGTAGATTTCTATACCTTAGCTTTACTAGGCCTGACATTTCTCATTGTGTTCAACAGTTGAGTCAGTTCCTCTCCTATCCATGTGAGGCTCACTGGTCCGCTGCACTTCATATGGTGAAATATCTTAAAGGCTGCCCGTCCAAAGGACTTTTTCTTCTTTCTTCAAACAATTTTGAGTTAACAGGGTGTTGTGACGCTGACTGGGCTTCATGCACGGATTCTAGACGTTCTCTCACTGGCTTTTGTGTCTTCCTTGGCACAACTTCCATTTCTTATAAAACAAAGTAGCAAACCACTGTATCTCTGTCCACGACTAAGGTGGAGCATCAAAGTATGGCTGCAATTGTTTGTGAGTTGCGTTGGATTTCATATATCCTGCATGACTTTGGCATCATAATTTCTCTTCTAATCACTCTTTATTGTGACAACAAAGCGACCATGCATATCATAGCCAATCTAGTCTTTCATGAACGAACGAAGCATATCGAGATGGACTGTCATATTGTTCCTGATGCATATAAAGAGGGCTTCATTGCTCCTTGCTACATCAAGAGCACGAATCAAGTGGCAGTTGTGTTTACTAAGGTTTCTTCCACTTAAATCGTTTTGTTACCTATTGTTGTTGGGAGTGGTTTCTCTTGCCCCCAGCCCCACTTGTGGGGAGGAGGGGGGGTTGTTAAATATTCAAGTGCTGAAATAGCTCGTCCTTCTCATGGTGAAGAAGATGATGTCTCCATGTCTGCAATTGGAGTATTGGATAAAGGATAAAGCAAAGTCGTGTTTTTTATTTTATGTTTTTGTTCTTGTTACTGTTCTCATTTGCTGAGTCACTTATTTTTGTTTAGGATTGATACATGTCAGCAAGGAATTTGTTAGAGTTAGTTTGGATTTAAGGAGATGGGTCTTGCTTGTATTTAAAGGAGATTTTTTTTCTCCATTTCACATACTTCGGATATAAAAGATTTACAAAAGGCCTCCACGATTATGGCTTCTCTCTAGCTAATTGTCTGCTCTGTTTTTGTTGTAATTCAACAACTTTAAATAATCTTCACTTGCAATTTGCAAATAAGGTGTCATTTTCTTTAAAGCAAGAAACCAACATTTATCAAAGCTTATTAAAATGTTGATCATCTAATAAGTCAACAAACATGGTAATCACATGAACTACGTGACCAACTCCTTGCCTAGTAATAATTATTATATTATTCAATTAAAATCTTTTTCATTAAATGCTGCAGAGACTATAATTAAGAATTGAGAAAATGTTATAACTATATATATATATATATACAAGTTTCGTCAACCTTGACTTATAACTAATTTTCAGGGTATTAAAGTTGGATAATTATTAGGACATATTGCCAAGAAATTATGGTATTAATTAATAAACTATGTATGAAACTTAATTTTTTTTTTTTTTATCTTTTTAAAGACTCATTGCCAGAAAAAAGAGGAATTTAACATAGATGGCTCAAGTTTTTTATTTCCACTCAGGCCGGAACCTTAGCATATATATACGAAGATTTTGGAAGGAAATTACCTTTCTTCCCAAATACGACGCCAAATAATATAATTCTTGAAAATGCGAGAGACGTACTTGATCAAGTTAGTTTCTTTTTCCAGTTAGCTTGCAGTACAAAAACACGTTGGGAGGCATTGTGTTATATATTTTCAATAATAATCTTTAGATGTTCAAGTCAAATTTCATAGTTATAGAAAAACATAAAAGTTTATTTCATTTTTTAGGTGTTATATTATTCCTTATTTATTATCATTAATTGATGTAATGATCATTGTATCGATTCAATGATAGATTGATTTACTTATGGTATAATGTATTTACATCACAGATCGGCATATATATCAACAACTCACATCAATTAATCCTAAATTAAAATCGGGCATGATGGAAAATATCACTACCTTATAGCTAGTAAACCAAAATTGTATATGTTGGGAGTTGATCCTATCAGTTATCAGCCCAGAATCTCAATACCCTAACCAATTTTACAGTACAATAGTGGGTACGAAACCCTTAAAATTACAAACTAGACATACACAACAATATATCAAATTATATAGATCTTAAAACAAAAATTAAAGATCTAAAAAAACAACCAGAAAACAGTAGAGTTTAGGCTCAGAGAGTCAGATCCAGTGAGTTGAAACCCAAGCCACCAAAAGGCCGGCAACAAAATCTCACGGTTGCTCAACACCAACCAACAACTAGTTTCACTTGGTCACAAAGAACCACCACTTAGGTTTTTCACCAAAGACTTAGTTCACAGAGAACTAAGAAATTATCAGAAGAAGAGAAGAAGAGGTTAGACTGTTTCAGTCCATTCAAAAGAAGGACAGAGGCCATGGAGGCCATTTGTAGGGGCAGATTATTAAAGAGTTAGAGAGAGATAGTACAGAAAGATGTTATAGTACAGAGAGAGATAGTACAGAGAGATAGAGGCGATGGAGAGAGGGTTTTAAGGCCATCGAAAATAGATGGGGAGAAACTAGAGATAAAAAGAGAAGAGAGGGAGAAGAAAGGGTTAGAGAAATAGAGAAGACGACAGAATGAGGATTAGGATTTCAACATTAGGGTTAAATACGATGGGTTATCGGGTAGGGTAGGCCAGACCGACGGACCAAATGAGCTGGGTTTTTAAATGTTGAGCCCTACAGGTGAGATTAAATTGGGCCAGGGCTGGGCCTACCTTAATAAATCATGGGCCAAAATAAATTCCAACAATATATTTATAATCTAATATTAAATAAGTTTTTGATATAATTATTTAAATTTTTAGATGAGACGGCCAATAATAATTCCCCTCCTTTTTAGGCCTTTTATATATGTTAGATTTAAGAAAAAGAAAATTGTAGTAATATAGATGACATTATTAACTAGAACCAAACAAAATATTGCGAGCATTTAAGTGGTAACATTATATTTTTAATTTCATAAGATAGGGGATCAGTACTTTTAGTTAATTCTATGCTTTATGAGATTTTTAAAATAATCTCAAAATTATAAAAACTCGATACATGTAGTCCTTTACATTACGAAATTATCAAAACAGAATTAAAAATTAAGAAAACTCAACACATTTAGTCAGATTAAAGGCATATTTAGTCCCCTAACTATAGTCCATTCCCGTTTTAGTCTTTTATCTTTTAAACGTTTTAAAAAAGTCCTATAACTTTTTAATTTGCTTGATTTTTAGCACACCAATCGCTGGAATTTGTCCAACATTGCCAGAAAATGCCACATGTATTTGACGTGGCATTTTAAATTGGGGAAAGAGATTTATTGAATAATTATGCATGACATGGCAATCATATAGTTTTAATTTAAAAATAAATAAATTGTGATGTAGTATTAGTGACCACATTGCCATTAAATTATATTATTTACTAAAATTACTATTATTTGTTTTTAAAATAAACTTAAATACTTTTTATTATTATATATTTTTTAAAATAAAATTATTTCTACTTCATTATTTAATACAAATAATATTTATCATTATATGTATTTGAATGAAAATAAATTTTCTCTTATTTCAGATATTAAAAAAATAAAATAATTTTACTTAATTTTTAAGAAAATAAAAAATAAGACATATTTTTTCCCTCTTCTCATTTTTTTTTGTGTAAATATAATATATACATACATATATAACTATAACATATTATGTATACTATATATATTATGGCAGTGACGGCCAACCACCACCACAATGATGGTGGAGGCAACCGTCGCCCAAAGAAGAAAGGGGCATCGCCCTCGCCAAGGCTGGGCGACGGCAGCACCTCTTTTCTTCTTTGGGCAACTAAATTTAGGACGAATTGTCGTCGCCCAGGTCTAGGGCGAGTCACTGTCGCACAGATGTTCATTATTTTGGACGACTTGATCGGGGGCGACGCTTTTAGTCACCTAGAGGTTGGGCGGCGATGGTCGCTCCTGCCTCTGAGGCGGCGATTGGCCGTCGCTGCATATTTTAGGTAATATATATATATATATATATATATATATATGTATATGTATTTTTATATATATACATAATTTGTGTATATATATAACAAAACTTTTTTTTAAATTATAAAATAAATTTATGCAATTTTCCCCCAAAAATTCATGTCATAATGCTATGTCACATTTAATTTTTTTTATTAAGTCATGTAATTACCACATCATATAGAATTAGCGAATAAAATCACTTTCCCCAATTTGAGATGCCACGTCAGATTCCAGTGATATTTTTCGAAAACTTTTGATAAAACTCAGGAACAAGTGTCCTGAAATCGAGCAAATTAAAAAATTAAAGGCCCATTTCATAACCCTAGTAAGTTAAAGGACTAAAATGGGAAATGATTAAAGTTAGAGGACGAAAAAAACCTTTAACTGAATTTAGTCACACGTCCAAACTTCCGTAAAAAAAATAAACGGCAAAGACACATGCAACGCATCTTTGCCATCTATTTTTTTTTTTTATAGATTCTTGGATACGAGACTGAATATGTCAAATTTTTTAATTTTAAAATATTTTAAAAATTCCCTAAAATAAAAAAACTAAAAGTATTGATCTCCAATCTAATGGGACTAAAAATATAATTTCACTATTTAAGTGATTTATTACATAGATCTAGCTAGCCATCATGTCTTTCATTTTCAGAGTTTCTTTACCTGCAGTGGGCATGTTGTTGCAAATAGGGTTCAATTAATCTAGACTCCTAAAATTAGGGCCATTCAATTCACAACACTGCATATAAACCCTAATTTGAATCAATTTCATGTGCATAATTAGAAATCATTGGAAATTCATCACATCATTATCACAAATCCAAAAGGAAGGCTGATGATCATCAGTTCCCAAAGCCTGCACTACTTCCTCTCTCATCAAACTGTTTTGGGATATTGAATTTATTTCTAAGTCATTGTCATAGGCATGTAGAATGGTGGTCCATCCTAAGAAAAGTTGATGGACCACTCTATTTCATCAACCAAACAGGCCTTTACATATATATATATATATATATATGTCTGTGTGTGTGTGACATATTCAAGTTTCAATGAATTGAGAAAAAGGGAAAATATTTGCTCAAAGTGGAGCATGTGTTTGTATATATGAAGGAACCAACATTTCTGACTCTCCTGCTTTTCAGGATGCTTTGCTCATCACCTCATGAGGACAAAAAAAAAAAAAAAAAAAAGAAAAAAAAGAAAGAAAGAAATGGCCAAGAGTAAGTCTCTCGATCTTGAAAAATTCGAGCTCAAATTGAGTTTGGCTAAATTTTGAATTAATTATATGATACATACAATATATTTATCGTGTCATTAATATACAATTCAGAAAAAGATAATCAATCACATAACAGGTGTATCACACTTGTTCTGTAATTCATTTGACATATCCTAAATTTTTTGACAAAGCAAACATTGTTATGTAAGGGAGAGTGATGTATTACATGACCGATGTAATAATATTTTGGGCTAATTACGTGTAGACTCCATGATTTGTGATCTATTTACACAAATCACTCATATTTTTGCATAATTATAGAAATCACATCCGACGGTAACAAATAGGAGTAGTTTATGTCATGATGTTGATTTTCCTAACTGGTGTGTTTGTGTATGTGATTTTTCAAAAAGTAGGACAAATGTGAAAGTTAGATGGTCAAAAAAAAAGAAAAAATGAAAATGCCAAACGAAGACACGAAAAGACTACTGGTTATTATTATTATTATTATAACAATAATAATAAACAACTAACTAGTTGTATGTGGCACATTCGTTGCATATACACAAAAATTTTATAATAATTAAATATCATTTAAAAAAATTTATTATAAGAAAATGATAATATCAAAATAATTATGATAAGAAAATAAATAATTTTGAAAGAGAATATTTGAAGTGGGAGAAAAAGAAAAAAAATATTAAACTAAAATTAAATAACTATTTTTGAAAAATACTTTTAGGAAGTGGGGAAATGTGAAAGTTAGTGGGCAGGAAAAAAACCGACAAAAAATAAAAAAGATACCGAAAAGGTGCTCTCACTTAATATATAATATAAATATGACACATTGAAATGTGTGTGAAAAATTAAATCTAAATTTCTTAATCAATTTTTAAATTACAATTTACATATGAGCTCGATTTGATTATTAATCACATACATTGAATTAAAGGAGGTTTAATTGAGTAAGGTTGATGTATTTATAACTTGACTATTTAGACATATTTTATGTTCTTTTTATTAAATTAATAAGTTGAGTTTCAGATCTTAATCAGAAAATGGGAATAGGTAATAATTAAGCTTCACTTACTATATATTCATTTGTAATTAAGAGGGTGCATGTTCTGCTAAGTTTATATATTTAGCAAATTTTTTCTTTAATATCTTATATGATTTTAAATAAAATATTTGAAATTTTATAAACTCTCTAAAAAAAATTAATTTCAGAAAATATTTTATAAGCTCTTTAATCTCAACATCCAATATACTAAAAAATGCAATTATAGTTTTGTTAGTATTTCACTTTTATCCTTCGTATACTTGACGTTTTCACCCCAAAACAAAACTATCTATGTGTATGATTTTAAATTCTTGTATTTTGATGATTCTTTCGGTCATCATTATAATATGAAGAGTTCATTATTTCAAATACTTTAACATCTTAAAAGCTCTGACATTTAATTTATGTAAATACTTTGTAAAAGTTTTTTTCCAAAATGGCAAGATTACATTTTTTATCCTGTAATTATAGGTTGCTAGTACATTTCGTCCTGTGCACTTTTGTCTTATTTTTTTTCTTTGACGAATTTAATCCTGAACATCTCACGTTTGATTTTTTTTTTTTTTTGAAAATTTAATTCCGTATTGACATATTTGGTCCCCTTCGCACTAGAAAAGATCACAGTTTTGGTTCTATAACTATAATTGTTAAACCAGAATTATGAATACATGACTAAATTTTTCAAAAAACACCAAATGTAAGATGTTCAAAACTAAATTCGTTAAAAAAAAAAAATTAAATGTGTAAATAGCGTAATTTTCAGGACCAAAAGTATTAATAATCTATAGTTACACAACTAAACTATAATTTTATTTTTTAAAATAAAATTCAACATAATTTAACTTTTAAAATATATTATAAGATATTTCAAACTAGAACACCAAGTATTAAATAGTTTGATTTAATTTTCAAATGCTATAGTTATTATATTCTACAGGAGAAAAGAGTATAACATGATTGACATTTAATTTAATTTGCAAATTTAATAAAGATGTGGAAGATATATGTTATAAATATTTAATGTTAATATACAATATATATATATATATATATTATTTAACATTTATGGAGGATCATATTGTGAAAGATATATATTTGACTTTTTGGTGTAAAGTGATGAATGCATCAATAAAAGTGATGAGGTCCAAACATAAACCTTGACATATAAAGTTTAACTAATCAAACTGCTATTATTGATCTTCCAAGGAAATAATTAACTAATTAAAGTTCATCATGTGTATATTTATTGGGTTAACATTATTACATTAACTTAAAGAGGTGTTGGAAATTGATTGAAAATTTAATTTAATGCTATGTTTGGACATTTGGATTTCTGAAAAAGAGAAATGTATTTTTAGTTTAGTTTCTTTTTTTAATTTTTACTTTTATTTAATCGTGTTAGGCGTAATGGCTATTTGGTCCCGTAACTGTGGTGGGGTGGCACTTTTGAACTTATTTCACTTTTGCAATCACCGGAAGATTTTACGCTACAAATTAACCAACAGCTCATCGAGTGACCCCGTTATTTCTGCAAGTAAGGCCAAACTTTAGTCATGGCTAAAATCATAATAAATATTTTAGCTAGGGGTGGGTGTTCGGTAGGGTAGTTTGGGTCTTGACCCGATCCGATCGGATTCGAGTTTTTTTTTTTAAACACCCGATACCCAAATTCAAAAAATTGAGTCGGTGTTCGGGTAGGATTCCTCTACCTAAACTATTCGATCGGGTACCCGAACTTTTATTAAAAAAATTATTTGTCTTTTTATGTTTGAGCCTAGAGTTATATACATTACCTTCTCTTTCCAATTCTTCTATTCTTTTTCTTCCCTCCCAATCTCAACAAAAATCTCTGCTTTATCTCAAACCCTAAATTTATAAAATGTCATAAAAAAAATGATGGAATTAGAATATCAAATTCAAAGGTTATATTATTTTTTTCTTTTGTTGTTTAATTTAGTTAATTATATACTTAAATTTCTATTATTTATTGTAAACTCAAACACTTATATTTTAATGAAAACTTTAAAAAAAAATTAAATAAATTTTTTTAATTAATTTTTAAGCAACAAAATAAAAAATATAAAAGGCAAAATTATTAACTATTTTAATGAAAACTTAAAAAAATATTAATTATTTTGCCTCTGTGGAAAAAGAGAGGCATGAACAGAGGCAACTTTTGCCTCTGTTGCAGAGGCAATTTAGAGGCAAAATATACCTCTAATTTTTTATGTAATATTTTTTTTAAAAAAAAAAAATTGGGTACCCAACAAAAAATAGGTTGGGATCGGGTAGCTTTTCTGTTCGAAAGTTCGAGTACTTGATCCGAATTATTCGAACTTTTATTACCCGATCCAATGCCCATCCCTAGCCATAGCTAAAAACCATGAAAAGAATTGATTAGCCATAATACAATTTTGTATTTTTGTATTGATTTTGTTTGACCGTAGTTAATAGTATTAATTTACTATGATTGTTAAGCTGTGGTGATCATTTTTAGTGTAGCGATTTTTTTTTTTTTTTGGTAGTGAATTGATGACAAAAATTTTAAAAAAGTAGAATATTTGATCGAAATTTCTGCTAGAAAATGCAAATTATGTCGGAAAAATAAATATGCTTTGCATATGACAACTTCTTTTCTAACAAATAAAAATCCTCAATAGAATTATCTATCATTTCTTTAGGAGGTTAACCTGTGATACCATTAAAGTTAAAAAATAATTATCATCAATAATCTTTCGATGATCAAGTCAGTCTCAGTTCTAAGAGGATTCGAAAGCAAGACTGTATCAAAAATGGTAATGAGGTGTACTAAGGAGTTACTACAAAAAAATATGGGATTTGGGGCAGATAGTGCAACCAATCAAAAAATCGTTTCTAATTGGAATAGTCATTGGAATTCTTTAGGAACGGAATCAATTCGCTAACGTTAGGATCCTATTAAATTCCATCATTTATTTTTGAAACGGTCATATTGTTACTAGAATCGTTATAGATTTAGTGTTACAAGTTGTGTTCTTATGGCCGTGCCAAATTTGGAAGGGTAACATATAGTTACACAATTTGGAATAGTTTCACAAACATTGGAACGACCCACCAATTGCACATAGTTACTATTCCAAAATGAGGTCCAAAGTCCGTTGAAAAATAGACAGTTGAAAAACTTCATTACAAAATGATATACAATTTGAGACGGTTTAGGTATTTAGAAACACTTGTATTACAATGTCCGTTCCTAAATATAGTATTTGTGAAAAATTGCATGTGTTTCAAGAACAGTTCCAAAGTGAGTTACAATTTGGCACGACCTTGATAGATAAAAACTGCAGTATTACAACAATTGTTCCAACTGCGGTACAACTTTGCCGTTCCTACTCGTGTTCTAGGACCCATTCCAAAATGTGTTGCAACGCTACATTATAAGACTTATTATTGGAGTTCCAAACACTATTTCAATGCCCGTTCCAAAATTTTCAATATATGTTACTTTCGTTTCATATAACTTCACTTATAAAATTTTGTATTTTTTCTACTAGAAATGATTTTCTGTTTAATTACCGTTCCACCACAAACAGTTCCAATCTGTACTGTATATTGGTGAAATTTTAATTTGAAATGATTTGTTTTCAATTTTATCGTTCCAATACCCGTCCCACCCCTACCAAAAAAAAGTAGGAAAATTCAAATGTTGGAACGATTTTTTAAATTTGACTGTTCCAAGATGAGCACCAACATAATTTCATTTGGCGCCTCTTGAAAAAAAGTGAAAAAAATAAAACTTGGAGCAGTTATATATTACATAACCATTCCTAATTTTATTTTTAAAAAATCGTTCCTAACTATATTCAATTATCGTTCCTAATTATAAATTATCATTAAGCGTTCCAGATGTTGCTGATAACCAGTCCAAAATGTGTACAGAAAATATCTAGTATATATTTTGATTATGATATCTCAACATTCACTAGCCGAATTAATTCGAAACTTAAACACGTGTATGATTTTGTCTATTTGAATATATCTGACAGTCTGATTTAAAATCACATAGCCTGAGTGAAGGTTGCACCATTTTGAATCTCGCTTATTACGAATCAGAAGCAATATCTCAATATTTGTATATCAAAAATGTCCAAAACTTCATCAAATTTAGTCTTTTGTCTAATTAATCATATGTAACGGTTTGATCAAAATTTTACAAAAGATCTCTATAAAACCCATGGAGTGTACAAACAGTACTGTGCAACAACATATAAATCTTACTCTGCAAGGGCTGTTGATATGGATACTGATAGGTGGGATGACGTGTCGTTGATGTGTCAAATTTTAACACATCATTTATGCCACGTAGGATTTTCTTACCGGAGGAGGAAAAACCCCCCAATTTAATTAATCACGTGCTAATCACAAGCTTGATTCCGGCAAAATTAGGGCAAAATGGACTAAGATTGCCAGTTTTTATGCATTACTGTCCTTATTTGCTATTTTGTTTAATGCCTGGTTTAAATCGCCACCAAGCACATATTAATGGACGAGAATTGGAATTTTTCCTGAAAAAAATAGTAATATATCCTCCTATATTTTTTAAAATGAAGTAATTTATCTCCTTAGAAATAGTAGTAAATTGCGTTATTTTAAAAAATACAGGGAATAAATTGCTGCACTTTAAAAACATAAGGAGATAAATTTCTATTTTTTACATAAGGATCGTAATTTGCTCATTTACAAAAATTTAAATAAATTGCTCATATCACAGGAATTGTTTGCATTTTTTCTCTTTACAGAATTTTAAATATAAAATCACATTTCATCAAAAGTTGCGAAAAAGGCCGAATTTTTGCCTAAAAAAATAAAAAATCCCAACACTAACAAACGTTAAAAAGTAACGGTGAAGTACCCACGTTAAAGTGACAACTACATAGGTAAAAAATGGCGAGCCGTTAGTTTTAATGTCTGTTAGTGGGAAGGACATTTTTTACAACTTAAAAAGAAATATATGATTAAATTTAAAATTTTGTAAAATATGGAATCAAGTTCAAAATGATCTTAAATTATAGGATTAATTTTATAATTTTATTCCCCAAGAGAACACGCACAAAACCCTACTCTATGTTTGGATTTGTGCTTTAAGTGTTTTGTTTTGTGTTTTGAAAATAGAGAAAGAAAAACAGAGATAAGTAAGTGTGTGTTGAATATAGATGATACGTTTGGATTTGTGTTTTTGGGTAATTTAAAATATTTTAAAATAAGTGGTGTAGGTTTGATGTTAGGATTTGAGAGACAAAAATCAATGTTCATTGTCTAATCATATATTCTTTATATATATATTTATATATAAATATGTTATGTTTAATGTTGAATTTTTTGGAGACAAAAATAATTATTTATTGTCAAATTATGTCTGTTTTATATTATATATATAGAAATTATATATAGAAAGTAGAAAAATAAAAAAAAAAAGCACAGATAAAATGTAAAAACACAAAAAAAACAAATATTAAATAATTTTTATCTTGTCTCGAAAAATGAAAAAACACGAATCCAAACATTGTCCTAGTGATTACGTAATCTGAAAGAACTCTTGCTTAATGGGTTGCCAAAACCACATTTTGGCTTGAGGTCAGCAATCTTATACGTATTCTATACGGCTACTCGCGCGCGCACATATATATATATATGTATATAATATATATACATATATATATATATATATTATATACATATATATGCGCGTGGGTGGGTGGGGGTTGAAGAGAAAAATGGTATTAGGGCGAAGAGGGCTTTGGTCGGAGGACCACCACCCTTTTCCAGACAAAAGAAAAATCAGAGTTGCATGGGATTCAACTTCTACTTGTCCACGCACGTGATTTGCGCGTGTCTGAACAACAACTATCCCATATATATAGCTAGGAGAGGAGATTCTATTTATCATCATTAAATATATATCGAATATTAAATATATATATTGTTTTTTAAATTTGAGCTTAATTTTCACAATTATGTGAGACTTACATTATGCATATTTTGTCATCAAATCAATGGCTAATAAATGTCAAAATGAAGTATTTTGCGCAATCAAATTATGCTTCGCAGTCAAAGATTTTAGCCAATCAGACAATGGACCAACTGCATGTACTCTCCAATCAACTAAAGACAAATAATTTGATATTTATCTCTTTTAAAATTAAATTACAAATACTAAAGAGATAATGTTAAATTAACCAATTATGTCTTGTCAAATATTTGGTGTATTTATATTTTTAAATCAAATTATAAAGAGACAGTACAGAAAGATGTTCAAGAGCATCTCAACTACACCTCTTTAAAAATTCATATAAAGCGGTCCATGGAGCTCATTCAAAACACACAGAGCTGGAGAATGAAGACTCAAGCAAGCGAAGGATGATAAATAATTCTTTCTATGAAGTTTCTCAAGTTAAAGAATATCCAAAACGCTCAAAGCGGAGATCGAGTCGTTCGTCAAAGGTGCATAACAAGTTATAGCGTTTAATTCGATATTACAAGCGGTAAGCCCTCGAATTAACATTATAAATATTCAAATATATTTTGAAAAGGATTCAAGTGGCAAATTCACTTTCAAATCCTCCAATCCAAAGTCAAGACTATGTATAGTGTCTAATTCGAGATTACTAGCGTAAGTTCTCGAATTAACGTTATAGAAATTCAAACCAAGTCAAAGTGAAATCTATAAGAAGATTTTACTTTCGAATTTATCGAATACATTCTTGCAGAAAAGAATAAGATGATTAAATAGAGATTGTACCAACATTTACACATCAACATATACTTTTTATTTATAATAATTTTCTTGTGTATTGAATTATAAAATTAACGCCCACATCTCCTCCCACCAAAACAAAAAAAGAATAGTTACCGCAACCTGAAGTGGAGAGAGACCATATAATCCAACAAGATAGTCCGTCACAAATTTAATTTTATAGTATACGATATTATATATATATATATATATATATATAAATGTATGATGAAACAAGTTGATAAATAAAATCCCAATATATGTATGTATGTACAAATATTGAGATGGACAAATGAAGGGCCAATATTGTCCTATCTTGACTAAATAGTTGTACATGTGAAAATGTTTTGGGGTTTGTCACATTGGAAAAATGTTGTAAGAAAAGAAGATGCTATACATAACGTAATGGTCCCATGTAGAAAGAAGATGTGCTTGGTGGAGTAAGAGGGCTTTGTTTTAATTAGAATTAGTTGGAAAAACATGGACCACCTCATCTCCTCTCCACACCCTCTCATTTTGCATCTCATTCCTATTTCTTCCTTCTCCCCCCACCCACCCCCACTTTCAGTTTCGTTTTAATAATGCATTCACACTTCAAAAAATTATTCTATACAGTGTTTTTAAACACTGATATATACTAATATGAGACGGACACATTTGGGATGGGCATATCATTTAGCTAGCGTGTCCAGAATTTAACAAGAGAATGTATGACCAGAGAAGGATACGCATCGATGCAGAAAGGACGTGATACGGATATAATCTGCAGTGCGTTCGATATATATGTCTTAGACACGATAATTATTTTAATACATGTTTTATGAATTTTAAGTGTTGGAAAAAATTGGATAGTTCTTTAATTAGTTCAATTGAAAAATAGTATATACGCTCTTATTTTACTTTCAAGAAAATCATAATTTACAAATCACATTACTTACATCCGACAATACACATGGAATAATGAATGTTTTTCTCATTATAGTTAGATTTATAAATCTAATTATTTAAAGATAGCCATATTCGAATATCATCATGTCCTAATTGTTTATTAAAATTACATGCCGTAATATCCATGCCATGCTATGTCGTGTTCATGTCCGTGCATCAAAGGTCAGAATTTCTATTTTATCTTGTATTACATCTCAGAGAATACGTATAAAATATTCTTATAATTAATATATATTTACATAAAAGTAATTTAAAAAAAAAAACCAATCTCTCTCTCCGGGGTCGGGTTTGGGGTGGGGGGTTTTGTCTGCATTGAATATTATATTGTCAGAAGCACAATAAAACATGTAGAGGAAGCAGGCAGAATCCTGTCTGAAAAGAAAAACCTGCTGCCGTTACAGTTTAGCTCCAGTTCTGGGGATTAGCAGTTACGTTGTAGGCATTCATGAGTACTGAAAAATGTTTCTCGGACAAAGTAAAACAAGTACGGACACTGACGAAGCCCCACAGCAGGAAACATAGCATGTGTGCTAGGCTTAGGACCATCTTCTTCTCCTGCATTCACACCCCACACACACTAATTCTCATTAAATCAACTCATTTCATTAAATTTGTATTTAAGCATTTTAAAAGTCTAAATCATTTTTTTTTATTTGATTTGACTTTTCGGACTACATGATGGGGATAAAAGGATTGGGATTTGTAAAAAATTGATTTCATGTTAAAAGATTAATTTTTTTTATTATTTGTTATGTCGTAAGTTAAATTATTTTATGTTTTTATTCTTTAATATTTTAGAATAGCATTTTGGTGTTGTATTTTTTTAGTTTTTACAATTTCAGTTATTTTGGAGTCCACTTCTATCGAAGAGAAAGAGTGAACTCCGACAAAGAAAAAGACAAGAATCACGAAATTAGAACTATATATGCAGGACCAAAAATGTTGTTCTAGAAAGTTAAAGAGCAAAACTACCTGCAATAATGAGACAATAGGAACAATAACCTCAATTCAAAAAGGACACGTGAGATGCACATATATTTTTCCAACGAGAATGGTGAAATTTGATGGGGGAAAAAAAAAACTTACATTACAAAAGCTAAAAAGATATATGACTAAAATGATAATTTAGAAAGTTAAAGGATGAAAAATGTCAAATGACCTAAATTAGAGGAGAAAAAAAATATATTTGAGCTTTTCATAAAATATAGTTAAAAAGTGAGAGTTGAAAATTTTGAAATATATATATACTTATCCAAATAAATTCAAAAAAAATATTATTTGGAATTTGAAAACCCTATTTTTAGATATACGAATCTAAACTAAATGACAAATAGCTGGGGGTTTATATTTGTGTCTAACGAGCTGGGGAAAAAGCATTTCGCATTTCTTACCTTATAATTTGTACACTTTTTTTTGTTCAAATTTTCATTTTGGTCCTATAAATTTAAAAAATAATTTTTTATTATCTATTTGACAGGAAAAAGGCTGTTAAGTTGTCCGGCGAGAGGGTAACTAATGAAAGGCTGTCAGATGATCAAAAGTGAGACTTTTTAAAATTTATGAAATTAAAAATAAAAATCTTATAATTAAATGAGAATAAAAGTACGCAAATCTTAAATTATGGGATGAAAATTTTATTTTTCACAGGCATACACATGCATAAGAAAATTAGAAATTTAAGTGGGGGGCGAAGAGATATTTTTAGTGAATTATATAGAAAAAGAATTTATCTGTTTATAGGGGGTATAATAATTAATAGTTCATATATTTAGGCTCATATATATACAGTGCTTATATATATAGAGTTGAGAGGACGGCTACTCCTACCAGCCCCCCCTTGACTCCGTCACTCTATATGTACAACAATTTTTGCATTGACCCACTTCTTGGTTTTAGAGAGAGGAGAGAGAAAGAGAGGAAGATGATGAGTGTGGTGGGTTGAAGTTGAAGGAGAGCCCTTTGATTTTTTAGATGAGATGAGATGTGTAGTAGTGTGTTGTTATCTTCGTTCCTTCCTCCTAGGTTTTGGTCTGATCATGGCTTGTCTTTCCCTTTTCTTGTTGGGGTTATTAAGAGTACACTTCTGAGAAAGGCAAAAGAAGAAATTTTTAAAAAAGAAAAAAAAGCAAAAGCAAGCCCCATTTTTGCTTCCTTCTCCACCCACCAATATCTATATATCCTCTCTCTCTCTCTCAAGAACCATCTTCACCTCTCTCTTTCTCTCTCTCACACACACACACACAAGTTTCTTGTTTGATTGGTTTTGATTAAAATTTTTGGTTATTGGCTGAGTGTTTTATGATGATGGGGGTTTGGATCTTGACTGATTGATTTTGAAGAAGAAAGAGGGACTGGAAGAAGAAGAAGATCTGTGAGTATATACATACATATATATATATATATATGTATTGTATGGCTGGTGCAGGTGGAGTGACATCTACTGGATACTGCTATTCTGATGATGCATCTTCAACTGGAAACCCAAACATCCAAACCCATCTTTTGAGCCAGTTGCAAAGCTTTGAATCCAACCCAGACATCTACAACTTGACAACAAGCATGGGAATGATAGGGTTTCCATCAAAGAACAGTGTTTTGATCAGCCCACAGAGTGAAAACACCTCAGTTTATCATCAAGACTCAACCAATGGGACCCTCATGGTGAATTCATCAGCCTGGAACCATCATCATCATCATCACATGAACAGATTATTGCTTGTTGAAGATCATGATCATCAAGATCCTTCTTTGAGGTGTGCTGTTCTTGGAGATCATCATCATCATGAGAGGCCAAGTCACGGCCTCTCACTCTCTCTCAGCTCATCTAATAATCTCGGCCTGCAGTCTTTTGCACTTAGACTGAATGATGATTTCAGGTTTGGGCCCTCAAGTTCCAGGTCTGTGAACACTGCCACTACTGCTCAGTTTCAGCCAAGAAACTCTAAGTATTTGGGCCCTGCTCAGGAGCTTCTCACTGAGTTCTGCAATCTTGGAAGTGATAAAACCTCAAAGCTTAAGGTTCAGAAGTGCAGTGGATTGGAAGATGATGAGAGTGATGATGTGAAGAAGCAGTCATTTTACTCATCATTTGACTTGCTTGAGTTGCAGAAAAGAAAGACCAAGTTGCTCCAGATGCTGGACGAGGTATATTTGTATGTATGTCTTGTTTTTATTACAGGAGCATCATATGTTTGTCTGTGTTCTTGCTCAGTTGTCGATTCCACGGTGGTAGGCCGAGAGTTTTAAGTCTCTCCATTAATGCTCACATGGGGACAATATCACAAGTTTCCAGTTCCAAGTTCATTTTCAGGCTTCAATCTGCTAAATATAAGTTTCCGTTGGTGTAGGTTGATAGAAGGTACAAGCACTACCGTGATCAGATGAAGGCTGTGGTGCAATCATTTGAATCGGTGGCTGGAAATGGATCGGCACAAGTGTATTCCGCCATGGCTTCCAGGGCCATGTCCCGGCACTTCAAATGCCTAAAAGATGGAATTTTGAGTCAAATTAAGGCCATAAAAAAGGCAATGGGAGAGAAGGATAGTGCTGCACCAGGCACAACCAAAGGGGAGACACCAAGACTACGAATTCTTGATCAAACACTAAGGCAACAAAGAGCATTCCAGCAAATGAGCATGATTGAAAACCCTCCATGGAGACCCCAACGCGGCCTACCGGAGAGATCGGTCTCCGTCCTCCGCTCTTGGCTCTTCGAGCACTTCCTCCACCCGTAACTCACAATCCCATCTCATTATCTCATGAACTAGTCTTTCTCAAAAAATGCAAATAATTAACTGTGTTAATAATCAAACATTTCTGAGGTTCTTGCTTCTTGTCTCAATCACTGGCTTAACTTTATTGCATCCTTATGTTATAATTTTGTGAGGATAATTGGTTGTGTTGCGACATTCATAGGACCCCAGTATCCCTCTATCCCACTCTCATCCACCCAACTTTTTTCTCCCTGCTGTGAGTAAAAAGTACAACCTGGCAAAGCATTAACTTCCAACTATATCTCAAGTACTTGGTTTAATTTCATTCCAACCTGCTGCAGGTATCCGAGTGATGTAGATAAACACATTTTAGCCCGCCAAACAGGCCTCTCCAGAAGCCAGGCAAGTCCCTTTCTTCCATGGATTATTCTAATCAAGATCTTGATCATCAATTTATTTATTTATGCAATCAAGGGAGGCAAATCTTCTTAAAATATATCTCCTGGATTAAACTAATTCTTGAAAAAGCTGTTTCTGGCGTTATTCTCTTGTCATCATTTGATCAACGCCGCTCTCTTGATTTCTTGGCCAGGTTTCCAACTGGTTCATCAATGCGAGAGTGAGGCTATGGAAGCCCATGGTGGAGGAGATGTACTTGGAGGATCTGAAGGAGGGAGAAGACATGGGAGAATTGGACGGCGCCGCCAATCATCATGAAAATGGCAATCAAAATCCTCCGCCGGGGAACGATGATCAGAAACCGACCCAAGATCAACTGATCAGAATAGATTCTGATTACCTCTCTTCCATAATCAACAATCCAGGGAAAAATGATCCAAAAGCACCGGATAAATCCCTCGGGAGTGATCATCATCATCACCACCAGGAAAGCTCTTTCAGTAGAGTTGGGGAGGAATACGGTACTTCAATGCAATTTGACTTCTCATCATACAGCCAACAGGCCGGCGGCGCCACCGTATCTTACGGAGGCGGAAGTGGTGTGTCTTTGACATTGGGGTTGCAGCAGAACGGTGCAAGTGGCGGGGTGAGCTTAGCATTCTCGCCGGCGACCCAGAGCTCTCTTTTCTACCCTAGATCATCAGACAACATGGAAGATTGCCAAACAGTTCATCAGTACTCACTCTTGGACAGTGAAAACCAGAATTTGCCGTACAGGAATTTGATGGGTGCACAGTTGCTTCATGATTTGGCTGGATGATTGCAAGAATTCCCAACAAAAAATGGATCATGTGGTGAAAATTAAAAGCAGCAGTTTATGTTTTTCTCTTTTGTTTTTTTTGTGGGTGAAGATGAATTTGCTGATTGTGGTGTACATAAAATGTCTGAAATTTGGTGTTAGGTATACGATGAAAGGCTTTTTGTTGCTCCAATGGACGCTTATTCTGCAATTGCAATACTATTGGCCGAATTTGGCCGCACTTGAACCAAATCTGTCCTGTGATTATCATAGAAAAGTGATCAATTATATAACAAGTATCTTATACTTATTTTAAAATTGATTTGATTCGATCGAGTTTGATTTACACTAAATTGTTTTTTTGTTTTTTCTTATAATTCAGAATACTTGCATTGGATTAAAAATAATCTAAAAATTTAGGTATCTAAAGTACTCTGTAATGTTAATTTACGACAAATTCTTCTTTGAGATCAACTGGCAGTACAACGCATATTAAAAACATTGAGAGTTGTAGAGTGGTCGTGAAAACTTCTACTTTTATAATAATGATTTAATTTTACAGAAAAATTGAAAGTTATAATAGAATTAAAAGTGGATAGTATTTATAAAAAAATAATAAAAAAAAGATAAAAGCTAAACTGCGTAGTCTTTAGGGGAAGAAACATTCTAAAATAAGTTTAATTAATTAAAGATTAGTTTGTCCCCATATGTTAAAAATATGCTAATTTTGCTCAATATCTGCAGTTGTATTTTGATAATAATATTATTTTTTCTTTAATTTTTTTTCTCAATTAGTATATCTCATATTTAAAATTTATATTATAAAATATAAAATACTAATAAAAAATGAATGTTTTAATTCAATAAGCTCCCACTATATATGTAATATAATTGTTTATTCATACACAATAAATAAAATTTCACAATTGCCAAAAAAATATATTTTTTTAAATTATAGTAATTTAATTTATATGTTTTATGATAAAGGATTAATATCAAATAATATAGAAAATAAAATATAAACAATTTGAAATATTAAATATGTCAAAGTATAAATTTTGTTAGTCATAATTTATTTAAATTATTTGAAAATTCTAACATCAACTTTAGATGAGCAATTTTGAAAATAAATTAAAAAGGGTAAAGTCGAATTAAGATTGTGTTAATAAGGGTAAATTAGTATAAAACGGAGTGTAATTTATTTACAAAAAGTCAAAGCAACTAATAGCTTTTGACTTAAATCTAAAGGATTGAAATTAATAGCATACAAACTTAAAGTACTAAACAAATAATTTTCCCTATTTGTTTGAATCTAAAAGTTGAAAAACACTTTTTTCGAAGCTCTCTGCAAACACTCCCTCGTTCTGATGATAAATTTCGAAACTTTAGTCCATTAGAAGAAATATGGCTTTTCACTACGGTTAAAATTAAAAATCCATAATGAATACTAATTAACCATAGCACAACGACTATTGGTCGTTGTTTCAACGAGCAATGTCAAATGATTCGATATTTTTGTAGAATCTCAAACTTGTCCATATTTGTAAATATGGATGTAAATAATTCGAGTCAATTCGAATGCATCATTATCAAACTTATTTGAATTAATATCAAGTTTGAAATATTGTACTTGAGTTTGGTTTGATTACTGATCTAATTGAACTCGAACAAGCTTTAATTGGATCAAATATGAATCAAACTCGAGGAATTTGATACTTTCATATTTTATTATTTTTGTACTAATCGAATCGAGTTCAAGTCGAGCTCTGAAAGTCCTATTAATATGGATATTAATTTGCTTTAATAGTAATTTCTTTATTTTTAATATACATATATATATATTTATGTATTATCGCTTTAGAATTGTTGATATTTTGATTGAAATGAAAAGTGGATGCAATCTCTGTACAAAGATAGCTCCATAATTCATCGCTTAGAATATCGATCCAAGAGTTTGAAACTTGTTCTCGATGTGTGTGTAATCACCGTCGAATTTATGGAGCAAATTAGTATTATCTTGTAATTTGGTATCAAGACTTGAAGATTTGATGCCAAGAAAGACGTGGAATCTTCATAATTGTAGTGTTTCATTGTGACAGAGAGTACTTTCGGACTTAGATCCTTTGATTTGTTGTGTGTTATGTCTTATATGTAGTGTGAAATGCGATATGTAATGACTTGTGTATGGTGAAGGCTTGTTTGCATAGACACCAGCAGGCTTTGAATTTGCAATTTGGACTCACTTCTATTGACTTTGAACACCGTAAATTTTGATATGGATTCATTAATTATCAGGGGGTGTACTTGAACACGCTTTGGCATAACTACCCAATCCAAAGAGGATATTCGTAATCATCTTAGATCGATCCTTCAAGATGCATAAGGCTCAAATTTAGTATGAGTTTACGAATTTATTATCTTGAAAATACAAAAACCCAAAATTATTATGAACCTTAAGTTTGAAATTGGATTAGGGGTGTTAAAGTTCAGTTGAACTGGTCGAATCGAAAATTCGGTTAAAATCGAAAATTGAACCAAAAAAATTGATTTGGTTTTCGGTTTTTTTTTTTTTAATTCGATTTATCGATTTGGTCTTTTGTCACCGTGCTGACTGAATTGAATCGAAAATCAAATTTATTTTTATTATTTATATTATATTAAAATATATTATTATATATTAATATTAATAATAATATAATATAAAATAAAGATAAGTAAAAGAGAAAGAAAAGAATGAAAAATGAGAAACGAAGAAAACACAGAGGGTCGACGCATCAGCACCCAGTTCTCTTCTTTTGAGTCTTCTCCTTCTCCACCGCTCTCTCCACTCTCCAGTCGGTGGCAGCAACCACACCTCCACCAGTGACTTCCTTCGTTTTCTTCTTCGTTCTCAGGTAATTTTTCTTTCTTTGTAAGTAGAAGAAATTTTTGCTTTGAAGGTATTTGATTAAATGCCTAATAAAAAAATGTTACTTATTTTTATTTGATTGTGTGCTTGACCTTGCAAAACCAAGTGAAGTTTCTGCTATAACATTCCACGAGCAGTTCATATGCTTTTTCTTATATATATAATTTAAAAAAATAGTTTTTTCGATTTTTTTAACCAAAAAATCAAATTGATTTCGATTTTAACCGAACCGAATCTATTCGATTTGATTTTCGAGTTATAAAATCGGGGAACCAAATTTCGGATAAAAAATTCGATTTAATTTGGTTCGACTAATCGAAATGCACATCCCGAAATTAGATTATATAATAATCAAATTATTTTGGGCTTTTAATTGATGATTCATTTCAAGATTTTGATGCCAATCGAGCGAATTTGAATCTATCTTGATAATTAATGTAAAAAGTGATATAATAAACTATTCCTATCAAAAAATAAAACAAAATGAAGGTTTCAATAATTTTTTTTTTATTTTGGGGTACTCGAAAGATTTTCCTTTTATTTTTTTTTTTCCCTTGATGACTTATAATGATATAATGAAAGAGGATAAAGTGAAGTTCTCTTAGACCCTCAAATTGAAGACAAAGACCATTCATCTACAAATTGCAAAAAGCATAAATCTCATATTCATGAATTCATGTGGTCCATCATTTTCTTTTCCTTTTTTTGTTGTTCACTACCAAAGGAATTGCTCTCTTGCTTTTTGGTAGTCAAGAAAAGGCCAGTTTTAGCAAACCTGCACTTTCTCCTACCTTATAAACACTCTTTATTTGAATTTTCTATTATATTTTTAATCCTATTCCATCTTTTAATTTATTTTATTATACACACTATATATATATAAATGTTATGTCACTATTTATTTAATAAAAGATTTATACATATAATGTATATATATGACTTAAAAATAGGAGATCCGATAGGATTTAGAAAAAAAAAAAAAATGTAAAATCACTCCTAACTTTAGCCCTCGAAAAACATTGTAGAAATGGTTAATCGAGTTTTATGGAGATAGAGAGAGAAAAATAAAAATAAAAAAGTATGTGTTGGAGATAGTGGTATATTTGGATTTATTTTTGGAGATTATTTAAAATGGTTTAAAAGATGTTGTGTTTTGAAATAAACAGTCACTGTTCATTGTCAAATCATATTTTTTTATATATATTAATATATATATAAGTGTTGTATGTTTAATCTTGTGTTTTGGGAGACAAAAATCACCGTGCATGGTGAATCATATTTTTTTTATATATATTGATATATATGTATATATAAAGTATTTCATGATGTGTTTTGGGAGACAAAAAATACTGTTCATTATCAAATCATGTATCTTTTATATATATATGTGTATGTGTGTGTGTGTGTGTGTAGACATATATATATTTTTGCCTAATTAAAGAGAGAAAAACACCAAGATATGATATTTCTACATAAGAAACAAATATTGAGCATGTTTCGACACATCCCGAATATGAACCCAAAATGAAACCAAACGAAGTGAAGACTTTCTTATAGGAGGTATCTTGTTTGAACTTCGATGTGTGCGTATATCGGGTGGGTGAATATTTATTATTATTATTATTTTATAAAAAAAAAGAAACCCTATGACTCTGTTCTTTGAGTTTGAAGTTTCAACTCTTCCACTTGATTGAGATATCCGCCCAATTATATTTTCTTTATTTTTGTCCATGTTTGGAAAAAAAAAATACTTTAGTTAGGATAAATCTCTATTTAGAAATGCGTGTAGCGTATGGAATAGGGTACTCAAATTTTCAAGCACGAATTTTCTTTTCCTATTTTGTTAAGGAGACTGAAAAAATAGGGTCACAAATTATTGTTGGAAGGGGTAGAGAAGAAGAAGAGAATAAGAGAAAAGAGGGCAGTTTGAAATAATAACAATGTAATAATTGAAGAAGTGGAATTGGGATTTACTGATTTAAATATCACACCTTAAAGTGTTAAAACCTATCATTTTGATAAAATTATATTTTTGATCTTGTGATTATTAATTGTTAGTGGTTTTGATCATATAATTTATGCTATTTATATATTTAGTTTTTCTTTTTCTTTTTAAATTTAGTCTTGAACATCTCAAATTTGTTCTTTTTTTTGACAAATTTGGTTATATGTTGACAATTTTGATCCTCTCCACACTGAAGTAATCTCATTTTTAGTCCTGTAATTATAGGTTGTTAGCATAAAATTGTCAACACAAGACTAAGATTATTAAAAAAATTACTAAATGTGAGATTTTCAAGACTAAATTCGTTAAGAAAAAAACTAAATGTGTAAATACTGTATGATGCATGCAAAATGTAAGGGTCAATTATTTGATGGACTTGAGCTCCTTGGTGGGCTAAAGTTTCCTGCAAGCTTGAAGATGCGCAAAACGATGTTAGCACTACGAGACCAAATCAGTACTTGAAATAATAATACTGAAAGAGGATAATATAAACAAAAACGAGTGATCATGAAGTATGATGACAGATTGTATGGTGATCGCTTAGGCATTTCATGTTGTATTGTACTGATGTATTACCATTTACTTAATGAAATTTACATTTATCGAAAAAAAAAATTACTTTTGAATACTTAGAGAGTCGTCCTCCTATTTGAGGGGACTAAAATCTGATTTTATAATCAAAGACCCCCAGTAGTGAGGGGGTTTAATGTTCGAGAGGGCCGAGGAGGCGGTTGTCAATGGATAAGCATCTTGGGCATCCTTATTTTTTTGGTTGGAGAGATCTATTGAAGTCTCTCATAATCTGGAGATTTCAATGGGATGAGAGTCCTACTCTGCTAGGGGACTGTCCTTCTAAACTTTCTCGTCATATTCCTCTCTCAATCATATTCGACCATTTGGACGGTATGCCCATTTGTCTACCAAGGTGGAATCGGGCTCTTTGGGCCTCCAATAAATGAGTCCCTTTCCTGGGCCTTCGTTTTCTTGGGCCATGCCCGCCATTGCTAGGGGGAAGCCTGTGAGGCCCCTTTCGTCTCTTTTTTCTTTATTGTACCCTTTGAGTTGGTTATTAAGTACAGAATGGGGTTTGATTTTGAGCTTTCTATTTGTGACCATATCAAAATAAGTTATAAAATAAAAAATGCTATCGACCTATATATACAAAACAAAAAAAATATAATTTTTACGACAAATTCTAACAAAGACATACTAATTAATAACAACAATGATAAAATCATAGTGTATAATAATTAACTGATTTGAAATTCCAATAATTGTGACACTTAAATACAACTAACTCAGTGCACCAACATGTACTATTTGTTGGGACTCAGAGTACTTACATATCTGTTGTCAATAATTAATACCATATGCTTTATTTTTATACATCATTCAATTTCTTGTATCACAATGCATCGGACGTGATTAGTTGTATGTTGTATTTTTTGGTAGTTGAACATCTAAATAGCTCCGGATTGGGGCTATATGTAAAATCACATCATTAGTTGATCATTATAACGTTTCAAATTTAAATTTTACAGCTCGTCATTTTATGTGGATGTATTATAAGTTTATAGCAGCTAATTTGTACTGTTAGTTTGAGCCTAATCGAAATATAGTCCGTTATTTTATGTGTGCGTATAATTCGACTTAATTTGGTGGAGAAATGGCGATTAAATTGGATAATATTATTCGTCACTTTATGTGAATAGATATTGGATCGACAATGCTCGACTGATAATGTTGGTAGGAGACATAATGATTAAGTTGGATAATATTTCAACGAGTTTTGAAGACGGCCCGATAATTGAAAAATTATTGAATCCTTGAATTACATGAAGATTGTGTCTGGCCCAAACTTAAATGAAGCCCATTAAAGCACAATTCAGCCTTAGCCCATACCAGTCCGGATAGCCCTGGAAAAAAAAAAAAAAAAAGTTGGTTGCCCTTTGGTAGTAAAATTGGTAACGCTCTAATCGTACATATTAAATCGGGATAATTACACTTTTCTTCCTTAAAGTTTGGTATAATTATACGTAAATTTTTTATGATTTGAAAAATTATCTAGTATCTTGAGATTTACTTTTATCTAACAGATAAATCCCTTCATTTATCAAAATTTACCAAATTTGCTAATATTAACTAAAAAATAAAGTAAAAATCAATATTAACCCCTGATTTATTGCAGGTTGAATAAATTTTTTTATGATCAAATTACTCTCATACGTTTTTCTAGAGTGGTTGCTTGCGTTTTTTTCTTCGGTTGTTTTTGGACTAAACTACCCTTATAACGGTTTAAATTAAAAAAAAAGTTATTTGACCTGCAATAAGTCAGTACTCAGTCAATCGATGGTGAATATCAATATTTATTTATTTTTATTAATATCAGCAAATTTAATAAATTTTGACTAATGAGGGGACTTATTTGTTAGATGGAAGCAAATCTCAATAGTGCTAAATGTAATTTCTCAAACCGCATAATATTTATATATAATTACGCTAAGTCTTAGGGAAGATGAGTGTCATTATTCCTATTAAATGATACATAATAAATATTGGACTCTATCTATATATCAACATAAATAAGTAAACATATATGGATAAGGATTATTTAGTCATAGCGGACAACTCATGCTATGTACGATTATATGTATATTTATATATTTTCAAATTAAATAATTATTTTTTATAATATATTTTACTGTAAAGATTTTTTTAAATAAAATAGAATTTTAATTTTTAATAGGTAAGGCGTAATAGTTTTGAATTTTTCTCTATTTTGATTATAATTGAAAATGATATTTTGTTGCACATACAATATATCTCTGTTTGTATTTGTATGATGATTACATTCAAACAATTACGATATTCTATTAAATATATAGTTCACCTTTTTCATATATTCAATCTTATAAAAATAAAACTAAAAATTTAAAAAATTATTTAAATATATTATTTGTATTATATAATTTATCTTCCATCAAAAAACTATATTCAAGTACATAAATTTAAAATAATTTTAATTATTAAAAATAATAAAATATAAAGTAAGAACGAACACTTACTTTATGAGTTAATAGGAATTGGTGATGAGAAAAGTCATAATAATTATGAAATATTATATTAATTCCTAACAATAAACTATAAACAAAATTAAATTATAAAAAAATTTAATGGAAGAAACTATAATACGTAGAAAAATACTGGCGTATAAAAAGATACAAAGAAATAAATTGCAGCACCACTTACATTACTACACTTAATTATCATTAATTATTATACTCGTTCCTTTATAACAACTTATTTTATAAGAAATTTCTATTTAATCGGTAAATAATTATATTTTTATCAATATAACATATAATTATCATAAGAGATGATAAGCTTTTCACAGATGTACTCATGTACACAAACTAAAAAGGAGATAACAAAATATCTAGTTGTATAAAATTTTAAATTCAAAATCGTTAAAAAGCTAATGTATTTAATTATCACATAGCCCAAACTCTCGACTTCTGATGTCACGGTTGACCCACCTAATAAGAATAATGACATGCTCAAAATCGAATATGGTTAGTCAATATGGCCTATCTTAAAAATATGTGGCTAAGAATGAACTGTTTGTTCAATAAGTATAGCTAATCAGTTTATATATATATATATATATATATACATACATATGCAGCAAGTCAAGTATAATACAATAATATCAATCAATAAATATTCGTTATATAATAACAACACATGTAAGAGGTAACACATACCCACAATTATATATCAGCCCACAACATAATATCTGACATTATTGTTTATTTTTTTAGGCGCTCTATCCACCCGAGCTAGAATGTACGTCTTGGCTGGCTGTCACCATCATCAATCAGAATATAATACCTATGATATGGGTTCAATGGGCTTTGGGATCATCCTTTGGTTCGTTTATCACATAAGTAAATCAAATACATTTCATAATATTACATATTACAAAATTGTACATCACATATATCAAGAGATATCTAATATCATTTATGCTATAATTATGCAATAAAAACATGTATTGCTCCTCCACAAAGATTTGCATTTAATAAAGGATATCAACACCTTTTATTTCCAACAAACACTTTAATCCAATTAAGGTTTGCCGAAAATAACCCTGATTAAATTCAAATATCGAATACTCTAAAATAATTTAATCAAAACTATGCAAACATTTTCCACAAAATTAATAAATGTCATTTTGTAAGGAAAAATCATATCTAACCCAAAATTTTAAAATAAACAAAAATTAATTTTGATGATTCAAAAAAAAAAATGTGAAAAAATTACATTTTCATAAATATGTGATGTTCCCAGAACGATCCCGATCGGAAGAAACGTCACAGGGCAACAGCGCACTGGGCCAGCCACGCACACACGCGTTGTTGGGACCAAAATTGCCACAGCGGCTGCGACACCTAGGTGTTGAACTTGGGTTGTAGGGGTGGAGGAACACTTCCTCAAGCACTAGGCACAAGCATTTTTGTTTATTCTCTCCCTTCCTTTTATAATTTGAATAAACAAGCATTTTTGTTTATGCTTTGAAACTATTGAAAGAATCGGTATGGCTAGGAACTTGGCAAGAGTGGAATACAAGCATGAAAATAAGCATATTTAAATTTTAAAACGAAAGGAAACTAGTATCTTAATATCAGGCAATTGGCACTAAACAAGCATAAAATAAGTTTGAAATAAAACAAATGGCTATTGTGACAAAGAGTAATGGAAATGTAATATAAAAAAATTACCTTTCTGATTTGAAGACTTTTTTCAACCTTATCTCCTCCAATTATGTGCTCACACAAAGACCAACGAGATCTCCTCTACGTCGGGACACACACTACAACAAACCTTGCTAGAGGTAAAGAGTATGTAGTGTAAGAAACTTGGTTATACTATTAACTTAGTATATCAAATTCAAGAGAACCTTACTCTAATTTGAAACTAGTTTAAAAAGAACAAAAATAGAGAGGAAGGAGAGCTAGAAAAGAGAGGTTAAGATGATAAGTGCGAAGGGAGTGTTTTCTTTTTGTATCATTTATAAAATGACATATACACTATATACACACAAAAGACATCTCATGTACTTGTTGTATATATAAATATATACATTGCATGTCAAGTCTTAAGAGGGTTTAGTTGAAGAGTATCTCTACAAGTACCATATTGCAGGTTGACACATCACAAATACTTAGCTTTCGGGGCCGCTACCATCTTGACCCGGATCAAACATAACGCAATTATTATAAACTAATTTTCATCTCATATTTAATCATATGTTTATAAATAATTCACCAGCCATTTTGTTTAATTGATTTTTAACATGCAAGGTTGATGGAACATTTTCTGGGAATGTACTCTAACACAGCTAAATCCTCGCAGACTTTAGTCAATACATGTGTTGTTGTGGGACATTAATAGTTAGTAATATGATGGTGCAAATTGTAATTCGAATCGAATTTAATTAGATTTGGGTAAATTATATTATAAATTTAATTATATTTATCGTGTAATTGATGTATAATTATAAAAAAATAATTAATACATAAAAATATATAGTATATTTACTATATAATTAATTTGATTTGATTAAATTTGATTTAGATAAGTTTTCTATAGACAGGTTGCCCTAAATTACTGCTGCTGTTTTTTTGTGTTTGTGTGTCTCATCCCGTACACTACGCATTTTCGCAACCCAAGAATCTTATCTCACCATAGATCATCGGGAAAATTATTTAAAAATTATGAAAAAAAGAAAAATTAAGAAAATGACGTGAATTCAGAATGTTTAAGGACTTGAGCAGCACCGCGTTTTCAAAACGCAGTGCCACAAATTTTCTTAAAAAAAAAATAGTTATATGTCTGACCGCAGTGACAATTAACAATAAATAAAATAAATTATTTCATTAATTGTTGTATTTTAAAAAATAAATGAAAGTAAATTGCTAATTTTTTTTATAAGATGATAATTTATACATTTATAGTATCACAAGAATTACTTGTATTTTTTTCTAAATTTTGAATCTGGCCTCGGGTTTCAATCGAAGGGTTCCAACACTGTTCCAAACTTATCAGTATGGTTCATTGTATTTTTTTATAATTGTATAGAAAAATATACACTATTATATTTATATATTTCATTGTATTTTTAAAATTAATAAAATTTTATAAATTAATTATAATTTAAAAAGTAATTAAATATAATTAATTTATGAAAAAAATATAATTTGTGACTTGGGCCAAATTCACAATGTGAATTGCAATTGCAATTTACACCAAGTCACAATGTGAATTCACGATGCTTGTATTCATTGAATATTAAATTATTATGATCTTAAAAAATTATTTTTTTATAAATTTTATCACCGCAGTCACAATATATAATTTTTTTTATAAGAAAATTACTGCGTATTAAAAATGCGGTACCACTCAATTCCTTAAATATCTCAAATCTATTGCAATTTCTTTTTTTTTTTCTTTTTCTTTTCATAATTTTTAAATAATTAGCCCTAGATCTTCACCACAACCGACTTCCTATACATAGATGTAAATACGTATCTATGTTTACACCCATAAATACGTATCTATATTTACACCCAGCTCATTTATATATGCACACATATGTACGCGCAGTAACATAAAGACATCATATTCGGTGCCGAGATATACACGTAGAGGGTGGGGTGGGCTGAGCTGCAACCTGGCACCTGTGCATGCTCTCTGCTTTCCCTTTTCCTCAGATTTTTTCCTCTTTCGTCTGCATTGATTTTCCTCTACTCGTAACCTTATTTTCTTCGATAAATCCAAGAACTTCTATGTTTTCACTCAGATCCGTGGTTTTTCTTCTTCGGCAAATGCTCAAACAACCATCCAATGCAAAAGAAACAGGATTCCAGCTAACCCATGAGAAATCTTGGTCGATTTTTGCACTCTATAGGGTGTAAAAATTCAAGTTTTCTTGTTGCGGTGTTGTAATTTCTTCATTCTCTTTTGGTTGTTGGACTGCTTGATTTTTAGTAAAGTAGTGAAGAATGATGAAAGTAGCTGAAAGTAATTCTGAAAAATTCATCTGGGATTCGATGAGGAGCCCATCCGGGGCGCCGATTGCCGTGTCGGCTTCACAGAGCAAACCTTTCCCCAAGCTGATGCTTTGGCTGATTCTCTTCGTCTCAGCCACTTATATTGTCTACACAATGAAGCTGCTTTCCTCTTCTCACCACTCTTGCGGCGCTGACAATTTCCCTTCTCGACATTTCCCTCTTCAAGAACTTGAAAACGGGGAAGTCCCATCTCCTCTCAACCCCCAAAAAACACTTCAATTCGGCAGTCTGAAGCAAGAATTTCAAGAGGAAAGGAAAACGGGATTGGAGCATATAGTTTTCGGCATTGCTGCTTCTGCCAAGCTCTGGCAAAAGAGAAAGGAGTACATAAAGCTATGGTGGAAGCCCGAAGAGAGAATAAGAGGGTTTGTTTGGCTCGATCGCCGTGTGAAGACTTACAAGAACGAAACTGGGAGCCTTCCCGAGCTCAGAATCTCAGGGGATACTTCAAATTTTCGTTATAAGAACAAACAGGGTCACCGTTCCGCAATCCGGATTTCTCGGATTGTTTCTGAGACTTTGAGGCTAGGAGGGATGGACAACGTGAGGTGGTTCGTGATGGGGGACGATGACACGGTTTTTGTAACGGATAATTTGGTGAGGATTCTGAACAAGTACGATCATAATCAGTATTATTACATTGGGAGCTCGAGTGAGAGCCATTTACAGAACATATATTTCTCTTATGGGATGGCTTATGGAGGTGGGGGTTTTGCCATAAGCTATCCTTTGGCCAAGGCTCTTGAAAAAATTCAGGATAGATGTATTCAGAGGTATCCCGGATTGTATGGCTCTGATGACAGAATTCAGGCTTGTATGGCTGAACTTGGAGTTCCACTCACTAAAGAACTCGGCTTTCACCAGGTGAATTTTCAGTTGTTCTGCCTCTCTCTTTGTGCGTTTTGCTTATTCTTGGATGTGAATGCCTTTTGCTTTTCTGGGTTCTGATTTTTCCGCGTTTTTGGGGCTTTTGCCGACTGCATATATTGGTAGATGGTGCTAGAAATCTGTGGAGTATTTTAGCAGGGTGGAGTAAGTATTGTATTTGCCTGGTTGTGTTGAGGTTCTGGGAACTGTTCATTTTGATAGATAAGCTTAGCTGAAGTTAATGTGGTCAAAAGAATTTGAAAAGTGCTGCTTTTGCTCTGTTCAAGGGGTTGTAGTATAGGAGTAATTGACAAGTTTTGCCTTTTGAGTTACAGACATGAACTAGATGGTGTAGTTTGGGAAGTATGGTTGTAGAAACAACACGGAACGTCCTTTTTCTGAGTCCCACAGTGGTAGATTTTCGGATAATGCGGGCTTGATTACAGCTTCTCAAGATTTATTTGCCAATTCTTTAATTTGATAGTATTAGTTTGGGATTTAGTCAATTTGGTAGGTATTACAGTTGTTTTTGTGCAATCACTGATAATAATTTGAGAGGGTAATTTGTATTCTAACAGTGTATTATTCTTGGTGGATGGAAATTCAGTATGATGTTTACGGGAACTTATTTGGGCTTTTAGCGGCACATCCTCTTACCCCATTGGTGTCTTTGCACCATCTAGATGTGGTGGAGCCAATTTTCCCGAATGTCACTCAAGTAGAAGCTCTACAACGGCTGAAAATCCCTATGAGGCTGGATTCGGCTGGTCTAATGCAGCAATCCATTTGCTACCACAAAACGAATGGTTGGACTATATCAGTTTCTTGGGGCTTTGCTGTTCAAATATTTCGTGGGGTGATGTCGCCTCGAGAGATAGAGATGCCACCGAGAACTTTCTTGAATTGGTATAAACGAGGTGACTACAAGGCTTATGCATTCAACACGAGGCCGGTTATGAGGAACCCATGTCAGAAGCCCTTTATTTTCTATTTGTCAACAGCAAGAATGGAGTCTCACACGAACCAAACAGTGAGTGAGTACACACAACATCGTGATCCTCATCCTGCATGCAAATGGAAGATGGTTGATCCAGCTGACATTGATCGAGTGGAGGTCTACAAGAAACCTGATCCGCATCTTTGGGATAGAGTATGCAAAGTTCTTCATCATTTGTAATTCCATTTTATATTCAAACTGTCCATGCTTAAATTCTGGAACTCAAATGCCTAATTCTTACTGCAATTATTGGTACTCATAAGATTTTGAACACAAGAATGCACAGTAAATTGTCCAGTAAAGGTCAACTTGATGCTGAGTTTCATTTTCAAGAATTGTCATAGGAACGACAGATGACTTTACTTACAGTTTACTTTCGTACGGACCAACTACTAATAAGATTTGGCCTTTTGTTTTTTCTCCTTTTTAATGTATACTTCATTTTTCTTAATATCTAGTCAACGTTGATTTTTTTTTTCTAAATTTCTTTTTCTCTTTTCTGGGGCAGGCTCCAAGGAGAAACTGTTGCCGGGTCGTAAGCTCAAAGAAGCAAAGCCTGGTTATCAATGTGGGTGTATGCGAGGAAGGCGAGGTCAGTGAAGTATAATATAGTGGCATGTTAGCTATATATTAACCCTCACTAGTTGCTAGCTTTGTTCCTTGATTTGTTTGATTCACGTCCCTATGCATTTCTTGGTACTGTGTTCTCAAGTTGAGTGATGAACACAAGGCTATGATAAATCAATTTGACATTGTTCCGTATATTTACTTAAGAAATATTTACTGGGGGGTAGCGTTAATCCTCGAAATGCAACAAAATGATGCCCGGAATTTCGGTTTCATGCCCGCTTGTATGGTTACATAGAAACTAGAATAGATAGCCGGCAACTAAAACAGTACACCTTGGAAATTTTAGCTTGAATTGGATTCAATAATCATGCGGTAAGTGTGTTAGACTTACTACGCCAACCATTGGCGTACAACTTAGAGGAGCATTAATCACATGGCAAATGCAATAACATCCGCAATGTGGCCAGTTTGGTGTTCCTAAACTTCGGTTAGGATAATTTTTTATTTTTTTCCTTTCCATATGTTCATGCGTAAGGAGATTCCTAGGGTTGCTGGAATCTTGGCATGTGAGGATGCAAGAATTTGATTCTCCAGACAAAGTGGGAATCAGAAATTGTCTTCGACATTGCGTACGGAGTAAGACATGCTAGTAAATACGAGGGGTTTTATTTAATTGTGGGTATGGAACTTATTAATGATAAGTGCAGTGGAGTAAATGAAATATTTTATAAAATCCTTCTTACTCAAATCAGACTTGATCGAATTACATCGGTCATGTGATTAATCATTTTTTTTTAAGTATATACCAATTTATACACTAAATATATTATAATTGTCATATAATTAGTTCAGGTACGACGAGATCATATTTGGTTTTATGCCATTGCTAAGGTATAAGGCGATTTTAGCATTGGAGGTTTTATGAATGGAAACTGTCCCAGTTGAAGTCGTTGGTTGGTCATTAACAAGTTGGTCAGGTTGTATCTGTTTTGTTCACCATCGCTGTCTCTTTCTGTAGGAAAAGGGTTTGTCTTGAATGCGACTTTTAATTCATAACTGCGTCTCTATCAAAATATGGTTCTTTGTTTTGTTCAATGCTGACGATGAGCTCACGTTTAAACTACGTTAATAATATAAATTTTTACCATATTTAAGATTATATTTGATATTTCACTCAACGTGAATTTATGTTTCACAAAGGATTAATTACGTTGACATTCCCAATAGAATTGGTTAAATTGTTACACTTGTCTTCTTCCGAAGTTTTGTGTATATTTTCTATCGTTTGGGGAATTACATCGAGTATTCATGATGTTTTTTTTTTCGATAAATAGATTCACCCATCAGTAAAATTTTAAAAGTTACTGATATTAGCAAGAAAGTTGAATGAAAATTCATATTTAACATAGTTGACTTTGATTTATTATAACAGGTAAAATAATTTTTTTCTAACTAAATTAATTTTGTAAGTGCGAAAGTAAATTTTTTACATACATTAGCATGTGAAGATGCATGAGAATAAAAATATACCTAATTACCATCCATTCAAATGTAATTTAAGAGATTTGACCATCAAATATATAACTTGTGGACAATCAATAAGCAATGGAGCGTAAAGAAGGTCATTTAAAATTTGGTGTTGGGCCTGGACTGGGCCCATGTCCAGGCCCCATAATCTAAGACCAGTATATGTGGTTGGCTTTATGTTTGGGCCGGACATTATATTTGTGAGGAGCCCAGAACTAGTCTAGAACGGGCCCAATCTGGGCAAGCCCAACAGAGAGTGATGAGGCCCAGCCCACATCATGTGATTGATATACTTACTCTGTCACTAACTTAACAAAAGGCTAAATTACCTTTCTGGTCGTATAAAGAAGGCACATTTTTTTATTAGTTTTACGTTTGATGAAATTTCTATTTTGATTTCATTTTGTTAAAAAAGCATTTCAAGTTAATCCTCCACAAATTTAACGTCAATTTTTATCTGCATAAGTGGTCAAACGTTAGTCTAAATATTGTTGAAGGTGCTTCCATGATGAAATTTCAAAGTAATAGCATATTCATGTATATTTGAAAAAAAAATACAATATATATTTAAATATAAATTATACTGTTCAAAACTAAACTGACAAAGAAGCCAAAAAAACAGTTATAATATTTAAATATCTAAAGGCAACGTAATTAGACTAATGTTTGACCACTTCTGCCGTTAAAAATTAACAGTAAAAAATGTGACAAACTAACTTGAAGACTTTTTTTTAACAAAATGGAACCAAAACAAAAAATTTCGTAAAATATGGACTAATAAAAAAATATGCCTTTTTTATGTGACCAAAAAGGTACTTAGCGCTTAATAAAACTTGCATGGCTGGTGCTCTTTTCACTAGCTTAACAAAACTTACATGCTCCTTTTAGCTTTTGTCTCTCATATCTTCACATTAATTCAACCACTCATAACATATGTATCTTATGTAAATCCTCTTGTCAATACAGAATTTGCATCCGACATCAACTTCGACCGCTACGCACGACAAGTAATGGAACATCTGAACTGCCAATAAACAAACTATCTATACAAGTATTGATGCTACAGTAGAGAAAAACATCTATCTACCGAAGAAAAATGAGAATATAAATCGAACTGCACTATTTGCGTTGGAAATGTGCGGAAAATTCTGGTCAATCTCTATCGCAACTTCTTTAAAGTCACGACGTTAATTCTTCCCGGTGGAGTGATGATGGTGATGGGAAGAATTAGCTCTTGAAAGCAGGGAAGAAACGGCGTGTACAGCAGCGGATGCTATTCTTGATTTAATCTGTCCCCTCCTCGGTGAAGGCCTTGAGTTTGCAAAGCCTCTGATTGCTGCTGCAGACAAATTACTGATCCCACGATCCATCTTATGAAGCTTGACCGACTTATAGGTATGGTTTCTGCTAATTGAAAGCTGTGACTACTGCTTCTGTTGTTTAAACCCTTCTGAAGCTCTCTCTCTATATATATGTGTGTTTGTGTACGTAGGTATAAAACACACATACACACACTGACACTGTGATGACTCTGTGTATGATTACCAGTGGCTGAGTGACTATTAGTTTATGTGCGTTTTAGGGGAGTTGAGGAGCATGCCAGCGGGAGTGCTTGGCTGTACAAAGATTCTATTCAACCCAACTTGTGACAAGGTGGTTTCTGAGGAAGATTTAACAGATGAAATGGTTGTATGGATGTCTAGGCCTGTCTGGACTGGCCAGTGCCGACGTACGTGCGTGCGTGTGGTTTTGGCTGAGATGGATTATATATATGATCGTGGTAAGATTTCGGTCCTCCAATGATGTTATAAATCCGTACTCGGGAGCTTTTGGTCCCTCGAATTTTTACCTTATTTTATAGACAGAAATACTGTAATTTTGTATCGTGCATGTGTGTTGCACATGCTTATGCTCTGCCCTCAGAATTTTCTATAATTCTGTGGATTTCGCCCCACAAGCACTCCTCTTTCCCTTATCCAATCCCTCCTCACTCTGTGTGTATTTGTGGTCTAGTATATATTTGTGGGCGTGCATGTGCATGTGCATGTGCACGGGCACATGTTCATCTGCTTCTATCTACAGTAAAACCTCTATAAATTAATAACCTTGGGACCATGAAATTTTATTAATTTAGAGAGATATTAATTTATCGATAAATTAATATTTTATTAATTAAAAGAGAGATTTTTTAAATTCAACAAATTTAGTACATATGTATTGAAAATAAATGAATTCATATATGTTTCATTGATTATATTCATGCATCAATTAATTTTTTATAACTAATTAAATATATTAATTAATATCAATTCATTATTTACAATTAACTATAAATATTCATAGACACATGTATCAATTCATTAGAATAACTTAAATATACATGTTTACATTAATTCGTTGCACTTAAATAACTATTATACCCAATTAAATATATTCATGCATGATGAATGAAACATATATTACATAAATCTCAATACGATAATAAAATAATTCATAACACCCAACCATGTCTTTTCATCTAAAAGACATCACAAAAATCATCCATGAATGATCAAATGCGTAAAGCATTACAGACTTCACATTTTAGTAAATTACCATAATATTTATAATTGTAATATTTATGAATTATTAATTTAGAGTTTTAATGGGACCTAATATTTATAAAGGAATTTTTCAAAAAAATATTATTTTATTATCTTATCGAATTTGATGATTTTTTACAAAGGCCCAAGTCGGGACCGGAAGATTTTATTATTTTATAGAGTTTATTAATTTATAGAGTATTAATTTATAGAGGTTTTACTGTATATACATTTGTATGTATACGACGAGTATTATGTGGAAATTTATGGCGTAGGCAGCTTTAATACGATGTAATTGGGTCTAAAAGACGGTCGACGTATTCCTGGGTAAATTCTGCGGCTGGGGTTGAGGTTGACTTTGGGCAGCAGCAAATCTTGAAGCCCGATTATTCGACATCGGATTGGAGGTTGGGTGGCATGCCAGCGAGCTAGGTACTAGCTACAACTGTACCGAGAATCTCACGTCACCTGAAATTTCTTAGACAACTCTGATAGCTATGGATTAGATTGTGCAACACCATTGGCCGGCATGAACATGGAAATCAACACGCGTGTACTATATTATAAACAAGATTCTTGCTTGGGCAGATTTTGAATGATCCAACATGTAACATTTGACTGTTTCTGTCATCCCAAACTTGATATGGATAAAGGCTTTTTCACTCTGTGCTGGTTAGTGGATACGGTGAAGAAGCCATACCCAAAAATGGAATTATTTGAGATCGACAAGATCTTGGGTAAATAAGAGTTGTATAAATGCTTATCTCGCTTTATGTGATTGTTTGTTATTGTTTCTGCTACTATTATTTATTAGTCAATGATTGTCATATCAAAACCATGCCGTCTCTCTCGCATCTCTGCCCTTAAATAGTCAAAACAAGCAGCAGCCTAAGAAATTACTCTCGAAACACTGTTGCTGTAGCAGAATCTTTCCTGGTCAAATGAATATAGCTGGCATGCTTCCCATTTCCCAGCCTAATGGAGGAACCTTGCTGCTAGGCTCAGCCAACAAATTGCTCATTTGTCTGCATCCACTACCAACAACCCAAATCAGGCAAAATCAGGCCTCAACGCACCTTATCCTCCTGCACGCTCGCGTGCGTGTATATATATGTATGCTATCAGACTCTTGAAGAAAGCAAGAATCAGTTCAATTCCATAAAACATAGAAGAATCAAAGTTTTAAGCTGTTGCAAGATGAGGAGTAAGGTAAATGATGCGGCAGCTGCAGCTGCACTCAGAAGACGTTTTAAGGGGCAAAGGCCGATTCCCCAGAGAGGCCAAATCAAGAGGAAGATAGCAGCAAAGGCATTTCAATCACTGGTGTCTATCGTTTCGGCATCCTCTGCTCAGTATTCGAATTCAACAAGGAACAAATGAGCTTATTGAGGGGACATGGCAGGGCTGTCCTATGAGACATTTGTTTCTAGTAGCCATCTTTGTTTGGTAACCAATTTTGGTGAAGGAATTCTTATTCCCTGTATAGATATTTTTTCTGAATGAATTTACGGATATGAAACTTCCATTCACATTGAACATTTATAATATGGATATATGTTGAACACAAACAATCACACCCATATATATGCATATATGTATGAGTAAGACGGACGTGGGCTGGTGCTGAATGGAAAAATATTCTTTGATCAATTTCTCTCACACGATAGAACAGTTTCTTGACAACCCAGGATTTCTAAGGAATATATCACTATGCAGCGTGCACAATCTGCATGCATCAAAAAAGCTAAAAGTCATTCTGGACAGCCTCATGATGGTCTAACTTGACCTAGCAAGAATGTTGAGAATCATTCTTTGGTTACACACCAAGGCACAGAATTAGCCTCCAAAAGGGGCAGGAAACCATGATACCTTTCCCACATTCCAAGGGACAACATGACCATTTTGCTCTCTTAAAATACTCTACCACCATATGATAGATTGCATCAGTACTGCATGTCTAAGTAAATCCTATTGCAAATCATTCAGCAATCGCTGCTGCTATGAGATTTAGCAGCTCCATTATTGGACAGAGTATGGCAGCAAAGCATTCTCTTCATGCTGTTCCTCTGAACAGATCACATGAACTGCGACAAGCAGAGGTTATGATGGCGTCCCAACTGCCATATACCAAGATGGCCATCAGAATAAAACCACTGAAGCTATTCATGGCAGTACCTAGTGACTCTATCACCAACGCAAGTTCACTTACTCCTGCTGAAACGATTATGCAGTTTTACTCTGCAATCAATGAGAAGAACTTGAAACAACTGGACAAGTTGATAACAGAAGATTGTTTCTTTGAGGATCTCTCTTTCCCTAAACCATTCCAAGGGAAAAAGGTTTTCATCTGTTTTAATATTAGGATATTGTGATTGCATCACTTTGTAGAAATGACTAATTTCTCTCGCATGCTACAGGAGGTCTTGCATTTCCTCGAACAACTAACTATCAGTATGGGCCAAAATATGCAGTTTAATGTGGAGCATATATGTGAAGGGAAGGACAATACAGCTGGAGTCAATTGGCACTTGGGTATTCTTCTCCAGTCTACCTCTTTCTTAAATGGTTTAAATCCTGTCTTTACAAGAGAACACTTTTTCGCACCCACGAAAAATTAGCACAAAACTAGGACGTACAGTGACAAACTTACAGGACAACTTCAATCTCGGACTGCAGACTGGAACAAGATACAAGTCCCCTTCACCAAAGGATGCAGCAGTTACTCACTATCAGTACACGGTGATAAACTAGTTATCAGGTACATGAAAAAAGGATTTCTAAGATATTTCTTTGCCAGCTATATATCTCAGAGGAAGAACATGATCCACAATCAACATGCAGGAAAGCTCAAGTCCTCATTGAGTCGCCAATCAAACTAGGAATTGTAGCACTGGTACTAATTTTGTTTCTTCATTACGGCATTAAATTTTTCCACTTAATTAGCATTTCTTCTTTTACTTCTTGGGCAATGATCCATGAATGTTAGCTAGAGGACTCACATGCTAGAGGAAACATCAGATGTTCTCATAGTTATTGTATTAGGCATATTATTATTCAGCAATTGAGTGAACAACATCTAAGGATGACTAATCATTTATATTAATAAATAGTTTAATACATGTTGTGCTTAATTTTCCACCAATTTCTTATTATTTTTTTTCATTCCTTGAAAATCAGACTATATTCAAGATCGTGAGTGCACTATTTGATGCATTCCCAATGGCTACAGAGTGTATGTGAAAACTCCTCATGTATTAAAGCTTACTTTGAAACTAGTAAAAACCACACTGACAAAAAATTATCTGCTTATGCAGGGTTTTTAAAGAGTCCACACATTGTGTTTCAGCTACTGCTAAAGGCATACAGCATTGCTGTAGAGCCCATAATAGGCCCATTCCTAGCGTGGTACATTAATCTACTGAATTTTGCAGCTTGTATTCTCAGCATCACCCTCAAGATATTTTACTACCTAGCAAAGATTCTTAACATGCAGTGAATAGCTTCACAGTCAGGTAACAACTCCTAACTTCATTCTATTACACTTCTAAGTTTTATTTTCTCAGTTCCTACAAGTAGAGGATATATACAAAGGTTCTTGACATCCATGACAGAACCATTACCAATCACTAGAAGGAAAGGCTTTCATGTCACCTGTCAATCATCATTGCTATCCCTCTTAGTCCATGATTCCAGCACTGAGAGAGCAACCAATGTTCCGAGAAACGGGGGAAGTGTCGGTGGCCTGCTGAAAGCAACAATCGGTTCAGCCTTCTCCTTCTCCACACTCGCTTCACCAGCATTATCATTTGTTCCTTTCCTGGGAGTCACTGTGCCAACTGCCACAAAATTTGTGAAATCTTATTTTCATTATACATAATTCTCATTATACTCAGAATCAATCACCAAAAAACAACATCAGAATTACCCCATCTTCCTCCTGAAGCACCGATGGGCCTGAATTTGCTAACTAACGCACGAGAAGCAGCAGTCATATGCGTGGGAACTCTAATCCAGTTCTTCCTTCAGCAACCACGAATCTGCAGAGCATGTAAAGCGAAATCATTGAGAAAGATAATAAAACAACGATCAAATTAAAAGTCTAAAATAACCACAAATGAAAATGACCAAATCATCCCAAACCTACGATGAACAGAGATCCAGCAAACAAAAAAATTCGATTTTCGTAAACCACGTCACTCAAACCGAATTTAAAACAAGATTAATCCACTAGGCATTGAAACAATATTATCAGCAAACCATTTGTTCCAATCCACAATCTGCAAACAAAAACACAGAAGAAGCTCAACCCTGAAACTTAAGCATATTATCCTCATCATAATTCGAGAATACATGAAACACGACAGGATCAACACAGAAGTGTAGAAAGAACACTTATTCATCCCTCAATAATAAATTTTTTCACATAATTCACAAAACTTTTCTACGTAAACATTAACGTACATCGATACGAACTCAAACGGGAATGAAGTAAAATCCGTTCAAGAAGTAGAGAGCAAAGGCTTTGTTACTTACATATGCGCATAACGCATGGCGCAGAGGGAAAAAAGGCAACATAATTGTCAACCGACGTCGGGGGAAGTTTCTTGAAAATTCCGGAGTTGTAAATGGGCCGAAAAATATGGGCCTCCGACCCTTCTTGCTGGGCTTTCTGGATCTCTTCTCTATCAATTAGCCATGATCCAACTGCAGTTAATATATAGAAAGTCAAAACAAAAAAAAATATTAAAATTCTAAATTATATTTCTTTGGATCGTTTATTTATGTTAAGCGTTTTCATTTTGATTAATTAAATTGAATCGAATCGAAAATCTAATTAATCAAAATTTCAGTACACCTAAATAGCATATTAAATTTTTTAATTCGATAAAAATCAAACTTATTTCAATTGGTTCGATTTTATGCTGAATTAATAAAAAATAAAACTAAAAACTTTATAATGTAAGCTTAATTTGTTATATATAAATAATTTTTATATTAATAATTACAATAAATTAGTATATATCAACCATAAAATTATTATTTTATGTTATAAATACAGATATTAAGATATTTAATATTTATATATTATATTTATAGTATAATATATAATTTGTTCAAGGTTCAGTATTCGAATTTTGGTTTGATTAATCGGCACAAAAAATCAAATTCAAATCGAATATCAATTTTCTTTTTTCTTTTTAAAAAAAGAAAAGAATACTGAACTGAAGTTTTTTTCGTTGTTCAGTAAAAATCGAACTTTCAATTCAACTATTTTTTGATCTGTCAATCGAAAATTACACATCCCTTGTAATTAAATCGGTTATTTCCTAAATATGTATAATTTACACTCGGTGGGTTATTCTCAAGTAACATTTTATACAGGCGCACTACACAAAAATAGGGTATTCGAGATGAAAATTTAGAACAAGAAAATTACTCGTCTCTCATTTTGATTTCAGAGGTAGAAACGATTCATTTTTATTAATATTTTTAAAAAATTAATTATGAAACATAGTAATCGAAATAAAATTTATTATTTTTTTTATGGAAAAACAATTATTATTAATAAACAACAGGTGCAAATATATACAAAAGTAGTATCTTTTTATGATATAAGGATAAAATGGTATTTAATGAATTAAGCTTATTTTAGTAATGATTTTTTTCCAGATACTATCCAATTTAGTTTTTATTTGTTTTTTATTTTTTTATTTTTATAGATTATTAACTTGTGATTCTACTACAACTTTCAATTATTTCTACAAAAATCACTTCTTTAAAAGCAGCAGTTTTTACACTTCCTAAAAGTGTTTTTTTTAGTAGTTTCAGATATAGAAGCTGACAACTCAAACATGTCAAATGTACTTTTTCAACCTTAATAAGACTAATTATACAAGTTAGGGGCCAAGACGTGGAGATCTAGCCTCGTATTCATTATTATTCAACCTTAATAACTCAACCCACCTCTTGAGATACGTTGAGTTATTCAACCCAATAGGCGAAATGAGATAAAAGGACAAAATTACCCTTTTGCCCTTGCCTTCTTCCTCGCCTCCCCCTTTCATTCTTTCTCCCCTATCGCCTCCCCTTACTTCTCCTCCCTTCGCCAACTCCTTCCTTCCACCCACTCCCGCGTTCTTCTTCACCCTCGGCGCCTCTTCCCCCTCTACCTTTTTCGATATCTATGGTGAAAAAGCCCTCTTCTTCCCTGAACGAGGGTTTCTGAAATACTTGGTAATCAATTTTGCATAAATATTTCTTGAACATTTGAAATAAACAATTTTTATAATTTTGTTTGTTATATATATAAATATAAAGAAGGGTAAATAAGTAAATGATTAATCATTCTTTTTATTTTAAATATAACTAAATATAAAATTGATAATTTTCACAAAATAATCAATCCAAGTAAGCTGCATACAATCAATACCGAGTTTTTATTTTTCTTTTTTAACACTAATTTATCCCATCATTCAAATTACTCGTACGAAAAAGTAAACAGACCCTAAGCAAATATGCGCCAAGTATACAATAAAGGTGGATGGGAGTCCTAATCAAACTTTACCAACCATAGATCGGTCTCAATCAAAAATCAAGTCGCACTGCAGGTGCAAACATCTTGAGAACAATACATAGTGCAAGTCACTAAACATGTCTCTTGAGGGCCACATGCCTCTATATATGGACCTCAAAAACCTATATTCTCCATGGTCACAACAAGAGATATACACACACACATCTATAATTATATCCATGAAGATCCCTTCATCCTCGTCAACCCTACTCCTTTTTGTATGAAATTTAATATAATTATACGTAAATTTTTTATTATTTGAATAAATGGATCTCTCGGTTGGTCAATATTCACTGAATTTGTTACTATTAGCAAAAATAATTAAATGAAAATCCATATTTACCTCTGATCAATTTATTATTGACTTATTGTATTTTTAAAAAAATCTTTTTTCCGATCAAACTATCATTATACATCTTCATACGCTAATGCATGTGAGGAGATATACAGTCATATATACTTGTAAGGATAGTTTGGTCAAGAACAGTGTAACCATTCAAATTACAATAAATTTACATGTGATTACACCAAATTAAAAGAAAGAGCGGCGTAGTTATCCCACGATTATTTTTGCATCACATATCTTAATTACTTAGAAGTAGAGGTCTTCACGATGTGAGTTGGGTGATTTGATATATTTTTAATTAGTCTGACTTGATGTTTGTGATTATTTGTAATTAATTGTATTGATCAATATCAATTTGATCATCATGAAAATCGCACTTAATTTATGGCTTGTTTGAGTTGGGGTAGGTCGATCGATTTTGCAATATTCTTACGACACTTTAATAGTTTTCAAAACATATATAGATATAATTGTATACAATTTTCAACCATAGATTGAGCTGAATAATGATATTCTTATTCATCTCATTTAGTATGTGTATATTAATGTACAACTTACAACGGAAAAAGAAGATTTTCGTCCTATAGTTTTGGTATGCAGATTTAGTTCTTTATTTATCAATTTTAAATATATTTTGATTATTTAGCCTAATTTATGACTCTTTTACCCTTTTGATGATAAATGCTAATAGTCCATCCTAATGCTTTAAGTGTAATATAAATAAATATTTCTTCAATAAACCTGGACTCTTTTACCATTTTAGGTGAGCATTAGCTACGAGATGCAAATATATGGATTAAAGTTGCTCTTGAAAGCTGTGTAGGGATAAAATTATCTGAAATTGGGTCAAAGGAATAAAATTAAGCAATCTTGAAAGTTATTAGACTAAAACTAAAACAGGTGAATTTAAATGACTAAAATTAACATCAGATGAACTTAAAGGACTCAACAAATAATTTCTCTATATACAATTTACCCCTTGTGATATTGCAAATAAACAAATTACTCTTCTATTCAAAATATTACTATATCTTTTTAGAACAGAGTAATTTACCTTCCTGTTTAAGGAGGTAAATTGCTTCATTTAGTTTAGTTTTTTTAGGGGTATTTTGGACATTCTATATATTACAAGAGAATTGCTTGTATTTTTCCCTAACTTGATATCTAAACGCTTTATTAAATGTTGATTATGTTATTTTTCCATTTGCAATATAGTAAGGGATTCAGCTTTTAAATGAATATTAAAATCAATGTTAATTATCTTATTATCCATTCAAATTTCACTCAATACATAGTCTATATTCATTTACTATATTTGATTTTTTCAGGTTTTGGGTGCTTAAATATAATTAGGAAAATTGAAAGATTAATTACACTTAAATTCTCTCTAAAAATATAAATTTACACTTTTTCCGCAAAAAGTTTTTAAAATTATATTTACACCCCCTCTAAAAATTCATCATGGCTTCCTTTTGTTAGGATTTAGATGAAAAATACTGATATTAGTAAAAAAGTTCCATAAATTTTTAATTTCACCCCTCATTTAATGTTCCCATATAGCAATTTTGCACTTTTAAGGAAAAAAATATAATGATATTAACCCCACTCCATATATATTCCATTTGTCTCTTTGTAAGTACAAAATATATATGAGAATGTTAAATGAGGTATAAATTAGAATTTATATGTCGAAATCCTAACGTAAGAAAATTATGTGTAAATGAAGAATTTTTCGTAGAGGGTGTAACTATAATTTCAAATTCTTTTTGGGAAAAAGAGTAATTTCGCATTTTCATAAAGGGTCTAAGTGTAATTAACCTAAAATGCAATTTTGATCCTATACCTATAAGGACAGTAACACTTCTTGTCTTTTCCAATCTGAAATTTGCAATTGAAAGCTTATAATTAAGAAAAAAAAAAATTCAACACATTTAATCCAAACGTCACCAGGGCAAAAACGGCATCAACAAAACTGGTCGGAAAAAAAATTCCAAATTAAAGAAGTCTCTTGCCAAAAATGTGCTATTTTGGGATGAATTCAGTATTTTCTGACGATATTTGGAGTAACGTGCTATTATATTAATTATAATTTTAAATTTCAACTTCAAAATCGATAACGACACCTATGAGCACAGGATTAAAATTATAGTTTTCCGTAAGTATGTATATATATAATTAGTAAGAAATAGTAAGAAGAAACATATTATATATATGTGAATAAAGATGTTAGGCCTACAAGCTCCCCTCCAACCGAAATAGTTAGGTAATGAAGTTATAATTGCGTTTTTGATTTGTTTAAAGTAATGCACTATCCTACTTTAATCCCACTAATTAACATCTTTTTGTCTCAAAAAATAGGGTGATTAGCCATCAGCCCACCAAACATGACAGTTAAATCATCGTCGCACAGTCTCTCCAATTCCCATACTTTTCTTCCAACTTTGTTCCTGTAATTATTATTACACTCAGAATCTTCAACCCGTTTACTTTTACTTTTAGTGTTTATTTTTCGGATATTATGTTAAAATTTATCATAATTGCAACTATATATATATATTGTTGTTTAAAGAATGATAAATGCTCTCTAGCAATTAACGATCGTTTAATAAATATTTTTTTTGTGACAGTCCATTGTAGAAGGGTATTTGTTGGACGGTCGTTAATTTTAGGGGTGTATTTTGTAACTTTTTAAATAATAAGGGAGTATATGTAATTATGATAAATTTTAGAAAAACCCATTGAAATTTACTTTTATTTTATTTTGTATAGAAATGATCTTGTAAATTTATAAACAAAACAAAAAAACATGTTTTTTTTTTCTGAAATATAAACGAATTTAATATAATTTCTAATTGAATGTTTAATTTAAAATTTAAGGTTAAATACACTTAAGTTTATTCAAAAAAATTTAATTCTAAACCAATTGTAGAGAAATAAAAGTAAATATATTTTTTAATTCTAAAAATTAAAAGTATAAAATGTATATTTTCTTTTCTCAGTCTTTTTGGAGTGAATGAAATGTGGATTTTTAAGAAAAATGAGCAAAAATATAATTAAACCGCCAGAAAATACGTGGAAATTGTAGCATTGGATCTGGTCAAATTTTAATTAATTTAGGTTAAGTATAATATATTTACCATATAATTGGCGAAGAGTTCAGAAAAAATGACCAATCACATGATAACTGTATTATAGTTACTGTGTGATCAATTGTGTTTGATGCCTGATTTTGTATATATATGAATTTATTTGAGAATAAGATGTTGAGAGCATATAAAAAAATTCTTTTTAGAAATGTATATAAGTGATTTTCAATTTACTTTTCAAATTTTAGTAAGCTCCTTCAATTTTGATTATATTAATCACAAAATAGCATCTTATTATCCCCATAATTAATCTTATTTCATTTGAACATTTTATAAAAAAAATATTTTATAATAAGATCTATCATCTTATAATCCCCTTCTAATAAAATAGATCTATCATTAAATCTAGAAAAATGCAAGCAACTCTCTTGTGATATCACAAATTACTCATACGGCCTAGACCTTTTAAATTACCGGATTTAATGACCAAATTGAATTCTAATAGAACTAAAATTGTTGTCATTTATATTATGAGATTAAAATTACAATATTTTTGTAATTGTAACATTGCTCCTAAATTGCCAATAAGGTCTAGCTTAATCGACGATGTTGAGGTTTTATAATTTTAAGGTCATGGGTTCCAACTCCACCAACGTATAAAATGTTATCTCTATTATATAAAAAAGAAAGCCCTATTTTCACTGATAAATAGCGGTTATTTACACCATAATACCAATTTTTTAAATTGCCAAAAATATCCTTATATATTGGCAACCACTCCTACTCAAATTCTTCATCTCATCTATATGATTTACACTATTTATCACTACTCATATGAAAATTCCACTCACACCTTTTATTTTGTGTCAATAACATTTCTAAATTAGTTTTATTTTTTAAATATGATATGTTGGTTTATATATCTTATTTTTATTTATAATATATTTTAAAGCATAAATAAATTATTTATTATATGCACACAGGGAAGTCGTGTTATAACAACTAATTCTACTTTAATAGCAGATATCGTTCTATTTTAATAGTAGTTATTGATTATATATAGTTATCTGATATTGATTATTAGTATATAATTGTTATAATTATTGGTAGTTATCAGATATAGATATTGAGTATTAATAATTATAATCAATTTAGTTAAAAAAATAGTTTGATTGCTTTCACATTTACGTGTCGGACCAAAATTGAAAAAGATTCACTTACGAGACCAAAAATGTAACTTACCCATTAATACGAGTCGATTAAAATGACTTACATACACCACTTTTATTTACAAATAGCCGTATATTTGATTATTTAGTCCCCTACTATTGTATATTGAAAGTGAATTTATTTTATCAGTTTAAATCAATTGTTCATTTAATGTTTTTCAATTTTATTTAATTAAATAAATATAATTAAAAATAAATTACGCACACACATTGATATGCGCTTCATTTTTTAGGTTTTAGAATTTCTAAGTGATCTACAAGATAGCGGGCTATATATTTATGGGGAAACTAGTTTTTTCTTTTAAAACTTTTATGGAGATAATTACACTTTCTTTCCATAAAATTTGATATAATTGTATATAAATTTTTTGTGATTTGAAAAATTATATCTAACATCTCTAAAATTTACTTCTGTCTAATAAATAAGTCCTTCTATTAATCAAAATTCACCAAAATTGCTGATATTAATAAAAAAATGGATAAAAATTTTATATTTACCCCAATTGACTTATTGCTAATTTATTGCAAGTCAAATAAATACCTTTACAATCAAATTACGTCTTCATACGTTAATCATGTGAGGAGGTATATTTTCACCATTAAGGTAGTTTATTAGTCAAAAAAATTATTTGACCTGCAATAATCGTGGGCAAATGTTAATTTTCATTCAACTTTTTTGTTAATATCAACAAATTCAGTAAATTTCCAACTTTTATATTCTATTTATTCCAACATTGTTTTTATTATTTTTTTATTTCTAAATTCGATTGCTATATTTCAAAATAATTATTTCAATTACTCGAAACTGAAAATTTTCCAACAATTTTGAAGAAAATATAATCGAATTTTTGCTGGAACGTCTAAAACGGTTTTGTAAAGGCTATTTGAGAACTCATTTTTTTTAACGCTGCTTTTAATTTCCTAGATTATTAAAAACTATTTCTATTGCAATTCCGATCGCACCTAAGGTCGACTTGATCGGTCTGCCGAACAATTTTTTGGGCCAGTTTTACAATTGCTGGCAATAGTAAATGAAAATTTGATTAACAATGAAAGAATTTTTAACAGTGATTCAGGTTATCAGACCAGAACCTACCGATACCGATCCTAGAATTGCTGAAATAATTCAGTGGACAAAAAGGGATCAAATAGGCCGAGGAGCGATTTTGTCAGCCCTAGTCAAATACGCTCTTTGACGTCTATCGTTCCGACTATTATACTGCTAAGTCTTTGTGGGATGAGTTGGACTAAAAATATAATACTGAAAAGCAAGGGCTTGAAACGTATTCTGTTCCCAAGTTCATGTGGTATAAAATGGTTGAGGACAGGTCTGTAGCTGTACAGACTTATGAGATTATCAACCTTGCGCATGCTTTGGTGATGCTGAGATGAAGCTTCTTGAGAAGTTTCTTGTCATGTCTATAGTGGGCAAATTTCCCAAATTCTGTGCAAGTTTTGCATGACACTCAAACATTAGAAAGGGAGATTGTCTCTAGATGATTTTATGATTGCTATCAATATTGAGGAAGAGCATAGAAATCAGACCTACAAGATGCTGGTTGAGCATCAATCCTGGGCAATCTAATAGTGGGGAAACAGAAAGTGAATAAGGTTAATTCGAACTCAAAAGCCATCAATAAAGGCAAGACCACCAAAAATAAAAAACCAAAAGCAAACAAATCATGTTGAAACTGTGGGTAGGTTCGGTACTGGTCCAAACTTTGTACTAATAAAAATGCCAAGACTGAGTAGGCAGCTGTTGACATGGTTGTGGGAGGTTCTAGCAGCACTAACACCTCAGGAGCAACTAAAAGATATGTATATACAACCCGTACTCTTAACTATTTACGAATCTTGTGATTGGTTGATTAACACTCAAGCGGATGTGCATGCTTATGATGATAAATCTCTCTTTATATCTTATCAGGCCATTAGTGGAAGGACAGTAAGCATGGGGAACTCCAGTACTGCTTAAGTACTTGGGATAGGAAGCGTGGACTTGAAGTTTCTTTCAGGGTGCATTCTGTCGTTAAAAAGAGCTAATCATGTACCCATTGTTAGAAGAAATATTATTAGTGGTTATGTAATAGTTAGGGAAGGATATGAATTAGCTTTTAAATTTATTAGGGAAGGATATGAATTAGCTTTTAAATTTAATTAAATTATAATTCAGCAATTTGGTATTTTTATTCGTAAAGGTCATTTAGACGATGGCTTGTTCAAAGTTTGAGTTGAGAATAATAATAAAAATAATATTTTTTATTCTATTGTATTGAATGTGGAATCATCTACTTTGTGGGATAATAGGCTAGGTCATTCAAATTTTAATTCAATCAGACAAATGATGAATTTAAATTTAATTCCTAGTCAATATATTGAACGAATTCACAAGTGCTAAGTTTGTGTAGAAGCTAAACAAGTTAGGAAAACCTATATGTCAATCGAAAAGAATTCATACATACTTGATTTATAGTTCACACAGATATTTGTGAGTTCAATGGTGTTTTGACTAGGGACCACAATTGATATTTTATCACTTTATAATGATTGCAGTAGATACTATTATATTTTTCTCATGAAAAATAAGGATAAAGCTTTAGATAAACCTATTTTGTTTAAAAAATAAGTAGAAATCCAAACTGGTAAGAAAATTTAAACAACTAAGGTCTGATAGAGGAGGAGAGTATGAGTCGAGTAAGTTCAATGAATATTGTCAAACTTTTGATATTATTCATGAAGAGACTCCTCCATATTCCCCTTCATCTAATGGAGTAGCTGAACAAAAGAATAGAACATTCAAAAACATGTTAAATAGTATTCTACTAACCTCCGGGTTATCAAAATATTTATGAGGAGAGACTTTGAATATAACTTGCCATATTTTGAACAAATTCCATTTGAAACACAATGCAAGTACTCCTTTCGAGGTGTGAAAAGGTAGGAAATCAAGCCTCAAATACTTTTGAGTATGGGGGTGCCTAGAAAAAGTACTGGTCCCAGAACACAAAAGAAAGAAATTGGACCCTCACATTGTTGAAGTTGTGTTCTTGGGCTATGTGAAGGCAAGTTATGCATTGAGATTTTTTGTTATAAAAAAAGAAATTCCAAGCATTGAGGTCAACAAAATAGTTGAATTTCGTGATGCTATTTTTCTAGAAGATGTATTTCTTATGAAAACAGAAATACTTTCAAGTGTTTCACTTGCCTCCATATCTATTCCTAAATATGTGAAAAAGATATTTAATGTGTGGGTTAATCCTAGTAGTACTAATTAACTCATGAGGAGTCAGATGAACCCAAACGGAGTAAGAGAGCTAAGGTTGTCAAGGATTTTTTAATGTGACTTTGTTACAATGTCGAGGACGATCTAGTAACTTTCGAAGACGCTATAGCTTCTTAGGTTGCTAAGCAATGGAAAGAGCTTTCAAATGTGAGATGGACTTCATTGTTTCTAACAGAACATAGGTGCTAGTTAATCTCCCTCCAGGGTGTACTACTATTAGGTGTAAGTGAATCTTTAATAAATTGAAACCTGACGGGACTATCGATAAGTTTAAAGCCAGATTGGTGACTAAGGATTTTAAACAAAAAGAGGGAATAGACTACTTGGATAGCTATTCTCCAGTAGCTCGGTTGACTACAGAATGGGTGTTTATAACACTAGTTTCGGTATATAACCTCCCAATTCACCAGATGAATGTGAAAATAACCTTCTTGTATGGTGAACTTGAGGAGGAAATATACATGGATCGACCTGAGGAATTTGTAGCTCATGGTAGCGAGTGCAAAGTTTGTAAACTTGTTAAGTCTATCTATGGACTTAAACAAGCACCCAAACAGTGGCATGAAAAGTTTGACAAATTATTCTTCTGTTTGGCTTCACTATAAATGAGAATAATAAGTGCATATACTGTAAAGTTAAAGGAGATAAAATAATTATTTTATGCATGTACGTAGATGATATTCTTTTAATAAGATCATGTCATTATAACTGAAACCAAGCCATTTTTAAAGAATAAGTTTGAAATAAAGGATATTGGTGAGGCTGATGTAATCCTTGGCATAAAGTTGATTTGTTCAACTGATGGGATAACCATTTCTCAATCTCACTATGTTGAAATGATAATTGAGAAATTAGGTTATCAAAACAAAAAAACTGCTAAGACGCCTTATGATTCTTCTATAACTTTATATAAAAAATGAAAGTAGTGTTTCGGTTTCACAACTAAGGTATTATCAAATTATTGGGAGTTTACAGTATCTAGCGAATGACACGAAACCGGATATATCCTTTTCTGTCTCTAAGCTGGCTAGATACATTAGTTGTCCTAACAGAATCCATTGGGGTGCTTTAGATAGGGTACTAAGGTACCTGAAGGGTTCGGTGTCACTCCATACATTATGATAGATGTCCTACTATTTTTTAGGAATATAGTGATGCTAGCTGGATAGCCAAAAACTCCATGAGTAATGGGTGTTAAAGATATGTCTTTACCTTAGATCAGGGCGCAGTCTCCTGAAGGTTTGCAAAACAGACTTTGATAATCCAGTCTACTTTTGGACTCGAGTTATGTGCATTGGATACGACTGGTACCGAGACAAAAGGGTTATATGGGTTGTTATCACAACTTTCCATTGTAAGCCAGCTTCTTCCACCTATATTGTGATAGTCAAACTACAATTGCAAAGGTGAGGAGTCGTAAATACAACAAAAAAATCAAACGTCACATCCAAGTTAGATTAAATTCTATAAAGGCATTAGTGTCGGACAGAGTGATTGGTATTGACTTTTGGGAACAAAGGACAATGTAATTGATCCTTTGACGAAAGGATTGGATTTGTTACAAGTAAATAAATTAAGATTGAGGATGGGATTGAAAACCATCAATGATGTAATTATGATTGCAACCCAACCTTCTAACTGGAGATATCAAAAAAAAAGGTTCAATGTGGTATTAACAAGTCGTAGGATATGTCAAGGCATCAAAATAGACTGATACTTTGTATTTGGAGTCTGTCTCCTGTAATTCTGGAAGGTGCTGATACTGCAAGTATAGTAAGAGTCTAACTCTAAGTGGAGTCAAGTCTTTTAGAGGAGATGCTAGTAATTCATCCTTAGAGACGCCCAACTAAGTGAATGTAGTTGTTTGGCTGCAACTAAAGAATTGAGTTATTCTTGAAAACATTCATAAACAGGATAAAGACACATAGCCTAAGTGTCAACACTAAAGATCAGCACAAAGTCGGTGGCTTGTTGTTACTGACAGACGTTATCAAACTCACAAGCTCAAAATCAAGGCTTAGTTCCATTTGACCTGCTGATAGCTGAAGTTAGATAATTTAGATAATGATTCAAATCAAAAGGTACCATTGTTGAAAGCAGGCTACAGAAACTTGAGTTCAAATCTATGAATTTGTAGGGGATTGTTGTAATGAGAAACCCATCGATTAGAATTTTGGATTTTCAAAGGAAATTTTTTCAGCTACTGCTAGCCATTGGGTTGTTACATTTGGTAATCAAATGTCATTACTAGCTAGGTGTTAATGCTGCAATGATGGTGTGCTTGAAAATACCTATAAAAGGCTGAAGCACACCACACCTCTCCCACAATTCTCTTCTCTCTCTCTCTCCCTCTCTCAAATTTGTAGAGATTTTAGCTTAATTTTCAATAACAAATTTTTGAGTGTTTGATCGAGAAGTTCTTCGATATAGTGCTAAAATTGAAAGAACTGTCGTCCTATTCGGAAGAAATTACATTGTATTCGGTGCACTACTGATACAGGATGTATATTTTTTTCAAGGCAAACAGTGAATTCTGTGATTTGATTAAATCTTACGATTACGATTGGACAGAGAATTGTTATGCTACAATTCTCATTGTAAGTTTAGTATTTAATTTACTTGCATTTCTAATTGTTATATTTTATTTGTTCCAACATGACTATTATTGCTTTTGATTTCTAAATCCGATTGCTATATTTCAAAATGATTGTTTCAATTAATCAAAACTAAAATTTTTCCAACAAAGAATACTTTGATGGCTAACTTCAAACCATTCTTCATTTTAGTGTATATATATATATATATATATATATATATACCCTCAAACAAGCTCAAAAGTACCTCGTGCAGGAAGAATGGGTCGGTTCGGGTGTATCTGACCTGATCCCATGACCCATCATCTAGGCCCTCCATATTGCAACACGTACGTGGCACCATCCTGAGGGGCTGGTATTGTTGACCGTGCAATAGACAAAGGCTATAAATACCTCAAACGTTACACACTCAAGTAGACTGCATTATTTTGACTTTTATCTTCTTAGCTTCGACCATATAACTTTATAATTATTTTTAACTTGATCATTGGAGTGTTTTCGCCAAAAGCGACTAAATACCTCTTACATTTATTACTGATATGAGGCTTATTTTTCATTTGCTCCAAAGAAGACACTTACGTTCTAATAAATCAATTTTCCTTATATATTATAAACTAATTATTCTAAAAGCAACAAGGAGCAATTCTACATATATAGATGACTTATATTTATTAATTATTTTCAAGTGGACATAATTAATGATGTGCAAGATGACGTCAGCCCTAATGCAAATCTCTAAAGCTCTCTAAGTAATTAGTTGTCTACTTCATCCAAGAATATTAATTATAAGTTTAGGCAAAACTAGGGAATAATCTCCTAGGATTCTTCTTAACAACATACCAAATTTATCACTATTGCACTCTCTTAAATTATTAACAGTTCATGACAGAAAATCAATCCACATCCCATCACTTTCCATTCTAGTAGTATATATATCTCATCACCCTCTCGCCATTTCGCCCTGCACTTTGTCAATTCATCATCCACATATTCTTCCTCCCCCACCCCCACCCCCCTCTGCCAAGAATCAGCATTATGAAAAGAGGTGGAAGTTCCGGAGGTGGGCAGAGTTCCTTAGGGTATCTCTTCGGCTCCGATAACAAGCAGAAAAAGGAGGCGCCACCAACTCTGCCGCCTTATACACCGCCATACGGTATCGATATGGGCAGCGAGAAGCCACCGGAGACTCCTCCACCCCCTTCTCCAGATAAAATCAGTAAGGTATCCAACAACTATAATAGGGTCCAAGGCCAAAACTCTGGGAACTTCATTACTGTAAGTACATATATATATATATATCCATATTCATTTGAAATGTTTTATTTACGTTAAATATCACTATAGTTTGATTTAAAATATCTGTATAATGAAAAATACTTTTGATTTGTTACGATAAACAGGGTCGTCCATCGACAAAGGTTACGTCTGCACCAGGCGGAGACTCATCTCTAGGTTACCTGTTTGGTGATAAGTCTTAATGATCAATCTTTTATAATTAAGGGGGACAAGGGTTGGAGAATTCATCTGGATCTGATTCCAAATTTGGAAAATTAAGGAATTTAATTGTTTGGGGGGTACTACGTTGTGCTATACATATATATGGTGAATTAGGTTTAATTTAGGGTTTTGATGGTGGGGTTCAATTAATTATTGGCGTGTGTGTCCAGTAGTGTAATAATGCAAAGTAGTTGTCATCAGCTTTCTCAGTTGTTTGCATCTGTGGGCAATTAAAGATTTGTCAAAATGTGGTAAAAGTTGAGGTTGTAATTAAGAGTGATGATGATCATAGTATGTGGGGGTGTTCCATAATTGGCAACCCTAGCTAGCAGGGAGTAGCAGGATAGGCTTTCCAGAGTCAGTTCCACTACATATGGTCTGGAATTTGTTTGTTCTAGTTAGTGTGATCGTACGATCCATAAATTGTTCGTTTCTTTCATGTTTAAGACTACTATAGCTTGTTTGTACGCTATTGTCATAAGAACTTGTTGAATGTTAATTTGGAATTAGCGTATTTAATTTCTACGTATCTATGTTTTTAATTAATTCTAGCTGTAATGTCTATATATGTATAGATATTTATATTTATATGGTGATATATATTTAATTAGTTAATGCATTCTTGAATATATTGAGGGCATTAGACATATTAATTAGGGAAATTGTATATATAACACCCCTATATTTGAGAAAAATAATGTGAAATTCTCCTACATCATGTTTATATGTAAAAAACCCTCGTATTATTTAAAAGTCAGCAAAATACTCCCTCTCTGTTAGATTTTAACTGAGCGAATTGGAATCATTTTTTGCGTTTTTATTGTTATTTTTAGTTAACAAATGTCCATTTTTCCCCCTTTGTTAGACATTTAAGTGTACGAATATTTTTCCACTCTTATTTATCAAAGAGCATCATTTTAATAAATTACATATTATTGATTAATTTTATTTATTATCTAGTTTTGATATATTTAATAAATTATATTTATTTATAAAATATATTAACTAAATAATAAAATATCTAATATATATAATTTTTTTAATTTAAAATTTTAAAATCAACAAATCACAATACAAAATTTAATACTAAAATTAACTTTTCAAGTTTAAATATTTATATGAATATATGTATAAATCGATTATAACAAATATATATTACTAGCCAAATTAAATTATTATTTAATTTAAATATATTTTAATAAATTATATTTATTTATAGAATATATCAATTAAATATCAAATACTAAAAAAGTATATAAAATATTTAAGGTATATTATTTATAAATAATATTTAATTAAAACTATCATGTTTTAAAAATAAAAATTTAATAGTTCTTTTATTATTTTTAAAATTTGAAAAATTAAATTATTTTAAATTTTTTTTAAAAATATAAAACTGCCTTTCAAAAGTTGCATAGGAGTAAAATTGTCTAAAAATCTGCCAGATGACTAAAAGTAAGCAATTTCGTGAGTTACTGGACCTAAACGAAAATAGACATAATTATCGGACTAAAATTAAAATTAGACATACTTAACGGACTAAAATAATACTTTTCCCTTCTATTTATATACATACATTTGTAAGTATGTATATAGACATATATATACATGCACTAATAAAATTGTTACAGTGATAGTTTAAATTCTCAAAATGATCTATGACGAGACTTTTATTGTCATGAAAGAAGTGGCACAAAATTTGAGCATGTTGCGATGGATATTCCGCTGGCTGTGAGGCGGACAGTAAAATTACACAATAATTCGTCGTCTAATTGCAAAATCTACTACAAAATTGCGACCAGAAATATTCCTCGTAAAATGAGTATTGAAAAGTGTTTGTGATGATTTTCCAACTGCAATAGATGAGGATCTAACATTCCATAGATACACCGGTCTATTTTGTTCACAATCCAAGATGACGTCCACTATCCTATAATTGTTGTAATATTCAATGTAATTTGGGATCGAAGATTTTGATCGCAAGTTTCCGTCACAATAAAATACTTTTGGTAGTGTGACCGATTCATTATAATTATACATGAGGAATAATAAATATATCAGCTTAAATGTATAGTTTAGCATAGAAATTAGCAGAAGAAAATATAATTTTAAAGCATGCTGATCATTTGGGTATCCCCTACGTATACTAATACAATAATGTTTTTTTCATAACATTTAATCATTATAAATGTATTGGTTATACTTGTAAAATCATGGTCAACAATCAGTGTGTGATCGTAATTAATGACCTTTTGCTACGACTATTAATTTAAACCATGACTAATAGGGTAAAATCCTCTTTTGGTACCGTTAAAAAAGGTGAGTTTCTTTTTCAATATCAAAATTGTAGCGAGTTCGGGTTTTGGTACCATTAAATCTAAAAATAAGTCTTTTTTGTCTCAACTTAACGGCAGAGGCACATGGGCCTTAATGGTCGTCAAATCCCATTAAGTCACGTGCATAGAGGCTGTTGACCTCTAAAGACAAGAAAAACGGGCAAAAATTGTTGAACCCCCTTTCACACGCCGACGAAGGAATGAAAACCCTAACCTCAAAATTAGAATCTGAATTTAAAAATTAAGCAACATGTCTGATTGAGAATCTGAATCCGAGAGCGGGGAGACTGGTTCTCATGGTTGATTTGAAGAAATGGCGTTGTCCATCCGTCGACCCGCTTCATTGGTGTCGGGTGGTGTGCCCGATTATGGTGAGTTTTTTTTTTTTTTTCTAAACTTCTATAAGTTGTTTGGTTCTTGATGTTGTTGTATTTTGTGTGGTTTTGAAGATGATGAGTATGCTTTGTTTATTGTTTGAACTTTGAAGCACGCAATATGCAATGTGGTCCCCTACGATATAATGTTGGGTGTTTTTTTTTGTTTGTTTGCTGGGTGTTGTTGAGAGAACATGTCAAATAAATTAGAGGATACCCTACATGTTGGGTATACTGGAGAATCTTACTGTGCAATTGTCTCCTTTTTTTTTAATTTATTTATTTGTGTCTGTTGATAGTTGACTGGTGCTATTATTTATATTTGCAGGTGAATATGGCTTTCTTATCAGTTTACGAATTTATCATGGGGGTAAATTAATATTCCATCCTGAAGCTGATTATACAAGGTATGGAAAGTGTGTTTAACTTTGTTGATAATGACACTTTTTCAATGCTAATACTTGACAAATGTTATGAACAGTTGGGCTACTTGGGTAGGAAAAAATACTTTAGAATTGATATGTTAAAAAAGTTTAGAGCATTATGCTTTGAAACAGACCTTTTTCAACTTATAGATGGCCATAGATTAGGATATATCTTGAAGCAGTTAGATGCCCTACAATTGCTGTTGAAATTCAAGGGAGGTGATAAGGGTAAGAACACTGCGATTGAAGGTGATAGCCTAGATGAATTTGATAGTTAAAAAAACAGCGATGATGATAACGTTGGGAAGGCGTCAGTTTTCTATTCCGATGACAAATTTTATATTTTCTAATATATAGAAGATGAAGAAATCTTGTTGTTCATATTTTATTTAACTGTTAATGTTGTTGTTTATGTTTCTACTCTAGTGTTGCTGTTAAGTTTTCATAATTAAGTAGCTACTGTTAATGTTGTTCATGTTACTATTCTATGTTGTTGTTAATGTTTCTATTCTAGTGTTGTTAATGTTGTTGTTTCATATTAAAGGGATAAGATCAAATTAATGCCCTTGTAATAAGTAACTGCTAATGAAAGGATGCATGAAGTTAGTTTTTTATTGTGACTATTATTGTTTTCACATGTTGTAATTCACAACCTAGTCAATTCCCAATATTTTTTTCTTAAGAAAACTGTGCCGCAAACAGTGCATTTCCATAAAGTCAATCCTAAACAACATATCTATCCTACATCAATACCACCATAAGGTTTCATGCATACAAGGGCCAACGTTAGGGCATCACCACCTATGGTTGGATACCCTCCTGGTTTTGTTTCTCGTCCCACACAAGGTAAACAATTTCATATTAAATTTATATCTTGTTGTCATAATTCTATTTTGTATGTAATCAGCCTTAACCTGAATATAATAAATACCTATTGGAGATATCATTATACAGGATGGCAAAAAATATCACTTTATCAAACTTGCGCAGTGTAATGATATCTCAGAAGATACAACCTAAGATAAGGGAAAGAGGAAGATATGTTACAATTTGAAGTTTTAAAACTTCAAAATAATATTTCAATTTTAGTTTTTAAATTATAGTATGTAATACCCTATTTAATTTTGTAACACCCCACTAATGATCATTATTTCTATTTTAATTTTGGGTGTTACATGTCTTATCCTAACACTATAAATAGGGGGCCTTAAGGGTCTAGGAACACAAACAACTCACTCTTGCATCTCAATCACACTCCTATTCTGCTTACTATATACTTTTGGGCAACTTGATAAGCTCTAGTTCTCTAGTCTTCTTGTGAACGTGCTCACAATAGAAGACACCGGTTGAGGCATTCTTGAATTTTATCTTGGGGTGGTGGTGAGCCGATAGTACCTGCAGGAAAGGGGGCTATCACGATCTCAGGACAACATCAAGTGATGTGACTCCTACAGGCCAGCCGTTTTATATTTATTTTTATATATCACATGCATTATTTATCTTGATTTGCTAAAGCTATTTGAACAATAAACTAAAAATTTCAAAACAAGATGAGACAAAAAAGTAGAAAATTTTTATATAGGTTGAAGTCTTTTGACAGGTTTCAATTAGCGAAAAATTGTGCATTGCAATGCATATATTTTATCAACTGGGTTTTGTCAATTTTTTATCAAACTAGGTTTCAATTAGCTCAAATTTGTGTATTTATAACCCATATATTTACTTCATGTTTACTGATTCTATCTTTTATTTTAGATTGGTGTTATATTATTTATTTTACGTCGCACATGACTTTATGGAACCAAAAAAGCTTATTTTTTGGTTTAATGGTACCAAAACATTATAGGATGTTGGAAGCCCTAACTTATGCCAGTTTTTCCTCCTTTTATGCACCATCACGTGCCTTTTCCCTCCAAAATGATGGAGTTAACAGCAGTTAATGGAGCATAATAGGCATAAAACTTTTCATAAATAAGTCAAAATTTACCTCGTTTAGGGTTTTGAAAACTTCATTTTTTTTCACTTCTAACAAGAACACTTACTTTTATCATCGTCCATATATGCATATTGAAACTTGTCTCATTCTATAAATGCAGTAAACCATCCTCAAACTCTAGAGTAAGATCCGTCCTCCTGAACAGGTCTTCTCATATATTTGTCTTCTCAACTGCCTCAACATGATGAGTCCTACACACATACATAATATTATAATATTTAATTTAATTGACAAAAGTACAACAAATATAATCAACTAACAAATAAAGAGTTAAAATTGTTACCTTATCAAAATAACTTAAAATATCAATGAAAATTTGAGAGAGATTGATGAACAAGAGTATAAAAATATTAGTGGGATAGTGAGAGATCAAAAAAATTCTAGAGAGATTGAGGAAATAGAGATAATATAAGAAGAATTGAAGAAGATAGTGAGATTAAAGGAAAATAGAGAAACATATACATATATAGGAAAATTTGAACGGTCTTTGGAACGGTTATTGGATCACATAAATAGTCGTTAATTTAGATTCTGTACGGTTGTAAGACCACACATAGGAACGGTTTTTCATCCATTGAATTATGGCCGTTCTACTGTCTTTGGAATGGGTTTAGTAATACAATATTAATAATACACAAAAACCATTCCAACTTGGAACTCATTTAGGCACAGTCGTTGTAACACATCAGGTTTTACATAGAACTCATACTTAAGAACGGTTGTTGTAATATTCCACCAGCTGCATATTTGAACCATTCCAAATTGTACCACATTTTGGAATATATTTACTAATTGGTCTCACATATAGGAACGATCAACTCAAGACCGTCCCTAATTTTAATTGTGTTTTAAAAAGAGTTCCAATTGTTTATCGTTACAAGTTTGGACCGGTCTTAGGAACACAAACTGTAACTATTATTTTGGAACACCATTGGTAACGGTTTGGCCGTACCAAAATAATGACACATAAAAAATGAGGATCATGACGTTATCGACCATTTTTCATTCCTCATGAGTGCCCATACCAATTCCAATGCGGAATGGGCTTTGGAACGGTCGTCCAAATTGTGCCCAAAATCCCATTTTTTTTGTAGTTTGATAATATTTTTTAACTTTTATATTTAGTAATTGTGGGTAAAATTGACAATTTATAAATTAAAATAACTAAATCAGTCACAAAAATAAACAAGTAAACTGCACTACCCAGTAGAGGGGATAATATGCATCTTTATTAAAAAATTGGGGAGGCTTTTTGCCCTTTATTTTTTTTAGAGAGGCTTTTTGCTATTTCCCAATATTTTAGGGGTAATTTAGATTTATCTCAAGTTACTTTGCATATTCAATATTGTAAATTGGATCCATCCAGATGTATCATAATAAATAATTATTAATGGTATATAATTAACGTATAGACACTACAAATAAATTATTATTAACTACAATATTAGAGGCTATGGTTGAAAATTAGTAAATAATTATTATTAATCACGGTTAATATAAAAAAATTAATTTTTCCATAATAAAAAAAATTATTTGCTATAGTTAAGTCATGACAAATATTTTAGTCACCCTGACAATTAAAAACCATGTTCGACAACCATTGTTGGTCGTAGCCAATAACTATTTGCTACAACTATTTATAACTAACCATGACTACTAATTATTGTTAAATGTTATATTTCTTGTAGTGAGATTAATTATAAAAAAAATTGGAGATTTATTAATTAGTATCTTGAGTTTTTTCCATCTAAATTTATCAGTCATTTATTTTTAATATTGCTCTTCATGTGGACATTTCTTTTGCGGTAAATGCGAAAATAATTGTAATCTCACTTCATATATTAAAAACGATAAATAATGTATTATATTACTTTACTACATAATATTACATTTATAACTACAAATTTCAAAATATTATCAAAATATTAAAAACGATTGCAAGCAAAGTATCGTGGGAAAAGCTTTTTAGATGTAATTTCTATAGTTCGAGGGAGTAAAGTATATATATTACATATGCTATACTATAGGGATCGGTTTAGGTATAATTAATCCTAAAAGTCATGAGATTAATGAAATTAATATTGAAAAAAAATAGAATTTTAGTCCTGTAATTTAGGGGTAGCATTTTTTTATTTTGGGCGAATTAATTTTCACAATTAATCCTATAACTTTAAGTTTTTGGTAAGTTTAATCCTTTTCCGACTAACTTTTTATTGAAAAATTGCATGGGACATGCAAATTTCCAAATTAAATTATAATTTTAGTCTTGTAAACACCTTCGTGCAGGATTAGAAGCGTCAATCCAGCAACTCGTGTAGGACCCAATACCAACCTTCTTCAAAGCCTAAAATTGCAATTTAATTCGGTTAATTACAAGTTGTATGCAATTTTTTGATCAAATTTTTTGTAAAAATACTAAAATTATCAAAATTTTAAAGATACGAAATTAAATTACAAAAGCAATTCATGCAAGAGGAAAAAATGCCAATCCCAAAATTAAGAGACTAAAATTATAATTTTCCCTAAAGTATTCTTAGTGTTTCTCAAATTTAAATTTTCCCATTTAAATCTTGCTTTTAATTAATTGGGGAATATTGGGCCAAAAAATATATTTTAAAAAAAAAAAAAAAGGTTTCATGATGATTGAGGTGACCCACTACATGATCAATAATCTTTGTGGAAAGCCTATGAAAAAAGCCAACAACGTATTGAAAAGACTTTTTACCTTTGTTTATTTGATTACTATGCTTTAATTTGTTGGCTTTCTTTTATGTCCTGTTGAATTGCAAAGCCACTTTAATTTTGCAATTTAAGGAGCACTCTTTATTTTAGTAATTAAATTAGGTCAACGGTTTGATGTATAAAAAAATTTAAATTTGTGGATTCATCCCATGTTCTTAACTATATATTAACTTTTAACGTAATCCCCCTTGGTCCTGAAATTGAAAAAAAATCTACATATGAGACTAAATATGCGAATTGGTTTGAGTATGAGACTAAAATTGAAAACAGGTCCATTTGTGGGACCAAAAATGTAATTTACCCTATAAAAAAATTTAAATTTGTGGATTCATCTCATGTTCTTAAATATATATGTATATATATGAAAAAATATAATTTTAATCCTGTAATTTAGAAGTAGTATTTTTGATCCTACAGGAATTAATTTTCATAATTTAGTTCTTTAATATTAAAATTTTGACAATTTTTATTCTTTTTCGATCAAATTGCATGTGACTAACACATGACCCAATTGAATCGCAAATTTAGCCCTATAAAGTAGGGGTTGTTGGCATTTTTTATCCTGCAATTGATTTATATGACTAAAATTACTGTTTAAGTGGATCGTGCAAGTCATATTTTGGCCAAAAAAGGACTAAAATTATAAATTTATAGGACTAAATTGCAAAAATTAATTTGTATGGGACCAAATTGACACTTTCACTAAGTTACAAGACTAAAATTATAAATTTTCCATGTATGTGTAATTATTATTCAGATGTAGGAATTTTCTACTCGTAATGGGTTAGCTTGCAACATACTAGGGATCAAATGCGTCTTTTGTCTTGCGACAGTAGTCATTCTTTAACTTGTTATAGTAGTATTTTTGTTCTACATCTTTTTATTTTTTACGATTTCAGTCTTTTTTTCATCGGAATTCACCCCCATCGACAAGAGGAGTGAACTCCGACAAAAAAAAAGATTGAAATCACGAAAATTAAAAATATATAAGATCAAAATAATATCTAAAAATTTAGACAAAAATATACAATTTTTATGGGTTTAGTCTATTTTTAATAATAGCATGTTGTTTCTTTTGTATACTTTGAATTTATTGGTTAATCTAAAAATATTAATGTATTGAATATTGAATATTGCAATAATAATAATATGCTGATTGATTTAAAATTATTGATATTATATATATGCGGTCTCATTTAATAAAATATAATTTAATTTAATTATATTTTTTAATTAAAAAAAGCACGTATCAATCAAATATTAAAGCTAGAAGATCCGCAGTTAGCTTTGCACACAAGAACCTAACATGAACTTCTAGACCGCTGGGGCATTTCTTCGAACGGATTGTCATCACTGTTTCTTGTCCGTCCTCTAATATAATAATCAGCTATTCTATTTGAGCATTCGGCAAAACAAAGAACGCCGAGATGCACTCTATCACTTTGAATTCTTCCGTATCACTCTCTTGGGCAAATGTTAATTATCGCAATTCACACGTTGGTGAACCCAAGGTTCACCATGCAACCATGCACTATCCTCTGCTAAGGGAGAACACTTTCTCAAATGCACTTTTTTCACTACGTAAATGCACCGAAATCGAAGACCCGAAACTGGGTTCTTGTTTTCATGCCCAGATACTGAAGCTGGGAGTAGAATGTGATGTGTTTATCGGCAACTCTCTCATAAATATGTACTCAAAGTGTGACCAAATAAGGGACGCAGAAAATATGTTTGATCATATGCCTCACAGAACTGTTGTTTCTTGGACGTCAATGATGGCGGGTTATCAGCGTAACAGGCTTGCAGAAGAAACGATATTATTGTTTTCGCGAATGCTGGAGAGTCTGCGGCCTAATGAGTTCACTTTGGCAGTTGTTTTACAGGCTTGTGCATTGAAAGGTTATGAAGATTTGATTGAAGTCATTCACTGTTTTGCCATTAAAAGTGGGTTTATATTGGATGACTTCTTGCAGAATTGTTTGATAGACGCGTATGCTAAATTAGGGATGTTAAGAGCTGCAGAAAAGCTTTTGCAGAGGCTATATAGAAGAGATGTTGTTTGCTGGACTTCTGTTATTTCTGGTTGTGTATGCAATGGCAATGCTAAAACAGCTGTCGATTTATTTTGCAGTATGCAAGAAGATGGGGTCTTGCCAAATGACGTGACGATGTTAACCATTTTGCAGGCCTGCTCAGAAATTAATGACCGCAGGCTTATGCAGTGGATTCATGGATTGGTCTTGAAAGGGAGTTGGTGTGTGAGTGGACTAGTGTTGAATTCATTGATAGAGATGTACTCTACAAATGGGTACTTTAGGGAGAGTTTGACAATCTTTTGTCGTTTCTGCTTTAGGAATGAGGGTTTGTATCCTAGTCCTGAGACTATGGCGAGCCTTCTACAGGGGTGTGGAAACTGTGGGTCATTGAAGCTAGGGGAAGAGATTCATGGATACTTAATCAAACAGGGGTTTCTTCCCTGTACTATTGCGGAAAATTCGCTTATAAATATGTATGCAAGGAACGGTTGTGAAGATTCTGCATTCATCCTGTTTAGAACAATGGCCAAGAGAGATGTAATCTCTTGGAATACTATTATTAGTTGCTTCATTAAGAACAATCAGCCAGTGGCGGCATTGGGACTTCTTGGTGAAATTCACAGGGAAGGCTCACAAGATAATGTTTATCCAGATTTTGTCACATTACTTGCATCTCTTGAAGCTTGTTCAGACCTGGCCTTGCTTCTACAGGGTGAAGTCCTTCATGGCTACTTAACAAGAACAGGATTGCTTGGTGATATTTTTATCCAAAATGCTCTAATAGATATGTATGCAAAGTCAGGAAGGCCAGATTCTGCAGAGAATATCTTCAAGGAAATGCATGAAAGAGACATAGGGTCATGGAATTCAGTTATAGCAGCATATGGGATCAATGGAAATGGGACCTCTGCTTTAAAAGTGTTTGCTGATCTAGAAAGATCAGGGACCAGGAAACCCAACGCAATTACATTCACCAATGTTCTTTCAGCATGTGCTCATGCTGGGTTGATAGAAGAAGGTTTCAAGATTTTCAATTCAATGGAGAAACATCATAATATAAGACCAAGCATGGAACACTTTGCTTGCATGGTAGATCTGTTGGGAAGAGCAGGTAGAGTCGAAGAAGCAGATATGTTCATTTACAAGATGCCAATGCGACCAGGTCCTGATGTTTGGGCAGCTCTGTTGGGTGCATGTGTGGTTGTCGACAACGTGACCATAGCTGAAAAGGCAGCAAAAGAGCTTGCCATTATGGAACCAAGTAGCAGCATCTGGAGAGTTGCCTTGTCCAATGCATATGCTGCTGCCGGAAAATGGCAAGAAGCCGCAGAGATAAGGGCAGAATTCAGACGATCAAAGCAGTTCATAAAGGAAGGAGGTTGGAGCAGTGTCAATGTCGAGGGATATGAGTTCAGTTTCATGGCTGGAGATACTAAGCATCCCGAAAGTACACTGATCTATGGAATCATCGGCACATTGCAACATCACATGCAAGATCGCACTTCGATTTGCAGTACCGTCGTCATAACTTAGTAGGTCGACATTAATGAAGTGGAGGTGGATAGCTACAGCAAAAACCAACTGAACATTGTTTTGTGCAGGTAATATTAATTTGTACACTAGCAACTGAAGTTCATTCGTTTGTACCAATATATCTGAAGCAGAAGCTACAGCTTCCAGCTGCCAGATAATGTGGTTCATATGTTTGTATATTTAAACTTTAATTAACCTAAGAAATATATCGAATTTTATTCACTTTTTAATGCTAATTCACATTTTCAAAGTCTATTTATTTGATCCCCCCCCCCCCACCCCCCCGCCTCCCCTCAATTTGGACCAATATCCGAAATCTAATAATGTCCAAATTCAGACAAGTTTGTGAGCGGAGTAACAAGAGTTGATATGTGACATGGCCTCAAGGAAAAATGGCAATTTTAATCTTATCTTATATTATATGTAAATTACATGCAAATTTTCAATTAAATTGATCAGAAAATGACTAAAAAGGCAAAATTATATTTTTGGTCCTGTAACTTTAGACCATTAGTACTTTTGGTCTTGTAACTTACTTCATTTATACATTCAATCTTTTTTATGATGAATTTAATCTTAAGCATCCCACATTTGGTCCTATTTTGGCAAACTTAGTCCTAAATTGATAATTTTGGTCCTGACGACCAATAGTTATAAGGCCAAAAATGATATCTATTACAATGCATGTGAGAAGGATCAAAATTGTCAACACGGAACTAAATTTGTCAAAAAAAAAAAAAAACTAAATGTGATATGTCTAGGAGTAAATTCGTTAAGAAACGGACTAAGTATGTAGGGCCAAAATGCTAATTGTTTAAAGTTACAGGACCAAAAATGTAATTTTATCTAATTAAAATTGTCAAAATTTCAAAATTATAAGACTAAATTCAGAAAATTGATTCATAAAAAATAAAAAAAATGCCACCCTCATAATGAGCTACAGAACTAATTGAAATCATTGGCTCTTCAAACTCATCATTTCATTTTTAAAGTAAACAAAATTACTGGTTTTATTAAGTTAATTAAAACAATATTATAAAGAAATTAGAACATAGAGCAAACTACTTGAACTGAACTGTGGATACAACTTTCAGAACAAAGAAACTAATGAGATCAAAAGCTGGTTATAGATATGCATAAGTTTGTATCAAGTAAGGCATGTAATAAACCTACTTTTTGAATCCTCAATTTTTGTGAATATGAATAAGAATATGAAAAACAAAATATTTTTCTAATTTTTATCTTTTCTTTTCCTCACTGAAATTTTAATATGTCCTCAAAATTGTGTTAATTAGGTGATGAAAATTATTTTCAAGAAACTATGTGCATAAACATTACATTAGCCTCTCCTAATATTTGATGTATAAATACTTCTTTTTTTATTTAAAAAATTATTATACCCCCTAATATTTGACATAACTATGTAACCATTAGACGGTAAGATGAAAATATTAACTTTATACCTACTGAATTAATTTTAATTTTTCTAAAAAATAAAATAATGTTGGATGTGGTAAGGTGTAATTATAAAAAAATGTAAAAATTTGATGTTGGACTTATGTTATTAAAGAAATATAAAATTTTAAAAAATATATAAAATTATAATTCAGACTCCTAAAGGATATTTTGGAGCAGTTCAATATATTAGATAACATAACAGAAAAAAATGTTTGGACAGATGGTATTTTCGGGGCGTGGGGGGGCAAGTTTCAGTGGAGCTCGACGTGGTCCACCCAAATGAAAATTATTTATATCACTAGAAAAATATTACTATTGCCTAGCTACATTTTTAATGATTATGGACTAATAACTTTTGGTGAATAACTATTATCAATCATGGTTAAATAAAACGGATGCAAAATTTTAGATTATCCACTGGGAAAAATATTTTTTGCCATGGTTATGAGCCATGACTTTTAGCTACACTCACAAAAGCTAAGACTCATGGCTATGGTCAATGACTATTGATTACGGCTATTTAGTTTAGCAATAGCAATTAGCGATGATTAGATATAATATTTGTTCCTGCTGTGTATATAGATATAAGGAGATTTTCGAACATAATATATTATGAAGGGAGTAATTAACTAACACAAAAACAGACATAATGTGAAGGAGCTGCAAAGTGGAGAATTTCATGATCGATCATCCTTTATTTCTTGTCCAATCCTTTACAACATGGTTCAAGAAAATTAAAACAACTCACATTTTCTCTGTCCAATGCCTCTCATTTCACCATCTCCAAGTATATATATAAATGTAAATAAAAGTTAAATCCACCCAAAAAAAGGAAATCCAAGAACCAATAAAACAAACATAAATAGAATTAGAAAGCACTCACATGCAATGCAGGATTAAATCTGGGATTAACTGTTATACTGTTCAGTTCTACTATAGATAGTTGTCAGTCATAGAGATGAGGGGAAAGAAGAGAGCATAGTCCCCATACTTGATGATGTTGGGATTATTTCATCTCCTGCAGTACCAAGTTGTCCCTCTGCTTGATCCCAGAAGAAATAGCTACTCGGACACTGCTGTGATGATGTCTCAATCCATTCATTTATCTCATTTCTCTGCAGGCAATCAAGTGATCCAATTTGTCCTCCTCCGATGCCTACGTTCATCCCATAATTTTGAACTTCGATGGGCACCATTATGTTCTCCATGATCGAATTCATCATTGGCCCCGTAAACTGTACCAATTCTGGTGTTTGGACCTGGCCATGTTGCTGCAGGTTTAGTTGCCATGTGTCTGAATTCAAGCCAGCATTGTTTTCTTGGAAGATTTGATCGATCCGGGACACGCTGGCGCTGGCGCTCGTTCCTTGAAAACTCGAGCCAATGTCGAAAATGAATGATGGGCTAGGTAGAGGGAATAGGGTTTCTTGCACCTGTGACTTTGTGGTTAGTTCTTGATTATTCAAGCAGTCTAGCTGCGGGTTTTGTGTGTACGAGAATTGGAAAGTTTGGTCGGACTTAGGTGTTTTGTTTGTCGAAGTTGAGGTAGGCTTTCTGATCTTCTTCTTGATCCATGAGTTCCAGTAGTTCTTGATCTCATTGTCCGTTCTCCCCGGCAAATGGCTGGCTATGTGTGCCCATCTGCACGTCGGGACACTTTAGTATTTCATGCAATGTACTTGTCTGAAGCTATGCTGAAACAACTTTAATTTTCTTGAAATTTCAGGGACAAAAAACAAAATGTGCAAAAGAAGGCATCGAAATTTCGCCTTGATTTTATGTGACAACGTCACTTGAAAAGTGCATTGTTTTTCAAATGAAAACATTCTACTAAACAAACTTCTGACATCGACTTCCTAACTTCTTCAGACATCTACACTATGTACATGATTTGTACTTCCCGATTCAAAATACGTACACATGCAAAGATACGGACATGGCGAATTTTGTCTAGAGCAGGCCGGAAACAGTGTTCATCACTGTCAGAAAATAGTTAAGCCATTGCTTTAAGCTTCTTCCAAATTATTATGACCTAATTAAGTCCCAGATGATTAATTCTAAGCACTGAATTGAAGTGCCCGAATCTTGTGTCTTAATTACTCCAACAACTTACAAAAATCGTACAACTACATGGTACTAATCTAATTATGCAATAACACAGATGCAATTTATAAACTAAGTAGTTCAAAAACCTGTTCCCGACAGCCCCATGTAGGCTGATAATCAGCTTCTCCTCTTCCGGCGTAAACCTCCCCCTCCTTATATCAGGTCTCAAGTAGTTTATCCACCTCAGACGACAACTCTTGCCGCATCTCTGAAGGCCTAAAAAGCCAGAATCAATCATGCACCGACGCCCATCAGAACTCATCACAACTCAAAATGTAAAACGCCTATGAATCATAACCAAACAAGTACAACGAGCGAACCTGCTTTCTCGGGCACTTCGCTCCAACAGCCGTAGCCGTGGGTGGTGATGTACCGGATGAGCTTCTCGTCCTCCTCCGGCGACCAGAGGCCGCGTTTCACCTTCTGCTGGTTGCAGCAAGAGTGGTGACCCATTGGGTTTCGGTTGATTTAGTCACTGCAGCGAACGGGTATCGCGCGATTAATTATTATTAATTGGTAGTATATTTAGGGTAAACAAGAAATATATTCTGACTGGTTCCGGCTATAAATATGTTGGGAGTTATTGGGATCCGACAGAAGAGCTGAAATTGGACCCTTTGATAGGTCCCATAAATGTTCCCATCTAACCCTGACATGACATTTTATCAACTCTCACTCCATCGATCAGTCTCTATGTATTATTATTACAAGTCTTTCGGCGTTCTATTTTCTACGTACACATGTATTACGTAACAAACTTCACCTACATATATAGCATCCATCGCGCTGCCGGTTGGTCCGTAGACTCTTCTTGCAGCCTCTTTCCATCCCCACTCCCCACACACACTTGCTACTTAAGACATTGAAAAACAATTAGCACTATTTTATTTTCATATATATATAGAATATCCATGTTATAAAAATTACATTACTTATTTTTATTTAAGGAAAAAAATTATGTGTAGTGTGTATATATTAAACGGAAAAATACAATTTAATCCATGTATTCTGAAAAATGAGTAATTTATTCTCCAGTGAAAAACAAAACAGCAATGTACCCTCTTGTGTTGTAATAGAGCAAAATACTCCTCTCGGCCCAGCAGTGAATTACACGCGCAATGCGTGCATCTGGGTATAAATGAATAAAATATTATTTTATTTATATGTATTTAATTTAATATATTAATACATATATATTTATATAAATAATATATAATATATTAATATTATATATTATTGTATAAAAATTATATATATAAATATTTTCCTTCTTCTTCATCCTCAACTCATCGAATTACCGTCGCCCTCACCACCATCTCTCTCCGCTCGCTCCACAGCCTACCTCAGCCCCCGCCACCACTGCCGTCGCCGCTATTGTCTCCTCCTCCTTCTCCCTCCCCCTCCACCGGTGTCTCTCTCTCTCTCTCTCTTTCTCTCTCTATATATATATATACACATATATCTATATATGTAAATAGATTTATTATAAAAGTATAAATATATATATTCAAATTTAATTATATATAATATTTTATTTTTCTTTTTCTTTTTATTTATGTGAATTTGATTTAAAATATATAAAATCTACATCATTAATTTATTAGTTAAATTTGGACCTTAGATCGATTTTAAGATCCAATGGTTATTAAATAAGAATATAAATATTATTTTAAATTTTAAATTAAAAATTGTTAAAAAAAATAGAAAAAAGCGCGTGTTGAAATACGTCAGATGGGTAATTTGATCTATTTCTAATAACATAGGGGGTAAATTATTGGTTTTTTTTTTCACAGAGGGTTAAATTGCTCATTTCCCACAACACAGAGGGATAAATTGCATTTAACCCTATATTAAACAGGAGAAATAATATTTTTGGTCCCATAACTTAATGTCTTTCCACCTTTGGTATTATTGGACTACGAGATTCTCACTTTGAGTTTTGTATCTTTAATAAAGTAACAAATTTTTTTGGTCCCATGGGTTATTTTCGTTAGATATTTAACAGAAAAGGTCATGTGGTCGTTAAGTGCATGGGACCAAAAATATTTTTTTTTAAGTTATAGAATTAAAATTGAGAATCACGTAATCAATAGGATCAAAAAATATTGTAGCTAGCCCTAACGATTGGCCATGTACAAAGCATGTGATATTTTTCCTTAAAATATATAACATAAATATGTCGTGGATGAGATCAAAAGTGTTATTTTCTAAAAGTTATGAAACACAAGTGACAATCTCTAATGAAACCAAAAGTGAAAGGCCTTACGGAACGAAAAGGGATTCTTTCCTCTACTAAATATATATGGAACAGAAGAATTAGTGGAATTTGAAATAAAAAATTGAGTTTAATTTTCCATTTATGTTCTTGATTGATTGGAAAAATTACAATCTTGGTCCAATAACTATACGGATGGCAGTTGTAGTCCTGCTAGAATTGAAAAATACAATTAAGCCCTACAATTTTAAAAAAGTGGCACATAAGAACAAAACCTATCCAAATTTATATATTTGGCCAGGATTTGGCATCGGCTCCTCACATAATTAGCCCTAAATTCTGGCCAGATTGCAATGTTGGACGAATTTTGTTCTTGATGTGTTTTTTCTTTTAATTGTATGGATTAGTTGTCAATTTTAACTTCAATAGAATTAAAATTACTATTTTCTATAATTACGGGACTAAAATTAAATTTTTCATTATTATTTTCGCTTTTAACCTATATTTTTCTCTTTTAGGTCATTGATGGAATCATAATATACGAAAGACGTTAAGAAGATTTCACCTAATTTGAATATCATGGGGGCGTTAAATTACTTTGTTATAGGCCGACTCGATCTGTTTAATGGAGGAAAATTCATATCCTCCTCCTACATCAAAGTCCGACCACATTAGTCACGTACTTTGATCTTGTCGGATTTTGTTCGAGTGGTGAAAAGCTTAATTATTTAGTTAATGTGGTGTTTGGTAAAATCTTATATTATTATTCAATGATTTTCTTTTATCGAAAAACTTAAATATTTAGATGAGTTCATAGTTTAATATAATATGATAGGACGGAAAGTGTCACTGTCGTATAGTTAGTGGATCGAAATTGCACTTTTCCCTTATTAGATTTTGCAAGATATGAATTATACCCTTGAATTTTATGATTAATTGGATTACATAGCGAAAAATGATATTAGGATTTTTATTGGTTTTTAGATATAATTATGAAAAAAAATGCAAGCAACTCCCTTGTGATATTTCAAATAATCAAATTACCTCCTACGAAAAGAATAACAATTTACTTTTCTGTAATTTTAAAAATGCAGCAATTTACCTTCCTATGTTTTTCAAAATGAAGCAATTTATATACCTCTTTAAACAGAGAGATAAACTGCTTCATTTTATAAAATACAAAAGAATATATTATTATTATTATTTTTTATTTATTTACAATATCACAAGAAGATAAATTGCATTAAACTCTATAGTTATGTTTCAGAACAAATATATATATATATTAGAAAATGACCCCCAATATATATATATATTAGAAAATGACCCCCATACGCTGATACCTCCTCCTATATATATGTAAGAAGATTTTGTGTTGCCAAATGATAAAATATAGAAATGTAATAAAAGCTGTACCACTTGGATTTTACTTCCAATTGCAGCTTCAGCTTGTTCGTGAATTCTGGTTGTTGGAAAGACGCATGAAATTCACGTTATACAGTACTACTCCATATGTTATTTTCATTCTGACTTCCAGAACTATGTACGTGCAAATCTTTTCACTGTTCTGACATCATCGGAATTTAAGTACCCATCAAATAAATATAGTATAAGATGTGTCCATCGAACAAAAACAAAAGTGCTCCGCAACTATACATGTTGCCCCTATCGATCGTCCAAGAAAAGTTACGATGTATAGTATTATCTCCTGTCTTTACATGATTATGAACCCTGAAAAATGTATTAGCTATTTTCACAAAAATTACAATCGATGATTATTACGAGGTCGTGATTAATTATAATTATTTATTACGGTTAATTTTTTTTAGTTACGACGATTCATCATGATTAAATGTTACATTTCTTTCGTATAAACCATCATAATTATGGTTTGACTAAGTTAGAAAATTGAGAGAGTTGTGAATGAGTTATTGCAATTATAAGGATATGTGGGGTGGTTGTTATACGAGGTGGACAATACAAGTTGTGGTAATAAAAGGATGAGAATGTTTTGCTTAATCAGCAGAAAAATCGTGGCTTAAATGCATTTTTGGTCTTATAATTTAGGTTATTTGGTATTTTCGTTCTTTAATTTTTTAGTAGAGCATTTTGATCCTACATCCTTTTAATTTTTGAAATTCTACTTCTTTTTCTGCTGGAGTTCATCCTTTTTCCAGAGAAATGCATGTGCCTCTTACGTGATATTTTTAAAATTGGGGTTTTTTTTTTTTCTATTGGTCAACTTCTACTCGTGTTTTTGTCCTTTAACTCTCTGCGGTAACATTTTCGTCCTACATCTTTTTATTTTATTCCTTTTTTTCATTGTCATTCACCCTTCTCGTCGGTGGAGGTGGAGTCCGACAAACAAAAGGACTAAGTTATAAAAATTAAAAAAAATATATAGTATCAAAATACTACTCTAAAAAAATAATGAACAAAAACGAAAAATACCCTAAGTATCGGATCGAAAATACCAGTCAAGGAGAATTGCGTTTGTATCATATGTACTGATTAGAGTTCCTATAGCCGACCTATTGACACTAATCAAGAACCAAGTCCTAACAATGTGGGGATCATCAAGACACTGATCAGTACGTATGTTTAGCCTTATCAAACACTTTGGTAGAATTCAAATTCTCATCGTGGTGTGACAAAATCAACCTTAATCCATCTATCCAAATGAAACCCTACACAAGTATTAGAATAAATTACATTAGAATTCCCTGAATTCAAGTCTAATTCTAAGTACAGCTTCTTTCAGTAAAATTTTCGAGTATGCTTTGAAATTATAGTTGTGATTACAAGTACATCCACTCGCTATACAGTATCCCCTCAAGAAATGTACCTGTAATTTTACAAAGAATCAATAGAAGTGTTTGTATAATTAAATTTAACATTAAGGGATGTCGACATAATTTCGAGGGTAAATTACATTTTTGGTCCCATAGGTGGACCTATTTCCAATTTTGGTCCCATACTCAAACCAATTCGCACATTGAATTCTATATGTGTTTTTGTTGTTTTTCAATTTGAGGACCATTGAGGGATTTTCATCCAATTGATAACGACAGTAGTTCTCTCCGTTATTCAATACAATCAAAATAAGGGTAAATTATATCTTTGGTCCCATAAGTGGACATGTTTTTAATTTTGGTCCCACACATAATATGCGAATTAGCCTGAGTGTGAGACCAAAATTAAAAACAAGTCCACTTATGGGACCAAAAATATAATTTACCCTTATTTTGATTGTATTAACTAACGGAGAGAGCAGCTGTCGTTATCAATTGGACGGAAATCCCTCAATGGTCCTCAAATTGGAAATATATATATATATATATATATATGTATGAGACTCAATGTGCGAATTGACCTTAGTGTGGAACCAAAATTGAAAACAGGTCCACTTATGGGACCAAAAATATAATTTACACTAATTTAGATAATCCACTCCTAAAGGATCACTTATTAATAATAAACCAATGTCCAAAAATTTTCAAAATATGGTCTGCAGATACAATAACATATGAATTACGTGTGATGAGGACAGATTGTCGGCAGGGCAACTTAAATTAAGTTAGAAGCTAATTCATATGCATGTATTTTTTATTTGTCTTGCTAATGTATAAATCAAAGGTTTTTTTTACATGCATAATTAATAATAATACGTAGAAAGAGAAAGGCATGATTTGAATGAAAGGGATGGTGAATTGATGCTAATCATCCACCATACTGATTTGAAAATCGCGACTTTTGCTTGGATGGAGCTGAAGCTGAATTTGGAAGTAAAATACAAATCATTCTAAAAATGACGCTTTTAAGAGAGAGAGAGAGAGAGAGAGGTGTGAGAAAGGAGGAATGATTAAGCTTAGCTTTAAGGGGGGGCAAATGGCAATTGAGTAAGTTTGGGGCCCTACCTCATATTTTAAGAAACTATTTTCACAAAAACAAACATGTGAATGCTTCCTTCCTTAACCTTTTTGTTTTTTTTTTTTAAAGGTAAAATTAGTATCAGCTTTTTTAAGATTTAGTATAATTATAAAATATATTTTGTTGTTTGAAAAATTATCGATACCCCATGATCGTCTAATAATTAGCTCAATCCATTAATTTTCGTTAGGTTTTTAATCCATTTTTTTGTGGTGAACTGTCTAAAATGTCATTACGGGTCTAAATTATGAGTTTACTTAGTTTAAAATTTTATAAAATTTTTTATGAACTAATTGGATAATTTCTTTTATAGTTTTTTTAGAATTTTCCGTCCACCATGTTTGATTTTTTTATATTTTTTTAAAAAATCAAATTAAACACAACAAGGGTAAAGTTGACAATTTCAGACCTTTATCCAGTGGTTACATGATTTTATCAAATATTTGAGAGGTAATTTTTCAAAGAGCGAAACGGTATTCACAGTGATGAACTTATCTATTTTTTAATCGAGTTAAATCTCCCATGGTTATCATAACTATGAGAATAGAACTTTTACCGCTACACAAGAATTGATAATTTCATGTTGTACAAATTACTACGTACAATTTATAAAGTATGATAAAATTAATATTATCAACTACGGTCAAATAAATAGATGGAAAATATTTAACATTTTAACCACAATAAATCAACATTTGTCATATTATTAATCAGGGCTAAAGTATTCATAATTTTTCACTATTATAATTAGTGTTTTGGACTCCCTTACTGAAATAAAGGTCGATAACTGTTGAGATGCTTTAATTTATCACTATACACCTCTACTTTTCACTTTTTTTTTTCTATGTTAGTTAGTCATGATAAAATATTATATATTTTTTTACAATATATGAAATATTATCCGCATAAAGACTTGCTGGGATATTCCTAATATGATTATCGTCCCCCGATCGTTGTGGTTTATTGTATATAAATTAGGTGTAGAAAAAATTAAATATTTAAAATTTATTTTGAACAATATTGTTTTACTTTGTCATACGAGTAATTGATACAATAACCTTTTTTTTTTTAAGTTTTTAATTGTTTTTTCTATGTTTGCGGGTGATACGATTCACACTTTGCTTCCCTTGGCCGAACAGCTCGTGGTCTGCCGACGTGTTGTGGGCTGCTAGTAGATGAAGGGGCAAGCACGCGATATTTGCGTCCTATCGTGCCTTACTTGATTCCTTGATTTATCACATTTGGCGTGAGCGTAATCTTTGACGTTTTGATGGGAGCCATCGTGATTCACGGACTTTGAGTACACTTATTTTTAAAGATGTGTGATAGAGGATTCTTAGTGTTCAACTTCCTTATACTATTAGTACATGCACACTTTATCGTTTATAGCGGATTCCTTAGCCTGTCGAGAAATCCACCTAGTTGATGCTTGTTATACTGTACTTATGTACCCCTTTACTTAATGAAATTTATATTTATAAAAAAAAAATTCTAATTTTTTAAACTTTATTTGAATTAACCTACGTCTTTCTGTAATGCTTCTTCCACAGTAAAAAATATTACAATTATCCATAACCAAGTACTATAAATTAATTAAAACCAACTTATAATATATATATATATATATATATATATATATACTCATACAAATGACAGATTACATGTCTCGACAGTAATTTAAGCACACTCAATGTGTTTACATAATTAAATTATATTTTATTATATTTTTTAAGTAAATAAAAATAAAAAAGAAAGATGAAATGAATAATAGATCAAAAATAATAAAATAAACTGATGTGTATAAAATAAGAAACTATCCCTCTAAAAAAAATTATCATTTAAATTAATTAATCAAAAAAAATATTTTTGTGGAAGAAATAATTGCTACTCCCCTTAATAAATAATATAAATTAATAACTCACAAATAAGTTGAGGTCCAATGACTTGTTCGGATCCCTCGATCTGTGGGTCTTCATAGTCTATTTTAGTATATAATTACACTCCCTTGAGATTTGTTTCTTTTTTTTTTTTTAATATCAGCAAATTCAATTAATTTTAACTAATACAGGGACTTACTTGTTAGACGTAAGCAACCTTTAGGAGTGTTAGAAATAATTTCCTAAACCACAAGGAGTTTACATAGAATTACACCAAACCTCAGGGAAGGGGAGTGTAACTCGCCTTCCCTGAGTTTGGTGTAATTACATGTAGATCTCTTATGGTTTGAAAAATTATATTTAATACCCCTGAAGTTTTGTTCCTTCTAACAAAGAGGTCCATCTGTTAGTGAAAATTTACTGAATTTGCTGATATTAATAAAAAATTAAATAAAAAATAATATTTACCATTAATTGACTTATTGCAGGTCAATTTTTTTTTCTGAACAAACTACCCTTATAACGGTAAAGATATATCTTCTCACATGCATTCATTTGTGAAGACTAATGAGGGTAATTTGATCATAAAAAGATTAATTTGACCTGCAATAAATCAACAATAAGTTAATTTGGGGTAAATATAAATTTTTTTCATTCAATTTTTTATTAATATAAGTAAATTCGATTAATTTTGACTTATGGATGGACTTACTTGTTAGACGAAAATAAATTTTAGAGGTATTAGATAATTTTTTTCAAATCATAAAGGATCTACGTGTAATTATACCAAATTTCAAAAGAGGAAAGTGTAATTGACTCTATTAATCAATTATATATATATATAACATTGATAATTAATGTATGCCAATTATTAATAATTAAAATTCATGATATAATTAATCAATTTACTAAAAAAAAATAAAATAGAAGGCCTCCACTATAATTAAATTGTGGTCCTCGTGAGTGTGACCTTTTGCTGTCATTAGTACTTTGATTTTGGGGATTTGGTCAATTGCGTCCAGTTATGGGCCCATCCGGTGGACCCCGTCCCCCCATCATTAGAATTTAGACGCATAATCTCTTTTTTGTTTTTGTTTTTTTTTTTTGAGTTTGAGTCATACAAATTTAAGTAATTAATTTATTTTTAATAATAGTATTTTTTAATTATATTGAAATTTGTCAATTAATTTAGAATTATTGATATATTTTATATTGAAAAGTGTAATAATTGTAGGTTGGTTGATTTTAAAATATTGCTAGACATATATATTCATTAAAAAAGAATCCCCTCTTCTTTTTTAAAAAAAATTTTACTTGTTCCCTTGGCTAGAATCTTTTAATTCCCTGTCCAAAATCTTCTTTCTGGTGGGACATTATATTCCATATCGAATTTCGTTGAAGCAAATAATAATCATATACTAAGTGTTAGTTAATTAATTAATTAATAATAATAATAATATACTAAGTTTATTGTATGATGACTATTTTAAACACTAAAGTTAAATATAGCTACACCCTGTAATATTTTTTAGGAATTGTTTGTATAAGCATTTGAATAAGGGGTTTAATTGTAATTTTGTAAAAGAAAAATCTGACGTAATTATATATTTTGACATAATTTTAAGTGATGTCAATATAATTTATCCTTAAAAAAAATGTCTAGAATGTCCTAACCAATTTCGATCGAATTGCAAATGACGGGATTAATAATATAATTATTATTGTGCGCTAGGTGTTGTTTCCATGCTCGTCATATTGATATTTTTTTCTTACGAAAACAAAAATAAATTATATTATATGATATATTATGAATTTAACTCTATCAAATATATTAATAATTTATGAGTAAATTATAGCTGCTTTTACTGAAATCAGTATAATTACAACTATCTTTTTATTGTTTGAAAAATTACAAATACCACCATCAAATAAAGAATAAGTATGTAGTCCTTAGGCAGTTAGGTAAAATTGCTACTTTACACTTGCTGAATTATTTTTTAGAAAAAATATCTAAAAAATAAAAAGATTTGAGGGCAGATAAAGTAAATAATCCATAGAGAATATTACTTCATAAAAGTATTTTATAAGCTTCTGAAAAGTATATATTATTATAATTAATAATTCAAAAGGTAATTTTGGACAGGTTTTCACAAAATTTGGATGAAAACATAGCGAAATGGGCTTGTTGCACCAGAAAAATTATAACATTTAACTACAGTTAATTACCATGGATAAAAACAAATAGCCGTAGCAAATGATTATTGACCACAACAACGCAACGGCTGTTAGTCATGATTTTTGTGAGAGTAGCTAAAATATTTACAATGGTTAAGAACCATGACAAATATTTTGACCATGACTTTTAGCCATGACAAATAACTTTTTCATGGTGGAAAAATTATTTTTTTGCATTGTTTTTATTTAACTGTAATTAATAGTAGTTGATGCTCCCTAAAATTATTGGGTCAAACTCACAAGCTAGACATACAAGTTCAGCCGGCTAAGAGTGCAGTTGGCTCATCAGCAGGATGGATAAGGACCCACTAGCAGGACAATAAAGCCCATCAGGGAAGATTGGCCCACAGGCTTACTTGCTACTTTATTGAACCGGTATACCCAAAAAATAAGCCCATTTCAACCGAACAGATCATCATATAGTTGGGAGGACACATCGTATAGCTTGCCAACACATTTGTACATATCACCCTAGGTGGTTCCAAGTAAACCGGTGGCAAATGAGTTGGAAAATTTATAAATAACTAACTCCCGAATTTTTAATCAGGTTTGGTAGGATTTAGTCCAACTCACGTATCTCAGACAATATTTATCTAAATCACCAACGATTTGTTGCAGATGACAACCAACTCAAATAGCTTTATAATGGGGTAACGAACTTAGTAATTGATCATGTACCTAACTCTATACAAGCCCATAAATAGATATCTTGTGCAAGTTTATGGTAACACCACATTTATTCTCAAACTCTCGTTTTCTTACTCTGTTCTCTCTTGATTTTTTGAACTATTCTAAGCTTATATTTTGCACTCCACACAAATATTTATTATCTCTAATCATATCTCACCATTATTCTCATTTTATTTCAAGTTTTTCTTTTATTTTCTCTTTAATTTGTTACCTTAAGCATTAGAGTGCTAATCTCTACTTTGCAGGGCTAGTCCTCTGATAATCTTTGAATTTTCTTGAAGATCCTTCGACTCTTGTGGTGTGGCCAAATTTCTGGTACTCATCATTTGCGCCGTCTGTGGGAACATTGAGCTTTGGCATGAGAAATGAAAATTTTCAACAATGGAGGTGATCACAGATCCTACAAGGGAGACTCGTCCCTCCCTGCTGCATCTGGACATATTGTTCCACCTACAGACCCCACTTTGGGAGATGCTAACATCCTTGGTCCAGATCCAGCACCAAGAGTTGATGCTCCGATTCCAACTCTAACTCTTGACCAAGCAGTTGGACCTGTTATTTTGAATCCACTCTCCTGTGAACAACTTCGTCAATTCGTCATGGAGACCATCAACTCAATCCTTCGCGGCTCTCAAGCCAGCGGAGCAGGACCCTCTTCCCAACAGGAAAAAGGAGGAATACCCGGAGTTTGGACATGGACGAGCAGATTCCTGCTAGACTTCAGCAAAATTGATCCACCCCTACTGATTTTGCAAGCAAAGAGGTAGCCGGACATCAGCCCCTGGTATCCGGCAGTCCCTAAAGAAGGAGATGGTGGAACTTCGCTAGCAAGTGACAAAAGAGACTATGCCTGCTATGCCATTCCCTTTAGTAAATAATCATGGTTGAAGAACTTCCTGTTCACTTTTGAGCACACCTACTTGCTTATGACGATACCACTGATCCAACTGAACATATACTAATGGCATTAAATGTCGTGTTTTCCTTACTACACTAACAAATTCTACCAGCAATGGTTTGACCAGCTTCTAGCTAGATCGGTCTTTCGCAGAATTTAACTCTCTCTTCCAACACCAGTTTACAAACAGTAAGAAATACTAAAAGTCAGTTATCAGCCTTATTGGGGTCAAGCAGGAAGATAGTGAGACTCTAAGGCTCTATGTTCAGCACTTCAACACAACCATCCTTGAGGTCCTAGCAGCTCACCAGGAGATGTTAGTCAGTGCATTCACCTAAGGACTCCATGGAGGTCCCCTTTTTGAGTCCCTAGCTAAGAAGCCAGCGGTTGACTTTCTATACATGCTAGCTCGGGTTGAAAAGTACATGAACCTAGAGAACGCCTAACTGGTGAGGAGCAATCGAGATAGGCGGAGGGAGAACAAGTTGTACTCCTCCAGCAGGAGCAGAGGAGAGCCTAGGGAACGGTACAATCCCTTTGATCCAAAAAAACGAGCAGTATAACCCGCTCATCACTAGCCCAGCTAGAATACACGTGGCAATTGACCAACATCCTGCCTTACAATGACCTAAAGGCTCAGAGAAAGGTACCCAGCTCCCAAAATCTAAACATTTTTGCAGGTATTACTGGGAGTATGGGCATGACACCAATCAGTGCCGCTAGCTAAAGCAAGAGATAGAAAGACTTATACAAACCGGCTACCTAAAGGATTACGTGGACAAAGAAATATGGATGAAGAGAAGAAATAACGCTCTCATCACTGCAGAGCAAGCAAACTGGATCAGCGCATCAAAGGATGCAAGGGCACGACTTTATCTTATGTAGGACGATTACAAATTATTTAATCTGTTCTTACTGCCGTTAGTATCTATTGGGCGACGACCCTTGAGCGAGGGGGTTTTTGGGGTTGGAGGAAATTCCTTCGCTCACGGCCACTTCTCCATCCTTTTATTCATTATTTCATAGGGGATGGAACTACTTTTTCGCTATGGCACGATCCTTGGTATGATCTTGATCCACTCATCCAACAGTTCCCGCAGGGCCCTCGACTTACAAACACTATGAAAACGAATAAGGTTGTGGTTTTCCTTCTAGATGGGCAATGGTGTTGGCCCTCTATCACTAACGCTCACTCCCTACAACTCTTACATTCCGGTCCACCCATCCATGGAGGGGCTAATCGTATCCTTTGGCGGTAAAAAGATACACAACTAACACTTGCTATGATGATTTGTTCACTACGGGGTAAAAGGCCCAAGGTAGGCTGGTCTTCACTATTGTTGGGCTATTTCAAAACTCCTAAACATGCTTTTGTGTTATGGCTGGCGATCCTTGGTAGACTCTCTACTGTGGAAGCCTTGGTTGGCTCATCTTAATATTTCCTGTGTACCTTGTTTTGATGGTGCTGATTAGACTCATGGTCATCATTTTTTTTGCTGCACTTATTCGCATGGCTGCTTGAGGGTGATTCGACGCACACTTCGGTTCGATTGGCCAAACCGATGCGTCTTATGGGCTGCTCGCAGATGGAGACGCAAACACTATGTTTCTATGGCCTACCACGCTCTTTTGGACTCGTATGTGTACCATATCTGACGTGAGTGCAACATTAGGCGATTTGATGGAGTACATAGAGATACACGCACTGTGGGTGCGCTGATGGTTCGAGATGTGCAGTAGAGGATTCTTAGTATAGAATTACCTACTGCTATTAGCACTTGTGCGCTTTACCGCTTATGGCAGATTCTTTAGCCTGTTGAGGAAACCGCTTAGATTAAGCAAGTTGTATTGTACTATTATACTTTTTCTTACTTAATGAAAATTACCTTTACCGAAAAAAAAAAGGAACAAGCAGAGGATCTCTAGGAGGCTTTCTCGACCATGAAATGCTTATAACTTCAGAAAGTTTTATTTGTGAAATCCCTAGTCTTTATTTACAACTTGTTGTCCTTGTAATCAAGCATTATCGCATATGAATAAAAGAAATTCTTGCTTCCCATCTTGTGTTACTTCCAGGTTCAGTTTTTAGCTCCTAGCTGACTCTAAATAAACTGTCAGCACCAACTAGCGCATGTTTTTACATAAGTCATTCCTACCTGGCATACGCACTTACGAAGCTGCTACCAGCCAGCGCATGCTCCAAATAAATCCGCCACCGGCTAGCGAATCCTTTTAATAAGCTGCCCCACCCCTAGCTGGTGCACGCTTTTAATAAGCCGCCCCTAGCTGGCGCACACTTCTACATAAGTCGCCCCTAGCTGGTGCACGTTTCTAATAAGTCGCCCTAACTGGTGCATGCACTTACATAAGCTACCACCATTTGGTGCACGCAGTGACATGAGCCACTAGCGCACGTATCCAACTCAACCATCACCAGTTGACACATACATCTTACAAGCAGCTATCAGCTAACACACTCACTTCAGTTTCTAGCTGCATTCTATTGGCACATTTATTTTAGTATAATGCTAATAAAACCTGCTTAGACTAACTTACTACTTGAGTTATATCCTTGCTAATTTATTATGAGATATGTTCTATCCTACTAATGAAATCACATCTTCCTCGCTAATGATAGGAGTAGCTGGAACAAGTACGCGTGTGCATCAGTTGAGCACAACAAGTCCACATTTCTTCTTCTATAACAGGTTGCCTAAACCTACAGGTTTGTCGCAGTAAAGGCCTAGCTACTTAGATTAAGAATTATCTTATCCTACTTAGCAGTGCTCTAACACCTGCAGGGTACATTGTGACGTAGCAAATAAGCTGGGAATTTTTCAGCTAAGTATTTATACTAACCTACAACAACAACAAAGCATAACAAAAAGGACTCTCCAGGTAGAGTTCTTCAGCCGATCGACATTACTCAAGAAGCTCAATGGAATTCGTTCTGTTGACAAGCAAGAAAAGTCTTCTCTTTTTTGCAGGATAGTCATCTACTCTAGAGTCCAACTTTAGGATTTGCACTCCCTGTGGGGGGAGGGGGGAGAGAATGATGATGCCCCCTAAAATTATTGGGTAAAAGTTCACAAGCTAGACGTAATAGCCCAGCTAGCTAAGAGCCCAGTAGCCCACCAGCGGGATGGATAAAGCCCATCAGTAGGGAAGAAAGGCTCACAAGCTTACTTGCTACTTTATTGAATTGGCAGACCCGAAAAATAAACTCATTTCAATCGGACACATCACCATATGGCTGGGAGGACACATCATATAACTTGCCAACATATTTGTACATGTCACTCTAAAAATATCTCCAGGTGGTCCCAAGTAAATCGGTGGCATATGAGTTGGAAAATCTACAAATGACCAACTCCAGATTTTTAGGTAGATTTGGTAGGATTCAGTCCAGCTTACGTATCTCAGTCAATATTTATCCAATCACAACGGTTTGTTGCAGATGACAGCTAACTCAAATAGTTTTCTAATGGCATACAGAACTCAGTAATTGACCCCGTATCCAACTCTTTATAAACCTGTAAATAGAGATCTTGTGCAGGCTTAGGGTAACATCACTCATATTCTCAAACTCTCGTTTTCTTGCACTGTTCTCTCTCGATTTTTGAGCTATTCTAAGTTTATATTTTGCACTCCACACGAATATTCATCATCCATAATCATATCTCACCATTATTCTTATTTTATTTCAAGTTTTTCTTTTATCTTCTCTTTAATCCGTTACTAACTTAAGCATCAGAGTGTTAACCACTATTTTGCAGGCTTAGTCCTCTGATAATGTTAGAATTTTCTTGAAAATCCATCGACCCTTGTAGTGTGGCCAAATTTCTGGTACGATCAGTAGTTATTTACCATGATTTTAGCCATAGCCACTAATATTGTAGCCAATAGTAATTTTTTCTAGTGTTGTTAGACGAACATTAAAATCAAGGGGTATCGATAATTTTCAACAACGGAAAGATATTTATAATTAGTCAAATCTCAGGAGAGGTAGCTGTAATTTATTCTAAGTTTATAATAGAACAATAAAGACAATAAACTACAAATTGTTATGGCTTGAAATTAGGTACATTAAAATTGTAAATCTTGCCAATAAAGTCTAGCTCAGTTGGTGAATTTGATATCCCATAATCTTAGAGGTCATCGATTTGAACCCGCCTATGCAATAAATGTTGTTTCTACTGAATAATAGGTTTGTTGTTTTTATTGTAATAGTAGGTGTTGATTATATTTTATTTTTTAATATTATTAATAAGAGTGTTATTGTTGTAACGATTGATATCCGATAGAAATGATTATAATCAATTTATTTCAATTAATAGTAATTCATCGCTTTTACTTAAAAAAAACTGTAAACCTTCACTTGCATCAAAAAATGAGTATAATTCTTTGTACTCACATAAAAAAGTTAGTAAAACATATAAGATTAAACAAGATGTTTTGTGTTCAAATCTCGTTTTCATCCATCCATAAAAAAAGGATCATGTGCAAAGTGTTATATGTGAGGGGAATGTTACATATTAATATTAAATTATTCCCCTCTCTAATAGTTTAAATTTTTATATTATCATCCATTATTCACTGCAGATTGTATATGTAAGGGGTGTGTTAATATATAATAAAGGAGTATTTACACCATTTTTTTTTAAGTTTGGTATAATTATATATACATCCCGTTTAGTTTGAGAAATTACGTTGTACTCATGACGTTTGTTTTCTTAACAAATATATCCTTCCATGAGTCAAAATTCACCAAATTTAATGATATTAACAAATAAATTGAATGAAACCCCAGTTGATTTATCACTGACTTATTGTAGGTCAAACAATTTTTTTCCTAACCAAACTATCCTTATATATTTTCACACACTAATACATATCAGAACGTATATCTCATCTTTGTAAAGGTAGTTTGGTCAGAAAAGATTTTTTTAATTTGAAATAAATTAGTAATAAGATAATGAGTTGTAAATATGGATTTTTTATTCTTTCTTTTTGGTTAATATAAACAATTTAGTAAATTTTGATTAAACAGATGAATCTATGTAGGGAAAAATGCATGCTACCCCCCATAATATGGGTAATGTGCAACATATCCCCCTATGAAAAAAAAATATCAAATTATCTCCTTGTGTTATTAAAATTGAAGCAATTTACTCCCTTAGAGGGAGGTGTATAATGCACTCACCCCTCTCGCGACTGGACATGATTTTTTTAAAAATAAATATTATTTTTATATAATAATTTATATAAAATAGTTATTAATAATTATAATACATAAATATTTATTAAATAGAAAAATACTAATTTTTATATAAAATATATAATATTTTTAATAATATAACTTTTTTTATTTAAAAATAAAAAAGAACCCTCACCCCACCCCACCCCCTCTCACCGGCCTCTGCCGCCCCCTCCCCCTTCCTCCTCCCCCCGCCCCTGCCCCGTTTGCCATCGTCGTCGCTTCCCCTCCCCCTCCTTGTACCTTCCCCCACTCATCGCCTGGTCCCCATTCCCCATCGTCGGTGCCCCTTGCCTATCGCCCCCCCCCCCCCACCTTCCCCCTTCCTCCTCTCCGTTCCCCACCTGGCCTCTACCTCCCCTTTCCCCTCCTTCGCTACCTCTTTCCCTCCATCTTTCCTTCCACATCCCCGTCACCTCCCCACCCCCTCCCCCGTCCCCGTCATTATTTCCTTCTCTCTCTCTCTCTCTATATATATATACATATAACTATTAATTATATATAATATGTATTTTTATATATATTTCATTTATATTGTTTAAGTTTATATATTTGTTTAAATATGAACTGTCAATTGAAATAAATCAAAATTCGGGCCGCAGATTTACTAGTTCAATTTGGATTTTAAATTCAAATTAGATCCAATGGTTATTAAATAAGGTTAAAAATATAATTTCATAATACAAATTAAAAAGATAAAAAATTGAAGAAAGAATACGTGAATTAACAAACTCGCATGAGAGGTGTAATTGCTTTATTTTTTCTTTTCATAAGGGGATAATTTGCTATTTTTTTTTCATAGGGGTAATATGCTCATTTCGTATAACACAGAGAGGTAATATGCATTTAACCTGATCTATTTATTAGATAAAAATAAATATTTATAATTTTTCACATAAAAATTATGAATAATTACACTAACCTTTATTAAATAGAAAAATACTAATTTTTATATAAAATATATAATATTTTTAATAATATAACTTTTTTATTTAAAAATAAAAAGAAAACCCTCACCCCACCCCATCCCCCTCTCACACACCGCCACCCCTTCCCCTTGCCCCTGCCCCCTTCGTTGTCATCGTCGCTTCCCCTCCCCCTCCTTGTACCTTCCCCACGTGTCGCCTGCCCCCCTTCCCCATTGTCGATGCCCCCTACCTTCCCCTCGCTTGCCCCCCCACCCAGCCCCTCCCCTTTTCCATCGCTTGCCCCCCCCCCCCCCCCACCTTCCCCCTTCCTCCTCTCCCTTCCCCCTCTGCCTCCCCTTCCCCTCCCTTCACTGTCTCTCTCACTCCATCTTTCGTTCCACGTCGTCGTCGCCCCCCCCTCTCTCGTCCCCATCACTATTTCTCTCTCTCTCTCTATATATATAACTATTAATTATATATGATATGTACTTTTATATATATTTCATTTATATTGTTTAAGTTTATAATTTATTTAAATATTACCAATCAATTGAAATAAATCAAAATTTGGCCGTAGATTTACTAGTTTAATTTGGACCTTAGATTCAAATTAGATCCAATAGTTATTAAATATGGTTAAAAATGTAATTTCATAATAAAAAATTAAAGAAAAAATATGTGAATTAACGAACTCGAGTGAGGGGTGTAATTTCTTTATTTTTCTTTTCACAATGGGATAATTTGCTATTTTTTTTTCACAGGGGAGTAATATGATCATTTCGTATATCACAGGGAGGTAATTTGCATTTAACCCAATCTATTTATAGACAAAAATAAATATTCATAATTTCACATAAAAATTATGAATAATTGCACTAATCTTATTGAAAAGACAGTGTAATTATAACAATTTAAAATTTTAAATAAAATGTTGGCTTATCACAAGCCGCATTTAAATACCACTACTCTTTACCTAAGACCTTTATGTCATTTCAAATTTAACATTTCAAAATAGATTTGACAAATGAGTGATATGATGTGGGGTTGAGAGAATATATATATATATATATATATGTAATAATGTAGTGATTGAGAGATTTATAGCATACCTATCTGTATGACGCAATAATGATGCATTCAAATTGCAAATCAAGGAAGAATGGCTGCCAATGCCATTACCCATTACCCATTACCCATTACCCAACCCCACTATTTCTATTTCTTTGGTTTCAATCAATTGAATTTTTCGTACGTACGTTGTCTGTATCCTCAATGCAATCCCTTTATTGGTATAACTATTTAAATTTCAACTTTGCATCATTTTCACACACCATGCAAACACAAGAAAAAGAATTAAAACCCACGTCCTGCACTCAAAAAACCTCATTCGTGAATCCCCAGGACGGCTAGCTAAACTTTTTGTTTGAATCAAGTTTGGATGAATTAAACTAATTACAAAGTAAGTCTATCATAATTACAACGTGATTGGTCACTTTTTATAAATTATACGTCAATCACACATGCACTTGCCATATATTTTATGATTCAGATTTAACCGAATCAAGTCCGGATTATTGGTCTTGTCACATGGTTAATTCTAAGTCAAATTGAGTTTAGTCAGTCTAAATTAATAATATAATAAGTACAATATATTTGCGGTACAATTGGTATTTGGTTTAAGAGAAAGTGATAAATTGCATGTGAAATGTAGCATACTTACTCTGTAATTGGTTTGGTTCGACCAAACTTAGTTTGGGTAAGAATTTTAGTGTTTACGAAGTTGTGAAATATATATTGAATATGTCTTCAAATTTATTTTAGGTAGAACTTAAAACATTTATTTTCTCTTATGTAATAAGTATGTCTTAATCATTTAAAAATTTATGTTTGAATTAATTATATTAAAAATATGGCTTAAAGAAAAAGTTTTGAAGAATAAAATTGGAGAGAAAGATAAATTATATCGTTGGCAACAGAAATGGGGAGATAATCAGTATTATCTTAACTTAGTGGATAAGGTCGAGATTCCACGAATAAGTCTGAAATGATAAGTTTGAGCCCCACGGAATGTGTGTGGGTATTCGTCTAACTTCATGTGTATTTATTATAATTTGTTTAATTGTTATTAAGTATAGCGATGATTGATCGAATACTAATATATTGCACGATTTATTAAAATATTGATGTAATCATATAATACCATTTAAAAAGATTTGGATAGGAAAAAAAAAAACACCACAAGAGGAATGTTTGTTCGGAAATGATCTCAAGTTAGTAGCATGGCCATGTGATTCATTCTCGCCATAAGAAACATGTCCATCGTAAAAAATTAAGGGTAATTACAATAATCTTTTCTAAAATTTGACATAATTATGAATACTCCCTTATTGTTTAAAAACTTACTACTACCCCCCTGATTTTGACGATCATTTAACATTAGCCAATTCCATTGGGCTCTGTTAGGTTTTCATCCATTATTTGTGGTGAATTGATTAAAATGTTATGGACTAAAAATTATAATTTGAGTTATTTTTTAAAGTTTCTTAAATTTATTGTATGGACAAAGTGGATAATCTTTTAAAATTTCTATCCACCGCATCGATTTTTTTACAAATTCCTATTTTTCTTTAAAAAAAAAGAAAAAAATATAGTAAGTGTAAAGCTAACAATTTTATTCCTTCATACAATAATTACATAATTTAATTAAATAATATAGAGATATTTATAATTTTTTAAATAATAAGAGAATATTTGTAATTGTATCAAATTTGAAAAGAACTCGTTGTAATTTATATAAAAAAATAATTATACTTATCAATGCCGAACGTTGTTGAAATTGGATTTGCAGTCCTATTTCAAGAATAGAAAGCAATTTTGTGAAAAGAAACTTGTGGAAGCCAATGGGCTAATGGCACTGAGCAAACGTTTCTCCTTCCCAACATTTCCATCTACCCAAGTTCATGAAAAACTTCCAGAATGGCCGGGAACTCTTTTGGGCTGATGATCATGACCCAATAATGTGGAAAAGGAACGAGGACTAGGAACAGTGTTATCGTAAAGAACAAAGAGTAAAGATCAAGAAACAGCTCAATCTCCGTATCACATTTGGATTATCTTCCTGAGAAAGATCCAAACTTGAAATGGCGGCCCATGATGATTTCTTGGGCGTTATGCCACCCCAGATCATCGGAAAAATCCGCCACTGTTTCTGACGTCCCTTTCACCCCGCCAATCGCCGCTGCCACCACAGAGCACTCACACAGACTAGTCCCGTAACTCTTGAATCATCACAAGAGCCATTTTTGCTATTAAATTATTAGTTAATCCTAACTCCCAGTAATTATTATATTATCAAGAATATATAAAGCTGATCACTCCTCTGCATCCCGATGTCTTCTTCTTCTTCAGGTCCAATCCTTTGACTCTCTATCCTCTCAGTTTCTCAGAGTTCAATACTTTTCTGCTCCTTCCGAGTTCTCATTTTTACTCCATTTTTGGTGGGTTGTAAAAGCTTGCAGTTCGTAGAGGAATTATGTCGAGCATCTCGAACGCGATTCCACTGAAGAACGGGCTTTCGCTCTGGTGCCCACGGTCAACTTCAGTGAATCAAATTTCCGGACCTTCTTCAATCGTTTCTACCAGTTCCCGTAGAAGATTCACTGTTTCGGCTTCATCTTTCGCCAATGAAAATCGAGAGTAATCATTCCCACCTTGTGATTGTTGCATCCAGTGATTGTTATATTTGTATGAAAGTTGGATTGTTTGTATCCTTGTATGTAATTTTGTCATTCTTTCTTTGCCTTTTGTGATTGCAGATTTGTTATAGTAGGAGGTGGAAATGCAGCTGGTTACGCAGCTAGGACCTTTGTCGAGCATGGATTGGCTGATGGAAGGCTTTGCATTGTCTCCAAAGAGGTAGCCACCTATTTGAATTTGATTGAATGAATGGTAATATAATGTTTTTTGCTTAGGTTGGCTAACTATGTCGAGAATCGAATTCTGCAATAGTGCAGATATATATGACCTGTTCCATTCTGAACAAATTGGTTTGATGATGGAATTTTGTTTAATGAACATGTTAGGAATCCAAAGTGACTGGATTAGGAGCAATTATGGTTTTCGTGAGTCGTGTGTGTGTGTGTGTGTGTGTGCGCACACTCAGTTGTGCATTCCCTGGTGTTTTTTCTGTGAATAATTTATATCTCTCGGACTTATGAGCTAGAAGTGATTATGAGTTTGGGAAACAACTGTGTTTATGTGCGTGCCTGAGCGTGTGCGCTTGATTTTAAAGCTGAGTATGCCCTGTAAGCTGAAGGACATTCTTGAATGATGAGAAATTGTTGAATGGTAAGTGAATGTTTCTTTGCAAGAGCCATCGTCTGTTAAATGTCTTCACACCTTCTTTCGCTCTTGGCTGTTTTCTAAAGCAAAATTAGTCATGATGGAATTATGATCAAGGTTATAACTTCTTGGACTAATGTAGAATATGATCAAGATAATGTCTTGGTATTTAATGAAATGCCTGTGGCTGAATTCATCACTCTTCTACCTGAATTTGCAGATCTGAAAATATGACATTTCAATAATTGTGTTCGCATTGATCATTTTCTACTCGGTTACAGGCATACGCACCTTATGAGCGTCCAGCATTAACAAAAGGTTACTTATTCCCTTTGGATAAAAAACCAGCACGTTTACCGGTGAGCATTGATGTTGATTATTTTGATTTCTGCTCGATTTCGTGATATGTGTTTTGCATCTGTGAAAGGATATTACATTTTTTAAGCCCTGGTTCTCAAGTTATATTAGGATTCTGCTATACCAAATACGATAGTTGCATTTTATAGAGCATTGATATTTTTTGTTGATGGACTAGAGAGGACTATTGTAAGACATTTCAGGGGATTTTTACATGCTAAATGGTAGGAGCATTGTGTCTTTATTTTTTCCTGTTATGGGAGAATGATTGTTGCATTTGTTATTTTAGGGTTTCCATACATGTGTTGGCTCAGGTGGCGAAAGACAGACTCCTGACTGGTATAAGGAGAAAGGCATAGAGGTAACAATGACTCTTCTTTTCTCATAGATGTGATATGATTTCATATTGCTGTAGTTTCTCAGAGAATTTGATGGTTTCTGACTGTAACTGAATAATTGACGTCTCGCACTCTTATATATTTTAGGTATGTCAACATTGTTCATTTAGAATGTGTGAAAATAATTATTGCCTTAGGACTTCACTCCCTGGGTTGGATGCACTTGTGTACTTTATATCGAAGTAGTTGAGAGGAATTAGAACTACTAAATAGTTTCCCTTTTTATTATAACTTTGTCTTTTTGGTGACTGCTTTTAGTTATTCATCAATCTATATGATTTCTTCTTAAAAATAATGAACAATTAGTATATCAATAAATTTTAAAATATTTAGAAATAAAAAGATATCAATGAAAGAATACAAAAAAAAAAAAAAATCTAATATGTATAATTAATATTTACTAAAATAAGGTACAGCTCTATAAAATTGAGGATAAACAATATTGATAACATTAAAAAGTAAGATTTTAGAAATAACTATACACTAACATATTAGTTGTAGATTAAATTTCAATTGTATACTAACAAAAAAGAAGTATCTCTCTTTAGAATAAATATATAAAAAATAACTTCAGGTTTACAAAAGTAAATAAGTATTAAGAAGAGAAATATTATCGACAAGTAAAGCACTATTTTTTATTAAAAAATTGAAATTGCATATAAAGTTTAAATTATTCAAAGAATCTCTTATTACTTAATTTTTTAATTTTAGATAATAACGTATGCACACAAAAGATTAAGTGGGTCATTGGCTAAGCTTATAAGCTCTTTTAACTACCTTATTAAGCTTTACAAAATTGTTTGGTATTTTTTTAATATAAAGCTTAAAAGATCTCAAAACAAGTTGTTCATGATCTTACAAACTCTTTAAAAAGAAAAAATGTAAGCTCAACTATCTCTTTTATAAGAACCTTTAAACTATTTAATCTTAACTTTCAATAAACAAAATCACTCTTACTATTTTGTGTATTTCACTTTTATTCTTCATATAATTGATGTATACTCCCCAAAGCAACTATCTTTTTATATGATTTAAATTCCAATAGTTAACTTAATGCCATTTTTAGACATTATTACATTATAAAGAGTTTATGATTTAGAACACTCTAATATCCTATATGGTTTGGCCTTTTATTTTATCCAAATTGTTTAATAAAACCTTATTTCTAAAATATAATTCAACATTTTTAAGCTCATAAAACATCTTGCAAGATGTAGGAACATATAAGATGTTTTAAGTAAGTTGAACACCCTCTAAGTTTGTAAAACATAATATATTATTGAATAAGAAATTAAAATTGCAAATAAAGGCACAAAAGAAACATTTTATTCAATAATATTTCAAACTTAGAAGTTAATGAAGAATATGAATAATATTTTGACAAAATTAGCATAGTAATAGGACCTTACTAATTAGATTAAAATTTGATTAACAATAGTTAATAAATAATTAGTTTAAAATCATTTCATGTCAATAATTTAAAAATAAAAGACATCAGGGTATTGTAGTAAAAGAAAATATATATTATACACAAAAATAAATAAAATAAAAAACACAGCAAATTGTGAAAAAAAGCAAAAAATAAAACATAATCAATTTATTAAATTAGAATTTCTTATAAGAACAAAAAATAAGGCTATTTTATTTTAATATTGAATTATTTTGGCATATTATATTTTACTTTCGACTAATTTCTTCCAATACAAGATCATCAAATATAATACAAAATAAAAGATTTCAATTCAAGGATTAAACTATTTATTTAATAGTATCACTGAAATTAGAAGTGAATTGCAAATAATAGAATTAATGGGTTATAAAACAATTATTATCAATTTTTTTGAGAATATAATTGTACATAATAATGTTCTAATGGTAGAAATATAAACAAAATTATGATCTGAATTTATAGCTAATAAGTGATATAATTGGCTCTAAATATTTGTCTCTACACGTGCAACACACGTGATACGTTATGGTCGATAGAAAAGTCTGAAAAGTATCTCTGGTTCAAGGATCACTTGCTTTTGCTATATCACTTACTAAATATTTTTTTACTTGCAACTCGAGCCCAAGTTGATGAAGTTCAATAGCTCCAGTAACTGGTAGCTATCATCTTCTTACCTCTGGATAGCATCATAACTTCATAAACTCATGGTTCCCCTCACATTGTTTCCATTCTTTACGTAGATGCTCTATGAAGATCCAATGGAAGGCATCGATATTGAAAAGCAAACAGTGAGAACAAATTCAGGAAAGTTGCTCAAGTATGGATCCCTAATAATTGCTACAGGATGTACTGCCTCCAGGTATTTCAATAATTTCTCAATTATCATCTAGCCAATGTTTCTATCCTTAGAGTCTTATCTGAGCCCCACATTGCCCCAGTTTGAATACTGTTATGAAATGAGCTCTGAGCTGCATGTTTTCAAAGGTCGCTATGTCCTTCCATTGAATAGTATAATTAATACTTGTGCTCGTTTGACTCTGGAGGTTTGGGCTTTGTCTAAACCCATTACTCTAGTTCTTTCCAAGTTATTAAATGCTTACCATGCTTCAACTTTGCTATTTATCATACTTCTAATATTTTCCCATCTGGCAGAAGAAGTTACATTCAGTTTTCCACCTTCACTAGTACATTTCGCAGTAGTACATTGTTTGCATTGATGACTTCTATTAAAATCTCTAATGGATTAAATGGATACTTTGTGCCTTGGCATCAGATTTCCAGATAAGATTGGAGGAAATTTACCAGGTGTTCATTACATTCGTGATGTTGCAGATGCCAATTCACTGATATCATCACTGGTAATTTATAAATTAGTGTGCTAGCATGCGATCAATTTTACATGATTTATTATTTTAATCTCTCTATTTGTCAGCTGCAACGCTGATTTTTGATAATGCATTTCTTAGGAGAAAGCAAAGAAAGTTGTCGTGGTTGGTGGTGGCTACATTGGCATGGAAGTTGCAGCAGCAGCCGTTGGTTGGAAACTTGACACAACCGTGAGTAACCATTATACCTCCTTATGTTGTCGATAGGTTTTGCCATCAGGGAAAATCCTTCAGCAAAGGACACAATACGATACACATTAAAGCACAACTGGCTATGTTTTTGTCAGGTTACCATTTTAGTGCTTTGCATGTAACACTTAGAGAGAATGATTAATTTAATATGATTGTTCTCACCTAAATGATATTGTGCACAAATATCAATCGTATGGACCTAGTAATCAAAACTATGAGTGCTTTGAAGTGTATGACATCTCTACTTTGTGATTTTGATTTCAACAGTTAGTGTATGCGAATTACCTGTTTTAACAAATTTTGACATGCATCATCTTTTTCGTAATATAGATAATTTTTCCCGAGGACCATCTTATGACAAGATTGTTCACTCCTTCTCTGGCACAAAAGTATGAACAACTATACCAAGATTATGGTGTCAGATTTGTCAAGGTTAGTTTCCAACTCTTATCCTTGCTTCCCACTCCAACCCCACCAAAAGAAAGAGAAAAAGGGAAGGGAAAAATGGGAAAAATTTCCGAAATCATCCAATTGACTGAATTCAAGAATGATAAGGATAGAACTTGATTTGGTTTGTATTTCCAGGGTGCTTCAATAAAGAATCTTGAAGCTGGTTCTGATGGTCGTGTAGCTGGTGTTAAACTTGAGAATGGTTCTACCATTGAAGCTGACACGGTAACTTAGAGAAACTTGCTCATTAACATATGGATGTATTGTGGGTTGAAATTCATATACATATGAATCAGTTTTCTTCTATGTAACTCAACCTCATATATATATGAATCCCAATATTACATAGATGAGAAGATAATCATGGCTATCATCACACAGGTCGTCGTTGGCATTGGAGCCAAACCAGCCATTGGTCCGTTTGAAAGGGTTGGTTTAAGCAGCGCTGTGGGAGGAATACAGGTAAGAATCACGGCACTTATTTTCTTAATATAAAGGTGTCATACAACATGTATGAACTTCTGCTAGTATTATAATTATCTTTTAGCTTAAAGTTTTTAAACCTTTTAAAATGCAAAGTATGTCATCATCTAGCATAATATAGTGACATCGCAGCTGAATTTCAACTTCATGAATCAGCGTCTTTTAAAGGGGAAAAAGAAAATCAAATGAAGCCCTTAATCCAAATCAAAAACTAAAATAATGATGGCAGATTTACGCAGCATGTTATCTGAAAACTGTTCCAATTATTGAAGAAGCCTTTATATCCTGTACCTCCCGTATAGATAGTTTGACTCACTTGCCCAAGAAAAGTAAGAGGCACGCGCTAATGTTTTGTGATGCTAAATTTCAGGTTGATGGTCAGTTCAGAACAAGCGTACCTGGCATTTTTGCTATTGGAGATGTAGCAGCTTTTCCCTTGAAGGTATGTATTCTTTAGGATTAAGCAACAAGAAACATTTTATATTCTCTAAAATTTGACGAGGTATGTATTGCAACAGATATATAACCGAATTGCACGGGTTGAACATGTTGATCATGCTCGTCGGTCTGCCCATCATTGTGTTAAATCACTAGTAACTGCACATACTGCCACGTAAGTAGGATAAATTTCTCTTTGAACTGCCTTTATACAACTTCAGCTTGAAGGACCCGTTATCAATAATCAAGTTTTGTGTTTGATTTAGGTATGATTATCTCCCTTATTTCTACTCAAGAGTATTTGAATATGAAGGGAGCCAAAGGAAAGTATGGTGGCAATTCTTTGGTGACAATGGTAAGAACATGTCCTGCTTGGTATATGTTCGGAGTTCCCTTTAGATGGTTCCTTTTGTGTGTTACCCTTCTAGTGCTACTAACTTTTTGCATCTTGATGAGCAGTTGGTGAGACTGTAGAAGTTGGGAACTTTGATCCAAAAGTCGCAACATTCTGGATAGACTCTGGTAATCACCGTCTCCATGTGTGGAAATGTTTCATCTGAATCCTTGTGTACCATCTTTTTTGTTAGCTTTTCTCATCCATTTTCTTCTCCTTTCCTCCTAAATTCCAAATTACTGCACTTTGGAAACATTAATATAATAGAGATCCTAGTACCTGAATGTCAGAAGGAAACCTGATTATAAATACTTCCGTGTTAACTCATACATTGAAATATAGGGAAAAACCGACAAATAACAACTTTTCGTGCCTGCAGGAAAGCTGAAAGGAGTTTTTCTTGAAAGCGGAAGCCCTGAGGTATGAGTTAATTACCTTTGTATCTGAAGTTGGTCTTCTTATTTCTTAGAACTATATACTTAAGTTATGAGCTATAGAAAGAGAAAGCAGTTACCGGTACATTTGAAGATTTACTTGAGAAAGCAATTGGTTTCATCACATGACAATGCTTTTCAATGCTATCATAGGAATTCCAATTGCTTCCTAAACTGGCTAGGAGCCAACCTTCAATCGACAAAGCCAAGCTTGAGAAAGCATCGTCTGTGGAGGAGGCACTGGAAATTGCCAAAGCTTCCTTACAGGGTTGAAGCTCTAGTAGTTCCTTATCGTCCAATTTCTGCATAGGCTCCTACACTATGCATTTCTTCTGTTATGGCAGCTCCTCTGACTGAGAATGGCCTGATACTGATTTCTGCCGGCATTGTGAGAACAAGTACAACTTGTAATTTTGCCTTTTTAGATGGGGAGAGAGATTGTACATGATTGTTGAGATGATGACCAAGCTACATTCATTTTGCTTAATAAAGAAAATTCCCAGTTCTTGATTTGAATTTAAAATCAAGCAGCTATGGTAAATTTTGCATGTCTTCAGGTGGAAATCATCTCTATATTTGCACCACCGAACTAATTATCGACCAACCAATAACGTCATACTAAAGCTGTTAATGAGTAGGACAAAATCCTATCGAGGCCTAGAAAAGATTCGTACCCAGACCTGGACCAATGGATAGTCTATGTACTCAATTTGGTAAAAAATGTTTCTATTGCCCGTGCAAGCTACAATTAATTAGATTATTAGTTATCAATTTATCTAAATTTAAGCTTAATTAATTATTGAAAAATTCAAATTTTTATGTCTAAATTCATCCCTGTTGCCATCTCCCTTCTTGAAATTCTCTAGTGACATTTTATATTTGTTGCATCATAGTAAAATAGTGCAAAGGTTGTGGACTTTTAGGAGAAGGGCTGTCCTTTTCCTCCGTAGACTGGATCACATCCATACATTACATTACACAATTATTTTGAGTTTCGGAAACAGTACAAAAATATATTTGTTTATACGTATTTTTATTCGAAATTTATTAATTTGACGTCATAATATGATATAAAATATGATCTTATTAATTAATCTAAACATATTCTTATTTTCATACGAAAATTTATACAAATTTAAAAATACACATTTTACATTGAAAATTAAAAATAAAAACATAAACAGTAAGTTTTGGTCCTAAACTCTGCAGGTGTCACTTTTGCTCCCTCAAATTATATGAAACCAGAAAATATAACTCATTTTTCAATTTTAATCCCTCTTTTTATTAATGTGTTTCAGAAATATTATAACTTCAAAAATTTTGGTCCCTCTTTAAAAGAAATGCATTTTTGTTTTCTAATATTAAATGTTTTTTATTTCAAATACTTTTCTCTTTCAAGTTAATAGTTTAGTGAAGTAGTCACGTACGTAATACATATTACTATTAATTATTTATTAATATTTGTGATAATAAAGGGAAAAAATAATTTATTAAATGAAATTATTTTTTATACTAACTACGCATTTAATTTTCATTATATGGTTATTTGTAAATTTATTTTTCAATTTTGATATTTTTCCTAATATATCCCGAAAAACGTTATCACTTATCTATTCTATCTACCTACACTAATATAAAAAGAAAGTCATATACACTCACAAACAATGATTAATGATACTACGGCACTAATTTTTAAATATGATAATTATACTTTGAATTAGATAATTGTAAGCTATGCCCCCCCACCCCCCCCCCCCCCTAAAAAAAAAAAGGAACTTCCCATTTTTTTAATACCACTACACTATTTTTTTTGTTGTATCAATACTACCTTAGTTGATTCACTTTTATTAATTTGTTTCTTTCTTTTTAAAATATAATTTGTCGGTTTATATATTTATAAAATATTTTTTGAAATATTAAAGACTATTTATTATATGCATGCAGAAATAACATGCCACGACGGCCAATAACTAGAAAACGAAGTAACTTTTTTAGTTAAAAATGGGTGTACAATATATATTTTTATAATTTAAAAGAGTAAAGTAGCATTAAACATATAGTTGAGGGGGCAAATTGAAATTAACCCAATATGTCATTATAATATTATATACTTGATCAACAAAGGTCCCTATTCGTCAAAGAGACAAAAGTGACATACGAAAGTTCATACTCTCTCAACTTTCAACCCAACCCATTACATTTATTTATTTCTCTGTGATTTATTTGTTTTTCTATGATGAAGATTTACTAAATAAACAATTGTGATTGGATTTATATTACATTTTTCATTGTATTTAATATTACCTGCTATGATACATTTTCCTGCGTATATAAAATAAATATTTTTTATTATTTTAAAATATATTATAAATAAAAATAAAATTTATAAACCAATATATTATATTTTAAAAAAAGATAACCAATTTAGGGGTATTATTATCAACACACACAAAAAAAAAAAAAAGAATAGTGTAGTGGTATCACGAACTATTGATTGTGAGGAAAAATTATTTTTTCCTTGTTATATTAGTATAAATATATATATTATGCGTACAAAACCTTTTCTTAAATAAAATAAAAATATTATTTTGTATACATAATATAAATTAATATAATAGAGGGCGTAATATAATTTTCAATAAATAGCCCTGAAGATAAGTCGCTTGAAATTCGAAATGAAAATATCACTATTCCACCATTGAATTGGCTCTCTCATCATCGAAGGTAGACCAAGTCTAATGACTAGGATTCTTTGCTCTTTCCCTTGCTCGACAAGTTGATCAACTCCTCATAAATCTCCTACATACAACCCCCCCCCCCCCCCCCACCTCCACACACACAAGAAAAAAGATAAATTACGTATTTCTCTTAAATTTTAGTTTTAATTACAAATATTCTTTATTATTTGAAAAATTATAAATATTTCATGTGAAATTAATACTTGTTGGACAAATACCTCTATTGTAAGAGGTATTTGTTAGATAGTTGTTAATATTAGTAGATGTTATAATTTTTAAATAATAAAAGAATGTTTATAGTTATAATAAATAAAAAAAAAGCCCATTATAATTAACAAAAAAAAAAAAAAAAAGGAGCGATTAGCGAAAGGTCAAGTCCACTCTCCTTGTCTAGCAAGCCATGTCCACTCATGTTCACCAACTCTTCTTCTCTCTCTCTCCTGATCTGTCCTATAAATTAACGTTCGTCACAACCTCAATTTCTCAGTATTTTCATCTCATTTCTTAATTCCGTTTACAGTCCTAATCAACAATTCTCAACTCAGCCCATATGACCAAGGTGAAAATTCCCTTTCCATTCTTTCTTTTTTTTTTTTTTTTTAATCCTTGAGTTTTGTGTGATGGCAACGATTCTCACTTCAGTCACTTGTCACAAAATAATTAATAGTTATTCCATTACCAATCATATGTTAGATTCCAATCCTCGAATATTAAATATATATAATTATTTAAAAAAATAGGAGTGGTTTGTGTTCGCCTTTATTTGTGAATTGCTTTTGAACTTTTACAAAGTGGTGTATGAGATCTTGTGGGCCTTTTGACACCACAAAAGCACGCTTTTTGCTTTTTGCTTGTGTTGGATCCTTATTAAGTGTAGTCGCACGTTGTTCGCTACTGTCCAATCCTTAAATCAGAATCCCGACATCTCACTGAATCTCTCCTCGTCTCCTGCAGAAAGTGGTGCTAAAACTAGGAGTTCGTGATGAGAAACACAAACAGAAGGCCATGAAGGCTGTTTCTGGCCTTTCAGGTATGGCATTGAATTTTCTACTGCAATCCTATTACTTAATTTATGTTACAACTTTTGAATTGTACCACCATAATTTTCATTTGCTTTTTACATACATAGTAATTAAGGATGAATATGTGTCCGAGTTTACACAATCTAGACCCATCTTTTAAAAAATTTTAAAATTATAAATGCCCCTCAAAACTGATTCTGACTACTCTGAATTATTTGACTCATAGCTTGTCCCAAATAAATTATTTCACATATTTTTAAATTTTGTTATATATTTTATGGTTTACTTACATTTTTACTTCTATATGAAAATATTAATAGGCACAAAATCCCTATTAAAAAAAAAATGTAACCCCTGAACTTTTAAAAATGTATTTTATAGATTTAGTCTCATATTTTATATCTTGATGGGTTGAATGTGGGATTCCGACAAATTCACCTCGTTGTCATCCCTCGGTCCATTCTTACCAGTTTAAGATTTTCAGGGATCGAATCTCTTACAATAGACATGAAGGAGAAGAAACTGACAGTAGTTGGGGATGTAGATCCAGTTCAAATTGTGGGGAAATTGAGGAAGTATTGGCAGCCAGAGATAGTGACGGTAGGGCCAGCAAAGGAGCCAGAAAAGAAGCCGCCGGAACCTCCCAAGAAAGATGATACCAACAAGACCAAAGAAGATGACAAGAAGCAGAGTGAACAGATTGCTGAGCTCCTCGAACTCTACAAGAAGTACAATCCTTATTACACACACTGCTACCACGTTTCTGCTGAGGAGAACCCTAATTCTTGTGTTATTGTCTGATTATCTTTATCTTTTTTTTTTTTTTTCCTGTGGAGTGGTAGAGAGTATATATATATATATATATATATATATATAAATACATAGTAATCTTTTTCGTCTTTTTATGAGAAAGAAATTAATTCATAATGGATTTCGAATATTTCCAAAAGCCTATTGATGAATAATTTTGTGCATAAAAAGGGGTGGACTGACTAAAGAAATGATTATTTCTTACACTAGAAATTATTATGGATTAAAAACTATAGCAAATAAATACAATTTAATTATTATGGCCAAAAAAAACCAAGGGTAAACTATAATTATGGTTTTCTGAAATTTATTATAATCATAATTATTCTTTTATTATTAAAAAAATTACAAATACCTTTTTCTGAAATTAATAATTGTATAACAAATATCCTCTTCCGACAATTTACTATAATTGGTATTTGTTTGATAACCGGTAATTCTTAGACAATTTGAAATAACAAAGGGCAATTGTAATTGTGGCTAATTTAAAGGAGCCTATAATAATTTACACAATTACAATTGTGAAAATTTAAGTTTTGATGTAGTTAAATCAATATTTATTATGATTTTATCTTTGGCTAAAATATAGTTAACTGTGACTAATGTTTTAATATTGCTTGTAGAAACAATAGTTAATATTCGTTGAGCAAACATTGTTAATCAAACTCACTTACTATTATTTTTCAACTTTTCAGCACAATAATTAATTATAACAAAAAATTGTAATTCTTGTTGTCATGACTTGTGCATGGCTGATTAATTCATTGGCAATATAACTTTAAGTAGAACGGGATATTTTTAAAAAAATGAAAGTTATAAACCATTATTTATTCAATAAATCAAATAATTGATGATAGTCCCCAAAGTCCTTCACATAATAAAAGCCCAAAAGACGTCATCTAGCTCAGTTGGTGATCCGTCGGCTGATCCAACAACAGGGTGGTACGACCCATATGCTCACTTTCTCTTTCACTAAACCGGCAGGCTCAATAATCAAGTCCATTCTAGTCTGACACGTCATCATACAGTTGGATGGACAAGCCACACAATTTGTCCACATGTTAAGATACATCATCCAAGAATATCTCAAGGTGGCTCATAGTAGATTGGTGGCAAACGAGCTGGTAATTTACAAATAATCACTTTTCGGATTTTCAGGCAAACTTGACAAGACTTAGTCAACTTGGTGTATCTCAATCAATTCAAGTCCAAATTATGCACGGATTTTTAAGTAGTTAACTGATTCAAAGATTTCAAATGGTATTGGACTCTCTACAACGAACTCCTGCATTCTGCTCTGTACATATCTATCAATAGAGGTTTTGTGCAGTCATTTGGTAACATCATTCATCACTTTCATACTCTCACTTATTCTCTCAATTCTCTTTTAATTTTGGGCTATTTTAAGCTCTTCTTTTGATTAGATCTTTTGCAGAATTTAATGCCCTTTTCCTATATCAGTTTGCTAGTAGTAAGAAGTGTTGAAAATTGGCCATCAGCTTTTTCGAAGTGAAGTAGGAGGACAAAGAGACACTAAGGGCGTACATCGAGTGCTTCAACAAGGCTATTCTGGAGGTCAAAACTACACAACCAAAAGTCTTGATCAGCGCCATCACGCAAGGGCTCCACAATGGACCTCTCTTCGAATCCCTAACCAAGAAGCCTTTTTTCGACTTTAACCTGTTGGCTCGAGGGGACAAGTACATAAGCCCAAAAGATACCAAACTAACAAGCAATGCAATTAACGGGATTGAATGAGGGACAATGAAGGGTTTTCCTCCCGCAAGAGTAGGGAAAAACCCAGAGGATGATTTAATCCCTTTGATCTTAAGAATGAGCACTACAACCCACTCATAAGCTCAGCGCTAATGCTCATAGCTATAGATTTGCTCCTTGCTCTACACTGGCCTAAAAGTTCTGAAGAGGGACCCGAGCTTCCTAAATCAAAATAGTTTTTGCAGGTATCATAGGGAGTCCGAGCATGAGACCAATTGATGCCGCCAGCTGTGGTAAGAGATTGAAAAACTTATACAATTCAGCTACCTGAAGGATTATGTAGAGATAGAAAAGAGGCCCGAACAGAAAGAAAAACACTATCTATGTTGCATCTCCTGCAAGAGCAAGCAGAAGATCCCTTTAGGAGGGAACATAGAAAGGAGAAGCTCTTAGTTGAGGAGCAAAGCCCAGAGAACACCCTTGCCAAGGGTTTGATACACATGATAGCAGGAGGACCTATTGATGGGGATTTTGGGTAAGCTAGATGCACCCATGCTCGGGCTTCTAGAACTATTAAAGAGATTGATCACAAAGCACCAACAGGGGATCCCATGATCTACTTCAGTCCTGTTGACACACGGAGAGTACATTTACCTCATAATGATGCACTTTTTATTTCTAACACTTTAGCCAACTACATTGTTCAATGTAGTTTTGTGGATTGGCAACTCTGCAGATGTCCTCTTCTATAAGGTTTACCAGCAGATGGAGCTAGTCGATATCCCGTTAGATCCAGCGGATACCTCGCTGTACGAATTTGTAGGAGAGGTGGTACATCCCTTGGGCCAAATCTTGTTTTCTCTTTCCTTAGGAACGAAAGCCACCAAAAAAAACAAGATGGTCCCATTTTCTTGTTGTGGACATGCCATCGGTCTACAACGTTTTCTTAAGCCAGCCTATCTTGAACGCTTTCTAGACGACCACCTTCACATACCACATGAAGTTGAAGTTTCTTACTGGAGCAGGGATAAGCAATGTTAAGGGTGACCACTGTGTAGCTCAAAAGTGCTATGTAGAATCAATAAATGGAGGAAGGCAGAAGGATATGGAAGTAGATTTTCCTAATAGGGAGAAGAGCAAGAGGCCCATCCAATATGACGAGCAAGTAAATGCAGTTCCTGCTCATGGACAACTGTTAAGTATCCAACTAATACCGGGAGAGTTCAACAAGACTACCAAGATCGACTCCCAACTAAGTCTTGAGTTGCAGGACAACTAACTACCTTTTTGCAGGAAAATATGACGTTTTGCCTAATCAGATCATGGCCTAGTGGCATTGACCCTAGTGTTGTGGTCTTACAGGACTACCTTATAGCAACAATCGAAGAGACGTCTTTCAACTTAATGTATGGCTCAGAAGCTATTATCCCTACAGAGGCAGGAGTAAAAACATACAGAATCGATCACTACAAGTAGAAAAGCAATGACACCCTACTGCATACCCACCTGTTCTTGATAGATGAGGTTTGAGAGGATGCTCGGACTCGGATACAAATATACAAATAGAAGGTGGTCAACACCTACAATAGACGAGTGAAAATAAGATAATTTCAAGTGAGAGATCTCATGCTCAGGCTAGCAAATGCCCTCAAACCAATTTGAAAGTTGGGTCCCAATTGGGACCCTGCTGTAAGAGCTAGAGACACTGCTGGTAGGAAGGTTTCTCGACATTGGAATGCTTATAATATCAGGAAGTTCTACTCTTTTGGAAGACACTGATGACAGGAAGCTCTCTTAACTAGGGGTGGCAATTAAATCCGTACCCGGCAGTACCCATCCCTAATGGGGTGGGTCCAGGTCCAAAAAGTATTAGCCAGAGCGGGTCTGGGGTCCATAGAGACCCGGTTCGGACCTGACCCGATAATATATATAATATATGTATATATAATACATATATATATATTTTACTTTGGAGGCATTGATGTATTCTCGTTGTTGGTTGTGGAATGAAGTAAATGGTAAGTAAAATTTTAATTATATTTTTTTACTTTATTTTGGTAGAATAAATATTAATAAAATATTATATATTTTTTTTGCTTATTATTAGGTACTTGTTCAAAAGTTGAAAAGTTAAAAAATGAAAAATTGTCCAACGATTCTTGACGAGAAAGAAGATGAATGATGATGTTATATTTATTTTTATTTGCGATTTATTTTTGGACTTGAATATTTGATAAACAAATTTATTTGTAACTGATATGTTCAATTTTTTTTAATATTTGTACAACAAGGAAAAAATAGAAATATAATCGGGTTCACCGGGTTAAACCCACCCGGACTGGTTTGGTACCCAGGCGGGGCAGGGTGTAAAAAACACCGGGCAAGGCGGGTCTCTAGTCCAACCAATACCCTGTTGCTACCCCTCCTCTCGATCCTAATAAGACACCCTGAGCTGGCACAACCATTCTTTTCCATCTTTTTCGCTGCAAGCTATGATAAGTCGTCTTTAGTAGGCATATTCTTGCTCATTGATTATGAGTCACAATAAAGTTGCCTCTAGCAGGCACATTTTTTTGGTTTACCATTTTATGGTTTATATACACTCATTGACTGCGTGAAATATTGTCTTGCCTCTTAGCATTTTTATACTTGCTTATTTTGGAATGCATTACATCTGTCTCTACTAGGTAGGACCAGTTATGCTTTGATCCTGATCAAGAAAACTCTGGAGCAGACTAGGTTGATGGCCCTAAGAATTGTATCAGGTTACATCTTTACGAGTTATGAAATTACTCAATTTTTAATGCTATGTTTTCTTAAGCATGCAAGGCGCTAATCATTTATGCTTGCTGGTATAGCAAGAACTAGAATTTTCCCCTCTTTATCACTAAGCACCTGCATGAAAGACACTAATGCAAGTATATTGCAAACACTAGGTTAAACTCAATATTCTTATTCTCAACCTACAAGGGAAATTCTTACTTGGCACATAATCTGGGTATTTCCCAGCTATGTTTTCATGTTAATCGGTAGGAACAACAAAACATAGCATAAGGCTCAAGCGACGAGTAAACTAGAAGATACATGTTTGCAAAGAAAATATTCAGATTATTCATGAAGAGGAGGGAAGTATAGAATTCAAAAGAGAACTCATGCCAGGAACCAATTATTTGAAGCACATGAGCGGGCATTTCAAACATCGCATAGGTGGTAGCATAAAAAATAAATTGTTTTTTAGAAAAACAGTAAGGCATGAACACCTTCATCACCACTGGATGGGGGAAGCCATCCTAAGAGGAAAGACATTTTTCATCACTTGATCCTCTAGGTTCTCTTAATCTTCTTCCTCCTGTCCAGCATGAAGCAAAGCTTCTGGCAGCTCGCGGGGAACCTCCTCATCTCAGGTGCATCCGTCAGCCTGAACTAGATGTCAGGAAACAAGTAGGAACAGTAAGATGAGGATATCTAGCTTAAGCGAATTGGAAAATGCAAGTTCAGAAATCATGATAATAGTACTTCAAGGTGTTGTCCGACAATAGGTGTTGGACCTTCAAGGATTCCTTGAACTCCTCTAGCTTACTGGACCACATTCTTTTCAACACCTTCTTCCCCTGTTCTGTAGAAGGATAAACTTGACTTTTCAGCATGGCCTGCTCCAAGTGTTGATGAAGACTGCTGATCTCGGACCTCCGGTGGGTAAGGTTGGCCTCATTCTTGCAATCCTTTTCGCGCATCTCCTTCTCCAGCTTGTCCATCCTTCTCTAATGCGAGCCCTTCTTTCTCCAACTAGCCGAGTAAACCTCTAGCCAGCAGGGTGGTCTAAGAAAAAACAAGCAGATCAAGTATATATCATTTTACATGCACAACTAGAAATTACAAGATTCTTTTGTTTACCTTGCTAATATAAGAAACTAGCAAGTCCAACGCTTGAGGGTGAGGGAAAGTGTCCATATAAGCTTTGTCTACAGGTAAAGGAACGCCCTTTAAGAATTTAACAGTTCGGCTGCCCTCACATTTTACTGCAGTAGGGAACGATCTTCACCCATACCCTGTTTTTCCTTTTCAGCCTTCTCTTTAGCAGGTCGTGGGGTCCCCACTTTTGTTGCAAGCTTAGAAGTTAGAGGAGCTAGAGAGCCTATTGATCCTTAAACTCGCTTGGTGGGTGTGGGGAGAGGATGAGCCTGGAGTTTTTCTTTCAGGTTCCCAATAGAAATCGAGCTAGCTGGAGTAGAAGACGGACTTTTTATTAGAGGGCGTTGGGTGGAGGAGCATGCCTCAAGGCACTTCCCCTCACTCAAACTCTTGTCCTGCAGCACCATGTTTAAACATAGGTATATCAATAGGTTACATACACTAACTAAAATTTTCAGGAATAATTGCAAATAAACAAGTACACAAAAACTATACCAACAACATTGTCCGTAGCAACCTCTTTAGCACTCAACCCATAATGGAAAAGAAGGGCTGGATGGATTAGCTCGCGAAGATCATATTGAAATAGATTTAGATGTTCTAAAAAAAGCTTGAAAGGGAGCAAGGTGGTTATGAATAGAATACCTGGGAACCTCAAGAGTAATAGAAATCTATACAGTGGGGACGAGCTAGGGAATAGGTGATGAGATGAGATGAAAAGATAGTGGCGTTTCCACTCCTTGATAGCGGTATCAAAAGGGAAGAATTGAGCATCCCCCCTAGAATTGAAATAGAACAGCCCAACACTAACCTTCTTCAGCATAAAAAAGGAGTGGAATTGGCGCAGAGCGGCTCACACCTAGATTCTTAACCAGTATGTAACAATCTACTAGTATATTGAAATACATGGACACCAACTAGCTCAAAGGAACCTTGAACAAGGTGCATACCTTAGCAAAAAAGAGGCGAACGAGAAATCGCAACCTAGGTTATTGTTGGGCCATGTAAAATTGAGTGAAGCCCTCAAGTGCAGAATTAGGACGTTCTGCAGAGGCAGGGTCCTAAATCATGAACTCATCAGGTATCCCAAGCCTAGACCTCAATTCACCTATGTCTTCTTCCATTAAGCAGGTATGGAAGACCCTAAAAGATTTTGTGTCGAAAGCCATTACTTTATCTTCTACCTTTCTTCTCTCTATCTCCTCCTTGGTGGCCCTCTTTTTACTGTTCACCTCCTCCTCGCCCTTACTCCCATGACAAAGCGACCAAATCAATAAAAAAAAATCCTCCCAAATAAAGTGGCTGAATCAGTAAGAATTCCTTTACAGCTTTCTCATCTATACCCCCTATTACATAGTTAATTGACTTAAAGAGAAGAGAATAGCTTACCTAGAGAAAATAAGGTGGCAAAAAATAAGATTTGGCGAAAAGAAGCTCAGGATCGAGGGAATGCCTACAACAATTTTTTTCAACGAAAAGTTAGGAAACCCTACTTTCGAACAAAAAGAAGAAAAGGAAAGAAAAGAAAGGGAAAACTTACCTTGATGCAGAAAAGTGAGGCTACTGAAAAGGAAAATACCTTATATATGCAAGCTTGTCAAATAGTCCTATTAGCTGAGGACTTAAGGAACGCATTGACTTCCAAGATATAAGGGACTCCTCTTATTCATTATCTCTTACAATCATTATTGTTTATGCTTTCTTTTTGCAGATACATTTGAACTTAAAAGGCGATCTTTTCCTCTCAAATAAATACGGAATCTAACTTATTTTTGTCTGGCTAATACTGCAGAAACTTACCTTGCTGGTAGCACAAGTAGGGAAAGGTTTTTTTTTGTGATTTTCCTACTCCAGTTGTCAAGCTCTACTAGCTTGCACCCTTAGAATGGAGGGGAATGATGACAGCCCCCAACATCCTTCACGGACTAAAAGCCCAAAAAGATGTCATCAACCATTCCAGTTGATGATCCGTCAGCTGATCCAACAATAGGGAGGTCCAAAGGCTCATTTTCTGTTTCACTAAACTGGCAGGCTCAAAAAACAAACTCATAACAGCCGAGTATGTCATCATGCAACTGGACGGACGTGTCACACTGCTTTCTCAAATTTTAAGACACATCATCCTAAAATATCTGCAGGTGGCTCCTAGTAGATTGGTGGAAACAAGATAGTAATCTACAAATAACCACTTTCTGAAATTTCAGGCAGATCTAGGAAGACTTAGTCAACCTAATGTAATCAGTCAACTGTGCACAGATTTTTCAATTAGTTAGCTAAATTCAAAGAGCTTTCAAATGGTATAAGACTCTCTACAACAAACTCCCACATTCTGCTCTTTATACGCCTATAAATAGAGGTTTTGTATAGTTATTTGGTAACACCATTCTTCACTCTCATAGTCTCACTTATTCACTTAATTCTCTTTCGAATTTAGGTTGTTTTAAACTCTCTTTTTGTACTCCACGCAAATATATACACTCTATCATCATTTACACCATTATCCTCATTTTGATCCAGGTTCTCTTTTATCTTCTTCAGTAAAATTGTTACTGACTTAAGCTTCGATTACTAACTTTTATTTTGCAGGGTTAATTCTGTTGATTTTAGAATTTTCCTTGAAGATCCCTCGACTTTATGGTGTGGCTAAAATTTGGTACACACGGCAATAATCAATATCAAATATTTATATAGAACAACAACCGACAACTATAACAATCACATTCTAATAATTAATATCTGATAACTATATCTAATCAACATCTACTATTAAAGCAGAATAACATCCCACACGTTGGTGGAGTTCGAACCCATAATCTTAAAGTTAAGGGGCTCAACTTCATCAATTAAGTTAGGCCTCATAGGCAAGTAGAATGGAATATTTTAGTCGACTCAATTTTGCTCAGATCATTTTAAATTATTTATTCAGCAAAAAGATTATAGTCATGACGTTATGTGATTGGTGTATATTTTTAAAATAATAATTCTTAATTACTTAATGAGAAATACAACAATACTCATAGAATAATTAATTTGCTGCAGTTAGATTTTTCATAAGCATAAATGTATTTTCCTTTCTTAGTGAAATGCTCAAAGGAATTCTATCGAATGCAGTTGTCGATCAGCAATCTCGATCCGCGATCTGACCCGATTCCTCGAACAGTAGTTTTCCTGAGAACACAAGAAACGGTTAAGCCAGTCGGGTGTTTTCCCGATGATGGCTCTCCGACGCTCAAGTCAGCTCTTTTCGAATGGATAGGAGTATAAATTGAGTATATTACTGAAAGTAAATGGACATTACCTCCTAATGAGCTCCATCCGTGACCTTTATATCTTTTTTCATGATATAATTGGTAAGTGCAGACATATAGTTGCTTAGCTTAAGTTAAGCATCCCAAATTATAGCTGATTAATAGTCCATGATTATTGCGGTCGTAAATCCATCCTTAAGAACATTTAGTGGGATTTATAACCTTTCTAGAAGACATTCTCAGTTAATATCCATGCATTATCCAGTATGAGGGGAAGATTTGTCTTATGATAAATTACCCTCATCATTAGCTCCCACAGTTCTGGACGCGATGGTCGAATAGCGTGCAGAAATCAAATAGTCGTTTCCCAAGGCATTAATGACCTCGATAAAGGAGATCCACGTGTCGTCAGGGCAGAATCTCTTCAAATGTTTAGTACAACGTGTCATTGCAGGAGCGACTAACTGATACCGTACCAAACTCACTCTTCCCCATATATATTGGGGCGTAATTCAAAAATTTCTCACCGGTATCGTCTTCTCCAAGTTATCACTCTCTGTTCAATCTCGCTGCTCAAGCTTCGATCTCCTATACTCCCAGGTACAATGCCCTCCTCTAGCTCTAGTTCTGATTCACATTCTTCCTCAGCTACTCTTTCCCGTAGGATTGAGTCCCATATGCCCCAGGAAGGTCCATCTAGGGCTAGGCCAAAGTATAGGTCGCGTCGCGATGGACGCGTAGAGTCGGGCTCTGGTAGTGCCCCTGATGTTGATTCTGACAGTAGACCCTGGGAAAACATAGTTAGCACTGTTAAACAACAGGTTCACCTGATAAAAGAAAAGTACCATATTCCCCATAGTTACGAGGTCTTAATCCCCAGTTCTACTGATCGTATGCATCGCCCTCCCAAGGGTTTTTACTCTTTTTCTTTCAATCACTTCGATGCGGGTTTAAGATTGACTCTTGCTCCTTATGTTTCTCAAATCCTTAGGCGCCTCGAGTTATGCCCTATGCAACTTTCGCCAAATTCGATCCGACATATAATCATTTTTATCATCATAATGAGGGTTCATCGGTATGAGCCCAGCTTTGATAATTTTTGGTCCTTATACTCATTCACGACCTCAGCTAGGTTAGCAGATAGCGGATTTTTTTATTTATCTGCTCGCAAAGAATGTAGGTTTTTGGCCCCTTTAACCTCCAACGTAGGCCCATGGAAGAAAAGATACATTTTTGTTCGTCCTCCTCCCGGTCGGGGATGGCCCTTCCGCTGTGAATGGGTCTTAGAAAAACCAAAACCCGTAATCGAAAGGGGTGGTTAGAAGGTGACTAGATTAGTAGCCTCTCCTCTAACTGGTGTGACCCGAAGAAAATTTTGGTAGAGGAAGTCCTCAGGCTTGCGCATCTCTCTCCTGCACCTATCCCGGTTGAGGGCCCTTTAGGTGATGGACTTACTTTATTCATTTGTCTGTCTTTTTGAGGTCGAGTATTTTATTAACCCCCTACTTTCTTTGTAGACGACATGGTTGCTCAAGCTCGCCTTTCCCAACGAATTCGAGCTAATCAGGCCAGAGCAATTACTGGGGCGACTGCTCCAACTGTTCCTTCATCTGCGACCTCGCCTCATCCCATCGAAAGTTCCATGGCTCCAGAAGGTTCTCGGCCCAGGAGTCCACCGATCGATGTAGGGAGTGAAGATACTCGATCTCGTACTCGACTCCAAAATCAACCGGCATCAGTCTCACCCAATCGATCTCGCACAAATGAATCCAGTTCCGGTGGTTTGCTGACCCGGCGACGAAGGAGGGGCAAGAGTCCGATGGGGCCTAACACAAGGAGTCGCTCTCAATCCTTAGCTTTGGGGCAGTCCGTGTCTGCTGCGCTCGAAGATCGGCGAGGTATGGAGATGCTGAGTAACGTCTCTGACTGCTGGCGTAGAGCTCGTGAAGACCTCCGAGCTCCGAACCATCTTACGACCGTGCAAGCTGGAGAAAACTCGTCCCCGATTGGAAGGTGTCTCCCTACAGTACTGTTCTTGGTTCCCAATCCGGTCAAGAATCTTGGGAGTTATACAATGCGACCTGCTTGCCTCGCGACCAAGCTGCCTTACTTCAGAGTCCCTTTACTCGCCTGGAGGAACATGCTGCTCACTCGCTTATCCAGGTACCGTTCTTCTCTTGCTTACTTTTCCTTCATGCTTCCTTTTTCTAACATGAATGTATATCTAGGCCGCCAACTTTGTTCGCAGTCTTTCCTTGAAGTGTGTCGAGTTTCGAAGAAACCAGCTTGTTTCCGAGCGTAAGAATAATGACATGCGAATCAAAATTGGGGAGGTTACAGCTCGAGCAGAGAGCTTGGAGTCTCAGCGTGCCGTTCTGGAAGCTCGAGTCAAGGAGTTAGAGGATAAGATGGCTTCTGAAATTTCTAAGGCCACAGAGTCGGGAAAAGAAGTCGGTTTTGCGGCTGGTCACTCAGCAGGAAAGATTGCAGGGGCGATAGAGGGGCGAGCAGAATTCTTAAATTCAGATGATTTCGCGGCTCGCATTCGCGAGGCTCGTATCCAAGGTGCTTGTGACTTCATCAAAGCCCCGGCCTTTGACACTGCTTTAGAAATCAGAGCTGCAGATTACCTGGTGCAAGGCTTTGACAGATGCAAGGCTCAAGCATCTTCCTTGAAGGGTTTTGCGCCAGATTTTGATATAGCCAAGTTCGACCCCAGTCTCGATGGTAATATGCAGCCATTTCCAAAAGAAGCGGCTTCTCCTCAAAGGGAGGACGAATTCACTGTGCTGTTGGATGAGATCGAAAATATGTAATTTTTATGAACACATTTTGAATCAAACCTTATGTAGATGGATGTCGTGATTTTCTTGTAAGGTTTTATGGCCTTTTTCAGGCGTGTTAACATGGTATCCAACTGCGATTTATTTTGATAAGTAAATACGATCGTTTCTATTTGATCGATATTTTTATTAAGCCTTTCTCAGGCTTCAAGAGGATACCATCATTACATCAGATTTGTTTAGTCGAGGACACATGCGTTTTCAAGTAAATGCGATCACATTTTATTTGGTCGATAGCTTTATTCAGCCTTTCTTACGCTTTAAGAGGATACAATTGCTATATTAGATTGCGTACATTATTTGGCTTTTTATTTATCCTTACCCTTTTTCAGGCTTCTATTTACGCATAGAATTTCCTCAGGCTTCGTATGTTCCATGATCGTTGGAGATTTTGGCCTTTGGCGTCTTGCAGTACATACGCCCCCTTTCTCCGTATTTCGACCACTTTGAAGGGGCCTTCCCACTCGAGATCCAATTTTTCCACGTGTTTTGAGACTTCGACCTTTTTTAGAACCAAGTCTCCTACCTGGAGCTCCCTTGGTCGTAGTCTTTTATTGTATCGCCTCATCATCAAGCTCTTATGATGGAGTATCCTCGCGTATGCGGCATCCCTTTTTTCTTCTATTATGGTTAGGTCGAATGCCCGTGCCTGGTTGTTAGCCACCGGGTCGTAATTTGCGATCCTCTGAGTTTCCTCGCCGATTTCTGCAGGAATAATAGCTTCAGAGCCATAAACTAAACAAAAAGGACTCTCACCTGTAGACGATCACGGGGTCGTTCTATATGCCCATAATACTCCTGGTAATTCTTTGTCTCATGATCCTTTCGACTTTATCCTGGTTTTCAAGTGTTGAAGTATAGTTCTGTTGGTCACCTCTATTTGCCCATTCGACTGAGGATGGCCAACCGATGTGAAGTTTTGTCGAATCTTCAATTCTTTTAACCAGCTCGTAATTTCCTTTCCATGGAATTGTGTGCCATTGTCTGATATCAAAATCCTGGGAACTCCAAATCGATAGATAATGTTCTTCCATATAAAGTTAATCATCTCCTTCTCCGATATTCTAGCCACAGCTTCGGCTTCGACCCACTTAGAGAAGTATTCGACCGCAAGTATAATGAACTTCTTCTGGGCCTTTGCAGGGGGAAAAGGTCCTAATATATCGATTCCCCATTGATCGAATGGGCATGCGACCTGCACCGGTTCCATTGGTGTAGCAGGAGTATGTATCTGGGAGGAAAATTTCTGACAGCTCTCGCACTTCTGCACCAATTTCTTCGCGTCCTTCATCAAGGTAGAAGTATACTTGTCGTGCGACCTTTTGTGCCAACGACCTGGCTCCTGAATGATTACCGCAACTGCCTTCGTGTATTTCTTTCGAAACGTACTCTGCTGGATTCAAGCACTTCAAAAGAGGTCCTTCCGCCGTTCTTTTGTATAATTCGGATTCGATCATCGTGAATCTAGTGGCTTTTAGCTTTAAGCTCTTCGTGTGGGCGGAATTTTCCGCTAGAATTCCTTGAGTTAATTATTTTTTTATTATAAAAAAAAATTATTTTATTATAATTTTTTTTAAAATAATAACACAAATATGACGAGTCGCGATTTGAAATCGCGACTCGTCATTAAATAAAGGGGGAAAAATGCAGAATTCCCCAAGTCGGGAAACAAAATCCGGACTTCAAGTCGGGATTTTGAATCCCGACTTGAAGTCGGGATTTTGTTTCCCGACTTGGGAATTCTGCCTTTTTATTTTTATTTTTTTTCGTTTAAATTATTATTATATAATTTAATTTATATATAATTAATTTTAACAATATACTAAAATCCAAAATTAATAAAATTAATATTGCATTAACTTAAAAAATTACAATTAAGGGTACAAATGTAATAGTTATTTATTTTGTACAATTGTAAAAAATTACATTAAATGTATACAATTACAAATATCAAAAATGTCCACCCGTTCCACAATGTCGTCTGTGGCGTTGACGTCGAGGTCTTCTAATTTCCTCGCCCACATTTTGAACTGGCTCATTTTGCGCCTCATTTTCTTCACCAACAAACCGACTTGATATTTCAGAACTTGACTCCACATTGTCACGATATGCACCAAATGATGGAAATGGAATTGGTGAAATATTATATCCTTGTGTATATGGTTGATTAAAACCAAGACCAAGGTCAAGAGAAAAATCTTGTGTTTGATTTGACATATATGGAGTCGATTGAAACCAATCACCTTGAGATGGTTGAGGCATATAATAATCTTGAGGCGGTTGAGGTACCTAATAATCTTGAGGTGGATATACTGTAGAAGGACCAGCTATATCCACCCCAATATCATGACGTTCAACTGAACCAGTTGACATTCGGCTAGAACTTCTTCTTTGCCTGTGGGATGTTGTGGGAGCATCATCGGATGGAGAAGCAATTTGTTGTGGCTGTTGGGTTATAGCCTCCTTGATAATATGTAACCCATGTTCAAATCTATCCACCAATTGACATCCTTCGATATTTGGTGATCTAGATCGACATAAAGTTTCAAGGGCATTCACCTCATTTGCCTGAAAAGTGTAGAAAAATAATTAGCCTTGTGTTGTTAAAAATATATATAAAATAAAACATGTAATATTATATAATAACGTAACACAACTTGCAACATAGGTGCTACTCCAGGTTGGTACCCGCTTTCCACACGTCTATCAGTAGATGACGACACGAAATTTCTTGTTATGTTGTAGTACCACTCTCAATAACCTCGTTCTTTTTCCCTTCTATTAGAAATGAGTGGCCTATGTACAACCGTGTCATATCGTCTTTGCCATCTATTGATGTATTGTATGTGTTGCAGAGACCAATCTGCGCCCGCGTGATTTTTACGGGAAATCTGATGGAGGCTCATATCACGGGTATCCGTCGATTCTGGTACATTCTGCCTCATCCCGAATTGGCGAACAACTCGTTCGGGACGATGCATTTCAACTATTGCGTAGAATATCAACGGAACGGATGACCTCCACAACTGGGGGTTCAATTCATCGGCGTAAGCCATAATGACATCCGAGTCCATGTCATACGGCTGCCATATGAACTGTAATAAAAACAAAGATGTAAATTAATATGAATTTAATTCACGGTATAAATATACGAATAATATTAAAATTTAGTTACCTGATCCGCCTGCATCTCAAAAATAAACTGCTCAAAGGAATTCTATCGAATGCAGTTGTCGATCAGCGATCTTGATCCACGATCCGACCCGATTCCTAGAACAGTAGTTTTTCTGAGAACACAAGAAACGGTTAAGCTAGTTGGGTGTTTTCCCGACGATGGCTCTCCGACGCTCAAGTCAGCTCTTTTCGAATGGATAGGAGTATAAGTTGAGTATATTACTGAAAGTAAATGGACATTACCTCCTAATGAGCTCCATCCGTAACCTTTATGTCTTTCTTCATGATATAATTGGTAAGTGCAGACATATAGTTGCTTAGCTTAAGTTAAGCATCCCAAATTATAGTTGATTGATACTCCATGATTATTGCGGTCGTAAATCCCTCCTTAAGAACATTGAGTGGGATTTATAATTTTTCTAGAAGACATTCTCGGTTAATATCAATGCATTATCCAGTATGAGGGGCAGATTTGTCTTATGATAAATTACCCTCATCACTTAGATAAATAACTTCTCTTTTGCATCAACACGTAAAGAGGAAAAAATGAGACAAATGCCTGTGCTGGGGCACACACAAGAAGTTTCATAATTAAATAAAATGGAGAAAAAAATTTCATTTTCTAATTTCTACATCTTAATCATCATGCCCCGCGATAAAATAATTAATACGAGTGTGTCAGTCGTCTATACACTCAATGCATAAAATATCTGATGGAGCATCAATTTCCCACTGTTTCTTAAACTTACATTCATTTAAATTCTTGAAATTAACATAAAGATGGAGCCATCGATTTTGTTAAAGTGCTAAATTTAGGTCACACAATTAATAAACTTGGTACGAGCCCATACATATATAAGTCCGCTATCAGAACAATTTCTTATTTATTTCTAATGTATGTTTTATTAATTTATTTATAATTACTGATATATTTAATTACCCTTATATATGAATATATCGAGTAATATAATAAATCATATCTATATAAAAAGAAGAAACTATCAAAATTGTCATGAGTTGCTATCCCAATCAAATTAGCCCCTACCATACGTTTGTCTATAAAAAGAAGAAACTATCAAAATTGTCATGAGTTGCTATCCCAATTAAATTACCCCTACCATACGTTTGTCTAAAAATCAAAGTCAGTCCAGCGCGCAAGGAGTGTTTTTCAATGTTTTGTACTACTTTGGACTATTAGTGTAATATTATTAAGTCCAATTGTCCATTGCTAGTACATAAGATTATGACATGTATGCCACAGACTTTTAGAAACATAATAAGCATCAAAAGACAGGAATTTAAGAGGATATATTGATTTAATAGTGATTTAATCTTCTTTTGAGACAAAAATATTTCTAATATTGTGAATTTATTACATATTTAGTTAAAAGGGATGATATGGGATAAAGATAACAAAATCGAGTCAAAAATAGATATTGAGGGCACTAAAAAGGGAAGAGAAGATTTCAAGACAGTTTTGCGAGATTGACTAAACGTACCCACGCTTAGTGATTTGATTAACACGGATGAAGAAAGGAAAGACGCGATTTTCGCAAGTAAAAAAAGGAATGATTTATTGAATTTTGGAAAGGACTCCTTTAAATACGTGATTGATGATGTATTAACATTTTTAGAACCAATCATGTACTTCTCTCTCCCTATGTTTAGATTCGTATGAGACTTTTATTATAAATTGGGGGAGTCTATCTATTTGTCAAACACTTTGAATTGAAGAGAATACTTTGAATTCAATATATTTCTTTACTTTCATACTCTCTCTTTTAGTTTTAATTTATTGTCGGGGTTAATGGAATTCCACTTTTTAGTGTGTTCTTCCATTAACATGTCCGACTAAATTTATTATTTTCAAGTTAAGGTTATAATAATTGCTTGATTCGTAAATTGTTGTGAGATCTAATCTGCTCTTTTACACTTCTTAAATAAGTATTCATGTTATTCTCTGTGTCTTTATTACAAACGTCTGATTTATGAATAATGTGGCCAATTGTTCATTATCAAGAAGGTTTGCTTAGCTAATTGAATTTTACAAATTTGTGTAATTGTTTGTTTAGTTCAATGCTTAATAGCAACGTAGCATAATTAATTATGTCAAAGTAGTTAGTTATGTTATGGGAAATGCATGATCTAATTTAAACGAATAATCCTCGTAGGAATTTATTAATTAGAATCAGGCCTTTCTAATTCTTAATGTTGTTAATAGATTAAATCTTGTGGATGTTCCCAAGATTGTCTGTTAATTAGGGATTTAGCCAATGGTCGTACCTTAACTGATGAAAAGGTAAGAAAAGGTAAGGTCGTTAGATTATACCAATGACTATAACTAATTTATTTGTTTATACAAGTGTTTATATTTGCATCAATGATCAACTCACAAGAATCAAGCATGATCCTGACCTTAAACGGAAAAGCTCCCTCTCATATCCTCGTCCTGTAATTTTAATTGCTTTCTAATTTATTTTAGTTTTTAATTATTTCTCTCTATCATCAAACATCCCCCAACTATTTTCTTTCTCTTAAAGAAATTGGCTTAAACCAGTTCCCATGGAATCGACCATACTCCCACTTTTGCAAGTGTTGTACGAACTATTTTTTGTGGTCTCGACACCCATCATATATATTGTATATTGTGGCTTATGGTAAGATCCGACATTGACGTATATGGTGGGGTTAAAGTTATGTTCTAATTTGTGTGTTAATTTTTACGTAATTAAATCTTGATTTTTAGTAATGATAAATTAGTTATAGGGATATTGGTTAGTGCACATTGTGCAAACACAATTTTCTCTAACGGGTTTGTGGGTTCGCACGTCACTCATTTTTTATCATTTTTGTAATAAAAAATATATACATATTTCTCTGTAAAAAAAATCCCTATATATCATTCCCTTGTTTATTTTTGTTTTTTTGGATATTGTTTTTGATAATCCACTGAAACTTAAAAACCAGGAATAAAACTTATGGCTCCAAAGATTTTTCTAGATCGTCAAAAGTCTCTGGATTAAGCTTTTCAAAGTCGTCGGCAAATTAATTGCAATTTTAGTTTTATAATTTAATTTTAATCTCATAATTTAATAATAATTGCATATTATGTACGTATATGACCGTTAAGTCTAGCTAGTTGAATACTGCAAAGTACAGAATCAATATTGTTAAACTATGACTAAAATTACAATTTAATGTAATTTTTAATGACGGGTTTACTTTTTATACACCACTGTTGACTTGCGGAATTAAAATTGATTATTATGAGAAGGACGAGATTAATTCTACTATGGTATATGATTTGTTTTTTGTCTGAATGATTATATAAAATATAAGGTAAATTATAATGACCTTTCTTGATATTGACATAATTACGAATACCTTTTTGTTGGTTGAAAAAAACAAATACCTTATGGTGTTTGATGAAATTATGTAATCCTAAATTGTCAACTTTGCCTTTACTATATATTTTGTTTTAAAAAGTTTCAAGTTTGTAAAAAATCGGACGGGATGGATGAGAAAGTTTTAAAAATTATAAAAAAATTAAAAAATTTCAAAAAATAAATAAATTATAATTCTTAATTTATAAGGGTATTTTGGTCAATTCACCATAAAATGAATGAAATCTGACGGATTGAGGTAATTGTTAAACGAATGATAAAATTAGAAGTTATTAATAATTTTTTAAATAACAAAAAATATTCATAATTATCCCAAATTTTTAAAAAAAAATTGTTCTAACTTACCCTAAAATATGTTAACTAGTTATTTCGATGCTGACCCAAAATGGGGAATGAAACTTCTACAACGCCACGAGTGAAGCAGTGAGTGAGGTCATCTGAGAGGTCATTTGAGGTGGACGACAGCATTTAATATTTGTTTATTGAACTGTTTCTGGACACATTTATGTCTTAATTATGAGTTAATAAGACAAGAGCTTACCTAACCCCAACTTTGAGTTTGCATAATCCTAAAATAATACCCAATGATGACTTAGATTGATTACTACAGTTGAGTTCATTGGTTCGATTTTTTATCGGACGGGTGGATATTTGTCACACTATATGAATTTATTGTAATTTATTTTATAATGCTTAATTGCATTAATACATATGTCGAATCGATATATTGTTCAATTATTTAATTTAATAAAATATTAATGTAATTATATAATTATTATTTTTATTAAAAAAAATCATTAGCTCATAAGAAAAAACGAAAAACAAAATATCCTAAAATAGTTCACATGGATAAGATTTCCAGGAAGCAGCATACCAAAGCAGGCTCTTTTCTGTCTTTCTTTCTTTGTTTTAATCACGTTTGAAAAAATCAAATAATGTGATTCATGTCATATCATGATATGGTCACCATTGGTGTTATAATGTAATTTATATTGTTGGATATTTTTATATTGGATTTATTTAAAAAAAAGGGGTAAAATTTCTCAAAGCCATTTAGCTTGATTCAATACAATTCAATAATTTTAAATTCAAAAAATAAAAAATAAATAAAAACCACTGTAGAAGTAGACCATATACCTATGTTATATATTAATTATTTTTCCTCTCAAAAAAAAAAAATAGACCATATGCCTACGTCATAGAATTTGAACCCAAAATAATTTTTATCGTGAAGCTTCAATATTATCAATGGGACGAAATTTAATTTACGAGATTGCATAATCGTAGAAAACCCACTGATCCTTGCCGACTGTGTTAACGAGGCCTTATATCAAAGGTAATATAGAAGCCAAAAAACTCTTAATTTGGAAAAAAGAAAATAATTAATAATATTAAAATGAATTTGAATCCTGTCTATGTATGGATTTTTTTTATTATTTTTATAATAGTCTCTGGTATTATTTATTTAGTTATTGTCTATTTATTATTTTTCAATGTATGCTTTGAATTAGTTTCTAATATATATCCTGAAAAAATGTAAAATTGATTGTCTAAAAAAAATGTATTCGACTATTTGCCTTCATTGAGAAAAAATAATTAGTAAGGAGAGGATAAGTTTTTTAAGAATTAAATTTAACCTTAATGTAAATTTAATTTCGTAATATTATGGGTGCATATATATATATATATATATATCGAAAAAGTCATTTAATGCGATTGTAATTTTAGACGTGCAAATTAAAGTTAATTTCCTTAGTTAAATGGTAATTTACTTATTTATTTTTATTTTATAAATATAATGCATGACGTTTATTTGATATATTTAAATAAAAAGACTGAATAAATGTTTCAATGATTTTAAATTAAAGGAAAAAATCTGTTACGAAAGTTCACGTATACATTCATATTTAAATTTTTTCTTTTTTCTTAATTAAAATCACTGCTGCATAGACATGATTTATATAATTTAAGCAATGATTCCTACCAGTTTATTAATTAATAAAATTAAATAAAGTGTAATACAATTAATAAAAGAAAAGATAAACTACAACGATTTTTTTTTAAATTTAACATAATTAGGAATATTTCTCGTCTCGTTCCTGTTATTTGATGAAATTATGTAATTTTTAAATTGAGGCCTTGAATTAGGCCTGGCAATGAGTCCAGCTCGATACAGTATTTTCAATTGCCACACCTACCTTGAATTATCAATTGCCTTTACTGCATTTTTTTTAATTAAAAAAATTATAAAAAAAGGGGTGATGCGAATTGAAAAATATAAAAAAATAGAAAAAAAATTTATCCACTTAATCCATAAAAAAATTAAATATTTTTAAAATAAATAAGATTATAATTTGTATTCACCATAAAAAAAAGAATGAAAACCTAACGGACACTAATGATTGGGGGGAATTTATTTAAAAATACAGGAAAAAAAATTAGAAAAGTAACGTGCTTTGGAAAGATTTAGAAAAGTGAGTGGCACCGCGGTGCCATAATTTTTATTTAAAAAAAAAATCTCTATGTCACCGAGGTGGTTAACCGCGGTGACATTGTTTTTTAAAAAAAAAAAAAAATTGTGTCATCGCGGTTCAAAACCGCGGTGACAATTTTTTTTTTAAAAAACAAATATTTTATTCCACGATGAATTGCTGCCAACTTCTCGTTAAAATTTCGGTACCATTATGGTGAGTTGTCAACCATCAAATATACCGTTCGACTCCCCTTGATGAGACAAACATTTCCCCACAAACAATTTCAAGTTTTATCAATTGTAAATAATGAATTTTCAGCACGACTACTGCACCTTTCGGCCATCGATTCGCCGCCACCGGAGCGATCCACGATCACGGACTACCACCACTGGACTCGCCTCGACCTAACGGTTCTAACGAGACCAACCTAGTTCAATTTTATTAAATATTTGTTGAGATATGAAAATTTGGAGATTTTTCCGCCGAAATTCACGCTGAAGCTGTTTGCTGCCATTTTCCACTGTCAGGACGAATCACAGATTAAGACCATAGCCATTCGAATCCTGTCGTCCAGACGATTCCAACAAGACCAGTTTTGCTCAATTTCATCAAGTATTTGTTTGTTCAACTAAAATACATATGTTTTAAAATAGTTATAATTTTATTAAATTCTATTTAATTAATTAATAATACTATTTATAATTAATTAAATAAAATTTAATAAAATTATAAATATTTTAAAACTTATGTATTTTAATTGAACAAACAAAAAAAAGAAAATGAATTTGGCAAACAGTTTCAGTGAATTTTTTGTGGAAAAATCTCCAATTTTTCAATTCTCAACAAATACTTGATGAAATTGAGCAAGACTGGTCTAAATAGTATTATTAATTATTAATTATTAATTAATTATGAATAGTATTATTAATTAATTATTTTTATAAATAGTATTATTAATTAGTTATAAATTTAATTATTAATTATTAATTAATTATAAATCATATTATTAATTAATTAATTATTATAAATAGTATTATTAATTAATAAATAGAATTTAATAAAATTATAACTATTTTAAAACATATGTATTTTAATTGAACAAATAAATACTTGATGAAATTGAGCAAGACTGGTCTTGTTGGAATCGTCTGGACGACAGGATTCGAACGGCTATGGTCTTAATCTGTGATTCGTCCTGACAGTGGAAAAATGGCAGCAAATAGCTTCAGCGCGAATTTTCGGCGGAAAAATCTCCAAATTTTCATATCTCAACAAATATTTAATAAAATTGAACTAGGTTGGTCTCGTTAGAACCGTTAGGTCGAGGCGAGTCCAGTGGTGGTAGTCCGTGATCGTGGATCGCTCCGGTGGCGGCGAATCGACGGCCGAAAGGTGCAGTGGTCGTGCTGAAAATTCATTATTTACAATTGATAAAACTTGAAATTGTTTGTGGGAAATGTTTGTCTCATCAAGGGGAGTCGAACGGTATATTTGATGGTTGACAACTCGCCATAATGGTGCCGAAATTTTAACGAGAAGTTGGCAGCAATTCGTCGTAGAATAAAATCATATTTTTTTTTAAAAAAAAATTGTCACCGCAGTGACACATTAAAATTTTTTTTTTAAAAAAAAACAATGTCACCTCGGTTAACCACCACGGTGACATAGAGAAAATTCTTTTTTTTTTAAATAAAAATTGTGGCACTGCGGTGAGTAACTGCGGTGCCACTTACTTTTCTAAATCTTTCTAAACCACGTTACTTTTCTAATTTTTTTCTTGTATTTTTTAAATGAATTTCCCAATGATTGGATTAGTTGTTAAACGGCCGTCAAAATCACGATGAGATTAGTAATTTTTCAAATAATAAGAGAGTGTATTAGTTTATAATTATGTTAAATTTTAGTAAAATTTATTGTGAGTTACCTTAAAGACTAAAGGAAATTAAGCTTCATTGGCTACAAGGTATAAGTTTTTGTGGGTACAACACAAAAGAAGATCAAGATTTCAAAAGCATGCAACATTCACAGCATCAAAATCTTTTCACCTACGTGATCAAGATCAACACGAATTTCTACTTACAAACATCATATGAAACCAACCAAATCCTAAACCTAGTTCTAACAATTCAACAAAAATTTAAGCATGAAAATCCCATAAAAGAATCATCATCCAACAGTACTACATCTCTAAACAGCAACTTCAGTACGTACGAACTTCCCTAATCACACAAACGTTTTAATTAAGGAAGAACCCTGCACTCTTGTAGCAATGAGATCTTCCCTCTTATTTTTCAGACAACAAGCAGCAAGAATTCAAACATTCAAGTCCTGGCTCGAACCATGGGCGACGACATAGGCGAATGGTGAGGGGACATGATCTCATCCAACCTACGAAACGACAAGCTGATCTCAAGTTTGCTCCTCCTGCATTGTCTCCTTGAACTCGCCTCACCCCCTTTCTTCTGAGCAACAAACTTATGTATCCTCCCCAACGCAACTCTCATCGTCTCGTCGTCCATATTCGCAAAGCAAACCCGAAACCACCCTGGTTCCGAGCAATGGAACGATGCGCCAGGCGAGACGTTGAGCTTCACCTCGTTTATTATCACCCGCCACAGCTCCATCTCCGCCTCAAACGTCGGCTCCTTCAGCAGCCTCCTCAAGTCCATCCAGCAATACAGCCCGGCGTTGCTGTTCAAACTCCCGATACCGACTTGCGCCAGCCCCCTGGATAAGAACCCATGCCTCGTCCCTAATCTTTTCACGCTCTCTGATAAAAATTTGTCGACAAAAACGTCGTCTGACAGCATCAACGCTATCAGGCGCTGTGTCTGTGTAGAAACCAGCCCAAAGCTCGACATTTTTCTAGCGCAGTTCACCACCGTGTCGTTGTACGAGTACACAACGCCTACACGAAACCCGGGAAACCCCAGGTCCTTGGACAGGCTGTAAACGATGTGGATCATGTCAAGTCTGCAGTTTACGTTCTCTTGGGCTATTTCAGCAATGCTGATGAAATCCGGCTGGGAGAAGACGGTGGCGGAGTAGATTTCATCGCAGATTAAGTGGATGTTTTTGTCGTTGGTGAAGGCTAGTGATTCTGTTAAGGCCTCTCTGTCGAGCACTGTGCCTAATGGATTTGAGGGGTTGTTTAGAAGCAAGCCCTTTACTCTGATGTTTGCTTCCTGGGCCTTGTTGTAGGCTGATTCCAGGGCGTGGCGGGTGATCTTGAAGTCGTTGGAGCTCTCGCAGACAACGTGGAGGAGTCGTACTCCTGTTCGCCATGTCAGGTCTCTATCGTTCCTGCGTGGTTGCACAAAAGGCATTGAATTTTTTATTTCAAATTTTGTTGCATCTTCGATCTAATTTAATATATACATATAGTAAAAAATTGATATCATCTGTTTTATATTATTTCGGTAAAGATTTTGTACATATTAAAGTAAAGTCAGGAATTATTGAATGATATGAATTATATTAATATTTTACGTTATAATTGGTCGGAATCAAATCATTCTACAAATGTACATGAGATGTTGAGATAAGGGATTACTACAAAACGACTAAGAAGTAGTTATAATTGTCCCTACGTCCGATAATGTAGTTTGGTATGGATGCTAAAAATCAGTTAAAAGTTAATTACGTTTTAGTGATTGAACATGATACATTGTCTTAAACATACCATACTATATATACTCCATTCCTCTCAAGATTAGATCCGTTTCTGCCATAAGATTTTTTTTCATTCATTTAAAAATATAAAATTTCGTATAACTTAAATTAATGCCTTAAAAATAATATTAGGAGCGTTAAATCAGTACTTTGATCTGAATAATACTTTTTACAACATTTTTGGACATAATAATATTTTTTACAACATTTTTGGACATAATAAAACACCTAAGCAAACGTCGAAAAGTAGAAATTAAAGTTACCCGGGATAGTATGGAGTTGGCACCAAGAACGCATCACCAGGATCAGCCAAGCAGAAAGCCAATGTCTCTTGAGCTCCAGTCGCACCACCGCTCATAACTATCCGGTCCGGGTCGAACCGGACTCGATTCCCTCTCACTCTCCCCATAAATCTTGCAACAGCCTGCAAAATTCATGTTTTCACTAGATTAATTTAGCCTTTTGGGTTCATCAAAATTAAAAAACTTTCATTTGAATTCGGTTGAAGAAGAATGATCAATCACACAGCGTTAGGCCATATATATAATTAGTACTTACATTTCTGAATTCTGGCAAGCCATGATAGTCCTGATAAATCGCGATATCCTTAAAATCATCAACTCCTTCCGCCGTGCAAATGGAGGCCTTGGGGTTGTTTCGGACCCACTCTTGGACTAAATCGAAGGCAAGCTGCAAGAATAGCATGAACGGAATGCATTAAAAAGATGTCAGAGGTGTAAACCAGGTGTAACGGTCTGGGAAGCTGTCCTGACTCGTGATGGTGATTGGATCAGTTGACACAAAATTTACCTGGTTTTCTGCCAGGCCCATCTGGATAACTCCATTAGGGTTTTTGGTAGGGTGATAAGGATCAGCGTCGTATGCCTTCCAACCATCGAAGTAAGCTGAGTTCTCGCCGTGTCCGTCGTTGGTTGCGATCTTGGACAAGAGATTCTCTTCGTTTCTTAGCATGTGATCCATTATGTTCTTGTGTCTCAGAAAACGGTAACAAATGAGACAGGAAATGAGAGAATTAATAACAATGAAGCAATGAGATGAGTTGAGAAATGTCGGAGGATCTTTTCTGAGTACTATGTTGTCGAAGTGAAAGATGGGCTTCTATATATATATACACACACACGTACGCATGATGTAGTTGTCGGAGGAGGAAGATTGGAAGTGGAAGACAGCTACTATTTATGAAGTTTCCTGTGAAAGATGCTGCTGCTTCCAAATCACCGTCTAAACGAACCGTACGTGGGATTTTCTATTAAATTTTAACATCGTATTCTTGTCTTATTGACATTTGTCTTTTCCAAATATTAAAATGATACATAATTGAAGTGTATTGTAATTTAAGGGGTAAAATGGCTTTTTAGTTCCATAATATAAGAACATAATTTTTTTTTTTATACAACAACTATGGGAGGTAATATTTTTAGTCCCATAAAATTCAAAATCACATTTTTTTAGTTCCAAAAAATATGATTTTGGGATTTGGGACTCTTAGTCCCAAATCCCAAAATCAGAATGTCTTTTTAGTTTCAAACAATGTATTTTTAGTTTCAAAACAACAACGCACATCACTTTTTGAAATTAAAAATACATAATTATGAGTTTAGAACGACTACTCCGCCTAGCGTATCTTACTGCCCGCCCCGGGTTCTATATGGTCAGTTCCACAATCAATCCCAGATTCATCTATTTGAGGGAGGTCCAATTCCGTGCTCTTCTAATTGCTTTTATGGAATTAAAAGCGACATCTATCATAGTTATGATTTCAAAACAAATTTCATCCTTGTTTTCTAGGACTAAAAAAGCATTCTACCCGTAATTTAAAAATAAAAAGGAGTTAAATGCATTCTTTATGTCGTAATTTACGTTTCTTAATATTTTCATATTTTAACTTTTTAAGGTAGTATTTTGGTACTCTTCTATATATCTTTTTAATTTTTATGATTTCAATTATTTTTCTTTTGAATTCATTCTTCGTGTTAGAGGAGGTGAACTTCGACAAAAAAAAAAAAAGGACTGAAATTGCTAAAATTTAAAAGATTACATGACTAAAAGGGAAAAGTATTATTTTAGTCCGCTAAGTATGCCTAAGTTTAATTTTAGTCCGATAACTATGTCCATTTTTGTTTAGGTCCAATAACTTACGGAATTGCTTACTTTTAGTCCTCTGATAGATTTTCGGACAATTTTACCCCTATGCAACTTTTGAAAGGCAGTTTTAGTCCATATGCACTCATAGGGGTAAAATTATCCGAAAATGTCAGATGGCTAAAAGTAAGCAATTTTGTAAGTTACTGGACCTAAACAAAAATGGACATAGTTATCGGACTAAAATTAATATTAGGCATATTTAGCGGACTAAAATAATACTTTTCCATGACTAAAATGCTATTTTTAAAAAATTAAAGAAAAAAAATATTGGTAAAAATAGGTCAATAGGAACAATAGAAACTAAGGTCATATGAGATGCATACACATTTTTCGTGTAGAAATAGGACTATGGTGCAAAAAAGAAAAAGGTGTAGGTCCAAAATGAAAATTGAAGAACAAAAACATCAAATAATCTAAATTATGATACTAAAAATACATTTATGGCAAAAATGAAATGCATATCACACACATGTTCACGGGAACATCGATGTTTATTTAACATTGAAGTAAAATAGAAGATTCTAGAGTGCAACGGAAAATCGAATTGGATGTTCTATTGCAATTATTATTGTATCTTCTATTTCATATAATATATACGTTATGTATATAAAAATTATGTCGTTAATTTTATTTAAGAAAAGATTTTAGACACTTGACATTCATAGGATGCAACAACAATTATAATAGGGAAATCCAATCCGATGTGAAACCAGAATCCTAAAAGTGAAGTTGTGTTTGAAAAACATTTTGAACGTGGTAGGCGGCTAGGTATGTATTTGAAGTCTTAAAACCTTATTTTGATCGTACATTTCCAATGGTAATAAAACGCAAAACCCCACGTGAGGAATGTCACCAAACAAATGCAAAGAAATGATATACAGTTCCACTTAAATGACTTCTCAATTGTCTTATTTAATTTTTAAAAAAATGAAACTTTAACTATTTTATGATACATTATTATTATATAAAGACACGAATTAAGTGGTTATTAAAAAATATTTTTATTTAGATTTAATTACACTTAAACCTTCTGAAAATACACTTTCATCAAAAAACTTTTGAAATTTGGTAAAATTACGAATACCCTTGTTGTATGAAAAAATTACTGATAACCCTTTATTTTAACGGCCTCTAACAATTAGCCCATTTCATTAGTCTCCATTATGTTTTCATCTATTTTTATGAACTAACCAAAATACCCTTATGGACTAAAAATTATAATTTTATTTATTTTCATTAAAAACTTTTGATTTTTTATTGACTAAGTGGATAATTTCTGAAAATTTTTCATCCACTTCTTCCGATTTTTTTTGAAACTTTTATTTAAAAAAAAATAGTAAATGCATAATTGACAATTTCCTACCTCCATCTAAGGATTACATAATTTCATCAAACATCAGGAGTATTTATAATTTTCAAATAACAAGAGGGTATTCATAATTATACCAAATCTCAAAAAAAGTCGTTGTAATTTATCCTATTATTTGTAACCTAAAAGTATTCCATTATTACAATATCGGAATAAATCGGTAAGATTTGACTTTTTCATCATTTCCTCATCAATAAAATTAAATTTATTATTAATTTAGGAGATTCAAAAATTCCAAATTTAGGACAATCACAATCTATTAACACGGAGTCCGGACATTAGGTTGATTACGTTAAGCTAATTAAAATAAACTTAAAGGTCGCAGTACTTTCTAATATTACATGTAATTATTATATATGTACACGTGAAATGTTGGTCTTAACATGGGATAGCAATCATTCAGCTGATAATTCATTAGAATTTAACCATTTACGTACGTAGTTCCGAAAATCACCAATTTAGGATGGAGTTGCCAAGATTTCTTGTTCCTTCAAATTGTCCTAATTCGTGAAACATTAATTCCCCATCCAAAATTTACCAGATGTCTTCTAATTTATATGAAATTTGATTTATTATTTACTATATTTGTTGGTACATTATTCATACTTCCAAGTCGCTATAAAAAACAAAATCAGGGGTTATTGATAAATTAATATTATCCACCACAATCAAACAAATTCGGTGTAAGAAATAAAGTTTAGATTAGAACATGGTTAATTTATCTTTGAGGATAATTATATCTACATTCCTAACCTATATATAGTCTATTTACAGAAATCGTCCCTACCTTTCGGAAAATTATACATACACCCATCAAAAACTTCAACAATATTACACATACATCCTCTCGAAACGTAGCATCATTACAAAATATATATTTGTTTTTGAGCTGTTAAAGGTGGTCTCTGCGATTATACAAAAGACATGAATAACTTGTGTAAACAGATCATAAATCATAGGATGTAAATGTAATTATCCCTAATATTTGTTCATGGTTTAAGTTACGGCCGAAATATTTACTTTCAATTTTAGTTGCGACTAATATTTTAACCCCTTCACAAAAATAACGGCTAATAACCTTTTTTTTTACCTTCACTATGGTAATTAGTTATGGGAGGGTGTCGAACGTATGTAAAATTCTGCTTTATTCCTTTTAACTTCGTCTTTTTTCACTTTTCTATCGATAACTAAATTACGATGAACTCAGCAAAAATTATATAACACAGAACGATTAAAATTTAAGATATAATACAAGTACGTAAATAATTAATTGATTTGAGCTGTACCACAATTGAATTATTCAATTATCTAAAAACCCATTATTGGATAAGTTAATTGTACTTAGAATAAAATTGTAGGTAGCAATGAGTTTTAAAATTCAAATTATTGAGTCGGTCCAATCCTTAAAACTCCGGAGGTCTACCAAACCACCAACATGTAAGTCCATATGTTTCCACCACTGGTCCCATACTTTAAATGTCTACCTAATTAAGATTCGGGTGCTATCTTTTTGTCTTTTTCTTGTAGTAAAAATCAGTAACATCATTGTTGTGTCATAAAATATTAATTAGTAATTAAAACCAGCATTTAATAAGTAATTAATTATTATAATCAACTAAAATTACTATGGGAGTGCTAAAAGCATTATATATTAAGCGAATTTCAAAGTCCCGAACTGAAAATATTATTCTTCCTTACACATTTGTTTTAATTTTGACACGTTTGATCCAGAACATCATGCACATTTGGTCTTGAATTGATAAATTTGATCCCTTGTAAATTTTCTAGTTATGTGTTCTCCGGAGAAAGAAAAAGAAAAAAAAGTTACTGTCACTTATTGACACGTCATTGCTATGTCTTTTTCCGACAATACAATAAAAAATTACAAATGACTAAACTTGACTAAATTGATTACTATCATCAGTATCAAGTATCTAAATCTAATAACTATCGAAAACTATAACAACCATATATTAATTAATCACCAAGATAACTATACCTGATCCACACCTACTATTAAAGTAGAACTACACCTACTATTAAAATAGAATAACATCCCACACATTAATGGGGTTCGACCTCATGACTGTAAACAAATTATAATAACTCACGTAAAGTGTGACAAATACTCACACGTTCTATTGAACTCGAACTCATAATATCAAACTTAATCATGACATCTCGTCCTTAATCTCAACCACTCGGTTAAGACATCATCCTTGTTCAATGGACATTATTGCATGCTTGAAGATGGGAAAAGGTTGACTCCTTGCTGCAATTTCTGCCTGTCATATTTGGTGTATGGTACGATTTCGTGACAAACGAGTTTCTCACTCCAAATAATGTTTCTCATTTCTAATATTCCTTAAATTTCAAAGAACCAGAATGCAATGTCCGAAATTCAATATTCTTTGACTTATAAACCCTTACTCAAATGCATACTTTTTACTTACTCCTTATGAGAAACAAAAAGATAATTTTGAGGACAATAAAGAGATTTCACTTTCAAAGAAAAAGAAAAAAGCTCGGAGGCATTACCAATTCTCCATCATCGTATAAATTATAGTTACAAAAAATATAGAAGGATGCAGTATAAGAAAACGAGCCTATTGCCTAGCAATGCCACCTAGATGAGTTTATACGCATATAAGTTATTGATCAATTATTTAATCACACATGATATCATTATTATTATCTTTATTATTATTATTAATCTAATCGGATTCATAAATTATATAAATATAAAAAGTTTAAATAAACGACATCGAACTTGTCGAGAAAACATTATAGGATGAAAGAAGGGTGTCGGCAGTGGGAGAACAAAAGCCCTAACACTAAAGCAAAATGTGATTGGTTGTACTTATGAGGCAATAGGGATTTGGTGTTGCATATAAGTCAAAAATGTCTATTATTTTTGGAGATATGCTTCATTACACTTTAGGATTTATTATTCTTAAACTTCAATAATTGTCTCTGAGCTGCTGCTAAAAGTGCCCATGTCAGCAACTATTGTCGGCACTTCAAATATTTTCTTCTTTAGTTTTTTTTTTTATTGTTACGTAGATTTAATTAATATATCAATATATTAAAGTCAGTAAATAATAAAGTATAATAACTTTTGATTCAATTAAGATATCAATATAATTATAAATAAATTATAAACACCCGCATAAAATAATACAAATACAAATACTAGCATAAAATGAGATAAATATTCATGTTCAATAATTCTCGAACTTATTCCTGGAACCACAAATTACAATATAATTCTCTCTCTCTCTATTTAAATATATTAGAATGGCAATTATAAAAAATTAATAGCAACTAATTATTTACAATCAATGAGTTTTTGGTTTGATGGCAGAGGTCATACGAATAACTATGAGCCATAAGTTTAAATCCTACTAAATATTTAATTTTATGAATATTAAATAATGTTATTTCAATATCATGTGGGTATTTATCCTATGTATATAAATTTATTTTTCATTCTTTGTTATGAGGATTATTATTTGGATTGTATTGAGTTATATGTTGACATAATTATATGTAAAAATCTTTTCTCTAGAAGAAACAAGTTTTAATACCATGAATTGATTCATGAAGCAGTTGAGGCTTTAATTATAACTATGTTATAACTTCAAATTCGATCATTGTTAGTTTTTATCCGACAACAATATATAGTTGAATGTAGAAAATACAAGCTCAAAAAAATAGACTCTCAAAATTTTCTCTGTTCTTTCTCATACACTACACCTAAAACACACACTACTTCCCACGTTAAAACTACTCGTACGGCCGATGATGATGGAGATTTGGTGGCTGATGAAGCGGACGTCAGGATCAGTTGGCATTGGGCTTATCGGAGGAATGAATGGAAAGGGCCTCCAAAAACAATGGGGCGATGACATGAAAGCTTGAATTAAACGTGAGTTCAATTTCGCTAAGTTTGTTTCACTTGCCTCTCGGGTGATTGATGATGGAAATGTGGCGTCTATGGAGGCTCTCAATGCGCTTAAATCTCATTGGACAGCAACTTATGGAGATGAAACTCCAAACCCGACATCAAGAGAACTTTGCCCGGTTTCTTCTCATCAGTTGACGCTGTTTTGCCTACATCCACCGGTACCTCACCTTGCTCGTTGAATCCCGCGGTTGCCTATGCGTGAACAACCAGAGGAAATCCTCCATTCCTTTGTACCACCACCGCCTTTGGTTTCATCTCCTCCCAAGGCCTCTCACTTGGGTTTCTTCTTTTTCGAAAAACCTTAGTAGGGTTGGCGCTGCCTGCCACAATTGACGAGATGGCGTCAAGATCCAATCAGCTCCTTCGCCTGCTCCAATCATGCACGGACAAGCTGCGCCACCAATTATTCATGCTCCTACACTGTCTGATCCGGGTCGAATAATGGGATCTCGAGATTCGATCTCTACTAAGAATGCTGATTCGCCCAAGACCAGATTTTGGGTTCCCTGAGAATAAAACAAGAATCGTGAGCTCGTCGGGCAGGTCCCCGACAATGACCCTCCGACGCTCAAGTTAGGTTGATCGAGAGAAAAGTGTTCTATCTCAAAGTTCAATCTCAATAAATGCGTAAAAGGTACCTCAATAATGGCGTATCGGGGTCTATTTATAGAGCACAACTGGGTATCGGGTACTGGGCCACGTGGCCTTATCCTACTGGCTCATGTTCTGATCGAACGGCTTCCATTGTCCGGGTCTTCAGTCGGTTTGTGCGACCCGGGCCGAGTCCTCCGCGACCCGCCCATTACAAGAGGCGCGGATCCTGATCGCAAAATGACTCTAATGCCCTTAATGAAGGGTAATCTGGTCTTATTGTAGGGGTTACAAGTGTATACCCATCATTACTCCCCCACTTTTTCAAAGTGCATGACCGTTGCCTTTGAAGAAGTCGAACAGTCGCGTCCGTCGATCGGTTACCCAGCCGGACACGTGGCGGCATCTCGGCGGTTGATCTGCAGCGCGCATTCCAAGAGGGCTCTGCTCTCTTTCATGTAGATCGCGGTCTTTCTCCAACACCGGGTCGCACCTTTTTCAGGTCGTGTATTTGACGCTTTTTTTTCAAATGGCAAGACGAATGCATCTTTTTCAGATCGCATGTGTTGATGGTCTTTTTCAAACACCTGATCGCGCCTTTTAGTTCGCGTGTTTGTTGATGGTCTTTTTCAGACACCTGACACCTGATCACGTCTTTTCCCAGGTCGTGTGTTTGTTGGTGGTCTTTTCAAGACACCAGGTCGCGCCTTTTGCAGGTCGCGTAGTTGATGCCTCTTTTTCAGACACTGGGTCGCGTCATTTTTATGTCGCGTGTTTGTTGATGGTTTTTTTCAGACACCGGGTCGCGCTTTTTTCAGGTCGCGTGTTTGTTGATGGTCTTTTTCAGACACCTGACACCTGATCGCGTCTTTTCAAGGTCGTGTGTTTGTTGATGGTTTTTTTCAGACACCGGGTCGCGCCTTTTGCAGGTCGCGTAGTTGATGCCTCTTTTTCAGACACCGGGTCGCGCCTTTTTCAGGTCGCGTGTTTGTTGATGGTCTTTTTCAGACACCGGGTCGCGCCTTTTTCAGGTCGCGTGTTTGTTGATGGTCTTTTTCAGACACCTGACACCTGATCGCGTCTTTTCAAGGTCGTGTGTTTGTTGATGGTCTTTTTCAGACACCGGGTCGCGCCTTTTGTAGGTCGCGTAGTTGATGGTCTTGCAAACACACGGGGTCGCGCCTTTTACAGGTCGTGTAGTTGATGGTCTTGCAGACACACGGGGTCGCGCCTTTTTCAAGTCACGTAGTTGACGGTCTTTTGCAGACACAAGGGATCGCGCCTTTTGCAGGTCGCATAGTTGATGGTCTTTTGCAGACACACGGGATCGCGTCTTTTCTAGGTCGCGTAGTTGATGGTCTTTTGCAGACACGGGGTCGCGCCTTTTGCAGGTCGTGTAGTTGACGGTCTTTTGCAGACACAAGGGATCGCGCCTTTTGCAGGTTGCGTAGTTGATGGTCTTTTGCAGACACACGGGGTCGCGCCTTTTCCAGGTCGCGTAGTTGACGGTCTTTTGCAAACACAAGGGATCGCGCATTTTGCAGGTCGTGTAGTTGATGGTCTTTTGCAGACACACGGGGAAAGCTATCTATTTCACACGCACATTTATAGATGCAAATACTCCCAAATATGGTAATTACACACATGACCCATAATTCGTAATGTAAGCACCATAATATTATTCCTGCAAAAGCTAAAATCCGCTATGAAAATAATAGAGGTACATGTATACCCTATCCTCCGAGTTGTTGCCCTCACTGAAAGCGTCGTTCTCCCTTTTTTTTGTCTAGCTCTTATTTCTTTCTGCTCGATGTTCTGCTTCACGATCTGCTCAAAGATCTTCTCGATCTGCTTGGGGATATTCTATCTCGATGCCCTCTCCATTCTCTGTTCTTGATCGCATTCATTTCCTCCTCGTTGATATACTTGTGGGCTAAGAGCATCAATTGCTCTATATCACCGAGAGGATCTCTAGCTAACGCCGATGCGAACGGTCCTTTCTTTAACCTGTGTACTAATATGCTCGTCATCATATCGATCCGCAGATCCTGCACCTCCAATGTCTCGTTATTGAATCTACTCATAAAATTTTTAAGAGATTCATCACTTCCTTGTCAGATCATGAACAAGTGGGTCGCTGATCTTTTTGATTTTCCTTTGCTGGCGAAGTGGTACGCGAACCTATGTATCAATTGCTCATACGATTCGATGGTCCCACTTGGCAAGCTGGTGAACCACTCTTGTGCCTTCCCTGTCAAAGTAGTCACAAACAACTTTGCGTTAATAGAATCTGTTTACCTATATAGATTCATTACCATTTCGAACACAGTGATATGCTCGCGTGGATCTTTCGACCCATCGTATTTGGGTAGGTCGGGTAATCGAAAGTTTGAACCAACAACTTCGGATAGAATTTCGTTAGTGAAGGGCGACTTCATATTCCGCCTCGCCAAGTCGCCTCGCTTCTTCAGGTCGCCTCGCTTCTTCAGGTCGTCTAGTTGTTGCTTCAATTTTTCTATCTGCCTGCCTACGTTTTCCACTTCTGCTGGCGAAATCACGGGTTCTCTTCTCTTTGATCGGGCATGACTACTGGATCCCGCGTCTGATGAGACCGGTTTTTTAGTCCTGCGCTCTGGCTCGCCATGCACCCGCGACTCTTTTTGGGGTTCGGTGTTCTCGAACAATTGCCTTCTTGCAGTTTTTTTTTGCCACTGGGGTCGCAGTTCTTCTCTCGTACTCCACAATGGCATTCCGACTCGCTTCTTCTATCATTCTTTGGAGGTCCTCTTTTGTTATCTGGATTATCGTTCCTCCTTTTCTTGGTGTATCTTCTTCCCCGGCGCTCCTTCTCGATGAACCTTCCATGATGTAATTCTCAGACGTTCCCACAGACGGCGCCAACTGATCCGGGTCGAATAATGCGATCTCGAGATTCGATCTCTACTAAGAATGTTGATTCGCCCAAGACCAGATTTTGGGTTCCCTGAGAATAAAACAAGAACCGTGAGCTCGTCGGGCACGTCCCCGACAATGACCCTCCAACGCTCAAGTTAGGTTGATCGAGAGAAAAGTGTTCTATCTCAAAGTTCGATCTCAATAAATGCGTAAAAGGTACCTCAATAATGGCGTATCGGGGTCTATTTATAGAGCACAACTGGGTATCGGATACTAGGCCACGTGGCCTTATCCTACTGGCTCATGTTCTGATCGAACGGCTTCCATTGTCCGGGTCTTCAGTCGGTTTGTGCGACCCGGGCCGGGTCCTCCGCGACCCGCCCGTTACAAGAGGCGCGGATCCTGATCGCGAAATGACTCTAATACCCTTAATGAAGGGTAATCTGGTCTTATTGTAGGGGTTACAAGTGTATACCCATCACTGTCGATTGGTATCTTCATAGGTAATGTCCCTCTCCACACTCTTTATTCCACTTCTTCGATAATGGATAAATTTACAACAGATTTCCATAATTCCTCTCGAAAAACTTTGACGTATGCTCCCCTATGATGCAAAATAAGGAGATTATTGTTCGACCTTCGATTGTGATAGTACGGAAAGCTCTCGCTGATGGGCTACTACAGTCATAGGCTTTCTCCTTTGGTCAAAAGTCATATTTCCATAAATTGAATGCTTTTGTTAAATCGGTTTGGCCAACTGTCAAAGAGGTTATAGCGACGACAAACGGTTTCTACTTCTTTCAGTTTAAACTAAAGCGGGAATAGAAGAGGTGATTGAAGGAGGACCTTGGCTATTTCAGAGTTTCGTTCTTCAATGATGGGAACCATGGATAGCACTAAGCAAACCAGGGTTTTTTATTACCCTTTTTTATGAACCCCTTTCCTTTCGATGAAAAACGTCTTCTCTTCTTCACCCAGGGAAGCCAGGGAAAGTTTCTACTCAAGGAGATTGATGTTTCTCAGGAGCTTCTTGTGATGACACTTTGGATCAAATCATTTGAACCGTAAGTATATTCAAGTACCGATTTAGATCAAGTTGAGGCATCTCCTGGTGGAATTTTTTACCAAAGAGGATCTTAGCACAATGGAAAGTGGTGTGGGGGGGCCGTTGTAGTCGGATGTAATCACGAAGGTAAGCAAGAGACTGAACTTTGCTTATATGTGTGTTATGTTGGACATATCATCCAAGTTACCAAAGTACCTTGCTATCATAGTTCCGAAGGAGGTAGGTGGTCAGGCACCATGTCGTGTTGATGTTGTACGAATTGGTGCCTCCCAAATGTCATACGTGTAACAGTTTTGGCCATCAAACGGCCAATTGGCCGACTGTTCAGCTAGCCACAAAGCCTCCAGTCGCAGTTTATGTGTAACGAAAGAATGCGGATACTATGTCACCAAATGATATTGGTGAGACGGTACATAAAACACCAAATAATAAGAAGGCAATCGTTAGCTCCAATCCTGTGGTGGCTGTTGAGGGTGAAACGGTATACGAAGTACCACCAAATCATAATGTTGATGGTGAGGGAAAGAAGGAGATTGTTCTTTACAATCCATTTAATGTACTTCCTGTTGATCATGACACCGTAGAATGCTCTACGAGGAGTCCTAAAAAATGCAGCCCCAAGAAGGTGATAGATAATCAATGTAGCTGTCTGGAATCTGCGAGGGTTGAACTGTTGAGACCATCAGGTGGCGGTAGGGGATTTGGTCTCGGAATTCAGGTTATAGTTTATTGGTTTACTTGAAACAATAGATGTTGTTAATAATGTTTCTCGTGTTCAATCATGTATACTGCCTCATTGGAATTGGTTTGTCGATTATACGGGTTCAAGGAACCGTATTTGGTTAATATGGAATGATGATGTGATTGATGTTGAGATTCTGAATATGCATTTATAGTTTGTTCATTTTCCTTTGTTAGTTAGACGTATACATGTAATGGTACTTACTTCTGTTGTTTATGGTCCAAATGATTTAGGGACTCAACGAGAGCCTTGGTAATCCCTTGGCCAACTTGAGGATATAATTAACGATGAGCTATGGTTGGTACTTGGGGATTTTAACAATGGAGGAGTTCCATAGTTGTATTACTGCAACAAGGCTCATTACTCTTCCCATGCAGGGTGAACTGTCTATGCGACATAACTGCAGTGATAACAATCGAAGCTTATGAAAGAGGCTAGACTGGATGCTTGTTAATGACCAGTGGTTAGCTAGATGGCCTGAAGCTACATCAGCCTTATACCTCGCACGTCTGATCACTCTCCTTTGGTTCTAAAGGGAAATTCGGGCACTAGCTAACCATGTAATTATCTGGTTTCATCCCCGGATTTTATTCCCTCTATGCAGAATATGGAAACATCATATTGTTGGTACTTCTATTTATGCTGTCACTCGTAAGTTGAAAGCGCTCAAGAAGGTTTTTCGTAAACAAATGAGGAACAAGGATGATTTATCATTGAACATTAAGCTTGCTAGAGAATTTTTGGCAATCGCCCAAACACTTTTATTATCGGATCAACACAATTCTCTTCTTCTTCATTTAGAGCGTTGTTGCTAAATTGCTTATATGAGAGCAGCTAAGTTGGAGCAGGTTATGTTGCAACGAAGGGCAAAGATCCAATGGCTCAAAGGGGGAGATTAGTGCTCACGGGTTTTCTTTCGTAAAATGGCTTCTAAGCGAGCTTCTAAGAGGGTATTCCAAATTATTGATGGCGATGGGCGTACTTGCATGGACCAATCTGAGGTTGAGAAATTTGTGGGCTTCTACCAACACTTATTAGGCTGTGAGAGGACGAACCAGTATATTGACTTGAGATACTTGCGCTCATGGGTGCGACACATTATCACTAATGACGAAGTGAGACAGCTTATTAGACCAGTGTCGAAGGAGGACGTCAAGCTTGCATTCTTTGGTATTGTAGAAGATAAGTCACCGGGGCCTAATGGTTATTTGTAAGACTTTTATAAGGCAACGTGGCCGGTCATAAGAAATGAGGTTACTCGTGAAATACTTGACTTATTTACCATAAACGGCTTTTAAAGCAAGTTAACACTACACTACTTGCCCTAATCCCCATGGTACCAGCTCCTTCTTATATGGCTGACTTTAGACCAATCTCTTGTTGTAATGTCTTGTATAAGGATATAACAAATATTATAGTGCAGTTCATTAGAACAACTTTGGATCAAATCATTAGTCCCTCCTAAAATGCATTTGTCCTGGGTAGATCTATTGGAGACAACATCTTATTGGCGCAAGAATTATTCATGGGCTATAATTAGCAGTGTCTTCCCCTGTAATATGTCTTAAAAGTGGATATTCGTAAGGCTTATGATACGGTATAGTCGGATTTCTTACTTGCATCCCTTCAATTATTTGACTTTTCGGTTATCTTTATTCAATAGATTCAGGAATGTGTTAATACGACTACTTTCAATGTTTATCTGAATTAAAATACACATACCTTATGTTTGGTTTTGTGTTTTGGCCCATCTTAGAGATGAGCCAAAATACAAAACCTTGTTTGATTTTGTAATTTGCACACCTGCACTAGGTATGCGAATTTAATTATAAATATTTTTTATTTTTGTATTTATTTTTATTCTTTTCTCTCTCTTCTTTTATCTCTGTCGCAGCCTTCTTCTCTCTATCACAGCCTTCTTCTCTTTCTTTCTTTTCTTCTTTCTTCTTTGTTCTCTCTTTCTTTTTCTTCTTCTCTTTCTTCTTCTTTCATTTTTGCTCTTCTTGCCAGACGGTTGCCAGATCTTGTTTTCCTTCTCTTTCTTTGTTTTTCCTTGCTTTTTTTTCTTTCTCTTTTGTTATTTGGTCTAACTTTTATTGTGTGAAATTTGCAACAATTGGAACGCCCGAAGATCCGCCGTTTGCGTCGTCGCCGCCACCGGAGTTAACGCCTCTGCCGCGCGAGTTTACAGATCTGAAAATTGATCTCTTACCTACCTTTGTCTCTGCTTATGTCGAAGAGTTTGATCCAAGTAGCTGAGTTTTAGAGGTGGGTTTTTTATGTGAAGTGAGGAAATGGCGAAGAGGGTCGGAGATGAAACTGTTGAAACGGAGTTGGAGACTGAGACCCAACATCCATACGCCTTTCATGTTTTTCTCCAGTCAGCCGCACTGTTCTTCTTTCTTTAAATTTAGGATGTTGTTTTTAATTATGAACTACTTCTATCAATTTTGACATGTTGCTCAACAATATGTCGGTTATTGAGAAAAATTAGCACTGATTTGTATATTATAATTTTTTTTACATATTTTCATAAATTGATTTGGTTGTGTTGTAGTATATAGTGTCGGTGCACTATACAAACCTATTTTGCTGCACTGTAACTGAGTATTTATTGCATGGAGTGTTGAAATATATATCAATTGTGACTATACACTACAATTTCGTGCTACTACTATTTTTTATTTAACACTTCACTGACAGGTTTTGCATTATATTTACTGAAATTTGACTTATGTGGCAGTGCATTATTTTACTTATAAGCTTTAGTGTGGCAGTACATGACTGATATGCTCTGGACTAGTAGTCCCTTTTATTTATTCATAAGCTTCAGTGTGACAGTGTTGCTTTTTAATACATTGACTACCTCCAGTCGTATTATTTGCCAATTGTCTGTGGAGATTCACATGGCCACAATGACACTTTTGGCATATTTGAAACTATAACATATATGTTACTTATTTGGTCTACATATATAGCATTCATTTCGTTCGTTAAAAAAACTACTCCATCTAAACTTCAAAGTTCAAACACTTGTATTGGTTATTGAGTACGTATCCGAATATAATGTTGCACTCGGAGAACGGTAGCTTGCATTCCACTTTTCGTCGGTGTTCTACTTTTGAACCATCATATTCCTACATTGATTGAAAAAGGTACTTGTTAATCCCTTTAACGCAATGTTTGAAGTCTAATTGGCTAGACACTCTTGCATGTTTTTATTTTAATAATTCTGATTTTATGTTGTTTGCTATCTCTCACCAAGCGGTGAGGTGGAGTTCGTGTTGTGGTTATGTAAGCTAAAGCTGTCTCATGAAACTTGCATATCTTGTGGATTTTTAGGTTCTTTATTTGTTAGAATGTATTCTGGAGTTGGTTCTGTAAAGACAGATATGTGGTAATTTGTACTTTTGTAGTTGTATTGTTTAATTCAATCTTGTCTGGACCATCCTTATCTTTCATCTTTACTGGTAGTTTATCTACACCAATTCAAGTGATATAATGTGTCTTTTACTAGGGATGACACTTGTAGTGAATTACCATGCTAAGTTGCTAATTATTCCTTGTTTCTGTGAGCTACATTCATATGATTTGTGCTTTCAGACAGCTTTGTTTCTCTTTTCCTTCTTTATCTTGCTGGTTTAGGTTGGTCTATGAGATGTAACAGTTGAGGCCCAATCACGTTTCCGGATGTTCCTGCTGAGGCCCAGTACGATGCACCAAACAGCGAGAGCAGTAACACCGTGCGTATTCCGGTGAGAGGAGGCGAGAATGCACAATTGTCATATCAGATTCTACTGCCCCATCGGAGCAGACGCATACACATTGTCAGTTGGGATGCAGTGGAACATGTAGCTCATGGCGATGTTGGCCCACTGCTGCCACATAATATCCCATTAGCCGCACGATGCAGTCTGGACCTGGGATCGAAAGTGGGGGAGATTGGATCGTGGACTGATTACATTCGTCGATTTGGCGTGCAGTCTGATCGAGGTGCCCAGTCGTACAGTGAGGGAGACAGCACAGCGCGCTCACGCCGACCACAAGGACTCCCACCACGGCGGCGTGACGGTCCTTAGAAATACAATGGCCGAATATGAAAATTCTAAGTCAAATGTTAATTTAATTAGTAAAAATAGAACAACTACTCGAGCATTTTGTCATTGTTAAACGCATTCGTTTCTTATATGTTGTGCTGATGTGTTTTAAGATTTGAACAATTCCCTAGAAATTGACAGCTTTATATGGTACAAGTAAAAATATTCCCTCTATTCTATTTTTAACTAATCGATACTAATTTACTGACCTTTAACTATTTAAGTATTTTTTACTCAATACATCGTTCTTTACATGACGAAATATTTGTAAAATTTTCAAAAAAATTGGGCAATATATCATTACTGCATGCGTAATGCAAAGTGTTTATTGTTCGATTTATCAAGTAAATATTTTCACTACGAATATAAACGCCAATGAAATCATTTTCAACGCACCGATTTAATATAAACAAATCTATTCAACACCAAAGCAAATGAGATTTAATTGTTTTTTTAAAATTATTTGTATTATATGTATTATATATTATTTAATATATAATATATGTGAAATGTAATTAATAATTACTACTAAAACATAATTATTAACTTATGAAACCATTGATATTAAAGATATTTACTATCAATGCTACTTAGTTAAAATATGTAAAACTTTTCTACCTAATGGAAATATTGTAGCAGTTGGGTACACTACTGACAATATATTAGTACTATATACCTAATTCGTATTTTTATTACTTCAATTATCTGTTAAAATTTATCAGTTCACATATAAAAGTCTAATGAATGTATTTTCAACATGTTATATAGTGCATTTAACTCTTGATTATAATTTTTTTCAACTTAGACCATTTAAATCTTTTGTACTCATAATTTTTCCTATTTCAATGAAATATTTGAGAAATTTGAAATTTGAGGACAATATACCAATAATACATACTTAATTCTAAATTTTTTATTTAAATTTTATATATTATGTTTTTTCATTACAAAGATAAAATCTAACAAAATCATTTTGGAGACAATACTATAATGTATTTCATTATGCATTCAAATTATAATTATTATTTAAAATGTAAAAATAAATTCCTCAATACAAAAAAATTACTTAACATAAATATATATATATTATATTTCACTAACAAACAAAATACTATATACATACACATATATATTACTAAATATATATATATATTAAAAGACATGATTTGATAATAAACAGTAACTCCTGTCTCCCAAAATGCCAACATCAAACCTACACCACTTATTTTATATCATATCAAAACACAAATCCAAACATACCATCTATCTCAAAACACATACTTACTTATCTCTATTTTTCTCTCTCTATCCCCAAAGCACCTAAACAAAAACATTCAAAATATTAATCCAAACATAATGATAGTTTCTGCAAGGGAGATTGGGACCTTCATCAAGAGGATCCTATGTCCCCTTACCTTTTTGTCCTGTAATGGAGGTACTTAGCATACAATAATTGATTGAGCAGGACTCGAATTTTAAATAAATTGGCGTTGTCATGAACTAGGCTTATTTCAGCTATTTACTGATGATCTCTTTCTTTTTTGCAAGGTAGAGGAGTCCTCAATTCGTCTATTTCAATGAGGACTCGAGATGTTTGCTTCATTATTTGATTTACACGCGAATCTGGGAGATCTCAACTGATTCTCTCTAAATCAGTCCATGTTCATGGTGATAGTCTCCTTAATGTTTTAGGGTTCCAAGAGAGTTACTTGCCGTTGAGGTACTTGGGTTTGTCACTGATTTCTTCTTGACTTATCATTTTGGATTGCAAGCCCTTGTTTATGAAGATAGATAAACATTTCAAGGTTGGGAGAGTTTCAACTCATTTTTGCTGCGCCAATGCAACTTATTAAATCGATCTTCATGGCTTTAAATATCTATTGGGCAATGGCTTTCATTTTGCCTAAAGGAGTCCTTTGTGAGGTTGAGAAGAAGCTGCGAGCTTTATATGGAAGGGCTCTTCTGGAGATGGATACCGTAAACTGGCTTGGAAACAAGTCTGTTTACCATATGATGAAGGGGGCCAAGGTTCGAGACATTATATTACACAATTATGCTCTTATGAGTAGACATTAATGGAATATTATCCAAGGTCGGGAGTCATCCATTTGGGTGTCTTAGATTCATCATTTTAGACTTCAGGACAAGTCGGTTTGGACGGCTAGCACTCGCACGGGGTCTTGGGGTTGGCGTAAAATACTTCGATTAAGCACGATTTTGCTACCTCATGTTGAGTATCATATTGGAGATGGGGAAATATTTTTCCTATGGCGGGATCCTTTGTCATCTACTTGGTCCTCTTATTCATCGTTTCCCTTCCTGCCTGCAGCTTACACATCCTAATTTGGAGAACAAGCTCCACAAGGTCATTTTAGCAGGAGAGTGGAACTGGCTGTTAATCACTAATGTGGATTACTTGGAGATTCTACACTCTTTACCACTATATATGGTGGAAGCGATAGGATCACTTGGAGATTGGATGAAGGGATGTTCACTAATACTACAGCTTTAAGCTATTTAATCCACCAAGCCCCAAGGTAGGTTGGTGTTGACTACTCTTGGGACCCTTCAAGATCCCTCGGAACTCATTCATAGTTTGGTTAGGAATCTTGGGGAGATTGTCAACGCTGGACAAACCATGCCTTAATCACCTTGATGGGGCATGTGTTCTCTGCATTGACAGACAACTTGAAACACACTCTCACCTTTTTTTCAATTGTCGATTTTCACGCCAATGCATCAACTTCATTCGGCTGCACTTACAGTTCACATGGCCTAACAGTGACTAAGAGGTAGACATTGTGTGAGTGTCGAAGAAATGGAGGGGAAAGCAATGCGGCATATCGGGCGTTATTAGCATCATTTGTCTACCACATATGGCAAGAACGTAACAAGAGATGATTTCAACAAGAAGAACACTCACATACTTCTATAGCCCGCATTTTTATTTAGGAGATTAGACAAAGAATATTTAGTGTTGATTTATCTTTCTCTATTACTAAGATAGCAGTATAGATTATGGAGGATACGTTGGCTTAATACTAATCAGGCCTATGCATTTTGATTGTATTGTACAATTGTACTTCTTTTACTTATATATGAAATTTATATTTATCGAGAAAAAAAAAGATTTTATACGCTTTAACATTTTATGCATTTACTTTAATAGTAATTGATGGTAATTAATATGTTAGATGTTTTGATTAAAAAATATAGAAAAAAATGTTAATACTTGATATACTTATTATGATAATTATTAAAAGGGCTAACAATAGACACCCCAACGTATGAGAGGTTTTGCACTTTGAAAACTCTTAACCCGTTTTTTCTTTTAACACTTGATCACCCAATCTTTACTTCTTTAGCACTTTGCCACTTTTTACACATTCTGGCGAATCAGTGGAGAATATTTTTCTTGCGTGGATACACGCGCTTAGAGCTAATTTGGTGCCGGGTAAAATTGTACACTATTTTTGTTTTTGTTTTTGGCCCATCTCAAAAATGGGCCAAACATTTTACATGTTTGGATCTTTTTGTCTTGCTGTTTTCTGCCATGTTTTAAACTGTTTTACTTTATTTTGCAAATATGGCCCACTCTAATTCTGCAACTAAATTACAAAACATTCAGGCAAAAGAACGACTTCCTACGGCAAAAGAACATCTTCTCTCCACCTCTGATTTCGACTCCATCATCGTCGTTTCGATGACCCACCGGCCGAGATGTATGCCCGTCAACTCCCCTTCTCAAGACGAACATTCCGGTATGTTTCCATTCAATTTTCATCCATCTTTTTAATGTGTAGTATATTGAACCACCTTGTACATTCAAGCGTCGATTTGCAGTCGTTTGAATGCCTTACACCCGTGAACCACCACCATTCGTCTGCCCATCCTCCGTCGAGGCCAACGGACCCTCACCCATCAAGTTTCGACAACTGTACGGCGAGATTGAGCTTTTTACCAAAATGTCGATCATTTCACCGCCAGATTTCTTCGCAGTTGATGGTGATGTCACAAAGGTTGGGTGATTTTCTATGTATTTTCGAGTGAATATGGTTTTAATTTTTTTTTTTCTGTAATTTATTGAAATGGCTTCAATTAAATTATTGAATGAACTGTATCACCATTATTATTGCTGCAACCGAGCATGTGCTCTTTTGGTTCGTTTCTGACTTTTTACCGACATATTATCAGCTTTTTTTATTATTAATTTTTACCATACTGTCAAATACAACAGTGCTTGTATACTGTATTCATACATGAATACATTAATACTTTCAAAATATTTCACTGTTTCGCCCGTGAAACAATAATGGTGGAGAGTGTACTCCTTCCTCTATATATTTATGTAACTTTAGATGAATTTTTCACTTTCATTCTTTCCTCTCATTCGCAAACATTGTATGAGTAGTCAATTTGGTTACTTTGCTTAGAGTAAAGCATTGCGTCGTAGTTGTTTACACGCTTATTTCGTTGGAGATTTTCGTTGGTGGTGGAGTTTTGTCATCCATCTAACATTGTCCTTTACTACTTTTTGTGATTAAGGTATGTATATGAACTTTAGCTTTGTGGATATTTGTTGTCTGTGTATGGATTCAATCGGGTATCATAATATTGAGATGTAATTTGCTTCTACGATATGGCTTTGTCTGCAATTTGGTTAGACTTTGTCTATGTTGTAGAGGAGTTTATGTTTTAGAATTGATATAGCAAGCTTTTGTTGTAAATATGATGTCATTTTGCCTTCAAATCGTTTGTGGATTTTGTTTATGTTGGATTAATTCATACATATGTGTATCCAATGTCTCTTTTGGTGGTCTCTTGTAAATTGATTGCTTTTTGTGACTTCCTTTCGACGCCCTTTATACAGTTTCGATACCTCATTTGGGCTCCTTGATTTAGGTTCTATTATTATAAGGTCAGCATTTTTATAGTTTCATTACTTGAACTGTATTCTTGGCACTGTATATGAGGAGTGAAGTTCCTTTTGTGATGCTTTTCGGGGGAGTTTAGAGAAGGCCCACTTTAGGTACTGCTGAATGAATGTTTTGCATGTTATTGAGCAGGATTTCAGTCTCAGCTTTAGGTCCCCACAGAGGGGGTGAAGGATAGCTTTTTTTCATTCCATCTTTTCTATTTTCCAGTTGTTTATAGCACCAGGAATCACCCATACTTTATCCATTTAGGGCCTTTCGTAATTCATTTCCCCTAGGCACTATGATTGACACTCATTGATGTATAGGTGATTTGTGTTCTAATCTCACCCACCTGGAAATTGAAGATCTGTTTGGAATGATTAATTTGGTAATTGAAGATCTTTAACTTGGTTTCCTTGAGTATTTACACAATGAGGTTGCTAGAACTGATTTGGAAGTTCGCATTACATGTACATCTGTTGTTTTTTCTTTTATAGTAAACAAGCATTCTTGATTTAGGCCTTGTTTTGTATGAACTAAGTGAATTATTTATTTTACAATTTTGAATTCTTTTTCATCCTACCTGTATGGTTTTTTTATAAATTTTTAATTTATAATTTTTATATAGACCAACTTTTGAAAAGATAATATACACATGTATCTAGTTATTGGATTTTTTCTTTTTGAATTTCTTTTTTGTTATCAAGAAAAGTAAGTAAATTTTTTATTTATTTTACTTGGAGGATCGAAAATATAGACAACAAGGCCGGCCCACGTGCAGGGGACAATCTCTTTTAGTATAAGTACAAAAGGCATGCTCAGTCTTATTTGCTAATTAATTACTGACACTCATTAACCTCCTCATTTTAAATATGAGACCAATTGTTAAATGGTAATTTAACAATTTAACTTTCCATAGCCAGTAAAATTTAGAGATTGTGCCTAATTATATTTAAAAATTCTTATAAATTATTTTTTAAAGTTTATAATAAATGAAAATTTATTTTAAAACTAAATTCTTAAATTATTTGTGTAAAATTATATAAGCAAATATTATCGCATATCTTTTTAGGTTATAAGGACTTCTTTTAAAAAGAATATATATATATATATATATATATATTTATTTATCATATACTTAACATTATCTTATATGATGTTTTAAACATTTATAAAATGGACAAGTATCTTCTTTCAATGAATTGCTAGAAATCAATGTCTGAAGGATGATTTTTTATCAAAATATGATCAATTATTTAAGTAAAGCATATTTATGTGAGATCAATTCAAGATTCATATTAATATATTTTGGCTAGTAAAATTGTTATGTATTATTTTTTATTTCCTCATTAAATATTAAAACTGTTTACATAGATTTATCATGATTGAATTTTAAAAAATAAGCATATAAAACAAATTCTGATATCATGAATCAGATAATAAATTTGAATTAATATGATTCTACAACCTAAAAATTGTTAGGAATAACAATTTGAATTGATATGATTAAAATTAAAAAAATATTAATTTTTTTCGCCTCGTTGCAAAGATGCATCGGTCGGACGACATAGGTTCTTCGCATACGTCTCGTGTAGAGAAAATTCATTGGACCCAATATATGGAACGAATTTTCATCGAATTTATGCACAAAGAGTTTGTAAGCCACTGCCTGCAGTCATCAAATTTTTCACCCTCTGTCTGGGCTCGTATAACCGATAGGATGAATTCGGCATTCAGCCCAAACTCTGCCCCGGAACAACTCAAGGGTAAGCTGAACAGGATGCGGTCGTGCATGGCGCTTGTTGAATGACCTTGTGAACAGGGGAACTGGGTGGGGGTGGACTATGATCGGAACACTATTACAGATGAGTTTGGACGTTTGGAGGAGCTTTATCGGGTATTAACTTTTTCTATCTTAAATTTACATATAATACGTACCACACCTAACATCTTGTTTGACCTCTAGTAAAGAAACATTCCACGTTTGCGACGTACATAAATTGCCTAATAACTGCCTAATGTAGGAAAATTCCGAGTATAAAAAAATAGTTGAACATGGAATACCACACTTTGACCTGTGCACCCAAATGTTCGCAAGGAACACCGCAACGGGAGGCATTGCACGGTCCTGCGCACAACCAACCCGAGCAACCTAGACCGTATCTATCGGGGACGATCATCATATGACAGGTGAGAATTCAGGCAGTCGCCGTTCGCAGGAGGACTATGAAGATACAGCATTCTCCGACACACAGTCGATGCCGACTCTTGGTGGATACTTTCCTACTCAGGGGGCACAAAGCTTTACATCACCATCTAGTAGCAAGCGCCCAACAAGGCGCGGGATGAGCGAATTGCACAACAAGAAGTGTGAGACACTGGACAAGTTGCAAGAGTCACTGCAGGAAAAGATTGACAGAACCAGCCAGAAAGCTACGGAGGCTATCGAGCATTGCAAGATGAGTTGACAAAGTTTAAGGATCTGCCTGATATAATCTTCACCACAGCATTAGAGCGTTTTCATAGTCATAGCACTTGAACGATCTTCCTCCGTTTAGATGATGAGAACAAATTGCGTTGGTTGTATTCATTGGAAAAATAACGCATGCTTGTCATCTCGGACGATCATGGGTTAAATAGGTATTTGTATTTAATTGGTATGTTGACATCTCGGACGGCCATGTTGTCCTTAATTGGTGTGTTGTTGTAATCGTCATGGGGCTGAACATCCCTACTCTGTTACTTTAAATTATTCGTCAGTTTATTATGATTGTTGATGCTTATTATCTCAACTCGAGATCCCATATTGTCGTTATTTTTTAAAATTTCAATTGCAGAACCATGGCGAGTGCGAGTGATAGAGCTGCTGAGTACACAAATTCCTCCAGTGACAGCCCGGATACACCCGGGACTCCAGGCAGCAACGAATCTGCTATCCCTAAAGAGTTTTATGCGTTTAAAAATTTGATATGCCCGGAGTTGTTTAGAGAGACTGTACCTCGTAACACTAGTGCACTGCAAGGCGAAGGATGGGTAGCCGAGATAATGACAACCCCACACACTGGCAGGTTTTACGATAATATTCGCATGACAAAAGCATGCTTCAATGCATTAGTTGATGCGTTAACTTCTAGGGATTGCTGCCTCATGGTCAGACCTCGAGAGTGAGCTCCATTGAGGAGGTTGCACTCTTCATGCAAACGGTTGACATGCATAAATGACAACGCGACAATATGGAGCGATTCCAACACTCACTTGAGACTATTCACCGTAGATTCTACCGGGTGCTTTCCGCTTTGTGCGCTATGGCACCCGAACTAATCACTCGCCCCAATTTTACAGACACTCATCCAAGGGTGGCTAGGAATCCAAATTTCTACCCATACTTTAAGGTATAAGTTGTATCATCATGGGTCTACTAGAGTTCGCCTTGCATTGTTAACTCTTTACTTGGCAATTCATCCATATAACTAATCTCTGGTCATACTTTCACATTTTTTTCAACAAATCATAGGATTGTGTCGGAGCGATGGACGGTACATTGGTCCCTGCATGGGTCCCGCAAATAGATCAGAATCGATATCGATCTCGTAAAGGGCGACTAGCACAGAACATTTTGGCTATCTGTGACTTTAATATGAATTTTACGTATGTGTATGCTGGGTGGGAATGGAGTGCAGCTGATGCCCGTGTCTTGAACCATGCTATATCACAGGACCTAACTTTCCCTTTTCCTCCAAATGGTGAGTAAACCGGTTAACACAATTCCATTATACACCATTAAAGGGAGACTAGCAATTCTTATATTATCAATTCTGATGTTGATTTATGAAGTACTGTAGGCAAGTACTATCTAGTGGATGTTGGATTTACAAACTACCAATGTTTTCTTGTGCCTTACCGAGGTACTAGATACCACCTAGCCGAGTATAGGGGCCATGGTCGGCGATACTATACCCCACAGGACCTATTTAACCATGCCCATTCTCGTTTTGCGAAATGTAATTAAGCGATGCTTTGGAGTACTGAAAAAGCAATTTTCAATATTGCAGTGGCGGATGCCGAGCTACCTTCTTCAACACCAAGTGGATTTAGTTATCGCTTGTTGTACACTTCACAACTTCATCCGTAGGTTCAGTCATGATGACATCATTTTCAACGAACCAGAAGATGAAATTCCTCCTGATATGGATGTATTTTACCATAGAGGACATCCTACCGTGACTGAATTAGAAGCACAACGCATATTCCATGATAACATAGCGATGCAGATGTGGGCATCTTATAATCCAACGTAGGCATTGATAAACATAAAGTAATTACATCCGGATGTAATGTTAATGTGCAACTTTTGACTAGCGTGTAACAAGTACCAAATGAGGATTATGAATCAAAATTGGTTAGGGTCGTTACATTCGGCTCAGTGTACTACCTTTAAATGTGTTCAACATATAATTTAGATGTTCGTAAGAGTTTAATTATGGTATCAGCTCGATGTATACATGTTTTATATTTTATTATCTTAGATTAGATGTTGCAAACCTGAGCATAAACCAAACCAACACGTTTCTTACATAATTATTCTTGTTAACATTATTTTTCACAATCGTATGAGTATCTATTTTGCAGGGATGGCATATCGCAAATACTTGGAGCGGGCTGGCTCACATGAGGAGCATTGGACATTAAACGTTGAGCAACGCTTAATGTGGATGATCATTGACGACAACACCCGGGTCCCCATGAGAGATGATCATCGTGCGGAGGCACACATGTCTCAGTGGGTTCATGCATTACGATGGCATTTTGGGTATCATTACACACTAGATCAGGTTCGTCAGAAATTTTATGAATTGAAGGAGCGTTTTCGTCAGTTCCACGAAATCACTCAGATACCAGGGAGTTATTATGACGTTGAAACATTTTGTATGGATTTTCCCCACGAGCTACGACCACATACGACATGGGTATGACATGCTATCACTTTAATTCAATCATTGCAACCTAACAACTGCCATTTTCAAATTAATATTTATTTTTCAATTCATGGTTGTCAATATGAACCTGTTGTAGATCTACCCGTTGGCTAGACGATACTACCAGTATCCAGAGCCTCATTACCCCAACATGCTCGAGATATGGGGCCCAATTAGACTGCCGCTTGGTCCAACAGAGGTGCGTAGTGACGGGGGGTATAGCCAGAGTAGTAATGCACCGCGTAGTTGTGTGAGAGGTGGCGAAGATGCCCCCATTATCATCTCGGGATCTACTGCAGCAATGAACCAAACGCATACCCATATTGTCAGTTGGGATGTAGTGGAATAGGTAGCTCGTGGGGATGGTGGCCCACGATTGGCGCGCAATATTTCATTAGCGCCACGTCGAAGTCTAGACATGAGTTCTGGAGTTGGCGAGATTGGATCATGGACAGATTACATTCGTCGCTTTGGCGTGCAATCCGACCATGGAGGCCATTCTCATAGTGAGGGAGACAGTACAGCACGCTCATGGCGACCACAAGGAATTCCACCATGGTGACGTGACGGTCCTTAATTCATAGTGGTGTTGCTGTAGAATATATGAACCAGTCACTTGTTGTCATATATTAATTAAAAAGTTAACGGGAACATAATTTTGTGCGTCTTTTATCATTCAATGACTGATGTGAACTGATTGTCGTAGTTTAATTGAACACTACTCCGTATTGATCCAAAATATATTTTTCGAACCATTGCAATATGTAGTTATAAATTTTAATTACTTAATACTGAATTTTATGGATCTTCAAAATTATAAAAAATGAAGGATGCATTGGAGGGTTGATTTACATGTTAAAGGTTTGTATTTGATTTTTAAATATAAATATATTCATTTTAACCATTTAATATTTTGTATGTAATATTTTTTTCTACATCATTAGAATAATTAGAAAATTCTGCGGTTAATTCGTATAATACATTATTTCAATAATATATTTAAATTTATCACCTTGCATAGAACGTCTAACAAAAATATTATTAATGGATTACTAGAGTGTATTTAATTATTTATAAAAGTGTATTTATATAAATTATATTTTTTCATTTCCATACAAAAATAATTAGAAAATACTATTTATTTTAATCCACTCACAATTAAATAAATTATATACATATATTCATACATATATATAAAAGAGACATGATTTGACAATGAACAGTACTTTTTGTCTCCCACTAACCAACATCAACATAATATACTTATTTTATATTATCTCCAAAAACAAATCCAAACATATACACTATCTCTAACTAACACCTATTTATCTTTTTTTTTCTCTCTCTATCTCCACAAACCACACCAAAACAAGTTAAAAACAAAACCAAACATAATGGTAATTTTTCACGCAAATTTCAAATAAATAAATAAAGATAAAAAATGATTAATTATATTTTATCATCTGAACTATGATCATTTTTACACTTTTGGCATCTAAACGTTTTTTTGAATCAACTTACCATCTTAACTTTACGAAATTTTGCACTTTGCTATTTATAACTGTTTTTCAATCAAATTTTTTATTGAAAAACCACCACATGTCGTGTATATATGATATTTAAGGGTTATTTAATGTTATAGTTTTTACATATGCACAGTATGTGATGTTTTTCCCACAGAATTAATCAACAGACAGATGGTCATATGTGACAAAGTGTAAATTTCACAAAATTAAGATTGTAAATTAATATAAAAAAGAATTCAATAACCAATAAAAACAAACATATATCGAACGACAGTATATAATTTATCTAATATATGTTTATATATTAAGATAACAATATAATTAGGATTTCTAACTAAAAAAAGATAGGCAGACACGGTTAGGTTGGCAGCGTACATCCGAGGTTATGTGTATCTGCTGTCAAGAAGAGAAGAAAAAAGAGATGTTTGCTGGCATCCATATCCATTATTAATTAGAAGAATATTTATGACTTTCCAACCCAAAAGTCAACTCATGACCCATTGCAATTATTTAAATTAAATATTTATGAGCTTTGAAAATAAACTTTATTTTATAATTTTTACTTTTAAATTATTTAAATTAAGGAGAAATTGTAACAAAGATTGGAATTGGTGAGTCATAAATCGATTATATATAGCTAGCGTAATATATTTTTTAATTAGTATATAGTTTTAGTAAAGTAATTAATCAAATTATAAGTGTATCACATTTGTTATGTGATTGGTTTGGTTCACTCAGACATAATTTGATAAGATTAAATTTATTTAAGCTAAAAATCGAGCAGCTCTTATCAACTTTTACAACTTATTGATTAAATATTAAATTGTTTTTCTCTAACATTCTAACTCAAACTTTTTTTCACTTTCAATTTTTCTTTTAGAAAAAAACAAGTTTCACTATGGACTAACTTACAACAGTCTTGCAATTTATTCCCACCAAAAAAAAAAAAAAAACTATTGCAAAGATTTTAATAATACCCACAAAATCATTGACGAGCAAATCCGATAAAAGTTTTTCAATATTTAAACTAGTTATCATTGCACGTGGTTTCCGCGAGCATACCAAAAAATTTATGTGAGATGATAGAAAAAAAATATGAAAAGAATAAATTATAACTATAAATTATAATAAATGTGAAGAAGTAAGGTGAGAGAAATATTAAGTAGTGGGTAGTTAATTAAGAAAAAAATATATATAATTATAAAATTACTAATTGACCAATATTTTTTAAAAGGAATAAATGAAATGAAGGGTAAATTTGGATATGCATAAATTAGTACGCTAAAAGATTTTCTTTTATAATAATACAGATTAAATAATCTTCTATTCCACGTTGATATTTTTTATAGAGTAAATTATAATATTTTTTTTAAAATTTGACATAATTATAAATATCTTTCGTTATTTCAAAAATTATCAACACCCCTTAAATTTAACGGTCGTTTAATAATTAACCAATTTGTTAGTGTTTGTTATGTTTTTATCTATTGTTTATGATGAACTGACCAAAATAGCCTTATGAACTATAAATTATAACTAAAGTTATTTTTAAAAAAAATCAAAATATTTTATGGACTAAGTTGGGATTCTTGTTTACAATTCTTCCATCCACCTCTTCCAATTTTCTTACCATTCGTTTTTCTTTTTAAATGACAATAAGATTTCATTCAAAAAATTACATAATTTCATCAAATATTAAGGGCATTAATATTTCTTTAAAGAGTAAGAGGATATTCATAGTTACGTTGAATTCAGGAACCTGATTGCAACTTACCTTATTTGATATTGATATCACCCGATTGACACTTATGTGCATGTTATAGTAACCTACTTTTTAATTTCAGTTACAGATTAATTTAATTATAATTTTTGATGATTTAACATTTTTAGTCATGTAATTATATTTCTTTTAATATTTTAGTTCGTTAACTTGTTAGGTTTACAAAATAGCTCTTCACCTTTTTTTTTCTAATTTCGCAATTCTAAAATAAAATTGCCCGAAATTTTCAATATTGGCGGGAAAGTATAATAATTTCGGGTTACTTTGTACATTTCGATTAGTTTCACCCTAAAACAATGAAATTCAAAAGGTTGAAGGATTATTTTACAATCCAAATAAGTTACAAGATCGAAGTGACAAATGAATATAATTATAGGACAAAAAATATAATTAAATTCTTTATTTATTTTAAAACGGGACACGTGTCAATCGCACTTTGATGTTAGAATATGCCCACCAATTACCAGAAAGACAAAAAGGAAAGAACAAAAAAAAAAAAGAAATTATTTGCCAGAAAATTATGGAAACATGAATTATTTAAAAAGAAAAAGCATTTTAGAGGGATTTAGCCCAAATTTCAGCAGATTGGTAATAATCCAGAAATGAGGAAAAATTCAGTAATGGTCCAAACACATTTTCTGTTTTTGCCATGAAAATCACTTCCTCACAAGAAGAACAACTGTGTGTGCTGCAATACTCCTGTTCTCACCAAGACTGTCAACCTTCTCATGAGTTTTGGCCTTGAGGTTCACAACCGAGGGATCGGCGCCAAGCAGCTCGCATAAGTTGGCCCTGATGGCCTCCTTGTGAGGGCTCAACTTCGGTCGTTGGAGTATCAGAGTCGAATCCAAATTCCCAAGCTCGTAACCGGCCTCATGCATCAGCCGAACCTAAAATGTACCACATCAAAACACATGACGACAGTATAATTACATAGGCATTTCCTGTTCAACGTTATCAACTGCACTTTTGCTGTGAATTTCAGTTCAATGCTCGTTTACCCGAAAGTAACGAATTGATTAGTTTCCAAGTACATGTCGAAAATGGTTTGCATATGACAGTCTGTGAAGAGATGGCTATCGTTGTTAGCCAGGAGCTGCTTCACACACGTAATTTGCATAACGTAAGCAGAATACATCATTGAACCAGAGACCCAATCCTAACTCATATTGATCAACATATGTTTTAAGAATTAAGCATTTTAAGGCCATAAGGCAACTGCCAACTGTATCAACGAGGATTTTTGTTTGTAGCAGAAGCTTAAATGAAAAAACTTATGTAGGAATCACATATTCACGACGAGTAAACGTTGAACATTCTGTGCAAATTCCTTTTAGAGGGAGAGAGATGAACTTTCTACAGTATTATCTTGATCTACACAGTAGTATATGCAGAATCAGCAAAACCAAGAATTACATGCAGAAAGCATAATTGCAGCTTGAAGGTAAATCGACTAATGGCATCCCAACTAACGTATATAAAGAAACGAGCGGAACACTCACCGCCTCCTTCATGAAAACAGAAGATGCCGCGCCTTTCCATTTAGGATCTGTGTCCGGAAATATCTGCCCAATATCCGGAAGCCCTAGTGCCCCCAGTATTGCATCGACCACACAGTGTAGCAACACATCGCCTACAAATCACATAACCGTATCTTTCTCAACGACAAAACTTTACCAGCTACTGGTATGTGCATGCATCAAAGAAAACGCCATGATTGAAGGTAGGGATTTCAAATCCCTCTTAACAAATCCTTGAATTTGCTTGATAATTTCATACTAGAAGATATTTCAAATCCTACGCTTCTTATTTTGAACTATGTTCTGGATTCTTGATAAATTTCAAATTCTTTTGATACAAAGTCATTTGAATTCCCTTTCATAAAGCTCTCCATCAAATTCAAATCCTTCCATCCAAATATAACCTTAATATGGTTAAAAATTCATGCTACATCCAGTGCTTTGTATTATTGAATATGGCAAAAAAATTGAAATAAATTCGGCATCAAACTATATAATAGACAAGTTATATTAGTTGGGATTTAGTGCAAAAAAGCCTAATACAAAGTGAACTGCAATGAAACTTCTGACAAACACATAGCTATACAGGTTTTGATGTAATCTTCAGTAGTTGCAGGAATTCTACTTAGATTATGTTTATTGGATATAACGGAGAAAAGAAATTGGGAGAAATATACTCTTCAATACTGATTTAATTTGGATAAGAATTTTTTGAATAATATATTATACTTCACTTTTCTTTTTTTCTAAATATAGTTTTGCTCAAATTTTCCTCCCAAGTCCAACAGAAAATTACAGGGACAAAATGAACTCCGACAAAGAAAGAAATTACGGCGGAAATTTGAAATGCATCGGAAGCAAGAAAGAACGGACTATCATAGTAAATAAAATTCAAATCGAAATTATGTCAGAAATGGAGATTAAATCGCAGTGAGAAGCAAGAAAATCATATAATAACAATAATTTGACCATATATGTGTATAAGTAAATATTCAGAGACATCAATTACCATCGGAGTGAGCTTCGCAGCCTCGATCATGAGGAATATTAATACCGCCGATGATGAGGGGATACCCCGGCTCCAGCCGGTGAAGATCGAAGCCGTGGCCCACGCGGAAAGGCAGAACTTTCGGGGGAGTCGGAGATTTTGCCTGCGGCTCGGCTTCCACTGTGCTGGCGGCGGCAACCACCAAAGCCGGCGGAGACAAGGACGCGGGCCTCGCGGTGAATTTCAAATAGGGAAGCGAGCGCCTTACGACGCACGCTCCGCGCAGTTGCCCTGGGGATTGTTTTGAAGGGGTTTTAACGGGAAAGGGGCCGGCGTAGCAGAGCGAGTTAGCCATAGCCATAGTGATGAATTCTTGGCGGGCGTGGGTGTGGGTGTGTGGGCGCGTGCGGTGGCGCGTGCGGTTGTACCAGCTGGGTCAGACAGACGGTTAAAAATGGGAAGTTTGAGAGGCTCGTGCAGCACGGGGTTGAATATTTTGATTTATGTTGGGGAGCCACGTGGCGTTATTACATTATTATTATTTGACCATAACAAGATTTATAAATTTGAATTTTAGTTTGGGTTAATTACACTTAACCCCCTATAAAAATATAAAATTATATTTTTCTCAAACAAAAATTTTAAATTTACACTAACACCCCATAGAAAATTCTCCGTTTGCACATGACTCCTTTCTATTAGAATTTCGATTATCGTTAGTAAAAATAATTACATAAATTCTTAATTTTTCCTCTTATGTAACATATCATGTATATTTATATCCTTAAAAAGGGATAAATATAATATATATATATATATATATAAATGGAGTGAGGTTAACATTATTGTATTTTTTTCCCTATAAGTATACAATTATTATATAAGGATGTTGATGTGGAGTAAAATTAAAAAAATTTATGTAATTTTTTGCTAATACCGCTATTTTTATCCAAAAAATAAAATTAGATGTAAATGGTGAATTTTCAAAAAGAGAGTAAATATAATTCTAAATCTTTTTTAAAAAAATACATAATTTTATACTTTTAGAGGGGTATAAGTGCAATTAATAATTTTAGTGTTTGTTTCAAAGCTGACTTTGCAGCAATTTTACACTTTTCTATACAAATATTTCCCATTTCTTTTTCCTTTTCTTAATGGTGTACTATGTACTTTGAATGCTGTAGTTCATGGTGACTAGTTTATGTTAGAAATTTTAAATATTAAATATTTTTTTAATATTAAAGTAAGTTTGAATAATATAAATCAAATAAAAAATTTGAGTTCAAATTTTAAGATAATTTATTTATAAAAAAAGAAAAAAATATTGTTCATAAAATTTGACAAAAAACAGTACCTTCTACACGTGAATGGATGTGTCAAAAAGATTAAATATTAAATAATTTAAATATTTAAATAAAATTGTGATTCAAAGTTTTAAAGTTCAAATTGGTGACGTTACAGAGTCCAATTGACTAATTTTAAGAAATTAATTATATATATGGTGTTTGATTTCGTATCAATTAATTATATTTAATAATGATATCAAATTCAATTTTATGATATGAAACCTTTAAGAGTCTAAAATACATATACAGTTTAATAATCAAAATTAAAATTAAAATTAAAAAAATGCACCACTTGGTTATATAGCACGTAAAAAGTGTGGTAGGAATCACCAATGCAACACAAAAATAAAACAAATTATAGTTATTTTTTTAAAGTTCGGTATGATTATGAATACTTTATTATTATTTGAAGAATTATAAATATTATTTTTAGATAAAAAAATAATTGTATTGTCCCTAAACGATGAAGTGGGTATTCTTATTTTATTGTGGCTGGAACTTTTTCAAAATTGAAAAAACAAATTAGAAAACAATATAAAAATAATTGAAAATGGGTAAAATAAACATTTTATAGGAAATATTAGTTTATAAAGTATTTCATAAAATTTTATTTATAATACAAAATGACATTTTAATTAATTCAATACAAAAATTGGAATGAACCCTAACGAAAGCTAATGGAATAGTCTCGTTGATAAACGAACATAAAATCAGAGAATCACTTACAATTTCTCAAACAAAAAATTATTTATAGTTATATCAACTCTCGTAAAAAGTGATTGTAATTTACTCTAAAAAGTAATTGTATCTTATTGTTGCTGAATTGTGAGGAAAGTTGCGACGCCTCACATCGACAAAAATACATCGACAAAAATGGAATCGAACACACGACCATATAACCTCACATCGACAAAAATGGAATCGAACACACGACCATATAACCTCACATCGACAAAAATGAAATCGAACACACAACCATATAACCTCACATCGGCAAAAATGAATCGAACACACGACCATATAACCTCACATCGACAAAAATGGAATCGAACACACAACCATCTGACATAAAATAGTCCATCTTTAGTAATTGAGCCATCCTGAATTGTCACAAACAAGCAAAACATATCTCTGCACGAATCTACCCAGAACAGTCGACGGGATTCAAAATTCATATTCAGATCCCAGCAAAGGGGAAAACAAGAACCTAGTACCGAAATGACGTATGCACGCCACATGTACGAAAATTATTTGAAACAAAAGAATCAACCCGAATAGAAGCGTGTATCATAACAAGATTACCAAAAACAACAAAAATATCAAGAGGCAAATATAGAGTATAAGTTATATCCAAATTAAGAACGAACGCCATTCATCACAGAGGAAGATGCTAACAACGCAATTTACCAATTTTTATTTATATATGTGCTTAAAAATAAACACCCCCTTAAGTTCACAACAAACGAGTACCAACGAACCTTGCCCATGAGTTTTCAGTAAACACACATACTCTATACTAGCATCTACATGGAGAACAGTATTCACAAGTTTTATAAACCTCAGATGGAGTTATCAGAAGCAGACGGCCTGGGAAGCTTCGATGCCCTCTCTGGTGACGGATTATCGCAAGGGGCTCTCTTGCTTCTCAGCTGTACAAGTAGAAATGAGTCAGTAAATGCAACGGGCAGACGTCTTCTCGAGAGACAAGTATTCTAAAGATGCCGGATAGAAGTATGAATAATGCTAACCTTCTCTTCGGCCGGTTGATAAAAGTGTCTCAAAAGAATGTTTTTGGCTTCAGGAGCTATAACTGAGAAGTGACAAATGAGATAAAAGATTAAATGAGGAAATATTTGAACGTATATTGAGGGATTCACAATTGGTTCTTGTTTTTCGATGTTGCATGCATTTGCCTGATGTGTAATGAAAAGGGGCTAGCCCCAATTCAGTCGTGCAAGAAACTATCAACGTAGTTTTTATTCCGGAATATTTATATTTCTACTATCTTCGTCTTTATTGTTTTAGATCAAACATAAGTTCTTCCAGAAGTTATGGCTATTAATTACAATAATGATATCAGTGCTGAAGAGTATATTTCTAGTCTAGGAAAGATCTCCGAGTGATTCATCAAATAATAGCTAGCAGAGGAAAAACCATACAAAGATCTTATACACGACACAAAATCAGGAAACGGCAGATTAGATTTACATAGATGACATGAAGAAACAGAAATCATTCACATTACCCTGATCAGGTGGTGGGAGGGTGCGGTCATGAGTAGGCCGATACGTAACAGGCGTCATTTTCTGGAGACAATAAGCAAGGTGGTTTGCAGAATATGAGACAGTAAACAATAAGTTTCTAACAAATTCACAAGACAAACAGATGATCCATGCAACTAATAGAATAAGGTAGTGAAAAAATTGCCAAAAACAGCAGATCTATTAGCTCCTGAAATAAACAAGTGAAAGCATTGCTATAACAAACTCAATAATATTGAAAGAAACAATTTAGATAAAATTTAGTGGGAGTTGCAGCTGCAATCTCTGTGGCCAAGAAAAATCTGTACTGTGTTTCAATTTTTCACGAAGGTGCAGAATCCCAAACTCTAACCATCATAAAAAGCTTAACCATAAAATATACTAACAAGAAGAAGTTCAGCAAAACATGAACACACACTGCGGCATCCAAACAAGTTTAATCAAGAAGAAAATGTAGGTTAACCCGCATTCTCACGATACCGGAATACATCCAAGTTTTGTCTTCTGAACTTTAACTTCAAATGATCGGATTCTGTACGAATTCAACTATGATCATTAAATATGCAATCATTTTCTCCCTCTATGGAATAATATTGTTCTTCTGAAGCTAATTCAGTGAAGTTTCATTTCCTCCAGAACTCTAATACTTCACTTCATGTAGAACAGACAATGAAGTCCACGAGCTAACCAGAAGCAAAACGTTTAAAATTAGCAACTCTTTTGTACCAAATGTTTGCTATTTATCTTCAAGTGAGATTTAGTTGAATTTAGCATATCTGAACTCCTTTCAAATGAAGCCTCACTGGTGGGTCACCATGTAATTGCGTTTCGTTCACTTATTATTCTACCTATCAAAGTTAAGGCTCAACCTGGATATCAGGACTGTGTAGTTCAGTATGAGGTATGCATGAAAGTTAGCTGCATAAACATCTAAAATGTGTAAGCTAAGATTTGGCAGAAAATGATGCAGGAAAACCCAATTTCAGAGCATTGACATTCCAACTAAGCAAAGCTAGAGGAGTTTTAAATTCTTAGGTTGAATTTCTTGAGCATCTTGACCAGTGTCTGCCAGTGATTTCAGTAATTCTTTCACTTTCTAAGCCCTCTAATTCAGATATGTCAGAATAACGTAATAATATGAGGTAATGATGTTGTTCACACAGCCCAAAAGGAAAGCTATATCTCAAACAAACACGAGAACATAGAAATGTGGTGATGGAATAAGAATGCATATACAGCACACCACGTCTTCTGCATTTAATCCCGGGAAAAGGGAAGATATCTTTCCTATATGCTATATTTGACAAAATAGCATAATGAAGTTATCTTAAAAGCTATTCCCATGAAACACCAGCGGAAGTATGTAAATCCTTTTTACCACTAATTCTCAACTTATCGAACAAGTGTGTCATGTTCAATTGTCACCGAATGAAATTTCATTCAACAACCAACACTCTCTCAACTCCCATATATCCAAAACAAGCTGTTATATATTTACACTTGTCAATACCTGACACAACAGACAAATGACGGTTCCGCCATTTCCCACAAAACAGAAAGACCTGTTATGTATTCCGGTTGGATCGTCTACCACATGGAATTCACGACACGGAACCATACAACATTGTCAACTAGTTCAAACTAGACAGCAAAAAGTGCAGCCAGAGTTCCAACCACCCATGATGTTTTGCTCAATTACCAAATGCATTTGAACCAAAATCATGCATATGCAATGTGCAATCAGCTAGGACTATAAATCAAGACAAGGAAGCCAAGATCACCCTAAACAAGACTTTATTCACTCATTAATAATTCACACACACAAATTTTCAGCCTCTTTAGCCAAGAAAATAAAAAGAATACCCATTTCTAGAAACCACAACTTCATGTCATTGTGAACACATCAACAAACCCACATGCCCTAATACCAAAGGGGACCCGAAATTCATAGCCCAAAAGTCAGAAGACGAAAAACAACAGCAAAAACAAAAACTCATACCAACAAAGCAGAATTCTGCAAGAAATCTTGCAAAAATCCAAATGGGCGCATAAAAATCCACAAAAGCAGAAACCTTGATGGAGAAAACAGAGTGCATACCGAAGGATTGGCAGGATCATTGGGCTTGAACTGGCTGAAGTTGTGAGGGTCGAAGGAAGGCCAACTCCCGAGCATTGAATCATCAAGAAAATCAAAACAACGGGAATTGAGAAGAATTCAGAGAGCAAACACCAATATTTTCAAGAAATTTGCAGAGCCCACTATATATAAACACACACACACACACAAGGGGGGTTGCGGTGGAGTTGCAATGACAGATAGGTGGCGATTGGCCTTGTGGGCAAGTGTTATGGGCAAAAGCATTCCAATTTATGAAGGAAGCTTTGGAGTTTTTACTGCCAGATAATATTTGCCAATTGCAATTAATTCTTGTGCCCATCTTTTGATGTGTATTTTAATTGCGTATTCTTGAAAGGAAATTTTGATTCAAAGTTTTTTGGAATCTAAATCAATAATATGGATACATCTATCTATCCTATAACTAATTTACAATTTAGAAAAATAACAAATCATATTGTAAATACATTACACTTACTCTATAACTAATTTAATTCGATCAAATCTAATTTGCATAAAAAAAATTCTTTCTTGATTGCACGGCTTTTTGATGATTCTCTTTGCGGAGATTGTATGTTTGTAATCGATATTGAATTTAATATCCATTTATAATCATTTAATTATAAAAAAAAAATCACGCCATGTTATTATAAAAGCAGACTAATATAAATAAATGTATTTTGATTTAAACAAATATTCGGTATTTATAAAATTCAATCTTGAACATTTGGATAGAACTTTATTTGTACAGAAGATTGTAAGTTTACTTTTAGTTACTTTTGATGTCATTTTCAATTTTTAATCATCAAAAGTTAGGTATGTGTATATTTGATTGAATGGAACTATCGAAATGGATAAATATGGGGTAAATTTCCCTAACTTGAAATTCGTCACACTTATTATAAGATTTTAGCCCATCTTATACATCCCATGAATCGTGATAGTTACCCCCAGGTCCTTGATAGGTCTAGTCCACTAAGTCCGATTAATTTATTTTTAATTGAATTGGACTTAAATAGGAAAAAAGAAAAAGGGAAGAAAAATGTCATATGATAAGTATTATAGATACATTCATATTTCGTAGAGTTTTGTAGTATCCCAAAATTCTGGTTGGAAGGATTTCTCTTGACGAGACATCTTTTAATACAGTGTTTGTAGTCTCCCAAATTTATGTGGGATCAAGACTCCTTTTGTACACACCTATAAATAGGTGTTCCTATGAATACAACAAAATACAATTCATACTATGTGTGTTCTCATATTAAACCTCTCCCAAAAAACTCAATTTTTAGGGGTTTAGGGCATGTGAATTTGGGTGGATAGCTCTGGTAGCAATCCATGAGGGCGAGAAGAAAGTGTCAATCCAAGGGTATGTTTGTAGATTCAAGAAATTGCTTATCATTATTGTGCATATTACGGATCATATGTTAATTTCGAAATTATTTGAACAAGATTATTTTTATTTTTTAATAGACAATAAATTTGAAGGTTACGGTATTCACCCAGTGAATTTTTGTTATGTATTAAACAAGACAATATTACACGTGGGAATACCAAAAAAAGATAGAAAATCAAAACTCAAATTAAGATGATTTAAAAAAAAAAAAGAAAAACAACAGCATTTGTATTATATATATATATATGTAAAAATGCAAGCAACTCTCCTATAATATTGCAAATGAATAAATTACTTCTTTATGGAAAAAAAATAGAATTTTATCTCCTGTATTTTTTAAAATAATGCAATTTAACTACTTTTTTTATATGAAAAGTAGTTTGTCCATTTGCAATATCACATAGTAAAATGGATTAAACCCTATTCCTTTTTCTTGATCCACATAATACTCTATCCATGGATAGATATATCCTTATATGGTATTTAGATCGATGAATTTGAAACAAAAGATTTAGAATTCATAGTAACAAATTCATCAAATTTCTTTAGATAATTCAGTACTGCAAAGAATTTTCAATTTTTAATCCTATTTTGAATTATATTTTGATTTTAAATTCATTTAATACGAAATCCTTCTTCTAAATCCATTTTCTGGAATCTAAATCATTCCATACAAACATACCCTTTGGATAAACTACATCAACACTTAATTAGATTTGTCTAATTACATTAACACCCGTTGTAATTTACGAAGTTACTCTAACTCCAATTGTCATTTAGAGACAATATTCAACACTCGAGTAAGTGTATTTATAATTTTATTAAAAAAAACAGTTTTTATATAATGAAGTTGAATTTTAGGAAGTGTGAATGTTATCCTAATTGCAACATACCACAATTAAAGTGTTGAGTGGAGGTTGAGGGGCAGTGTTGGTTAGTTGAGAGAAGTTATTACAAAACAAGGGTAAATACGCATTGGATAAATTAATGAAGATAATTGGGTTTAAACCAAAAGTCACGGTCCGGCTCTTAACAAAGTAAATGTAAAATAAGAGATGATTAGCTATTAAATCATCCAAAGTAAGTGATGCTTTGGGGGGGAAATAGTCATATCAGATTTATTTGTAAATGTAAAGTGTTAATTGTGTGGTTTGAAAAATTACGATATTTTTATCGTCTTTTTACTTCTAACAAATAGATTTATCAATTAGTAAATTCACACATCAAAATAAAAATGAATGAAAATCTATATTCACTCTGATTGATATACACACTTATTGTATGTCAAACAAATTTTTTTATACTAAAAATATATATATAAAGTGAATATGTACCTCTCCACATGCACATGAAGATTTATAAGAATAATTTAGTGATAAAAGATTTATTTAACTTACAATATATCAGTAGAGGATAAATATTAATTTTTTTTATAAATCTTCACACACATTAGCATGCAAGAAGGTACATGTTCACCTTTATAAGGTTAATTTGGTCAAAAGAGATCTATTTAATTTGCAATATATCAGTCAGATGTACATATAAACTTCCATTTAATTTTTTTATTGATATCAATAAAGTTTATAAATTTCGACCAACGAATATAGACGAAAATAAAACTAAAAAACATTAAATATAATTTTCTAATTACATGAAAACAGTGTAAACCGCGGAGGGCGGTGTAATCCATACTTTTAACCCTATTTTTCGGGTCGGACAGCTGAGAAAGGCAGGCCTCATTCCCACGACATTATTCCCCATTGATATGGAGAATTTTGTAAGGAGGAAGTAAAAGATGATAAATGAAATTATCTAATAGTCAGCAATGTGATGCAGCCACAGTTATTTCAAATATAAACATGTTATGCAAGTAAAATCGCACAAACAGAATCCAGCAACAATACATTTCATACAAACATCTTCCAAATTTTTTACAGTACAATTAAAAATACATCATTGACCTGTAGTTGCTAGTTCTAAATGCGCACACAACAAAGAAAGATAAAAGCATTCTCAGTTTATGCACAAAACCAGCCGTTCAAGAAATAGCTAAAAAATTTCACACAAGTAATTATAGAAAACCCATTGCGCTGTAGTTCCTTTTTCGTCACACACACACATACACACAATACCTCAATTTTTCTATAAATAGCTCACCAGCTGGCTCCCCTCAACTCCATGACTCAATTGTTCGCAGACGTGCCATCAGGCAATGTTTCTGGAATGACTGGGCTGCTAGCTGGTCCTGCAGAAGGATGATTTTGTGCTGGAGTAACCTGGACAGCTTCACCAGCCACAACGGCTTGCAAATGTGATTGCACATTAGTTGGGAGTGAGGTCAAATTTGGGACTGGTCTGGCAGCTTGAGCTTGCTGACTGGGCCGAATAATGAACTGGTTCAACGCATCAGTATAAGCCTGGCCAGAGAGGGCTCCACGCATCCGGCCTGCTGGCCGCCAATTCACCTCAGAGGGATCATAAGTATCAATCCTTGTGACTGGTGATGATGTAACTCCGATATTGCCCATTTGGTTTCCCAGTGATAGAATACTACGTCCATCAGATTTCCTTGAACTTGAGGGGGAAATTCCCGGTTCACCAATAGCCATCTGCACAGTTCTGTTTGCAGCCGCAATCAAATGAGTTTGTTGGGAATGCAATAAGCTGCCAGAAGACTGCATAGATGATTGGTTCAGGCCTGGTGATCGACTCCTTGGATGAGGCACCCTGGGCTTGACCATCTGCTGACTTGAACTGTGGTGTTCATTTGAAACTCTATATGCATTTGGGATCTGATTCAGGTTCTGGGAACCAGCATTCTGATGAGGTGGTCGAGCAGACAGGAATGGACGATTTTGCTGCCCGGATTCCAAAAGAGACGCTGAGAATCCATGATGAATAATGACAGAAACAACAGAAATATATGTACCAGGGAAGAAACCTCTATCATAGAATCACAAGTGATAATGATATGGTGCATGATCAAAGTATGCAAATTCAGGAAACAATGCAGAAAACCAAGGAACAAAACACTATTCAACTGGGAAAGAGGACTAGTTTACCTGTACACTGGGACGCTGAACCAATGGAGATGCAGACATCTGTGACACCTCATGTGGATTTGCACGAAATGGCGTGGAGCTGTTTGGTACAGAGGGTGAGACTGGTGAAGCTGCTGACAGACCATTCTGGGTTAAAGCATTGACACTATTTCTAGAACTTTGTTGGACAGAAGTTGGAGGCTGAGCAGGAAGGGCCTGAACTGCAATTGGTGTTCTTGAAACATGCCTGGGTACTGATGGAAACCTTCCATACTCATCGGTGATAGACGGATTTCCAAATTGGTACTGCTGCAATTGGGATGTATTTGGCAAAGAAGTTGCAGTTTGTGATGTGGAGGCTGTAACTAGAGCATTACCACGGAAAGCCTCAACTTCTTGACTTGGAGAAGTGAAGGGATGCCTTATAGCTGAAATGGACACAGGACAACCAGCAATATCTGGATTGGGTCGAAAATTTGATGGCAGCCCCAGCCCAATGGTTGGCGTGTAGATTCCGGACCTGAAGTCATTTGCAACATGAGTGCTACTTTGATTGACATCGTTTGTGTTGGCTATATGAGGGTTGATTGCTTCAGTCTGATCCATAAATTGAAGATCAGCATCTGAAAAATGTTTTCTGTCTTCAGGTTCGCAAGCTGAAATAGCATATATTGCATCATCAGTCTGCGTTAGATCCAGGACATCCCTAGGTTGTGAAAACTCATCCTCTCCTGTATTAAAGGTCTCATCATCTGGATTCTGTACGGTATCGTCTTCCATGACAGCATTCCATGACCCATCCGAGGAGACAACTATGGTGGAGACATTGGGCCCAGCCTCTTTCAAGATCTGAGAAAAATCCAAGACCGTTCAGTATATATGATATCATTAATGTACAACAGTGGTCCATAGCCAGTGACCCTGATGGCCATGGAGCTTACATATAGGTGTTTGTATTTATGTAATATGAATGCATATATAAATCATAGCTCCCATATCATTTACATACTTATCAGTACAAGCACATATAACACATATAAAAGGGAAAACTCGGCATTCACATTCCCCACCAAATCCACATATTCATGTCTACATGCCCATTGAGCTCCTATAACTGTTCTTATAATTAAAAAATTGGCTCCATTGTGCACAAAACTTTTTGACCTCATGTTTCTACCCAAAGATCCTTCTTTTTCTCTCACCAATTGGACTCTCTCTGCCCCAGTCTCTCCTTATTATCACGTACAGCAAAGGTAAGGTCACACCCATTGCTATTTATTTTTCAACCAAAGAATGTAATAAAATGTCATAAAATTCTTAAATTGATTGAGGAATGGTAGTTGAATTTGAAAGTAACTTCATTCTTTTCCATTCATCTATTAATTATTGATTAATGTTCATATTTGTGACTAGTGAATGGCTATTATTTAAATTTATAATATGGAAATTTCTTGCTTTAGTGTAAATTTCAAGTTGTTTTATAGTGTCATCATGATGACAGAAGTTTTTTGACTTATTTTCAGTATGAAAAGAAACGGATTTTTAGCAGGAATAGTAATTACAAGGTAACTTATTTCATGCACAACATAATTTTTTTAACAATACCATCTTCTCACAGTGCAACAGTAATTTCCTCTCGTTTTGGTTCTTTTATTTCCTTTTCTTCTTCATGGGGTAACCTGAAATCTCACATCTACATTTTTCTAAGATATATACATGTCTATTGCATTAGTTGTGTGCCTATTTTATTTACTAAATTAAGTGAATGTAATATGTTTTATGTCTATACAAATTTCTATACAAGTGTATAAATACTGAATAAAACTAACCATAAGGAGACTAATATATATATATATTGACATATGCGCATGACAAAATTCACTGTCAATGCAAATGAGCTACTTGCCTTAACCATTTGCTGGTCCACGCGAATATCAGTGAAACAGACATGCTGATTACAGTGGGGGCAGCGCCAGGAAGGTCGTCTTGAATTTATGTCCACATAGTTGTCAAAATCAAAACACTGAAAAGCATGTCAACAGATTAGAATGAAAGAGGACACACTAAGCCAACAAGTAATGAAAGTTCACCAGAAGTATGAGATTAGAAAACTGCACAAATGTGGATTTCTTCTTAATGGGTTTCACCAAGAAGTCTCAGAATTTACTTATTTGAAGTAATTAGTAAGTTGGATTATCACATCTCATGACCCCTAGTTGCATTCTACTCCTGTTCGCATTCACATCTTGTTCAAAAATACAATACAAACAGGCTCAATGGTTAAAACTTGTTAATAGAATGAAACTTTGTAGATAAAATCAGCAAGCAGTCAAACTGGAACCCAGCTGAATATGTCTATGACCAGAATAGCTAGTTAGACCACTGTCAAGAATAAATCAAATAACCGAGGAAACAAAATTTCCTTAGACGAAAATCTTACTTTTACTTCTACCATGACGTACTAAATAACATTAAAAGCAGTATCAACTGTTTTCATACTTTATATGTGCAACTCTATTCAACTATGTAATGCTTGCACTTACCTGAATATGCTTGCATGAATGGCCTTTGACAGGAGTCTTGATACGCCTGAAGCTGTCAAGATTAACAATGATTATAATTAAATCAGCAGCATAAACGTGCACCTTGAATTAAGATGCAAGAATGATCACCCTCAAATTCATATTAATATATACAAGGGAACTGTCAAAAGACACCCAAGCAAGATGGCAGACATAAGGTGAGGAATTGAACTGATAACTCAAAGTAACTGAACTCCAGACATGAGTGTCGTAACAGGCACTCCCACATATCAGTTCATATTTGCAGCATCATAATGCAGCAAAACACTGGGGGTAGGATTTTCAAAAGCAAATCATAAAGCTTGTCTCTATGGAATTAGAGCAGGCATGACGAGGAAAAAACACAAAAAATCAGTTTGAGTTATGAAGAATTACCTAATAGGACAATTTAGTGATATCCGTGATGGCCCCACAATTACTTCGGAATCTACATATAGTGCCAAAAAGAAAAGAAGTTAGCAAACAAACATCACTTAATCCAGCAGTAACTCAATATTCCTTTTATCAAAACATTGTCCAGAGAAATAAGTTTTTTGAGGGGCACCTGAATCGACAACGGCAGGGGCTTGCTGCTCATAATCTTGGAGGATATTGCTATCAGGGTTTGACATCTCACTCATGAAAGCAACTGCTATAATGTAATTTCCTTCAAAAGTATCAATGTTGAAAGTAAGCACCTTATGTCCAAATCAAAACCAGACATATCAGAGAAGGAAATTTGGCTCAAGAATACCATTAAATTCACCCACAGCTTGAAGAAGATTTGACCCATATTTCAGAAAATGTGTCACGACTGTTGGAACTTGTGGTCCTGTATCCTACAAGAGGCAAAAAACTGATGCAAGTAAAACCTCAAAGCAAACAATTACCTAAAACAAAATGACATGTCTTTTGATCTGCAACAAACCATGAAAAGATTATTCCTCTTCTCCACTCCCTTTCCATTCAAGAGAAAGCTGCAAAGCAAGCATAACAAAATTCATGAACCGTTGCAAGGAAAGATGTTTCCTTTTCAGTTGGGGTAAATATCTTACTTCACTTTTGGAGGACTAATGAGGCAGGAGGATGTCTCAATACAATCCGTTTGGACAACAAATAACCTCTGCAGCCAAAAGGAATGATTAGATGAACAAATCATTTCCATGAACTTAAAGTAAATACGAGCTGTAGGTAGGTATACTACATATACTGAAAATCCAAACAATAATCAACGCATGAATGAAAGTGATACAGAAAACCTAATATTTCAGAGGATTAGAAACAATCAGACTCGTTTGGAGGGGGGAGTGCACTCTCTTATTAGTCATTAAACCGGCATTATGTTCACAACTTGAAGTCGCTTATCCACTCACTACAACCTATACAGAGAATCAAGCTGTAGACCAGATGTAATGAATTTGTCATTCTATTTATGCATATCTAACTAGTGAGATCAGTTAACTAAGGACCCCACGCATTGCTGGGAAATAAAAAACAATCCATGGCTTTCAGGTAGATGACAACAGGACCAATCCTAGAGTGTAAATGATCCACCACATCCTCATTCCACAGCAAGTTCGACCAAGGACATGGACTACAGAACAGGCAAAGGTTTTGGTCAATCCACCCAAGGACCAAAACTAAACCATCCATCTTTTACCAAAACACCACCATAGTGTTTGGTTTTGTTTCTGGAGTGTTGTGTTTTGGTGTTTTGGAGATACAGAGAAAAATAGATATAAATAAGTGTGGGTCGGAGATACATGGTATGTTTGGATTTGTGTTATAAATGTTGTATTTTTTTTTTAGACAAAAATCACTATTCATTGTCAAATGTCTTTTATATTATATTTATACATATGAGTGTGTGTATATATATATTATATATATAGAAAGTTGAAAAACAAAAAAGTACACAGATAAGGTGTAAAAAACAAAAAAAACAAACATTGGGTGTGTTTTCTCTTGTCTCGAGAAATGCCCAAAAATGAAACCAAACATAGGGCACTTGTTTATGCATCCGTACCTTTAAGACACATTCTAATAAAGCAGAGTAAGTAATAAACTAATTTGAATCTTGATGCTTTATGGATAAAGCATATAAAGGCTGCATGAATGCTATGAACTGATGTCAGGCCTCAAATTTGGGTACACAAGATGGTGCTTATTGAGTTGGTTGGGTGGTTGCAAATCTAACTTGGGATTAACAGAATAGGTCATTCTTCATGTCATACACTCTCCTCACTAGCAGTGGTATCTCAAACAAAAAATTGATTCAGTTGTACTACAGTCATCATTTAAATCAGCTAGACTCCACATCCACCATTATTTTCTTGAATTTGCACTTCCGTCATCAACTCTATTACCATGTCATCACAGTCCAAGCCCTCCTTAGGGTGCACAAGCAGGAACCCATGGTTACATTGGCAACTACTACATTCATCTTAATTTACAAAAATAAACCAAAGTAGTTCAAGGAATCCATTATACCCTCTCTCAGGCCACTTTGATTTGTCTCCAGAACCAATGTGAGATGATACAAAACCAACCCATGGAAAAAGCCACTGCAACCCCAATACAAGCTACCATCACAAGTACTTTGATACCACTTCCAATAATTCAGCTTCAGACAAAAAGTCACCCACTTTAGCTATGGCTTAAGGTTGAAGGAATAAATCACTCAAGATGCAGTATCTAACCTATGAACATATGAGCTCTTAGATAGTTCCACACGATAGCACTATATTTATTCAGACACACATACCAGATGATTGGCGCTTTTATCTCTAACTACATTGAACTATTGAAGATTACCAGAATAACGATTCAAACTTGTTTCACTTGGTGTTGCTTCAAGGCCACCTCAAAGTTCAATATACCTTGAACAATTGGGCCCAGCTATTAGTTGCCCATCAAAAACCAACAAATGATAGAAGTAACCTAAAAATACTTGGCCATGTGGTCACAAGTTATCATAATAACCAACCATGCAGGTTTTTCATGAGAATGTAGGTAAACTGCTGAATTGTTATCAGTAGTTCTGGGTCACAACCTTATCCAAATAACTCTTGTTGGCAGCGCCAAGGTTGAAAAATAGCAAACAGTCATACTATATTATAATAACAGTTAAAGACAGTGATGATGAATTAATATTAACTATTCATCAGAAGTAATTCAAGATAATAACCAACATTTGAACCATCTGTAATCACAGGTTATATCTAAAAATAAATTCACAAATGTTGTGCCACTAGTTCTTCCACTGAGAGGTCCCAACTAATTCTAGGAAGATGTGAAAGGCAATGAGATTCAGCAGAACAACCTCAGTTGCAAATCATACAGACAAGGTGGGTGGTTGTCAAAATCACAGGCCCCTTAAAAACGAAATTGAAAAGGATCGATGAGTTGCTATGCTTACTATTTTATCTCCTGGAGAAGACTTCAAATTCTTTGAAATCTGGAAGTCACTCACATAGGCTTCGTATCCAGGCTACAATGAACAAAATGCCCCAGTACCATCAGCAGAAAAACATCAGATCAAGACTCGGGTAGAAGAAAGGAAGGCAAAATAACCACCTTGACTTCCAAAAAGACAAAGATATGACCCATTTTCAACTTCGGGTAGAATCTGCACACATACAGCCATTTCCTCTCAGTTGCAAGATAAACAATAAGGCTTTGAATTGAAATAGGTCCAAATCTTATGCAGGAAATCAGAAAAACAAGGTGTAGAAACCAAAGAACTAAACATCAGAACATGGTGTAGACTACATTACCTTGAGAACTCATAATAGTTCTCTCTAGTAGTTACTGAGAATATACAACATAACAGAGGTTCAACACACAATTAGCAAAATACAGTAATAACGCCCAACACCTGATGCCTTTGAGCACATAAATCTATACTTTAATTAAGCTCTAAACTTTATATGCATTAGCAGATGTACATAATACACTTATTCTGCTTTTCTCAAATATATCCCATAGGCCTATAAATGTAATTTAACTTAGAATATAGTAACAACCCACATCTAACTTCTATAGATTTTTCATTTTTCTTTTCTTTAAATATTTGTATATAATGTTATCTATTCATTCTATTATCATGAAAAACACTTGACTTAATACTCTATCACAAACACATCACTACAACCGAACACACATATATTGCTTTTCATTTTTAATTTTGCACTTGGCATCAAGTGTGCCGGATTGCTAGTTACAAATAAAACTGTGGCATGACTATTTTCTCTCTCACAGTTACAAAACAAGACCAAGTATCAAATAAACAACTAGCCAACTTAACTCAATTGTACAACTTTTACTTAAAATATCGGTCAGGCAACAACAATTAATTAAACCCATGATCCAACAGATTAATCAAGCAAAGATAACATTGAGGAGTAGGCAACAGATTCACATACATGGAATTATCTATGATTAAGGCCTTAATCCTGAGTTTCTATAAGTTGGCCTGTATCCATGCCTTCTCTTTACTAGCAAACTCAAAGTGTCGTCATGGTCTTACAGCAAAAATCAAACAGAGCAACCCTCCAAGTTCAAGATGACAAGGAAGTGGAAATCCTCACTAACACAAAGCTTAATTAGGAGCTCACAAGTTAGTGGTTCCCTTGACTGCTGTAGAAGCAGTTCCAATTGGCAGGCATCACATAATGGTGAACCTTTACAGCCCAATCACATGACGTCATAAATTGGAACATTAGTATCAGCAGACAATACCATAAGTGTAGCATACCTTGATATGATTGTTGAGATAGCAGAAAGAGAAAAGCTTGGTTCAGTGTTAACATTTGACACCCTACCATAGTTACTCGCAATCTGTAAAGGTCAAAGCTTGAATTACATACCCAATCAAAAATGAGAAGAATTTATAAGTATAAAAAAATAAATAAATTGTCAGTCCACCTCGTTTGCCAGATCGCTTAGCTCTTTAGAATCTGTATCAGAAAACCAACCACTTTGACAAGCACTCTACAAAAGCAATTCACAGTTAAGAAACAGAAGTACCATGTTGGAAAATTAAGAAAGCCATGCGCATTACATCACAAGCCCCCTAATATCAGTACCTCCACAAAGACAGAGTACATAGGTATCTAATCCAGTGGTAGAAAATGAAAAATGAACAAGTTTATCCTCATAAATGTTCTCTTGGTCCTTCCTAAAGAAGTGAACTAGATAGGTCCAAATAGGACAAAACCCCACCAGATACTTTCTGCGCAGTTGTTTCGAAATCAAAAAAGCTAACCATTGGCAGCACATAGTTGGGACTACAGACATGCATACTTGGAAAAGTGGATAGCATTACCACTCCTCCCTAATCGCCCTCAACAACTAGCTTTCAGATAAATGGAGCAATCACCTCTTAACATGTCCGAACACCAGGATCCATAAATGATACAAACAATGCATTGTCACATAGCATGCATCTCTTTAGAGACTGTGTCAAAACACTGAACTGAAGCACAGAATTAGTACAACACCAAAAGATTACCTTAACAGAAATCATCAGGACCATAATAGCTGCTTGCAGGAGGGTATCATTTTTATTCTGGCAGACCTAGCAACGTAAAAGTTACCAAAGGAGAATGACAAATGGCTTCAGATCATCAGTTTATTAACACATGAAAGGAGCTTAAGGGTAGCACATCAAGGGCCATAACTATCAAAAAATGACTCTGAAATGTGAAGAAAAAATGATTAGACATACAACAACAGCAAATACATAAAATAAAAAAAAAACGAGCAAATACATACAATAATCTTGGAGTAAACAACAAGATCAGACAGTCAGACAATTTAGTGAAGAAAGTATAGCCAGACTGTGATGACTAATTAACTATAAAAACAAGTGATGCATCACTTACCACATTTTCCATGATATGGCAAAGATAAAGTAAATGGCATCATGGACAATGCAGAGAGGACTATAATTAGGCAAGGACTGATAAAAGAATAAGCTCGTGTCCGATGCAGCTCCACTGGTACTAACTAATTTGTTAGGGAGATTCCCATGAGCAAAGCAGTAATATGTCTGCATCAATTCTGATGGATTTAAAAATGACTTAAAAAGCTCAAATCAATTTTTTGAAACAGAAAACTAATCATGTTTGAAAAAGTTGGCTATCAAGCTTCATATTGTAATATTTTGCTTGCCTTTTTCCTCAACTCTTTAGAGGGAAGATACTTAAAGAGCCACTGCATCCAGGTCAATTTCTGTAGTCATTATTAGAAGAATTCCACTTAAGTTCCAACAGTTCCCTTTTTTAATTTCTTTGGAAAAGTATAACAAGTACAATTTCCATTCACAAACATAAGAGTATACAAGTTAATGAAGAAATGGTCACAAGTACATGCACTAGGAGCATGTAATACATATCTATATTTGTCCTATGTCCACTTGTTGATCTTCAAGAATAGTCAAAATGATTCTCCCCCATTCTGTTGTAAGCATTATTTTCTCCAAGATGCAAACACAGAATCCCCAAGAAAATAAAATATGAGAAACTTTTATGCCCAAAAGTGAAAACCTAAGATTTTTGGAGGCATTTCGTTTAGCATCCAATCAGTTATGTCTCGAACTGCTAATACATATCTCTGAAAAAATCAAACAATTGTTATATAAAATCATCACCAGCTTTATAAGTGAAGGCAACTCTTGAGATCTGTGTGGAACGTCATGGTTTGCAATGGCAAAATCAATACCTCTGCATCACACAGAAAAAAAGATACAGGTAAATCAACAAACATATCCAGGCAAAAACATTCATTCTGTTGATCAAAAATAATATTCAGAGTTCCTTATGAATCATGCTTTACTTAAAATAAGAGAAAAAAGGGAAAAACTCTTTACTAAGACCATAAGTATATGGAAGCACACTGAATATCAGCATGATTACACTGAATCACCAATGACCTAATTCACAAGATTCGGTTACCCAATAAATTGAACGATAACATAGCTTTTGGCTACCATCACATTATACATCCTAACGAAAAATACATGTGGCTCTTCAGACGTACAACTATAAACCATTTGTGGGGAATCGCATTTAATTGGTAACTTCTGGAGCGAAACAACCACAAGGTCTGCAAACAATATGATGATGGCGGTGCATAGACTCTTTGTAAAAAATCATAAATGTGTCATTCACAAGAAGTGGGCAGTTGAATAGAAGGTAGCTCAACCTAGAAGCGTAAGATCATTAGTAATGTATGCTTGTAAGGAGTAAGATCGTGAACACATCCAGAAACAAAGAGGGCAGTAAGATCTAAAGTTTTGATTTCCCTTAGTTCTAGCCCAATAAACAAGATAGATTTAAGGCCAACTTATGTATAAAATAACTTCTTAAATTAGTAGATGTGTGCAAATGCTATAGACCTAAATCCATCTCACTAATTAAAGTCAGAAACAAACAAAAGGCAATATGCGTATTTTGCAGCATTCATATCAACTACACAGGAAAGGAAGATAATCCAGACCCTTTTGTTTGTCAATTAGCTCTCTGGACAAGATACAATGTATTGCCAAATCAAATTGAAATTTAATTGTAACCTCCTTCCCACACTTCCCCAACTAAAATAAAATAGAAAAAGTAGGTTATAAACCTCAACTTGTCGATTCGCTTTCTCACCCCCAACGAGATTGGGAATTTGTAAGCCCCCCACCCCACCCCCACCCGCACACCGGCGGCGGCCAAGTGTAGACTAGCCTGGAGCTTATGGCAATAATTTCTAATAGAATGAATTGGCTACCAAAACCCTCATATTACAACTTAATGACACATCAAAGCATTCATGAATCAAAATCGAAGACAAATCACTTTACCAAAGAATAGAATACTACCAAAAAATCCTATCAGATAAGGCAAAGTACCCTAGAATCATAAATTACACAACATTACTGAATCTACAGCGAAGCAGGCTTCATTACATTGTCCTCAACCTCTGCCATGAAAACAATTATCTTTTTCTCTAGCATAAGTACAAAGAAAAATGACCGACGTATTCCCCGCCTCTTTAATTTCCAGAAAGAATGTAATGATTTCAGATCTAATTCTACTTGCAACATCAAGGACGCAATAGACAAAGCACGCAACACATTCTAATGGAAGTAACCAACTTGCGTATGCTCATTACAATTAAATGATATCTTCATGTTTATACATCACCCCAGAACCAAAAATAAATTTATCAAAGGAAAAACCTGGCAAGTGCAAGGCAAAATTGATAAAGTTCTGAAGTCATCTCCGGAACCGCTCAGAAAGTAATCACCCACGACAGAGTAGCAGCTAAACCATGCACGATCTCTAGAGGATGGTTTTCTCTAGGGCATACAGGGAAATTGAGACTTAAATACTATCTTTTTGTTCTATCTAAGCGCTGGTAAGACGGATAAAAAAGTATTTACTGTCTTCCGACAGAATCTTCCTTCTCTGGCACTGCTACTAAAGAAATATAGGTTTATCCATTAATTAAATGGGGCCCCCAATTGAAAGTCCGCACGATAGACTATTAGCCTAGTGGTAGAGCGCACCCCTCATAATGGAATTAGAAATAAATAAGTAACTGTGAGGAAAATAACTCTGGCACGGAAGCAACAGGAGGGAAATTTGGAGGAGGGAAGGGGTAAATGGAAAGGGATTAAACCAACAGATGACAAGCATAAAGAAATTCTGAACTGCTATGAATGGGAAGTAGGTGTCAGGAGTAGAGATGGATAATGGAGGAATCTACTTGCCAAAGACATGAAAAGAACACACGTTCTGCAAAGTTATCAAAAATTAGAGAGTCAATGTCATTGATAGTAACTAAAGACGACGGTTAGATATTGCTCTAGAATGGTCTACAAAAACAAGAAATGCAACAAGCAGACTAACATATGCCAGCATAGTAACACTAAGGAAATATGGGGCACATATACAACTAATTGGGAAAATGATAATAATTTATTGCCGTTTCAGAGCACCAGCCAGGACATCTGACCTGATAGTAAAGGCAAGTTAATTTGTAAAAGCAAAAGAATGGTGGCAATTAAAAAAAATCATATGCTACTTTGGCTGCCTTGATAAATAACATGGATCTATGTAGATCTACTGCTAGAGAAAAAGATTCATGTATATTCAGTAACTTGAAAAAAGTAGGAAAAACTCAAAATAGACTTCCCTTTAAATGTGCAATCTACTGACGCAAGGTGTTGCAACTACACCATAGCCCACTTTACACTAGGAAGATCATCACTCCACTAAATTTACCACAATAATTTGGGGGGAAAGGACATAAATTCTAGTAAAAACTTGTACAAAACCTTGACCCAAAAATCTTGAATAGAGCATGTTAAAGAAGACACAGGCAACTTTAGTAGTGTCATACAGGATCGAATAGACAAAACATGAATGAGAACCATTTGCTAAGTGTATGCATATGCATATAGCTAAAACTAATCGCCATTACCATATAGCTAACAGTTTGTAACTCAAGTAACTGCTATCCCAACAACACCCAGTACAAAGACCTCATACTCCATAAAAAACTATAGAAACACAAAGCATGTACATTCAACACTACCAATACAACCATACACTACAGATATGCGCATAGAGAAATAGATTTTCACGGACTCGTCACAAAATGAGAGAGTTTGATGGATGGCATCAAGTTAGTCATTCCCATAACTTCAATCACCACAGCACACAACACAAAACATTAATTAAACGAAAATTCGTCTCCGACCTGGCGAGGGAGAGGCAGAGGTTTAAGAACTCTACGGCGTCGTTCTTCTGGTGGCTGTGGACGTGAAGTGACAAACGATCAATCACCGCGGAAATTCGGAAAGCGTTCAAGTCCGAGGGTTTCAATCCATTGCTCGGGGCCTCACCTCCACCGCTGCCACCAACTCCGGCATCCAATGATACCCCGGTCGCCGGAGCCGGTGTCACCGCCGTCCCAGCCATTCTCGTTTATCGCCACGTACGTTATAAACACAATAAATTACACTCCATAACAAAATTTAAAACCTGATAATTTGCAATAAGTCGGTCTAAGGCAACACCCGCTTCTTCCTTCTTCTCCCCTCCCTTTTTCCGGGGAAGGGTTTAAAATCGTACTACACTACGTCCTGCTTTTATTTACTACTATCCACGTGGGTGCTGTGTCTATAATTTTAGTTTTTATTATATTATTTTATTATATGAAAGAAAATAAAATTTCTGACTCATACTTTTTAAATATAAATTAATATAATATTTTTATAAAAATAAATTAAAGGATTGGTTGTCATTTATAAGCTTTATTACGCTTAGACCTTATCAGGGAATATGAAATTACACTTTTTTCTGAAAAAAGTTTTTGAATTGTACCTACACTTCCTCTAAAAATTCACTGTTACACATGATCCATTTCATTATGGTTTGAACGAAGTATGTTGACTCTTAGAAAAAAATATATAAATTTTTAATTTAACACTCTCATATAATAATTTCGTATTTATAAAGAAAAAATATGTGATAATATTAACTCACTCCTTATATATATTTCACATTTATCCCCTTATAAATTTAAAAATATTAAATAAGAAACAAAATTAAAACTTAAGTAAATTCTTTTGTTAAAATCAGTATTTTTCGTATAGAACCTAACGAAATGATGTTATGTATAATAAAAAATTTTCGGAGGAAGTTTATCATTATTATTATTATTATTATTATTATTATTATTATTATACTATTTAATAAGAGCTCAACCTCTTGAAATAACTAATTTGGTATGTCAAATATACAACTCCTTAAGGGTTCATTTGGATTGATGGTTTTTGTATCTGTGCGGGATATCAAAAAATTATTTTACAATTTTCATATTATAAGAATTTAAAATTCATTAATATTTAGTAAAATATAATTCAAATTTAGAGATAATAATTTTGATTTTTTTTGTGAATTTAAAATTATCTAAACAAATTTAAACAATTTGTTGGATTTCAAATCCTTCAATTCAAATATAGACCACGAATTCCTTAATCTCCCTTATTTCCATGTCGAGATTATTAAAATTAGAATTTTACTTATCATTCCTCTTAAATAATAATGCCCAAATTACCTAAATCAAATATTGAATCATATTCGTTCTTATTTGTACACGTATCGAGTGTGTTTCATCCACTAGTACTATATTATTTGATAAATTACAACGGACTCACCTAAGAAAAATGTGTTCAATATATTGGATAAATTACAACGGGCTCACCTAAGATTCATCATAATTATAAATACTCTCTCGATGTTTGGCAAATTACAAATACTCACATAAAATTATAAATACCGCAACAAATACCCTATACGACAAGCATTCACAAGGGGTGTTTGTTAAGGTATTTGTATATTCAGAGGCATATTTATAATTTTTTAAAAAATGAGGAAGTATTTATAATTATAATAAATTTCAAGTGAATTCATTGTAATTTATCCCAATATATACATATAGATGAACTAAATTAACTTTATAAAAAATAAATATATTTATTGTATCTGATTAATATTCTATTTTATACTTATAAAAACCGATCTAGTTATCCTGTCACGAGGACAGTTTTTAGTAAAGGAAACTATGATGCAGTCTCGATTTTTGTATGCTATTTTCAAGTCGAATATCATTGACGATTTTACAAATTAATCTGCCAAATTGTCACTTTCGAAACCAAAACTAAAAGAACGTTTACATGATTTTCAGACGATTTGAGTGCAGTTGTAACTAACAAAAAATAAGAATAACATATCACGTCAACTATCATTATTACATTAAAATTGAGATACGATGATTAGAGGTGCGTGCACATGCATTTATCGGGAGGGGAACAAGGATATTGATCTCTTAGCAAATCTTGCATGCGACAGCGGCAATCGACATTCTTAGAGCCAACAGAGATTCAAGGACAACTTGCCTCCTTCATCAGTTTTCAAAATCTTTTCTAACTCCTGTTTTAAATGATTGTAAGGGAGTAACACTCTTAAACATCTCCGTGTGCTTGTACAAATCTTTATTTGGGGTCTTGAAATTTTAGTAAATAGGTAGGAGTCCGCTCAGGCATAGTCGGCTTTAGCCACAAAAAAAAAAAAAAAAAAATTATCACATTTTTACATCACATCCAATTACATACTAAAAGTTGGCCTACATAAAAAATCCAGTTTATTGACAGACAAACAAACTATGTGGTTCAAACTGGAACGCTCTGAACTTGAACAATCGAACTCCTATAATTTTTTTTTTGTAATTTTCAAAATCGAAATAAAAAAATATATATTACAAAGAGTTTCCTCTCAATCAAATTCATTCATCTCAAATTTTATGGTAAAAACGAGATGAAATGAAATTACAAGCAATCGTACCCTTGAGAAGTTTTTGGTATTGAGAGAGAAGAAATCAATCTAATAAAATGAAGGTTCTGAAAAAGTGGAGTAAAATATTCAGGTACAGGAGGATCACGGTGACACCAACCGCACTTGAATATCCCCTCCATTTTTCTACTTTTCCCGAAAACTATAAATACCTTCTTCTTCTCTCCCCTCAATTTCGTGCCCTAGACTCTCTTTCTCTCTCCTCAGCCGCAACATGCTACCCCCACCTGAATCCATTTCGCCCTTCGAGTCATCCCTCCACTCGCTCAATTCCCGATCTTTTGCGTCATTAATCCTCCGCTCCCCCCTCAATCGTGTAAATTCAACTCAAATTTGACAAGTTCGTCGAGATATCATTCTGTTCGTGACTATTGTTATTCAGATGAAAATATTGCTGAGTTCATTTGGGGTTTTGGTGAAGTGGTGTTTCTAGAGGTGAATGGAAGCGGCGGTGGAGGTAGCTGCTCCGGCGGCGGTTGAGGTGGGGAGGCTCATGCGGTCAGCCGAGGGTTTCGGCAGCGGTGGGAGTGGTGTTGTCGTGGTGGGGGAAGTTCGGTGCCATACGGAGGGCGCATGTAGCTCTGGAGGTTTAAAAGGTGAGCTTGACATGATTACAATTTTTTTGAAGTATTTGATTATTGCTTCCGGTGTGTGTTTATATACGTTCAGAACTAAATAGTTTTTCCCCGTGTTTTGCGAAGTGTACGGTTTGTTTTCAATCTTTTGGCATGCTAATTATTTTATAATCTTTAATTTATGCTTCCTTAACAAAAAAATGGACTTTTTTGTAGTTCAATTGTTAATTTGTCGGAGGTGCAGGTACTTAGAACCAGATGCTGAGCTGTGGATTCTAATAACCAAGCTAAATCTTGTTAAATGTTCGAATTGGGCTGTAAAATCTGTCATTAATTGGTTGTTCTAAGAGTTGTGATTGGTGGAAAGTGATTGGAGAGTTTCCTAATGGGTTTGATCCGTACTTTTGTCACTATAAAGTAGTATTTGGTTACTTTGTTGCGGTGAAACAGAAGATACGAGTAATCTTTGGCATGCTATTTGTTAGTGGTTCTACACGGTGTTCAGAAAAAAAAAACATGCTCTTTTTAGTATGTGTGTCCCCTTACTTTTAGAATATTCATCCTTTTCATTCCTTATTGTAAAGATTATTCACTCTTCATGATTTTGATTTAATGCCAAATATACCTTGTAATCCTAGAGTACATTAAAACATGACCTGGGTGGCTATCTGAAGGTCAATCAAGTTCCTTTCTTGTTCATTTTCTCTTTTGCATTTATTACGTTTGACTTCATGGATTCCTTGAGAAACAAAAAATGTCATGCCTTTAAAATTTTGTTTCGCGTTCTTCATGTAACAAAGGCGTAAATTATTCAAACTCATCCCAAGTTTCTATATATACTTCTCAACTAATGCTGGCTCTAAATGTGATTGTTCAGATGACATTCGCTCTGTTAATTTGTCTGAACCAGCTTTTTGGCGTAACATTCCGGATTCTGAACCTTGTGTAGAGGTCTGCAAACCCTCCAGCTTGCATGACAATGATGCAACTAATGACCGTGTTTCAGGGAACACGGCTTTTCATCCTTCAACTCTAGATCTAGACGCTAAACTTGTATTGCAGAAGTCTGGTAAAATAGTAAGAAATAGTAGTGGGTGCACTAAGAGATCAGGGTTATCACAGATGGAAGTTTCTAAACCTAAACCTGGATTACCTAATATAAATGGGATTTCTCCCGAGCTTGCTTCATCTTCAGCAAGCTGCAGTCTTTCAGGTACAACATGTCCAATTGTTCTTGTGATAGAACATACTTAATCCATTTTCATTTGTTTTTCTTCTTTAATTTTGATACATGTATCTGAAAGGCACATTTGCAGATTGAGCATCACAACTACTTTACGTTCTTCACTTGGTGTGTTCTTTTTCTCCTAAAATTTGTCGTCATGTTAACGTTGGATGTTATTTCATTCGTTGCCTCTATGGTTGTGTGCTTAGTCAGACTGAAGGCAATGCTCTTTTGATAATGATAGATTTGTTACTGTCCTTCATATAAAAAAGATAATTATTCAGCTTTCAGTAAGTGGGAAAATACTTGTTTTCGCAATAAAGCAACAGATGGATAATATTACACCTTCTTTGCTTGCAATTTGTAGCAAGTCTGCTAATGAGAAAGTGCATAGCAACTCAATCATGCTACTCATAAGTTTGAGAAGATTAATAAGTGTATTTGAACTTCATGAATAGAGTTTTTGTATTCATTCTGGGGAGAATCCGCTTTGCTGGGTGCCTCTTGCACTTGGTTCCTTATCTTCTCAGAGTGTCATAAGTTTCTATCTGTAGTGTAGTTATTGGCTTTCAGCCGCTTTTACTTTTATTACTGTGTTTTTGAGTTTCCACTAAATATCTTAAAGCTGCATTTGTGATGCTTCTTCTCTATTTTTGTTATAGAGAAAAATCAACTGTTTAAGCAAAAGAACAGTTCGACTAGCAGACGTGGGGATAAAAGAAATAGTAAAGTTAAACACAAGAATAGATGCGATTCATTCTCTCTGAAGAATGGCTTGATTGGCTTTAATTCCGCTACAGGAGGAAATAACTTTTATGGTATGAAACGTTTTCTTTTCCCTTTTTTCATACCTGTATTTAATATTTATCTGTGTCAGATGTGGTTGAAGGATTTCTAACAGGGTCTAGATTCATATAAATTTCTTTATGCTGTCTCATATAATCTGAGTGCTGTGTTGTTGAAGAAGCTCAGTGGGACAAATTGAAATAAACTAGCTACCATCAAACAATTAGCTGCAATGCTATACCCCCCTTTTGTCTTATTCAGAATGCGAATAAGTTTCAACACTGTATCTACATGAGTTTCAGAAGATTCGTATTCTGTTGTCAACTTAGAATATTAACAGTATTTTTATCAAGATGCCAAGTTGAGCTAATCTTGCTTTATGGATAGACCCCTTGTGCTGCACACCCTCAGCACTACTCACTTTGGAAAGCAATAATAGATAAGGAAAACGGAAAACCAGAAAGAGAAGAGAAGATAGCTTTTAAGCCAACTGCTTCAGTAATATAAAATTAACCACAGAGAGGATTGTTAGAGCCACCACCAAGATCTTTTATCTGATTTTAAAGAATTATTCTACAAGCAGCAATGAAAGATACACATCTATTGAGGATCAATAGCCACATATGATCCTGCTAATGCACGGACCAAAGAAGATATGGTTAATTCAATAATTCACTTTTTTCCTGAACTGCAAAAGATTCTTCTTCCTTTTCGTTTTAATGTCTGCCTTGAAGGGGCTTACTGGTCTCGTTCTGATTAGACAAATTCCTAATGTGACATGGATGGATTTAGCTTTTGTAATGGTTTGGATGTAATTCTTACAAAGAAGAAAAATCTCCTTCCCTCAACTCCCCGAAGTACCATAAACAGTGATTGGGAACTAGGTTTACAGTGTGCAGTATTTTTTACCTTAGTTTTATCGGGTATCCTGTTGCCTATGAAGGTCTCGTCTTCTATTAACACTCCGCTGATCTTCTATTATAGTCTTAACAAATCCATTATTTGGATTTTCTGTTTTTCTTGCATTCTTAATAATATGGGAGGAAAATGGGTGATTTGGAAATCTAGCTGGATTTTCTTTGGTACTCGATCATTCTATTTTTCTTAAACTATAGGATCCCATTGTTTTCTTTCTTATGTGGTATACGCAGAGCTGATTTTTCAGTCAATATTTGCTTCCAACTATTTTATTTGCAAACTAGAATTGCTTTAGAAGCTAAAGGCATATTGAAAACCTTGATTCCTTAAAGAATTACCACTAATGACATCTAAAGAAGTGCTGAGTTGGAAGCGAAGGAGCTGCATCCTCCTTTTTTTTTTTTGGTTTTGCACACATGTAGGAATATTTCGTGAGATTATTTAAGATGTTTGGAAAATGTTTATATGAGCGATTTGTTAAACACACCTTTGGGCATTGGTGGTGTGGAAGCAGCCGAAATTTATCAAGGTACGGAGGGATGGCTGTTCCTCATGGTGTAAAAGTTGCAGAGGGAGGGTCGAATTGGGCATCATTTTAATATTTTCCTAAATGTCTATTTATTGTCTGTAATCTGTATAGTTCTTTCCTTTGGTCAGTTGGTGGGCTGTTTCTATACCCTAGTCTGAGTGGATTCTGGGCATGGTTGTTTTTACATTTCTTTTTCCTGATGTTTAGGAATGTCTCATCCATTTTAAAAAATGGAATTCCATCTATCCTCAAAACGAGAAAGAGTTTGATACATGCTCCACAGCTGTGGGCTGCCTGAGATTTCTCTTTTGTTAACACTGATCCTTTACCTTTATTTGTGGTCTAGGGATCTAATCCTTTTAGCTATTGGTGGTCTCAGTATTTGATAGAATGTGCATGTGCATGTGCAGAACAATAGTTCTCCTCATTTTTGTTGGCATAAAGCATAGATGGGCATAACAAAAGGATTATCCTTAATCACTTCTCTAGAATGTATTCTGTTTATGCCTTTCTTATGAGAATGCTAATATGACAATATTAATTGTTCAGGAATACATGGTATAAAACCTGATTCTTCTGACATCACAAAATATGTCAACGAGCTGTCTTTAGATGAGCTACTGCATGGAAGTTATAGCAGTCCTAGTATTGCTGAAGACAAAGGGGAAAAAGCCCCAAAGTCAAACAATATTATTTTGGAGTCAGTTAGGAAGGCGTGCTCTGTTCTTCAAGCTCAAAAGGTCTTACAGGCCCAAAATTGTGCTGAAGTTGATACTATTTGCACCCAAAAGGGTTCAACCAGCTTGGTTACTGTTAATTCTGCACTAGGCCAAACTGATGATGACAAAGGAGATAATTGCGCTGCAGATCTGGCACTCTCTGACAAGGTTTGTCTCGATTTGATGTGTTGAAACTTTTGATGCTATGATTATCCAGAAATGATTTAATAAAAAGAACTCTAGTATGCAAGACAATAGAATTATATACTTATATGACCATGTACTTGGTCATTGTTATAAATGGTAAATGGGTACTCTGATTTGTTTGCTGTCTTCACCATTTAATTCGTTTTACTAATTCGGCAAAATTGTTTTGACTTCATTAGTTACTAAGTTCAGATGTATGGATGGGGCCCCCTTTTAAATTCTGTATGCACAGAATCTGTGTTACGTGAAATGTATTTTGTTTATTCTTACATCCCTTAATATGCTTAAGATTGGATTTATACTTGTGAAATATGCATTTAAATTATTTTTGAATTGTTGGAACAGTGTGTTGACTGTAGTTCCATTTTAAAGGTTCAAGACTCTGATGTCAAGATCCAAATATCTAATGTTGATTCCCCACTGTATCAACCAAAAGACGTTTTTGAGCGTCTTGCACTTCCTCCACCAAAGGATTTGGATTTATTACTGTCTGATGCGAGCAAACCTACATCATCAAAAAGTACTGATCCTCGGGTGGGCAAACCTGTTTCTCAGCGAACTGGCCTGCCGCCTTTTCCTTGGTCTCATTCTTTTTCTGGGCATAATAAGGTGGGTTCAGATGCGGGTAAGTTATCCACAAGTCGAACAATATGCCAAGGTAGATGGGTGAAAGTTAAAAATTCTACCTTACTGCAGAAAGGTTCTGCTAATTTACTTGCAGACTTTGAAACACTGACATTTGACCAAAGTTTAGTTCCTTCAACGAATCTTTTGTCTGAGGATCGAGAAAATGAAGTTGCTCCAGCTGAACGTGTTTTATCAGCATCTGGTGCATGCTCAACTTCAAGTGTTCCTGCAGGCAAGTCTATCAGATTGTCTACTTTTGCTTCTAATTCTGTATTTATTTTCCTACTAGTTTTATCATAGACAAGTTTGTTGGATAAATTTACTAGCTGCAGGAAGATGGTATATGCATAAAATCAGATTTGCTATTCCCTAATTACATCAATTTTTTTGGAGTTTTAGTTGTATACGTACTCGAGTGCTTATTTGGCGCGTCGGGCGTAGATTTCAAAGCCTGCCACTATTGTGGCATGCAGTTTCTTGCAAGCGGTACTGATTTTTTGGTGTACTGTTTTATGCATTTAGAAACTGTCTACTTTTCAATAAAACAGAAGCTTATGTATTACCAATAAAAATTTGTACATATGGTTTACTTTGAGCAGATAGACATTTCAGAGCATCGTGTATTTAGGCAAGTGCAAGGATGATTGGGCTGAGGGCGCTCCCCTCTTCTTCTTGCCTTCCTTTCCGGCTTTCCCTAGTATTAACCCCGAGTGCTTGCAATAAATGTAAAATATCTATCTAAAAGCACAGAAAAGAATTGAAGACCATATGGCTAGGCTAGATATGATGTCAAATACTATTCATGAGTTGACTTGATAATGTGCTTCTTGGTATAATTAATTTGTGTCTTCATGTTTATTTGTTTGGCTTTTTGCCTTGCATTGGGCTAGATTACCTTGTAACTTGCTACCAAACATATTTATTGGGTATCTCAAGCGTTCGCTCATCTTGCGTTTTACTCTAATATCCTATGCATCATGACACATTGCTGCTCCCATGCTGTGGCTATGATCAGCAAATTTAGATTTAGATTCCTTCACTGACTTATATGAATCTCATTTGTCCTCTCCTTATATTGTGTATTCTCAATACCAGATTACTCTCAGACATGTGCTGCTGCCAAAACACTCTTAGACATGGCTGCACAGTCCTTGAAGCAAAATCCCTGTCCAACGTTTAAGTTGCTGAAAAAGCCATGCCAGATGGCGATGAAAGCTAGCAAGCTGAAATCAGTTGAGAGATCTGATAAATTATTTGATGAACCTAAATCAACTGTGAGATCTACCATTCCTTTAAAAGTTGGCAATGATGGGTCTCCCTCGAAGAAGCTCAGGCTCTCGACAGATGTGAAACAAACTTACATTGTTCATGCTGAGCCCGTGAAGAAAGGACCCTTGCACTGGCCAGTCAAATCCCCGCCGAGGAAGCTATTTAGGGACTCAAATGCAGGTACAAACAATTATGGTATTAACCTTGTAAAGAAATCGTGTATGATGAAACCACCAAGGGGCACAGACAGGCCTAGTAGTAGTCAACAGAAGTTCAGGAAGCCGTCCCAGTGAAGTGGAGTTTGCCTGGAAGGTTAGTCGGAATCGTCTACCAGAAACAGACCCACATTTCTTTGCTCATGTCCTGTTAGTTTATTGTGGTGTTAGTGCCAAATCATGTACAACTGTTAGATTTGTATATAGTGTCACATGTAAAGAGTCGTGTTGTAACATTTCATGTCGGCCCTTGAGAGCCGACTCTCAATGTTGTACCATTACTTTGTAAGATGGATGGTGTCGATTGTGCACCAGAACACTACGTCGTCTTTCGTTGTTGTAGAGCATTGTTTGGGAAATGGAACACTTCCTTTCACTCTGTTCTCTGTAACGACTGCCTCTTTCCAACTCGCCCATACTGCATACAAGCGAGCATGATTTTGGAGGGTTAGCACTCAGCATGTTGGCACCAATACATTTTACTCGGTACGTTGGATGACAGGAGTAGTTACCAAACATTTCGACTTTTGAACATATTTCATTAAAGTCCCTAGATTTTGGATGATTACTCTGCCACTTCTCTACAATCATAGTTTACAAATAGAATTTTGGATTAATTACACTTACACCTCCTCTAAAATGCAAAATTATATTTTCCCCCAAAGAAATTTTGATATTATGCTTACACATCCTCCTATAAATTTGTGTTTACGCTTGACCCTCTTCCCTTAATGTTTAGACAAGAATTTCTATTGTAACAACGGAAGGTCAAAACATATAATAGTTTACCTTGATCATAAGGTCTACTCACCCTGAGACTGAGTAATCAATCATACCTCAAAGTGAGCATGCTCAGAAAAGGATTGAGGGCCATACTGCACTTTATGTGTTGTATTTTTTAGACAGCAAAATAGACAATTATCTGTCGTCCGCAAATGCACATGGATCGAGCAAAGAAATCTAGTACTGGAACGAGTTTTTATGTGACAAAGAGGCAGAAGAAGATGCACATGGGCCACAGATATATATGCTGATGTACAAGTTTCCGCGACACTAAATACACGCGGTGCAAGTTGGTCCAGTTCTGTCAATTTCTGTCAACATGACATTACTCAAGTTGTGATTTGTGTAGTTGATGAGAATGTGGAGTGGAGTGGTTCTTGTGGTTTTATCACTAGCTTAAATGTTTCGCCATAATAAAAGGTCAGAGCGCGATGTTAAGAAGACACAATGACAGTCGATTCACTCTCTGTAGAAGGGAGCATGTGAGCGGAGACGCCATGGATATGAACTTGTTTGTTGAAGAAGAACAGTGTAAAACAAACCAAATCTTACATATTAAATCGGCTGCAAAGTACAAGCTATCTTAAATAGAACTCAAGTACATCAGTTAAGAAACAAACTAATTAAATACCCAATTAGCTAACTAACTAACGCACTGCTAAAACAATACAGTAAGAAAACGCTACAACTTATTGAAGGGCAGCAGCAACTCGATCTAAAATACAAAAACGTTTTTGCTAAAGAGTCTATAGTACATTGGCTGCACTTCAACTTATGTTTCCAGCTCCTGCTTTATACCTGCTGCTGCAATGTTCAATATCCCAACAATCTCGCCAGCAAAACGGAGACTCTTTGCAGACTCGTGACGAAAATGATTGTGTTACAACCCCACCTGTTCATGGCGAAGTGACACATTCATCCTTACCCTTCTATACATGTAAAAACACATGAAATAGTTTTATCTTTCATCAATGCTTTAAATTAGTGATTTTTTTTTTCTCTTTTCGAGTTGTGCTACCTTTTTAACTTGTAATATACAAAATTACAAAATTTTTCGAATAAAAATGCTCGACTTTGATAAAATTAAAATAGGGTTGGTGGATGAATGATGTTGATGAAATAATTTGAAGTATTTACTATGTGTTAGGATAAACACATTGACAATCCCCAAGATTAGGCTAAAAGTATACAAATACTTCATGTCTTTTGCAAATTACTATAAAATACACCCCATGATGTTATAGTTGTAATTGCAGCTACATCCCTATTTAAAGACAAAGCTTGAACAAGCACCCTTAAAAAGATTATATTTCAGGAGGTGTAACTGTAATTTTGTAAAAGATAGGGAGTAGTTGTGTATTTTAGTCTAATCTCAGGAGGTGTTAATGTAACTCATCCGAAATGTTAATGTAGTAAACAATGAAGTACCACTGTTTATTCTGAACTAGCTAGGCGTTGAGTTGAAATTTCTCATTAGCCTGTTCATATGTTCATCAATTTACTCTATTTAACTCTTTAAACACATTATGATGAGAAGATCAAAGCGAAAATCTACCGGCACAAAATAAACAACCAGAGATTAAAAGGAATGGAGATGAAGATTCAGGAAAACATCCGATCCAGTAATATTACAATAGCCATGGCAAATCTTGATTCAATTCCAGGCTTAACTATTAAATCAAACACTTCTAGTCCAAAAGACACGCCTCCTGGTAAGGCCTCTTTCTTCTTGATCTCAGCCACAACCCTTTTCGTCGTGTCCAAAATCTTGCACGATCGATGCACGTACGACCCTTCTATCGTGTAGGTGTGTCCCCTTTCGGACAACATCCCACCAGAAACATATGCAAGAACACTAGGTTTTCTTCTCATGATGCTTGTGTTCTTCCTCACACAAAACATAGGTTTCTTTGATGATGAGTTGATGTTGTTGTTGCCCATTTCTCCTTCATAGACTTGCCAGTGGTTGTCTACTAGCCCCAGCTTCTGCTTATCACAACCAAAAACCAAATCAAAGTTATAAATTGTAAGAAATGAGCATAATTATGAGAAAATTACTTTCTGTCTCTAAATCCGTCTCTTTTTTGTCAAAATCAGAAACTACGTCTCTAATTTTTCATCTTTTATACCCTGTTTTCTTACAATGCTGAGATTCCAAATGAAACAAGACCCTAACATCTATGTCTTAAGGTGTTCCTCTCTCTCTGTCTCTCTTTCTATACATACCTTGCGACGACAGATAGTGAAAATGGGATTTCCTGAGCCATCCATGAGCAGGGTTTGATCGGGGCGGCCGGTGTAATTATCTACTCTATAGACTAAGCTGCCATCAGGGCCAATCACAGTGAAGCCCTTACAGCTGAAAACTAGTGATTTTGTCCAAACTGTGAGGGAAACACATGCTTCTTCATCACCCCTACTGTACTTGTTGTACTGAACTCCTTCTTCCTCATGACAATGGTGGACTGTTCTTGATGTAGATTTCAAGAAGAGAAGCATTTTGCTATGACTACCCTTTGATCAAGTAACATTAGATCTAGCTCTTATTTTACATATTTATAACCAAAGGATGTGGACCTATCTGTTTCCGTTATCTTACAACGTTTGTTTTGAACTTTTCCTACCTAACTGTAAGAGGAGATATTATGCAGACATAGCATGATATAATCCGTTTATTACAGTAAAAAAATCTCTCTTTTATAAACTGATCTGGCTTGAGGTAAACCACTCAATTGTTAAACATAATTACGTAAAAATCAATAGCGAAATAGTGTTTTTGGTCCTGTAATTTAGGATCATTACGCATTTGGTCTGGCTGTTTACATGATTCTCACTTTTGGTCCTGTAGTTTTTTTTTCCCAAAAGTATCACTTTTAGTCCCATGACATTTTTTCGTTAGATAATTAATGAAAAATGCCATGTGCCGTTAAGTGTTCGGGACCAAAAAAGTATTACTTTTTGCAAGTTATGAGGCTAAAAGTGAGAATCTCGTAATCAATTGGACTAAAAGCGTACAGGTCCTAACACCCACGTACCATTTTCTGTTAAAATATCAAACGAAATAATGTCATGGGACAAAAATTCTACTTTCTAAAAATTATGGGATTAAAAGTGAGAAATACCATAACCAATTTGACCAAAAGTGAAAAAACCCTAAATTACGGGACAAAAAATATTATTTTTCGTAAAAACAACTTATAATCCATTTGGTAGTTTGTACTGACCTGGCGTGTGTGAGGTAAATCAGTCCAACGTTAAACATAGTATAAGGCAATAATTTCAGCAATTAAGGATGGGCCATAGTAGTACAAGAAAACATGTGCCCATTGATCATAACTAATTGTCAAAGATTTGGAAACCATACCTAAATTGCATGCATAAAATTAAAGTAGAGGCCATCTCTGTCTGAGTGTGTAAGATTAATCAGAGATTATGGAGATTAATTATCAATCAAATCATCATTAATTAAGTAAATACAGGTGCAAACTCTGGGAGAAAGTGCCACGTGTTAATATAGCATTCAGACAAAAAATGAAACCAAATCTTGACAGGACAAGAAGTTGAGGTGAAGTCCAAGAAAATAATCTCACTATTTGTTTATTCAAGTCAAAAATTCATTAGCCTAGTGAAGAGGAGAACATCTGCTTTTGTATATGTTGACTGGGACAAAGGAAAATGATAGGAAAATAGGACAAAGTAGTACCAGATATTTTAATTCAGATCGAGTTTGGTTGAATTTGAGCTAATTATATAATATATATAATATACTTGTCGCGTGGTTGGTGACAAGTGTATCACAGTTGTTTAGTGATTAGTTTGGTTCGATCAGACTTAATTTGATTATGAACCTTTTGTATAGTAGCATAATGGGACAATTATTTGGCTATAGTTTCGAGAAATAAAAATCAACATTTGAGTTAATGTGAATTAATCGCAATCTATATATAGGGAGAGACTTTTCTATATTACAAGGTTAGAAAATCTGCACAAAAATATGGAATAATCTACATGATCTGTATGTGCCGACTACAGGTTACCCATATTTTTCATTATAACGATAATTTATTCCGATAATATTTATAAAATTTGACATCGATTATAGAACTATTTTACAATTCTAAAAAGATAAAATGTCAGAGCGTCAAAATTATATTATAAAAAATATATTGAAGCCAATTAATTATATGATTATTTCGATTTTATTGAACCTAATGGAAATTAGAGTTTCTGGAAAGTCTAAGAATAACACGTATGATGCAATAAACAGTCTCATGCATGGTCAAATTTGGACCACAACAAGCCAAAAAAAAAAAAAGAAAAAAGAAAAAAGAAAATGGAGGCTTGCAGTCAAATTGTTACACGCAGCAGTAGCAGATGGGCAGTTGGACTTGGAAGCCACAAAAGCAAATTTTGCTTTTAATAGTATAATGGCGACGTGGAACATGTTGCACACACATAATTTCGGGTAAGAATTAAAAAAAATAAAAAGAAAAGGCAAAAAATCTTTTCTTTTTGGTTAAATTGCAACGGGTTTCTTTAAGTTTTGATATAATTATAAATATTTTTATTATATAAAAAATTATTAATTTTATTATAATTTTAACGTCGTCTAATAATTAAGTCAATTCATTAGTTTTCATTCATTTTTTATGGTCAACTAACCAAAATGCCCTTGTTTTTAATGATTTTATGCAAAAAAATTTATGAATTAAGTGGACGGGCTATTTTACATCCTAGACCAATTTGTTTATATTTTTTTTTAAAGAAGAAAAGATAAAGTAAGGATAAAATTGACGGTTTCAACCTCCATCCAAAAATTATATAATCTCGTCAAACACCAAAGGTATTTGTAATATTCTAAACAATAAGAAATTATTCGTAATTATGTTAAACCTTAGAGTAGCTTATTGTAGTTTACCTTTTCTTTTTCCTATATAATTCCTACTGGGGGTAATTTCACTTTTGATACCCTAACTATGCTATTAATTCAATTTTGGTATCCCATGTTCCCAACTCGTCGATTTTGATACCTAACATTTCTATTTATCATCATAAATATATCTAGAACCTTCTCCTCTGAATTTATTATGCTCCAAGAAGTATTCAATGGTAGTTCGATTGCACACACAATACATTTTCTCCACTTAAATATTCTCACTACACGAACCGATGCTCGAATTTGAGAAAGATGAAGATTGATTTCTCTTCATTCATCTCGTTTTTCGCTAAGTTTGCCCCCAGTTTCCTTCTTTCAATTCTCTCTTGTATAGTGAACACTAAGGCAGTCGAACATGCATTTTTATTGAGGAAATTCCGTCTCTTTTTATTTTCAAATCGGGATTGACAGTTAAATTTTACGATCGATCCAATGATGAGTACTAACAGCGATGAAAAATAAAAATATTGAATATCAAAACCGACGAATCGAAAACATAAAATACCAAAAAAAGGCAATTAGGATACCAAAGATGAAATGATATATCCTATTCATACATCATCTTGTGATATGGTAAGTAGTGTCAAATCAAGACTCTAAAAAGAAGACAAATTAGAATGCTGAAAGGCTAAGGGTTTGTGCAAATGTTGGAGGGATATGGGCATGTAAGGGTATAATTAAAGTAGGTTATCCATATTTAGTTAGCTTTATTTCCCTTACCCCATTTAGGACAAGAAAGAAAGACAACAGCATCCATCAACACAACCACGTGCTTCTGTTTCTGCCTTTGGATGTGGATGTAATGTTCTTGCAATTCTTGCCCACCTTCTTGGTGACACAATGGCTGTATTAGGGATGACAAATGAGGTGGATAGAGAGTGACGCCTTCGAACTTGTCTTCAATTTTCATTCAAGTTAAATAATCGGGTATGGATTTGAAGGTTTCATTAGCGTGGTCGGGTTTGGGTTTGGGTTTGGGTTTGGGTGGGTGTCTCTGTCTTGTATATAATAATCGTTTATTGTTTGGCATAATATTTATAGATATATTTAAGGGATAATTACACTCCTTTCTTATGCGGGTTTGGTGTAGTTATACATAAATTTCTGTGGTTTGAAAAATTACATTTAACACTCATGACGTCTGCTTTTGTCTAATAAATAAGTCCCTTTATTAATCAAAATTCATAAAATTTGCTAATATTAACAAAAGAAATTAGAAAAAAATCTCTATTAACCACTGATTGACTTAATACTGACGTATTGCAAATCAAATAAATCTTTTGGCCAAATTACCCTCATACGTCTTCATGTGTTAATGTATATGAGGAGGTGTATCTTCACCATTACAAGGACAGTTTAATTTGGAAAAAATTATTTGACCTGCAACAAGTCAGTAATCAGTCAATGAAGGGTAAATATCAATTTTCATTAAGTTTTACTTGTTCATATCAACAAATTTAATGAATTTTGACTAACGAAAAGACTTATTTGTTAGATCGAAACAAACCTCAAGAATAGTAATGTAATTTTTCAAACCACAGGATTCTACGTATAATTACACCAGACTTTAGGGGAGGGGAGTGTTAATTATCCCTATATTTAATTTAGTTAAAATTATTAAGTTTTTATTTAATATATTTTTAACAAAATAATTTATTATGTATTTATAAATAATAATTTTAATTTTAAAAAGAAATATATTGATTTATAGAAAATGGAAAATCTAAACTAGTTTTGCAAGTTAGATCCTGCACTACTTGGTACCATTCCCAAGTTTTATCTATTATGGGCTTTTCCTCATAATGATTAGGCCATTGGGCAGATTTTAGTGCACAATTAAGATTTTGGGCTTTTCTTAATAGCAATACTGGGCCATTTGAGTTTTTCTAAATAGTAATAGTGGGCCATTTGAGCTTTTCTTAATTGCAATAGTGGGCCATTTGGGCTTGGTTTGACCCAACCTCCATATGAATAAAGACGGAAGCCTTTTGTTCCTCAACATTGTTGCTAATATTTGATATTTATTAGGGTTGTAAATGTAATATATACAATATTAAAATGAGGAAAAAGTACTAAAAAACTATTTATTCTAAAGTTACAGTTGTCGGAGAGTAAGAAAACCAATTGTTTCTTTTATGAAATTCTCAAGGGAAGAGTATTATTTTAGTCCGCTAAATATGTTTAACTTTAATTTTAATTCGATAACTATATCTATTTATATTTAGGTCCAGTAACTTACGAAATTGCTTACTTTTAGCATCTGGCAAATTTTCGGACAATTTTACCCCTATAAGTGCATATGAACTAAAACTGCATTTCAAAAGTTGCATAGGGGTAAAATTGTCCGAAAATCTGCCATGACTAAAAGTAAGCAATTTCATAAGTTACTGGACCTAAATATAAATAGATATAGTTATCGAATTAAAATTAAATTTTAACATATTTAGCATACTAAAATAATACTCTTCCCAATTCTCTATTTTTACGTATGTTGCCAAAATAATAACTATTCTTGCACTCTATCGTCTAAAATTGTTTTTAACGAGAAACGTCTGAAAAATCACTAAGAAAGAGATTTTCTGATAATTTTACTGGTACCCTACAAGTTATTGAGAGTCGACCTAATGATACTACGGATTTCATATGATGATGTTGTATCAAAATCGGGTTTTAAAGTGAACACCGTCAGATGAAAATTAACCTCAATAAGCAAAATATGACTCGATTCTCGCAGCTGTAACCCTACAAATTAGACTATAACCATATCAGAAAGATCCTGGTTATAGCCCTTCGATCCTTAAATCAGGCAGGTTGTAAGAAAAAAATAAATGAAGGTAGTAAAAGATGCTAGAGGTTGCCAAAATATATCTGCATGCAGTATCGAGAGCAACTATTTATAAATTTTCTCCCACGGTTCAATTTTCTGAGCTACAAATGCTAAAATAATTCAATAATTACGATGAATCCATACATATTAAGTTCAAAATGCATCAGGATCAAGTTATAAAGTAATTGAATTAATTAAACGGACAAAAAGTATATTATGAAAAGTTTTTAAAAAAATAACCTATTTAAGATGTAGTTAAATCAAGAACAGAATAAACTAATTCATTATTGTCTGAATTATTAATCTCTATATAAAAAGGTAGTACGTATTACTATGATTAATTCCTCGTAAAGATGCATGTCGGGAACAAGAATTTCCCAATTGATTTCTTCATAGTTGACAAATTAGAACATAATAATGAACAAATAATGTAGCCAAGATGTATATTTTTCCCATTCTTTTTATAAATGTAGAGGATCTTTGATAAAATCTTCTGACCATTGTTTCTAAATTTAAATAATAATAATAATAATAATAATAATAATAATAATAATAATAATAATAAAAACTCTGCAAAGACATTCCTTATTAATTATATAAACCATGATTATAGGGATAATTTCACTTCGTTTTTTAAATTTTTGTGTAATTACACGTAATCACCTATGATTTGGAGGTAACACATAATGTTCCTGATGTTTGTTTTTATGCAATAAATAGATTTTTCAATTAGTAAAAATATACGGAATTGGCTAAGTTCACTTAGAAAAAGTAAATAAAAATTCATGTTTACTTGAAATTGATTGTCGACTAGTGGCTTATCGTAAGTCAAAGATTTTTTTTTTTTGGATTAAACTACTCTTATAAGGTTAAAGAAGTACCTCCTGATCACATGCATTAGTGCGTGTGAAGATGTACAAGGATAGTTTATCAGAAAAAAATTATTTAACCTGCAATAAGTCAATTAATCAGGGTAAATATGTATTTTTAATTGTTTAATTATTTTAGCTAATATTAGTAAATTAAGTGAATTTTGACTAACGGATGAATATATTTGTTGGACGGAAATAAAAGACAGAAATATTAAATTTAATTTTTCGAACTACAAAAAATCTATACGTATAATTACATCAAACCTGATGAGAGGGCCGAGTAATTATCCCTATATTGTATGGGAAGAATTAATATAGGTGTAATGAAGCGAAGACTTTACATATCTTAATAGCACGCACACAACACATTCTTCTCGATTGCTACAATTATTTGACTGATCATATCCATCCAATTGGCAATAATTAATTTAAAATTGAACTCGATTATCGAACTCCATAATACATATCATTACAATTATTCTCTAGGTGAAGAAATCAAAAACGTTGTCGTGCCATATAATAGAAATTAACATAATTAATTAATTAATTAATTGATTAATGTGCATGATGAGATGTAATAGATGGCATTCCCAAGTCCGAAATGGCTGTCTCATTTTCATTTTTCCACAATTTTGATTTCAACTCTCTCTCTCTCTCTCTCTATATATATATATATATATTTAGGAAAGAACTGAAGGTATAGTCTACACACAACGCGTCAAAAATGTCGACTTTTTCTCACCATATTGATCGTTAGGCCTTCTAGAAGTGAACCTACTTTACCATTAATTAAAATATTATTTTAATCCCACAAAATTTAAAATCACGTCTTTTTAGTTTAAAAAAAATACGATTTTGAGATTTTTTAATCTTAAATAATGTCTTTTTAGTCTCAAAACCAAAATATAATTTTGGGACTTTTTAGTCCCAAACTCCAATGCATATGACTTTTTGGGACTAAAAATACGTGATTATAAATTTTATGGGACTAGCAATACATGCCATAATTGTGGTACCAAAACAAATTTTGCCCTTATTTTATAGGACTAAAAAACGCATTTTGTCCCCTCACCGCTACACATATACTAATTGTTGTTATTAAAAATTAATTATACTAATATCCTCTTTAAAAATGCGTAATTAAATTTTTCAAAAAAAGTTTTGAAATTTTATTTACACTCTTTCTGAAAGTTTTCTGTTTATATACCTAACCCCTTCGATATCAGGTTAGGATGAAAAAATACTGACATTAGCAAAAAATCGTTATATAAATTTTTATTTTTACCTTTTATTTAATATTTTTGTATATAAATTTATACTTATAAGAAAAAAATATAATATACATATATATATATATTTATATGAAGGGAGGTTGATATGCAAAGAGTAAATTCTTGAAAATATATATCATCATGTCCAAGTCTTATCAATTATTTGAGAAATTACGTTCACATGCCTATTTAATATTCTATATGTGATGTAACTCCAAAACTGTGATGGAGCTATGAAGTCAACTCATGCTTAATGCACTAGCTAGAAGATACCTGACTTGCTGTCGTAGTTAATTATTATAATTAAAAGTAAAAAATTATAATAAATATTAATTAATTAAATTATTAGTTGTTGTTGTGTAAATAAACTTAAAATATTAGTCATAGTTACAAATTAGGGTAAAATACACTTTACCCCGTGAATTATTCGTCATGTAACAATTACCCTCCTAAATTAACAAATCTAATATTTATCCCCACAGTCCAATTTTTAGACAGTATTATCCTAATATTGTATATATATATATATATTTAGTTCAAATAATTTTTTTAGTAACTTTACAGTTAAGTTTAATTAAAATTTTCTTAAATGAAAAAAATATCTTTTATTTATAATAAAGTAAAATATAATTAGTAAGTTAAATAGTTCGATTTTTTTTTTACGGACTCAATGTTAATTACATTATGAGTACAATAAATACAAAAAAAAAAAATCATGAACAAAATTCTATTAATTTGGTAATAAGATTAAGTTATTAACAACCTATTCTTTTAGATAAAACTGAATATTAAATATCGGTTTTTAACATATTTTCTTTAAAAACTATGATAAAATATATTTATTCATTTTTCTTGTAAAAATGTTTAACTTTTGGTTAAGTGTACTTTTATATATATTTGTCAAATTCTTTTAAGAAGCATATATAAGTTATTAGTTATACTATATTTATTGTATATATACTATATATCTATATATATTAATTTATACACCACTTTTAAGATAATTTTATCACTTATTAAAAAAATAATTAAAACATAATTTGATGATGATTTAATGTACAAAATACTAAAATATATTGAAAATATTACAACTGTTCAAGGCATGAGTGACATTTTTATCCAATAAAGGGGGTAAGTGTTATATTTGTTAGTTTAGGGGGGTAAATGATACATGACGAATAGTTTAAGGGGGAAAGTGTATTTTACCCTAAAAATTATGGTAAAAACTATTAGTTGTTGTGCATTACATTGACTTTGTTTGATTGTGATGAGAGTATTGATTTATTATGATTTTTAAAGCTCAATCATTTATAATATATAACTATTTATGTTTTTTGTAGTAAAATTACATTAGAAGAAAATGATTATTGGCTATAATTTTAATAGCTATGGGCTAAAAAATCATGGTAAATAATTTATATTGACCCTGATTAAATAAAATTGATGAATAAACATAGATTTTTTATCAAAAAAAAGTTATTTGCCATGGCTAAGAGCTATGGTAAAAGGTAAAAATATTTGTCATGGTAAATGTTTTAGCCACCCTCGCAGATACCACGGCCAACAATCGTTGCATGGCCGCGATCAATTACTATTTGTTATGGCTATTTATTTTTAACTATAATAATTAACTATGATTAAGTATTGTATTTTTTTTTTATAGTGTTAGCATACAATATGAACAATCATTAGAAGTGTTGAAATATTCTCTATAAGTAACTCTTCAATATTCGAGTCAGATTCGATGTAAGAGGGTATATAGCTCTCTCTAGCTATAATAAATCAAGAAGAGAGTAGTTAAACCATTTGTTCTTACTAATTTCTTGCTACATCATTACCTATCACCAACACGTGCAATTTTAGTCCAGTAAGTACTTAAAAGTAATATTCTTAATTTTGCACGAATTGACAATTTAATTTGTACATAACTTTAAAATTTTGATAATATTAATTATTTTTCGATCAATTTAAACAGAAAATTATAGGTAACTCGTAGATGGTCTAATTAAGTGGCATACAATTTGTACATGACCTAATCGATTCATGTAAAATAAAAATACTACCCTCTGAATTACAATTTTTCTCATTAATTATATATAAAATGCAAGTTGAATCTTTTATTACAAAAAAAGTGGCAACCTCGAAATAATATCTGGGATCTTCTACATAAAAAATAAGATCTTCGAGAAGAACGTGAAACGATTGTACTGATCCAGTTCATTACACACATTTTTTAAACTTGTGAGGATGTTGCCTGGAAGTGGTGGACCCAAGTCAAACAATATTGGAGTTGAAGAACCTTCTTAATTATACCTACCTCAATATTTTACACTCAATCTCTCTACTCTTACCACTTGTTCGAAAAATTTGAATTCAGACTGAGTTTAATTGGATTTGAATCAACATGTGATAGTACAATATACTTGAGAGGTATGATTGATATATAATTTAAAAAAAAAGACTAATCATATTATAAATGTACGACGAGAATTTTTTGAATTTTTGTGTCTTTTGTCTGAAAAACTCCATTTTTCTCTTTATATATATACACACAGCACTTAGACAACCATCGTCACCTCAAATTGATCACTCATTCTTCGTCTCTTTCACCACCAACGCATACACATATACTCAGACACCGATCCGAGGTAGCAGTGCAGCCATGTCTACGGGTGAAGGAAGACGGAGCAGCAAGAAATGCTTAGCCTACGTCGCAGCGTTCGTCGTTTTTCAAACTGCAATCATTCTGCTGTTTGTCCTCATAGTTATGAAAGTCAGAAGCCCTAAGGTTAGAATCAACGCCATGGAGTTGGAGAGCTTCAGCTCCACCACCAACAACTCCACTTCGTTCAACATGAGTATGCTGGCCCAGGTTACCATAAAGAACAACAACTTCGGAGATTTCAAGTACGAAAACAGCACGCTTTCCTTCTTGTACAACGGCATAAAAGTTGGCGAAGCTGTCGTTCCACGGGGACGTGCCGGCGCCAGAAAAACCAAGAAGTTTAACTTCTCGGTGGACCTGTCGGGGATGAGGGATAGGGTGGGAAATGACATGAATTCGGGAGTTTTGAGGCTGAGCAGCAGAGGGAAGGTGAGCGGGAAAGTGCACCTGATTAAGGTAATAAAGAGGAACAAGTCTGGAGAAATGAAGTGTGATTGGAGCATCAATTTGGCCACCCGACAGTTCGAGGATTTGAAGTGCATTTAATCGCGATCTTCATCGTGTTGTTTTTGGGGTTAATTAGGTTGTCAGAATTGTTTATGTTCATTTTGCCTGTTTGATTAATTGGTTTCAACAGTGTTCATGTTATTTTTTGATTCGTTCTATGTATTGGAATTCCTCTTGTCGTGAATTTATATTGGATTACAACGTTGTAAGTCTACATTGATGCATAGAACTCCTTTTATTTCTGTAGAATATCATTTAAGCAACACAGGGCTTGAATGCAAGAGAAGTTGCAAGTGCTGCAATTCAAAAATTCTTATTCAAATTAATCAAGTTTAATTGAGTTAAATCAATCATAGAGCAAATATAATATATTTGCCATATGATTGATCACTCTTTGTATATCGTACATCAATTACATAAATAGTGTATTGCACTTATCATATAATTGATTGAGTAATTAAGACAAACTCGATATGGGTTAGAATCTTTCGTTTTATTAGTAGGCTGAAAGATTTTCTATCATTAGAAGAATTATTGTACTTAATTACGGTTAATTGCCATGATTAATAACAAATAGCCGTACCAAATAGTTATTACTATGACCACGCAACGGTTGTTAAGTGTGGTTTTTGCTAGGGATGGGTAAAACATTTTCCATGACTTTTCATGGCAAATGTTTTGACCGTGGCAAATAAAATTTTCATAGTGGAAAAACTAGTTTTTTTATTTTGATTTTATTTAACCATCGTTGATAGTAGCCATTTATCATGATTTTTAGCCATAATTACAAATATTGTAGCCAATAATAATTTTTTTCTAGTGTATCGATCACATCTTGGTTACACAACACAATGCATGACTAGTATAGTAGTATGGATCTCACTTTCAAATTACCATTTAATCTAATAATATTTCTCAAAAAGGGTCAAATATCAATCACCCGTTGGCATGCCGACACTAAAATATGTGATAAAAAATTCTTGATAGAAGATATAATATAGAATTTCTACTAATTTTATGTTGATCGATATTAAAATTTTCAAGTAAATTGGACCAGCATTGCCACTTAATTAATATGTTGTGAATTAAAAATTATAAAAATAAATAAATAAATAAGAAAACTCGAAAAATGGCTTATTTTTAAAAACCAAAAATATGCACTTAAAATTTCAAGAACTGCACCAAAAAAGAATGTTGACCAATTCTGCATCAACCAAAATGAGGAACAATTACGTTGGTTGCTTAACAAATACAATAAAGAATGTATACATGTTAAAGCATGTACTACCATGCAACAATTAATATATATATATATATATATATATAGTTGCTTCTTCTTTGACTCAATTATCTTAATACTCCATCTAATTGGCATTACTTATAAATTAAGCTTGATTACAGTACTCCATAATACTTTTTATTATTATAATTCCCATAGGTGAAGAAATTTGAACATGGTCATACTATAATAAAGAAATTTTGATACTGTTCATTAAAATTAATTAATGTTAATTTGCTAATATACTAAGTAGTTGTCTCATCCCCAAGTATCAACAGTCTGAAATATAATTTTATATAAATATTATAGCAAAAATATGTCCATCCGCGACTCGACATGAAAAAAATATATATATTTTAAAAAAGGGCCATGTCGTGGATCGCGTCCACGACTTGCTGTTGTGGATGCGATCCATGACTTCAACCACGACTTGCTGTCGTGGATGCGATCCACGACTTCAACCATGACTCCCTTTTATTTATTTATTTTTTTGGTTTATTTTTTTATAAATTTATTATATTTTTAACAACATATTAAAATTCTAATAATTATAATATTAAAATTGTATTAATTTAAAAAATACAATTTATTGTGGGGGATGAATTATGGCTTCCTTGATGATATGTAACCATGTTCGAATCTGTCCACCAATTGACTATATCCTTCAATATTTAGTGGTCTAGATTGACATAAAGCTTCGAGGGTATTTAAGAATGTAGAAAAACAATGAATGCTGTGTTGTAAAAAAAATTTTAAAATAAAGTATGCGGTATTATATAACATACCACAATTTGCAACATAGGTGCATCTCCAGGTTGAAAATAGAAGGAATTTGTTGAAGAATTCCCTCAAGATGATGAGGTTGAACAACCCCCTATTACCTCACAACCTGAAAATGCTCAGAACCAACAAGGGAAAATTCTTATGAATGAAGAGTGTCCCCCACTTCGCCAACCAGAGGATGTGACCCAAACTAAATATGATATGCCTGTAAGTTATTAAGTATTCAATTTTTACAACAACTAAACTCATTTTTTTGTCTCAATCTGAATGAAAAACTCCTGTTTTTACAGGAGAGAAAGGCGGTGAAAAGAGCAATTTTGAATGATGATGCAGATGAAGCTGTAGTTGTACAGGTTAATAACTTAGTAGCCACTATTTCAAATTTAGAAACTATTTGCAGCACTTTTTAAATTAAATAACTTAGCCACTGTTTTTTAATGTTAAAGGGTGGGGGATCAAATGTGAAAAATTCAGTTTTGAAAATTCGTTAAAGGGTGGTGGATCAAGTGAGTCTGTTGCCATCACTCACCATGTGCAGTTTCGGAATTTTTTTATCTTAGTTTTGATGTATTATTTTCCATTGTCTAATGCGATTATAATATTTTTTTAAAAGAACCTGTGGCATCAACCATGTATTTCCATGATGTCAATCCTAAACCACCTAGTGTTCCTACACATGCACCACCATTTATGCATCCAAGAGTGAGTACTAGGGCACCACCACTTGTGCTTGGTCATCCTCCAGATTTTGTATCTAATCCCATAACAGGTACACGTTTTTCAAGTAATTTTGCATCATATGCAATTTTTATTTTGCATCTAAGTCTCTAGCATGCACAAGTCCTAATGTGCCTTATTCAAGTGGAACAATCCTTATGAAGGATGGTAAAAAATATGTTACATTGATAAACTTGAGCACTGCAATGCAATCTGAACAACCCAAGGATGAGGGGAAGAGAAAAAAGTAGACAAAGCAGGGCAATTGTTTTTGTGTAGGATGTGACTTTTGTCATGAATATGTTGCCTTTTTGTGAAGTAAGAAAGATACTTGTTTTGCCACAACTTTTGTATGAATTATAATTCTAAATATCAATGAAGTTGGCACTTTTGACTCAATTGCAGTTAATTTTTGTTTTTATTTTTGGTTTCCGTCTGAGCGAAATAGAGAAATAGAATAAACGGGGGAAAAAAATTGATTGTCAGTCTATTTTTCCTCCATTTTTACTGCCTCACTTGCATTTTTCCCTCCTGAAGGAATAGTTAATAGAAACTAGTGGAACTAAATGGTAGTTAACAACTATATGCAACGCACATGACTTTTTGGGACTAAAAAAGCATGATTTTGGGTCTCATGAGACTAAAAATACACCTGTCAAAGTTATGGTACCAAAACAGAGTCGGCCGTAGTCTTATGTGACTAAAAAAACATTTTGCCCCTTGAGAAGGCTTAGGTAAAGAATTACTTTACCCTTCCATGTCTTGAAATGAGTACCATTGAAGCTAAAGGGCTTGTTGAGATCTCCCACATTGACATCCATTGATTTTTCAACTATAGTCATAAGAATCTCCTTTAGTTATTGGAGAATAACAATTAAAGTTGAAAAATAAAAAATAAATTTTCAGGCTGAGGCGCGGATATCTCGCTCACTTTAAGAAGATGCAAGCACACTGCAGCAAAATATTATCACCTAGTCCAAATGTATCACTATTGACTTGTCCCTTCTAGGATACAACAATACGAATATATCGTATGAGTCTAACTCGATCACTTTGTACAAGTAGTAGAGTCCAAAGCTCCACCAAAAGAACACTTTCCTACAACTAATATAATTATCTCTTATAGGATAATTGCACGTAAAATATATGCATATGTGTGGATCAAAACAAGTAGATGATGCCCCCTTTTATATATAGGTGTAGAAATCATCCACTAATTTAATGTGAATGTGGAGAATAATGTGATGAGTTATAAGAGATAGTGGGGATAAATGGCTAGTTAGTGGCTATAATATTGTGGCAAAAAACATCTACTAACACCACTAACCTCAACAATGGAGGAAAATGAAGGGACATATGTTATAATTTAAATATTAAAATGTAATATATACTAATTAAAAGGATTCATTTAAAATAGATTGTGCATTTCCTACAATATAATCGGTACTACGACATAATGAACTATGTTATGTTGTCACTAGTTATTAGACTATTCAAACAATTATAAATTTAAAAAATATAATTGGCTAGACAAAATAATTGGTCTTTTCGTTCAAAAATCAAATTATTTATAGCAGGAGCCTCGAGAACATAAACACAAATATGTAACTGAATTAAAGTAGAAGACATAATTAGATCTCATAATATATAGGAGTCAAGCATTCACTATATGTTTAATTGGAATTAAAGAAATTAGTCGAGCATAATAACAAGGAAATACATAAAAGAAACAAGAAGAATTTTGTATAAACTCAAAGAATAAAAGATAGCGCATAATATCTTGAATTACATCATTTATTTATATTAATTTATTTCCAAATAAAGATTACTAATAAAAAATATTATCCCTTATTAATATCATAAAGAAGGAAGCATTCATAATCTAAATAAATATTAAAAAGTAGGTATTTCTCCAATAAATATGTGTCGAAATAACATTTATATTCTCTTATATCTTTATTATAATATCAATCTAATTAATCTGTGATATAACTTCATAAAATTGAGGAAGTTGTCGGGTTAATTATTTTTTTCCAAGTTCAGACTATAATATGAACACGAACAGAGATTGTTAAAAGTTTTCATACTATTTTTTGAACGATAAAACCTGATATATATATATATATACAAACATAAAATATAAAGTAGTTGAGGAACGAAAATTGCTGTCTTTTACTACATTCAACTGTAATTAGATTTTGCAGCAGAAGCCCAATAGTTATTAGGGATAATTATACTCCTCTTTCATGTGGTTAGTGTAATTACACGTAAATTTTTTGTAGTTTAGGAAATTACATTTAGTACCTGAAATTTGCTTCCATTTAACAAATAAGTCCCCCGTTAAGCAAAATCCACCAAATTTGATGATATTAATTATTATTTACCATCGATTGAATTATTACTGATTTATTGTATGTCAAGTATTTTTTCTGTCTAAACTACCCTTATAATATGAAAATATACCTCCTCACAGGTATTAATATCAACAAAATTGGTGAACTTGATTAATGAACGGACTTATTGGTTAGATAAAAGCAAATTTAAAAAACGTACATATAATTATACTAAATTTTAAAAGAGGAAATGTAATTAACCCTAATTCAATTTATTGGGTAGACATTCTTAAATTGTGAAGAAGGGGGTTGATTATGGCGGTTGCCTCAAGACAAGTGAAATAGAAGCGACTCAGTAATATACGACGCATTGGAACCTTCTTAATTATACCATTGTCAAAAGTCCTCCCGACACGCTTTCTTCTTTCCAAATGTAACCACTTCGTTTTCAATTCTGACCACCTTAATCTTTTCCCTATATATGTGTACACAAACACAGACAGCCCTTCACCTCAAACTCACTCATTCTTCAATATCTCTGTCTCCACCAATACATTCACATCAAATTTCATATACATCGATCCGAGGTAGCATTTCCATCAGCCATGTCTAAGGGAGAAGGAAAACGGAACAACAAGAAATGCTTAGCCTACGTTGCAGCATTCGTCGTTTTTCAGACTGCAATCATTCTGGTGTTTGCTCTCACCGTCATGAAAGTCAGAAGCCCTAAGGTCAGATTCAACGCCATGGCGATCGAAAGCTTCAGCTCCAACAACAACAACAACACCACTTCCATCAACATGAGGCTGCTGGCCCAGGTCACCATAAAGAACACCAACTTCGGACATTTCAAGTACCAGAACAGCACGCTTTCCATCTTGTACAACGGCGTACAAGTTGGAGAAATGGTCGTTCCGCGGGGGCGTGCCAGCGCTAGAAAAACCAAGAAGTTTAATATCTCGGTGGATGTAAGCTCGGAGGGGCTGTCGGGAAATGACATGAACTCTGGAGTTTTGAGGCTGAGCAGCAGAGGGAAGGTCAGCGGGAAGGTGCACCTAATGAAGGTTATAAAGAGGAACAAGTCTGGAGAAATGAAGTGTGATTGGAGTATCAATTTGGCCACTCGACAGGTGGAGGATTTGAAGTGCAATTAGTGATCATCATACGTATTGGTTGATTTTGATTTTGGATGTATTGGTTTCAATATTGTTCGTATTATTTGTTGATTCGTTTTATATATTGGTTGTGAAATCAGATCATTACTATATATAATTAGATATTGATAGCTATATTGCATCAGAAAAAATATGATTTTTTTTTACGATTAATTATTATAGTTAAAAGAAAAAATTTATGGCAAATAAAAATTAATCACGACTTCTCAACGGCCATTAGTCGTTGTTTCACCAAAACGTTAGCCATGGCTAAAATCATGATAAATATTTTGCCTATGACTACAAATTATATCGAATATTGATTAATCGTGGTAAAAATTTAACTTTTTGTTTCAATTTTATTTAACGGTGGTTAATATAATATTGATTTACCATGATTTTTAAGTGGTGGTCATTTATAGTGTAGCGAAAACTCAATTTTTTTTGTAACGTTAGTTGATGCGATAATATTTTCTACTAAATAGTATTATATATATTCCGTATATATTTTTAATTCATATATGCACTTTATATATGTAACATTTTATATGTATACAATTTCGTATGTGTACATAACTTTATACAAGAAAATTAAATATACTGGAGTTGAATTTACTCAAATTTTTTATAATAAAATAAAATTTATTTAATCAAACTAAAATTGACTGATTACAATGAATCTATTTATCAAGCAAACAAATCTCGAAATGAAATATTGCATTGACTTAGAGACCAGGGCAAGGACTTTCACACACACACACACACACTCTGTGTGTGTATAACATACATATGTATTTACGTGTTTGTATATATATGAATTTGAGGGGAAATAAAAGTATATATATATGTATATATATATATAGCTATTTGTCCATAAACTATGTAGACTATTTTTATTCGGAACACTGCAAGAAATAAATGATAAAATTTTCTGTAGTGATGTAAAAAATTGTACTATCGAAAACATTAAAACGACATTAATTTTTATGTAGTGACAATAATTAGTGATAAATATATAGTAATGATTAATTAAATGGCAATCAAATTTAGGGTAAATTATACTAGCTTCTCGGAGATTTGACATAATTATAAATATTTTCTCATTGTTTGAAAATTACAAATACTTTCTGATGTTTGATTAAATTATGTAATTTGTCAACCTTTGTCAAAAAAAATATAGTAAAAAAATCGGACGGGGTGGATGAAAAATTTTAAAAATTTATAAAAACAAATATATCCACTTAGTCCATAAAAAAGTTTCAAAAGATTTGAAAAATAGATAAAATTATATTTCATAATTCACAAGGACATTTTGATCACTTCACCACAAAAAATAAATGAAGACCTAAAGGAGACTACCGAATTGGGCTAATTGTTAGACGGCTGTTAAGATCAGGAGGTACTAATAATTTTTCAAACAAAAATAAGGTATTTGTAATTATATCATATCTCAAAAAAACCCATTGTAATTCACCCCAAAATATTTTTGCAAATAATTGTTACAATTTTAGTGTCAGTATTGAGTTTTTACTATACATTTATCAACAGCCCTTTTTTTTTATTTTTATTTGAATATTCCTAGTTCCCAACAATTCAAGGGTTTGTTCATATGAAATAAATTAACTATGATACTCTCCCTTTCAACGTATTGGGAGACTCCGTCAACAATTTTTAATTTAATTCATCAGAACGCATTACTTTCGATCAAATTATGGTTATGGTTTCGATTATCTTAACCGATGTCAGAGTATTCGATGTGAAAACTGTATATTCGTGGGTAACATCCAACAGTTTGGACGACATCAACAAAAAAAAATTATATCAATTTTTTTTATTTATATTTTTGTACTTATAAGAGAAAAATTGTAATTTTATATTTTTAAAAGAGATTTAAATATAATTAACTTTTAAAAAAATAAAAATAGAAAAAAGGGGGAAAGACGGAGTCACGGGCACAATTCACATCAGCTTTCACACAAACTTAGTTAGACAGAAGCTTCTATTCATTGTATATTATAAAACGACCGTTGTGTCCGTACTCTTCTTGTCCTAATGTGAAGAGGTAAAACACCAAGAACAATGATGTCCCTCTAGAAGCCCAAAATTTCAAACAATTACACGCGTTATTCCACGTACATATTCTCTCCCCTTTTGCCCCATTTTTCAAATCACTCCTATTTTCCACGAAGCTCACTTCATTAGCCAATTTCCCCTCACACATCAAAACTATATATACACCAACTCTCCCATCCCTCAAATATCTCAATTTCTCCACTCAAATACTTTACAGCTCCCCCAACAAAGAGGACTTATGGCAGAAAAGTACCAGCAGCAAGCGCAAGGGTACCCCCTAGCACCAGCCTCAATAGTACCAAGAAGTGATGAAGAATACGGCAACAATTACCAATCCGCCGAGCAAATCAAGAAGAAGAAGCGTATGAAATGCTTCGCCTACATTGCCGCCTTCGCCGTCTTCCAAACCATAATCATCCTCGTCTTCGCCCTCACCGTTATGCGTGTCAAGAGCCCCAAGGTCCGGCTAGGGGACGTGGCCGTGACCAACGATGGGAACGGGAACGTTAGGTTCACCGCACGTGTTTTGATCAAGAACACCAACTTTGGACGTTACAACTACGATGGTAGCATAGCTACCATCAGGGCAGGGGACAACGTCGTCGGGCAGTTCGTGATCCCTGACTCACGGGCCAGGGCACGGTCTACTAAGAAGATTTATGTCATCGCGGATTTGACTAATGTTTCGGGTACAAATTCGGGAGCGTTGGCTTTGAGCGTCGACACGGCCATGAGGGGTAAGGTGGAGTTGATGAAGGTGATCAAGAGGAAGAAGTCGGCTGAGATGAATTGTAGCATGACTGTTAACTTGTCTACAAATGCTGTGCAGGAGTTGAGGTGCAAGTGATGAGATATTCATGATCCTATCCTTAATTTATTAATAATTTTTAATATTGTGTTCATATATATTTATATTTCCCTCATTGTTTGTTTTTGAGATGCATCGCGTGATGCCATTTTCTTGATGTAAAAAACATTTTGTTCATGTGTTATTTTTGCATTAAAAAGAATTTGAAAAATGAGTATTTGTATTTCGAAAATTAAATAAAAAAAAATAGTATTGGCTATTTATAATATTTTATTATAAATAATTTAAAATTCATAAGTCGCACAGACGTAATATTTTGGAACGGAAGGGAACTATTATATATAATTAGAAATTGGAAAGGTAGCACATAATGGTTGATTATTCTCCTGAAATATTCCAAGGCGACCCCATTCAGGTGACGTGAAGACAAAGCCTACAAAGATTACAAAGAAAATTTGGCATAAAAATAATGAAATTGGAATTGCCCGCCACGACAATCGGGCAAGCGCTCGTTTACTTGAATTTCACGAGTTTGAATTTTTTGAAAGCATAAAGTTAATCGCTTTATATAAATATCTTACGAACGAACAGTGACAGACTTATATCGAGTTGATGTGGCTATAATAATTAAGTTGAGCAATTAAGTAATTGCCTTACGTTGTATTTGGATTGAAGAATTTGAAATTATGAATTTTAAATTCTTAATAACAAATTTATATTTATTTGGATAATTCTAAATTTAAAAAGATTTCAAAATTTGAACTATGTTTCGTTGAACAAAGTCTTTTTAAATGGAATCATTTAAAATTCTTTTTTTAAATCTGCCCATCAAATCAGACGCGGTCTTAGTTAAATAATGAATAAAACATTTCTTGTGGTTAGGTTTTTTTAGTCGGGGTATTATATGGAGAGCTTTTACAAAAAGAATAGTATGTATGTTAGTGGTGGGATGTTACGAGTTGAATCTGATTTATTTATTTATTTTTATTGTAAAACAAATAAAATAAAAACATGTTTTTCTCAATTGTGATGTAAGAAAAATGTTTTTAATTAAGCTAAGTCGGTGGTTAGTCCCATTTTCTATTTTAAATTATCATTAGTATTCTATTTAGTTTAATGCAATTTAACCCAATAATATTCAAAGTTAAATTTGCATACAAATCCAGAAAAGAAGTCAGTAAACAAAGTTTAGAGTTAGCATTCAAAGCCTTGCAAACCCGGTTAGAATATTTTTCCAATTAAGACAAACACAACTGACCTCGTCATGGCTTGTAAGAATGAAACTGCATAATCAATGTGAATGCAAGTAGCCGGCCATTGGGATTGCAAGAAAAGCTTCTTAAAGTAATTTTATTTTAATTTAAAACAATATCTATTCAAAAAAATAGATTATTATTATAAATGACTTTCGCTTAAAAATTATGATAAATTAATACTATCTACCATGCATAGTTGTATAAAACAAATACAAAAACTTAAGATTTAATCACGGTTAATCAACTTCACTATTTTGGATATGGAAAAAATATTTTGTTGCGTCACCTGTGGAAATAACGGCTAATGGTCATTGTCTAACACTGATTAATTAGTATTCTTTATCCCAATTGATGTGTATAAAAATATATTGTCCAAAAAGGTCTAGACAGCCATAATAACCCCCAGAGGGCCCAATTCAGGAGAGGCCCAGTGGGACAGGCAGACATCACTAAAAAATAGAGTCCAACCAGCCTAAATTCGAGAAAACTCGAATCTAAGAAGGCGTCATAGGCCCACAAGGAGGCTCAACGACTTAAAGTCCTCAGCCAAACTCAAAAGTCCTGCACATGGCACCCATGGGGAACCTAGTTGGCAGCTACGAAGGACCTTAGCAGGTACTTCTGACAAAATCGAATGACCAGTAGCCCCCTTAGGGACACATGGCGCCCTCAAGGAGAAGTACAATAACTTTAATAGACTTGGATTCTAGTTGGGAGAGATTTCCTTAACCACCTCTCTAAAAAATTAAAAAGGCAACATCCTTATTTCCCGAATACAAAACAGCTGCAACAGTCCCTCGAATAGGGGGACCCTCTAGCTACTCCTCAAATTTGAGGAGGATTAGCCATCCATTGGGGACTATGCTCCAAATTTGAGGGGGACTTAGCATTCTTCAACAACTTTGAGTTCATGCTCTCCCAAATTTGTGACATTCTCCAACAACCTTGTAGTTGTCTATAAAAACTGTAATTTTATATAGAAATTCAATAAAAAAAAAAGTTCATATAATAATTTATATTTAAATTAAAAATTGGTATAAATAATAAAAAAAATATATGGGTCATATTACTCATATTCATAAACATTACTTTGACACCCTTTCTATCATTTGATAATTGCATAAACACCCCTAAGGGCATTTTTATCCTCGAAAAAGTGTTTTAAAGGTTGAACTAGTCAACATGGGCATTTTTAATTTTAAAAATTATCAGGGGTGGTTTCTGTAATTTTTCAAAAAACAGTAGTAGTTTGTGTAAAAAGACAATAGATGAGGGGGTGTAAATGTAATTATCCCTTATACTTTTTAACTAGATTATTTGATATATTTCATACATACATATATATAATTAATTTTAAGAAACCTCTTAAAATCAATGCCTTAACAATATTTATTAAATATTTGGGTTTCGAACAAAATATTGATAGATTATACTTTTTAATTAGATTCTTTGGTAGATTTTCATATATATATATATATATATGTATATATATAATTCAGTTTAAGAAACCTCTTGAAATGAATTTTATATATATATATATAAAATCCACAAAATAGTCTAGTTAAAAGTACATTCAGTCAACTTTTTCTTCAAAATCATAGCTATTAATTTAATAAATATTATTAAGATTTAATTTTATTAGACTTATCTTTAACTCCTAATATTAAATAAATGACTTAGACTTTTTAATTATATTTTCAAATTAGATAAGTTTTATAAACTTTATTCATAATTTTGATTTTTTTGTCACTTTTGAAAATAAAAAACAAAAAGATACTATTTTATTTTAGGTTAAGCAAGGTTTATTATTATCTTCACAAGAGTTCAAAATTTTTATTTTTCATACAAGATAATTACATCATATCCACCATATAAAAATATAAAAAATTATTTTCTTTCTAAAAAGGACTAATTTGATAATTTAATAAATTTAAGAGACTAAAGTGATAAAATTAAACTTAAATTGACCATTTTATCCTCTAAAAAGCCAAACTCTGGCCACATTTTCATCAAAAAATGGTCAGACAAACCAAACTGAAGTAAAAATTAAAGTTTAGGGATGCTAAAGTAATTTTAAATTAAAACTTAAAGGACCAAATATAACATATAACCTATTTTATAAGACGTTTTAGAACTTAATAAAGCTAAGTCATCAAAAATGTTCGGTAAGTATTTTATCAAGAGCTTATAAGATTTTAAAATAAGATATTTAAGAAAAAAAAGAGAGTAAGCTCAGCCTATTTCTTTTATAAAATCTTTTAAGCTCTTTAATCTTAATATCCAATAGACAAAAACACTCTCATAATTTTATTAGTATTTTAGTTTTACCTTTCATATAATTGACGTTTTTTTTCCTCAGAGCAAAAATATCTATTATATTATGTTTTAAATTTTAATAGTGTGATGGTCTTTTCAATCATTATTATAAATCAAGAATTTATTATGTCGAATACTCTAACATCGTATAAACTCTAATTAATATTTAATTTTTTTTATCCAATCTCTTTAAAGGCTTTTTTATAGAATTAAATTTAATATTTTTTAAACTCTTAAAAGATTTTATAAGATATAACAACTTATAAGATATTCAGATAAGCTTAATTACCCAAACCCCCTCTTAATTTATTAAAAAAAACACTTTTTAGAGATATCAATAAAAAAAATAATATGTAAAGATTTGGAGGACCAAACTGGCAAATCATTTCACATGCCCCCTTCATTATTTTAACTACTCATTTTAGCTTTAGACAATTAAGATTCTTACATGTAGTTGTTAATTATTAATTGTTAGGTAACATTAAATATTCCCACTTCAAATTAATACTTAACTAGAATATCTAAAACTCAAATAATCACTTTCCTGCTATATACTTATACGTACACGTACATAATTAAGAAATAATTAGGCATCATATAAAAAAATGAATTTATTTATTTTAATTGGGGAATAAAGTTTAATCACTGGGAAATAAAAAAAAATGCTCAAAAATCAATTAGAATAAAGACGAAATTTTATATATACCCAGAAAAAAATAATTTTATTCATAAATTATTCAATCATTTATGTTTGGAATATTTCGAATATTTATATTATAATTCCAAAATCTCATAACATATATATGTCTTAATTTTATATCAGTACCATGAGGACTCCTATTACTAGAACTATTTGGATCACTATTTATCGCTTTTGGTAATGATAAAATTGTTATGGTTAAAAGTATAAAAATATAATAAATATTAATTACGGGTTGAAATTAAAATATTAGTCACAGTTAAAAACTATAATCATAGTAAATATTTTTGTTATAGTTTAAAACAAAGAGAAATGCAAGCAAACCCCCCTATGATACTGCAAATGAGCAAATTATCGCTTTATGAAGAAAAAATAGCAATTTATCCCTTATATTTTTTAAAATGCAGTAATTTAGCACCCTGTATTTTTTAAAACGAAGCAATTTACCTCCCAGAGCGATAAATTGCTATTCTTTTTTCTGGTCAAAATTTAATTTTTTGTGGCGAATAGTATTGATTTACCATAATTAATTTAACCTGCTATTGTTATAATATCGGGTATAATTTATTTTTTTGCAGTGATTGCATCAAAATTAATCTACAGGAAGACAAAAAAATAATTTTTCAGTTTTCTTTTAGGTTGAAGTAATTAAATAAAAATATTGGTAGAGGAATAGGTAATGATGCATATGTTTGATATGGAAATCATCAAGATATCATTGTTATCAAACTTAGGTACAGTTTAATAATATTTTCTGAAACCCTTCGGACATAAAGATGTGGTTCATCTTATGACACCCCAACCTTTTAAGTATAATTAATTAATTAATTACTTTGTAATCCCGTCTGATCCGCTGCACACATTCTTGACAACTATGCATAATGCATATGATTAATTAAAATTTTATATTTTGCATGCAACTGCTATTCTTTTTTTTATTATTATTGTTTGGCTCGTTTTTAAAACTGAATTTCATTTAAATCCCGAATTAAAATGAGTGAGACGGAAAAATTTGGGAAATAATTAAAATGAATTTGTCTTGAAATGACGTCTCATCATCAGGAGAAAAACGGCTATCAAGTGTAAGTTATTTAAACTTTTCATTTGTAATTGACGTGAACACGTATCTAAACATTTAACAATAATAATAACTCTTTTATTAAGGCCATGTATGATTATACAAAATTACAGAAAAACAACTCCTCAACGGTCTACTGCAGCAATACATAATAAATTGAAGTCAGACAGTAGTGTTTTCCAGGTAATGCAAACATTTGAAATTCTCTGTTTTTTTATTCTCATTTACCAAACAAACCTTCTCCCAATCTTTTATTGATGTCCAGACTTTATTGTTCATAATATCTTCCTTTCATAAAATTATGACAGTGGTAAAGAAAACAACAGGAAAGCTGTTACTTCACTGTTGTCTGAGGATTCTGTCTCCACTTTTACCCACTCCGCTGCCTACAAATATGGGTTCAACAGTAAAAATATCACACTTTTTTTTTTTTTTTCTCAAGTAAATTTATTTATTATAACTGGAATTCATAGAATCAATAGTACAACAAAAGTAAATTCAAGAATTAATAAAAAGCATTTCCAACTATAGTAAAACATTTGTGCGCTTGGCTGATGAAGTTGTAACCCATAATCTATTAATTATGAAATTGGGACTGTAATAATAATTATTTGTCGATTGTAATAATAATTATTGTTCAGTTATACATATTTAATAATAATGATGTGGCGTATATTAATTGTTTTATTTTATTTCGTGCGGTGTATTATTTATTTTGATCATAATTTTAAGTCTAGATTTATATGTCAGCTTTATTTTTTTCATTTTATACGACACGATATTAACATGCTGTGCGTCGTAAATATAAAGATAGTGACGAGGAAATTTGAAGAGTACATATAACCTCGTTTTCATAGACTGAAATGTTGATAGGGCGAATATTTTAGCACTTTCAGCTGCTCTTAATTTTTCCATTTGACATATATTTACATGTTACAAGAATTAAAAGTAAAACCCTGCCTAAACCTTAGTCCCTTCAACTTCCGCTGCTGAGATTACTACAGACTTGTCGTACGATGGATCGCTCGCTGACCGACACAACATAGCAGACTCGCCATCTGAAAATTCACAATGAACAAAAATAATTAATGAAATTATTAACTAATTAATCCATAATTGTTTCCAAGAAATCGTGAGGATGATTATAAGTAAAATATATGCATTAGAATTATACCCCTGGAAGCATTGAATGATCTCTTGCAATGCAGAATAGCGCCTTGAATCCCATCCTCCGCGTCGTGGCGGTTGGACGACATCCTTCCCGACGGGGACACCGCCACCGCGGCGGAAGTTGACCGGCTTTTGCCTAAGTGCTTACGCACAACTTTCAGCCCTGTCTGGAGATTGTTACTCCCTTGCTTCTGATGAGTCTTGACATTGCTCAGCGTCGCCGCTTCCGGCATCTGATGACACCCTTTCTCCGCCGCGGGACCTCCTCCTCGAAAGCTCACCTGCCCGGAAAACTTCATCTTCTCAAAGTAGAGATTTGAAACACGAATACTGTACAAAGGCTTCAGCACTTTCAAGTACTTCGCCACTTCCTTTGTCAGATTTCTCTCATCTGAAGCAGCTCTCGAGCTATTGTCTCTTGCAAACAGCGAAACAAGCGGTCCCTTAAACTCGTCAACCTTAAACTTAACTGTAAGCATCTTATCATCACTGTCTTTGCCCTGATTTTCTCTCTCATCAAGAGCCGAAACTTGCCCATTAACCTCACGTTTCTTGGATTTCTCAGCTTTTTCAAGAAACCCATTTCCAGATTTTGATTTCTTGAGCTTCAGCAACAGAACCCGGATCTTGGTTGCTGATTTGAGTAAAGAAACAGGGAATTTGCAGCTTTCGTCCAAACCACTCAAATTAACGCTTGAAGGACGGATGGGAACTAAATGGAAGAGCCCATCTGAAGGAGAAAGCGTGGCAACCTGATCCGCTCTTTCATCGCTTGTGAGAGCAAATTTCAGCTCTGCTTCTTCCTCTTCTTCATCGTTTTTGTTCTCTGATAATAACTCCTCAGCGCCGGACACACTTTCAGCTTCTGCATTTTCCGACGTTTGATCCTCGTTTTCTACGGCTTCTCCTGCCGGTTCTTGGGTGTCGTCGGCCAGTGAAAATTCAAGGTCAAAATATGGCCCGTCTTCTCCGTCGTCGGAGTATGGGCTGTTATTCGCGATGGGGGCGACAATAGTGTTGGTAGTGGTGCGTGTAGTGAAAGTGGAGTCTCCGGTGAAGAGGGCGGTAGTGCCTCCACCAGTACCGCCGGTGGTACGCCAGTATTTGAGTAAAGTGAAGGCTTCCATAGTTGGCAGCGCCAGTATAGCAATTATAATGGAGAGAGAGAGAGAGAGAGAGAGAGAGAGAGTTCTGTGGAGTTGAAGTGGAAACGGTGGTAGATGGAGGGTGAAGCGTTGGGGAGGTTTTGGCGAAGCCTATTTGTAGCTGTGTGAGTTGATGATGAAGGAGGTGTCTGCATTAAAATAAATACTTATTACCTTATCATTCAAAATTACCTAAAAACACTTCTATTTTTTTTTTATTTATAATTTATTTTTAAATTTATTTTAAATTAAATGGGACAAAAATAAAAAATTATGAGCACTTGTCTACTAATTTCTACTTTTATATATTATTGATAAAATTATGAGTATTAAATTATTTTCTCCCAAAACTCAAATTCCACCTTTTATCCATTGTATAATTTTATTTTTATACATTTTCAACTTTTATTATTATTTAATATACAAGAAGAAAATATTGCAAACACGTCTTAAATGGGATAATTACGATTCTGATCTTCAAACATAATCATTTATATATTTTTGGTTCTCAAACTATGATTTTTTTTCTTTTGGCCATTTTGATTTGGCATAAGTACGAATACCCTTATTTTGTTTGAAAAATTACCAATGCTTCTTAATTTTAACAATCGTCTAACAATTTGCCAAATCTGTTAAGTTTTTATCCATTTTTTGTGGTGAATTAACCAAAACGGTCTTTTGGATTAAGAATTATAATTTTTTTATTTTGAAAAAAATGATTTTTTATGAACTAATTGTATTTTTTTTAATTTTTTCATCCATTCCGTTCAATTTTTTTAAAATTTAAAAAAAAATAAAAATAAAAACAATTGCAGTAAGGGTAAAGTTGACAATTTAATACTTCCATCCAAGAGTTACATAATTTGATCTAATATTATGGGATATTTATAATTTTTAAAATAACAAGAAGGTATTCGTAATTATACCGAACCTCATGAGAGGTCATTGGAATTTAACCTTTTTTTTTTTTTTTTTTGTTTCGATAGGGGATTGGCACGATTCAATTTAGGGGTGTGAACAAGCCGAGCTCGACTGGCTCGAGCTCAACCACGACAAGCTCAAAATATTTTGGCTTGAGCTCCGGGGTTCTTTTTCTTTTTTTATTTTTATAATTAAAATAAAAATATTTTATAATTTTTATTTATTATGTCAGATTGACAAGTCCAAATTATTTTTACCAAAAACATATTTCTAATTTTCTTCAACTATTAGATAATTTAATAAATAATAAAAAAAATAAAAAAAATATATAGTAGTAATAATGAACTTACTAACTTGTTGATTAAGCTTATTTTTGTATATGGGTTAGATATATAAATAAAAATATCATATTTTGTCATTAGCTAATTTTAAAATATGTGATACTACTTAATAATTATAATATATGAGTTAAATATATATAAAAATTTAAAAAAAGCTACCGAGCCTTTAGAAAGAGTATTTTGGCCTCGGGCTAGAGCAGGCTCGACTCGGACTCGCAAACACAAGCTCGAGTCAGGCTCGTAATTGCCATGAATTTTGCGAGCCGACTCGACTCGTCCGTGGCCTTTTAATTCAATCCATCCAAATTCTCTTATTACTCTGAACATGTTTTAATAACTCCCGCTGCCACTTGAAAGCGTGAAAGCGTGGTAGCCAAAAAACAAAAAAAAGCGTGAAAGCGAGGGACACATAACCATCACAAGAAAAAAGAGAATGCGACTAGGCTTTGGGTTATAACACGATTGTCTGTGCGACGGCAGAATAGTCATGTGATGCCGCAGTTTCAGTGTCCGTAGCCATCTCTGGAACGGTGAGGCCTTCCTAACTGCTACACAATCTTCATTAAACCCATACATGAAATATATTGGTCGGGTAAAAGACAATTTTCGTCCCACAGCTATAGGCCATTTTCGTTTTAGTCCCGTAAGTTTCTAGGGTTTCAATTTGGTCCCGTAAAACTGAAAAATTTGCAATTTCAGTCCAAATTTGGCCGGAAAAATTTGTGGGTCGCCGGAAAAAGTCACATGCATCGCATGTGACTTTTAAAATTGGGGGCTTGATTCTGATTGGCTGGAGAAGCTGATGTGGCGCATATGTGGCGCATACGTGGAAATTAAAAAAAAAAAACTGATGGGAAATCAAAGTTGTGAAATCCCCGCCATTCGCCGCCACCTTCTCTCTTCAATTCCGCCGCCGTTACTTGGAATTTCTAGCCACCACATATACCATTCAATTACCCATAGTAAGGAGAACAAAACCCCTCAACCAATTTTGCGATCCGACCACGACAGTGACTGGGCTTTGAAATTGACCGCCGTGGATTATTCTCGTCGATTCGCCGGCCACAGGACGACCCACGATTGCATATTGGTACCATTGGATTCGTCTCCTCACTGCGGTTCTAATGGGACCAGTCTCATCCATTTTCATCAACTAGGTGCAAAGATCCATCGTTTTGAAGATCTCAGTTGTCGTCCGCCACGACTGCACCTTCCGTCGGCGTTTTCTCCTTCGTCTGAACGAACCACCGGCTCGAAAGACCATCGTTGAACGCCTCTCGTTCTGGCGAATCTTTTGAGACCAGTCCCATCAATTTTGATCACCTCTGTGCAAAGATCCGACAAAAGTCGTCTTCCGCCTTTGCCATTCTTTTGAGATGAGTCAATTTTTTTTTTTTAATTTCCACGTATGCGCCACATATGTGCCACATCAACTTCTCCAGCCAATCAGGATCGAATCCCCAATTTTAAAAGTCACATGCATCGCATGTGACTTTTTCCGGCGACCCACAAATTTTTCCGGCCAAATTTGGACTGAAATTGCGAATTTTTCAGTTTTACGGGACCAAATTGAAACCCTAGAAACTTACGGGACTAAAACGAAAATGGCCTATAGTTGTGGGACGAAAATTGCCTTTTGCCCTATATTGGTCTGTATACATCTCATGAATAAGCTTGAAACTGTGGGTTCAAGTTTTATAAAATATTTTGAATATTTATTTTACTTTAAGTGAATATTTATAGACAATTATTATAATTGCCCAATAACAAGTAAACGAGGCCGATGTTGTTATTTTGTATAGTAAGTGTTGTTTAGATGTAATTATATTATAAATTATCTTTATTAGATATTAATATTTGACAAAAATAATTATAATTAATTTATTTTAATTAATAATAATTCATAGTTTTCGATTAAAATAATCATAATAATAAGTCTCTATGACCTAAAATTCATTATTTTCAAATTTCAGGATTAGATCTTTACAAGTCTAGAAAAAAAAATAATAATAATAATAAATATTGCATTTGCTATATATGGAGTTGAACTTTTGGCTTCCACATAAATGAATTCAATACTATATTAAATACATTAAAGAAATAGCTAAATCAAAAAAATAGTGGGGGTGCTATAGCTCAACAACGTTCATTTGAATGGACCGACAAAGAAGACGGAGGTGTCGGAATTGTTTCTGACGATAATCAAATTAGAAGGGGGCAAATGTAGATATATTGAAAAGGAATATCGAGAGAATATCATTTATATCAAATTCCCCAATCTATGGCTCCCACCACGTGGCAAGCATCCAGGGCATGTCATGAACTGGGCCTATTTGGGCTTCTTCTCAATTGGGCTAGAAAACTTCACCTCCTACTAGCTCTTTTTCTAATGGGCCTTTGTTCTACAGTCCATATGAGTGCAGTTATGAAAAATGTTATGTCGTGGCATACTAAAATAAACGTGCACAAATAAATAAAAAATAAAAAATAAAAAATTGATTTTTATTATTAGAATTAGTGAAAATTGAGAAGAATTGATAATTTGATTGGTATGAAAAGAGGGGGAAATTAATGAAATAATATTTAATAAAGAAAATAGATGAAAATGATACTCTCACTTAATAATGTAGTATAAATATTGGTAGGGGTTCTTACTAAATCCTGTCTAAACACATGCAATTCTTTAAAAAAGAAAAAGAAAAGAAAGTTATTTTACAAGATTGAGGTTAAACTCCTTTATATATGTTGATTATTTATAAAAATAATAGTAATTATAAACTATGATTATCAGTTCTCTATCGGGTTAAATCCATTTTAACCCCCTGTAATATAATAAAATATAAAAAATACCCTTATGAAATTTTTAATATAAAAAATGACCCCTATGTTATGAATAAATAATCATACCGCCCCCTGGTCAATTTGAGTCTATTTTTTTAGAAATAATAACTAAAATGGCCCCTATTTGAGTAAGGATAAATTAGGTTGACATTTCTTGAGGTTAGGTCAAAATATACAAACATTCATTACTTTTTACAAAATTACAATTACACCCCCTATTCAAATGCAAAACTTACACAAACACTCCTTGAAAAATATTATATGAACACCCCTCAAGAGGTGTAACTGTAATTTAATAAAATATAGAAAGTATTTGTATAATTTAACTTAACTTCAGGGGTGTTAATATAATTTACCTTAAGAAATATGACAGTGATTTCATAAATTGTATATGAAATGATGAAAATATTTATATTTTATTTGTAACATTGGAAGTGTTTGCAAAAAATAACAAGGCGTAGAAAGATGGTTAGACTGAAAATATTAAAAAAAGATTAATGATAATAAGAGCAGGGTTAAGATTTTGATGCCATTGTTCAAACAAGTTTTGAGCCTATAAAAATAGTTACAAGACTAGATACAATATGGATATATGAATTTGTCACCAATTTAAGGGTTAATTACATTTTGTCATTCAAATTATAATCGTTTTTATATTTTGACATTTAATTATTTTTTGTGTCAACTTACCATCTCAAACTTTATGAAATTTTGCACTTTGTGATTTATAACTATTTCTCGATAATCTTTTTTGTTAAAAAAAATCACATGTAGCGCACATGTGATACTTAAAGGTTATACAATGTGATATTTTTTACATATGCACAACAATTGATGTTTTTCCACCAGAAAAATTAATAAAAAGACAATCATATATGCAAAGTGCAAATTTCGCAAAGTTGAGATGGTAAATTGACACAAAAAATTTTTTGATGACAAAATGTAAAAACAAGTATAGTTCGAATGACAAAATATAATTTACCCTAAACTTAAATCAAAAGGTTACAATTTTTAAGAATGAAGATTATGATTATTCTCTTAAAATTGCGATTCAAGGCTTGTAAGCTTTTTCTTGAATCGGATGCTTAAAACATAGCGATAGTTCCATTTTTTCTTCTATGATTTGGTGTAATAACACATAGATTTCGTATAGTTTGAAGATTACATCTAACACCCCTAAAGCTTGCTTCCGTCTAACAATTAAGTCTTTCCATTAATCAAAATCATCAGATTTACTAATATTAACAAAAAAAAAATATCTACATTTACCTTTGATTGACTTATTACTAATTTATTGCATGTCAAATAATTTTTTTATGACTAAATTACCCTCATACGTCTTCATATATTAGTGCATGCAGAGAGGTATATTTTCACAATTATAAAGGTTGTTTAGACGAAAAAAAAATATTTGACCTACAATAAATCAATTAAGGACAAATATTAATTTTTATTTAATTTTATTTTTAATTTTTTTTGTTAATATCGATCAATTCAGTGAGTTTTTACAGTCTTTGACTTGAAAATCAATTGTTAGAAAATAATAGAAAGGCAGAAACTGATTTTAGAATTACTTTGAAAAAATAATACTTTTATAGAATTAAAAATTTAAAAATAAGCAAATGTAAAACGCTCCAACTACTTTATTTATATATATCAACTACAACAATAAAAATTTATTATCTACAAGGAAAAAAATAAATAAAATAAAGGAACAATCGGCAAAATCCTAGACATTTAAACCAGGACCACAAAAATGGACGGTCCAGATTGAGGTTTTGGCCTCCCGAGTCCGACGCCCTCTCCTCTCTTCATTTATTAGTTAAGGAGTGGGGAAAAGATTGCATACACAGAATCTTGTTTCCAACACAATTCAAGATTCATCTCTCTCCTTCTCTCCTTCTCTCCTTCTCTCTGAGTCTACTGCACTCTACGCGCAGTTGGGAACTTGCGTCTGTATATACTGTGTCTGTATTGTAAGGTTGTAATCTGGGATGGACGAACATCACAAGGAAGAGGAGAAGAAGGACGAGTCTTTGATCGAGAAGATCGCCGACAAAGTCCACGGCCATGACTCTTCATCCTCCTCCTCCTCGTCGGATTCTGATGATGATAAGACATCGTCGTTGAAGGCGAAGGTCTACCGTCTCTTCGGAAGGGAGAAGCCCGTTCACAGGGTCCTCGGCGGTGGCAAGCGTACGTTCAAAGATTTAAAGGAGAAGAAAATAAACCCTGATCAAAGTTTCAGTTTTTTTTTTTTTTTAACTTAATACTGAAAATATGAAACTCTGTGAAATTCTATTATTTGTGTTTTTATTATTAAATTTGTTGTGGGTTTTTTTTTTTTTTTAATTACGGAATTTTGCGTGTTTAACTGAAGCATCACTCTCTTCTCTGTTTCTGTTTTCTGTGTTCTGGGGGCTGGGAATTCCATCTCCCGAAACTTCCGATTTTCGAAATTCTTTTTTCATCTTGGGGATATGAACTATACTCGAAATCCTAACTTGCCTTTTCCGGTCTGTGTAACGCTGTGGTTCTATCAAGAAATCTACTCCTTTTATGGCATTCTTGAAAATATTATTTTATTTTAATTTCAGTTCTTTCTGGGATTCAACGTTAAAAACTCTCCCTTTTTTTATTGTTTAATTTCCGCGATGTTGTGCTATCCATTATCCTAGAAACTGGAAAACTGTCTCCTGTATTCTATATAAATTAGATATATATATATATTTTCTGAAGGGCGTATTCGTTATAGGATTTCTTTTCTAATTTAGTTATTTTGTAGTCTGATACGGTGAACTGGAGCTCTCTTGATACTCTGAAGTTAATTCCGTCACTTATTCTTTGATTTTTCTTTTTCTTTTTCTTTTGGTCTTGTGATTTTGTGTTCCTATACATGTATTTCTAGGATTTGGATCAAGCTTTACAAGTCTGGGTTGCTGAATCAAGCTAGCGTTATTGATTCGGTTGTCTTTCTGGCATGCGAAATCTTTGTTGTTAAAGCTCAGTTTTTGCTGTTGTAGATCATTGATGTAGCTTTTGTTTGCCTAATGATAAAGGTTAAGCAGTCTTTCTGCCTTACCGGATGCAAGTGTGTATTTTTTGTTTATCTTTATATACAAAACATAAAGTTAATATATGGGAAGATCAATAATACAATCTTATCAGCACAAAGGAAACTTGTATTTTCATTTTTGGATGTGTATACTTACAACCTGTGGATGATCAGCTGCCGATATCTTTCTGTGGAGAGACAAGAAACTTTCAGCAGGAGTGCTAGGTGGAGCTACTGCTATCTGGGTTTTGTTTGATGTTCTTGAGTACCATTTGCTCACATTGGTCTGTCATGGGTTGATCGTTGGCCTGGCTCTTCTATTCTTGTGGTCAAGCATCATGACCTTCATTAACAAGTAAGCTGCCGATCATGTTCTTCCTGATGCTTTTCTGAGTTTCAAGTATTTGAAAGTCATTTACTTGTTTGCCGTCCCTTTACCTTTCTTGGTAGATCTCCTCCACGCATTCCGGAAGTAAGTATTCCGGAAGAGCCTGCATTGAAGTTTGCCTCTGCTTTGAGGGTTGAGATCAATCACGGATTTGCAGTTCTGAGGGACATTGCTTCAGGAAGGGATCTGAAAAAGTTCCTCTCCGTAAGTAGTTTTGATGTTTTCTATTATCAGCCATAACTTCTTTTATAGTTGCATAACTCAAACCTTTTGATGAGGATCGGATTCGTTTTTGCGGTAGCTGTAGTTAAGTTTTTGGAATAATTTGTAGCTGATTGGAGATATATTATTCCTTCAACTTATAGATGCCACACACTATATTTACCGATTGTTATGTACATCGTAATTGATAACAAAGAAACTACATTTCTTGTGGAATCTTTCCTCTTATTGAATAGGGTTGGGCCTTTACTATCAACTGGAAAGCTTTCTCATCATAGTAGTTTTGCATTCTGTAATTTGCCTTTTGCATGCAGGTGGTTGCTGGCTTGTGGATCCTGTCAGTGGTCGGTGGTTGCTGCGACTTCCTGACACTGCTCTATACAAGTAACGTGAAATTCAAATACGCTATTAAACTACTTATGTTTCATTGCAGGCTGAGTTCTAATACAGATGTCATCATTTACAAACAGTTACAGTGCTGCTCTTCACTGTTCCTCTCTTTTATGAGAAGTATGAAGATCAGGTGGACTCTTTCGCTGAGAAGGCAATGGCAGAAGTCAAGAAACAGTATGTGGTATTTGATGCTAGAGTCTTGAGCAAGATTCCAAGAGGACCATTGAAAGATAAAAAGAGGGAATGAGCACATTCTTTATGAATCACCATCTTAGAGATATGTTACTTGGACCACTGTCATATGACGATATGTTATAAAGTTTAGTTCTGTTATGGTAGCATACTATGTCTGACGCACTCTCTGAGGACCACCAAGAATCCTAAATGATATTGTCTATCATGTATACGATTGTATCAGTGCATTAATGAGCTTATGCTTGTGTATGTGAACAGGGTTTTTGTTTTACCTAAGGTTTGCCTTGTTGCTCCCATCGTCTTCTCTGGAGCACTGATACCTTATGTTGGGATGAGATCTTGTAGATGTCGCGACTGAATCTTGTTTGAGTTCTCCACCTATGTTGTTATTGGTCCATTGGAAAAGGCTGAAAACTATGAAAAGCAGTTGGAGCTAGGATGAGAATTGACCATCTTGGACCATACTGTGTTCTTAAATGATCCGCCTTCACATCTCCAAGAAGATCCGACCATTTTTTCTTGCTGCCACCATTTGTCATAAACTCAAACTTCATCCAGTGGGGGACATAAGAACTGAAAGGACAAAATATAGTCAACCATATTACAGGAAACACATCAAGAACATAATCTCAACCAACAGCAACAGATTCTGAGTTCCAGGCTCAGGTTGCAAACGTTGGGAATGAGCAGAATAGCAAATGCAATACAACAATCTGAAAAAAGTCGGCAATCAGCAGACTAGTAGATGCAATACAACAATCCGAATAGTAAATGCAATTTTGCTTATATCATCCAAGTAGCTAGTAAGAGTGGTACTCAATAAGTAGCGAATATCACACTTCTACTCTCACACAACACAATTACTTAACCTCACTAAACAAGTTCTCGACCCTGACAACAGATTTCCTAGCTTCATGTAACCTAATATCATATCATAAATTAGTAGAAACATCCAGGAGCGGCTGAATTCCATGTTTAGATGCTTGGTCATCCTCTTGCTCACATCTACAAGAAGTAAGATAGTTGTTCCTTCTTCCTTGAACCACCTTCCCCATATAGGTCATTCCATTGCTTTAACTCACCCATTATGGAACCTTCAGCAGCAAAGCTAGCTGCAACCTGTTCCAATATATTTGAAGCCCAGCTTAATAACGTTAAACACCATTAGAGCATATCAACGAACTTCATCACAACTCAACTGCCCATTTGGTTTGGGAGGTGCAAAACTCAGATGATATTCAAGCGCATAGAGAAGCCGATGTCATGTTAATAATAATTCAAAATCCTTGAAAAACAAACAAAAACATCGTAAAATTTTTATTTTATCACACAGTTGTGTTTCATTGGTCGAGTGTTGCGGGAAATTATCAAAGATGTTTTAAAGTTCAGCACATCACTAAAGGCTGGACATTCTGACAACATAGACATAAAGTTGATGATGGCCGTTGTCAATAATACCATCATGAGAGTATGATGGCTAGTGCAATAGAGATTCATTTGGTTGTAACCCCAGAATAAACCTTATTAAGCACCAATTGATGATTTTAATTTAAAGAGCTTACTACCCAATTTGGTAAGGGCAAAAACAAAATAATTGTCACCTGCTTTTTGGCTTCCTTAAAATCTTCCATGTTCAATGGCCTGATAGTGATTACCCTTTCCTTCTTATCTGAATCGTCTTTAGACTCCTGCCCTTCCTTTGCTTTGTGCTTCTTTTCCTGGCAAAAAAGAGGGCATAAATTGGACAAAGTTCACATGAAATTGTGAAATGTGTTTTAAAAAAAAACTTTACAATAAGAATAATATTTACTTGATCTTTTAGTCTCTCTTGCTGTATTAACTCTCGAACTGGCCGGTAAGCAGCAGTTATGCACAAGTTCTATTCATAAATACTCTGTCAGCACCGAGATGACGTAATTCAACTATATAAAAAAGTTGAGAGAATAAGAGAAACCTTTAAATCGCTTCCACTATACCCTTCCGTCAGTGCTGCGAGCTCCATGAAATCTAATTCTTCAACTTTCTCTTTGGACACTAGCGTCCTTAAGATCTTCTCTCTGTTCTCCACAGATGGTAAGCCAACCATTATTCTGTATTAATCAAATGAGAATACTGGTCATTATTCATCTGAAAGTACCAAAATGTAATGCAAGAAAGCTGGCACTGAAATGGACATAGTCTTAAAACACCATCGTCAAACATTTACACAGTACTCGACATGTTGAAGAAAAGCTCAAAACTGGGACTAACTGAAATAGCAACCTGAGCCATTTCCTCTAACTGAGCCAAATTGCTTGTGCCTAACTTCATACTGAAATAAGTCGTGAGTTACCTTCTCTCAAAGCGCCTGATTATTGCTTCATCAAGATCAAACGGCCTATTTGTTGCTGCAAGAACCAGTATTCTTTCACCAGGTTTCGAGAGTAGCCCGTCCCAATGAGTCATGAATTCATTCTTTATCTTCCGCATGGCCTCATGCTCGCCAGCTCTATTCCGCTGCCCAAGCATGCTATCGACTTCATCCACAAATATTATGGTAGGGGCGACCTTAGCTGCTAGAGTGAACAAGGCACGCACATTCTTCTCATCTTCACCAAACCACTTAGAAGTAACAGTAGACATTGAAACATTAATGAAGCTCGCTCCTGCTTCATTAGCTATAGCCTTGGCCAGCATAGTCTTCCCGGTACCAGGAGGCCCAAAAAGCAGTATTCCTCTGCATGGTTTCAAAAGGCCACCTTCAAAAAGGTCTGGTCTTCTAAGCGGTAGCATCACTAGTTCTTGAAGAGATTCCTTAATCTCATCCAAGGCACCTATATCTGCAAATGTGACACCAATTTCGTTTGCTGGTATGACTTCTGGCCGTATACGCTTTTCAAATTCATTGTCTGGAGGGATATCCTGATGCAATTAAAAAAGAGAGCGCGCTTTATGAACAGAGAAAACAAGAAGGTAATGGAAAGTCGCAGAGTGATGCAAACAAAAAGATAACTTGCAACACCATTAGCAGCTCCAAGAAAAGCCCCATTAGGAAATTGGAATCGCATATGATTACTTACAGTTGTTTTTGAAGCTGTGGAATCTTCGCTCTTGCTTTCAGATCCAGTGGTTTCGGGTTTTCCTTCAGGCCTTGACCTCACAGCATCTCCGTCTAGTGTTCCCTATTAGTTATGTCATATGATCTCATCAATGTGTTCTATCTATATATGTAGTGTTTAAATTCAGAAAAACCTACCTTCGGCATTTCAGCTCGGGCTTCAAGTTTTAAGGTGTCCTTTCCAGAAGATTTACCTTCCTGAAATATACTCAACCCATGGGACAAGCTAATTCGAACAAGGGAATAAGTCAGCATATTTTTATAGGATAGACCTTTATGATACAACATAATTAGGGGGCATAAACCCACCTCGCAGATGATATCACAAGCTTCCCATTTCTGTAGTCAGGTTCCTTTGTATTCGTCAGATGGTAGGAGATAGCTGATACCACAATTTCTTCTATGTAGTTGCTAAGAACAATTGTATCTGCCAAACAGATTGAACCAAGATCATCGCAATCAAGGTCATTAGCAGCAAGTACCTCAATTATATGATTTCTGTTATCCTGATATTGAATCATTTTCATATCCTCTTCCAGCTGAGACTTCCAGCTAACAAGATGTTTGTCATCATCTGGGGGTCTTATTTCAATGTTATAAGGGAATACAGAAGAAATCTTCTCATCTACTAGTCTGTAATCATTTTCAGGGTCAACAATCCTTGAACCAAGGATCAGTACGGATCCGGACAATCTCTTCAACATTTTCTGGAACATGATATACACTCTCTCAGATCTGCAGAGGAGCTTATCGACGTCCCTAAGATAAAGTATAATTGGACTGATTTTTGCTACTTTGTCAAGAACCTGTTATCATCGATACTAAAACCGTCAAGAGAGAATCTTCAAAAGTCAATAGCAGGATACATCAATGAATCTATACCTTGTAAAGTGTCTGTATAAAAAGCTTATCATCAAAACACCAGCTGCTTGTGCGCATAACTGGAGCTGAAAAGTTGAGATCTAAGATTAAGAAAGGGGAAAAGGAAAAAAGAAAGCCAGCAGGAAACTGTCTTATGAAACAACACAGCAACCAGCAAGAAGCAGATTTCAAACTGCATAACTCTTATTCTTCCAAGCTTGATTTTGGCGATTGCCCATGTAAAGATGGGGATAGCACAACACAACTTAAAACTTTCTTCGAGCTTAATTATTTTAACATCAAGCGGTAAGTAGCATCGCAAAAATGAAGTTCTATTAATTGGAGAAAAAACATCCACATAAGAATAATATTAAGTGATCCTCCTTAACTCTTAACTGAATCAAGAAATGCCATAGTTGGATGCTGTCATGACTATGTGCAAAAAAACGCTTATGGTTTCTTAAATGTGCATGCTTGACAAAATCTCTAATTGTCTTTGGGTTCGTCTTATAGTTGAAATAGAGTTAAAATACCTTACAACTTGGTTCTCGGTTTCCAGCGATCAATTTCTTTTAGCATAACAGAAGTAATCACTTAAAAATCCTAATAAAAATGGCATGTACCTTAATCTGATCGGATATGTAAATAAGGTCTGCCTAGAAACTTCCTTGAAAAACCTTCCACATCATCTTATATCTAAAATACATATATACTATGTACCTTTCCATAAGTTTGATAACTTTCTATTGATGCTTATTAAATGAAATTAAATATCACATACAATTCTTTCTTCTAGAATTGTATATCCATATCCTGATTTTTTAGAAGTATCTCAAGTTTAACGCTAATAATTGCCCTACTTGGGATGCATAAATACACAAAAGAAGTGTGTATGCAACTAGTGGATATACAAACGCAAAGAACCAAGTTCAATTAAGTTCACTTTGATTCAAAAACCTGAAGTTGCAGGTGTACTCATTGAAGCAAGATTATTGATGTTTGCTGCAGATGCATTTCTCCGCAGTTTTGCAGGATTAGAGCCTTCCTGCCCACTGCAAATATTGAAGCATGCCGTAATTGCAACATATATAAAGCTACTAACAACCAACAAGCAGATATGTAGAGAAATTCCATCACACACCTTGATATAAGATCAATTCCACTGCTTTGCCTACGTAACGTACCTACAATAGAAGATAAGCATATGTGAACAATGGAAGAACTATAACCATAGGGCATCCACCAAAAGACCGGGGGGTTTTGGGGGGGGGGGGGTTATAAGCAACATGAAAGCAGCAAAGCATGCTCTACTTTGTCCAGCAATAGCTTCTAGGTACTCTTTTATCCAGAACTACATAAGGGCTAATATACCAAGAATCTGGATCATATTAAACTAGGACTTGTAACCAGTTGACCACATGCTTACCAGACGTAGATAATTATTCCCAAGAGACAAACATATTAACTTTAAACAAACAGATGCTGGAACAGGACCCATTATGAAATACTAGATAAACAGAATCTATCACCATGTTTACTTGCACTTGAAACAGGCACAGACATGAAAAAAAAAGAAACAGAGAAAAAGATGTTTCTGTCGCAAGATAAAGAAAAGGTTTTCGATTGTAAATAATTTAGCCATGTACGATGGAGTAATTCCATTGCCGTGCTCTACAGAATCATAATTTCCCACTCCTTTGACATATCATAATAAATATAATGGAATTTTCCGCGGACAGCACCCTAACCAATATAGGGACATATGAACTCCTTGGTAGTCAGTGACAGTACAAGATACATCCTTCTAGTAAAGTATTTGCTGCATATGCAACATACTTATTCCACATAAAATAAAACCAAGTCATCAACAAGAATTCATAAACGATCGCCATAGTCTTTCTAAAAGACACTGGAGGTTCCTCTGACCGATTCAAGGGCATTTGAAGAGTGAGTAGCCAGCTACAACACGACGATATATTGTCTACCATAGACGTGCATCTGCTACCTATCAAATCCTAATTCCATGTAGAATACTTGGTCAGATGACTAGATTCATAAGCTAATTGGTGAACAATACTTTCCTTAACCAAGAATTGTCATTATAAATCAGATGAAAATAACCTACTATCTAGGCTGATGCAGAACTACCATTTCTTGCATCCGGACTTCTATGTTGTGTAGTAGAATAGTCATTTCGAAGTGAAACATTCAAAAGACTAAAATAATGAGAACAGCTTAATTTCATAAATTTTGAATATTAACATGATGAAGACAAAGTTAAAGATTAGATTCAATTATGTGCTCGAGCCAAACGATAATCATTCATCAATTCATACCTTTAATTTCGTCCTTAGGCTGAAGCATTGAAAACGATCCTAGTAACCCAGACATTCGGCTCAATGTTGTTTCAGATATGGACCTTTTAAAACACTAATAAAGATATGTCAGCATCATAACAAAATACCACAAATATTTGCTCACTTTGTGAATTGCACATTGCGCGGGCAATGGTAATAATAGCTGGTGAACTTACAGTTTCTTTGGGACACCCATACTTGCTCTGAATCTGTTTAAAACCAACCACTCAAAGACTTAGTAGAATAAGTATATGTAAAACAATCCCCTGCTTTAGCAAGTCGGCAGGAATAATGAAATTACATCTGGAATCACCTTCAAAGAAAAATCTGTTACATCTAGCAATAACAACTTGGCTTCAAAATAATGAGCTAAAGCCTTGGCGAGCATTTGCTGATACATTTCTGGAAAACAAGAAACAGAACAATCACATACAGCTCATATTATGCACAGAAAAGAGAAAACCCAATGCAAACCAGACAAACATATCAAAATGAGCAACCTAAGCAACTTACCCGTGGGACCAGAGAGCAAAATTGTTCGACTTGCAGGGGATAGATTCCGTGTATGCTTACTGAAATCAGCTTTCTTCAAATGGACAAAAGCAGCACTTGTTAACAAGACCCTTGTCTGTTCACTGTCATTTAGATGTAGAAAAAAGGCATCAGCATAAACACTCTACAACTTTATTCTTTTCTTTGAATAAGGAAAGTTATTCATCGTTTGGTAATTAACCCTGTAACAGGAAAGACAACATGTTCAACCAACAGTTAGATAGATCCAGTATTAGAATGCAAAATAAGAAACCACATCTTTCATGATAACAACCCAAAGAGTACAACATTAAGAAATTCCATTGTTTTACATAAAATATATAAAATTGTTACATTGCACTACATATTAATCTTTTTGCTGCAGATCCAATCAAATAGTCATCAAAGTCAAAATCGCAGAAGCTGCTTCAGGTAGCTTAACCATTCAACTAACAGCTTGGTCAAGGAAACCTGCATACTGCTAGAAAGCAAAACACTGGACTTCTATGATACTTCATGACCAAGCAGGCCATGCTCATACATAATCATGTGGAATAAACACATATGCAAAGAATCAGCAGATGATACTTTTAAGTAGACAACAGAATATGCAACACTGGCTAGCTAATTATTTGAGATACTCTTTCAGCATTTTGTTTCTGACATGATGTAAGAAAGTTATTAGAAGTTCTACAACAATTTTGGAATAATCGACAAACTTATCAGAATTATTTGATTTCTATTCCTGCAAACCAACAATGAAATAAACGAGCTGAGGTACACAGGTCGAGAAAAAAAATTAACGTGAAACGTGCTCATGATTGTTTAAGTATGTTCTGCAGAAGGCACAGTACTTTACTACTACTGGAGAAGGAATTCTCTCCCCCATAAATTTACCTCAGATAGTAGGGGAACTGATCGAAGGTGGCATTGGTGTCCCTTCCATTGACGATGAGACTTAACATCTCCTGTTCCATAGTCTGCGGCGAAACGCCGCTCGGTATAGAAGCGCCAGCCCATTTTCCGACCGTTTGGCCAGACGCCAACCCAAGGCCAACTCCTACTCCTATGCCCACACCCAATGCCGACATCAACATATGCTTCGACTCCATTTCTTATCAACACTCGCACACTCTCCAAAAGATTTCAACGAATAAATTACAACCAACCAGGAAATCCCGTCTGCCTCTTTGTTATGGAGCATGCACAAATTTAGAAACAGGCTAAAAATGAAAAACACGCGAAACAATATCTGATCTGAAAGCCGCAAAACTTTCCAATAACTATATGGGTAAAACTCTAAAGGATTACCAACTTATATATATTCTTACTTATTGAATTAAATTAACTCCTTATTTTTCAAAACCAGGCGATAGGAAACGAACACAAAAAGGAAAAGGAAAAACAAAATGAGAGCGAAGCGTTCTTTTATTGATTCAGACGGCGGCCCCGGTGGCGGAATCGTTAAAGTGGCGGCGGTGGTGGCGGTGGAGGGCGGTTAGTTCTTTGCAGAGCATCATAGAGGCGGTTCCTTCCCGCTATATCAGGCCTGAGAGTTTAAAAGAAGAGGAGGACGTGGGCCCCATCTTAACTGCGCCTCGCGTGGGAAATAGACGGCTAGGATTGGCGTGGGGCAAAACACTGGCGTCGTCGGATTCGCGAGGGGGTATGCATCAAAATAATGCGGTCTGGTGCGCCGAGAAGCACAACCAATCAGGTATAAGATGGCAGAGATAGAAATTACCTGAAGTACCCCTGGGGTATGATAAATGACGAGTATGCCCCTTATCTCTTAGAAACATTGCAGTTTGGGAGTTCGGACAGAAGTATCTCTATTTTTGGGAAAGTGTTGGATGGAACATCGTAATTTGGGAGCACACAATACCGTCAGTAGATCCGCACCCTACTCTCTCTCTCCCACAACTTTCCATTTCCAAATCTCTCTACCGTATACTTCAAGTCTGCAATATATCTTATCTTACAATATACACACACCACTGTTTTAAATACATATGTATACTGTAGTTTAAATTGTATTTATCTAATTAAATAAATAAAAGATTTAAATATATGTCGAAATTGATTAAAATACATTAATTTTAAACCTACATCTATATCTATACTAATATAAAAAAAATAAATAATTATAGCATTCTTTTCTTGAATTTGGTGTAATTATATGTACATCTCATGTTATTTCAAAAATTATATCTGGAATCCCTAAGGTTTTCTTTCGTCAAATAAATAAGTTCGTCCGCTAGTTAAAATTCACTGAATTCGTTGATATTGACCCAAAAATTGGATAAAACTTCATATTTACCCTTGATTGGCTTATTTATAACTTATTGCAAGTCAAATAAATTTTTTATCGATCAAACTACTCCTATACATCTTCACACGTTAATTCATGTGGGATATATATCTAGTTTAATCAGAAAAAAAAAAAAAATTTAACCTGCAGTAAGTCAGTAAAAAGTCGATCAAAAGATATAATGATTTTTATTTAGTTTTGATGCGTATCAGAAATTTGGTAACACCACAAGGGTCAAAGGATCTTCAAGAAAATCCTAAGATTATCGATAGACTAGCCCTGCAAAACAGAGGTTAGCACTCTGATACTTAAGTCGATAACGGTTTAAGAAAAAATAAAAGCAAAAACTTGAAATAAAGTGAGAATAATGGTGAAATATGATGTGAGAGATAAATATTCATGGAGTGCAAAATATAGGCTTGAAATATGCTAAAAATCGAGAGAGAATAGTGCAAAAAAGAGAAAGTTTGAGGATGATTGTGATGTTATTTGATGTTACCAAAAATTTGCACAAGACCTCTATTTATAGGCATGTATAGAGTTAGATACGAAGTCAAATACCGAGTTCCATGAGCCATTGAAAAGCTATTTGAATTGGTTATCATACGCAACAAACTGTTGGTGATTTGGATAAGTGTTGACTCAAATACATGAGCTAGATAAAATCTTGTCAGACCTGCCTATTTTCCCGAAAATTAGTTACTCATAAATTTTTCAGCTCATTTATGCTTGATTTACCTAGAACCGCCTTGAAATATTCTAGGGGGACGTGAACAAATATATTGGCAAGTTATATGACGAGTCTTTCCAGCTGTATGATAACGTGTTTAGCTTAAATGAACTTATTTCTTGGCCTTACCAGTTCAGTAAAGTAGCAGATAAACCTGTGAGTCTTGGTTCCCTACTGGTGGACGTTGTTTGTCCTGCTGATGGATTCTTATCCATCCTGTTGATGAGCCAGTTGGGCTCTTATACTTAGCTTATTGGCTTGGCCCAATAATTTTAGGGGGTATCAAGTCTTTTTATTAATATCAATCAAACCTCAGGGGAGGGCGGTGTAATTTTTCATGAAAAGAACTCTTCACTCACAAAAGTCACTTTGTGACACTACCATAGCAATTTTTTTGTTGTGTAGGTAATACTTTTAAGTTTTTTTTTTTTTCTTTTGAAACGTGATGTGTTGATTTATATATTTTATTTTTATTTGTAATACTAGCCTCCACCGCACATGATCCATACAAGTATATTAAAAAAGAATCATAGGGTGAGATGAAAAGAAGAAAGATATTTGTCAAAAAGAAACAAATATGGTAAGAGGATGAGAAAATAAAATATGAGAAGAAACAAAAGTGGAGTATCGTAAGAGAGAAAAAATAAGTTGTGAATGTACGTTTAATAAAAAAAATATTGAAATCACTATTGTAATCAAATTTTTTTGAAGGGATGGATTTAATTAATTTGAATATTCAAAAGTTTGTATGTTAATAGAGTTAATTTTTTTGTAATAGTATAGTGTAAATACTTTAAAATATAAAAAAATATTTGTCATATGTATATAAAAACAACATACCACAACGGCTATTATCCTTAAATATTTGATCAATATAATTACTCATTTATTTTAAATAGTTGATATCATCTTTTAATTATGAATATATATATATATATATATATATATATATCTTTTCACTTTCACTCTTGTAATCACTTGATTCACTTAAATCAATATTAATTTTGTTTTTAAACTATGTCATATCCATCTAATTATATACGCGCACCTAATACATGCCAGTGTGGCTACTGCGTAGAATATAATAGATAGAACAAATTAATTTATTAAGAGATAGTTATATTGTTAAGTGTTTATATATATATATATATATTTGAGGGTATTTTAGTTCATCAATATTATAAAAATAAAGTTAATTATGGGGTTGAGGCTTAATAAATAGTACTAATAATTGAAGCACGGTCAATGTTAATTTAATTTTTTAATTGAATGAAATAAAAATAGATAAAAATGAGTAAATGATCAGATTTTATAAAATAATAACTTTGAATTTACATCAAGAAATCTTTTTTGATATTTAGCCAATGCATATCTTATCTATTTTCTCGCCTTAATAAATAATATAGATATATAGATACATATATAATTAAAACTTTTAGATGTTCTAAAAATCCATATTTTTTTTTTTGGTTGGTTTATATAAAAATAAATTAAGATATATGTATTTTGTAGTGACATGGACAAACATTCAATACATTTTTAGTTGTTCTTCGGAGAACTAGAAAACAACAAGAAACGAGTCAGATTATACTAAATCATGCAAGGAGAAGTGACCAACACACAATGCTATTCCCATTACTAAAGACATTCTGTCCGTAGGCTAAATTTATACAAAATGCAGTCACTGCCTTACGTTTGGATAAGACACTGTCTACAGCTTCAACTGATTTACAATTTGCACAATCTAATTCAATATTACAACCAATATATTGCAGTCTCTGTAAATCTCTGTGTTTCCAGTTTACTACTAATGCTCTTAACAAGAAAAAAGAATTTCATCTCATTAAATCCAAGAATACGAAGCCGTTCCACAGGCTGTGCAGGAGCATCGATGGCAATAGGTTCCTTGACCTTGCACACGATACCCCCATCACAACCCCAAGAAGAATCAGTGGTAACATCCTCTGTACATTAAAATGCGCCAAAGCAAAGGCAACTGAACTGACTAAGACCGAGCACCAGACGGGCATGTATTTAGTCAAAGACGGCAGAAGGAAACCTCGGAAGACTATTTCCTCCCACAAAGGAGCACATACTACAAGTACTAAAGCATAAAGTGCCATTGCAATTGGATCACGTGCCATTATCGACTGCTCTACGCTGGAGAGAGTGAAAGGAGTTGATTGTAGAACAGGTAAGAGGTTGAGGTTGAACTGTGAGAGGCGGTTGACCAGTGGAAACATCAAGCACCCGAGAAAAACATCAAAGATCCACTTCCCTCTTAGACTAAATCTAAACCATTCTGATGGAAGGGGACGGAATCGAGACAAACAGCAATGAAGAATCAAAATTCCTGCAAGGCCTTCAGTTACATCTGTGAGAAGGCTGAACAGAGCCTGCCCTCTAAAAGTTAGTGAGTCCTTGCTGATGCCAAGAGTATGGGCTCCAAATGGGATCATCCATGAGCCGACAAACCAGAATGATATAATCCATAGAAGGGTAACCTAAATTACCATAATTTTTCACAAATGATAAAAATCATCAACACCATTTTTTCGTCAGTTGAATCAGTCTAAAGGACGGTACGGTAAATTTCATGGCATTCAACAATGTTGTGTTTTTCAATGGTGACGACCACAGACGAGTCAATGTCCATAGCTTCAGATTGATACATATAAACCATGCAGAGCCTGTTATAGCTTTTCATTTACAGAACAATATTATTTCAGTTATTTATAGCCATAGGAACTCACAGTTATGGAAAAAATCTGAAGAATCAGGAGTAATTACATCGCAGTGAAATAGTAGCCCCAGTGTTTCAAAAGTAATTAAGAAGCAATATTCTTTGAGACTGTTGTGTCTAAAAGAATATAAAAAAGTGAAACAGATTATCAAACAAACAAGAATCACCTTCAAAAGTAACTTATCTCATGAGGGATGATATGTTGTTTATGGCAATGAGTTGCCTTGAGAAAAACAGAGATGAAGCAATAGAACATGCTACAGACTTTTCCAATATGCAACAAACAGTTGCCTACAAAGTATGCATGTTCATAACAGTTCAGGAGACCTCAAAGGGAAAAATATGTAACATTATGTCGATACATACTACTAATCAGGTAGAGAATATAATCTTATGCACCCTCCAAATTAGCCAAGCAACGGATAGAGAATAGGATGATAGCATTTCCTGAAGATGACACAATCACAAACTCCAGGAGAAACTGGTTTTTTAAACTCAGCTTTGCTTCATCATAAAAGGAAATGGACCTTTACCTGTAGTATGGTCTCCGCAGTCCATGGTACAGTCCATGGCTTCCCAATTTCTCCAAAAAATGTATCTAGAACCTGGAAAAGAAATACCATGACCCAACTTATACATTCTATATTTTGATGTTTGTTGATGCACCGTACTTTTACTGAGCAAGTAGAGTATCGGTAATAGCGTTTCACCCTTTTCTATTAAGCCAAGTTTTACTGAATCTTGAAAAGAAATTTCTTTTAAAAAAGACAGCAGATGCTCAATGGAGAATGACTCTTCTTTAGTAATCGGCAGGAATGCTTCATATAAATATCGAGCGAATCGGAAATTTAGAAAGAAAAATTGGATCAAAGACTCGCATGACATGATTTAAGAGCAAATTGCTCAGTAAACAACAGCACATTGGTATTCCACCAATTTCGTTGGACCAATCTTTGCCATTTATATCAAGAATTGGACGATATAGGAAAGTTGATAGTAAATCGACGTATTCTTCTATGATCAACTTCACATGTAAAATTGAATGTAGCGTCAACGTCTGGAAACTGTTACTCTTCTTTTTTGGGTGTGAATGTAATGTATCTACAAGCACCACCGATGAGAGATATGTATCTACATGCTGGTTCACATGTATTCATTAGAACATATAAATAGCCTCCAAGTTTTAGCATGCAACTTCGCTTTAATGCTGTAACATTTCATAATATCTCTTCCAATTCCTTGGTTTGTTTTTTTTTTCTCAATTAAAGAATCCATTCCATTTTTTCACACAATTAGTAGGGAAAATTACAATAATGGTGCTTAAACTACTTTCAACAACTAGACACAGTGACACTTCCATAATTCATCCATGCACCAGTACTATCTTCTAAGCAACAGAAACTTGACCATGTAAGTTCCTACAAACAAACTTCTAATAAAGTAGAAGCTTGTCCCAGAAAACAACTCCATTTGAGCTGTGTTTGTATCCTTTATACAATGAAAAAGGATTATTCAAATGTGCAAGTAACTATGTCCACAGTCACATCAGAACAATGCAAGTACATGCTGCCAATCCTTAATCATCACAATCCAAACTTCAAGAACCAAACAAAGTTAAGGCATTATTACCTCTCTAAGACTCGTAGCCCAGTTTCTTCTTTCAACATTCGGTTTGATTTCTACCTTATCTAACTCATGCAGAATTTCCTCGGCCGACCTCGATTTCGGACTGCCAGATGGAAGTTCTTCATGCCGAAAGCAAGAGATTTTCCACTTCTACAACAAAAATAGAACAGAAGTCAGTCTAAATATCTACGAGAACCCTGTGATACTATTTATACAGATTCGTCACTTCCACTCATTAGCAGAATAGCAGATTATGTTCATTTGGAACCAAGAATTTATCCTCTCCGATTAAAGAAAGTGAAGCATATTCACGGCGATCATCATTCCAGATATTGAAGTTATGATCTCTGGCAAGAGAATCATTTTCTGTCAACAGGAATTGTCAACATGAAACTGAACATGATAATCTTTTGAGTTTAGAGCCCCTAAATCAATTTTTTTTTTCAATTTTTAATTAAGTTCAGCAGCTGATATAATTCTGTTTGTTTTCATATATGTAGTAATTTGTTTGCAAGTAATAATTTTCATATTTAGACTGATGTAAATTCTATTCGTAGTTCTACTCAATCTAAAAATTTAGCTTTAGCATTTGGTACTAATCATTTCCTTCATAAGTGTCCCATTCTTTGTTCCTTATCCTACTAGAAGTCTTTAGTTATACACATACATGTGCAAACCCTTAGCATTCAACAGAATAATTTTATTTGCGAATAGACATTGGTATGTAGAATAATTCATCTGAGAGAAAAGCAATCAGTTTTGTTATCTGTCTGTCAGTCCTCCATGCAAAAATTCTTCGCAGGCATACTCAGGACTAATCATAATTTCTTTCCCTGCATTAGAAAGCCTTATGAAACCCATCAAACCCAGAATGCAACCCCCATATCCAACAGAAATATTCCTATTGTAATGCTGACAACCCGAGAAAGCGATCCAGTTCAATTATCAACCCAGACCTTTGGTCTTTTAGCAATCAAAAACCCAAACAAAAGTTTATCAAGGATATCTAATTTGAACAAGATGCAGACCATAGTTTGTGATAGAAAAAAATTGGATCCTTATGGCTAACAAGTAAAATACAAATCCTATCAATTTTTTTGGGTCCTTATTGCCAAAAGGTGAAAATATTAGAAAAATTCATAATGTAACTTATTCCTATTTTCTTTGTTGGGGCCCTAAAAGGTTGGGTGATTGTGTGGTCGATTTAGCCACATAGATATGAGAATCCACAAGAACAAGATTAAACAGTCTCATCAGCATTGACATATGAATTAGTGAACAAAGAGCAGTATAGAGCATACTCATATTTTTTACCAATCTGACAATCAAGAAACAGAACAAACAGATAAGAGCTCCATCGATGGTGATGCTAGTAAAGGCAAATAATATCAGTCAATAAATTTCTAGAGCTAATATCAATAAGAGAAACATAAGTTCATAAATAAGCATTGAGCATGCACATGTATTTTTGATATGTATGTGATCGAGATGGATTTTAACGGCTATCATCAGTTTACTACTACAAAAACACGTAAGACAAATTCATCCCAATTCAAATTACAAGTGTTTCAACAATTCACCGAAAAAGCACAATGGTTTCACAAGTGCATAAAACCAAGCAAATGACAAATTTCACACATAAATAAGTAAACCCATATAATTAAACAAAACCCACTTCATTTATTACTGTTTTTTTCCATCTCACAGCAATAATCGGTTGAAATCATTCGCACATAACTACATACAAAACATTTCAAAGAATATACAAGAAAAGACTGGACTATTTTTCTGAAAATATTCACCTTGCTTGAGAACCTGTGATGAGCATCGATGACGCGAAAACTTAAAGCAGAAGGAAAAGGTGATGCTGAGGTGAATTTCGAAGCCCTAAATCCAGGGGTTGAAGTTGGAAGGATAGGGCGATGAGGCAGACGGTGAATGCAATTTGAGCCGAGCATCAGACCAACAATAGGCCGGTGATTAAGAGCCCCAAATTTAGGGGTAGATGGAGTGACTGAAATCATGGGCTTTGTGCATTTTGCACAACAAAACCCTAGTTTTTTATTTCAATTTTGCAGTTGCGCGAGCATTTTCTGTTGTTCAAGTTTGACGCTGCATTGACAGTTGAGGAGACAGAGGGGGGGGGGGGGGAGTGGTTTTGTTTGGGAAAAAGACAGGTGATTTCCTACTGCAGTATTTTTCTCTTTTTCTTATTTTTTCTTTTTAAATTTACTAGTGGTCGTGCATATAAAGAATTACAAAAATACACAAAATATAGTGAGCAGATGAAAAATAAAAAAATATGTGGAAGAAAAGAAATGTGAAGTGAAATAAGAAAGAAAAAATAAATTATAATTATGGGTTCATTACAAAATATGAAGTTTGTAAGAAAAAAATAAATATGTAGAATATAAGAAAGAAAAAATTAATTATATTAGGGTCCATTAAAATTATGAAAGTATGTGAAGTCAAAAAATATAGAGAACGTGAGATAGAAAAATGGAGTAGTGGGTTAAGAGAATTTTTTTTAATAATTAAAAAATATAAAATTACTATTATGGACAAAAAAAATTTGAAAGAATAAAATGAATGAAAGGGTAATATAGAACAATTAAAAATTGGTACGATCAATGGGTTTTCTTTTTGCATTTGTAGGCTTACTATTATTAACACACCAATAAGAAATAATTGTTGAAAACAATAGGGATACATTGTGAAAAAATCATAAATAACATAGTTGAGCAATATTTTGAAATCAGTTCACAAGCAAACAATGTTGGAATACAAATCACAAAATACAATTAGATATATTGTTTACAAAATTAAAATAGAAATTTATTTGGATAAGGATCGTATCATTACAATTCTTGTTCTAGTACAAATTGAATCACATAACTAACTTTTTTTTGCTTGAAGAAATTAGACAGTCTGTATGAATTATTCATCGGATAATATGCCACTTTTTAGGTACAGTTTTTCCGACTTTGCACTAAGTCAAAAAATCTCCTCAAAACGAGACTTAGTTTGTCGGAAAACCTAAGTAAATCCAAAAACTTGAAGAGAAGAGAACAACTGTTTTCTTGTGCTCTGCTGAAGTGTATGAAGGGTTAAGAAATATGCTTGGATCTGCCATATGTATAGGGCTCCCAGCCATTAAACCAAAGCCACAAACACCAACCAATAACTAACAATAACCCCCTCCCCCTAGACGTTTCAGGTATCTAGCCAGATAGAGGAGGGAACCGATAAACCAGAGCCACAAACACCAACCAATAACTAACAATAACCCCCTCCCCCTAGACGTTTCAGGTATCTAGCCAGATAGAGGAGGGAACCGACAGTAGGCCTATTATGGGGGTTCCCCATGTTCATTCTAGTTTTTAATAACACTTCAAACTCCAATAAACTTTAGATTTAATATAAGGAGTTCATATTTACATAAACTTTTAATGTGGGACAAGTTAGAGTTATGTCTAACTCCAATAAACTTTACCAAAGCACACAACACGCTTATTTTTCACTATGGGACAACAAGCATTTTGTTCTTCTTTTCAATCAAATCTTGGATTATTATTGGATTGTCATCCAACTGTTAGGTTAAGTTGTTACAAATTAATAATTGATCATGCAAATTACAATACTAATTATACAAAATAAAATGCAATATTAAAAGATTGGATATTGATCAATTTATACCTACTTCAAGCTTTTGTTTTGTAGTAAAAGATGGGAGGACATTTTGGTCTCCTTAACAAATTAATCACACACAGCAAGATGGGTGGGATTATGGATCACTTTGGAGGTGGGATCCATAATCACACATACCATAGTTTGGTAGATCGAACTCTTGTTTTATCACAGAGTCTTATTACATGAACCAAACAACGGACTACGCATGATAGATTGTGTTTACTTGTAGGATTGGGATATCGATGAAATATTGCAAAATATCATAAAAATAGGGATGTAATATAAATATCATATTATATAACATGTTAACTTGCTTGAATATTACGAGGGACCAAACAAATAGTTGAAAAAATTTCAATTTCGTGTAATGAAACAACGTTTTGAAATATAACAATCGAATTAAAAAGAAGAAGAAGAAGAAGCAATAAAAACCACGTTTGGAACAAATAATATATCACGATTAAAAATGCCATTTATGACAGAAAAATTAAATAGTAAACTTACAACGAGAATTGTATCACAGAATTTAACCATATCATATCAGTAGTGAACCAGGTACAAAGTAATTTCTCTTAGAATAAGACGGTTGGAGTTTTTGATTTAGCGCTATACCGAAAAACACTACGAACAAATACTCAGAAGCTTGCTAATGAAACTAAGCTCAAAACCTGGAGAAGATAGGCCGAGAGAGAGAGAGCTAGAGGAAGAGTTGAGAGGTGTTGGTGTGTCAAACAATGAGGAATGGCTAGCTTTTTAATAGGCATGGCCAACCTCTCTACTTAATGCAGCAACATAATGGCATTTTAATTAACCTGAATTGAAGCTTCAAACAAAATCAAAATTGATTTTAAAAAACCAATTGACTTAAATGGGCTTGGGGTCGGGCCGAGGGGAAGTCTCCATAACACTTTAAATACAAATTTAGACTTGAACTTAATATAATGAGTTTATTATACCAATAAATTTTCTATGTGGGATAGAGAAATATGAGTGTATACACTTACTCCCACAACCCCTTATATACTTGTCAAATCCTTCATTTTTCCTATCATTTCCCTATGTGGGACAAATCACTCTTTCTCATTTTCTCAACCTAATGTATGGATTTCTTCATATAATTTTATAAAAATTACAACAATCCCCCACAAATCCATTTGAACTCAAGTTTCTGTGACTTGTTTTCAACAATGATACCTTTCGGTTTAAACTATTGTCTAAGTTATCTAACGTCAGTTATCACTAGGTCAAGTGGAACGAAGCCTTTAATTTGAGCTTATGGGTGTGACAGTGTCTGTCAGTTGCAACAAGCCACCGGCTTTGTGTTGATCTTTAGGGTTGACATTTAGGCCATATGTTCTGATCTTGTTCATGAATGCTCTCAAGCATAACCCATTTCCTTACTTGTCGCTAAACAATTGCATTCACTTAGTTGGGCGTTCCAGGGATGCACTACTTGCATCTCGTCTAAAAGACTTGAACCCATTCAGAGTTAAACTCTTACTATACTTGCGGTACTAGCACCTTTCAGAATTATAGGGGACAGACTCCAGATACAGAGTATCAGTCTATTTTGGTATTCTGACAGACTCTACAACTTGTTAATACCACATTGAACCTTCTTTGTGGGATCTCCACTTAAAAGGTTAGGTTGTCATCGTAGATACATCACTAATGGGTTTTCAGTCCCATCCTCAATCTGGATTTATATACTTGTGACAGATCTAATCTTTTCGTTAAAAGATCAGCTACATTGTCCTTTATTCCCACGAAGTCCATGTCATTACTTTGTCTAACACTAATGCCTTATAGACTTCAGTCTAACTTGGACGTATCTTTTGGTCTTTTGGTTGTATTTACAATTCGTCACCTTTGCAATTGTGGTATGACTATCACAATATACAACAATAGGTGGAAGAAGCTGGCTTACAATGGGAAGTTGTGATAATAACCCAAATAGTCATTCCGCCTTGGTATCAATCTTATCCAACGCACATAACTCGACTTCAAAAGTAGACCGGATTATCAAACTCTGTTTTGCAGACTTTCAAGAGATTGCTCTCCCACCTAAGGTAAAAACATATCCTGAACACCCATTAGAACCGGAGTTTTTGGCTATCCAATTAGCATCACCATATCCCTCAAGAATAGCAGGAATCAACCATAATGTATGACTAGTGACGCCATGCCTTTCAAGTACCTTAGTACCCTATCCAAAGCATTCCAATGGGTTCTGTCGGGACAACTAGTGTATCTAGCCAGCTCTGAGACAGAATAAAAATATCTAGCCTCATGCCATTTGCCAGAAACTGCAAACTCTCAATAATTTGGGAATACCCTAGTTGTGCAACCGGAACACCACTTTCATTTTTAAATAGAGCTATAGAAGAATTATAAGGTGTCTTAGCAATTCTACTATTTTGATAACTAAATTTTCTAATCATCTTCTCAATATAGTAAGATTGAGAAATGGTTATCCCATCAGTTGAACAAATCAACATAATGCCAAGAATTACATCTGTCTCACTTATATCCTTCATTTTAAACTTATTTTTTAAAAATAACTTGGTTTCAATAATAATATCTAAACATGATCCTATTAAAATATCACTATCTACAGGCATAAAATAATTATTTTATCTCCTTTAACTTTACAGTAAATACACTTATCATTCTCATTTATGTGAAGTCGAACCTAAGAATAGTTTTATCAAACTTCCTATGCCAGTGTTCGGGTGCTTGTTTTAGTCCACAGAGCGACTTGACAAGTTTACAAACTTCTCGCTCATGACCATGAGCTACAAATCTCTCAGGTTGATCCATGTATATTTTCTCCTCGAGTTCACCATACAAGAAGATTGTTTTCACATCCATCTGGTGGATCAGGAAACTATATACTGAAGCAAGTGCTATAAACCCTCGGATTGTTATCAACCGAGCTACAGGAGAATAGGTATCGAAATATTTTATTCCCTCCTTTTGTTTAAAACCCTTAGCTACCAATCCGACTTTAAATTTATTTATGGTCCCATAAGGTTTCAGATTTTTCTCGAAAATCAACTTATACCCAATAGTAGTACACCCCGGAGGGAGATTGACCAGTTCCCATGTTCCGTTAGAAACAATGGAATCCATATCACTTTTGACAGCTTCTTTCCACTGCTTAGCTTCTAAAGAAATCATAGCATCTTTGAAAGTTACTAGATCATCCTCGATATTGTAAGTGACAAAGTCACTTTCAAAATCCTTGACAACCATAGTTCTCTTACTCCGTCTAGTTTCATCTGACTCCTCAAGATTCGGACTAGTGCTACTAGGGTTAACACCTACATTTGACAACTTTTTCACATGTTCAATAATAGATGTGGAGGCAAGTGAATCATCAAGTGAAACACTTGAAGGTATTCCTATTTTCATAGAAAATACATAATATAGGAAGATAGCATCACGACTATTGTATTGACCTTAATGCCTATAATTTCTGAAAAATTCTCAATGCATAACTTATTTCCACATAACCCAAGAACACAACATCAACAGTCTTAAGCCCCAACTTTTTTCTTTTGTGTTCTGGGACCAGTATTTTTGCTAGGCATCCCCACACTTGAAAGTATTTGAGGCTTCATTTTCTATCTTTCCACAACACGAAAGGAGTACTTGTATTGTGTTTCAGAGGGATTCTATTTAGAATATAACAAGTCGTATTCAAAGCCTCTCCCACATTTCGATAATCTGGAGGTTAGTAGGAGACTGTTAGTCATATTTTTGAAAGTTCTATTCTTTCGTTTAACAACTCCATGAATAATGTCAAAAGTTTGAAAATATTCATTGAACTTACTCGACTCATACTCTTCTCCTCTATCAGACCTTAACCGTTTAAGCTTCTTACCAGTTTGGGTTTCTACTTCAGTTTTAAACAAAATAATTTTTTCTTAGGCTTCATCCTTATTTTTCATGAGAAAAATATAACTGTATTTACTGCAATTATATATAAAAGTGATAAAATAACGTTTGTGGTCCCTGGTCAGAACCCCATTGAACTCACAAATATCTGTATGAACTAAATCAAGTATTTCTGAATCGCTTTAACTGACTAATGGGCTTTCCTAATTTGTTTAGCTTCTACACAAACTTGGCATTTATGACTTCGTTCAATATTTTGACAGGAATTAAATTTAAATTTATCATTCGTTTGATTGAATTGAAATTTAAAATGACCTAACCTACTACGCCACTGAGTAGATGATTCAACATTCAATACAATAGAATGAGAAACATTAGTTTTATTATTATTCTCAACTCGAACTTTGAACAAGTCATCGTCTAAATAATATTTACCAACAAAAATACCAAATTGCTGAATTACAACTTTATTGAATGTAAAAGCTAGATCATATTCCTCACTAAATATTATAGAACCACTAATAATGTTCCTTCTAACAGTGGGAACATGATGAATTCTTTTCAATGATAGGATGCGGCCCGAAGGAACTTCAAGTCTACGCTTCCTATTCCAAGTACTTCAGCAGTACTGGAGTTCCCCATGCTTACTGTCCTTCTACTAATGGCCTGATAAAACGCAAAACGAGATATATTAGCAAAAACGTGCACATTCGTCTAGTGTCAATCAACCAACCACAAGGTTCATAAATTGTCAAGAGCTCGAATTGTACAGATACATACCCTTCAGTTGCTCCTGAGGTGCTAACACCGCTAGAACCTCCCACAACCATGTTGACAGCTGTCTGCCCAGTCTTGGCCTTTTTATTAGGACAAAGTTTGGCCTAGTGTCCAACCTGGCCGCAGTTCCAGCATGGTTTATTTGCTTTTGATTTTTTATTTTTTATGATCTTGCCTTTATTGATGGTTTTTGAGTTCGATCTAACTTTATTCACTTTCTGCTTTTTCACTATTGAATTGGCCTTGGGTTGATGCTCAACCGACATCTTATGAGTCTGATTTCTATACTCTTCTTCAATGCTGATAGCTATCATAAGATCATCCAGAGACAGTCTCCCTTTCTGATGTTTGAGTGTCATGCCAAAACTTTCCTATGATTTGAGAAATTTGTCCACTATGGACATGACCTAAAACTTAGAAAGTTTCATATCAACATCAGCCAAAACATGCTCAAGGTCTCATGAGTCTGTTCAGCTACAGATCTATCTTCAACCATTTGATACCACATGAATTTGGAAATAGAATACTTTTCGAGCCCTTGCTCTTCAATATTATTTCGGTCCAACTCATTCCACAAAAACTTAGCAGTATAAGAATCAGAATAATAGAAGTCAAAGAGCATATTTGACAGAGCTAATAAAATTGCTCCTCAACTTATTTGATCCATCTCTATCCATTGCGTTATCTCAGCAATTCTGGGATTGATATCCGTAGGTTCAGGTTTGGTCACCTGAATCACTGTTAAAAGTCCTTTCATCGTTAACCAAATTTTTATTCGTTGTTACCATCGTTTGAAAAACTGGCCTAAAAACTTATCTGGCAAACCAGTTAAGTCGACTTTTGGTGTAATCGGAATTACAACAGAAATATGCTCGGTCATTGTTAATATTTTGGAAACTGAAAATAGTGCTCAAATAATTTTTTTTTAAAAAAAAATGAGTTCTCATAATAGTGTTTACAAAATTGTTTAAGACGTTCCATCAAAAATTCAATTTATCAAAACCTGGATATTTTCTTCAAGATTATCGAAAATGTTTTAGATTTGTGTAATGCAACAACATTTTGAAATATAACAATTGGATTAAAAAATAAAAGTAATAACAGCAACGTTGTAACAAATAATATATCAAGTTAGAAATGCTATTTACGACAGGAAAATTAAATAGTAAACTTACAACGAAAATTATCTCGTTGAAATTCCCAATCCAATAAAAATCATAAATTTAACCAAATAGCAAAATTCACTGCTTGCCTTAAATAAAATATACGTCTCATATCAGTAGTGCAGAGAGAGAGAGCTAGAGGAAGAGTTGAGAGGTGTTGGTGTGTCAAACAATGAGGAATGACTAGCCTCTTATAGACATGGCCAACCTCTCCACTTAATGCATCAACAATGGTATTTTAATTTCAAAATGAAGCAACCAAAAACTGCCATTGACCAATTAAAACAGCAGCTGAAAATAAGATTTCAATTTCAAGCATTAAACCTCAAATCTGAAGCTTTAAAGAAAATCAAATTTGATTATAAAAAAATTGTTTGATTTAAAACAGATCTTTCAACTGTTAAAATAAATTCAAATGTTCTTGCTGCAAGAAGAATATCCCGAGACATTCACCCAAACGCCCTGAGCCGAGGCGGGGTTGGCGGGTGGTGCCCATGTGGGGCATCCTCATATTCACTCTATTCTCATAACAATTCAAATACAAATTTGAATTTGAACTTAATATAAGGAGTTTAATATAAAAATTACAACACAAATATGTATATCAAAACTTAATTTCATGTGATTAAAATATTTATTTTGGTCAATCTTGTAAAATATGTTGAGAGGTGGTTTAAACCAGTAATTTTGGCTGCTTGAATGGGGACACCTTAGTCAAAGAGGAAGCTACCGGCTGACCTATGAAAAAGCATGAATTTTTTCCTTTGATCACAAAGAATAACAGGTATCATTATATGATGGGCTTGGCTGCTTAAATTTTCTTTTAATTATATAAATAATTTAAAGTATATTTCTATATCAAATTCTGAACAAAAAATTGAAATATATGAAGAATTATAATTATCCAATAAGCAGATCCTATCATCACTTCAATTAATACAATTTATGAACACTCGGCATAAAAATTGAATAAATTAAATTCAATTTTACTCATTAATTGATTAATTTTAAAAAAAATAAAAGTTTACAGTTTGCTCTAAATATTGCTAAAAATCCTATGAAGTTTTTACGAAAAATATCAAAAAAAAAAAACAGTTTCCACCTTGAAAACATATTTCTCTTGGCATAAAAACACTGAAGGAATTTGTCAAGCCGAAACATCAACATATCTATTCTACATGCAGTACGTTCAAATATGAGAAAAAGAAAAGGATTTATACATTTTACCCAACTTTTTATTACATACAATTAAGGTTTAAATATATTACTCCCTACAATATGAAAGGTAACAAAAATCCCTCTGATAAAATAATTTGGCATTGACAAGGAAAAGATTTATAATTATTTTCAATTGACTTAATACTGATTTATTACATGTTAAATAAATTTTTTTTATGACTAAATTACCCTATATGTCTTCACATGTTACTGCATGTGAGAAAGTATATGATCACTGTTGTAAATGTAGTTTAACCCCACAAAAATTGTTTGATTTGTAATAAATTAGTAATACGTGGAAAATATACATTTTTATTCAATTTTTTTATTAATATTAATTAATTCAATAAATTTTTATTAATGAAGGGACTTATTTATTAGAAAAAAGCAAAATCTCAATAACACTGAATGTAATTCTCCAAATAACTGAAGATCTATATGTAATTACACAAATAGAGAAGGGAAGTGTAGTTATTCCTAGTACATAATTTTGTAATGTAACCAAAATATACGTACATGATTGTCGGAGTTTTTTGAATTGTTTGTCTTCTTTGTCCTCATTATTACAACTCTAAAATGAATGTTAGAAATCTGGATAGTCATGAAATACATAGAAAATCAAAACTCTTTATCTTTTTTCTTTTTTTTGGGTGTATTCACAAAAAGCAGCGCAGAACTTCTCATTGAAGAAAATAGTTGAACAATCCGTATGTGTAATTTAGAGCAGTTAATGTGGTAATAAGCATGAAAAACATAGCCTGCATGGCATTCAACCTCAACCATAATCAATTGAGTTGACAAGATATCGACAAGAAGGCGAAAAACTGTACGATGTATGAGGTAGCTGAACCAGGAACATAATCCATCTCTGTCCAAAACTGCAGCCATAGATAGACACAAGGAAACATGCGCAGCCATCTGTCCGAGGAACGCTGCCACGATGGTATTATTTCCGTTCTATTTTCGCCGTCTATTGGTGCCGATATCTGGGTTGCCTTTCCTCATCATTGCCACAAACTCGTCGTAGTTTATCTTACCATCCTGCCATACAACACATTAAGACACTATAAGCAACACATTATGGCAGAAGAAACATGTGAAAAGGTCTGACAGAAAGAGTTGGATTAGTTACAGAGAAAGGTCTAACGGGAGAAGGTGTTCTTACATGGTCGGTGTCTACTTCTGCGAGGATTTCCTTTATCGTTTTAGCATCGCCCATGTTGTATTCCTTCAAGGCATGCTCTAGTTCTTCCATTGTGATGTACCTACAGTAGAGGCAACATTAGAAAGAAGCAGAAGATGTCCATGCGGAGGAAAATGTAAGAGAAAGAACCGAGTTGTACCCGCTCTTGTCCTTGTCAAAATATTCAAAAGCTTTGTACAGATGGTCTTCTCTTTCGACACGGTTCATGTGCATTGTGGCTGTAATAAATTCAATGTAATCAATTGTTCCGTTTCCATCCACGTCAGCCTGGAATAAGTAACACAGTCAAAATTCGGCCAAAAGAAACATGTTACATAATTGAAGCTACACCAACAGAGAATTCTAAACGAAGGGAGTGTTTGTGTTCTCTATTCCATCCCATTGGAGGCAGACTTTTAACGTTGATTCTCATCAAGACGCTGACTTCCAGGATACAACCATATAAAATTTGTCAAGATTAATTTCAATATTATGTTTTGTTATTTCTCGTTATTACCAAGATGAAACATCGAATGCTAGTTCCATAACTCCACAAGTAAAACTCGAACTACATTCATCAGAACCAAAATCCTCCAGTTCAAACACAACCTTAAAGAACATCAAGTGTGAATATGATGCATGATCTTCAAATCAGACGGGATTGCCGAGATTCTTCCAACCGTGTCATTCAGATTAAAACGTACATAAAGGTTGTATACAACAAAATGGCAGGCAAGACAACATGTTTCACTTTGACACAAGAACAGCTACTAAAGGCATATAATACGATGTTAAGGTTCAGGCATGACTTCAACTCACCTTCATACCACAGTAGACTAAACAGTAATAACCTAAACCAAAACCGAGGAATGTGACCAAAAGAAAATGAGGGATAGATACAATTTTGGTGCTCAAACAAAACCATTTATGCAGTTTTGGTCCTCAAACTGTTGTTTTTATGGCGTTTAAGTCATTCCGTTATTAAAACCATTAAAGTTAACTGAAGTTTCATTTCAAGGGGAAAAAATAGCCGTTTTCATCCCAATTTAGGGTATGTTTCAAGTTTTGGTCCAATGCACCCATTTCTCCCATTTTTTTCTTCAAGCTTCAAGAGCGAAAACCAAACAAATGAATTTAACAACAAATTTTCTCTATAAGCTTAAGTAAAAATTGTCAATAACCTATTTTGGATATAATGCAACACCTGCAACATATGTGTAATCAAAATATTGGTTTTATCATATTTATTTTATCCATAGATTAGATAAATTTATAAAGAAAGACAAAATATATAAAGAAAAGTTAAAGTTAAGATGATATAGAAAATTTGTTGCTTAAATTCATTTTTTTGGTTTTTCCCTCTTGAAGAAAGATAGAGAAAATTGGTGCATTGCGCTAAAACTTGAAAAATACCACAAAATGGAAGGAAAATGGTTGTTTTTTCCCCTTGAAATGAAACTTCCATCAAATTTAACGGTTTTATTAATGAAAAGACTAAAAACGCCAAAAAAAACAATAGTTTGAGGACCAAAACTACAACCTCAAATTGTTTGTGAACCAAAACTGCATAAGTGGCTTTGTCTAAAGACCAACGTCGCAATTATCCCGAAAATGAGAGATCGTACCGCTTCCATTAACTGTCTCACTTCTGATTCAGACAGCCTGGTACCAAGCTTCGGTAGACCAGCTTTTAATTCTTCAAATGTAATGGTACCGCTGTTGTCTGTATCCATGGACTTGAACATCTCCTTCAAGCCTATGATTTCTTCTTCAGACAGATTTTCTGCAATCACCTGTACAACCCCACAAAGGTTTAAAATTCCTTTCTTTGCCCTTCTCTTCAAAACAGTGTAATGGAAGGAAGCCAGAAAATCACACTGCAGGATAAGAAGGGTAATTCTGACCTTAAGAGCTACTTTCTTGAGCTTGTTCATTGCACGGAACTGCTTCATTCTTGTTAAGACAGCAATGTCAAGAGGCTTATCGGATGCATCCCCATCTTCTCTCATCCATGGATGGTCTGCATATTAAAAAATTTGGACATCATTATACAATACAAGTACCAAAGGTGTGAATGAAAGGAAAAAAAAAACGGATGTTCATCATTTCATGTTTTCTTATATTATATTATTGCTGAAGAGGCAAAACTTACTTAAGACTTCAACTGCAGTGAGCCGATCCTTAGGGTCGGATTGAAGCATCTTCTTTACAAGATCTTTGGCGCTGCTCGATATCGATGGCCAAGGATCAGAGACGAAATCGAGGTGCCCCCGCAAAACGGCATCAAATATGCCTTGCTCATTTTCTGGAATTAAGAGAAAATAAAAGAGTGTAAGCGCATCATTATTTGATTTTGGATCACTAAACTTGTTGGATGTCTTTTTGCGCCATTTCATCAATCAACTGCTTGGAAAATTCTAACTCAGACCGGATTTGGCAGACGTAAACCAATTATATGACAAGTGCAATACATTTGTAGTGCAACTGGTGTATACTTCAGGGAGAGTGATTAATCACATGGCAAGTATACCATACTTGCTCTGTGATTAGCTTGGTTCGGTGAAACCTGGTCCGGTAAGAAATTTCCCAATTGCTCTCTAACATTGCCATCTAGTTGCTGATATAGAAGTGTCAGAGGGTGTTTGGGAGGTTACAAGTTTTATAACATGTTTGAAAGCTTATAATATGTTATTGAGTGTTTGTTAATCTTTTTCAAAAAGGATTAAAAAATAAGACATTAGGAGCTCAAAAGCTCTTCTAGATAAAAGTTTAGTAGTTTCTAACTTATTATTTTTTAAAATCTCAATAAACTCCTTCAATTTTAGTCATATCAATTCCAAATTCTCATTGCTAGCTTCTTACAAGCTTTAGGATCTTGTTTCATCCAAAAAACTCAAAAGTTATTCTTAAAATAAGATCTAACATCTTTATTTAACTTTAAAAACATCGTATAAGATCTAAGAGTTCATAGGATTCTTTTAAAAATATTTAGCCAAATACCCTCTTAGTTTACTGATCCTAATTGTTTTATGAAAGTGGCAAAATCAAATTGAACCCAAGCTAAGTAGTATGCTCACTCAATAACCTCCTTTGACTACTATGTCTCCGGTCTTGTAGATGCTATATACACTAGGGCCCCTCTTATTTTCTATTATTAGGTTGTATAAGCAGCCTAGTGCACCCATATAAGGTGTTGCGTTATGGAGGCCCGTTTTTAACGCGAGAGTTTGGTACTAATTACTGTTTGGGTTTAATAACTCAACCCAAACGGCCTAAGTAAATATAGTAAACGGGGCTGGTTAGATGATTGACACATACTTATTCTTTAGAAATAAAGGATTAGTGACAATCAATCATACACCCAGTGCACAAAGTTCTAACCCTCTTTTTCTCCTTTGGGACGGTTGGTTTCCTCTTTATGACTAGATGAAGACTTACCTCCCCAGAAGGGTGGGACACCGCTGAGTAAGATATACAGTATTACTCCAGCACTCCAAATATCAGCTTCGGCACCATAATTCCGACGCAATACTTCAGGAGCCACGTAGTATGCGCTACCAACAAGATCTCTGAATACTTCTCCTGAAATCATATGTTATCTGTGAGTGTAGACAAACATATTTCAGTTGTGAGATTTTGCTATGTTTCGCCCAGAATGTCTAACAAAAAACAGAGCAAGGCATAGAGATCTCCTCCTTACAAAAGCATACCCCCACAAACCATGTCAAATGTGTAGAGCTTTCACATTATGCAATAACAATTGTAGACAAGGCAGTAGGAAAATACTTGACTAATTTCACAAGGATGAGCAAACAAGAATGCTTAAATTATTGCATTTCAAACAAGAACAAGAATCATTGGGATTATGAAATCAGACAGACAAGAATGATAAAAAATAATATAAAACAGACATAATTCTAGTATTCTGAATGTCCAAACTCCTAACATCATATATTTCATTTAATTCCATTAAATGACTTTCACGCTAATCCGACAAGAAACATAAGGATTTCCGTTAGATGAACTGATCCGAACCCACAAAGATTACCCGGTTTGAAAAACACAGACAATCCGAAATCAGTGGCCTTGAGTGGTGAATCCTCATCAGTACTCAAAAACAAGAAATTCTCGGGCTTCAAATCCCTATGCATAACCCCCATCGAGTGACACGCATGCACCACCGTCACAATCTGCCGGCACAACCCCGCCGCCGCGCGCTCCGAGTAGTGCCCCTTTGCAATAATCCGATCAAAGAGCTCGCCGCCGGCACACAGTTCCATCACCAAATGCACATTATGCCGATCTTCAAACACTTCCTTGAGCTCCACGATGTTGCGGTGGCCCGTGAGGTGGTGCATAATCTGCACCTCGCGGCGGACGTCGGCGACGTCGTCGGGCGTGACCAGCTTGCGGGTGGCGATTGACTTGCACGCGAAGGTCTGGCGCGTGGCGCGGTGGGTCACGAGATGGGTAACCCCAAACTGACCCCGACCGAGTTCTCGCCCAAAAATGTAGGCGGAGTGGACATCGGACATGGGGCGGCCGAGGACGCGGCCGGTACCTGTGAGGAGGGGGCGGCGGGGAGGAGGCGGCGCATCAGCTGGGAGGACAGTGATGGTGGGGTCCGCTCCGGCGTTGGGCTGAGAGGGCGGCGAAGTGGTGGTGGTTGGTGGGGGATGGGAGATATAGCCGCTGCTGCAGTTACCCATTCTTTGGGTGGATTTTTATGTTACGACTGCTAAGTCAAATTGTTGAAGACGACGATGCAGATTTTATTATACGCACAACACAGACATATTGTCTGAATGCATTGAGATGAAATGACTGTATTGACCTTGGGCTTTGGGGTTTTTATTCTGTGTGATGAAGACTTGTGAAGGACAACATATATACATATATATATAATTATTTAGGCTTAAGACACTGTTTAGTAGTTACTAGTGTTGTACTGATTCATATATTCCTGTTAATTAGATTCTCATCATATACTTTTTAGCAAAAATTATAATTATCTCTCATAAAATTTAATATAATTAAAAATATTTTTTTATTATTTAAAAAGTTATAAATATTTCTATAAATAAAAAATAATATGTAATCCCTAAATAGTGGATAAGTAAATAATTTATAGAACGAAATTAATTCATAAAATTATTTAATAAATTTCAAAAGATATACTATAATTCATTATTCTAAGGGTATGTATTTTGATAAGCATAAAAATTGAATGAAAATTTTAATGAAATAAATTCATTAAACGAACATTTGAATAAGGAGTGTTTACAATTTTTCAAATAATAGAAAATATTTATAATTTTATAAATCGCGAAATTTGCCCTACATTTTTATTGTAAACTTCAAGGGATTGTGCAAGAAGATCAACATTTGTGATACATAGAATGAAGTAAAATAAAAATATTAGTGAGAAAAAATTCAAAATTATGATATAAAAATTCTTACTAATATTATTTGTGTTAAGTGAGGGTAAATTCTATAGTATTCAGACTCTGGGTTTGATTAAGTTCTTTAAATATAAATAATTTCGAATCAGATTCAGTAATTTCTAATAAGTGGTTTGACAAATTACATTTAGCTCTTTTGGAGTTTGCTTTCGTCTAACAAATAAGTCCATCCGCTAGTTAAAATTCACTGAATTTATTGATATTAATAAAAAAAACTAAATGAAAATTGGTAGCTACCTTCAATTGACTTATTACTGACTTATAGCACATCAAACAATTCCTTTTCCAACTAAACTATCCTTACAACAGTGAAAATATACTTCCTCACAAGCATAATGCGTGAAGACATGTGAAGGTAATTTGGTTATAAAAAGATTTACGGGACCTGCAATAAATCAGTAATAAGTCAATCAAGGGTAAATATATATATTTTTTCAATTTTTGTTTGTTAATATAAGCATATCTGGTGAATTTTGCATAACGAAGGTCTTATTTGTTAGACGAAAGCGAATTTCAGGGATGCTAGATGTAATTTTCCAAACTACAGAAAGCCAACATATGATTATACAAAATCTCAGGATCGGAGAGTATAATTATCCCTTAATAATAATTTTAATATTGGCACTGAATATTGAGTATGTTGATATGGCATACTAACTACTACAATTAAGATTAATTAACAACTAGTGGCATTGAGAAATGAGAATCATCATGAAATTAAAAAAAAAATTAGTCAACACAATTTGCATTTAACATCACATGGTACCTAATTCCCAATATTTTATAATTAAATTAAATTTTACAATAACATGATATATTTCATTTATTCCTAAATTTATCAATATAATAAGACTTTCTTCATTGGGTCAATAATTTGACAGTCCAGCATTACTTTTTTTAGTATTTTGCACCATAAATTCAACTTTAAATTTCTTGTTAAATTGGGGGAAAAAAAATTAAATTTTCGCTGTACTGTAATAGACCACGGCTTAAAAATTATGGTAAATAAATACTATTAACCACGGTTAAATAAAACAAAAGCAAAAACTTAAAATTCTTACTACAATTAATCAATATTCGCCATGATTTTTTGTCATAGCCAAAACATTTGTCATGGTTTTAGGCATGGCTAATGTTTTGCCATACTTATAGAAACAACGGTTAATAGCCGTTGCGAAGTTTTGGTTTGTATTTGTGCACAGTTTTTTTTTTTTTTTAGATACAGTAAATTATATTTTTTTCTAGTATTAGTATAACAAATATCACATGTTATAGTATTTTTTAGTAAATTAATTATAATTATATTATGAATTCAATTATCAATAATTAATATACGTCAATTACTAATATCAAATATATATATATATAAATAAACAATAACTATTATCACAGTAAACCAAGTAAACTATGGTTTATTGGAAAAAAAATAAAGCACATATTGCACATGAAAAGTTAATTTTGATTCTTGAATCTAAAATTAAGTTACTAAAAGGAAAAGCTTCAACTTTTTTGGATTTCTCAAAATTTCAATATATACACATCAGAATTAAACGTTGATATTATTTATACAAATCACCCATATTTTTTGAAAAATTTACGCATACATCCTCAAAAACATCAACATCATTACACGAACCATCCCTATTTTTCTGCTGCTAGAGGTGATTTTTATAATCACGCAAAAAATATTAATAATTTGTGTAAATAGATCATATATAAATAAGAAGGTGTAAATGAAATTATCCAATAAGTAAGCAATATAATATGCTCAAAATACTTTTATGTAAGTTATACATATAAATATATATATGAATATAATGCTAAAAATATAATTTTATCCAAATATTTAGTTAGGAAACACTTATTTAATTAAGTGGAAGGGACTATAGTAACTATAATTGAATAAAAAAAATATACGTAAATTAAAATACCCTCAATAATTTAAAATTTAATTTTCAGTCAATAATTTTGTTCTTTAAAATTTAATTTTCAATCAATAATTTTTTGAAACTATTTTACTTTGTCAAGTTTTGGTTAGTTATATCGATACTATATATAATTAAAAAAAAATCATGCATTGTAATGGTATTTTTAATTTATTGGTATATCAATATTTTTTTAAAATTAAATAATTATTTTTAACTGCCCACTCATCATGATTTTTTATGTCTATCTTTTGGTAGTTTTTTTTTTCTTCACATTCATTTACATATATATATATATATATATTAAGTAATTTTAATTATATAAAAAATAAATAATATAATTAAAAAAATTATTCAAAATATTATACAACAAAAATATACATATATAAAATGTGCCGCACTTATTAATTTAAATTATGCATATGCATCGATTTTGATTTATTTACTAGTTTTCGTAATATGAATTAAGACATATCCTAATTGAGGGATAAAATGTATTTAACCCATAATATTATAAAAATTGCTGAAATAAAATAAAAATTGCACTGACACACAAACTTAGAAACAAATAAAAGAATATTGGAAGGAAGTGCGTTTGCCGGGAGTCGAACCCGGGTCTATTACTTGGAAGGCAATTATCCTAACCGTTGGACTACAAACGCTGCTTGTTTTTCATTTTACTTTTTATTACAATGTACGCTTCTTCTCTCTTCATTTTCTCTTTTTAAAGCTTTTATTGGCAGAATCGTTTTGTTAAGTGTAGTTTTCGGCGGCGTTTTCTTTAATTTTTTATCAAATTAAATTCCTCGCGGGAAACCTCCACCATCCCTTGTACATCGCCGCCGTCCACCGTCTCTACGATCGGTCAGTTTCTTCGAACTCGAGAACTTGAACAAATGCCAAGTTTTTTTATCTGTGTTTTTTCTTAATGATGTTTTGTTTACGTCCAGTTGATCTAGGTTTGTTGATTTGATTTGCAGGGTTTTGGAATTCCATGTAATCTGAAACAATGGAAGGTGATGCTGATGCCATGGAGAGCTTGAGTTTTGGTGAAGAGACATATGATTGTGACAGTGAGTCTGAGTGTTGTGTTGAGGACTCAGTTGATGATGAACTTTTCTATGCATCTGGTGATATTATACCCAAATTGCAGTTTAGGTATTCTCGAAAAAGCAGATTTATTATTTGGTTGGAAAAAAAAATTCTGGTAGTGATTCTTGGACTGATTGTAAACATTGATATTTACTAAGGAAAGAGGCATCAAAGGCACGGTGGATCGAGGAGTTGGGAATGGCTGAGGTGTTGGAGAAAAAGGGTAAAATGTGGACCACAACTGGGATAGTTCGTGATGGAAAGACGTACTGCTCAATTGAAGAAACTTTGTATGTGATCCAACTCTCTCATATTTTTTCTTTTGCGATCCTATTTTTATGTTCTTATAAATTATATTGTTGTTGGGGTAATTTATAGTTATCATCATCCTAAAGAAGCAAGTAACATATGGTGAAGCTCCCATAATTTGAAAAGTTGCAAAAGCAACGAGTATTTAGACGACTGTTGGTAACGATGCTGAATTTAGATATGTTTATTTACTAACAACCCATATCAGAAACTGACGCTCCCTGACCATGTAATGACTGTCAAAATGGACTGCATTTTGATTCAACTGTGATTGAAATACCGACTGTGTGCATATATACAGACACAGCGTAAATCGTGCATAAGTTTTGAATTTTTGTAGCTCCTCTGATTTTGTAATAAGTGCTGATTCTCATAAACAGGCACAAGCGTCTAAGCTTGTTCACATGTGGGGTTGGAGATGGGGGAGGGTCAAAACTGTATCAATCGTTGGTTTAGATGATTTGACCCATTGTACTCTTTTATCTACTATTGTGATTTTGTGAACTTTCAATCTTTTAATTCCAATAGTTGCAATTGTTTAGTGGCAAAGTCGTGTATGTTTTGCATGCAGAAAAGCAGTTGATTCCAATTGAGTTATTGATACCAACACTTTCTGCTATTTAGAGATGGGGATTGTCATCATGCACACTAACTATATTTAGGGAATGATATTTAAGCTTTGTGTTGTAGGTATTTGGGTGAAATTGGTGCACTGAATATATTGAATAGCGATGATACTCCCATTCTGTTGAGTGATATATATGGAAAGTTAGCAGAAGACAAGAATAGGCATGGATGCTCTTGGGAGTCTTTTGAGGTCTATCGGCACCTGAAGTTTCTTGGTTACATAGTTGGTCGCTGTGGCGTTCCTTGGTCTATTAAGAGTGTTAAGATGAAAATGAACGCTCAGGAAGGTATGTCGGAATATGAAAGTAGTAGGGGTGGGGGGTCAATAGACAACAGTTTCATCACAGAGATGTTTGGTAACTTGCATTTTGGTGAAACCAGACCAGTCTTTGATGTTTATCCTCCTAATAGCAAGTTTAGAAAGTCTTGTCCGGGCACTCCATCTTTTGTGCTCTGCCTCACCAGGTATGTGTGTCCAAAACTACAGTTACTTATTTCATATTCAGACCAACTTTATGTCGCTCTTTCACTTAGAATCTTTGATTTTGCATATGAGAACATTCCTTACCTTGCCGACATTCCTCATAGTGTCTTCGCTTCTCACGTTGAGAATCTCAAAATACAAACAAGCAATTTTCTATATAGTTGGCATTCTTACTGGTGACTTCAGCTTTATGAACTGCTACATTTGCCTTTTGCAACCCATTCATTTTGATGTGCTTTTGATAAGACCTGAGGCAAACTTATATGATAGACATACTCACATGATGCAATGGCATCTTATGTAGTGGCCACCCACCATCCAGACAAGAGATCGAGGACCTTGAGACACGCTGTGGTGGAAGTCCTTTAAAGTTCTGTATTGTCGAGCATGGGCGGGTCAGTTTTTTGTCGTTCACCAAAGTTGAGCTGCCTATTCTTCCATGATCTTTTTGTTGGATCCTTACTTGGTAGCTATAAGATGAGATTATTACATTACAGCAGCTGAATTCAGATAGTTATTCAGCCAATACATGTAACTAAACTTACAAGCTTCCATAAAGCTTCTTATGGGACGAAATATTCTGTTTTATGAATAGAGCAGATCTGAGTGTCTTGTTCTTACCTAACGAATGCGTATTGTCTATGCTAGAATGTACATCTAAACTTGTAATTTCTGATAAATTGGTTTCTTGTTAATGCATGGAAGTTCTTCATTATTATTCATTCCTTGGATTTGCGATTTCTTTTCATACAAAGCATTTAATCCATATACATTTTTTATTCTATTCCGTCATTTCATATGAAAAGTTGTCATTAAAAATACCAATTCAGACACATTTTCATTCTATCACGAGTTTTGTTAGAAAAAAGTTATTAAAAAAAAGATACTAATATAAATATATTTTTTATTTCTCACAGAAGCCGTAATACAAAAACAAAAAATCCCATGAAAAATAAGGAAAATTGAAAAGCAAGAACAAAAACAAAAAGCACGCAAGGCTGAACTCCTCAGCCCTCTTCCATAACTCTTTGGACGCCATTAACCTTCTTACTACATTCACAAGATCCGTCCTCTGTCCCCATTACCTCACAACAATCCTCATTTTTAGCACACTTATGTGATGAGCATAGTGGTCTGAATGCATAGGCTTCAGCCTTCACTCTAATTTCCTATAATAAAACAAAAATTGCACTGACAAACAAAATTAGGAAAATGGGAAAAAGAAGATGCGTTTGCCGGGAGTCGAACCCGGGTCTATTGCTTGGAAGGCAATTATCCTAACCGTTGGACTACAAACGCTGCGTGATGGACTTTATTTTTTTATTTGTAATGTCTCAAACATTGTGAACTCATGGCAATGAAGATGTATTGGACTTGGAAATCTATGTTGGCTGACTTTTCACCTATTGTTAACTAAGTTACCAGAAATACAAAGCTAAATGTGTGCTATTCTGTCTTGGTGTTCAGGCACCATACAACCTTACCTTACAATCACATTTCAAGAAGAGATGGCAAAATCTGCACATGTTGCTCTCCCAATTGGAACACAATTTTTCTGTCTATAATGTATAATACAATAATATTGGTTCTAGAGGTGCAAAAGGTAGTAAAATGTAAAGCTGATCTCAAACATCTTTCTTATATTTTTTGCATAATAAAATCATAATACTTTGAGGCACAAAAAATGGTGTCAAATCAGAATAGAAAGATTCAAAATATTAAGAATAAACAATTACCAAAAACAAATAAAGAAGCTTCAATAGTATGATACACTCAAAGGCTATTTTTCACAATACAGTATCTTTTTGGCCCTACCGTAGCCAAAGAAATAAAACTATTCACACAAAAAAACCACACTCAAACAGTTCCTATAAGATTGGTTATTTACCACACTTGTGCCAAAGTTCCAACCGCGTCAAACGAATTAGAGAGAAGTTCTTCTATTGAGAACACAGCCCTAATAATATGCTGCAAAGAGAAAATAGGAATCAAGAAGATCAACCTCACATCCGGGATTGATGTATCATGAAAGATTTCTCAGTTAAGATGGGTCAATCATTTCTCTGCTGATACTAAAAGTTGAGTTCAGAACTGCCTCCAAGCATTGCCATGAGATTTCCTCCATGCACCCTTCCTTCAGGGAAAGGACTCAACGCTGGGTTGCTTCCAACAGGCGAATTAGCATGCTGCAGACTGAAATAATTCCAACTACTGGTAGAACTAAGAGCATTGTTCTCTATCATCGTGAGGTCAACACTCATATCTTCAATAGTGGAGATCTGTTTCAACTCAGCAGATTGTTTGACTTTCAAGTCCTGGACAACAGTTCCCATAGTTGCACCACCATGAACCCTTTTATCCTGAACCAGGCCACCATGATAGGCACATAGTGCAGTTTTACTCCTAGGGAAAGAGTTGCAAGGGTCATCACCTTCACCAAGTTCAGGACCAGGCGGACCCCAAGAGCATCTCTTTCCTCCACCATGGGCCTTGCAAAAATCATTGCTGCCCTGAGCACTTTTTCCACACCCTTCAATTTTGCATCTCTTGCCCCCACCATGATGAACACAAAAGTCAGTACGTCCCCTGGCACTCTTTGTACACTCTTGAACAGCACATCTTCCGCCCCCACCATGTGCCATACAAAACAGGGTTCCTCCGTGGACACTTTTGGGGCAAATCCCACCTCCTTGGAAGAAACACCTTTTACCTCCCCCATGGCCTTTGCAGAAGAGGGTGCTTCCTTCTGCACCTTTATTGCACCCTAGATATGTGCAACGCTTGCCACCACCATGAGCCTTGCAGAATGCTGTGCTTCCTTGAGCCCCTTTGTTGCATTCAGGATACTGGCATCGGCGACCACCACCATGTGAGATGCAAAGACCAGAAGCTCCTTCTGCACTCTTTGTGCAGTTCTCTTTCTGGCACCACTTGCCACCACCACGCCGAATGCACAAACCGGATTTTCCCCTGGCAGTGCGGGTGCAACCCTCATGATTGCACCATCGGCCACCACCATGGGCAATACAGAACTCTGTTCGTCCTTCAGCACTCTTTGTACATCCTAAAATTTCACATTGTAGACCACCGCCATGAGCTTTGCAGGATGCCATTTGGCCTTCGGCACCTCTTTGGCAGCCAGGACGCTGACACCTGTGGCCACCACCATGAGCAATACAAAAACCAGAAGCACCTCTTGCTCCCTTCACACATCCCTGAAACTGACATTGTTGAGTGCTGCTAGTGTGTTGCTGTTGTGGTTGTGTTATCCCGGAAGTACAGGTGACTGAGCTTTTTGGTGGTCTTATTACACTTGAGCAGAGGCCTAGTGCTGGCTTGATTTGCCACTGGTTGAGAAAGTAAATGTTTTCCACGTTCTGTTCATTCAGCCATGGAGAAAAGGTACTTCCTGTTAATCCTTCATCTGTTTTCCCAGCTCCCTCACCAGCAACCACCTCAGTAACATTTTTTCGTTCAGTGGAGCTTAGACTGACAGTTGTGATATCAGATGCAGTAGGTCCACTGGAAAGGCTCAATTGTAGATCAACCTTAGGTAACACATCCAGTGATTTCAAATTAGAGCAGGCCAATTTCTCTGAACCTGATGATTTATCACCACCAAGATGAAGAGAAAAGTCCAGTTCTAGATCCATTGAGGACTCTTCTTCACTTTCCTTGGTTGACGACATTGAGGTGCATGCAGTTGTTGAACTCCCCTTACTGTCTGATGAGCTTGATGAATGGCCAAGGCAGAGACCTAGCGAAGATCCAACTTGTAGATCCATGGGCCCATCTCTAGAACTCCACTTCCGTTTGATTCCTTTTGGAGCAGATATGAAAGGGGTTACAAAACCAGGCGAATCAAGTCGCAACGTTGTGTCTGCACAGTACACAACTTCAGCTCCAGCTGCTCCTATTTGGATGGAATTGCACAGATTCTTGAATGCATTAGATTTAGGGTTAGCAGCAAAACCCACATTGTGGAATCTGGCATCCATGATCAATTGCTAGAGACGGCAGCGCTCTTATCTGAACCAACATTCAGTTGCTAAAGACAGTCCACCTGCCTTCCGGGTTTAAAGAAACTATCTACAAAACTAGGGTTAAATGTCTCTGAAACCGTATACCCTACCCCCGCTCACAAACCCAGAAGTGTCACGCCGATCCATTGCTTGTAAAGGACAGTCTAACAGTGGCACAGCCAACCGCAGAAACACAAGATGAATTTAGACAAAATCCAGTCCTTCTTTAAGAATCTGAGTGTAGGTCATCCTGTTCAACAGAATTACATTAGCTATAACTTACAAAACATGAATGCAACCAAGACAGTTTTTATGGAGATTGTACACTGAGATTGGCAAGTTTCAAAGAACCTGATTTTATTTCAATGTCAACCACTCAATGATGCAAAATTCTTTGACTCCCCTCACAAAACACTTAATGATAGAGCTTAAAAAATGTGGTATAATTGCACACAAACTTAAGCGATACCACACAAACTTAAGCGAGTGTGTCCTCTCGAAAGTAAACTAGCTTTGGTGAAGGTAGTGATGAATATATGACCTTGTTCTTAGCTGAAAAATGGTTGGAATCACCACATTCAGGCGGCACTGTTAAGGACATAATTCATGATTCAATATGTTACCTCAATCTTAACTAGAGACCACTTTTCACTTTCCAAATGTTCTTCCTCAATGGTCATTACCAAAACAATCGGAGATTCACAGTAGCCCAGAGATTTGTTCCAAAAACTTCCAGTGTATGATAGTTTCCATTTTGTATGTGTAAACTTAAGTACATCAGTATGAATCACTTATTCAGTAGGTCATTCTGCTACAGTGATTCTCCAAGAATATATGAACAAATATCTTTCTGATAAAAGCAAACACTTTGACAAAAATCTAAACAGCCGATGCTTTTGTAATTCACAAACATACAACTTAAACAATACACGAACATACCCTCCCACAATCAACTTAGACTGGAAAAAAGATACCCAGTAAAAACGAGTACCACATTAAGAATGAGGATTCAGTCAAATTTGGTAAACTAAAAAGCAACAAGGAAAAATGAAAAACATAGGAAGTTTCCATTCAATTTCCCGTTTCCTTTATCAACTAAGATAGAGATCAGACCTCATCTCTCTATAAAACTAAATTATATGTAATAACAGAGTTTAGCGTTCTTCAGCTGATCTTTGGGATCAAAATAATTTCGCAACTATTTGAGCTGATATTTTCTGGAAACACCTGAGATCATACAAAGACAAGAGAAAACGCAACGCACGAATTTCATCCACACAACTCATGAATAAGAAAAAAGCGTGATTGAGACATACATTAGAAGAAAATTCTAAAATAAGTAAATTTCAGAAAGCATTAATCTTTTGAGCTAAATTAAGAAGCCACAGAAAAGATAGATAGAAATTCAGCTAGGAAAAAACAAAACCTTCAGCAAACCAAGAAACCACATAGCCAAAGCAAATTTCAGTGCTAACATCAGAAGAAAACCTTCAGAATCAGTTAACAATTAAAAGAAAAAAGAAAAGAAATAAAAGAATCCCAATAGCCAAATCACTCGTTGAAAGATCATTGACTTGCCAGATTGGATAAATTTTACCTTTTGGATTCGATCAATAATTAAACCCATCAACAAACAGATTTTCACACATGGATACATGGACTTACACCAATAACTCTGAGAGAGAGAGAGAGAGAGAGAGCGATCGAGCTAGGGCTTCGCGCGCTCCGCTACGTAAAAAAGGGGTAGAGGGTACGTAAGAACGGTTGGTGAAAAATGTAAATTTGGGAAATGTGGTGCCCAATTTTTGGAATTGCATTTGGGTAAATTTTGGATGATTTGAAGAAAATGAGTTTTATTTTTGGAGAGAATAATATTTAATGATTCAATTTTTATAAAAATAAATGAAAAATATGTTTAGTATTAATATATTTTTCAAGGAAATAAAATTAAACATAAATATGATTTGGGAAATTGCCCTCCTCCCTCACGAGAGGTTTGCTTCCTTATAACAAAATAAGTTATTTCATGAATCAAAATTCAACGAATTTATAGATATTAACGAAAAAATAAAAAAAATATATTTATCTCCAATTAACTTATTATTATTTATTGCACGTTAAATGAATATTTTTATTATCAAATTAGCCTCATACATCATCTTCACGCATTAATGCATGCGAAAATGTATATTTTCACCGTTATACGAGTAGTTTAGTTGGAAATAAATTATTTAACATGCAATAAGTTAGTAATAAATCAATCGTGGGTAAATATCAATTTTCATTCAATATTTTTGTTAATGCTAGCAAATTCAGTTAGTTAGACTTATTTGTTAGACGAAAGAAAAATTTAGGGGTGCTAGTTGTAATTTTTCAAACCACATAGAATTTACGTGTAATTATATCAAATATTAGGAGAGAAGAATATAATTATCCCTTAAAATTATGCCTTAATGGCTGGTGTTTTATGGTTTCGTACTAATTAATGGTGGTTGGTACAATCAATAACGTTTTAGTCTAATGATTAAGGTTGAGATTTTATGAATAAATTTAAAATAATGGGTTCAAATTTTACCAGACGTTTGGTGTTTGTCTTACTATTATACAGTGAGTTTATTAATTAAATTAATATTGATGTAATATGTAATTATGAATTAAAAGAAAAACAATAGTTGGTACACTCAACTAGTGAGCAAAATATTTATATTTTATAATCAAATATTTTACCAAGACTTTTATGGTACGTATTTATTTGAGTTTTCAATAAATAATAATATAATATTTGAAATAAAGTATTAGAGAGACGAACAAAATTATGTAACGAGAAGTATATGGTCGAGTAGAGATAAAAGCAAATTATAAAGGCAACATAGATAGAGAAAATTAAAAGGATAATTACATTCTCCTCTAATGAGATTCGGTATAATTATATATAAATTTTTTGTGACTTATAAGGATAATTACATTCTCCTCTAATGAGATTCGGTATAATTATATATAAATTTTTTGTGACTTATAAGGATAATTACATTCTCCTCTAATGAGATTCGATATAATTATATATAAATTTTTTGTGACTTATAAAATTACATTTGATAATTTGAGGTTTGTTTTCGTTAAACAAATAGATTCATTTGTGAATAAAAATTCACTAAATTTACTGACAGTAATAAGAAAAAGTGAATAAAATTTTTTACTTACTCTCGATTGATTTATTACAGATTTGTTATAGGTTAAACAAATCTTTTGTGACTAAACTATCCTTATAACAATGAAGATATACACGTCTTTACATGCATTAAAGGTGAAGATAAATAAGGATAATTTGGTTATAAAAAAATTTATTTGATTTTCAATGAATCAATCGGGATCATTTTTTTGTTAATATCATCAAGTTCAGTGAATTTTGACTAACGGAGGGGACTTATTTATTAGACAAAAGTAAATCTTAGGCGTATTAAATGTAATTTTTCAAACCACAAAAGATTTACGTGTAATTATATTGAATTTCAGAGGAGAGAAGTGTAATTATTCCAAATTAAAATTGAAAAAAAAAAGTATGTCAAACCATAGTACCAAAACCATCGATCTCCGATTATTATAAAAGTATAAATAAGATAGAAATAGAGGAGATGATGAAGTTTGCCCTAATCTTGAGTAGTTTTGTTGGTTCTAAACCAGCCAGAACTCCTAATTCCAAACACGTATGGGTCAATTTTGGCAACGGTCCAAAAATGACTCTTGATGTAGTGGTGGAGAACTCTGCCTTTGTAATTAATCGGATTGGTTTCTTTTATGGAAAAAGATGCAAGTAATTTTTGTAATATTGTAAATGAGCAAATTATTATTTATAAAAAAAAGTAATTAGTAATTTACCCTTTTGTGTTTTTTAAATGCAACAATTTAATCCTCTGTGATTTTTAAAATGAAACAATTTATCTTCATGTCTAAAGAGGTAAATTGCTTCACTTTAAAAAATATGAGGGGGGAGGGAGGGTAAATTCCTATTTATTTTTCATAGGGGGTATTTGCTCATTTTTAATATCGTAGGAGATAAATTTTAAATCTAATATTTTATTGTAATTACTATTGCATTGATTATTTTATTTTATATATACTTACTATGTGTATATTTTTTTTTTAAAAAATTAAATATGACGTAGTTTATGTACACATCACATGCGACGTGCATATGTGAAATAAAATAGGAGATTTAACATAAATTGTAATAGAAAATCTAATCAATGAATTCAAGGGGTGCTTACAAGAGTTTAAAATAATCGTTTTGCTGAAACATAAGTTAAAAAGATTGTTTTTATTTTACAACTTTTACTTTTGAATTTTGTAAGTTAATTTAATTTAAATCGAAAGTTATAAGCAATTTAACTTCTTCAGTTTATTGATAAAATTATAAATATTAAACTGTTTTTCCGAACGCTGCGACTGCAATTTTTTTCCTCTCAACTTTTGTTTTTAAATGCTACAAACTATTACTGCTACTTAACTTACAATTTATTCCCACCACAGAAATATGAGCTATTGCAGACATCCCTTAAGTAACAAAGCTTTTGCCATACAATTATTGTTTAACAGAAAAATTCATACAATACCTTATCACATTGTTTTATTTTTCATGGCTATTACAAATCAGATCTTTTATTACAAATTGATGTTTCGTCGTACATTTTAAACAAACCAAAGCAAGTTAGGAAAAACAGAATCCTCAATTCTCTTACAATAGGAATTTTATGTAAATAAGAGAAGAGAGGATGACAAACAATATATAGAACCCATGCATATTTTGACTTAATTCATCATCTTTCAATATTTTTACCAGCATTCATAGAGCTTAATATCACAACGAAGCCTGAAGTAGACCTCGCCCTCATAGGAATCCGTCGCGATAGTAGCCACCCCTCTGCTCATGTGGAAATCACCGGTCCCGCCAATCACCGAAATGTCCCTAGTCTTGGACAGTATCGGATCGGCCCCGACGAAATTTATAGTACCCTTGTGTTGAGTGGAGTTGAACACGAACGACATCGCTATCCATGAGGTGAACGTTTCTTTCTTGTCGTAGATATAGAAACCCTGAGCCCGCCCAACTCGAGGCGAGTGGAGATTGTTGTCTAACGTTATGGGGTCGTCGAAAATGACCATGTCTCCAAAATGGTTGTTACTTGTCAATTTTGTGGTGTTGCCCCATGTCGGTGCTCCCACTATGGCAGACGTTGAGTTCTTGGCGTTATAACCGTTGTAAAGTATGTCGTGGAAGTAGAACACCAACCTCTTGCATGGGCGCCGGTGACGTAGGGCTTTTGGCTTGCGTGCGGTGGAGCAGTCTAGGAGGAGGAGGAAGAATATGATGGCTAAAGTTAGGGTTTTCATTGCCATTCCGGTATGCAAGATAGTCGTGAAGGCAGCAGGTAAGGGGAGGGGGGAGGAGAAGGGGTAAGAGGAGTTCGGAGGCAATGTCAACTCAACGTATATATAGAGGTTTTTGTGTGAGGGTATTGGACAAAGTTGGTACAATTACTTAATATGAAAGGTAGGTTTCGAATTCGGGTCATATAAATGTGGGTGTATATATATATCTATTTTCTATAATAATTTGTTGTTTTTTTGTCTCATTTAAATGTCTTTATTGATGCATTGTACCAAAATTTAAATTTATAAATATTGAATAATGTAATAAATCCAACCTATTAAAAAAACGAAGAAAAAGGCATCATGTTTGTTGTTGCTAGGGTGGTCGGTGTCGAGCAATTTTGTTGGTCATACATGTGACTGCTTATCGTACTATGAGAAAGAAAGATTTCAGTTACTTGTAAAGTTATAGAAAATAAAATTAAATAATTATGTATACATAGAAGTTTTGGTTTGGCAGGTTGGCTTGTACTCTACGAATTATCTATATACACGAGGGTCAGATTGAGTGCTGAATGATTCACAAACTACTAATTAACTTATTAAATGTCCCTAGTATTTTTATAGAATAATAATGGGAACAAATCAACAACACTACCACCTAATCAATTAGTTGTACGTTAATTAAGCCTAGTTCAATTGGTGAAATTGAGGCCCCGTGATTTAATGTTATGAATTCGAATCTCATCAACGTGCGACGATGTTACTCTACATTAATAGTAAGTCACTACAAGAAAACAAGGCATACAATACAAATAATATTGCAACAAAATTAATTCCGTAGCTAATGAGATGTACTAACAATGAATATTCCATGCCAAATTGTGTATAAAAATTATGATAAATTACAACGACCTCTCTTGAGGTTTGACATAATTATGAATACTCCTTATTGTTTGAAAAATTATCAATACCACCTTGATTTTAACGGGTGTCTAACAAGTAGCCCAATCTGTTAGATTTTCATCCATTTTTATAGTGAACTGACCAAAATTCCCTTGTAGAAAAATTATAATTTTATTTATTTTTTAAAGAAAAATTTATGGACTAAGTGGATAATTTTTTTTTTTTTATAATTTTTAAAATTTTTCATCCATCCCCTTGGATTTTTTTATATTTTTTTTAAAAATAAAAAAATATAGTAAGGGCAAAGTTGATAATTTCATACCTCCATCCAAAGATTACATAATTTCATCAAACATCAGGAGGTTATTTGTAATCTTTTAAACAACATGGGGATATTCGTGATTATGCCAAACTCCAGGGGACTAACAATGAATATTTTGTAGCAAATTATGTATTAAAAATATTCAATAAAAATCAGGTACGTAGACAATGAAATGGCTACAAATATTGCAACAAAGTGTATGTTGATTTTTTTTTGCTTACACTCCTGTTGCTAACCTCCATTGCTAGTGCAACAAATTAGCTACAAAGTTTTGCGTAGGGAATAATTTTTAAAAATAAAAATTATAGAGTATTTTATTTAAAAAGTGAACTACGGAACTATCGTTCTGAAAATAAAACTTGCTACGAAGTCTCATTTGCAGTGGAACAAAAATGACTATGAATGTTCTGTCGTTATAGTAATGAATATAGCTACATAATTTATTTTTTTTCTATAGTACTGACACTGTTATGGAATTTTGGTGAAAAAAACTGCTATATAATTTTCGTAGCTATGGCATTAAAATATAATTGCTACAAAATTTTCATTTTTATTGCGACAATAATGGCTACAGATTTTCTGGTACTATGTGCAATACCATGTCTCACATGTATTATGAACTAATAAGATAAATAATATATAAGTATTGAGCAAAAAACACCAGTGCATCAACTGAATGCTTTTCCATGAGTTGTTAATAATTAAATTTCAGAATGCGCTCGAATGGGTTTGGAGGCAATTCTGCCTTCAACAGGCTCGCGAGCCAGGGGTGTCACAAATGATATTAGAGTCGACCCCTTGATTTAAGTAGAAATTGAAATAAATATATTTATTTAAAAAATTATTATCTTCAATTATATAATTATAATAAAAATAGATCAAGAGTGCCATTCCCAAAAAACCATAAAACAAAAAAATACATTTTTAATTTGAATAAGGTTCAATCAAGCCCAATTTAATTATATATTTTAATTAAATTTAAGTTAATTATATGATAAATATAAATATATTTATTATATAAGTAGTGTATAATTTTAAAAAATAATCAATTATATACATATCATATATAATGATACTTGTAATAAATTAATTTAGATATTAAATAGGGTATGTATGTGACGCCCCAAAAATTATAATACATAATTGTAGGATTAATTGATAAATTCTTATGAAACTTAGTTAATTAATAAATAAATTATAGGTCATAATTGGAATATAATAAAATTTGAACGGATTAAATTGGAGTTCATTATAATATTTGGGGATAACTTATATTCATTAAAAATTTAGGAATGACGTAATGAATATTTTAAGAAAAAAATTAAATTAAATAAAAAAAGAAAAAAAAAGAAAAAAGGAAGGAAGGAAATGAAATTGGGGTGGGCCATCACCCACCCCCTCACCTACCTACTAATATATAAATGCATCCTAAATTATTACACACACAATTACCAATTCCTCACACACACTCACACCTTAAACACACACTACGAAAATTCGCGACTGTAGGTAATGTTTAAATTTGAAAAATTCATATTAATTTATATAATTATTTTATTTGATTAGTTCATTTATTAAATATAATTTATATTAATCGATGTACTATTTAATTGAAATATTTTACGAGTTTGACTATTTAAAAGTGTCGAATTAAATATCAAATCGGATATAAAAATGATATCGTTAGTTAATTAGATTATTAAATTTATTAGATTTGAATATTACGATAACTAATTTATACAATTCCATCGGAATTATTAATCAAATATGCAATTCTATGTATTATTATTTAATTAAATAATAGCGAGAAATTGATTGAAAATTCATAAAAATATTCTGAAAATTATATTTAAGAATATTATATTATAAAAGAGGAAAAATGAGGTTTTTAATGATAACCTAATTTAGGGATGTTATTAAAAATGATAGTTATGAATATAAATGGGGTTTGGTTAAATGAATTCCTATGAATTACTTGATAAATTATAAATATTTTTATGAAGTCTAAAGTGTCTAGTTATTACGAAGAACCAAAACGAAGATTTATATTTTGATAGAAATAGAATATTAAAGAATTATTAAAAATTGTGCGAATAATATTTAATATTCTATTTAAAAGAAATTATGATATTCTCGGTATATTAATTATATGTGCTATAACTCATTATAGGATACAGGGATAAGTTGAAAAGATTGACAATTCATAGCTGTTATGGCTGGCGATCCTTGGCAGACTCTCTACTATGGATAGGCCTTGGTTGGCTCATCTTAATAGTTCCTGCGTACTTTGTTCTGATGGTGCTGATTAGACTCATGATCATCTTTTTTTTCGTTGCACTTATTCGTGTGGCTGCTTGAGGGTGATTCGACGCACACTTCGGTTCGATTGGCCGAACCGAGCTTGGGCTATTGACATCTTATGGGTTGCTCGCAGATGGAGAGGTAAACACTATGTTTCTACGGCCTACCGTGCTCTTTTGGTCTCATGTGTGTACCATATCTGGCGTGAGCGCGACATTAGATGATTTGATGGAGTACATAGAGATACACGCACTGTGGGTGCGCTGATGGTTCGAGATGTGCAGCAGAGGATTCTTAGTGTAGAATTACCTACTGCTATTAGCACTTGTGCTTTACCGCTTATGGCGGATTCCTTGGTCTATCGAGGAAACCGCTTAGATTAAGCAAGTTGTACTGTAGTATTGTACTCTTTTTACTTAATAAAAATTACCTTTACCAAAAAAAAAAGACTGGCAATTATCAATATAGTAGATAAAAGCGTTGTAAGGTCGAGGTAAGTAAATAATTAATATTATCTATATATGTCCCCTTTATTTGGGGTATTACTGCTATATAAATTTATGGTTCATGCTGACGTTGATTTATTTGAAACTATACGAGTTATGAATGGTTTAATTTGATTAACGATATTGTGTACGTGAAATGAGTAAATACGTTGAAATATTATGTTTGTTGTATGATGTGTTGTGAGTATCTGAAATGAGAGTATATTGATATATGGTTGTTATATTTTGATGGCCCAAATGACTTTATTTAATGGCCAAATTTTTGAAGCCCACAACCCGACCCAGTTGGCAGCCCACGGCCAGGTATGACCCGACCCAACTTCACTCACTTATATCCTAACCCTAGCTTAATCTATTCTTCATTCTCTTTTCTTCCTCTCCAATTGTGCTGACTGCTGCTCTCTCTTTCTCTCTGCAATCTCCATGAAATCTCTTCCAAGATTTTCACCGGCAGAAATGGTGGGTTTCCTTTGCCAAGTTAATGGCATAAGGAAAGCCACCATGGCTTTTCTTCTCTGCTATCTTCTCGGCCCTATTTATAGGGGTTCTTTCCCCCTTCTCACATACGGTTGAAAATTGAGAGAAACATTCTTGAGCATTATTTTTGTGAGACTTTGAGATTCTTGAGATAGGTCTTTGTGACCGAGTGATACATAGATTTGAGTGATCGAAGCTCTTTGTGGTCGGTTTCTCAAGTTCGTAGTGTTACCGTGGGTCGGTGTTGGGTAAAGTACTACTGTGTGACTGAGTTACCCTGTGTGGATCTGGCAGATTCTGAGCCGATTTCTAAACAGTGTTTGTTTCTCTTTATTTGTGTTTTCTTCCTTTACATAATTCTTTCAATATTTCTGTAATATTGATTGTATATATTAAGGATTTTCGTACTCCAAAGCTTTGTAATAGTTTTATAGGATTTGTTTGATATCCACTTAACAGTGGTATCAGAGCCATCTCTGATCCGAAAGCTCTCAGTGACGGTAACCCTCTAAACCCCTCCTTTTTTACTTACTGCGATTTATTTTTCTGTTATTTTATATCTTGATCTTTAACTGAGGTGCTTATCCCCTTGATGACCCTCCTGGTCGGATCCCTGAGGTTGTCGGGTATCTGGACTGGGTGTTAGGCTGGAGAGGCTTTGGCATTCTAATTGTTGATCATGTTGTGTTTGCAACCATCTCTCTATCATACCTCTGTTTTTCTTAAACTGTACTATCCTTAAACTGTCTTTGCCGTTTTAGTTATATTTTCTTAGTGGACTGTAAAACTGTGACATATATTCTCTAAACTTATCTGTTACTCTGTTAAATAGATATTACTGTGCACATCGTTTGTTCTTAGTGAACTCAAAACTGTGACTTATCTATCCCTATATCCGTACTCTGGTTTTTATAATCCCTATGATCTGTGTGAATTATTTGTTTTTTGTTCCTAAGACCTGTGATTATCTGTTTGCCTAATTCCGCTGCAAAAATGCTCTTTGAAATGTTATTTTGAAAAACCTGTTTTAATCTTTTCTAAAGAAATATTTTTAATGGCCGTATACAATTTGCAACCTTTTGATGGAAAGGGTGATTTTTCAATTTGGCAGCAAAAGATGAAGGGTATTTTAATTCAGCAAAAAGTTTTTAAAGCAATAGATGGTAGATACATTGATACTATTTCTGAAGAAAAACTTTTGGAAAACAATGAATATGCCTATTCTTCTATTATTCTTAATCTATCTGATAATGTTTTAAGAAAGGTTGGTAAATAAAATTGTGCAAGAGATTTATGGGAAAAGTTAGAAGAGCTTTATACTGAAACTTCTTTGCCGAGTAAACTGTTTTTGCTTGAGAAATTTTTTAGATACAAAGCTTGATTTGTCTAAAAACATTGATGAGAACTTGGATGATTTCACTAAATTGGTTCAAGATATTAAATTGACTGGTGATAAGAATATTGATGAGTATTCCCCTATTGTACTTTTGAATGCTATACCTGATACTTATTATGATGTGAAAGCTGCTATCAAATACGGTAGAGATAGTGTAAATCTTGATACTGTTGTAAATGGCCTTAAAAGTAAAAAGATAGACCTAGTAATAACCAACATGAGGTTAATTCTGTGAGAGGAAGGTCTAAATTTAGGAATTCTAGCTATAGACACAACAGTAGAAGCAAAAGCCGTAATAGAAAAAACAATAGGAGTAAATCCAGAACTAGGGATAACTCACATAGAAATGATAAAACCAGAGAGAGAAGGTGTTATAACTGTGGCATGAAAGGTCATTATATTAAAGATTGCAAAAAACCAAGGAGGGATAATAGAGATAACAATGCTGTTGAAAAAGAAAGAGTGAATAATGTTGGTGATGAAACTGGTGAATTATTTGTTGTTTCTGATGTGAATTCTGTGCACTCTATGAGCATGTATGAATGGCTTGTTGATTCTGGTTGCACTTTTCATATAAGTCCTTCTAAAAACATTTTTTCAAGCCTCAAACTTGATAATTCTGGTTTTGTTTCCATGGCAAATGAAAAAGGGTGTGAGATTAAAGGCATTAGTGATATTTCTTTGAATTTCAATGATGGTTACAGAATGACTCTTAAAAATGTTAGATATGTTCCTGAACTTAGTCATAATCTCATTTCATGTGCTGCATTGGAAGATGAAGGTTTAGACTGTAGGTGGGGTAAGGGCATCATAAAAATCATGAAAGGTTTTCTTGTTGTTTTTAAAGCAGAAAAGAAACGCAATTTGTATTTATGTTCAGTTAATTATGATTCTATGCCTGCATATGTGTATGTGCATGATAAAATATTTCTATGGCACAAATATTTTGGGCATATCAGCCAAAAAGGACTTGAATTTCTGAACAAAGAAGGCATTGTGTGATAAGGTTGACAAATTGCAATTCTGTGATGAATGTGTTATGGGAAAAGAATATCGTGTGCATTTCCCTGCTTCACCCTCCCCCAACCCCTCTATGTCATCTTACATATTAGATTACATTCATGCTGATGTATGGGGACCTTCTAAAGAACCCACCCATGGTGAAAATCGTTATTTTCTATCCATTGTTGATAATTTTTCCAGAAAGGTGTTTATTTTCTTACTAAAACACAAATATGAGGTTTTCGAGAAATTTGAGAAATGGAAAATTTTTGTTGAAAACCAAACTGGAAAAAGGTTTAAATCCCTACGTACTGAACGGTCTTGAGTTTTGCAATAAAAACTTTGATGATCTTTGTGATAAATTTGGGATTAAAAGGCACAGGACCAATCCCTACCCCCCACAACAAAATGGTGTTGCTGAACGCATGAACCGTACTTTACTTGAGAAAGTGAGATGTTTGCTGATCAGTTCTGGTTTACAAAAATCGTTTCGGGGTGAAACAGTTTTAACTGCTGCTTATTTGATTAATTTGTCTCCTTCTGTGCCATTATTGGGTAAATCTTCTGAAACTGTTTGGAGTGGTAAGAAACTTGATATTTCTCTCTTACGTACCTTTGGTTGCTCTGCTTTTGTTCATCAGAATTCTGATAAACTTGAACCTCGTTCTATGAAATGTGTTTTTATTGATTATCATGATAGGGTTAAAGGGTATAGGTTGTGGGTTCGTAGCCAACCTCGGTTTAAAGTCATTATTAGTAGAGATGTGACTTTTAATGAGAATGAGATGCCTTGTCTTTCTAAACCCGAATTAGAACAAAAAGACATAACCTTTAATAAGGTGGAGAATAACCAAGAAGAGGAAGAAATTATAGAAGAGAATAATGATGAACAAAACATAGAAGAACCTATAGAAAATCCCTTAGAAAATTACCAACTAGCACGAGATAGGGGCAAAAAGAACGAAGGATCCCTTCTAGGCTAATCGATTTCCAAGTAGCACTCAACATCGAAAATTCTGAACCTTCGAACGTAGACAAAGCTCTTAAGTCTAAAGAATGGCTTAGTGTCATGAATGAGGAGATGAAGTCCTTAAAGGATAACCATACTTGGGATCTAGTGCCTAAACCAAAAGATTGTTCCTTATTGGATTGCAAATGGATCTTTAAAATCAAACAAGAAAACCCCTTAAAATACAAAGTAGATTAGTGGCCAAAGGGTTCACTCAAAAAGAAGGAATAGATTATAACGAGATTTTTTTTTTCCAGTTGTTAAATATACTATAGTGCATATTATCCTTGCTCTTGCTGCTCATTTTGATTGGGAGTTGAAACAAATGGATGTCAAAACTGCTTTCTTGCATGGTGATTTTGATGAATGCATTTATATGCGACAACCTGTTGGTTTTATTGATAAAAATTAAACCTAATCATATTTGCCTATTAAAGAAATCCTTATATGGGTTGAAACGGTCACTAAGACAATGGAACAAAAAGTTTGATACGTTTATATTTTCCCTTAATTTTAAAAGAAGTGATTATGACCATTGTCTCTATTTCAAATTTTTGGATGATGTGCCTATTTTTATTGTGTTATATGTTGATGACATGCTCATTGCTAGCTCTAGTATTAAACTCGTTGAATCATTACAAAAAGATCTTTCCAAAAATTTTGAAATAAAAAACATTGGTGATGCAAAAAAAAATTCTTGGCATGGATATTTGTAGAAATAGAAAAAGATTTTTCATTCTTTTAAATCAAAAGTCCTACATTCACTCCATTTTGAAAAAGTTCTCTGTGGAAAATTCTAAACCCACCTCTGTGCCATTAGTTGCTCATTTTCAACTGTGCAAAGATCAATGTCCAAAAACTTCTTCTGAAAAAAGAGAAAATGGTAAGGTTCCTTATTCCAATGTCATTGAATCTATAATATTTCTCATGGTATGCACGAGACCCGACATTGCATATGCAATAAGTTGTCTTAGCAGGTACATGTCCAATCCAGGACCTCCTCATTGGGAGGTTTTAAAATGGCTTTTAAGGTACCTTCGTGGTTCTGACAGCATTGGTATAAATTTCTCCAAATTTTCTGACTCTATTAATCTTGTTGGTTATGTTGATTCCAATTATGCTAATGAAAAAGATAGTAGGAAATCCACTACCTCTTATATTTTCACTTTGTGTGGATCATGCATAAGTTGGAATCCCAACTACAACACATTGTTGCACTGTTTACTACTGAGGTCGAATACATTGCTACTACCGAAGCTTTCAAAGAAGCAATTTGGCTCGAGGGCCTTATTAAAGAAATTGGTTTTCTAAAAAAGGCTTATTGTTTTTTCTGACAGTCAATCCTCTATTCAACTTCACAAAAACCCTGTTTTTCATGATAGGACAAAACATATTGATGTGAGATTTTATTTTATTCGTGATATTGTGAGCAAAGAGGTTATTAAATTGGAAAAGGTACGGACTGAAGAAAACCCAGCTGATGTGGGTACAATGTGTCTCCTTGTTGAGAAATTTATCAATTGTTTAAAAATTTTGAATTTGGCTCCTGACTAATTCTTCTGCAGGTAAGGCTCGAATTTTCTGCAGGTACAACGGAGCGGGCCCGAAGGCAGTGATGATAATGCCAGATCCAACTTACTCCAGACCATGTTGCTTTAAATAAAAGTCTTGGTCTAAGGTGGAGTGTGTTATATTTTGATGACCCAAATGACTTTATCTAATGGTCCAATTTTTGAAGCCTACAACCCGACCCAGTTGGCAGCCCACGACCCGGTATGACCCGACCCAACTTCACTCACTTATATTCTAACCCTAGCTTAATCTATTCTTCATTCTTTCTTCTTCCTCTCTCATTGCGCCAACTGCCTCTCTCTCTTTCTCTCTGCAATCTCCATGAAATCTTTTCCAAGATTTTCACCAGCAGAAATTGTGCGTTTCCTTTGCCAAGTTAATGGCATGAGGAAAGCCCATGGCTTTCCTTCTCTGCTACCTTCTCGATCCTATTTATAGGGATTCTTTCCCCCTTCTCACATACGGTTGAAAACTGAGAGAAACATTCTTGAGCATTCTTTTTGTGAGACTTTGAGATTCTTGAGATAGGTCTTTGTGATCGAGTGATACATAGATCTGAGTGATCGAAGCTCTTTGTGGTCGGTTTCTCAAGTTCGTAGTGCTACCGTGGGTCGGTGTTGGGTACGGTACTACTGTGTGACCGAGTTACCCTGTGTTGAATCTGGCAAATTCTGAGCCAATTTCTAAACATTATTTGTTTCTCTTTATTTGTGTTTTCTTCCTTTGCATTATCATTCTTTCAATATTTCTGTAATATTGATTGTATATATTAAGGAGTTTCATACTCCAAAGCTTTGTAATAGTTGATAGGATTTGTCTAATATCCACTTAACAATGGTTTTACGTTACTAGTTGCTTATTAGAATGGTGATATGTGGAAGTGAGGGAGTGGTGGAAATTGAATATAATGGTGGTGTGAATTCCCCTTGATGTATTGAAAAGCCTGTAAGGCGAAATGAAATAAAAAGAGCTATGATGCGATATAAGAAAGAAATGAAATGAAAAGAGTTATGATGCAATATGAAAAAGATGTGATATGAAAAGAGTTATGATGCGAAATAAAAGAGTTATGATGGGAATTGAAATAGCTATGATGCGAAATGAGATTGATGAGCCGGCTGTCAAGGGGATTCACTTAACTTGTATAATGATGAGATTGAGTTGATGGGAAAAATACGATATCACCTTCTGGTAAGCAAACTAAAAAAGAAGGGAGTTTAATTGGTTGTTTTATTGCGAGTTAGCTATGTGGTGTAATGAAACTGATTATGTTAGAATTAAACTAACTATATTCTATGCATGTATCCTACTTATCTTGTTTGACACTATATTTGATATATATATGTAGATATGGCTGATTATTTACTTATTGAGTGACAGACTCACTCCTTTACTGATATTTTTTTCAAGAATAGATCTTGAGGTGTCTGCCTGTTGAAGGCTAGGTCTAAACGCTATATTCAGGTAGGTCGGGCCAATGCACTGTTTTCTCCTCTTTGTCAGTTAGAGTACAAATCACATTTTGTTTGTATAAAGAGAATGTAAACCGTGGGGGTTACTTGTGATGGATCACCTCGTGGTGTTTGACATGTATATATGTATATATATATAATGTTGTGGGTTGATTATGCCTATTATGACGTTGGGGTTACGTGTGCATATTGATTAGATGACTATGTACATATTTATAAATATAAACACATGGTTACTATAAGTATGACGTTTAGGGAAGATATAACCCTAATAGCAAAGTGCTACAATGTATTAATTCTTACTTAGGAATTTAATTATAATCAAAGGCGCACAATGAATTGAGTTGGTCCAAAATCGATATAGATTAGTTCGAAAAGCCCAGTCCTCGACTAATCCATTATTATTCATGATTAGTCATGGATCTTTAAATAGGCTCTAATTGAATCCATTTTTAAACTCAAGCTCAAGCCATGGACTAGCCCAATTAAGGTACGAATTAGCCTCAATCTTTATTTTTATTTTATTTTTATAAAATTAAGGTATCTTTTAAATAATTAATTGAATTTTTGGTTATTTTAAATTAAATCAAACAAAAATTTATAACTCAACAAAAAGAGTAATTAAAGCTACATAATTTAGGGTTTGTTTGGTTCAAGTGAGAGAAAAAAAAAAATGAAAAGGAGAGGGGGAGGGAGACGGGAAGGATTATAGTTTTGTTTCAAGTTTTGATATAATCGAAAAGGGAAGTAAATCTTAAATACTTCCACTTATTTGGTACAAGAAAAACAGATTGAGAAGAAAAAAATATTTTTTATAATTTTACTAAATAATCCTTCTCTTCGTTCGTAGGTATTTTTTTATTGGATCAATCCAGTCCTAGACCGAGCCAGCCCGACCCACGTGCTCTATTAAATAATGGACCATTGATTTAACAGACGAAGCACGTAATTTGCATGTGTCCTGTTAAATATTTAAAGAAACTTGTAGTTAGAACTAAAATTATAAATTTTTGTTATATTATGAGACTAAATATGGTAAATGCTAAAACTAAATGATAAGAACTCAAAAAGAATAAGTTGTGAAATGTAAATTGCAATTTTTCTAAAAAAAAAAAAAAAACAACTTGCAAGCAAACAATGTACTAATATAACTTTTGTCATGGTTAATTATGATCTAAAAATAATATTCAATAGTAATATATCACAACATTGTAACACACTATCCTTGTTTGAGCAAGTGGGGCTTGCATAATATTAGTCCAAGGTAAAAACTATGATATATGCTTTGTCTAATAATTATGTCAAATATTTAATTATAATTAAAATCATTATAAATGTTGTTAGTCAAAATTTAAAATTTTATATTAATTTATTTGATTGTGATTGATAATATTGATTTGCTATATAACATTTAGGCTATGATTGATATATCAGAATGAAATTGAGGGAAATGGAATAAGCTTATGAATGAAATAACTGTAGAAATAGAATAATTTTGGTATATCATTCCTATATTTGCTATATTAAATGAATGAAAAAATGAATTGAATCAAATTTTTCTGTATTACTCATTTATATATTTTGTAAATAATAAAAATTAAAAATTAAAACAAAAACAACAACTAAGCAACATCTTAATACATAAAAAAATATTATTTTGAAATTTTAAATTAATTATAAATTTATGATATATATTGTTGAATGTTTTCATATACGTAAATTATTTTAATACATACTTATTGTTTACATACTTTAGCATACATATTGAAAATATAAAATTCAACAATATATGGTATACATACTATTACATAATATCATGTCCTTAAACATTACTCATTTCTAATAAAAAAAAACCCTCCGTCACTACTTAATTATAACACTCAAACAACTTGATATCCATCTCCAACCGAAAATAGTAATCCCCCTGCGCCTCATCAGTCCGGAAAGTCGCGATCCCCCTCGCCATGAAGAAGTCGCCGGTGCCGCCGACGACCGACAGGTCGCGGGTCTTCTCCAGCAGAGGGTCAGCGCCCATGATATTCAAAGTCCCCTTGTACTCACTGGAGTTGAACACCAAAGTGTAAGCAAACCAGGCATTGTAAGCGTCTTTCTTGTCGTAGAAATAGAACCCTTGAGCTCGCGCGACGGGGGGCGAATGTAACCGGCGGTCTGCCGTCACCGGGTCGTCGAAGACCACCATCATGCCGAAGTGGGAGCCGAGGGCGGAGTCGTTGGTGATCTTGGCGGATGTGGCGTTCGCCAGATCGGTGCCGTTGAATAAGATGTCGTGGTAGTAGAGCACGAGTCTCTTGCAGGGTTTGTCTGGGCTGAGTTTCTTGGCGTGGGTGGAGATGGAGATGATCATGAGGAGAAAGAAGAGGATGGTGAAACACGATTTCTGAACAAGATTGCTCATTATGTGGTACTAGAGTTGGTTTATTTACTTGTAATATTGAGAGAGATCAACATATATACTTTGGTCGGGTGATGGCAGTATGTCTGTGTTCTTGCAAGGAATAAGTGAAGTAGTGACAATTCATGAAGATGCGATTAGGGTTTCGGATGAGTCATGGATATTGTTAGAAAGAGACAACGATTCAGACAAGAAAATGGCCGAGGTTACGTGCGTGCTCTTGTCCTGCTTGATGGTCTCAATAGCCCTGGAATCATTAGGGAAGAGAGGCAGCAATAATTTGATTGGTCTTTATCTCATTTGTTTTTGTCTTAACAAGTGTCAAGAAATAGGGATGCATTTTCTATTTCCTTTTATATGTACATATTGTGTATATAAAAGTTTTTTATAATAAAATTGATTTAATTAATTTTTATATACATGACGTGTATATGTAAAATGGAATAGAAGATTGTTGGTAAAAAACCCTCAATGATGAGCTTAAATAATAAACTATTACAACAAATTGTGAGTTACGAAAATTTTTTAATATTACAAACCAATATTCAGCAACAAATATTAACATATCAGGTATTATAAATGAAAGACAAGACAGAAAGGAGGTAAATGGCTAAGGGGTCAGATCTGGTAGGGGTAGCTCACAGACACCAAAACTGGCAACCACACAGACCAGTTGCTTTTACACCAAAAACACGCCACCAAGCTCAGTCAGAATAGATCTAACTCAAGACTACTCAGGACTTTTCACTAAGGAACTAAGTTCACATAAAATTTTTAATCGAAGCAAAAGAAGAAGATTTCTTGTTTTGTTCTCATACTCAGAAAGCCACTGAAAGTGGTTTAAATAGAGGGAAACCATTTATGGTAGTGAGAGAGAAGAAATTAACAAACCATATATACTTCTTCATAATTTTCTTCAGTGATCATATTTGCATCTTCATTATTTTTATCATCTCTTTTAGGCTTTTCTATAGTATTTGATAAAATGTCTTTTTTCTCCATAATTATAACATCTTCTATCCCAAGATTTTTCATTCCTAGTTCTAGATTTTGACCTACTATGACTTCTCTTCCTATATTTATTTTCAGAATTTCTATTCTTGGTTCTTACCCTAGCATGATTTACTTTATTTTGGACTTGGTTAGCTATATTAGTTTTAAAGTCCAATTTTATAGTGTCTAAATTTACATTATCCCTACCATATTTTATAGTAGCTTTAACATCACTGTATGCTTGAGAGATAACATTTAAAAGAACAATAGCAAAATATATATAATTATTAATGTTTTTATCTCCAGTTAACTTAATATCTTGGATCAATTTTGTAAAATAATCAAATTTTTCCTCAATATTTTAAGACAAATCTAGTTTGTATTTGATTTTTTTTTAAGTTAAAAACAATTTAGTAGGTTTGGAAGTTTCAATATATAATTTCTCTAACTTATTCCAAAAATCTTTTTGCTGAATCTTGTTTTTCAATTTTTTTTAAAATAGATTCAGAATTATAGAACAATATTTTCTAATCTTTTCTCCTTAGAGACATTTTTAGGATATTTGTCATCAATGACTTTCAAAACTATTTGTTGAATTAAAATACTTTTCATCTTTTGTTGCTAAATAGAGAAATCAAATTTACCACCAAAAGATTGCAAGTTTTAACCATTCATGTTAATAGAATACAAAGTTAACAACAACAAATGCAAAACCCTCAATGGTGAGCACAAATAATAAATCCTAATCAACTATTACAATGAATCGTGGGTTACAAAAACCCTTTAATATTACAAATTCATATTTCAACAATAAATATTAATAGATCAGATATTTACATTTAATAATAGAGTAAATGAAAGGCAAGAGCAAAAAGGAGGTAAATGGCTCAGGGGCCAGATTCGATATGGGTATCCCACAACCACTGAGGCCGACAACCACACACAATGATTACTTTTACACTCACAATACGCCATTAAAGCTCAGTCACTCAAACAACCACCAAGGCTCAGTCACATGGACCCAACTTAAAACCACTCAGGACTTTTCACTAAGAAATTAAGTTCACATATTACTTTTAATCGGAACAAGAGAAGAAGAAGATTTTCTGTTCTTTTCTCATATTCAGAAAGCCACCGAAAGTGGTTTAAATAGAGGAAAGCCATTTATTGGGGTGAGAGAGAAGAACGGAGGAGGGCGGGAGAGACGAGGAGACGGAAAAATTAGGATTAGAGATTTCATTCATCCAACAAAGGGAGAGAGAGACACTTTTAATTTATGTGAAATGGGGTCAGTTAAGTGGGACGAGTGGAGAGAGTGGACTGGGCCAATAAATGGATCGGAGAGATGGAGTAGGCTAAGCCATCCAAGTGTGTGGGTTTGGGTACTGTGGGCTGGGCCTTTTCAATTGGGTCATGGGCCACAAATTTTCAATAAAGATTTGTAATATATAGAAAATCCAATTTAAAGAAAAGAGGAACTGCTTTTTCCCAGCTTACCTCAACCACATCTTGATATTCAACACTCCATACATAGCGACTACCCTTCTTTGCATGCGATCCTTGCAAGTATATTTAAGAAGAACTATAATTTAGATGAAGAGACAAAAAAATATTTGTGAAAAGAGGAAAAAAGATAAGGAACATGGAATTGAGGTGAGAGAAAAAATATATTATGAATATGGGATTATTCAAAAATATCGAAACTACTTCTATAATAAAATTTCATTGAAAAGAAAAATTAAATTAAAGGATAAATTTAAATATTTAAAAGTCGGTATAGCATGACAACGTTCTCTTCTATAATAATAGTATAGTATTTGTGTTTAAAATATGAGGGACATTTTCATTTAGTTTGAATTCAATTTAAATATTTATCACAATAATTAAGTAATTAATTATGTTTATTGTATGATTAATATACAATATAAGGAAAATATGAAAAGAGGATATAAACTAATGAATACGAGTGATCCATAATTAATTTAGGGCCATTTGAAGTTTCATTGGGCTTTTCTGGAGCAGGTTAAAATTTGTTCATTTGTACTTACTCTAAAGTATTGGTCATGGGCCAAAATAAATTTGTACCAACCTAACATGGGTATGATATGGGGGAAATATATTTTTTATATTATATATATAAAATAATTTAATAAAATTAATTAATTATTTAGAAGAATTTCATATTCAAATTGTTGAAACCCAATCAAAAGCCCGTATTGCAAAGTCTTTATTTATAAAACTTAGATTTCAGCTCGATACAAAATAAAATTTTTATTTTAATAAGAAATCAAGCCTATTAGAATCTCTCTCTTTCCCTCTTTTCTATATTCCGTCACCCTCTACTGTCTCCTGCGCCGCCTCAAATTACAATAAACTCATATAAAGTGAGACAAATACCTGCGGTGTAACTCAAATCCATGACCTTAAATTTGTTCATAAAATCTTAATCTTAACCACTAGATTAAGACATTATGAATAATACTCACATGTCTAAGTCAATTACATATTAATTGTTATTGTTTTCATTGTACAATTGATCATTTCTCTTAAATCATTACTATGTAACGATAACTGCAATTTACTTAATATGTAATTTACTTACACGTGACTGACCAAATTCAATTTGGGCTAAAATTTTCTATCATGCCTAAGACAACATAAGAGGTTGCTTTTGCAAGGGTTAATTTGTCCTTGATTAAGGCGCAATGAATGATGTAGCAACATGTGCTTAGTAAAAAATGAGTCAAATAAGTGAGAAAAGAACTTAGTACCTCATCATAAGTTACAAAGGTTCCTCTGTTTTAGTACTGAGATGAGAGATTACATACATCTGTGTTGTGGTTTCTGTAACAGATTGAGACATGAAAATCATGCATGAAAAGAAACAATCTTATCTTCTGATTTGTACAAGAAACAGCATAGTCCATTACAACTGCAAGAAACTGAAACATTGTGACAATGTTGCCTAATTTCCAGCTTTACAATTACATGGCAGGACTTAGATCAGGAAAGATTATTCACAGAAAATCTACATTTCTGTACACTATCATCGCCTCTCAACATTCATACAAAACCAAATCACTGCGAATCGTACTCTTCCTCCGTTGTGCACTCATCCTTCAGAGAAGCCAGTGAATCTCCGGTCAGCTGGCTGCGGTACTGCTGCACCACCAGCACCGATGCTGTGGTTTTGAACTCCAGGGAAATCAGCAAGTTGCCGACCGGTCCCAGTTCGGGACACTCGGTCTTCTTGTTAAGCGCTGCTACTAGTTGACCCTCCGGCATTCTTCCAATGACAAAGAGATTGCAACGGTTGTATTTGCGTATCACATCAACTGTTTCTGCAGCGTTGCTTACGACAATCTCATCGTATTTGATCGAACCGTCCTGTGATACTTTCTGCTTGAACTCTGCGAGGAATTCTTCATCTGATGTAACTTCAGGACCGTATTGGTCCTTTATTTCTAATTGGACGCTCTCTCCGACTACCTTTGTGTCCACTACGAAACGAACAGCATTCAAATTAATGCCAGTGTGCTCGGCCATGAGTGCACCATAGGACAGAGCTTCACGATCGTCGTGGCCCCCAAAGAAGAGGGCTGTGACGGTATAGTCAACGTTGCTTGCTGATATGTGAGATTTCCCTCCTAAGCCTCGATCGACTAGGATACCAACCGAACACGGGGAGTGCTCAAGAACCCTCCGGTTCACATACCTTAAATCAGCTCGTGTTGTCTCCAAGTGTCCATCGAGCCTCTGATGCTTATGATACGGAAGAATTATCATTGCAACCCTCTTCCTATCTGCACTTGTGCAGATGTCCTCATGCATGCTAGATATCGGTGAGATGGCCGTTGTCGGTCGAATTGACACTTGGCTGAGGTGCTGGAACGCCTCAAAAGCAACGACGATTTGATTTGCATCAGAGTTTTGCCCTTTACTCCAAAATGGCAGCCCGTTGTTTCTCGCCTTGTGGACCATCAGAATTGCGGATGATCTCTCCGATAGCTCCATCAGGTGCATTGCATAGACTCGGAGTCCCCCCCTCTTTCCCCGTCCACGTGAAGCCTCCATGAGATTGATCAATGTGGGAATATGTGTTGTGCTGTGGAAACATGTCAACATTCTGAGTTGAGTATCAGCTTCCTTCCTATGAATAGTTCTGTGTTTGTATTCCATTTTCGCCATTTGAGCCGGCTTATATATGGCCATGACAACAGGTGTCGTTATAAACGTCGTGAATAGAGCCATCAAAACCATGATAGCAAATGTTTGATCATTCAGAACCTATAAAATCAAAAGAGAAATATGTCAGATGAAGAACACCTAGCAAATACTAGTTACATAGTTTTGAGCAGTAATCAGTTTACCCCTCGGTCTTTCCCAATGTTAAGAACAATAAGCTCCACTAAACCTTTAGTGTTCATCAGGAAACCCAAGGTTAGTGCCTCTTTGAAAGGAACCTTGCAGCAGATAGAGACCAAAATCGTGCCAACTATCTTCCCAGAACAGGCTGTAAATATGACCAAAACAAGAAGACCCCATGACTGAGCCCCTTGGATGGTGGCGACGTTTGTCTTCAATCCGCTCGACACGAAGTATAAAGGAAGAAATAGACCAGATACAAGGTCCTCGACTTTCTCCACAAGAGCTTCAGCAAACGCTCCCTCCTTAGGGACAAGAACGCCGAGAACAAAGGCCCCAAAAAGTGCATGAATTCCAATGGTATCTGTGACAAAACCAGCAGCCAAGACGGCAACCAATGTAGCACATATATATATCTCATCCACCGGCTCACCCCGAGGGCATCGTCGCGCAATCCATCTGAAAATAGGAGGGCAAACAAATATGCACAACACTATGAAACCAAACCCGCACAAGAAGACCCACAAGGAAACAATGGCAGAACCTCCGGTGCCGGATAGGGCAATAGCCAGAGCAAGTAGAATCCATGCAGCCACGTCATTGACTGCAGCTGCAGACATGGCCATTCTACCAACGTCTGTAGTCAAAAGCTTAAGCTCAGCCAGTATACGAGCCAAGACAGGAAAGGCAGTGATAGAGAGGGCCACTCCCATGAACACCAGAAATGGACCCTGATTCACGCCTTTGGAGATAGTTGCTCTGAGCAGAAATGAAGTCCCAACTCCTAAAGCAAATGGAAGACCAATTCCTCCAAGAGCAATGCTTAATGCTTTTTTCCCGGTCCGACGAAGACCCTTTGGATCTAGCTCAAGGCCAACCAGGAATAGAAAGAATAGGAGACCAAGGTTGGCAAGGGTGTCTAAAACGGTAAGGCTTCGGGGTGGAAAAATAGCATCAAGATACTTCTGGTTGCGACCTAAAGCTGATGGACCAAGCAGAACTCCTCCCTGCATAAACCAGAGTCAGGAACTCGAATTTATTGGAATCTCATAGCAATCAACTGTGGCTTATATAAAATTATGAAGTGGCATTTCCAGTAGTCTTTCCATTGTTTGCAATCACAGCATTCTGAGCTCAATGAATGACGGTTGTACTGAAAGAAAGCAAGAAAAGTACGTAAAGGGGAACGCACAATAATCTCAGCAATGACGCGTGGCTGTCTCAATGGCCTGAGAAGGTAAGCGAGCACTCGAGTGAGAACCACCACAAGGCATATCTGTACAATCACAAGAGGAAGTGCAAAATGGAGAGGATCATCCTCTTGGAAGACCCCATTCGAGGTAGCCTTCATGGGCGGTTGGCATTTGGCTGTTGCATCAGAAGCCATTTTGCGGCAAAACCACCCCAAAGAAACAAGAAATGTCCAATCTCAATTCAAGACCTGCATGTTACAGTCGTTTTGTACATTAATCAAATTGATACTAATATAACAAGAAATCGATCTCCCTTGATAAGACTACATGTTATCTGATGCACGATCAAACAAAACTATCTTAATTCTATCCTTATGACAGCATTTGCCAATTAAAAAAGCGAGAAAGTCCCTCAGGTCAGAAAAATTCCATATAATTTTAAATAAAAACTATCAGTCATGTCTTCACTTATCATATTTTACAATCAGGATAATGCCAGGCACATCTATTGAGCAGTCCGCAAGGAACCATACAGAAAATTCGTCTGCGTTCGAAAGCTACAAGAATGTAATATAAGAAACCAGGCACTAAATCAAAGTAAAGCTTGCTTGTCTCATCATAAAAATTCTTGATCAAACAAAGTCAACTACAACTTATTCTGAAACATCAAACCTATCGCTTATACAATTTGGAACGACAAGAATCAGTTCAATCAGAAAAGTGATGAAAAAGCTGAAGCACATCACCCTTCCTGTTCAAACATAATAATGAAAGACAAACAAGAAAATGAAAGAACTAAAAAGGGTCAAACACAGATCATGAAAAGAGGCAGTCCTTATCCCACTAAATCCAACTTCAAGAACCTGTCATTCCAACAAACTAAATACTGAAAAATTCACTTCCTAACCAGTTAATTAACTTAATCTCATATTCTCTTTGTTGAAGGCGATGAAGAAAGCAAGATTGCGTTAGAAACAAAGAATAATCTTACAAAAAAAAAAAAAAAGATGAGGAAAATCATGGGAAATAAACCAAATGAACTTTGTAAAACTATTGTCAAAAGATCAAAATCAGGAGAAAAAAGAAACAAGAAAAAGAACAGAATTTTTCTTTTTTGGCTAAATCACTAAATTTTGTAGGGACCCAGTTCAATATAAATACTATACAAAATTAAAATACTTTGAGATAGTACTCCTTGTCTTTTTCCTTCATAAATCTGCGTTGTCTCTTCATGCTTCCTGCCACCGCCATACACCGAGTTTCTTATTCTTGCTTCGCAATTCCAACACACCACAATGTCAAAACAGTCATTGCCCCTCCAAATTTTATGACTGTGATGCCCTCTACTTCCCCATCAAATTCCTACGCCGTCTACGTACTTTTTTTTCTAACCCGGATAGTACGTGTTGTTGGTAAAGATACCAGCTTTCTGATACTACTTACCATTTTGTATCTATATCTGTAAGTATATACGTTACAGAGAGATAGAAAAAATGGATTCTTGAATGAGAAAGATATAAAGAGGGCTTGTCCATCACATTTCTGATAGCATCATCACGTGTGTGTGTATTTATATATATACACAGACAGAGAGAGAAAGAGAGAGAGAGAGACCTGAATTCTTGAATGAGAGAGGTGTCAAGAGGGATTGCCCATGATCAGCAACTTCTTGCAAAGCTCTGTAAGCAGCTAATTATGTCTTGTTGTTGTGGGAGAAGTCAGTGAGAGAGCGCAGAAACAAATAGCAGTTGTTGGGCAGATTGAGAAACAACAGACGGAATGGAGAGAGAGAGAGAGAGAGAGAGCTCAGCAGTTCTTGATTCAGATTGCCGGGCTCTTCTCCATCTACATATTTATACACTCTGGGAAATCTCTTCTTCCAGTAATACCCTTGTATCAAACTCAAAATTACTTGCAGGTATTAGAATCTTTTGCTTTTTTTTTTTTTTTTTTTTTTTTTCTATAAATTCATCTGAAATATAGCAATTTTCAATTACTAATACTAATGTGTGTTACACTCGAATGAATGTGCACAACAAAAAGCTTAGAAAATTAAAGAAAAGTTTTACTTAAATTATGTCTGGTTGAACCAAATTAATAATATATCAAGTGTATTATACAAACAATACAATCGATTAACATAGTGTCGTATATTATTTATATAGTTGATTTCAATCCGATCCAACTCTATCCAAATTACAATTTTCTAAAAATTAAAGATAATTATATTCCCCTTTCCTAAAGTTTGATGTAATTATATTTAAATCTTTTGGTTTGAAAAATTACGTTTAGCACCCCTGAAGTTTGTTTCGATCGAACAAATAAGTCTTTCCATCAGTCAAATTAATCAGATTTGCTGATATTAATAAAAAAATAAAAAAAATATATTTATCCCTATTGACTTATTACTGACTTATTGCATGTTAAACAATTTTTTCATGGTCAAATTACCCTAATACGTTTTCACGTATTAATGTATATGGGGAGGTATATATCTACTATTATAAGGGTAGTTTAGTGCGGAAAAAAATGTTTGACCTACAATAAGTCAGTAATAAGTTGATTGAGAGTAGATATCAATTTTCATTCAGTTTGTTTTGTTACTACCAACAATTCGTGAATTTTGACCAACCGGGAACTAATTTATCAGACGAAAGCAAACATTATAAGAATTAGATGTAATTTATCAAACCATGTGGAGTTTACGTATAATTACACCAAATCTTCGAATAGAAAAATATAATTATTCCGAACATAACGTAAAATAGTATTAAAAACTAAAAACTATATATAGATAACAATAAATATGGGACATCAAAAGAGTGCCTTCACTTAATAACAAAATATAAACAAAATGAAGTAGCTTTCTTGTGGATAATGCTAACCTAATCTTTGGTAAAGAGCACGACAATAGGAAATAAAAAAATTCAAAATTTTAAAGTTTTTTAAGAGTTAGGGATTTAAAGGAATATAAACAAATTTATTGTAATTAATAAATAAAAATATTGTAAATAAATATAGTTCCTAAGCAGTTTTGAAAAAACATTGGAATTTTACCATTTTAAGGAAAATTTTTAATTTAAAATGTCATTATATATATTAGAAATACGAAAAAAAGCACATATATCAATAGTCTAGAAAACTCTATCATTGCAACTAGATCAAAAAATTCCATGACTAAATATTGCATTATATATTTTGCTCATTTTATTTATACACGTCACGATGGATTACATGTATAAAATATTATTCAAATTTATAAATAATAATAACTTTAGATGCAACGTATGCATGAGACAAAGTAAAAAAATATAACACTAACTTTAAAATGAAATGTCCAAATATATGTATGTATTCATATATATTTATATAATAAAGTTATTATTTGACATCAATGTTGTCTCCATATTGTCAACTTCGAACCGGACATCACAATGCAGCTTCAGTGATATTTGGGAAGTGCTGCTTAGAGTTTTTTAGTAGTTGGAGTCTTCGATCCGTTTTCCTACACAATTGCAGATAATGCTAAGTACAAGGATCAATAATAGACAATCAAGTGTGTATTGACGAGGACAATCAGACCTGTATATGAAACTTTAATATCGTACAGCTCAAGCAAAAATATCAAAATAAAATAATAGTCGGATATGCAATAAAAAGTTTGAAACTTATTAATCTTCGATTCGATCTTCTCTAAATGTATAAAAGAAGAAGAAAAAATTCGAAAGCTCTTCTATGTGGTGATAATACAAAAATATCACATCCTGGGCCGTCGAATGAAATTCTAACTTGGAACAGCGTGCATCTAAAGCATCTTTTATTAAGATCAATGCAGTTATATATAAACCCAAAGTAATAGCATGATGAACCAAAAAGTCTCCATGATCTATTGTGAAGAATAATGAATATGTATTTTCATTAACAACATTTAATCAACTGGCCGGATGCTTCGAGCTGCATTGAAAGTCGGGTTGCTCGTTGAAGATAAAAGTACATGAAACCCATACAAGTTTACCATGAGCTAATTGTATCCATTGAGCAAATGTGGTTTTGATCAAAATTTGCTTTTTCAAAGTACCAAAAGCTGGGTCAGATTGGCCCGTCCGTCCCAATAGTCTGAATTGAGAGCCATGCGATGAGGGTTACGTGGAACAATCTTGGAGCACCAACAGTACTGACTGTCCCAATAGTCTAATTGAGGGCCGCAGGATGAGGGTTACATGATACTATCCTGGAGCGTCTGCTGTAAATTATATATTAGGCGCAACTTGTAAATAGTGTACGTCTAAAGAAACTCCAGTACAATTTTAAATGTTTACTCTTACTTTCGTGTAATTGTTATATGACTTTAATGAGGACCTTTACTAATTTTTTATTGTTGGAGTGTTTTTGTTGGGACGGCCTCAGCATCTCAGAAGTATTCGGTTCAATTTCAGGTCTATTTTCTACTATTCAAAAAGTGATATAGATCGGACTAACTTGATCATATATACATGTATATGTTAATGTTATTATATATGTATAATTGTCATTTTATACATACATGGAGAGTGTAAGTGCCTACTAGCCGACCTTCACATGGAAAAGGCTTCAAAAAGGGGAGTGGAGTCGTACGTTGAAGAGTTCATAATTTGCCTGTGATCCCTTCATTTCTGGCTACGCTTACACGTCCGTGATCTATAATCCTCTCCACATACGCAAATTTCGCCTTTTGGGTGACAATGAACCTTCCTCGGTCCATGCACCACCCAAGATTTTTGGTCAAGGTATTTATGTATATTGCATTCATATTTTTATAACATGGACAAACGTAATTGACGATATTACGATCACATAATTATAAGATTGTAAATTTGATTTGGATCGAAGTTCTTTACGATTTAGAGCTGATTTGGCAAAGATCTGGAATATCAGTCTTACGAGTATTATGAGTTGAACTACTGACGGTTGGTCTGCACATACAACTGATTAGGTCAGCTGAGGTGGCCTTAACTAATTAAAACCCTCCGAAACTCAAGTCAAATTAGGGTTTGAGGTTATAAGGGATCGCAGTAAAGTGATTACATAGTGCGATCTCTCAATAATAAATGTGTATTTGTCAAATGGGCCCTTTAAGTATGTATAGGTCTTTATGCGTCAAAATTCATACGGGTCACGTATTAGTAGGACAGTTGTTGGGTCATGGGATCAAGTGCGACCCAATCCAACCAAAAACACGCGGAATCTTTTCAATGTTAAGACATTTTTCTCATTTTTTTTAAGGTATTTCGATCCTTTTGTTGATTTAGTGTATTTTTCTGATCAAGGTTTAAATTCTATCAATATGTAATCATTGTTCTTCTTTAGTAATAGTTATTATTTTTATTTTAATAATTTTTGTTGATTAATTATAAATATTTAATGTTAAATACTTATACATTGATTATTGTATTTGTTTGGAACTGAGATTTAATGATTTAATCGTAATGGATTTAGTAAAAAAAAGAAAAAGAAAAAGAAAAACGAAAGTTCCAAATTTTGTACCAATTGGGATAAATTCAACACTTGATCGTAATAAAAGATAATAATCTGAATTCTTAATAAAATTCGAGGTTTTTTCAGCTCATAATTCATTTAATTAGCAATTTTAGTAAATGAAGTATATATATTTTTTAAGTCAAATTATTTATAACGTTGATTCACGTGAACCAATCATGTGATAAATTGTCTCAATATATTACAAAAAGCCCTACGATGAATTAACTATGAGTTAATATCAATACCATGTAAAAAATAGGGAAAATTATAATTTTAGTCCTGTAATTTAGGAGTGATCGCATTTTTAGTCTTGTACGAATTAATTTTCGCAATTTAGTCTTGTAACTCCATAATTTTGGTAATTTTAGTCTTTTTTCCAGCCAATTTGGCTGGAAATTGCAATTTACTTGCAATTTTGGTCCTGTAAATAAATTCATGCAAGACCAAAAATGCCAACTCTCTCAAGTTATAGAACTAAAACTGGCGACGACCCCTAAATTACAGACTAAAATTGCAATTTAATTGAGCCATGTGCAAGTCACATGTAATATTCCACCCAAATTGGCCAGAAATGATGAGAATTCCAAATTTTTTAAGTTACATGACTAAATTGCGAAAATCAATTCATGCATCTGGACCAAAAATGCTTCCCCCATAAGTTACATGACTAAAATTACATTTTTTCCTAAAAAATATGCCAATTCGTTAGTATGTTTGCGGTTAAACGCGCGCAATTTATTTTCATGTGATATAAAAAATGAGCAAAAAATCAAGCACTACGAAGGATTGTTTGCTTTATTTTTCAAAGTATAGGGAATATTTTACTATTTTTTTTCTCAAGGTTTTTTTTTTTTTTTTTACTCTTTTCCTATCATCACATCAGATAAATTACATTTTTTACCCGTATGTTTTGGGAATAAACTTTAGAAATAAGAGTAAATGGGATATTTCGGATAGAATTATATATAAGGGGATAAATCCAAATATATAGATTTTAATTGGATAAAATTTTGGCACAATCTCAACTTATTATACATCATTAATTGGTCATTACTTATAATCCTTCTTTTAATTATTTTTTTAATAAGAAGTTATTATAATTAAATTCCCTCAATTTTATTAACAATTTGTTTGGTTCAAGCGAAAAATAAATATATAAAAAAAATAGAATTAAAAACGGATGTATAAGAAAAATATTTGGTTAGGAAGAACAAATAGACTGAAAGTAAAATTATAGAAACTCCTTCCGAAGTCAATTTTGTTTCTGGCCAAAATTAATGTGAAAAATATAATTATAAGGCTAAAATGACCCAAAAAAAATCATTTTATGTTTATATTTAATATATTACCTATATACATAATTCACCTATAAAAATAGACTCAATTTCTTTTCATATATTGGAATCTAAAAATACTTCATTTTTATACTTTTATTAATAAGCTTTTAGGTTTATTCTTATTTTTTGAATAATTTAAATTATTTTAATATTAACCTGTTTATTTTCTAGTTCAAAATGATGAGAAAAAGGTCAATTAATAAAATGTGATGATTATATTACACACCTGATCTATAATCTATTTATATAAATTATTTCCGTCTTTTGTGATAATTACAGAAATCTTCTTTAATAGCAAAAAAGCAGAGGTAGTTTTTGTAATGTTGTTGACGTTTTTGAAGAGTGAATATGTAACTTTTTAAAAAATAGAAAGAAATAATGCTGATGTTTCTAGTGGATGATTTGTATAAAATAGATTATAGATCAAGGCTATAGTTATAATTATTTCTAAATTTCTCATACCAAACAAAAAAAAAAAAAGAATATAACATTTATTTTCTTTTGGATAATAGATTTTATTTTTTAAAAAAAAGAAGATGTTATTCATTGTCCTTTTGACTTCCCTTTTCATGTAATTGAACTAAAAAAACGTAGGAAAAATCAAAGCGACGTACTCGTTTTTTTCCCGTGTTTTATGAGAGTTGACTTATCCATATATCTCATCTCATAATAAATGTGAATCCATATGTCACACGTAACTCATAGTTGCAAATATATATATATATATATATATATATTATTATAAAATAAAGAGATAATTACATTTACACACCTTGATTTATAGTCTATTTACACAAATCATTCCTATCTCTTAGATAATTACACTACATCCACTAAAATATGATTATCACTTACACAAACCACTCTTTACTATTAGAAGAATTACATACACACCCCTTAAAAATGTTAAGCATCATTACATAAATTACCCTTATTTTTTGGCTGTCAAGGGTAATTTCTATAATTATGCAAAAGACAAGGGTGACTTGTGTAAATAAACCATAGATCAGGGGATTTAATGAAGTAAACACTTCAATTGATGAACGTCTAGATAAATTTACCTCTCTAGTGGAGCGACTTATTATAGGAAGTACTCAACAAGTTAAAACTTGTGACATGTGTACCTCTTCGGGTCACTTTACCGATACTTGTCCTATGCTTCAAGAAGAACCCATCATGCATGTCAATACCGTAGGAGGATTTTTTGGATCATCACAAAGGAGATATGATCCATATTGCAACATGTACAATCCGTGGAGAGATCACCCCAAACTTAGCTACAATTCCCAACCTCAAATTTGGTCACCTTCTCAATCCAACTCCAATTCATTTATGTCTCTCGAGTATATCATGAAAACACTCGCCACTACCACACATAAATTCCAACAAGAGACTCGCGCAAGTATTCAAAATATGGTGTCTCAAATGAGTCAATTGGCATCATCATTCAGTCGGTTGGAGTCCCAAGGTAAGTTACCCTCCAAAACTATTGTTAAGTCTAAGCAAAATGTTAGTGTTATTGCCTTGTGCAGTGGAAAAGAGTTGCAACCCAAGAATAGCACTAGGCGTGGGCACGCGCAACAGGGCAAAACAGAGGATAAAAATTCGGTTAAGCGTGGTCACTCAGAATAGGGCAAAACAGAGCATTAACTCAAAATTCCTCTAGAACAAGCTGAAAAATCCAACCAAATTAGCAATGACACTCCCAAGGTGTTTGTGCTCAAACCTCCCTTACTGGAGAGATTTGGTAAGTCCAAAAAGAAGGAAGAGGAGAAGGAGATCCTTGAAACTTTATGCAAAGTTGAGATAAATCTTTCCTTGCTTAATGCAATTAAACATATACCTCACTATACAAAGTCTTTCAAGGAGTTGTGCACCACAAATCCGAATTAAGAAGTAATGAAAGGATAATTATGGGAGAAAATGTATCCGTCATTCTTTAAAGAAAACTACCTCATAAGTGCAAAGATCCGATTATATTTTCTATCCCTTGCAAAATTGGGTAGATTGGAATAGAAAAAGCCATGTGTAATTTTGGTGCTTCAGTCAATATTATGCCTCTTACTATTTATGAGTTTTTGAATGTTGGCTCATTGAAAGAAACCGGGATCGTGATTCAACTTGTTGATCTCTCCGTGGTTTATCCTGAAGGAGTTCTTGAGGATGTATTTGTGCAAGTTAATGAATTGGTTTTTCCTGCTGATTTTTATGTGTTTGATATGACGGGGGATAATTCTCTCAATTCCACATCCATCTTGCTAGGAAGTCCATTCCTTAAAACCTCTAAGACCAAAATTGATGTTGATGTCGGAGTTCTCTTTTATGAAATTTGATAATGAGGTTATGAGTTTTAGCATGGTGGTGTCCCATAAAATTCTAATAATATGCATTTTATTTTTCTTATGGATTTCATTGATCATTTGAGGTGAGAAAATGCTGTGTTCGATAGTGGGTGAGCATTTAAGATGACAATCAACAAAAATCTCACCCCGAGTCCAAGAACTTATAGGAATAAAGTCTTTCATGACAAAATAAGTTCGAGAAATAAGTCATCCATGGACCCAGAGTTCTCCTAAATCCACACCATCATCGGGTGCATTATATAAAAGAAGTGGATTTAGAGTGTCCAACTTATTTAAATTGAGGCACAATAACGTCTAGCGAAATACATTAAAAAAAGGCGCTTCTTGGGAGGCAACCCATTCTCTATATTTTTTCTTTTCTTCTCATCTTGTTTCTCGTGAGTGTTGTGACATTACTAATACAAACAGTCGTTCAGTTAGGTGTGCCTACGCCTAATTCAACACTCTAATCTGCCCAAATGCAGATTTGTCATCTGCAGTTAGGCGTGTAAATGCCTAAACTCGCGATTTAATGTGTCAACAAGGAAAATCCATCACCTTGAGTTAGGCGTGTCCACGCGTAACTCAATCACCTAACTCAGTCCAAACACATCCACACACACTCATACGTTCTTTTTTCTTTTTTCTATTTTTTTTTCTTTTTACTTATGTTTTACAAATAGAAAAAATCCAAAAATATTCCGTTCTTGCATTAGTCTCTTTTCTCTTTTGCAGCAATTCAAAGAAGAAGATACCCACCTCAACTCATCACACCTATTGTGCACTTGAGGATACATTAATTCAAAACACACTCAGGGAAGTTTCTCTTATTTTTCTCAAACTTTTGTGCTTGATGATGAAATTGTCTCTCATTTTCGCATTGAGGACAATGTGTGTTTTAAGCTTTGGTAGGGATAAATCTTGCTATATTGCTAGTGTTTGACTGCAGGAATTTTTGTTGATCGGTGCCTAATATCCCTTCTATGTTTATTAAATGACATCGTGAGAACCCAGTTACCCCCTACTTGGCCCTTCCAAGGACTAGTAGAGTACTAAGGAACATGGATGTATTATAAGTATGGATTTTGACATTAAGTGTGGGGATGTCTCACCTATTTTGATTATATTTTATATTAAGAAAGTTTATAAGCTAATATATCATATGATAATCTCGTTCTATGCCTCATGGGAAAATGAACAAAGAAAGAGAGAAAACCATGAAGAAAAGAAAAAATTACCTTAAAAAAGAAGAAAAGAAGAAAAAGTGTATTCTCTCTAAAGCAAGACAGTCAAGTCATAAAAAGTGGGACGTAAAATTAGAGCATTAGTTGAATAAATTTTTGAAGCTTGCATTCTTACATCTATTACTTGGTGCTCTATTTCAATTTACTTGGATTTTTACCTCATCTTTTCCAAAAATTCTTACCCCTAAATCAAAGCTCCATTATAACCAAAATCTAAGACCTGTTGATTCAACTGTATGCATATCTATAAGTGACGAAGATTTTGGTGTATAATCAAGCCTATGGTGAAGTATTTTCATAGAGAACATTTGAGCGAAATACTTAGCCAAAACACTTGAGAGATTGGGAGATATGAGAGAATAGTCATTCTGACTTTTCATGCTTAGTTTTTTTATGAAAATCATCTTGTGAAAACTTGTTTGAAGTTTGTTGAGTTGTCTCTTACCATGTGGTATATCATTCTTTAAACATCTAACTGAATTTTCGCTTGGGTACTTTCATCTACGATCTTATGAAGCTTGGAACGAAATTTGTGAACCCTTTTGATCATTAGTTCTTTACATCGAGGACGAGCAGAGGATTAAGTGTGGGGATATTTGATAAGAGTACATTTTGTGTTAAATTTGAGTGATATTTTGTTGTCTTTTGCATGAAATGCTCCTAATCAATTGTCATATTGCAACATTAATCCATAATGGATTGATGAAATGAAAAAGGAAGAAAGAAGCCAAAAAATCAACACTTGATAGATTAGAAGGATGAGTTACGCGTGCCCCCACCGGAACCTACAGAAATGCGATTGAAAAAGGAAAGTCAAAGAAACAAAATTTGAGAAGATTTGAGACGAATTGGGACACCTTTGACCGATTGGAAACTACATTTGTTGGAACAATCTCTTCAGGATAATAATTTTACTTCTTTAAGACTTTAGTTTTATTAGAAATTTACCTTTTTTTTAGTTCTAATAGGATTAGGCAACTACTTAGTATTTATATGTGATGTAATTCACCATATAGACGTCTTTTGATCTCCCATCTTTAGGGATATTCTCTGTGTTTTTCTATAATATTTTCTCTTCTCCTTTTATTTGTTCTCTCATTAGCATGCTAGGGTAGTCTTTTATTTCTAGTTAAAGATTTGGTGAATGCTTGATTCCAATATTACAATCTAACTTGTGCTTTCTACTCTCATTCATATGGGTATTTGTATTGTTCTCTATACTTTTATTATAATAATCTGATTTATGAATGATAAGTACCGTTATTCATTGGCAAGAATATTTGCTTAGTCAATTGAACTCGCAAATCTGTAATTATTTGTTTATTTCAATAACTAGTGGTAACGCAGCATAATTGATTATGTTGTAGTTTTCGATTATATTGTGGGAAATGCACAATTTAACTTACATAAATCATCCTAGGAATTTATTGGTTAGAATTGGGCCTTTCTAATTCTTAATGTTGTTGGTAAATTAAATCTTAAAAATATTCCCAAAGTTGTTTATTGATTAGGGATTTAGTCAATGGACGTTCCTTGACTATCAACAAAGTAAGGAAATCTGAAGTTGATAGGTCATATCAGTGACCATAGTCAATTTATCTATCATGAATAATTGTTATTTTTGTATTTATAATCAACTGAGCAATTGAGCATGATCCTGTTTTTACTTAAGAAATTTTTCTTCTCATATTTATTTCTTTTTTTTATTTTCTGGACTTAGACTTTAAACAAAATCTGCCCATATTTTATTTTTATTTTTATTTGAAGGAATTAATTGAAAACCAATATATGTAGATTCGACCTTACTCACTACTTTCACAAATTTTAGTAATAAAATATTTTTGATGGATTCAACACCCATCACTTTAAGATTTTGAATCTTGATCAGTAACATGAACTTGTCTTAGAATTCAACCCACTTATTACCGGATCGACAACTAATTGATAAAAAATTACAGATGATATTTGATGAAAATACACCAAAGTGCATGTACTTCTTCCTTAATCGTTGGAAGAATATTATATAACTTATGCCCTAAGTATATAGGTCTCAATTATTAAATAACCTGAATTTTTTAATAAGGAGATTGCAATTTCAAGTCATGTTTAGCATTTTTTGGTGGGAAGGGGTATCACTTGTGTAGCTTAATCTTCAGGGCATTTTATTAGGGATAGGATAACATTGTCAGACCCTTAGACGAGGGCGTCGGAATGTTGCAGCACGTAACGTAATTAATGTCCCATGATACGAAATATTTTTCATTTTGCTGTTAAGACTTTAGTATTTAATATAAGTTTTAGGAGAAATAGTATTTTTTGTCCCATAATTTAGTATCTTTTTACTTTTGGTCTCATTGAATATGAGATCTCACTTTTGATTCCGTAACTTCTAAAAAATAGTATTTTTGATTCCATGATACATTTTCGTTAAATATTTCAACATAAAATAACACATGACCGTCAGATCCTTTACACTTTTTGTCCCATATATTACTATATTCTCACCATTTTGGTCCCATAACTTTAAAAAAAGTAGCACTTTTGGTCCCTTGCACTTAATGTCACGTGGCCTTTTCCGTTAAACATCCAACAGAAATGTGTCATGGATCAAAAGTGCTACTTTTTTAATATTACGGGACCAAAGTGAGAATTTCGTAATCAATGAGATCAAAAGTAAAAAAGCCCTAAGTTATAGAACGAAAAATGTTATTTCCCTTAAGTTTTACAACTTATTTGGTCCAATTGATGTGAAACATATACCAGTATTAATAGGCTTGAATGCAATTTTTGTTTTGTACTTTTTGTATTTGGCATTTTAGTCCTTTGTTTTTCTTAAATGGCAAATAAGTCATCTAACTTTTCATTTTTTTCGTGAGTTTAGTCCTTTAATTGTCGGAGTTTACAGATATTGTCAGAAAAAAAAAAAACATGTATGATTTTTCTATTTGAGACTTTTGTTCCCATTGGTCAATTTATGCCAGCATGAAAGCAAAGGTTTTGGTCCTTTATATATATATATATATATATATATATATATTGATGTTTTACTACTTTATATTTATAGAATAGCAAATATGTCCTATAATTTTTAATTTTTTATAATTTTGGTCCATTAAATTGATCAATCAGAACAAAGATTCTAAACTAAAAAAAGCATGTGTCCACTCCAAAGACTAGAGGACCAAATTCGTGAATTGATCAACAGGGCATATATTTTTTTCGGGCAATATTTGCAATTTTCAAAGTCTAAAGGATCAAATTCACAAAAAGTTAAAAAAAAACGTAACATGATCTATTTGCTATCTTAAAAGAATAAAGAAATAAAACATCAAATACAGTAAAATAGAAGATGAAATTTGTATTTAATTCAATATCAATATATATAGCATAAAATCCATACTATTTATACAGTTAATGAATATTTCATATGTAAAATATATATACATAATAAATATATAACATACATTAATTATGAAAAAAAAAATGAGGCTACGAGTCCATTAGCACATTTTAATCTGGGACCGATCGACAAAACAGCCGACCATGTCATGGAAATAAGTGGAGACACGATGATTTGAGGCATGCAATCAACTTGTTGAAATCAAATTAATTATATAATAAATATAATATATTTAGTATATAATTAATTAATTTTTAAAAAATTATAATTGAACCAAATTCGGTCTAAATTATAATTTCCCAATCATCATATATACCCTATAATTCTTACATAAAAATAAATATTTAATTGGTAGCTTAAGAATGTCAAAATGTAGTGGTTACGTGATTCCAACTTAAGTTGACATTTTAGCAGAAACAGACATAATGCAGCTTTTATATATATATATATATGGTTGACTTTTCAATATCAAGCAACATGTAATTCTTTTCTTTCTTTTTTTTTTTTTTTAAATGCAATGGCTCATTTTCTTTTTTATCCTTACTAATTATAAAAAGGGAAAAATGCAATTTACCCCGTGATACGAGAAATGAGCAAAAAATTCCTTACAAAAAATAAAATAGCAAATTATTTCATATGTAAACCATTAATAAGGGATAATTTACTTCATTTTCTGTAACACGGGAGGATTTTTTTAAAAAGAAGTATTTGCTCATTTGCATATCACAGGAGGTAAATTGCATTTAACCATCATAAAAGGACACATTATGTTGTGTCTAACATAAAAGTTATTATGTGATTTTTACATAAATTGCTTTTTATTTTTTATAATATGTTTATTCCTTTTTTATTGAAAAATTAATTTATTGGAGAACAAAAATAGAATTTTGCATATTAGGATAGTTGTCGTACCAATTTTAAAACTCCGAAATTATTGTTTTTACCACATCACATATCTTCAATCCCCCAATAATCCTGACAGGATAGGGTGGCATATTGGCAAGAGCAGTTGAAAAATCAGCACTGATCCTTCTTAAATTAAGGAGAAAAAAAAAAACAATAATCGTAACATCTTCAAACTCTCCCTTCCTTCTCTCTTCAAAACCAATACCACCTCACATTTCGAAACCCCTCCCCCACCTCCTCGATCGGCAAAGGGAAAAAAGACAATTCATAGGTAGTCAATAACCCCTCCCCCACCTCCTCGATCGGCAAAGGGAAAAAAGACAATTCATAGGTAGTCAATACATGTATACGATGTATCATTTTGTTTACAATTAGAATATTTTTGTGCTTGTTTTGATTTATTTTTAAAAAATTTAGGCTCGTAAGAACCTTGTGTGTCTACTGGGGATAAATATAAATTACCCCTTGAAATATTAAAAAATGACAACCCCCCTCTCAAAAAGAAAGGGTAATTTTAATAAAGAAACATCTTACCCCTCTCCATTGGGCAGTGTAGTTCACTCATTCATTTTGCGATTGATTTAGTTATTTCGGTCTGTAATTGGTCGCATTTACCCTTAATTACTGAATATAAAAGTTGAAAAATATTATCACTTTCTCTTTTTTTATTTAGTAATTACTGGTAAAAATGACTATTTACAAATCAAAATAGCTAAACCAATCGTAAAAATGAAAGAGCGAACTATAGTACCCAGGTTGAGGAGGGGTAATATGCTTATTTATTAAAAGGTTGGGGAAACTCTTTCTCCCTAATTCTTTAGGTTTTTTTTTTTTTTTTGCACTATTTTTTAATATTTCAGGGGTAATTTGAATTTATACCGCATCTACTGCTAGTATAAAATATGAAAATAGTGTTAGTATGTACCCTCACGAACCCGTCAGTAATAATTGTGTCAGCACTTTATGTATTGGTCAGAATCTATAAATTGGCTTATTATAGCAAAAAATTAAATTTTATTCATATGAAGATTAATACAAAATTTATAATATATATATATATATATATATATATATAACTTCACTAAACTTCTGGATGAAGATTTAAGACATGTTATGAATATAACAATGTTCGATCTTGACCACTAAATTCGATATGGGGTTTTTTGGTTTATGAATTGCTTAACGAGAAGAGTGTTGATCTTTAATTTGGCGATGTCAATTGCGAAGTGATATTGGGCCTAATTTATTTAATTTGGATATATATATGCTATTTTGAGCATTTTTATTTATTTTTTCTTACTTTAGGATTTATTTGATATATTTGTAATTAATAGTTCTTCTAAAATTGTTATTGGATTTTTAATTTGACTTTCATCCCTATATATGCTTTAATTTATGAATGCAATTTTCTCTTTGCTTTCTTATTATTTTATGAATTTATTAGTTTATCTAATTACTTATATAATCATATTAGTTAATTACTTTTAATCTATTCCTTAATCACCAGAAAAAAGAATATATGTTTTTGTGCTTTACATATTTTAACTAATATTTTCTTTTCTATATATTAAATAAAACAATGTACGTATTTATATATGTTTCTTTTAATTAAATGAACTGCTTTTTAGCTAATCACAAGAGATTTTTTCTCCACTGTAATTTTCAGTTATTTTTCCGCTATATATCTCATTTAAAAACTTATTTCATGATGAGTTGTATTAATCTTTTGCCTTTTCTTTTAAAGTGTGAAAATCGATATAATTACCTTTAAAAAAAGGTTATAATTACATCAAAAATTTAAATTATTAGTAATTAATATATGTTCATTATTAATATCAAATATAAATAATTATTACAATAAATTAATAATTATATTTATGTATTGATGGAATTCGAATGAATACCTTGATAATGGAAAGAAACAAGAATGAAGCCTCCTCCAATCCCATGATGCATATCAGATCAGGACATTGAGAACACGAAGGAGGGCTGCGTGTCCGTGGGGTCCCCTTCGATGATTGACAACGTTTTCTCGTCTAAGTTCACAACAACTGTGCATAGTGTGTACAGTAATGGACCTGAAACATCCACAAACACACACACATTCATGGTTCAAAAATTATTACAAATGAATGTAAGTATGTTTCGTATTTTTTTTCGAGCGGTCGAAGGTCACTATAAATACGAATCATGTTTGTATAATAGGCGTTTTTACATATTAATTAGGTAGTCGACATTTTATTTTTGTTTTACGAGTTTTTGATAGTGAGTGAGGGAAAACCCAATTTTAATCTGAAATATCGAAAATGCTCTTAATGAAGGGTATTTTAGTCATCACAAGGAGTAGATCTGCGCGCCAAGAAAAACGGGTTGGGCCACCCGTCATCCGCATCCGTTTTATGACTGAAGACCTTAGTACGCAAGAATAGTCGTCCGATCGAGGACGCCCGCTATTCAGATATTGACTCGTGGCACAAACAACAGAAAAAAAATATGGGCCCAATAAATACCCCGACGCACCGTTTTAGAGGTAACTTGTCTTTTAGCATTTTTTACCTACATTCCCTAGATCGCATATTTTTACCTCAAACTCCAATAACTTGAGCGTCGGAAGGTTGTTGTCAAGAACGACCCGACGAGCTTCACGTTTGTGTTTCATCCTCAGGACCCAATCACTAGATCTTAGGAGAGCACGTGGTCAAGATGGAGATCATCACTCGAGGTCGCATATCGCGAGCAAGATCAATGGGGATTTTGAATTGTTTTTACTCTGTGTTATGTTTTAAATGATTTTTGAGTCCTTTTTTTCCATAACAACCCAAAAATAAAACCAAACATTACGAAACAAACATCTCGAAGTGGAGAGATTATTGCAACGTCTGATTTTATAGGCTAAGGATCTTTTTATCAAGCATTTATGTCATACACTAATGTCGCACCCCTGTGTGTATTATACGCATCCGAATATGTAAATCGGTCGTTGGTGTGACACTAATATTGGACATGAAATGGTAAGAGAAGATCAGACTGAAGTTTACATACCTCCCATGTAAATAGGATATTTGCTGTCGTTTCTGTCCCCAAGTAGCAACAGAAAGTCCTTTCTTGATGCCTTAGGCAGCACAACAGCTCTCTTCTGTCTACTCAATGAATTCTCATCTCTTTCCTACACAACCCAAACTTCCAGACATTACCAAAAGAAAACCTTAACCTGTCTGTCTTGTTCAGACACGAGTTTTCAGTTCTAATCAGAAAAACAGGACATGCAAACCTGCCTGCTGAACTCCAAGATGAAGGTACATGTTGGCGTGGAAGAACGGCTCCGCCCCTACTTCATGAACCGAACAACGGTTTCTTGACGCCGTTTCCACGTTCAAAATCCTCCTTGTTTTAGTGTCGATAAGGTTGTAGCTGTGTCCTACAGAAGCTTCCGACGAATGAATCCTCTGCAGCCAACACAACAGGTTCTATCAGAATAAGGTATTGTTACTGTAGTCCGATTCTCAATATATATGAAACTACACTTACAGTTAAGGCATCATCGATGCTTTGTGCTTCAAGCAAGTCCCGGCAGATAAAGTTCCTTCCTATGGCTCCAGCATCGATCTCATGCTTAGACGGTGGAACTGAGTTCAGCGTGAATGCCTGCAGGAATCTAGGCTAATTACAATCACCTCCAAACGTAAGTGTAATAACTGACTGTACCCGTCTAGCACGTACTAAGTACTAGAATCATGCAAGAATCAAGCATCTTTAACCTCTCAAGACATATGAGCAAATACCAGTCCATGACTATTGAACCCAAACGCACAGCTCGGTAGCTCCCCTGCATATGTGTAGGCAGTGAAGGATGATCCATTTGGCAGGTTTCTCTTAATCAGATAACTACATTCACAATATGTATACAAATAAAAAAGAACATGTCAATTCGTCTGAACTGACTAATTTAATGCTGTGGTTGGATCAATGTATTAGCAGTTATGGATTGCAAATTTGTCTCAACTTGTATGGATAATTCTATTATGTTAAATAGGGAGTCATTTAAAATACTTGCGCCTGATCCTTTCATTCTTGGACAACCAGAACTGAGATGCATATTATGCAGACAACTTACGTATGGCCAACCAGGGCAACATTTGCATCCTCGTTGTGGGCTGCAACAGCCATGGAGTCACTAACCACAAGAATGTCCGAACAATCATCATTAGTATCAATGCTTGAACTCTGTTCTGCCTTGGGAATGAATGGAAGTATCTCTTTCCTGAAATTCAGTAGCATTATCTGCAAAACGTCGACCTCCATTTCAGCAGTACTACTACACCAGCAAATGTCAGGAAATTACACGACAGATTGCAAATACGTGAGAAACAAGATCAAATACAAGGATGCACGAATATTTACGTGGTCCAGGAGTAAATTACTCTTCCGTCCAGGAGTAAATTACTCTATAAACAGTGCCAGCTAGGTCAAAATATAATATTGAATCAGTTTCGACAATCCAGCAATAAAACCAGACCATTATTTTCATTATTACCGTTCTGCTCTAACCATCAAGTTACTTAATACCTCGAGAAACGGGACATCGCTGCCTTGGGCAGTTCCTTGGAGCTCATCCCAGTAGTTGGGATACCTTCTCTTGTTGTTTTCAGATAGAGATTTGAGGAGGGTGTGTGAGCGGGGTGAGCGAGCAAAGGGGAGGAGCTGGTTTCGCAGAATGAGGTCTTTAGACAGCCTGCTGTTTATCTGTCTGGAGAATCTCTGTCCTATCAAGAATCCCATCTCGTAGCCATCTTTACAAGGCCCTATTTCCAACATCTCCAGCCCTGTGATTCTCCCGGTAATGATGCTTTCCATGTACTTCTGTCTCTTCTTTTGTGTGCGTGTTTAATGGGGATGGAGAAGGAGAGGACGAGCTGCCTTCTTAGTACCTTCTCCTTAGTACCCCCAAAGAAACAAGAAACAGCCAATCTCAACTCAACACCTGCATGTTACGGACGTTGAACATCAATCAAATTGATACTAATATAGCAAGAAATCAATCTCCCTTGATAAGACTAAATGATATGTTTGATGCAGTATTCAAACTAAACCATCTTAATTCTATCTTTCTCACAGGCATTTGCCAACTAAAAAAGCTCGAAAGTTCCCCTGTTCAGAAAAATTCCATGTAACTTTCAAATCCAAACTCTATCAATCATGCCTTTGCTTATCATATTTTATAATCAGGATCATGCCAGGCACATCTATTGAGCAGTCCCTAGAAACCATACAGATAAATTCTTCTGCGTCCGAGAATGTAATACAAGAAAAACAAACACTGAATCACAGTATAAAGCTTGCTTTTCTCATCATAAAAGCTTCTTGATCAAACAAACTCAACTATCACTTATTCTGAAACAGCAAACCTATAACTTATACAATTCGGGGGTTAAATACATTCACCCCTGTGATATGTGAAATGAGAAAAAAAAAATAGCAAATTCCACAGAGGATTTTTTATTTATTTTTCATATCATATGGGGATAAATTGCATTTTTCTCTATAATTTTGTATGAAAAGAAATCAGATCAATCAGAAAAGTGATGAAAAAGCTGAAGCACATCACACTTCCTGTTCAAACATAATAATGAAAGACAAACAAGAAAATTAAAGAATTAAAAAGGGTCAAACACAGATCACCAAAAGAGGCAGTCCTTATCCCACTAAATCCAACTTCAAGAACCTGTCATTTCCAACAAACTAAATACTGAAAAATTCACTTCCTAACCAGTTAATTTACTTAGAAGGTGTTTGGATAAATTTATAAGCTTCTCGAAACATATTATAAGATACTTGAGAGCTTATAAACTCTAAATATTTGTTTGGCAATTTTTTAGAAAAGCTTATAAGATGTGTTGGATCTTATAAACTCTTTAAAAAACATTAACTTTCCTAACTTTTTTATAGCATCATATAAACTATATAAAATTAATATGTTATAATACAAAAATATCACCATTCTCATACACACTCTCTCTCTCTCTCTCTCACACACACACTTTCTCTCTCCAGGACTTAAAAGAATTTTAATTTGCTATGTACGTTTTCTAACACTCGAAAAAGAGAAAATACTTCATTATTTAATAATAAATTATTATAATTAAATAAAAATAAGATTGGTGCTGATATTATATTTATTGAAAAATATAAATTTAAGATATTATAAATTATACGACTAGAAATAACTATTGCATTACCAAAAGATATATCAATTATATATATATATATTATTTTTATTCAAAAAATTAGATAATAACTCGTCATTTTTTTGTTATTGTAAAAAGATTATCTATTAATTTTTTATTTGGAATTAAACTATTGTGTACTATCCATAAAAGTAAGTGTAAATTTTTTTAAAAAAAAATATGTCAATAAATAACCATTTATTTGATTCTAATAGTATCATGTCCATTTTGGGCATTTGCCCGTTAAAAATCTTATTATGTCAAACACCTTAACATCTTATAAAATATTTTCATATCTTATAAGTTCTAACATTTTATTTTATCCAATCACTTTAAGAACATATTTTTAAAATAAGAACCAACATCTTATCATCGTATAAAACATCTTATAAGATATTTTAAAAAAGCTTAGCCAAACCCCTCTTAATCTCATGTTCACTTTGTTGAAGGCGATGAGTAAAACAAGATTTCCTTAGAAACAATGAATAATCTTAAACAAAAAAAACAAAAAGAAAAGAAACAAAAAACATGGGAAATAAATCAAATGAAGTTTGTAGAACTATTATTAAAAGATCAAAATCAGGACAAAAAGGAAACAAGAAAAAGAAAAGATTTTCTTTTTAAGCTAAATGTATAAATTTTGTAGGGACCCCAACTAAATACAAATAATATACAACATTAAAATACTTTGAGATCGTACTCCTTGTCTTTATCCTTTATAAACCTGCGTTGTCTCTTCATGCTTCCTGCCACAGCCGTACACCCAGTTTTCTTATCTTATTCTTGATTTGCAATTCCAACACCACCAATATCAAAACAGTCATTTGCCCCTCCAAATTAATGACTGTGGTGCCCTCTATTCCCCCCATCAAATTCTTACGATGTCTACGCGTACTCTTTTTTTTTTATAATCTGGATAGTGCGTGTTCTTGGTAAAGATAGCAGCTTTCTGATACTACACACCATTCTGTATCTACATCTGTACGTATATACATACAGAGAGAGATAGAAAAAATGAATTCTTGAATGAAAAAGATATAAAGAGGGCTTGCCCATCCCATTTCTAATAATGTGTGTGTCTACATATATATATATATATACATGGAGAGGGGGGGAAGTGAGAGAGAGAGAGAGAGAGAGAGAGAGAGAGAGAGAGAAACCTGAATCTTGAATGAGAAAGATATGAAGAGGGAAGGCTAAAGATCAGCAACTGCTTGCAAATCTGTGTAAGCTGTTTGATGGGGAGGGAGGAGGAGGAGAGGGAGAGCTGCTTTCTCAGTACCTTATCCTTAGTCCCTTTTTCCGAAGGGATATATGTAAATGAGCTATTCATTAAAATAATATATAAGAAAATGTGTTCAAACTAAGGATTTGGCACACTTATTTATTTTTGTTAATTTATATTTATATTTTTATAATAATATATATATTAATTAATGAGTAGTTATTATTTTTAAGTATAATATTTTGAATTTTTTATTTAATAATTAAAATATATTAATTTTTATAATTAATTTTTAATAACTAATAAAATTAAAAATTACGTACAAATAAGAAGAATCTATTTAAGTATTGACTTTATTATTTTAACGTCTACAAACCCATTTTGGCACATTTATTTTGATGTGATAGAGCTTGATTTTATTGTGATTGAATGTGAATTTGTTGTCTTACCCATATATGGGGTCAGTCAATCTCATTAAAAATTTGGTAGTTTACCATCCACCCCAACGAGTAGAGGAACGTAAAATCATGGACCAATTCAAACCCAGAATTTTAATTGATCCGCAACACTACTCTATATATATATTTATGTTATATTTAATAATATAATATACTAATTATAATCATATTTATGTATTACTTACTAATTATAATTTCTAATTGTATTATATTATGAATTTCTTATATAATGTTTCAATGATAAAAATACTAATAAAAATATATTAATTATTTCATTAATTTTTAACAACTAATAAAATTACAAATAACACATACATAAAAAAATATAAGAATTTAAATATTATAAACTTAGAAATCATTATATATTTTAATAATGTTTATCATTCACAAATGCATCGTTGCCATTGTCGTCAAGGTCTTCTTTTTGCTTAGATCACCGATTCTGTTGATTTGTTCTGTTCTTAATCATCATAATCGAATATTCTATTGAGGTAAAGAATTTTAAGGGATCATATCTTGTACTATTACTCATTGATGTGTGACAATTTAATAAATATTTCGAAATATACCCTTAACGTGGTTGATAGGATCGCATTTTGTGCTTATTTCATATAATATTTTAGCCTATTTTGTGACCAAATGCTCCTAATTAAATATTATTTTGCAGCATTAGGACAAAAGAATTGGAAAATGAAGAAAAGCACCAAAATGGAAATTCAAACAAGACTCAAACTCAATTTTTGGCAAGAGTTTGGAGTTGCTTGGACTACCTCTGATGAAGGAAGAGTTTAACTAGGATTAGGATTTTATCTCTATAAGTCTTTTAGTTCAATTAAGAATCTACTTCTAATCCTAGTAGAACTAGGTATCTAGCTATTATAAATAGGTGATGTAATTCACTTTAAGAGATAACTTTTGAACTCTTTTATTTCTCTACATTATTTTGCTTTTCATGCGTTCGTCCCTGAGCATGTCTAGCTAAATCTCTCATTCCGGTTGAAGACTTGGTGAATGCTTAAATCCAACGGGTTGTGAGATCTAATTTATGCTTTCTACTTTTATTCATATTGGTATTTGTGTTGTTCTCTGTGCTTTTATTACAAATAATCTGATTTATTGTCAAGAATATTTGCCTAGCCAATTGAACTTTCAAATCCGTAATTGTTTGTTTAGTTTGATAACTAGTGGTAACACAACATAATTGATTATGTAGAAGTTTTCGATTATGTTGTGGGGAATGCACAATCTAACTTAAATAAATCCTCGTAGGAATTTATTGGTTAGAATTGGGCATTTCTAGTTCTTAATGCTGTCGGTAAATTAAATCTTGAGTACGTTCCCAAGGTTGTTTACTGATTAGGGATTTAGTCAACGGACGTTCCTTGACTATCCACAAGGTAAGGAAAGGTGAGGTCGTTAGGTCGTACCAATTGCCATAACCAATTTATCTATCATGAATAATTGTTATCTTTGCATCTATGATCAACCGTGGAATTAAGTGTGATCCTATCTTTAACTGGAATACTCTTCTCTTATATTTATCTTTTCTAATTTTATTAGCTTTTTAGTTTTATTCTTCTTCTAATCAAAACTCCCCCTAATTATTTTTGTTTTTGAAGGAATTAATTTAAAACCAATCTCTGTGGATTCGACCCTATTCACACATCTACAAAAGTGTTCGTAGGAATTATTTTTGGTGGATTCGACACCCATCAAATTTTGGCGCCGTTGCCGGGGATTGGTGTCTTTAAATTAATTTCTTTTTCTTGTTACTTGGTTTTATGTCACGTTCTTCTCGTACAGGTGAACTTGAATTTGATCCAGAGATCGAGAAAATCGCTCGTAGACTTCGAAAAGAAACCAAGCGACATAAGGAAGAGGCCTCTACTTCTTCCAAACCAGCAGCAGACTCTGAGTTAGACGTGTCCACGTCTAACAACTCTAAAGACGAAGTCATGGCCCAAAATCCCAAACGAACGATCAAAGAGATGACTTCGCTTGACTTAAATCAACAACCACTCTGCATTGAATATCCTAATTTAGATGTTGATTTTGAACTTAAATCCGGTCTCATCCACTTACTTCCTATTTTTCGTGGCATTGCAGGTGAAGACCCACACAAACACCTCAAGGAATTTCATGTGGTGTGTTCCGGCATGAGACCTCAAGGAGTCACCGAAGAACAAGTCAAGCTAAGAGCTTTTCCATTCTCATTGGGCGATAAAGCAAAAAATTGGCTCTACTCCTTACCTTCGGGATCTATTGTTAGTTGGAACGAGCTCAAGAAACTATTTCTTGAGAACTACTTCCCCGCTTCAAGGACTACAAACATCCGGAAGGAAATAAGTGGAATACGCCAATTCTCCGGTGAAAGTTTCTATGAGTATTGGGGGAGATTCAAACAATTGGTGGAGAGTTGCCCTCATCACCAAATTCCCGACCATCTTCTAATTCAATATTTTTATGAAGGATTGTCTGAGGCAAATAGAAGCTTGGTGGATGCAGCTAGTGGAGGTGCTTTGTATGACAAAACTCCTAGCGAAGCACGCAAACTAATCACAACCATGGCGGCTAATAATCAACAATTCGGTAGTAGAAACGACAACCCCCCACAAAGGGTAAACGAGGTAAGTACTTCTATTGATGAACGTTTAGATAAACTTACTTCTCTTGTTGAAAAATTTATAGGGGGAAGCATTCAACAAGTCAAAACTTGTGGGATATGTACATATTCGGGACATTACACCGATGCTTGTCCTACACTTCACGAAGAATCAACCGAACATGCTGACACTGTCGGTGGATTTTTTGGGCAACAACAAAGGAGACATGACCCATTTTTCAATACCTACAACCCTGGATGGAGAGATCACCCAAATTTGAGGTATGACAATCAACCTCAAAACTTTCAAAGAGTTCCACACCAACCACCACCACCACCACCTCAAACCAATCCCAATAATGGTACGCCCTTGGAGGATATCGTGAAGACACTCGCCTTGAGCACCCAACAATTCCAACAAGAAACTCGCTTGAGCATACAAAATTTGGAATCTCAAATGAGCCATCTGGCCTCCTCCGTTAGCCGTTTGGAGTCTCAAGGTAAGTTTCCCTCCCAAACTATTATTAATCCTAAACAAAATATTAGTGCTATTACCTTGTGCAGTGAAAAAGAGCTACAACTCGAAAATAGCACTAGGCGTGGGCACGCACAACAGGGCAAAACAGAGGATGCATTCGAAATTCCTCCAAAAGAAATTGAAAAATCCAACCAAGTCAGCGAGGACAATTCCAAGGTGTTCATGTCCAAACCCCCCTTCCCAGAGAGATTATCCAAGTCCAAAGAGGAGGAAGAGGAAAAGGAGATTCTTGAAACTTTACTCAAAGTTGAGGTAAATATTCCCCTACTTAATGCAATTAAACAAGTACCTCGCTATGCAAAATTTCTCAAGGAATTGTGCACCAACAAATCCAAATTGAGAGATAATGAAAGGGTAAGTATGGTAGAAAATGTATCTGCCATTTTTCAACAAAAACTACCTCCTAAATGCAATAATCCAGATACGTTTTCTATCCCTTGCAAAATTGGAAAGATTGGAATAGAAAAAGCAATGTGTGATTTGGGTGCTTCTATCAATATTATGCCTCTTACCATTTATGAATCTTTAAATGTTGGCCCATTGAAAAAAACGGGGGTTATTCTTCAACTTGCTGATCATTCCGTAGTTTACCCCAAAGGAGTTCTTGAGGATGTACTTGTGCAAGTTAATGAATTGGTTTTTCCTGCTGATTTTTATGTGCTTGATATAAGGGGGGATATTTCTCCCAATTCTACATCCATCTTGCTAGGAAGACCATTTCTTAAAACCTCAAAAACCAAAATTGATGTTGATGCCGGAATTCTCTCTATGGAATTTGATAATGAGGTTATGAGTTTTAAAATTGGTGGCGCCATGAAATATTCTAATGATGTGCATTCTATTTTTCTCATTGATTTTATTGACCCTTTGGTGCAAAAAAATGCTATGTTCGATGGTGGAGGAGCATTTAAGACAGCAATTACCGAAAGTCTCACCTCGAATCCAAAAACTTACAAGAATAAAGTCTTTCACGACAAAATAAGTTCGAGGAAGAAGTCATACATGGACCGCCAAGTTCTCCTAAATCCACACCATCACCGGGTGCATTACATAGAAGAAGTGGATTTAGAGTGTCTAACTCATTTGAGTTGAGCCACAACAACGTCTAGCCAAAGACGCTAAAGAAAGGCGCTTCTTGGGAGGCAACCCATGTCCTTTTATTTTTCTCAATTGTTTATTTCTCTCTTCTTGTGAATGTTGTTATACCACTAAAATCGATTTTTCGCAGGTATGAACATCCACAAGGAACTCTTCCTCTCATCCAAGGTCTCACAATTCTCGAGCTCCTACAGTTACCCCCGAATCACTAAGGGACGCTCTCTTTCTCTCTTTCTCTTATTTTATCGTCCTAAATATGCATGCTTACCACATTGGGGACAATGTGGAATTAAGTGGGGGGAGGGTGTTTTGATTGCTTTGATAGAAAATGAGTCTTGGTGAATTAATTATTTTGATTGATGCTTGCCACCCCTTCCATAATTGTTGAAGCAAATATCACTTTATCTTGTCCTTACACTAGCTTTATGATCAAAGACTTAGGCTAATCAAGTAATAATTTGGTAATGTGTGATAAGAATGTGCATCTAATGACTCCTGACAACTTACAGTTAAGAACTTATTTTTGCAAATGGTGATTTGATTTGAAAATTGAATGTGAAAAATTGGTGGACATAACCTACCTAGAGAGGAATTTTGAGCCTATACACTCATAAAAATCTACAATTTTTCTTTTCTCGAGAGATAATGCTTCATGATTTTGTCTTTCTAGAACTTGCTTTGAACCATATCGAGGCCACATCTTTATGCATACACTTGAAAATGATAAAGGCGCTAGGATAAAAACCCCTTTAGCTTAAAAAGACCACCTACATACAAATCCCCTTAGTAAGTCCATTTGAGCCTTATAAGCCTTAATTCCTTGTTATGCAATCCCAAGTATAAACATAGTCTTTTTATTATCCTTGTTTGGCCCTTCCAAGGACTAGTAGAGCATCAAGGAAACAAAGATGTATTCTAAGTATATATTTTGACATTAAGTGGGGGGATATCTCAATTATTGTAAACGATATTTATGAGCTAACATGTCACATGAAAATCTTGTTCTATGCCTTAAATAAAAAAAAGAAGAAGAAAAAATGCCTTACAAAAAAAAAGAGAAAAAGAAAAAAAAGGAAGGCAAGAAAAAAAAAGAGAAGAAAAAAATATATTTTCTCTCTTTGAAAGAAAGACATAGCTCAAGTCGATGAAAGTGGGACATGAAAGAGTATGAGATAAATCAATTTTGAAAAGCTTGGATTCCTACATCTATTACTTGGTGCTCTAATTTAGTTCCTTAGATTTTCACCTCATTTTTTCTTATTTTTCCTACCCCCAATCCAAAGCCCCATTACAACCAAAATATAAGACCTCTTGATTCAAGTGTGTGCATATTTATAAGTGGTGGAGATTTTGGTGTATAATCAAGCCTATGGTGAAGCATTTTCATAACAAGCATTTGAGCGAAACACTCAACAACCAAAAATACTCGAGAGATTGGGAGATATGAGAGCATAGTCCACTTGTTTTCCATGCTTAGTTTTCATGAAGATCATCTAGTGAAAATTTGTTTAAAGCTTGCTGAGTTGTCTTTTATCATATGATGTACTATTCTTTGAACACTCAACTAGATTCTTGCTTGTTACTTTCGTCTGCGATCCATAAAGTTTGAACTTTTTCAACCATTTTATCTCTATTTCTTTGCATCGAGGGCGAGCAAAGGGTTAAGTGGGGGGATATTTGATAGGATCGCATTTTGTGCTTATTTCATATAATATTTTAGCCTATTTTGTGACCAAATGCTCCTAATTAAATATTATTTTGCAGCATTAGGACAAAAGAATTGGAAAATAAAGAAAAGCACCAAAATGGAAATTCAAACAAGACTCAAACTCAATTTTTGGCAAGAGTTTGGAGTTGCTTGGACTACCTCTGATGAAGGAAGAGTTTAACTAGGATTAGGATTTTATCTCTATAAGTCTTTTAGTTCAATTAAGAATCTACTTCTAATCCTAGTAGAACTAGGTATCTAGTTATTATAAATAGGTGATGTAATTCACTTTAAGAGATAACTTTTGAACTCTTTTATTTCTCTACATTATTTTGCTTTTCATGCGTTCGTCCCTGAGCATGTCTAGCTAAATCTCTCATTCCGGTTGAAGACTTGGTGAATGCTTAAATCCAACGGGTTGTGAGATCTAATTTATGCTTTCTACTTTTATTCATATGGGTATTTGTGTTGTTCTCTGTGCTTTTATTACAAATAATCTGATTTATTGTCAAGAATATTTGCCTAGCCAATTGAACTTTCAAATCCGTAATTGTTTGTTTAGTTTGATAACTAGTGGTAACACAACATAATTGATTATGTAGAAGTTTTCGATTATGTTGTGGGGAATGCACAATCTAACTTAAATAAATCCTCGTAGGAATTTATTAGTTAGAATTGGGCCTTTCTAGTTCTTAATGCTGTCGGTAAATTAAATCTTGAGTACGTTCCCAAGGTTGTTTACTGATTAGGGATTTAGTCAACGGACGTTCCTTGACTATCCACAAGGTAAGGAAAGGTGAGGTCGTTAGGTCGTACCAATTGCCATAACCAATTTATCTATCATGAATAATTGTTATCTTTGCATCTATGATCAACCGTGGAATTAAGTGTGATCCTATCTTTAACTGGAATACTCTTCTCTTATATTTATCTTTTTTAATTTTATTAGCTTTTTAGTTTTATTCTTCTTCCAATCAAAACTCCCCCTAATTATTTTCGTTTTTGAAGGAATTAATTTAAAACCAATCTCTGTGGATTCGACCCTATTCACACATCTACAAAAGTGTTCGTAGGAATTATTTTTTGTGGATTCGACACCCATCAGTGGTCTAGGATTTAATTTAGTCATTTGTTCTTGTTTGGTCTATTATCTCAATTTATTTGAATATTTTTCATTTGATTAGTATGAAGCAAACAGAAAATAGTACAAATATATAATTTTAAAGAGAAAAAAAAAACATATCTCAAATAAAATATATTTATTAGTTAACGTACAATAATAATTAACAAAACTTAAAAATAAAAATAAAAAACAAAAAATAGGGAGTCGTAGCACTTGGATTTGCAACTACACCCCATTTTGGGGTATAGTTGCAATATTTTTGTTTTATATTATATTAATAAATGGGCCATATGTAAATATATACCCATGTGCTATTTCAAATATGTTGTGTGATTAGGTTAAAATTGTGCCATTCACTGATTTTTGCAACATATTTTCTTTAAAATTCGATGCTCACTTTTGGTCCTATTAGATAGGGCTATTATTACTTTTTATCCCGAGTTTTACTGACTCGATTTGGTTCCAAAATCCTAAATTTTTAACGATCTTGCTCCTGATCCATTAATTTTTGCCGAAATCGGTACGTGATTAGACACTTGTTGTTAGTCAACCGTTAGGGTGCAAAAAAAAGGGCCTTCAACAGTTTACATAGCTTCTTGGAAGAAAAAAATGGCGCCAACTCTCCTTTTAGCCTATTTATACATGTAAAAAACCCACAACATTCTTCTCCCTATTGACAAACAAAATATTACACAATATTTTCATCTTTTCTCATCGCTATAGCCAAAAGATGTCATAAACATTTCAAAATGCTTCATATATTAATTACTATTGTGACGTTCACAGATTTTTGTACATAACCGACAGACTAATTGATAATTATTAAGAATATTTAAATTTAATTACAAATAAATTATAAATTGAGCTTCGAATATATTAAAAATTGAATGGATTAAATTGGAGCTTAATAATATTTAGGGTAAATTATATTAATTAAAATAAATTAGGAAGGACGTAAAGAATATCTTGAAAAAGTCAAATATAATTTATTAATTTGTTCATAAGAATTCATTTTATCAAATCTCTCATATTTTTATAACTACCATTCTCTAAACATACCTAAATTAAAATTACTGCAAAAGTCTCATTTTACTTTTTAATAACTATAATATTTCTAAAATATAATTTTCAAATATTTTTATGAATTTTTTATCTATTCCTCGCTACTATAGATTTAATTAAACACTAATAGATATAATTAAACATTTTGTAAATAGACCCGACGAAATTGAGTAAATTAACTATAGTAATGATTAAATCTAACAAATTCAGTGATTTAATTAACGGACTACAACATTTTTAAGTCAAATGAGATATTCAATCCAATACTAATTTAAATAGTCAAACTCATAAATTTTTTTAATATAAATTGGATTTAGTAAATGAACCAATCAAAATATCATTTTCGTACTTCCTAATACTTTAATTAATATAATTTATCTTAAAATTATAAGCTCCAATTTACTCCGTTCAAGCTTTAATATATTCAAATTTCAATCTATAATTAATTTATTTATAATTAAATTTAAATTTTTTTAATAATTATCAATTAGTCTTTTAATTATGTACAAAAATCTATGGACATCACAACAACATTCAATATTTGAAGCATTTTGAGATGTTTGTGACAATTTTTTGACTATAGTGATGAAAAAAGATGAAAATATTGTGTAATATTGTCAATAGGGAGAAGAATGTTGTGGGTCTTTTACATGTATAAATAGGTTAGAAGGAGAGTTGACGTCATTTTTTTCCTCCAAGAAGCTGCATAAAAGGCCGAAGGGCGGTTTTTTTCGCACCCTGACCATTGACGAACGGCACATGCCGTTTCCGTCAAAAGTTAACAAAACAGAACTAAGGTTGTTAAAAATTTAAGATTTTAGGACAAGAAATGTTGGGCCCATAAAGACCAGAACCAAAAGTGATAGTGATCCTATCAAGTGAGATCAAAAATGGTATTTTGCCATTTTGTTTGCTACAATCTCTTGCGAATTTTTTACTATATATTTTGTTTCAAATTTTTATAATTTTAGTTTTACAATAATTTTTGTTTTAGAATTTTAAAATTTAATATTTAAAAATACAATTATATTTAATTTGACCCTGACATTTTATAAAATTCAAATATGACATAGCATGCGATCAAAAGTAAATATAATGATACCACCCAATGTAGCACCCCCTACTCGCTACATTTAATTATCACTATTTCATCCTTTATTTAATTACAACTCGTGTTATAAGTAATCTCTTTTCAACCCGTAACATAAAACATTCTACTTTATCAATATAATATATAAACATTATAAAAGATAATAGACATCGCCAAAAATTAATTATTAATTACTTCACCAAATGTTCTTATATACATAATCTCGAGCGAATAGCGTAATAGCCACAGTACACAATTTTAACACAATCCGACAAAAGACTCAAATGTTTAACAACCAAATAGTCAAAACTCCGGCTTCAAATGACACAACTGGCCCGCCTAATAAGGACCACAACACGGCTCAAAGTTCGATATGGTTAGTCAATATGACCTATCTTCTAAAAAATACCTAACACTGTTACAAAAATTGAAAACCCAACGTTGCCCCATCAAATGCGAACAGCCATCGCAAGATTGCCGTGAAAATATTCCGTGCAAATTGCGACAGAAACATTATGTGGCAAAATTTTGTATCGACTTTTGCAACAATTTGGAGTGATGAAGTGGCCCACCTTAAAGTTGGCCAAATTTCACTACAAAAAATAAGTTGACAAGTTACGGTCTTATTATCACAAAATATTAGAATTTGTCACTAATAAAATTTAATGACAATAAACTTTTATTACAATGTTGTTACAATACCTATGTAATGTCTAGTGATACGAAATAAGTTGTCACTAAATATGTTGTATAGTATCAAAAATAAATTGTCAGTGAAAATATTATATTTAGTAACATAAGTTATGTGTGGCCACTTTTTATTTGAGATAGTCGATGGCACCTAGAGTTGGCGACGATTGCCGTCGCCACTGAGGTGGTGGTTGGCCATCGCCTCCACCATATATAGATACATTATATGCAATTATATATATGCTCAATTTTTTATTGTTAAAAAAATAAGTAAAAATATTTTATTTTTTTAATTCTAAAATTCATAAAAAAAATATTTTTTGATTTTAAATACTTATAATAAACAATTTGATATACTTTTTTTATTTAATGTATTTGGTAATTAAAATATTATCATAATATATTTATACTAATAATACTTTAAATTAGTTAATACTATATTGGTAGAGAAAATCATGTTATTTTTAAATTTTTATAAAATAAAGTAAAATTATTTAATTTTTCAAAAAAATAAAAAACAATAATAAAAAGTATTTTTTTGAAATACAAAAATAGTACTTTTAGTAAAATAATATAACTAAATGCACAAGCTCCATATTTTAGTGCAGGTTTATTGTGAATTTATTATCTTGAGTAAGTTAATGTTCGAATTTGTTATAGACCTTAATTTATTTGAATTTTCAATTAATAATTTATTTAAAAATAATAGTATTAGCCGTACAAACAAAAAAACTTGCAATAATGCAAAAAAAAAAAATCATTTATTTTATGTAAAAAATATTTTGCACAAACGAAATCTATGTATAATTAAATAAAATAAAAATAGAAGATCCAATCCAAAATAAAAGAGATTCAAAAGGGAACAAGAAAAAGAAACAAAGGTACGAAAACGATGCGGCTTTTTATTGACTTAGTTGCAGTCTTGAGCACAAGTTCACATCACCAAATTCAAATGTGCATTTGTGGAATGTTTCCTCAATTTGCACTTACTTTTCTAGGCATTGAATTCTCAGACAATGAAATTTGTAAGTTAAAAACCCAAGAAATATGCTCCCAATGTTAACTCCAACAACATCATGGGTTCGACAAATTCAACATAGATGTATCCCTGCCTGGAGATGAGCTATCTATGTACCTTATCATGTCAGCTCAACCTGACTCTTACCCTCCGACGGCCCGACCTCCACATCATTATAAGCTGAAAAACGCGAGTTCTCGCTCCTGTCGCCTTGGCCCCAGATCGCGTAAGCTTCCTCCCCATGTGCTGCCTCGTCTCCGACCTCCATGTCCTCCTCCGTCATCCTCAGAGGCACGATGAGTTTCACAACGAGACATACCAAACTTGTCATTACAATGTTGACCAAAATAACAAAGAGGATGCCGATGAGCTGGAGTCCTATTTGCCTGAAACCAGTGTGGAATTCCCCCATTTGGAAGCCGTAGAATAGGCCGACATACGAGCCGTACTTCCCATAGAACAAATTGCACAGCTTGGGGTTGGCAAAGAGGCCAGTGAGTATACCCCCAAGGCTGCCGGCTACTGCATGGGTGTGGAACACGGCCATCGTGTCGTCCACGCTTTGGAGGAGCTCAGACTTTTTATGCACAACCATCATTGTGAACCAGGGGATTGAGCCTGAGCAGATGCCCATTATGATAGCTGCCCACCCATGCACAACTCCTATAGCCAGGAAATAGAATAATTACAAACCAAGTGTAACGTTGAGTCACTCTTAGACACTAGTAATATAGAGCCTTGAGAAATTACCTGCTGCCGGTGTGATGCAGACTAGGCCGGTGATCATGCCCTGAACGGCCCCAATAACGGACGCCTTCCCAAAAAATAGGATGTCGAGTATGAGCCAAGTTAACAGACTAGTAGCAGCACAAACATGAGTGTTTATAACAGCCAAAGATGCATCTATGCTAGCAGCATAAGGGTCTCCTCCATTGAACCCTGTCCACCCCATCCACAGCAGCCCCGCCCCAGCCAACATTAGTAGTATATTGTTAGGAGGAAACCTTTCCCTGTCCTTGGTCAAACGAGGACCCACCTGAAAAACGATTTTAACAGTTCAAAAAAAAGTAATCAATCACTCATAAACTGAAAAACGAAAAGGTGAGTACGAACCCAATATGCAGCAGTGAAGCCGGCAACACCAGATGACAAGTGAATCACATATCCACCAGAGTAGTCTATCATTCCAGCCGTTGAAAGCCAGCCACCGGTAGACCAAATGGTGTACGCTCCAATGGTGTAGGAGAAAGTCAGCCACAGGGGAACAAACAGCATCCAGGCGTAAAAGTTCATCCGTCCCAAAACCGCGCCGGCGATCAGTATCAAGGTAATGGCTGCGAAGACGAACTGGAAAAACACCATAGTCGCATTTGGAAACTTCCCAAGAAAAGCGGGTTCCAAAAGATAATGCTGAGAAAGCGCGACATCGATTTTTCCCCATATAGGAATCAACTTTTCCCCGAAGGACAGTCTGTAGCCCCAACTAACCCAGCACACCAAAACACAAGCAAAGGCGTATAAAGCCATGAAAGCGGAGTTAACCGCCCATTTCTTCTTCACGGCACCGCCGTACAGTATTATCAGCCCCGGCACACTCTGCAGGCCGACGAGTGTGGCGGCGGTGAGTTGCCAGGCGTTGTCCGCCTTGCTCATCCACGGCGGGTTGGCCTCGTCGGGGACCATGTTCGGCGGCAGAGCAAACAGTGGCGGCGGCGGCGGGGAAGACATTTTGATGGGTTGCAGAAGAGCAAGAGAAAAACAAACAGGTATTGTGATGGGAAATTTGCATGATGGGATTATATAAGTTGAGGTTTGTTGAATTGATTCCCACGAAGAATAAGCTGTCTCTTTGATGGTATCTTAATTTGGTGTCGATAGTGAGGAAAAACAGAAGAAGTCATTGTTGGTTTCGCTGTGCGTGTTGTGTGTGAAAAGCCCTGACGGGTTTTACAATGCTCAACGACATAATCAATGGATAACTAGAAATTCCAGCCAGAATGGTTCGCTTGAAGATGAAAGGAATCACATAAAATTGTATTTTTAATGTATAGTTTTTATGAAGTTTAATTCCAAAACTAGGATGTCTTTAATTAATAAGGTCATGTTTACCTCCTCCCCTGTTAGATTATATATATGGTGTGCAAAGTTTTAAAATGTAGTGGACGTGATTCCAAAGAAATTTTGAAAAATTACTCTTACACCCCTCTACAAATTCTCTATTTAAACCCGACACCATATATACCGTTAGGGTTAGGGTTAGGACAATAATGCTCATGTTAGCCAAAAGAATTATATAAATATTTTAAATTTTACCACTCATTAATTTAAGAATCATATGTATATTTTTGTACTTATAAGGAGACAAATGTAATATATATATATATATATATATATATATATATGGAATGAGGTTAACATAGTTACACGTTTTTCCTCATAAATACCAAATTATTACATTGGAGTGCTAAATGAGGAGTAAAATTAAGTGTAAACAATGAATTTTCAGAAAGGGTGTAATTCTAATATTGGAATTTCTTTGAGGGAAAATGTAATTTTGCATTTTTAAAGGGGGGTCTAAGTATAATTAACCGTAAGATTTAAGTTTGTTTTATAAGCTCTTCTAATAAACTTACAAGATGTTTTAAATAAATTTAACCAAAAGTCCTCTTAAAACATTTATATATACAAGCTAATAAGATGCTTAACAAGAAATTAACGAACAAGTGGACACACCTTAATCCATCGATAAATGTGGAACGGGTTTAGTAACTGTTTCCTTGGAACTCAACTTGGGACGATTGGACCATTCCAAACTTGTAACTTCAAAAAATATTTCACTTGACATCATCTTTCAATATTCATTCCCCGTGTGTTCCATGAACCATTCCAAGATGGAACGGGTGTCGTTGCCATGCCAAATCTCTCCTTTTTTTTGTTGTGCAATTACAACAATAAATTAATCACAATTAATGTGGAAAACCAGTAAAAATCACATACCTAGTAAACCTAGTTCGAAAACATATACCTTTGCTTAGTCGAAGAGATTAGGTACATAAGAAAAACAAGGATAATTGTGACTCTCGAGCTTAAATCAAATCTTGATATATGTATAGTATATAAAGAGAGACCAAAAGCAATGGATGAGATCAGATCAAGAAAGGGAGCTCCCTTCAGTCCAAGAACAGGAAGCTTAGGATTCAACTTGACTCCCGCATCATTCACTCAGCTACTGAGCAGAATCAATCATTAACTGCTTAGCATTCGGATGAATGAGCCGGCAGCAAATCGAACCCTATTGCCCCCCACGGCTGGACTGAAGAAAGCTCTCTTCAAAAATAGTACACAAGCAAGAAAATACCAAACCCTTTTGGACAACTTCCCAATTCAAGACCTCATGCATGATGATGAATTCCTAGTTGTCGCTCTTTTATCACCACCTCCCTCAAACAAATGGAGCTGATCATGATGAGTTGTTTGAATGGAGCACTGCTAGCTTTATAGTGTAAGAAAAGATGGGAATTTAGACAGTATTGTTATCATGGCCACTATAATATTAATTAATTGCATTAACAACAAATGTGAAAGAGAAAGAGAAAGAGAAAGAGATTCATATTCTTCCCTTCACTTTCCAAATTAATCCCATTGCTTTGCAACATTTTAAAATTCAGACACCAACTCATGACTTGATCCTTACATTAATTGACTTTGAAATGTTAAAAACTAAGCTGCAAGAATTAATAATCCAAGAAAAGTTCTAAGTTGCCAGTTATCATATCTCTCTCTCTCTCTCTCTCTCTCTCTCTCTCTCTCTCTCTCTCTCTCTCTCTCTCTCTCTCTCTCTCTCTCAACTCTTCCAAAAGTAGAACCAATGATAATAAAGTCATGGAATCACTCCGCTATACACAGCACAGAATTCATGCATTAATCAAAAGGTTTTAAGATTCTGCTGTCAGAAGCTTAATTAGATGTACAACTCCTGTAGCTAACTCTATCATTATTAGTAAGTTTCCCATAATTCAGGCAAGCAAAGAAATTCTCTGTTTAAAGAAAATTCTTATCGGAGTGAGGTCGTGTGATCAGTATATCATATCAATCATATTGTAAGTGTTTGTATTTATATATAGAAAATAAAAAAAGTAAAGACTATTTGAGTAATTAATATCGTGTATAGTCGCGCATATTTAGATAGCCTCTTTGAATTTTATTTTTCTACATAATCTTTTTTATTATTTTTATATATCTAGATAAATATATAATTATTTATCTTTATTCAAAAGATTTGCTATTTTTTATTTTTTGGTTAAATTACATTTTAGGCCCGTATTTTAAAGCAAATAGCATTTTCAGGATTGCAGTTTTATGTATGGCAGTTAAATACCCATAATTTATTTATTTTATGAAATTTCAGGACTCCGTCGCCGGATTTTTCAAACTCGTCGGAAGATGCTGATGTGGATGAAATTAAAACTTTTAAAAATGGGATTTTGCTTACCAAACCTCTTTTAACTACCGATTAGCTACATAAGCAATGATGAAATTGCATTTTATTCCCTATATGTTTGAGGGGTAATATTTTAAGAATTGTAATTACAGAGCTGAAAGTTAAATATTCATAATAGATTAATTTTGTGCAATTTCAGAATTTTTTTTTCCATATCATCAGATTATGTGGTAGGGGGAGTTAAAAAAAAAAAAAAAAAAGCTTTGCCAGCAAAATAGCAATTTTAAAAGTTCTAGTTCTATTCACGTCATTGTCTTCCATCGAGTTTGAGAAATTCGATGAGCAAAGTCCTGAAATTGCACAAAAATAAATGAATAGCGTATTTCATTGTAATTGAAAAAAATAATAATTTACCCTCGTCTTATCAATATTGTTAAAAAAAAAATCGTGTGATTTCAAAAATAAATAAACAAAAAGCCCCTAAAATTTGCGGTGTCATCCATGTGTTGTAAATACAATTTTATTGCATGTGTATAAATCAACAGTCCGATTTGCTTGATTTAAACAAACGGGTCCAAATCTAAAATTCTTTTATACTATATACGTATATACATAATTTTTTAGAAGAATTATTTTTATAATTAAATACTGTTTTATATATAATATATAATATTCATATAATATATATTGTCTTCTTTTTTTTTAAACAACCCCCACACTGCTATCGCCGCCCATCCCCTTCCCCACTCCACCCTGTTGTTGCCACCCCTTCCTTCCTCCACCTCGATCACTGCCTCCTTACTCCACCCTATTGTTGTTGTCGACTCTGTTGTAATTTAGAATTAAAATTCATAGATTAAGAGGAAGAAAATTGAGAAAAGTGCATATCTCACATAGGAATATGATGGAAATAAAGGAGCATTAATGTGTATATAAGGTGGATGTACGGATGAGTGTCTTACACTCAAATTGTCCCATATTAGAAGTTTATATTCAAAATAAACTTCTTATATTAAATTTAACTCCAAGTTGTGTTTGAAATATTATAGACTAGAGCGAACATGGGGTTGCCCCACACGCGTGTCTCCGCTTGCCCGACCCGGCTTCGAATGCAAGCACGGGCGAGGCTGTTAGGGAGAATTTCTCAGGATATATCTTTTTGCAGCAGAAATATTTAAATTTATCCTGACATAATTAAATTTACAATTTTCTTTAGTCAAATGATATTTAAATTGCATTTAATTGTTTTACCAACAATTTTAAAACTGCTTGGCCATTTCTAGCCGTTTTCCGACCGTTACTGGTCATTTCCAGTGATTTCACTTGAACATTAAATATTCGACTTAATTGTTGTGGTTATGTCTGCATTAAGTATGAGGATGGCCATGCCTATAAAAAGTTGAACCATTCCTCATTTCAACACACCAACTACAACTCGAATCTCTTCTTCTCTCTAGCTCTCGAGTTCTCTCTATAATTCCAAAGGGTTTGAGCTCTAGTTTCAATAAAAGACTACTGAGTGTTGTTCGAGATGTTTGTTAGTATAACTGCAATACTGAAACAAACGATAACCGTCCTATGTTGGAAGGGAGTGCATAGTACCCGGTGCGCTTTTGGACGGAACGTATAATTTCTTCAAGACAAACAGATTAATTGCTATTCGATTAGCGAATTTCCATTGTACCGCGAGTTGTTACGATACAACTCTCATTGTAAGTTTTTTTTAATATTATCGTAAAACACCATATCTAACTGCTATCCCTATTATTTTTTTCCAACATGGGTATTCATGTTTTGGTTTCAAAACTTATTAATATTTTTGATTGTCAATTTCAAAATGAAATTATAACTGTTTATGAAGTTTTTCCAGCAAACTTGAAGAAATTATACGGTTTTAAAAAATTGAATTTGTCGGAACTTAAACAGAATTAATTAAATTGTTGTTTTATTTCGAATTTTGTGGTTTAAATCTATTATTTATTCTATGATTATAATGTCTGAGGCTATTTCTATTGCTATTCTGAACCCCAAAAGTCGACTTGTCCGGTCTCCCGAATAAGTTTTCAGGTCAATTTTTCAAATGCTTACAACAACGAATGAAAATATGGTTGATAATGAAAGGACTTTTGATTGTGATTCAGGTGACTAGACTTGAACCAACTGAAATCATTCCCAAAACTGCAGAGATCGTGCAGTGGACTGAGCGAGATAAAATAGGCAAAGGAGTTATTTTGTTCAGCACTATCAAATACGCTCTTCGATGTCTATTGTTCTAAATCTTACACTGCAAAATCTTTGTGGGATGAGTTGGACAAGAAATATAATACTGAAGAGTAGGGATTCAAAAAGTATTTTATTTTCAAGTTCATAAGGTATCAGATGGTCGAGGGAAGGTCTGTAGATGTACAAACACATGAGATTATTAATCTTGAGCATGCTCTGTCAGATGCGGAGATGAAGGTTCCTGAGAAATTTCTAGTCATGTCCATAGTGGAAAAATTTTTCAAATCCTGGGAAAGTTTTGGCATAACGCTCAAACATTAGAAAGGAAGACTGTCTTTGGATGATCTCATGATCGTGATCAGTATTGGGGAAGATCATAGAAAGCAAACCTATAAGATGCCTGTTGAGCATCAACCTAAGGCGAATTTAATAATGGCGAATAAGAAAGTGAATAAAATAAATTTGAACTCGAAAACCATCAATAGAGGTAATACCGTCAAAAATAAGAAACCAAAGACAAACAAACCCTAATGGAACTGTGGGCAGGTTGGACACTGCCAAGGATTGTCCTAATAAAAAGACCAAGACTATGCAGACAATTGTCAATATGGTTGTGGGAGGGTCTAGTGATGCTAGCACCTCAGGAGTAACTGAAGGCTATGTTCCTGTACAACTAAAAGCTAAGACTAGGCAGACAATTGTCAATATGGTTGTGGGAGGGTCTAGCGATGCTAGCACCTCAGGATTAACTGAAGGTTATGTTTCTCTACAATTCGAACTCCTGACCATTTATGAATCTTTTGATTGGTTGATTGACAATGGAGCAAATGTGCACATTTGTGCTAATAAATCTCTATTTGTGACTTGTCAGGCTATCAATGGAAGGATAGTAAGTATGGGAAACTCTAGTATAGTTGAAGTACTTGGGATCGGAAGCGTGGACTTGAAATTTCCTTTAGGGCGTATTTTATCTTTGAAAAGAGTTCATCATGTACTTACTGTTAGGAGAAATATAATTAGCAGGTTGTGTAATAGTTAGTAAGGATTATGAATTATCATTTAAATTTAATAAAATTATAATTCAACATTTTTTGTTTTTGTTGGCAAAGGTTATTTGCCTGATGGTTTGTTTAAAGTTCGAGTTGAAAGCAATAAAGTTGATGTTTTTTATTCTGTTATTTTGAATGTTAAATCTTCTACTTTGTGGCTTAGTAGATTAGGTAATCTAAATTTAGGTTCAATCAAATGAATGATGAATTTTGGTTTAATTTCTAGTCATAATATTGAACAAAGTCACAAATGCCAAGTTTGTGTAGAAGCTAAACAAGTTAGAAAACCCTATCAATCAGTAGAAAGTGATTTAAAAATACTTGATTTAGTTCACAGCGATATTTGAGAGTTCAATGGAATTTTGACTAGGGACAAACGTTATTTTATCACATTTATTGATGATTGTAGTAGTTATTGTTATGTTTTTCTCCTTAGAAATAAAGATGAAGCTTTAGATAAATTTATTTTGTTTAAAAATAAAGCAAAAATCCAAACTAGTAAAAAACTAACGATTCAAGTACTAACAATTCAGGTCCGATAGAGAAGGAGGATATAAGTTGAGTAAGTTCAATAAATCTTGTCAACATTTTGGCATTATTAACGAAAAGACTCCTCCATATTCCCCTTCATCTAATGGAGTAGTTGAACGAAAGAGTAGAACCTTTAAATATATAATTAATAGTCTTCTGTTAACCTTCGGGTTACCTAAGTATTTATGGGAAGATGCTTTGAATACGACTTGCCATACTCTGAACGATGTCCCTTTGAAACACAATACGAGTACTCCTTTCGAGTTGTGGAAAGGTTGGAAACCAAGCCTTAAATACTTTTGAGTGGGGTGCCTAACTAAAATATTGGTCCCAAAACACAAAAGATAGAAATTGGGCTCTAAGACTATTGATTTTGTGTTCTTGCGCTATGTAGAGATAAGTTATGCATTGAGATTTTTTGTTATTAAATCAGAAATACCAAGCATTAAGGTCAACTAAATACTGGAATTTCATGATGCTATTTCTCTAGAAGATGTATTTTCTATGAAAATAGGAATACCTTCAAGTGCTTCTCTTGATGATTCACTTGCCTCCACTTCTATTTTTGAACATGTGAAAAAGATGACAAGTGCAGGGTTAATCCTAGTAGTATTAATCTGAATCATGAGGAGTCAGATGAACCTAAACGAAGTAAGAAAGTTAGTGTGGTCAAGAATTTCGAAAGTGATTTTGTCACTTATGATATCGAGGACGATCCGATAACTTTCAAAGATGTTATGGCTTCTTCAAAAGCTAAGCAGTGGAAAGAAACTGTCAAAAGTGAGATAGACTCCATTGTTTTTAATAGAACATGGGTGCTAGTTGATTTTTCTCTGTGGTGTACTACAATTGGGTGTAAGTGGATCTTTTTAAGAAGAAATTAAAAATTGATGGGACCATCGATAAATTTAAAGCCAGATTGGTGGCTAAGGGTTTTAAACAAAATAAGGGAATAAACTATTTTGATACATATTTTTCGGTAGCTCGATTAACTGCAATCTGGGTGCTCATAGCACTTGCTTCGGTGTTTAGTCTCCTGATTCACCATATGGATGTGAAAACAACCTTCTTGTATGGTGAACTCGAGGAAGAAATATACATAGATCAGCTTGAGGGATTTGTAGCTCAAGATAAAGAGCACAAAGTTTGTAAACTTGTTAAGTCTCTATACGGACTTAAATAAGCACCCAAACAGTAGGATGAAAAGTTTAATAAAACTATTCTTGCGTTTGGTTTCACTATAAATAATCAAAGTGATAAATGTGTCTATTGTAAGGTTAAAGGATATAAAACTATTATTTTATGCCTATATGTAGATGACATTCTGCTAATAGGATCATATTTAGATATAATAACAGAAATTAAGTCATTTCTGAAGAATAAGTTTGAAATGAAGGATATGGATGAGGTCGATGTAATTCTTGGTATCAAGTTGATTATGTGGGAAAGTGTAAAAGAAAAAAAGTTATTTGCACTTTGCACCCAACCTTTTCTCTTTTACACCTTCCCACATAATCTTTTTATTTTGTTGCACTTTATATTTTTTCGGAAATAATGATGGAACATTTCTTCCGTGTGTGTACACGCGTCTGAGGGGGATTTTGGATTCGATAAACTTATAAAGGTTAACTATAGACAACCCTTTTTTATATTTTTTTAATTTATATTAATCATTATGTTTCAATAAATATATATAAGATGAACTTTTGGTCTTTAATTGAATTGATAACATTTGGACCATAGACTTAAACGATCAAATTTGGACTGTAGATGTTATTGATGAAATCACAGCCATCAATTTTATATTCATCAGGATCTAACGATTCTTAAAAGGCGTATAAATATCATCTTGTAATTGAAAAGGTGAAAAATTGATAAAAAATTAATATTTTTTTTCAGAAGTTTTTTTTTAATATATTTTATATAACGGGGGATAAATTGGATTTAACTAAATGGTAATTCGTGAACTATAGTCCTTAAAATATTTCCCCCTAAATACAGCACATAAAATGTATTTACATTTTTATACAAAATTAATTAGTAATACAATTTAAATTTCATTTTAATGCAAATGATACTTAATATATAGTATTCTATTTTGCCACTTAAAAAATTGTTTTTTATTTTCTTGTTCTATTTTCCCATCATGTGATTAATTTTGAATTTTGCTGAACTCAACCCCAACTATGATAATACACTTATTCATTAATTTTATTTCACCAATCATATAATAAATATATCAAAGAAAGAGAAATGAATTGACATCATATTGTCATAATAATATAATTCAATAACAAAAAACATTTACTTAATGAGGAAGCGATTCCATTTCCACATATAAGTGCTTGTAAAGTATTATGTCATATGAAAATTATATATATATATATATATAAGATAATATGAAAAATAATTGATTTAAATAATTGTAGAGGAATTTGTGTTGTGTGTGGAGGAACATCACATCAGATTCTCCATCCCTCCTAATTTACAAAATTGAGAATGTCTTGTCGTAACCTAAAATTGTCTATTCAACTTAATCCTTAACATAATTATATTTTTGTCCCACATGATTGAGTTTAAATTTTTCGTCCTTCACTTTACGATTTACAATAATCTCATAATTCGATTCTTTTACAACATTTAGTTTCACAATTCAATTTTCGCAAAAGAAAAATTAAATAGTAAAATTATGTGTCATGCATATATTCAAAAAGTAAAATTGCATAAAATCCCTTCTGATTTGGAAATAAACAAAACACCCCTCTCTATTTTAAAAATTTAATTCAATCTCCCTTTTTTTAACTGAGGTCAAATTTTTTCATGGTTTGAACGTTATATCCTTACATGGACTGATTTATATTATATATAAATAATTAAACTTATATTAAAAATTATTATTATATATATATGTTAAAAAAGGAAAAAAGAAAACCTTCTCCCCGACCCCCACCACTCCACCCCCCACTGCCTATCCCCATCCCCACCCCCCACCCCTCGCCCCCAATCTAGCGATGGCGGCGTCGCCCAAAAAAAGAGAGGAAAGAGGGCAACGGTCAAAAAAGAAGAAAGAGCGTCGTCGCCTCCAAATCAAGCAACGTCGCCGTCGCCTAGAGAGAAAAAAGAGGGCGACCCGATTTTTTCTTGTAAAAAAAATTATTTTTTAATTAATTAATTATTTTAATGATGATTAGCTAGTTAATTAATTATTTTATCTGATATACATATATACTATTAGATTTCTTTTTGTTTTAATATAATTAATAAAATATTTAAAATAAATAACAATTTAAATTAATTTATAAATTATAACTATTATAATTGCTTAAGATTTATATTCATGTACATATCTAAATTTGAAAAATAAAATTTACTATGTCATTCTTTTTAATGTAATTTTTAATTTTTTTTTGGTATTTTATATTTAATATAAATATATTTTTACGAAAATCTGAAATAAAAAATGATAATGAAATAAATATGTATATAAAAATAAATTTTTTTTAGGGGAGTGGGAAATTCAAATATATATAAGCATTAATTGATCATTTGTACATATATATATATATAATGACAACTTATAGAAAATAAAAATTCTATCTAATAATAAGTCGTTGAGAAATATATTTTGATAGAATCAAAATTATCATCATTAATATGTATATGTATATATATTTAGTGACAGTTTTATAAATATTACTTAATATTTTGTTACTAATATATGACGAATGCTCAATACATCAATTTCGATTGTCTAAAATTATTCCAGTTTAACTCATTTTAGTAAACTTATGGTAATACTCCCAATTTGTACTGCTGTTTAGCTTACAATTTTTTTCCCTATTTATTTTCACAAGAAAAACAAAAGTTATTGCAACATTCTTTTAATTCTTTTATGAAGTAAGAACGATAAACTATTATTAATGAAAATAAATCGATTATAGTCATTTCTGTAGATCAATATCTAACAAAGGCCATTACAACAGTCATACCCTGATTAATAATATCAAATAAATAAATCTGACCGACACCTACTAATGCAGTAGATGACACTTACCATGCAGTAGAAACAACATTCTACGAATATTACAAAGTTCGAACCCATAATCTCTAAAATCATAAAACCTCAGATTCGCGAATCAAAATAGGCCTCATTGGTTACTTTTCCATCATTGTTCTTAGCCATCTCCAACGTAAACACGTAATCATTTTATGACATTTTTATATCACTAAATTAACGTTTGCAAAAGCAAAAAACATATAGAAGAATCCAAAATATTCCAAAAAATAAAAATAATAGAAAGAAATTCTCCAAATACTTTTGGGGCTTCCATTTGCATGGTTTTATAGTAATAGAAAAAAGGGGTAGTGCGGAATTTATTAAAAAAGAATTAAGTACAATTTAAGATATACCTCAGCCTTATTCCCATGCAATCTAAAGTTGTAGGTATCATACTATATATAATGCATCATTAAATTCCTCATGTCGGAAATTTACCAATAATTAATATGTAAATATTTTTTCACCCAAAATAAAGATCATCTTTTTCGTACTTTCTCATCATCATTAATTCCAAAGCATATGACGGGACACCACTTAACTTTTGACTGTTTAAGAATCAATAATAAAATAATGAAAATTTAGATTTATATATATATAAATAATATGAGTAGTGGACTGTTCAATATTCACTTTCATTTCAAGATCGGCTCACATTGGATTCAATCCATCTAAGTAAATATAAGTTAACATATCCAAGTATTCCCAACAATAATTCTCAAACGTTCTGGTTGGATTTTGGATTTGAGTTTTCTGTTCCAAATTTTATTGTATTTTTAATTTTTATTTAATATATACATATCATATGTATAAAATTTGTATTTTTTATTTTTTGTTAATGGGCAATTTTATATATGTAGAATATATATTTTAATGGAATAGAAATACAATGAAAATTGAAAAAAAAAACAAACGATCAAATTTGGTTTAATAGGACCTATATAATCACAGAGTAAATAATTACAGTTGTATTATGAAAATGATAGGGTATATATTTATATGGTAAGTGCAATTATTCTATGATTTTATTTATCATTCTCATTGAATATGTGCAATTTTTGAGGTATTTATTTCTTTTTCAGTTTAAAGACAAAATACAATTCAAATTATGTTGAGGAGTCAGATTCAAATTGTTTAATACCGGCAAGCACAAACTATGCTGGCACGTTAATTATCAACAGGCTAAAGGACCACCAACTCAATCTTTGTGGCTTTGATGATGAAACATCACTCAGTCTAACCTTAATATTATGAAGCTTATGGCTCATCCACCTCAACTGACATGTTAAATAACACCTCATCCTCGAAGTACGCCAACAGACATCCATGTTAGCTGGATGTGGCTGGACAAAGATTATAAGTAACTATCCATGATTTTAGGCTAATCTAAAAGGATTTAGTTTTGCTAGCATGCGGATTCAAATGACGTGACAAACAGAAGGATCCCAAGAATTTTGGGTCAATCTCAATCTCCTGTAACTGCTCCTTAAATCTCTCATCACCTGCTCGTACAATAGGGGTACTCCAAGTAAGTCAATAAAATAACCAAGCTCATTCAGTAAGTCGACACGAATTCTCTTTATTTTCTACTTGCGGCACACGAGTTTCAACACTCCTTTTCACATTTTAAACATTCCACTAATTTTAACCACATCAATAGATATATTGAGTTTATATGGTGAATAAAGCAAGGTTAATAAAGGAGAAAGATCCCATATTTTGCCTAGAGTTGGTAATATTTAAGGATTTCTTAATGCATTCAACTTGTACTTAATTTTGAGAAACGTGGAGACAAAGTCTTTTCGAGGAGCTTCATATTCTCCTTTCTTTTCCTCCTCACCATAGCTTGAGTTGCTAATTACGAATAAAGGTTTAGTTCAATAATTATTAATTAATAATTAGATTAGGTGATTATTCCAAGGACAATTTCACTTTATTAAGTGATGTGATTAGAACTTCATTCTCAAGAAAATTCTTGTTTATCCCACAAGAGGAGGAAAAAGGTAGTTTTGTTCTTTCACATTTGCCCCTTTTAGGATGAGTAAGTTTCTAGGAACATGCTTGTTTTCAAGGACCCCAATTTTATCTCTATTCAATTTGGTCGAATCGAATTTATTATATAATAAATATATTATAATTGATCGTTTTTTTAAAATTATATATGAAGTATATTTGTCATATAATGGTTCAAATCAGCCTTTAATTCTTCTTGAAGTTTTATACACAATATGGGTTAAATGTAATTTACCTCCTCGTCTTAATGAGAAAAATTGCAAAAAAGCTCCTGTTAAAAAATAAAATACAAAATCCTCCCTTGTCATTTTAAAAATGATGCAATACCCCCTGGAGGTAGCGGTGTATTACACGCGCTTCTCCTGCAAATTTTTATCATTTTGAACATTAAAATATTTTTTTTTGTATCTTAAATTTTAAACGGTTAGATTTAATTTTGGGATAATTACACTTCCTCCCATCAGATTTAGTGTAATTACATATAAACATTATGTGGTTAGGAGAATTAAACTTGAGTACCTTTGATGTTTACTTCAATCTAATAAATAAGTCCCATGTTACTAAAAATTGAATAAATTTGCTGATAAAATAAAAAAAATCAGATAAAAATCCATATTTACCTTCAATTGATTTATTACTAATTTATTGAATAACTAATAAGTATTTTATGATCAAATTACCTTTATACATCTTCATATGTTAATGAGTGAGAAGGCATATCATCACCATTATAAGGATAGTTTAGTTAGAAAAATTTGTTTGACATATATTAAATCTGTAATAAGTCAACCTAGCATAGATATCAATTTTCATTCAGATTTTTTATTAATATCAACAAATTTAATGAATTTTAACAGATGAACCTATTTGTTAGATGGAGACAAACCTTAGGTTAGTTAGATATAATTTTTCAAATCTCAGAAAAATGGAGTGGTATTATCCCTTTAATTTACTATCCATCTAACAGCCAATATGAACTAACCTAAATGAACGACTAAGATGTGTAATATAATCAATGGCCTGGATTTTATGCATAATAAATATACATTATTATTTATTAAATATGATATTAATTTTATATATAACTTGCAACCACCGCCAAAATCCGAACCCAGCCACCGCGGCGCCCCCAGCGGCTGCATCCCTCTATTATGTTCTGCCTAAACGGTGTCGTTAGCGCTCAATCGGGAACCCTTACTTGGATGGCCACGATTAGATGCCAGCGAATGATTTGGATTTCGTCTTCCTCCACCACACGTAGCTATGACATTAAAGATATATATTATGTATATCTATATAAATAAATATATACAATTAAAGATATATAAATATACTAAAGTTTTAAGATGTATTTACAAATTTTAAATAATAGATGCGATCTGAACCATTCATCTATATGATATTAGATCAAATAATTTTATATAAGTGTAAAATGTAATTTTATAAAATAAAAATAAAAAGGGCGCATGTAATGCATCAGGAGGGGGTAAATTGCATTATTTTTAAAAAGGTAGGGACTAGGGGGTTTGCACTTTATTTTTTCACAGGCTTTTTCCGCACTTTTTTATTAACACGGAGAGGTAAATTGCATTTAACCTATGCAACATAGTAGGATGGGTTTGTCTTATGCCAACATACATGACTCACTTGGTAAGAATAGACCATTTTTGTCAAAAGACAATGTTATTTAAAGTATCGGTAAAATTACACTTTTATTTCAATAGGATAGGGATTCAATATTTTTAGTCCTCTACTCTATAGAAATTTACAAAATTGTCCCAAAATTAAAAATATGTAGTACATTTAGTCCCATATTCAAGTTTCTATTAAAAAAAGAAATAGACAGCAAGAACTCATGAAATGTGTGTTTTCATCAATTGTCCGAGCAACCAAACTAACGAATATGCACATTGCACGTGTTTTTGCCGTCTATATTTTAATGAAAACTTGGATACGGGTTAAATGTGTTTGAGTTTTCTTAATTTTGAGACTATTTTAAAAATTATGCAAAGTAGATGACTAAATTTGTTAAGTTATTTTAATTTTAGGATCATTTAAAATCCCGTAACGTCTAAAAGTGTTGAACCCCTATCTCATGGACTGGGTATAAATGTATAATTTTGCTTAAATTCTATTAGTGATGCGTTACTTATGTTGATGGTTAGTTCACAAGTATCACAAAAGGCGACTTATGATCGCTAAGGCCTATTCTGATTTATAATGGTGATTGAAGTCAAAACTACGAAACTTTATATTATCCAAAAGAAAAGGGAAAAAAAAACAAAAACATCAACAAGAGAAACGGTCTGCCTTATCAAAGTCCGCAATAAAACTTTCTTTTTCTAAGTGAACTCTTGTCCTCTATAAAAATAAAAAATAAAAAAACAAAAATAGTACTATGAAATCCTCGATATGTATTGATCATGGTCGTGTGGTTGAGGTTATAGGTCTAACCTTCCTTCTGCATTTCGATGTTCCAGAATAACTTAAAACACAAGATCAAGAAAGTCGAGGTAGTTCTGGTGGAGACACTCCAATTTTTAAAAAACTTGACCTCTTATTGTTATGTTAGATCGCTTGATTAGATCCCTTAGTTAATTTGAGCGTTGAAAAATCTCCCTCGGATAACCCCGACTTCTCTAATCTTATATTTTCAGGTTATTTTTTAATCTCAAATTACAAGAAGAAGGTCAAAACACCCATAACCTCGACCTCGCAACCACAATCATATACAACAATAATTGCAGTTATAATAGAACTTAATACAGATATAGTTGTTGGATATTCAAAATGATCTGAATTAAATTATTCTCAATAATTATAATTTTAGCACAACCACAAGATGTTTGTGTAAAATTATAGGTTTCATTTTCTAAAAAAGAAAAAGAAAAATTGATTCTCATGAAAGTTGACATTTTTCCTATTTTACTTCTAAAACACTTCTTCATATGTACCTTTATCAAATATTATTTTTATTAATGTCAAAATTTCATTTAATAAGTACATTCAAATATGCGTAATATATTCAAATAATGCACTTTGTGGGTGTATTTAATGAGACACGAGGCCCATCAGCCTCGCGTAGAAATCAAGTCTGTTAGCATACGTGTCATAAAGTTTTGTCACTAGCATTTACCACATTTGGAGGGAACGAAATTTGAGACGCTTTGAGCATACGGAGCGACCACCGAATATAATAGCTACCATTATTGTGGAAGATATTAGACAGAGGATTATCAGTGTTAATTTATCTCGTTCTGTTAGTTCATGTGCATTATATAGATTATGGCGTATCCCTTGACCTGTCGAGGGAGAAATCACCAGTTGAACACTGTTATACTGTACGATCTTATTTTATTAATGAAACTTACATTTACCCAAAAAAGAAGTTTCGTCACTAACACATTTTTCGAATTAATAAATATTAAAAATGTTACGGAAAAAAAAAAGCTTGTAATATTAAAGAAATATATAAAATTATAAAAAAAAATTAAGAATATTATCTTTTTCTTTTTAGTTCAAACGTATTTATTTTTAATTTTGTATCATTTATACCAACTAAAATAATTTAGTTTCATGCAATACACATATATTTTTGGAGTTATTATTTAATGTAGTTTCTATTGAAACTATATATATAGTATTTAATTTTTTAACTATATATTATAAACTATATTGATTACATTGATTCATATGCATATAACAATATGAAATTAGTGTACGCGTGCGTACTTACTTAGTTACGACTTCTTCCAACTCTTATAGGCGAGGTTCAAGCTTTCCTGCAGTCCAAGCAGATGCGAGTATTAGATCGGTTCTCATTAAATAAAATATTTATGTATGAAATCAATAATTTACATATTTGTAGCTAAAAATATGAGATAATTAAATTCCGCTAGAAAATTAGAAAAAAATTTAAAAAATTCTTAGAAAATTCAAAGATTTTTTCATAAACATAACAAAAAAAATAGAGTGATTTTATAATTTTGAAACCATCATTTTTTTTTTTTTTATAAAATAAAAAATAATATATTTTTTTTTTCCATAATTTCAATGAAAACGTAAGGAAATTTTAAACCTTAAACCATGCATATCATTAGTCTACTATGACCCAAGCTGAGCGACGGCCCACTACAACTCATGTGGAGAATAATTACACTGTTCTCGTCTTAAATTTGGTATAATTATATATAATTTTTTTATAATTTAAAAAATTAAAACTAATACTTAGTTATTTATTTTGATTTAACAAATAGACCCGTCTGTCAGTTAAAACTCGTCGAATTTGATAACATTTGCAAAAAAGTTAAATTAAAATTTATATTTACATTGATTGACTTATTACTGGCCTGTTATAAGTCGAATAATTTTTTCTGATCAAATTAGTCTTATTCATCTTCACACACTAATGAATGTGATAAGGTATATCTAAACTTTTATAAAGTTATTTTTATTAGAAAAAAATTGTTCGAATTGCAATCAGTGCGTAATAAGTCAATTAGGGGTAAATATGAATTTTCATTCTACTTTTTTACTAACATCAGCAAATATGGTAACATGTGGATTTTGTCTCATTTCAAATTTTTATGCTTATGGTTGGGGTAAATTACAACGAGTTCTACTGAGATTTGTCATAAATATAATTACTCCCTCTTTGTTTTAGAAATTGTAAGTACCCACTAATATTAATAATTATCTAACAAATACTCTATCGTGATAGTCCATTATCGGATGATATTTGTTCAATAATTATTAATTTAAAAATATTTATAATTTTTTTAAATAATAAAAAATATTTATAATTATGATAGACTGAAGTAATTATTATTGGGGGTCACATGTGACCAAAAGATGTGGACTTGAATTGACTTGAGTTGACGCGCGTGTGGCTCAAACCGAATACAATGAGAAGCACACATTTCGCATGAACTCAAGTCGTTAGTACTTCACGCGCTCCCAATTGGAACTCATTATTATTATTATTATTATTATTATTATTATTATTATTATATAGTTCAGTAAGTTGAAAAAGAAATAGATGATAAAGTATAAAAACAATCATAATTCAAATTACAAAATATAATATATTCTATTATTGATTATATTTAATATACTTATGCCATATGCATAATATTTTTTTAAAAAAAAGAATTACATTTTTTTATTTTATTTTATACACATGGAGTGTCTCTATTCTTTGGTGTCATCATAAGGGTAAAATAATATTTTTATTTTTTTTGTCTTTTTTACTGTTTTTTATTTAATATGAATGATTTTTATAATTATATAAAAATTATGAATGTTTGAATAATTTGATTATACTTGAGGATGTGTAATTGTAATTAATCTTTAAATATAATAAATTATGCAATATGATTTGTAATAAAAAAAATCAATCATATTATTAGAATTTTTCTGATTTATGTTTATTCCTTCACTATTTTTGTGAAAGAATGAAGAAGAAAACATTTTTTAAGGCTTTGAAAAGTTACATTTTTTATCCCTGAGTTTTGCACCTCTCCATCAAATAGATTCCTCTATTAGTCAAAATTCATTGAATTTGTTGATATTAACAAAAAACAAAAAAAAAAATAAGTTTGAATGAGAACTTATATTACCCTCTATTGACTTATTACTGACTTATTGCAGGTCAAATAAATTTTTTCTAACTAAATTATCCTTATAACAGAAAAGATATACCTCTTAACATGCATCAACGTGTGAAAATGTATCAGGGGTAATTTGGAGATAAAAATATTTATTTGAGATGCGATAAATTAGTAATAAATCAATCGAAGGTAAATATGAATTTATTTATCCTATGTTTTTGTTAATATTAATAAATTAGCTAAATTTTGACTAATGAATGAACTTATTTGCTAGACGAAAGCAAACTTTAAGAGTACCAAATTTAATTTTTCAAACCACAGAATATCTACGTGTAATTATACAAAATCTCAGGAGAGAGGAGTGTAATTATCCCTATTTTGAAATATGTTTTCCATATTTGTTTTTAAGACCAATAATTATAATTATTTTAGTCTACTAATTTGCTGTATGTTGAGCATATTTATTTAAAATTTATTTAAAACAAAAGGCCATTGATTAGGGATAATAATATTTACACTCCTAATTTATGGTTTATTTAAATAAATTACTCTTGTATTTTATGTAATTACAAAAAGTACCCCATACATTAAAAAATCAGGGATAGTTTGTATAATAATATTGTCATTTATAAGGGTGTATCTGGAATTTTTTAAAAAGCAATAATAGTTTGTGTAATGATGTCGAATTTGCAAGGTTGTTTGTGGATTTTTTTTAAGAATCGAAACTAGTTTGTGTAATCATATTGAAGATTATGGAGGGTATGTGTGTAATTTCTATAAAATAAGGTAGTTTGTGTAATGATTTTGACGTTTTTAGGTGTGTGTATGTAATCTTTCACAAGGCAAGCATGGTTTTGTAAATAATAATGACGAATTTGATATAATCTTTCAAAAAGCAAGAATAATTTGTGTAAATAGACTATAGGTCAGGGATACAAATGCAATTATCCCTTGTTTTTATTCATCTATATAAAAGAAAACTTTTTATGAAATAAATTTTTGAATACCCAAATTTACTCTTTAATTCATTTATTTCCTTAAAACGAATTGGTCAAAATATTACTTTTAATATTTTTTAATAATCTCACAATTATAATTTCTTTTTCTCTTGTCAACTAGTCCACGTTTCTCTCTCTCTCATCTTACTTCTACCTATTTTTTTCCTTACAAACTTTCATATTTTTAATAAACCCATAATTATAATTATTTATTTAAAAAAAAAAAGAAGAAGATATCCTCTTTACCTCATACCACAAATCTTTTTAATATACTGATCAACACCGCGTGCAACAATAATTATTATCAAGACTATATATCTATACTATATAAAAAAGAAAAAGCCTCCCACACTCAAATTGCGGTTAATGACACCGTTATAAAGTCAAAAATGCCCTTCAACCAATAGAATAACTAAATTATTTAACTTTTCAAATTTTACATTTATTGTTTTTTTTCTTTCTTTTTCTTTTATTTTTAGTATAATGTATTCATTTATATATATTTTTATTTATAATCTATACTAATATAATCTATACTAATATAAAAAGAAAAGGGACTTTATACTCACAAATGGCAGTTAATGACGCTGCCGCACTAATTTTTTGTAGCGTAAAAATGTCATTCAATTAATAAGATAACTAACGCATTCCACTTTCCAAATTATACGTTAACTAATAAAGTAGTTTTCTTTTCTTTTTTTTTTAATGTAATGTATTGATTTGCATATTTTGCTCTTATTTATTAATATATTTTAAAATATAAAAAATTATTTAATATATGCACGCAGGAACGGCGTGCTACAATAGCTAGTAAAAGAAAACTCCATTTTCACTCATTAAATAGGGTTACTTACTTCACGACACCAATTTTTTAAGTTACAGAAAATATCCTTATGTATTTTCAACCATCCCTACTCAAATTCTTCTTCTCATCTATATGATCTATACTATCTACGTATTATAATACGAAATTTTCCCCCATACCAAGATTTTTTTGTGTCGACAATATCCCTAAATTAGTTATATTTTATTTATTTGTTTATTTTTTAAAAGTGATGTATTGGTTTATATATCTTAATCTTATTTATAATATATTTTAAAATATAAACAATTATCTATTATATGCATGCAGGGACGGCGTGCTATAACGGCTAGTATATCTAAAAGAAAACTTCATTGTCACTCACAAATAGCGATTATTTACATCGCGATATCAAGTCTTTAAATTACTAAAAATGTCCTTATGTATTTTCAATGACCCCCTACTCAAATTCTTCTGTCTATACTAATATGAAATTTCACACATATTCTTTTTTTTATGTCAATAATATCTCTAAATTAATTATATATTTTGTTTTTATTTATAATATATTTTTAAAATATAAATAATTATTTATTATATGTACGCAAGAACGATGTGCCGTAATGGTAGTTAAATAAAATATAATCTCAAATTCGTTGATATGGATTTTATACAGAGTGTAAAAGTGCTACATAAACTATAATGATATTAAAGCTGCCTTGCCTTATTTTTCCTAGGGCACAGGAATATAATTATCCATTTGATCATAATTTTTTAGGTTAATCACAATTAAATTTTCTTTAAAAAATATGAAATTACACTTTTTTTTTAAAAAAGTTTTGAAATTATATTTACACCCCTTCTGAAAGTTCTTTCTTTACACATAAGACCCTTTTGTTAGGGTTTGAACAAAAAATGCCAACGCTAACAAAAAGATTTATATAAATTTTTAATTTTGCCCCTCATTTAACATTTCATGTATATTTTTGTAATTATAAAAGGATAAATATTATATATACATATATGGGGTGAGATTAACATCATTATATTTTTTCTCCTATAAGTATAAAATTATTACATAACAATTAAATAATGGATTTAATCCATCATTAAAAATTAACGTAAATTTTTTGCTAAAGTCCACTACAAGAAAACAGGGTATCAGAAACGGAAAATTCTGTCTCTGAAACTAAGAATCTATTGCTGAAAATAAATAACGACGAAAAATCTATCGCTGCACTTTGTGGCTAAAAGCTCGTGACTAAATATTGGAGACAGAAATAATCCGTCGCTAATTTTGACACGGAAAATTTTCATCTCTGATTCTGTGGTCAAAAACAATGCGTCTCATTTTCGTGGATAATCCATCTGTGATTCCGTTGATAAAGAGAAATACTTTTTGTCTCTAAGGAACTAATTTTATTTGTTACTTCCATCTCTAATCTCGTCTACAAATACTTACTAATTTTCATCTCTGCTTCCGTCTCTAAACTCCAAAATTTTTCCATCTCGAAATATTTTTTTGGTTTGACATATTTTTGAATTTTTGTACCCAGATTAACATCCTGCTCTTACATCCTGCTCATTATGCCCTACAAATACACTCAATCAATAACAAAATCTGAATTTTTTAAACCAATAACAATAAACAATAACCAAAAAGATATTCATAATACAGCCAACAACAACATAATCGATGTCATTGTATCATCCAAACCCAACCAAATAATATCAATATCTGAACTCCCCAAACTAACTACGACCAACATTAAGTCACTATACCATCCATGCACAACCAAATCATATCAACGTTTGAACTCCCAAACCAACAACCAACAATAACACAAATAAGCCACAACAAAAACAACACAGACTAAGGGAGTGTTTGCGAAAACTTTGGCTTTTAGAAAAGTGATTTTTGTAGAGAAAGTTGAAAGTTATAACAGAATCAAAATTGGATAGTATTTGTAAAAAAGTAAAATACAGACAAAAGTTAAATTGGATAATGTTTGAAAACAAATCACTTCTAAAACAAACTTAATTGATTAAACACCATTTTGTCTCCATATCTTAAAAAGATATTATTTTTTATTATATTTACATTTGTTGTTTGTCAATAATAATTATTTTTTTATAAAAAATAATAATTTTATTTTGCTTATTGTATATCATATTTAATTTTTATGGAATATTAATAGAAAAATAAATTATTAATTTAATAATGCTTTCACTGAGTAATATAATTATTCATTCATTGACAATAATTATACTTGCATGAATGAAAAAAAAGTTAGTTTATTAATTAATCATAGCCATAATTTATACTTTTCTATGATAAATGAATAATATAATTGGACAATATAGTAAATAAAATATAAAAATTATAAAATATTTAATATATAGAACTGCAAATTTGATTATTGTTAATTTATTCAAATCATTTAAAAATTTCAATATCAACTTTAAATATTAAAATTTTAAAAAGTTGAGTTATTATAACGAGGATAAATTAGTAAAAATTGAAGTTGAATTTATTTATAAAAGAACCAAATTAGCTAAAAATACCCTCAAAGTGCGTCTAACTTTTGATCTAAAAGCGCTTTTCTTAGCAGTTTCAAAAGTAGAATTTAGCATCCCAAATACCTCAAAATTACTTTTTTGGAGCCAAAAGCTGAAAAGTACTTTCGTGAAGGTCGCGCAAACACTTCCTAAGTCATAAACAACCAACAGCTAAAAAAAAATTAATGATTTTCCCTAAAATATTGTTGCTCTTGTTGTCCAAATCACATGAACAAGGAAGAGGTTCTCTTAGTAATAAATAACATGAATAGGACCTAGGTACTTTTGTATGCAGAGATCAGTTATTTATTATTCTTCTTTTTAGAAAATTAGAATATGCAAACGATTTCTGCCTTCAGCTCAGCGCAAGCTAATACTAAGTGATCATCTAAATTAACAAACTTCCTCACTGATATGAAAGATACAAGAGCAATACAAGCAATTATCGGATTGAAAAGGGGTAGGGTTCAGGCGAAAACAAGGGGCAAGGGAAAAAGGACTTCTCATAAGATGGGGGGCGAAGAAGTGGTAACAGCAGCACAAGATGGCGATGGCGATGGCGCAGGTTCTTTTCGTATTAAGGGGTCAATTGGTATTTATTTTAACAAATCTTTTTGTATATTAAATTTTAAAAGTTTCATATTTTTAATATATTATTATTTTTTGGGTATGGATGATTAATTATTTATAATAGTTATTTTTTTCAAAAATATAACTTTTTTATTGATTTTTGTGAACTAACTAATTTTTAAATTTATGTCCTATTTTCTAAGGATAAATATAAAAATAAGAATGGCAAGCAAGTGAAAAACAATTTTAATTTTAAATTATCTGAATTTCAATTTTAGAGACGAAAATTTTCATCTCCAAAATTAAGAAAAGAATCACAAACGAAAATAATAATAATAAAAAATATGTCAATCCGTCTATATTTCCGTCTCGATACTAAAATTTAGTAATACCGACAACGGAAATTTTTCCCCTAATATTATATGAGTGGAAGAATATATTCACGGATAAATCCGTCTCTGATTTAAACTTTGTTAATAATTTAAGGAAAAATTAATTTCGTCTCTAAAATTTGTCTCTACTGCAGACAGAATAAAATCCGTCTCTAAGTTTTTGTCTCTGATACCCTATTTTCTTCTAGTATACGTTAGTATTTTTCTTTCAAGCCCTAATAACAGGGGGTCAATTATAGCGAATTCTTGGAGAAGGTGTAAGTAGTTTTAAAATTTTTTTGAAAAAAAATATAATTTTTTATTTCAAAAAAGGTATATGTGGAACTAACCCTAACTTTTTGACGTCATAATTGGCGCAGATATTTTTTTATGAACTTTTCTCCTAGGAGTGTTCAGTTCGGTTAACTGAATTGAATAGAATCGAATTTTCGGTTCATAAGTTTTAAAAACAAAAACCAAACCGAATATTTCGATTCAGTTTGGTTTAAACCAAAATCGGTTTGGTTTTTTCAATTAAAAAACCAAAAAAAAATATTTTTTTAAATATATATAAATAATTTTGGTAATTTTTCGATTTTATCCAAAATACACATACCAAAACATCAAAATCTAAAAAATAAAATATATATGAATAAAATATTTATGAATACAATTCAAAATTTCAAATCAAAACAAAAATTTTCTATCATGTATTTCATCAAATACCTTCAAAGCAAAACTTATAAGTCAAATTTCTTGAATTTCTTATACTTACAAAGAAAAAGAAAAATTACCTGAGAACGAAGAAGAAGAAGAACGAAGTCGCGGCCTCGCGGGAAAGAAGGCCACTGGTGGGTGTGGCTGCCGCTGAAGAGTGGAGAGAGTGGAGAAAGAGAAGGGAGAGAATTCCAAACTGGGCTACTACTCTAGCCTGCTGTTTGCGTCTGCATTTTCAGTTTTCATTCTTTTCTTTCTCCTTTTAGTCTTTATTTTATATTATAATATTATTATATAAATATAATATAATATATAATAATATATTTTAATATAATATAATTAATAAAAAAATATTTTGATTTTCGGTTCGGTTCAATCACCGAATGGTGGCCAAAAAAAGCGGACCAAAAATCGAATTTAAAAAAAAAATCGGTTTGGTTTTTTGTTTGAACAGAAAATTCGGTTCAATCAGTTTAATCAAACTTTGAACACTCCTATTTTCTACTTCCATAAAAACAAAGTTCTCAGTTCTATTCTTTATATATATATATATATATATATAACATTGATACTTTTTATATAATTTTTATTAATTTTAGACGTGTCTGATAGAAAAATATAAACAAATGATCATTCCGCTTAAGAATAAATATGATTTAGGGTATTTCAATTAATATACATTTCGTAAACCAAAGATGATTACTTTCATAAATGTGATTGTATTATTAGTATCAAATTATAGTTATTAATTTTTCACTTAAAAGTGGATGATTAACATTCAATTTTTAGTAGTACTTACATATAATTATCATCGTAGACCCGTAATTCATCGATTTTAAATATAATTAACATTCAAGCATTTAAATTAGACATTCAAGAGTCTCTTCACCGATTCTTTTTTCCTATTATAGTATTATACATTTGGCAATTTCAATTGAAAATAGAAAATTCAATCAAAATATGGAATGACTTTTCAGTCTTTAGATGTTCAATTCATCTAAGTCGATGATATAAATAAATCTGAAGATGTGTAAATTTTGTTCCATCTATTCAAGTCGCGTCAGGTCACCCGTAATTCATTGATTTTATTTTTTTTTATTATATAGAAACTCATCATATTTAGGTTCAGTGGCAATTTCAATAATAAAAAAAAATGCAAACTCCCATATGATATTGCAAATCAAAAAAAAAATAATTTACCTCTTTGTATTTTTTAAAATACAATAATTTACTCAGTGTATTTTTTAAAATAAAACAGTTTACTAGATAGAAAGGTAAATTCTTTTATTAACATGCACTTCAAGTTTTCTAGCCCATGGACTCAACAACTAATTGTGATTGTTTGTACGCTGTCCATTCCGTGTCGCTTGTCGTTTGGGAAGAAGCTACACCATCTTTCCATTCTGAAATAGCATACTTCGCTCTTTTGGTTCATAAGTATTCTCTTCGTTCGCCCCCCCCCCCACCCCACCCCACCCCACCCCACATTTCCTATTTAAGTACTGTCGCCTTCATTTAGTCAATTGAGCTCTTTTTCTTCATCAGACTCTTTATATTATACATAGGCGGCGCCACAACTTAATTTTGTAGTTTGTGATTGCTCTGCTGCACCAAACAAAAAAGAAAGACTTGCTCTCCCAATTCAGAAAGACAGGAACCTCAAGCGATAGCGAGCATGGAATGGACTCAAAAAAGTCCATTTTGCAGCTGAGTTGGGGAGCCTCAAAATGCATCTAATGAGGGCGACCTAAAATGCACAGCAAGCCTACCCCTTGGACCGGGCTTGTGGACGTTGGAGGCGGTACCCATCCCCTTGGTACAAGGTGGAGGGGGGATTCCTTCCCAATTCGAAAGAAGCTAAATTGAATTGAAATGGAAGGATAGCATACTGAGCGAACGGAGTTCACTTAGCTTTCCTTTCTTTCGCAAAGGAAGAAGCATATAAGGTTCGAAGGGATTCTAAAATCCTAAATGGTAAAGTGCAACCACTATTTAGAAAAAGGGGCGGCTACTTAGAAGCTAGGAGTTCATACTAGGAAAATCAGGTTTTATTAGATAATATGGTAATTAAATGACTCTGAAAGAAGAGGCGAGAGCTTGGTCGAAGAACAAGCTTAAAGCTGACATCCTAAGGAGACAAGGAGCTAGCAGTTGAAAATTCGATTGAAAGTCTGTCTGTAAGATGAGAATTTTTTTAAGTATACAATTGGTTGCGAGATAAAATGGTAATGATGATAGTTGATGTGAGGTGTAAAAGACGTTACGCAGTGAAGATGCGTTTGAGATATATTTTTTTTCTTGAGATAATAAACTCAAAATAATTATATTTAGACCCCCTAATTTATATAGATAAATCATAAATTAGGAAGTATAATATAATTATCGCTCAATATTTTTCCGAAAACAAAAAAATATTTAACCTACTCAGATAAGAGAAGATGGAAATAATCGGACAAGCAAACACATTCTAAATACCTCAAACTTAACGTAGTTTCAATTTAGTTTGACAGCTTCCCGCATTCATTACATGAGACTGAATTTCTCTTACAAAATCAATCATACATTCCTAACTGTAACAAAAAAAAGTAAAAATAAAAATACGTTTCGTTTAATTGAAACTGTCGCAACGAATTTAAGTCGACCTACTTTTCTTTCACAAAAAAAGCCAAACCCTTTTTTTAAAATCATCTAAATGATGAAACCCTAGAAATTAGAAAAGGGGTAAGAGCAAACCCACGGCCCAAGCAAGCGAGTGCATTTATGCGAATTTTTACTCCTCCGCCAATTAAAATCCTATATCGCAAATAATTTGAAAAACCCAATAAATAAAAGATAAAACCCCCTCCCCCACGAACTCAATCCAAAATTCATTCGCTTCACAAGAACTCCTTTCCTTTACGTCTGCGTCTCTATGTTTTCGTCTTCTCCCTCGCGGAATCTCTCTAATACATTTGTATAGGTCAAGGGACAGGTTTTTGGATAGGAAGATTGGTGTGGCGTAGGAAATTGGATTTTGTTTGATCTTGGAACGATGTCAATGGAGTCGGGCGCCTTGCCGGACACCGGGTCGCCGGAATCCTCATCGGACTTTGCGTTCGCCTTCAACGACGTTAATTTCTCCGACAGGGTTCTCCGGATCGAGATCTTACCCGACACGACCGGATCCAAACCCGACCCGGATGACAGCCTCGCTGATTGGGCGCGTAACCGGAAGCGTCGCCGCGATGACCAGCTCAGTAATGCTGATGGTAATACTTTTTCTTGTGCGTTAATTCGTGATCTTTCTGCGTTGAAATGCCCTTTGGTGTCTTGTGTATTCTGATGGTTTTGGGTATTTCGGTGTTTATGGTGGGTTTTTCTTTTTTTTTTTTTATTTAAATTCTGTGAAATGGGTGAGTTTTGGGGGCGACCCTAGGGTTCGGAGGTTCTTTGGATTTTCTATTCGACTGGACTTTTCTTTGGAAATTTTGCGAGTCTTTATGTTTCAATTTTTTTGTTAAAAGGCATTTGGAAATCTTAACGAGTATGTTATTTGGAGGACAAAAGGGAAACTGGTGTATGGGTTTTTGCGGAGTTTTTTTCCCCGCAGTGAACTTTGTTGAATTTGATGTGATTGTTGGGTGATTTTGGAATTTAAATGCATTGGGATTGGGATTTCGGAGGTCAGTTGATGGTCAGAATGTTAGTTATCTCGTTTGGTTTTCCGGCCTATTGATAGAATAGTTGTATTTGAGAATAGTTATATTATATCTGTGTTTCGATAGCTGGAGTCCGTCTTGCAATAATTGGTGAAAGAGAATTTAGGTCATTTAATGGGTATGGTTTTGCTACTGCAATGAGTTTTGCTTGGCTGCTTGTGTGTATCTTTTTGTTTTTGGTTCTTCTCACTCTTCTCAGCATTGACATGAAACTTCTTAAACTTGTATTGTATTCCGCCGACGACCGTCTTAGGAGGCCAAGATAATTTTGTGTTACTGCCACCGATATTCTCCAGGTGACAATTTGAATTTGGTTCAGATCTGAGATCCTTCATACTTTCTGTGTAAAATATGGATGATACTCTGAGGATTCTGACTGGTGAGAAATTGGAACTCTAGAAGTTTTCTTAGTTGAACTTTCAAAAGGACAAACAAGCATGTAAATAGTTTTTATTATTTCAAATAGACAGAATTCCGTGTTTGATGAAAATCTCCTGACATACAAATTTTGTTGGTATTCCCTTGTGTCAAGGGAAGTTTCCAAATTTCCATGTTTTTCATGCATTAGTTATAAGCTGAGACACTCACATTTTTCTAAAAATTACTTAATTAAGAGGCATTTGGCACTCTGGTCTGATGTACATTAAAACTAAACAATTTCAATTTTCTACATCCTTTTACCATTTTTACGGGAAATTTTGACATACATTCTACCACCTTTCTTTTTGGGTGGGTCATGGAATTATTTGGTACTTCTCCTTTTCGTTTTTTGTACTACTATGTGGTCTTCGTTAAGAATCTATCTTCTACTCTTTCCCTGGATCTCCTCCAAATTCGGTTCGACCCGCTAGGGTACATTTACTCTGAAGTTTGTGTTCTACAAATTGATCCGACTATTGTCCGTTTCATGGAAGAGTAACAGACATCTTATATTTGAAAGTAATAAGGACCAAAACTGATGCGGCATTCTTTGTCAAAATTATTTTAATTGTTCCATAATTCCACTTACAGTATGTAACTGAATCACTGATCAGTGGTATCTGAATCATGAAATATCTATCTGTCTTTTTGTTCTATGGCTGGCAGTGACCCGACTTACTTTTTTTAGGTTATTTAATGCAAAAAAAAGTGGATCATTTTGTGCTTGTTTTATGCAAACAAGCTTACTTTTCCATGCTTCAACTGATAATTTGGCCATCCCTTGTGTGACGTGCCACATGCTTGGAGATTTTTTCCTTGTGAATTATGCGGGTGGTCAATTTGTTTATGTTTTTTAATTTTTCAGAACGGGCAGAACAACGCGAAGAGCAGATTTTAAATTGCAATATGCCGGATTTAGAAGATGGTGTTACTTATGAAAATCAAGAGGAGGAAGCTGTTGCTATGGTTGAGGAGTCACCTGCTGGTGCAGAAACAACAATCAATCAGTCCGGTATGATTTATAAATCCTTTGAGTTGCTTATTGAGGGTCTAACCTTATTTTACTCCTTAAAATCCTCCTACCTTAAATAAAGTGAGAACATTAATGAAATAATTCTTCATCTAGAGTCTTAGTATAGCACAAGAATAGCATCAATGCATATCCTATCCCAATTCCTCTTCTGAGTTTTATGTATGGCATTAGATTTGAATTATTTGAGTAGTAGAAAAGGTTAATTTGGTAGTCTTATAGGTCAAGAAGCCGCTCAGGGCAGTGAAGCATCCTCTAGCATGGACTACTCAGAAGTCCAAGTCAAGACTATACACATCAGCTCTCCAATTTTGGCAGCAAAGAGTCCATTTTTCTATAAGGTAAGTCAGGTTCAATGTGATATTTTTTGCTTCTTTACCCCACTCTGTACTAAATTCGTAAATTTGTGTTTAATGTGGCTTCTAGTTGTTCTCAAATGGAATGAGAGAGTCAGAGCAGCGACACGTGACTCTACGTATCCAAGCCTCAGGTAACTTAGTTACACATCCTTGTTGCTGAAGCGTTTTGTTAAAATTTCAATCCGCTCAGTGTTGAGATTCTTTTGTTCCTATGAGCTTTGAAATTCCTAATTTGATTTATTCTACAAGGGTGCTCAGACTATGATCTTTTTAGAACATTGCATTTGTAAGACAGTTCTGCTTGCCCTGTTTTTTGGATAAATTAAATCTTTCTTAAACATGGAAAATAATAAGATATTTCCGAGTTTGATTTTTGACAGAGGAAATTTGTTTTTAAGGTACTTAGCTTTCAATATATGGTTGCACGTTTAAATGAATGCATTCAACTAAGCGTAGTTTGGTTCTCCCACTTTTGATGCAGAGGAAGCCGCCCTGATGGATTTGCTGAACTTTATGTATAGCAATACTTTGCCAAGAACTACACCTACAGCTTTATTGGATGTGTTGATGGCTGCTGACAAATTTGAGGTTGCGTCATGCATGAGATACTGCAGTCGATTACTGTGCAAGTTAAAGATGACTTGTGAATCGGCCTTGCTATATTTGGATCTTCCTTCAACTATTTTAATGGCTGATACAGTTCAGCCGCTGACAGATGCTGCAAAGCAGTTCCTTGCTGCACGCTTCAAGGATATAAGCAAGTAAGCACCCATCTAACATTCTAAAGAAATACTTGTGCTTCAATCTTATCAGTGTCATTGCAAGAATGATGCTGTGATGGATGGTGCTTTCATAGATTGTTGTCTTTCTGTTTATGTAGTTTCTGAATCAATTAACTCACATTTGATTTGCTATTGTATAGGACTGAATAAAGAAATGTTCCTTCGATTCATTTCATGATTACTAGCCCATGCTATTTAATTTATATGTTATAGGGGCATCTGTGGTAGGGGGACTTCATAGATAATCTTTTTGTGCTGAACATTGACCAATGTTTTTTTAGAGTTATATTGCAAGTTTTTGCTGCTTAAATAATGCTATTACATTTATTTGTCAGGTTTCAGGAAGAGGTGTTGAACCTGCCCTTAGCTGGTATTGAGGCAGTTCTTTTCAGCGATGATTTGCAGGTGGCTTCAGAGGATGCTGTTTATGATTTCGTTCTAAAGTGGGCCCGAATGCATTACCCAAAGTTGGAGGAGAGACGAGAGATATTAAGCACGCGCCTACTTCGTTTTGTTCGTTTCCCATGCATGACCTGCAGAAAGCTGAAAAAAGTCCTAACTTGCAGTGACATTGAACCTGAACTAGCCTCCAAAGTTGTTCTTGATGCTCTATTTTTCAAGGCTGAAGCTCCATATCGACAGCGTTCTCTTGTTGCAGAGGAGGCCAACGCTTCATTCCGTCGATTTGTGGAGCGAGCATACAAATACCGACCCGTGAAGGTGGTTGAATTTGAATCTCCTCGTCAGCAGTGTATAGTTTACCTTGATCTCAGGCGTGAGGAGTGTGCACAGCTCTTCCCTGCTGGTCGTGTCTACTCGCAGGCTTTTCACTTGGGTGGGCAAGGATTTTTCTTGTCAGGCCATTGCAACATGGACCAACAGAGTTCTTTTCATTGCTTTGGGCTGTTTCTGGGTATGCAAGAGAAGGGTTCGGTAGCCTTTACAGTTGACTATGAGTTTGCATCGAGAACAAAACCGTCGGAAGATTTTGTGAGCAAGTATAAAGGAAACTACACTTTCACTGGAGGGAAGGCCGTCGGCTACCGCAATCTCTTTGGCGTGCCGTGGACCGCATTTATAGCTGATGATAGCCCTTACTTCATCAATGGTATTCTCCATCTGAGGGCTGAGCTAACAATCAAGAAATGAGTATCTCCAATACCTAGTGTCTATAGCTTCCTTATGAAGTCCTAGACCAATGTTTAATTTAGTCGAGGCAAGTGTTTTTTGGATGGTTATTACAACTTTTATAGGGACTTCAGTGTACATATTCATCTGCTGGCAGAAACCTGTATGTCGGCAGTTTGGTGGAGCGTAAGAGGCTAAAGTTACTTCCGTTAGAGATGTTTCTGAGGGAAGGAATCTCAGTCCGGTCCATCTTAAATGGAATACTGGTACATTTTGCTTTGAATTCTCTCTTTCAAAACCCAGCATGAGACACTTTATAAAAAGAGAAGAAAAGAACCGCCTATTATTGATAAATTTCTGCTCCTGTCTCTATAAATGTGGGATGCATAATGGAGGGTTTCAAATCATGTACACGGACAAATTTAGAAGCGGCAAAATTTACACTAAAAACAATTTTGTAGACAAATTTGAAAGAAATCAGCACTTGTTTGGAGTGGTTGAAGAAGTAATTTATTACTTATAATTATTCACACATCTGCCCTTGATTTAGTGATAAAGTTGTTTAAGTCAATTTGGATATTTATTCGAAATTTATAGTCTTTTATATTGGACATCGTCGTATACAAATACTATATTACAAAATACTAATACAACAATCTTCCTAAGTGGAATGAGGTTGCATTACAGCAGAAGCCAAGGTCGTTCCTGGACTGTAGATTTCTCCATTCAAGAAGATTTCTGGTCGGATTCTTGGGGCTGACCTTTGTGGGATGAGAGAAATTCAAGAAATGGAAATGGATACAGATGAAGTATAGTTGTATGCAAACATATTACGTCTATTGCAGCAAAATGCCACGGGCTTAAGTGACTAACAAAACTCAGTCTGTTCTTCAGATAACAACTCTTCAACATGCATAAAACCTTAAATGTTGGAAGTACCTGTGGCCCACATGTAAACTCAACAAGAATTTCAGTGCACAAGATACACACACACAGAGGGAAGTTGGGACGTTTAGAAAGTTTTTGGCTCGTATATATGCATCCAGGTGTGTTTTAATTGAAGCTGAACACAATTTCTCCAAGAAGCCGTGACTTCATCTTACAAGGAGAAGAGGAAAACTGCCAAGGCAGAGCTAAACATATAAATCGGCCCTTCCAGGGATTTATGAGATGACACATTTTAATGTGTCATTCTGGCCAAATTGTAAGTCACCATTCCAAAAAAAGAAGAAGAATACTTACTTCACAAAAATTAGTGACGTCTTCGAAAGTTCAAGACGGCAGTAATGCCTGCATAAATTGAGTTAGTAGAATAAGAGGGACATGTATCACAACGTCAAGAAAACATTTATATTTTGTTAATGAGATTCCACCTACTGTTTGAAGTAGTTCACGTACAATTTTCTTTTTCTCCCATCAGCAGAATTGCAGTGTTGCTGATCTTACAATGTTTGCTTGTCCTGACATCCAGTTACCAAAGGATATCAAGATTTACATAGCATGCACTGATGAACACTATTACATGCCCTGCCTTCAGTCATTGTCAATATAAGCTGAAACAGCAGCTTAATGGTTTTCCAAATGTTTACTACTGTTGTGTGTTTCATGAAACAAAATGGAGCATGTCAAAGTTCTTATTGGTACTGTTAGACTTATATAGATAAATACCTTAGAGACAGAGACCAGAAATAACCGCAGGCGTCAAATCACGCCAATATGATCCTCAACTTGTTTCTATACAAAAACTAAAGCACAACATAGCAGTAAAAAGCAAATTAAGCATCATGATTGCCAAACAGATCATCAGGTAGCTAAACATCTCAGCAAATAAAGGAAATTATTGGAAAAGAAATATGTGTTCACTTATTAGCTGCATACACAACAATGCAGAGGCTACAAATATTTTTCAGAGCAAGAAAATCCTCATTAGTGGATACAACTCAAGTTCAAGAGCTCATTGCCTCAAGAACCCATGAAAAAACAATATCAATAACCGAGGTACACAGATCAAACCTCAGGCTAACGATTTGAACTATACTCGGGCTTTCCGAGCAAGCTTGGACCACTCGGTGTGGTATGATCCTGGGCGATCAATCCTCTCGTAGGTATGTGCCCCAAAGTAATCTCTCTGAGCCTGCACAAGGTTGGCTGGAAGCCTCCCTCGCCTATAGGTATCAAAATACTGCAAACTTGCCGACATTCCAGGAACACTAATACCCTTCTGAATCGCCAAGCCCACAACCCTCCTCCAGGCCGCTTGTCTCTGCACCATCTCCTTAGCAAATTCTGGGTCCACCAACAAGTTGGCCAAGCCCGGATTCCTCTGGTACGCTTGCTTGATTCTGTCCAAGAATACAGCTCTAATAATGCACCCACCTTTCCAAATTCTGGCCAACTCCCCCAAATTCAATCCCCATACCTTCTCCATGCTCTTGGCCCTCAACAGATTCATCCCTTGAGCATAACTACAAATTTTGGACGCATAAAGGGCCTGCCTAACATCATCAATCAACCTCTTCTTATCCACTGCCCCCACATTATTAATGTCCTCCTTCAATCCCTCCTCCTTGAAAATCTCTGCTGCCGCTTCCCTCTCTTCCTTCAACCCACTCATATACCTACAATCCAATGAAGCTGCAATTGTAGGAGCAGCAATGGACAGCTCAGCCGCCTGCTGCACAGTCCACTTCCCAGTGCCCTTCATCCCAGTTTTGTCCAAAATCTTATCTACCAAATGTCCATTACCAGTCTCCTCATCCTCCACCTTAAAGATATCAGATGTAATCTCAATCAAGAAGCTCTCCAGCTCCCCGCGATTCCACTCCCCAAAAATCTCCGCTAACTCTTCGTTGCCCAATCCTCCGACATTCTTCAGCACATCATACGCCTCAGAAATCAGCTGCATATCTCCATACTCAATCCCATTATGCACCATCTTAACAAAATTCCCGGAACCCCCTTCACCAATATAAGTCACACAAGGCCCATCATCCACCTGAGCGGCGACCTTCTCAAGTATATTATGGATGTTCAAGTAAGCCCTATGTGACCCACCAGGCATCAAAGATGGCCCATTTCTCGCCCCATCTTCCCCCCCAGAAACCCCCATTCCCAAGTAGAGCAAACCACTAGCTGAGGCGTCGACCATGCGGCGCTCCGTGTTCTCATACCACTCATTGCCTCCATCAATTATAGTGTCTCCAGGCTCCATATAGGCGGAGAGGGCGGCGATGGTTTGGTCGACGGGGGCGCCGGCTTTGACCAAGATGATGATGGAGCGGGGCTTCTTGATTGAGAGGACGAAATCTTTAGGCGTGTAGTGCCCGGAAAGAGGAAGCTGCCCTTCTCGGTGGGCGCGATCTAGAGTCTCGTCGACTTTGGAGGTGGTCCGGTTGTAGACGGAGATCGGAAAACCTTTCTCGGCGATGTTCAGGGCTAGGTTTTGGCCCATGACCGCCAGACCCGCTAGACCGATCTGGGATAGCGTAGCTGACTCCATTGCTGCTAGAGCTCAAACTACGATCTTGAAGTACGCAAATGAAAGATTGAGAGAGAGAGAGTGTTTGAGAGGGAGAGAGAATGGAGCCGGAGATATAAGACGAACTGGAACATCATGCGGCATTCCTAAAATGACCAAATTATCCTCCATACCAATTTTGAAATATATATTTATTTATATGTATTTTGATTTAAAATACATTAAAAACTAAAAACAAATACAAAAAATTCAAACAATTTTCATTTTACACAATTATAAAAGTAAACATTAGAAATCTTTCTTTATATGGTTATTTAATAAGATAATATTTTTTAGAAAAATTAAGCTTGAAATTTATAATACATATATATAGAAAGTTTGATTGAATGGATGGAAGTGGAGGGGGTATAGAGGTAATTTCGTGATGGGCGGACTCGTCGAGGGGGTGAAAGGGTGGCGACTTGAGCTACCACCGAGGGGTTGTCTTATATGATGATTGCGTGCGATGATCTCTATGTAGCTGGAAACGTCGTCGTATTTGCTGATGGGGGTGGGGCTTTGCGCCGTGTTTGGTTGATTGGTTGGTGGAAAAGGGCAATATCGCTGCCATCAGGACAAGCGATTGTGGGCTCAAAAAGAGCAAATCTAAAATAAAAAAAGTACAAAATAAACCCCCCACAAATATCAAAAAATGTTTTAAAATTTAAAATAAAATATTGCGTGCTTTTAAGTTTTTTGGAAAGAAAAAAAAAGTAAGAAATTCTTAATTTATTTAAAATTTCAATAAATTCTTTAATGTTTAATTATAATCATTGCTAACACTTTTACAAGTTTTATTATTTTATTGTAATAAAAAACTTTTCAAGAACTTTTGGTTTAAAAATAAAATTTATAAATTTAGAAAATATCTAAGTTAAAAATGTTTATTAAATAAACTTTGAGGGCATATGCTTATAATTTTTCTCAAAACATCTTATAACATTTTTAAAAAACTTTCTAAAATATCGAAATTAACAAGTTAGGAGCTTATACAAAACCAAAAAATTAAAAATTATTTTTAAAGTTTTAATAATTATTAATTACAAAATTATGGTTAGTAGTTGCATAATTATATTTTATCAGAATATTTTGAATTTTTTTAAATATTTTATAAACTTTAAACATATATGATATTATTTTTTTAAATTAAAGTAGTCATGTAGTGCCCCCCTCCCCCACCAAACCCAAAAAAAGAGATTATTCCTAGAATGTATGATAATTATATATTTATTTAGAACAAAAATGAATAAAAAAATCACGAGGAAGTTTATTAAAATTTAACATAATTATAATTTTTTCGTTATTTAAAAAATATAATATCCTTTTGAAATATACGATCATCTAACAAATATTATCTATAATAGATTATCACAATAAAATATTTAATTAACGATTATTAATTTATACTATGTAAAAAGAAAAAGTCCCTTTTTTTTTTATAAATGACAGTTATGACACTGCAACACCGATTTTATCGTTATATCAATAATATTCCACAATTGATTTTTTTCTTTTTTAGAAATATAATGTATTAATTCTTTATTCATAATATATTTAAAATATAAAATAATATTTATTATACGTACATAAAAATTGCTCTAGCAAAAAAGTTGGGGGTGAATTGAGACACAAGTGTCATGTTGTCGGCAATGGCTTCATCAATCAGTAATCAACTTCCTTCACTTCACTTCACTTGTAGGCTTCCATTCATAATAATAATTATAATAATTCACACGTGCCTTCGCACGTGGCGTTTTGTACTACTAGAAAATAAATGAGCGTATAATATTTATTGTAAAGTCAAAACTCATCATTCATAAATTTCAATAGAAAGAAATAAATTATTATGCCCAAAATTTAAATAAAATAAAAAAAAAAAGAGTTGTAGATATTGTTAGAGGTGTTCAAAGTTGGATTAAATTCGATCGAACCGAACAAAATCAAAAAATTCGATTTGGTTTCTATTTATTTATTATTTTGGTTTTTTTTGTCGTAATCGAAAATCGAATTTTCTTATTGTTTATATTATATTATATTTATATAGTAATATAAATATATTATATATTTAGATATTGAATATTGTAGTTGTATATTTGTGATTTGTACTATTAAATTTGAATTTAAATTAAATAAATGGATTGCTATTGTGTTCTTTTCTTTTGATTTGAAATCTTGAATTGCATTTCACAATACATTTTATTTTTTAAACTTTGATATTTTGGTACATGTCTTTAAAATTGAAAAAGTATCAAAATTATTTATATATATATATTATTAAAAAAATAATTTTTCAGTTATATATATTATTAAAAACATAATTTTTCAGTTTTACCGCCAAATCAACTTTTCAATTAATCAAAAATTCGTTTCGACTCGCAGAAATACACACCCCTAAATATTGGTGGGGATAAATACCTTAAATTTGTGATTGTCACGTGGATTAAATAGCGAAGCACTAATTTCTAAGTTGTTTAGTGGTTGGAAATTTATTTTCATCATATATATGATTATTTCTCACGTGTGTTTACTATCTTAAATCAAATTAGTTGATATTGTCGTAAAATTACTCCGTTCTTCATTTCCATGGATGGATTATTTGGTGGAATTTCCGTTTCCTTACAACGACATACTTGGACCACTTCCTTTGCTCGGATATTTGCAATAACTTCTATACTTATGGTGAAAATAAATTATAAAACAACGTATTGTGACAGTCAGTATATTAAAACAGAAACATAAAGGCTATCAAAATAAGTGCGCATACCTGGATGGTTCATTTGATTTTTTATTTGGGCATGTAAGAAAATATTTTATTTTTGTTTAGCTGTAGATAAATATAAGATTATTTGTCTTTATCCAAAAAATTTATAAATTTATTAGATAAATATTTGAATTAAAATATGAAACTAAGAGAGGGGAATTAGAATTGAGTGAGAGAGGAGATTTTGGTAATTTCAGGGTAAAGCAACAAGAGAAACAAACGGTAAAAAAAGGCGCCTTAGCTGTTTATTCCCAAAAGAGAATTAGCCAATCCATTAATGGCAGCTTAAGCAGTAGATTATCAATTAATGGCAGCTTAATCAGTATTAGCAGTGGATTATCCATTAAATTCTGGATCATCATTTCCGATACTGCTTTTTGTTCGCTGTAGAGTCTCTCTCAAACTCAATCCCCACTTCCATTCACCTAACGGAGGGAATCTTTTTGTCGTTTTTACCTATTCTGCGCGGGTACGACGTCGTACAAAGGCGGATGGGTGGCCGGGGATCGAATCACCGGCTGTTTTCGGCTTCCAGTTTCCAGAATCGGATTTCCTTCTTGATGCTGTCCATGTTTGCTACCATGGCGTCCCTTTATGTTGCTGGCCGGTGTGTATTTCATCTGCTTCACGCAGTAACTTGTGTTTTTTGGAGGAAAAGCACATATGTATATGTACATTGTATATAATTTTGATAAACGGATTGGTTGTAGATTGTGGCAGGACGCGGAGAACAGGGTTTATTTGATTGACGAGCTTGATAAGAGAACTGGCCAGGTTAAAATTATTTGCTATTGATTCATAAAATTTCCTTCTCTTTTTATTTTTAAAATTTTTAACTGATTTAGAGTTTAGCATTGCTGTATAAATAGGCAAAAGATGATTGCGAGGAAGAAAGGAAAAAATGTGGGTTTTAATTTTAACAACTGTTTTACTTAAACCTGGTGTCAGTTTGAGGTCGAGCATCTTAATATTTCGATAATTACCGTTTGATGTGCTGATCCGTATTAGTTTCAAACTCAGTGCAGTTCGAAGATCATTTAGCTTCATCTTGTTTATGATTATTTAATTTATCCGGAGAGCTAAGAGCTTAAAAGAAGTCTAGTAACATCACTCTGTAGGGTTGACATTAGATTGGTTTCGATAATGGACATTTATATGTTTGTGGGTGCTGAAAGATAGTCACTTTCCATCAGTAGAGCAAAATTGAAGGACCAAACAGTAATTTAACCACGTTTGATAGTATTGCAAACATACTACTGGATGCCGCAATAGTGCTCATGAATCCATTCTGCTTTATGTGGTTATATTATACATTAGAGAAAATGCCATTAGGCAATCTGACACATGCTGCTCATTGCCAACTTGGGAACTGCCACCCTCAATTTGAATTCTGCCGCAAATTGTGTTGCTATTTTTTGTTAATTATTCGACACTTAACCCACAAATTTATTTCATATTCGTCTCTTTCTGTATCAGGGGAAGTCTTCCATTTCTGTTGATGACACGTTAAAAATCATCACTTGCAGGTAAATTTTGTCTGGATATCTACTGCATTAGTGCGTCCACGCATGCACGTGGAAGATATGCATTTCGTTGAATCAATTAGCCTTATAGTGATAATCCCTTTTTTTGTCAGAGAACAGCAGAAGAAATTAGCTGCTCTTCATGTTGATCTGGAACAAGCTAGGCAGGAAGGTTTTGTGTCTAAACATCTCTCGTTAAATGGTGGAACTACAAAGAAAAAACTTTTAGCGGTCATCGGGATAATTACAATGTTTGGGCGCAAGAACAATAGAGATGCAATTCGTAAGGCCTGGATGCCTACTGGTACGCAATTCTTACATGCCGTGAGTTTTGTCCATTTCCTGTCATGAAAAGTGGGTATACAAAAAGCAACATCATTTCCATGCCAATATTATGTTTTCTTCTGATTTCTGAATAACAAAATGAGTGCTGGAATCCCTCATAAGGAAATGGAGCACATTAAAAGTACCAAGGGCCTTGATCCTATTCACTACCCACAAATACCAACTTTCAAGTTTCAAGTTTTTGGCTCTCTAAACCACCCTTCCTCATGCTTTCCATATGCTTATTTTTGCCTTTGCATAGTTGCTTCTCAAGTATTGCTAATGCAGAATTCACTGAATGTAGGTGATGCTCTCAAGAAACTGGAGGAGGAAAAAGGCATTGTAATACGATTTGTAATAGGGAGAAGGTCAATATACTGGTGACTCAAAATTGACAGAAGAATTCCTTAGAGCTCTATGTTTGACTAATTTTACACATCAATGCAGTGCTAATCATGGGGACAGTTCAGACAGGGAGATTGACAGTGAAAATAGGCAGGCTAATGACTTCACAATTCTTGTATGTTGAGTTTCACATAGCTAATTTTAATCGGGTTTTAATCCCTTACATCACATGAAGAAAGACTGGTGACACTTGGGCCCTCTACCTTTGGCAAAGTACTTTCCCTGATAGTAAACAATTAGTGAACAGACTTCTCCATTTATCTAACCGTTTGTTTTTAACTATAACTAGCAATCCCCTTCTCCATTGTGAGAACAGTTTGAGGTGAAGATCCTTCCATTATACACAAGCATTTCTTTTCTTGAGAGAAAGCCCCTTAATTGTGAGAAGAGCAAGGTCTTTAGCCATTTATCTACCATGCTTTTCTTGATTTCCATTTCCATTCCCCCGCTTTCTTCATACAGGCTAATCTTACCATTTGACTACATCACTTCAACTTACTAGCAAAATTTATTTTTCTGGGTGTTTCTAAACATTCAGATACAAAGGGCATAAATCTGGCTCTGTCTGCGCCTTCATGCTGTTTTTGTCTACTTTCTCAATCTACGTCCACACATACTACCATCCTGGAGAATCCAAGAGTAGACATTAGTCACACATGTAACTGTGTTATATGCTCTATTGGTCTATAAGATCATGTTATGCAGCTTGTACTTGTATGCTTTAAGTTATAGAAAAATTGATGAGTTTTTAATCATTTCCTTGTTAGGAAAATCACATGGAGACTCCTGAAGAGCGACCACAGAAGACAAAATTGTTCCTCATTCATGCCGTGCAGCACTGGGATGCTGAGTTCTATGTTAAGATTAATGATGATGTTTATGTCAATATTGGTATGTTTTGCTGGATATATAAAATGTTGAAGATCTTTGTTTATTGCTTGCTCTAACATGGTAGCTATGCTACGGCGGGCTTTTCTGTAACTTCAATACAGGCACTTTTTTATATTAAATTCATATTGCATGATTTAGGTGTCAGACAGTTTTGTCAATGATTGTAAAGTTGAAAATTTTCTACATAACTTGTTCTTGATTACCTCTTTGAGACTTCTACATGACAGGACATTGTCTAGGAAGGCTGTTCTGGTGTTGGAAATGAGTTCATAACCACTGACCTTATTGGGTCTTCCCAAAATCCGAGTGTTTCCAGTTGCTAAACATGTTAGTTGATTGGCTACCCATGGGGTTGTGAAGTTGGGTTAAATAATATGTTGAGTTTGTGATTTGATATGACTTTGATGTTCTGTTGGTAAAAGTTGGTTGTTGGTCTCACCTAGAGCGTCTTGCAATCTGAAACAAGTATTTCAATAATTGGCACAGGGCACCTGAGAGAACCTTTCAGTCAAATAGTTTTGCTAGTAAATAGTATTTAAATGCTTTTGTAATCAAAGCAGCTTTTTTTGTGGATTCGAAAGTTCCTCAATTCACTTCAACTCCCTCTCCAATAGCTCATATACTCATTTTGGCTAAATGTGTAATGTCAAGCTTTCTGTTCTAGCATTCTTGAGGTTTAGTAAAGACCTTAAGGTTACATGATAGCCAGTAGAAATTTCAAATAAGCCTCAGAGACAGGCTTGCAGTAATCATGCCCCTTTACAACTTGCTTTATGCTGCAAGAACTAATAGGAGTTTGAAGCATTGCTATGTTTTGGCATTGCTTCTCTTATATGATCATTCCTTGTTGTGCAGATGCACTTGGAGCTGTGCTTGCAAGTCATTTGGATAAGCCTCGTGCTTACATTGGATGTATGAAGTCGGGAGAAGTTTTCTCTCAGCCGTGAGTTAATTTGAAACCTTTATCTGAATCATTTCTTTGGGATGGAAGATTGAGAAGAACCTTTAACGTTTTAATGGTAATGCATATCTTTTCTGGTTTGCAGGAAACAGAAATGGTATGAACCTGACTGGTGGAAATTTGGTGATGGGAAGTCGTAAGTAATAGATTTGTTTCCTTATTTTATTTACTCCATCTTACTTTTTGCTTGAGACTTGAGAAATTTTATTCATGCTGTCATGTCATTGATATTAGCCTATGTGTTACCTATTTGCCTTTACTTTAATGTTGAAGTCAGAGAAACAAGGGTAAAATATGATTAACTTCCAGTTTGAAGTTGTTTCTTGTATGGGCAAGATATGAATTTAAAGAAAATAGAACTCGGGAAATGAAGAAAAAATTTCAGTTGTTCCTAATGATGAAACCTAGCAATGCAAGGGGGAGCATTAAATTATTATGAGTAATTATTGATTAGATACCCAATGTCTTAAATATGATTCCGACTTTTTTGGCATCTTGGAGTTAAAGATATTTTGGGCTGCCGCATCTTGCTACCTGCAAGAGAAAGATATCATGTGATGAAGAAACTATGCACCATATAATATGTCCCTGATTGGATATGCTTCTATTTTGTCTTTAAAAGTTCCCTCTTTATGTCCTCTGTCATTTGCCTGGGTATTCTTAGCTTAACTGCTGAGCTGCCTTGCCAGCTTCTAGTGGAAGGTTGATATCATGCTAATTTCTAGGTTCTCTTTCATAGTCTGGATTCCAATCTCTCTGGAGCACGCTTTACCTTCCCCTTTTCTTCTTTTATTTATTGAGTTGAAATGTACTGCCTCACTTGACTGCAAAAGTAACCGTCTTTCTATGTAGATACTTCCAACATGCTTCTAGTGAAGTATTTGCAATTTCACAAGCATTGGCTCAGTTTATTTCAATCAACAGGTATGTTCACCATCGTCATGTCTTTTTAATCAATTCTTCTCTTCATTTTCCATAATGCAATGAAATGTTTGTATTTGATTGTTGCTCTTCGTGATTTTGCAGATTGGTCCTCCGCACTTATGCTCATGACGATGTCAGTGTTGGATCATGGTTCATTGGGCTTGATGTGAAGCATGTTGATGAAGGGAAGTTTTGCTGCTCGTCCTGGTCGTCAGGTTGCCGCTATATTCTTGTCACTATCTAATTTCCCTGTGAAATAAGTTTATAGAACTCATGCAGCTGGATGTCCCATTCCCCATTCCAGCTATATATGTTTTCTCATTTTCATACTCAAAAGAAAAGCAGTGTTTTTACCATCATCTGGATTTTGTGTTAATCTTGTCTCCTAGGACTTCCTAATATCTGTGTGAGATGGGTACTCAACTTTTTTTCCGCACGATCAGGAAAAATTGATGCTTCCATATCATCTGTGCTCCTCTTGCCACAATTAGGACATGGCATGACTAGAAGCATAATCTTATAGCATTCACAACCATCAGAAATTTGCATGGTTTCTCTATGCTATCCCTTGTCATCTGGAAACAATAGCATATCCCCTGTCAATCTAATCTGTTTGAGCAGCAAGATGAGAGATGAAATTTGTTAGTTGCAACTCCACATTGATGAGTGCTTTTACTAATACTGACATTAATCCATTTCTTTTCTTTTAGTTAGTAGGGAAGCTTTTGCCTACAATATAGCATCTGAATATTCAATACCTTATACTTCAATTTTGTGTTTACAGGAGCCATTTGTGCGTCCGTGTGATTCAACTCTGGCAGTGGAAAAATGCAGGCACCTGACCTACAGTGCCCAGCATATTAGCTAGGTATGTTTTGGCTGACTCAGTAAACATTGTAGACATGATTCAAGAGACGCTCCACAAGAATGTCATAGAAGCATACGCAACTGAAAACACATGTTTACTGCTCTAGAGATGTAGCGTCGGCTGTACCAAACGGATTTGTAATCCAACAGTTTTATACTATTGATATGTATTGCAGAGTACATAATTGCAATATCATCACATCCTTTTTTGTTTTTCGATCTGAAATTCTTGTTCGAGTCCAGATCAGTCCGGAAAGCAGAGATTAATATACAGCTTCCAGTGGGACCTTAACATCATCGAATTAGTCTGTAGAATCTTAAAATCTAAGAAAAAAATGGTTGGTGTATGTGAGATATTATGTCCAAATATTGATGAAGCAGGCAGATAATGAAGAACGCAAAATACAGCAATTTAACACAGCTTGTTCTTAGTAGCTGAGTGTTAAAAACAGAAAAAGTGAAATATCAGTTTGGGAAGCCACTCTCTTATCAGAGCCAGGTTTCGATCCTGGGACCTGTGGGTTATGGGCCCACCACGCTTCCGCTGCGCCACTCTGATTTTGTTGCTATTCCTTTGTGTAGATTAATTGGAATCGAATCAAGCAAAATTTTCCCCCCTTCTTGAGTTATATTCAAAGACATTGGATACTGTGAAAAGCAAATTTTATATGAGTAACTTTAGCCTTTCTTTTTAATTATTAACAATTATTATGTTTTATGAACCCTATGTATCTATATATTTCACATAACTTCATTTCACTCTTTACTAATTACTTATTAGGGGAATATTATACTTATGTTTAATTATACAATCAATTATTGAATCGAACGTTTATTTTTTGTGCCAAAAGATATAACTGATAAAAATAATACAATTTAAATCTTTTTTTTTTAGTTGTATATACCAACACATCATTAGCTAGAGGTTTTTAAATTGATTTGATTAAAAAAAATGTTACAAACTTAAATAAGAAGAACGAAAAACATTGTAATTTGGCAAATGAAAATATTTCATTGGCTATATATATATATATATATATATATATATATACATGTCCAAGTGAAGAGTCCAATTTTGTAGTTATCAAAAATATAAAAATAGAAGAACCAAAATTGACAAGATAGAATCATTTGAGCCCATTAACATCTACCAGACACTAACACATGCTTTACACTTTATATCCATTTATATGTGCTTCACCTCAATCCCTCCTGATCAAGAACAACAACTCTCCAAATCTGCCAAAAAAAGAAAAAAAACATAGTTGACAGCTTTATGTGATTATATTTTTATTTAAAAGTATATAATTTAATTAAATATTTATCCAATTCTGGCAACTATATCGATATGGACTGTTGTTACAACCTCCAAATAGTTTAGAGGCAAATTGAATTTTTTTTATTATAAAATAATATAATATACGATACTGATATGCATAAAAATAAATTAGTCCAAAGAGACCTAAGTAACTCAAAAAAATAAATAAAATACAATACAAGGCCCATAGTGCCTCTCAGGGAGCCCAATTTAGGAGAAGGCTTAGGGAGACAGGCTGACGTCCCCAATAAAATAGAAGTCAAGTTGGCCCATGTCAGGAAAAACCCTGATCTAAGAGACCTCACAGGTCTACCAGGAGGTTTAGGGACTTGAACTCTTCCAACCAAACTCAAAGATCCTTCACATGGCACTCATAGGGGACTTAGGTGGTGGCCACGCAAGACCTTTGGAGGTCCCCCTTATAGAATGGGATAAGGACCATCAGCCCCATCATGGGCACGTGGTGCCCCCAAAGAGAAGTACTATAAACCCTAAAAAGATTGGACTCCAACTGGAAAAGATCTCCTCATCACCTCCTTGGAAATCTGAGGATGCAACATCCTTATCCCCCATCAAATAAACAACATACTCCAACAGGCCCCGAATCTTGGGGGGATCTTCCAACTACTTCTCAAATCCAAGGGGGATCAACTAACTATTGAGGACTCTACATCAAATCTGAGGAGGATTCAACATGCTCCTTCAAATTCGTGACATTCTCTAACAACCTTATGGTTATCTATAAATAGAGCTTCCTCAGCGGGATAACGACATTCATAGATTCACATATCCATACTTCACACAATCAGAAGGACACATTCACACATGTTACTACAAATTTTACTTTTTTTTGCTATCATGTTAGCTTAAAGGAGAATTGCAAATTTCGTACTTAGACCTTTGATTCCGTATCGATCTCTCTATCTTATGCAAAATTAAGCAATAATATTCTCTTCTTCACTCATTTAACCATTTTTATCTTCTAGCACTTATTCACCACTTCATCTCCAAGTGGGCGAAGCACCACATTTTTTCCTCACATCATTTATACCAAACATTCATTTTTTGCACGCACCAATTTGCGCCGCCTGTGGAAACACAAAACTAAAGCGTGAAATCAATGGAAGCTACTAACGCTGGAGCTAAGATCTCCTCGGATGACTCTCCCGGGAGGATGGTCCCCCTCATGTTGGAGGACCTCCAACGAATGATTACTACCTCTGTTCAAGGTCTCATCATTATTATTACTTAATACTGATGTCCCTACTGCGAATTTTTAATGTGTAGGGACATCACCTTGGGGAGAAAACGATAGCACCCTCCCCTGCGAGAAGGTGCCCTCAAGGACTGGTGGCGCACATTGATAAGCTTTAGCACGACTTCTTAAATCTGTAGAGGTGAGTCCTTAGAATGCCCCTAGGCAGGCAGGAGGACACCCCCCCTTCAACAAACAAATCTTCACATACAAGCTTCCCTCAAGGAATATCTTTAGTATTTTAATTTAGTAGCCTTGGAGACATAGTTTTTACCACCTTCGATGTATTAACATGTGTCTTCTTGTAGCAATTTCACGATGGATATTTCTCCAAGCCTCTAGCCAAAAGCCCTGCCGTCGGACATACATCTTCTTAACCCCTCCCCCCCCCCCCCTCCCCCCGGGCAAACATCCTCCTCAGAGAATAAGTCCTACTCCTAGGTAGGCATTCTTCTCAAAATATAATCTTGCACCCAGGCAGGTTCCTTCTCAGATTTCTCAGAATAAAGCTCTGACCCTAGACAGATACCCTCTCATAAAAAGCCCAATCTTCCACACAGGCACATAAGCCCTCCTCCGTGGAGACACCTCAAACCTCCTTTTGGTAAGTACTTAGGTCCTTATTCGGGGACTTGTAAGCTCTGTTTCATGCAAGCATCTAAGCCCTCCTCCACAGAGGCATCTAAACCCTTCTTCGAGCGAATATTTTATTCTTCCTCTGGTGAAGTCCTGCTCCAAGTAGGGACACTTGATAAACCCTCCTCTGTGGAGGCACACAAGCCCTTCTATGTGGAGGCACTTACATAAAAGCCCTGCTCCGTATAAACACGAAGTAAGCTCTTTTTTTTTTCTTTTTTTTTAAGCATGCTTATGATATTAACATTTTTTTGCAGAAAATTGAAAAAGAAATGTCTCAATCTTTGGGCCTCGCCTCTAAAGATGTCTACTCTAATAAGTGTAGAGATTTCCACTTATTAGAGTTGAGGGGTAATAATGTGCATAATAATAGGCTAACCCAAAGAGGCTCAAACAGTCCAAAAAGAAGAAAATGTTACAAAGCCCATGGTGCCCCTTGAGGGCCCAGTTCGGGAGAAGACGAATGTGGACAGAATCCCTCTACAAAATAGAAATCCAGCTGGCCCAAGTTCGAGAGAGCCTGATCCAAGAGGTTTCACAAGCCCACAAGGATGCTTAGGGACTTGAAATTCCGTAAACTCTAAGGTCCTCCACATGGCACCCATAGGGACCCAGGTGACGGCCACACAGGACCTTTGGAAGTCCCTACACAGAATCAGATAAGGACTATCAGCCCCCTTAGGGACACATAAAAAGATTGGACTCCAATTGAGAGAGATCACCTCAACCACCTCCTTGAAAATCCAAGAAAACAATATCCTTATCCCCCAACAGATACACAACCTTCCAATAGTCACTCGAATATGAGGGAGATCTTCCAGCTACCTCTCAAATCCGAAGGGGATCAACAAATTGCTGAGGATTCTACACCAAATCTGAGAGGATTCAACATGCTTCCCCAAATTCATGTCCTTCTTCAACAACCTTGCGGTTGCCTATAAATATATAGTTCCCCTAGCGGGAGAAGGACATTCATAGATTCACATATTCACATGATCAGAAGGACATATTCACACACATTCATATGTTTTATACTTTGAGTTTACCCACTATAATTTTTACTTTTTTTCCATCATGTTAGCTTAAAAGAGTATTGTAATTTCATACTTAGAGTTTTGATTCCATATCAATCTCTCTATTGTAAGCAAAATCAAGCAATAATACTCTCTTCTTCACTCATTTAACCGTTTTTACTTTTAGCATTTATTTCACCACTTCCAATTCCAAATGGGCCAAGCACCGCATTTTTACTTACATCATTTACTTCATATGTGTATTTTTACACACATCAGATACTTTATTTAATATTGTCGATTTATTTATAAAAATATTTTTTAAAAATATATAAACAAAATAAACTTTACACACATAATTTCTCATGCTTTTAACATGCATGGGCCTTTATAATGATGCATTTCTTTTCTTGATAAAATAAAAAAAAAGGGATAATACATTATTCTTTATGAGATATGGTATAATTGTACATAAATTTTTGTGGTTCGAAAAATTACATTTAGTACTCTTGATGTTTATTTTTGTGTAACAAATAGACCGCCCTGTTAGTAAAAAATCACCGATTTGCTAATATTAGGCAAAAAAAGGTTGATTAAAAATCTATTTATCCCAATTAATTTATTACTGATCTATAAAAAAAAACTTTTATGATCAAACTATCCTTATACATTTTAATGATAATGTATGTAATGATGTATATCTTTCCTCTTGTAAGGTTATTCTGGTATGAGAAGATCTGTTTGACCTAAAATATAGGATTAATATGTTAATCGAGATAAATACAAATTTTCATTCAATTTTTTGCTAGTATAAATAAATTAAGTTAATTTTAACTAATAAAACAATCTATTTATTATATATAAATAAATATTAAAACTACTAAATATGATTTTTTAAATCATATAAAATCTATGTGTTATTATACTAAATTAGACATTGTAATTATCCCAATAAAAAACTGGGCTGCCATGCTCATGAAATGTTAATATTAAATACACATACAAGGGGGAAAAAGAACCTGTGATACAAGAGTGAGAAAACCAAGGTATCACCGGTGGTTGTAGTAATGATACATCCATGTTATAAATGAATGAGAGTGAGAACTGAGAAGTGTCACATTTTCCCAGTTGGGGGAGAAGGGCCCATCACCCTCTCCATCTGTAAGAGTAAATTAAAAATTTACTACTCCTTTCAGTGTTGTCAGTTGTAAGCATCTAACCATCATCATCACACATAAAAAGAAACCATAGTTATGAACCAATTCACAGCTATTTTCTTATCATCCATTGTGTTTCTTTTGATCCAACAGTTTTACTCTTTTTATCATTACAATCTGTCTGTATTAATGAAGTTAACAACCTCAAAGGACTTGCTAATATTGTAAGATCGATTTGTTTATGTTTTTATACAGCGTGCTTTTGTCCATCCCAATGTGAATCTTATAGGATTTCTTCAAGAAGAAAGAAGTAGAGACTCATGTTTGAGAAATAACGTTATATCAATGTGTGTATATAACTATATTTGTAAAATTACACTTTTCCATACCGCGAGGATATTGAACTCCACTAGCTGCTCTCCAATATCTGTACTTTATCTGGTGTATAATCCATACCTAACGCTTCATATGTTAATCAAATCTCTTTTTTTATTTCATATGAGATGATATAAACTGTCAGCATGAAAAATGAAATAAAGAAATCTTAAGGGAAAACTATAAAGTTTTACAAATAAAGAAAATTACTAATGAGAACAGAGTTTTGGGGATAAATGGATTTTTAAAGAGTTTTGCAGCATCAAGTTCTTGAATTCTTGGGTGTATAATAATTGTTATTGGCACTGAACCCAAAAGCTAAAGAACAAAAAGAGCTTTCTTCTTCTGCTTCTGACTCTTATTGAAACTCCCTAAGCCCTTTTCCAGAATCCCACTCTACTTTTTCCAGACACCATTCTTGGGCTTTGCTTCTCTACGTCAGTTCTTTCTCCTTTTTCCCCTTCACACACACTATATATTTTGTCTCCCAGCTTTTTGTTTCAGCCTCTTCTGCCAATTCAAAAACAAAAAGATGCATGCTTTATTTTGAATACAAGTTAAAATCTTGGAGCACAGAGAAGCAATTTTCATTCTTGAAATGGAGAAGTTGCAATCTCTTGGTTTGTATACCTTGGTGGGAATCATGTTCTTGATGTTTCAAGTAGAAGGCAGTGTTGCTGAAACTCTTCTTGAAAGTGACAAGAATGCATTGCTTGATTTTGTGAACAAGCTTCCTCATTTGAGGTCTTTGAACTGGAGTGAGGAGCTTCCAGTGTGCAGAAACTGGACTGGGATTTCTTGCAGTGAGGATGGGAGTAGAGTGGTATCTGTAAGGCTACCAGGGGTGGGATTCCAAGGACCCATTCCAGAGAACACATTGAGCAGGCTATCAGCATTGCAGATCTTGAGCCTCAGATCCAATGGCATTAATGGGACTTTCCCACTGGACTTTGGTAACCTCAAGAATTTAACCTCACTTTATCTTCAGTACAACAATTTCTCTGGTCCATTGCCTTTGGATTTCTCTGTTTGGAGGAACTTGAGTGTTGTTAACCTGTCAAACAATGGGTTTAATGGCCACATTCCTAGTTCATTTTCTAGTTTGAATCAGCTTACTGCTTTGAATCTTGCTGAAAACTCACTCTCCGGTGAGATTCCTGATTTGAATTTGCCAAACTTGCAGTTGCTTAACCTGTCAGGCAATAATCTTGTTGGTAGTGTGCCTAGATCACTTCAGAGGTTCCCAAAGTCAGTGTTTGTGGGTAATAGTGACTCTTTATTGGATTACACTGTGACTAGCTCTCCTCTTGTTTTGGCCCCTCATGAACAAAATCTGAAAACCAAGAATGTAGGGGGACTGAGTGAAAGGGCATTGCTTGGAATTGTAGTAGCTGGTTCTGTTCTTGGGATTCTTGGTTTTGGTTTTATGTTGCTTGTTTGCTTAGTTAGGAGAAAGACGGTCGACGGGCTTGGTGGGGAATTTGAGAAAGGGGATATGTCACCGGGGAAGGTGATCTCACGGAGCCAAGGTGCGAGTAATAAGTTGGTTTTCTTTGAGGGATGTAACTATGCTTTTGATTTGGAGGATTTGTTGAGGGCTTCTGCTGAAGTGTTGGGGAAAGGTACGTTTGGGACGGCGTATAAGGCGATCCTGGAAGATGGGACGATGGTGGTGGTGAAGAGGTTGAAGGATGTGACCGCTGGGAAGAGAGATTTCAAGCAACAAATGGATGTAATTGGGAGGATCAAGCATGAGAATGTGACTGAGCTGAGGGCTTACTATTACTCAAAGGATGAGAAGCTCATGGTTTATGATTATTACAGTCAGGGCAGTTTGGCGTTGATGTTACATGGTACATTACGATCCTTTGTTCAGTTTTCAACTTGTTCATTAACTTCTATAATCCATATCACTAGCACCAGGGCTCTATGTTGTGAAGACACATTCTGATTATTAATGTCTGCAAAGATTATGGTCAAATGATGAAATGCTGTTCTTGTGTTGTCTGGTTGAATAAGCATATAAATTGTGAAAAATTGCTGTTCTGTACTTTGCATGCAGACTACTAAATATGTTCACTCTTGCAACTTTTGTCCGAATTTGCAGGTAAACAGGGAGAAAATACGATTCCTCTAGACTGGGAAACCCGACTCAAGATAGCCATTGGCGCTGCCAGAGGCATTGCTCGTGTCCACGCAGAAAACAATGGGAAGCTAGTCCACGGAAACGTCAAATCATCGAACGTGTTTCTGAATCCTCACCAATTCGGTTGTGTATCAGATCCTGGCCTGTCGGCAGTAATGAGTGCATTGGCTCTGCCAATCGCTCGTGCTGCTGGCTATCGGGCTCCAGAGGTGACAGACACAAGAAAATCAACGCAGCCATCCGATGTCTATAGCTTTGGAGTGATACTACTAGAACTACTCACCGGTAAGTCCCCCATCCACATGACTAACGGAGATGAGGTCATCCACTTGGTCCGGTGGGTCCATTCGGTAGTCCGAGAAGAGTGGACCGCAGAAGTCTTTGACGTTGAGCTGCTAAGGTATCCCAATATAGAGGAAGAGCTGGTAGAAATGTTACAAATAGGTATGTCGTGTGTGGTAAGAATGCCAGACCAGAGACCTAAGATGTCGGAAGTAGTTAAAATGGTCGAAAATGTCCGACCGTCACTTTCCAAGAATCCGGCATATTCAGACGCTAAGTCTGAAAACTCGACACCAATGCCTCCATCACCCGGTGCGTGAGGCAGCTTTTCCTCTCGATCCGAGTGCTGAAATCGCTGCCGAATTATATGTTCACCACCTTGGTGATCCCATGTTTAAGGAAGAGTTGGTTGGTATATTGATGATCAAATAGCTACATTTTAGTTGAACATATATGTACGTGGAGCATTGAGCAAAGAGATTAGTGTGAGAGTATGTTTCTTACATCTACCATATGTTTTTTCTCTAGTTACTGATGATGTCTTCATCTGAATGTTCCTGTTCTTGTCCATGCCACCAATTTTATGTTGATCTGATGTCCTCATTTGTGAGGCAAAAATAATTTAAGTTCAAGATTCCTTGAGCAAGATATGGTTGTGACAAAACTATCAATTCGAATATGAGGCAGGTCTGGTCAAACTTGAATCAATATATGTCAAATGCAATATACTTGTAGTTTGATTGTTTTATAATTAAGATAAAGTGACGAATCACACTTGCTCTGTGATTGGTTTTGTTCGATCGTACTTGTTTTGGGTAAAAAATTTTCCTAACAACAAATTGCTCACTATTATTATCTTACAAAAAAAATGAATATTTATAATAATTAAAAAGAATTTAATAAAATTATAACTATTTTAAAACATATGTATTTTAATTGAACAAACAAAAAAAAAGAAAATGAATTTGGCAAACAGTTTCAGCGAATTTTCGGTAGAAAAATCTCTAATTTTTAATTCTCAACAAATACTTGATAAAATTGAGCAAGACTGGTCTTGTTGGAATCGTCTGGACTACAGGATTCGAAAGGCTATAATCTCAATCAGTGATTCATCTTGACGGTGAAGAAATGGCAGCAAACAGATTCAGCGCGAATTTTCGGCGGAAAAATCTTCAATTTTTCATATCACCAACAAATAGTTAATAAAATTGAACTAGGTTGATCTTGTTAGAACTCTTAGGTCGAGGCGAGTCCAGTGGTGGTGGTCCGTGATCGTGGGTAGCTCCGGTGGCGGCGAATCGATGGTGGAAAGGTGCGATGGTCGTGTTAAAAATTCATTATTTACGATGGATAAAACTTGAAATTGTTTGAGGGGAAATGTTCGTCTCATCAAGGAAAGTCGAACGGTATATTTGATGGTTCACAACTCACCGTGATGGTGTCGAAATTTTAACGAGAAGTTGGCAGTGATTTGTCGTGGAACAAAATAATTTTTTTTTTAATAAAAATTTTGTCACCACGATTTCGAACCGTGGTGGTTGATTAATTTTTTTTTTTAAAACATTGTTACCGCAGTGACATAATTTTTTTTTAAAAAATATAAATTGTGACACCACGGTGTCACCTACTTTTCCAAAAAGTTTCAAAACATCTCAAATTTTTAATTTTCTTTTTTTTTTTCTGCATTTTAAAATAATTCCCCCCCACTTTCTCATATACTCTTGAGATTTCATAATTTCTTTTCTTTAGATATGAGGGGATATTACGAGATATGTTATCATGTCATCTTGGCCTTTTCAAAAATAAAAGTAATATTATACTATAAATTTAAAATACAATATTAAAAAAATACTTATATAACAAATCAAATCAAACCAAATTCTCATTTCACCTATAAACATGTATTTGGAAACATATAATTTAAATATACTTTTCATTCCTCGCATAAATGTTAAGGTTAATTACACTTAAATCCCATCTAAAAATGTTAAATTATGCTTTTCCCTAAATATTTTTTGATATTACACTTACACCTCTAAAAGTTCTCGATTTTCACTTTACCTCTTTCCAATAGGTTTTGGATAGAAAATGCAAACGCAAACAAAGAAAAATATATAAATTTGTTGCTCCTTGTTTAATATTTTTATGTATAGTTTGTACGTATAAAGGGATAAATGTAATATATATATATATGTGTATGTGTGTGTGTGTGTCTGTGGAGTGAGATTACTATAATTATATTTTTTCGATCATAAGTACAAAATTATTATATAAAAATATTAAATAAGGGGTAAAATAAAAATTTATGCAATTTTTTTGCTAACATCAGCATTTTTCATCCAAATTCTAACAAAAGATGGTCTACTGTAAAATAATAACTTTTCGATGGGGTGTAAGTGTTTTTAAATTTATTTTTAAAAAAATATAATTTTATAATTTTAGAGGGAATCAATGTAATTAATTCTAAAAATCAATAGCATTTTCACCCCATTAAAAATACATAAAAATAAAAAATAAAAATAAAAACAAGATCAAACGGTTCGACAAGTGAAAATTGAGGATAAGTGGTAATTCCAGTTCCAAGCCTCCCTCCCATATAGGAGCCACGTTGACAGGCCCGATGGACACGTGGCAGATGAGAGGCCGTTGAAGTCATGAAGCTGAAGGAGGGTGCACTGCTCTCGAAGGAATATTCAAATGGATCAATGGGCCCCAAAGGCCCATCAAGCGGTCCAATTCACTTTGTTCTCAATTCTGTGTACACACGGCCTTTTAGGCTCCACTTTTCTCTACGTGAAACCTTATCATAAAGTGTCTATTTCCTAATATATAAGATAAAAAAAAAAAAAAAAAGTAAATCAAACTATTTAATGTTGGATCCAGATTCGTTGATAAAAAATTTATTAAAACTCAATTCATTTAACATAATAAATTAACCTTTAATATAATTTTTAATTCGATATAAACCACAACATCCGAGTTCGATTCGATTAAAATAAATAAATAAAGTACATTCTAAAATATTAAATTATTCGAGCTCGAATCTTGCTGATATAATCAAAACTTTGATGTAGGTACGCGTACCGCATTAATTGTAAACGAGGAGTTTGAAATTTCTAAGCTCGAGTCCCCCTTTCTCTACTAAGACTTTTCCAAATCTTGAAACTCTATAAAAAGCAATGCCACACAAATTGTGTCGCAGTCGTGAGAAGTTTGTTCATCCTTAACTCAGTTAGTAATCAAACCAAACTCAAACAGAAACTCGATGAATTTTGAGATTCCCTTGATAATATTCAATTAATATCAATAAATTAATAAATATATCGATTTTATTAATAAATTCACATTAAATGAGGCAATAAACTCACAATATTATACAAACGAAATCTAAACAACACCTGCTATGTTGTATAACAACATTCCACGCATGTAACTGAATTTGAAAGCATGACTTATAACGTGTATATATAAAATAGAATAAAAAATAAAATTATACTTCGGTATCTCCATGGTGAGTGTGTATTATGTTCCCGTGGCACCATTGAGACTCACCAGCATTTGTTCTTTTTGTTGTCCTTATGCTAGACAGTGTCTTCAACTGTTGCGGCGTGAGGTCTGCTTCTCTTGGACTCCTAGAGAATGGACCATTGATGTATTGAAACATGTTATCAATGTTGCCTATCATAATCTTTAGGCATCCCTTGTGTATCACATTTAGCAAGAACGGAATCGACGGAGGTATCAACAGCTGGTTTACGATACAATGTCCCTTACTCGAATTATTCTTGATGAGTTTAGACTCCGTATATTTAGTGTTGAACTATCTCATAGCATTAGTACTATCGCCTTGTATAGAGTATGGTGGATATCATAGCCTACTTAAATTGCCATTTAATTTGTACACTCTGCACTTTTCCTTTACATAATGAAATTTACCATCGTCGAAAAAAAATATTAAATTATACATAAGCGACAGTCACATGAAATGATGTTAAGTTTTTATATATTTTTCTTTTATGAGAATTTGAGAGTTTCGACAGTTAATTATTGAATAGTTTTTATTTCCTGTTGCAGTTATGTACAGTAAATGAGATATATATTGATGTGTTAATAAGCTTTTAATTTGATGTGTTGTAAAATTACGATTATACCTTTTAAGATTATAATAGCAATTACAATTATACTTAATCTTTAGAGATAAAATTTACACAAATACCCTTAAAAAATATTACACCCTCAAAGGTATTATCATAATTTTATAAAAAAAAAATATGATATAATAATATATTTTGGCCTAAACTCATCGGATGCGAATGTAATTTTACCCTATTTTCTACTGTATATATGTAAAATACACCGTATATATAAGTCAGTCCTTATGATAGGATGAGAGAAACAAAAACTTTTTTCCTTTTATATAATAATAATTATTTATACACATATCATTGTAAAACTTAATAAATAATTTAATAATTATTTATTTATAATAATTTAATTAGTTATTTATTAAATAAAATATTAAATTCGTCAAAAATTATCGTGATAAAAAAAAAAGAGAGAGAAATTTGATGTCATAAAAAAGTGAGTGACAATTTTTATATCGTCACTGATTATATATTGAGTGACGGTAAATTTAATTTATATCTCAATAATGGAATTTTATAATTTTAATAGTGTATTGTTTTTCAGACTTAGTTTGTTATTAGTCAAAATTAGTAATAAAAAATAGTGCATAAAATTGTTATTATAAATAATTAGACACATATATAATGACGACCGAACAATAATAAATAATTTATGTTATTATATTTTATTATTATTCAATTGTTAAAATAGACGCGTCACTAATAATCTATAGTAATAACTTTATACACTATTTTTCGCACTAATAATTATATAACGACAAGATCAAAATTATTATCATTTAATATACTTTTTACTCACAACTTTATTTATCACTTATATTTTATCATTAATATCATATTTCTTTATAGTGAATTTTAAATTTGTAATATAATAATTGTTATTAATATTATATTTACATATTCAAAAATGACTATTTATTATATACAAAACAAATTAATAATAAAAGACACAATTAAACCCTTCCCAAACCTAAATCCAACTACCAAATTAAAGTCAAACCCCATAATAATTTAGTAAAATTAATACAATATTTTTAAGGGTAAATCTGAATGGGTTTTTAAAATTTATTATAATTATAAATACCACTTTATTATTTAAAAAAATTACAAATTATCCTCCTAAAGTTAACGATCGTCTAATAAATACCCCTCGTAACAGGCTATTACTTAAAGTATTTGATAGACTACCATTAATTTGTAAATTTTTAAATAATGAAAAAATAATTGTAATTATGATAAATTTTATGAAGACGTGTCGTAATTTACCATATTATTTATTAAATATTATTATTTAGGTAAATAAGGCATCACGCGTGTAAATAAATAATATGCTGAATCCTGAAACAGTGGATCAGAACTGTGACGCTTCTAATTATAGTAATCTGCTGACAGACAACTTTTAATACTGCTGCCCCCTTTCCATGCTCACTATTTATAATTCAAGATTCCAAATTAATTATAAATTTGTGTGTGTGAATAATAATTTAAAAATAAAAAATCATTTTTTCTTTAATCTTAATTCAATAATTATAAAACTTGAAAAAGTCGATAAAAAATAGATGTGTAAGTTGAGAAGAGATAGAGAAAAGTGAAAATTGATTATATAGTTTTAAAAACGAATAATAATATTTTATTTTTTATAATATATTGTAAAATATGAAAAAATATTTATTATATATATGCACGTAGGGGACTAAAATATATTATTAATAAGAACAAATATATAAACTAATACATTTCATAAAAAAAAGAAAGAAAAATAAAATAAAATAAAACTAACTCATTAGTTAATGTAAAATTTAAAAAATTGAATAATTTAGTGATCTTGTGATGAGTTGAATGATGTTTTTTACTTCACAAAAAATTAGTGCTATAACTGTCGTTTGTAAGTGTGTAGTGTCTTTTCTTTTTATATTAATTATAAATATAAATAAAGAAGAGGTCTTGTTTTCAAAATCAAGTATTCATTCCAGCTCAAAAAAGGACGGTAGGGGTAATTTAGGCAAGTTGTTGCAATTTTTTAAAAATATTTCAAAGTTTCAATATGTATACGGAACGTATCGTATTATTTATTTATATAGTTGTAATGACAAAATAGAAATAAAAAAAATTATATTAATTTTTATATGGTAAGTCATGACCAGCCTTCAACTACGATCACATAAAAACTTCTCGGTATTTATAAATATACTTTAAAATTAAAAGGAAATCTCAAATCAAGTTGAAAAATTGAATTTTTTTTTTGCATTAATACTAATATTGTTAATTTTTTTCCTTTTTATTTAAAAATAAAATAACTAATATTAAATTTATTAGTACACTAACAATTCCTGTCTTTTAAAGCCCTTTTTTTTTTTTTTTTTTTTTTGCTTATAGTTTTCCTAAAAAAAGGATCCAAGTTGATTTTTCAATTTCCCCTTTGATACTAAGGCTAGTTGAGCTATATGCTGTCCAATTCTCATAAGTAATAGGATAAATTACAGTGACCTCTTATGAAGTTTGGAATAATTATGAATACCTCTTCGTTATTTAAAAAATTATTAATATCTCCTTAATTTTAGCGGCCGTCTAACGATTAGCTTAATCTTTAGGTTTTTATTCATTTTTTTATGATGAAATGATCAAAATGCCCTTATGAATTAAAAAATATAATTCTATTTATTTTTAATTTTTTTTTTATTTTTTTAATAGACTAAGTAGATAATTTTTTAAAAAAATTCATCTACACCATTCGATTTTTTTTATGAGTTTTAAATTTTTTTAAAAAAATACAATAAGAGCAAAGTTGATAATTACATATATCTATCTAAGGATTATATAATTTCATCGAACATTATGGGGTATTTGTAATTTTTCGACTAATAAGAAGTATTCGTAATTATATTAAATTTTAGAAAAAATCGTTGTAATTTACTCTAAATAATAATAGTATCTTAATATAAAAAATAAAATTTATTTTTAATTTGTTGGACCAAAAAAAAAGTGGGAGTGAGATGTGAACGTGGTAAAATGTAATTGAAGAAGGTAAAGAGAGATGCTGAAACGACACACGTATTGCATAGATTGATTCGTGGAAGAATTAGGAAGACCGAAGGGGGGGGGGGCTCAGAATCCTGACTTTCATACTTGCCCACCATAGGAAACACTCTCTGCCTACATTAATAATTGCATCAAATCCAAGGTTGCCTGCCACGTTTCTGCTGCACTGAAAAGCAGGTAAAGGTAAAATCGGCACCACACCAACTAACAAATAAATAAATATTAGTTACAAAATTTGACGTAATTATATATAAATTTTTTATTTAAAAAATTACATTTAATATTTTTAAAATTTGTTTTTTTAGTAAATAGATATATTTATTAGTCAATTGGGTAAATAGATTTATTTTATTTGTAATGAATCAGTAATAGGTCAATCGAGTTAAATATAAGATTTATTCTGTTTTTTGTTAATATCATCAAATTTCATGAATTTTTACTAATAAAAGGACTTATTTGTTAAATAGAAGCAAACATCAGGAGTATTAGATGTAATTTTTCAAACCACATGTGATGTGCATAAAAATAGGTTGACCCAAAACGGCCTAAACGATCCAAAAAGAAACGAGAAGCCCGTAACATCTTAGGAGGCCCAAGTCATGAGAGGCTCAAGAACACTTAAGGTTCGCCTTGGCGAGTACCCCTCGAAAAATATATTGGCAAAAGGAGGAGGTTGAAGGCATCCTCGCCCTCTCATTTGGCCCATGAAAAGATTTAAAGCCCAGTAAATGAAGCTCAGCCCAAGAGGGAAGCCCAGTACACTATGCCAACGCAATACACCAAGATCGGCTTAAGAAAGAAGCCTAGTACAAGGTCTGCCGGATCTCAAACCTACCTTCCAAGCCCAGCCTAGAAGAAGGGAGGCGTTTTCAAGAAGCTGGACTCCTTGACCTAGAAGGACTCCTTGTAGAGCCTCATATAGAGGGAGTCCTCCTCCAACCAAAGACGTGCTGATCAAGTTAAGGAGGAGATAAGATCGTATTCCCAAATTTTTGCCTTCTTTCTTGAAAATGCAGGTCACCACAAAGTTCTTGCGACGAGAGGTTCCTTCTCTATAAATACAAACAACATCCCCCAACAGACAATCCTTCAAGAAGCTGAAAATTGTCATACTATTTCGCTACAACTCTTAACTCGTGCTTTTGCCATATTTTACACATAAAATTCTTATTTTTTATTTTAATTTTTCATTTCAGCATCTCTCCATTCACTCATAAAATTGTTGCACTTTGTCATGCTAATTACACATTTTTTACATCATATAATCTCAAATCACTTTTTGCTGAAAATTTTACCGAAAATTAGTCACATGTACAATATATGATATTTTTAAGGGCAAAATTATCATTTTCTTGACTTTAATTTCCCACTCAAAACACACTTGAGGCACACGTCAGGAAGTGACAATTTTGCCCTTAAAAATACCATATGATGTGCGTATAATTTCTTTCCTATAAAATGGTATGAGACGGTAAGATGCAAAAATCATGCACTTTATACGACAAGGAGCATCAAAGAAGAAAAAAGAAAAAGTAATACATGACAAATTGTAAAAATGATCATATTTCATGGGGTAAAATATTTTTTACCCTAAAACCTAATTAGAGATTATATTTAGGTTCAATCTTTCACTCCCCATCCCAACATGCGCCAATAAGATTTTAATGAACTTCGAGAAAATACAATTTGGGTCAACGAGGTTTAGTTTAGGTGGTGAATGTGAGAATGATTACAGATGTCAATATTTAACAATTAAGTAACATATAATAATGAATTATTCAGAATTATGAGTGCTATTTGATACGAGCAAAAAAAATAACGTTCGTGTCCACTTAGAGTAGAAAGTAATGAAATAAAGTGTTGGAAAATAAAAGAGTATATATGAGTAAAAATGAGAATATTATTTCTTATTTTTTGTGTACAATACAGAGATTGATATTGAAGTAAAACTCTGAGTACAAAACTAAAGAGTTCCTATCAACTAATTTTGTAGTATTAAAGTGAAAGTGGTAGTATGGAGGTAAAAAATATATAATATTAAGTTCAAGTTTGTAGTATACGAGGTGCAAACTACAAAATATCTTCTCCTACTCGAGGAGCTCTCTATTCATAGGCAATCATAAGTTAATTGGGAAATTTTAAGTCTCTAAGCTATCTTGTAGGCCTGTGAGGCCTTCTTGGATTTGGACCTCCTAGGATGCGGGTCGTTAGGCTTCTTTCGACCAATTTATTTTTTTGGGACACCTCCCGACTCCTTAGGGGATCTATACAGACTGGGCTTCTTTGGAGCATTTTGGGCCATTACTCCTTTAGGCTGTTACGATCTCTTTTGTTTTTTTAGGATAGTTTGGGCTTTTTTGAGCTAATCCATTTATATGTACATCACTATTATTTTTTTTATCTTTTTTCTTAATCAGTTCATTTAGGTCTCATCAATTATTCATTGTTCTTCCTCTTCCCCTAGAAGTCATAAATTAAGGTCCTGCTTTTATGAAATATAAATTAATATGTAATGATTAGTACGTGTAAAACCATGATATGATAAAAATAGTCAAATTACCCAAACGAAAGCCAAGAAACATAACCCATGAAGAATCTAGCTTCGTGCATTTTTTATTGGGTCGAGTCGACTCGACTACTCGAAATGTCAACACTCAATCATTGGGCCATATATAATGGATTTGTATGATTGGGTCAAAACCTACAAATAGTATTGTATTACCCTATACAAGTGTGCTTTCTTACAGTGAAGACAGCTTTAACATATTCTTAAAATTATTTTTCAGAAAATCTATCAAGAAATAACCCTATTTAGACCTTACACCCTATTCCAAAATCCACCACTTGTTAAGAAATTATTTTTTAGCTTTTTTTTTTTTTTTATACATAAGGTTGCAAATGAGTCGATTGAAGTTGAACACACTATTATTCAAATTTGTTGGAATTACTGTCGAGTTTGAAAAATACTATTTAATCTTGATTAATAATTAAATAGTACTCGAATGAGCTTTAATAAATTGGGCGTCAGTCGAGCTCCAATATTTCATATTTTTAAGGGTAAAATACACTTTGCCCCCCAAACTATTCTTGATGTAATATTTACCTCCTTAAACTAACAAATGTAATACTTACCCCCCTATAAATAAATTTTTGGACAATACTGCCCTTATATTTTATATATGTATAATTAGTTCAAAGAATTTCTTTTTTTTTTTTTTAAATTTTTTATTTTAAGTTTAATTAAAATTTTCTTAATTGGAAAAAGTATATTTTAATTATAATAAAGTCAAGGAAAAAAAGAAAAATTTCGCCCAATAACCTTGGTCTGGATTCATTTTGGTCCTGATTTTCGGCAGTATTAGATTTAGTCATTTATCTATCAATTTTGGGTAGATTTTTGTCTTTTACCTAATTTATGATCTTTTTTTTTTTCTTTTGATGATAAAGGCTAATAGTCCATCTTAGTGCTCTAAGTATAATTACAAATATTTTTTTTAATAAATATAGACTCTTATACTAATCTAGATGAGTATTAACTACAACATACAAAATGAATGGATATATATGGACTAAAATTGCTCTTGAAAAGCTGTGTAGCGATAAAATTATCCGAGATTGGATCAAAAACTAAAATTAAGTAATTTTTTTAAAGTTATCGAACTAAAACTAAAATGGGTAAATTTAAAGGACTATAATTAACAGTTGACAAAAACTAAATAAATATTTTTTTCTAATATCAAATATAATCAATGAATTAAATAGTTCGACTTTTGTTATATTTTACAAATTCAAAGTTAAGTAATGAATTAATGAGTACAATAACAACACAAAAAAAGTTATAAATTTTTTTTATTAATTTTGGTTGCAATAGTAAGTTATTAACTATTTATTAAAAAAATTAATTGAAAAAATATTTGATAATAATTAATATGCAAAATACTAAAATATATTGAAAATAATACAATTGTATAGACATGAAGGGCATTTCTATCCAACTGAAAAATTAAGTATTACAATTGTCAATTTAAGGGTCAATATTACATTAAAAATAGTTTAGGGGCAGAGTATATTTTATCTTATTTTTAAATATTTTAACAATTGAATCGAGCTTGAGCTGAGTTTTGAAAATTCATCAATCGAAGAATTAAATCTAATTTTAATTTGTGAAATTAACGAATCGAGCTCAAATAAATTTTTATAGATTATCCCACATCGAATATCTAGTAATATGATTAACTTTTCAATTCCAATTACACACGTACCCAAATTGGAGATCTTAAAATCAGAACCGTTGGACTGTTGGGCGACAAAATTATTCTTTATTTGGCTTGTCTCCAAAGAGGTGAGGAATAGCTAAGATAGATACGGTTATTAACCATGCCGTTAAAGTGGTGCGGTTAAAAATCCTGAGCGTCAGAGAGACAGAGTGACGTGTCATTTTGACTGACTGAATTAACGGAACCGTCGCCCTCCGGTAGTCACGTGACTCAGAACCCGAGAGACGAAATTTAATGGGAAAACCAACCACCTTAAAGCTTAAACCAATTCTCGAATCTACCCCTCGTGACGTGGGCCCCAATCTCTGGAACGTGTCGCCATCGTAGGCCCCATCAGTTGCGGCGGCTCGATAAAAATTACCCGCGTGATAATTGAGCGACGTATTAGTCATAATTAAACATCATTAAGACAAACTCATTTCCAAAAAGTGAAATTACTTTTCTCACCTAAACACAATTACTATTAAAATATATTTAAATAATTATTTTTAAAATAAATAAAATGCCCATACGTCGATTCGAACTTATTATTATGAAAAAAAATCCCATCAAATATATGGGTATTGTTTTATTTTTATTTGAGTTTATTAATTTTTTTTATATAAATATAAATTTCATTAAGTAGAAGGAGTACAGAAATACAATACAATATGTTGTAATGCTAAGCATCCCTCTCGACAGACTAAGGGATTCGTCATAAACGATAAAATTCACGTGAGCTAGCAGAAGAAGATAAGTCGGCACTAAAAATCCTATGTCGCATATCTCCTATTTGAGAAGTTATTATGATAATTAATTGTATTAGGCAAGTTAGTGTATAGCCCACTGTTGAGTGGTTAAATGTTATTTTAATTGTTTAACTTAATAAAGCTTATCTACGTAGTCTCAATGAGGCCTGATTTAGTTGGCAAAGTTGAAATATTTGTCATATATTTGAGATGTTGTTTCTACTGCATAATAGGTGTTGGATGCTTAGTGTAATGGTCTTTGTTATATTTTGATATTCGACAGAAATGATTGTAATCGATTTATTTCGATTAATAATAATTCATCATTTTTATTTCAAAAAATTACGTAGTCTCAATATTACTATTTGAAAGTATTCAATATAATACGTGATGGATTACTTCACTTCTTAATTATTTTGTTCCAATTCCTATTCCATATTCTATTTAGGTTCATATATACCTCCACATTATGTATAAAAGAAACTACTTAAATAAAATTTATGATGTAATCTTTATGTATATGGTATATATATGTAAATTTGTATTGTACATGGTAATTCATTTAATTAAAATTAGCATGTTATATGTGTAAAATCTTTTATTAAATATAGATATAAATTGAAATTTAAAATTTGAAACAAAATATAAAATTAAATACAAATGAGCAACAAAAACATTGAATACAATACATATTTGTATATCCAAAACCAAAAAGGAAATTCAAAAACTGAACGGTGCCCACTGCCCAGTGCGGAGTGGCCATTCCAGCCTCAGCTCAAGTATTTCCGTCTCCACCGCTGCCACACTACTCAGTATCTATACCCTTTTCTCTCTCTCTCTCTCTCTCTCTCTCTCTCTCTCTCTCTCTCTATACAAAACACACACATACACACATTCCAAAACTCTCATTTCGGCTTGAAGAAGAAAAGCAGAGGAATCCGGGCAGTTTCCATCTGGGTTTTATTCAAAATATTCATACCCATTTAGTGGAATTGCAGAAGACGTTTGAGTGAGCATGGGTTTGATTCTCCTCAGACTCAACGTACACATATTCCGTCCCTTTTTCTTCCCATCTTCAACTTTTTCTTGATTTCCCCCACTCCCCCACTTTTGCTTTCTCTCTCGGTCGCACAGAGTTGTGATTTTTAGGCAGTACGTATGTACGTGGTGTGGTGTTTATCTCTGTTCTCCGCCTGTTGTCTGCCACCACCTCTCTTCTTAATTAGACTATCCGCCGAAAAGCTTTTTCCAGCTCTCTTTCTCTTTAACTCCGAGAGAGAGATAGACATATATCTCTTCTTTTTAGTAGTCTTACTTTCCTCAAACTTTCCTCCTTGTAATTCCTGATTTTATTGCCTTTTTTCTTGGTATGAAGACTTCTCTTTAACGTTGCTCTTCTTTCTCTTTATTCTCACAGAATCTCTCGCTTTTTTCTCCACCTCTTCACGCTCTCCCTTTCAATGCGAATCTCATCATAAACAACACTCACACACACACTCTCTCGCTCTAGTCCCACGAGAAGAAGAACGAAGAAACCATGTTGCCTGGTAAAAGAGTTAAATACACTGAGCAAGTATACCATACCGTAGTTGTGGGCAGGCCGGAATATTCCATCTCCGGCGGGGAAACTCCTTTTCCGGTCGAGATGACCACTAGAATAGTACGGATTTCCGTTACGGACGCTGACGCCACTGACTCGTCCAGTGATGAAGAGGGCGGCTCTTCTGGGAGCCGACAGAGAGTCAGGAAATTTATTAACGAGGTCAGAATCCAGCCCTGCTGCAGCGATAACGGAAACGGTAACGGCGTCGCGAAGAGTGGTAGCCGTGCGTCGGTTAGCATGCTGAAGCGGAAGAAGTGTAGTGGCGGTAAAACGAAGAATGCGGCGAAGCTGGGGAAGTTCCGCGGTGTACGGCAGAGGCCGTGGGGCAAATGGGCGGCGGAGATTCGAGACCCCTTGCGACGTGTACGGCTGTGGCTAGGCACCTACGATACGGCGGAGGAGGCTGCTATGGTGTACGACCACGCGGCTATTCAGCTGCGTGGGCCAGACGCGCTCACCAACTTCTCCACTCCACCAGTCAAGCACAACAAAACAAGCTCAGGGTACAACTCGGGCGAGGAGTCGCACAGCAATGTGACATCGCCCAAATCAGTCCTCCGGTTCGTCTCAGCGACCGACTCCCAAGCCGAAGCCGAGTCGTGTTCTATCTTCTCCCCATCCAACGACGGCGTCTTGATAAAAGAGAACGACGATGACTATTTCTCGGATGTTTCCATATTCCCGCGGGGTGATGATTTGTTCATCGACTTCGAAAACCCGGTACCCGTACCCGATTTGTTTGATGAAGCGGGTTTGTCGGACAACAACATATTCGGACTGGACCTCGACAGCTGCGAAGACGTGCTCATCGGGCCAAATACCACCGATCTGGGAATCAGGTCAGGACCATCCAAGTGGCAGGCGGATGATTTCTTTCAGGACTTTGGTGACATATTCGGGTCGGATCCTCTCGTTGCCCTTTGAGTACTTTGAAAAGACACTGTAGCAAACATTCGCTGATTTCTCCGCAGTTTTGAAATATTACCACCTCAATCGGCCTATCCTATGTTATATCCATCATCGAGTGTTTTTTTTTTCTTTCTTTTTTTTTTGAGTTTCAGTTTTGTTTTCGGCTTCTCTGTCAATGTGAATCTGTTAAATTTATGAGTAAATGAATTTTTTTTTTCTTAAGTACTATTGTGAATTAATCGATATTTTATGCTATAATTAAGATATAATCGTATCTCGAACAGTACATTTATTTTTCTCTTGTAATGAAATTTAGATGGTTTGAACGTTAATCGTCATCACGGGTTAGTATATAGAACTAAATTGTTCTATCAATTGACCCAACAGACGTCGACTCTCGTAAATTATACGAAATATGACTTTTCGTTATATTGTAGACACATGGAAAAGTTGGCGCGATGAATTATGTGAAAAAACAAAATAGAAATTTGGGTCTTTTTGTGTGTCGTGTGCGCATGTATTTATAATTGAAATATATATATTTTTATTTGTATCATAAATTGACATGTTAATAAAGTCTAATTAAGAAGAATCGACTCTCAAATTACAGTGTTACCAACCCAGTATAAAATTATCATGCTGACTAAATGAACACATGGGCTGGTTCGAAGAAACTTGGGGAGTACATACAAAAATGTGAAATTAAGTTTTCAGGTTTTGATCGGTAATGATAATTTGATTATAAAAAGATTATAAATTTGACTTGTAATAAGTTAATGAGGAGTAAATACAACAGATTTTTATTTTATTTTTTTTAATATCAATAAATTTGGTGAATTTTGATAAATTTAGGGATTTATCAATTTAATGGATAGAAACAATCGTATTAAATGTAATTTTTCAAACCATCGAAAGTCTACGTATAATTACACAAAACCTCAATAGAGGGACCACTTCCTTAACTTTTGATAGTAAGAAGTAAGAACATCGAGATTTTCAATAGTGACATCTTATTCCTGTGAAAGATATGTTAGTTGTTCAAATTCTAAGGAGAAGTTGGGAACCAATTTTGATCCTTCTTTATTTAAATAAAAAAAAAAAACCCTAATGATAAGTGGATATTGGCTTCAAAGGCTGAGATGGTGCGAGAGTAGGGAGATGTCAAAGAAAAAAAAAAAAGAAAAAAGGTCGAGACGTTTACCTACAAAATTACTAAAATGCCCATCTACCTCATTTTCATCAGTATATAATTATCGAGTGCACTCAACAGGAGGTTTAGGCCTAATACACTCCAATCCCATATGCACTAAAACAGAAAATTATTTGTTTAGTCCTTTAAATTTATCTATTCTTAATTTTAGTTCTTTAAATTTACGCGTTTTAGTTTTAGTTATGTAACTTTCAAAAATATATTATTTTAGTCTTCTGATCCAATTCTAGACAATTTTACCCCTACACAACTTTTAAGAGAGCAAATTTAGTTCATCTCCATTCATTTTGCATTTTAGAACTGAAAACTGAGGACTTGAAATATCTGGGAGGAAGACGGTTGAAACAAGGTATGAATTTATGTTGGATCTTTTAAGAACATTAGGATAGATTATTAAGCTTTATCATCAAAAGGATAAAAATGTTATAAATAATTGAATTTACGTAAAATTACAAGATAAAGAACTAAATTTAATATTGTCAAAATCAAAGGAACAAAAAAAATTAGGGCCAAAATTATTACAGGACTTGATTAGTACTGCTTTTATTATTTTCATATAACATAATGTTTCATTTTAGGACAACATATATATTTGCAATTATTAATAATGACCTTTGCCCCTTCTTTTACACCACATCATTAACAACATATAATTATGATGTCACATTAACATTTATGTCCTCCTTCATATTTGGCTGCTTACATGCATCAATTATATGATATATTATTAGTGTGGGACAATTTTCTTTTAATCTAATCTTCATTCATAAATATTTATGAAAAAAATAATATTTGAGTTGGTTACACTCAAACTTCCTCTAAAAATATAAATTATATTTTATCGCAAAACACTTCAAAATTACACTTACACTCCCTTCTAAAATTCTCTATTTATAATTGTACCCCGTCCAATTAGTGTTTGGACTGAAAATACTGAAGTTAACAAAAAAAAATTATATATATTTCTATTTTTACCCTTCATTTAATATTTTGTATACTTATTAACGAAGATGCCTTGGTAATACTTTTATACTTATAGGGAGGTAAATGTAATATATATATATATATATATAGTCAGAAGGATGTATTGACTGTATAAAATATTATTTTTAAATTATTGTTATTGACTAAAAAGTGTATTGATAAATGAAAAATTAATTATATTGTCAATATTTATATGAAATGTTGAATAAGGAGTAAAAATAAAAATTTATATATAATTTTTTAAGATCAACATTTTTTGGTTGCAATCTATAGGAAAGTGTATAAATGTAGATGAAGAATTTTCGAAGGATTACAAATATAATTTTAATTTTCCTTTTTTTTTTTATAAAAAAGTGTAATTTTTTATTTTCAGTAGAGACCTAATTTAATTAATCCTTTATATTATCAATCATGACTAAATAAATTAATATAAAATTTAAATTTTGAACACGACTAGTTGTCAGCATTTGTTGTACATCTTGGCTAGGGTCAATGCATTTGACATGATTCCTAATTATTGATAAATTATATATTGAGTTTTAAATATGATTAATATTTTAACTTCACTTGCTGATATAAAGGGTAGAAGATATTGTGAAATTATAGTTAATTATTATTTATCATAATTTTACTTTTAGTCATAATAATTAGTCGTGACCAAAAATCATATTTTTTTTGTACTAAAAAGAATATCATTAACACATTTATGTATTAATTATCGTATTAAAAACCTAATGTAACACCAATAACTCCAATAAAATATTTTTAAATTTATCTAAATATAAATCCAAACATATATATATATACCTCAATAAATTTTCAAGAACCATTTTGCATATATAATTTTATAAAATACTGCAAATATAGTTGAACTAATTAGATGGATATGATATAAATTTTAAAAGTGGAAAATATGATTCTTGGGAAATATATATAAATTTAAATGATTAATAAAGTATGATATGGGGGTCCAGAAAAAGGAAGCAATGATGTTGTCTTTAACGACATTCTTGTTTGGTACGCACAGAATCCAGAATCATGCACATTGCAGGCCTTTTTCAGAATGTCCTCTTCCCCTAATTTAGTAAATTCGTTCCTCTACACCCACAATTCTCCCATTACCAAATCTTTGTGAAAGATTTTGTAATTGTAAGGCGGGTTGTGATTGAGGGTGTCCTGTTATGTAAGGTATTATTTATTTTTATTTTAGATAAATTTTATAATTTTATTTTAAAAAAGTACCACGCAAAAGAGAGGAGGCATTGGGTATAAGTTATTCAAACTCATTCATTTTTGACAAATGTGAAAAAATGTTTGCCTGCATCGGGTTGTAATATCAACTCATCATATATAGTTCTATTTGGAAATAAAGGATAATGTTTGGTATAGTTTTTAATATAATAAAATTCTTTTTGACCCCTGTGATATAGAAAAATACTAAAAAGTTCCGTATAAAAATTTAAATATAAAAAATCACCCCTATGTTATTAACAATGACTCACACTGCCCCTAGTCGATTTAAATTTATTTTTTAGAGACAATGGGTAAAATACCCCTCCTAATCAACCTAGCCAATTCAGGCCTATTAAAATATACCTATAATATATAAAAAAATTATTTAGAAAAATATATATATTAAATATACCTATAAATTGATATGCATAAAAATAGATTGGCCCAGAAAGACCCAAGCAGCCAAAAAAAGAAGAGGAAAGAAACGAATAGCCCAAGACATCCCCCGACGCGGACCATAATCAAAGTCCATTAAATCGATCCTAAAGGCCCGACAACCCACTCTCCCACGTGACACGTCTATAGCCGCTTGGACCACATTAACCCTAACAAGGAGGAACCTCCTGATGGCTAGGACTCCTTGCAGATAAGGGGTATTCCTAGACTAAAAGGACTCCTACTAAAGCACCCCTAACTGCGGATAAAGGACGCCCCCTTATCCTAACCATCTCAACGAACTTCAAGCATGATTCTTGGGAGTGGGATACATCCCCAACTGATGGGGGCACTCCCCTATAAATACAGCTTTGGTCCTTCTAGGCAGGGAACACCTTTCTCACGCTCCTATTACTCTTTAAACTCCCCTCTCGCTCTTTAAGCTATCTTTTATGCTCTCTCTAAGCATATTATCACGCATTCTTATACTTTTTATCCACTTTATTCATAATATCTCGACTTTTAATTAAGTTCACTTAGTTTTTCACTTTATTCAATCTTAAATCCAATATTACTTGGACGTTGGAGTACTAATGTCTTTTTGCAGGCCCCACCTTCAAGATTTCCATTCACTTTGGCCAAGTCTTGAACGATTATCTAAATTCATTGGACCTGTGCATTTTTCGAATGCATAAAAATTATTTATATTAAAATTTTATATAGAAAAAATTAATTTTTAGTCCGTTAAATATGCTCAATATTAATTTTCATCCGATAATGAGCCCATTCTTTATAAAATTATTAAGTTTTAAAATTGATAAAATTTAGACCTTCAGTGGTTGAAATTTTAATATTTGACCGAAAAAAATGACATTGCATGCCAAGTGGATATTTTTTGAGGATTTTTAGTCATACATTGTTTTAGAAAATGAGTTGGACCACATATTGGATAAAATTATATTATATGAATTATTAAGATTTATAAAAAATAAAATTATTATAATATATAAAAGTAAAATTATTATTTTAAAAAATAATAATCAATCCCCCATCCTATTGCGGGACTGGCTTCCCCTTCCCCCACCTGCCCGCCAGGCCCCAGTCCCGCCCCCCCCCCCCCCCCAGCTCCGCCGTCGTCCAAGGGGAGGAGAGCGCAATCTACTTTTTAAAAAAAATTAATTTTTAATTAATTTAAGTAAAAATATTGTATTAAAAATATTAATATAATTATATATTTAGATATAAAATAATATTTTATTATTAATATATATTTATATATTATTTTAAAATTTTAAGAATTAATATAAATTTTTCAAACAATGCAGAGATACTTATAATTTTTTTTTAAATTTTTTTTTTTGTAGTTTACCTTGAAAATAAATTAATTTTTCAAGTTCAATATTACACAAAAGCTAATTAATCTTTTAGTTACTGTTAATTTGATTGAGCAGTCGAAACTGAAGCCTCAGGACAAAGAAGTCACGAGTCTTTATCAGTTTTGGTAGTAATTTATTATTAGTTCTTCATAATTGATATGTTAATTGTTACTACGAATATTTTAAGGATTAAAAAGTCGCGCTCTAAAGTGAAACTAATTGGAAACATTGGATAAAGCGTTTAGTGTGCTAACAGATGTTTTCAGTGAAAAATATATATTTTTATTTTGTATATTTTTTTTTGTAAAAATAAAAATATATTTTGATTGGTAAATAAAATTTCATTTTGTATAAAATTATAATATTAAATCAATATATTTTTAATAAAAATACATATAAATAAATATATTCTTTTACTATCGTTACTATTTAAATACGTATAAATAGATATATTTTGATGAGTCAGGCAGTTATTCCTCGACGATTGCGTTCTTTGAACTAAAGAATAATACTAATAATAAATTTCAAGAATCATCATACAACACAGGCTAGGGAGGCCTTACTCTAAGAAAGTTTGAGAATGATATATAATTGAACAGGTACAGTGAGAAGACTCAATGATGACACTTTGTTCATGTGAAAGATAAGTCTCGATTCTTATCCTCAGGAAAGAGTTGGAAAATCAACTTTGATTAAACAGATTAACAAAACTTATTTAAATGCATATATAAATAAAATCATTTTGAAAATAAATACAATATAAATAGGATTATTTCGATAAATTTATTAAAAACGTAAGAAGTATGTAAGACAATCAGATAGAAAAATCATTTTCATTACTAATAATTGGATTCTTGCTAGGAGGTTTATAACTTATAATACGTTGCAAAGTGTTTGATAACTTTTATTTTTTTAAAAAAATTTGATAAGATCTGAAAATAAGATGTTAAGAGTTATAAGTACCTTTAGAAAATCCCCAATTTATTTTCAAAATCTTAACGAGTTAGTTTATTTTTCATCAAATTAAGTACAAATGATAACATATTATAACAACATCTTATTAATAAGCTTAGCTAAAGCACCGTTTACTTCCATCTAATAAATAAATTCCTTTGATAGTCAAAATTCCTCGATGAAAGCAAATTTCAGGAATGCTAGATGTAATTTTCCAAACCACAGGAAGTCTACGTGTTACTATACTAAACCTCATGGGAGGAAAGTGTAATTATCCCATAAAGATATTAATGAGGTGTAGGGAGTGTTTACTAGTGCTTTAAAAAATCACTTTTTAGCTTCTAGCTATCAAGAAGTACTTTTGAAGTGTTTGAGACCCCAATTTCTACTTCTGAAATGGCTAAAAAAATAGCTTTCAGGTCAAAAAGGGTGCTTCTAGCTGCTTTGGCCTTTTTGTAAATCAATTCAACTTTATTTTTGACTACTTTATCTTATTATACACTTTCATATATTTAATATTTTAAAATTTTTATATTTTATTTGCTATATTATCTAATTATATTATTTCGTTCATTAATTAAACATATTTTTTAAAAATAAGCATGAAATATACTAATCGAGATTGAATTTCTTATTTTTTGTAGAAAAATAGTTATTATTGACCAAGAACAGCTGAAATAATAAGCAAAAAATAGTATTTTTTAACACATATGAACAAAATGGTCTTTAATCAATTAAGTTTATTTTAAAAGTGTTTTTTCTCTAAAAATTATTCAATTTAGCTTTTTATCTGCTTTTTATTTTTTTTTTACAAATATTCTCAACTTTTAATTCTGGTACAGCTTCCAACTTTTTCTACAAAATTTACTTTTCTAAAAGTATAAGTCTTTTAATTCTGCTATAACTTTCAACTTTTTCTATAAATTTATTTTTCTGAAAATATAAATTTTTGCAAACACTCCCGTAATTTCTGATAAATACGAAATTAAATTATTATACGTATATTAACAAATGGGTGAATAGTAATTTAACCCCCCAGTGATATTGAAAATAAGTATATTACCCCTCTATGAAAAAAAATCACAATTTACCCCCTATACTTTTTAAAATGAAGCAATTTACCTCTCTTAATAAGGGAGATAAATTGCTTCATTTTAAAAATCATAGCGAAGTAAATTGTCGTATTTTAAAAAATACAGAGAGGTAAATCGTTATTTATTTTTTTATAAGAAAATAATTTACTCATTTACATTATCACAAAGGGGTTGCTTGCAATTTTTTTCATTAACAAATACCAAAAAGTATCACATACATATTCATGCACCACGGGTTTGTAACAATACACCGGAAAACACGAAAAACTTAAAAAACATGAAAATATTATTAGGGGCTGTTTGGCTGCATGCCAGGGCACATACTACAAGAACTGTTTTAGCAGTTGTCAGCTACAAGTGGTCCTATCATGAGCTGGGAGTTCAAATATGACAAACATTTCGACAAAAATTTGGGCTAATTATAAATTCTTGCAGCATCACAAAATCTTGGCTTATATATAAATATAGAAATATTTTGCAGTGGATGTTACAATTCAACTACATAACTTACCAAAAAATATCAAAATATAAATCAAAATTTTTTAATTAGTCCCCCATAGATAATTTTTTTAATTATTCTTGAATGATAATTTTGATCGAAATAAAAATAAAATGAATGAATATCCCATTAATAAATAGTAGAAATAGATAAGTCGATGCAATAATTCGATAATCTGTCAATAATTGAAAAAAATTCATATTCTTGAATAATTTATCATTATTTCTTGAAAAAATTATATGGATATCCTGTAAAATTAGATTCAATTACACAAATACTGCATGTCTCTTGTAACATTACAAGTACACATTTTGAAGGATGTCGATGCACGTAATTATCTCGAGAGGTGTTCTTGTATAACTTTCCTCCCGAATAGGGACTCGTAATTACAACTATAACATCAAAAAATACACATATAATTTTGTAAAAAAGATGAAATATTTATGTAATTAGATGTAATTTAAAGGAGCATCAATGCAATATGCCTTTTCTATTTTTGTAAAGACAAATTTAAGTGATATATCAAGAAGGGTCCTTCTACTACTCAACTTGTTTCCCAATTTCACTTTACTTCTCAAAATTCACTTATCTATGATATGATAATTGCAACAAAATATATACCGCTCATTTAAGATAAATTAAGTGCTATATTTGTGTCAAATTCTAACTATCAATGGTAAATTAGTTGTTTATGACAAATTTGGAGTTTTGTTTGTGTTGTGATGTCAGCAGCGGATTGAATTTTCTATTATAATTTTTGTTGCGTATTTTATTCTATTTTACATCTACAGCGTTATGGGTATAATGATTATATCATCAATTTTATTTAAAAAAGATTTTATAACGTGTATATGTTAAACGAAATAGAAGATGCAACATAAATCGCAATAGAAAATTCAATTTGACTTCTTCCCTTGTCAGAGAAGTGATAGAGAAAATTGAAATTTAGTCCCCGTGTTATTTCGTTATGAGTTATATGTAAAAAAAAAAAAAGAATGTATTAATTATATTATGTTTACTTAAGCTGTTTGAGTTATTCAACCGAAGTAATAATTAGTAGCGGGCTCCTGGATCAGAAATGGACCTCCATAATGTAATACAAACTTTACTTGGGTATATTATCATGAGTAGGTTGAGATATTCAACTGCAACAGTAATTAGTACCGGACTCTTGGATCAGAAGTGGACCTTCATAATGCAAAATAAACACTTTAATTTGGTGTATTATTTTCTTTAAACAACCTAATAACAAAAAGTAAACATTTCGCGTATAGTAGAAGAAAGAGCTGAGAGTGTTTGTATCAAATAATGAAAAATAGATAAACATTAAATTAAAAATATTTGAAAAATGGACGTTTTCTTTTTTTTTTTTTTAAGTAACTCTGTTGGTGAAAGATAATTTTAAACGGATACATTAAAAATAATTATTATAAAGAGGGAAAAATAGTAAAATAATTATGTTGGATTCTTTTTTTAGGTGATATTCAACATTTGACCTAAACATACCTTTCTTTTTTAAATATCAAAAATTGGAAACTATCTTTTAAACATTCGGAAATAGCTTTTCTTAAAATCAAAAGTTGAGTAAAATAAATTAGTCACTGCGAAATGTAGTATTTGTGTGTTTAAATTTTTATCAAAATTATAATATATTAAAACATATATATTTTATATACAATATTTATTGTTTTCCAACGACTTTTCATGCAAGATCAACATTACTTCATCAAAATAATGAAAAATCTATATGAAGACAAAGGAAACTTCATGAGCATACAATCTTGTAATTGAAGTGCGTTAGCATAATTTAATAAAGGGATATACTCAGCTCTTTTGAAGTTTAGTATAATTACACATATATTTTTTGTAATTTAAAAAATTACATCTAACACTCTCAAAATTTGCTTACATCTAATAAATAAGTTTCCCAATCAATCAAAATTCACTAAATTTTCGAATTGGCTGGAAGAGGGTTTGGTGAGTCATTTGGGGCTTGAAATTATTATAAACAAAGGGCTTTTTGATTCATTTACGCTCTACACATTGGATCAGATTGTTTTTAAGGATAATTGCACTTATACCCTAATCCATGGTATATTTATATAAATTAATCCTATCCTTTTTGTGTAATTATAAAATCATTTTTGACAGGCAAAACATAAAGGTAGTTTCTGTAACGATGTTGATGTTTTTGGGGTGTATATGTAATTTTTTAAAAATATAGGTGATCTGTAATGATATTAATATTTCTGATGGGTGTATGTATGATTTCTCAAAAATAGTGGTGGTTTATACTGTATATAAATAGGTCATAAATTAGAAAGTATAGATATAATTATTTTTTGATTTTACCAGTAGAGCCCAACTGGGATGAAGAAACTCTGGCCTGGCCCAATCTTAGAACATCCTGTTTCGGCCCAAATTTTAAATTTTAAATAACATAAATCACTTTATATTAAAATTCACTATGCAGATTCATTTCCTTTAAATAATTTATTTAAATTAATTCTAAATTTTTTTTAAATCTATAATAATTGTATTAAAACCCATACATAACCAAATTTTAGTTAACAATATGAAATTTGTGAACGAGGTCTAACTTAATTAGCAAAGTTAAAAGCCCTGGTCATAAATTCGAGTCCCACTATTAATGAATTATGTATTAATTTACTTTAATAATAATTATTGATTAATTATAATAATATTAGTAGTTTATTAAGACATTAATTAATATATATTCACTATTGATTATAATTAAAATTTATAATGTAATTATGAGGAATTCTTCAAAGAATAGTTAACAGTGGAGGAATTAAAATATAAATTTTATGAATTTTAAAATGCTAACTGATTTTAGTCCATAAATTTTAATTACCAATTTAATATACATCAATTACCAGTATCAAGTATATATAATTATTATTGCATTAAATTAATAATTATTATTAAAGTAGAATAATATATACACGTTAGTGAGATTCGAACTTACGGATAGATATTCAACTTTGTCAGTTAATTAAATAAATTTGAAATCTAAAATTTACCTATTTTTATTCTAATAAATGTGTTTTTCTTTGTGATAATAATAATAAAAAATGAACAGATGCTAATAATAATAATAATATTAAAAAAAAAAGATATTCTTGGCCCCATGTTTGGGTGAGGATTATTCTGGAAGAAGAAGAAGAAGACGGCCGCAGAAGAGAGAAATGAAAAAGTGGGCGTCCAAACAGCTTACAATTGCTCGATTGTAACTACACATTTCCCCTTTTCTAAAACCCCTAAAACCCAAAATTATAAACCCTAGAAACTGAAGCGAGGATATCATGGATACATCCCAAAATCAACAGCAGGCAGTGTGCGGGAAGGAAGCACTTGATCTGCTCAACTGCGTTGCTGAATCGCCTTACCATCAAGAAAAATGCCTTTCCCTCCTTCAATCGTTGCGTCAATGCATTATCAATAAGGTCAGTGTTTTGCCATTACTGGTTGCAGAAACACATGAATTTGCTTTATGTTTATCGATCTGTGATCTGCAATTTTTCGGGGTTTCTTTCGGATTCCCGTAGCATGATTTTGTTGCTGCTTGATTCAGTAAAGTTTCATCGGCAATTGTTATTCACATACTGAGCCTTGTATCAGTATTGTTCTTATGGAAATGAAACAAAATCCCCTTTGATACGTTCCTCAAATATGTGAATTACCTCTCCCTTCAGTTGTTAAATTTTGAAGTATTATCTAAGGTCACAATGCTTATTTCAATGTGGTTCTCTTTAGTTTATGAGCACCCAGCTTTCAGCAGCCTTTCCCTGGTAGCTGCCCACAATATGCTCCTGTAGTAGCATTTGCTTAGGTTGCAGTTAATGATTCGATAGCATCGACCATAGAACCCTGTTTAACAAGTGGAATGTATTAGATGCCTGTCACATGTTGTGCAGCAAGGGTAAGAGAAGGGAGCAATTACTCATTCTTGAGACAAAAGTTCTTAAGAGCTTGTTGTCTGCAATGTGCATATGTTAATTGTTCAGATGCTTTGCTCTCATAAAATTCTTTTATCAAAATTAAGTTGTTTTGTGATCAGCAATTAGATTAGGTTTTTCTTCTCTGACATTGGGTTGATGAAGGTGTGACTACTTTGTATAAAGTCACTATCTTGACACGAGGGCCCATTGTTTTGGATTACTTGAATTGCATTCGGCTTTGGGTTCTGTTACTTCACATGTTTAGGTGATTTATGAGGACTGATGATGCTATATTTTTTGTTGAGTCTTGCAAACTGCTGCTTATTTGATGATTGTGCTTATGAATTCAGCTTTTATGTTCTTCCTAGTTCCTACATCAGTTGAGTCTTTTCCTCTTTATATTTTCTTCTCAGAAAGTAAAGAAATTCTCCCTGGCTGAACCCACCAGAGAACAACCAGATTCAGGTGGAAAGAAGCAGAGTTAACTTTCTGTTCATCTTGGAAAGTTTGTACGCCGAGTTGGCAAATTCTTCCTGCTGCTTAAAATTAAGGTCACATTTGTGTATCCCATACGATTTTAGCATTTACAAGTTTTGCCCCCGAACAAGATATGTGATCCTGAGGGTACAACTGAAAAGCACCCTTTCTATTTGGGGCAGCTTGAGATGTAACACATTTGGCATTTCTGAATGGAACCCTCTGGTGATTCATACACCATTAGTTCATTATCTTTCCCATTGTTGAACTTGGAAAGAAGTGTTCTGACTACATGAGAGTGGTTTTCAAGTTCCGGCTGATGCAATTTATCGCAGTTAAACCATTGTTTTAATTATGATTGCCTTTTTATGCCTGTGATGTGATCCAATAAAGCTCTCACCACAATAATAGAAAGTTAACATGCGAACAGCGAATGAAACGTCAATAGTTGCCATCAAACAGGTACACTAGCAACTCCTTCTGAATGCATCTGATACATTAATTCAAATACTAGCACAGAACTTAATACAATTGTATTGCATCCAAGAGTGACGGCCTCAAAAACAGTTCTTCATCTCCAGTCAATCAAGTCATAAATCTCAGACAATTGAACAGACGAAATGACTTAAACGCTCTCTGAACTCAGAAGTTCAAGGGAGTGTCAAAGGTGTGGATGAGATATGTGAGCACCAGAGCCAACAGCATCAGGCCATAAGCAACGCCCTGGTCAATTGCAGTTCCGGCTGTAGGCATGAATACAGAGGTGAGTTCTTGCAGCATTTCTATGACCCAAAACATAAATTGCATTGCACGAAATAATCAATCAAGAATCATAAGATCACTACCAAAAACCCATAAAACCATAATACAATCCCATTTGCAGTCGACTTCAGCCTATTCCTCGCACCCCAACATTACTTCCAAACTCAACGGCGCAAATTTGTGTTTTATGATTACCCTTTATTCATATATTTTATACGCACGTTTACAATTTAACTAACAGTAAATTCCAAAAACACATTCAAGATATCATTATCTCTTTCTCCCTTATTTTCCTACTGACCAGACATAACGAACGGCAAATTCCAGCATATTCCCATAACCCATAACTCCAAAAAAATAGAAAAGGAAAAGGAAGCGTAAACACCAAAGCGAAAAAAAATTTTAAAAAAAAAGAAAAGAAAAAGGTGGAAAAAATTTAGAAAACTGACCATCACTGGTAGGAGCCGGAGCAGGAGCAGGAGCGGGGGTCAAACCCTGAACAGCAGGCACAAAGATTGCGTAAACAATAACAAATGTGGCAAATACACACCAAGAAACCCTATAATCCATTGCCATTTTCCGTTTTTTCTCTTTTTTTCTTTTCTTTTCTTTTTTTTGGGGGGGGGGGGGGGGGTAGGGGGGGTGGTTAATCTTCTGTCCTCGATGGAGTGGGCTTTCGAAGAGTATATTGGTTCCCTATATATTGCGGTCTGTCTGTGTCTGTCTGTCTGGGTAGAGAGAGAAATCAAGAGAGAGAGAGAGAGAGAGAGAGAGAGGGAATTATGCACCACCAAATTGCAAGTCTAGTTTGTACGATGGGTGGTGGGGGAAGAAAATGCAAAGCATGTTTTTTCTGCAGCTTTTCCCTTTCTTGATTCGACACCGAGACAGCCGGTGCTCCCTCTAAGACATCAAATCAATCATAATTTTGTTTGGAAAAAATACAAGGACTCTATATGATATTGAAAATGTCAAAAAATCTTTCATAAACAATAAAATATCAATTACATTTTTTGTAATATGAAAAAAATTTAAAAAATCTTATAAAAATAAAGTATTAATTACATTTTAAAAAATATCTAACTGCCATGCCATATCATTTTTTCTATCAAAAAATAAAACTTTGGACATTGAGGACTAAATTTCAGTAATTTTAAAACTTAATGGACTTATAAAAAATGGGTATAATTATTGAACTAAAATTAATATTAACGGACTAAAATTTTTTCTTTCTATATAAAATTTTAATTTTATTTATTATAAATATATTTTAATAGACCGAAGTTGACCAGCAGGGTATTTTAGTCATTGTGCCTAAACAAATAGGCCCTAATTGGTTAGGGGCAGCACGTGTCAATGTACATAGCATAAAAGTAATTTTTTATATTTAAATTTTCATATGGAGTTTTTTGATATTTTTTCATATCACAGGAGGTCAAAATGAATTTAACTTAGTTTTGTTTTCAACCAATTTTGTCAATAAAAGTTTTCATGTAATAAATGAAAAATATATTGAGGTTCCAACAGATGAAAAAAAAAAAAAAAAAGGATAGTTACACTCATCTCTCCTAAAGTTTGGTGTAATTACACATAAATTTTTTGTGTTTAAAAATTACATTTAGCACTCCTGAGGTTTACTTCCTTCTAGCAAATAAGTCGCTCATTTAGCCAAAATTAATTGAATTTATTGATATTAACAAAAAAAAAAGAATGAAAATTGATATTTACTCTCAATTGACTTATTAACTTATTGCAAGTCAAATAATTTATTTTTTGATAAAACTACCTTTATAATGGTGAAAATATACCTCCTCACATACATTAATGTGAAGACATGTGAGGGGTTTTTATTAATATCAGCAAATTCAGTGAATTTTGACTAACGAAAGACTTATTTGTTAGACGAAAACAAACCTCATGAGTGCTAGATTTAATTTTCAAAACCACAGATAATCTACGTGTAATTATACCAAACCTCAAGGGTGGGGAGAGTAATTATCCACAAAAAAGAAAAGTTTGTCCGAAATAAGAAAAGAAGAATAAATATGTATTATACCGACAATATTAAATAGGAATGGCAACAGAGCAAGTCCGAGTGCATAATGATTGAATTTTCTAGAATAAAAATATTAAGAATAATATAGACCAAATTCTTCTCTATTTTTTAAGAATGTTACAGTTGCCAATTCTTTTTTATCGCACAAATATTCTATTTGTTTAGATCATAATAAATTCTTCAAAATTAAGATATGAAAAACCTATATAAATTAGAGTTACACTGTCAACTCAAGATGCACAATGAATCGAGATGAGCTAACTCAATCCTTGATCGAATTGAACCAATAAAATAATGGGCTAGTTCCGCCCAGGGTCGGTTTCAGGAATCAATACCTGGTACCAAGCCACCCCAGTCGCCTAGGACCATTTGCTCCTGAGTCGGGTTTGGGCCAGGTTTGTTGGGTTTTTTTTTTTTTTTTTAAATAATGCATGTCATATAATTTTTATTTTATTCTTCTAATTGACTATTCTAATAGTTTTTTTATACTTTTGAAATTCTAGAAACTTTTGTCTTTATTGTTCTACTTCTAAATTTTTTAGACTTTAATTCATTAATACTCTTTTCTTATTTTTTTTCAAATTTATCTTAAATTCTTTTTGAATTTATTATCATCTAAGTTTATTATTGTAAGTTTGTTAATCAAATTATTTATTAAGGTCATTATATATTCTTAACTATTATTTTTCTATCTATAAACTTTTGTGTGATTTAATTTATTGTTTATTTATTTTATAAAATAGTTATAAATTTGAATAATTATTTATAAGAAGACCCCAATATTATTTAAAAATAATAATAAAACAAGCATATCCGGACTTGATGTGGGTCTGGTCCGAGCCTCAATCAGGTCGGTTCATGGAGTGGACCTGAATTTAAAAACAGATCTAATTGAGTCCACTTAGAGGTCCATGATCGCCCCAAAATCGGCCAGGAAAAGTAGTGAGCCGATCTTGGATCGGACTTTTTCAAGCTGATCCGTACTGGTCCTAGACCAATCCAACCCACTGTACACCTTGACTGTCAACCTTCTATTTTAAGTATTTGATTAAGCTTATAAATTTTTTTAAAAATATTATAAATTTATAACATCTCAGAATAAGATATTCTAAATCGTATAAACTCTTTAAAAAAATTAATGTTACCCATTTTTATAGAACATCTTAAAAACTATATAAAATCAATATATTTCGTAAGAAAATATATCTTTAATCTCATCTTTGCCAAAGGGAGTGTTTGCGAAATCTTTTATTTTTATAAAAGTGATTTTTGTAAAAAAAATAAAATATAAAAATAAAAGCAGAATTAAAAGTGGACAGTCTTTGTAAAAAAAATAAAAAAATAAAAGTTAAATTAGATAGTATTTGATAAAAATTACCTCTAAAATAAACTTATGACTGAAGACCATTTTGTCCTCAACCCATTTATTAGAAAGATATTATTTTTATTTATATTTGCACTTGTTGTTTGTCAATAATAATTATTTTTTCACAAAAAATAATAAATTTTATTTCGATTAGTATATCTTATATTTATTCTTAAAAAATATTTATAGGAAAATGAATATTTAATTTACTAATACTCCCACTAAATAATACAATTATTAAATTCACACAAATAATTAAAATTACGTGATCGCAAAAAAATATTTTCTTATGAATTAATCATATCCATTTCTTTTAATGTACGAATAAGATAATTAGATAATATATCAAATAAAATATAGGCAAAATATCACTTTTGGTCCCACTAGATAGGGCCCTTCTCACTTGCAGTCCCACGCTTTACGTGAACATATTTAGTCCCAAAACTCTATTTTTTTAATAGAAATGGTATTATTCCGTTAACACTAACGGAAACGGCACGTGATAAGTCACGTGCCGTTAGTCAACTGGGGCAAAATATCACTTTTGGTCCCACTAGATAAGGCCCTTCTCACTTGCAGTCTCACGCTTCAAGTGTTCAACACCTTTAGTCCCCAAACTCTATTTTTTAATAGAAATGGTCCTATTCCGTTAACAACTAATGGAAACGGCATGTGACAAGTCACGTGCCGTTAGTCAACTGGAAGCTAGAGAAAAAAACAGAAGACCATGCTTGTATTCAAGTTTTGGAGTGAAAAAAAGGCGCCAAAAAAATATTTTTTTGCTATTTATATATGTAAATAACCCACAAAAATCACACAATATTTTTATCTTTTTTTCATCACTTAATCTTGAGAGCAATAGGCTAAAAGATGGCACAAACATCTCAAAATACTTCCAATATTGTGTGATGTTTTAAGGAACAAAATGTTGCAAGGTATTGTAAGACTTTTGGGGGATATTTTGGCACATTTTGAGCTTGTAAAGTGGTAGTATTTGGCAAATTTTAAGCATGCAAAGTTGCACTTTACAACACATTTCATTAATGATAAAAATCAGTGGATTTCAGTATATTTTCTGTTTTCTTGTAATTTAGTGCTTTTGTGCAATTTTAGTTTCTGTTTTTATTGCTTTCAAGATTTATGCTTACACATTTAAATACAACATAAACTATAATTACTTGCAAAAAGGGCATATCCATTAGTCCTTTTACACATAATTCACCATTACTAAAAGGTCATTTAGTAACATTAAGAACATCCTTTTACACATAATTCATCATTACAATAGCATTCAATATTTGAAATATTTTGAGATATTTGTGACATCTTTTGGCCTATTGCTCTCAAGATTAAGTGATGAAAATATTGTGTGGTATTTGTGGGTTATTTACATATATAAATAGCAAAAATATATTTTTTTGGCGCCTTTTTTTCCCTCCAAAAACTAAACACAAGCCTGATTTTTGTATTTTTCGCCAGTTGCCAGTTGACTAACGGCACGTGACAACTCACATGCCGTTTCTGTTAGTTGTTAATGGAATAGGATTATTTCTGTTAAAAAAATAGAATTTTGGGACTAAAGGTGTTGAACATGTAAAGCGTGGGGCTGCAAGTGAGAAGAACCCTATCTAGTGGGACCAAAAGTGATATTTTGCCTAAAATATATAATATCTAAAATATTTAATATGTGAAAGTGTAAATTTGGTGATTTTTAAATTATTTAAATTATTTAAAAATTTTAATATCAACTTTATATATGCAGCTTTTAAAAAAAGTTAAAATCGATAAAAATTAAATTAAAATTATTATAATAATGATAAAATAATAATAAAATGAAGTTGAATTTATACACTAAAAATACTATAAACACCCCAAGAGTGTTTTTATCTTTTGATTTAAAAATACTTTTCTTAATAATTTCAGAAATAAAAATTAAATCCAAACACCTTAAAAATATATTTTTGAAGCCATTAAAAAAAATAAAACTTTTTCAAAACTAACATAAACACTCCCTTGAGAACCGGTTACCGGTGAAAGGAAGACGTGCGACCACGCGCGTCTCAGCTCCTTGCAGACTATTGGTTTTCCATATGCATCGCACGGTGTGGATTCGGCTAGTTATGGGGCCACACTCCGGTGCAGATCCTCCCACGTGGCATCAGCTTATTGGGTTATGACTATTTTGAGATATCAATCGTTGCACACTTTGTGTGTGCCTAAATTAAGGTCCAAAATTTAAAATATCATTAATGTTTTTCTTATGATCAGAATTGTTAAACACCTAAGAATTCAATGAATCATCATTAATAGTATCAAATTATATTTTACACGTTTTTCTTCATTCAATTTAATAATATTAATGAAGTTATCAATATAACGTTATTTAGTAGTTTATTTAAATTATTTTATTACGTTCGAGGGCGTTAATTAAAATAATTATTTTTTATTTATAAGATCGATGAACATCGAAATCCAACAGCATCATCAGAATCGTCAAAAGATCTTCAAAGAAATTTCAAGATAAAAATTATCTTTAATGATACTCAATAATAATAAAAGTTTGTTTAAGAAAATATTGATTATATTAGTCATTTTTATTATTTTTTTCTCTTTTATATAATTAATTAAATTAATAAAAAATATAAATTATACACACACATCGGGTCTACTTCAATAGCTAATATAAATAGGTTTTGTACGTATTGCTGACTATAACAAAAAAAATGTAAAAACAAAATTTCTCTTTTTGACCATTTTATAGCAAATATATATTTTTCAAGAAAATAAAATAACATAACTAAAATTTAAACAAGACATTCATAGTGCTCCATTTTCTTAAATAAATAAATAAATAAATGTAAAGCTCCATTAATTTTTTATGTAGTTAAAATTTCATCAATATTTGGTAAGGTGGGACATGAAACTATCCGTTCAAAGCAAAAGACTCTAAAATTATAAAGAAAATATACCTAAATGATTTAAGTGATATCTATACTATTATAAAGAAAAATCTTTTTTCGAATTAATTTTTAAATATTTAAATTTATTCTTTATTTTATTTTTTTCTTTTAAAAAATATTTAGTTAAATTAATAATTTTGATATTTTTAATAAATTCATAATTATTTTATTTTTTCTCTTAACCACCCACTACTCCACATTTCTCTTTCTCACCATATTTTTTTATATTTATTACAATTTATAATTAATAATTTATTTTTTTTCTCATCATCTTACACCATGATTCTTTTTATATGTTAGTGAAAATCGCATGTAATGATAACTAGTGAAGTATAACAACAAGGGCAAGAAAAAAAAAAAGAAAGAAAGAAAGAAAGAAAATTGGTTTGGGGTCTATTTCTCGAAACTTGGGTTTCCTCCTTTTTCAGCCCAAATCTTAGAGGCCCAAACTAAAGCCCAATTATATTTTCGTAAATTACAATTTCGATTCCAAAATAAAGGATAGTTTCTAATATTAGTCCTTTACTTTTTAGAATAGACAACATTGGTCACACACCTTAGAAAACTATTGCAAAATTGGTCATACCATTGCGATATTAGTCCCATACTTTAAAAAATATTGTAAAGTTAGTCCCACATTTCAGAAAAAGATTGCAAAATTAGTTCCAGACATTGCAAATTTTTTACGTGAAACTAATTTTGCAATATTTTTCTAAATTGTGTGGTTAATATTGACTATTATAAAATATATAAGCTAAAATTGCAAATTATTCTATAATTTAGGATGAAAATTGCAATTCTTTCCTCCACGTAGAGTGACGTAATTTGTTTTTAGAGTTAAATCACGTATGTATTAGTTGACAAGAGCGTCAGTCAACAGAGAGTTCACCCTGGGAGATACATTAGAAGAGTCCCCTTTAAGGTTAAGACCAAGTCGGACCAATTGATGTGCAACAGAGTTACTCAATCAAAACACAAAAGAAAAAGAAACAGATTTCAAATGAGCTGTGAATGACACAATGTCAAAGATCAAAGGACGAAAAATAGAACGGTCTTGAGAAGCACGAAAGATCATGGAAAGAACTGAAGCGCAGTCCCCTTTGATTGTCACCTTTTGCTAGGACTTTCGACAAACTAAACGAGTTGCCTCTCTTGCTGCTAATGTTTCTGCTAAAAGTGTTGGACCTCTTCCATCAACGCGGAGTGAGCACCATGCCTACCAAATACCCAGTGAGTTTCATGCCACCACTCCGAGACCCAAAAACTTTCCCCCTTTAAGGAGTGCACCATCAAAATTAATTTTGATATAATCTTCCTGTGGAGCCTGCCAAAAGTAATGATGAGCTTGCGGGGAGAGAATTGACCAAAGTTCTGCACCACAAAGGCATTGAGATAACTCCTAGCAAAATCCACAATTTGCTGTGGGAATAGAAACCCCTTGTTCAATAATTTTAAGTTTTGAGACCACAACAACGTCCAACAATTCATGAGAGCACAATAGAAATATCCCGATGACAGCTTATCCAAAACGTTAGAAATCATTCTTCAACAGAAGAAACATGATCACTCAAAGAATGCTAAAGGAAGTTCGATAATGCCCAAACTTGTCTGGTAAAGCAACACCGCAAAGTGTGTGGATGATTGTTTCATTCGTGTCTATACAAAAAGGGCAAACAATCTCCTCATGCGGCAGTTTCCTTTTGAGATTGGCTGCAGTTGGGAGGGCATTGTGAATCGTTCGCCATGTGAACACCTTAACTTTGTTTGGAACTTTCGTTTGCCAAATTGACTTCCAAAACTTTCTGGAACTGCATCGCCTATCACTTGTTTGCAGTGGAAGCAAAAGAAACTGCCAGGTGATACCCACTGCATACCGAGAAGAGACCGTTGTTTGAATAATGCCGTATAAGTAAACTCGAATCTCCTGAGAGGATAAGGGGAATCTGTAAAATAGCGTCTCTATCAACGGGCCACAAAAGAGCATTAAAAGTCTCCACATCCCACTCCCTAATCACAGGCGAAATAAGGTCACTGACACACAAGTTCTGCAAATTATGTACATTCGGAGTAATAATTCTAAAAGAAGATGTACAAGGGATCCATAGGTCCTTTCAAACATCCACCAAGTGACCTGTCCCAATTCTCCACCTACATTCCAATTTCAGAAGTTCTATTGTTGCAATAATACTCCTCCACGTGTAAGAAGGACGTGTTCCCACCCGAGCTTCAAGAATATGATTATGAGGGAAATACTTAGCCTTTAAAACCTTGCTCACTAAGCAGTCCGGACGAGTAAGAATACATCAGAGTAAAGTAATTTAAGAAAATTACAATCAAATACACTGTCCGTCTCATCATGATTTGATATCTGATATGAAAGTCGAAAATACATATATATATATGAACTATATTATTTTCGAAATACTAATTTCAAAAAATGAATTAACGGTGTCACATTAGTGCTTCAATTAATAGGTAAATTACTTTTTTAAGGAAATGAAGCTTTAATTTTGTGTCCCCCCACCCCCCAATAGGAATAAGGTCACAATCTAAATAAATGAGTTAGTCCCTGTAACTCATAAAAAATGCTTATTTAAAATAGATCTTCACATTTATTCTAATTGAACCACTCACTCTGTAATAGTGGTACATTTATTGTGTCATTAAAGGGTGTTTGTAATAGTTTTTTACTTTTATGGTTGTAAAAAAAAAGTTGTGAGTTAAATACTATTAAAGTTAGTTGTATTTGAATTAAAATTGGAAAAAAATCGAAAGTTAGAATGTGTTGAGAAACCATTTAATATTTACAACATTATCATACCAAAAAGTTGTAAAAGTTGGTAGAAAATTACTTATTTATAGATAAATTTAATTTAAGCATTTTAAAAGCAAATGTTGTAAAACTTTTTCAACTTATTTTCAACAATGAGCAGATTGATGTTTATTTTTTATATTTGCAAATTTGGCCTTAGTTTGGTACATCGAATATGCATTGATCTTATGTCTACATATGAATTGCACAGCATGGCCAGAGCTAGACCGATATATTTGTTGTATAACTAACTTATATCATTTTGCAGACAAAGGTACCATTTTATGACAAATCGACAACATTTGTACACTGGTAGAGTTACAAGTTTTTGGTTAGACGTCAGTTTGGAGAGGGGACGTCAGTTGGGAGAGGGGTTTTGGGGTACTTAAAAAGTGGAGTATTCTGATAATTAACAAATTTAATTATAATTAATGAAGCTTAATGAGTGTTAATGAGGTCTAGTATAATTGGTGAAACTGAGGTTTTATAATTTTAGAGGTTATGGGTTCGAACCTCACTATATACATGGGATTTTATCTACTGCATAATAAGAGTTGTTTTCTTCTATCATAATAGGTATTGTTGAGCAGGATATGAATAATTGTAATTATAATTAATTAATTTTAATTAATAATAGTTCATCGCTCTAACTTAAATGTCCAAAATATTGAGTTTCTATTCTTTTTAAAAAATAAATTACGGATATACATATGTACTAATATTAAAATTCTGAAAAGTTGAATACATAACAAGTAAAGACGTAATAAAATTTTACACCCTCGTATATCATCATAAAATCTCTTGAAAACCTACAATGTTTTAGATCGTTTACTTTAACAATAAACTTTTGAATTATTTAGTAAAATAGTATTGTGGAACTTATAAAGCGTTGTTAGTGACAAATTTTCAGTTGACATGATCAAACTAAAATATTAAAAATATAAAGTATTTTAATTTACTTACATAATAATTTCTTTATACTCAACTCCACCACGTACGTACCTAAGAAGTAATTTTGAGTGAGAAGAAGTGGGCCTGAATTATAGAAAAATCAAATAATAGCCGCCAAATGAAATTAGTCCAAAATATTTCTGATCCAAAAAGATTGCCTGCATAGGAAGGCACACAATTTAATGAATGTTGTAATAAATGAGGGAATTCAATGTCTGCATGTAATAACCAATACATGTGGTGACACTCTTACTACATTAATTTCGTGTTTGAAAATATTGTACAACATGATTTTGATGGATTTTATAATGTTTCTTTTAATATGATTACGCCATCATTGTTTTAACTATTCATTACGAATAAATAAAATCAATACAAAAAATTTAAACTTTCACCAATGTTGATCAATATTTAACATGATTTTTAGTCATATATAACTAGTATTTTGGCTTCACTTACAGAAACAATGATAGATGATCGATGCGGAGTCGTGGTTAATTTGTATTCATCGTAATTTTTTTCTTTTGCTTATAATAATTAAGTGTAGCAAAAATTCATATTTCTTCTAGTATATTTTAAAATGTTCGATTTGATTTGGATATAATTATTACTTAAAAGATGAAGCCACTATCATAGTCCCATCAAAATGCAAAGTGGATAGAACCACTTACAATAGTCGAAGTACTTATAAGATTAGTAGTGCAAGTAAATTCGTATTTGAATCTATTTTTTTTAAAAAAAGTACAGTTCGTTCCACTTAAACTGTCACATTTTAAGTAGTATTGAATTTATATAACGACTTGTAATATTTGTTATATCCTTTTTTTTCGATAAATGTAATTTTTATTGAAAAGAAAAAAATATAGTACAACAGTACTCCTCATCAGGCGTCTCCCTCGACAGGTCAAGGGATACGCCAATTTAGTACAACAGTGCTATATCCTATGAATGTAGGTATTTAGTTAATTTTTGACAGTGGTACGTTGTTTATTTGTTTGTTTTGAAGGTGTTGGTATGTCTTGTTTCTTTATTTGCTTTAAGTTGTTTGTTGATTTAGATCTATTAATATCTTGCATATTGAGCGTTGTAATTAATAAGTTCAATATGAAAAGTTTAATCTGGTAAAAGTGCTTAAAATTTTTATAATTTCTTCATAAACAATTTGATATCGCTTATAGTTTCCTATTTTTTTCTTACTATATAATTGTAATTGATCATTAATATAACATTATACAGATAATAATGCGTATATATATTACTATTAATACAAAAGGAAAAGTCCCACTCACAATCGTTAGCGACATTGTTGCACCATTTTTTTGTGAAGTCAAAAATACCCTTCATGGTAACATAACTAACTTATTCAACTTTTCAAAATTTATATTAATTAATAAAAATATATTTTTCTTTTTTCCTTTTTATCAATGCAATATATTGGTTTATATATTTACTCTTATTTATAATATATTTTAAAGTGTAAAAAGTTATTTATTATATGTATGTAGAAACAACGTGCATGCCACAACGACTAATATATATATATATATTAGGCTCTCTCGCGGTTTATGCTTTACATTAACAAAAATACGCGTTGATTATACCGTAGCTAGGTTACCGTATGTATGTACCACTGATTCACGGAATAATAAATATTCAGTTTTAAATACAAATAATTATACATCGTACGAGTAAAATTCAAATTAAATGACAATCATATTACTGCAACAAAATTAATTAGAGTAATTTTAGTTTTTACATAGGAATATAAATAACTCGAGTTACAAACATAAAATATATAGTAAAATATTAAATAATTCTATTAGTTTTTAATTAATAACATTAACTATTAATTATCTATATATAAATATATATATATATATATATATATATATATATACGATGTATGTAGCTAGTCTAGAGCTGGTCGGGCCAAAGAAAGGCTCCCATGGCGAACTTTCTCTTCTGATGAACATCTCCGGCGACGGGCAGGCCGTACTCTTTCAGCAGGCAGTCCAGCTGCCACTCCGGCATCTTCTCGTAGTCGGACTTCTTGTACCTTGGGTAGTGAAGAGGCATCTGAAAACCACAACCCTTTGTGTTCATCACACTGCTGACTAGCTGCTGCTGCTGGTGGCCGTTCGGCCTCACGCCGCCGTTCACGGTGGCGCATGCTGCAGAAGCAGCTGCTCCGGTGCTCATAGTTTCTTCTCTGAGTGGAGTGCTGTGTATATATGTTAATTATATATGATGATCTACCTCCAATTCTTGCCTATTTATAGCTGGGGTACCTACTAGCTATATTGTTTAATTAATTAATAACTTGGAATATTCTACAAATTTCCTTTCCTTCTATATATATACACACATATGTATATATACGTATTTTTTCTTAATTGGAAACTTTGAGAATTAATTATAGCATGTATGATTGTTGGAAATAATATGATGGGGTTGATATGAATTATATGTAATTAAAATGACTAAATTATCCTTACTTAAAAATAAAAATAAATATAGGAATATAATCGTTTTGTAGTCAATACTAGAAGGTTATGGGCTAAAAATCGTAATAAATGATTATTATTAACCATAATTAAATAAAATCAAAATAAAAACTTATCTCATACATCATAGTAGAAATATTTGTCATGACTCCTAGTCATGTTCAAATATTTTAGACATGCAAACACAACACTTGTAACAAATGTTATGTGGTCATGATCAATAACTATTTATTACAGAAAAACTTTCAAAAGGGGTTTAAGTAAAATTTAAAAAAAAATTTCAAGAGAAAGTATAATTTCATATTTTTAGAGAAAAATTTAGGTACAATTGACCCTTATATTTTATGACAGAACCCAAATAGAAGGGAATACCATATATAAATATAGAAACATATACGGGAGATTTTATAATTTTAAAAAAAAATCTAATATAATTAGTAGTCAAAAGATAATTATTAGTTGCTAAACAATAATTAATCATTGATACATATACTATATATATATATATATTATATTTATAGTTTTTTCTATTTTATTCATTCCTTGTGTTGTAGTCTTTACCAGAAAAAAAACAGTAGGGACGGCGGACTAGCGAGAAAGAATAGATGCAATGCATTATTGTAATGAGAAAAGGAATGATGTAGACGACAATGATGTGTCTGAATTAGCCATTATATGTTTTCATTTTGTAATAACTAGCAACGTATCAAACAAAACTACCTTCTTCAATCATACAACATTAGCACCACCCATTCATAAACATATTTGTTATATTTAGCATCTTTATTCACAAAATGCATATGAAGAACTAAATATTCAGCAAGAATGAAACCAAGAGTACGATGAATCAACTCTTTTTTTTTTTTTTTTTTCTCGATTTTCTTTCCACTTTCATGCATGGAATAAGAATAGGAGTACAAATACAGCAACTAATGGCAATCTGGTATGGTTTGGGCTAACCTTGTACACTTGTTCTACACATGGATATACAATGAATGTGGCTAACAGACTACCTCACCCACACAAATGTCCTACTTACAGTCCTATAATATGAACAAATAAAATTTCCATTTGCAGAGGAGAGCACTCAACTGGTTGCCTAATAAAATCTGTTTGGTCTCTAGCAACTTCGTGACATGAGAATGTTTCTCATCTCTAATAAGGATTCAACTTAAGGCCTATTATTTTGGGCTGAAAGGAATATATTGAGACATGGAAATAATAGAAATCCCACCTTCTTCAGAAACTGAAACTTGAAATTTCGTGTACCATGGAGGTGATAAAATGAGCCAACATAAGACATCTATGATGCTTCACCGACGTGCAAGTTACGAAAATTATGGCACAGCTGGTAATAGGATAAAGAATGTTACTAAACCATCTGCAGAAGTTTGATACACCCGGATGAATTGGCAGCAACCACCATGTTTGATTTCTGTCTCCAGCAAACACTTGAAACAAACTGTCCATTGTCGTCTTCAGTCTCCTTACCAGTTATGGGATCGATGGAGCCAAATTTGTGGGTAGTAATTGGCATGGGCAAAGACTTGTAATAGGCAAATACCTATACACAAACATGTAGAAAAATGCAAAAACTTGAGATTGACGGGCAGCAGCTAAAACTGATAAAGAAGAGCTCCAAGAAATTAAAAAATACAAACACAAGTAGCACATATACAACCATGTCAATGCTATATGTTTTGAAGTTTATTTTGAGACCATCTTTGGTCTTCCAACATATATCTTCTCAATAAGAAACAAGAAAAACCTCGGACAATATGAAAAGAGGCCACTTGTTTTCATGTCAAAAATATGAAAGAAGTGGTTAGAAGTGCGGATCACCTCGTTTGTCTCTGAACCACATGTTATATACCCATCAGCAACTGATAAGCCAACAAAGTTCTGCAAGAGCAGGAGTGCAAAGTTAGGCAAAAAAATCTCCCAATCTGTACTAGATGAAGAAAACTACTCCTTGTTACGCACAGCTACCAACTAACCTTCTCATTTGTATGCCCTCTAAGAGTTAAGATACAAGCATCTCTTGATAAACAATTGGAACTTGTCTTCTTTAGATCCCAAACTTTCAGTGTGTTGTCAGTAGATGCAGAAACAAGAGTTTCCGCATCCAAGAATTTCGAGTAGCTAACAGCTTTCTCATGGCCAGCTAATATGCACCAAGGTGTTGAAACATTGCGAAGATCATAGCAGTAGGTCTTATAATCAGCAGAGCTAAAAGACAACAAATGAGTGGAGTGGGCTGAGAACTGTACACAGCAAACATTTGCATTGTTCCTGATCGTGCATAAACTGTTTTTCTGCACCAAAGAACAAAAGTCAGTTGTATAGCCATACAGCAATTACACCAAAAATATGAAGTGTGCTAAAAGCCAATAACCGATTTGGACAAAGCAGGCTAGGTATCAAGCCTGATAGGCCAAGTGCAAGAACTAAAACCAAAGCTGACTTAGGTAGGAGGGAATCAACAAACAAAATTTCCATATGTTATGCTCTACTAGAGCTGTTAACTGTGGTTATACGCAGATCATACAGCAGCATAAAGGAATTAGTTGAATGCCAGTGATTTTTAGTAAATGCAAGTTACAATCTAACATTTATTTATGTGGAAACATTAAATTGTGATAACCGGAGAGAGAGTATTTTATCTCCAATTTCCATAAGTCTAGAAGCATAAGATACACAACAAAACCAAAAAAAGGAAAAGCATACTTCATTGATGTTCCAAAGCTTCACCAAACGATCATCACTGCCACTGGCTATTTTCATCGGATCAACACGAGAGAAATCAACAGACCAAGCCCTCTCACTATGCTCAATGAAATGACAAAACTCTTGACCAGTTGCTGCATCCCATAACTACAACCATTCAGGTATCTTATGTCAGCAACTCAGAGATAAAGAATTAAATACCAATAAAAACATTAGAGGTCACCGTAACAGGAGATAACACCAGGAAGGATAATTACAGGTCCTGTGTTGTGAAGGAAAAGGAGATTTATAGTTAAAGTGTAGGTATTAGAAGGATACCGAATAACTTAATAAGTACCGTAATAGATAATACAGTGAAACTAAACTCTCTCTCTCTCTCTATATATATATATATCATCATCATCATCATCATTCCACACTCCCACTATCTTCTGGGCAATGAGAATGCAAAATTCTGAGTCTCTCTTGCGTGCTCTGCTCATTCTTACTCCAAGACATTGAACAAACAGAACTAGAGTTGACATCTTGGAATAAATCAGAGCAGTGACACCAATCTATCTAATGGAATGGTAGAAAATGAGCAAAGAACACGGACCTTGACTATGCCATCATAATCCGTCGATGCTAGGTAATTTCTGATGTAGCTATTCCAGCAAATGCAACTTAGCTTTGATTTATTTGACATCTCAACGACTGGATAATGAATGTCAACAGAGTCATTAAAGAGAGCTTGAAATTCGAAAATTTTTATCTTCTTTGACACGCCTCCTGCAGCTAAATAGTCTTCATCCCTGTCAAAACTCAAAGAGCATATGACATTTCCGGAATTGCTGAATTCTCCATTCCGTAAAATTCCTCGTACTTTGAATTTGCTGTATCGAGCATATTTGCACAAACCATCAAAGAAGCCCCCTAAACGATCAGCCGAATTGGACTTGTCCTCCATTCCCATGGTGGACCAGTTTTCACGGCTTCTCAACAGTTCTCCATCCCTCTGAGTGTCAAAATCACTGTCTGAAAGCTTAATGTTGGATCTCATGGAAAAGTAAGCATTTTCAAGTTGCCCGATACTACTCATCAACCTTGTTTCTGTATTACTTAGAGGGGCCATCTTAGGAAACATATCTAAACTTGCACTTCGTCTGCCGGACTTGCTTCCACTTCCAGTGAGAGACTCCTGAGGCAAGGAAGACAGAACCATTGATTTCTTCTTTCTCCGTTTCTCAACCTCTTGAATATCAGCTTCTATGCACTGGATTTGTTCCACTAGATTGGATGCATCCTTTTGTTTTTGCTCATCTAGTAAAGTAAGGAAATACAACAACAGTTCTGATTCCTCATCCTCTTCATTTATAGATGGCAACAACTCACACCCAGATAATTCTTGAACTTCACTTATAAATTCAGACTGCAGAATTTCACTGTTATTCAGTGAAATGAAAAGCAGTTACTTGCTGAAACTCATGTTGTAGAATACAGCAACCAAGTCAAAAGAAAAAGGAGCAATGAACTTGTGGATATCTCATTTACAAACAATCCAAATGATCACAAAAGGCTGCAGAAACAAGAACTTCACTTTCCGACCATCTCATGGCAATCTATTTGCAGATCTCTTCGATACAAGCATCATTACAGAATTGGTAATGGAAATTAAGTCAATTTGTATTTAACTTTGTTCCAATATAAAGAAACTTGGAAAGTAATTAAAGGCTTTGGAGATAACTTATCCTATAGCTAATACATACAAGAAACCATAATCAAGTTAGTCATGGTTCCTCATACGAATGTATTCATTTGAACATTCAGCATGGGTTTTCTAGAGGAACTCCTTTAGGTATATGGAGAAAACACAAATTTTCAGTCCTGTTGTGAAACTTCATAGCCAAGTTGAACTGCTATACATCTCTAGATCTAGATCCCAATGATATCAATGATATAATTTACTTGAAATCAAAAAGACTAAAGAAGGTGGCACTGGGAAGCACAAAAACATTGATGATCAATCTTCAAAGTACCTGGTGCTTGGGCGTAATGAAGGTTCAGGATGAAGTAACCAAAGGCAAAATCCAGCTTCCTTGGGATTCTCTGAAAGAAAACTTGGTGGAAGAATCCTATGACGTAAATCAAGCATTGCAGCAGCAAGAGATCTTCCAGAATCAAATGAGCCAAGTAACTGAAAGCACCATCCATATTGGTTTCAAAAAGACAAACTATCAGTCAAATAACCTACTGAAAAAAAGTGGGAAAAATAATGCTTTTACTTTAGTAAGCAAGCAGTTATTTGCACACATAAAAGTTAAAACTAATTATTAAATTAAAAAAAGAAAATAGAACTAGAATACTCAACAAAATTCTCCTAGACTTTCTTCTATATCCCTGTTGCTACAAGACCAGGCTGTCACATATCAAGGTTACTGATCTCCTGACAAAACTAAGATCTTCAAATTCTAGAAGAGCTGCACAATTTCATTTAAAAAAGAAAGGCAAAAGTAAAACTCAATCTCCTAAATCTTCAATTGCACTTGGTGTAGAAGAAAAAAAGAAAAAGGGACAAAAGATTTGTAATTTTAAAAATGAACAAAACAGGTTATATTAGAGTTTAATGGAATCCACATCAAATGAAACATTAATAATCCTCTGCAGATTCTTTGTTTAAGTGTTTGTCAAGAATTATAAAGTTCTATTGTAGCTCATCTGTATCTGGACTAGGATCTTCAGAAGATTGTACAAAAGACACAGTGACAGGCTCATCTTAATGGAAAAATAATTCATGCCATAAAATGTCATATCATGATCATACATTTGTTCTCACAATCAACATTTGCTTTAATTCAGCGGATATTCCTTAAGAGTTTAGGACACAGAAGAAAATCACTTAGACTCATGTCATTCACAAACCTCAAAGAGAAGGACCCCCAAGCAGTAGATATTTGACGCAAAGGTACAGCCCTTCTCCTTGAACAGCTCAGGACTGGTATACCACTTCTCTTCCAGCATACAACTCACAGAGGCCTGGGATGTTTGTGATGAGTTAGGCACATTACGGCCAAAGAACTTGTTCTGGTTCTTAAGTTCTGTTTTAGGATTGTGCTCGTAGCCTGCATCATTGCTAGGATCCAGAGAGTCAGCACCATCTACCTTGACAACATTTATGGGTGCAGATCTAATGCCAGACCTTGATGGAAATTGGGGCCACCTTTGGATAAAGGTCATATTGTCATCTAATTTCCGCTTCTTCCCAGCGTGGTTGTCCAAGTGAAGCATGCTTTGATACATTGGCTTCTTTTCATATCGGTTATAATTTGATTGGTGAGTATCTTGATCTGTAACATCTTGTGTTAACCCTGACCGTACAGAAGATCCTAGATACATGACCTGGTATGATCTCAACAACTTGAAGCAGGAGGGCCTCAAGTCCTGAAGGGAAACTCCATGAGAATGTGAAATGTCAACAAGATTCAGAACCTGTCTAAATATAAGCATCTTTTCAGCTCTATTTGCCCTCTTCCCCCCTGCTTCTAGCCATTCTCTTAAAGTTATCCCATTAGCAGTACTAACAGTATTCCATGGATGAGAAACACCATCTGAAATAGGCGAAACAGACTTTGCAGTCAAGCCTAGTGCAGCAGAATTTGTCGAACCACCAATGCCAGACTTAGAATGATCCAGGTCCCCAGACTCAGTATCAGATCCTCTGCAAGCTTGGCTTTTATGTATTACCCCTTTGCCTCTCAACGTACTCTTAATGAAGTACTCTGAAAACCCAGATTTAGATAGAATTTTTGTCCGGATACCTCCAGAAGAATACAAGATATCACCTGAAGCACCTTTGTCATCATTGCTTAATAAATTGTCCATGACAGCATTGTGATTGTAGTTTGTTGGTGGGTCATTTTGATCTAGTAAGCCAGAAAATAAATTCTTGCTCCGGTCCTCCCTGGCACTTGAGGTTGCCTGACCTTTTCCTTTGTACCCGGCTGGTCCATGAAGGTTGCCGATTCCTGATACACCCGCTATCTGATACAAATTCTGCCACTGGTTTCGCTTAGCTTGCACTCGTTCTCTATTACTAGAAGTACCCACTATAGTCAACCTTTCCCCATCATAATTTCTCAGAGTCAACTCCTCAACCATGACTCCAGCATCATTCATACAGCGAGGACTGGCACTTGCATGTTCAGAAGAACCTATTCTGTCTAGGTCTTTTGCCTCCAAAATATCTGAATATCCATTCTTTGAGTTCTCAGGATAATCATTAACACCAGGTGTAATCATTTCATTCGATTGCAGCATGCTGGAGCTGCCAGGTTTCAACGAGAACTCATTCTCTTTATTTCTAATGTGTCTGTCATCCACAAGTTCAACAACCTCATCACCTATTGCTTCATCCATACTGTCTCAGATATTCTCATTTAATCACATAAATTGATTTTCACTGCACAAGAAGCTCACCCAATGAGTATAGAAAACAAATCCATTCAAACTTAATTTAGGCTAAGGCAAATGATGATGACGATGATGACAACATCATCAACAACAGAGACAATATGGACCACTCTACTAATAACAACAGCTTAAAGAAACTTATAGCAACCTAGAGAACTAAACATGCTGCACTCTAAACCCGTCAAGCAAAGGTCCGTAGTTAACAAAAAATGCTAATGATGACAACAAAGATGATAACAACAAAAAGCACCGCACGAACAATAGCACCAATATAATTGTAATACCAACAATAAACTATACTTTCAGTAAACCAAGAAGGCAGGGATGACACTAATAGCACAAGAAGAGTTAAGAAAATTACAGGAACCTAGAGAGTTTCTCATGTGTCTAAACCCTCAAATCAGAAACAGTTGATGCACACCCATATGGCCTATAGCTAATGCAAAATCAACCAACTGTAGGAATTTGACCCACGGATGAAGTGATGTAAAAGTTAATACCAGCAGTTTCCTCATGGTATCGTATCTGTACAATACTCAATATGAACGAGAGCAACTGAAGATGTAGAAGCAACCCCAACAGAAGGCCAAACCACAGCAAAAGAAACTAAAAAACCTAAACAAATATCAACAGGAAAGCACAAATCTAAAAATCCCGGACTTCATTCCCAACCTTCAATTAAAATAAAGCAAATGCACCATACCTAGATAACCCACTATTCCACTTTCTTCCACACCCGCTACGGGTATTACAATGACAGGAAAAATTAAAAAAAAATCCCACTTTAATTCCCATAATCATTCAAAAACTCGGAATCAGAGCAAAGCTAAACACTCAAACATTCAAGTTGCAAAACGCAAACAGAACACGAAATTAACAAGAAATCCCAAGTAAAACTCAGAGAGGCGTACCAAAACGCGGGCGTAAACGAAGGAATTGAGCAAGAAAATGAGCAGTAAAGAAGAGAGAAGAATATGGAAGGGGAAATTTGTGAGCCATGGAATAAAAAGCCCTAAGCAGTATAGTATAAAGAAGATTTAGGAGGTGGGTGGGTGGATGGGTGGGGGGTGGGGGTGGTGTTGATTTGGGATATCGGAAAGAGTGGGAGAGATTTATGGGAATTACCTGAAATGGCAAAAATATCTCTTCCGGCGCGCGCACACAACACACACACACACTGATCTGTGATTTATTATTATTATTATTATAATTATGAAGTATTCCTTAATCTCATATTAAGGTTGTCTCAGTTATCATACCCACTCATCAAATATTCTTTTTTAATTTTTAGCACAGTTTTAAATTTCAACTTGTCACCCATCTTCCCCCCCCCCACCCCAACAACTAGGGCTATTAAATTTCAAGTTGGCTCCCCAATTTTTTTTTATTTTCACAATTTATTATATAATACGCTATTTTGAAACACCAATTTTTTATCAAATCTGCACAGATATGCCGATAATATGTTCATATGTATATTTCAATTCTTGTTGAATTAAACTTTATCACCAGCCAAGTATTATATGAAAAGTACGGACAATATATATTCTATTCTTTCCACAGTATTTCTTTATTTATATTCCACATTTCCCGTCATTCTTATATCAAAATGCATATATTCATTTGCAAAAATTACCTTCGTCATTGAACTGAAATACCAAATCTTAAAATTATTTAAAAAAATAAACAAATGGTCAGAAAATTCTAATTAAAAAAAGGAGGAATAATATGGCAAGTATGGCAATGACATATAGTTATTGAGTTGGTTAGGGTATACGTAGGATTTTGTGGGTAAAGTGGAAAAATGGATGGATGAGATGAGGTGAGGAGTAGTGGAGAGTTGGGGGAAAATTGGAAATAGTAGATTAGTAGGCGAGGCGAGAGTGGCAATCAAACCTCCACGTCCATCACAATCCGAATTGGAGGAATTGCAGCCCATTTTACGTGGCGACTCTTCCTCTACTCAACCTTCCCTCGCCTCTTTCTCACTCCACCCGCCGCTTATCAAATTGTAAATTAATGTAAATTTACCACTTCACAAAAAAAAAAAAAAAAATCAATCACATGATAAAAGTATCATATTTACGCTGTGATTAATTTGATATCGTCAAATCTGATTTTTTTTTTAATATAAGATTTTTTTCGAAAAACAGATGCTTACCTGTTTGAATTTGAATTTGAATTTTCGATTTATTGGATTCAATTTTTGAATTTAAACTCTAAACGTATAATAATAAAAGAAAATTTTTTTTGAGTTACAAGCCGCGATTTCTGATACCACTATTTAATTTTATTTTTGTGTCAATAATATATTTAAGTTGTTTTTTTTTCTTACTTTTTTTTTGTTATTTATTTTATTTATTATATATACACATAAAAATTGCGGATGGGTAGATAAAAAAAGAAAAATCAAAACCTCAAATCTCTTTTTCGTTATAGATTTTTATAAAGTTCAAATTTTGTCGATAAAACAAAATTATTGATTTTTATTGAATGGCTGAAAAATACGCCCACCTACCCGTCTTTTATGCTGCAATTTTTACTTAAATTTAATGGTTAATTACACTTAAATCCCTATGAAAAGATAAAGTTATTTTTTTTAAAAAAAAAATTTTAAAATTATACTTATATCCTCTCTGAAAATTTACTATTTACACTTAATTCCGTTTTATTAGGGTTTAGATTAAAAATACTGATGTTAATAAAAAAATTACATAGATTTTTAATTTTACCCTTTATTTAACATTCTTATGTAATAAATTTATACTTATAAGGAAAAAATTATAATGATGTTAATCCACTCCATATATATATATATAACATTTATCTTTTCATAAGTATAAAAATATAAATGAAAATATTAAATGAGGGGCAAAAATAACAAATTATGTAATTTTTTTGTTAGCTTTAGTATTTTTTGCCCAAACCCTAACCAAAGGAGTGTAAAAGAAGAATTTTTGGAGGCATGTAAGTGTAATTTCAAAACTTCTTTGAAAAATGCTTAATTTCGCATTCTCATATGGAGTCTAAGTGTAAGTAACCCCAAACTTAAATTCAATTGTTGCACACATTCGTTTAATATTAGGGTAAATTACAAAATTTGAGGTTTTGACATAATTATAAATATTTTATCATTGTTTAAAAAATTATAAATATTCGTTAATTTTAAATTCCGTCCAAAAAAGAGCCCATTTTATTAGCATCTATTAAATTTTCATTCAATTTTTGTGGCAAACTGTCCAAAAACATCTTTTGGTAATTTTATGTATCTTCTAAAAACTTTTTATGAACAAATACGCTCTATCGATGATTTATTTTACCCACCTCAAATCTTTTTACATTATTTCATTTTTTTAAAAAAGAAAATTAACAAAAGTAAAAATAGTAACTTCATTTCAATGTCTGACAACTACATAAATATTTTTCATTTGAGAGGTCATTTGTAATTTTGTAAATAACGAGAGTCTATTCATAATTATATCGAATCTTGAAAGCCCCAATAACTGTAACTTACCCTTAATATGATTGAGCTTAAAAACTAATATTTCCAATTCACATTATTATTTTAAATAAAAAATAGGGTAAATTACAATGAGTTTCTTGAAATTTGTCATTATTATAAATATCATATCGTTGTTTTGAAAATTATAAATACCCCTATTAAATTATAAATACCCTAACAAAAACCTACTTGTGACAGCCCATTATAGGAGGGTATTTGATAGGATAATTGTAATTTTCTGAAGTATTTATAACTTTTCAAACAATAAGAAGGTATTTATAATTATGGCAAATCTTGAAAGAGTACATTGCAATTTACCTTAAAAAATAAGAAAACTAATCATGAAAATGTGTTTTTTCTTTTTAATAATAAATTGGGTAAATTACGACGACCTCCCATAAGGTTCCGCATAATTACGAATACCTTCTCGTCAAACTTCAGGATAGGTTGTTGTAATTTATTCTAATAAATTTTAGATGATATGTGGGGAAAAATTTGATTTATATTTATATTAAGATTCTCTCTCGGCTATTCCCTTTCAACCACTCTTCAAACATGTTTCTCTTCTTTGTTTCTTCAATGACTACTTCAGTGAACATTACATTGAATCTGGAGTGAGCATAAGAGTGTCATTCACATGATCAAATACCTAATAAGGGAACACCAAAAACACCCAATACTAGAAAACTCTCTTTAGGCAGCAAACGCTTAATAGCTACCTGTTAGCTATACACTGCTGAATGCGACTGTCGAGCGAATCCAGAAACAAGGCCAAACAACTTTAGCTATACACTTAAATGCGACTGTCGAGCGAATCCAGAAACAAGGCCAAACTACGTTACACGTACCTTAGATGTACAGAAAACTAGATGAAGTCATGGTTAAGTTTCGCCAAAGAAAGGATCCTTTCTGTCGCAATATATCTCGAATAGCTTCTCATGGTAAATATTAGCAAGCTTTCTACATTTGCTGAGAACGTCTGGGCGTCCTTCTTTAACATCAGAGACTGATTTTTTGAGCCTGAGCTCTGGATCACCATCAATCAGGTACTCAGCCAACACACGCCCACTGGAAAAGATTTCACATATGTAGAGTACATAAAGGTGGAGGCTGAAAGTAAAACTTACAAAGCATGAGATGGAATAGGAAGAATGGGGATGGCTCAGTGATACCGTCATACCTTATCGAATCAATGTGGCTGAATACTCCATACTTGGATGAACCATGGGTGGATTTTCCCGTGAAAAATTGCTGTCGGTAAAGAGCACACACGGCATTCATGCACAATTCCACATCATCCTGGAAGGCCTGCAGCATGTCAGCTTTAAACATCCATTTTCTACTGAGCTTTTCACTTTCAAGGGTTGCAATAAGTTCATCCATACAGGAGTCTGAGCACGATTCATCTTCTGAATCTGTAGTATCCCCATCTTTTAAGGCATTAAACTTCTGCAAGGGAGTTTGAGAATCACATACTAACCCAGATTTTTCTTCATGGCTTCTGGACACTGAATGACTGATGGGTGACGGAGTAGGCTTCACCAGGAAGTTATTTTCAAGCGGTCCAATTCCATCATTAGTTGGTTCGAGAATTTGATTTTTCTTCTGATTAATGGGTATATTAACCTTGTCACTTCTGGCTATGCTTCTTTTCCTCTTTCTAGACAAATTCACGAGAGAATCCTCTGAGAAATCTGTTCTGTTCCGCTGATTTCTCTGGCTAGAAGATGGAGTCCGAACAAATTTATCAAAGGTCATCTCATTTTCACCCACATTCGCACCTCTATCTGGAGTACAGGCTGTTTCATCGGGGGGGTTCTCGTCATCACTGTCACATAGCACAATGATATTCCCAGCAGCAGAAGATGAACATGCCATTTTACTAGGAGACCCTGTTCCCCCTAACTCCCCTCTGACAGGCGCTTCAACACTGGGGCACATGAAACCAGCATGTGGACCTGCAGCATGTGCATGCATAACTTGTGAGATCTCAGGTCTCAGGCTTCATGGCAGAACCAAGTAACTCAGAGTCAAAGAGGAAAAAGAAAAAAAAAAAAAAAAAGCACCAGGCACAAATTGGGTAAAAAAAAAAGTACCAGGCACCAAATTGCATTTAAGAACGGAAAATATCTCATTCCAGGACAGCCAACTGCATTAAACTTTAGGTTCTATAATCAATGGTGCTCAGAAAATAGACAAACTCAGATGCAAGGCAAACGGAACAGAAAACAAGGGTGAGAGGGTAAAGGATCTATAATTAAGCAACCAAAAACAGGAGTTACTAGTTCGTTTTATTTCAAAAGGCAAGACACTGATAACAGTAGATGGTCATGTATAAATCACCATGCTGGGGACTTCACAGCAAAAGAAAGAGGTAGCTTCAGTGCTTTGCTGGTGATACACTATATCTCTATCAAAGAAAAAAATCTCTAAACAGAAAACAGAAATGAAAAAATAACTCTAATATTGAGAAATCCAGAAAACCCAATCAAACCGCTCCACTTGTAGGGATGGAAATTCTGACTCTTGCCAGCATTTTATATATACATTCAGCACTGAGAACAAACAAAATGCACTCCTTTGTTCACACATGAAAATTAAATATTTTGAAGGATTGCTTCTAAGGTTGCTCACTTTACCACCAAAGGTGAAAACAAGTATTTTATTTTATTTTTAAGTGAATGCGATATTGTGAACCTGAACGCCTTAGCCCTTCGCGTTCATTTTCGTGGTCGTCACCACTACTTTCTGTTGGAGGAGAATTATAACCATATTGTGAACCTGGAGAAGTCTGAACTGTATTTGAGCCATCCTCTTTTACCCGACAAGATTGAACCTGTTTTCTGCAACCTGTAAGCAAGCATTTGACATGTCATTCTTCCGCTAAATAATTTGTGGAAACTCTCACTCATCTTTGTCACATACCATACATATAAGACACAACGTGAACATCTTCCAAGAGAGGTGCATTTCCAGAAGCTAACATTGATTATCCAAACAACTTAAAAAGACAGCAAAACTTAAATTTTACAACACGAAATTTGAGGTTAACTATCTCGTACCCAGATTAGATAATAAAGGCATAGACAAACCTTGGACATTACAAAGAAACTAAAACAAAAACAAAAGTTGAATAAAACAGCCATGGGAAGTGATCCTAATAAAGAGTACCTAAATCGAACTGAGTATAAATAATCTTTTCTTTTTTTTCTATAAAAGAGTTTTAAGCTGCCAAAAGCTCGGTATATGGTACTAATATTAATACATTATAAACTACTAACTTCCAAGAAAATCAAGGACAATTTATATCAAATATGCCATCAATATCTGAAAAACATAACATAATATGCATGATTAACCACTTCTTTTCACGACTACCTCTCTTTGACAATCCAATGCATCCACTTCCAGTAGAATTACAAGTGGACCGCGCCCGGACACCCATGTTTACGGCATCATCATCCCCTTCATCTTGTGAACTGTCATTTTCCAGATCATCCTTTACCCCCTCAGAATTTGGAAAATCCCCATTTCCTCGTTCATCTTTAGCAGCAACCCCCTCAATGCCATCTAAAAAAGTAACAAGATCTTCAACTTTCACACTCAACATATGAGCTAGTGCCTCCTCCACCTTCTTTATTCTTGGGGTCAAATTCTCGAGTCTGCTTTCAGACTCCAATTTTTTGAGCCTCAAGTCATCCACTGTCTGAGTGAGCTCAATATTTTGTCGCTTCAAGTCCTCAGCGACCTGATCAGCCTCCAAAAGCCTTTGCCTCAAGTCCTTCATAGTCTGATCGGCAGTCAATTTCTCCGTCCTAAAACACTCAATTTCCTGAGCCAATTTTACAAGTCTTGCATCAAAAAATTTAATCTTATGCTCACACATTGCCACCAACCTCTCACTTTCCAAGTTTTTATTCTTCAACTCGTTAATTTTCTCATTTAAGTCCAAAATTAACTTATTCTTCTCCTTTGAAATCTTGATATTCTCCTCGTTAATCTTCTCACACCGCTCGGCGGCTCGATTTCCTCTATCAATATACACCCTTTGCTGCTCCATCAACCTCGTAATTGTCTCATTCAACTCCTCACATTTCATCCGACTCCTTTGCAACTTCTCCTCCAGTTTCATCTTTTGTAGCACCGCCAAGTCCTGGGTTCTTTCTAAGAGGCGAACCTCTTCTTTGATCGAATCACGATCTCTTACAAGGTTCTCCATCTCAACTTTCATATTTTCCTCCCAATCTATCAATATATTCTCAATCTCATTAAACTCGCACCCATGAAAAAAATGCTTAATGAGTTTGATCAGTTCCGCAATAGGTAAGCTCCGATCCATCGTGGAAATCAATTTCTCAGAGTCTGGTGAACTCATTTTCACTGAAACTTCAGCAGCATCAACAATGCGTCTTCAAGAGTGTTTCTCACTGATTTGCTAATCCTACATGCAACAGAGGTTCAAGGGTTAGAACTCAACAAAAACATAACTTTTCCGGCTAATTCTTCAACAAAACCCAAAAATGCCCACAAAATTACCTTCTGGTTATGCAATGGTAACTTTTGGCACTTGCAGAAAAGCCTTCCTCAGGTGGGTACCAACCCTTAGCACGAGAAAATGACCGTCTTTTGGCGAGCGACTGAGAAGTAGACTTGTAGAGGTTGAGACTGTGTATGGGGGAAGAGAAGAGACGGATGAAGAAGGTAGGGAGGGAGAGTAGTGATCAGGGCAAATGGGCAACTAATACTCACAGTCTCGCACTGTCTATCACACTCGAAGTTGCAGAGTCGCAAGAACAGGGATGGGCAATATGTGGGTGGGCCCAAAACAATAATTGTCACTCTCATACCATTTTCTTGGAATATTTTTCTTTGTTCTTAAATTAAAAACTATGCTTCATTTCGTTTGGTATATTTCTTTCTACATAATTTTTTTTTTAAAAAAAATATTCTATAGAAACAATTCCTCTGTATATTTGGTTGAATTTGCCCAATTAAGCTGATTTAGAATTGTTTGATTTTGAAATTTGAAAGTGAATATAAATTCATAAAATCGAAAATAATTATATTTAATGCGTACTAGATTTTAGCCGCAACATAAGGGTCAAATGACCTTAAAAAGATTTAAAAATTAATAGGAAACTAACCTGCAATATAGAGGTCAACACTCCGATACTTAAATGAGTGACGACTTACTAAAAAAAATGGAAAAAGAAAAACTCGAAATGGTGAAATATGATGATAAAAGTAGTATAATTCGTGTAGAGTGTAAAAAGTAAGCTAAGTGTAGCTAAAAGCCAAGAGAGTATTGAGTAAGAGTTCAAGTGCGAGGTGGATGTTACCAAATAACTCGTTGGAACCTCTATTTATAGGCCTTTCATAGAGAAGAATTTGAAGAATAGTTAGGGTGCATCCGGTGTCAGTGGATAGCTAAATGACAGAAAAGGAATCTCAAAATTTAGACATATATTGAAGAATTTATGGCCTTTTGATTGAGTCTTGTCCAATCTATTTAAATCTTCCGGGATTCTGTTACTTGCACTAAAGTAAATATTGCTGCCTTTAGCTGTAGAAACCAGTAAGAGAGTGTCTCACTAACAATTTTGGACTCTACTAAACTTTGAAAAAGCTAAAATGAGGCAAAAGTTGAAGCATGTTTCCCTCAAACACTAAGCTACGAATTGAGGAAGCTCAAGTTGTCAGCAGTTGAAATAACAAATGATGACATGAAGATAGCATATATAAATATCTGATACATGAGTTTGAGGGAAACTGAAGTTCCAAGTTCGATTTTGTTTGAACATCGCATATCAAACCGAAATTAAGCGGAGCTGTTGGCTGTTTACCACGATAGCAACGTAGTAATAAATTACCCTGAAACTGACAGAGCAATTCAGACTTTAGATTCCTGAATACAGCAGGCAAGTTGGATACGGACATACAAGACCAGAAGGGTAAGGACATGTTGCTTCCAAAATCTTCAGATTTGTTGAATGCGTTTCTTGTAGGAAAAGATGGTTGGATATACTGCTCGTATCTGCAGGTTATTTCAATATCAGAATTGGCTGCCACCAACAGTTTAGCTTCAATGAGCTTGAATTGATAGAATTATACGACCCCAGTTCTGATGCATATAGCTTATATGCTGTACTAGGGGAGGAAAACAACATGCATCTTAAGGTAAACACATGAAAGCAGCTCTACCAAAATGTTTATTGTCCCTTCCCAACAAGTGATGGGAAACTAAGTTCACATTTGAAATGTTGCGGAGGGATCAATGCAAATCAACCAAGAAGGATTTCTCCAAGTATGGAATCCATAAATTCAAAGTCTACATAAGCCAACAGAACACACACACCCCAAAAAAAGAAACGAGGCCGTTCATATTCATTTGTCTTGGTTCATAAGAATAATTTATTTCTTACATGGAATTCAAGTGGAGAAAAACCAAACTGTGATTTAGAAAATGAAAAAGAAGAAGAAGAGGCCAAATGCATACCCGTCTGGACCATCCTCAGTTTCAATTTGCCTTCTAATTTTGAGTTTCTTTGGCAGCTTAGCACGAACCAGAGTAACATCACCAAGCACTTTGAGTTTTTGTATTGCCCTTTCCTCTTTCAGTACATGGGCAGAAGTTCTGAACTAGCTAAGGCTCTTTCAATTACAGCTGATGAACAAATAAAAACTGTGAGGTTTAGTTCACTACCATGAAATAAACTTAAGTATTGGAACAATTGGTACAAGGACTACGATAAAGAAAATGACACATCTGGAGAAATTCATTTGTTACCTCTGTCCCGCTGAAGGCATTTTCTCTTTTGTTCATAATCACTTTTCACAAACTGTCTGACTTGGCATAACTAGTCCACACCTTCAGATGTTTCGTGCAGTTCAAAAGCCTCTCATAAAGTGCTCTAGTATTCATATTCAGCTTCAGATATTTCAAACAAAATTTGCTGTAATAGATAGAAGAACAATACACATTCATTCTATCCATCAAATTTACAGTAGAGCTACATTGCTATATTTCAAAAGAGACCAGCTTAGTTCTTACAAAATAGCAGAGCGTGAACAAGCATGAGAGTGAGAGACCAGAGACAGCTTTTACATTAGGGCAACGCAATGACCTGAATGCCTTCTATAACAGCTCTGGCATGTCTAGTGCAGGTTGATCAATCGCGAGCTCAAAACAAGCTCTGGCTAGTTCAGTTTCTGCCAAGGATCTCTCCAACTCAGCAAACTACCTCAAGAAGAGCTCTGCCCTCTATAACAGAAAGACCTCTGCGGGTATATGTTTACATCCCAAAGTTTATCAATGACTGAAGAATATGAACTTTCCACTTATGATCGCCAAGAGTTGATGTATAATCAAATTGCTTTAGGTCGGTTACGGTGTAAATAATTGACGATTACACAATTCGAACAACTTCTTCGAATTCACCTCAACTAAAAAATTTCTGGAGATCACTTAGAGGAGTTCATCTTCAAGGAAAGAGCACTCAATCAGTGAGCCCCTATGCAGCTCAACAGCTAATAGATGCCAAACTTCAGTCATTTATTTATGTCCAATGAACCCTGTGATCTTCCAAGGCAGAAGGGTTATAACATATAAGCTTCCCCAAGAACACCCTCACAACAGTGGTCTTACTTCCTAAACTTGGAATAAGCCACCAACCCAAAAAAGAGAGTAAATTACAAGATTCATTATGTCTTCATTAAACTTCTATGCATCATCACCATTCAGCCAGTACAAGGGGACCAACAACAAGAGACCAACTGGAGTTGTATGTACAAAAAACTTGCATAATTGTGATAACTCCAGGTTCCATCTTCCTGCTGATTAACTGAAGTCTTGGAATCAATTGGGATTTGAGAACTACCATGAAGCTGAATGGTTCGATTAGTTGTCTTTCTGATTGAAGATGTTCTGCAGGATAAAGGACCTCATTTGATGACTCTGAGACTTTTGCCATAAAGAGAAGCTTTAGACCTTTTCCTAAGAATAAATTCACCACTCTTGCCATATATAAGCAATACTGCTCCATATGGAAGTACTCCATCATATGTTCGAATTAACAACCTGCTGCCATCGCAATTGAGGTTGAATGTATGGGATTGAGCAGGATATGCAAAATGACTTTAACCACACTTCCACGGATGGGGCAGCAAATGGAAGGCAAAATACCATCTCAAGTATGAATATAACTATACCAGATTATGTTCAAAAGATTACTTATTCATCACTTTCATCAGAAAATACTTCTTCAGTTCTCGTTCCTACAAGTGCCCTATTACTTCTCATCAAGTTTGCTGCCTCTTGAATTGATTGGGAAGTGCTTCTTTCCATCTTATCTGCAAGTATCTCTGCTTTCTCTGCAAACCCTAGTCCGATGAGTTTGTTCCTCAACAATTCACAGGTTGTAGTATAAGGCGGTATCCCATCGTCAATCATCATTTCAAAATATTTATAAGCTTCTTCATGTTTCCCTCTCTTCTTACAAAGTCCATGAATCATGACAGCATATGTTGAGACTGCGGGATAAAATCCTCTCTCTTCCATCAAATACCAAACTTTCTCAACTCTATCAAACCTCCCTATTCTAATTAACATTTTAAGTACCATATTATATGTATGCTTATCTGGTTGGCATGCATCTCTATCCATTCGAGAAATTAGCTTAAGAGCCTTATTGACTTCATTATGATCACAATGGTAAGCTAAAATACTATTGTAACTCCATGTGTCCGGTTTAGCCCCTCTCTCGATCATCTCATCCAGAAGCTCATACGCCTCATCAACCTTATCATTCTTGCAAAGTTTCTTGATAATACAATTATAGGTAAACACATTAGGCACTAGGTTGTACCTTTTCATTGAATCTAGGACCCTAAAAGCCGAATGAAGATCATTCGCATCACAAGAGGCATGAATGAATATTGAAAACGAGTAAGCATCAGGCTCGAGCCCCTTGTGCCTCATCCCTCGTAACAATTCATATGCTTCATCCACCTTCCCACCTTTACATAAAGCGTCAAGAACACTATTCCAAGCAAGCAAATCCACCATGCACCCTCTTTCGAGCACTTCATCGAAAAGTTTCTGTGCACCACCAGACTCACCAATGTCACCCCAACCCCTCATCAAAATGCTGTAAGTTTTCACAGTTGGACTCAAGTCACTACCCTTAACTCGGTCAAAGAATTCCTGAGCATGCCTCACATGCTTCCTTTTACACAACGCATACAAAAGCTGATCAAGATCATCTACGCAAGGCCTAATCCCAAAATCCACCATCCTATTAAAAGCCCTTATGGCATCACCAGGCAAATTAGCTCTACCGTAAGCCCTGAAAACAATCCAGAAAATTTGTCGGCTAATTTCACAAGATTCAGTCTTTCTCATCTCTACCAGAAAATCCCACAAAAACGGGAACTGTCTGCTGCTCCCCAAGATATCCACAAGAATGTGGTAACTCTCTTTGCTGTGTCGAAAGCCCGGAATTTTCTGAGCCCAAATAAAGAATCTGTGAGCAGAAAATCCAAGATTTCTGCACCTTTTCAAGACTTGTTCAACTAAGTTCTTGGAGAGTCTTGAAGCAAATGGAGAAAGTGCTGATTCAATGTCGTGTTGGGGGTTCCTGTAGTCGCTGAGAAGGCGTGAGAGCTCATTAACGAGGTGGTCAGACGGTAGGTTTGAGATTATTTGCTGGGAATGAATGGGAATTGAATGAGATGAGAAGTGCTTAACATTGAAAGACTTGGGAATTTTTGTGGGATTGTGGGGATGAGAGAAGAGAGGACGAAGGAATGATCTTATCGCCATTAACGGAGTAGTTAAAGATCAACAGGCAGAGGTAGAAGAAAAGAGAAGTTGTATGAACTAATAGGCTCATGTTGTTATACCTTGTGTGGGTTAAAAAATCACTGTGATAAGAAAAATAGCAAAAAAAATCTCTATGATATTAAAAATGTAGTAAAAACCCCCTACGAATAAAAGTGGCATTCAAGCGCTACCTCATTTCGTCTATTAAATAATAGAATTGCCCCTTTCTTCAGCATAAAAGAGCCTAAAGTCTTATTCTTTCCTCATTTTGAGTCTATCAAATGTTTTCTCCCTTTGCTAGAAAATACATCCCAAATTGTGGACAAGTCAAAATACATCAATCTCCCAAATATCATCCCAAAACCTCAACATACATGTTGTGTGAACAGGTGTACAAGTCTCAACCATTACTCGTTTCTTAGCTTTGATATTTGGAGAACTTGCTCAATTGTAGGATTACTCTGCCTAATAGAACCTTCAGTGTTGGCTTGTGATGGTTTCTCCAACGATACATTATTCCTTGGAAACCATGTATGGATTGAAATAATGTTGATAAGATAAAAATCATAATGTATTGCGAATATTCAAAAAATTGAATTTGTAGGTTGTTTGGAAATATACAAACCTGAAACGATGCATTTGGAACCTCTATTACAGGCTGATTCTTGCCTTTACCTCCTATTGTTGATTGTTTTGTCTCTATATACAAGATTTAATAAAGTATCGAAATGCTAAACTATTAGTTGTAATAAAATAAATAATGTTCACCTTTGAAGATTGTTGAGTGCCTTGAACTGATTCTTGAGTGCATGAGAGACCACCAGTATTGCTGATTGTTTCTACACTTGTAGACCGAGGATAAACAAGAAAAAATAAATCAGGCATGATACAATTCATATAAAAAAAAATATATAAGTAAGACATGGATACATTTCATATAAAATCCAATGTATTACCTTAAACAATTTTGACTTCCGATGTGGTGGTAACAAGCATCCACATAATCTTCAAACTCATGCCTCATGTCTGCTATTGCTGAATAAGCACGACGACATGGATAGCCAGTCAATTGGAACATGCCACATGTGCAAGTCTTTTTGTCAAGATCAAATACGTACTTGTGTAGAAAGTAATCGATTTCAAACTTTGGAGCCCCACGCCACGTGCTGAAACAATGTCTAGCAAGTTTTCCTTGCTTGTTTACCTTCTTAAACACATTTGGACACACACCTGTATACATCTCCATTCCAAATTTCCAACCCTTTTGCATTGCAACCTTGTCATTAATTTTGTCCTAATACACTATAACATGGTAATTATTGGCTTATCACTGACATCCAAAATAAAATTATTGAAGGACTCATACAAATTGTTTACTAGGATGTCTCATTTGGACTTCACAAAAAAGAAAGCCCTTGACCAATGCTCTGGTGGTATCTTACTGAGCCATTCAGTTGTTGTCTCATAGTCTTGACTCTTCTTAGGATCAAGTTCAACAATCTTCTTCATGTGTGCCCTGAATTCTTGCTTGTTTGCTATAGTGGTTGCCTACCACAAATACCCATTTAGCTCTGCGCCTTTAAACTTTGTCTTGAAGTTCTCGTACAAGTGTCTAACGCAAAACCCGTGTTCAGATCCTGGTGCTAATTCTCTCAAAGCATGAACTAGCCCTTTTTGTCTATCAGAAATGAAACCACTTATCTGTCCCCAAACCTCCAATGTTGTCAAGTAATTCATCAATGAACCAACTCCAACTCTCCCTATTTTCCACTTAAACAACAACAATGGCAATCGACATCATGTCATCATTACCACCTCTCCCAACTGCAATCGGCAACTGACCCTGATAAACTGTCTTCAAAAAGTATCCATCAAGCCCTATGATGGGCCTGCAACCCCCTAAAACCCCGAGCTTCATTGCAGACGGACTGTAACGCGACCTATCAAACAGAGGAGGATCTGGATCCTCTTGCTTCCTTAGGATGATCTTGCTCCCTGGATTCTTAGCCATAACAGTTAGTCCAATAACAGCTCATATTGAATAGCATCTCTGTCCCTAATTGTATCTAGAGCCTGTCTACTAACCCTCTGCACCTTCCACCTACTTACATCGACTCTGCACTTTCTCATTATTGAATTTTTCAATTGACCAACAGGGACGTTTGGATTGTCTCCAATAGCATCTTCCATTCTCATAGCCAAATACTTAGCTTAGCAAGGCTATTATCATATGTTCTAGCGCAAGAATGCATCCATTTGATTGATTTTATTTGGTAAGTCTGGTATTCATAATAGGTGAAGCATGAATTCTCTAATTGCAGCTTTCTTTCTTACATTTGCAGTAATTCGAGAGCTTTCATTCTTTATGAAGTAAAAGTCATATTGATTTCTGACGCACCGATCTCTTAATACCCTCTCTAAACACCTGACATGATGCAAACTTGAAGTGGGTAACCAAATTCAAATCCCTCATCTCAGCTTGATCATTATAGTATGGATGATTATGAATGTCATCATCCTCACTATGCAAGGACTCAAGATCAGAATCCCTCTCAACCTCACTGTACCAGTCTTCATCCAACACCACAAATTCTTTCATTGGTTCAACATTGTTATTGTTGTTTTCCTGATAATGTTATTTTGGCACCTAAATAATTATATATATAATTGGTATTCTAATTTTGTAATTTATATCACTTTAATACCTAATTAATTATTTGCTTTATTTTCTTATTATATTTTTATATAATAAGCATTTTGGTCTTAGATACTATAATGAAAATTATAACTATATGGAAGAAAAAATTGTATAAATTTTAACTCGATAGATTTTCTCTTTATTTGAAGTATTTCACTTTCAGGTTTTATATATGACTACCATATCTAGTAATAATATTTCCTTTTTATTTTCACTAACTTTATTGATATATACTTAAAAAATAACTTATTATTTAATAATTAAGTATATTAAAAATAAAATAGAAAAAAAAATATTGCAATCTCGAAAAATAATAATTTTAATTTTAATTTTGAAATTTTGTAATATAAAATTTGAACTTTTGAATCTAAATTTAAATTTTTGCAATCATATTTTAATATTTTGATTAAATGCAAAAAAATAATACTTTTGACGATATAAATACAAATACTTATATGCTATATCTTTATTATATTAAGTAGAACAAAATTACTATTTTTTAAATTTGTACCTTCAGTTGATTTACTTGACTATTATATAAGTTATTTAATAATTATTTTTTAAAAAATCTTAAAACAAATATAGTAAAAAATACCCATAATAACAAATAACCAAGTATTAATAGAGAAGTAGAATGATTAAAATAATGGTGAAAAAAACTATTTGATGCTCATAAACATGAGTTGGCCCAAAAAATTTGAACTGTCCAAAAAAAATAAAAGAATGCGAAGTACATTGTGCCCTCAGAAGGCTCAATTCGAGAAAGAGCCCAAAACGCCCTTAAGAAGCCTAGTTTAGATAGAGTTATTTCAAAAAAAATTGAAATGTCTTAAAGAAAAAAAAGAAAAGGAAAAAATTTTGGGCTTCATTAAAAAAAAAATTAATTCACTCATCTCGACTAAAACTTTTAGGATAAAATTACTAAAAATTCAAGAGATAGTCATAACGACTTAACAAATTTAGATTATTAAAAAAATTTCATTGCACACTTTCTAAAATAAAATTATTATGTATAGTTTTTATGCCATTGTTTGGTTAAGAATTTAGATGTAAGACATACTTATTTTGTGTTTTATCTTGATACTTTTACATTGCATATTTTAATTTTATAAAAGATTATAAATACAAAGAATATAAGATATATTATATATGCCATCAGTGTAGTGCCGTGCCATGTTAAATTTTTTTTAAATTTTTATTGTCACTATATCCGTATTTTACCATGTCCGTGTTGTTGTATCCATGCATTACAATTTTTGCCCTAAAAAAAAGCATTTAAAGAATGTTCAATTAACAAGTCTGGATTAATATTGGAAAAGCTAAAAATGAGGCTAAATTCCCAAGTACATAGGTGTCTTTTATAGAGGAACACATGGAAATGAGCGCCTTCCATAAAACAAAAAAGAATCACCTATGAATTTTTTTGAATTCATTAATAAAGCATTTAAAAAGTGGGAATAATGCAAGGTAACAAAACAGTTTAACTTGAGACAACATATGAATAAACTAGCACTTAAATACTAAGAATCAAGGTAATTCAAGTTGTCAGCAATTGATAACAAATGATAACATGCAGACTGCGCATATAATCCTCTCATACATAAGTTCAAAGGAACGCAAAGTTTCCAACACTGAATTTGTATGAATATCGCATATCAATCCAGATCATACATACCAGTTCCTGTATATAGGGTTTGGCCTCTAAGCTCATCAGCATTGATTATAACCCATAAACCAACACAGAAATTAAGAGAAGGGAATAACCTCTGCTGCTTTGTAGTAGCAATATCGAACTATTGGATTGTTCCACTTGCAGTTTTGCTATGCCCGGTCTGGAAAAAATCCATTAACCCTTACGACCGCTTGACCAAGAAAGAAACAATGGCAATAAATAATCCACATGAATAACAATATTCCCGTCACATCGTCACATCCTCACAAGCAGCTTAAAAGCGAATCCATGAAATGCAACAGATTGCGCTAAAAAAGCAAATAAAACACTACAAGCTGCTTAAAGTACACTGTAAAAGTAAAACTTATACAGTCCATACCTCTATTATGCTAATTCTGTGGCTGGGAAAAAAAGAAAAGAATCAAAACAAAAGAAAAGTGGAGTGTGTGATGCAAATACAACCAAATTGCTCTCCTGCAGCTTGAGAAACTTGTATAACAGAAGGCAACAGATGCATACGTACAAGACCAGAAGGGTACAGGATGTGAAACTCAATAAGGAAAGAATGACATTATCACCAAACGATATCAACAAAGTCCAATCAATGCTGACTCATGTTACCCAACTAATCATCATCAGAAGCAATCTTCTGCTTCTTCCACTTGTATGCTGCTTCCAAAATCTTAAGATTTGTTGTCTGCGTTTCTTCAGGGAAAAGATAGTCGATATACTCCTCATACCTGCAGGTTATTGCAATATCAGAATTGGTTGCCGCCACCAACAGTTTAGTTTCAATGAGCTTCAATAGATATACAATCCCAGTTCTGATGCATACAGCACATATGCTGTAATAGGGGAAAAACAGACACAAAGTAACTCTATTTCATAGAACTCTTGACAACTAATGGCAAAATAAGTTCAAATTCAAAAGTTGCGGAGGGATCACCACAAATCAAGCAAGAGGGATTTCTTCAAGTATAGAATCTATGCCTAAAGTCTGTATAAGTCCACAGAAAAAACACAACACCAAAAAAAAAAAAAGAAAGAAAGAAAGAAAACCATGGCCCATTAACTTTATTTGCCTTGGTTCATAAGAAAAAAAAATTCTTTTATTAATTACAAGGGACAAAAGCCAAAGGAATATAGCTGAAACAACTGTTGGCGGGGAGAGGGGGGGGGGGGGGGGGGGGATGAAGAGGTCAAATGCATACCCGGCTGGACCATCCTCAGTTTCTATTTGCCTTCTCTTTTTGAGTTTCTTTGGCAGCTTAGCACGGACCAAATCAACATCACCAACTTCGCCAAAGCTGCTTTCCATGTTCAACCATTCTTCCAAAAGCATTGCCCTTTCCTCTTTCAATTCAGGGGCAGAAGTTCTGAAGTAGCTAAGGGCTCTTTCAAACACAGCTGATGAGCACATAAAAACTGTGAGGTCTAGTTCACTACCATGAAGTAAACAAAGAATGAGAACTGGTACAAGGACTACAATAACGAAATAACACGTGCAGGATTTCATTTCTTACCTCTAGCTCGCTGAAGGCATTTTCTCTTTTGTTCATAATCACTTTCTCGCGAGTCTGACTCCTGCAAGCCCTCATCCATAGCAGATGCCTCAAACTTGGCATAACTAATCCACACCTTCAAATGTTTTGTGCGGTTCAAAAGCCTCTCATAAAGTGCTCTAGTTCTTTCATATTCAGCCTCAGATATCTCAAAGTCAATATATGCCTGTCATCGAATAAATAGAAGATCAATACATATTGATTCTATTATCAAATTTACAGTAGAGCTATATAGCTATATTTGAAAAGAGGCCAGATTAGATTCTTACAAAATAACAAAATCCTAATTGAAAAAGAAAAATCGAAGATGCATACACCCAAAAAGATTCGAAGCACCAGTTTGATGTTCGTACTTAGTGACATGGCATTATATGCATGAGGCTTGGCTACATGAGCGCAGTAGATGCAGAGAGAAAATAGAACCATGTATTTTTCTAATATATATCTGGACGAAGTTTGAAGTAACTGCTTCAGTTAGATAGAATGAACTCGTATAGAATGAAATGGTAAAATAAATTATTGCCACCCACTGCTCCATTTTGATGGAAGCTAGCATAGAACGGAAGTGTCACCATAGCGTGAGTGAGAGAGCACAAAACACCCTTCAAGTTTGGGCAATGCAATGACTAAATACCTTCCATAACAGCTCGGGCATGTCTAGTGCAGGTTGATCAATTGCGAGCTCAAAAAGAGCTCTGGCTCGTTCAGTTTCTGCCAAGGATCTCTCCAACTCAGCAAACTTGCTCCAGGCGTAACAGTTCTCTGGTGACCACTCCAAATATTTTTCATACAGCTTCCTGCATCGTTCTATATTACCAAGTTGCAGCTCTATCTCAATGTACTTCTTAAATATCTGTTTGCAACATAATAAATTAAGAATACAGTTCAAGAAATTACCACCAAAAAACAATAAAATCAAATGAAGAAACAAAGTCGTTATGAATTATCTTCTGTCACACCTTATCTTTGGGAGCCATGCCAATTGCCGACCCCAAAATTCGCCTTGCCCGGTCAATGTTTAACTGACGTATTTCGAACTGGGCAGCCATCAGCCAAATCTTTGCAAATGAAAATTTGTTATGAGGAATCGTCTTTAGACACAAGCTGTTAAAGTTCAAAGTAAGTCAAGAAAGCATAGTTAAGATCAATTCATGAGAATATAAGTCATGATGGCAGCAATCAAGAAAAAAAGAGTAACTCAGAGAAACGGTAAACTACAGAAAGCATACAAAGGGTGCTCATTAAAAAACTGTGAGTATTTGCATCAACTATGACTATGACTATCCATCCCAATACTTGATTTCTAAAAACCAACATGGAGAATCTGGCGCACTGCATATAAAATTTCAGGTCCAGATTTATTATAGAAAAAGATTGCAACACAACAAATTCCACAAGATGGTCTATTTCAGTTTAACCATATTTCTTTTATGATCAGAAATGTATCCAGGCTTAGAAACATAACGGGAGCATTGCATTAGGAAAGTTAGACAGCTAATCAATCTTATAATCAATGCATTAAGTGTACTCTGCATGTCCTATTGAGAAGATGAGGCACTATATAGAGGATGTTTGGCTGTGCTGATAATGTGGTTTATTTATTTATTCATTTTAACAACTGCTCGTACAATGCTTTGGCATTCGAATGAGATTGACCAGAAATTTGCCATTAACAAAACTTAATTAGTACAGAAACTAATTACATGTGTCACAAAGTAACCACATAAAAGATATGGGCCAAATACACTTTGAGAAGCACCAGATAGTGACTCTTCCTACTGTTGTCAAAAGATTGAAAGGTGTATATATATATTTTTGGGTGGGCAAAACTAATATGTGTATATTTATAAGAATATCTCTAGATGATATTAGATAGACAGATATGTTAGCTTACATAATTCTAATAGTTTGATGGCCCTTTTTGATCATTATAACAATATAAGGAACGCTTATTCTGACAAACCATAACATCTTACACGCTACAACACTTCATTTAGCCAAACACTTTAAAAGCTTATTTTTAGAACAAGATTTAACATTTATAAGCTCTTAAAACAACTTAGAAGATGGAGCTTATAAGATGCTTTAAATAAGCTTAGCCATACACCCTCATAATTAAACAAATTATTGACAACAACCAATCCTGAAACATAATGAAGTTTCCAATCACATTAGGGACAAGCCTTCAGTATCCATATGAATTAGTTAACTAATGACATTATTTATGAAAATCGCAGAAACAATCTCCACCTTATAATAATTAAATATCTAAAATGGCTCAAAGTTATCTTACTTGTATACATCTCTTGTGCGATCCACATCCTGGGCATCAAGCTCCTCGTATAAAACATAATTAACCCTGATGGTAACACAAATTCACCCTAAGCAACAGGTCAAATAAAATATAAAGAAATAAATTCAGAGCAAATCCTTCTTGTAACACTCAATATTGCATTATTACACAAAGAGCAGAGCATTAAGCTTACCACAAGTAGATATACCGCTGCCAATACCGCTTCTCCTGAGCAGGAGGGATATTTGCAATAGCCCTCTCATATACATCCTCAATCCTTTGTTTATCCCCACAACTCTCTTCTAACCTAATGTAATCAAACCATGCATCATAATTAAGAGGGTTCTTCCTAACCTCATCCTCGTACTGAAACCTCCTTTTTCCAACAATAGCATCCTCGATTCCTTCCCTATCACCATATTGCTTCTCAAATGCAACAAACTTCTTGTAAAGCTCCTCTGCTCTCCCTTTCGGAATATGATCCAATGCATACTTATATATACATCTTGCCCTCTCTGTCTCCTTGCACTTCTCCTCAAACTCAGCAAAAGCCACAAACAATTCTTCCGCCTCCTCATCATCCCCCAACTTATCTACAGCCCTCTCGTAACAATTCCTAGCACGTGCTATCTCTCCATTTTTCATCTCAAATTTAGCAAACCTAATCCATGCGCTGACCTTTGGGTGATAATCCACAAACCGTTCAAAAATTGATCTCGCCCTTTCAACCTCATTATACCTCAACTCAAACTTTATATATGAAAGCCATCCTTGCTGATCAGGTGTCCACTTCATCCACCGCTCAAATATTTGCCTCGCACCAGCCACATTCCCTAACATCTCCTCCATATGAATATACTTATACCACAACTGATCCACTCTGGGCAATAATTGTGTAGCACGATCCCATACGTTCCTCGCATGATTAACAAACTTATTCTTCATCTCAAAATCAGCATACTTCAACCACAGCGTATGGTCTCTATAATCCACCTCAAGCGCACGCTCCCACACTGACCTCGCCCGAGCATAATCCTTCTGAGATTCTTCCCACTTTGCATACTTCACCCAAACGCTCTTATTCCACCGCACTCTTCGGATTAAATCTTCGAATTCTTTGCGTTTGCGGAGGCGATAGTCCCCGAGCTCGGTAGCGTCGGTTATTTTCTGTTTGGGTGGTCGGATCTCAGCTTCCTGACGTTCACGAGCTTCCCGAAGTATTTGCTCCGCCGTGATTTGTATTGGGGCTGGAGTCTTGTTCTTGACGCGGGTTGGCCGAGGCAACTTTACCTCTGTCTCTTTCTTCGTTAGGTAGCCCAGATTCGGGTCGGAATCTCTGGCGTTAGCCATGGCTGTGATTTCAGACGGATACAGAGAGGAATTAGGTTTTTTTGTCCCTCCGACGGGAGGAGTGAGAGAAATGGGTTTAGGGTAGGGGTTGAGATGAGAAATAGGGGAAAACTTTTTGAATTCGGTTGATTTGGGGATAGAACGTTAGCCCTTGGTCTTGGGAGAGTAAAAACGCGTTTACCTGTATAGTTCTCATTGAGAACGTTTTCTTGGGTGTTGTACGCAGTATTGATATTATTATGAAATTAAAAAGTAAAATTATGTTTCAATTATATTTTAAAATACTCAAATAAAAAATAATTATATAGTGCCAAAACGATGAAGTGAACATTACTATTCTAAAAAATTATAAAATATATATAAAATTATAATTTATAATCCAAAAGAGCATTTTTGTCAGTTTACCATAAAAATTGAGTGAAAACCTAACGAATACTAAGAAAATGGGTTTGTTGTTAGACGAACGTTAAATCAATAAGGTATTTATAATTTTTCAAAGAAAGACGATGTATTTATAATTATGTCACATCTCATACAAAGTAGTTATAATTTACCTGATGTTTCATGTAACACCCCCTACATTATTATACTTAATTACCACTAATTATCATACACTTTTTTTTTTACGACCCCTCTTATACAATATTTCAATTATCAATATAATTTATAGACGTCCCATGAGATAATAGACATATTCAATTGACAGTAATCGATACACTTCTCTTAATACCCACTTCTCTTTTCACAATAATATCAGTTTGCCGTATAGTAAAGTACTCGATTTAATGAATATTTCTCTACAAAAATCTTATATTTATTCTTAAGCTCCTATAATTTTAATAAAAACATTTTATACAGTACATCCAGAATAAGTATTACCTTATAGATAATCTTTATTTCAAAATCTACTTCTGGATGGAGACGTAACATAAACAGTCCCTTAGAAAAATATAAAAGAACTGTATAGCTATCACAGCATCTGATATACCACTAACCATCATGGTATATGTATATTCATGAAATATGCCGGACACCCCCTCCCCCCTTTAATTAAATTGGATACAAGAGAAATTAAATAATTGAATATAACTTTCCTTTTTTCGCATTATTACCAATTAATTTTTTAATTATGTATAAAATTCTATAAACATCACAATTCGATGAACTTATTATTTTTCCTATTAATGGATACATAATTACTTGTAACAAAAATCTAAGATGATTATTTATAAATATCCAAGAAGTTATTTATTATATTAAATTAAAAGTATAATTTGCTTCTGTAAATTCATGTATTCAATAAATATTAAATATTTTTTAAATATATTAAATTAATAATATATATATGTGAGTGGGTCACGATCTAGACCTACCCAAATTACCTCGCCCCCAATTGAATTATTTGTGCTTAAATTCGCCCTTGGAAATGTACCTCTTCCATGGATCTCGACTATTGGAGCACATTTTAACAAAATTAAGTGATCCCTTTGCACATTAACAAAAGTCAGGGAGCAAAAACCAAAAGACGCATCTCACTAGAGGCTATTCTGGTGAAATTATACTTTTAATCCCGTAAATAGGGAGTTCAAAATTTTTAGTCTCTTTATTTTATAAAATTTTTAAAATGATCCTAAAATTAAGAAAATTTAACACATTTAGTCCCATAAATCCCATAAACAAATAACTAATTATGTCAAGTTTTCACAATTTGTGACCATTTAAAAAATCTCGTAAAGAAAAGAACTATATACGTGTGTCGACTTCTTTATAATTTTGGAGCCATTTTAAAAATACTTTAAAACATATCACTAATAGTGTCGAACCCCATATTTTATGAGACTAAAAGTATAATCTTGTCATGCAGTTTTTTTTTGCCCAACCCACAAAACTAAACATACATACATACATACATACATATATATAGGGTAAATTGCATAACACCCCCTTGTATCCTGGTGAATTAGCGTGATATTCCCTGTGTTAGTTTAATAAGCAAGAAAACCCTATGTGTTTTATAGAGTACAGCAAAAAGAGCCCTCTCCATTAAAAACAAAACTCGCTTTTTGTGCGAGTGAGCTTCATTTTTTGCCTTTTTGAGGATTATTTTTAAGTATGTAAATGTTCATTTTACCCATTTCTTTCATATCTAAATATATTTTAAATTGATTTATTTATATATATATAAATGATCAATTTAGCTCAAATATATGACCATAAATTATATTTTTTATGAAATATATTAATTTAAATATATGAACAACTAAATAGTATGTAAAATGTTAAAAATTAGAATTTATAATTTAAAAAAACAATACAGATTTAATATTCTAAAATTAGAATTCATATGAAATATTTTTAAATACAAAAACACCTAAACAATATATAACATTTTCAAAAATTAAAATTTTAAATTTAACACCATACAAATTTAATCTACTAAAAATTATTTTAAATTAAAAACTTATATAAAATATAAAAATCACTTATAATAATTATATATTATTAACTAAATTAAATTATTATTAATTAAAATATATTTCAATAAATTTTATTTTTAAAAATATCTTTTTTCTTCTTCTTCTCCAACACCAGTCATGTAGTGACGGGGCAACGTTGCCCCAGAGCTAGGCAACGACGATCACCCTAAATTTGGCTGCCTCCCATTCCAGAAGGGGGCGGCGTAATGGGCGACTTGAGGTTGCTCTCTTTTTATAAGGCGACACAGGGGTGAGACGTTGCCCAAACTATTCTGCACGATGTCACAATCTCCTAGTTTAGGCGGCAACAGCCTCGTTGTCCATTATATATATATATATATATATATATATATATATATATATAGTTTATATATATAGATATATACATTATATTGTATATATAATTATATATATAAATAAAAATATATTTTAAAATATTTGAAATCTGGAGTGTTCATTTTTAATAATTGAGATAAATGGTTGATATAAGGAATGTATAACAGACAATTTCGGACAAAATTTAACACTGTTAAATTTATCTTAACGGAAGAGGAAAGCATGCAATATTTTGAAAAACACAGGGACTTTTTACTTATTTTTTTAACATAGGAGATTTTTAACTAAATTTTAAAAATATAGAAAGATTATATATATACATATATATATATATATATGGTTTCTTACATTCTGACTTCTCTTTCCAAATAGTTTGTCCCCTTAAGTTGGATCGGGTTTTCCATCATTCGTATAGACATTTTATCCCCGCTCCTCTCTCTCTCTTTCTCTCTCTCCCCAGCTCCCAAATCTTCAGGTAATTGACCTCTCTTTACCATCATGCATCACCGCTGCAAATAAACACCAAAGAACAAAATAGATAATATACAGATATACCAATTCCCATGCATTAATGTAAACGAATTACGTAGGCATGAAATTGATATATGCAAAAAGACAACATATTTTTTTCCAGATATTTCGATTATTGTATTTTATCTGAAAATTTATCGCGTTAATTTATCCATTCATATATATATCGATCAGGGATCGTGATGATGAGCATCATATTAATTTCTGAAGAAGACCACACACGCACACATGTGTATGTGTGTGTGTTGCATATATGCATATTTATATATATATATATATATATATATATTATGTACGTATATGGGTTGTGCATGCATGCACATGCATGTTAGGATCTTTGTGGGATGGCTCTTGTTTGATCCAGAATTTCGACATCACGTTTGATGCTCTGAGCTGATTCGGTATATTATAATGTATGTATGTATCTCCCGACATGTGAGAGCATGTGTTCTTCAGTTTATGGGGTATTTTTATTCGAAATGCAGTTTTTTTCTTTTTTTTTTTTTCCAGACAACAGAAGGAAATGAAAGTTGAGTTTTGGGCAATTGTGATATTCATACATTTGAATAGATCTGTATTGTTGAGCCAACAAATTCCTCTTGAACAGCATAAATGTTACTGAATTCAACAATATATATGTAGGGATACCGATTAGTAATCATGGTTAGATTCTTGTCAACGAGGCCTAACTCATTTGTTGAATTATGTGAGCCCCATGACCTTGAGTTTATGGGTTCGATCCTCACAAATGTATGGGTGTAGGTCTATTTTAATAATAATTATTGGATTATTGTATTAGAAGTTATTGGTTAGTTATATATAATATTAGTAATTGTGTATATTGACTGTTTTGAAATTAATAAAGTAACCGATCACTAAGAAAAAATCATGTAAATCCCAAAATTAAGAGCGGCACTGTTTGGTAAAAAGATATTTATGCATACGATATGATTAATATTATCCGAGCTTGGGACCAAACCCCACAAAAACTTTTTCCAGGTAAAGTCCGGTGAGAAATTAATAGGTTTATGATGTGATCAATCACTTATATGAATTTTTACAATACACTTATCATGTAATTGATTTGAGTTTAGTATAACTTAGCCCAAATCAAAATTTTCTGTAATTTTGCGTGTAAGGTGCGTTTCTTGATGGAATTATTGCTAAAATCTCGAATTCTTGATGGTAAAAATATCTCCATGGTTATATCTTCTTGAGACAAGCCGCATCCAGTCAGGCATTTTAGGATCGGCCGATTAAATGATAATGTATAGTATTATACTTATTATGTGATTGATTAGCTTTTTTCAAACTCACGACATTGACTTGAGTTTGAGATAATGTTGCATGTAAGGTGCATTTCTCAATGGGTTATTGCTGGTATAATTCTTGAATTTCAACATATATGATTCTAAACCACAAACATGCATGCGTTGCAGATCATGCAACACACCATCAACTGAAAGCGAATCAGACGACCTTATCTTCACTTTGATGCAGTAGTACTAACATATACCTGGAAACATCCGGCGCTAGACAGCAAAGTCGGCTATGGCGAAACATCGGTGGGAGGGATCGATGAAGTCCTTCAGGATCCACATTGATCCTGAGAAAGAAGAACACCAAAAATGGTTGAGAACAGGTAAATTTCATGTGACTTCATCAAACTTACAATTTTCTTACTAGCAAAGTAAAAAATTTGAGTGTGTATATATGATCTGGGGTTCGTTGATTCGACCACCTGGATTTATACGGACTAGAACGTTAGGTATGCGTTTGTTTAGAGTATTGCAGGATCGTGTTTCACTATGTTTTTATTTTGCAGAGAATGAGAACAAAGTGAAAAGGATCTTGAAGCTGACTAAAGGCCTAAGCGGCAATAAAGAAGCCAATTCAAGGAAAAAGTCTGAGCTGATTAGTCTGATTGAAGAGTTCCAGCAGCAATATGAATCGCTATACTCCCTCTACGTAGACTTAAGAGTGCAGGTGAAGGCCAACATTAACGGTGGAGACGATGATGTCCCTTCTACGTCCTACTCAGATTCAGAATCATACTTCTCTCCAGACGAATCCAACATTAGAACCAGCGACGCGAGCAGCAGTGAGAGCTTAACAAACTTCCAGCGTGGGGACAGTGAGGAGGCTGAGACATCAGATGTGGAAGATACTATTCTCAAGGACAAGTTAACATGTTCGAGTGAAGTAAAGGAAAAGGCCACAACTTCAAATTCACAGTCTCAGGAGCTCTCTGAAATTCTCAAGGACCTGACGGTGCAAGATGAAGAGGTAGAAAGCACGAGGCACACGTTGGCTCAAACGAAGGAGTTAGAGGGAATTGTGGCGAGCTTGAAGGATGAGGTCGAAATGCTTTGCACACAAAAACGACGATTGGAAGAGCAAGTAGAGGGCATGTCAAACGAAGCTAAGCAAAGGCAAGTGCAGATATTGAGACTAGAAGCTCGTATTTTGGAACTTGAAGCTAAATCCAAAGGCAACGAGTCTATTCAAATAAGTGAGGATAATGAGGATCCATATTCGTCTAGAATCTCGAATCTTGTTGCACAGACGAACAATCTCCAGCTTGAAGCGAATACCTTAGAAGAACGGTTATCGGGAGAGGCGTCTCAAGTAAAGGGCCTGACGGAGCAGGTTAAATCTCTGCAGAAGGAACTGGTGGCTGTGAATGGTCAGAAGGCTGAATTGGAGAAGGAACTGGTGAAGAAAGAGGCAGAAGCTTCAGAATGTCTTGTTCAGATTGAAAATCTGAAAAACGAATTGAAAAATCAGGTTCTTATTGAGCAGGGGAGGATGCAAGAGAAGGAAAGCTTGAAAGTTCAGGTAAAAGATCTAGACCAGGAAGTTTATCAGTTAAGCAGCACGAAGAGCGACCTGGAAGAGCTGCTAAAGAAAATAAATCAAGAAGCTGATCAATCAAAGGTTGAAAATGAGGAGCTGCAACGAAAAATATCCGAGCTACAGACCTCTCTTTCGTCAACCAAAAACAAACTATCAGCTCAAGAAAAGAAATTTGAGGCCTGTCAGGGTGAACTGTCCACTCAGATTGAGCCCCTGAAGGAGAAGGTCAGGAAACACGAGAAAATGTTGGAAACGTTGCGAAATGACAGGAAAAGCTTGCAGGCGGAGTTGGAACGGTGTCAGAAAGAGCTTGAGAGAGAGAAGCAAGAGGCATCCCTGAGCAAATCGCAGATGGAGAGAAAGAACAATGAACTAACAAGTAAGATAGCTGATCAGCAGAAAACGCTGCTCGAATTGGGGGAAGAGATGGACAAGCTGAAAGCAGAGAACGAATCGGCTCAAATGAGGATCACTGATTCCAAATCAAATTTCCTCCTGGTGGAACGAAAGATGGAAGAAATAGCAGAAGAGTTCCGCAAACAGTATGAGGATAAGTTCAGAATCCTCAGCCGGCGAATCAGGGTGGCAGAACAGCTGCAAGCTGAGAACAAAGAATGGTATATGAGGACGAAAGACACGTTCGAGCAAGAGAACAAGGACCTGAAAGAAAGAGTAGGGGAGAAAGAAGTCGGGCAGGGAAGCATTAAGGACATATCGATCACAGCAAACCACACGCTAGTTTCACTCGACTCAGTGGCCTTAAGGTTTGAGGAATGCACCGCTAATTTCCTCAACAGGATTTCCAAATCCTCGTGTGAGCTGAAGTTCGCAAAGGACTGGGTGATGAGGAAGAACAAAGCGTTGATGCACGTTAAAGATGACATGGACTGCTTATTGCACCAGCTGGACGACAAAGAGGCCGAGATATTGATCTTCAGGGAGAAGGTATGGAAGTCGGAGAATAAGATCCGGGAATTGGAGAAGATGATTAAGGAGAAAGAAGAGGGAATGCTCGGACTTCAAGAGGAGAAAAGGGAGGCTATAAGGCAACTATGTGTTTGGATTGACTATCATCGAAGCCGATCGGATTACTACAAGAAAATGCTGTCTGAGGTGAATCGAGGACGCAGGAAGGCTGCTTGACAATTGTATCTGTTCTTGAAAATCATTAGTTATCGGGGGAACTCTCATTTGTTCTTGCAAACAGGGGGGGGGGGGGGGGGGGGGCTTACAGAAGAATAAACAATTTTACGGAAAATTTTCACAAGTGTGATTGAACGTTTTTCCTGAACTGTACACCAATCACACAATAATTATATTATGCTTGTCATATAATTTATTTTAATCCAACTAAACCCGATCCGAATTAAAATTTCTTTTAACATTAGGCACATGTGAACTAACATCATAGACAGCAGTTAAGCATGGGCTGGTTCTAGGCCAGACTTGGTGTTGCAGTACTTTTCCTTCCCCCATCTAAAATCAGGCATATGGGCAAACAATTTACATATCTTGGGAGTTGCATATTGAGTTTGGTGTTTATCTTTTCGGATTTTCTCTTATATAAGTCAGATTTAAACACACCAATAATGTGAAACATGATACGTCAACATATCATATGTTTGGCTACGGATCTGATATGATGGACGTGGTTTGATGCTTTCACACTAATATATATGAGAACAAACTTTTATGTCATTTCAAACACGTACGTACAACTGTTTTTACAATTTATTCCTTTAGTAAATAGACAAATTATTGCAAAACACCACGTAAAAGGTAGTTGATTAAATTTCAGTAATATCTAAATGTAATTGGGATGCATATTTCGGAGAGAGAGAGAAGAGTCTTTGGTATATTAATATAGTAAAAGTAGCACAGTCATGCTGATCTGGCTCTTCATAATAAGCACAAAAAGCACAACGTCTGCCTCAGCCTGCACCTTCCATTCACAAATCATACTGCAATTATTTTGACACCCCCACCCCCACCCCCACCCCCACCCCCTCACCTCTCTTTTCCTTTTCCCACACATTCTTCGTTTCATCACTGAATCATACTTCTCAAAAACAAAGCCCAAAATGGCATTCTCGTGAATCCACGGAAATCGGAGGGCGAAAGGACATAAAGAAGACTCCAAATATTCCATCTCTCTCCTCCACCATATGAAAATTGAAGCGCCAATTGCAGTGGCAGTCGCTGCTGTGACCCATCTGTGTATAATAATAATACCACAAAGACAAAACCACTTTTTCCTTTTCTTTTTTATAATTATTTCAAATATTTCTTCCCTAAATTTGCCAGCCAATAAAAATTCATCACACATTTAGATTCTCCTTTTCATCGATTTAAATAAATTAACACACACAGTCACACTATACACACACACACTCTCTCTCTCTCTCTCTCTAAAACTCTCTTCCTCTCTCTAAAAAGTTTTGGTGTTAGTTTTTATAGTCAGCTGCGGCTGCTGATGAACGAGCTCTGATTCTGAGGTAATTGCTTCCTTACTGAAATTAAATCTGACCTTTTTTTTTTTTCGCTTGATCAGCCTGTGCTGTTTGTTTAATATTTGATGCTGCGGAATAATTTCGAAGTTCATTTGTTTAGTTGGTGTTCTTCGGCTGTATTCTGTTTTTGTTTTTTGTTTGTTTTTTGCCTGTTTTTCGGATTGATTTTTTCTTGTTACTGATTGTGGTGTCCGAGCGGAAGAAGTGAAATATGGAATCGACTCGTTTGAGAAGTTTCATTGAGTTGAGTTTGTTTACTTTCTGAAACTCGGTGATCGGTGAGTTGAGAATTAAGCTTGCTCTTCGTCTGCTGAGATTTTGACAGTCTGTTATGTTTCCTGATAGAGTTTGTTCCTTTGAGTTGATTTTCATATAATAGATCAAGTTTTTTAATCATGATGAGAAGAGATTAAGATAATCACGTGATTCCATTTTTTTGTTATTTGAATTGTTTGATTTATCTCTTAGTTGCTAATTTTGCATTTCCTTTTATTTGTCGATCTCTTTAAACCAATGTTTTGCGATAGTCTTGGCCTATTATTGCTCCTATTCACAGCTGTGTCATTTGTACTTATGCAAGTTTTTCATTGAAAAATGATAACATTTGTAGGCGCGTCAAATACATCTTTTTGTTTCTAACGTAATTTGTTGGCAAATATGTGATTGACGGACGCAATTATTGTGACCAAATAGAATGAAAAATCAACAGGAAGAATTTGGGAAATATGAGGTTTGTAATTATCTGATCTGCTAAAGAAAATTAAAATAAAGTGTCTTTTTCATTTTGAACAAAATCAACGAGAAGAGCGTTATCTGTTACTATTACTCTTTTGAACATACATAGATTCAAAATGTGACCCCAATAGGCTGGCCCTTAGGCTACAACCTTTTTTTGACGAAAGACAAGAGATCATGTCGAGGGATGATCCAGCTGTCTTTTTTTGAGTTTCAAATTTGGTCGTTTCGTAAGTGTACGTAAAGTCCAGATGTGATTACACTAATTAGTGAGGGACAGAAAACTATGTGATTTGATACATGAAAAAATCTCTCTTATTTTTTCCAAAAGGCTTTCTTTTATTTTTTTCACCTAGTGTAATTTGAAGTATTTAGTGCAGGTTAAGTTAAATATGTGATTAATAAAAAGTATGATTGAAATATAATTATATGACCTTTAAAAAATATAAGTATATGCGATGATACAATTATTTAATAAAATTACTTTTCATTTACTTTAATGTGTATAAAAGGTGATTCGCGCGGGTTTCATAATAATAAAAATAGTGTGAATAGTTGCCGCCTTGTTATAATAATGGATTTCAAACTTTCAACATAAAAAAGCAAATATTGGATTAGCTTATATTAACTACGCCCTTAATGGTTTTCTGGGAGCTGTAATCAGGGACAATGAATGAATTTAATTCTACGAGTGACTTGGGTTTTGATATGGTGGACCACAATATAGAGGGCCAGACGTAGCATATTTAATCGTGTAGTTTGTGGAATACGTTATTTTATTTTCTAGTAAAAAGAGAACTAAAAAGTTCTTTGTCAGATAATACCTCTATATTCCCTGATGCGATGGATAAAATATTGGACGTCATCTGCTTGTAATGCGTCTGAAAATTATGTGCACCCATTGATTAATTTGATTTCTAGCCCTCTTTTATAGCATTTCATTTAAGATGTTAGATCTATTATAAACAAGTTTCAGCATAAACTTTGGCTACGATAATTATCATGAGCCTTTTGGTACTTGTTTGGCGAATATTTATATCTATGTTATATATTATGTTTGATCAGGATATTATATTAAATTAACTTTATCTAATAAATGAATACTTAGGTGGTTTTTCTCTATTTTTTTCTTTCATCTACATCTACTTCCTGTTCTCTTTTCAAATTTCTCTTCCTAATCCAATTAAAATTCATTTTCTAAACCCAATTATATCTCTTCTATTCCATTTTTTATTGTTTGTTTATATTTTTATTTAATAGTATAAAATCCAATAAACAAATGGACACAATTCCTTAGAAAAGTATCATATCAATTAATTTTGATTTTCTATATTAAATTTGAAGTACACATACCGAATATACCAACTGGTTTAGTAATGTGATGCATATGTGATTTTGTTCCTTTCCCGTCGTGGACGCTTGACTTCTAGAAATGGCGGACCTTTTTGCTCGAAGAGGCAGCTAAAATGCAGTTCAAAGCTTCAGCAATCCTGAATTCATTATTATTATATATATCGGCCGTGAATGCATATCGTTGCATGATACATATAAAAAAAAAGCAATAATAATAATATATTGTTGCATGATACCGTGACTTTCGAGAGAAAGTTCGTTTGGTTTCACTTTTTGCAATATTTTTACCAGATGTGTTGAGGAAAAGTCTAGAAAGAATGTTCTCAATTTTATATGAAGACAAAAATGTGTATGGATAGGTTGTATTTTTAAAAATTAGAAAAAGCAGAAAATTTGTTTAGTTTCATTTCGGGACCATTAAATTTAGTGTTGCTTCTCCTCTCTAGTGGTTTCCAGGTAATGTTAGTAACTTCAAATCAATCATGTTAGTTATGTGTTAATGATAAAAAAATTTTTTATTGTATGTAAGAATATTAACGTTGTATTAGATTCTGATAGTTTACTATGATTTCTGTTTACTTTATATTTTATTATGGGTTTAATTATGATAATGAGAGTGTACTAGCGTTGGGCCACTGGCTTATCATATGGGAAATTTGATGCTGCCCATATGAATTGGTTGTATTCACATGAGTTGTGAATCAATGAACTAATATATAATTATGATTTCATTTGTGATTTAACGATTTATAACTGATGTGAGTATAAATTCATATGAACAACATCACGAACCCCATGTCATAGATGGAGAAAACACTAAAAGAAAATAAGGTTCATTGAAAAATGCGAGAGTCAAATAATAAAAAATGGATGTTTCGTACATGAGATAACGTAAAGCAAACAGGGCCATCACTCCAGTTTCCGACATGTATTCTTCATGTAGAGCTAGGCATCATTTAAGAGAAAGCAACACGACTGGAGGTGGAAGGCCTGTCGTAAGCTGATGCTTGTACCAATTCTAATCACATATTCATACGGCTGGATATTGATGGGGGATGTAGGATAAGTGGTCCTGGTCACCCACAGTTATTATTCCCAATTGACAGGGACGAACTGAGCTACCACAGTATCTAGTAAACTTATTATAAAATGGTTGTAGGGTGGCTGGTGTTTGTAGGAAATTGATGGTAAATAATTAAGACTCCAAGCTCGAATTGAGTCCTAAAATGAGGTGAAACGTAATCATATTCGAGTCCACAAAAGAAATCTCCTGCAGATCTCTACTCTCATCAACATAGCTAAAGAAAAAATTATTAAAAAAAGAAAAACAGAGATAAAGCATTAATTACGATTATTTTTCTTATTAAGCTTAACCCATCAGGAACATATTCATGCGGTCTTTTTTTCTATGTTCTTTCTGGTAGAAATTGTCATGCAGTCTGATTACTCATCTTATTGGATGTTTCCACTGTGTGCGATGTGTGCTTGTTTGTCATATACACTGCTTTCTTTGTAAGTATCTTCATTGCCTCATGGCATTTCTGGATGGCAAGTAAATGTGAAATATTATAATTAAGTTAATCCAAAATCACGGCTCAAATGAAGGGCATTAAGGATTACACTACTGAGGTCCAGTTGTCTTCGGAGACAGCATGATTGTTTTGTTCATGTCCCATTAAACTTGTATTTCAGTGTAACTAAACAATATGTTGCATACAGTCTTTCGATATTCTACATCTAAATGCATTTCTGGATCACTTGTTTGGCTAAATATATTTGTCTTAGTTCTCACAGTTGATTGTGCTTTCGCATGTCAACTAACAACGAGCAACTTGCTTTCGAGGGTCATTCCTTCTAAGCTAAAGACTGAGTTGTTGTGGCCCAGGTTAATTGCTGAGAAACAAAAGGAAGACATGCCTAAGCATCGGTGGCGTGAGTCCTTGAAATCCTTTTTCGGAAGTCACATTGATCCTGAAAAAGATGATGAGATTAAGGGAAACAAAGCAGGTATGGTTTTTGTGGTTTTTTGTTAAACTATTTTAGGCTGTTATTAAAATGCAAAAAGACCATTACCATTCATCTTTCAAGGATTGGAGTTCATCTCCATAGATTTGCATCTTCAGTGTTGACCATATTAAATTCATTGCAGAAATTGAGGGCAAAGTGCAGAAGATTTTAGAGGTTCTTAAAGATGACGATAATGACGGGAAAGGGCCGCTGGTTAACTTGATTGAGGATGTCCACAATCATTACCTGTCTCTTTATTCTCGTTACGATCATCTGACTGAAGAGTTGAAGAAAAAAGCACATGGAAAACATGGGAGTGACAGTTCTTCATCCAGCTCAGATTCCTCGGACTCAGATGATTCACCGAGGAAGAAGGGCAAGAAAAATGGTAAAGTTGAGAATAATTTTGAGAATGATGCTGCTATAAAGCAAGACCTCGAAGTGGCGCTTTCTGAGGTTGCTGAACTGAAGAGGAAGTTGGCAGCCACTACAGATGAAAAGGAAGCACTAAATCAGGAGTGTCAAAGAACTTTGATCAAACTACAGGAAGCAGAGAAAAGTATAGCATCTGAAGCTGAAAAGTGGAATGACGAGAAAGCTAGACTTTTGGCTGAAAATGCTGATCTGAGTATAGAACTGGAGAGTTCACGTAAGCTACAAGCTGAACTGAACCAGAAACTGGAAGATATGAATAAAGAAAGAGAAAGCTTAAGCATTGAGAAAGACGCTGCTGCCCTCAAAATTGAAGAGGAGAAGAGAAATGCTGAAGAATTGAAAACCATTAACAGCCAGTTACAACAAGAGAAAGACATGCTATATCTGGAATTGGAAGCAGTGAAGGGAGAATTTTCCACTCTAAAGGAGAATCTGGAGTCAAAAGAAAATGAAATCGCTAAGCTAACTCGGATGCAGAAGGCTGCCCAAGAGGAGAACATCAGTCTTTCCTTGAAGATTACACAGCTTGAGAATGAGATAAAACAGGCTGAAAACAAAATTCAAGATCTTGTAACAGAATCAAGCCAATTAAGTGAAAAATTGGCTGACAAGGACAAAGAGCTTTTAACACATCTGGAGATTCACGAGACTCACAGAGAAGCTGCAAAGGAGAAACTGGAATCAGCGGAAAGAGAGATTGCTACGGTCACCCAGATTCAAAAGGCTGCCGAAGAGGAGAACAGCCGTCTCTCCTTAAATATTTCACAGCTTCAGGATGAAATAAAACAGGCTGAAAACAAGATTCAATATCTTATTACTGAATCAAGCCAGTTAAGTGAAAAATTGGCTGAGAAAGAAAGAGAGCTTTTAAGTCACCTGGAGATTCATGAGGCTCACAAAGAAGAAGCAAGAGAGAAACTGGAAGCAGCAGCAAACGAAACTGCTAAGCTAAGTCAGATGCAAGAGGCTGCTGAAGAGGAGAAAGCTAGTCTTTCCTTAAAGATTTCAAAGCTTGAGGACGAGATAAAACAGGCTGAAAACAAGATTCAGGATCTTGCTACTGAGTCAAGCCAGTTAAGTGAAAAGTTGGCTGAGAAAGAAGGAGAGGTTTCCCGTCACCTGGAGATTCATGAGGCTCACAAAGAAGAAACAAAGGAGACACTTGAAACAGCAGAAAAAGAGATCGCAAAGCTAACTCAGATGCAAAAGGCCTCCGAAGAGGAGAATGCTAGTCTCTCCTCGAAGATTTCACAGCTTGAGGGTGATATAAAACAGGCTGAAAAGAATATTCAAAATCTTGCTACAGAAGCAAGCCAGTTAAGTGAAAAATTGGCTGAGAAAGAACAAGAGCTTTCTAGTCACCTCGAGATTCATGACGCTTATATACAAGAAACAAAGGAGAAACTGGAATCAGCAGCAACAGAAATTGCTAAGCTCAGCCAGATGCAAGAGGCCTCCGGAGAGGAGAAAACTAGTCTTTCCTCAAAGATTTCACAGCTTGAGGATGAGGTAAAACAGTCTGAAAATAAGATTCAAAGTCTTGTTATTGAATCAAGCCAGTTAAGTGAAAAATTGGTTGATAAAGAAAGAGAACTTTCGAGTCACCTGGAGAGTCATGAGGCTTACAAAGAAGAAGCAAAGGAGACACTGGAATCAGCAACAACAGAAATTGCTAAACTACGTCAGATGCAAGAGGCTGCTGAAGAGGAGAAAAGTAGTCTTTCTTTAAAGATTTCACAGCTTGAGGATGAGATTAAACAGGCTGAAAGCAAGATTCAAGATCTTGCTACCGAATCAAGCCAGTTAATTGAAAAATTGGCTGATAAAGAAAGAGAACTTTCCAGTCACCTGGAGATTTATGAAGCTTACAAAGAAGAAACAAAGGAGAAACTGGAATCAGCTGCAGCAGAAATCGCTAATCTAAGTCAGATGCAACAGGCCACCGAAGAGGAGAAAACTAGTCTTTTCTTAAAGATTTCACAGCTTGAGGATGAGATTAAACAGGCTGAAAGCAAGATTCAAGATATTGCAACCGAGTCAAGCCAGTTAAGTGAAAAATTGGCTGAGAAAGAAAAAGAACTCTCCAGTCACCTGGAGATTTATGAAGCTTACAAAGAAGAAACAAAGGAGAAACTGGAATCAGCAGCAGCAGAAATCGCTAAGCTAAGTCTGATGCAACTGGCCACTGAAGAGGAGAAAACTAGTCTTTCTTTAAAGATTTCACATCTTGAAGATGAGATAAAACAGGCTAAGAATAATATTGAAGATCTTGGTACAGAATCAAGCCAGTTAAGTGAAAAATTGGCTCAAAAAGAAGAAGAGCTTTCCAGCCACCTGAAGAGTCAAGAGGTTTACAAGGAAGAAGCAGAGGAGAAACTTGGAATAGCAGAAAAAGAAATCGCTAAGTTAAGTGAGATGCAAAAGGCCGCTGAAGAGGAGAACAGTAATCTTTCCTTGAAGATTTCACAGCTTGAGGATGAGATAAGCCAGGCTGAAAACAAGATTCAAGAACTTGTTAATGAATCAAGCCAGTTAAGAGAAAAATTGGCTGAGAAAGAAAGAGAGCTTTCAAGTCACCTAGAGGTTCATGAGGTTCACAAAGAACAAAGCTCAACTCGTATGAGGGGTTTGGAACTGGAGCTGGATTCATCACACACTCAAAGAAGAGAAATTGAGCAACAGAAGAATGATGAACTCTCTGCTCTTCTTAAGAAACTTGAGGATCAAGAGATGGATTCTTTAAACAGAATAAATGACCTCAGAGTACAGATCAATGCTATTCAAGCTGAGGCAGAGTCCTTGAGGATCCAGAAAGGTGAATTGGAAGAACAAATAGTACATAGAGGCAATGAAGCCTCAGCTCAAGTTAAGGAATTGACAGATCAGGTCAGTGCAAAGCAGATGGAACTGGAGTCTCTACTAAGCCAAAAAATGGAGTCGGAGATACAACTAGAGAAAAGAGTTCAAGAAATCTCCAACTTCCTAATCCAGATAGAGAGTCTGAAAGAAGAGTTGGCAAACAAAATCTCAGAGCTAAATAGGAACATAGAAGAAAAGGAGACTCTTTTGTCACAAGTAAAGGATCTGGAACTAGAGGTCAACTCCATACGTACTGAAAAATTGGAAGTGGAGGAACAGCTAAAACAAAAGAATGACGAAGTTTCAGAATCCCTTAGTCAGATAGAGACTTTAAAAGAAGAGTTGGAGAAGAGGACCACAGAGCAAAAGAAAACACTGGAAGAGAACGAGAGTCTAGTCTTGCAAGTAAACAACCTTAATGTGGAGCTCAATACCCTGAGCAACCAGAAACATGAATTGGAAGAGCAGTTGAGGAGCAAACGCGAGGAGCTTATTCGGTTGCAAGAAGAAAAAGCAGAGCTGCAAGATAAAAGTTCTGAGGTTGAGAGAGCATTGATTGAAAAAGAGAACGAACTCTCCACTTTATGCAAAAAATCTGAAGATGCAGAGAGTGAAGCATCTGCCAGAAACATCGCATTGACTGCTGATGTGAACAGTCTTCATGAGCAATTGAGTTCTTTGGGTGCTCAGAAAAGTGAGGCAGATATCATTCTTGACAAAAAGACTGCAGAAATATCAGAATTCCTTATACAGGTTGAAAAGCTGAAAGAGGAATTATCAGGAAAAACTGTCGAAGAAGAAAGACTGCTGGAAGAGAAGGAAAGTCTGGCAGCACAGCTAAAGGATCTGCAACTGGAGCTGGAGACTCTTCGACGTGAAAAGGATGAACTGGAAGATCGGATTAGTAGCAAAGTTAATGAGGCAAATCAGCTGAGGGAGGAGAAGAGTGGCCTAGAGAGCAAGATTTCTGAACTAGAATCGACGCTAACAGACAGAGGAGATGAAGTCATTGCCATCCAGAAAAAATTGGAGGATGTGCAGAAAGAAGCATCCACTGAAATTGCTGAATTGCAAAAACAGGTTGGCTCTTTACAGCAGGAGCTGGATTTGCTGCATTCTGAGAAAAGCGAATTGGTAATGCAAATCGAGAGAAGTAAGCTAGAGTCCACCGAAAGGTTGGCTTTGGCTGAGAACAGCAACACTGAATTAGTGAACAAGATTATAGAACAGGAGAGAAAGCTGAAAGAACAGGAAGATGTATTCGTAAAATTGTGCGACGAGCAAAAACAACTGGAATTTCAGTTCCAAAACTCTGAGGAAAATCTCAAATCCTCAGAGATGAAGATAGAAGAGATTACCCAACAGTTCCAAAACGGCATTGATGCAAAGAATCAGGAAGTCAGTAAACTGGAAGAAGAGATAGAAGAGCTGAAGAGAGAACTTGAGATGAAAGTCGAGGAAATCAGTACACTGGTAGAAAACGTACGAAATACCGAGGTTAAGCTACGGTTAACAAACCAGAAGCTGCGTATCACAGAACAGCTATTAAGCGAGAAAGACGAAAGCCACCTGAAAAAGGAAGAGAAGTTAAATGAAGAACATAAAGTGCTTGAAGACAGAGTTGCAACATTGTCTGGAATAATTGAAGCTTATAAAGAAGTTCAAGTGAAAACAATAACAGAGATCACAGAGAAGGTAAACGACACATTGACTGGAGTCGATGCATTCAGCATGAAGTTTGAGGAAGACTACGGCCACTTAGAGTCTCGCATTTATGAAACAGTGAACGAGCTCAAGGTGACAACAAACATGATCAGAGAAACCATTAACGAGAAAGATCAGCTAAAGAAGGAAGTAGCCAACTTAGTTCAGCAACTGAATGATGAGAAAGATCAAGAGTCAATGTTGAAAGGAAGGATCAGTGAACTGGAGAGCATACTGCACAAGGAAGAGGACGAGAAGAAAAGCTTGATACAAAGTGTGCAACAGAGAGATGAGAAGATGGGAGAGTTGGAAAGAAGGATGACGGAGAAAGACATGGGGTTGGTGAACTTGATTGAGGAAAAAAGAGAGGCCATAAGACAGTTGTGTATCTTGATTGAATATCATCGCAATCGGTACGATGATCTCAAGGACATGGTGGAAAAAACAAGAGGCGCAAGAAGGCAGCTTGCTGCTTAATGCAAAGAGCACATCAATGATCAAACTCTCTTGGAGTTGGAGGTATGGTTAGCGTTCTTCATCTATACTTTGAATTTGATTTGTTGGTATATTTCGTCAAAGTCAAGTCATTTTTGTTGAAAGGAGTTGTCAGTAAAAGAATTTCTATTCTTTGGGGTCAGTAATCAGCATAGGGTGTGTGTGTGTATAGGAAAAATATTACTCCGATTTGTTTTGTTTGTGTAGTCATTCAGTTCAATTTTAGCGCCGCCGGGTGCCAGCTATTGCCTAGTGATATTTATGACATCACTGGGCATTTTCTTTGTATAGCAAATTCAGCAAAAGTGTGGTTTTATCGTCTAATCTCTTTTTTACTTCTGATTTTGTTTTTCCTCAAGTCTCCTTCCTTTTTTAAGGTTCATCTCTTCTTATAAATTAGTAGGAATTATGTGTGTTTCACCTAATGCTTATTATCTTGACAAAGTGATTTATATCATTTAAATTTTTAATTAAGTAAAATATAAAAAAATTATTTTAAAATTTAGTAGGTACTTTATAAATAAAAAAGATTATATTTATTAAGATTAATGAGTTTAATTTTTTAAAATTATTGTAAAAAAGCTTTCTATTCAGTGAAAGTTTAAAAGCTATATAAAAATATAATTGACAAAGTGGTTATATAAACAAATGGTTACATTATTCATTTGCTTGTTTGATTTGGTTGGCAGGAGAAATTTCTCTTGCCGGTTTATGAGTTTCTTGATTTTTCTCGATAAAATTATTAATTATCTCTCATTTGCTTGGCGTTTGAATTTTAGTGCCGTCTTTCTTATTCATCATTTAATGTTACCACTATCTTCTCGAAATAATGTATCATGTTTTTATCAATTTAATGTATTGACTTAATCAACGTTATTTAAAATTTTAAACCAATCAAGATTGAGTAAGTTAATGGATGTTTTATTTTTTTATTTCATTCTTTAATAGGGAATGTATCCTTATAATTGCATTAGTCACAACATTCAATTTTTAATCCATTAGCTCTATCTTTTATTTAGTAGCATGAATATTGATAGATGTTTACATGCTCATATCTCCTAAATATTTGGGTTACGTTATAAACTGAAAAATTAGTAATTTTGAGAATCAAAAATACAAAAAAATAGCCAATTTTATTAAATGAAAACTCTTTATGGTGAAATTAGTATTTTATTATTGTTCAAGTGTTAACAATTTATATCAATTATGAGAATATATATGTAATTAATATTGTCGAGACAATTATCAAACTTTTAATAAGTACGTATCTCTTGTTCTTCAAGAACAATGTTATATGTATAATTTACACTCCTTGACTTTTTTCAGTATTTGTTTACATCATATGATTAACGCTAGAATATTAATGCTTTATTATGTCTTCTATTTCTATCCTAATACATGTTGTATATTGCATAAATAATATTAAGGGTGCATGAACTTAAATTTTTTAAATAATTCAACTTGATCTTTAATAACGTATTAACTTTAGTTTCTATTATAAAAGCAATCCAAATTGTGAACAGGCTATTAATTTAATATTAACTTTTATCTTTATATGTCATACTTTTCTAGTTAGTGTTTTAGAAGTGACAATTTTTATGGCATGTAATTGATTATAGTAGGCTTTTAGATATTTTAAACATAGAAGACATTATTGATTCTATTCTTTATGTTTATAGTTGTAATAAAAATATTTTTTTTCTACTTATTTAAGGAATGTATTTGTTCTTCACTTTTTTTTTTATTATTATTATTTTGAACAACATTTGAAAGTGTAACTTTTAATTTTTATTATATTTAAATAATTAAAAATAATGTATCACTAAAGGGATTAAAAAAAGGGTAAATTTTACATTGATTTTCCCTAAAATTTGGCATAACTATAAATACCCCCATGTTATTTGAAAAATTACCAATACCTTCTAATTTAAATGGCAATTTAACAATTAGCTCAATTTGTTAGGCTCCAGTAAGTTTCTATCCATTTTTTGTACTGAACTGACCAAAATGCTATTGTAGACTAAGAACTAAAAATTTATTTAATTTTTTTATTTTTCTATGAATTAAGGGGATAATTTTATTATAATTTTGCAAATTTTTCCATCCACTCATCCGATTTTTTTACAAATTCTTATTTTTTTATAAAAATATATATAGTAAGGACAAAGTTGACAATTTCATACATCCATCTAAAAATTAAATTATTTCATTAAACATCAGGGGATACTTGTAATTTTTCAAATAAGAAAAGAGTATTTATAATTATGTCAGATCTCAAGAAAAGTTGTTGTAATTACCCTTAAAAAAATATGTAGCAATTGAGGAGCCTCATGTATTTTTGATTCATTGTTTGAAAAATCATATAGGTACACAAATTAAAAAGTTATATGTGACGCTCTAAACGCAATACACGAGCTTGAATACATAACACAATGTCACTTGCAGTCAAAATCATATCATAAAACTTCAATCTTTCCTTTAGAGTAATCTTATTAATGTGTTAAAAAATATTAAAACTTATGACATAAGTTTCTAAATATAATAATATGTATCTTGAGGTAAAAGACCCTGCTTCTATTATTTTCTTATAATTCTTTTGATACTTGCCGATGTTCTATAATGTGTAATATATATATCTTCCAAATCTATGTTTAAAATCTCAAAGAGATGTATTGATGCACTTCATTGTTTTACTATTGATTTTTATTTTTTTTTTATCTCATGTTGATATTGTATCATGCGTACATTTACTTTACCATTTTTTATGATTGTCAATTAAGAAATGAAGAAAATGCTCATCAAAAAATTAATATAATTATATAATTTCTCCTTAGAATTCTTCTATAATTTATGTGGTGCTTTTTAAAATTTTGTGGACCTTATATCTTATTCATTAGCACTACTTAAATAAACACGGAAAGAAAAGACAATAATAATATAGATTCAATTCTCTTACTTTTTTTTTTCTATTTTTTTTCTTAAATATTATGATTTCAAAATTAAATTTTAAAACATCATTTTCATTCCAAAATTAATAATTTACTCCACTATAATCCATTTATATTTTAAAATTTTATTTAACTGTGAACATTTTTACTATTTCAAGATATAATATCTATGATAACAATTTAAGTTTATATCAAAATAATTATATAATTATTCAATTAAATAAATATATCATGAATAATTAAATGGGTGCAATAGAACTCAAAAAGAGTAATACCCATAAATTGATAAATTTGAATAAACATCAGGTAGTTATTACTGGATAAGTTTCACCACCTCATGATTGAAAAAGGCTATAAGTTATAACTTAGTGAATGACCAAATTAATAACTATTTCTACAATACCTATTACATTCATATTAGTAATATATTATATAAAACTATAATTTATAATCAAAACTTTTACAAGATCTCTTTTTCATTGGCAGTTTTTATAAGAGTATGGCAGTTAAATTATCAAGACACCTCTAGTCTCCAACTGATATGGCAGTTTAATTATGAAAACAATCTTGCAGACCAACCGAATGAAGTTTCTGACGCAGGCAATATCTGTGAAGCCCAATTTATGACAAATCAAGGACCAGTGGTAACATCCAAAAGAAACCATCAACTCTTTACCAATTGAACTATAAAAGGGTAAAATATGAAACTGAAGGCGACAATTGTGCGAAAGTGAAACCCCAACGGTAACTAAAGAGCAGCTTAAAACCTAGAGAATGAGCTTTCTATTTGACAATTCCTTTACTAAGTGTGTCCCTATTACCACAAGAAAAAGGCCATAGAATACAAGGCCGACGGTCACAAAATGGCTCAAACTTCATAGCTTCCTAGTTTCCTGTACATGGAGAAAGCAAAACATAAAATTTCCCCATATATTCATCTCTAACTATTCCAGGGTGCACGAAATCACATGGAAGTTCAACAAATAACCTCAACTCCCTTAGGAATGTGTTTCAATCTGGTATTTTCATCTCTACTCCAAGAATGTCCTTTACCACCTCATATGTCACAAATGCAATAGCAATGGAAGGGACCACCTAAAAGAGAGAAATTTTGTTACACAATCTAAAAACTCTTTCAAGTCTAACAAAGATGATCAAAAAGCTCTTCACACTATGTAAAAAGGGCATTACAGCTTTGAGAAAACTGCAATTAACTACCACATCTTAGAGGATTTAGTTCAAGTATTAACATGATACACTTATTAGAAGATGTAAGGTTGAGCTATAAATAGAACTTATAAGATGTTGTAAAATAGCTAGCAAAAGTTTTTTGAAAAATGAGCTTTTAAATTCTAAAGAAAGATGTTATGAACATACAAGCTCCTTTAGAAAAGATAAAAGAGTTCCTATCATATTTTTTGCATTGAATAAGCTAATTCATATTTAGATCATATTCTTCACTAAAATATAATTACTGAGATCTTATAATTATTATCATATTAATTTATCCTAACACTTTAATAGCTTATTCTTAAGATAATATCGAATATTTTATCAGCCCCAATAACATCTTGTAAAATGTTAGTTTATAAGATTTTTTTAAGCTCGGCCAAACACTCTCTTAATGTCACATGGACTTATGGCTGGGTATCCAAAATTGTCGAATAAGGTGGTCTCTTGAACAGTAATCAAGAAAGAAGCTCTCCACTCTAAAGGTTGACGCTGCTTCAGCATCTTATGCAGTCCAGCCTAGCAAACTTATGTCACTCAAATATCTATTTCTATATTGCTAGAGACTTTTGGTTGTGTGTGGTATTTTATTCTTTTCCGGCACCCTCATATGCAGATTAAAATGCCAAATAGTGACCCTAGTAGTATCAATCAGATATTAGAAGAAGCAGTTCACTAACCTTGACAGAATTTGGAATCAAGCCCTTGTACAGAGCCCCAAATCCCTCGTACCGAACTGTTTTCCTAAATGCATCTACCATTCCTGTATACTCAAGGGGTGTTTTGCTCTTTCCGTCTCCAGTGACAACAGAAGCAGCATGCCTCCAACCCACCATCTGCATTCTTCGACGGATGACATCAAGTGGGTAAGCAACTGTCTGGCCAACAGCGCCTGCAGCAGCGCCACAGGCAAGCCTTGTGGTCACATTCAAGTCGGAGTTTTCTACTAATCCATATGGATTAGTTTTGATCAACCAATCTTTCAGAGACTCATATACAGCAAAGTTGAGACCCACATAAGGTACCTGAAAATTAAGCAAACATATGAGGCTGCACTAATCAAAAGTAGAAAGGATTTTATGTTACAAATAACATACCAGAATAGTATAATGAAAATTTTAAGACAATGAAAGCTAGCACTTGATTGACTCCTACCAGAGATGGTTATGTTATCTGCCATGTTTGGGTGATTATCAGAAGTAGTGAAGAACTACTTACAACTCCTATCACAGAAGGAAGCCATCCTTTATATAAAGCACGAGGACCTTCTTCAGTAAAAACTGTTCTAAGAGCATGAAAGATTCCCCTGTACTGTGTAGGTGATTTGTTGGTCTGCGAAGAAGGCCAAGTTAAAACTAATTCTTAAATGCTAAATATATTACAGAAAATCAGCACCTACGAGGAATGCAATAAGAGAGAACTACATATCCCAGCAGTACCTGGACAGTAAGCCGACCTCGTACCATGTCCATTGGGTAAGTAGCTGACATGGCAATGATCCCAGCACATGCTCCAGCTCCAAGGCGTAAAAGTGGGGTCAGTTGAGCATCCTCTGCAAATGGAAATGGTGGAGTGAGAATCTAATAGTGGTTATATAAGTTCCCCACACAAATAAATCGACCAATTTCCCTATGTCTTATAAGTACCCTATAAAGTGTCCATGCCATTTTGCACCAATGCCATCTTGCGAGATGTGCGATTTCATTGAGTACTAGCACTACACAAGCATAAAAATGACTAATTCTAAAATATTAAAGACAACACGTAGCATGTTTCTCAGGAAATATGGCATTCGAAATACCAACTCTTCAGGGTTTCCAATATCAAGGTCTTCGTCTTAACATTATTGTTAAGGGAAAATATTCTACAAAGGCCCTGTTAACAAAGCCTGCCTTCAATACTTTTGACCAAATCAGAATGTTGAGGATCAAACAACAACTTAAAACAGTGTATACTCCTTTGCAAACATGAAGCTCAATACTAACTTTTGAGTCCATTCTCATTCACAAACATACTCACCAGCACTACAAGATCATTAATATATGAATAAACTAATCCAAAAAGAATCAACTGAATCCCAAACAAGGAAAAAAAAATGCACATGGAAATAGACCACCAAGAAGACTGGCAACCCAGAAAATAATTTAAATGCCACAGGCATGCATGAGCAAGCCATAAACCATCAGAAGCATTGAATGAACTCCACTCTCCACAAACTCAAGATTAGAAGCAGAGGAAGCAAAAAGAGACAGGACTCTACCAGTTCCTGTTTGCTGACGATATAGCCATAATATTCCCCTGTTCAAAGAGAGAAAAATTAGGAGAAAAGAGGCATCTACCATCAACTCACTGAAAGAGAATACATATATGTATATATATTACATGAATAGACAGACTGCATACCAAAAACTAGCCAATGATAGGACTGCCACTGCAAAAGCAATTTGAATGCTTAACTATTTTTTCCTTAAAATTCAAATCAATTAATGAATAATCATTCCAGCAGATTCTCAAAGCGCACAAGGTGGGAGAACACAAGAACACCAAGAAAATCCATAAGCAAAGCAAGTTAACAGTTGAGCTTATATTCTGGGGGTTTTATGGGGGGAAAAAAGAAAAAGAAAAAGAAGCAGCAACAGATATCAGGAACATCTCCATATTTTGTGGTCCAACTTAAATGTGTTTCAACTTGAGGTCAACGATGGTAAAAAGTACAAGTCCTAGACCTATAGCAACTCTTTCCCTTTTATAGTTTCCATAGTTACGAGAAATAAATAAGAAATTAAATACAGTAACAGAAGTTAAGCCAACTAAAACAATAGCTTTCGCTAGCACCATGAACAATTTTTATTGAAGAGATCATAGAGCTAAAGTTAACCAGACGTTCATTGTTGACCAATGCAAATGTTGCAACAGGATTTGTGAGAGCATTTATTTCCTAAGTCAATGCATTTACAGATCATAATGAAGGGCCAGGGAGTAATTGATACGATAGGGCTTAGGTATGAAGATTTTCTTTTCATATTTAAAGAAAAAGCATAAAATTGAGCACTGGAACCTACTTTGACGCCTCCTCATAGCTGAAGAACTTGACAGCTGAGTTTGGAACAATACGAGCACAATTAGTGCCATTTCCTTTGAACAGTCCCCTGAAGCCCTCTGTTCTCCATATGTATTTCAATCCCTGAACTGTTCCATTATACTTGATGTTGTGTGGATTTTGGACCTGCAATTTTCACGAATAAGTATTTGTGGGTTGACTGCTCACAGCAACAAGTAGATAGACAAGGTCAAACCAAGTAGCAATGCTTATACAATACAAAGTCTTTAGAACACAGTTCAGACAGTTATTGTTGGCAAGGAATTGTGGGTTGAATAGAGTTGATGTTAGAGAAATGCAAGTGAGATTGGTTTAAGCCACATGTAAAATATGTTACCTTAGCAATAAGGAATACTATCTAAAGTTTACATTTGCATGTACATTTTTCTTATTTTGCTATGCATGAGAAGAATTTTCAAGAATTTATTCCTTTAGCAAAAGAGAACAATGTTTTCACATGGCATACAAAATATGCAGGTTGTCTCAAAGAAAACTTCATAAATACAAACCAACAATGCATTCAGGAAGCTGACAAACATCCCAAATATGCAACATTAACCATTAGAATAAGATAATTTGTCTGCATTAAGTCATATCATCACCAAGAATTATGAGAGCTGAAAAACCAACTTATTCACACATCTTCTCTAGTTTTGTCTGCATGCACCTTGTTGGCTGGCTATGTCTTCTGAAAAAGGATGACTGAATCATCGAAGAAACGTAGGAATAATGACTGGATACAGTTTCAAACCAGGTTACTTCCTATGCTTGACATTTATCAGAATAAGTGTTGGAAAGAAATTCAAATGTCAACTGTACACAGTTCAAAAACAAGCATCTCTCATCATCACCAGTTGGCTAAAAAATGACATATGTAAAAGTATAATCAAGCATCCAGAGTTCTGAACCTGAAGTAAAATTTTCAACCGCTCCAGTGGAGCAACTGCAGTACGTGACCTGTGACATGAGAAAAAATGGATACCCAAATATCAAAGACAACACAATTAATTCAACAGAATGCATATATCAGCTCTATTAAAAATGATATTAGCCTAGAGAAAGAAGTAAACATCGATCTGTCTGAAACAAAAAGAATGCAGCAAAATGATGTGTTGCTAATGCAGATACAGGGTTCAAACTTTCCATTTCTCATAACACCATAACCCCCTTACCCTCCATCTATTCTCGTTTTAAGGTTTGAGGATAGGAAGCCTAAACTCAGAAAACGTTCTACAAGTTAGTTTTAGAGGATTAATGAATAATTAAGACGAAGAATTTGTGTTACTCATATTTGCCCTTATGTTACTCTACTTTGAAGTTCTTTTTTGGATTAAGGCTTCAAGCAACAAAAGATAAAACAAGAATCAGCAGAGTTGAACCCTAAATTAGTAATACTTGTATTTACAGTTCATACACCTCTGGACCAAACTTAATAGAGCACGTCCATTGCTTCCTTGTTTTTGGTTTTGCCCATACAAGTTCTTAATTAGCAATAACAGATAACTGGAAGCATCAATCACAACAGATAAAACCGAAATCCAGAAATAATGAACAAAATTAGTATCACTTTCAAAATCAGAACTCAGATAACTTAACTAAATCCAGAATTGAACTAATAAAACACAAAGCATATCTTCATAACAACTCTGAACTCACGAATTACGAAGTCTAAAACGCGTCATTTCATTTCAAAATCTACATACATGTCCACCGTTCTCAACACATAAATGTGCTAGCATGCTGAAACATAAAAGTAACTCTGTTCATGTATACTTGTACATGTACGGGTATAAGTATTTTAAAATCGCTACATAGAGATACAGAAAGAGAGTGAGTGAACTGACACTCCCCCTGCGACGCCTCCAGCGAAGAGAGATTTACAGATGCTGCGGAAAGTACGGCTTGGAGGTGTAACACCTTCAGGATAATCCTTGGCTTCCTCAGCAAGATTTACGATCGTCGATACTGCTTCAGTCTCGCCTGTCTTCCCTACCGTATCCTCCGACCCCATACAGATGAACTAGACAAACTCTCGGAACACAATTACTCTATATTCCCCTGGCCGAACCCTAACCCAAACCGCCGAACGCCGTGACTGGATTCTCCGGCGAACGAGACAAAAAGCGCGGGGCGGGGAATTGGAGTTCAGTGATAACGAGAAAAGACAAAATTTATAGTTGGGCGTGCGTGTGAAGCAAATATCTTTCGCACGTGTGATTCTCTTTTAATTTATTTAGAATGTTAATTTTTTATTTTTTCTAAATTAAATAATTGTTTTTATTTTAGGTAAATTTTTTAATCTATATAAAGAAAATAATATAATTTAAATATTTTATAAAAATTATTCACATGCATAGAATGTATCATACACACTAGTAATAATTAGATCAAATTAAATGTATTGTAATTACCAATAAAAATAATTAATAGCCATAAATATTTATTTAGTCAAAATTTATTGAGATATTATCCAATATAACTAAATGAAAAGGTAGGAATGCAACACATGTTTCAAATCACACTTTGTATGAAGTTCCAAATATAACATGTTTCAAATCACACTTTATATGAAGTTCCAAATATAAAGATTCATTTGAAAATTTATTGGATATTTAGTGATTAATATCAAATATTTTGTTAAAAAAGTCACTTTTTTCGAAAGTTCATTTTTAATTTATTTTGGTGTGTTTTGTGGAGATAGATAGAAAAAAACAAAGATAAATAAGTATGTGTTAAAGAAAGTGTGTATGTTTAGATTTGTTTTTAGAGATAATATAAAGTAAGTATGGTATATTTGATGTTGTTTAGTGGGAGACAAAAAGTATTATTCATTGCCAAATCATGTCTTTTTTATATATATATGTGTGAGTATGTATATAATTTACTTAATTGTGAATAGATTAAAATAAATAGTATTTTCTAATTATATAAATACGCTTTATAAATAATTAAATGCACTCTAGTAATGGATAAACAATATTTTTGTTAGTCATTCTATTCGAGGTGATAAATTTAAATAATGAAAAAAAATGGGTTTTAGGGCTCTGAACCTATTCTATATTATTTGTCCTCATAATACTCTTCCAAAACACCCAAAAGTTAGTCAAAAATGGACAAAACAATTCAGGCAGAACATTTCAATGTTTTCTGATGGGCCAAAATCGAAACCAAACACTATGAATGATTTTTCAAAAAGCATTTATTGCAATTTTTGTCATGCAAATTACTAAAGGTTGATGTTTTTTTAAATAAAAAATTTATTTCTAAAGCATTTACTACAATTTAACTATTGAGGTCGAAAAGAAATATACATACTATTTGTTATATTGTATTTGGTTCGATAAATTTAAAATTAAGATTTAAATTCATTGTAATAAATTTATCGAATTTATTTGGATAATTAAATATTATGAAAAAGTTTAAATTCTTTAATTTCATTTTGAATTATAGTTTATCACATGATCAAAGATTTTAAATCATTACCAAACACAGTCTTAGAGTCTTTCAAGGGACGTTTTACATCGAGCCATGGTTTGAACTAAAGTCTTGCAAATATTAGTTCGTTGTATTTTTTTTATAATTGTAAAAAAATATACACTATTATATTTGTTTAGTTTATTATATTTTTTAAACTAATATAATTTTAATATTATAATTTTTTTGAATTTTAATATATTATTAAAAATAAATTAAATAAAATTAATTTATAAAAATAAACAAAAAAATATTAAAAAATGGGGAATCACATCCACGACATGACCAATATTTAAATGAAAAAAAAGAAAATGTTCAAATCGTGGATGTACGTTATAAATCTATTATACATTTTGTATATATTTATATAATTTTTTTTATAATAATAAAACAATTAACTCAAATTAAAAATTGATTATAACTACGTAATAAATTTAAATTAACAATCAATATATGTCAATTATCATTATCAAATATATGTATATATATAATGGGTAAATTACAATCTACTTACATGTATTATAGAAAATAAGCAAACAACATTCTTATGAAAAATAAGATAGTAATTTATCCATATGTGTTTTAAAAAATGAAGCAATTTACCTCCTTAGACAGGGAGAGAAATTGCTTCTTTTTTTAAAACACAAGGGATAAATTGCTATTTATTTTTTTCATATTGGGTGATTTGCTCATTTCTGATATCACAATAGAGTAAATTGCTACTCGCCCTGTATATAACTAATTAATAACTATTATTAAAGTAGACTAGCTCACAGTCTCACATATTGGTGGGATTCAAATACATGATCTTTTGATCATAGTACTTTAACTTCGCCAATTAAATTAGACTTCATTAGAAATTAACTACGTGACTATGCATGTGGAAGGTTAGAATTCGGCTGTTCAGATTTGAATCTGAAAAACTGATTAATATAGTTAAAAGTGGTTATATAAAAATATCAAATTAAATAATGAGTAGAATAACTATTATATCATAAAGTAACATTCAAATTAATTCGTTGTCCAGAATAGGCTGAACTCGGTACATTTTTATGGGGTGTTTGTAAGAACTGAATTAAAGTGCTTATCAGCTAATTACAATTAAGTACATATTTTATTATTAATTTTTTTTTGATACAAAAAGTCTGACATGACATGACATGACACGATCATTGGCAATGTATAAATGCGCTCACGCACACATATATATGTTAAATAAAAGAAATAATATATAAGTGATGTAAACACGATACTCATAATAATTTTACGAACAAAACAATTAGATAATTTAATTGTTTGAGTTCTAAACTTATAATTTATTCTTTTGATAAAAAAATAAATATGAGATGATTATTAGTATAATATTTCGTATTCTTTCTCATTTCATAAATACTCTAAAATTAACGCTTTAAAAGGCCTATAATGATGTCTTGGTCTAAAAAGTTAGTTGAGATTTCATGAACAAATTCGATATCATCATAGGTTCGAGTCTCATAAAAGATACATGTATTACGCAGTCTGTTGATGTAATTATATAATCACCGCTTCTTAAAAATAAAAATAAAATTCTAAATCCTTCCAAACATCTCATGTGTTAGATTGTTACAAATTTCTGACCATCTTTAAAGGCTATTCATGACCCTCATGGACAAAACAAGAGTTAGAGTAGGGTTAAATGCAATTTATCACCTACGAGCATTAACGAAAAAGTGTAAATTGCATCATTTTAGAAATCACAATGGGTGAAATTGCACTTTGTTTTTTCACATGGGCTTTTTGATATTTTTTTATTAATACAGATGGGTAAATTGTATTTAACTTGTTAAAGTTTTGGACTGTTTTCTACTCATTGCAATTAAATCACACAGTAATATTAATGATATCTTAGCATAGTGATTATGATTGCAATTCTATAATAAGTTTGAGATCAAATGTTGGAGTCTTATCGAATGGGTGAGTGTTTATCTTATTTTTATCTCACATAATTATGAAATTAAAACAAAATCACACATTAAACAGATAAGGAAGAAGGACATGACATTTAGACAATAGAAGTGGTTAGGACAGCCGGCGGTTGGGTGGTTGTGTAGCTTCATTCATTAACCTACTCTAACATGATTAGAAACATTATTGAACCAAACGTAACAAAATCTTACATCCAATCACATCACCCCACGTGTTCGAAAGATAAGCAAATAGTACTAGTTTACATGTGCCCGAGACGAGAGTCCACTCATCAAAGCCGTCGCTAAAACATGAAGCAGTTAGATTGAGTCTGAGTCTGACATTAACTATCATGACAACGAGCGGAGAGGAAGAAGAAAGACAAGGAGTTCCCGAGGTGTGGGATTGTGGGAGTCCGTTGTATGATGCTTACGAGCTGGTTTCCGTCGCGAATGTCATTGAGAGGCACACAATGGCGTTGCCGTCGCCTTTTGGGTTTACGACAAGCTCGTTAGAGTTTGAGGAAGACTGCAAGAAGACGACCGATATTGTTATTCGTAAAAGGAGGCATAGGGAGAAGGCCAAAGGTGTGAAAAGTAGAATTTCCACTCTTTTTAATCGAATTCGTAATTTGATCATGATCAAGAGATGATCATTATACCATCTTTTTTTTTTTTTTTTTTTTCACAGTCTATTTGATTCTGATCGGGAAATTATGGTATTATGTATGTTATTATGGTCTTTCATATGATATACATATATGTATAAATGATTAATTTTGATTGTACAGACAATTACTGACTACGTGAATGATAGTTTTATCGATGAATTAAGTTCATGAAATCGAGCCATAATAAATGAAAAGAATCTATCTATAAATATATGTTGTTTTGTTCAGACATTTTAATGAGGCGATATTATTACAACTGCAACAAGAGCATCATTAACTGCAAGAAGTTGGGCAAAGAAACGCTAAGATTGATGTATGAAACCATTCAAAATTAAACCTAACTTCTCGAGATACGTCTGAAATTGATCGATAAAAGTTTGTACAGACTTGATTCACTGAATTTGATAAACCAATCTTGAATAATTATTTTTGTTTGAGGAGTACTTTTGAAATTCGATTTGAACTTGATTCGATCAATAAAAAAATAACACAATTTAAAATATCAAATTACTCAAACTTGGCTCATCTTTTTGATTTAATTAATGCTCGTTTTAGCCTAAATTGACCAATCATCAAATAAGACCGGAACATAATTTTTTAAAATCCATAATAATTTAAATAAATTGAGAAAATAATCACTATTCTTAGTTTCATGCTTGGGCATTTTTCGAGACAAGATAAAAACACACTCGATGTTTATTTTTGTGATTTTTACACCTTATCTGTATATTTTTTGTTTTTCAACTTTCTATATATAATATATATATACTATAAAAGAGACATGATTTGACAATAAACAGTGATTTTTGTCTCTAAAAAATACAACATTAAACATACAATATTTACATATATATTTATATATAAGAGATAAATTTTGACAATGAATCATGATTTTTGTCTCTCAAATCCCAACATCAAACCTACGCACATTTTAAAATAGTTTAAATTACCTTAAAATACAAATTCAAACATACTATCTATCTCTAACACACACTTATTTATCTCTATTTTTCTCTCTCTATTTCCAAAACATCAAAACAAAACACTCAAAATACAGTTCCAAACACTATGAATAGGTTGAGGCCGAATCCATTTGTTTACACCCCTAAAGGCTATCTATCGCAAACACTTAAGTTACCAATTTGGGGCCCCAATTTAAAACCAAAGTTGCTTATTGTGCTGTTATGGTCAAGCTTACAAATTCCATATTTTTACTAAAAGACTAAGTTAATAAAATTATTTTTAAGTTAATATTATACTAAATTAATTTTAAATTATTGAAATTTAAAAAAATTAATATAAATACTTATCACGCAAGTTCAATTTTTTTTGTACTTATTTTTTTCTCAAAAATTATGTACAAATGTTATTAGCGAGAAAATAAAAAAAGAAAAATTATATATATAGGTAATCTAGTAAATAAAAATAACATATGTACTTTTTTGTTTTTTTTGGTTTCATACTTTCACTTTTCCACTCAATTTTTGGACGAAAATAAAATTAAACTTTGAATGGATTTCAAATGAATTCAACTTTACTTTCCCTTCGTTTATTCTTCCCAGCCAAACACTAACACTATGTTTGTTTTCATTTTCAAGTTATTTTCGGGACAAGTCAAAACATACCTAATGTTTGCCATCATTCAGAAACATCTTATTTAGGTGTTTTAAACTGTTTTAGCATAAATACATACATATATATATATATAAAAGACATGATTTGACAATAAATAGTAATTTTTGTCTCTCAAAACACAACATTAAACATACAATACTTATTTTAAATTATCTTCAAAAATAAATCCAAACATACATACTTATTTATTTTTGTTTTTCTCTCTCTATTTTCACAAAACATAACAAAATACTCAGAAAACAAATCCAAACATTATGTAAGTTTTTTTCTATTGTTGTTTTACTTTCATTTTTATTATACACCTATTTTTTACCCCAATCAAACAAACTCGAGTAATACCGTCCCACCAAAACTAAAAAAAAAAAATAAAAAGTTGCACAAATTATAAATTTATATACTTTTCTAACTTCATATTGATTTCTTATATTGGACTTGGTTGTTTATGGTTGATTCAAATAAATTTCATTACCCAAAGAAAAACAAAGACAGTCCTAATGTTTTATTATAAATATTTGTTACATCTTATATTACACTTTGTACATATTGTTATGAAATTTAAGAAATTCAAAAGGCTGTGGATGTTCATCTTCATCTCCCATAAATTGAAAATGAGAGTTTTGGTTGTAATTTTGGAGCCTTTAAATAGGTCATTTTATGTTGTATGATTATATAGTGAAACGTTATAAGAATACTCTGTCACCTCTAATTCCCATATTGTTGCAATATTATACAAGTTTCATAATATATATGCTGGTATTACACCTTCTATTCACAAGGGCAAAAAAGTAAATTTATATATATGAGTCATAAAATAAGTACATACACTCTACACACTGCATAATTTCCAACACCACTTTAAATACTCAAAATATTATTTTTTACAAGAGGTTACTATTTATTGATTTTGACCTATCATACATACCAAAAATCCTCTCGTATACCGCGTATTTTCACCTGGTGCGTAATTGTATCGTAGGTAAAATTCTTGTTTCACCCTTTCGTTAAAATCACAACCACATCAAATATATATATGCTATCTGTATATTTAAAACATAAAAGCTTTTAATTTTACGATTATTGATCAATCTGTTGAACGTAATATGTTGAACGTCCTAGACGTGCACAGATTTAATGCTTCTAATTCTATTTTAAATAAGATTTGAGCTTTTACTCGGCTTGTTCCGACCTAGCTAGTTTTGATCCAATCTAAGTTCTGGTATGTATGGATTAATGTTGATCAATTAATTATTTTTAAATTTGTGATTCACAAAAAATTATAATTTTTTTTTTTTGTAAATATCAACTCTTCATGCCCTAAGTACAACTTTTGCTATTCTAATATTTCTTAAGGTAAATTACAATTACCTCCCTGAAGTTTGGCAAAGTACAAATTTTTCTCATTGTTTGAAAAATTATAAATACCCATTTAATTTTGATGTCCGTATAACAATAAATCCATTCCGTTATGTTTTTATCAATTTTTATAGTGAACTGTCAAATGCCATTTTGGATTATAAATTATAATTTTTATATACTTTTTAAAATTTAACAAACGACTTTTATGAACTAATATTTTCAGTGCATAATTTACTTTACCAACCCTCAAATTTTCTTTATATTTTTTTCAAATATTTTCTTTTTTTATAAAAAAAAATTGGCAAGGGTAAAGTAGTAATATATATTTACCTCCCCTTTTAAGGACTACATAATTATTTTCATTCGAGTGAGATATTTGTAAGTTTTCATAACGAGGGAGTATTTGTAATTATGCAAAATTTCAGGGCTGTAATTTACCCTATTTCTTATGATCTTAAGCGTACATTCCCTATGACCTATCTAGGTTAGGCATCTAACGTCTATAATCAAAGCTTTTTCAATACGATTCTTACAATTTTTTGAATTGTACGTCTTCTGTTGGGAGGAATTTAGGCGAACTCACACCATCTAAAAAGCATATTTCATTCAGTGACATCAACAAATTTAAGATTAAATTACGACACATCACCTATATTTTGAAAATTACGATACAGGGGAGTAAATTGTTATATTTTAAAAAATACAAGGAGATAAATTGCTATTTTATTTTTCATAGAGGGACTGTTTGCCTATTTTTTATAATACAAAAAAGTAGATTGCAATTTACCTTATATTTTATTACATAAATATTAGATTTAAAATTCATTAAAAGCGTATCTGAATGAATTAAAAAAAGAAAATTGCGTCATATGCTTCCTCAGTGTTTTAGGTTTCACCCCACGTTGACTAGTCGTGGGTTCATTAAATCGAAATCTAAATTTGAGTCGAGCTCCAATTTATCTTATCTAGAGTCGTTGTTTAGATTATAATAGGATCGAGATTAGGCAATCTCGATTTTACTAACATAAAATAGTTGTTGTGAAAATTAAGAAATTCATAAAAAATAAAAATATAAAACTATACAAAATTTAATTATAATAACCAACTTATTTATTTGTTAAAAGAAATGATGTAATTAAGTAGTATATTTTATTACAAGATTTGCATATATTATTCGTTTAATAAAATCAAACTGAGATTTGTAGGCGAATCGATTCGCTGTTTGTAATTACAAATTTTTTTTGGATATTGTTCGGAATTTGATAAGTTGATTTTTTTCATTAATAATATAAATTATTTAAAAAAGAAATCTTAAAAACAATGATTTCTTAAATAAAAATACTATTTCAATATTCAGGACGATTTGATAAATTGGTGCAAAATCTCACAAAATTGAATTTTTAAATTCAGTTCGAAAAACATAATTCTCAATTTTGACTCGATTTATCAAATTGTAAACGCGTATAGGAGTGGTGACATATTCCAAAAATCATACTATGATTAATTATATATGAAAAAGAAAACGCATGAGAGTCCAAAATAGACAGAAAAATGTCACATCAGATGTCCCAATATTATGAATGAAATTAGTTCATATTTAGAATATGGGGATATGAGTTTTAAGGATGTAGAAAGCAAGACTTAGAATGGTCTTCTTGGACAAGTCCACATCACCCCTTCAACACATTTCTACTCTCTCTTACCTTATTACATTGCACTATAAAATCAATACTTCAATATACTTTTTTAATAATTACTAAATACCAATTTCACGTAAATTGAAATAAATACATTTATGTTTGATTAAATTTAAATTCGTGATCCGTTAGATTTTATAAAATTTTTAAATGTAATTATTAGGTTAATATTTCAATAGCGATTCGTTACTGTACGCAAAACACTGATGTAATGTTCTTTCCTTATGTTTTATTTTTATTTTTATTTAAAGTGATGAACTATTATTAATTAAAATAATTCAATTATAAGTGTTCTTGTTAAGTTATTACTTTTCCATTATGGCTTTTATAATTTTGCTAATAAAATTACAAATATTCCCTCGTTTTTCTATATTCCTGATAATAATATTTGTCCAATAATTGACCCATGTTATTATAAAGCTTCAATTAGGGTTTTATCCAAAATCTGTATCGAAAATGTCTTTTTGAACTATGAATTGTACGTTTAAATATTTTTTTTTAAAAAAATTATATTTATTTTATAATAACATTTATCCAACATCAGTTTCTTACAATTTTTTTTATAGTGATGTCCACCCAATATTAGTTTTCTTATATATATATATTTATTTATTTTTTTAAATTAAAATTTTATATAATTATGTAACATATTAGGAGATAATTGTAATTTTTTCATATAACTAGAAAGTATTGGTAATTGTAAACCTCAAGGGAGCTCGATTTAATTTACATTAATTTTTTTTAACTAACTATTTGATCTTATTTACATCAATTTAATCTTTTCATTAAAGAAAAACTCTCCATAACTACCATTCAATGAATCAAATTCCCTAATAATTAATAAGAAAAAAATAATTATTAATTTGCTTCTCAAGTAATAAGAAAGAAAATCGAGTTTATATAGTTTCAAATTATATTATAAAGCAAAAAAGCATCATTAAAAATATAATATTTTTAAGGGGCAATTAGATTGTCATTTCCTAATATTAGATCAAAATGCACAAATACCCCTTATTTTTTATAAAATTACTGCTACACCCCCTAACGGATGTCAGTGTATGCTTTTTTTGTAAGCAGTGGTCTTTACAAATGGGGTATATTTGTAATTATAATTATTTTATAATTTTATAAAGGTCAGGGGATGTTTGTGTTTTTAACCTAACACTAATGTTGTAATTTTATCCAATTTTGAATAAAAAAACATATAAATTTAATCCTTGTAAAATAAATTTATATTAAAAAGTTACAATTTCGAAAGGGTGTATAGATCCATATAAACAGAAGCATAAGGGGCATTTTGGTAAAAGAACAACATATTCCCCAGTGACGACTTTCGGCTAAGAAAGAGCAAAAGCTAAAAATTGAATCTTGGCAGACGTTTTTAACTTTAACAGCGTCCACTGCCCTAAGAAACGGTGTTTGCCAAACACAGCTGCAGTCCGCTTTTGCTTTTGCCAAAGCAGCTTTTGACAAAGTCATAACTACGACGCCGTACTGTAGCTTACACTCTCCAAACTACGCCGTTTGGCCCTGCCCCTCCCCCCCTGCTAATAAATTACTCACTGATCGCAACAACACAATCAAAATTTCATCACAGAAAAGCAAAAAATGTCGGGAATGGAGTCGTTATCATATTCCCTCCTTCCCTCCAAATCCAACCATCCCCTTTTCTTGGAAAACCCAAATCTCAGCTTTTTACATTTTCCTTTTTTTTTAATTTAAAAAATATATAATTTTAAAAATAATTCCTGCACTTTTGTAAATCAAGCATAAAAACAAAGAAAAACAAACAGACCAGTAGGAGTCTTGTTTTGTAGTCCCAGAGAAGCTTTGTTTGCTTGTACTTGCATTTGTTGCTGTTCCTGAAAACCTCTGTAATTGGGAAACCAACGAAGTCAAGCATTTCCACTCCATGTGTTTTTAGTACCATTCCCACGTCTTGACTGTGACATTTTTACTTAATGTTTCCTTTCATTTTTTTAGCAGAACAAAGAAAAAAAATCCCATTTTGTGGTTGATTTGATCTTTTTGGTTAGTTGGGGTGCATTGATGATCTTGGCGTTGTGGGGTTCAAGATTTTTAAGGTTCACTTCATGGGATTACTTGTTTAGGTTGTCTGGTTTTGATTGTTTCTTGGTGGCCAGTAAAAACGTGAGCTACAGCGTAAAAGATAGTAGGATTTTGTAAATAAAGATTTTGATTTGGTGAAGTATTTGGAGATAAAGGAGAAAAAATAAATAAAAAAGAGAAATGGCAGAAGCTGCAAAAGTTCGGTTGGTTCGTTGCCCAAAGTGTGAAAATCTCCTCCCAGAGCTCCCTGACTTCTCTCTCTACCAGTGCGGCGGCTGCGGTGCGGTTCTCAGAGGTAAAGTTCGTATTTTGTGCATTTTTTTTGTGTGTATTTATGTGGGCTTGTTCTGGGTGTATATGTTGATGAAGAATTTGTCCGTGCTTTATATTAGAGAGGAACTCTTAGTTAGGCCCTTGAGCTACTGGTTGAATATGTATTTCAAGACCTATAGGTTGTGTGATCTTGGAAGAATCATTTAATTGCAGATGCTATGTGCCTAATGAAATGGAAAGATTCTTCTTTTAGAAACTATTGAGCTGATTTGATGTGAATCTTGATGTGTGTGTGTGTCTGTTTCTGTGTTATTACAACTGGAATGGCAATAGTTCCGTGTTATCAGGTAGATTGATTCCTTGGAAATGAAACGATGTTATAGTCATGATATTGGGGCTCAATGGTATTTTTCTGGAGGGAAAACTGAAGATTTGATTGTTACTTGTGGTTCTTTTGATTATACAGCTAAAAAGAAGGGGACTCCGGAAGATGGATTGACAAAGATATCTGACGATGTTGATGGTGGAGGAGCTTCTGAGGAAGGTAGCATAGTAAAAGTTTCCGAGGTTAACGTGGAAAGTGCTGATGGGAGTGGAGGCACTGGAGGGGAGAGAGTCCAGAGGGAAGGAGTGGCTTCAAATGGTAGTTCCATAACCGGAGCTGAAAATAGGGAGGTTATGTCAGATTCAGATATTGGTCGGAGAGGAAAAGAGAGGATGAGAAGACGAGAAAGTTTAGATGACGAGTACATGTCATATTCTCAAGGTTTTGTTCGTAACAGAAATTTAGGCAAAAATGGTGACTTGAATGTGGATAGGCCAGAATATGTTAATTTTCATGGTGAACATGTTAAAGAAATTAGGCCTCCAATGGAGTCAGTAAGGTCGAGGCCTGCTATGGACCAGTGGGCTGTGAAAAATAATGGGCCGGTGGCGTCTTATCGGCCTGCTGAAGGTGCTCCTGCACGGGTGAGGTTTGATGATTTTCTTTATCATGATGAGGGGCAGTCGAGTTATGATGTTAACTCTTATTATCAACAAGGGGAGAGGACTAGATACCGAGGTCACGATTTGGACGAACATGCTAGACTAGAAAATTTAGAGAATGGTCGCGCTGAGCTCCTAAGGAGACTTGATGAATTGAAAGATCAACTTAGTCGGTCTTGTGAGGTTTCAGACAAAGCCAAGGAAAGGATAGGCACCGACCGGAGAATGGTCTCTCCAACTTCACCCAATCCTTGTGGTAGACAAAATGCTGCTTATGTTCAAGAAGGCTTAACTAGTTCACAATGTGTAAACCAACAATCACTTGCTCGTGACGATATGGTGCCTCCATATCTTGGCTATCCTCAGGGATTTGTTCCTTACACAGATAGGTTTGGTTCACGAGTGCCGGATATGTATCCCCAAAGGGGATACCCACATGAGTTCCGGCATTATTCTGGTACCTACGAACCAGAAATGCTTCGGAGGCCTTCTCATCAGCCCCAATCTAAATACATGCAACGACACTATTACGAGCATTTTCCTGGTTACTATGGAGATGCCAATCATGACCTCTTCATGTTACACCGCCATGAAAACTTTTTTCATCAGCCTGCATGTTCTTGTGTTCACTGCTGTGATAAGAATTGGCGAATACCTCCTACGATTGAACCCACAGGTATGCATAATCATAGGTCTCAAATTGAACCTTCTAATCTCAATTCTCATCAGCATCCAAATCCTATTTTGCATCGAGCGTTGGGTGATAGTTCCAGAGGCTCAATTTTACATCCATTGCGTTCTCGACAGTCCCTAACTCTGGATTCGAATGACCTTGATTCTGATATTGATGGTCTCAAGTACCACCGTCCCAGAAAGTTGATGGTAGCTCATAGGAATGGAAGAGTGAGCCATCCCATCGCTGGTGGTGCTCCTTTTATAACGTGCAGTAATTGCTTTGAGTTACTGAAACTTCCAAGGAAACACATTTCATTTGCAAAAAATGAACAGAAATTGAAATGTGGGGCCTGTTCTTCAATTATCTCATTTGAACTTGGGAACAAGGGATTTACGGCATCGATTTCTGCACATGTTGACCAAGTAACAACTGAGATTGACGAAGGTTCTATTGGTACAGTTGATGAAAATGTGAGGTACTGGGGTGATGATTCTAACGGTGCCAACATGGACACTTGCAATGATTATGATGACTCCCAGCACAAGTTTTCTGCAGCAGGCAATAAGTCAGATTCTAGTGAGTCTGAGAAGCAAACGGATCCTCTTTCTTCTACCTCAAGTCTCCCCCAGGATGAGCGGCGCCTAGAAAATATTTTATCTAGAAAACATGGTTCCCAATCTGAAGAGTTACCTATGACAACCGTCAAGTCGTTAGCGGATCCTGATTTCTCCCCCCAAGAATTCTCTGATCATTCTCTTGATAATATTGCGGTCAGCAGATTTGACAAAAGGAACAAAAGTAAAAGACCTGATCAGGAGAGGGTTTCTCTTGGCAGGACTGCCTCTCAGCAAAATGTGAAAGATGCAGCAGTGGCAACTGAGATAGATGTGCCCTTGAATGAATATTCGAATAGCTATGCATCTCAGGACTCTGCTGAAATAAGTAAAGAAGATCACCCGAAGGCTAACAAAGGCGGTGAGTCTTTCTTGGCAGGTCTTATAAGAAAGGGCTTCAGAGACTTCACAAAGTCTAATCAAGGTGTAGAAGCTGGTGGATCAAAAGTTTCTGTAAATGGGCATTGCATACCAGATCGTTTAGTTAAGAAGGCTGAAAAGCTAGCTGGGCCAATTCAACCCGGAGAATACTGGTTAGTACAAATAAAAATAGATCTTGGATACTTGTTCTAGAAATGCATTGCTGGTTCTTCCCGTGTTCGAGCGATGCTATGTGCCTTGGAGATGAGTTCAATATAGCATGCCTGTCTTGCTAAATTTAATAGCATATGACTTTTGATCTATATTACTCAGACTCTTTGAGTCTAATTGTCAAACATGGAAAATCTTGAACTTTTATTACCTGAAACTTGATTAAAAAATGTCCGAGAATAGCCCATGAGGAAACACTATCGGAATAAATTAGTTGCGTATAATCATAAGAGATGACCAGAAATATAAAATTAACAAAGCAAGTTTCTCGAGAAAATATTCATAGTAGGTCGAAAGAATCCATTGCGGTAGAGAAAGTTTGTTAATGTAGTTTTAGGGTAAAGCATTGACTTATATGAGATGTTAATGATGGTTGGATACTAAAAGTATATTATGTCGACGGTTGTATGTAATGGTTATCCTAACTGGGGAGTAGCATATATTTTAATGTATGCACTCAACTTTAAACTCTCTTCTGCTTGTTCCTTGCAATGGGGTATTGATGGATGCTTCCATTTTTGGGAATATTTTTGTAGCTTTCTTGTCATTTTGATCCAAAATGCTAACGGGTCTTTTGCAAACTTTTTAAAACCCAGGTACGATAAGCAAGCTGGGTTTTGGGGTGTGATGGGCCATCCTTGCCTTGGTATTATTATGGTGAGTTTTTTGTAGTGAAGGACAAGATTGTCCCCCTGCACAGTCTTTCAGTTATTTTTATTATCAATCTCATTCCTGAAAAGCGATACTTATGTGCATTACGAATTCACAAACAAATGCATTCATCGTGCAGCCGAATATCGAAGAATTCAATTATCCTTTGCCGGACAACTGCTCTGCTGGAAACACGGGGGTTTTTGTAAACGGGCGTGAACTTAACCAGAAAGACTTAGACTTGCTTGCTAGCAGAGGTCTTCCAATCACGAGAAACAGATCTTATCTGATTGAGATTACTGGAAAAGTCGTTGATGAGCAAACTGGGGAAGAACTGGACGGTCTAGGTAAACTTGCACCGACGTAAGTATTTGTCACTTGGTACAAGAAATCACTTCTGCAACTACTGCTTTTAACCGGTTCTTAGGTTTCTGATGAATTTGTCTTCATATCATCTCTTTCCCGTTCATCTTACTTCATTTCTCCTTATTCTAGTTTTATGTGAAGTTTCCTCCAGTCATCACCGGCTGCATTATCCGGTGGCAAACTTACTATATATGTATAAACAACTATAAACTTAAATTGCGAAACCATAGAATATTTCTTGTCAACCATAAACCAAAATCCTTGGAGAAATTCTAATGATTGTTGCTACTTGAACAGGGTGGAGAGGGCTAAGCATGGATTCGGCATGAAAGTTCCGAGATTCATTGCTCAGTCGCAGAGTTAGACGCAGATTGCTTCAGACTTCTCAACCTTTTTCACACGATGAAATTTGGTTCGTCTCTTGCATGCCATCACAAACTCGTATTTGTTCATTCTTATTCAGAAATCGGAAGAATTTATCGTTCTTAAGTTAGTAATGATCATTATTTCTTTTGTGTATATCCATTGTTGTTTCTGCTTTTGGTAGCAGCACCTCAGTCAGGATTGTGACTACTGCTTTGCTAGTGTTTTGGTTCGAATCAATTTGTAATGGTTTCTGTTGAGTCATGAAATAACTATGAGTCGAACCGGTTCGAGGTCATATCGGTCCGAATATGACGGTACCTTAGTAAATAAGACATGTTTGGCTCGATGGGAGCTTCTCAACAAAGACCCTTCAATAATGAGTGTGTTTGGTTGGGGGTGTAAAATAGAGGAATAAGAAAAGCGAAAGTAAAAATGGATGTATAAGAGATAATTTTGTGTTTGGTTAGGAGGAAGAAATGGAAGTGAAGTAAAACACGATTTATATGAAACTGTTTTAGAGTTCAATTTTGTTTTCATCCAAAATTGGGTAGAAAAGTGGAAGTATAAGACCAAAAAGATAAAAAAAAAAAAAAAAGTACGACTTTTATTTTTATTTACTCTATTATTCATATGTATATCTATATATAATTTCTCTACATTGAAGTCAACAATCAGGTAAACAATTTTGTTACTAATTTTATTTATTTAAGCTAAATAGTTTAGAAAAGAACAATACTCATTTTGATAAATACTTTATTAATGAAAAATGTTCTTATTCTTATTCAATAAATATTTTTATTAATAAGATTTTTAAAAATTTTTGATATACTAAAATTATATTTGTATAATATTAATTTATTTACTTTCTGATACAAAGTGAAAGAAGGGTAATCAATAAAATTATAAGAGTTAGTATTTTCTTCTCAATCTGTTTTTCTCGTACTAAACAAGGGCAAGTATTTGAGATTTACTCCCCTTTCAATCATACTAAACAACTTAAAGAAAAATTATTTTTTTTTTCTATTCTCCTTCCCCTTCCATTTTCTTTTTTCTCTCACTTGGACTAAACGAACCCTTCAATTAGTCAGAGCATTGAGTTCAAATAGTCCAAAAGCTACAATATAGTAAATAAGCACAATCCAAAATCATACACTCATTATGATGGTCTGATGGATATGTAAGACTCCAACGCTATGTTTGTTTTCATTTTCAAATTATCTCCGAGACAAGTCAAAACATACTCAATGTTTGACATCATTCAAAAACACCTTATTTAGGTGTTTTAAACTGTTTTAGCATAAATACATACGTATATATACACACATACATATACATAAATATATATAAAAAAGACATGATTTGACTATGAATAGTAATTTTTGTCTCCCAAAACACACCATTAAACATACAATACTTATTTTAAATTATCTTAAAAAACAAATCCAAACATACATACTATCTCTAGCACACACTTATTTATCTTTGTTTTTCTCTCTCTATCTCTATAAAACACAACAAAACACTTAAAAAACGAATCCAAATATTACGCAAATGTATGCATTCATGTGGCAGAATTCCAGTATTCCATTTGTCCTTAGATCAATGATTTGTGACCAATGTTCATGGGTCCGTTCGAACAAATTCGATGTAAAAACTTGGATCCCAATTATATTTTTGGCAACCCTACAGATTGTGAGGCTATTAACTTCATTTTGCTTACGCCTGGAAAACTAATCAAAAGAAGTTGGTTTGAATTAGATTTGTTAAACATACAAACAAAAAATTTTGTTCGATAAGCGTTTAAACTTGACTCAAACTCGATTGATTAATTCAAAAATAATAAAATATATTTAAAAATATCAAATTATTCAAATTTGATCTATATTTGATTAAATTAAAACCCGTATGAGCTCAATTAAATTAATAATTAAATCAAATCAAAATGCAAATTTTCAATCCGGATAATAATTCAAATAAATTTGAATAATGACGTGCTCCAGTCAGTTGTAATTCAAGTGTTAGGTAGCAGAGTGATCACACAACATTTTGGTTTGATGCCGATGTTAAGCAATTTGCAAAGAAAGCTTGCCTAATAGATCCTGATATTCCAACTGCAAAAACCCGGAAAAAGCCAAAATGGATCGGGCTCAAAGGTCCTGTCCATTTCGATATAAGATCCACTTTTTGCCAATTGGTCCAGTTAAGTTCGACCCGGCTCAATGTAGGTTGCTGCCTTGCAACTCTAAAATGGGTTTGAATTTGGATCCAAGAAAACATCTCATTAGAAATGGGGGTCATACGACATGGGAATAATTTCAGGGGCCATCTCCTAATATTTGATTTAATTGTACGTAAATTTTTTATAATTTTAAAAAATTATTTTTAATATTTATAAAGTTTATTTTTAATTTTTATTAATTATTTATAAAATTTGTTGCTGTTAATATAAAAATTGAATAAAATTGCATATTTATTGATTCATCATAATCTATTACATATCAAATAAATTTTTGAACAAAAAGTTGAAGCAATTTCATATGATATTTCAAATGAGCAAATTACCCCTTATAAAAAAAATAGCAATTTATTCTCCTATTTTTTTTTAAAATACAACAATTTACTGATGTGTTTTTTAAAATGAAGCAATTTACTTGATAGAGTGGTAAATTGCTTCATTTAAAAAAAAAACAAAAGAGGGTAAATTGCAGCATTTTAAAAAATACAAAAGAATAAATTATTATTTTTTTATTAAAGAATAACTTACTTATTTATAATATTATATGGGATAAATTGATTTAAATCTAATATTTTTAATAATAAAATTACCCTTTTACATACGTGATGTATTGTCGAGAAAAGATTTATTTGAATAATGTTGCGGCCCATTCTCAGAAGTGGTTAGCAACATAAGAACTCTCAACGATTTGGAGGAAGGAGGAGGTGCTAATTTTGACAATGATGAAAATTGAAAGAGAGAAAGGGGTGGGGAACGGCTGAAGCGGTGCTACCTGAGCCCTCTCTGTTTGTTGGTTAAATCCCGAATGGAGCTTCAGCTTATCACGTAAACCACTTGTCTCCAAGAACTGTAGAAGCAGTAAGAAAGAAAACTCAATGCAATCAAAATGTAAAGAGAGAGAAGGAAATAGGAAAAAGATTCAAAAAACCCATCTTTCAAAGACTGCACATTACTGGAAATAGAGCTCAGAATCAGCGCCAATGGTGAAGAAAATGTTTTACAATTGGAAATCTTGGTGGACGGCACATCGCAACCGCAATTACTTTGTTTTCAAGTTGGCGGTCTCAGTTCTTGTTGTGGGTATTGCATTTAGGCTTCTCTACGGTAGATCCTTGGAAATTTCTCCAGTTTCAGACAACCCTTTTCTTGAAACCACTCAGATTTCAATACCGCCTGTTGTTTCAGTCAATTCTCAAGAAGAAAATGCTCATCAGATTGCTCTACAAGGTCAGATCTTTCTTATCCTTTGTTTTTTTTTTTTTTCTGTGTGTATGGTGAGAATGGTAATAGAAACTCTGATGAGGTGCTGCAGCATGAGAAAGCAAGATTTTTGGTTCAATGTTGTTTGAGATAAGTGTAGGCAGTTGGAATGTGATGTATTTTTTTTTGTCCAGGTATTGTTTATTGGATTGAGAATGTGTTGGGATTTTGGTCTGATTAAAATAATAGTAAATGATGGTTTCTGGTTTCATAGCTTTGTGTGCAGATGGATTAATTAATGATGATATACATTTGTGTTACAGGTTATGGTAAAAAATCCAGTGAGAATGGAAAAAAATGTGATCTTTTTACTGGGAATTGGATTCCTAATGCGGCAGGACCAATTTACACTAATAATAGTTGTAGTTTTATTGAAGAACACCAGAATTGTTTGAAGAATGGACGACCGGACACTCGTTATCTCTACTGGAGATGGAAGCCCCGTGGTTGTGATTTGCCTCGTTTTGATCCCGGCAGGTTTCTTGATTTAATGAGGAACAAAAGCTGGGCATTGATTGGCGATTCGATATCGCGAAACCATGTCCAATCGTTGCTTTGTATGCTGTCTACGGTAAAACTGGATAAACTTGCTCGCATGATTTGTTTTGAATTATATGATACCCTACATGTTGTTAGATATTTATTTAATGATTAAAGCTGTTATTCTAATACTTACACGAACTCTAGGTAAATGATGTTCCAAATGTGAGGCTTTCCTCCTGTATAGGGACTAGGGTGTGACCACACTTGGTTTGAGCAAGAATTTTCTCCAGGTTGAAAAGGCTGACAAATGAACTGGAAACCAGCTTTAAGTGTACCTGTATATTCATGGTACTTGTTTTGCGTGTTTTAGATCAACCCATAGGCCATATGGATATTTAACAGCAAATGGTTGAAAGCAGTGCAAACCCTGTTTCTTGATTGTTGAATATGAGGGAGATTTGTTTGCTTACCTGCCTTTATTTGACTTCGTGTTCCTCGAAATGGGTTTTGGCTATTCAGTATCAGTTCTGTTCCGGACAGCAAAGTGAAAAATGAACAAGGATTCCAAAAATTTACATTTTTCCACTATTCTTGAAGTAGAAGTGTATAACTCATTCGTAGTTACTTCGTGTGGTTACTAGTAACTGTGTCTGGGAGTAGTTCCATCCATACTTTGGTTGTAAGCTTTTGGAGGTCATTGCTCATTCAACTATAATCTAATGTTATCTTCAATTTTCCTTTGCGATATTGATGAGGTATGTTCATATATGCATTTTTATGTTCCTAGCATCTGTTGTTCTTTTTACGTTTTTGGTTTTGGTACAACTGCATCTAGTCTTCATGTCATTTTTCTTAGGCCCGTATTCATTCAGGTAAATGCCGGATTATAAACTAGTGTAGAGACCAAGAATGTTTTCAAGGTCACAGACAACTTAAAACTAGGCTAATTTGCTCCTCAGGTTGAACAAGCTGTTGAAGTTTACCACGACGAGAATTACAAATTCCGACGATGGGTCTTCCCCTCGCACAATTTCACTGTTTCAGTCATTTGGTCCCCTTTCCTTGCTGAAGCGGCCATTTTTGAAGATATGAACGGAGTTTCCTCATCCGAAATTGAACTGCAGCTAGACATACTCGATAAGAATTGGACTGAGCAGTACAAGAATTGGGATTACATGATCTTTTCCAGTGGAAAATGGTTTGTTAAAGCTGCCATTTACTATGAGAACAATACCATATTGGGTTGCCACTACTGCCCCAAACTGAACGTTACAGAGCTGGGAATCGAGTTTGCTTACCGCACAGTCATTCGGAATGTGTTCAAATACATCATTGCATCAAAACACAAGGGGATGATCTTTTACAGGACCTCCACACCGGATCATTTTGAAAACGGCGAATGGTTCAGCGGTGGAGTTTGTGAAAGAAAAGTACCAGCAAAGGAAGGTGAATTCAAGTTGAATGAGTTGAACAAGATTCTCCGCGCTGTAGAACTGGAGGAGTTTGAGAAGGCATCATCAAAAGCATCTGAAAATGGGGTAACTCTTAAGCTTTTCGATGTTAATCCTCTTTCGTTATTGCGGCCTGACGGGCACCCGGGCCCGTATCGATTTTTCCAACCATTTGCCAAAGATAAGAATGCAAAGGTCATCATTGACTGTCTGCATTGGTGCCTGCCCGGCCCCATAGATTCTTGGAATGATCTCTTGATGGAAATGATAAAGAGTAGTTGAGATAGAACTCTACCTTGCATTTCTTGAGCAAATGGAAGATGAAATTTTAAAGTCTATGCATGTGAATTTTAGGGTTCATGCGTAACACGAACGTCCTTCGTTTTTTGCGAGTTGATTAATTTTGGAGGGAGACGATACGCTTATATTCTTTTCATCGGCAGAACAATTCAAACGGATCTCCTCGTACTCGCATGTCATTATGGTGACATATATGGTTTAGATTATCTGTTTTACTGTACTTGAGATCAACTGACATCTGAATCCGAGTAATGTTAAATAGGCCAAGAATCAGATGACTCTGCTCTTTCTGGGCAGTTGTTCTTTGTTTGATGTTAAGAAATTGAAATGTGCTTTGCTGGAACAGTGGTGCTGGAAGGACAGTTTTTGTGAACTTCACCACAAGTACTTATATTCACTACTTATCTGCTGGAAAGACTCTTCCTCAGGCCTACGCAGAAATACCATCTCCTGTATAAAAATAGCAACACTCCTAAAGATTTGGACATGGAGAATTGGTGCAATTTGGGAAAAAATTATCATAGCCACTCAATAATAAGTGGGCATTTATTTAATAAATAAAAATAGTGATGTATATATAAAAAATGGATAATTTACAACGGTTTCTCTTAAGATTTGTCTACGAATATTCCATCGTTGTTTGGGAAAATTATCAATACTTATCATGTTTGATGAAATTACGCAATTTTTGGATAGAGCCCTGAATTTGTCAACTTTACCATTCTTCTATTTTTTTCTTCTTCTTTTGAAAGAATTTGAAAATTTGAAAAAAAGAAAAAACCAGTGATGATGGAAAATTTTAAAAAATTGTAAAAAGAAGGTGCACTTAGTTCATAAAAAGATTTCAACAAGTTTTTAAAAATATATAAAATTATAATTTATGGTACACATGGGTATTTTTGTCACTTCACTAAAAAAATGGATAGAAACCTAATTGATTGGCTAGTAATTAGATGATTGTTAAAACAAGGGGTATTTATATTTAGGGTTAATTACATTTAAACAATACGAAATTACACTTTTCTTAAAAATGTTTTCAAATTACACTTATAATTCCTTAAAAAATTCTCCATTTACACCTGACCCTCTTTTGTTAAAGTTTGGACAAAAATATTGAAATTAGCAAAAAATATATATAAATTTTTAATTTTGTCTCTCATTTAACATTCCCACATATGTTTTTGTAATTATAAAGGGATAAATGCAATATATATATATATATATATATATTTTTTTTGGAGTGCGGTTAACATTATTATAATTTTTTTCTTGGAAGTACAAAATTATTACATGAAAGTATTAAATGCGGGGTAAATTAAAAATTTATATAATTTTTTTGCTAATGTAAGCATTTTTTATCCGAACCATAACAAGAGGGGATCAAGTGTAAAAAATAAATTTTTGGAGGAAACGTAAGTATAATTTCAAAACTTTTTTGAGGGTGTAATTTGGCTGTTTTAGAAGAAGTCTAATTAACCCTTGTAATTATGTTAAATATAAAAAAACACATCGTAAGTTATCCAAAATAATAATAATAATAATAACCTTTGAATGTTGTGTTGTTTAGGATAATAAATGAAACCTACCCTCTTTCTTTTTGCAGCCTCTCTATATGTATAGGTCATAAATAACAAGAGTTATGTGCATTCATTTCAGTATAATCATAAAAGTTTGAATATGATCTGAGGTTGATTTTTTGTGAAAAACTTACGTAATTTTGATCAAACGGCTACAATGAATTTGTATGTACTCGAGTTTTCATCGGTATAATTTGATGATAATGCGTTGCTTCAAGACTTATTACGATTAAAAAAATTATGTAAGAAAACTTTTTCGTCATTTCAAAATATTTATATATAGTTTTTCACATACGGATAGTGTTTGAAAAAACATACCTATATATACATCCCCAATCAATTATTGTTTGGACCACTTTGTTAGTGAATTTTGTTCCTATGTATCTCATCATTCGGACCAAACCACAATAGAGTGGGAAAAAAACGTATAATGAAATGATTGTTAAATTTGAACTCAGGAAAGTCTTCAAAAAATAAAAAAAAATAATTGAAATTTCTAACACATCAATTTTTGTTAATGATAATAGTAAATTATAACGAGCTCCTTTAATACTTTTTATTATTATAAATATATAATTATTACTTAAAAATTATAAATACTTTTTAAAATTAATAGTTGTCTAATAAATACTCCTCAAATTAATAGTTATTTAACAAATATTTTTTAATATTAGCCTATTATAAAGGTATTTGTTAAATGATCGTTAATTTTAAGATAATATTTATAATTTTTTAAATGAGAGTATATTTATAATTTTGTATATTTTTTTAAAAAATTCTTTATAATTTACCTTTTTAATAAATTTGATTTGACTAGTTCTTAGTTGCTAACATTTCAACGCCGTGTATGTTCTGCAGGAAAATATTATAAATGTATCAAGACGTATATCTTTGTATGAAAAAGATTGAATTGTTTTAAATATATACTTACTTTTTTTATTTAGATTTTTTTGTTAATATCAGTCAATTTGGTGAATTTTGACTAACGAATTTTTATCAGATAGAAGCAAACTTCAAGAATATTAAATGTAATTTTTTAAATTATAAAGGATCTACGTGTAATTAAATAAATACAGCAGGGGATTGTAATTATCCAAATTATCTTTAGTTTCTCCTATTTTTATTCAACCTTACTTTTGTGAAAGGTAGAGCAAAAGAAGATAAAGAAGAAAAGGCAGAAAGGAAATGGAGAAAACAGTAATGAAGAGACAGTCATCAGAGAGTGGGAAGAAGCAGCGTCTACTATGGGACTGCGGCAGCTCTCTCTACGACTCCTTCGAGCTAAAGGCGTTTGAAAGGGAACTCGACTCCGCCATAGCTACATCACGAAGTTTGTCGATGCCCCACTTGCCCGACTGCAGCCGCCTTGCTCCGCCGCCGTCGAACAAGAAACCCTCCTCGAAGATATCGCGGTCTCTGCACAGGCTCATCCGATCGGTTTTCAGGCACAGGAACGACAATAGTACGAAGGCGAACACAAGTTTTGGAGGAGGATTTGTGCAGAGAGAAGGATGTAATTATGTCGTTCGTGATAGGCCTGCTGCGCTTTCTACGATCCCGGAAGGTCCGGAGTTCGATGGGCTGTCGCCGGAAATCAGGTCTTTGGTCTTGAGAACAGCGTCTCATAGATGTACTTCTTCCGCTTCTATTGGTATTTATTGTGCTTAATTATCATACATATATGCATATATGAATGCATCGGGATGGTAGTTTAAGTGAAACGAACCGGGCTTCGTCGTAAAGTATATTATGAAATTGAATAAATGTTTATGATACATATATGTATGTATGTATATATGCATCGAGATAATAGTTTAAGTGGAACGAACAGTGCTTTGTCGTAAAATAAATGTGATTTGTTACGAATCCATTTTGCATATTAATGGATCGGACGACTCGTTTGTTCTTTTAGACAGTAATTATTACTTAAATCAAACATTCAAATGATTAGTACGTTTCTTGCCGATATGATTCAAAGTTGATGCAGTCACGATGGGACGTGTATAGGTATTCCTCATAAAATATATTTGTTATGCTGATGTATAATTTAAAATAATATATCAATTACACGATAAATATACATATTTATGTTTCGTTGGTTAAATTTCAACGTTCGTCATCTAATTTGAATAAGAATTTATCGTTCTTTTTTTATTTTTAAGGGGAAGCAACTTAATTTGTGAATAGTATAGGTGGAATCATTGGTGTTTTCTTAGTTAGTTGAGTTAATTTAGGTGTGTAAAATATATGATAATGGGAGTTTTTGAGGGTTGAGGGATAGGAAAAGTAGTGATTTCCTTTGGTGGAAGGAAACCAATATATGGTTCCTGGTATTGAATGGGACAATTCTTCCGTTTATTTAGTATAAAACATTTATTACCCGACATACAGTTTCAAACTGTCTGTCTACTCATCACTGATCAGATTGTCAGGTCCATATTTCAAAATTACTGATGCCACCAATTTCCTGACACAATATTTGAAATTTTTACCAGATTTGAATTTTTGTAGCTTAAAATATTATATTTAATATTTTTAAAGTTTGTGTTTATTTAATAAATAAATTTTGTTATTAGTCAAAATACATTAAATTTGTTAAATTATTAAACAAAAATCAATGAAGATCATATTTAACCCCAATTAACTTGTTACTGACTTATTGTATGTTAAACAAATTTTTTTATGACCTAAATGTCTTTATACATCTTCGCACGTTAATCTATGTGATGAGTTATATTTTTCAAACTTATAAGGAGAGTTTTGTTAGAAAAAATTTGTTTGACATGCAATGAATCAGTAATAAGTCGATTAAGGGCAATATCAATTTTCATTCAATTTTTTTTTTTTTTTTTGTTAAGATTAACAAATTTGGTGAATTGTGACTAAATGAAGGACCTATTTGTTAGACGAAAACAAATCACAAGAGTACTAAAAGTCATATTTCAAACCATAAAGATTCTACATATATGTAATATACCAAACCTCAAGAGGAGGCATTGTAATTATTCCAAAAACATATGACATTGTACTACCTTGCAATTTGGTGCAACGAGACGTCGACCTCTAGTGATCTGGGAAATGACATCTAGTACCCATGATGTTTGTTTTTATCTAACAAATAGATCACTTTGTTAATTAAAAATTCACCGAATTTGCTAATATTAGTAAAAAAAAATATTAAATAAAATTGCATATTGAACCCCCGATTCTTTAACACCGACTTATTGCACGTTAAAAAAAATTTTTCTGGTCAAATTATGCTTATATATCTTCATACGCTAATGTATATGAGGAAGTATATCTTAACTTTTATAAGGGTAGTTTGGTCAGAAAAAAAAAATTATTTACTCTGCAATAGGTTAATAATAAGTCTATCGAGAATATATATAAACTCTCACTCAATTTTGTTGGTAATATCAACAAATTCAATAAGTTTTTATTAATAGAGGGATCTGTTTATGAGATGGCAACAAACATTAAGATAATTTTTTAAAATACAGTGAGTTTACGTATAATTATATCAAACTTTAGGGGAAGACAGTGTAATTATTAAATAATTTGTAATCTTAGCATAGTCAAATCAGATGAAAATTTGAGCGTGGAATTCCAGGGATAAGTAATTTACTTAGCTGGATTGGACCAGATATCTAACCCAATACAATTTAATGACTTTTTACTTTTTAAAATGCCAATCCAAAATAATAAGATTAAGCCCAATTTTACCAAGGATAAATGATTGATGATAGGATTAACTATCCCACAAAACCCACCGGCCGAAAATGATTTTTTATCCCCAATTTTATTTTTATTTTGGGTGTTTTGAAAACTTAATAAAAAAAATAATTAAAATCTAAAATTGCTAATTGAAAAAATTATATATATATATATATTTTTTCCAATGACCATTTTGTCTTATTAAGGGATAATTTGATATTTCATAGTGTTTTTTTCAAATGAATGGCATGTTAGTAAATTTAAGATAAAATTATGACATTAATTCAATACTTGAGTAGTCACCCCATTTCTACCTAATATAAAAAAATCATTGTGTCAATGCCTATTACATTACTGCCCTCGACTGCTCCACTTGTATTTCTTAAACTATGTGATATTTTCAGACCAAAACATGCGATTTGCTAAACTAGGTGATATTCTTGGGCCCATGCTTTAATGGAAACTGATGGACTGTGTAGAACCCCTAAATAGTCCAAAATGGGCCTAACATGTACACTTACTCATAGACTGATACGATGTATCGGAGCCCATAAATCTTTTTCCAAATAAATATATTTTTTTATTTTCAAATATAGTCATCACTGCGATTTTAATTCTCAAACAATTTAAAAATGCAATTTTAATTCTCAAAGTTTACTTTTTGGGTCATTTTGGTCTTTTCATTAAACTTAATGAAAATTTTAATTAAAAGTGAAAAAAATTACAATATTCCTCCCATTTTGCGAGGAAAATAGTAAATTTTTTTATTTTAAATAAAATTCTTGTTAAGTTTAACGAAAATTAATGACAAATTAAAAGTATTAAAAAAATAAAAATTTTAAGAACCAAATTATAATTTTAAATTATTTAAAAATCAAAACTACGTTAGTAATTACATTTGAGAACTACAAATACATTTATTCCATCTTTTTCACATTTGACTCCAAAATTTTGTTTCTCGTTCAATGTGTAACGGATAGCAAAAGCTACCGAAAAGCATACACTTAATTCTACAGCGCCAAAATACTAAAATGGGAAGCTATGCGCAAATCCAATGTTGTTTCAAGAATCCCATGTTTGTGGGTTCTTCATTCTTGAACAAATACTACAGCTTTCAGACAAAGCCTTGCAGCAGAGAGACTACTCTCAATCCCAGGAAGCATTTCCAGCTCAAATATTGGGGTGGAACTGAAAATGGAAAGAGAAGAGGCAAAGTTTGTGAGGGGTTTTTGTTTCCAACTGATTCATGGCTACCAAACATTGATTCTTCAGTCATAGCTACTCGGCTCTCTGCGCTCTCTCTGTTGCCTTACCTGGGTTTTTTGTATTTTATCACCAAATCAAAGTCTGCCCCAAGACTCACTCTTTTTGGATTCTACTTCTTGCTTGCCTTTGTTGGTGCAGCTAGTACGTTATTTTCTTGTTTGTATCTTTTCTATTTCTTGAATTTGATGCTTATCGCCAATGTGAAATTTCTGATTGCTGTTCTGGATGAGGATTAGAGTTAGTGATTCGTCTCCCTTAGTTCCTTGTCTCTCATTACTATTAGGATAATTACAACCTGCTCCCATGATGTTTGCCGTAATCACCTCGCCGTGTTGTTTGAAAAATTACATCTAATACTAGGTTTGACTTCATCTACAAATAGGTCCCATAGATAGTCAAAGTTAACTGAATTACTTGATTAATAAATACCGAATGAAATTCTATATTTAATTAGCTAATTACTGGCTTATTGCAAATAAAATAAATTTTTTTGTTACTAGCTACACTTACAACGGTGAAGATGTACCTCCTCACATGCATATATGTATATAAGGTTAATTTGATCATAAAAAGATTTATTTGAACAACAATCAATAAGTAATATGTCAATTTGGGGGGTAAGTGTGGATTTTTATCCAACTATTTTGTTAATATCATCGAATTTGATGAATTTTAAGATAGAAGAAACAAATCTCAGGGGTACTAGATGTAATTTTTTAAAGGATTTACATGTAATTACGCCAAGCCTCGGAGAATGGGAGTTTAATTATCTCTTACTATTATGATATTTGCCCTTAATGAATTGGTCTTTCTTTGTTTAGCAATTAGATATGTCAATGTCATGGTAGTTTGTGTGAGCCTTACGTATTTGATACAATGTGGGCATAGTTCTTGTAAGTCATACACATGCAGACAGTAGCTTCTAAGCTCTAGTTTGTGTGTTTCTTTGTGGCACAATACATAATTGCTAAATGTTATACTGACTCTTTCCTTGTCTGTCTTTACTATGTCGCCTCCATTTGCAGTACCAGCAGGAATTTATGGTAACTTTCTTCGGCAAGTCATGTTCAGTAGTTATTGGAATCAAATTTTGCATTTGTTAACTATTGTAAAATTTCAATCTTCTGTCGACAGCAAAGGTTCACTATGTAACATCATTGTCCAATGTCGACTGGCTGCATGGTGGAGCTGAGGGATTGCTTATGCTTACCAACCTATTCATCGTGTTGGGCCTCAGGGCGGCTCTTAGGCAAGCTAAGGATGAAAACGGCACTCTTTGAGTGTTGCTTGTAGAGTCGAAGAGAAGGAGAAGTCATCAATCTAGGTGATAAATGCATGTACATATGCTCCAGAAAATTCCTGTGTTGTAGATTTTGCAGCTAGGATAAATCGACCTCTTTCCGTGTAACGCAATGATATGCAGGGCATCTGATCTTCAGCAGTACTCTAAAATGCTTCTGTCAATGTCTTGTCTTTGTTTGAGTAAATGCTTGGCCACTCGTGATTCTTGTTGCACTTTGTTCTTTTGTTATTAGTGATCATTTTAGTACTCTGCAACTGTGAACCTTGAGCAGGCTGTCTACATGAACACGAAAGATCATGCTGGTAATCTTGTCTGCAACCATTTCATGTAACTCCAACTTTTAGTCCACTTTTGGGTAGTAATTTAATTGATTGGAACAGATCTGTGAACTAATAGGCTGTTCTCGAACTTTTTTTGGTTGCTTTGTCTTGACGAGCCGTTGTACAGAAATTAGTTTGTCGATTCTTGTTCCTGGTTGTAAGTGAAAACTAGACTGTGGAATTTGTTAGTTATTGATAAATATAAATTCCTAATTTTGCATATCATATTACACATCTGGAGAAGTTTCTGCTACAATGTCTCCCTCTAACATTTAAAGAAAACTAGATCTTAATTGTTGGAAAACCTATACCTCTTATTATCAACTTTAAGGTTCAATTATCTGAAAAATTCTGAGGCGTTAAATGGGAAATCTGGATCAAGCTCTACCGGATCAAAAGGGAACTCCATGCCTCCAATTGGGGAATTGGTTGTCGAAGCAAAAGCTGAAATTATCTCAGGAATATCAGATTCTGAATGTTGGTAAGTAGGAGTCCCTCCAAAGTTCTTGATTTGGCAGGTTGCTGGAGAGAAGTAATTTGATTCTGATGTTGCTGGAGATAAAAACAGTGAGGAATATGCTCCCAAATGACTGTCGTCAACAAGAGCAGAGATTGGAAAATAGTGATTTTCCTTGTCATATGTTGATGGGAAAGAGAACTGGGGCGGCATCGCCTTGTTGTCCAAGTTCTCAGTGGCAACTCTGAGGTTAGTTTTGAAGTTCAAAAGTGTCTGATTCGGTTGCTGTAACTGATGTTCGTGAGAACTATGTTTCACTTCTTGTTTTTCAGGTGATGCTGGCGGTGGAACTGCATTTATCGACTGGTTGCACGTGTGTGTTCCTTTATATGTTATCTCAAATATGGTAGGGTCATCATCAGATCTTTGCACTTGCTTTGTCGCCCAGCAATTTTGAACGAGACGGTAAGTACATCGGTAATAGCTCCTGTTACATGAACACATATATGTTAGATTTTCTCAGATTATGCACGTCACATGATCTGTCTTGCAATTCCCTAAACACTTTCCATGTGTGAAAAGGGAAAGAGATAGACCTTGGATATTTAGCTCCCAAAATGTCTTTCTGCCCATATTTTCTCCAACTATACCCATCGTCAGTTGGCCCTTCAAGTCCATTCTCGGAGTTAACTCTCACTTGTTCCGTCCATGTTGGCTGAAGCTTTCTGCAACACCAATCAAGAAACAAAAATCTTAGTCGACGATTTCTTTAATTAACTTCAGGAAATTCCTACAAGCATCTTAGAGTTGAATTCACCTCTTCTTTGAAGTACTGTAGTCCTGATGATCACTGAAATTCTTGTTCAAATTCTCACTTCTTGGACTTCCATCTACTGAAACTGAAGACTGGGGCGCCGGCACGGCTGCTCCAGTTTTTCCATCCAATCGGCTCCACCTGAGAATCAACAAAGCCTTCTCATAAGAAGACAATATCCTCTGCAGAAGCAAGTCCTGTGCTTCAGAGGGGGACGTCGAGAACAAATGGAACCGGAGCTGCTTAGCTTTCTCCATCCCTTGAGTTAGCTCGTCAATCAGCGTCTTGTATTCCCAGGTAAAAGCACTCTCCATTTCCTCTTACTGTTGACCTGAGATAAACTGTCACTTCACTTCAAGGACAGAGGAACGTCTACCCGTTGAACTTGAAGAAATTTACCTATTCCTCGTATGCAGCAGAAGCAGAAAACTTTCATAAATTTGAAAGCCCGGAACTCAGAAAGCCGCAGAACCTTAATGTAAGCAGCTCAAATCCACAAGGCTGATTGAGGGTTGTTCTTTTTAGTATTTGATCTGGTTCAGATGTTTCTTATGCTGGATTACGAGGTTTGAGTAACTGTTATATATATGTAATGAGATGGGAGGATAGGGAAATAGGCAAAGATGCTGTTGTTGAAGCTGAATTGCTGCTGCTGCTGATGAAGTGGAAAGTGAAGCATTGGAATTTAAAGAAAGAGAGGAAGGAGATGTGGAAAAGTGTGGTAGAGTTGAAGTTTGACTGGAGAAACCGAGTTTTTCTGGTTGGACCAGTCATTTGGCTGACCAATTCAAACCCTTCAAAAGTCTCCCCCTCATATCATATCATGTGTCCTAAGAGTAACACAAACGGCAAAAACCACTGATCTTTTTACTCCCTTCACAATCTTGGCCATGAATTATATGCATTCAGCGTATAAATTCTAGCCCATCAGTCGCAACTGCCCGTATGGAAATTGCAGTCTGAGATTGAAACTTGATAACCGTACTGAATCAATCACATTACAAATACATAGTGATTAAGTGGGTAATACTCTCTTTTACGTAGATCAAACAATCTCGCGTACTCTCAATCTGAGTGTTTTCAGTACAAGAACAAGAACGAAAGCCCTTGTTCAAACACGGGTAGGAGTTTCTATTTTAAGTTTTGGTATATTTTCAATTACACCTGCCCGTTCTTACAAAAGTTACATTATCTACTCTATTTAAAAAATTTGAAATAAAAAATTCAATCGGATCCAAATAACGAAACAAACAAGCCCTATGGTTCTAACTTTTGAAAAAAGAAATGATATTTTTGTGAGCTTAAGATGTAGAGAGAGTGGAAGGTGGGAGTGCTGACTGATTCAAAATTCTGGAAAAGAGTCCATGTGGTATTGAAATGAATGATTGAGAGAGTATTTGAGTTCAAAGGAAGAATGAATTAATATATATGAATAATAATGAGTCAAATAAACACACAGAATCTTCAAATTCCGCGTTTTTTTGATGAATGGACTGTGGTGGGCTGCTGATGTGTACCAGTGGTGTGACGTCGTTTTGTCTATGTTGTTTTAATTAAATTTCTGGTGTGTACCAGGTTTCTCCTAATTTTTCATGTGCTCAAACACCATTCATGTCTTAATTGAATAAGTTCAATTTATGGGTTCGAGTCCTACCAAATGTATATGTATTTTTTTTATTTATATGAATTATTGTAATTTATTTATTATTTTAGTCATATTTATATTGGTTTAATTGATGTATCTATTACAAGTTATTGAGGTACAGATTGGGCTACAAGAAAATGGAGGGGGCAACACATTATTAATCTGGTTTCTCATGCGCTACTGGCTTCATGTGTGTATCATATTTGGAAGGAACGGAAGTTCAGACGTTTTGAACAATCTGAACGAGAACCGACCGCACTTGCTGGACTCATTGTGGAAGAGGTTAGACAGAGGATTCTTGGTGCTTCTTTAGCTCGCTCTGTTAGTTCTTGTGCGTTATATAGACTTTGGCGTATCCCTTGGCCTGTCGAGGGAGGCGCCACTCATTGAGCCTTATTGTACTGTACAATTGTATTATTTATTCAATAAAAATTATATTTTACCTAAAAAGAAAGTTATTGAGGTATTAATATAACCATAAACGTAATTACCAATACAAAGAAAAAAAAAAAAAAGCTTGTGAGAGTTATCACAAAATTAGAATCTCCTTGAAGTACTTTTTTATTTTTAATAAATTATTAAATATTTTAAATTTAAAGAAAAAAAATATCAACTTTTTATTTAAAAATACAATGATTGATTTTTGTTTGTTTTTTGACAAAAGAACATTTGTCTTTTTACACTGTGAATTCTATGTACATTTATAATTCAAAATTAGTTCTGTTTTCTAACGTCATGTGTTTATTTGTACTAAAGCCTTTACAAAATTTCATTTGTGAACTTTGATTTTTTTTAATCTTTTTGTCTATTTTAGTATATTAAGATTTACAATTGTCCCTATTAATATAATTTATTCTCAACAATATTTTCCTGACGGACTTTATTTTTAGGGATAATTATACTCCCTTCTACTGAGATTTGGTGTAATTACACGTAAACTCTCTGTGATTTGAAAAATTATTAGCACCCCTAATATTTGTTTCCACTTAACAAATAAGTCATTTCGTCAGTCAAAATTTACTGAATTGAGCGAAAATTAATATTTACCTTCGATTAACTTATTACTAATTTATTGCAGGTCGAACATTTTTTTCCCATTAAACTACCCTGATAATAGTTAAGATATACTTCTTCACATGTATCAATGCATGAAGACATGTGAGGGTAATTTGATCATAAAAAGATTTATTTGACCTACAATAAGTCAATCGGGGTATATTTACAAGTATCTAAACATAGGCAAAAAATTCATTACGAAGAATTTGAAATCCATGATCTTTAAATCATTCCATCCAAACACAATCTTAAACTAAGAGAAAATGACATATATAATTTAGGGCTTTAGATATTTATTTGGTAGGATAGTTGATACGACTGAACCACGTCAATCCTCGTTTTATCATTTCTGTCATAACAAGATACTATTTTCGTGCATTTGATTTGTTGGCAACGTAGGACTTTCCAATTGAAGCACATGCTGTTTTATAATTATCACCTTGCATTCTTTTGCTGCCAATCCAAGACTTGAACAAATATTTGAAGTTGAATATTCCAACCATGATCTTTTTGTTCAAACGGATGTGTTCACAATCAAGAATCCATCCTTCAAATCATAATTACAAATATTCTTTTATTGTTTAAAGAATTATAAATATCCCATGAAATATAATAAACGGATGTTAATTTTATGGCGTATTTATAATTTTACAAATAACGGGAAAGTATTTGTAATTATGGTAAATCTCGGGAGAACCCTTTGTAATTTGTCCGAATATTAGTTGACTTTGGAGTGACTTTGTCTATTTTACATTATCGACATGTGTAATTCACCTGTATAAATAAGTGAACATACTAATTTCGGATTAAAATTGAATAATATAGTTTAAGTATAGGATAATTACACTCCCCTCCCCTGTTGTTTTGCGTAATTACATGTAAACTCCTTGTGGTCTGAGAAAATTATATCTAGCACTTTTGAAGTTTACTTTCGTTTAACAAATAAGTTCATCCGTCAGTCAAATTTTATTGAATTTGCTAATATTTAAAAAAAATGAATGAAAATTGAAACTTACCCTCGATTGACTTATTGCAGGTTAAGCAATTTTTTTCTAACTAAACTACCCTTATAACGGTAAAGATATACCTCCTCACATGCATTAATACGTGAAAAAGTATGAGGGTAACATGGTCATAAAAAAGTTTATTTGACTTGCAATAAGTCCGTAATAAGTCAATTGGGGATAAATGTAGAATTTTTTCTAATTTTTTCATTAATTTCAGCAAATTCAGTTAATTTTTATGGAGAAACTTATTTGTTAGATGAAGTAAACCTTAGGAGTACTAAATATACTTTTTTAAATCATAGAAAATCTACGTATAATTATATCAAATTTTAAGAAATAAAAGTATAATTATCTCTTAAAAATATTGGGAGACGTAGGACAATCACTAGCAAATATCAAAAGTGGAGCCTGGGCTGGTCTTGCATTTTGAACTAAGCCCATAGAGTCAGAGCCCAAATTAGGGCCCAATTAAAGCCCAAGATACATTTTTGGTCTTCTGAGCCACTTAACTTCAAACATGCTCATAATCAGCACCACCTCCTTTCACCAACTATTTACCTAAAACTTCTGAAAAGGAAAGGCGCTATATTTCTATTTTCAGAACAAAAAAATAGTAGTAAAATATCTAAAGGGTAATTATATTGTCTTTTTTTAAGATTTGGTATAATTATACGTAAAAAAATTTATAATTTATAAAATTATATTTAATATTTTTATACACCTTCACAGACTAATGCATGTAAAGAGGTATATTTTCATCCATATAAAGATAATTTGATCAGAAAAAATTTATTTAATTTATAATAAATTGGTTGGGTAAATCTTGATTTTTTATTCAATTTTTTTGCTAATACCGACAAATTTAATTATAGGAGATATATTTGTTAGATGGAGACAAATGTTAGAAACTAGCCTTTTTACTCAGGTTGAATTGTACCTAAACCATCGGATTTGGGAACCCGCTTTAACGATCGTTGATCTTCGTCGGATCATATGACATGTAAAATCCATATATCTCCTAACACATTGATCCTTTATAAATACAAATTGACACCATTTGGCAAGTATGTACTTATAAAATTGAGATCTGACTCTTGGACCCCATCTTATTTATTTTTACTCTATTTGATTTAAACTTGAGAGGATTTTAACTGAAAGCGCCCCCATCAGTCCGGACCTCTATCTGTATCATATATGTGTACGCGCTTTGGCGCAATAACATGTGAGCTAAACTTTTTAAACGATTACTTCATTTGAAGGTTATAAAATGTTATAGAAAAGAATAATTTAATAATGAGAGTCGAACTAAAAACCTGCACATGAAAATTTTCTTTTATAAATAGGTGAAATAAAATTTGAACTCAAAATCTCTTGTTTGACCTGATCCTAAACGGTCACCTCATTTAAAATTTCAGTTGTTTGACAGGAGAATTATTTAATTTTATAAAATAAAAAATGAAAAACTCGTAATAAACTAGTCAAAATTATTAAAAGAACAAAATTAGATGCCAATGGCATTTCAGAATGGATGATCCCTTATCCATTTTGAAAGAAAAGTAAGAGATAAGTAAAACAAAAAAAGCAAGAATCTAAGAATGTCAAAATATATTGGACCTGCAAAACAAGAAGAATGTCAAAACATGCTATTGCTTCTTTTTCGTCTCCAAAAAAAAGAAATAAAGACTAATTATACTTACATTTAAAATAATAGTAATAAATGTACTAAAATTTTTAATGATTAAAAAAGTTTACAGTAATTAAATATAAAATAGCAAATACGTATAAACATTATAATAATAAACGGATCTTGAACTCAGGACCTCATACTTGTGGAGTGATGCATGTCGTCGCAGTTACTTACTGTATAATAATATTTAATTGAAGTAATTGAGATTGTGAATATTGATGTAATTAGGAACCCATTTTTATTCCAATATGATTGAGAATCATCCAAAATAAGAGTTATTCGACTTGCAAAGTCAACTTGAATTTGATCAAATTGAGCAACTGGGATTTGAAGTGCACCCAACAAGTTGATTTTGGACCTTAGGATATAACCCCCCCATACTGCACTTATATATGAAGCCCTTGCAATTGCAAATTATTATTATTACATTGTCAAAAACCAAACACCAATGCAAGAAACATAGAATCTCACAAAGCATTGGTTGTTCACTCTCCCTCAAGGGCTTCTGCTCTCATCCATGCCCAATATCAATGGCTGTGGCCAGAGGCTCTATGAGGGAGAATGAATAAACCTTTCTTTGAGACAATTTTTTTTTTTTTAAAAAAAAAGTAATTCAGGTCATTTTGCATTGAGACAAGATCGTTTAAGGTGGTCGGAGGTTTTAGTTCGAATTGATTTCAATCGCACCCAATCAAATCGGTGAGTGAATTATACTTTTACACTTGTAAAGTGATTTGACGTTTACTTCAATAATTTCTGATTTCTAGTGGACCTCTATCAGTAGGATTCGAACCCAAATGAAGTTCTGACCATCTATCAGAGAAAAAAGAACGAATCGATGCTTTAAAGTATGGATGGGATCAAATCATATTCAAGTGTAGAATTGACTGAGTTGGAGACTTGTCTTATTTCTTAAGAATTCGGGACTCCTGCATTCGGCTCCACACCACTTCCTCCTCGACCTTCTCCTAGGATGAACCAGAACCCATCCGATTCCAATTGAAACCCTACCCTACGCCACCTCACCTCTTTTCTGAACCAGATAGATACCCTAATTTTGAATTTTGGATTCTCTCAAAATTATCAAATTATTTATTTAATTCCAAACCTACGCTAATGTGAGATGGGTCCAAGATAGAGTCTGGTCTATCCTGCTTCAATTATCATCTCTAATTTAAAAAAAAATAACGAATCATATATATATATATATATATATATAAACTAGCACTTATTATTGAATTATTTGGATGTTTTATAAAAACCAAATTATAACAAAAAAAAATGATGCTGATCACATGTTGATTTTCATGTGATGTATTAGATTAAATTTCAATATATATTTTACTTTAGTGACGTGTTACGTAGTTATGTCCCATGAAAAATAACTCTACTTTGACTTGGGACATAATATTTAAATGAAAGTTGAAACATTGGATAGTTGAATTAATATTTCATATAATGTTTCAATTAGTGATTGAGATTTGAGAGCTATATATTCCAAATCATACTTTAGTGCGATGGTAATTCTGGGGTAAAGAAGTACTAAGTACATATATATATATTTATATATATTAAATATTATAAAAATAATAATAGAAATGAAAATAAAAAAAATGGAGTAGAGTTGAATGTTGATGATTACCTAACATCCTTAACTCAAATCCTAGGACGTAGGTTTTCAAAGTTCTTGAGGTTACCTAACATCCTTAACTCTTTCCCTCTTCCCCAAAACCTGGACAATCTCCCTCTTTGCCCTGCTGCCCGGAACTCACCTCTTCCTCCTGCCCCAACTGCCCCCATCCCACCTATTTCAGATACCAGATATGCCTACACCAATTATCTCACCCTTCTATTCAACACCAATCAACCACCAACTTATACTTAACTATGCCGAAACTCACCCCCACCGCCGTCGCTCTGTTCTGCTTATTCTCCGTCTCACTTGCCTTCTCTCCGTCGGAAAACGATGACGCCACCACTGCTGTCGCCCTCCCCCTTTCTGTCAACGCCATCATCCGCCTCCCCACTGAGGCCGTCAACACAGACACCTCAACATCCGCACCTTCGACCGAAGTAACTTTTCAACCGATCGACCGCCACCACTTGGAAGTACTGGAACCCAGACCGAGGGAGCACGTGGAAACTCCCTATGGTGACGACATGATGGTTCCCTCCGGTGAGAACAGTGACTTCGACGACTTGGAAATGATCCACGGAGGCAGTCGGCGGTGGGTGGCGCTGCACCACCACGATGAAGCGAGTGACAGCGACAGTGATGATGATGACGACGACGACGACGACGATGAAGATGAAGATGAAGGCGTGAAGAGCGGGTTTGGGTACTATGGGTTTGACAGGAAGAAGCTGAAGGCGTTGGCAAAAATGAAGAATTTCGGGCTTGAGAACGAGAAGGAAGATGAACAGAAGAACGGGGGTTTCATGCAGCGGGTTCGCAAGTTCTTGGGCCATTACTTCTAAGATTGTCTATATTGGCGTTTAACAGATAAAAGCACTTCATATATGCGTGCTATCACACACTGTGTGTGTGTTTTCTTCTTTCTTGGGTGGGGTGGGGTGGGGGCGATTGTGATTGGATTGTTGTGGTTTGTAAATAATCCTGCATCCATTTGAGATGGAGATGAACCTCATGTAGATACACATATATGCTTTATTTTCTACTTGATTGTGAAGATTTCACGTTTCCATTTGTTTTGTTTGAGTTTGAGACAGTGAGTGAAAATTAAAGATAAACATATTAGTATGTTTAATGAAAATTTTTAATTTAAATCGAATTTAGTTAAATCTGCATTAATTATATGCAATTGCGGTATGAATGGTATATATCAAACAAATTAACCAATCACATAATACTTATATCATAATTTGATTTGGATAAGAATTTTCCATGTTTAATTTTGAATTTTATTCATGAGGATATTGTTTTGCTATCTCTTGGTATTATGGGTTTGAGTGTGAAATTTGGTTGTGGTCATGAAATAAGGACAATCAAGAGTTTGCAAAAAAGTTTTCTTCATATTTAGACAATATTCTGAGTAAATTTAACTATTCTTACAAAGTAATAACCATAATATTACTACTCGTTAATTATTGTTGAACAAAGATGAATAATTTTCATAATTCTCAGAAGGAAGAAGCGCATGCACCAATTTGCTGGCTGCTGGTCAGTTCAGAACAGGGCAGCGGGCTAACTTGGACCGCGCCTCCACTTACATCAGAACACTGCCAGGGCAAATCTCTCTGCCCTGTGGCGCCACCGAGGCTAATATTCGAGAGACAGATCCCAGAAAACGGTGCATCCTTCAGACCGCGAATCAGACCAGGTTGCTGTACTCTGTCACCCCATACATCCTTAATTTTAACATCCTTCAGAACAGGAAGTGCTTTCGGGTTATAATTCTCGTCTGGATGGTCTCCAACGTCACCCGAAATCTTTATTCCCTTTCTTGCTTTGTCCATGTAAACATTTGATATTGTGATGTTTCTTATAACACCTCCTCTACCGATGTTTGTCTTCAAATGAATGCCAAATCCCATATTGAACAGGTTTATGTGCTCGGCTAGAACGTCCTCGACACCTCCGGATGTTTCACTTCCGACAGCAATTCCAGCAAAGGGCGATGACCCAGTTACCCTTCTAATTGTTATATCCTGACTAGGCCGACCATAAGCAATTCCGTACTCGTCCCATCCACTCTTCACGGCTACTAGGTCGTCTCCTGTCGATATGTAGGAGTCCTCGATGCATACATGGGAGCTCGAGTCTGTATCCGGAAATCATGAGGATAGAAATATCAGTATATGCCAGAGGGGCACCTGAATCTAAACTAAGGCCACAGAGTTTTGTTAATGATGCCTTATCACACAAGACATCGTACATATTGGTGAAACTAGGTTTAACCACAACCAACCAATTACACAAGTGTTAGGAGCACATACCACATGATTGGTCACTCTTTCTATACTGCACATCAATTACAAAACAAGCGAATGCAGTAGCACATGATTTAGTTGGATTTGACCACACCTAATTCGAACTAGAAGTTCCTATTAAGCCAAAGATATAAAGGTGACATTCAAGTATCTAAAATTACAAAAATTCTTGACCAAACCAGTCACATGGCAACTAATGCAGTTGCCATTAATACCTCAGCCGAATCTGGTTTGAACTAGGATTTCCCAATTAATTAATGGGCCAAAAGAACTTCTGTGGCATGAACATCAATCTAAAGAGGAAAAGGGTAAAGAAGAATTGAGAAGATACAGAGAACATAAATTCTGTTGATATATTACAGAAGGGGGCTTTACATATTGAAACACTAGTTAAAATACTCTTGACTTCCTCTCTTACAAAATTATAAGTGAACTATAAATATTTATGGCATTTTATGTGATGAATTATGGCTGAATCAATCTTGAAGCGATAAGGATATTACATTATAGCATACCTGGATCAATTCCATCAGTGTTGGGAGAGTCAGCAGGAGCCACTATGGTGGCATAATTTATAACAACATTGCTGCCAACAGGAGAAGAATGAGTAAAACCAGGTCAACTCTATATCACTAACAGGAATATAACAACCAAACCAAGTGCATTATAGTGTAATGGATGATACTTTTTTGTTAAAATTCCTGATATTCTACTACTTGAAATAAGCAAAACAACAAAGTATGTAATATTCCCTGGTTAAGATGTGCATTTATATGTCACTTGCTTAAAATCTTTTCCAAACATTTTAAGCAGGGAATAACAAGTGTTTGATAGTTTACAACCACAAAAGAAAAAGTAACTCTCCACATTATAAACAACTCATAGCAGCTACTAAGTTGTGAGATGATAGCAGATAGATGTTATTACCTGCAATATACAGGGTGTAGGTTCCAAAAGGGCGAGTTCTTGAAAGTTATATTGGAAATTATTATACTTGTGGAATTCAACAATTCAACCAGGTTAGGTCTGGTAAACTTCAGAGTTCTTTGCCTCCACATGTTCCACCAGACGTCACCTTGGCCATCAATCGTCCCATTTTCACCTATAAAGAAAGCAAATATATGAACAAAAGAATGAAAATAAGTCAGCTATTTCCACTTAAGAAACATGACTCAAGTTAATTGTTGGGTCTTTAATGTCCATCCAGTATCATATTCCAGTAAATCATGAAATTATTTTGGTTAATCATTACCACTATTGTGTTAATCCATGAAACCACTATTAAAATTTTTCAGTTAAACCCTCATGATTATCTGAAAGATTTCCTTGAGATTTTTGCTTCTGAAGTCTAAAAGGTATTGTCTCATACGTTCACAGCCCATGAGATGATCTCTCTCAGACTGACCTGTGATTATCACATCATGGAGCCCATCTCCATGTATGAAGCTCATATATCTTCCGCCAGGTAATTCTCTCCCTCTTCCATAAGAAGGCAAGGGAGATAATAAGGGCCATTCCTCAGTATCCTGCAGCAATGAAAACGGAAACATACAGTTCAAAACAATCATGGGTTACCATGTAAAGTAGAGATTGCTCTTAATCAAGACAAATTGCCTGATTTATCGTAACAAGATACATTTCAAAGCACAGATAATTAAACTTTCTAATTCTTTGGTCCAAACGCAGATACTAACTGAAGTTTTAAGTTTGTCCATTTGAAGCAATCAAATCGACTGATAATTAGAATGCTGAACTTAAACATTACTCCATTATGGTTGTGCCAAACCTCCAGTAAAAATAAAATTGAATAAAGCCCCACAACATAAGAAAACATTCACCTACACCAGAGGCAGATACATCTTACAACTCAATGCCTGATACCTACTAACATATGCAAGACAATGATAAAAATCAAGATATGTCGAATCATCACAAGCTTTTTCAACTAGTAAATAAAACGTAGAACACAATTTCAAATTAAGATGATGAAGGGTCGATTATAATACCACTGTGGCTTTGATAACAGCACCTCTGGCCAAGTACAGAGTCATGTGGCTAGTGAGATTAAAGGGTCCAGTTAAATACTCCCCAGGAGGAACGTAAAGAAGAGTACCACCTCTCCTGTGCAAATGCTCAATTCTGTATATTGCTTCCTTAAAAGCTTTTGTGTTCAGAGTCACTCCATCACCCACTCCTCCAAAATCCGTGATCGATATCTTATCATCACGATACCTCATTGGCACAATCCCCGAGCACGTTACCTCCTCGGCATTTGCCAACGCCAAGCAATTTATCAAGAGTACTATAATTCCAAAGCACACGAAAATTGAAAAATCAAGGCAGCTCATCTTGATCTGATTTTGAATCCAGAGAAGGAGAACCTCAGAACAATTGGTGGAAAATAAGTGGATTTGGTGAAGAAAAAACAAACAGAAGGCAACAAAAAAGAAGTATTCTGTAGAGTTGGATTTCGCCGACAATAATTAGCAATAACCAATAATTTGTGGTTAATGCAGTTGCTAAATTCGGATTATGGTAGCGATTTTGCAGTTGAGTACAAGCAAAAGAGTACAAAAGAGGGTTTCCTTGTATTCTGCTTCTACAAAGGCATTATAACGCAGAAAAACACAGAACGAAATCCTATTATTAAATCTCCATACAGAAAAGTGAGATCTGGAAAATGATCCAACGAGAAAACTCCAAACACGGATCTCCTACAATGATTATACAGCAAATCTGCGATACAAAGAAAAAATGAGCAAAACCAAAAGGAATGAGATATCAAATAGAGAAAATAACCGCAGCAAAACGTAGAAACAACTTAGAAAGCTATGGCAGAAAAGGGAGAAGAAAACACAGAGAAGTGAACAAAAATTACTCAAACGAAAAACACTCACGCAAACACAAGTGTGTAGTGTGTGTAGTGTGCAAAGCTACCTGAAGTTGCAAGCAGAAATTTTGCTTTGTCTGCAAGTGGTTGTCTTCACTTCTCCAGAGAGAGAGAGAGAGATTTAAGCGGAACTGAGCATCTCTCTCTTATTTTTTAACTTGTAGGAAACGAGTAATAAATTAACGGATAGTTCTCGGGGTCTGAGGGATGTCTGATTTTTTAATAGAAGTGGGGGATGTCGGATTGACGCCGTGACTGTTGTCGGATTTATTCTTTCTATTCTTTATACTAATTTATATTTCTTTTGCTCATCTACATATTTAATATTCTTAATTAAACAAACTTATTACTGACTTATTACATGTCAAATAAATTTTATCTGATTAAATTACCCTTATAATGGGTAATATACCTCATTACATACATTAATGCATGAAAATATATAAGGATAATCTAGTCATAATTTTTTTTTATTTGCTATAATGTGAAATAAGTCAATCGAGATAAATATAAATTTTTATCCAGCTTTTTTGTTAATATCAGTATCCTGCAATTTTGACTCACAAAGTAACTTATTTTTTTAAGCTGAAACAAATTTCATTGGTACTAGATATAATTTTTCAAATCACGAGGATTTAAGTGTAATTATATCAAAGTTTAGAAGAAGAAAGTGTAATTATTCCATATGTTTATAATAATATTCACCCTCTAAAATATATTCCTTAGAAAAATGATTTGGTTTTGATTAAAAAAATTAAAATAACAATACTCTTTTGTTTCAACTCGTCTGCGCCATGTGTGGTTGTCTGAATTCTTATTGCTAACTTATTGTAGGCAAAATTTAAAATCTAACCACGTAGAAATCAAAAGAGAAATCAGGACATACGCTTAGCTCCACCAAACGTCTTGACATCATGAATATGTGTATATTCACAAACTTATCTTCACTTAATTTAAGGATAATTACATTTATACCTCTTGATTTATAATCTATTTATATAAACTACCTATATTTTTGTATAATTACAAAAATCAACCCTAACCCCTAAAAGTAGGAGTAGTTTGTGTAATGATTTTGCCTTTGTTTTTTTTTTTTGGGGGGGGGGGGGGGAGGGGTGTAACTTTTTAAAAAATATGGGTGGTTTATGCAAATAATATTGACGTTTCTGATGGATGTATGTATATTTTTTTAAAAGATATAGATAATTTGTGCAAATAAATTATAAATCAGGAAGTGTAAATGTAATTATCCCATTAATTTAAGACAAACATAACACAACATATCTTTTTGAATACTCAAACAATAGTACCTATCATAAAGAATTATAATATTTATTAATTAAATATAAAATAATAATATTAATATAATATAAATATTATTTCTATATAATCAATTTATATATAAAAACTATATAAATATATGAAGAGAATACTGAAGATTGAAGTCATAAATTTCCTTTCAAAGGCCACCCAAACCTTATAAGCGCTTCAAAATATTTTATAAGATGTTTGAAAATTTATAATATATTAAATAATATTCGATAAATTTAAGAAAAATCTTATAAGATTTAAAAATAAGAACTTACGAGCTTATAATTAGCTTTTCAAAAGTAAGGAGTCGTCAATTTATTTCTAAGATCTGAATAAGTTTTATCAAATTAAATTACAAATTTATCAGTACTAACATCTTATATGCCGTATAATCTTGTTTTTATCCAAACAATACTTTATAAAATTATTTTTAAAATTAAATCTAACCTCTTATGAGCTCAAAAAATAAGTTATAAGATGAATGGGTTTATAAAAATTTTCAGATAAATTTAGCCAAACACCCTCTTAATAATTTCAGATAAATATGTATTCATTAAGATGGCATAACATAAGGTGAGTACGAACGAGAGTTAGAGAGCGCGATAATTTGTCTCAATAATTGATCCATATTAATTTATGGTACAACGCGACGTGATTGGTATTCTATTACGTAAGATATTGTCCGTTTTAATTTTAAAAGTCAGATAATTTTATACTGGTAAAAGTGTATAGCTGGGACAAGAGAGTTTAGAGTTATACCCATCTAATGCCTCATCAGTCATCAATGTGGGAAGAGAAATTGGTGGGAGGGGGGCCCTGTAATCATACTAGAAAAAACCTACCACACACAAAATCAACAAATCACTTTAAGAGAATTTTATGGGTGATTTTTGAAAAAGTGCTTTCAATATATAATTTTGAAATATTTAAAATGTTAATTTTTTGTTTTTAATACTGTTAAAAGAAATGTTTTTGAGCTAAAAGCTAAATATATTATGGTGTTATTTTATTTTGTACTACTTTACGCTTATTATAATAAATTTAATTTATATGTCCCCTTTAATTTGTTTTTTTTTTTTTTAATATACATGTCTCAAATTAATATTGGAGATTTTAAGTAATTTGAATAATTTAATATCATCAAATTTTACAATTTTACCTATTTCATATTTCAAATTTTTTGTATGTTATTTGGTACATATCTTATATTATTCCGATTGAAAAATATAAATTAAGTAGCTTTAATTAATGTATGAATATATATGATGCGCATTAAAGTCACGCGGTACTATAATGGTTGAAGAATCTTGAAAGTCCTAATATCAACGGAGGACTAATCTGTAAAATCGAGATTAGCACTTTGATGCTTAAGTCAGTAACTAGATTTACTGAAAAAGAATATGAAAATACTCGAAATAATGTAAAAAAATTACACTGTGGAGTTAAAATATTGAAACTGACTGAAAATAAGTGTGTGGAGTGCAAAAAATGAGCAGGGAGCTCGTAGCCTTGTTGTTTCGTGAGAGAGTAAAAGTAGAAAATCTGCGTGATCAAAATTACCAATTTGATTGCACCATGACTTGTATTGATAGACAGTTCTGGAGTAAAATTTGAGAATTTGTTATGCTGATATGCATACCATTGGAAAGATGTAACAAAAAGATTGGAATGGAATCTGAACTTATTTGGACAGAGATATGATGATTTGAATGAGTTTTGACTCGATTAATATAGAGGAAAATAGTTGGGATTTATTAGTATGATTTGACAGGAGACGTGGAGAGTTCATATGACATAGAATCTATGTTGTTTCACGAGTCATTCTATTAAATCTGATTTGTTTATAGATCATGTCAGGTTAATATAAATACAGAAATCATAGACTTAGTACTTTGCTCATAGGCCAGCAAAGTTGGGCTTGCTGAGCTGTTTGAGGGGCCCACTCTTTGTCTTTGGGCTTTTGAAAGAAAATTAAGAGGGGATATCAATATTTTTTTTTAACTTTAATTTACTTTTTCATTTTATTTTAACAAATAATACTCATTTTTTATTTTGCTATAACGTTCAAATTTTTTTAGAAAAATCACTTGTCGGTGGATGTCATTACCGATGTTGAATGATTACTTTATTTAAAAAATTAAAATCACTAAAAATATGAATAATTTAATATTCAATATATCTAATTCATCCTCTTGGTATTTGAATTTTAAAATTCAATTTTTTTCATGGAATATTTAATACGTGAAATTCTTTTTTCATGAATATGTGATGGTCTTATTTCAAAACCCGTCTTTTATTCCGTTTGGTTTATGATATTATATTAAATAATCATTCAATTTAAACTTTTAGATTACGAGAAAGAAAATTTTATTTAATATTTTGGCATTGATTAAGGAATTGTTCATAGTAAAATAAAAGTTGATTTTAGAGGGTGTTTGGCTAACTTATTAAAAAATCTCATAAACTTATATATCTTATAGAATATTATTTTAAGTTTATAAGATGTTCGATTTTATTTTAAAAATAAGATTATAAAGTTTTTAAATAAAATAAGATTATGGTGATAAATTTATGATTAATTTGAAGAAATATTTTATAAAATATTTTAAAAAACTTATAAGTTATAAGCTCATCAACCATTTCGACATAGGACATGCACACTTTACTTCGTATTTGATTGTTAATTATTACTAATAGTTCGTACCAGTTATTCCCTACTTGAGTGGTGAGGTTGAGATCTCATAAACAAAAGATCATGAGTTTGAGTCCTACGAATATAAATATTTAGTATTCTGTTGTTTTCTTATTTACTTTGAATTTATTGTTTGATTTATAAACACTGATGTGTTACGTATTAAATATTATAATATATTAATTTATTTAAAAATGTAGATTAATATTTTTTTAAAAAAATAAATAAAAATAAAAACTTTTACCAACAGGCAGTGGACACAAATGTAATTCTGAATAATTTGGGGGCAAATATTACTTGCCAGCCCATTGGGCCAATATGGGCTGCAAAATGGGTAAAGTGTTAAGGTCCCACAGTTGTTTTCTGAGCCCAGTCGAATCTATGATGCATTCTCGTCATTTTTTATGCAAGCAATCCTCTTGTGATATCGCAAATGAACAAATTACCCCCTTATGAAAATAAATAACGATTTACCTCCCTGTATTTTTTAAAATACAATAATTTATCCCTTTATAATTTTTAAAATGAAGCAGTTTACCTCTCTATATAGGAGGTAAATTGCTTCATTTTAAAAAGTATTAGAAGGTAAATTGCTATATTTTTTTTCATAAGGGGTAATATGCTCATTTTAAATATCACATAAAATAAATTTCTATTCACCCTTTTTTTCATTATCCTACTCAGATGATCAACGCTCAAAGATCACTTAAAATATGATTCACAACATCGGATTACTTGTCGAAACAAGAAGAAAAAGTCCATGTGGAAAATAATGGGGAAAAGCAAATTCTGTGTTTATGTCGTTAGAAAAAATATAATTTTCTACTACGGTTAATTATTATAATTAAAAAAAAATCATGATAAATATAAATTAATCACAGTTTCGCAACAGTTATTACCTGTTGTTTCTGCAAGTGTGGTTAATTGTAGTAATTTACCACGTTTTTTAAGCCATGGTCATTTATAGTATAGCGAAAACTCTTTTTTTTTTTTTTATTTATGTTAGATTGATATATTTGAAAGTATGAATTTTAAATACCTAATTCAATGATCTCAAATCCTTCAATTCTTGTTATGGATTATATTTTATGAAATATTGATGGATGTTAAATTATTTTCTACATAAGATTATTTGATTTTTTTTTCTATTTCTTAGAAATTCAAATAGTTTCATCTAAACATAGTCTTAGTAAATTTTTTAAATTTGGGATTATTACAGCATCCTTAGGTATACTATTATAAAGAAAAGAAGCGTCATCGACACAAATTGACGATTTTAATACTATTGTACCAATTTTTTTGTGATTTTCAAAATACCATTCACTGATAAAGTAAATAACTACTTATTCAACTTTTTAAACTATATACTAAAATAACTATCCAATTAATATATTTTATTTTAATTTTATTATATATTTTAAAATATAATATTATTTATTATATACACGTAAAAACCGACGTGAAAAGAAGGGATGCCCTATGGAGGCTATTGCCATTGTGTTGTCAAGGCCAAGTAGGCAAAACCACTTCCAACCCATACATATTTTTAGACTCACAACGCCCGTTTGGACCACAAAATTTCTCCTTACAAAGCTTTATTCATCACGAGAAGGCATCATCAACACATGAGCTCAGAAATTAGTTGGATAAATTCGACTCGCCAAACATAGCTTTAACGTGGTGCACCATCACCTTTTACCCCATGATCTCTATAATTACTGCATCATTTAGCTTTACACCATTTGCCAACAAAAATTAAAATATTATTTTAAATAAATAATTAAAATATAACAAAATTTATCAATCTCATGAACAAATTCAAAATCATAAATTCAAGAACAGTCAAACATGCAGATATTTTTCTTAAAAAAATTATTTTATATTATATTGATACAAACATTAATATATAATAATACAATGATGACTTATATATATGTTTAAAAACTTTGTGATTTACTTAAAAAAGAAACCACTTATGATTTACCATATAGAACTAAAAACTTCCTAAATTGTTGGAGTAAAATGGATCCACAAGGAGAAAGCTTCACACCCCAAATCCACACGAACTCACATTTATTACCACCATCACTACATCCACTCAACTCAGACATTCTTCCCCAAAATCTCTTACATATCAAGAATTCATTTTCTCCTTCACGCCTTCTAATTCGCAAGAACTTCCCAAATCAAATCCGGGTCGAACGACGGCACCCGAGCTAGCGAGCACCCATCCATCTCCATCTCCATCTCCATCTCTCCCACCACCTCCGCCGCCGGACACCACTCGTTTGAAACAGACCCCCCGCCTCTCCAGAACTCATCTTCTGAAACGCTGCCGCTCAAACTCTCAGCATTCACCACCGACGACACGGATGAATCCGCCGTCTTCACCGCTGCTTTACTGTCAGAATTGCTGTTACTATTGCTTTTGCCTTGTGATTTCTTGGGAGCTCTGCGGGCTTTCTTCTCCCTCTTCACCTTCTGCCATATTGCCTGAATCTTCGCGTCCACGGCGTTCTTCAACGCGTCGAGTCGGGCGCCGTCGCCCAGCCCCAACCTGGCGGGGTCACGCAGGTTCGGGAAATTGAGGCGGGCGTACTCCCCACGCAGCTTGTACGCCGCCCTGTCGTAAGCGTAGGCGGCTGCTTCCGCCGTCTCGTAGGTGCCCAGCCAGACTCTTATCCTGTTCTGCGGCAGTCTTATCTCCGCCACCCACTTGCCCCAGTGCCTCTGCCGCACCCCTCTGTACAGCTTGGTCTTGCTCGGGCTGAAAAATGGACCCGGCCCATGAATCGGGCTTGTGAAGGAAGAAGCTCTTGGAAGAATCGAAGGGCTTCCTCCATTTCCGCCGGAGAATTGGTGAACCAAATCTCTTTGCCTGAGGTACACCGACGAGCCCAGAGGCTCCGAAAACGGGCCAGTCTCCGGGCCCGATTGCTCACAGTGTGAGAAAATCGTGTCCAAAGTGTTTGAATTACTGCTCAAAATCAGCTGCGACAGAGATAACCCAATATGAGAAGCATTCCCAGCGTTGAACGCAGCGGGTTCTTGAATTCTGGCCATTGTTCCTCGTAGTTTTCTTGATCAAAACAGGAGAAAACAGAGGAAGAAGAAACAGGGCACTGATAAAACCGTCCCTTTTCCTCAAGTTTCACAAGAATTTAAGAAAGAAAAACAAGAACACAACTTGCAAGAACAGAAGATTACACGAAAACTAGGTCAAGAAAACTAGAGATGCTACGGTGATCGTGTGAGTAGATTAGGATGGAGAGTGAGAAGTCAGTAATGAAGAAGAGCAGCTTTCAGAGAAAAAGAGAAGAGAGCCTTTGATGAAAATATGGGGGCTCTTTGTAGGTGTTAGGTAAAAAATGATTTCTGAGGTCTGAGGGGTTTTGATCTCATCTTTGCTGTATTTATAGCTGAAGAGTAAGGGAAGCCCTCTGCTTCTTTTTCCATGCTGTGGTAGTGGGAAGTAAGCACTTCACATTTATGGCCTCAAACTTTACCTTCATGGTCTTATAAAATGATTATTCTACCATTGATTTTTTTTTAAGTTTTGGCTATATTATAAATAATCACGATTTAAAAATTATGATAAATCAATACTATTAATAATGATTAAATAAAATCAAAACAAAAACTTAAATATTTATCATGATTAATCAATATTCGTCATGATTCTTAGCGTTGCCGAAATCATTCGCCATGGTTCTGGCCACGTCTAATGTTTTAGCCACACCTGCAGAAACAACGACCAATAGCCGTTGTAAAGCCATTGTTGATTTGTATTTGTTACGATTTTCTTTTTTTACCTAAAATAATTTACCGTAGCGAAAAATCACATTTTTTTTCTAATGTGAGAGGTGATAAATTTTTGGCATAATTACACTTCCATCCTCTAAATTTTGGTGTAATTACACCCAAGTCTCCTATGGTTTGAAAAATTATATCTAATATTCTTAAAGTTTACTTTCATCTAACAAATAAGTCCTCACGTCAGTCAAAATTAACTGAATTTGCTAATATTAATAAAAAGTTGAAAGAAAATTGATATTTACCCTTGGTTGATTTATTACTGACTTATTGTAGGTCAAATAATTTTTTTTCTACTAAACTACTCTTGTAACAGTGAAGATATGCATCATTACATGCATTAATGCGTGAAGATGTGTGAGGATGATTTGATCATAAAAATAATGAGTAATAAGTCAATAGATGGTAAATATATATATATATATATTTGTTAATATCAGAAAATTCAGTAAATTTTGACTAAGTGGTAGACTTATTTGTTAGACCGAATCAAATTTCAGGGATTCTAGATGTAATTTTTTAAATCATAGATGATCTACGTATAATTACATCAAACCTCAAGGGAGGAGAGTGTAATTATTCTAATGTTTTTACTCAAGTCAAAATCAATGAAAATAAGTATGGTACACTTGTCATTTTATTGATTATTTTTTCTAAACTATACAGTAATCACATCGTAAGTGAATTATACTTACCATATAAAATACTTTAAACATGGCCGAATCACGTTTAGATTATAATTTCGCCTGAAATATGCTGTAAAGAATTCGGATGATTTTTTTTTCTTATGATAAAAAGGGCTTAGTATAAAGTTAAATGATATAAATAGCTAGAAAAAAAAAATAATCGAACATACAGAAGTATAATCAAATAAGTGCATCTAAACATATTTCTATAAAAATCTACGACTTATCAAATACATATTTTTAAGGGTAATTATAAGAGTTCGTCATTTTTACAAAACGTTTAATTTGAACGATGACTACAATACAAAAGATGAAGCAATTATCATTATCATAATTTTATCGAAATAACTGTTTATAATCAAATCATGCGTCGTGTATTTACGTAGAAATTGATTCGACCCCAAAATCTATTTTATGAAAGACAGAATCCCTTCTACTTAAACGGCCACCTCTCATTGATTAGGTGGGGAAATGAGGAAATGAAAAGCGGAAGCAAGCAACAGAAAAGCTTGAGCTGAGTGGAAAAATCAGAAGTTTCCATAGTCTGTAATTCTTGAAAAAGTTGTGGGGAGTTCACACTTTGACTCACCCCCCGTGTGGACCCCACGTTTTGTCCGTATGTCTGAGAAACTTTAGAAAGGCGCTTTATGGATTTATTAGGAGTAGGGGCAGTTCTCACTGAATAAATGTTGCAACCAAAAGCGCTGCCACGCGTTCATTTTTCTGGTTGCGATTTCGTCTTTCTGCAGGAGAATTTTGCTTCCATTTTCCACTTCTTCAACTATTTATGAACAAGTCAAATCTTTTACTTCTTTCAGGGACAATTTAATCATTTTTGGGCTTTAAAATCTATTTTATAGATTTTTTTTATTTTTTATTTTTGGGATTTTGGATTTAAAACATGATATGTGTGTGAAGAGGGCAATTCAAGAATTTTATTTTGTAATTAATAATGTCTTAATCTAATAATCAAAGATGAAGTTAAAGTGTTACTCAAGAAAAAAAATAATTTTTTAAAATTAAATACTTTATTTAATTTATATTTAAATTTGATAATATAAACAAATACAGGCAGACAATGTCGACTTTTAATAACTGGATGCATTCAATAGTATCGGTGTTCTAGCAAAACAACCCGCGAATGTGAATCTTTGAACATATAATAATTTTTTAGAATGAAATTTATTTTCGAGAAATTTAAATTAAAATGAGTCTAAATACTTTCGAGGCTCAAAATTGCAGAGTTTTTCAAGTGTTTATGAATGAAACAATAAAATTATTTTGAGAATTAAATGCATTTTATTCTTTTTTTTTTTTTATTTTTCTTGCTCGGTTTTAAATTGGAACATTCAATTTTAAGTGCGGCACATATTATGTATGTTGATAATTTTTATAAAATATTTAAAATAAATTATTTTTTAAAATTATATTATTTACTTTATATAAAAATAACTTTAAATATATATAAGATAAAAATGAATGAGAAAAAAAAATGGCATTAAGATTTACGTGATCTTATTTCTTCCATAAGTAACGGGTTCTTTAATTAATTATCTCGATTATTTTTTATTCATATAAAATCAATTTTGACCAATTTATTTATTTTATTTAATAAAATAAATACAATAAAAAAATAAATTACACGCACACATCAAATATGCTTTGATCGCGGGTGGTATTTAAAATTTAAAATCATTGTCCCTAGCATGTCTCCAAGTTCAGATATTATTTTCCTAAGATTTAAAAGGATAATAAAGTACCATTATTTAATTATATTGACTGTCTAAATAGATAACAAATTACAAGTAAGATGACATTAAAATTCCATATATATAGCAAATAAGTCAATTATCCCTATATGAAAAAAATAAATTAGCAATTTCAGTCTTTGTATTTTTAAAAATGCAGCAATATTCCCCCGTATTTTTTAGAATAAAATAATTACCTCCCTAAATTGTTTAATATTAAAAAATATAAGGGGATTAAATTGCCATTATTTTTCGTAAGAGCTAATTTGTTCATTTAGAATATCATAGGAAGGTAATTGCATTAAATGTCCTTTTGTTTTTTTTACCACAAAGCTAACTAGAAATCGTATCTAATACTATACAATTCCCCACTCCGAAATAAAATAAAAGATTTTATTACAAAAATAACAGCTAAAAACGTTAAACTTTGTCACAAACAACGGCTGATGTTGCGCCATAAATGGTACAGGGATGATGATACACGACATAGAATATTGAACTTGCTTCACAATGAGTCCTACTACCGCAATTTGGCGAGACAAAACCTCATGGCAACAACTGAATTTTCAAACACCATGAATTCAAGAACGTGTTTTATGTGTGGATAAGTCGTGTTTTCTGCAACAATTTGAGCAATGTAGGCAAATGACTTGGTGTCCATTTCTGAGATTAGGTTTTGCACACTGCAATTACTACCAAACCTGGTGCTACCCTTTTCTTCATGTACTTGCAAATTTGTCTTACAATAGTGACACCATTTTAATTTTTTACAGGGCCCAAATTAGAGGATGTAGTCTTGAAGATACGGCATTTAATGGGCTTCGTGATCTCTCTTTATGAACAACGTGCCACAATTGCTAGTATTAATTAAGTTTTGAGAGTTTGGTAGTTATGTCTCGTGTTCAGCGATTATTACTGTTCTTAAATTATTGATGTGTGTGTGTTTTTTTTAATATATATATATATATATGAATGAAATTAGAAGAGTAAATTACAGTCATTTTTCTGAGAATTGACATAATTATAAATACTTTATTATAAAAGCCCTCTTGATTTTAACGTGCGTCTAACAACGAGCCCATTCTGTTAGGTTTTTGTCCAATTTTTGTGGTAAACTGACCAAAATGCTCTTTTGAATGATGAATTATAAGTATATAAACGTTTTTAACATTTCTAGAATATTTTTTATATGCCATCAAATTATCTATTTTATTCACTCTCAATCTTTATATATATTATATTTTTTTTTAAAAAAAAAAAATCAGCTAAGGTAAAGTAGTTCTTTTTTTTACTTCACTATCTAGGGCTACAAAATTATTTTTCATTTAAGGGAGGTATTTATAATTTTTCAATAACGATGAGGTAATCTTAAAGGAGGCAAATATATATTCGAATTCTTGTCTACTTCATAATAAACTAAGATTCGACTCACTTAAATCATCACTTGGCAATATTGGAATGTCTTTTTCCAATATATATATACATAAACATAAAAAGAAATACATGTAAAATTACTTAAGTGTTAAATCATGACTAAAATAGGACCAGTCTTGTAAGAAGAATAATGTTGTCCCTCTTACACAAGAACAGTGGTTGAACAGTGTGAAGGAGACACATACCCAACCCCAACCCTATCTTTCCATTTTCACTGTAATCTTAACACTCCACTCTCCACACTACTATAGTGTTTCTACTGCTCTTTCTCGTGTACAGATCAAGTAAAGATATGTGGGCCCTGCCATGTCCTCATCAATATGACACGTGCCTCAGGATCAACCACTTCATCTCTATAGCGAGAATTCATGAAAGGGAAATCAAATCACCCAGTGCAATCCCATTTTCTGGGACCAGTGGACCATTAGTAGGTGAAGATAGAAAGATGATGGTGATGATGATGATGGGTTTTCAAAAGACAAGGCTCGTGATGGGGCCCACTAATCCAAAAAAATAGCCTTTTTGTATGTATACGCATGTGACGCCGCAACCAAACACTCCCCAAAGTCAATCCAAATAAATCCCTCCTATCTTTAATTAAGAAAAAAAATACAATAAATCTCGTATTATAAATGAACAATTTATTTTTTACGAAAAAGATTAGTCATTAATTTTTATGTTATCCTCTGTATTTTTTAAGATAAAATAATTTTTTCTCTTTAAAAAATATAGGAGGGTAAATTGATATTATTTTTTCATAAGGGAGTAATCTGTTAATTTACAATATTATAAGAAGATAAATTGCATTAAACCCCTTTAATTAAAAGAAAATAAAATGCGTATCTTGGGCAATTGGATACAAGACTTGAATGAAATCTTAATTGAAGGGTAATGATAGTTTCTCAAATAACGAGTGTGTATTTGTAATTATGTCAAATTTTAAAAAATATTATCGTACTCTATATAGCTAGTGAACAGAAGAATAATACATAAAATAGTCGCAATAATCAATCAGATATGTATATAATTGAAATCAGTACAAGATCATGCTCTAAATTTATTTTATTTTTTCAATTTTTGGGATATTTATATAGTTGAACACATTAATATAGAATGTCAAGTATTTTTACTTTTTATTAGCTTCTAAATTGGTGTGTGGTAGAGCAATAATATACACATGACCAACACTAGTGGGTAGCTATAGCAGGTGGAGTTAGGCAAATGTGCCTATTATCTTCTTGATTAAAGCTTTGGAATTAAGCTCAAAATTATTTAATTTAAATTGCAATAATAGACCCTAGTTTTTTCATATTCTGAAATTGACTTATGGATTCAAATACCAAACTTATATAATTCACACAAACAATATCATGATGTGTCGAACCCTTTCTAACAAGTGTAACAAGGTTCCAGTTCGCTTATCACTAGAACAACAATATGATATGTTGGTCTAAATAGATAACATTGCAGAGCATTACAGTTCAGAGAGAATTTTCAATCGAATTATTCTGGATTTTGGCGTTACGATCAAGGGTAGGATAAAATGACATGGGTCGGCTTAAATTTCGAAATTTAGAAAAGAGCTCTCAATTTGCTATCTGAATCAAAGTCTTTCTCTCCTCTACGCAGTGCAGTTGTTTATATAGACTGACGGTAAATATTAATGCCTCGTCAATTATTGAAGGAGTTTCGCAGTGACTTGTACATAACCTTCTTAATTTGATCCCATCAGATTTGTATCTTTATAAAATATTGCAAGTAATAAAAAACTCCAAAATATCTGAATATTAAAATTGTAGTCTCGAAACATCACAATGTAATAATCATGATTAATAATTCAATTTGGTTAGCCATTTATAAATTTAATCTACGCGTAAGGATAAGTTATCGGACTAATTAATCACAATTAATAAGTAGAAAAATAGTCTATTTTTTAATGGATGATATGAAATTAATAATAAGAGAAGTGTGATATAAGCCTAAGTATGAACACATTTATGACCATTTGTACAATCTTATCTCATTATTCATATTATTTATAAAAATAAAGAGACCTTAAATATTCAAAATTGGGTAAAGGGCAAGAAGGTAATTTGACAAAATTTGGTCCAGAGTGCAGAAAAAAGAGTTATTTGACCAGCCAAAAAGATGTATCTTGTCTTGTAGCAGGACATGGTTTGCGGTGGTCCCCACTCACTGCCCAACTGCACATCCGCGTGTCGTTTCCTCAATTATGCATTGCGTTTTGATTTTCTTTTTTGTATTTATTATGTTTTTCCCATGACCAATTCAACGTGATTCCCTTACTTACTTGGAGATGTACGACGCCGTTTTCGCGTCGACGTGCCGCTTTCTATTTCCGCAGCACTTGCACAGAGCATAGACAAAGTTACTGAAGTCATGTGCTTCAATTTCACTAATGTATGTGATTTATTTATAACAAATCATAACGGACTCTTTGCTACTTATGCTAACTATAAATCGGGTTAATTATATTTATTTTTATACTTGATATTTAATTTTTTATTTTGTGTCAATTTATCACTCAATTTTATAAAATTTTGTACTTTATCATTTATAATTGTTTTCAATCAATCCTTTTTATAAAAAAAAAACATCACATGCAGTGTACATGTGATATTTAATTTTATTATCAAAAAATATCACATGCAGATATTTAAGGGTCATACGGTGTGATATTTATCACACATAAACATCACATGATATTTTTCAGATAGAAAAATCAACAGACAAATAGTCATATATGGCAAAGTTCAAAATTATTTGAATTGACATAAAAAAAGGAATCTTGACAGAAAAGTGTAAAACTGTGCATAATTCGGATAGCAAAATATAATTTACCCTTATAAATATATACCGCATATTGTTTGAAAAAGTATAAATATTTTTCTGAAATTAATAATTATCTAACATATTCTCTCATGATAACCCATTGAAGATGGTATTTGTTAGATAATTTTATGAAATATTTATAATTATGATTAGTTTCGAAGGTGTAATTCATCCTTTTATTTATTTTTAAATTATTTTTTTGATCTGCAGTGGTTAATTAATTGTAATTATTAATTAACTGATAACATTATAAATGAGTATTGATAATTTGTATGTTTAATAAAATTAATAATAAAAATATGTTCTCTCGAATAAGAGTTCAAACCCTTTTCTTCAACCACCTTTTCATCATTGGATTGGCACACCACGGGTGGCCGACGCACCAGTGAGGCTTTGGGCGTCTCTCCTTGCGGGTGGCCGACGCACCGGTGAGGCTTTGGGCGTCTCTCCTTGCGGGCGGCAGCATTATTGATTTCTGGCCGTAGCACTAGAAGAATTATAATATTTGACTACGATGAATTGTTATGATTAGTAACAAATTGTCGAGCAAATAATTATTAACCACGGCAATTCAAGAGTTATCAACCGAGGTTTTCGTGTGGGGGATTAAAATATTTGTCATGGCTTCGTAGCTCTTAATTAGTCGTGGCAAATAATTTTTCATGACGGAAAAATTAGTTTTTTGCATCGATTTTATTTAACCGTAGTTAATACTAGTCATTTATCATGATTTTTAGCTATATAGTAATTCTTTTTCCAGTGTAAATAGAACATGAACTCAATTTTATTTAATTATTATATTTACGAACTTCAATCTTATCAATTAAATAGCAATATTAGGACCTGCACTACTTATTTAATGCCAATATATATATATATATATCCCATATCAAACCTACCATAAATATATTGCACAAATTGGATATTATTTGGTAGATTTTTTTTTTTACTTAATATTAATATATTGCCTAATTAATCTTGTAATTATACCTCTCCTAGTACTAGCACATATAGTTCCATCTCTAATTAATTATGAACAATTACTTGACTGCTTTTAATTAATTGCACCTCAATTATTTTTCATTAAATCTTAGTCTTATTATTAAATGTATACTTTGACTAGTCAAATAATAATTACAAATAAAAATTGAAGGGATAATTACATTCCCCTCCCATAAGGTTTGAAAAATTACATCTACCATTTATGAGATTTGCTTCTGTTTAACAAATATGTCCTTCCGTTAGTCGAAATTCACTGGTTTTGTTGATATTAACAAAAAAAATTGAATGCAAATTGATGTTTACCTCGACTAACTTATTACTGATTTATTAAAGGTCAAACAAATCTTATATAACTAAACTATCCTTATAACGATGAAGATATACTGTCTCACATGCATTAACCTGTAAAGATGTATAAAGGTAATTTGACTACAAAATTATTTATTTGACATACAATAAATCAGTAATAAGTCAATCAGAAGAGGGGGTGATATGAACTCTTATATGATCTTTTTATTAATATCATCAAATTCGATAAATTTTGTCTAATGGAAGAACTTATTTGTTAGATAAAATCAAAACTCAAGAGTACTGAATATAATTTTTCAAACCATAAAAAATTTACGTGTGATTACACTAAATTTCAGAATAGCAAAGGGAGTGTAATTATTCAAGAATTAAAAATTAAAGTATATTTAATTATTCCATTGTCCTAAAAAGTAGTACACCAAGAGTGATCATTAATAATGTCATTTATTTTTCAAAAATATATTTATATTATTAAAAAAAAAAGGTTCCTAGCACATTCCATCTCAAATTAATTAATTCAAGATTACTCAATCGCGTCCCCTTAATTATTTTCCAACTAATTCACTCAAATCTTAGTCTATGTTTTTTCTTTTTCTTTTTTTTTTTTGGGGGGGGGGGTGAAAGAGGTACTTGTCTATCTTATTCCGATCCATTTCCTAACAATTGGTATCAAGAGCCTGGTTCAAGGAGTTAAGATGGAGGGAAAGTTTCCAGTCGAACGGTTCAATGGTTTCGACTTTGGGTTTTGGCGTATGCAGATGGAGGCCTACCTGTATGGGAAGGACCTGTACGAACCACTTGCAGAGAAGTCCGAGAAGACGAGTGATGAAGAATGGAAGGTGCTCGATCGAAAGGCGATGAGCGCAATAATCCTGTCGTTCTCTCGGAATGTCGCCTATCATATGAAGGGAGCGAAGAGCACGAAGGAAGTCCTACAGACTCTTGCCGATATGTACGAAAAACCCTCAGCAATGAACAAGGTCATGCTGATGAAGAAACTATTCAGGTTGGAGATGGAGGAGAGGAAGTCGGTGGCCGATCACCTCAATGACTTCAACCAACTCACGACACAGCTGGCGTATGTGGATATCGTGTTTGACGATGAGGTAAAACCGTTAATTTTGCTCTCATCTTTACCTGACAGTTGGGATGTGGTTGTTACTTCGGTAAGCACTTCGTCTGGGAAGGAGAAGATGAAGTTCGACAACATCAGGGACATGATGTTGAACGAGGAAACCCGTAGAAGGCAAACGGGTAGATCATTTGGCTCTGCACTACATACAGAGTCCAGAGGGAGACCTGACACACGGGGTAAATACCGTGGAAGGTCAAAGTCCAGGGGGAAAAATAAGGGCACGAAGGAGATGGTGTGTTGGAACTGCGAGAAGCCCGGACACATGAAAAGCGAATGCCGGCACCAAAGAAGGAAAAGGAGGGCCGAACAGCGAATGCTGCGACGGAAGAGATCACGGATGCACTCTTGTTGAGTGTGAGCAGTTCTTCCGATGATTGGGTTGTGGATTCAGGGGCCTCATTCCACTCATGCAGCAACAAAGACATCATGGATCCATACACCTCAAGTGATTTTGGCTTAGTTTATCTTGCAAATAACAAACCCCTCAAGATTGTAGGAAAGGGAGATGTGCGGATCAAATCAACGAATGGGTCATGCTAGACCCTACATGATGTGAGACACATACCAGGACTGAAGAGGAACTTGATTTCAATCGGACAGTTGGACAATGATGGATTCCACACGACGTTTGGAGACGCGAAGTGGAAGATCAGTCGGGGAGCAATGACTTTGGCACGAGGACTAAAGTCGGGAACGCTCTACATGGCGGGAGTTTCCAGTTCCAACATCCCCTTTGCAGGAATTGTATCGCAGGCTAACTTGTGGCACAATCGCTTGGGCCACATGAGCGAGAAAGCAATGAACGTGCTGAAGTCGAAAGGACGGTTGCTCGAGTTAAAATCGGTGGAGGTGGGTCATTGTGAACACTGCGTGTTCGGAAAGCAGAAGCGGGTGAGCTTCTTGACCACAGGAAGAACTCCGAGGAAAGAAAAGTTGGAGCTTGTTCACACCAATTTGTGGGGGCCAGCACCAGTGTCATCTCTTGGTGGATCAACGTACTATATGACATTCGTCGATGACTCCACTAAAAAGGTATGGGTGTATTTCTTAAAAAGAAAATCTGATGCCTTTGATACATTCAGGAGATGGAGGGCACTAGTGGAAAATGAGACAGGTCTACAAGTGAAATATCTTAGATCGAATAACGGTGGCGAGTACAGTAGTGAAGGCATCAAGAATTACTGCGCCGACCATGGAATCCGAATGCAGAAAACAATCCCGGGGACACCTCAGCAAAATGGTGTTGCTGAGAGGATGAATAGAACACTGAATAAGCGTGCGAGATGCATGCGATTGAAGAGCAGACTGCCAAAGATGTTTTGGGCAGATGCAGTCAACACGACTGCTTTCTTGATCAATCGAGGGCCTTCTGTCCCGTTGAACAATAGGATACCAGAAGAGGTATGGAGTGGTAAGAAAGTGGATCTTTCTTTCTTACGCACTTTTGGTTGTTCAGCCTATATTTTGAACGATGATCGGACTAAGCTGGATGCTAAGTCAATTAAATGTACATTCATTGGGTATGAGACTGACGCATTTGGGTATAGATTCTGGTATGATCAAAATCGGAAAATAATTCACAGCAGGAATGTTATATTCAATGAGGATGTAATGTACAACAACATGAAGGTAAGCCCGGACGATGACAAGAAGGAAAGGGAATTTGTTGATCTCGACATTTCAAATTCCGGGATCATGAGACCAGCAGATACAGATTCAATGGGAGTTCAGACGGACGAAACCGAACAGACAGAGATAGAGCCAGAACCAGCATCGGAGGAACCGATTGCTGAAAGCAGCACACCCTTGGCACTGGGTCGAGAACCGAGGCTGAGAAGGGCCCCAGATAGGTACTTCCCCTCTCTTTATTACTTGCTTTTGTCTGATTGTGGGGAACCCGAATGTTACGCAGAGGCAGTCAACGATGCCCACAAGAGCAAGTGGGAGCTTGCGATGAACGACGAGATGAACTCGTTGAAGAAAAAAGACACATGGGAATTGTGTCAGCTCCCAAAAGGAAAGAAAGCCCTACAGAACAGATGGGTCTATCGGGTTAAAAAAGAATCAGACGGGAAGAAGCGGTACAAGGCAAGATTCGTAGTAAAGGGATTCCAAAAAAGATACGGTATTGACTTTACTGATATTTTTACACCTGTTGTCAAGTTAACTACTATTCTTCTTGTGTTGAGCATGGTAGCGACAGACAACTTGGAGTTACAACAGATGGATGGGAAGACAGCCTTCCTACACGGGGATCTTGAGGAGGAGATATGCATGGTACAGCCAGAGGGGTATAATGGAGATGATCAGGAGGTATGTCGCCTGAAGAAAAGCCTGTATGGATTGAAACAGGCTCCGCGGCAGTGGTACAGGAAGTTTGACAACTTCATGCTAGAGATAGGTTTTTCTAGATGCAATGCTGATCATTGCTGCTACGTGAAGAGGTTCGATGAGTTTTTTATCATTCTACTCCTGTATGTTGATGACATGTTGATAGCAGGATCAAATGTCAAGGAGATCAATAGGCTCAAGGATCAGTTGTCGAGGAAGTTTGACATGAAAGATCTTGGCGAAGCAACACAAATATTGGGCATGAAAATCACAAGGGACAAAGGTACTGGTAAATTGTGGTTATCTCAATCTGATTATATTGAGAAGGTATTATGCAGATTCAAGATGGAAAATGCAAAACCGGTTGGAACGCCATTGAAAAATTAGTTCAAACTATCCAACAGTGATTCGCCCCAAACTGACTCCGAACGTGCAAAGATGAGAGTCACACCGTATGCCTCAGCAATTGGGAGCCTGATGTATGCTATGATCTGTACTCGACCGGATATAGCACATGCAGTGGGAGTAGTTAGTCGTTTTATAAGCAATCCAGGAGTGATGCACTGGGAAGCTGTGAAATGGATTTTTAGGTACCTAAAGGGTACTAAGGACCGAGCATTGGTGTTTGGTAAGGGCAAACTTACCTTGTTTGGGTTTGTTGACGCTAATTTTGCAGGGAGTGACTATGACAGAAGGAGGAGCACTACAGGGTACGTGTTCACATATGGCGGTACAGCCGTATCCTGGGTCTCAAAGCTGCAGAAGGTTGTCACACTGTCCACAACGGAAGCTGAGTACGTGGCAGTTACTAAGGCGGCTAAGGAGCTCATTTGGCTGCAACACTTCTTGGGTGAATTAGGAAAACCTCAGGCAGATGTGATTCTTCATAGCGATAGCCAGAGTGCGATCCATCTGGCAAAGAATCCCGCGTTCCATTCGCGGACAAAACACATCGAGATCAAGTACCATTTCATCCGACAACTTCTGGAGAAGAAGGCACTGCAGTTGGAGAAGATCCAAAGAGAAAAGAACCCTGCGGACATGCTGACCAAGGCGGTTGCGATGGAGAAGTTGAAGCTGTGTACGGCTTCGACTGGCCTTGATGACTAGAGTGGACAAACCCGGCGGTACCAAGAAAGAAGTGGAGAAAAGTTAATCAATCTTCAAGTGGGAGATTGTTAAGTTGTGAAGATTGATTTGAAGAAGTCAAGGATAACCCGATTCAATTTAGAAATCCCAAGTTGAGTTGGAGAAGGATAACCCGATTCAACTTAGAAATCTCAAGTTGAGTTGGAGAAGGATAACCCGATTCAACTTAGAAATCCCAAGTTGAGTTGAAAAAGGATAAGTCATGGCTATAAATACTACACTTATTAGCATTGTTTTGTAGAGTAGAGTAGAGAGAAAAACATATAAGTTCTCTGTGTAATCAAGAGAGAAAAGAAAGAGTTGAGACGAGAGTGAGTGTTGTCTTTCACGTGTGGTGAAGACTTGCATACAGGTGTGTGTGTGTGTGTGTGTGTTGTACTCCTCAATTTTCCTCCTCTTTGAGTGTTTTCTCCTGGCTTGGTATCGCCCCCAAACGTAGGATTTATATCCAAACTGGGTTAACAAATTCGTGTGTCTTTTATCGACTTCATATTCCAGCTGTTGTCCATCTTAACCCGATCCATTTCCTAACAAATCCCTCATTTTTTTAAATATACCTTGATAGTCTCTTATCTTTTAAGGAGATTTCGTTATGGTCCCTGACCGTTAAATTTTAACAGAATCTAATTAAATTGGATGAAGTATTCCACTAATGGGAGGTAAATTTTAAAAAGCTTATGGCTTATAATAATTTATCAATAATTAAAAAAATATCATGTACTCCAATAAAAAGGAAATTCAATTAGTTATAATAATGAAAAAAATATGTCGATTGAGATTCATACAAATTCTTTTTGTTATATATTTTGCATTTGAATACCTGGACACAAAATATATTTATTGGATTTGATTTTTTTGTTCTGAATAATTAGTGGTTGTTTAATAATATTTGTATTTTTTCAGCTACAACATGGTATTTTTTTTAACAATTTGGCAAATTATTAAAGTATGTGAGTTTTTTTACCCCTCACTAGAGGAATATTTTGTCTATTTTTATTAGATTCTGTTAAATTTAATGATTTGGGACCATAGTGAAATTTATTTAAAGAATGAAGGACTATTATGATATATTTGAGAGTTGAGGATTAAAATGGGATGAAAAGTGAAGATAGGGGACTCATGAAGTGATTTGGCCTATTTCTCCGGCAACTTTTATAATTTAATTATGGGACAATTGCATCATCCTTTTTCTGAAATTTGGTGTAATTGCATGTAAATTTTATGTGGTTTAGAACATCACATCTAGTACCTTTAAAATTTGCTTTTGTTTAAAAAATTTAATGAATTTTAACTGACATATATACTTGTTAGACAGAAATAAATATTAATATTTTTAATTATAACTTTTCAACTACACAGAATTTATGTATAATTGTACCAAACTGTACACGAGAAGAGAATAATTATCCCATTTGTTTAGTGATCATTATTAGCAACAATACATCAAATTTAGTAACACCACATATGTTCTTGAAAAAAAGATGCATTAATAAAAGAATCCCACATCGTTACAACATAAATCACGTCGCAACGTGGCACGACTCAAATAGGCAAGAATTGGGGGCATTATCTAGAAGCATGATCATGAGTGTGTTTCACTCATAATGTCCACGTCACTGATCATGTCGCGTCACAATCTCTTCTTTGGGTATTTGGGAGGAGAAGTCGGTTTGACAAAAACTATGAACACCCCTTTTTATATTAATTGGTCCATTGACGACTTCTTCAATTCTTCAGCTCCCAATTAATAAATTAATAATACAGATTCACAGGTATTAAATGATTACAGATCTCTTACAAACCTAACTCTTTTCCATACCCTAATTGTTTGAACTGGAAAGCTTCATTGCATGCACACCTACTGCTGGCTGGCTGGCTCCGGAAACCCTAATTTCTGGGTAATTTGACTTTTGTAATTTGTATCTAACTCGTTGAATTTTCCAACCCCAATCATCTGTATGTTCTGCCGATCTGTCTGTTTTTTTGTGCATGTCGGTGCTGATGTGTCTGTGGTTTTTGGGTTACAGCCTTGTTGTCCGCCACCGACAGCAGCAGAATAGCTAGCTACGGACCAACTCATCATGAAACTCAAGTAAAAAATTCGATCCTCTTAAAAACCCTCTTTTTCGTGCAAGATTCTTAATCCAATCAAATTTGTTTAAATTACATTAATCGTAACATAAATATGATACGCTTGTTATATGACTGGTTATTTTCGCTTAATTGTATATCAATCAACCGACTAAAATTTTGCATTCGTCATGTACTTGATTTGGGTCCGACCGAATTCATTGAATTAAAATTTCTCCTTTCGTGTTTGTTTTCGTGATCATTTAAGCATGGTTTCTCGACGGAATCACTTGGATTTCATGAGTTTGATTGATCACTTATTGTTTTTATATGTAACCGCGTACTAGGATGACAGTGGACGATTTATAAAATTTGATTTCGAGTGAAAATCGAACTTAATTTTTAGTACTGTACTGTTTAGGAGTGATTGATTGAGATCTGATGAGTTTTGGTGAAGGAAATATTTTTGTACCGATTACGTTTCTTAATTAAGATAGTCAAAATAATTTAACACTACTTAAACTTATAAAGAAAAGTAATTAATAATAGACAATTATAATGAACCAACAATCAACCACGAATTAACCAACGAAGATGGAAATAAACGAATACTCAAAATTCTCAAGGACTATAACTCTAAAATCGTGACAATTTTGAGTATCGATTTCGTCACTTAAACTAAACCGCATCAGTCTGGTATTCATTTCAAGAGTTAATTCAATACACAAGGAATTTTGCTTTTAGTGGAAAAAGTCTAAAAATAAAAAATGAAAGATGAAACACACACACACACACACCTTTTTTCTTAAGCTCTTTCCTCTTCTGTTTCCCATCCAAACAGCCCCTTGCTTAATTGTGACTGCGAAAGATTTCAAAGCCAGTTTAGTACTGGGCCAATACAACTCTTTACCAGATTATTGGGCCTAAAGTCACTCCCAGCCCATAACACTTTTGGCCCATATATCACAGCCATTAGCTGCAGTAGGCGGCCCATTTTCATTGCAATCTCGAAAGGGTTTTTTAAGAAATTAATTAACACACAAAAAAAATCAAAAGAAAATTCAAAATAATTAAAAAAAAAAAACAAGAAGCTGTGAGAAACCATCCCAAATGTGGGTTCAAACCTGAAAATCACTTAATACTGTTTAACTCGCACAACGTACACTCCTAATCGCTACGAGATCTATCCATAATTTGAACTAATTATATGGAAATTTTATTACACGACCACATAATCCAAAATTTTAAGTTGTTAGAGAAAAATAGTTTAATATAAATATCTTAACATGCCTCTTTCATGTGATCCTACTCATAAAATATTTTGTTCTAAATGAATGGTAATGAGATTTGTACCCATAGCTTTTATATTTTAAATGATCATCAAATTTAAAAATTTAAACTGTTAGAGAGGAGAATTATTTAATATTAATACCGACTTAACATTGTCTTTTTGGATGAATGAAAAGGTAGTATACAGTGGTCCCTTGGAAGGATTTAGAATAGGGGTTTCAAATGGATTTTTATTAAATAGAATTGAGATCAATTATAATGCCATAAAACACAGTTCAAAATGAAATATCAAGAATTTCAAATCCGTTACGGTATGAATTTGTCATTATAAATTTAAAATTTTTAGATTCAAATCCATCAATCAACATGTAACATAAGAGTTTTTTACTATTATAAATTATCTTTTCTTGAATATGTAACAATCGTCTAAAGGATGTTTCCATCACTACAACATATTAAAAAGTAGAATGGACTAAAATCACATCATGGGTCGACTATCATAAGTGGATTTATGTAGTTGTCAATCCTCTTTCATGATTTATTCGATGAGAAGACATAGTTCGTTTCAATTGAAATGCTAAAAAATAGTGATTTAAAAAGTAACACAGGTCATATTTTTACATTTATTATTGTAGCACGTACCTTACTTTTACACACTGTTGACGTAAAAAAATTAGAATAAATTATCAATTAAAAATTTAAATAAATTGACTAATAATTGGGTTCCAAATTAAAGTCCAGGAAATTTGGATTTTACACACGCTCAACATGACAAATTCCGATAAGTGTTCATGCTAAATTTGGGGTTTATGCATTTTCATGACTCAAGACAAATACTAGTTTTCTTTTATCTTGAATTTGTTGCCAAAGCATGTTTGAATATAATATCAACTATTATGAAAGCCTACAGTGTTCAAATTCAATAAAAGTGAATACAAACTGCAAACTCAAGCCCTGCTCATATAAAAGGATCTCTACCACACAACAAGTAATGACATTGCACACGACAATACAACGCAAGACGACAACAAGTTATTGCATACACACAACCATCCACATCACCAACAAGTCCAGAAGCTTTCTGCCATATCGAAACTCAACAGCCTTACTCCGACCTGCTTCCACAATTAGAGCGACGAATCATAGAGTTATTTGCATTCACAAAAACTATAACCACTTTTATTTAAATATATGAAAATTTTATTTTGTCTAATAATTTATTTTTACAGACATAAGATTTGGTGTCAATGTACAGTACGAAGGATTCGAATCCGGAAGATGATTTGTTTTGAAGGCATCATGCGATTGAGAGATGTCGGCGCAGTTAATGTTGTGGAGGAGAGAGAGAGAGAGAGAGAGGTACAAATACGATTTACTTGTATTTAATTTTGATTACCATTATTGTTCAATCAAAGCCCATGTGGATGCATTTCCTCGTCACCCTCATTACATCGCCACCCCACATTCTCTACTCTCTACATCTACCCACATATATTTTTTTTATTTTAAATATATTATTATATTTCTGTTTTATTTAATATAATATATTATGTATATAAAAAAAATTATATTATTTATTTGATTTAAAAAAAATACAGATACGACGGATTATATTAAATACAATAAAGATATAATAAAATTTAAAATAAAAAATCCAATTGAGGTGTTTCTCGTGCTTTTCTGGCTCCTATATTGGAATGTGATCTTAAATAGTTGCAACAATTGGAGTGATGAATTTTTTTTCAGAATTAAGCTTACAGTATGAATAGAAATATTAGAAATAATGGGAGAGTCTCAATAATAATTCTCTCCTTTTTTATAGAAAGATTTAGGAAAATTATTTGAAATAACTCTCCAATTTTAAAAAAAAATGACATTCATTACTATTTTACAAAATATAGTTTAAAATGAGAATTAATAAGCTTGAAAATTTTTGTTATGTAATTTGTAACTCGATCGGTACCTCATTGTGTGAGGTATTCCTGATCTGGCTTACTAAGAACCTCTTGAGTTTATCCTGAAAAGACGCGTCGCTAGGGAGAGGAGGACTTAAAGCTTATAAGCCACTATAGTTTTCCGGCTGCAACTAATATGGAAGGCTTGTCTATATTTTTAGCCCTCCAGATGAGGGACTTAGGAGTGACACATGGCTCGTTCGACAGAAGGCGCCAAATGACACGACTTGCAACTTGATCGGTGCCTCATGCATCTCTGCTCTGGCTTCATAGGAGCCTCAAGGAGTTGCCATAAAAATACGGGAGAAGAGACCTTGAAACTTATAATCCACTCAAACTCCTCATTTGCGATCAATGTACGACGCTTGCCTATTTCTCTCTGTAAGATAGTCAATTAAATAAATCCAAACGATTCATTATTAGAAATTTAATATTTGCAATAACTTTTGCAGTGAGGGAGTTATATGACAACGTTAAACCATAACTGCTATATTGTACTTTTATTGACACTTTTTGTCCCTCAAATTTAAAAATTTCATCAACTTTGGTCATTCCGTTAAAAATTCGTTGACTTAACAAATCTGTTTAAAAAAAAAAAAATGGGGTATGGGTATCAGGGAATCGAATCCACACCTTTCAATTAACATGTGAGAGGCCTCACCACTCCACCTAATCTCTTTCTTGGCTTTTTAATAACTCAAATGTTACTTATCGTGTCCCATAAATGATGAATTAGTCCGAAATCTCCGGCAACAATCGAAAGAATTTTTTTTCACGAACTCTAGCAGCCATGTAAACTGAGAACTAAGTAGGAGCCGAAATAAGGAAAAGAAAAAAAAAAGTAATAAATTTAACGAAATGTGTGGGTGTAAGTGGAGAGTCCACTAACTTGTTAAGGTGAATGCGTGGATTCGATTCTGTGGTCGTCCATTTATGTTTTTTTTTTTTTAACAAATCCGTTAAATTTAACGAATTTTTAACAAAAGGACCGAAATTGATGGAATTTTTAAACCTGAGGGACTAAATTTGATAAGGAGGAAATTTGAGAGATCAAGTTTGAATAAGTAGCATACTTTTAGGATAGAAAATGATATTTACCCTACTTTTATTATTGCTGAAATTAATTAAAAAGTCAATTATTTTGATTTCAAAATTTGAGTAAAAGACATCAGCGTTAGGCAAAGTTCATTTATGGCCTCGTGGAATGCAATTCAGTAGCTTCCGGAAGACATGCGACTTTGTACTATGTATGTGCTCCCAAGAAACACGAACATACGACTTTATTACTTTGCAAATGTTAATGTTATTATAACAACTTAGATAAAAGCGCATTTACTTTGATTTTTGTGAGATTTGACCAAATTCATTCCCGAGTGATCGCAAGCCGTACCTTAACTTTTAAATCAAACGTTTGACTTCCCACTCCATCCTAAAATATTGTGTCAAAAATCTTTTGACTCATTGGAAACTTCTAAATTATAAATTTGAGAGTATGTATAACGATTTAAATACATGATCTACTAAAATACACAGTACGTTCAACTTAAACTATTACGTCGATGGTTAAACATAACGAGTTAAATCACTAAAAGAAGGACGTGCAAAAAAAGAGTTTTAAAAAAAAAATATGGGACATGAATTTATCATAATTGTTATTTCATTATTAATATTTATAATTTGATAAAAAATATTGAAATTAAAAAAAAATTGAATTGTTAGATCATATTTTGATGCAATAATGTATATATTATTTTCATTTAAAGAGAAAAACTCGAACAAAGGAGAAAGAAGGATTTGAGTTTGTAAGAACACAGGTCCGGCTGTAAACAGTTAGGAAAAAAATATTAACCGGAGGCTGTCGGTGGTCATCTTAAGTTGTGATTTGTGAATGTTGGGCGGTGACGGATATGAGATTAGAAGAATATGATTTACCACTGTTTCTTGTCGGGTTATCGACTCATATTTAAATTAAAAATAAAACAAAATATTAAACTATTATAGAAATACATATACATTCATATTTATTGAATTTTTTTTATACCATCATTATTTTTTCATACAGATACTAATAAAATAGAATCAGGTGTTAAATAATGAATTTTTGAAGGGGGTGTAAGTGTAAGTGTAATTTTAAAATTTTTTTACTGTAATTTCACTTGTTCACGTACGGTCAGAAAGTAATTAACTTCACTTTATAAATTTTAAAATATTTTTAAAAAACTTATAGCTAGTGTTTGGATGGTAATAATATTTATTTTGTCCAATTAAATAAACAAATAAAAAGCATTTTAAATTTAAAAACTTGTAAAAGAAAAAGGGATTGGCAAAGCACAAATTTCCACTTTTAAACTTAAATTTACGAATTATACATAGATTTCATCTAAACAAAAGGGATTTAGATCTGATCAAGATTTGGAAAGAAATCAGAATAGTTCAAAATGAGAATAGAATAATTTTAATTAATTTGAAATATAGAGTTTATTCTAAACAAGTTTAATGAATTTTGATGGAGATAAGAAGTTAAATCAAACGGTATGTAAAAGGAAACCAAATCCTCTCCGTAAACAACAACAAGAGATCAAAACCACATAATTTAAGTTATTTTGTTATTACTATATTAATTTTGGGATTAAATTGTATCCACAAACTAGTGGTAGATAAGGGGTTAGAATTGGTTTCACGCCCCCTACCATTTATTGCTAGAGTGGTATAAATATTCCGAAATTTCATTTCATTATAAAGAGGACTTTGAAAAAAAAAAAAAAAAAAGGAATTGAAGAAAAAAAAGGCTAATTTCTAATTTGTGCAAGAATTTGATGTGTTGAGATATCAAGTTTCGTTTTTCCCTCATCAGATTTATTATTATGAATCTGCAATTCTTAACTCATAATACATCAATTCAGACACAACTCCTATATATCTATAAAGCTACGAGTCAACAAGGCCTAATTTATTCAGCGAAAATTGAATCTCTGTGACTTTACAGTTAAGTTTTCAGGTCTTTCAACGTGTGATTTGTTATTTTATTTTGAAATTAAATTTATACTAATATTTGTCAAAGGGTCAAAATTAGAATTGGGCAATGGGAACAGGAAAGGAACAGTCGTCTGAAACTTTTTGACCTGCCCCTGTTGCTGCTGCTGCAACTCCATTTCTTTCTTTCATACCCTTTTTGGTAAATCCCAACAAATTAGTTTTTTCTTAAAAAATGATAATTATATTAAATTTACAATAAATTAAATAATACATAGTTAGATGAATATTCAACACTGATTCTGAATATAACATTTAAATAGCTTTGATCAGAAAATTTTTATTTTTTCTGGTTTATTAAAAAAAAAAAAAAAACAGAATATAATGACCACCTCAATTAAAACGTACAAAAACCCAAAGCCGATCTTTCCTAGCAAAAGCGCCGAACAAAAGCACATGCCTTGCCTTCTCCCCCACTTTCATCTTCCTCATAATTAATTTCGTCCTGTCCTTTCTTTTTTTCCCCCCTTAAATAATAATACATTAATCACACAACAAACATCTTAAATTTACCGTATAATTGATTTAGATATGACCAAATTTGATCTGAATGGATTAAAATTTCCAATTTTTGTGCACCATTGCCACCTTCCCCTTCCCCTATATGTACCGCGGATTCAGCTCTCCCAATCCCCTCTCTATCTCTCTCCTCTTCTCCATCTCCTTCAGTTCATCGCAGATTTTAGCTGACAACTAGGAAACTGCACTAATCACATTCTTCATACACACACTGAAAAGATCTGCACATTAATTACAATTTGAACTGTGACTTTGTACTCTGTTTTCTCAATGTCTCCCCTGTTTTTGGTACTCGGAGGAGCTTTTGCTTTGCTTCCACTGATCACAATTGCAAGCCATGACTACGGCGAAGCTCTTTCCAAGAGCATTCTCTTCTTTGAAGCTCAGAGGTCTGGTTACTTGCCCACCTCCCAAAGGGTGCAATGGAGGGGTAATTCTGGCCTCACCGACGGAAAACTCAATGGGGTATCACCCTTTTCTGCTTTCCTTTTCATTCCATACAAACAATCACAATCATTCATGTACGATGACGGTGGGTGCAGGTGGATCTGGTGGGAGGATACTATGACGCAGGGGACAATGTGAAGTTTGGACTGCCCATGGCTTTCACCATTACTATGATGTGTTGGAGCATAATTGAATACGGAGGGCAGATGGATGGCAGTGGAGAGCTTGGAAATGCAGTTGATGCTGTTAAGTGGGGCACTGATTATCTCATCAAAGCCCATCCCCAACCTTATGTCCTTTATGGGGAGGTAATTCCTTTTTTTTACTCAAATTAAGTTTGATCAAATTAAATTAATTTTAAAAATAATATAAGACGTTTGTCATATAATTAATCACTTTTCATAATTATGCATCAATCACACCCCGCCCACACCACTATTCTTGTTGGACTGCCTAATTGCTAATGGGGTTGGGGTGTGGCAATGTGTGTGAATTTCTGAATAATACTAGTGCCAATTTGAAGGTCCTACTCCATTTTGTTGCAATTTCAACCATAATTGTGGAGTATTAAATTTAAGATTGAAGATTTTAAATTATTTCATGTGAATCTGCGTTCAGTTATACCAATGACGAATTTACTATATTTATCACGTAATTGCCATATAATTTTTAAAATGTAATTGATCGAGTGTGGTCAAACTAATGCGAACAAATTTTTTTTATTCTATATATTCTAATTTAAATTGGATTTGATTAAATTTTAGATAATCAAATAACATTTGTATTTAGTGCATAATTCAAGAAAATTGTATCCGTATCATATAATTTGATCTGACCAGACATGATTTTGGATGTAATTTTCCTAATAACTTAATATTAACTTTCAACTAAATTTGTTGGTTATTTTTTAATTTTTGTGAGAAATCGAGTGTGCTTGGATCGGTAGTTACTAATTTTAAGAAATTGGTGTAGGTGGGAGATGGAAACACAGACCATTACTGCTGGCAAAGGCCGGAGGACATGACCACTTCCAGGGCTGCTTACAAGATTGATCCCACCCACCCGGGGTCCGATCTCGCCGCAGAGACTGCCGCCGCCATGGCCGCCGCCTCCATCGTCTTCCGCCGCTACAACCCCTCCTACTCGGCGGAGCTCCTCAAACATGCCTATCAGGTGAATGTTAGCCCTTCTTTTACGTATCTTCTCATCCAACACCTAATGTGCGCATTTTAGTGAGGAGTTGGTTGTCTGCAATTAAGTGAAACGGCCGCTATTATTAGGCAGTTCGGCGCATTATAGCAATGGGCTGGACATCCACGATCAAACTTACATAGACGCATATAGTACGCCTAGGAGGAGTCAGAGTCGGAGTATATTTTATGGGTGTGCATAATTTAAATTTTTATTATATTTATTTAATTAAATAAAAAATATAAATAATTCATCCAAACTACTAAATATATTAAATTTAAATGTGCTTGAATATGTAAAATATACCCAAATGATGATTATTCCTATGTAAAAAATAAGCGTATTTACGAATATTTTAATGACACATTTTCTTCCACCAATTTTAGTTATTATTAGGTTTTCATACTTAATAAATATCAGGATAAATTATATTGATATCTGTTGAAATTATGTCAAAATATACAAATATTTTTGCAAAATTACAAATTATATCTCCTAAGATTATCGTTGTAAATACCCTTTATTATAAAACAAAACTTACACAAACATCCCCTGAAAAATATTACACTAGCACTCATGAGAAGGTGTAACTGTAATTACAGGGGTCTAACATCAGGGGATGTTAATGAAATTTACCCTAAATATTATTATAGATGTATATATATATATACATATATATAAATAACTTATTCGAATTTATTATGAGAATATAAAAATTAATCAGATTAAATTTTAAGTAAATTATAACGAGTTCTTTTAAAATTTATCATAATTAAAAATAGTTATTTAATATTTAAAAAATGATAAATACATTTTAAAATTAGCTACGACTTAACAGATGTATTTATAATTATAAAAAAAAAAAAAAACAAGATGAATTTGAACTCAAGACAAGACAAGTATCTTGTGGTGGGGGTACAAAATGTCACCGTGTGTCACGGGGGCTGTCTGGCAGTTGGCACCGTACCGATCTGGTGAACTATCATAATCACAATAATCACACCAGCGATCCGTGCGATTGTTCTCCTTCTGCGGGGCATCTCACGTGGTGCTGCTGTACGCGCCGCACAAAATAACTCCTCTTCTAGTCATTGTCAAATTTACCCTTACCCTTGTCTCCTTTTGTTATGACTGACTGCACACTGACAAATCATTTCCTTTCGATTTTCAGCTCTTTGATTTTGCGGACAAGTACAGGGGCAAATACGACAGCAGCATCACCATTGCACAGAAGTACTACCGATCCGTTAGTGGATACGCCGTATGTGATTCCTACCCTTTTTTTACATTAATTCAGAATTTTCATTTTTTTATTTAATAGTTATAAATCATTAGTTTTTCCCGCTCGTGGTTTTTATTTTTAGAAACTTGTAATTACATGATTACATCAATATCTCTACGAATTTATCTATCATCGGATTAATCAATACATAGGTATTTTTAGTTGTGTTAGTGGGATTGAGTGACTATGTTGAACACAATGTCTTAATGAATTTTGGCGAAAAAACACTTTATGCTGGTTAAATTTCATTAATTAGGACAACTTTAACGGGTTTAATTTTTGAATTGGGCAGGATGAATTGTTGTGGGCAGCTGCATGGCTGTACAAGGCAACAAATGATGAGTACTACTTAGATTACCTGGGGAACAATGGTGATGCACTTGGAGGAACTGGTTGGGCAATGACTGAATTTGGTTGGGATGTCAAGTACCCTGGTGTTCAGACCATGGTTGCCAAGGTACTACATGCTTGTTCTTGCAACATATTCAAAATGGAAAATTTTCGAGATCTGTGAGATCGATCGTAACGTGGATTGCCAATTTTTATTACAAAATGATGTCGTATCTCGTATTTTTATCCATGTCATCAATATATGTATACACAGGAAACATATATTTTAAATGGGAATACAGATACATGAGAAAAGATAAAAAAGTTGGGAGTATTTAAAAATGTGCGGCGATGAGTTGGAATTCGATTACAGGCGAGTAAAATTCTGTTTGTAGGTTTGCAAGTTACTAATTGGTTGTTTGATGTGTTTGCAGTTCTTGATGGCTGGAAAAGGTGGTAAGTATGCAGCAGTGTTTGACAAGTACCAAGAGAAGGCTGAGTTTTTCATGTGTTCATGCCTTGGCAAGGGCAGCCTCAATGCTCAAAAGACTCCAGCAGGCCTCATTTTCCGGCAGCGGTGGAACAACATGCAGTTTGTTACTAGTGCTTCGTTTCTGGCGACCGTCTACTCTGATTATCTAACCTCTGCCGGCAAGTCCCTCAGCTGTGCCAACGGCAACTTCTCGCCGTCTGAGCTCCTCTCCTTTGCTAAGTCTCAGGTATATTGGTAAAGATATTAGATGTTAAATTATTCTCCTTTTTGACAATCCAAAATTGTTGGGAATCTTGCATAAAGATGGCTCATTCGTCTTTGCTTGGATTGCTAGGTGGACTACATTCTTGGAGACAACCCGCGAGCCACTAGTTACATGGTTGGATATGGCCATAATTACCCTCAACAAGTGCACCACAGAGCTTCCTCCATCGTGTCGTATAAGGTCAACCCATCGTTTGTTAGCTGCAGGGGAGGATATGCCACTTGGTTTAACAGAAAGGCAAGCGATCCCAATCTGCTTACCGGTGCTATTGTTGGTGGCCCTGATGCCTATGACAATTTTGCTGATCAAAGGGACAACTATGAGCAGACGGAGCCGGCTACCTATAACAACGCTCCACTTCTCGGCATACTGGCAAGATTACAAGGTGGTCACAGTGGCTACAATCAGCTCCTTCCAGGTTAGTTAAGTTTAACGTTTATGTTTTCGCCAATTTGATGATTTGCCTAACATCTGCCTGCAACAACGGTTGACGTTTCGTTGCTTGTTGATCTCAGTTGAACTACCTGCACTTAAACCAATTGCTATTGATCCAAAGCAAGCTACAAAGCCAGTGGTCAATCCGTCTCCAGGTTCCGTTCTGCTTCTCTGGCTCACTTTCAGCTAACTTTGTTCTCTTAGAATATTGAAACATTTTACAGAAGAGAAGGGAAGTAAAACACAACATATATTTTTGAAGTAGGTTTTTTGGGTCAGTCTCCACGCTCCAACATGATAGGGGGCTATATGCATCACTGTTTCATAAAGCTTAAAGAATTTGACACTAGAGCTTTGTGTTTGCAGCTTCTTCTACCAATTCAATTGCAATCAGCCAAAAGGTGACTGCTTCATGGGTTCACAATGGGGAAACTTACTACAGATACTCAACAACAATCACCAACATGTCTTCCAAGAACTTGAAGAATCTGAAGCTTTATATTTCGGAGCTCTATGGTCCTCTATGGGGCTTGACCAAGTCCGGTGACTCTTACATCTTCCCATCATGGATCACCTCATTGCCTTCCGGGAAAAGCATTGAGTTTGTGTATATCCACTCTGCCTCTCCGGCAGACGTCTCGGTTTCAAGCTACACTCTTGTATAGACAAGCAGTTGCATGCAACGCTTTTCGCCCTGTTTGTATCAAGAATTGTGCAGCCATACAATTTAACATCAAACTAGGAAGAAGAAAAGGGAGCGACGAGATGATTTGAAAAAGGGGCTCGTCCTCTTGCTTCGTTTGCGGTATAGACTGTTGCAGTGAGTGAGACAGAGAGTAAAATGAGTAATGAAGAGAAGTGAAGATGGTTGGTTCTCAATGGAATGTATTAGTCAGAGCAGGCTTGAGTTTCTCTTAGTGTTATCCTCTTCTGTATTTGATGTTGTAAAATTCAAAATACTTTAATATAGTTTGTGCAGTAATCATTTGTTTCTGAGCTTGTTTTTCATAGTTTCTTGATGCCTCTGATGTTGGTTTTTCATGGTTTTTGGTGCTTTTCAAATGTATTGGAGCTCAGTTAAAAACTATGATGGTTTAACATAACGTTATCCTAAGAGCAAATTACAGCTACTTCTCATAAAGTTTGGTATAATTATAAATACTTTCCATTGTTTGAATCTTAAGGTTTGGCATAATTACAAATACCCTGTTGTTGTTTTAAAAATTATCAATACACCCTGATTTTAACGGTCGTTTAAACAATTAGCCCAATCCATTAAATTTCCATCCATTTTTATGGCGAATTGACCAAAATGTCCTTGTGGATTAAAAATTATAATTTTATTTATTTTTTAATTTTTTTTTATGTACTAAGTAGATAATTTTTTTATAATTTTTAAAATTATTCATCCACCCCATTCGATTTTTTTATAAGTTTTTAATTTTTTTTTTAGAAAAATTAAAAAATACAGTAAGGGTAAAGTTGACAATTCCATTCCTCCATCCAAAGGTCGCATAATTTCATCAAACATCAGGAGGCTATTTATAATTTTTCAAACAACGAGGGGGTACTCATAATTATGCCAAACCTCATGGGAGGTTATTGTAATTTACCCAATTATAAATTCTCCTCTCAAATGGAGATGTGGACATTATTACTTTACCATTGCTGAAATTTTTAAAAAAAAGGTATTTAAAAAAATCTTGAGGTTGGTTAAAGTAAATAATTTATATAGAATATTAATTTATAAAAATATTTTATGAAGAGGCATTCACATTTGGAGAGAAAGGAATCTTAGAAGGTTCCTTATCAAATTGTTGATACAGAAATAGAAGAGATGTGACAAAGGATTCTTAGCGCAGAGGTTCCTTTTAGTGTACAGGCTTTAGTCTTTTATAGACTTTGGCGTATTCCATGGAAGCTAAACTCATTTAGTATATGAGTTGATTGGATGTAGTTCAAGGTGATTGTTCGACCTTAATACTTTTTTATTAATGCAAATTACCGATTATCTAAAAAAAATATTTTAGAAAATTAAAAAAAATATAAAATTATAATTTATATATAATTCAAAAGGACATTTGGTAATTCACACAAAAAATGGATGAAAACCTAATTAATTAAGGCTAACAGAATTAGCTCATCGTTAGACGTACGTTAAAATTAGGAGGTATTTGTATTTTTCAAACAATACAAAAATATTCACCAATTAGGTTGGGCTCCCGAATTGGTTTTGTTTGGGTTAAGAGTCAAACATACGTGGCAGTAACTGCAATTAAGCCATACAAAATACTACTACTAGTACTACTACTGTTGTTGTTATTGTCGCTGCTCTAATAATAATATAAAAAATTAAAACAAATAACAAAATTAAAGAAAAAAATGCATAAAACCCCCTGTGTTTTAAAATGTCTGCAAAAAAAAAAAAAAAACCCCTCATGTTATGAGGATAGGCTAAAATGCCCCTGTGTTTTGTAAAACTCAGCAACAAACACCCTTTCCGTTAGTAATTAACGGAAGGTGCATTACATGCGCCTTTTGTGCATGTGGGGGTATTTTGTAATTGGTTTTTACCTTTTTTTTAGGTATTTTTTACTAAAATATCATTTTTTATTTTTATTTTGTTTTTCTATTTTTTTATACTTTAAATTAAAATATTAAATTGTATTTAATTTATTTAATATTAAATATTAAATTAAATTATATTTAAATTCAAATAATTTTATAATTATTGATTATTAAATCTAAAATTATTTTTAATTAATTAAAATATATATTTAATTATAATAATTATTATTATAATTATTCATAATTAGCTAAAATATTTAATATTTATAATTATTTAAAATATTCTTAATTAACTAAAATATATTTTAATTAATATAATTAAAATTAATTAAAAATAAAATTTAAAAACAAAAAGAAAAATCTGAACAATTTCACCCCTCTTTCGCCGGAAACTACTTATTTCTATGTTTCCAGTGCCTTTCGGACGAGTTTCTAACGGTCAATGGTACCATTAGAATCCTATCTTTAAAACGAACATTTTCATACCTTCAATTTGAGTTTTCGTGAATTAGAGAGACTGGGCTCAAGCCACGACAGTCGAATATATTTGCCGTCGATCCGTCTCCGTCTGGTCGAATATCGGTCTCAAACCACCACCATCACACTAGTCTCTTCGAGTCGATTCTAACGAGATCGATCTCACTTAATTTGGTAAAAAATTTATAAAGATACAATTATTTTAATAAATTGTAGCAACCGCGACGAAATGGTGGTGGGGTGGTGGAGGGGGGGCAGCGCGGGGTAAGGTGGTGGGGTGGTTGGGGGGAGGGCAGCGGAGGATAAAGGGTGGGTTGGCTAGTTAGTTTTTTTTTTTTAATATGTATATATATAATCATATATATTTTTTAAAATTTTAAATTATTTATATATAATATAAATTAAATAATTTATTGAATTTAAACCTTTTAGTTTTTTAGAATCTAACGGTTGAGATTAATTGATTAGATCTAACAATCAATATTTGATCAAAGATGGTCCAACGATCATTAAAATAAAAAATAATATATATTAAGTAAGGGTATAACGGTCATTTTCTAAAAAATTTAACACTATTAGTTGGATTTAACGGAGAGGGGGAGATTGAGCTAAGTTTTACAAAACATAGGGGAACTTTTAGCCTATTCTAATAATAGAAAAGTTTCTTTTTACAAATTTTTTAAAATACAGTGGGGTTTTATGCATTTTGTTTCAAAATTAAACTATAAAAAAAGTTTAATAGATGAAACTATAATATATATAAAAAAAAATAGGTGCATAAAAAGAAAGAATGATAAATGTTTAAATAAAAATAAAAACTAAAAGTATTATATTAAGTAGAATCATCAAAATAAATATTAATTAAACTATGTACTTATTAGCACTAAACTATAATATATTAAAAAAATTAAATGGTAGTTTGGTAATTTGAGTAGAACTATACGAATTAATATTAAATAAAATATTTACCTATTAGCACTAAATGAATTTATTTTTTTTCTTATAAAAAATCTGAAAAAGAAGTAAAATAATTAAACTATAAAGTAAAAATTTAATATACAGATTGAACCGTAATATATAAAAACAAAATAGTTTATAAAAAAATGTAAAGGAGTAAACATTTAAATAGTAATAAAAACTAAATCATAGTTTAAGTAGAGTTATACAAATGAATGTATATCGATCAAAGGTAAATAAATTTATTTATCATTGTAGAAAATAAAATACAAAAAATATAAGATATGAAATAGAACAATAAAATTAAACTATAAAATAAAATTTTTAATGGATATATATAATTATAATAGATATCTATAAAAAAAAAAGAGGGTAAATATTTAAATAAAAATAAAAACTAAATATCAAATTAAGTAGAATCATAAAAATAAATATTAAATAAAATATGTAGCTATATAAATATTTAAACTATAACATAAAAAAAATAGTATATAAAAAATACAAAGGGATAAACATTTAAACAGAAAAAAAAAAACTAGTTGATAATTTGAGTAGAGTTATACAAATTAATAATTAAATGAAATATGTACCTATTAGCACTAAATGAATCTATTCTTTTTTATTACAAAACAGATAACAATCTGGAAAAGAAAACTATAAAAGAAAAAATATATTATAATAAATACAAAGAGGTAATTATTTAAACAGATAAAAATTAGATCATAGCTTGAGTAGAATTATACAAATAAATTTATTTATTTTTATAGTTTATAAAAGATACAAAAAAGTAAATACTTAAGTAGAAATAAAACCTAAATGATTCATTAAGTAGAAATATACAAATAAATTTAAAAACGAAATATGTATTTATTAAAATAAAATAAAAATTAAATAACAGATTAAGTAGAATTACATAAATAAGATTTAAAAATGAAATGTGTACTTATTAATACTAAATAAATTTATTTCTTCTTGTGGAACAAAATGAAGCGATCACAGAAATTAAAAAAATAGACATAAATAAGTTTTATAATTTAACTAAAAAAAAAGGATAGTGATTGTTAATTCAATAACTTTTATGCATCATGAAAAATAATATCATGCTAAAAGCAAAACATCAATTTAGCTATACGATATATATATATATATATATATATATATATGAGTTAGAGATAAATAAATATTAAAATTTAACAAACATAAATATATGAGTAAGAGATAGGATTTATTAATCCGAAACATAAAATCGTTCAGTTTCATACAATTCAGTAAACACTAATTTCACACCATGAATCGAAAAATCCTGTTCCAAATCAAGTTTGACCAAATCCGAACTAATCACATAGCAATTGTAATTACACTACATTCGCCATGTAATTGATTCAGTAAGCTCAAACTTAATCCGTATAAGAATTTTTCGACTTTTCTGTACATTGTTCATTCAACTCTTGAAACGTCAAAGGGATGGTCATGCAAGTCAAAAACACAAAACAGACTATATATATAGCTAGAGAGGTTCATTTGAGCTGCACAACAATGATGCTGATATTGTGTCTGCTCCCCTTAGCCATGGCCAAAACAGCTAACGCTGCTGCTGCTTCCGAGGCAGTACTACTTCCATCTGAAGACACCTTCCGGGACTCACCATTCACACAATATCTTTTGACAACTTCACATGCAGTCTTGTCCCCGACCACATCCCACAGGCTATTGGTTGCGATTATGAGGAAGTCGTCCGACTCCTCGGCTCGCTTCGTCACCGACACCTCAGGCTCCGTGATTATGCACTGTTTTCGGTATTCACCAGCTACACAGTTTGGACAAAACGATCCATGAAGTCAATATTTAATTGATGAAGTTGAGGCCACATGACCTTATGTGAGTATTGGTATTCACATGATATAATCGTAAGCGATTAACTCACAAAAAAATGAAGTAATGGTAATAAGTGACCTAAGGATCTTGAAGTTGTAGAGAGTGGAAGGAGATGGGAAGCATTCCAATTTATGGTCCTTCCATCACCAGCTCTCTTCTTTCCATCTGCTCTTTCACCCTATATTAATAAAACAAACACCCAAAAGCACTATATATATATATATGTGAGTAATTAATGAAGCTGGAAATTGAAGAAAAAAGAAGCAAATTCAATTAATATTTCATCTTCCAATCTACTTTTACTTCCTTTCACTTGTGATAAATGCAATGTCACTCATTGAATATTATTATATATACTATTTTTTGGCTTGTCAAATCAATTACATATATATTTTATTTATATAAATTAAATATTGTAAAGTAAAATTAGCTAGCATGAAAACAAAAATGACAAAATACGTCCCCAATGATTTTAAAATGAAACAATTTAATTATCTTCTTAGACAGGAAAGTGAACTATTCTATTTTAAAAATATAAAATAGTATTTTTTTTTTTATAATGCCGTATGTTTAAATTGCATTAAACCCCTTAATATATATAACTTGTGGGTGTGTTTAAATTGAAATATATTTCATCAAATTGAAATATAACTTGCAAGAAGGTCTCAATTAGTAGCCAATTAAAAGTGGTAAGGTTTAATTACAATATTTATGATCACAAAATTTAATTTTGTATAAATTTTAGTACATACGAGTTGAAATGAAATTAATATTACAATAATGGTAATATATTTATCTTGTAAATAATATACTTATCATATAATTTATATAGAGAGGAAAATAAATCATATATAAAGAAATACTTATATTATAATAATTGTTTGGGTTCAGTAATTTTATATATATATAACAGTTCACCTTAAGATCACTTGACAAGGTGACTGCCAATCCACCGCGGCACAGCACCGCCCTGGAATTCCCGAAGTTCACCACCACCACCTCCTCCTTCCCCACCACCACCACCATAGCCGTGAACCGCAGTACTGTGGCGGCGGAGCTTCTCTCTCTCTCCTCTACTTCATGCCAAAAATCCTCATCAACAGCACCACCCAAACAGTCGACCATCACTCTCCCCCAGTCAAAATCCCTCTCCACCGGCAGCTTCTTCGTCCTCTCTATATGCCTCTCCAAACACTTATGCAGCCTCTTGCCGCACGTTTCCGCTACCATAGTTCCGCCGTGGTCGTCGTAAACACCGAAGCAAGAGTACTTCCCGGCTAACCTCCCCGGCGGCACCACCGTGACCGCATTCTCCATTACTCTCCGGCGCCCCATGATCGATACGAACCCGTATTTCAAGGCGCCGGCGCTCTCCGAAGCCAGATCAGCCGGCCACGGGTGGGAGGAAGGTTTTCCAGAATGGATTTCATCATCAAGCTTGGAATCTGCCTCCGGCGACAAACTCACCGGCCTCCTCATTAGGGCAACTTCTAGCCTTCTCCGGCAACGTTTCTCCGTATCTTCAGTGGGTAAACCAATTGGATTACCGGAATCCATCATTGTTGGTGCAGGAGCCGTGGGTTTTCTGGGAAGGTACTGGTTTAAGCTTGGAGCGGTTGCCCACCCTGGGCTCGTGTATTATAAATTTCAGAAAATTAGTGTTGCAGCGTAAGTAATCGTCATTTAATAAAAAAAATTATATAATATAGATGATATTAAATTATTTCAGATTTTTTATTATAAAATTATGTTACCTCTCAAATACTATTAGTTAGTTATATGTTTAAAATTATAAAACATAAATAAATAAATATTTATTTTTATATATAGATATTTAGGTAATGCACATGAAAACGTATGTACATAATTAATGAAATCATATAAGCTAAAACAAATTAGAAAGTTAAAAAAAAATAATAATGTTAGTCATGTTTTAGCAGTTGTAGGTAGATTGAAAAGATAATCTGGATGAAATAACACTGTTTTCTTCCTAGTATTTCTTAATATTGCACAAATGTTTCTAGATAGTAAAAAATCTTACTACATGGTTCTAAATATTATTTTCTTTTGAGAATTAAGGGTTAATTAGTCTTGAGAGAATTATTATAATTTTCTCAATATATAATGCAAAAGCTGATTTATTTATTTATGGGATCATTACATTTAGGCTTAAAGGCAATTTTCGTCCTCTAATTTCATGCTATTCCTCGTTTTAGTCCCCTAAATTACTAGGTTTCTATTTTGGTCCCGTAAAACTGAAAAAATCTCAATTTTGGTACAAATTTGGTCGGAAAGTTGAGTCATTCGCCGGAAAAAATCACATGCCAGGCATGTGACTTTTTAAATTGGGACTTGCATTGTGATTGGCTGAAAATAAAAGGCTTAAAGACAATTTTCGTCCCCTAACTTCAGGCCATTCTCGTTTTATAATCCCCTAACTTCAGGCCATGTCTTCACCACATCATCTTTTTCTGCCAATCACAATGCAAGCCCCAATTTTGAAAGTCACATGTCTGGCATGTGACTTTTTCCGGTGAGTGACTCAACTTTCCGACCAAAATTGAGATTTTTTCAATTTTATGGGACCAAAATGAAACCCTAATAACTTAGGAGGTGAAAACGAGAATGGCCTAAAATTAGGGGACAACAATTGCCTTTAATCCTTACATTTACGCTCCCTGACCTGATCTGACCTGTGTGGTTTGTTTACACAAGTCGTCCCTGTTGTTTGCATAATTATATAAACCACTCATAATAGTTAAAAAAATATAGTAGTTTGTGTAATTATGCTGACTTTATTGGGGGTGTATGTGTAACTTTTCAAAAAATAGAGGTGTTTGTAAATAATGTTGAAGTTTTTTATAAACGTATGTGTCTAATTTTTCAAAAGATAAAGTCATTTTTATAAAAAAGACCATGCATTAGGGATTGTAATGTAATTATCCCTCTATTTATTGATAGTTTGAAGAGTTTGGAGCAATTATTAACGTGAGCTTCTTTTGCCGATGAGGTTGAACTCAATTGGGGAAGTTGAGATCCCATGATTAGAACGTAACTCAATCAACGTGTGTAATATTATTATATTTTAATAGTAATTATTGTTCTATTTTAACAGTTGTCAACAGTTGTTATACACATAAATTTGATATTGATAATTGTAATGAATGTAATGAAGAAATAATAATATGGTATTCCTGGATATTAATGTAGCACTGCCTACTCGCTACATCTAATTATCACTATTTCATCCTTTCTTTAATTAGAACTCATACTATAAGTAATTCTCTTTCAACCTGTAAAATAAATTCTAATTTATCAATATAATATATATCACAAAAGATAATAGATACCACCAAAAATTTATATTTACCCTTACTAGATGTCCTCATGCACATAACCTAAAGGAAAGTAGTACCACAATTTTAAACACAAACCCGATATAATATTAGAATGTTTAACAACCCAACAACCAAAAACTTCGCCTTCAGATATCATGGCTGACCCATCTAATTAAGGCGACGGTACAGCTCAAAGTCCAATGTGGCTAGTCAGTTTGACTGATTCCCTGAAAAGTACGTGGCAAGAAATACGCTACCTACTCAATAAGTATTGTTAACTAGTCTATATATATATACTCAGGCAGCAATTCACGTACATACAGTCACATCAACTAACAGTCATTCGTCATATAGCAACATCAGATATAAGCAGTAATACATACCCACGACGTAATATTTGACGTTATCGTTTATTAATTAAGGGCCCTACTTACTCTAATTGGAGTACATCAGTCAATGGTTTCGCCGGCCATCATCATCTCATCGTCATATCATATATAGCACAGGATACCCGTTGTATGTGATATCCCCACACTCTTTTACTCCAGCTGTGTAGCAATATCAGCACAGGACATCACAACAAACATGGTATCCCCACACCACCCCAGTGTGTAGCTAACAACACAGGATATTCCCCGCTACCCGGAATACCACGATACCCTACGTGCCATGGTACCTAGCTTAATTCATATATTTTTCATATCACATCATCATCAATTACATTTTCATAAACCATTGACTGTGTTCCCAACTAGGTAAGCATCATCTTTTATTTCAATTCACGGGGTCATCATTCTATTCTTTATAATAATTACTTCCTCAATAATAACTCCCAATTTGATTTCATACAACAATTAATTACAATCATCACATAATCATATCTCACATGTCCCTATATTATGATCACATAACACATAGTAATAATTTCACCGATGTTCAAGTAATCCAACAAATAATCCACAACTACTTATATAGGAACCAATACATAAAATCCACGTATATAAATATAAAGCCAACTTTACCATCAAATATAAGAAACAAATATATATATATATATAATACTAAACATATCAATATATATATAAATCCAACTAGCTATACTTACCTTAAATTCCAAGATGCTTCGATTTCACGAGGGACTGCTCAACCCTCTACTTTATCGTCACGTCCTATAATTTAATATTCTATATTCTTAAAGTCCAAACCCCCGTTTCATTTTATTTTAGATAACTACACTTTCTAAGCTTCTCAAACATATATTTAATTTACCAAACAATTCATAAGAATTCATTTAATCAAACTCCTTATAACTATTGTTTTTAATAATATCCATAAATTATATTACCATTGAAACCTCAACTTCCCTATTTAATAACATAATATTTCTTAAATATAACTTTTTGAGATGTTTCTATGAATTTTCTACCAATTTACCCTTGTTATATAATTTAATTAAGCAATAATACATAGAATTACATATTTGGTTAATCATTCTAATGGAATTATGTAAATTAGCTATAATAATAATTAAATCTAACAAATCTAATAATTTAATTAACCAACTATATTATTTTTATATCAAATGTGATATTTAATTCGACACTAATTTAAATAGCCAAAATCATAAAGTACCCCAATTAAATAGTATATCGCTCAATATAATCAACATTTAATAAACGGACTAATTAAATAATATAATTATATAAATAAATAAAAATTAAATTACAGTTTCCGTACCTCTATTTCTATTTTTTCCGCCAAGAGAATTGCAGTTTTTTCTACTTGTGTTGAATTGTGTGTTGTTCATTTGTGTGTGTAACAAGACTACAAAAGAAAAACAAAGGAAAAGGCGGTGGGATTAGTGGCCCCACCTCCCACTCTCAACTCTCTCTCTCTCCTCTCTTAGTATATATACATATATATATATATATAAATAATATATAAAGTATTATTATTATTATATATATTTAATTAAATTTTTTTTAAAATACCCATTACAAAGTATTATAAAAACATGGAGGGTAGGGGTGGTGGTGTGTAGAGAAATAGGATTGATAGAAACCGGTAGTGGTATATATGTGAGTGGGATTTGGATGGGAAGGGGAAGACGGTGGGCGGGGCGGTCGGATACATACTGTGAAACTAGCGCCTGTGCTGCGTGTGTTTTGGAGTGTCAGTTGGATAAGCAGAAGAAGACTTTAGATGAAGTTTGTGTTCCCACTCCAACTAAAGTATAAATAAATACTTGAGTTTGGTGCATTGCATCTGAGTTGGGTTGACAGCTGCAAGCACAAATATCATCAATACATGCCAAAACTACTTCCCTGCCTCCCACCGCAATCTAATCCCCATCCACTTTATTCTTTTTTTCTTTTTTTCATGTTGTGTATATCCATTACATTCAGCACACCTCACTTCCACTATTCTGATATATTTACATCAGATCACTGTATAAACTCATCTTCTGAAAATTGAGAATTTGATCATTTTTTCGACTACTTTTATTTCAAGAAAAGGTATTTTAAATGACATTTAAAATCCATGATATTTCACAAAATATAGTTTATGTAAATGAAATGGCCCAAATCAAAATAGCCTGAGCCCAAAAGTTTCATTCCAACGGCTAAAACTTTCACTGGGCCCATATCCCTTATTTGGGCCTCCTGACTCGCTTACCCAATCCAGCAAATTTGCCCCGTCTGTCGACCCTTTGAATATTTCTCTCTTCTCTCTCTCCCCTTATAACCCTAACCCTAATTTCCCAGCGTCCTCTGCTTCTCTGTCTAACCGTTTGAGTTTTCCCCCTTCACCTCTGGTTTTTTCTCCCCTCGTTTCTTTCTCTGATGTTAGCCACCGACCATTTAATGGTCAGCCTCTTTAAATGGTTGGTGCCGAAATGGTTTGACAGAGTATGAATTAGAAAGAAATAATCTTCTTCCCCCCTTTCTTCTTCATCTTACCTTGTTCTTCATGTTCTATACTTGAAGGCTCAAGGTTAAACTAATAGCCGTTGTGGCCGTGCCTTTGTGGCTCTGTGATAAAAAGCCTTCTGGCATTCCTTGGTGGCTCAGTGTTAAAAGCCTTGGTGGCTTGCCTGTGTGGCTTTGTGATCTTTTAGCAACTGCAAAATTCTAAGGGTTAAAATATTGTTGCACTTTCCACTTCTGAGGCCAAATACATTGCCACAACTGAAGCATTTGGCTTAAAGGGCTGCTTAAAGAAATTGGTTTTCCAAATAAAAAACTTACAGTTTTCTCTGATAGTCGATTAGGAATCCAATTATGCAAAAATCTTGTCTTTTGTTATAGGACAAAACACATTGATTTTAGATATCATCTTATCAGAGATATTGTTAACCAAGATATAATTAGTCTAGAAAAAATCAAATTTAAAGAAAATCCAGCTAACATGGGCACTAAGTGTTTACCCATTGAAAAATTTATAAACTGTCTTGATATTCTTAATTCATAAACTGCCTTTGTATCCCAACTTTTCCATGCAGGTTTAGCAAAGGGACCCGGAGTATTGGCAGTGATGAAAGCCTTCAAGATCCACTATCTTGGTTTGGATCAAGGTGGAAAATGTAAATAAAATGGGTCAAACCAAAATGGCCTGGGCTTGAAAATTTTATTTGGACGACTAAAAAATTCACAGGCCCCATATCCCTTATTTGGCCCGCCTGACCCGCTTACCCGATCCACCAGGTGCCCCGTTTGCTGACCCTTTAAATACTTCTCTCTTCTCTCTCTCTCCCCTCATAACCCTAACCCTAATTCCCCAGCGTTGTTGCTTCTCTCTCTGACCCTTTAGGTTATCCCCCTTCACCTCTGGTTTTCCCTCCTGTCGTTTCTTTCTCCGATGTTAGCCACCGGCTATTTAATGGTTAGCCTCTTTAAATGGCTGGTGTTTAAATGATTTAGCAGTACGAATCAGAAAGAAATAATCTTCTCCCCCCCCCTCCCCCTTCTTCTTCATCTGACATTGTTCTTCATGCTCTATACTTGAAGATTCAAGGTTAAACTAATAGTTTTCGTGGTCGTGCCTTTGTGGCTCTGTGATAAAAAGCCTTTGTAGCATTCCTTGGTAGTCCAGTGTTAAAAGCCTTGGTGGCTTGCCTGTGTGGTTTTGTGATCTTTTAGCAACCATGAAATTCTAAGGGTTGTTGGCCTTTGGCCTTTGTGGCCTTGAATCTAGGTTGTCTGAGTCTTACTGCTTTTTGTTTATATGCATATGTTATCTTTAGATCTGCAGTTTTTAGGTTGAAGTTTGGTATTATTTTTTATATTTGTAAAGCTTGTAATAAATCTGTATAAAGGTTTCTTTAACCCATAAAAATCTGTAATTATTCGATTTTTTTGTGTAAAGTTGTTGGAGCTTGGTGACCGTTCTATACCCAACAGTTTAGAATGTGAGAAATCATTTGTATTTAATTACTCTAAGTGACACAAATAATTATTAGAGCATCTAAAAAAGTAGCGAGGGTCATTCATATATTTTAGGATAAAGACTCAATACCCACTGAGATAAAACTGAATTCTGCTGTCGCATAGTTTATGTGCTAGCTTGTCTCCAATCTCTGACTTTAACCAAAGCTTGAGCTTGATTATGGTCTTTAAGCTAGAATTCGACCTCAAATCATCTGCAATAGTATGTATGTATTAATAATAGGAACCAGAAAAAACTGTACCAAAAAACATCTATACCTCCTTACTGACCAACTTGTCATAAGATGAAATGTGTAAGGTACTCATTTTGCGACCGTAGGTAGTCTGTTTATTTTGCATTCTTGTACATGCTGTCAATCATATCCTGCAAACATGAGTAACAGAATTAGTGAGACTACCACATTACAATTACCGTGAACGCAACAAGAAGTTGGAAACAATCTTGTGGAAATTGGGTAATCTCACAAGGTTAAGGAGAATGAACCTGGTAGTACTTAAGCAACTGGGGTCTTTTCTTCTTGTATGTTGGCGTGATAAGGTCCCGTTCCATGTCAAACGGGACGGGATCAAGGTGGATGGCTTTGATGAACTCAAAACCCTTCAACTGCCATAGAAGGTAGGTTTAGGAAAATGTTACAAGAACTTTCAGCTTATGAACAGAGCAGACGGACCTTCTTTTCTTTGGCAATTCTTGTGAGCTCTCCGAGGAAGTAGTTTTTCACTTGGGTATTTTCACATAGACCATTGAAGTTGCCAAATATACCATTCTGTTCCGCCCATTGCTCCACTGCTTGTTTGTTTGGATTAATAATAGCAACGAGAAAAGACTCAAAGCTGTTGCCATATACCCATATCTGCAATTGAAAGAAACATGCAACTCGATATCATATAACAGAACATAACCTGTAATGGAGGCTTTTACAAAATCGTGCTTCTGATCTTATTTCTATCTAATTCATATTCTGGGATAATATATTCAGCCATAATGTCTCAAGGTGGAAGATACAAGATTGATTCTCTCCAGCGGTTCTTGCTTAGAATTTGACATGTTCAAACTACTTTGCAGGCTTTTTCTCCAAAAAAAATAAAAAAAAGTAAAAACTTTCTGTGGATGTTATCCGCATCTCTATGCCGTAGAATCATAAAGAGAAACATGATACATAAATCTAAGACAAAACATGATCATGCTCACCGACTCGATATCAGGAGCTAGACTGTAGATATTTTCCAAGTTCTCCACTGCAACATATTCTCCTTGTGAGAGCTTGAAAATGTTCTTCTTGCGATCAATAATTTTCAAGCTCCCATTAGGTTGCCATTCTCCAATATCCCCTGACAAATGGAGTTTTATAGAAATCAGGATGCGAAACATTATGTGGCAGATGAGAAATCAATCCCCATATCACTAGGAGAGTAACCTGTGTGAAACCAGCCATCGATTAAGACTTCCTTGGTAAGGTCTTCACGTTTATAGTAGCCTGAAAATAGAGTATCCCCTCTTACACATACTTCTCCACGTGGTGTTCTTGAAAGGGCATCATAGCCCATTTCAGGTACAGATTCCAGGCAAACATCCACATTGGGCAGTGGAGGACCCACCGTGCCCAGCATGTTCATCTCATCTGGTATTGAAACAAATGTGCCGGCACAAGTTTCTGTCAGGCCTACATCAAAAAGAAGAACACTAGTTAGACACCATCAGAAAGTAAGAAAATATACAATTACAACCATCACTAAATTGAGTTTCAAGGTTCACAACCGGCCGACAAATATTTCCAGCATTATAGCAAAGTGAATATTTGCTCAATTGAACTACCCTAATGATCAAAGCCAATGACTAGCAGATAGAGATTATATGGATATTCTTTCATGGAAAGGGAGGATTTCTAACTTGAATATAAAAGGAGTCTACTAAGTTTTTGTTCCCAGAATTAGCACTCTCTTTTAAAATGCCATAATTTATGATTAATCATGTATGCAAGGAAACAGGGAAAGGACATGTAAAAATTGATTTGTGAACAGTAGTACAAAAATCTTCTGCAACATCTTACTTCACTGAAAACAACACGTCAAATGTGGCATCCCAGAATCTTCAACAAAAGAAAGGACGTCTCATGTACAGAAAGAAACCAGTGCATATAAAGAAAAACACAAGAACCGACAAGAATAAGTTTCAGGGCATGAAGGAATACCATATCCTTGAAGAACATAAGAACAAGTGACTACTCGCAGGTACTCTTCTACATGTGAGGCAAGAGGCGCTGCTCCAGATAAAATAAGTCTTACATTGCCACCGAGACCTTGTTTTACCTAAGAGAGCAGGCACTAATGGAGGCTGTTACTCATTGCTAAAACTTCTATGGATATGAAAAAGATATAAAGGGCCATCAATATAATGCCAATCACCAAATTGAAAACAAGTTTGTCACAGATCGGAGATGCCACAGATTGTTTGAAGCCATTCCTCATGTTACGCAGTTTCCTGCTCAATTTTTTTGGCATGCAGTTATCAGAAACTATAGAAACTGTAAAAATGATAATATCCAACTTTTTAAGTCAAACTCCTGAACAATATAAACTACAGGCTTGAAGCAGATTAAACAAAAAAGGCATACAATTGAGGCTTTGAAAGGTTTGGTTGATTATTACACAAGTCAAAAGTATCATGATTAGAATCAACCACTTCTGTTTCCACTAACATAATATGCTGTAAAGTTTCTTTTGCTTGGGTTTCTCAAGAAGCGAGGAACAGGCAAGAAGACCTTTTGTCATAATGGAAATTCAAATTCAGATTACAGTTGCCTCTTTTTCCTTGTAAGAGAAAAACAAAGTTGGATAAGAACTTACAAAGAGTAAGAAAAATTAAACGCAGTCTGTTTAATCAAACCCCCAGAAGAAATCTTCTGTTGCAAACCTGAAATAAGAACGGTTAACTAGGAGAAACAAAACCTCAAATAAGATCATAAAATCTTAGAAATCATTGAGTTCTCCCACCAGACAAAGCAAACCTTTTCTCCAAGATTTATGATGTTTATATTCCAGAAGTTCAAATGGTAAATATTTGCCTAAGAAAGTTTGCAAGTTGGCATCACAGAGTTGAAGGTCTAAATTAGAAAGTCCCATCATTAAGTTTCCATATCTGTCAGCTGGATATGGATCTCATTATCAGACACAACCAAGTATAGAAAGTTTCATCTAACAAATACAATGCAATCACTAAGAAAACATACTCCACCTTCCATAGTGCATCGAAAGAATGCCAAACAATTAACTAGAGTAATCATGTTATGCATCATGGATGAACATAGCAAACCTGAATATATTCTATCTAGCACCCGAGGAACTGCACAGAAGACACTGGGTTGAAGCTCTACAATATCTTCAACCAATAACTTAACATCCTGCAAATATGAAAATAACACGACATATCAGTGGCTTTTTTATAAACTCTAGTACTGGAACATAAATTAAACCGTCTTACCCCACGCCAAAATCCAATTGCAGCCCCCTGATTGATGAAACACTCTTCAATGACACGATCAAAGATATGCGCCAAAGGAAGATATGATAGATACACATCATTGACAGTCAACTACAAAAAAGATTAAGAACGAACTTAAGTTGCAATATTTTAAATTATTTATCTGATACCTCCCACGTTTTTATGGAATAAGTGGGTTTTAACTTTGATCTCTCGTATGAATTATAAGACCAGCACAAAGCAAAATAAATAAATGTATAATCACCGCTTCATTCACACTCTCTAGCATATGCTTCACTCCAGCAATTAAGGTAACAATGCTGTTGTTGGAGATCATGACACCCTTAGGATCTCCAGTAGTTCCACTAGTATACATAATCGTGCAAATATCAGTTTTTTTTTTCATAGGAAGATTGAAGTTTTTATTTTCTCCCTGCACAAAATACAAATATAAGAGTTTAGATCAAACTTTGCATAAGCAACATAGTATGACAAAATGCATGAAATAATTTTTTTGCAAGGAAAAAGACAGATGAATATTTCTGTATAAATTGAAAGAAAAAATCTACAATAATTAACCAGTAAAATTTGCAGTAAACATACTGATGTTCAAATTACCCAAATAACACAATGATGTACCAGCAAATACTGGATAACCATTGCTGGATTCATTGCCACCCCTCACACCCAACAAAAAGAGAAAAGGTTAGAAAAAAAGACGAGCATTCTGTCCCTAGATGTGAGAGATTGATGCTCTTTCATATATCTTCTTGTCATGATACATAGCTACAAAACCATAAAAAGACAGCAATCAATTCAGAAAAGCTTGCATCAAGATACTTCAGTCTCCTCATGAATGATTTCTTCTTTTTTTATTCTGGCAACTCTCCTCACGAATGATTAACAACATCAGAGCACCCAAAAGATGGCGGTGAATTAACATGGATGACAAAATAAATTTCCAAAACCTTTTCGAAATGCTAAGAGCATACCAGGATGTATAAGAGGTGAATTAGCAACTGAGAGCACTAGTGTCACCGCTGTGACATAGAATTAGAAATAACTTTGTAGCCTTTACAGAGAATATCAGGGTCAACCTGCTTCTTTTTGGCTATTTAGGCATTTTCCTGGAGCAATATACACCACATTTCTATACTTGTGGTGAGTAAAAACATCAGAAGAGATTATGACAAATGAGATTCAAAGCCAAATTGGATTCCACTTAACAAGAGGCCATCTGAGGTGAATGCCCACTGGTTAGGCCTCATACATGAAGCATCTTTATTTCTTTGGAAATCACAAATTTGCGTTAGCTAGCCAATCCAATTCCTAATTCAGAAAGAAAGAAATAGCAGGCTAAAATCAGCAGGCTTACCAATGACATAAAGTCATCCCAAGAATAAATAGCAACCCCAAACTTTTCAACATCTTCCTTCTGTTGAGAGGTAACTTTCCCAAAGCTCACAATTGCTGAAAATTGAGCGATGCATTCATCACTTTACTCAAATCAACCGACCACAAGCAAAGGAAATTAGATTCTAGGAGATACTTACTTTTCAAGTACTTAGATGCACCAGGAAAAGTTTTCAACAGCTGCAAATTCAACGTACGTGTTAGCAAAAGTTGCATATTTCCAGACCCATTCACATGATTCAGATACAAAGGTCAGAACTATTGAAGCCATATATGTGCCAGAAGTTTGAGCTCGATCACCAGAAGAGGAATAATACAGACCAATATTAGTCAACAAAATTTATAGTTATAGCAACAAACTTGAGAAAAGCATCCAGAATACAATATGAAAGTCAAAGAAATTTATTACCTAAATTAATAATTGTACCTCAGAAATTTTTTTCTCTTCCACAAAAGCAAGTGTAACTTCGGCATGGCATATGATGAATTCAACTGCCCCAGCACCTAAACCAGCCAAAAGATAGAATTAAGTCTCTGTGAATATTACTGAGAGCACTTTCAAATGCATCAAGTGCATGACAAAATCCTGTGAACTTCAAAATAGTTTCATGGCACAGGCACACAGTAAATTACATAAACAAAGGAAAAAGGAAGAATAATACATACCTAAGGTGTCATATAAAGGGACACAATAGAGTCCATGAGCATTACATGCCTGCATTAGTTTGTTAAGTTTAGGATGTACTCAGAAAAAAATTTCCTGAGAGTTTCAGAACGGGAGTTGATGCTACAGTAATGCACCAAAAGTAACTACCAAAAAATAATCTGGGGAAGAGAGGAAAAAGATTTAGAATGAGAACAGAAACATGGCTTTTTAATCTCCATCCAGACTTTTTAGAGTTTCTTGGAAATTCCATCAAATTATTCTTCAAATATGCGTTGCAAGTTAACAGTTACAACAGGTAAATCATAGGTCCATAAATATGTCCATTGGCGTGCGCAAGCATGCACTGCATGAAAGGGTGCACATAGAGAAGGGGAAAGGAAATGAAATCACTGGAGTACCTCCATGCTCATAACCCATTCAGGGCAATTAGCACCATAAATTCCGCAGTGTCCTCCCTGACATCATAGTCAATTAAGCTAAGAGTAAGGAGGAAAGTTATTATATAAAAGGGTAAAAACAGACCAAGAAGATAAAAAGCATATGAATTCCAGCAATAACTCGCACTCTTATAAAGACCCGTGAAAGAGCTTCCAGTCTAAGAGCATGAAATCAAAGAAACTTATTTCAGAAGTATAAATGGACATGGGTAAGACATTTTAAAGACAGTACACATTAGAATTGAGCCACCAATAAGAGATGTGACTTCATAGAACCCATAAAAATTGACAAGCTTCAAGAGATTTCGGTGGCAAGTTACTTTTCTCTGGGGAAAGAAAAATAACAAGAGAAATTTCATTTATAAAAGGTATGCTACTTACTTCCTCAACGCCACAACTGCGAATAGAATTACCAACTTTAAGAACTATGTCATAAACTTCTTTGTAAGTCATCCATGAGTATTTACCTGGCTGGTGAGGCAGAGTAACAATGAAAGTCAGCGAAAAGTTTCCAAAAAATAGAAAAGGAATAGATTATGAAAGGAGAAATAACCAGATGTAACTTGAAATTTTGGACATGGATGATAACAATATACCTTCCCATTCACCATTTCACGGCGACCAAGCATTCGATTCTCGGGATATTTCTCTACTGACAAGCTGTGCCGCAAAGGAAAAGCTTTCGTTAAAATTCATCAGCATAGAAAGTTAAGACAAATAAGAGTAAGTTTCAGGCAGGCTATCCAGCACGCAAGACTGACAATCCCAAGAGTTGAGTGTGTCAGTATAATCTTGTGGGACATAGCCATAGGCGAGAATACATCAGATTTTGAAGGACTAGTAATAAGACTGGCGTGTCAGATACCCAATCATCATGCAACTCAATCTTCTATTATAACTCAAACGCTTCCCTAGTACTTTTTGGAATTCCAAAAAAATTTTCATTATCTATTATTTAATGGCATAATCTTCTGATCCTTGTGCTTGAAATAAACCATTCAAGTCCTTGAGTGTGTTACTGGTTGGCTTAACTCCCAATTTTTTTTGGATAAAACTTGGCTAATAATCCCTTTCAAAAGAAATAGATAATAAATGCTAAGATTCAGTAATTGGTTTTAGATGTAATGGTAATATGTTGTGTTACGCAGCATTGTCTTGAGTGTGTCCTTTCTGAAAATTTCATATCCTTGCAGCCTTATTGTCGTTGTCATGCCCATAACTGTGCTTCGCAGTCAAGTACTTGGGTAATATTAGCCTATCAACTGAATGAATCGAGACAAACATGCAAATTCATAACTTCCTAGTCACTGTCTTCCTCTTAGATATTGTAACTAGCAAAACAGTTAAACATAACACAGGTATATAACAGTGCAGACAAACATGTATAGGCATAAAGATGCAGGATGTACATGAAGCCTATCTAAACAATTAAAAAATTGGAAAAATGGCACTAATGCAGCTATTGATTCGAAAAGCAACTCTTTTATGCTTCAAAACAACAAGACATGAACGATACTGAACGAGTATTGAAGTACCATATTTAAGTGACATCAACTCAAAGATTATTATAATATCTCCATATTAGTAGGCCAAAAACAAATAGACTATTGATTGATCCTTATAATTCCTAAACCGATCAGATTCAGTCACATAACCAAAAAACTGATTCGATTAAGTTTCAAAACTCGCATTAACAGAAAACAAAACTAGTCTCAAATTTTTCATTTTCTAAATAGCTCAAAATCCGAGAATTCACGAAATGGAAACGTTCGCTTCCTCTTTCAAACACCAAAAAATATACACAGATTGCACACAACGCTCACACACATCAAGTTCCTCTCATGATTATCGTAAACCTTCATGCAAGCTATTGATCACAGATCACCCAATCGAACAGTTCACGTAAATCGATCTCCCAAATTATTTTCAACAAAATAGTCAAAAATCAAACCGGAAAATATCCCAACAGCTGTCGAGCCCCGGAATGGGCGGCGGAAATCCATCCTTAGCGAAAATACTACGATAAACAGCTCCGATCGACGGCTTTCCTTCCTGGGCAGGCTTCGACGGCTCCACCTCCACTATGAACCTCTTCTCCTCCATTTCCAGAGACGTTCTGAAAACCTCCCCTCGCACTCCACCAAATGCAGGTGTACGATCACTGAATGGCCAGAGAGTGTCAAGCTACTTGTGGGAATAGCACAGCAAAAGAAAGAGAGGTGGTTAAAAACAGGGCAGAGTAAGAGTTCATGAATATTCAACTAATAAATAATCATATTAATTTTTTTTTTAAAAAAAAAAAAGATGTATACATATGAAAAATTAGTTTGTTTATTTAATATTCTAAAGTCCAACTAATTAATATTTATCAAAAAATATATTGAACTACATTACAATATAAATCTTATTTTACTTTTTTTCCCTTATAGATTTAAGGGATAATTACATTCTTGTCCTTTGAAGTTTAGTGTAATTATACGTGTATCTCTTGTAGTTTGAAAAATTACATTTAACACCCATGATATTTACTTTTATCTAATAAATAAGTCCCTCCGATAGTCAAAGTTCAGCGAATTTCGCTGATATTAACAAAAAAATCAAATGAAAATTGATATTTACTGTTGATTGACTTATTATGGACTTATTGCAAGTCAAATATTTTTTTTACAACCAAACTACTCTTATAGCTGTGAAGATTCACCTCCTCACTTGTAATGGTAAAAATTCACCTCCTTATATGCATTAACGCGTTCACATATGAGGATAATTTGATCATAAAAAGATTTATTAATCAGTAATAAGTCAATCGAGGGTAATATATTTATTTTTTTGATTTTTTATTAATATCATCAAATTCGATAAATTTTGACTTATGAATAAACTTATTTGTTAGACAAAAGCAAATCTCAAAGGTCCTAATATATTTTTTCAAACCACATGGAGTTGAGGTGTAATTACACAAAATTCAGGGAAGATGAGTGTAATTATCTTTAAATTCAATGTGTTTTTATAACCATTTTATATCATAGTTCACTTAATAATTTCAAAGCAGCGACCTTGAAAGTTGTTGTCCATATGATTTAGAAAATTATATTTGCTACTCTGACCTTTGTTTTTGTCTAACAAATAGATTCGTTCGTTATTTAAAATTCACTGAATTTGTCAATATTAGTGACAAAGTTAAATGAAAATTTAATAATATATTTCCGATTGACGTATTACTCAATTATTATAGTCAAATAGATCTTTTGTGACTAAAATACCCTTACAAGGATGAATATATATATATACACCTCATCACATGCATTATCATGTGAATATATATAAAATTGCTGAGAAAAAAGATTTGTTTGGTTTATAATAAGTTAGCAACAAGTCAATCGAGAATAAATATATGAATTTTCTTTCAACTTTTTTACTAATATCAGCAAATTCGGTAAATTTTAATTGATAGAGGAATCTAACAAAAACAAACATCATAAACACTAAATATAAATTCACAAATTATCGAAAGTTTACGTATAATTACACATAACCTCAGAATAAGACAGTGTAATCATCCGTATTTATTTGGCATGCCAACTTTAATTAGGGATCATAACAGAAAATATTTGTTCAAATCAGAATCGATTATATTCATTTAATTACTTAATAAAATGATGATGCACATATTAAGTGCGAACAAGGAGCCGAGCCTGTTTGCTTTGAGGGAGATGGACTGACATAACCTCAAGACATTCCTATTCAATAGACACAACATTCCACGCATAAAACAGAACTCGAACCCATGACATTTGATGTGTATGCTAAAATTATCAGGCCGTCGTTCCACTAAAAGCATTATATATAGCAAGAAGTTCAAAAAATAGCTTTAATATTCCTTGAAAATGTCTGTGATCGACAATGTTTGAGACATAGGCAGAGCATACAAGTGTGGCTCCTTCACAAAATTGGGAGTAATGCATCCATCCATCACTCTCTCTCAATTTCCAGCAAGTCCTGTTCTGATAGAACATACAACGTGTTTTCCAGACATCCATCCGGACAAGATTATATTTATTCTATTCGTGCTATTGACATACATATCAATTACTTGGTAGCATTTTACCTTTTCTTGCCTTTTTTCCTTCCCACCTCTTTCTCCAAGCTCTTAATCCTTTGACTGAGGACGGACGAAGAGGGTATTCTTTGATTCGCGGTGGGTTTTGGTGATGCTTCAATAGAGGACGATACAGACTGCTGTTGTTGGGCTGCCGTGTACTTGTTGAGCGCGTCGAAGGCTGGTTTTTGAACGGTTGGAGGTTGTGCCTTGGGTAATATTGGCACGCCCAAGAATTTCTTCACCCCGGGCTTCTTCAACGCTGAAAATGATATAATGAGAATGAAATGGCGTAGTAATGGGAAATGGATGAATAAGCAGGACTCACCTAATCCGTATGTGAGCGAAAACAGGTTGGAGGTAATCCAGTAGCAGAATATAGCCTGCAAAATGCGTAAGGATTGCGCTGATGAAGTGAATGAAACATCTTCATGAAATTCAAAGGAAGAGAGGGAAAAGGTGGTAGAGAGTTGTTCTCATCTCTAATTATAAATAATAAGGTCGACCCAATAGCAGAAAATAGTCAGTAAATCCAGTTTATGCTCAAACGAGTGAAATGTTTTATTTACAATGAATAAACATAACAATGCCTAAACACCCCCGTCCATTTTGTAAAACTCAGCAAAAAACGCCCTTTTGTTAAAAATTAACGGAAGCTGCATCAACGCACTCATTGTGCATTTGGGGGTGTTTTTTAGCTGCTTTTGACCTTATTTCTTGGCGTTTTTGACTAAAATACCCTCATGGTGTTTATATGTTTCACATGTACATCTTTTAAATATATTTACTTAAAAATATGAAAAAATTATAAATTTTATCATAATTATTATTATTTTTAAATTAACATCACAGTAAAAAAATTAACATAGTAAAATCATTTTTCAAATTTAAAATAGCTTTAATTAATATAAATGTTAATAATTATAAAATTATATAATATTATAATTTAAATTATTTTTTGTTAAAAATATTTAAATAAATTATACTTAAATTTAATAATTTTTATAATTATTAAAACTGAAATTAAAACTTTCCATAAATGATATTTAAAAATAATTTTATTTAATTTAATTACTATAATTAGTCAATTAAAATTCAAAATAAAAAAAAAATATTAAAAAATGGGGACAGTAGGCGGCCCAGATTGAAGGCGACGACGACATCGCTGTAGCCTCCAATCTAGGAGGCTTGCCTTTGCCGTCACCCCCTTCCATGGAGGCGGCGGGTGAAAATGTGGGGTGGCGGGGGGTTGGGCTGTGTGGGGATGGTGGCGACGGGTTGGGGTGGGGGGATTAATTTTATTTAATTTATTTTTTTAAATAATATTTTTATAATATATATTTAAAATTAGTAAAATACGAACCTTTGATTTTTTTCTTTTAAATTTATGATCCAAGGGTTAAGATTAATTAATTAGATCTGACGACTTTAATATAATCAATACAGATCCAACAGTTACTAAAATAAAAAATAATATATATTAAACATGGGTATAACGATCATTTTGTAAAAAGATTAACGCCGTTAGTTATATTTAACGTAGAGGGGCAATTGAGCTATGTATAAAAAAACACAGAGGGGTTTTTAGCTTATTTTTAAAACAAAGGGGGGTTTTTAACCGACTTTTTAAAACACAGGGGGCTTTTATGCATTTTAGCCAAAGAGTTCTAATTCTCACAGCTATAAAGATTAAAAGGGACTGAGATCATAAGCACCAGTAATCAACAGAGATGTTTCTACTGCCGTAAAATATTCAATTTGTGAAATTTATGAAAACTTCAGCACAAGTTAACACAGCAGCACATACTTTCGGGAAAGTTGCGGTGAAAGGGACTGTCAAAGCAGCCAAGACCCTCGAAAAATTCTTGATAGTACCAGCAGTTGGGTTACCTTCCAGACCTTCTTGAGCATTACACTGACAGAGTGGGTGTATAATCAAAAATAAATAAAACAAGACAAACAAGAGCTTTGAGCAGTCATATGTAATGGGAAGTGAGAAGACACATTAAATGCATTAGGGTTCCCAATACGCTCAGCAAAATAGTCGTCAACCAAGAACCAGAACATTATACTGAAATCTATATTCTACAATTGCAGCAAATTATTGTTAGTCATGATGGTAATCTCCATCTTTATGAAGAAAATAAGGTGCAAGCAATGGGCACACATGCCATTGCATTGCAGAAGAAATATGCCTGGTAAAAGTCCATTGAACAAACAAGCCAATCATACTCTAGGGAAGACAGGGAAAGAGTATCATTCTATAGTTATAACCATAAACATAATAACACCAACTTCATAGCTTTTATGTGGATGCTGACATCCAAAACCATAGTGTGGAATCCAACAGCATGAATTGTTCAAGAATGGACATTGTATCACTTAAAGATACATGAAAAGTGGATGTTGGGTGAGATTTTTTAATTTATTTATTTTTCTGTTCACCAGTCAAAAATAATACAAAATGGAGTAGAAATTTCCTGCATTGTGCTGACATGACAGGAGAACTCCTTGCAAATAACAATTACAAAAGAAGGTGGAGTTAACAAGAACACCCAGCAAAGATAGCAGACAGTTGGTAGAAACTTAACGTATATTAAGATACTCTGTGCTTGGGTTTTATGGATCTGGGTGCATCAAAAAGTAGTAAAATAGCAAAGGACGAAAATGAACTCAATATGCAAACCGTCAAGGACTCGACTGGGATGTCTTTTGAGAATAAAATAATTGTATCTTGAAAGATACAAAGTAAAGGTAGATATAGAAAAGGTGGCTAACCTCCACTGTAATCCAAAATGTCAGTGCTGTCAAAATTGGAAGAATATACATGCTATCTGGAGTTGTTAAATCGGTAAACCACAAAGTTCCTCCCTCTTTAAAAGATGGAACATTCACCGCCATGTTCCTAACCTGCACATAAAGTGATAAAACAAAATAGTCAGATTGTAAATATTGATAAAATAACTGAGGAGAAAGCGAAAAATGGGACAGATAGCACAAGAAATTATCTACAAACAGCACAAGGGATGTGATCTTACAGCAAAAAAGAAACTGCAAAAGATGGGACCTGAAATTAGAATTCCCTTCAAAGGGGTGAATGGTGTAACACCATATCTGTAATAGAAAGATGCAACCATCTCTGTCAAATGTCTCCTCTAATCCAAGTATTTTTACCACAAAAGTGAAAAAAACATAAGAGATGACCTCTCATGTCTTAAAATGCTCTTGAAATTACGAAGAAGGAAAAGCTACATACTCCTTGAATAGTTCCTTCATCCGTGCCTGACCTTCAGCCACAGCATCAGGACTCGTACTCTGGAAATCAACAAGTATTAATCAATAGTCAGAAGAATAAAATCAAGTATAAGGCAATCATACAAGGTAGAAGCAATAAAAACAGCTTTTTGAAGCGTAAACCTCCTACAAATAATAATTGAAGTGAACAGGGTCTAAAAAGCCATTCACACATGTTCAGCAAGTTTATGTTGATCAACTTCATACAAATAGTTCATACCCTACTTTGCATTTCTTCCTTAATCTCCTCCAACCGTGGCCGTAGAAGCTGCATATGACATAACTTGCATGTCAGTAAAAGAGGCATGGAGAATCAAAGCAAGGATAGAAGGGAAGAATAGTAGTGAGACAGACGCTGACACAGAAGGAGGACAAAAGCCAGTAAAGCACAGAGAAGAGAGAGAAAATAAGGGACGAGAGCATAGCAATGCAACAAAGGGAATGCAAAGAATTAGGGACCGGGGTCGAGTTAAATTTTTCCTTCCCCCTTCATATATCTATTGAAATGTATTTTACACTCTTAAGCAAAAGGGGTCAGAGGCAATTATTTTTTGCTTATGCTCAGAATTGAATCTTGGACGACACCAGGGAATACTTGCATTCAACTAAACAAACCTCTAAACCTTATTACAATTTCCAGAGAAATTGTATCACCAAAAATCATTCCTTGGTCCACAACTGAATTCCCCATTTGACTCATCATTGAATAAAAGATTTACATGAAAACGTTTACATATATTTTGTTTTATAAAGGATGTTTCTAGAAGTGAATTCGCCATAACAACTTACTCTCCAATGCTTTTCTTCATCAACCTTAGAGAAAGTAATAGGAAGTAACAGTCCATTCTGAATTTGATGGAAAATTCAACAATTCACATCTTTTTCTTCTCTCTTCCCTCTTATGCTCAGAATCATCAAATGTTATAGATGGATGAAATAAGCAAACACTTTGAAACCAAACTAATTTTGCAAAGTGATGGCATATCAAACTCCAAATATGCAATAAGGGAAGCACATGTGATCTTACTGTAAATTTTGAAGTGGACTTCAGTTGATTTATCATAAGAGGGAGCTGAATCCCACGAATCAATAGAGTTGCCAAAACAATTGAAGCCCACCTAAACACAACCAAATTCCAAAAGATCATTACAATTGGCAATCCTCAACAATCTTAACAATTTCTCTCAACCAAGATTGCATCAGAGTCCTTAACACCGGAATATCACAACAACAACTCGGATACATCAAAGCATCTTAAGAAGGTCTCTTTCCAAAACATACAAATTGATTGGGCCGCCACATACATCCATATAATCAAGCACACATCTCTTTTAAATTTCGCTTCACATGAGTGGAAAAAGAATGTCATACAAATATACAATACTTATCAAGTTTCTAAAACACAAAACTTTCTTATTTCCTACAGAACAAGAATTCTGTCATTCTAGCCAACCCTAAGCTCAAAGATCACACTGCCAAGAAATACAGTCCACACATGTATGTAACAAAACCTGATAAAGTTGAAACATTAGTCATTACTTTCAAAACAAACCATTTCCTCAGAACAATAGAATTACAAACCAAACCAGATGAGCGCTGCGCAATTATGTAAACCAGAGGTCCATCCTCACCAATTAAACCCAGTGAAACTATGTATATAATCAATCAAGTACTGGAGAGCAGCCACCGGAAAGAAAGAGTCCGCTGCAGCAACCGCCACCTCATTTGCCACCGGGCCCACCTGCGAACCCACCTCTACGGCTTTATCCCCCAACACATCAGTCATTATCTCAATCTTGTCGGCCGGCCCTTCTCCAAGACTCGACATATTCCTCACAAACACCGGACTACAAGCCGCCGGAATCCCAAATCTCCGATCTTGAAACAGATTTCTCGACCTATGAAAGGTGCCCACATTATTTCCCATCCCGAATAAGCGGTGCTGGAAGTTACTAGGGATTTCAGGGTTCTTCGAAATGGGGCTATGATGCAGCGGAGTTCCACGATCGTCATCATCGCGAGGAACATGCGAAAATGAAGGAGCAACTCGGTGCTGTTGATGAAGAAGTTTGGCTCGAGCAGTGATGCTCCGCCTATACGCCATTAATCTTGCTTCCTACGAGGAAACAGAAATAAAATGAGAAGATTTCATCATTCAGCTGATCAAACAAGAATCTTTACACAAATCTCTCCGAAGTGCTGAAATCAGAACAGATTTAACTAAACTCCTTCCAAAGATTGCTAACTTACGGATGCTATTACGCAGCCAATTTATGAAAGAAGAATTCCAGATAGACTGCGTTACAAGGGGGTTTTAGAACTTGGGGTTTTTGCTCCGAGCGATTAACGCTGGTTTGCTGCTACTGATGCTGAAGTTCAGCACGTATTTCCAAGGCACGGGGGTCTTTCCATTAGCCACAGCAACCTGTGTTCTAAAATCGCTTCTGCAGTCTAACGATTTTACAGCAAAATGGACAAAACCCCATGTATAGCCCAGTACGGGCCCAGACGTTTCAATTAATTTTTCCAACGGAAAAGCCCATATTGATGAATAGCCCAAATAATAAGAAATTTTTTTAAAATATTTGTTTCCTAATAACTTTTTCCATATCCTCTTTAAAAAATACATTTTTTCTTTATTTTAACGTGAAACAAAAACAAAATATATAGATGCCTAAATTTTTTTAATTTATATTTTTATAAGTTTAAAATGTGTATATAATACGAAATATGATCGATAAAGATTCAAAAAATTAACACAATACTGATATTTATGATATTTTTTTACGTAGTTTTCTTTTTATTTAATTAAATAATTATTTAATATGGATAAAATAGTAAATACCCCAAATGCCATTGGAATTAGCCAAAATACCTTCTACTAGACAAAGATATGTACATTTTTCGTATACTGGATCTAAGAATTTGAAAGGTGGATTGTAGACTGGATGGTACGTGCTTATATGATGTGAACTACATGACCACAAAGACTTGTCCCCAAACCACTGTTATGTGAGATGTGTTATATGATTATTGTTCGATCAATTGATTTGAGTATTTAGAGTGTCTTGATTGCAAAACTCCTAATGACTTTGACCTTGTTTTTAAATCGTACGTAGAGCATTGGAAAGAACCTAATCGAGGCCAAGGAATGACCAACAACCTCGACCATTGTCCATATTGTTTTTTTTTAAAAAAAAAGATAAAATTATATTTTTAGTCCTGTATTTTAAGTTGTTAGTACTTTTGATCCTATAACTTACTCCATTTACACATTTAATCATATTTTTTATTAAATTAGTCCCAAACATCTCACATTTGGTATTTTTTGTGTAAATTTAGTCCTGTATTATAATTTTGGTCATAACGACTCATAGTTACAAAATCAAAATGATATCAATTGTAGTATGAAGGAACCAAAATTGTCTTTACAAGATTAAATTTGTTAAAACAATGATCAAATGCGAGATGTTTAGACTAAATTCTTAGATAAAAAAAAAGATTAAATATGTAAATAGAGTAAGTAACATGTCCAAAAATATAATTATACCTTTAAAAAAGTCATTTTATGCAAAATTCAACAAGATAGGAATTATTATAAAAATATATAAAAACTTCCACTTCAAATGGAAAAAATAAATAAAAATGTCCAACTCACTAATGTAATTATCTTTTGTTACAAAAATGGGAAAGCAAATGCGAAATCCCACATACCAATGTGGGAAAGATTGTAGCTACGTTATGTGTGTCTGTCACAGTTTTTATAGCTAATTTATTATAATCAATAACTAAAATCTAAGGAAATGAATGAAAATCAACACTGAGATCAGAATGTACGCTAATTCCATAAAAAATTGGACGTTAATTCAAACTGACATGGTTAATATGAATAAATATAACATCTGATAACTTCCACCAAAATTGAGGAGACTGCAGGAGGGGCCAATTAAAACATTATTGTTCACCGATTTTCCAATTTGTTCACGTCTGGTCATAATTTAGAAAATAAAATGTCAACCAAAATGTCATAATTTAGAAACATCCACGTCACAATTTGTTCTCAATTTGAAAAAAGTAATTGTTCTTGATGGCGGTGATAATGAACTAAATTTCCAAAATGGGGTAGTTAAAGTCGCTGTAGCGATTTTATCGTCAGAGGAGGTAATGGCTGCCACTTATTCGTTTCTTTCCAAGGCAAGTGTGAACGTAATTTGCCGACCTCAGCAAAAAAATAGGTAATGTTCCAACTTTTGAGGGCTGCAGGACAGCCTACGTGGCCCAATAATATATCAACTCCGACTAACGCCCACACTAGTGCTAATGTTGTCTGACCATTCACACCCTGCTAATATTATTCCAATCCACTAGACCAAAATATATAAATAAATAATTAAAAATAATTGTAGGTGATTGAGCAAATCAAATTATTGTGATCTAGTGGTTAAAACCGGACGTTCTATACGACATGGGTTTGAATTCTTAATAAGATTAAACGTATATTTTGATCTGTGTGTTGATTCTCATGTGATTAGACCTTGATTCTTGACTACAGTAAATTAATTATAAGGACTGTAGTTGGTACACATAACGCATGCATAGTACTCCTGACGGATCTGCGGTGAGCCACCCTGCTTTTTCAATTATGTAACCAAAAAAAAAAAAAATCAAATTATATTTCGAGTCGAAATATATTTTTATGCATAGTTTAGTCCATTCCTCGGGAAATCAATTTTTGGATTGAGTTGTAGTTTAATAAAAATAATAATTTGTGGCTTAATTACTCATTATGCTCATGAATTTTTTTATTTTTATTTTCTCAATAACTTTAAGAATGAAATAACTTTTTAATTTAGCTACAACTTATGCATAATTAATTATGAATTATTAAAATTATTTTAAAATAATTAGTCCATATATGCATAATTTATCGAGCATATTAGTTCATAAAATTATTTTAAAAAATTATAAATAAATAAATATATACGTAATCACAATTTATAATTCAAAAACACATTTTAGTTAAATTCACGATAGAAATTAAATAAAAACCTCACAGACAATGAACGATAAAATCAGGGGTATTTATAATTTTTTAAAAATAAGAAAATATTTATAATTATACAAAATTTTAGAAGAGACTATTGAAATCTATCCTTATTTTAAAATTGAATTTTATATCTTATAAACTCTATTTTTTTTTTCTGCCACCAATAAATTTAGCCAAACAGGGAGTAATTAATTAAAGGGTGTGCAAGGGTATCTGAAAGCTATAAAAGGCCCTTGATCCCACACACATGCCCATCTCAACCCTTCCTACACCAACTCCAATCAAAGACCCACACAAGCCCATTCAATTTCCATCTCATCACTATGGGGAACTGCATAGAAACATGCAGAAACAGCCCAGACAAAGAGATGAATCCCCACGCAAATTCTGAAAAGATGAGAATAAAGATTGTTCTGACAAGAGATGAACTGGAGCAGCTGCTGTTTCAGCTGTCTGAAACAGCAGTGAGGGAAAGAGGCAGCTGGAGGATGTGTTGGTGGAGATACAGACAAGCAGGGCTGTCTGGAAGCCTTGTTTGGATAGCATCATTGAGTGCCCTGAAGTCCCGAGATCATGGACAGATGAAAAGGGATTTTTTCTTTTTTCTTTTTAATATCCAAATCGGTCGACGATACCTGTGCAGAAAATCTTAGTTAGTGTATTATGCAATTGAGGTGAAATTATACTATTAGTCACATAACATAGAAGATTCTTTCTTAGTCCCCTGTTTTACGATTTTTTTTAAATTATTCTAAAATTGAGAAAACTCAACATATTTATTCTCATAAATCTCATACAATATATGACTAAATGTGTCGAGTTTTTTAAATTTTGGGCTCATTTAAAAATTCTGTAAAGTAGAGAATTAAATTTATCGAGTTTTTTTAATTTTAGGACGATCTTGAAAATTCCATAAAGCAAAAGATTAAATTTGTTGAGTTTTTCTAATTTTTATGATTATTTTAAAAATTTCGTAAAATAAATGACTAAATATATTGAATTCCCTATCCTACAAAACTAAAAATGTAATTTTACCTGCGATTGATGTAATGAATTTGTCATGTCATGTTGTATGACTTGATTTGGTGTGACCAAATTGAGTTCCGGCCAAAATTAGGGATCGATAATTTTCCTTCTTCATTTTCAATATTTTGTACTTGGGAAAAATGCAGGCCTATAATATGGGTAATGTGCATGATACCACCCGTGATATAAAAAGTATCAAATTGCCTCCCTGGAAAATTTTTATTGTAGTAATTAGACCCCTGCGTGTCCAAGGTGTGCCACACGCACCAATGTTGCGGCTAGAGGACCATTCTTACGTTGTATTTTGATAATTTTATGCCCCTCCTTCATCAAATAAAAGTGCATCAACTCATCTGGTATTGTAATTCCTCCTTTTTTTACTTATTTCTCACGTTTTTTTCTCCAAAAAGAGAGAAAATATCAAGGTCAAGTTTCTCATTTCGAAAAAGCAAATCAAAACAGAAAACACAATTACTTGATTTGAAATTCCCAACTATGCCTTTATGTGGGTGCAATTTGAAGGTCGAAATTAGAGTAGTGGAGTCACAAATAAAACCTTCGAAAGGTAAGTTATATTATTAGTGCAGATATCAAATTTGTAAATTTTTTTGTTGGTTGGTGCCTGAAAGAGCTACATGGCAACCTAGTGAGTTTCCTCTAAAATGCTCAAGTACGCAGTGGTGAAGAATTTTTTCGTGGCTTTGATGAACAATGTGATTGAGACGATGGTGAGGAAGTAGTGTCAAACTTGCAGGCTGGTGGATCTATTGTTGTTAATATCAAAGAAGAAACATTAGCTAGAAATGTCAATTTTTGAATTGGTTTTAGCAGTGTTCTTTTTGTGTTAGTGTTAGTTTTTTGTTAAAATGAAGACTATGTAAACTAAACTTGTAAAACTCTATTGTTTAAGTATTGACCTTTATTGTATATGTTGTCTCATGTATTAATTTGTAGTATTTCAATTTTTTGGCATTTTTGTGACTAAAAAATAAAGTGAGTGTTCAAAGGTTGTTTCCACTTAATCTTTGAATATACAGAAATTGAATACAAACACTTAACACTAAAAAACAAATTACAGTTGAACACTAACACTAAACATTAAGCTGAAGTTGGATTCTAGAAACATTAAGAGCACAATTTATTCAACAGGCTTGACATTGGAATACCTTTGCACTTGGTTGCTCCTAGCTTAAGGGATTGGGGGGGGGGGTTGAGATCCATGTGGAATTTCTTCAGGAACAGCAACATTTACCTGCAAAAAAAAATAATTTTGGTTACATAATAGATTAAAATTGTTATATGATAGATTAAAAAACTGAAACAAACTTTGAAAATTTTAGACTTTGGATGTATTTCATTCTTACAGTTGCCCTTATTGTGGCCTATTTGAAGGCATTTACTGTAGGTATATGTCAACCCTTTTCTCGTTGATGTTTTTTATTGCAGCTCATTAGGGCCATTTTTCCTAAGTTTCTTAGGTCTGCCCCTTTTCTTTTTAATTTTTGGAGGTTTAAAGGGCTGAAAATTATTTTTTATGAAATCTTGTGCCCTAGGGACAACATGTATCATGTCATTATATACTTTCAAGTACACTGACTTCTTATAAAAATCATCCAAATAATCATTTATTCTAGCTCTTTTTGAAACAATTGTTGCACAAGCTTAACAACATGGGTATCCTGTTAACTGAAACATGCCACAACTACATGTTTTATTCTCTAAGTCAACCACATACTTCTTCAAAAAATGGTCAATTTCATACTCTCCCCTACACCTAATGAAATAGTTTCTTGCAGCCATTTGTTGCTTGTTTATATTCTTTAAGATGTTAGGGCAAATTGACCATCCAAACTTTTCCATTCCCTCTCTTTTCATTTGCAACCTAGACATCAATCTTGTTCTAATCCACTTAAACATACTTATAATTGGTTTGTCTCTTACTTCAAGTATATAATTATTAAAGTTTTCACATAAGTTATTGACCAAAATATCACATTTCATTTGAAATGAAAAATGTGATCTCGCCCAATATTGTTGATTTATCTTTCTTAGCCATTCAAAAGTTGTTTCCACTTCAACTTTGATTTTTAAATCCAGTTCTTTAATTTTCTTCATAAAACCCTCAAATTCCCTTTTGTTAGCAGTTGAGGCTGCTTTCCAAAAGTACTCTTTCAATTCAACATATTTGAATTTCACTTTCAAATTTTCATACATGTGCCTCAAACAAAATCTGTGTTCAGCATCTGGCACTAAGTCTTTTAAGACCTCAACAAGACCTTTCTGTCTATCAGAAATGACCAATTTACTAGTGCCCATCCCCCCTATGTCATCTAAAAGATTACCCACAAACCAACCCCAAGTGTCCCTGTTTCCACCCATGTTACAGTCGTTGCAATTGGGTATATATTATCATTCCTATCTCTTCCCACAACCACAAGCAACTGACCCCCATAAATTGTTTTTAAAAAAACAGCCATCAAGGCCTTTGATTGGCCTACACCTTCTATAAACCCTTTTTTTCAATACACGGACACTGAAATACATTCTGTCTGGAGGATTAGAATTTTCTAGTTTTTTACGTATGAGCTTAGACCCTGGATTACATTGTCTGACAATTTCACAATAATCCCATAGCAGTTCATATTGCTTTGCATCATCCCCCCTTATTCTCTATGACGCTTCTTTTGCGGCCCTCATCACCTTAAATCTACTCACATCCACATTGCATTTTGAGAGAATTCTATTTTTCAGTTTCTGAACAGGAATTGTTAGATTATCTCTTATTGCATTTTTAATTCTTTTTACAAGATATGATATATTGACAAGCCTATTTTCATATGTTCTTGCACACGTATGCTTGCCTGTCATTATTTTAATTTGGAATGTAGGTCCACCTTGTATTGGTGAGGCATGAATCCTCCATTTATAACCCTCTATTTTGCATTTTGCAGTTACTCTTACGGCTTCATTTTTTAAGAACTCAACATCTACCTCATTCCATATGTACCAGTCCCTCAAAGCCACCCTAAACTGTGCAACATTTTGAAATTTCATCCCAACTATCAGATTTAAATTTTTCATTGAAGAAAATTCTTTAAAAACAAGATGCTTTTCAGTTTCAGATTCTTCACTGCCTTCCAAGCTAATTAAATCATCTTCATTCCCATCCTCACTAGCCCATTCATGTTCTTCAGATCTAGTTTCAAATCTTTCAGGCATCTTTTTGTTCTTTTTTTTCCTTTTCATCACCCTTTTCAATTTCATCACTAATTCTTTTTTACTTGAGTCTTTTAATAGGAAAATGTCATCATCATATTCACATTCAATGTCTTCTAAAACCACACTAGGGCCTCACTATCACTCCCTCACTACTTTGCACACAGTCTCATCAGATGAATAATCAAATTCTGATGATGACCCATTCAAAAATCTTTCTTACATATTTCTTTTTCCCTTTTCAGTCATGTTTTCAGAAATTTTTTGAACTGGAATTTCAGTCAAATTCTCAATTGGATTTTCAGCACTTTCTTGATTGGAATTTCAGTCAAATTTTCAAATGGATTTTCAGAATTTTCTTGAACTGGAATTTCATTCAAATTCTCACTTGGATTTTCAGCATTTTCTTGAAATGGAATCTCAGTGAAATTCTCACTTGGATGTTCAGCTAAATTGTTAGCCAAATTATCATCAACGCCCAATACCTCACCCCACTGCCCCTCATAGTTAACACCCTCAAACTCAACCCCATCCAATCCCTGACCCTTTATACCTTGCCCCTCACAGTCCTTCCTCCCATCACCCTCAAACTTAACCCCCCACCCCTACCCTTTAGAGTCCTTCCTCCCATCACCCTCAATCTCATTATAATCCAATTCATCAAAATCTATTCCATCTAACAAGTATCCAAATATTCTTCCTGCTCCTTTTCAATTGAATTACCCTGATTATCTACGGCTTGAAGAGGTTCAATATCCTCTTTCTCTACATAAATATTTACTGGAACATCAAAGTCTTGATGACAATTTTGTAAGTCAACCAAACAAATATGTCCAATTTGTCTTATGCCCCATTTTAATGGTAGGGTTAGGATCTTTGTAATAAAAATTTAAGCATTGGCTTTTTCACCCCCACACTGTTGATACATTTTCTCCTAATTCGTATAAACCCTGATAATTCATATCCACTTTCTCAAATACTTTCTTATGCTCTCCTACATAACTAAGTTTAGGATGTTTTGCAAATTTTCCACCCCATCAAAAAGTTATGTCATGTGTCTGAAATATCTGCACATAAATAAATAAAGCACAAAACAAACAAGAAGCATAACAACTTCCTAACAAAAGAGAAAAAAAAAAAGAGAAAGCATTATTAGATTAGAGGACCACAAACCTTATTTCATTCATTACAGGACCACAAAATCTTATTTTATTCATGCATACATTGAACAGAAAAGGGAACAGACAAAAAATCACATAGGGACAGAAAATGACAATATTATATCATAAAGGGAGGGGGAAGGGGGGAGAATCTGCACATTAATAACCAAACACCCAAACACAGTTGAAACCACATGACAAAAACCCTAATCCCCACAAAAAGGAATAAAGCATACTAATAAAGCATATAAAAACATACCACAACAAAAAAACCCTAGCATACATTTTTCTGTATAAATGGATACGAGACAAAAGAAAAGAAAAACCTACCATCATTTTCCTCCAGATCTGAAGCTTCACCAGTTTTTCCCCTAAGAAAAAGCCTCCATTAAAAAAAATAGAAAAGTCAGAATAAAATAAAAAAATTAAAAAAAATAGGGATTTAAACACTTTTTACAAACAAGTTTTTTTCCTCGATCTGAAAAAGTACTTTAGCTACGTCTTTAAATTTTCTAGAAAACAAAAAAAAAGTAAAAAAAATCAGTAAACTAAAAAATGTAAAAACAAAAAAAAAAGTTATTAAAATACTTATAAATCACTTTGGTACAATATCCAGTCGTTTTAACTCTTTTTTAACGATGGATTTTCAAGTATTTTGAGTGGATTTTGCTTCTAGGGTTCGTGGTCAGTCGCCTCTTTTCCTCTCTCTCCAAAAACAAGTTCAACAATAGGAACCCTAATTTTGACTCAACAGTTAGCTTTTTCATATATAAGGAGGGGTATTTACGTTTTTTAACCTTCACACCAATGTTTAGTTTGTGCAGGGAGGCAGTGTGCTACATTGTTTAAATTACAGGGGGATAATTTACTTTTTAATTTATCACATAGGGGTAATTTGCTCTTTATTACAAACACAGGGGTATTTTACTTTTAACCTTTTGTACTCCTCAATAAGTATTATTTATTTTTCTTGGTTTAGGGTTTCTGAATTTCTAATATGGCCATAGCAATTGTTCTAATTGTGCAACTTTAGGCTCAGTGGATGGGTGATATATTAATAGATGTAAAAAATTATTGAATGTTTGAACAATGTTATTTTTGTATATGTTTCTATCTCTCTATTTTTTTTAAAAAAAATGAATTTTCATGCATTATTATTTCATTTATTGTTGATCCAACGTGTTGGTGTAATTATCTTTCTCATTTATAATCGAAGATTTTAAAGTTTTCAAAGAGAAAATAGAAATAAATTATGTCTATAAATAATCGATATTTTCATATTATTTTTTCTTTTTCTAGTAGTATACCCTATCACTTTTTTTAAAAAAAAAACAAATAAAAATAGGGAAAAATTTTAACCTTCAGCTTCTTAATAGTCTTTTTCAAATATTAACAACTGCACCAATGAATAAATCACTTATTGACTTATATAAAAGATTTTTATAATTATCATTATTTTCAAGCGAATCACTCACTATAATTATATGAATTTCAATCATAAACAGCATAACAATTAACAAATCGATTACTAACATGAATATTTTGGGCCTGGCCCAGGTACAATAGAGTGGGCTTTAACAATAAGGTAGAAAGGCTTATATCTTATTATTGGGCCAATTTGTGGCCGGGAATCAGGCCCAAGTCTTCTAGCCCATTATTACAGATAAAAAGTAACGGTAAAGTTTGGAGATTGTAATAAGTTTCAAGAGTGAAGATTCAAGAAGGATCATTTCGTTTGGTTTGACAAATTTTAGAGAAATGGGCGGAGGGCAGGCGATGAAGAGGATACCACGCATCAAGTTTCCTGATAGGCGGGCGAAAGCCTCTGGTAATGTTGTTTTCCAGTGCATCTTGTGGTTGTTTGCCCTATCTGAGGGGATTGGATTCTGTTAATATGTGATTGGGAGTATTGTAATTTGATGATTGAGGTACTTTGTGGTGATCTGATCATTTGTGTGCGTTTACGAACAGCTGCAATGATGCGTGGGTGTTGTAATAGTTTTCTTGAATGATTCCTTGTCTAAGGAATTATAAACCCTAATTTATTCTAGTTGGAATTGTTAGTCTCTGGATTTTTTGATAGTTCTGGTACTTTGGAGGTGGTTAATTGCCTTTTTTGGAAAGGTAAGGTTTGAATTGCAGGTGTCACGGTAAAAGCATGGGATGATAATGTGGATTGCAACCAAAGCTTATGTCTAGAAAAAGGGACATGTTTTTCGTTTTGTTCATTGGACCATTGATCGGTATCCGATGTATTATGTGTTTTTTTAACAATTTATAAGGTTTATAAACTACATTTACAATATAATGGAGAAACAAGTGGTGGTTTCTACTTGATTTTCTTTTTCAGGAGAAGAAGGATTCTTTATTTGGCTTTTTCTTAAATAGGGCCCCTCTGGCGCATTCATTTCTTTAAAAAATATTATTTCCATTCTTTTTAATCACTTTGATTGGATTGATATTATGAATGGCTAAACACATTTTGTAGAAAGAATTGTTGGCATAGCATTTTGATGTTATTGAGGAAGTATCAAGAGTTCATGTATAATTTCTGTTAATCAAGGGATTATGTTTTACTCGTTTGTGCTTTGCGTGTCAGTTTAGAGACTGATCTATGAAGGATCAGTAGATGATCTGTTCCCTCAATGTGATTTGTGGTAGAATCCTTCCTGTTTGATACATCTTTAAGATGTCTTTTAAGACATTTAAATAATTTTTTCTACGTCCTTTTAGAATCAGAACATCTTAGGATGACTCATAGTAGTTAACATGTTCAAGTTGAATGGCTGGATGAGGATGCTGTTAGAGAAGGCCTCTGGATATATGATCTAAAGCAATTAATCAGCACTTGAAGTTTAGAGCATAAAGAATATGACTGAGAGGGTGGTTATTAATAATAGGGTATTTTTGCTTGTACCTGCTATAAAAGTGGGTGAGGTGGAGCTACAATGAGATTACATTGTTCTTGGGATCTGATAGCGTATTGGAAAAGGGTGCTTAGACAGGCTGCAGATTTGGGAATGAGAAATGATCTGGCTGCTATATTAGGGACGGTAACGGGGCGCCAAGTTCTTTTTTATGGGACCAGGGACCCACCCTTACCCTAACCTGGACCCAGCGAGTTGGACCTGCTGGACTCGGTTAGAAATTTTAAAGTATTAAAAGTTATACTTCTTTTAAAAATAACTATCTTAACTCTATACATAGGAGACACGAATATCATTGAAATACGACATATTTTTTTTATAACTTTGTATGTGCATATTTTAGACTCTAAAATATTAATACTTTCAAGATATATTACTTGTCATTAAAACTTAAAACTATTTTAAAATTATGTTTTTAATATGTAGAAGTATTATTTTAATGTATTATATATAATAAAATATACGTGTTTTCTTTTCATATATGTATAAATATTCATCATATAAATCTATATAAATATATGAAACAGTACAAAAATATTAGAAGAACCGGGTCTGGCCGGGACACGGGACCCACCATAGGACCCAGTAATGGCTTCAAAACCCGCCCCAAACCGGTCTAGGTCTAACCTGAACATGCCGACCCTACTAGTTAGATGTGTTAGAAACAATATAGATGCTAGAGTTTGTTGCCACTTGACCTTGGGGGGTCCATATAATGTTCCATTGAGCTTACTGTTAATTTTCTTTGTTTTTTGTTGTGCATGTCTCATCTGTGCTTCAGTTATCTATCTATAGTTCTTTGTATACTTTGTATCTCTTCTCTTTGGAACATTGCTTATGAAACATCTAAATTGCGAAACCATTCCTCTTTAGGTACAACATCCCATCACCAAGAAACATCTGAAAATGACAATCTTGTTCGAAATTTTTTCTCAAGGTCTCCGTCCAGCACGTCTGTTGGAGGAAAGGCTTCCGATCAGCCAAAAAGAACTCCCGTGTCTCAGGAGGAGATTGAAGCTATCATGGTATGTTAGAGCAACTGAGTAGAACATTGGATGTTTGGAATTTATTTCTATCTGTTCTTTGGGGGAATGATATGCTATAATTTTTCTGCTGTCTCTTCGATCATTTACTTGTTGGTTCAAGCACATCAATCATATTATTTTCAGAAATATATTTTGTTTCCTTTGACCTGCTTTTAAACTGTAAATATTTAACAAGAAACTGGCTTTACAAATATTTGCACATTGGTGATTAGCTAGGGTTGAACAAATGTGCTGAATTACCATCGATATAGCGTTCCTGGACCATGGTATTTTGAGGAAGCTTTTGACCTCTCACCTGTGTAGAAACAAAATCATATTCTGCTGCTCTACGCATATATATTGCAAGTTTAATGTTAGCCGTGGATATTATGGCTTTCGATTTCACAACAGAGAGAAATCTGGAAATACTTTCCTCGTATCCTTCTTCCCTTATTAAAGTGTTATATTTGCTGATGGTCAATCATTGATGTTGTTGGTCTTACATTCTTCTCTTAGCACAAATGTTATATACTTCAAGACTCTTATAATTATTTCACTCGCCTTATTACTTGTTGATCTTCTCTTCTTTCAACAGTTGGGTGGTTGTATCTAATCCTCCACCGGAGCTTGCCAACGGAGGACAACACTCAAACCTTAACTTAATGTTTTCTTGATCGATCCTCAGTTGGAGAAACTCTTGGAGTCCTTGTTCAGAGAAAACTTGGCAAATATGATGAATTTCAGGAATTGAGTAGTCTTTTCTAGGCCACCTTCACATAAAAAGAGGTTGCATATGTGTAGTAGTATTCTTAATGACATCCTTCTTCCAATGAATCAAGTTGTTTAACACAAACGTTTGATTTTAAATCGTGGTCCTAGTGTAACATGCTGTGTCTGAATTTGCTGTTCATAATACTAGATTTTTACTTGGGTTAAGCACTGTCAGAATTCTTAGAATTTCCATTGATCATATTTGCATTGCTGGAGAAGGAGAAGCTTGTGATGTACCCACATTTGTGTGGTTGAGTTGTTTCATTGAAACCGAAAGTCAAAATTAGAGAGAACGAGTAGGGCTGGAAAATAAGTTTAGGACAATATTCATATGATCAAATCCCACGCGAGCTAGAAAATAAATCAAATTATTTGAAAATCCATTCAAAATCAACCCAAAAAACTTTCCCTGAGTTCGATCAGTCAATAAATCAAATCAAATTGGACAAAATTAAGTATTGTTAAATTTAAGTATTTTTGGTAACTAGTAGTACGAAATTATTATGTATGCATGGTAAGGAAAAAGTGATACTACTTTGAAATTAAAATTATGTTATTAATTCAAAAAAAAAATTAGCTACTTACTGAATAAATAATGGTAGATGCACCGATTAAATGCATTAGTCCATTTGATTGTTCAAATTTTTTTTTTATATTTTGGCAGAAACATATAATTTTATATGTTTAACAAGCCAATAAATTACTTATTACATAAATAGATAATTTTTATATATATTCAATAATATATGAGATGTTTGATAACATTATTGTTATATAATTGGATTCAACATACTCAACAAAATATCAATAAATATTTTTTAAAAAAAATATACAAAAGAGCAGATTTATCATAAAAATAATTTTATTTTATTACTAATCATTATTATTTAATTATCAATTATGTTAATGGAATCAACTAAGGAATGACAATTTTTATTACCTTCTAATTTATTCTGTATACCAATCATAGAAATGCTATTCAAATGCGATTCTTTTTTCTTGTTTATTCCATTCCTAAATTCATTCCATTCACACTTAATCACATTCCTACATACCAATCATACCCTTATAGGTACAATTGAGGAAAGGAATTGGTGATTTCATAGGAATCCTTATTTCCTTAGGAAAGGGAACAGTGATTCTATCCCCGCACTATGGTATTATCTATTCCTATTATATTGGGAAACGAAAAAAAAAATTTCTTGACAAAATTATCTTCATAAACCAAAATAAAATCTACGTCTTTTCCATCTTTCACTTTCTCTCACCGTCTTCACGTATTAGATGTTTTATAAATGCATTTAATGTTCGCAAAACAAAAATATATTAAAGGATAAATTTGTCGTAAAAATAATTTCATTCCACTACTAACCGTTCCTTTCTGATTACCATTCATGTGAATAGAATCAACTAAGAAATAGTCTTTTAACTGCTTTATATTTCTTGTATATACCAATCATAGGAATGCTATTCAAATATAATTCCTTTCGCCGTCCTTATTCCATTCCTAACTTCATTTCATTCCCACTCAGTTTCATTCCTACATACCAACCATACCCTAATTGTCTTGTACATTCAATTCGTGTTCACAATTAAAAAAAGAACAGTATTTACGTATTTGGTTGTAATAATGAAAGCAAATTTTACAGTAGAATCAAGAAATAAAGTTATATACAAATACTTTGAAATATGAAAATTAAATAGAAGTGAAATTACATTTTATAGGCCGAAGGAGCAAAGGATAAGGAAATTTTTGTACATCTCCAAATTAGTTTTCTAAACCCCTCCTACTTAATAAATTGTACATACGTTTGAAAATATTGAATTGCAAAAGTTTATTAAATTTTGTTCAACCTCTATCCAGTTAGTAATCAAATATAATTTTTTGAACTTGGTAAATATTTAGACAAGCTTGAAATGTGTTCAAATTGGGTGTGAAATTTTATGAAAATTGAGTGAATGTCGTGTGTTTCATCCCTCAAAGTGCAAAATATATATATACATGTACAACGAACATAATTATAGCAATTCTATCCCATGATTCTAGCACAAGAATATATACATTTTTTTTTTCTAAGTGAGATATACTAACATAATAAGTATGGATACAATATGTACTAACATAATAAGCATTGATACAATATATATTCTTAATATACATTACATCTTGCCTAATACTCCCCCTCAAGTTGGTGCGTGTAGATTACGAATGCCCAACTTGAGAAAAAAATAATTAAACTGTTGTTTACTAAGACTTTTGGTTAGAATGTCGGCAAGCTGTTCAGTAGTACGAACATACAGGGTTGCAAGATTCCCATATTGTATCTCGTTCCAAATGAATTATGATAATAAGTCTTACCAGTGAATTTCTTTATCGCACCAGTCGTATGAAATTTTAAAAGGTTCAAGAGCGCAATCCATTGTTCATTGGTTAACCCAGGAAATGCACTTCTCTCAGCTTCGTTCACCTCGGTATGATGTTGTGCAACACCACTCGTTGTCTATGTCGCATTTGCTTGAACATTACTACGCCCATGTCCAGATGTAGTTGACCTACCTCGGCCACATCCAGACCATCTTCCTCCTCCTCGGGGTCTATCTCTCCACCAATTTGGGTACCCGATGATTTGAAAGTGTTAGATTAATTGGCCCAAGCTGCTTATTAACAGCCCATAACCCAACACACTTTGGACGGCCCACTACCCAAACCCGTGTCTACCCGACCCGACCCAACTATCCACCATATGTATATGGTAATCCTAATTCTTTGTGCTGAATCCATCTTTCTCTCTCTCAAATCTCTGCATATCTCCTCCATCTTCTTCACCGAATTTCATGGAATTTCTCCTTATCCAAGTCGATGGCAGTTTATTCTCATCCCTTTATAAGGGCATTCCCCTCTCGGCTCATACACACCGAATAGAACATACACTCTTCTTCTCTCTTTCAAACAGTTCTCTGTGAGCTCTTGTAGTGGGTCTCTGTGACCGATTTTTGAGACAAGATCTCTGTGATCTTTGGGTGTTGTTCTTCAGTGGTCTTTGTGAGAGTGGTGCAACCGTGTGTTGGTGTTGTGGGTACGGAACTGTTGTGACCGATTACCCTAATCGGTTCTTGGATCTAGCTTAAAATCTGATCCTATTCTGCTACAGAAATATTTCTTGTTTGTTTATGTTCTTATTTTGTTGTTTCAATAATTTCAGTAATTATTGGCTTGTAATAGAAATAGGGGGTTTCGTACTCCAATCGCTTATATTAGTTGGCCTCATGTCCTATTCTTTCGCACTATGTGAATGACGCAACTTTGTCCTTAGTCTTCACTGCTGCTGTTTTTACACTTTGTCCAACTTGTGTTACAAAGGCTACTGCATCTCATTGTTCATCTTTGGTTCGTGCTATACTATGGTGTCGTTCTTCTTGAATAATCATAGAGTATACCCACATCAAACTTGGTATGGGCTCCATGCTCACAATATTTGATTTTACTGTTCCAAATACTGCATCATCCAAGCCCATCAGGAATTGATGGATTCTTTTGTTCTCTTATTTTTTTTATTAGTTCCATCGTTATTTGTACTTGCACCCGCTACGATAACATATAGGTATCCATTCATAGTTCACTAGTTCATCCCACATCATCTTAAATTTGGCAATAGTATATGAAATAGAAGTTTTCTTTTAAATAATTGCTTAAATTTATAGTAGTATTATGAAATAAAATAAATAACACATCAAATCACACAAAAAATATAACTAGAAAAAATAATAATCAATGATAATAAATTCAAAAAGAATTTATAACAAACTTTGAAAAAATAAAAAAATACTAATGAATTAAAGTACTAAAAAAATTTAGAAATATACCAATAATGATAATAATTTCTAGATACAAAAAGTATAAAAGAAGTACTAGAAAAATAAAATAAAATAATTATTAAAAAAATGGCCAAACAAACCCAACTCAGCTTTGGCTAAAGACCACGTGATCCTGACCTATTGGGTTGAGCTGATTTTAAGTTTTAATACCTAAGATCGATTGAATCCCAAACCAACATGAACCAGTCCAATTTATTTTTTGATTAGTTGAATCCGATTCTTAGGATAGCCCACATCCATCTAATGCGCATCTTGAGTTGTTGGTTGCAAAAATAATTAGGTAGTGGACTTGTGATCATTTCATTACGTGAACGATATAAGTGGTTGGTATTATTAGGCTGTTAGCAATCATCATTTCCTTCCATCCAAGAATAAAAAATTACCAACTGCCAATAAGAAATTCCGAGTGTAGTCCCCAAATTACCGATCAACAAAAGCCTCGTTGAGCCTAAGATAAGGGGTAAACTTGTCATCAAAGTACAACCCACCAGGCATCAACTATCAAAAGCATTTTCATGTGAGAGTCAACAACTTTCCAAGAAGACGACTACTTCTTTCTCGTGTCTGCTACCTCAACATCACCATAGTAAGGTCCGACTCCGAGCCTTGTTTCTCTCCTAATTTCTCTTTTACTTTTTAGTTGTTAGCTATCGAGGTAATCTCTTTTTTGGCTTATGGGTTTTTCGATTGGAGACTTTATGTTAGTGAATTCTACGAGCACTTGATGATCATAGGTTAGGAAGATCTAACAAGAGTTGTTTGAAGCTTTTGCCAAGATTATGTGTGATTAGTTTGTTTCTTGCTTTCAGTTTGATTGTGGGATGCTGCCCTTTTAATTTTATTACTTGAGTAGTTTGCTGAATAGCATAATAGGTGGCCTGAAAAGGTTTGTTCTTGTATTATGCATATTTTGAAAATTTGGTGATGGATCATTGGAGGGATCTGTTATGTTATGGTAACTTCATGTAGTTGGATTAGTAATTTTCAGCTTCACTTTTGTCAATGATTTTATGGATCATGAGTAGCTTTAGGGGGCATGTAGTGTTATAAATTACACAAAATACTTTGACTCAGTACATGATAAGGGAGTACTTATTTATACGGGATGATGAGTTCAGCTGTGCAAAAACGTGGATAATCGTTGAATTTTGATTCTACTTTGTCGACGAGGTGCATAGTCTGGATATTGGGACGTTGTATGGTTTGCGTATAAACATAGGACGAATCATCTGTGGTGAGGTTGAAGTTCTTGGTATTAGAGTATAAGGAGGTAGTGCCTTCCTATAATTCTGCTGTATGTTTTAGTATAGGTGTTTTTGAGTTGAGTTAGGCTTCATGGGTGATGGTCCTCGAGGAATACAAGTGTTTCCGGATCATTTTGTGGCTTCAACTTCTGCCTCAGGCTCCCAACCCAGCCAAACATCATCTGATACAGATTTCAGGTATTCATTTTTCAAAGAACTACGATAAGAAAATAAACTGATATTGCTTAAAATTTGATTTTTTCTTATGCTGGTTTGCTTTAGCTTAGGCCCCATTGCCACAGATTGGCTCGAAGAAAATTAAAAAATGCTGTTTCGATACTGCACTTGCTTACTCTGAGGGGTCTCTACCGGGAATCAGGCGAAAATGTACAGGAAAAGGTAGATTCAATAGTTTTCAGCTGCTAATCATTTGAAAATGGTGGTGTAAACTTTAATGACAATTCAAATTCTCGTAACAGGTTGTATTAAGTGCTGCAGAAGTGAAATCTCTTCGTTCTGAACTAGCCGCTTTGGATGAAAGAGAATCTCATTGTAAAGCTCAGTAAGCAGGGTTCATTATCCAATTTAAACTTGCAATAACAATGTTTTGCTTCCTGTTGATATTATCTGCTTCCACCTTCTTATTGTATGATAACCTTTTTCCATCATTTCCCTAATACAAAAAAATTATCAAGCCTGATACTACCAATATGATAAAATTCACCACGCTCCTATGAGGCCAATGGCAGAGGACAAAATCCATAGAAATCAATTATGCTTGTCTGTGCATTTGTATCATTTCCCCTCTCTGCATGGCATCTAAAGATGGTTATCTTTGTTAATCTGGCACTATATTTTGCATTGCCTCCGAATATCATATATGGACACCTCCTACTACCTTGTGGCCTGCATAGGGCATAGATGTTAAACACAGAATGGCACGAAAAACAATTCCGGTATCTAATCATGAAACTTGTTTTATATCAGGTTGGAGCATGTCAATGAAATATTGCAGTCAGCTCGTCTATCAGGATATCTGTTATTACGAACGGTATGCTTGATTTTTTGCAATGTCATTTCTGGCCTTCTGACTTTCACTTGTTTACCTCCTGACTTCCTTTGTTCCTCTTTTTCAGAGATGGGCAGCATTACCGGGAGAACCTCCTCCTGTCGATGATGCTGAAGTTGATGATTGGCTTCCACGCTTTGTTGTCCTTCATGGATCTTGTATCTATTTGTATATGATGGCCACAGGTAATTGTTTAAACCTTTAGGGCTTTTCTGTAACTGGCATTTTCGACTTTTACAAGCTTCTAAAGATCATGTTTCTAGGTTTCCCGTTTGATTGGTTGACTTGAAAAACTCCAATATCTTTACCGCATGAAGAGAAACAAGACTTAGTCTTTGATAAAAGCTACTATGAAAAATGCGACATCCATTGATGACACAATTTTGTGTTGGAAGTTTTCCGTGACTTTTTAAGATTATTACAAAAATTATTGGCACTCGCGCCATTGCTGATCATAACAAAAGAGATTTTTGATGGACATCTGTGACATTTTTGTGGTACTGAATATCCAACTAATTTTTCTTATGGCCATAAGTTCTCATCATGGTGTATATGTTCTTGACTTGCATTATGACATGCTTCAGTAAAATGATGGCCAGGAGAAGACCTTTATTTGCACATTTATACAAGTTATCATGTTCTCGTTTAGGCTTCTCCATTTTTTCATTAGATTTCATCTACATTTATCTCGCATTAAATCTGATGTATTAGATTTCAAGGTCTTTCCATTTGATTTAGTTTCTAACCTAAGCTTTACAATTTGCATTATTTTTTTAAACAAGGGATATAACGCATATAGGGAAAGTCACCCTAAATCAATGGACTTCAGTTGTAAACTGTTTGTCAAAATGTGTTTTGCAGATTTAAGTCCACAGGATTCCACCCGTTTATCTGACATTGTTGAGGTCGGTCATCTCCCTTGCATAACACGTGAATACGAGGAAACTCAACATTGCTTCTACATATTAACTCGTCAGGGGCTGCGGTATGAGTGCGCTAGCCATTCTAAGATACAGGTATATCGAGCTTTTCTGATAATCCGAGATAATATATATCTTCTAAATTCCAAAATGAATCATTTCCTTAGTCGTTGACACAACAAGAATTGCAATTTCAATGCAAAAGGGGCTCACTGTATGCACCTGATTTATTTGTATTGTTTGTCTTTCACTTTGCGCTACGTGCATACTCTTATCGAAACAATATTCCTGCGTGTTATTCAGGTTAATTCCTGGTTGACAGCACTACGGACTGATTGCCAGTTGGTATCTGATTCCAAAAATCTTAACCATCTGAGAAATGGGTAAACCAGTTCCCATTATCATTGTAACAGCCTTTGTATATGTTCAAATCCATGGATATCTTGACACCAATCAAGAGTGTTATGCACACAGCCCATTTCTAGCTGGGAAGGGACAGTAGACTGTAGTCACCTTCTTTACCATCTGTACATAAATCAAATTGTTTGAGGTTTGTTCTTGTTTCTCATCACCACTGAACCTTTCTAGTGCTACTACCAATTCAAAACCAGCTTTTATGTCGAGTCAACAAGATCTATATTGAAATCATGATTCATCAGGGGCTGCTGATAAATCCCACTTCTGTTTCCTGTGCTCGATATTCAGGATTTGTGCCTGTTTCCGGGAAGACCCTGGAAAGCACAGTGCAGCAGTAGACGTCCCGATGGATCCTTTGCATCTGATCGTTTTCCTCCAAATATTAGTTCTTTCAGCTCACATCATTGTTCAGATAACACTGTCTGAGGTTGTGTTTGCCACTTGATATGGATCGAGGTAATAGATTATGAAGATAACATCTTGATCCTGCATGTGGGATCCGATGTCTGAATTTGCATCTATAACCAGGAAAAGAAAGGGGCACAAGAAGGGTTCGTCTTTTCCCGATCTAAACAGTGTGGATTATGTCACGTCAACAATGTAACTTCCATCCTACTCCCATATCATAATTCAAGAACCTATTCACAAGCAAGTCACTCTTTAGATATTTGCACAATTTTTTTACACTATTTGTTGTGTTGAGAAATGAGAAATATCAAATGCAACTTCATGTTCCAATTTTACCACTTCACTTCAAAGTGTTGCAGAGGAGATCTACCAATGGCAACTGAAGCACACTCCATCATAGACGCTCGTAACTGAAGCACATTTTATACATTTGTATAATTTATTTTTTTATTATATATTTAATTAAATAAAATATAAAAGATAAATAATTAATCAAAACTCATAAATAGAAAATTATTGGTATAATTAATTAAATAAAGGATTGGTTGCTTGTAAATGAAATAAATACATGTAAGGATATTTTAATTCACTCACATTTTGTCTATTAAAAATAGTTACTTTAAGATTTTTGGCCTTAATAAGCAGTATAGATTAGTGAACACAAGCATATATGTAATCATATAATAACTAGGGTTCTTTTTAAAATATTTAAAGTGTTAAAGAACCCAATTTTTTAAAAAAATAATTAAAAAAGTATAATTTGTAATTATAGTAACTTTTTATTGTTATATTATTTCACAATTGAAATGATTTTAACTTCCCCAATATGTTGACAACGTTAAATTTTCAACTTATGTTTACTTTCACTCCACGATTGCATAAATACCCCTCTAATTTCGATGGTCGTCTATAATTAGCACAATTTGTTACTCTCCGTTATGCTTTAATCTATTCTTTATGGTGAACTGATCAAAATGTCTTGTGGATCATGAATTTATAATTTATTTTTTTAAAAAAAAAAATTTGAATGTTTTTATGAACTAAGTAGATTTTTTTTTTTACAATTTTTCTGACCACCTTGTCCGATTTTTAAATTATTTTTTTTAAAAAGATGTAGTAAAGGCAAATTGACAATTTCAGAATTCTATTCAATAATTATATAACTTTATCAAATATCACGAGAATATTTATAATTTTTTAAAATAATGAAGTGTATTTATAATTATGTCAAACTTCATAGGAGTTTGTTGAAACTTCTCATTTTATAATACCTAAGGGATCATTTTGCAACTTTATAAACGGCGAGTGCAGCACGTGATTCACGCATTACAAGTTAAGTCACCTGAAACGACGTCGTACTCAACTTCCAGTAACGGCCGTTGAATACCCCAACTAACCTCCTTTTCGGGTCTGACTTCCAAACCCATGTACAACAATGAGAAGCAGAATGTACAACCCATTATTGCTCCTCTTGATCTGCCATTAGTAAAATTTACGTCGCCATTAGTACTTCAATCGTTTATATGCCAAAGGCATGTTTGGTAGGAGGAGTTGCTAAAAGATGTAAACAAAGAAATATAAATATATTTAACGAAGTTTTAACTTATTCTAATGATAAAAATAATAATTACCAAACATTAAGGATATTTTATAAATGCAAGAACTTACCACCATTTTGTTACAATTTTTTTCATAATCATCTTATTTTATTTCGAATAATTTTTTTTCATATTTATATATTATTATGATTAACAATTAATTCGAAATAAAAACTTTTTTCATAACCTTATTCATAAAAAAAAATTATAATTTTTTTTATATTTAATTGTATTCTTTTAAAATAAACATATAACTATGTATAAGTATTTATTTTTTATACATTGTTATCAATATCATATTTTTCTATTTTTTAGAATTAGCACTACAGGAAAATACATTTATTATGACAAAATAACTGTAACAAAAAGCATAAGTTACCACAAAATACTAATATGATTATACAGGTGATTGACTCTATACTAAAGACAGCATAAACTGCCCCAACCCGCTCCAAACCAATTAGACCGCAAAGTGCAGTTTCGATGATTGTCGGGGTTGGGCTTTAGCAGAACTTTTTAAAGACCGCAAACCTTGGGTTCGGTCAAAAAATTACCTAAATTGGCCCAACCCGAACCTTGTACACTCCTAATTGCACATTGTGTATGTGCTCGTCATCTATTTTTTATGGGACTTGACATAGAGTTAAAACATGTCGAGTTTTTTTCAAATTTTTGCTGGTTTTGAGAATTTTGTACAACATAGAACTAATGTACCATATTTTCTCAATTTTTGGATTATTTTGAAAACTTGTAAAATAAATAATTAAAAGTGTCGACTCCTCTATCTAATGGGACTAAAAATGTAATTTCACCGTGTAGATAATATTATGATAAATATAAAATATTTTTAATATATAAAAACATAAATTTCACACTTATATTACATTTATATATATTAAATAAAATATAGCACTATTTTTTATGATAAATGATACAAATATGAAATTATCTTTTAAATATAACGAACGTTTTTTGGAATAATTCTCCCTCCAAAAAAGGTGAGTTTTAGGATGTCCTCACTTTCCGTTTTTCTGCTTCGGATCAACCTTTTCAACTGCCTACCAAACACGGCCTTAATTTACGGGAACTCCCACATCAAAAGGACCGTCACTCTTTCTGCACTTCTCATTCACTCCATTGCTATTTGCTTGCCACTCGGAGCTCAAGAACAATCACTCCTTCTTCGAAATGAGGTCTCAGATTTGCAGATCGGCGAGGTCTCTCCTCTCTGCTGCCTCCAAGCACACCTCTCGTTCATTTTCTGGTAATTTCATTTTTTTTTTGGTTTCGTTTGAGAGAATGGTGAGATTTGTAACGATCATTTTGTTTGCTTTGGTTTTGGTTTTGGTTTTGCATGCTTTTGTACATTGGTGCTTGTTAATTGAAAGGTTGTTGGTAATGTTGTTTGGATGAATGAAGAAAAGAAAGTAATTACGTTGATATGGTATTTAAATTTCGTTATGGTGTATTATGATCGGGAGTTTCTGGATGTGTTTATAACCTTGATGTTGTGTGTGTTCTAGTTTTGTCATTGTGTGGATTGAAGTGGTTGATTGACAAAGACGCAAATCTGAACCATAACTGGTCGGTTCTGATAAAGGTCCAGTCTTTTCCCTTTACTCATGTCTATTTCCTGTAAGGCGCGACCTATGCCCTGTTTTCTGGAAAAATGGTACAATGGGTGTTACTTACCCTTATGTTTGTTAAAAGCGAGGGGTTATAAACATGTTCTCTCTATAACAGCAGCCAAGTCGTTAAATTCTGTGCATGCAAGGAACTTGAGAAAAGCTGAAGATGTTAGACTAATTGGCATTATGTCCATCAAGTAGGCAACTGGAAAAAACCGCAACAAAAAAATCAACTTGTTTTTTTGCCTACTGGTCGAAAAATAAAAAATGAAACATGTTGAATTGGAGATAATAGTTTATCACACGTCTGATTGCTTATGTGGATATAATTTGTCAAATGCTGAAGTGTGCCAATAATATGTTAATGAACAGTATCTGAAGAAGCTAAGAAAGTTTTCTTGTTTCAGGAGGGCGAGCAGCAGCTGCGGCAGTTTCATGCAGAGGAAGAGTGTCATCTCTAGCTTCATATGGTGTATTTGGATCAGGAAATGCATACAAGGGTTGGATTTCTGGTGTCCTTGCCCTTCCTGCAGCAGGTTTGTCCAACTTATTTTGTCCTTTATTGTACCGAATGAGTTCCTAACCCAGATATGCCACATTTTGGTGGATAATATTGCTCTGCGAGCCTTTTATTTTATTTTAGTAGTGGATATATTTTTTCCATAAAAGCGATGCTGTATATCTCAGTTGCAAATTATTTTAGATGCTGTTTTAACTGGTGAATTATTAGATAGATCACTTAGATGTCTATTTCCACTTAATGAGTTAATATTACTGAAAATAAGCTGCATGAAAAGGAAGAGCAGCCTTGTCCCTTGCTTAAAAGCAGCATTGCGGCATCCAGTGCCTCTTCAAGAGCAACTTGTACTTCTGCATGATAATTGGGTGAAATTGCTCATTTTTTGGTGAGAGGTTGGGTTAATGTCTCTATTCTCTTCACACACTTTTTCATCCACAAGCAGCAAGTATTTTTGCTTACCATCTTATTTACAACCCCTCTATGACACATCCCGTCGCCCTACCAATTAGATTTCAAGATTAGTCTATATGTCTATAGTGTTATTGTAAATATCATGCTTGACTCATGTTTCTTTCTCAGTGAATATTAGCATTTATCATGTCAAGTACTCATTTATCTTGTTTTTTGCTTCATTTGCTCCATAGTTTTCATGCTTCAGGAACAAGAAGCACATGCTGCTGAGGTACTTCCATCAACTTTTCTTTCTCTTGTTTTCACCATGCGTCATTACTGTTCATTCTGTTCTGCCAACTGATGTTTGTTTCTACTTTTCCTAAAGATGGAGAGAACTTTTATTGCCATCAAGCCAGATGGAGTGCAGAGAGGACTGGTAGGTTACTCACACTGAATCTTGCAGTGCAAAGTTGATGTAAGAGGTTGATGGGGTTGGGATTTATTTAGGTTATTTGCATTTTATTTTATTTCATTGTTTTCATCGGAGCAATTTATTTGGTTAGTGTGCAGTAAAATGTCTATATTATCTTCCCTTCAGCCCCCTCTACAAAATGGCCATAACATTATTTCGCTGGCTGCTTAATCTAACTTATAGAAAAATAGGAAAACACAAATGCACACAAACACACGCGGAGCGAATCGTGCCTAGATCCATTCTCCTCCCTTTTCTCACAGAGGATATGCATTTTCAGTCTGCTGCATGTTTGCACACATTCTGACTAAGTTCCTATTGTTGTTAGATTTCAGAAATTATCTCTCGGTTTGAACGAAAAGGCTTTAAACTTGTGGCAATCAAGGTTGTGGTTCCTTCAAAGGACTTTGCCAAGAAGCACTACCACGACCTCAAGGAAAGACCTTTCTTTAATGGGTTGTGCGATTTCCTCAGCTCTGGACCAGTCATTGCCATGGTTAGAAGAGCCCTCCTCCCATCTTCTTCCTCTATGCAAAATCTATAAGAAGAGCATTAAACGTTTATCTTTGTACTCATCCAGGTTTGGGAAGGTGAAGGTGTGATCAGATATGGCCGTAAACTCATTGGTGCCACCGATCCTCAGAAATCAGAACCAGGAACCATCAGGGCCGATTTAGCTGTTCAGGTTGGAAGGTATAGATTTTTTCATTCAGTATAATTCACCATCAGTCTTTTATGCTCTACGTATCACTTGCTTTACTAGCTAAACTTCCCTACTTCTTTCATCACGAACGGGATACAACGTCCTAATATCATACTATTTTGTTTACAGAAATATAATTCATGGTAGTGATGGCCCTGAGACCGCCAAGGACGAAATCAAGCTTTGGTTTAAACCTGACGAGTTGGTTAACTACACAAGCAATGCAGAGAAATGGATCTACGGCTAATTATTCTTTCTGCAATTTTTCAAATTTTGCCTGCAGCAATAGGACTTTGAATAAACAGTCCGTGTGGAAGCAAAATGATGAACATAATGTGCTTTATTTAGACGAATAGGAAACGTTGTGGAACAAAAACTAAAATCAACTGCTGCAATAATGTACAACCACGCTTTATATTTTGCCTTTGCCAACACACCTTTTTGTGCCTTATCTTTCTATTGATGAATGCCTCTTTTCTTTTGCATGAAGGCCGTTAAGATGAACACACAAGAGAGGAAATGAGAACAGTTTGAATCGGCCATGCAAATTAATATTGTATTTCATATTAGTCAGTGGAAAAAAAAATATAATTACGCCCCCTTCTCCTGAGGTTTGGTATAATTACATATGAACTCTATAATTTGAAAAATCATCTAGTACCCTAAGATTTGTTTTCGTCTAACAAATAAGTTCATTTGTTAGTCAAAATTTATTAAATTTGTTATATTAACAAAAAAATTGAACGAAAATTAATATTTACTCTCAATTAACTTATTGCAGGTCAAATAAGATTTTCTGAGTAAATTACGCTTATAACAGTGAAGATATACTTTATCATATTTATTAACGTTGAAGATGTATAAGGGTAATTTAGTCATATAAAATCCATTTGACTTATAATAAATCAGTAATAAGTCAACTTGGGGTAAATATAATTTTTTTGATCATATCAATAAATTCGATGAATTTTGACTAACGGATAGATTTATTTGTTAGATGAAAACAAACTTTAAGATTATTAGATGTAATTTTCCTAATCACAAGAAATTTATGAATAATTACACCGAACTTCAGTGGAGGGAGTGTTTTATCCCAAAATAATATGTTTCCTATTACACTTCATATACACAATTACTAGTATAAAAATATATATATATATATATATATATTATATTATATGGTTAATTACACTTAAATTCTCTCTAAAAATGTAAAATTATATTTTTTTTCCAAAAAACTTACAAAAACACTTGCACCCTCTCTCTCAGTTTACAACTAGACCCCTTTCATTAAACTTTGGACTAAAAATGCTAATGTCAACAAAAATTTTATATAAAATTTGAATTTTGCTTCTTGTTCTGTATTTTATATAATTTATTGACAAAAATACCCTAATAATTGTTATAAGTGAATGCAAAGACTAATTATATTGTCAATAATTTGTAAGGAATGCTGAATAGAGCGTAAAATTGGAAGTTTATATATTTCTTTTGTTATGGTTAGCATTTTCTATCTAAACCCTAACGAAAAGGGTACAATTAAAAACGAAAAAATTTCAATCAGGGTGTAAGTCTAATTCTAAAATTATTTTTGGGAAAGAATGTAATAGTGCGGTTTAAAGAGAATCTAAGCATAATTAACCTGTGCTTAGAACTTTATATGAATTGTAATATGAGACAAACAAGTTGTTCGAGCGCGAGTTAAATTCTTAGATGGATTTTCTCCACTGAAAATGATTTGAAACATTTGAGTTACACTTTTTTGGGAGAGAGTTTAGCTCTTTTGTTCTCGTCCTAAATATGATTAGATGAAAGTAAATTTTAAGGGTATCAGATATAATTTTTTAAATCAATACAATAGCAATTTCCTCAAAGCTTGGACTGGAAATTAGAACGACGCCGTTTGGGTTGATTCCCAATTTATATCTCCCCCCGTCTTTCCTCGTTCTCTCACACTCGCCGCGTTTTTTTCCCATTGGAAGCTCTCTCTCGCGCAGATTTCGTCATCAATCTCCTCTTCCTAACCCTAAACCTAGTTTTCATCCCGATTTTATGCACCCTGGTTCTATTGCGTATTGTTCAGCAGGTAATATTTTCTTCGCACCTGTGATCATCTTTTGGAATCTATTTATCGTTTTGGATTTGTTTGTATGTGTATCTCGTATGCTTACCTGGTATAGCTTGTTCGCGATTGTTTATATAATTTGATATTTTGTTGTTTTTCTGTTTATATGGTGGACTCTTTGAATTTTTATTATTTTGTTTGATCGTGCTAACATGGTGAGAGGGGCGCCGGGGGGGTAGGAATTGTAATATTTTGTTGTTTATAAAAGGGGTTCTTCAGAGAACGACTCTACGTTTTTAATAAGATATTCGGATCATAATAACATAATTTGATTTTTGCTATCGATGTAGCTCATAGTTTCTGTCTCACGCCTTCTGGGAAGACTTTTCTTGGGAATTACAATTTTATCCAGATTCTTGTTTTTTCTTTTTGTTTTCTAATATTCTGGCTTTATCTTGTTGCTTACTAGTTTTGGATGATCAAGAGTTCATCTCTGTAATTAGTTTAGGCTATATGTGTTATGTGGTACTTGCCCTAGTGTTTCCTAGCCACTTCCCCTTCAAGACAGATGACTGTTACTGTCTAAAAGAAAAGAAATTAAAGGAAAGGTAAATGGTGGTGTTGGTTTCCTGGTGTTTTCTTATTTATTTTCTGAGTCCTGTGTATTGTTTGCCAAACTTTTATGGCATTCTTGGGGCAAAATGATCTAAATTCTATTATTTGCATATGATTGATTTGACTTGCTTGGCTGTTCTTCCTGTCCTTCAGATGGCAGCAAAGCCCCTCACAAGTGAAGCAATTGCTCTAGCTGAGAAGAAAATGGACATGACTTTAGGTATGATGTCAACAATCAAAAGTTCTAATTTACCCATTTCAGACAGTTTTTATTGTTAGGTTAATTGAAGTCTTCTTTCATTTCAATTTAGATGACATTATCAAAATGTCAAAGACTAATGCTATGAAGCCTAAGAGGCAAAGAATATTTGTAAGATACCTCGTCTGACTCTTCTGATTCAGATCAAATTTCAGTTGTCTGATTAGTTCTAATTGTGCTCAAATAACTGCAGCATAGTGGTAAAAAAATTGTTAACAATGCTTCCCAAGATAACTCTTTCAAAGTCCGAAGGTATATGGACACAAGATCGTCTCTTAGACAGGTATATTACAAACTATAGACTCTAACCCATATGTGGTGTTGATTGATATATATATATATATATATATATAATATAATATGTATGTGTGTGTGTACATACTGCACCTTGTATATGCATGTGATGATTCCTTTCTTATGTTTCATTGTTTTTTGGTGGGCTGTAAGGTGGTATTGGGTGCAGTTGGTGTCTCAGTATTTTATGTGGTATATGGTATGATTAAGGTTTTATTCTCTTCTGACAGGGAACCCTTACTCTTCGGAGGTCAAACTTTAAGGTCAATCAGTTTCCTTTGGGAATTGAGGCCGCTAGAAAGGCTGCTTTTGCTCCGATTCGCAGTAGAGCCTTTAAGCAAAGTAGGCCATTCAGTGTGAATAAACCAAGGTACTGCCAGAGTGTTATTGGGATTTTATGCTTGACTGAATTATTTGGCATTGAGCTGGTTAGGTGGAGGCAGGCTTAATGGTTTTCTCCACTGGTGCACATAATTTGTGGTCCCTTTGTTTTGTTGACTTTGCCATGTGTCCCTGCTTGTCTATTTTTGAAGGCCGAGGTTGTTGCCCTGCATTTATTTGTGCAATAGCATAGCCAGAGTGCATTTGGTTCTGTTGTGGGCAGAAAAGGGGTGGCCTTTCAGCCATATCTCCGTCCTCCCAAAAATTGGTTCTGGGATGCACCTTGTTGAATATTTTGAACATTTCATTTGGCTTGTTGCAGCCAGAGAAAGTTGCTTTGCCATCATACAAGAGCATAAAATTTATGCATGAAAATTAAGAGTAAGACAGAGAGTTATCTACCTGATGTACTTTGCTGCGGTTGCCCTAATTTGATAGATTGCCCCTACATGGAATAGATCATGTTCTGAGTCCTCGTGCTGCTATTATCTGGGTAATGTTTGGGGGATTATGAAGTTTTAAGGTCCTCTGTTTCAGTTGTCCGTTTTAGATATATGATGCCATTTGGAGGTGTAATGTGGATGGTTCTCTGGCAATTGATAGCTTCTTATTCATTCCATTTTGAACTTATTGGCTGCCAACTTGAATTGGACAAGCTTTTGTAATTGGGGAAGTCAAGCTGATATAGGGCATGCTGTCTCCATTGGCATGAGTATGTCTTCGGGCCTATAAAGACATGGCTATTCTTCAGATATTTGACAACAGCTTTTCTGAACTTCTGAGGTTTTACTCCCTGTTTTCTCTGTTGCCCGTGTATTGATGGTTCCAGGACCACACGGGTTCGCATGGTTACTTGAATTTTTCACCTGGGTTGCCTATTCAAATGTGAATCTATGCTTTTAGGCGAGATTGTACAGTCAGTTGGAGTGCTTTTTGGAGGCTATTTATACATAGCTTGTATGATGTTTTTTCACAACCTCAAAGAGTACGTGCAGTCTTGATTTGTCTCACAGCTGAGACCATATGACATAGGAAAGGTGGTTGTTAAATACACAAAAAGTTTTCTGTGCCTCTGAAGGTTGATCGATTCTACTTGCCAAGTTCAATGTAGTGGCTGAGTCGGGGAGACTTTTATGCTCATTCATGGTGCCTGTTTTCTGAGTAATGGCCAGCATCAATATTTTGAATTGAGTAAAAAGATAATAAGCATCGAATGTAGCCTGTTATATTACGGTACTGTAAAATAAAATAAAAAAGAGACTGGTGTAGATTTCAAGTTGCTTCCTGGTCAGATGGTAGAGTTGAAGGATATATGTCCCAAATCTGGATGGTTTCAGTTTCCTGGTCGGTATTATTTTAACTCACATTGTTATGTAGATTATCCAATTTTTGTTCGTTATGTTTGTGCAGGGCTGGGGCCCCGACCATCCAGAAGAATCCTGTGAATGGAGGTGGCTTTACTGTGAAGGTATCATCTTTACACCTAGCATTGTGCAACCTGTGCATGTAATATATTTAGTCATCATACACTTACATCCACTGGGGGAAAGAAGACATGCTACAGATCATGCATTTTGTATCCTTTCTAATCTCTAGAGGGATGGTTTTACTACGCTGGAGATTGCTTTAGCTTTCCAGACATAGAAGTACTGCTTTGAGGACAATATCTTGTGGAATGGTTTCAATTGTAAAGAAGTCCTTATATGACTTGGGTCTTGTTTGAGTCTTCATGTCTCTTCTATGTAACGATATATGTTTTTGATAACTGTGTGTGAGGCAATGAGGACATGGAGCCTATGCTTCGGTTTGATATTATATCTTTTTAAGATATGTGGATTAGTTGACTTTTATTGTATATGTGCAGAAACCACTGCAACAAATCAATATAGGCCCCAAGCAGAATCATCAAACGTTGGACTCGCTATTTGCTAACATGAAGGAAGAAAGGAAGCGGGTTTTGTCTCAACAGAATAATTGGTCAAGAAGAAATGGAAGCAACCAGCCTAGAGTACCTTGGGCAAGAGGTCATCTGCGCAATTAGTAGTGATAAAGGAAAAATGTAGTCTGTATGCAAGTTCTTGGTAACTAGGAGATATTAGAGCATGACAGCATGAGTTCCATGTTTCTGTGAAGATGCATGGCTGTCTCTGGCATAACATTCTTTTATATTGATTGATAGTTTCAATTTTGTATATCATTTGCTTATGATTTTGCTGAAACCTGTGATGAATTGAAATGGGGTTTTGAATAGATCTGTCGTTTTAATCGTGGGGCGGAAGAAGTTGTATTGGGTGACGACTGACTTCAGACTATGCTGTGTGCTCAGGCAGATGTTTGTGTTGTTATAGTGGGCTGTTAACACATACAATTCCTTGTACGTTATAATACAACTAGGAACTTGAGATTCATAACAAGCATATGTCAATCATATACTAAATAAAATTTAGTAGTATGATATAGGGTAAATTATATTAACGCCCTTGAGATTAGATTAAATTATTCGAATATTCCTTGTGTGTTATAAAATTACAGCTACACTCCTTGAGGGGTGTTAGTATAATATTTTTTAGTAGATGTTTGGGCAAGTTTTTCATTTGAATAGGGAGTGTAGTCGCAATTATAATTATAACTTCAAATTATGTAGTTGTGATTTTGTAAATCACATAGAATGCGTATTTTAACCTCATCTTAAAAAATATCAATGTAAATTATCTATATTATATTTGCTTATGTATATTGTCCAACTTATATTTATTATTTACTTTATTGACGGATAAAGAGATGGATAATTTTGATGAATTACACAAAGTATGTGAAAAAGGAATAGGGAAGTGTGTTGTTATTTTTAAGGTAAAAATGAAGGAAAGAGTGTAGAATTAGTGTGTGTGTGTGTAAGGAAGAAGGGCAAGAAAGGGGGTATAGGTAAATTATATTTATTCTCTGCCTCTGCCTACTTACATAATACATACATAGATGAAGGGTGAAGCAGATGTGAGATGGAGGAGGACAGAGTGAGTCACAATCAAAGAACAATTGCTTTTGGTTTCATGAAGCATCAAAATTAGGCAGACAATTGATCATCTAACAACCCCCACACCATCATTTCTTCACCCTAATTTCACTTGGTAATTCTCAATTCACGTGAGGAAAAGGACAAAAATGATGCCCAAAATTAGTCCCATACGTACATAGAAAGAAAAAGACAAGCTTTTCTTAACTTAATTTATTGTATGTGGGATTGGATCTGATCTAGGGTTTTGGTTGTCGAGAGGCTGAGGGTATCCTAAGATGCCCATCCCTCCCATAATTTACTAATCAATTACTTACTAAAACTACAATTCATATATAACATTAGGTTAAGTACTTCATTCAATATCAATACATCATCACCTCTCTCACACCTCTTCTAATTACTATATGACGCTACTTCACTCTAATTCACCATCCATCTGCCCCAAATTACTCTACCCCTCTTCATTTTTGATACAATTATAAATATTTTTTTATTATTTAAAAAATTATAATTATTTTCTCAAATAAAAAATAATTATGTAGCCCCTAAACGGTAAAGTGGACAATACTATCTTTACTCTTACTGCTTTTGTTTTTTAAAAAAAAAATTATATACAAACTTTTGAGGGTGGATAAAATAATAATCTATAGAGAATATTAGTCCATAAAAATACTTCAGAAAATTATAAAATACATAAAAACAAATTATAACTTATAATACAAAAAAATAATTTGGCCAATTCACCACACAGATCTGATGAAAACTTAACAGAGGCTAAGAACATGGGCCAGTTGTTAAACAAACATTATAATTAAAGAAGTATTTGTAATTTTTCAAATAACAAAAAGTTATTTATAATTATGTCTAAGCGTAAGGGAGTCGGTTGTACTTTACCCTAATAATAATAATAATAATGTGTTCGTACGTACGTACATACATACATAACTAGTGTTTATCCCAATATCTATACTATATATAATTGAAGAGGGTGGTTTTGATGTCTATTTATTATTTCGTCAGTTATTTTTGTTTTATTTTAAAATTTATTTATTTATTTTGTTTTTCTATATTTACATATTCAAGTAACTACTTCTCCCCACTTATTATTTCAACTAGTTGTATGTGACACATTCGATACATGTGCATAATAAATTTAAAATAATTTAATATCATGTATTAATTTTTTTTGTGTGTGGAAAAAAATGAGTATACGAAAATAATTTAATAAAAAAATAAATAATTTTGAAAGAGAATATTTGGAATAGCAGGAAAAAATAACTATTTAAAAAATAGATTTTACTATTTGTAGATAGTAGGGAAAAAGTGACAGTTAGTGGGTGGAAAAAAAAAATAACATACCAAAAACACGGGAGATACCAAAGAGATGCTCTCCCTTAATATACAGTATAAATTATTATATTTTTTATTTTTTTAAAATTTATTTATTCTCTCTATTTTATTTTACTTAATTGTATTTTGTCAACAAATTATTAATTTAATAAAAAATATTATTGTATTTGTCTATGCATTGAGTATGCATTTTCAACTAATTTATATTGAATTTGATTCATCGTAAGTATCTAGTAAAAGAATTTAAATTATAAAATATTTTTAATCAATATTCTTGATATATTGTCCAACTTATTTGACTTGAGTTTAATTTTTACTGAATCAAATATTATAAGTACAACCGTTTATTTATAATAAATATATATATATATATATATTTTTATTTACTACAACTACCGTATAGTGGAAAACAATTTAGGAAAAAGTGTTCTCATGTATTTGACCATTTGTACACGAGAAAAGAACCGAACAACTGCGGACTGCGGAGCCACCAGCATCCGTCTAAAAAATTTCACCCTACAAGTAACTTTCAAAGATTCCACCCACCCACCCACCAAGAGGAAAACTACAGTGAAGAAAAATTTACAGTGAGCCTGAGACTAGTTTTCTTTCGTCGTCCTCACACGTGTATCTCTCTCTCTCTCTCTCTCTTTCTCTATATATATATATTTGTGTGTGTGTGTGATAGTGTGGAGGGACTGTGATCGGAGCTTGCTCTAGTTATTCTTGTATACGAAAAGAGTCTATAGCAGCCCAAGAATCTGATTTTTAGGGTCTTGATATCCTGTTCACTGAACGATGTCGTCGAGCATACTGGTGACGGGTGGTGCTGGCTACATTGGAAGTCACACGGTGCTTCAGTTGCTTCTGGGAGGTTACAAGGCCGTGGTGGTGGATAATTTGGACAATTCTTCCGAGATTGCCGTCAAGAGAGTCCAAGAACTTGCCGGTGAACATGGTTCAAATCTCACCTTTCACAAGGTCCGTTACTTTCATCAGATTCTTACTTTTTCTTTTGTGGGTTGTCCGATTTTGGTGTTTTTAGTTGTGGGTTTGGTGTCAAAGTTTGATCTTGGCTGCTTTTAGTTTGATCTTCGGTTTGTTAGTCTGGTCGGAGTGATGGTAATGAGTGGGATCTTGGGGATTTCGTAATGTTTGTTGTTTGTTCCGATCTGTGCTTTTTTGGTTACTAACTTTGTGATGACTTTTGTTTTTGGATGTGGGAGACGTATATATGTGTGACTGAAGAATTGATTTTTGATAGTTTAGATTTGATATTGAATTGGATGGATTGGTGTGTATGAAGCAACATCGTTTGCCAATGTTGTAGCGAGCACGATCTGTTCACTTTTCCTTCCTGGAAGTAAATCTATGATCTTTCATTAGTTGATTTGAGCGTGTCTGCTAATGAGAGTATTGCGATGTGTGCAGTTCCAAATTTGGTTGCTCTTTTTGATCGCTATTCTTTTTATCTTTCTCAAAGTGTTTGCTTAGTTATTGATATTTGATCTGTACAGTTTCTTGTCATTAGGTGCAGAACATGACCTTGAAATTTAGCATATATTGAGTTGGGTGATTTAAAGAGGGTGAATAGTGATCTGAATTTACTTTGCTTGAGATACTGGGCGGGATTTGGTTTGCTTATATACATTCTCAGTTCCTAATCAGTTCAACTTTAATAGATTTATTCAGAGAGTATGTTTCTTCTACGAGTATGGCTTTGACTTCCATTTCTAAAATACCTGGTATTTGATTACAGATTGATCTTCGTGACAAACCGGCACTTGAGCAGCTTTTTGCTTCTGAGAAGTAAGTCTCAGTTGAGTGGTATTTTTTATTGTTTTAGCTCTCAACACTGAGCTTTTTTACAGGTTGTGGGGAAGGATCTTTGATTGACGGACGGTGTGGTGGTTTCTTCTTGTTGTGTTGAAGTACTTATAGTTCGATATATTAGTTATTCCAGAAAATAAGTTTCCTTTTTGTGCATATTGGTTTTAGTAGTTATAATGAGACTCCTGTTTATGTTTGGCCATTCCTCCATAACGCGATAACTTGCTGAAACCATGTTGCTTCTGATGTATTTAATGAAGGTTTGATGCCGTTATCCATTTTGCTGGATTAAAAGCAGTTGGAGAAAGTGTGCAGAAACCCTTGATGTACTATGACAATAACCTTATTGGTACAATTGTTTTACTGGAAGTCATGGCTGCCCATGGATGTAAAAAGGTACATGAAGATTCTTTGAAATACAGACATTGTATGCGCATTTGTATCAGTTTCATTTTCTTGTCTTAACTAGTTCTTCATTTTTCAGCTTGTATTTTCATCGTCAGCAACTGTTTATGGTTGGCCGAAGGTGGTACCGTGCACAGAGGAATCCCCCATTAGTGCTATGAATCCTTATGGACGGACAAAGGTGACCTTTCAGTTACTATGTTTCGAGAACTAAGCCCACCTAATGATATTGATGCTGCTGGTTCCAAAAAAATGAGAAAATAAGCATGACCATTTTGTTAGGACTTGGTTGCTTAAGCTCATGCACATTTTGTGCCAGTTTACCTACTCCTTTTTTTTTTCTTTGGTTGTTGCTGAAGTGCTGTTAGTTTGTTTCTTCAGCTTTTCATTGAAGAGATATGCCGCGATATTTATCAGTCTGACTCGACATGGAAAATAATATTGCTGAGGTACTTCAACCCAGTTGGTGCACATCCTAGTGGCTATATCGGTGAAGATCCTCGTGGAATCCCAAACAATCTCATGCCGTTTGTGCAACAAGTAGCTGTCGGAAGGCGGCCTGCACTTACGGTCTTTGGAACTGACTATGGAACAAAGGACGGAACCGGGGTAAATACTCATAACTATATCTGGGATTCTAGGCTTTGTTGCTAATTACTCCCTGCTCTTTCCTGTAACTACATGCTTGGTTTACTGGATTTGGGATGTCCATACTGCAAATTTTACCTGTCTACATGCTGCAATTCTCATCCTTCTGGTTCATTTTGAAAATGTACTCCCATCTCCAACCCCAACTTGTCTTCCTATCCTCTTGTGAAAGCATGAAAACCAGGAGTGATGGGGGTGGTATAGAAATCATTCATTTGTTATGGTCTGTATTTTATTTATTTCTTTAACTGCATCTATAATTTTCAGGTACGTGATTATATCCATGTCGTGGATTTAGCAGATGGCCATATTGCTGCTGTAAACAAGCTTGCTGATCCTTCTGTAGGTATGAACTCTGAGTGGGGCAGTTCCTTTGTCAGTTTTGAATTACTCTTTTCCCTCCTTAAGCTGAGCTTGTTGTTTTGCATTGTCATGTAGTGTTAAACTTGCGAAAGGACTATGGATGAGTTCTTTAATTGGATCTTGAATATTTAAGTATCAAATATTCATATTGTTTCTTTAACGCCCCCGAACAGGACACTGATACCAATGGTATGAATTTAGGTATATTATGGCTAAAGGGAATGTGAACTCAAATTTTAATGTTCAGTTCTCATGACATATAATTGACTTTTAGTAATTGTATGTCATGAAATTTGAACTTGCTCGTCTCTTGATCTCAAACTTTAAAGTCAGTTAATCCCCTTCATTTTATTTCTCAGCACTATTATGTTTTCCAAGGATTTAGTAATTATGAGACTTATCAAACTAAAGTTAATTTTCCGGTACAAAACAATATTCAAAATTTAGGGGTCCTTTCTCTTCTTGCCTTAACATGATGGAAGGTTCTGATGAGCCTTATGAAGTATGATAGCTCACAATTTATGAATTGTCATCTTTCTAGATTCTTGATGCTGGTATTACTATATTACCAGTTAAAACTTATTTTGATCCCCTTGATTATTCTCATTTCAAGTTTTTCCACCATATGAAGCATTTTCTTGTGGCCTGAATTAGCATCCTTGTACTCCCATTTAGATTCTTGTGGGTATAAGCAATTCCCATTGTTTGAGACTGGAGATCGTATAATCCTTGATGAGATTCCCGTTGGTTATGCACCTTATAATAAACAATGTAAATCTGTTACTTCCCCGTTATCTGCTAAATCCCTTGTTGCAGTTTTTGCTACGCCTTAAATTTACTCTGCTGATCTAATACAAAATTCAGTCGGACACTGAGTCTTTATCGCTTAATCTTGATCCAATTGTGTAAACTGCAGGATGTGAGGTTTACAACCTGGGAACTGGGAAGGGAACATCTGTACTGGAAATGGTAGCAGCATTTGAGAAAGCATCTGGAAAGGTCAGATCTTGAAATAATATTATTCTGTTTTTGGAAAAAATAAATTATAATACATCAATATATTTCATATCTACAAAAAAAACCCTATGATTTTGTATTGGGAATTAAACAGCCCACCATGTCAGTGGCATCTTTGGTTGCTACAATCAACCTAAGAACCATCTCTGGAAAGAACAACGGCTGGAGTTGTGATTATTTACTCTCAACGCATTTATAATTCCTGTATTATCAAGTAAAGAGCTCTTCTTTCAATGAAATTTTCTGTTCTGGTTGTCCAGAAAATTCCATTGGTGACGGCTGGTCGACGACCTGGTGATGCAGAGATTGTATACGCTTCAACAGATAAAGCCGAGCGTGAATTGAACTGGAAGTAAGTTTTCAACTATTTCAAGTCATTGCATGAGCAAACATCACTTGTTTGTGAAATAATGGACTTAAAGGTATTTATATGGAGAACCGTTGCCATAGCAGTGAGGCATCTGCATTAACACGATGTTGCACACACACACTCTCACATTTATATGTATCTATGCTTGGTAGAAAGGGGGTGTATCTGTCGGCCTCCTTTCTCCCACTACAAGTCGAGTATAAAATAATTTGCTATTAACTTGGAATGCGGTTTTAAGCTACAAGAATAGTTGCAGATGGATGATTAAATGTTTTTGCATATTTGAAGGGCGAAATACGGAATAGACGAGATGTGCCGAGACCAGTGGAATTGGGCCAGCAAGAACCCGTATGGCTATGAGTCACCGGAATCGACTAACTAAGTTGGAGCTGCTCCATGATTGCCTTTGTACCAAAAATCTTTGTAAGAGTTTGATTCAGGCTGAGTTTTCCGGATTGTATGAGAATGAGAGGTCTTTCCTGTCTGGGCTGTTATCTAGAATGATTCAAGAACATGAGTTGTTTTGAAGAACCTTAATAAATTCAAACACACTTGTGCTGTGTAAATCATCTCTCTCCCTCCCCCTCTCTGTCTCTGTGTGTGTGTAATTTTTGAACCAGCTCCGAGGTGAAAAGAAGAATAGCAGCCTGCGGTTGTTCGATAGTTTGTCCGTCCGAGAAAACATGAGATGAAATGAATCCGATTAAGATCAAAATAATTTGTAATGTGAATTAAAAGCCAAATAATGATAATTAATAGGGTAAATTACATTAACGTTTCTTGCAATTAGGCTAAAATTCAAATACTTGTTGTTTTTTTTATAAAATTACAGCTACACCATCTTGTGAGGCTATAGTTGTAATTAAAGGTAAAAGATTACGTGTTGAAAAAGATAGAAATGTTTATATAATTTGTGGGGAATGCCAATATAATTTATCCTAATAAGAATAATGTGTTATTTAATAAGTAACATATAATGGTTATATTATTATTATTAATTGAAATAAATTGATTATAATTATTTATGTCAAATACCAATATCTAACAACGAGCATTACAACAGTCATACCCTAATCAATAATATCAAATAAATTATATCTAACCAACATATATTATTACAATAAACAATACTTACACATATTATGGAGGTCTCAACTTTATCAACTGAACTAGACCTCCTCGACTTAAAGTACAAATATTTGAAGAGTGATTGAGACAACAATTCCTTCCTCCTATAACTTTTGTGTTTATTACAACTAACTCTCCAAATACCATCCAGATGCTTCTTTGCATAATTAACAAGCAATCCTTTAGCTTTGCCAATAAGATCTAACTTAATTTGTGAAGTTAAGGCACTATAGTTTTAGAGGTCATGGGTTCGAACTCCATTTTATACGTTAGATATTGTGTCTGTTGGATAGTAGGCGTGTTATTTTTATTGAATAGTAGGTATTGTTTCTAATGTAATAGAGGTGTTGATTAGATTTTATTTTTTTGATATTTTGATCAGAGTATGATTGCTATAATGATTGATTTTCGACAAGAATAATTATAATTAATTTATTTTTTTTATAGAATAATCACTTTTGCAAAAGTGTGTGCCAATTTAATAATATCACAATTAACCATTGATATGACACTCCATAGAATATTTTATATAGGAATGGTTACTTGCCAGCTAAGTGTCGAATAAGAAAATAAACAAAAAAGATAATTATTATTAATAAGATAAGTTAAAGCTATTTTTATTAGAATTTAATATAATTATATAAATATTTTATTATTTTTTTAATGTTTAAGTCTTGTTTGATAACGAACTCATTTTGTTAGCCCATTTAAGTTAACATCCCATTTATGTAATAAATTGATTAAAATGTACTTTTAGATTATGAATTAGAATTTTATTAATATTTTTTAGAATTTTTTAAAATATTTTTATGGACTAATATATCAAATGAATTATTTACTCTTATTCTTTTATATTTTTTTATTAAAAAAATTAATAAAGTTATAATAGTAATTTCCACCTCAAACATGGGTTATATAATTATTTTTTTATTTTTTAAAAAAATAATTATAATTTTTCATATAATACAAAATATGAATAATTACACTCCCCTTTCCTGAAGTTTGGTGTAATTAAACGTAGGGATTTGAAAAATTATGTCTAGCATCCTGAGGTTTGTTTTCGACTAACGAATAAATCCTTCCGTTAATCAAAATTCATAAAATTTGCTGATATTAACAAACCACAATGAGTCTAAATTATATAAAATTTTAGAAGAGGAGCGTGTAGTAAAAAATATTAATAATTATGTCAAATTTTCAGAAAAATGTGACTGTAATTTAGGTTGTGATGTACAGCTACAATAATAGGAATAATTACTACAATAAGTTAGTAATAAATTAATTGGGGATAAATATAGGATTTTTTCAATTTTTTTTGTTAATATTAACGAATTCAATGAATTTTGACTAATAGAGGGACTTATTTGTTAAATAAAAGAAAATTTTAGGAGTACTAAATGTAATTTTAATAAAAGGTCTATATGTAATTATATCAAATATCAGGGGAATGGGTGAGTTAATTATCTCATAATAATAAAATGTGTGAATGAATAAGATGGGCATTTCAAATTTTGGCGGAGGGAAAGGGAAATTATGTATAATTAAGGCAGCGCGTGCACCTGACTCGCTCTTTATTCGCTTGTGCAAAGAAAGAAAAAAAGCAATAATGTTGGCGTACAGATCGTCGCCGTCGTTGTAGTTAGAATAGGTGGCGGAGTAGAGATGTAGATGTAGAGAGAGAGAGAGACGTTGAAAAAGCAAATCTTTCTTCTGACAAAAACTTGGGCTGTCATACTTTTAACCGCCGATTGCTCTCCTCATCTCCTTCGTTCTAAAGAGGGGAAAATAGGACAAAATTGGCGCCTTCCCGGAGGTGGGATTTCTTTGTCTGGTCAGATGTTAATGTATACACGAGATTCGGACACGATACGTGTTTTGATTTCTTGAAGCTTATTGACCAATGTTGGATGTTGTTTCCGTTCATGTGTCATGCTATTTGTTGTGTTGTGTGTTCTGTCCCCGTGGACAAAGATTTGAGGACTCTGTGATGTGTCTGTTGTTTGTGATTGGTTGTTCAGTTCGTAGTGTTTCTGACATCCTCTGTTGGAAATTGGATGTCATTGGGTTGATTCGGCTTTAAGGAAGATCATGCTTAAACGAAATTTGTTGGGATCTGATTTTCCGTGTTTCTATTTTACACAATCACTTTCTTGCTCAAAACCTTAGATCCATCTCTCTCTCTCTCTCGAACTTAAGTTGAGATGAAGGTTTCATCTCTTCTTTTTTAGGGAAATTTTTGTGGGTAGGAAGTTGAGTGATTCAAGTTATTGTATTTGCTGTCTGAGTCTGTCGATACAAGTATTATAATGTCTCTGTGTCATACAAACTCTCCTAGGATTTGCATTAATGAACAAACTTCCAAAATGACTAAGTTGTCTGTATTTACAAGTTCATGCAGGTCCGAGGAGAATAAATAAGAAATTATGGCATCAGAAAGCGAGAGTACTGCTGATCCTTCAGGTCCTATTGCATCAGACAGAGAAAATTTTGACCTTTGCGGGCCTTTGCACCTGACGACAGTTGATTGGTAAGACCTCAAACTCAATACTTCTATGTCTACAAGATCGACAAGGATGCAGATCCAACAAGAGATGTCTTCCCATCATCTCCTGCTGTCGTCGTTTCATTCAATGAACTGATACTGCTTGTCAATATTGCAACAGCTATTCCAACTGAATTTACCATTTCACCATCAAAATGAGAAGCCATGATTCTTGTACCTATATATTTACAGGAAAGATCCCATTCACCGAAGGTCTGTGGCAGCTTGTTTGGTTCAGAGTGTGTATGTTTTGGAACGAGATCGCCAAGAAAAGCGAGAAGGGAGCCAAGCCCTTGCTCCTCCTTGGTGGAAGTCTTTCAATTTTCAGCTACACTCGCAGCTTATTGACGATGCTGATTCTTGCGTGTTTGGTGCAATATATGAACTCAATTCCACAAACTCAGACGGCAAAGATTCAGCTCCACGCTATGTAATTGCTTTTCGAGGCACTATAACCAAAGGCGACGCCTTTACACGAGACCTTGAGCTTGACATCCACATAGTCAGAAACGGGCTGCATCAAACCTCTCGATTTGAGATAGGGATGCAAGCCGTCAGGCATATTGTTGCGACAAATGAAAGTTCCAATGTCTGGTTAACCGGTCACTCCCTAGGGGCCGCCATGGCACTGCTTGCTGGCAAGAACATGGCAAAGACGGGTGTTTTCCTCGAAGCGTTCTTGTTTAATCCGCCGTTCTTCTCAGCCCCAATTGAGAGCATCCAGGACAAAAAAGTGAAGCACGGGATACGGTTTGCAGGCAGCGTGATTACAGCAGGCCTTGCTTTTGCCATGAAAAGTAACCAACAAACAAACAGTTCGGGGAGTACATTTGTTGCCTTGTCTGCATGGCTGCCATGTCTCTTTGTCAACCCTGCTGATCACATATGCTCGGAGTATATTGGCTACTTTGAGCACAGAAAACAAATGGAGGATATCGGAGCAGGAGCCATTGAAAGGCTCGCTACCCAACACTCGATCGGGGGTCTTCTGTTGAATGCAATGGGTAAGCAATCAGAAGAGCCTCTGCATCTTATACCATCAGCAAATCTAACGGTGAACGTAACCCCGGCACGAGACTTCTATGATGCTCATGGTATTCATCAGTGGTGGAGACCTGATCTGCTGTTGGATTCAAAGACTTACAACTATAGATAACTGCATTTCTTTCATTTGTAATTAGTTCATTGTTTAAACTGTTCCCTCATTAGCTTGAACTTGGAAATGTACTGTACTCAAAGTGCAACTAGATTGAAATAAAATCATTGTAATTCTCCACTCCACCTCTGCATGGATATGGCGGTTTTTCATCTCAGTTTTCTGCCTTCAGCTTCAGTAGTCTCCCATTAGAAGGACTGGAAAACCATAAGAAAAGACTTCAACTAATCGAACATGTCAGTGTAGGATCAATCACAATGCAAAATACATATCGCAATACATAATACTACAACATTGACCCTAACAGTGATCTTGTACCGATCATATACAGAGAAAAATATTACACTCTGCAATACAAAAGTAGCATTAAGAAAAGGATAAAGAGAAAGAGAGAGGTAAGGTTTGATGTAAGAAACAATTTCATATTTCTTGTGGCAGCAAAACTACAGAACAAACTCGTATATCTTGTCAGAATGACTATACCGTCCAAGTAATACCAACAAAGCATTTTACAACAATTTTCGCTTGGTATTCGCTACTCCAAGGACAAGGCAGAAAAATGGCCTCATTGGGTTATCCCTTGAATCTCCGGGGTCCTTCCTTTTTCTTGCTGGAAAATGTCACAAGGTAAAGAGATGAGGATTGGAGTAAACCTTCAATTTGTAGTAACGAATGAACAATCATTGATCCACATGAAAACAATCACAATTAGACTACGAAGTAGTGGTTCAGCCAGAAGATGATTGGTGGTCATATCACAAACACAATGCTGATAAGACATAACACAAGCTCACCTGGAAAAGCATAGGAAGAGCAACAAACAATATATAAGACTTTAGAAAGGTCTAGCAACTTTTAATCACACAAGGACAACAAAGGATATGTTTGTGTCAAGGAAATTGGAAGAAACTGCATAGCAACTCAAGGCATTGGACAAGATCTGCAAGCCAATTATCTTATTGAGGTCCCCAAGTTTACATTTTCAAAATTAATAAGCAAATAAACAAAAATGGAAAAACTTCACGTGTCAAAGGCATGTTTGCAATTTCTTCCACTAATTCAGCCTTAAGCAGCTTCAGAAATTAGGACAGTTACTGAGGATAAGGGTCAGGACTTTGAACTCCCAAGAGATTCACCCAGAGGATGTAGGTTGTAATTTCAGACAGTTGAAACCTTATAAAGTTCGTGTACATTTTGGCGGCAAAAGTGAATGCTACAAGTATTTAGGAAGCATAACCTGCTACCTTGATGGAGTTCCATCACTTTTTCTGGCTGAAGCATCTCTGCCCCCCCCTCCGGAGACAACCTCGTCCATGCTTTGCCCACTTCGTCTGTACCTGCCACCAGATGCCACATATGCAGGACACGGCCGATAAGCTTTTATCGGCCACCAACCAAAACCTGGGACTGTAGCAATTCCACCTTGAATTCTTCCTTCACCGTTGCAACCCTTTTCAATCTCCTCTCTTCCGCAGGCCTTACAACCCCTTTAGAAAATTTTACATGGAGAAAAAGATGATCATCATCCCCAATTAATTGCAGGCAACATATTGCAAAGCTCTTATTCAAAGATAAATGAATAACAAAATTTCACCTTTCCACTTACTTACTTGAGCTTTTCGCATGCAGATTTGAGATCACCTCCATTTTAGATATGTTAAATTAATTTTCCTATGTATGAATAAACCTTTTTATCACCTTGAAATGGAAACATGATCAAACATGGCATTTAATTTTTCTTTTTCAGTTGAACAATTGTGAAACAGTCCAAATATCATAGGGCAGATTTTAACCATTCAAATATTATTAATAACTAATAAACGACCAACAATTAGTAACAAAAAATAGAACACAAATCAAGCTTCTGAAAAATCTAAAATCATTGGATAAGTTTATCCACTTTGATCATTTTAACAGACCAAAAACATCCAAAAGCGTAGACTCCTTCAATAAAACATGAATCAAGTTCGGTCCACTTGAAATTTTATATGCTGCATCAAAAACTATATTTTGCGTCTGTTGGGTTGTTCAAATCAATAAGAGAACTGATCTCCTAGTGGGGAGTAGGTGACAAATGGAAGATTAATAGATGGAAATCTTCGACTACCCCACGGCAAAAGGAGATAAACTCTAACATGCTTAACTTCAATTTTCATGAAAGGATTGATTTATATTAACATGAATAAAATTGCAGATATAGAGTTCTCTCATAATAAGTCCTCAGACAAAACAAAGCTTCCAGCTTTACACTGATATAGTTAAAATATCAACTTAGGGAAATGCTATTTGTGACCAACCAATCCTTCTAAACCTCTTCAAACCCCCATGACTACTTTTAATTTAGTGCAACCATTTCCCTACAAGGTTAATCCCACAGTAAAAACTCTCCCGGACATTTATTTGAATATAATGTTTACATCATCTATTCTCGAATCTTGATCAGTGAATGCAAGAGAATCCCCCTGGAGAAAGAAACACCATTTTGGATATGATCTTGAACATAAAAACAATATATTTAGGCATAAACTACACTCCACCTAATGCAAGAGGACAGAAAAAGATGTATTTCAGCATAAACCATTCCTCAAGACAGCTTACAATAATTGAAACAAGATCAGAGCAGCCAATCCCACAAATAACAATAGTTGATTCAATTTATCAAGCATACTGCACCAAAGATTCATCTTTTAAAGCAGATAAAGAATATAAATAATACATCGTCCAAGACTAAAAATTAGGAAAATGAGGAACCCATTGACCGACGTACGTTAGAGGAGGAAGAGAGCCCGAGTCCACAAACATCTCATCAGCTGATGGAGGGCTCCCACTTTCTTCCTCCGCGTCGTCTTCAACAACAGCTGTCTGAGGCGACGAAACAGAACGTGGTTTCAGCGGACTAACACGTGGCGACAGTGAAGACAATTGGGGTTGGGTGATGAGGAGAGAGGAAGATGAGCATCTGTAAGAGCAGAGAAGCTGTTTGGCTAATGGGTAAAATCTGTGGGGTGGAGGTTGTTGTGGGGGAGAGAGGGGGAAGAACGTGGTGGTTCTACAGCTGCAGGTAGCGGCGGTAGCAGCCATGTCCGGTGTTGCTCCGCCCCTGCTCAATGTGTGTCCGCCACTGCACTGCGTGGAAAGATATCTTCTTACATGGGATAAAAGCAGCCACTACTCGAAAATATGATTTTTTTTTAAAAAAAAATTAAAATTATATTCGTACACCTTCTATTTCTCCATTTATAATTGCACCACTTATGCTAAAATTTAAATAAAAAAATACTGATTTTGTCATTCATTCAACATTTTATATAATTTATTAATAAAAATAATTTTATATTTGCAAGAAGTAAATACAATATATATAAAAACAAAAAAAATATAATGTAATAAAATATTATTTTTAAATTATTATTATTAGATAAAAAGTAATGATTGGTGATTGCAAAAAAACTAGTAACGTTATCAATAATTTATGCGAAAATGCTGCATTTTTTGTCCAAATGATAGATACAATTCTAAATGAAAAATTGGAAATGTAATTTCAATTTTTGTTTGAGAAGAAAGGTAAGTTGGTAGAGGTTTAAATATAATTAATCCTTTAATTACAACACTAACAGATTTTAGAGGCGTTTTCAGGTCTAAATTTTAGTAAAAGAAAGAAATTGGTCAGCCCACTCTCACTTGTAACATCTTATAATATTTCTTCAATTAATATTAACTTCAGTTAAATTACAATAGTCTCTTTTAAAATTTGTTATAATTATAAACATTCCTCATTGTTTAAAATATTATAAATATCCTCTAATATTTAATAAAATTATGTACTCCTTCAATAAAAATATGAAATTATCAACTTTATCCTTACTGTATTTTTTGCTTTTTTTAAAAAAAAAAAATTATAAAAAATTAAATGGAGTGGATGAAATTTTTTTAAAAATTATAAAAAACTTAATCCAAAAAAAATAAAAAAAACTTTCAAACATATAATAAAATTATAATTTTTAATCCATAATAGTATTTTAATTAATTTGCAATACAAAATGGATAGAAACCTAACAAATTGAACTAATTATTAAACGATCGTTAAAATCATGAGGATAATTTTTCCAACGACGAGGGAGTATTCGTAATTATACCAAACCTTATAAGAGATCAATATAATTTAACCTAATTTTTAAGGCCTCATTTTGCATATCGCACTTGAGTTGAGAGATATAGGTAGTAAATGGCTCTCACTCACATTAAAATTGAAGCAAAAAGCAAAAAATTGCAACTGTGCATGCATAAAAGTGTTGTGTTGAGAAACCTAAGGCCCCAACTCCAAGTATAGATATAGATGGGGTTCCTCAACAGGGGGCTTAAATGGAGAAAGTACATAAGATCTCCCAAGAAATCATTTTGATGATTTCTTAGAGTCATTTCTAACTTAGGCTCAAAACTGTACCGCTTGTGAATTTCATCATTAACATAGATTTGATCTCAGCAATGTTCTGTTATCCCTGCATAAGGTGTTGCTCACCTCCTCCATGTATGAGAATTGCTGAGCTATGATGGTGCACCATATACCACCTACCATTATGGTACTCGTACACATTTGTCATGAGATATGGGCCGTTCTCCATGTCGACATAAGCTTTCATGGTAACCCAAGCCACATCTGCCAGGGCACGGGCCCTTACATCTCGTATCTGGAAATCAGCAACATTGTCCCAGGTAAATGCTAGCTGCCAGCTCCCCATAACTGCATTATAACTAGAAAGAGAGTTGAAGAACACATTAAGCTCCTGTGTTTACACATGGAACTCAACAATGATTAGACACTAAGCCCCAAACAGCTTTGAATAAAAAGAGGGGAATCAGATGTTTCAGCAGAGCACCTCAACCAAATATAAATCGAATGAGCCCTTAATTTAAATCAGATAAGAAGTTCCGAGATTAAAATGCCCAATGAATTAGCAACGTTATAAGAAGATTAAATATCACGTGTGCAATGAGGGTCTCACGATGTAGGTTTCCTTTCATTAAGAAAAAAAAGGCATAATGTTCATATAGGCAAAATAATGTTTTGACAGAATACATGTGCAGAGTATATAAGATCATGTTCCATCATCTTAATTCTTCAAATATCACAAGAATTTCTACTCCTTTGTGAATTTCCTGCATAAGATGTTGCTCAGATGTTATTTCCAATGTGAACTTAGGTCTCCAGCTGCCTGCCTACCTCTGATTTCATATTATTGCCAACTGCAAAATTTTAAAGTTATAAACTTGAGTATCATCTGATAATTAACACTATTAGAGTTCAAGACAGAGCCACAGAGATACAATAACTTGTGATCTCCTGCGCTTGTGACCATCCATAGGCTATATATCCACAGGAGCCTCTACTGCATATATCTTCAGAAATTTTCTCTCAATTTTAGATATTCAACATGTTGTGATGAAAATTTTGCTTGGCAGCCAACAGAAAATTCACGAGAATCATCAAAGCAAATCACAGAAAGAAAAAATTCATAGGGATTTAACATCCAAACTAACTTAACGAAAGGAGCAAATACAACAAGTAACAAGTGCACAGGGTAAGAGTATAATTGGTAGTTTAAAAATATTCATGCACAGATCAAAGCTACATACCCACTAAATGACTCGCCAGTTGCATGAAAACACTTAACATAATCTGCATTAAGCCAAAGCTGGCCCATAGCTGGAAGCGACCTTTCCTTGACTATCCTAAAAAATTCAGCATTGATATTAACAATAGCTCTTGTAGCTGCATAATAAGCTTTCCATCCATTGGCTGGTATCACACTGTCTTGCTCCAGAGTGAAATCCTGCAAGATGAAGCAAAAAGCAACAGAATTAGCACTACATACGATTTCAATTTCAAACATGATGCAATGACTGAATAACACAACATAATTTCACTCCTCATAGCTGGTATCAAAGAAAAGGAATTGTATAAACCAAAGGGTTATGAAATCCTAGCGGTGACAATCAGAATGGGCTAATCATATGATTCCCTTCAAGCAAGGTATGAAACACTATGTGCAAACATGTATATCTTAATAACCGATGGCCAAATAGTACCACAGGTCCACAGGGTGTAAAAGATGAGCTTATGAAATAAAATTTTTTCAAGTAGACAAGTACCAAAGAATATATGGCCAATCTAAAACAAGGCTGACGGTCCCAAAAACTGAAAGCCTGAAAGTGGTATATGGATCTAATAAATCACAATATAGATCAGGGCAGCCATGAAAAACCACCAATAGCACCCTTTGGACTTCCGAAATGATTATCCGTATATAATAATTCAGGAATACAGGTCTCTGGTAACTGAGAAGAATTTCTTCTTTTTGGTTCCTACATTGGATTGGTACTCTTGGTTACAAGCTATAAGCTATTCACTTGGTTTGTTTCTCCTTTTGTCTGAAGGGAGAAGGGAGAGAAGCAGTTATCTACTTATCTATGGTGCTGGTCGTGATCATTATTTGGGAAGAAGGGTAGGAGCCTGGAGGAGTGGTTATGTGGTCAACCTTTGGTGATGAAAGATGCTCTGGTAACTTTGGTTCTTTTATATGGCATAACAAGAAACATACAAAAAATGTCACTTTTAATGAAAGATGTGACAAAAACTCTTAAGAAATTTAAAATCCAGATATTTCCATTTTTGACCATTGAGTTTTCTCATACTTTCTAGGTCAGTCTAACTAGTAAAGAATGGATAGCATCAACCTGTTGTACTCTGGTCTGCAGCTCTAATGTTCGATGAACAAAGAAAATTGAAATTCTTGAATCTTATGCATTCTTTTCAAAATTAGGAAAAACCCGGCAAACAAAACCCTATTAAAAGTACTTCCTATATTAACATTAAATCAAATCCAACTTATGCGGTTGCATGGCTTCAAAGTGAAAGTACTACAACATGCAACTTTTGAGAATGTCATTTCTCTTATGAAGTAGGACCTCCATCATTGTTAAAGTATGTCTATAAACTGTCAAAAGTTTCAACTTAAAAAGGATTTCTTCTTGATTATTTAAGGGTGTTACGTCATGACTTTACAGACTTTTTAGGTGGAGGTTGCGGAACAACTAAAAGCAAAAAATGTCATTATATACCTAAAACAGCTAACCGACAAATCTAAAAGTAAGCATGCATATAACTGCCTCCAGGCCAACAAGTGGTAACATGTCCATAACCATCTCGAATCATTTGCAAACTTTAGCCATTCAAGTTGCAACGCGTTGTTTGCTTCCCAAGTAGCCAACAACCAATGATAGCCAAAGCATATGGAAGGCTTATATGTATCAATGCGTCAACTCCCAACTACGACATGGATATTCATGGCCTATTTTTTCATTTTCTTTCAGGATGTCAACGCTGGTACTCTAATTATGCATCACAAGTATTAACAGAAAATACCAAGTCTTGCTTTCTTTCTCACTGATGTTAACTGGCGCTATTCCATGAAGCAAAATAAGGGAATGATAGTATTATATGTAGATATATAAACCAAAAAATTTCATAGACATGCTAGCAAACAACTATTCTTCCTGCAAAAATTCGGAGATTACTCGATAGCAATGAAGTAGTAGTCATTTTTATGAATTAACCCTTATCTAAGCTCTATTCAATGAACGAGATCAGACTCAACACTTGAACCAAAAACTACATCCAAGTTAACCAAACAATTCCAAAAAAGAAACCCATATAACTCTACCATAAAAATAACTACCACGCCAAATTTCACGAATTTCGAAAGAATCAAACCTTATGATAGAGCGCCTTCCACGCATTGTCATCATTGGCTGCTTTGCGCATGAGTGAATTCGTCATTGAGAGACGACAGAGGCTCGGATAATCCAAGTAACTGAGGGCATGCGTAGTTATCTCCGGCACCAACTGCTCCATCATCGATGCCCCCGTCTGCCTCTCCACCACCATCTCTCCACCGTTCTCACTACTAACACCGCCACCCACACGCGCAGTCATTTCCTCACCCCTATCAATTTCACTCCGCTCTCCCGCACACCCACAGGGCTTTAACTTCTCCAACTCAGAAACGCTGGACTGTAATTTCGCTTTCCGAAAAATTAAAACAGTTACAAAAAGGAGGCAGAAAAGGGCCACCAAGAATGACGAATACTCGCTGGCAAAGAAAATGCTGGTTATCGTAACCTCCATTCACAACTCATGAAATTACAGCAACAATAATTCTTACAATTCATGAAAGAAAAAGAAAAAAAAAAAAAAGGGATAATTTCTGGGTGGAAAATCAAGAAAAAAAAAAACCCTAGTTTACCTTCTCCTGCAGCAGAAAAAAAAAATGTTGTTTTGCATGTGATTTCTTCTTCTTTTTTTTTTTTTTCTTTTTGGGGTGGGGTACAAATTCAAGCCCCCCACCTCTCTTTTTCGTTTCCTTTCTTTTACCTTTTAGTGTGTGTTGGTGAGATTCTAGTTATGTTGAAACCCTAATCAAGGGTTTAGAGAGAGAGAGAGAGGGAATTATTTGCAGAGAAGGTAGAGAGAGAAAGTTGGTGGTTTTGTAACTGAATTGAGAAGGGAAGAGATGGAAAGTGAACGGCGTCAGCATCACAACATGTAAATACAATTTAAAATAAGGGGTAGTTTTGTCATTCAACGATAATATGAATTAGTTGCGCCACGCTGGACGTGACCAATCAAAAATTGCACCCACTAATACCTTACTCTAATGTTGAGGTTAAGATCCAGGTTTCATTTTGGACCTCCCCATATATGTTGGTATTTATTTAATTTTATATAATTTTATATTATATTATTGTATTAATTATTGAACAAATTTATTTCAACATGAATATAATCATATAATTATTATTTCTATCAAAGTAAGGTTAAAATTAACCGATTTATATATTTCTCAATCAAATTAAAAACATAAGAAATCATAACCATGGTATCAGTTATCTAAAAACCATCAAAAGATTATATTGATTGTCGTCTCTTGACGCACGGAAAATCATTCAATTCAGAATGAAGTTAAATCTCATCGTGGTACGAGATGTATGAAATAAAATTTATTAGTAATATACACATGATTCGTATTCCGTATTTGATACAACTTTAGTTCTAACGGAATAATCGTGTTCAAGTATATTAATTTCAGCTAAATTAAAGCAATTGGGACACAGATGAGAGAAGAAAATTCTTATATAAGTGATTGAATCAATAGAAAATAATAAAAAAAAAACAAGTAATAAAAAAAATTGCTGTTAGAAATATTAAATATTAAGTGATTATATTATCTGACAACTTATTTTTTAAAGTGATTATTTAACATAATACTAAAATCAGGCCAAATAAGAGTTTCTGAATTTCAACTTTAATACTATCCATGTATGAGAAAAGCTTCAATATAAAACTTGACAAAAAGAAAAAAAAAAATTGCATATATATAAGCAGGAATATTAAAAATATTAAATAATACTTATTATATCTTATACTATATACATTGTATTATTTACAACCACAAATAATTGTCTCATTTGTTACATAAAACCGTATAGTTTGATTTTTCTTTTAAGTGTGATGATGATGATGATAATAATATAGTTCATTTATTATAATACATAGGGTAAATTACATTTTGCTACCTGAACTTACCCGTTTTTATATTTTTGTTATCGAAACTTTTTTTTTTTGTGTCATATACTATCCCATCTTTGTGAAATTTACACTTTACCAATATAATCATTTTTTGTTGATTTTTCTACTCAAAAAACATCACATGCTATGCATACTTAAAAAATATCACATCACATAACCTTTAAATATCACATATGCGCTGCATGTGATGTTTGTTCTTTTTACAAAAGATTTGGTTGAAAAACAATTATAAATGGCAAGGTGCAAAATTTTCTAAAATTGAGATGATAAGTTGACAAAAAAAAAATTTAAGTATCACATTTAAATTCGGTCATAGTTCGGACAACAAAATATAATTAACCCTGATACATATTGGAACAATATTAAATACTTAAAACACTTTGAAAATTCTATAATCTTTGAACTACAATAATCATATCGGGAATAACATCTCCCCCAATGAAAATAACAAATCTTTAGCAACTGAAGCAATCATGTTTAGCTTATTTTGGTGGTGAAAGTGAAAACCTGTCAACATTTAGATCAGCTGCTTTCATAAATTTGAACATGCAGATGCAGTTGGTCCTTGTTGCTGAAAGGCGCCCCATGCACTAACCTCAACATAGAGTTTTGATCAAATGAGAACAAAAGGAAAAGGTTTCCTTAAAGGATATCTCAATCGAAAGATTTACAATCACAAGAAGCAGTTAACGACTGTTTACTGTTTGTTTGTCCTTCGTTCTGAAATAATTTCTGCAACCAATCTACGCCATTATGTTACCTAGAAGCTTAAAGGGCAACAGAAGCCTTGTAGGAGAGGGAAAACATGAAAGACTGATGCAAAATTTAATTAGAAAAAGAAGAGACGCTTCCTGTTTATGTTTTTGTCTTCTGCTGGGCAGCTTCAATGTACTGCTCTGCCAGTTTCTTCACCTTTTCGCCTTCCTTGATGAGGAAGTTTGCAGTCTTCTCCTTAGAGTGGTACTTCATAACTTTCTCAGTTGTTTTCCCCACAGCCCACCTGTATTGGTCGACTGTGATCACACCGCTCTTGCAAAGTGGTCTTATGTGCTCCTTTATATATGCTTCAACCTGCAACATGAGAAATAGGATCAATGTTGCACGAAGATATGATGAATTAGAGAACTGACATGTGTTACGCATGGCGCTTATACCTTTTTTATGACCATACTATTCTCTTCTGATTGCTTGGTTTCACCTTTAGTTGCCTTCGCCTTTTCTGTTTCATTCTCTCTTTTCTGAGAATGGGGAAGTGATTGTTTTGATCCATCAGGCGCAACTTCTACGTTCTCCATGCAATTTGGTTGTCCAGCATTCTTCTCTCTTTGGTTGGACCTACAATCCCCAGTTTCTCCAGGTAATCCGCCACTGACAGTCTGTTCAGATGGTGTTACGAATACTGTCTCGGGACACTTTTTAATTAGTGGTTCTTTATCAGGTCCATAGAGTTCTTCACATTCTGCTAGAGATGACTCATCATCATTATCAACTGAAGAATTCTGAACAAGAAACCTGTCTCCAATACTAGTCTTATTTTGAGACTCAAGCGGCACAGATGTGCCAGCTAAAGCTCCAAGATCTGCCTGTGCCTCGTCATCGTGGAGCACCAGAATCCCATTTGGTTTCTCTGATTTAAGGGAGGAAAATAACAATTTGATTTTTGGTGGTTCTGGCTGTAACTTGGAAACATTTAGAGCGCCAGCACCAATGAAGTCATCATCTTCCAAATTATATTCAAAATCACCATAAATATCAAGGTCGGGCTGAGAATCAACTTCGATCACATTATCAGGTCCCTCATCGTCACTCTTTCCTGGTGAACCAACTTCATTTTTAATGTCCTCGGTTGTATGATTGGGACTATTCGGAGGGGAGTCTGACATGAGTCCCGCTTTTCTTAGTGCCTCATCAACTACCAAATCTAAAGAGCCACCACTGGTTTCTTCAGGTGGTGTATCAGAAAGGCTTTCTGAAGTGGAGCATGGATGAGGTTCTTTAGCTCTGTCAGAGTTCATGTCGTCTGATCTCCGCAATAGCTCCTGCGAGCACAGATTCAGGTACACAAGTTTGCTATTTGACCTGTCAGCAACTTGTTTTTCAATATTAACTGCATCTGCAACAGCCAACTCTGTTTCAGCAGTTCTGCAGTCCACCGAGACATTTGCTTTCTTCAGAAAGTGCTCCGTCAGGCGATAAAGTTGAGTCTGTATAAGAATTATTGGTTAATTTTATCTGCTACATTACGGATAATACTTTCATTCCTTAACAAAGAAGATCCAGCCTCAGGAAAGACAATAGCAGAAAACCAACACACATTACAGGGATAACTGTCAGATAAGGGTCGATAAACTACTAAAATTACAGGATGCTTGTGAATTTGGCAGATTTATTTGAAAGAAGTGTGCAGAATCCAGGCAACTCAAACCAGGGCTTTTACCTTAGCAAATGGTATATATTAAAAGAAGAAAATGCAGGGGATGATAGCACAATTAATCAAATTAAAGATTCTCAGTCAAACATTGCAAGGTAGAGGTAGGCAGCAATCATAATCAACAAACCACGCATAACTACCGAATAATGTTGAATTTCATCACAATATCAATCCTCTGAAAGGAGGAAAATACACTGCGGTTTTTCTTTTTTTGGTTTTTGTGGGTTTTGGGGGGGGGGGGGGGGGGTGGCTCCTCAATCAATGCTGTGAACATTCAATTATATAACTTCTTAGTTAGAAATCCCCCTTGAAAATTCGGGGCCTAGTTCAAGGATTTGGCATGTTGAAGAAAATTCTTATCAGAATATATATACACACACACACATATATATATATAAGTGAATTCATCTGCAAACTCTAGCATTACGCCGATTAAAGAAAATATTGTATTAGAACAGATAGTTCCAATCCATTTGAATTCTTCTTATATTTCATAAAAGCTCACAGTTGCAAGGACATGTTATATTAGTTCTGCATCTTTCCCCGGCCCTTCTTCACAATATCTCGTTATTGGCATACTGGTTCTTAGAACTGCTATCTATTTTTAGGTAGGAAGTCACAATTTTCAATGCTAAAACAGATTGGTCTCTGGAACATGAAAGCAAAGGCAAACTTTACCTGCCTAACTGATATCGGGATTTTATTGTGACGACTGGTAGCCAAAACAGGCCGCATATCTTTTGGTAGTTGAGCCTGCTCAAATCATCAACTTAATTCAATTAAAAAATTACCAGGAAGCAGAAAGAAGTTTTGGATGGAAAAATAAAAAACCAGTGAAACATAACAACTACCAGTAAAGTATAATTCCCTTTGAGAATTGCGTTGTCCTCTTCTTTCCCTGGTGTATTCTTACTTGAAGCTGCTGTTTTCCTTGCCAGAACTTCTAATGCCCATTTTCTTTTATCACCCTTTATCTCAGATTTACCTGCCATATCCTTCTCTGAAGTTATTTTCATGCCACCTGATGCAGGAGCAGGTGCTCCTTTGGGATATCTATTTTGATGTGCATCACCAGAAGCACTTTCAGCTTTCATTCCCTTGACGCTCTTCTTCATCTCTTTAACATCTAAAGGAGGAACAGTCACCTGTGACAGACTATTTTCCTTCCGAGTTTTCTCAGACTGGTCAAGGGGCAGCAGTATTGAAGCTTTTCCCGTCAAACCACTTTCTGTTTTCTGTTCATGAGTTGCAGCAGCTTTTTGAGCTGAGACAGGTTTAATATCATTCTTCCTAGGGAAAACAGATGTGTCTGCTAAATACAATCTTGAAAGAATAGAACCATTATCCACCTCTTCATTCGCAGGCATTTTCTCTGTACAATCAGAATTATCTCTAAGGAGGTCAAGAACTGACTTTAATGTCTGAATTTTTTCAGGCTTAGATGTTTTTATGCAGCGATGTTTCCAGAACTCAACTTCACATTCCCGAGTCCAAGCTCGTCTTCGCTTTCCCCCCATACCATATATTTTTTTCGTTAGGCTTTCACGTACTTTTCCTTTTTGCAACAATGACCTTTTTGCCTTTACATCCAGAGTTGGCTTCCTATTTTCTGCACCTGATCCAGCCAAAGCAGCCCTGAAAGCATTGAGAAGTTTTGGATCAAAAAGATTTTGTTCAAGCTCTTGAGAGGATTTGTTACGAACTGCTTCTCTGATTTTTTTCCTAAGCTCTTGAACTAGTGCTGAAGAATCTTTATCATCACCAGCTCTCCTCATGATCTTTTTGAGCCTCAATCCAGCTGCACTTTCTCTATCTGAAGAATTTTTGTGGCCAAGCTGCTTAAGAGCTCTATTATCTGTCCCCTGAACTATATCCATTATATCAGAAGAATCATTTTCCTTCTCTGATTTACATTTAGATGTGCTATCCTTTGAACTACTTTGACGAGAAATGCTGCTGGAGTCATCAAGAACAGATACAGCTGCTTGGTCCCCCGGACTGATGAGTTGACTATTACTTTCAGCTCTGATTTTCTTTTGAGATAATTTGGACTCAATATTAGCTTCTCCTTCTTGACCATTCGCATTTCTACGAGCATTAGAATAAATTATATGAAACAAGGCCAAGAAATACAAAAGGAGATAGGTAACATCAAACCTTAACTAATTTTTTATTTAATGTAGACCTATTGAACAAGAAAGTTTGAAAGCAAGACGAACTTAGAATGAGGCAAGATTTGGCAAGCACAGAGGACATGGCAATCCACAAAAGCTCCTAAGTCATGAAATTAGGAAAAATTCATACGTTAAATATGCACACCTGAAACTCAGACCTAGTAACCAGGAAAACATAATATATATTGATTTTTATTGTTCTGTCAACCCAATCCTAAATGGCAACCTGAATGTAAGTATATAGATTATGAATTAGGCATCTTCTACATGTTTGACACAGCATATCATATTTCAGAAAAATACATCCCTTTCTACAAAAATGCTACAATAAATTGTCTTCATGTTGGCTTTAGATACAAGGCAGTTTCAAGAAACGAAATATTTTCGTCTCTGAAGCACAGATGGAATGAAAAGGTAATCAAGTCCTTTCCGTCAAAGAAATGTTCAAAACAACAATAACAAGGCTCTGTTCCATAAGCAGGCCTTTTAGCCAGCCATTTGCAAATTTTTATTTCAAAAACTTCACAAGAGAGCGTGACAACCTGCTATCTCTGTGCTTTCGCTTAAGACCACTGATTCCACTTCCTGTGGCTTTCTTATCTGGCATACTTTTGACTGAGAACACTTCTATTTCATTGTGCACCACGTTCTCACCTGAAACTACTCAAGTGAGAAGGGAAGAAGAAAAAAATGAGATCTCCTTGATTTAGCATACTAAAGGATTGTCATTACAGCACAATTACTCAAGAGAGATCAGAGGATTCGCTTACTCTATCTTATACCTTGTAAAAGATCTTCTGACCTATTACTAGGTTCCACAGACCCTGGCACATGATCTTCAGCATTGTCCTTCATGTGAACTGAAAATATATACATAAGAAAGTACAAGATGAACATCTTTAGACATGCTCAATTATATCTTAACATAAGATGAAACTTTCAAAAGGAAACAGGCAAAAATCTTGGAAATGCTATTACCAGATATATCAGAGCACATGGATAAACCAAGATCGAGATCTAAACTAGAGTCGACCACTTTATTGTTTAAATGTTTTGGGGGTTGTTTGACTGCCTCATCAGTGCTTAACTTCAGCTGACCAGGTGATATAGAATGTGATGAGCTGTAACAATTATCTTGTGATAAAGAAAGTTCCAATTCTTGTTGGCATATGTTAGGTCCAAGACTGTTCCTATTGCCCGGTAGCACTTCTGACTTCAGCACGTCAGATGTAGATGTGGGAAACAAGGTGTTCTCCATGTCTTTGCTACACCCAAAGACTGATTTACTTGATTCTTGACTCTCCTGGTTCCCTTCAAGCAGTGAGATGAGTATAGCTGTCTCACCGTCATCAGCAACAGATACTGATACTCTTCCAGAAAAAGAAGCTTCAGGTTGACAGTCACCGCCACTGATTTCTAAACCATTTTGGTAGCCTTTCCTTAATACTGAAACCCTGTCTGGATTATGTGGACCTTTAGCAATGGTACACCTGCATCAACTATCATAACAATATCAAGAATCTAAGAAGAAGCAATTTATTTAAAATATAGGGTAAGTAGTAATTACATTGATCTCTGCTGTTACTATAGATAACTACAGAACTCCACAGTTTCAGAATTACTGATAGCAACCCCTTACCTCGGAATTTGGTCAGACCTCACGAAATTTTTGAAGTGACAAGTTTACCCTCGCTAAGGTTTAATAGTTATAGAGGGTAATCATAATCTTTTGCAGCGTTAAAAAAATTAGTAGTATGTAACATATCTCAAATGTGTCTTTTCTCTTTATCCTTATGGAGAGAAGTCAGGAGGCATAAATGAATTGGTTTCTTATGCAATTAACAGAAAAAGTGAGAGGCAATTCACACAGATCTTAAACAAGTTAATGATCAAATTATGGCACATGAGCAAAAATATCAAGCTATATCTTCACTTCAGCTTTACATGCTACCAAGCGTGGTGGACCATCTGATATTGCATTCTGTGGACATTGGATTGACCACACTATCCATAGTTTCTGACTTGTTGACAAAATATTATTTAACCAATTAATAGCTATGACAAATAGTTCCCATTCTTTTGCCAATTGGATATCATTGTAGATGACAAGTACTTTATTAGTACAATATTCTTGGAGCTTAATGGGATATTGGTTGTTATGGTTAATTTTCAAGTATTGTGGTTCATAAAGTTCTTGGGTACTATTTACAAGGTGGCACAAGTTTTCTGATATTTGTGAATGACGTCATTAAATTATGTAACATCATCAAAATATATGAGGGCATCTTGCAAAATTTATAAAAATTCTAGCAATCACATTATTTGGTTCATCAGGTTGACTGCCCAAGGGTGACTGTTAGCTCAAGATAAGGGACAAGGAGTGAGCTGTAACTTCCAAAGTAAGAGCGGAGATTTCTGTTTCTCCAAAGAAATATGAGAAGATGGTGTAGTTTAAGATACATCTATACTCTTAAAAGAGGAGATGTATCCGTGTAGGATAGTTGGATACAATATAGCACTGTTGGATAGTCCTCATATATGTATCCGATACTTCAACTGCATCCAAAACATTAACCAAAAAAATATTATTTAACGAAAACCCGTACACCTGACGTCTTGAACACATGTATTAAACATGTCTAACACTATCGAATATAAATTATGTGGGATAAAAGTATAAAATTAAAAAATACCATAAATTCGATACACTAAATAATATATATCATGAGATATTCTTTATATAATGCATTTATTGATGCATTCAGTGTGTATATACTCCATTATATAATTTTCTTCGTACAGTAGCATGATTCTATTCTAGATGAATTACTAAATATTATATTTTTATTTTGTTTTCTTAATGTAAAAAAAAATATATTTAATGTTACGTAACTTAGTTTGCAATCATATCCTACCTAAATTTTTCATATTTACCATATAGCCAAGTCTATATTCTATGTATCCGTACCACTTGAACACAGGGTGTAAATATCCCAAAAAGTTATGACCAAAAACTACTTCAAACACATTAGATGACCAAGAAGGTGCACTCACACCACAATGATTAAATGTAAATAGCCCTCTCAGATTTATTGTTTAGAATGTTTTCATTTAGTGAAGGTACAGGTCTTTACTCAGGACAGTGTCCCAGCAGAAGATAACCATAGGAGAACCATTTTGATAATGTATAGATAATAAGCAGCATATCATGGGGTTGCGCTGATTTTAAAAAAGAACAATCAATTACCTTGGGCACAGCCATGAGCCATCACAAGAGCCTTCAGTGTCAAAGCCCACGCAAAAAGCATGATACCTAATAGCATGAAATATAAGAACAAATCAGGAGAATACTTTGGGAAATTATTTTAAACAACTTAGCCATCAAATATACAGATGGTAAAAACTTCACAATAAAGTCATTTCAATAAATGAAAGAATGTAAATTAAAACTTATTTAAAGTTTTGCAGTAAAAGTAGATATCATAACATCCGGTCCAGGCAGCATACCGTACAAGACTTCTATTTCTATAACTGCCCAAATCTTGAGATTCTGAGCGACAGAATATCTTGGTCAAACCGGCAAGAAGTAGTTATCTAATTTAATAAAGAAAGAAATGAAGGAGTCTTTTCCTTGTGTGTGCTTTGCAGGAGTGCGGACATGGAGGTGAGGATTTGTTCTAAGGGACATGGGAATTCTAGCATCATGAGGAAGTCAAACAACCCCCTGCGAACTATTGTGCCCCTCAGGTGCAATATCACAAAAATGGCTGAAGAAACTAGCTTATGTTATATTTTCCATATCCTCATACAAAGAATAGGGCAAGATCAAAAAGGACAAAGATGAAAAGAATTAACAAAAGTAAAAGAGAAGCAAAAGAATGAACTAGAGCAAATTAAAATGCTATATAGAATACCAGATAACTCCGAAATGGTGAAATTTGACACACAACAAAAGTGCATAGTAAACCAAGTAAAGCTCTGTCTTGTTAGTTTATAATTTATATAAAAGTTCTGCATCAAGTCAGTAAGAGCAACATGGTAACTTCAACCTCAGCACCCAATTAAAAATAAAAGGTGAAAACCTTACCACTCCGTTTGAATGAGAAAAGAAAAGTGAACAAATATAAAAGGAAAAATGGAAAAGTTCCTTGCATACCATTTATCACACGAATCACAAGCAATGGATGTATCAATATCTGAATCTTCTTGAATTGCCACAGATCCACTCCGAATTTTGCAGCCATCTCCATCCAAGCAGACAACTGCCTATAAGAGGACAAAGTTGCAACAATCACATGTTTACTAATATTGCTTATATTAAAAAAGGAGGCAAAGTAAAAGAAAAAGAAAAAGAAACTAATAGTAAAACATGATGACAAGAGTAAACATGGATAACATTCCTCAACCTAGGTACACTTATGAGGATCCTGAGCTCACTGAGCTCTGAAGACCATATCTAGTAAGCAAAACTGCGTATTCATAAGTTAAGATGAACTCTCACATAATTTATGCTCAAAAGACAATAATAGCACTTCTCAATTTCTTTCTTTTGAGAATCTATTAGAGAACGGAAGTAGTCACAGTACTTCTTTAAAACTGAAGAAAGCAAAAGGCAGAGCATAGTTCACACATGTTGTTCACAGAACCTCCCAAGATGATTAACATTCAACACTGGCTCCAAAGTATATAGAGGATTCAAAAGCATTGAGCAAAGTGTAATTTAAATCCTCAATATTAACACATAAATATTTGCAAAATGTTTTTTATGCTCAATTTGAAATAAAATAAAACTGTGCAGTAGCAAGATTTCACGGACATCAGAAGCATACCATCAACTTACATTTTCATCAATATAGTATGAAGGAAATGATAGAGTGTTATTTTTCCCTTCAATGAACCAGTCATCATCTCTGCAACAAAAGAAGAAAGATAACCAAAACTAAGTGAACTGTTTTTTGACACAGAAGTTAAAAAAAAAAAAAGACCATCGATCTGCAATTTACAAATTCGACCTTCTATGAAAAATTTCTTCCAAGTTCCAAGAAGATCACCATTACCTCTTATATTATAATTTATAGTCACAATTCTTGAACTCCCAAACACTACTCAGTTTTGCAAAATCGAGGCCTATCAACAGATTATCAAAATCTGCATTTACTGAATCCTACTCAGTGTTCCAAAATCAATGAGAAGTAGAATCAACAGATCACCAAAAACTCGTCAGCAGTTCTCACTTTGTCTATTCATTGCAACTAAAAGATCACTGTCTTTTTATTCCACACAGTGTAGTCACCATTATAGTAACAAAGAATGCGTTTTAAACTAGATCACATTAATCCTAGTGTAGCCGACATGCACCTGCAGACAACTTGCTTGTGTGCAATTTCACCGAGACAGAAGGCGAAAAAAATAGGAAACTGATAATGACTATTAAAATAACAAAATGGTAGAGATATAGCATCAAGGATGACAGAAGCTAGAGGGTAGAGTTTGGATAACCTCAATTCTGTACTCCTCTACCAAGCAATCAGTAAGTGGTTCAGAAGGAGAAAAAAATAGGAAACTGATAATGACTATTAAAATAACAAAAAGGTAGAGATATAGCATCAAGGATGACAGAAGCTAGAGGGTAGAGTTTGGATAACCTCAATTCTATACTCCTCTACCAAGCAATCAGTAAGTGGTTCAGATTGAAACCCAAGAAAGGTGCACTTACCTGATGTCCCCTTTGTCATAGTTTTTGAAGGTATAACAATTTATAAGCTCAACTAGAATTAGCATATTTCATCTTCCTAGATCTCTAAAGACCAACAAGAAGACTTTCTATGCATCCCTCCTCTTCCGTAATACAAGATAGATCATAATAGGAAAGATTATACAGGAATTTCATATTATAAGAGATTAAGAGCTAGTAAAATAATAAATTAAGAATACCTTGGATTTGTATCATCATCAGTCTTTTTGCCACCAACTGTATCATATACCTTCATTCACAACAAACAAGAACGACTTAATAGTTTATATTTTCGGAACTGTTCATGCAACAAGATAAAGGAAAGCAAGAAGTTAGAAGTATGCAACCAGTTTTACGTCCATAATTTTAAAGTGTCCAAAATGGAAGAAAAATTGATAACCAGGCAAAGAAGTGACAGCAAAAAAATCAAGCAGCAGCAACCAATAGCTGAATAATTTGGTTACTCACAGGTACACAAGTTATCAGTTGAAATTCATTCTGACAAAGGGGACAAAGGCTTGTGATAGTAGCCCAGTTGTCAATGCATGCAAAACAGAACCTGAAACATAAAGTGACTATTAGATCTGCATCGAGCGGAGCCATTATAACCAAAACTTGTATACATTTATGGCATTACTTGATTAGTACTTCTGACCCTCAGCTCTATTAATCAGATAACTTGACCACATGAAGCAATAATTATAGCAAATAAGGAGCCTTCACTTAGACTCCTAACAAGGATATAAACTTGGCAGCAAAGTACAGCGTGGGCTGAGTTTTTTCTAAATACTCTTATTGTGACAATTTCAGATTTAGCCAACATTAGCACTGACTTAGATCTATTTCTTGGCGCAGCCTAAGAGGGGGAGACAAAATTTGCATTGAGAAGACTAGGCCAGCATTTGTTCCATAAGGCGTGGCTCATTTGCAACCCCAGTCATTCGGAATATGCCACTGAAAAATGCTACCATAAAGATTTTTTGCAAGTTCTGCTGGTTGTGTAAGTTGTTTATCCTCTCATGAATAAAGTTATCTATAGAGAATTGAGTACTCTAATTATTTTGTTTCTCATCTTTTTCTAACTGGAGTCTTGTATCATTTGGTTAGTATGTTTTTTCTATAAAGAAGCTCTTGTTACCTTCATTTCCTTTTTCTTCTGAATGATCTTTCTATTGCATGGTTTCAATATGCAGAGAGTTTCCGAATTGTATATCCCCTATTGCAAGAGCTATAAGTGTATATCCTCCACCTCCAATAAAAGATCCGTTCACGAGGATAGAGGGAAAACACTACTCCCGAAATACTAATAAAGAAAGAAACTCAGATACAAGGCATCCACAAATATAACTGCATCCCAATTGAACATACTAAACCGAGTAAAGATGGACACCAATTGGCTCATTGACTCAGGTCAAACAGTAGCAACAGCTGGCTTGAATGTAGAATGCTATGAGAAAGTTTCAGCTATTATAGCCCCAAAGAAACTCCAAACAGGAAGCAATAGACCCATCGGTTTTACACGTGACTGAATGATTTTACATATGGATTTCTAAATTTCAACTTAAGCTTGAAAAGACCAGTCAAAAAATAGAACCAGGCATGGACAGATTAGTGACAAAAGTTGCGTGAAAGAAGACACTAGTGACCAAACCAGCAACACGTAAAGGACTGGGAAGAAACTGAAGTAATAAGATCATATGTCATTAAAATCTACATACCAATGCTGGCAGCAATCAAGCACACCTCTGTCGATCACGACGTCAGTACAAATCCCACATCTTTCACCCTCAAAATTAAAGTAATCCTGCACATGACAATATGAAATTATGCAAAGCAAATTCACAAAATGTGAATCACGAATCAACATAACAAACTAAAAGCAGCAACCCAGAACTTGAGTTTCAAAATCAAAACCATCCCCTTGTCACCCAAATATGCTTCCCTACTCTTCCACACACTACCAATAGTAACTCTACACAATGTGCATAATCTAAATTTCATAATGTGCATCATCTGAAGTTTAACAGAAAATCAATTCACCAAACTACAGAAACATAGCACAGATTTAACTAATATTTACCTCACTGTTATCATCAAGACCGTAGTTCTCGTCCTCCGACGTTTCATCCGTAACCAATTCCACTTCCATACCTCCACATAAACTAACAAGATTGCAGCTGAACAAAGCAATATAAATTACCACAATCGGATAGAACGAAATAGAAAAAAAAAAACTTCAAATGATGAAAGAATTCATAAATACCTAGGGTTTAAAAACAATAGTGCTCTATGCTCAGAACTTTTTTGTGCAAAATGAAAATTGACGTTTTAATTCTGATCAATCCCTCATTTTGAGTTTCTTGATAAAAAAAAAAAATCTTGATCAAGAAAATTGAATGCTTGATTGCATATAAATAAAAGAGAAGCAAAATTGGAAGATTGAACAGCTGTGGAAATTAATAAATAAATATAAATAGATGCGGCGTGTTTGGGTGCTCGCAACGAATTTGGAATTTCTTTATAATTTGCATAATTTTCACACACAAAGGGATATTTTGCTGCAATTTGATTCAGGCCCAGAAACCTTTAATGGATCCGACAATGAAATGGAGCCCAACAACTATTAAGGCCCATTGCAAATTTCTTGAAATTATTATCTATACTATATAAAAAAAAATGTATTTTTATCTCACAAATGGTAATTATGACACCGTAACACTAGTTTTATTATCTATACTATACAAAAAGAAAAAAGTTTTTTTTATGTCATAAACGATGGTTATGACACCGCAACATCAATTTTATTATCTATACTATATAAAAAGAAAAGACTTTCACAAACGGCGGTTATGACACCGCAACATCAATTTTATTATCTATATTATACAAAAAGAAAATATTTTTTATCTTACAAAAATGATTATGACACTGCAACACCAATTTTATTATTGTGACAATAATACCCTAATTTGATTTTTTTTTTCTTTTGTGTTTGAGCAACTTCGGGCTGAAAAATTATGTTGTTCACCTCTTCCTACATCTGCTCCTCCTCGACTTGGGCAAGGCGAAGGAGGGGACAGATTGACTGGGTGTTGCACTGCAAATTAAGCCATGGCTTGTGCAGTCGCTCGGGTGGATGCATCGCAGATCAAAGCCAATAAAGTGTCTTGCATCAGCTATATCATTGCTTCTTGGGGTAGAACACCTAGAAGTGATGGCTTTACATAGGGCGGAGGTGCGGCTTGTTCTTGGGGTGGTAGGATTTTCTCCATTGGATGGGGCTTGTTCATAGGGTGGATGGGCTATCCCACGGGGTGTTGTTCATGGGGTGGAGCTTGACCTACTCCATTCACTTGTGCTTCTTCGGTGGTGCCCACACCACCCTATGAACATCGCGAGCTTGAGACCTGGTTTGCATTCTCAATGCTGGGATAATGTTTTTCAATAGACGTCGCCAATGATATGATTATAATTTTAATAATAAATGAAATGAGAAGTTTACCCTAGACAACAACACACCATGTGAGATCAAATCTATAGAGAGAATTTTTTAGAGGGAATGGGTTATGTATAGTCAAATCAATAAATAGCAACTCATCTCCCTTGAAGTTTGGTGTAATTACACATAGATACCCTGTAGTTTGAGAAATTACATCTAACACCCTTGAGATTTACTTCCATCTAATAAATTAGTTCCTTCATTAGACAAAAGTTACTGAATTTGTTGATATTAACAAAAAAATTGATGAAAATTTATTTTTATCCTTGATTGACGTATTACTGACTTATCGTAGGTCAAATAAATTTTTTCCGACGAAATTAACCTTATAACGGTGAAGATATACCTTCTCACATGCATTAACACGTGAAGACATTTGAGTGTAATGTGATCATAAAAAAATTTATTTGACAGACAATAAATCAATAATAAGTCAATTTGGGTCAATGTACAATCTATAGTAAATTCGTCGAATTTTGACTAATGAAAAAGATTATTTATTAGACGGAAAATGTAATTTTTCAAATTACAAGAGTTTAAGTATAATTACACTATAGTATAAAGGGAAATGTAATTATAAAAAAAAAAATGGTCAAGATCTAATTGAATGTTGAGAGAAAAGGTAGGAGATGAGGTGGCAAATGGGAGGGATGAATTAAAATTAGTCAAAATGTATGAAGACCGTTGGCGTTGGGGGAATGTACAATGTACAGAAAATTAAAGTCATGGAGTCAAAAGCACAGAACAAAGCCAACGGCTATAATTCCGCTCCATTTCTCCCTCTCTCCTTTCCTTCCTTGCTCAGTTTTACTGCGCGAAAATCGCTCCTCTTTTCATCCCGTAAATTCTCTTTTTGAATCTTAACAACGCCATTATTACCCCAACACAAAGCAAAAATGAGGCGAAACATTGCCGATTGTATTCCTCGGCAAGTTTCTGCCACCTCCCAATGTTGTCATTTTTGCAGATATAACCTCAGTTTCGGGCACCCTTTTGGATTCTGATTCTTCCTCTTTTTTGTTTTTTGGGGGGTAAGAATCCACCCAGAGTTGTTTTGGGAGGAGAGGGAGAGTCTTGGATTGAAGCATTAAGTATAGGTTTGGATCTGATCTTTTTGGTCAGGGCAAAAACTGCAGCGGGATTTCTTCTTTTGTTTTTGTTCTGAACTATTCTGAAATTCAAGCCTCTCCCTCGGAGGTGTTTGGTTGGTGGGCAATTTTCATTCTACTGTAGAGTTGATCAAAATTTCAATTTTTGTGTGATTTTGATAACTCTATATGGCTGGGCTTTGATCCTTTTTTTACAGTGTCTTTTGGTTGCTTTGTGTATGTCCATATATACACATTTCTTGATTAAGGTTGTAGATTGTTTTCTTTCCCTTGTTAGAGTTTGAGTTTGTACTGGGCTCTTGATCAATTTCTGTTGTATTTCCATCTGCTGGGATTTTGAGATAGGTGGATGTACTAATAGAACGTTGTTAATTTAGGCAACCGAGAAGAAAAAGGTCCTAGATTAACAGGAGGGAGACGGTAACATAGATTTTAATTATAATGTCTGCTGTTGATGTTGCTCGGAGTCCAGTCTGCGAAGAGACAGCAAGGTCGTCCGCTGTCTGTCTGAATAGACGATTGGGTTTTAGCTCAAGTGAGTCGATTGTCATCTACATCACAGTTGGGGGATCGGTGATTCCCATGCGTGTGATGGAGTCGGATTCGATTGCATCAGTGAAGCTTAGGATACAGGCATGTAAAGGTTTTGTAGTGAAGAAGCAGAAGTTAGTTTTTGGAGGCAGAGAGCTGTCAAGAACTGATTCTCTTGTCAAAGACTATGGCATCACTAGTGGGAATGTCTTGCACTTGGCACTGAGGATCTCTGATCTTTTATTGATCAGTGTTAGAACAACGTGCGGGAAAGAACTCGAGTTTCATGTTGATAGGCACAGGAATGTAGGGTATCTAAAGCGTAGGATCACCAAGAAAGGAAAAGGTTTTCTTGATCTTAAGGATCCGGAAATCTTTTGCTATGGTGAGAAGCTTGAAGATCAGAGGCTAATTCATGATATTAGCAACAATACTGATGCTGTCATTCATTTGGTAGTTCAGAAATCTGCAAAAGTTCGGACTAAAGCGGTCGAGAGAGATGTTGAGCTCTCCGTTGTGGCTCCAAATTGGAATGAAAAAACAGACGAAGCCCATAATGACAAGAATCCACCAAGGGAGCTTCGAGTGTTATCGAGGACTCCACCACCTCTCCACAAAGATTTTTTCTTGAAACCAATCATAGTAAACCCACAAGTGAAGTTGCCTCCATTTCTGTGGAACATGATACAATCAGTGTTTGAAGGATTAGCACGAGGCAAACAACCGGTCAGATCATCTGAGGGCACTGGGGGAACTTATTTCATGCAAGATGCCTCCGGCAACAAGTATATCTCCATTTTTAAGCCCATTGATGAGGAACCTCTAGCTGTCAATAATCCTCAAGGCCTTCCGTTATCAACTAATGGTGAAGGGTTGAAGAGGGGTACCCGAGTTGGAGAAGGCGCGTTGAGGGAGGTTGCAGCTTATATATTGGACCATCCAAAGACTGGTCCAAAGTTTTTCTCTTGTAATGAAATTGGTTTTGCTGGTGTACCACCAACCGTAATGGTGCAATGCTTGCACAAAGCATTTAACCATCCAGAAGGTTTCGATGGTTTAGATGCAAATATCAAGACTGGATCACTACAGATGTTTATGAAGAATCATGGAAGTTGTGAAGACATGGGTCCTAGAGATTTTCCTGTGGAGGAGGTCCATAAGATCAGTGTCTTTGACATGAGAACAGCAAATGCAGACAGACATGCCGGAAACATTCTGCTGCACAAAGACCATGAAACTGGAAGAATTGTCTTGATCCCAATTGATCATGGCTACTGCTTGCCTGAAAAGGTAAATATTCTTTCCCTTCTAAACTCTAACTAAGCTTTATGTTTATCCCTATTTCTACCTGGAATGTGAGCAATTCCAGCCAATGCCTCAGCATGCACAAATGGAAATGCTAACAAGGTTTATGAGAGAAAACCGCACACATGCAAACTTGCTATTGAATTGTGGATGGCTGTTTAGTGCCGTTAAATATCAATCATGTCCTGAAAATTATGCGTAATTCTGGTTATAGTTATTCTAGACTAACATTGTTTTCATCTTTCTTGCAGTTCGAAGATTGCACATTTGATTGGCTCTACTGGCCACAAGCCCGCCAGCCATTCTCCCAAGAGACAGTAGACTACATAAAGTCACTTGACGCTGAGCAAGATCTAGCAATCCTCAAGTTCTACGGATTGGATCTTTCACCTGAGTGTGCTCGTACTCTGCGTATTTCTACCATGCTTCTGAAAAAGGGGGCAGAAAGAGGGCTCACTCCTTTCACAATAGGAAACATTATGTGCAGAGAAACCTTGAACAAGAAATCCATAATAGAGGAGATTGTTCATGATGCACAGAACTCCGTGCTTCCAGGAACGAGCGAAGCTGTGTTTCTTGAAACTGTTTCCAGGATCATGGATGCAGCACTCGTAAAACTCCTGATGTAATACTCCATGGGGTGTCTAAGCATATAACTGTATATACAAAACGGATCAACCAACCTGTATGGACTGAAGCTGGTGCCAAGGAGAAAAGAGGCCTTACTTTATTAGTTCTCTTTGTGCCCTTTTGTTCTTGTTATTGTATTTTCCTTCCCTTTTTATCCCAGCTTCTGTCAGGCAAACGGTCGGTTGAACTACTTTGTAACATTTGAACAAGAAGTTGCAACAATGATGATGTTGAATAAAAGAAAGTGTTTATAGACAGACGGCTACATCTTTATGTTCCCTTTCTTTTTCAGGCATCCCATAGTCCCCATACGAATGTGGTTCAGACAACTTATATAATAACGTAGCCGTCTCTTGTGTAATGTAATGAGGTTCTAAGAACATCATTGTTGAATCTTAGACGACGCACTGCAATTTGCACAAGTTACTGTTGTCAAATGATGCGCAGGAAGACAGACAATGCTTGTGCTTGTATCCTGTGCAGTCCATTTGCATTCAGCAAGAAATGTGAAGGTTTCTCTACCTTGTATTGATCAAATTCTTAGGAATCGTACTCATGATGCATCATTCTTGCAGATTGCCTTGCTCTTCTACAGGTTTCGGAAAAAAGAAAGAAAAGTATGACGAAGTTTTCTTGTCATTTATTGCACTGAACAATCAATAAATTAAATTATAAAAAATTTACGTATAATCATATCGATTAAGGGACAGCCGCGCACATGTCCCTAAATTATTTGGTTGAATAAACATGAAAAGGCCATTATGTCCTTTTACTCTTTCTCAATCCGTGTAAAGCAATATTTTGGCCTCTATTAACAAAATAAGTAATTCCCATTTATCTTCTTTCCTTTTTCTATATTAAATGGTAGTGTTTGTGTGCGCTTTTCAATTTCTAATTTAAAAAAATGCATTTTTGAAGTATTTAAGGTGCCGACTTTTGCTTTTGAAATGGCTGAATAAAGTACTTTTAGGCCAACTTTACCCTTATTATAATAATTTTAATTCAATTCTACTCTTTTTAATTTATTTTTAAAATTTTATGTTTAAAGTTGATATCGGAGTTTTCAAATAATTTGAATTTTAACAATAATTAAATTTTTACGTTCACATATTTAATATTTTATGTGCTATATCATATAATTACATTATTTCATTCACATATTATTATTTGATTAATTAATAAAATGATTTTTTCTGCAATCATGCAAGTTTAGATTTTGTGTATGAATCAACAATTATATACTTAGTGGGAGCATGATTAAATTCACCACATTTTTTCAAATATTTTTAGAAACATAAATATTAAATTCTAATCAAAATAAAATTTATGATTTTTCTGAAAAAAAATAGTTTTTAGTGACAAACAACAAGTGAAATGATAAACAAAAAGATAATATATTTTTAACACTTACGGACAAAATAGACATTCATCAATTAAGTTTATTTTATAAGTGATTTTTCTCCAAACACTATCTAATTTAACTTATATCTGCTTTTTATTTTTTTTTACAAACAATATCCACTTTTAATTCTATTACAAATTTCTAACTTTTTCCACAAAAATCATTTTTCTAAAAGCAGAAATTCTTGCAAACACTCCCTATATATAATTGAAAAGCATCCTATCTGTGTCTTCAATTTATTGGTATATTAATTTTTTTTATTTTTTGTGAAATGAATAATTGTTTTTAACTTCCCCATTCATAATGAGTTTCATAACGACCTTTTGGTAGATTTTTTTTCTCGTCTATTTTTATCTTATATATATATATATTAGATAATTTATAACTCTATAGAAAATAAATAATATAATTTTAAAAAATATTTTATTTTTATAAAAATTATATGCATGCATAAAATATGGTACACTCACTAATTATTAGTATCATTATTATTTAAGGTAGAGACACAGCAAAAGTAGAAACACGATTACGTCCACTTTGCGCTTTTACAGGAAGGAATAATAGAATGGTCTTCCCTGCCTTTGCATACTTTTACCCAATATCAAGGCTACTGTCCCCCACTCCCTTACCACATACAATTGCCCCTTTCTTTGTGTTTTTTTTTTCTTTTCCTCCTAATAAAAGCATCAATTATATAATTAAATTAATATTTCAATCAATATTTCAATAAAAACCACATTTATACAATCTTTGCACTTTCAAATCTTCTATTGCCAAAAAGTCTAAATGTAAAACCAAATATTACTCGGGTTATAAATTTTCAATTTAATCCTAGCAACACAACCTTGTAATAAATAAATAAATAAAAATAAAAAAGAAAAAATCAAGTTCGAGCCTAAAAATTTGGCTGAATTCAGCTTGTTCGTGTTGGAAAATAAAAGACTGTGCCGTGGAAAACCACTGCCTTGAAAGCGAAATTTCAGTACTACTGTGGTGTAGATAGTATAAGCTGTTTGCTCTCCAAGGTTAACACATCTATAATTCTCTTACACGCTCACTCGTGGAAGAAAACTTGAAACAATGAACCAAACAACACTCACAAGAGAAATAAGATAAATTAGATAGAAGAGAAGAGGCTCTCGGATTTTGGTGTGTTTCAAATGCATAGGAACTGAGGCTATTTATAGGCAAACAACTCGGTTGCTTGAGGACGTTGGATTATACACCAGCCATAAAAATCAAATCCCTAATTTACACGGATTTTTACATTAAACAGCAGCTAAAAGTTCGGCTAATGAGAATGAGGAGACTTGGTCACTTGAGAGTCTAAAAAAGTGAGAAATGAAATATTTGAATGTAATTTTTCAAAAAATATATATAACCGCGCGTGCCCAACCCGGATCGAGTGATTCTTCCAAAATACAACTACCCACACTTCTCATTCTAAAGGTAGTAAGATAGTTTAATATATATCTATATATATAAAAAAAGGTTGTTTCTATTTTATATATGGAACAAGGAAAGGTGCATTAGTCATTCCCAACACTTGGCACCCAAATAAATGTAGCCAAATACTTTTTAAATTCATTATATAATGCAAAAACGACAAAAAAAAATAAATCAATAAATATATAATTTAATGCATTACAAAAAGAAAACAACAAAAAAGAAAGAGTGTGTGGAAACCAGAAGAAGATGAATCCAAACAAGAGCTCCCACAAAAATTCACACAACAGCCAATTCAACAAAAAGTCTCATCTTTCACACTGCGCTTTACCTCACCTCTCTCTCTCTCTCTCTCTCTTCATCCACACACACACACAACACACACTAAATCTCATCTGCAGCAGTTCTGCACCAACAACGAATTCCCTAACCAGAAACAGCAGCACCGTATCTCAAGCGTCATATCAGCAGATGGGCAAATCTCACCATCCCCGGAAACCACCCACCGGCCGCACAAACCTAGCCTCCTGCATAGTCGCCACCGTGTTCCTCGTTTTCGTAGTCATCATAGCCCTCATCGTCTACTTCACCATTTTCAAGCCCAAGGACCCCGTCCTCACCGTCAACGCCATCCAGCTCCCCGCCTTCTCCGCCGCCAACTCCACCGTCAGCTTCACCTTCTCCCAGTACGTCACCGTCAACAATCCCAACCGCGCCGTCTTCACCCACTACGACAGCTCCCTGCAGCTCATCTACGCCGGCAGCCAGGTGGGCTTCATGTTCATACCCGCCGGAAAGATCCAGGCCGGGAGAACTCAGTACATGGCCGCCACTTTTTCAGTTCAGTCCTTCCCGCTCTCGGTTTCAGGGCAGCCCGAGAGCGTAGGCCCCACCGTGACTGACGGGCTCAGCGGGTTCCGTGTGGGACCGAGCATGGAGGTGGAGTCGAGGCTGGCGATGGCGGGTCGGGTTCGCGTTCTGCATTTCTTCACTCACCATGTGGAGGCCCGCGCGGATTGTCGGGTGTCTATTGCTGTTAGCGATGGATCCGTTTTAGGCTTCCACTGTTAGTTACTGTTGTTTCTCCTTTTACCTATTTCCCTTCCCTTTGATGATCAACGTGATTGTGGGGTTTCTTTACTTCCAAACTGTACAAAACACAATTAGGTTACTCTCAATTAAATTAATCACAAAATAAGTATAATTTATTATATTATTAATTATTTTTTTTAAAATGCATACCAATCACAAGATAAATATATTTGTCATATAATTAGTTCAAGTATAGTCAATCTCGATTCCAATTAAACATTTCCCATGTTAAGCACATTTTTAGTGACCGATTAGTACAAATTTTAGTTTGAATTAGGTCCATACAAGTTCAAATTAATTATTTGATAAGTGTATTATAATTGCATTAACAATTAGTAGAGTATGATAATTTAATCAATTTTAAAACAATTTTTTGCGGAATGGTAATGTATATATTCGGTCACTCCTTGATATTTCATGTTGTTATCGCTCTTATTTTGTGATTGACATATCATTACACGTTTTAACGTAACATTATCGTGTAATGTTGAAAATGAGATAGAACATTTTTTTTCGGTAAATGTAATTTTCATAAATAGGAAAAGATATAGTACAACAATCATGAATCAGGTAGTGTTTCCCTCGACAGGCCAAGAGATACGCCACAATCTATAAAGTGTATGTGTACTAACAGAGTTATCTAAGGCAATGCTAAGTATACACTGTCTAACATCCTCCACAATTAAGCTAGCTACAATATTCGAGTTCTACTCAATATGCTCGAATCGTCTAAGATTTCTCTCTCTCCATATATGGTAAAGATAGAATATTTTTTTACCTCTGGAGAGTATTTAACGTCATTGGAGGTATTGTTACATTGTAATTAAGGGAGATATTGTCGATAAAATAAAAAATATATACAATATTTATTATATAATTGATTAGATAGCACCATAAATCTCATAATATTTATACTAGATTTTATGCAAAGGTTATTTATTGTTATATATTATTTTCAAGTTGCGTTATATATTTTATTAAATGTTTATATATTAATAGAAAATTGAGATAAATAGGAAGAAGAAATTTGGAAGAGGAGGTTTGGCGGGAAAAGCAGGATGGTCAAGTGGGGCCCCCAACCTCAATTTGTGGTGGGTGGTGTCTATCGGGTGCGGCAGTACATACGGTGGGGCCTCGGCCTCGCTTTTTGACCATAATGGCACTGACCAATGGGGACTACATTTGTGTCTGTCTCAGTCTCCGCTCCCTTGAAATCCGAGCAATGCTTTTATTTTTATTATTATTATTATTTTTTAAGATGAACAGTGAGTCGAGTTGAATCAGATCGATTCAATATTCGATTGATCCAATAAAAAAATTGAGTTGGTCTGATTGGAATCGAGTTGGTCTTTGGCGGGAGCAATTGGGTTTTTTTCTTTAATAATTTACGATATATAATTTTTATTTTATTTTTTTAAATTAATTATTTTAGTAGATTTTTTTATACTTTTGAAACGTTAAATCTTTTTATCTTTATTATTTTAATTTTAAATTGTTAGTACATTAATTTATTTATACTCTTTATTTTTTTTAAAATTTATTTTTTGTTTTTTTTTATTTATTATTATATGAGGTTTCGTTTGGTTCAGATGAAAGAAAAATATAAGTTAATGGAGGAGAGAAAAAGAAAGAATAGTAGTTTTCTTCAAGTTGTTTTATGATTGGAAGAGAAGTAAATCTCAAATACTTTTTCTTGTTTGGTACGAAAAAAAGAGATTGACAAAAAAAAAAATTAATTTTTTTAAGTTTACTGAACAACACTTCTCTTTATTTTGTATTAAAAGATAAATGAATTAATATTATACTAATATAATTTTATATAAAAAATTTAAAAAACTTATTAATAAGAATATTTATCAAATAAGAACAAGAATATTTTTTATTAATAAAAATATTTACCAAAATGAGTATTATTCATTTATTCTAAACTGTTTAACTTAAATAAAATAAAAATTACTAACAATATTTTCGACTATCGAATTCACATTACTAAGCCTGTCTATTTTTGTTTTCACCACAAGTGTCATTATTTTAAATTTTGTTATTCTTTTTAAATTTTTTATATTATTATTATTATTGTTAAGTAGTATTTTGTATTAACATGATGTTTTACAAGATTCAACTAATTTAATTTACATATGATTTATATAATTCACATCTTTGTTTTTTATTTTTTAGTTGTGTTTTTTATAATTGATCAAAATGCTCTTGTGGACTAAAAATTATAATTTTATTTATTTTTTATTTTTTATGGACTAAGTATATAATTTTTTTTTAATCTTTAAAAATTTTGCATCCACCTCATTTGACTCTTTTATAAGTTTTTAATTTAAAAAATAAAAAATAAAAAATTACAATAAGAGCAAAGTTGATAATTTCATACCTCCATCTAAAAATTATATAATTTTATTAAATATTAGGGGGGTATTTGTAATATTTCAAATGAGGAGATATTCATAATTATGATAAAATTCAGGAGAGGCTGTTGTAAATTTACCCTTAATTAAAAGCGCAAATAAATTGATCAATTTGGCTCTAAGATAAAGTTTAAAGTAAATTATAACTAGCTTTGCCAATAACAGCAACATCCCATGAGATTTGTTATAATTGCAAATACTCCCTTATTATTTAAAAAAAAAAATTAATCTCTATACAAACAGTTTGACACATTGATATTTATAGCTCGAGGGATTAGAGAAAATAAGAAACAAATATATCTCAGTTTGGACTCAAAAACTTCAAGAATACCTACATTGTGTTTGGATTTGTATTTTAGTTATTTTGTTTTGTGTTTTAAAAATAGAGATAGAAAAACAGAGATACGTTAGTTTGGTTGAAAATAGATAATATGTTTAGATTTGTATTTTTGGGTAGTTTAAAATATTTTAAAATAAGTGATGTAAGTTTGATGTTGGGATTTGGGAGACAAATATCACTGTTCATTGTCAAAATTATATATTTTTATATATAAATATTTTATGTTTTAATGTTGTATTTTTGGTAGACAAAAATTACTATTTATTATCAAATCATATCTGTTTTATATTATGTATATATATAAATGTATATAATTCATCTAAAAATTTTATAATTATTGAAAATTCATCTTAAAAATTAAATTATTATAATTTATCATTGTCAGTTAAATACATATTATCATATAAATACAACTAATTCCTATCACTATTACCCCGAGAACGAGTGGCATGTTGAGAAATTTATATAAATTATAATCACAAAATTCATAAATTAACATATTTATGTATATATATGTATATAAAAGAAAACTTAATGGGCTATAAGCCCAAAAGGTAGCCCAACCCTAACCCTAACCCTGTCGGCTGCATGGGCTTGGGCTCGCCCTTGGATCAATCTCTAAATTCCAAATCAAACCACAAAATCAAATACGTACTTTAAAGTTTTGAACCATTAACTGGCTAGAAAATTGTAACTTTGCTCCCAAAATATAAGACAATTTATAATATTAGTTTTATACTTTCTGAAATAATCAATATTAGTCCTACATCTTAAAAAAACATTGCAAAATTGGTCCTATCATAAAAATACACATCACAATTTTTTCGAACAAACTTTTTGATTGATTTTCGAAGGATAATATAAAAAATTTCGGCCCAAAAAAATCAATCAGAAATCCGCATTTTTGGTCCCTAATTTCATCCCAAATCAAACATTAATTTTTAATCCAATGGATGGATTTTCCGAAGGCAGTAATCGAACCGTTGAAAAGCTATTACAAATATTCTGATGGCAACACTTATCTGTCCGAAATATTTTCCGATGCCACTTTTTTAGGTTGTCTTCCTTCTATTTACGAACTTTCTTTGAAAATTTTTTGCCCAAAAAAGTTTTTTTTTTTTTTTTTTATAGGATGGTTTGCAATATTAGTCTCAAAATATAGGATAATTTGCAATATTACTCCCAAAAATCATCTGAGTAGGTTGCCACGTGCGCCTTTTCACTAATTTTTTTACGCTAAAACTAATTTTATAATAATTTTGTTTAATGTGAAATTAATATTGACTATTTGAGATAGTCTTCTCATCTCCATAGAAGTTTCATTGTTAGAGTGAAAAACATTTATCCAAATTATATAATTATATTAATTATTTCTAGGAGGGGAAAGAGAGGTGAAAGAGTAGAGTGTGATTTTATAATATTAATGATGCACAATAATTAAGTATTTTGACATATCTGGGATTCGGATGGCATTGTGAAGCATGGGATTGATAAAAAGCACAAAAAAGAAGGTAGACGTGTATGTTCACACAAATTTTGAATCTGCAAAAAATTAATTACGAATTTAGAAACCTATAGACCAATGAAGTTTATAATTTTAAATTAAATTTTGGCCGATTTTAAATTATTATAAAAATTGACAAAAAAAATTAAATCTTTTATTACTAATGTATACCGTCACGACAAGGATTGACGGATTTTCAAAGAAATTCTAAGATCAACAAAAAAATTTTAGCACCCTGATGCTTAAGTCAGTAACGATTACTTAAAAAGATGATAGAAAAACTTGAATCAAAGAGAGAATAATGATAAATTATGAAGTGCAGTGCAAAATATAAGCTTAAAATAACCTAAAAAATGAGAGAGAGTTGAGTGAATAAGTGAGAGTTTGAGTTTGATGCTTGATGTTACCAAATAACTGCAAAAGACTCTATTTATAATCTTTTACATAACAGAATGCAAGAGTTTGTTGTAAAGAGTCCTATGCCATTTAAAACATTCGTGTGTCATTTGGACTTGGATTGACTGAGATACTCCTTGCCTCCCTGCTCGACTGGATGGAGCAAGGAGGGCCAGGAACGAAGGAGACAAAGAAGAAAATGGAAGAGTTGGAGAGGACAACCTAAAAGAAGGATTAGACACACAAAGTAAGTCTTATCCCATCTGCAATACGAAATTGGCAGCATCCATAAGTACTTGGAACAAGCTATGCTAAAGTAGAAAGAGATAATCTGTGATTATCCCTCATTTGAGGAAGGAAAGAAAGTATTGGATCGCATGTGGTCCAACAAGTTGGAGGAGTTGAAGAAGTTATTGGATTTTCAAAGCATGTTAGTGCAGTGCTCTAAAGTACTACTACCGAGGCTTTTGGACTTGTGCCCTCCAGTTTGCTGGACCAGCTATCTTGCTTCTACCGCACCTACTTCTTTTCCAGATATTCATGCTGGGCTAGCTGATGCCCTTGACTCGGATGAAGAGGTCCCCCTCGAGCTTCCGGAGTTCATTCCCGTGTTGGGCAAGATGAAGGAGTTTCAAGGGGCCTGGATCATCAAGTGATGGAGGAGGTTTTCCCCTTCAAGGTGGAATCCCCAGCTAGCGATGATGAGAGCGTACCCTTCGGTACCTCCTAAGAGTGGGCTTGAATTGATTTTTTTTGCTGCACTAGATGCCTTGAACTCTATCCTTTCCCCTTTTTTCTTTGTTGTTTATGATTTGCAACTTGTTAGATTACTTGCTGTTGGGTTTTTGCATACTTTTTGTTTCTATAAGCTTTTTGAAATAGATATACAAATATATTATTTTTTCCTGCAGGTTGAAATAAGATGTTGGGTATAACCTAGTCCTTGCAATATACCTGCATGGTGGTCCCCCTGCAAGTGGTTAGTGATAGCAATATAGGCGAGAATCCTGACTCTTGCTATACCAGCAAGTGTAAATAATATTTGCTTTGCACACTTAAGTAAACATAGTACCTCCCTAAGAAAAAAATAAGTAATTTCATAAGGTGGTAACTTGATACGTTTCTTCTTGTTGGATAGATAGCTTGACTAGGTATACTTTAGAGTTTTCTCACTCAAGATCAAAGCATAATTGTCCATGCCTAACAAAGATAAACCTATTGTACTCTGAAATAAACAAGTTAGGAATACTAGAAGATAAGAGACTACTTCACCTAACAAGTGAGTGCATGTAAACCATAACCAAGTAAAAATGTCTGCTAGAGGCAACTCTATTACTACTCATAGCCAATGAAACGATCAAGAATGCGCTAGCTAGAGGAGACTTATCATGGCTTGCAACTAATACAGAAAAATGAATGAGAGTAGGTGGGCCAATTGAGGATGACTTATTAGGACTTGAAGCTAGCAAGTATGCATGTGCTAATTGACAGCCTCCGAACCGTACATCAAGTTGAAAGGTGTCTCTCCCAAGTTGATGTGGGGATGGTCCTATAGATCACACTGGGCAGGTGTCTACCCATTGCCCTCCTGCTTGCTCTAGCTTGATTTTGATGCCTCGCAATAGGATGCAATTTGTAATTTGTACTTGCCAGTTAGCTTGGAGGTAGACATAGGAAAGAATGGCAAGGATTTTATATTTGGGGAAAAGTTGGAACTGCGTTATATATTTTGTTAAAGAGTATCATACAAATGTCCTTGGTGTCTGACAGAAAATTACTTCAACTTTTGAGTATGAATAGAAGTAGATCATATACTGAGCACTCCTGTGTTAATCATCTGGTTTCTTGTGATGGATACTTTTTCCTTATACAGGTTTTTTGTTAATTGATTTGCTTTATCTGGGCAATTGTCTGCCGTTTGTACTTCAATATTTGAAGTAGCCTGCATCTCAATGCATTTGTCCAAGTTCGTTTGCTGTTGAATCTTATTTAATCAGGTGCTTGTTGCCCAAGTTCATGATGAGTCGTATTTCAGGTGGATCGGATTGGGTTAGTGGTACCCATTAGTGATAATTCTAAAGTTGTCGTAAAAAATATATATTAAGTGATGACAATTTTGATCTTGTCAGTTACTATATAATTATTAGTTATAAGAATTGTGTACAAAGTTGTCATTGTAGATACTTAATGATACATCTATAATGACAATATAAATATAGTGCAATAAATTATTATTATCACTAAGTTGTCACTATGTATACGCCACTAATTGTATACGGTCACAATTTACTGACAATATTTTATTACTACAACTTCTACAAAATAAAACTTTAAATTCATTATTCTAACAACATAAATATTATTGTCGTCAAATATATTTCGGAGACACATTCATCATGGAAAAAATTTATTTTAAATTAAATTTGGTTCAATTAAATCAATTACAAAATAAGTGTGATATACTTATTATATGATTGTCATGTTTTTTGAAGTATACACCAATTACATCGTAAGTAGATTGCACTTGTTATATGAGTTTAGTGCAATTTATCCTGTGATATTGCAAATGAGCAAATTATCTCCTTATAAAAAAATAATAGCAATTTACCCCTATATATTTTTTAAAAAGGAGAAATACAATTTACTCTCATTGTGATATGATAAATGAGTAAAAAGAACTTTCATAATGTTTGGATTCATTTTTTGAGTGTTTTGTTGTGTTTTGTGGAAATAGAGAGAGAAAAACAAAGATAAATAAGTGTGTGTTAGAGATAACATGTATATTTGGATTTGTTTTTTAAACTAATTTAAAATAAGCATTGTATGTGTTAATGTTGTGTTTTGAGAGACAATAATTACTATTCATAGTCAAAAATCACGTTTTTTATATATATTTATGTATACGTATGTGTTTATATATACATATGTATTTATGCTAAAACAGTTTAAAACACCTACATAAGGTGTTTCTGAATTATGTGTTTTGACTCGTCTCAAAAATAATTTGAAAATGAAAACAAACATAGTGTTTGTGTTTTGGAAAATAAAGCAAATTACTCCATATTTAAACCATTGCTAGAGGGTAATTGTTTCATTTTTTGAAACAGAAAGGAGTAATTTGCTAAATCTTTTTCACATGAATTTATTTTGCTCATTTCACATAGTAAATTGCATTTAATCCTTTTTTGAAATGAATCAACGCAATCCTTTATTTAAAAAACAAAGAGGGACACATGGAGTTAAATTGCTATTTTTTATTTTTATACATAGAGATAATTTGCTCATTTTCAATACTACAAGAGAATTAGTTGCATTTTCCACTTTGTTATATTATTAAGTCCCACAAAATCGAATTTGAGTTAAGAGTTTGTTGATCCTAAGGTATAGCTGCATTAAAGGAAAGGCAGATAGAAACTCACTCTAAAGCTGATAAGAGTAGCGCCCCAGATTTTGAAGCTAATAGAAAATGTAAGAATAGAAGCTCGTGGGAATCTAAGGAACACCTACATCTAAACCAAATCATACATGTTTTACACAATAAGGATACATAATCAAACACAGCTTCTCTTCAAATCGGGGGCAGGATCACTTAAACGAACACATAATCGAGCAATGCCTTCCATCGGCGCCGCCCCAAGAGCTCTTCCCCCTCTTAGGAGTTGAGTTTGCGGCAATCCTCATGTGCTCAATCAACGCCTCCGTGTTCACTTGCTCCGCCAATATCCGCTCCAAATCCTTGGGATCGATCACCAGTTTGACCTTCCAAACGCCGGCCCCAGGCGGCGGGAGCACCTCGACGGATGTTTTCCCATAACTCGCCGGCGTCAAACGGTTGAATGCTGAAACTCTAACAGACTCTTGGCATCCTCTCTGTTGCGATTCTCCATCAGCATCGGTGACTGCTTTGAGGGAGCAATTTCCCATAGTTGTGCGGAAGAGGAGAGAGGTTTGGGTGTGTATTTAATGGGAGAAATGTTGGGAGAGATATTCAAAGGGTCACGGGGTTTTGGTGGGAGGGAAGATGACATTTTTGGGGTTGTCTTATTTTGAAATTTGGAAGCTGAATTTCAGGGAATTTGAGTGTGTTGGGGGATGAACAAATGCAACTCATCCCATCTCTGTGTGTGTGTGTCTGATGATTTATAAAGAATGGAATAAAGCAACATGTTACCTCTAAGTCACGACATTTGTGGGCGGCCAACAACCGGATTCGGATTACGGGGAATATATCTTTTTCATTATACATACGTCACATATTCTAATTCAGATCGGGTTGGATTGAATTTAAATTAATTATATGATGAGTGTAATATATTTATATTATAGATGATTTATAGTTTAGAAAAAATCACCAATTACATATCATATTTGCTTCGAACCAAACCTAATTTGGGTCAAAAAAATTCATTTGTATGATAATATTAAGAGTAACTTACGATGAGTTGTTCTAAAATTTAGTATAATTATAAATATTTTTTTATTGTTTGTAAAATTATAAACATCACCTGATGTTTGACAAAATTATGTAATTATTGGATGAAAGCCTAGAGTTATTAACTTTACTCTTGTTGTATTTTTTCTTTTTAAAAATTAAAAAAATTATAAAAAAAATGGGACGAGACTGATGAAAATTTTATTTTAAAAAAATCCACTTAATCCATAAAAAAAGTTACAGAAAAATTTAAAAATAAAATTATAATTTGTAGTTCACAATGGCATTTTGATTAGTTCATTATTTAAAAGAAATGAAAAGTTAACGAATACTAAGTAGTTGGGTTAATTATTGAAGGGTCGTCAAAATTATGAAAATATTAATAATACTAATGGTAAATTTGTGTTATATTGAGATGATATAACTTGTGGAAGAGAAATCCTAACCCTTGAGGAGTTAGAATGGTTAGTTCTAGCAATTGAAATAATAAATAACATGTAGCTATGGGATTTTGTGGTATCAACCAAATTGGATTTCAATTTTTATATTTCATTTAATATATATAAGAAATATATAAGAATTATGTCGTTTACTTTATTTAATAAAAATTAAATTAATATGGTTCACGTTGGTTCTCCTATTTTATAAAAATAGAATTAAAAAAAAAATGTGATCCAACAGGTGACATATGCTATTAAAATATGACATGCCACCATGCCCCGACAGCCAATAATGTCCCCTGAGGTTGTGGCCCGTGATTTTCCCATTATCCATTCTTTTTTGTTTTTAAAAATAAAATTTAAATAAATTACTTTGTTAATGATACCTCTTAATTATTTTTTCTGCAAATCAAAATTTTCTTTTGTCATTTTAAAATAAACAATATTATTAATAACACCACTTAATTATTATTTTTTTTTTCTGAAAATCCAAAATAAAGAAGGTGAACCTCCATTTTGCAACCCAATCAGTTCAAATCCTATTCAAACAAGATACCTTGCCTCCATAAAGAAGGTGGACATTCATGGAGGCGAGGATCGTATCATTTGGCGATTTCAGAGCGGGCAATCTTCAAAACAGACCCTTATCCAATTATTTGATCCACCGAGGTCGAAAGTAGGATGGACTTCACTACTTTCGGGCACTTATAAGATCTCACGTCATACGTTTATCTTATGGATGGCAATTTTGTGCAAACTGCCAACGATGGATAAAGCATGGTTTCTCACCTCGGCGATTGTGTTATGCGTAATGTGGGAGCAACAGAGACTCATAGTCACCTTTTCTTTCAATGCCGCTTTAGCAGATGATGTCTTTTCGAGGTTCGCAAATTGGTCCATTTTTCATGGCCCAACAGAGATCGGACGACTGATATCGAATGGACAACACGAAAATGAAAGGGAAAATACATTGTTAACCTTGCTTACCGAGCTTTACTAGCCTCATGTGTTTATCACATTTGGAGAGCAAGGAACTTGAGGAGATTTGAGCATGAAGAGAAGACTCCCGTCACGTTGGCCTTCTTGATTATGGAAGATGTCAAACAACGCATCTTTAGTATTAACCTAGCCACGTCTGTTAGTACATGTGCTTTATTTAGATTATGACGTATCGCTTGACTTGTCGAGTGAGAAACCAACTAAAGAACTTTGTAGTACTATTATGTTTCCTTTTTATTAATAAAAATTACGTTTACCCAAAAAAAAAAAAGATACCTAGCTCATACTTCAAAATTTTTAAACTAACATAAAAGACTCAAAAATAAAGCCTAGGACAACGGACATCAAAGATTTCACGTAACGTGTATTTCTGACATCTTGCGACACCTCATACTAAAAAATCATTAACATTCCTTCTAGATCCACGGTGGCTGACGTGGCAATAGCTGGTAAAACAAAATCCGTTCAACTCGAGCTTACATGACATAACCTCTTCAAATGGTCATATCTCATTCAGAATAAGTCTAAATCACAATCCATTCTTATTTTTAAATTAGTTAACTCATGCAACTTTCAAACGGTGTATCACAAACTGGCTATAAGTAGAGGCCGTTGCGTAGTCATCATAAGGCATCAAGTATTATTCACTCGATCTCATTCTTTTCTCCTGATTCTTAGCAAGTTTATAACACTATTTTGCACTCGACACGATTATTCTCATTTTATCTTGATACTTTGTCAAGTCACTCCAATTATTTCATCATTATTCTTATGTTATTTTCTAGTATTATTCTTTCAATGAATTCCTTACTTACTTAAGGATCATATTTCAAATACTCTAAACCTGAACAATTGAACCCCTATAATTTATTTACTTTATTTTTATGTAAATTTCAGATTATCAAAAAATAAATAACATAGTGGAGTTCGGATCGGATATGCCCAAAACTCGTTTCGAACATTTTCTCAGTTTTTAAAGGGATTTTTTTTTAATTAAGGAAATATAAATATGTAATGAAGAATTTTTATCCAAATGATATTTGATTCAACTAAATCAATCATAAAATTAGTGTAATATATTTGTTATATAATTAATTATTTTTTAAAAATATATAATTAATTACACAATAATTACCATATAATTAGTTTAGATTTAACCAAATTCAATTTGAATTAAAATTTGTCATATGGGAAGAAGCCACGTGTATTTTCGGTCTCCACTCCTATACTATTGTCTTCTTGCAAAGTGAGACCATTTGGGAAGAAGAACACCACAAACAAATCTAAGGCTAGGAATCATATTCATATTCACTAAAATTCCCACCAATACTAATCAAGATAACCCCATCCCTATTCCCCATACATACCTCACCAATTCCCTCCAAAATCCTGTCCAGTCTGAGCCCTCTGCTGCAAATTGCAATGGGCTGCACCTCTTCCAAGAGAATTGAGGTCGCCGTCGACGTCTACCGCCCAGCACCCTCCAGCTTCTCCGTGTTCGACATCCATGCCATTGAAGAGCCGTGGCTGAAGGCCGGCGACGCTTCTGACGATTTACATGATGAGAAGACCTCACACATGCCACCCCCCATTCTCGAGAAGCTTAAAGCCATTGAAGATGCCCCTCGCTCGTGGGACGAAGTCAGCAAGGCTTTGGAGGACCTAAAACCCAAGCTCAACGCCGTCCCCGCCCTTCCGGCGCCGGATTCCAACCCAAAACAAGCTTCCGCCACGCAGTCAGAGAAAGATAGTGCAGCCGGCAAACCGAAGACGCCGGAGAAGAGCTTCTCTTTCCACACACTTGAAGAGCTGGAAGCTAAAATCTCCTCCAAACCCACCGACAAAAAACGGGTCGAGCCGTCGCCAAAACCCGAGTTGAAGAGATTCCACTCGACCAACACCCAGCCGGCAACCGAGATTCCCAAGAACGGCGACGTGCCCAAGTCGCTGAAAGACAACATATTCATCGTGAGAGACAGATTAGAGCGAGAAAAGGAAGGAAAAGCCGCGGGGTTCGTGAAGCGCGACCCACTCAGCGACTTCGAGGAGATCTGCCCGCCGGGAGGCGACGACAAGGTGGTGGTCTACACAACATCACTGGGCGGAGTGCGGCGCACGTACGAGGATTGCAACCGGGTGCGGCAACTGCTGGAGACGCATCAAGTGGTGTTCGACGAGCGGGACGTGGCGCTGGACGGCGGGTTCTTGAGCGAGTTGCGGGAGTTGGTGGGTGAAGGGGCGGCGGTGCCAAGGGTGTTCGTGAAGGGGAGGTATATAGGGGGGGTGGAGGAGGTGGTGGGTCTGAACGAGAGGGGGAGGTTGAGTCGGATCATGAAGTGGGCAGGGGTGGAGAGGGGAATGGGGAGGTTGGGGTGCGGGGGGTGTGGGGGGGCGAGGTTTGTGCCGTGTATGGAGTGCGGGGGAAGCTGTAAGGTGGTGGTGGGGGAGAAGAAAGAGAGGTGTGGAGTGTGTAATGAGAACGGTTTGGTGCAATGTCCTGTTTGTGCTTGAACAAGATATGATACGACGTTGTTTGTAGTTTTGGTATCTGTACTTGGGAAGAAAGGAATAAGTGGGAAAGAATCATTACATGACTTCTACATATGTACATGACTTCTACATATGATTCTAGCAAATAGCAATGGTTTTGTTTAGGATTTCTTGTGCTTTACATTGGGCCTTTTGCAGTTTTTTTGGGTGTGAAATCGCAAATAGCAACTGGAGTTGGAAAACATGAAATGAAAATGATTAAAAAAATAGCTGAAGGGCCCAACCGGGTTCGAACCGGTGACCTCTTGATCTGCAGTCAAATGCTCTACCACTGAGCTATGGACCCTTCTGATGAGGTAGAGTGAGCAAATACTGCCCCAAATCCATTTTCTTCTGGTTTGATCTCGAGAATGAAGAAATGGGCCTCTATCTTTCAGCCTAATGGCCTAAGACTAAAAACCACTTGAATCCATGCAACTTGGATCACCTTATTTTGAAGCCCATCTCTTCATTCCACATTTTGGTATATACGAGCGTTCGTTGTTCTAACAATCAGATACTCTCACGCGATGTGATGTTTGTTCTAACTGAAATCTCAAATGTTTATCTTTAGAACATAATTGAAAGTTTCTTTAAATTTATCTACTGTTTGATGTGTATAATTTAATCTTAAATTTGCTTACGTCATATCAAGTTAATATGCCCAAGCAGTACGAGTACGTCTAGATTCCTCTTGATAGAAAACCTACAAGGCATAAAATGAACTCACCAGGAAGACTCTAATTATAATGCTTCGATGTCGAGGTCATAAAGGCCGTAGAGGAGAAATATTAAGGTTGTAAGAATGTCAAGATAGCAAAAATCGTATCTAAAATATAGAAAATTTATAAAAACTTTTATTTGTACCATGTCATATGCACCACATATGTAGGAATAAATCATATGATCACCATGAATCCCGAGATACTTAAATTTGAATCTGGTCAAAACAAACCAAAACGGCCCGAATAAAAATAAACGAATCCTACTCTGTTTCTTACGAAAATATAAAATTTAGGATATTAAATCTGTCCACGACCTCCAAAAAACTATCCCCACATCACCGGAAATAATTAATTATACCATTCAATAAATTAATTATACAAAATAGTGATTAAATATAGCAACTTTGAAATACTATACGCTACACATAAGTCGTCACGATCACTAGTGCAAAAGTTGCTGGGGGCATTTTCCACATATAGAGCAGGTCCCATTATCAGGGAGCTCCAGATAAGGGCTTGTTTGGAATGCATATTTTTAGAAGCTTATTCAGTCTAATTCCACAAATAAGTTCAAAAATTTTCAGCTTGCTTTTATGAAAAAAGTTGCTACTATACTATACTATACTATCTGCAAATAGCTTTTTGGAGCAACTGATTGTAGCTTTTACAGCTGATAAGCACATGCTTAACTTAATTTGAGTTCGATTTTTTAATTTATAAAAGTTTTTGAATCTTAGACGTGAAGATGATAGAAAATTACGCATAATGGAATATGATTCTAGTCCAAAAGCATCAAGAATGGTACGCTTTGGAGCTTATAAGCACTTTAAAATAGCTTATAAGACGTATGGCAGCTTAATTTAGTTATAACGTTTGAAAGAATTATGGTAAAAGAATTTTTTTTTATTTCGAGATAAGTTGTTAGTAACGTATAACTTATGATAGCTTGTTTGATCATTATAGCTCAATTTTTTTTAATTAAAAAGATATTAGTCAATAATGAGGAGTGTGAAATTAATTTGGCAAAGAAATAATTTATTTATTTCTCGAGAAAAAAAAATGGGAGATGCTATATTATTTAGCATTGTCTGTGTGAACGAAGCTATATGCCTGCAGCAAGATCCTGATATGGAGACCGGGACATTGATGATACTGTCATGTATTGCATATCAATGGCTGATGAAGAACTTGAGTGGCTTCTAAGCTCCAAGGCTCATTCCCCCCTAGCGAGGCATAGTTTTAGAACAAAATCATAATGCTCATATGAAATTAGAATAGATAATATCTCACGCAACGGAATACAAATAGTATCAAGAACATTAATTTATCAAGGAATGTGCGTTATGTTTGTTTTCATTTCCAAGTTATTTACGGGATGAGTCAAACCATACCCAATGTTTACCATCATATAGAAATACTTTATTTGGGTGTTTTTGACTGTTTTAGCATAAATACGTACATATATACGTATATATATATATAAAAAAGACATGATTTGACAATGAACAATAATTTTATCTCCCAAAACACAACACTAAACATTCAATACTTATTTTAAATTATCTTTAAAAATAAATCTAAACGTACATATTATCTCTAATACATACTTATATATTTTTTTTTTCTCTCCATAAAACACTAAGAAAACGAATCCAAACACTATGATGCGATTTCCATTATTTTCATGTTGGGGTCATGCTAGTGACATGCCTCCGTTAGATCCCAATTCTTGGCCATAAATAACCACAAATAATTAACTTAATTACACACATTTGGGGGCATTTTAGTGGATAAGGAAAAAGATCAAAACCAATTGGTAAAATTAAATAAAACTTTATAAAGCTAACTTTTTAAAAAAAAAAAACAAGAAGGTTCAGTTACCATATTGCACTTGTAATGATAGTGCCCCATTGACCTAATTTCTGATACAAATAAAATCTGGTGAATGGTGATGGACCAATTACAGGATCAATTCATGGTTGGTTTCTTTGTGAGATTAGTATACACTATTACCTTTGTTAAAATTTTTAATTTAATTCGCCACACAAAACATATAAAATCAAGAATTTTCAAATCCAAATCTATTTTTCAAAAAATATATAAGAAACCCGCAAAATTTTCAACTTTTTCTTTTTTTTTTAGTAACGTGTATTTAGCCTCGTTAAACGTCTTCGACAGATATCCAGAACTGCATCATTGGTACGGCAATACTCGGCCTTTTCTATCCAATTACAATGTTTGGTGGTACTTGACTAATTTTTAATTTTTAATTATACTGTAATAAAATAATCGAATCGAAAGATGGGCTCTTTTTTTTTTATAAATTATGGTCCAATGGATCTCAATTTTGATGGGCTGAGACATAATTCACAGGCCTATGGATTAATAAATATATTCATGGAATAGTGGGGAAAAATAAAAATATAACCCTAAGCCATGGGGACCAAATTTCCACAATCTTGCTTTTCCCATTGTGCCAATAATACATCATTTTCACTAATTATAAGTAATTTGATCATATATGAATTAAATGTAAAAATAATATTCGTAATATTAATATAGTTTAATTCACATTGTTTGATATTTTTACATTTAATTTGTATATTTTTTTAACCAAAAAAAAATCATAAAATTCCTTAATAATCGCATCAGTTTAGTACTATGACTGTGATCACATGGATTAGACTCGAATTTTTGTTTTTATATTAGGACGTGTAGGTATCCCCAAAGATGGTTTTTAAAAAAATAACGGTATCGACGTACTAATCTTGATTAGTTTAGCCTTAATCTCTTTTTCTTTTTGTCTAACTCAATGGCACTAAGACAAAGTTATGGGGTGGAGACTGTAAAAAGGAGAATTTTGAGGGGTTGGGCTGATATTTCCAAAAATTTGCCACCCACCCAAGTTGGAACTCCACATGGTATGATGCAGCCATACATTGATCTAAGATGAAATTAAAAAGTTATGAATGGTTTCTTACGTGGCAAATTAGAATTGCAAAAAAAGTATTCAAACATACACGTACATAACGCTTACTTGAATAATTTTAATATTAATATGAAAAGTTGGTGCGATAGTGTAAGATTGCATAATTTGCAGTGTGTTCACACGTTAGGGTTTAATCTAGCTAGCAGGAAGTTCAGCGTTCGAACCCCATCATCTCCAGAATTCCTTCGATCAGCGGCCGTTGGGAACCGCAAGTGGAGATTAGTTTTGAGCCTAATAAACTTGGGGACACCTTGTAGGTGAGAGTCCAATGCTCGAACAGCATCATGTGCAAAATTCTCCCGAACCAACGACAATAATGAATTGTGAGTGGGTATTAGTCTTGAACTCAGTGGACTTAAGGACACCTCGTGGGAGAAAACAAAAAAAAAAAAAAAGAATGGTAGGTGGGAGTTCCAATTTTCGAACCCCATTATGTGCAAAATTCTCTTAGACCAACGACAACAATGAATGACAAGCGGGGATCGGTCTTGAGCTCAGTGGACTTGAGGACACCTCGTTGGAAAAAATCAAGAAAAGAAAACAAAAATGTTATGTGGGAAGTCCCATGTTCGGATCTCATCATGTGCAAAACTCTCTCGTACCAGTGACAATAATAAATCTCAAATGGGGATTAATCTCAAATAGTAAAATTATGGGACACCTAACAGCCAAGGGAGAAAATCCCAAAAAAAGAAAATCTCAATATTTATGAGAGATAATGTTCACTCTTGAAGGAATGAAGGGTCAGATCTTAAAGCACAAGATCTTTAACAAAGCAACACAGGACATATAATAAAAATGTAGGGTGTTTCCCTAATTAGACAGGCACAAACTCACATAACCTCAACCTAATTGGTTTCCCTATCTAAAAGCTAAAAAGTTTCAAACGCTTATTCCAGGGCACTAATCCACAACACTGCCAACCTAATTATTACTAATTTATTTATTATTTATTAATAAAAAATATTCCATTGCCAATGATGTTTTAGTCTAACGTTTAAAATTAAGATTCCGTGAATGAATTCGAGATTATGTCCAGATTTCCATCGGACGTGTGGATATTGGTTTATTTAATTATTTTTATTATATTAATGTACTGATAGACTCGATATATTGTTTAATTTATTAAAATATTAATATATATTATTAAAAAAGAAAATAAAAAAGTATTCCAGTGACCACGCTCGTAAAGTGAAAAAAGATATTATTTTGCTTACATGGACTCAATAAACTAGAAAAGTAAGACAAGGTTGGTACTCAATTATTTTTTTCATCAACTCAATAAAAAAAATAAATTAAGGACTAATGAAATTTAATTAAGCCGGCAAAACTAAAATTGATTATACGGACACGGATAAAATTTTAGTAATAATTGTTTGTCTCTTGTAATAACAGTACGTAGTTATAAGGATTCATCCAACAAGAAAGTAAATAGATAATGTAAAAACAAGCAGCTCATCAGCCTCCCAAACGAAGATTTGAAAGACGCACGTAGGCTCGTTCCTAAAAAAGGAGGTATGGTCCACTTTTTGACCAAAGTCACATGATTTTGTCCTGAAAAGACAAGTCCATCATCTGCTACTAATATATGTTCAACATCACAAATGAAAAAGGGCAAATTGCAGTCTACCCTCCCGTGTTATAAATCGAAAGTGGCAAATAAAATAAAATAAAATTATAATTTAACTCTCTAAATTATTAAAATTTAAACTGAATATGTTGATATAATTATTTTTTTCCCTAAATAAAAATAGGCGAATCTTTGTCCAAGAATAGCTCTTGTCAGTTAAATTCATGAGTCACTCTCCATCTCATTTGACCCCTTCTCCTCAATCACAATCAGATGATGTAATAATTCTTGCAGGAAAATTCAAAGTCTTAAAAGCGTGTTTTTGTGTATCCCCACAGAAAATGCTGGTCTGGATTCGGTGGAACGCTTCTTTTGTTATATATAATCCTTAAAAGGGGACAAAGGGTTGGTTGATGATGAGCAAAAGATGCAAAGTTGCTTTCATGATGAAACTAAAGTGTGTGTGTATATATATATATATATATATATATATTATATAATTAAATTAATTAATATATTTTCTTCCATTCGATTATTGTTTGCAGATGAAAAGGGGTCTATTTTTTTGACATGTTCCTCCACGTTCGATTCCTCATATAATTGGCTTCATCAACCGGTTTATGTCTTTTTTATTTTTACTTTTTCTTTTATAATTTTATGTTTCAGTAATTGTTAATTCTAAAGTTATCAATGAGCAAAAAGAATTATGACTAAGAATTCAAAATTATATCCCACCAATATGAATATATATAGAAAAAAAATTGCAAACAACCCCTGCGATATCGCAAATGAGCAAATTATCTCCTTATGAAAAAAATAAATAGCGATTTAATTACTTCCCTATATTTTTTAAAATACAGCAATTTACCTCCCTGTATAAGGAGATAAATTACTTCATTTTAAAAAGTACAAGGGGGTAAATTGCTATTTTTTTTCATAAAAAAATAATGTCCTCATTTTCAATATCACAATGGGTAAATTGGGATTCACCCTATATTAGACCATTCCTTGCATTTTTGAAAAATTACAAACACATCCTTTAAAAATATTAGAATCATTACAAAAGCTATTAACTACCCTTATTTTTTTGCTGTTACAGGTAATTTTTGTAATTATGTAGAAGACGTGAGTGATTTGTGTAAATAGACCATAGGTCAGACAGTGTAAATATAATTATCTCTAATAATAAAGCATAATTATCATATTTGGCTAAATATGGAATTTGATTAGAAATCTTGTAAGGTGCTATTCAATAAAAATGGGCCTACTAAGCATGAAACAAATAAAAGATTAAAGTGATTTATGAATTTATCATAAACAAATAAAGCAAACTAATGAGCCTTATTGTACTATAATTATATTTTGGGTAAATTATATTTATTTTGGTGCCCATCGACTATTTATGAGTCAAGTTCAATTGGACAACAATCATTGGCTCCCAATAGCACCATATGGTGCTACTTGGAATTGTCAGCACACGTTCACCCGAACAGTATGGGGAGCTGTCCGGGTGATAAGAGAAATACTAGATGAGATGCAGGCGGATCAGGTAACTTATTTTTAATATTATATTCTCTGTCTTTTATTAAATTATAACTAAGTAAAAAAATTGTCCGGTATTTTTTTAAATGCATTATTTATCAATATATATTTTACTCAAATTAAATTAAAAACTAACATTTGTAAATATACACTATATTGATCGCGATGATTATATATACATGCAAAATAAATACTAATATATTATTTTAATTAACAATAAACTTAAACAAAATGGGAGTAAATTTAATTTTTGAGTATCTGGAATTGCATGAAACTAATTTTCTAAATAAACTTGATTGAGTAGTTAATTTAACATGAATCAGGAAGTCGAATGGTATTTTTTATATTAAAATAAATTGGTATCAAAATTACAACTTCGAGTCTATAAACCCTCTTCTCTTTATAACAGTATAGATTACATACCTAGTGGTTGTCGTTGTAATTACAAGTACATCCCATATTCGGCAGCAAAACTTTACACAAACACCCCCTAAGATACATTACACTGACACCCCTAAGAGAGTGTATTTATAATTTTATAAAAAAAAACAACATAATAAATCTGTATATTTAGACCTAACCTTAGCAGTGTTAATATAATATACCAATTATTTTTTTTTTGTTGGTGAATTGAATGTTCATATTCTTTAATGAAAATGTCCACAAATTTGTCTCATTTCTTCAAATAGAAGTCATCTTTCCCAAAAATGTCATCTTACCTTGAAGAAGGAATGGCATCACCAATTTCTCCACTTTTGCATTCAAGGACAAAAAAAAAAAAAAGAAAATGTAAAAATAATTCAAATTTTTTGTTTTATTTTTGTCCAAACTTCATATTTGTCTAAAACTTGACATACATATATAAAATATTTCGTAGAATTTTCGCGACGTACTGTACTAATTTCAATCAATACTATGATGTTGATGTGTTATTGTGGGAGTGCTCGAAACTGTTTAAAATAAAAAATTATTAACTTATTCTTGAATAAGCTTAAAATATCTTTTTATTTAAAGTTTTCGTTTCTGAACTATTTTTTAATTAAATTGATTAACGTCAAAAGCTATAAGCAAATTTCACTACCAACTTTTATAATTTAGTGATAAAATGAAATAAGATTCAATTGTTTGTCCAAATACTTTAATTTTAATTTTTTTTTCTAATTTTCACTTTTATTTTCAAATACAATAATTAATTAGTTGAGGGTAAACCAAATATTATTGAACCCACTTTTATCCGGCACGTGACCAACCCGTTGCATTGCACTGCTCCACACACAAACTTTTCTCATGCCCGTGCTTTAAAATTATATCTGATACTTCTGATGTTTATTTATGTCTAATAAATAAATACTTTTGTTAGTTAAAATACTACCGTATTTGCTAACACTAGCAAAAAAATTGAATTATAATATATACTTACTCTCAATTGACTCATTACTAATCTATTACTGGTCAAATATTTTTGTCCCCTTACGAAACTATTCTTATACATCTTGCATACTACTGCGTATCGGGGAGTATATTTTCACCCTTATGAGGGTATTTCAATCAGAAAAAAATTATTTCTTCTACAATAAGTTGGTAATAAATCAATAGGAGGAAAAACTTAATTTTTATTCATTTTTTTTTGCTAATATCAATAAATTAGATGAATTTTCACTAACGGGAGGATTTATTTGTTAGACAGAAACAAACATCAGAGGCACTAGATGTAATTTCTCAGACCACAGGGGATCCACGTGCAATTATATCAAATCTCATGAGATGGCGGTGTAATTATCATTTATTTTTAGGGTGAATAACAACGGGCTCTCCTGAAATTTATCAAATTACAAATAACTATCCTTGTTGTTTGAAAATTTATAAATATATCTCCGAAATTAATGGTTATTTAATAACTGCCCCCTTGACGACCCATTATATGAAGGGTATCAGTTAAATAACCATTAACTCTATAAAATACTTATAAATTTACAAATAATAAGTATGTATGTATAATTATAACAAATTTCATGAGAGTTCATTGTCCAATACGTTCATGCACATACACAACATTCACACTCAATACATGACACAAGAGATTTTAAGTATCAAATCGCGGGAAAAGTATTATTTTAGTCCGCTAAATGTGCTTAACTTTAATTTTAGTCCGATAACTATGTTCATTTTTGTTTAGGTCCAGTAATTTACGAAATTTCTTACTTTTAGTCCTCTGGCAAATTTTCGGACAATTTTATCCCTATGAGTGCATATGATCTAAAACTGTATTTCAAAAGTTGCATAGGGGTAAAATTGTCCAAAAATCTGCCAGAGGACTAAAAATAAACAATTTCATAATTTACTGAACCTAAACAAAAATGAATATAATTATCCAACTAAAATTAAAATTAAGCATACTTATGTTCCCCCCAAATCGCCCGTAGTGTTGATCAGAGGACAACTACACTATCTTCGATTACTCCGCCCAAACTCACCCATGATTATGACATAATATATATATATATATATATATATATATATATGAAATAATCCAAGAATTGTAGCACAAGTGAAGTAAGACAAGGGGAAGGGTGAATTTAAGGAAACATTGGTATATTCTCCAAACAAATCCTCAACAAAATCAGGACTAAGATCCAAATTAATCTATAGAATTAGGGCAAGTGGGATGCACTCATCTTTTAGTTTTTAATTAAGGCGAAATAATAATTAAAAAAAAAAAAAAGGATTCTTGACAATGACTAATGCAGTGACCATTACTACAATACTAATATTGACAACTTTTTATTAATTATTTTTTCCACTATTATTAACATGGGCTTTTTTGGTATTTAAGAAATATTAAACATTTGAAAATATGTTATTAATGTTTTTTTGTTGCTTGTGATAAAAGCTATTAGTGGAAAATTAATATTTACGACATTTATAATTGTTAATGAGAGCCTTTCTTTTTAATAAATACGATTATTTTGTCGTTTTTTATATGCAAATATCAATGATTGATTATTATAGTTGGTAAAATATATGCATATTAAACTAATTATAATTATTTTATCGTATTTATATAATTGAAGGGCATTCTTGACATTATATTCTTTTGGTATGTCATTTATTATTATGTTTATAATTATTTTATTTTTCATTTCTCTTTCTTCTCAACTCCCACATCAAATTTATCTTCTTTATTTCTTTTTTTCAATAATTTTTCATATTTTTTTTCTATTCTATATATTCTTTTAAGATAATAATTAATTTTTAAAATTTAAAATCACATGTATAATATTAGTGTTATATTACTATTTGCATCCCTTAACCTCTTATTATCCAATTTTTTACTTATTTATTTGAGTATATTACAATGGATTTTTATTAAATTTGTCATAATTATAAATACTTTCTTATTATTTGAAAAATTAAAAATATTCATAAATACGAACCCACTATAATGAGCTGTCACGAGCGAATATTTATTACATGGTTATTATTCTTTAAAAAAAATTATAATTTTTAAAAAAATAAAAATATTTATGATTATAATAATTTTTTAAAAAAAAATCAATTGTAATATTCTCATTTATTTTTATATATTATTTTGAGATGGAGTATCCCCTAAATAATGAAATGATGTCCAGGTGAAGTCGCATGTGTGGGTGTGGGCTCGTACAACATGGAGGTGTGGTCCAATCCCATCCCACCCCTTACCAGACAAAAGATCCACCCGGACAAGCACTGATATCATCAATATGCAGGCCCCCCTGACACGTGGATTCATCTGATGACCTGTGCTCCTCCCTAGACCACTGACCTCTCAACTCCACCTCCTACCAAACCAAAACCCGGAACCAAACACCCCCCACGTGTTTGGTGGGTCCCCATGAGTGGCAGTCTCCGCAAATAAGTGGAAATCTGGAGGGCAATACATTCATTTAATTCAAATCTAATTAGGGCTCATAAATAAGGGGGGAAAATTCTTTGCCGGGGTGAAGTGGAGCCAACCCCTGTTGCCTGCCGCGGAGCAGACAGCCAATCACGCCCCGACAACCAACGGCTTCTGCTCCGTTATTTAGTTTTTTTTTTTTTTTAAATGAAAAATTTGCCGCATGCCATTTATCAACGTATATAATAAATAATTTTCATATTTTAAAATATATTATAAATAAAAATATAATTTATAACTTAAAAAATTAAAAAAAATTAATTATTTTTAAGAATATTTTTTAATCATAAAAATTAATACAACAGTGTCAAAATCACCCTTTTATGTATATAGTGTTTATTTTCTTTATAATAATATAGATAAATTAATAATATAATATAAAAAAATTATTTTATTATTTTATTTAGATTTATAAGAGTGTGAAAGATTTAACTTAAATAAGAAACAAATCGATATTTAGTACTCGAGATAAATATTTTGGCGCATATAAAAATAAAAATTCAGACATTTTATGAGTTGCGGAGATAATATTATTGTTAGTTGTATATATTGATCGATTTTATTTATTTATTTATCAATTTTTTTAATCAGTGCCATCTAAAAAGTTGTAGTATATATGAAAGTAACTTTTATTTATTTAATGGGTAAATTACGTTGACATTTCGTGAGGTTAGATTAGATTATACGAATATCTATTGAGGGGTATCAGTATGATATTTTTGCAGAGGGTTTAACTATAATTTTACAAAAAAGTTAAGCAGTGTTTGTTTATTTTGGCCTACCTCATGGGGTGTTGATGTAATTTATTATTTATTATTTTTTATTTTTTATTTTGCCTGAAAAAGTAATGTACGATCTTTTAATTTTTAAAAAAATGAAAAAGAAAAAATACAAAAGCTTAAATAGTTTATGAAAAAATAAAATTCCCTCTAAAAACCCTTCAAAAATTAATTTTAATAAAGAAAAATGAAAAACAAGAGAGAAATAAAAAGGGAAAAATAGAAATAAGGAAAAAGGAATTTTGGGGTAGAAAATGCAGTCACCAAACCTTAACAATTCTGATTAAAATCACTAATCATAGTTAGTTGAGTTAATTGAATTTACTAACCACACACAGACACACACAAGCACGCACAGAGTGTGTGTGTGTGTGTGAGTGCAGTGAAAAAGGAGACAACCAAACAAATGCGGTTGTAGAGAGAGAAAGTAACAAATCAAGGCGTCTATTAAAGCTGTTTCTTGGAATCCCGCAACGCCGTTTCTCTCACTTGGCCGCCTCAGTTTGATGTTCGTTGCCTACCCAGAGTGAGAAAGAAGGCAGGAAATTTGAAGAGGAGAAATCTTTTCTTTGGTGATTCTTTTTTTTTACTCGGGAGTCTCTTCGTTTGTTGAAGAAGAGCTGGTTTTCCGGCGGTTGTGTAACGGCGGAGGGTTTTAGTCCACGGTTACGGTGGTTTTTGGTCGATATTTTTACTGGGTTTATGTTATTTGCAGTGGTTAATTTAATTAAGGCATGTAAGTAAGTGAATTTAGCGTAGTGTTAATGGGGTGATGCATGGTGTATTCTCAATCTTTCTTCAGATACGAGCTTTGATTAAGGGTAAAAAAGATCCCAGTTCTTCTTTCCAGATAGAGAAGCAAAATTGGAGTGGTAATGGCAAATAGATGGTCTTTTTCTCAGCAGCAGAACAGCTGTTTTTCAGCTGAAGGTAATGTGCCTCCCTTTCTATGTGTGCTTGACCACCCCCCACCCCCTCGGCCGCTGTGTGTGTGTGTGTGTGTGCGTGCAGAAGTGTGTTTCTTTTCTTAGTTACTTCTGGGAAGTGATTTTGCTGTTTATTTTTATGGCGTGAAATTTCAGGAGGTGGAAGGAAGGATCTGTTGTATGGGGAGTTATGGAAGGCTTGTGCAGGTCCATTGGTGGATGTTCCAGTAGTTGGAGAAAGAGTTTACTACTTTCCACAAGGTCATATGGAGCAAGTAAGTTTTGGTTGAAATACCTTGTTTAATTTTCTTTTTATGGAAAAAATGGAATTTTGGAGGATATGTTTGGTTCAGATCTTTGTGTGGAAAAGCTCTTGAATTTCCATGTTGTAGGATTCTTTTTGGGTTTGCTTTGATGTTTGAATATATGCTGTTTTTGCTGTTTTCTAGTTGGAGGCTTCCACCAATCAAGAACTGAATCAGAGGAAACCAATGTTCAATCTGCCCCCAAAGATTCTTTGTCGTGTTTTTGACATTCAGCTACTGGTATGCTCCCATTCTAGTTCATTTTTCTAGTTTTTATTTTGATTTCTGAAACTAGTGAATACTATGATGAAGTTGCAGGAAATTGGGGTGTTCTTGATTGATTCACTCTGTTTGGCTTCACAATTAAAGAAGTACAGTTGTAATTAGAAGTTGAAGAGTGAGTAACTTGTGAAAATTTCTCCTATGTAGGCCGAACAAGATACTGATGAAGTTTATGCACAAATTACTTTGATGCCAGAAGCAGATGTAAGAATTTATGTAGTCTTCCTGATTTTAGTTTAGGAAAATAATGCTGATTCTTTCTTAGTTCATAATTGAATTTTTATGGTTAAACTATTTTTAGCAACCTGAACCAACAAGTCCTGATGACGCCCCCGATGAGCCCCCTAGACCTGTAGTTCACTCATTTTGCAAGGTGTTGACAGCCTCTGATACAAGCACCCATGGTGGATTCTCAGTCCTTAGGAAGCATGCTAACGAGTGCCTCCCTTCATTGGTATGATTCCGTTTTTCTCCTTGATGCTCATCTTTTCTAATTTCATCCCTTGGGTCCATATGTACTTGTTTTTTCTGAATAACTTTCGTCGTATTTTGATCATGGCTGTTTTGTGCATCAGGATATGACCCAGCAGACGCCAACTCAGGAACTGATAGCCATGGATCTGCATGGGATTGAATGGCATTTTAAGCACATATTTCGAGGTGACCTTATGTGTATATATTTACTTTTCTAATATGAAATAATTTGTTTTCTCTAGATCTTGTTATAGATTTATCAATCTAATATGAAAGAATTGGTTAACAATGAACGCCAATAAATGGGGCATGTGAGTGGTCAAATATATGATAAATAAGATACGTAAGTTCCTTGCCTAGTAGTTGACATGTAACCAATGCACATAAAACAGGTCAGCCTCGAAGGCATTTGCTCACAACGGGATGGAGTACATTTGTTACTTCAAAGAGACTAGTTGCTGGGGATTCTTTTGTGTTTCTTAGGTACCAATGCTTCACTTACACAACCCCATGATATATGATGTCTCTCAAAAATGTTGTTTTCGTATTCAAACTTGACATTGCACAACTTTATTGTTTTTTAGGGGAGAGAGTGGGGAGTTACGTGTCGGGGTTAGGCGCCATGCTCATCAACAGAGTTCAATGCCATCGTCGGTGATTTCAAGTCAGAGCATGCACCTGGGAGTGCTTGCAACGGCATCTCATGCTGTTTTAACTCGAACTCTGTTTGTTGTTTATTACAAGCCAAGGTTTGATGTATTGTTCTCCTTTTATGCTACCTGGATGAGGTTTCTCCATGGCCAGACATTTTCGGATTATAATCTTGTATATGCACTTTTGAACCTTATAGAACAAGTCAGTTCATCATAGGACTGAACAAATATCTAGAAGCTGTTAGCCGCAAATTTGGAGTTGGGATGAGATTCACGATGCGCTTTGAGGGGGAGGATTCTCCCGAGAGGAGGTTTTTCCAGTATACATTAGCTGATTCTTTTACTCATTCTCCTTTCAGAAAATGGCAGCCTGAATTGCTAAGATTTCTCTATTCATTTCCTGAGCAATCAGGTTTTCAGGTACAATTGTTGGGGTGGAGGATATTTCTCCTCACTGGGAAGATTCTAAATGGCGATCTTTGAAGGTCAGTGTATTTGCTAATATCCTTTGCTGGCATCTCAACGTTACTATTCAAAGACTGAAATTTTTTCCCATTTCTCCCAATATTCCTAGGTCCAATGGGATGAACCTGCATCCATTCCAAGACCAGAAAGGGTTTCTCCTTGGGAGATAGAACCATTTTCAGTGTCTGTCCCCACCAGCCTGGTTCAGCCACCAACAATGAAGCATAAGAGACCCCGTCCTCGTGTTGAAATCCCAGTTTCTGGTTGGATTTGGCATTCAAAATACTTTTCTTTTGTGCATTCTCCTTTTGGGTCAATAATTTAGAGCTAGTTTATTTGTTATTACAATGACTGTAGAGGCAGGATGGCAATCTTCACCTCGTGTAAATGCTTCTCCAAATCTGATTGCTGATGAGACGGAAGAAAACAGAAGTGCATCAGCTTTGTCTGTTATTTCAAACCAGTCGGCTCCAAACTCGGCAAAACTGAGTAATAGCCCTGTTCCTTGCCAGAAGGAAAGTAAATCAGATACCGTTGCAACATGCAGATTGTTCGGGGTCGACTTGAACAGTCCTTCACTAGTGCCTCCTCATGAGAACGCTTCTCTAAAACCAGCCGATGCACCACAAGATGCTGAAGTATATATTCCAAGTGTGCTGTTATCAGGTGATTTGGAGCAGAAATCTAGTGTTTCGAGGGATTCAAAAGAACCACCGAAGAAAGGCCAGTTGCAAGTTCCAACAAAGGATGTTCAGAGCCGACAGAGTCACTCCACCAGAAGTCGCACCAAGGTATTTGATGAGTCACTCAAAGGTTGAATTTGGATCTTATTTTCTTAATAAAGGTTACAACAGTAACTGAGAAATAATAATTGCCTTGAACGACAAATTAACCGAATTTGTGTATTTGGCACAAATAAGGTACAAATGCATGGGGTTGCAGTTGGTCGTGCAGTGGACTTGACCACATTGAACGGGTATGATGAGCTTATAACCGAACTTGAAGAAATGTTCGAAATTAAGGGAGAGCTACGGCCCCGAAATAAATGGGAAATCGTCTTTACAGACGATGAAGGAGATACGATGCTTGTGGGAGACGATCCATGGCCGTAAGTAGATGACATTTGATTGAAATCATCATTTTTAAACTAGTTCGTTCATGTGCTTGACAATGTACAATCTTTGTGCAGAGAATTCTGCAACATGGTTCGAAGAATTTTCATCTGTTCTAACCAGGACGTGAAGAAAATGAAAGGAAGCAAGCTCCCCTTACCATCTGCAGAATGTGAAGACTAAATCAATCTTGTCTGCTGCTTCCCTTTCCTTATACCTCTTTTCCTTGTTTGAAGTCTATTTTCGTTTTCAAGAAACGGAGCCAGTTTTGTTCTGCTGGAAATTGCGTGAACACTATTTGGTTTGTGGCGGGACGACCCTTAGTTTATCCGCTTAATAATCATAGAGACTAGTTTTGCGAATACTTTGATGGACGATTATCAGGGCAACTATCCAAGTAGGCTTTAGATTCTGTTCATATTAGGGGGGGTGTTCCTGGTGTAATCGGGACGAGACTAAGACCGTCTCATCCTCTACATGTAAATATACCTGTCTGATTTCTGGTACTGAAATTAGAGGCTTTTCTTGCATGTGAATCTGTAATGGTTCATTCAAGCAAAAGAGTACTGTTGATGCTGATTTTCATGGATGTGCATAAATTTTCTTCATCTGTATTGTTATGTCGCTCTGAGGTGACTCGATTTGTCTGAACTGATTGTCCTCTTGACTGTTGAGTTTCACTAATGTTCCACTTTTCTGAGATGGTATTGGACTATCTTTTATTTTATTTCACATATACACGTAGACGTCAGGTGATAGTAATTTTTATGACGTGTATATTAAATTTTTTAATTAAAATAGTCTTAATATTTTTTCCTAGGGACAAGCCCACTATTTCATCAATTAGGCTATTCTAGGAAAATATGCAATATTAAATAATTTAGCTATAAAAAATCAAATAAAAATTAATATTTGAATTTTAAACATTATTTTTTTTAAAAATAACATTATACAATCAGCTCTGAATAATGGGTATATGAAAGATATTATGGGCCTGAGCAGATTAAAATCCAAATTTTGGGCCGAATTTGGAAGCACAAAATCATATTGGGCCAAGCAGTCTTTCTTGCTGAATCAAACACGGGTCAGAAATGTGAATGCTCCACCAACCCGATTCGGATCCATTTACTGTAATTCAGCTCGCTTTCTTGTGCAGAAAGCAGAGCATAACCTTGAGTCATCGAGGAAAAACCCTCAGAAATTTTGGGGAAAATACAGAAGTAGAGAGAGAAAGTAAGAGAGAGAGAGATGGATCCGAAAATCACCGAGGTGTCGCAAGTCTTCGAGCGATTCAAAGCGGCATTTGTACGGAAGGATTTTGATACTTGTACCAGCCTACTCTCCCAGCTCAAGGTACGGCCTCAATTTCTCAGAAATTCATAATATTTGTTTTCCGGTCAGTTATGTTAATGGTTTATTGAAACTGGAGATCGTTAACTGCTCGCTCTTATCCGTTGTGATATACTGTGATTAAATAGTGTTACCTGATTGAAAGCCCTAGTTTTTCTCTTCGTTTTATACGTATTTGGATTTTGGATAAGTTGAAATGACTGATAGGGAATCGAGTTATGTGCCGTTCACGACATATTTACCTGTCCAGTAATAAGAATTGTTGGTAAGATGTGCGGAGGAATTTAGATCCGTAGATTTGACTTGTTTTTCATTTTTGATAGTGCCATTATAAATCTGTGAAATTGAAGAGGCAATTTCGAGTTTTTCTGAGAGGTGGAGTGAAGTCCACGGCTTCAAGTTTGAAGGAAGTAGATGGCTTATGCCAGAAATCATAGAAAAGAAAATGGGGTTTGTTCGATAAGTCCTTCTGTATTTGAGCTGGCACTTAATTAAATCTAACTCAAAAAACTCCTAATCATATGATATTTAGGTGCCGAAAGTTCTTGTCAGCCTTTGTTTCTTGTCCTCTGGAGACATGGGGATAAAGGGAAATGGTGGAGGAGCAAAAAGTGGATGCTTAAAAATTTTCTTATTGTAAATGAACTAATGGAATGGAAAGAAAGTCTTTGCAACCAAAATTGATGAAAATAATTACTGAGAACTAGGACATGGTTATCTGTGGTCATTTGAGAAGTTAGTAATTCTATATGCTCAAATGGGAAATGTTTAAGTTTGGTTTCGTGATAAATGACTTAGAGGAAAGAAAGAAGTCTCTGAGAGGGAGGTAGTATTTGATCTTTTTCAATTTAGGCCTGAAGAAGGGCTATGGTAGAGAAGATGAGAAAACTCAGAATCCATGTAGTTGACCTAGATTAGTGTGGACTATGGATTCTGTTTTGTTGGTTTACTTAGCTACTAGTCTCGACTTGGTGGATGTGTGAGTTGAACTTTGTTCTGTTTGTATGGGAAAGTTATAAATGTTTGAAACCTAACTTGAGATTGATGTCTGTTGGTGTATGCTGCTACTGATTATATACTTGTTCTTGTAGGTTTTACTGACGGGTTTCAAGAGTTTACCTCCATTATTTGAAGAAACACCAAATGCCATCCACGAATTAACACTAGCAAGTAAATACTAATTTTGAACTGTGTGATATCTTTTTGATAGTTCTTATTATTACCTTTGAGGGTATTTTCTTCCTTTCCCTAAATTTGACCATTTTCAGGGGACATATATGAGCATGCAGTTGTTCTCAGTGTGAAGACTGAGGACCAGGATGCTTTTGAGAGGGACTTTTTCCAACTGAAGCCTTACTATACAGATTCTCGGTAATTATCCATGTCTAGCAGTTGCTCTTTCAATGTGTTGTATTGACTACTACTGTTGCCAAGAAAAGGCTGGGAATTGTGTTCATATTTGTTGTTCAAGATCTTGTTCCACATTTGATTATATATGTTTACTTCTACAAACTTCATTTAGTCTTGTTACCATGTTTTTATTTCTCCTTGAAGAACATTTTATGAATGATACTTTTTTACACAGTGCAACTACATATGGCTAATTGCTAATGCTTGTATGAAGAAAGAAGATTCAAGTATATTTAAATTTCACATTAGCTTATTTAGTGTTGCTTGAACCGTAGAAAACTGTACCACAATTTAACTATTCTTACGGAGCCTCTCTCTGAAAACAAATAAGAACTGGGACACTAGTTTTTCTGAGGTGAAGACTGAAGACAGTGCTTGGGGACAGTGTCAACATTGAATGATGACTAGAGACTTTTGACATGTAAATTCTCTTATACCCATCAGGATACAAGCTTGGATTATATGAATTACTATGCCATTTTGCTGTATCAGATATCATCGATCATATTGTATTATTATGCTGGTTTCCTCTCATAGAAGACCATTTGATTATATTTGCTTTAGAGTTGCATATTTGGTGAAAAGACAATGTTTATGACCGTTCTTATTTCATGTGATTGAGCAGTGGTCGTCTCCCACCGTCCCCCCAGGAGTATCCCATTTTAGGTCTTAACCTCCTGAGGCTCCTAGTGCAAAACAGAATTGCTGAATTCCACACTGAGTTGGAGTTACTTTCTCCTAGTGCTTTGGATAATCCTTGTATCAAGCATGCAGTTGAACTGGAGCAATCCTTCATGGAAGGAGCTTATAACCGCGTGTTGAGTGCTAGACAGACTGTACCTCATGAAACATATGTTTATTTCATGGACTTACTAGCCAAGACAGTCAGGTATAAGTTTTATGTTGGTTCTCACTGCTGTACGATCAACATTATACACATATAACTGTTCCTTTATATGTAGATCACTTCTCTTGGTGGTTCAAGTTAATGTTGCCACAATGTTCAGACTAGCTTCTACTTTTTCCCAATTTAAAAGACGTGAACTGGCTTTACTCTAGGTCCTTCACCTGTTTAGCATTTGTGCCAGGGTTTATTTGACCTGAAATAAGGGTCGTCTCTTATAATTCATGCTGTGTGATTACTGCAAGGTATGATTAGAACAGTGTGTGCATGGTATTTTTCTGATTAGATTTTGTAACTCTCTTCCCTTTCACTGCATTACTCTGACATGTAAAAGGACCGGAAATAGAAATTCAAGTAAGAGAGTATCTCATAAGCATGCATTTATGTTATAAAAGGTTGGTTGGATTAGTCTGAATTGCTTCGAGATTTCTGCTTTGCCTTTCAACTTTCCGTCCTGGTTTTTTCACCTAAACATATCTCTTTAGATTTTTTCTTCTCTTCTTTTAGCTGTAACTTTTGGGCCCATTGGTTAAACAAATTTATATCAGTCATTGACTTAAATTGCCAATCATGCTGCCTTCTCTCAATGTGCTAAAACACGTTCTTGACCTGGTTCGGACTTGTTTATTTGGCTGTCATTGGTAGAGATGAGATAGCTGGATGCAGTGAAAAGGCTTATGACTCTCTTTCATTGAATGATGCTCGGCAAATGCTGCTATTTTCTTCAGACAAAGAATTACTTGAATATATTAATGAGGTGAAACTTCTCATACCTTGTTTCTTTTCCCTACTTGCTATTCACCCTGCTTAATCCCTTTGTCCTTCCATGCACATCTCACTTTACTGGTGATTTTACGGGATTTGTATAGGAGTACCTCCCACTTGGATTTAAAGTTTTTTATCTTCTTGCTATTTGAAGGTCAGAGCATTTAAAATCATTTTGATATTGGGAAATTGCAGGAGCACCCTGAGTGGGAGATCAAGAACGGGTCTGTGTTTTTCCAAAGAGCTAAAGAATCAGTACCTTGCAAGGAGATCCCATCTTTGCAGCTGATCAACCAGACACTCAGTTACGCAAGAGAGTTGGAGCGAATTGTGTAACGGATGTGCCTTCCCCCTAATATTTGTTCTTCTGTTTTTAATCTTCTCAAGTGGTGTTGCTTTCATGGAGGTTTCTTAACTAGCAGGATAATGGTGATGGAAATTATTTCATAGTTGATGAAGAAAATCACTGTGTATTCACTCGGTCATTTTCAGAACTGGCTGGCTGGAAGTACTACATTTGCTTTAATTAATTCTTCAAACTGTGGTACCATTGATCAGCTGCCTTCTTATTTTGCCCAAGAATACCTCTTTTAGTCCCAAGAGGAGCTAAAAGAGCTCCGTGGCCCTTTAATGTCTCTATGAAGTATATAAGGAAGTAGCTAGTGAAAATATTAAGTTGGTGTTATTTTACCATTGAATTTAAATTCCAGGATTTGGTTAGATATTTGGTAATTTGAAGATTCAGGGTTCCTGGGTTGGACAGAATTTGGGTTTGTGGAAATGTGGGATCGGTCCGTTGAGGGTCTTATGAATTCGAGATAGGACCTGGTTTTATACTTGTTAGACCCACTCCATAATTTGAAAGTTACCTTTCACAATTTTCTATTATGAGAAGAAAATTTAAACAAATTAAGTAGTTATGACTTCTTAAATTTATATTTTAATCTTGTATTAATTAAGATTATATTTGGATTGATATATTTGAATTTGGCAAAATAAGTTCAAATGACGAATTTGAAATCCATCAATGTTTTGTTTTCAAATTTAAAGTGGAATATCTGATTTTTTTTAATTTAAAACTATCCAAATAAATTTTAGAAATTCTTATTAGAATTTAAAATTCATCATTCCAAAGTTACCAAACAATTTGGACAATTCACGGAGGTCAATTTAATTGCTGCAGCGGATCTATATTTTTGTCCAACTTACAGAAAGTTACTGAAGTGTTACCCAGGAAATGCAGCAGACCAAAAGCACGTGTAATATGAATGTAAAAAGCATTAGTGCTGCAGAGCAATTTCCAAATATAAACACAGATGACAGTACCATGTCCACCCAGATCATATTCAGCAAAATGCTATATGTCATAAATTAAGGCAAAATATCCCATTTTAAGAGGGATATAGAGCCATCTTACCCGCTCTACGTACCATCTCTACTCCTAGGCGATAAAAGATTGGTGAAAATGACAACAATAAGTAGTGTTTGACACACACATCCTAAGACTGAAACGGTAAGATTTGATTAATTTTGTTGACTAAAATACTAATGTGATCAGAGGTTTTCTGTCACTAGAAGTTAGGTTAAGCCATGTAACTCAGTTAGCAGCCCCCATGCCAAAAACTCATTGGCTACTCTGTGTGATCTGCTTGGCCAAGGTGTTGAGCATCATCACCTGAGTGTCGATCATCCTGACCGCACCTTGGATCCTCTTGTCGAGGAAGTTCACCAAGTCTCTCCTGCAAGATCAAACCCCAGTGACTTGCCAGTAGAATTTTTGTCATAAAAATGCCCACCAGAATGGTATATCCTAGTCCCTTTGGGGACTTCAGTATAGGATAACCGAGCAACAAAGAATTATGCATACAGGTGAATATTATACTTTGCTAAATGAACCCCAAAAGTATCGATAGTAAGTAGCCCAATCGTTATAAGGATAACTAGCACCAAGCAAATGCCAAGCAACATCAGGAGCTTGATCAAGTACCCATTATACCTTAAGAGATGCATTCTGCGCGAGGAGGTGCTCATACTCGCCCCTTATATGAGCCAGTTCTGCCCTGAGGGAAGCATTTTCTTCTTTTAAAGTTTCAGCACGGCGGGCCAGTTCATCACATTCTGCCTGAATCCCAACAGAAATACTGTGCCTTAGCCTGGTGCCTGTTCAATAAAGATGCAACAAAAGGGAACTAACAGTTAACTACCTGCTTGCGCAATCTGGACCGTCGAGCAGATTCCCTGTTTGACTGCTTTCTTCTCTGTCTTTTAAGTTCCCTTTCATCCTGAATTTACAGGAAATATATAGGTGGTCATGGTCACTAAATGAGATTAAATGTAACCCAGAATATTTCTTCTTCACGCACGGATATAGACTGTAGAACTATTGGGTTGGAGATTCTCAGTTGATGAGACACATTACATGCTAATCTCAACATAAACAAGAGAAAAAGTTTGCCTTTGCTCAGACTGGAGATAACTGGAATCTGTTTGTCATGTTCACATCTTCTCACCTTAAGGTCATCATACCACTAGACCAAATTACCCATCAAACGAGTCAAGCAAGAATCATTCAGAAAACCAAATCTGAATACTGGATGGCAATTCTACTTCCCAATGCTATTCCAATGAAATAAAATGAAATGGAAAATTGTTACTATTATGTGAATAAAAGAGAAAGAGAAACCTGTATCCAAAGCTGTGACTGTACGCCATCCCGTGATCCAGTGGGGACAATTCCTCCTTGAACTGGAGTAGAGGGCACCTTCCCATGCATTGCAGGAGCGGCAGATGTTGGGGTGGCAGCCCAGTAATCCATGCCAATATTTAAGTTAGTGGTGGGACCAGGAAAACCACCCACCACCCCTGCTGCTGTTATGGGCATGATAGCCATAGTCTGATTTACCACCGAATGTGGTGTAGTTGACCCTCCATTCTGGGAACTATGAGCAGCATGACCATTCTGAGATGGTTCATCTGCAGCAAAACATTATAACAAGGTTCAGAAACAAAATGCACAAACTAGATTGAGACTTGAATAAACTAGAACTCCTGGAATCCAACCTGAATCCTGATGGCTACCGGATTTTCTTGGTGACTCCTGTAAAAATGTGACAGGCAAAGTTAAGAAGCAGGAAAGAAAAGATGGCATTTAGCTGTTAGTTGCATTTCATGTCCGTTATCTTGCCAAAGATCCCAGAGTAACCTTGCGAGGGAAAAGAGCAATCGTTTGATACAAATTCCAAGAGCATACATCTTACTCATGTGAACCTTATTCAGTTTTCTTCTCGTCTCTACAAACCTCAATAGCGTTAGCAAGGAGAGACCAAGTTTGCATAGGAACAATCTGTTTCCCCACATTCTGCTTTTTCACCCATAGGTTCTATATGCTCTATATTTTTAAATTGAAAAAGAAGTCACACTTGCTAGTAATTTAGTTATGACTACTATGCTGAACAACAACACATGAATGTGAAATATATCCTCAAGATTTTGCGACTCTGACTACTATGCTTTGCAGCAATATGAATGTTACATACATAATCAAAATGACATAATACTGGGACAGCTGGGGTTGTATTAGGATTTATTTTTTAAGATCTGCAATTTCCTTTTTGTCTTTTGCTCTCTCCATTCCAGAAGAGAAGAAAAGCATCACTCAGAAAACCACACAACTTGCCTAGTGTCTGATGCTAACATCTGTATGTTCTTTTTTCAATATATTCTTTTTCATTTTCAATAATCATGCTTCCGTGTAATCCAAATTTTCAATGATGTGAAATCAACAAAGATAGAATTTTAGGTGAATCTCCTGTCATATAGGTATACTGTGATAACATCTAGCAACTTTACTTAATAAGGTGATTCAAACATCATGAGACAACCAGATAGCTAGATTTCATAAGAACAACTAGATGGTACTACTTTCCATAAAATGTGAAAATCTTCTATAAGTGCTGTGTTTGTTCCAGATACCAGCTGATTTCAAATGTTATACATATTAATTATACATTTAATTCACCAGTTTCAACATTTTCAGTATGGAGATTTAGGTGGATATCTCTACTGCTTATTGAAAATTATACTTCAAACAGTGTTTATGGTCAATATTCATTATCTTCTGTACTTTGAAAAGAAAATACTTATTTAACTGAATCCAAAAGGAATTTGGATACCTGTTCAGGAAGAAGCCAAACTACAGATATCCAACTAATTGTTAATCCAAGTCTCAATTCCAACAAAGTAAAATTTTGCAGGAAGTATCTCTTAAATGTACAACCATTATGTGTAGATCGATAGATAAAACTTTGCATAATTTTCATGCATGGGATATTATCTGTAACACACATGTAAAAGTGCACTGTGTAAAACTTACATTTTGAGAATTTATATCACTTCCTTCACATGAACCTTCACTTGCACTCTCAGCGCTGCAGATTAGACAGCAAATTCATTAATGAGTTATGGAATGTGTTAGCAACTCACACAAACCTGAGACAGCTTTATGTTTCCAGAAAATGATTAACACAAATAAACAGAATGTAGTTTCATCCACCAAATTATTTGGGTAAGCAATTAGAAGATGACTGAATAGGAGAAGCAACACCAATGGGATTATTTATTAGGTCAAGGAATTAAAAACAAGGGAGGAAAAGAATAAAAATAAACAAAAAGTATACTCTTACTATTTAAAAAATTCTTAAGAGCTTCAGATGACATGAAAAAACTATGAATAGCACAAAACTGTTTTATATCAAAGACAGTTTTAAAAAATTTGCAAAGATGACGAGAGAGCATATTTAATTTACAACTGCACCTTCATATACTGCTAGTAAAAGTATATACAGAAGTCATTTGCATCTTTTCACTTTACTAACACACCTTTTAGAACACACACCATTTGCAGATGAACCCAGTGTTTTTCCACTTTCATTATTCTTCCCGGTGATCATATTTAAACTGCCCAAACTTCGCTTGGATCTTTTGACAGGCAGTTTTTCCTTCCCCTCAGATGACTTGCCATCCACCTCCATATTTCCAGGGGTGTTACCCTACATGTAAGATTATGATTTTTCCCCAATTAGTTCATGGGAAATTAATGATAAGTACAAAATCAAGGAAAATGTATGAAAGGACGAAAGTAAATGCAAGTGCTGCAATGACTCACAGAGGCTTCAGCAACACCATTTGGAGAAGGCATAGCAAAGGGACTGAAAGGATAAGATCCCTGGTATAATTTAAAGGCAGAAAGATGTAAAAAGTTAGGGGAGTTTATAGAAAAGAAAAAGATCTGAGAATAGAGATTAAACACAAAATTTACTGAGAACATACCGGAGCCAAAGTTGGATGTGCATATATCCCTCCATGGGGGTACATGGCAACATAAGGATGCGGTGGGGTCCCATAGGGTGGAATAAATTGCTGCAATGTGCAGAATATAAGAAAGTCAGCCAAAAATTTAGACTCATAACATTTAATCAACCAAAATTTTGCAGGATAACAGTCAAACAACCTCATTAATAAGGAGACTAAAGTATGCAAGATGGATGTGCTTCACATACTAACTGCTGGATCAACTTCCAATGATTGGATGTATTTTGTGTCTAAAAGAAGTCAAATTCCTGCTATAAGATTATAGTTGAAAACTACCTCAATATTTGGATTGACTCCAGATGTGGATTGTTATTTTTTTCTTTTCTCATTTTCTTTCTTTTCAGTAGATACTATAGCTCAAGTCATACTTTCCTCTAATTTTCTTAACACTGGTTGAGTCCATCTTTTGTATTTTGTGTCTAAAAGAAGTCAAATTCCTGCTATAAGATTATAGTTGAAAACTACCTCAATATTTGGATTGACTCCAGATGTGGATTGTTATTTTTTTCTTTTCTCATTTTCTTTCTTTTCAGTAGATACTATAGCTCAAGTCATACTTTCCTCTAGTTTTCTTAACACTGGTTGAGTCCATCTTTTTAAAACATTATATCAACCCTAAGTCGTGAAGTCTTCATTCTTAATAATCCTCTGACCCCTAAACCCCTAGAGAAAGAGTCCCTGTAAAGTTAGTTTCAGGTGAGATAGAGTATCACCTAGGGGTCCTGATATTCTGAACTTTTCACATCAGGCAACTCCAGCTTCTCTTTGATACTATTTAATCACCCATAAGATGTACAATTTTTCCTAGCTTCCTGCATTCTACCATCTTTCAGAAGAATAAATATTTATTTTGGATGCCTTAACTTTAACATTAGGATATAAAACACAGTACAATTTACAAATCTAAGTAAAAAGTACCCCAATTATGAATCTAGCCATGTTCATAACAAGCAGAAAACCGAGCTAGGGTTCAGCAATATCAAGCTACTTCAACTATCAACCAGTCACAATATAGATCATTGCAATTGGTTCTTTTAGATTTATCATTTTGTTTGCTAACATTTTCAACTTCAGAAGGTATAGGGGTAATTCATGCTAATAATGGATCATAGAAATGCAAAATGTTTATACCTGAACTCCCCACATGTAGGGGTGTGCCTGTGCACTTGAAGCCAAGAATCCATGTGGAGGTATCGGAGAATACGCCTGCACTATATACACCCAATAAATAATATTCCAGTGTCATCGAGGGAAAGCAAGGTGGAACTCTTTCAGAAACTCTTAACCTGAAACCCAGTCCAATCTGGAGCAGCTGCACCAGAAGCTGCTGAATTCTGCTCCTGAGAATTCCCAAAATGAAACATTTTCAATTATGGAATAGCAAAACATAATATCATGAATCAGAAGTCTACACACAATTCACCTGTGGGGGAGGAGTTTTTGGCTCCTTTGCTTCTTTCCCCTCCTTAGAGGATTTATCTGCTTCACTATTTCCCATATTTAAGCTACAAGGCCTCCTCCAATGTAACTTTGATCATCCTGTTGACAGCCATATTGTAAATATAATCCAATCCTTGTATCAAAAAGTTAACATCATTGAGAAAAAGACAGAACGACGCATAAATAGACTCTGCAGGCGCAATAATTGCAATAAGTAATGATGCATAAGCAGAGCTCTTAAATTGAAAAAAGAATTCACCCTACTCAAATTCTCTGATAAAAATAACACTGGGGGTTATATTCGATCATCAAATCAACAAGACCTGACAAAATCTCTTTTATGCTTCTTTTTTCTTTTATTAATATCCTCTAAACATAAACTCCAGCAAGAGCTTTTGAACTGGGAAATCAAATATACAATAAATACATACTACATGAAGGATGAACTTTACCCAGTGAACAAAATACAAGAATACAAAAAGTACTTAAAGCTCAAAACGTTTCCATCGCAATGCACATAAATCAGCAGAATTATAGAGTTTATAAAACCTAAAGACAAAAATTAAAAAAATCTTCTCTAACAATACAAAAATGATACCGCAATGAATGAAGCCTATCTCAGCAAATACAATCCAGAATTAAGCTGCACAACAGCCCAACCACCACACCGCTCCCCTTAACTACAAACACAAATTCAAATAACTTTGCAATCAAACAAATTCCCTCCGAAACAGAGATTCAGCAACAAAAATGGGTCAATTTCAGGGATTTCTGTAAGTTTTGTGTGAATGACTGGGATAAGAGCAAGAGAGAGAAAGTTAGGGCTTTGTTCCTGGGATCGTCGACATGGCCGCGTCGTTGTCCCGAGGATTTGCAGAGAAAGAGGGGGAGAGCCGATGTGGTGTCCACCGTGGATTCGACTGGCTGATGATTGGATCATGCGAGTCGTGGACTGTTCGACGGTTGTGATTCAGTCGTTGATGCCGGGTCTAGTTTGTGGGTCGGATCACATGTCATAAGGTTAATACAGATCAGGACCTTAATTAAATTGGCATTGCTATAATGCACTGACCCGAATTTAATTTGGGTCTGGACCCGTATCCTGTTCGGATTAACCATTGACAATTGGGATTTGTTCAAGGGTAGCTGGAATATATATATATATATATATATTTGTTTTGATAATTTAATGTCCACACCAGATATTTCGTATAATGATATATAGATTTCTTGTAATTTAAAAAATTATATTTAAATGCTTTCGATATTTATTTTTATTTAATAAATATATTTTTAATTAGTTAGAATTCATTAAATTTATTGATTTTAGCAAAAAAAAAAAAGAAAAATTCATGTTACTCCGATTATCTTTTTACTAATTGCAAGTCAAATAAATTTGATAAATATTCACTAACGAGAGGATTTATTTGTAAGAACGAACAGTGGTCAGGGATAATAGATGTAATTTTTTAAATTATAAAAAATTTAGATATAATTATATCAAATCACAGGATTTGATGATGGTGCAATTATTTTTTTTTTTACGGGAATCAATTATAATATATATATATATCAATTATTAAGATTTATAATAAATTGTTATTCTTAAAGTAGAAAAATATCAATTACTAAATTAGATAAATACTCATATCAATAGGATCGAAATAATAATTTTATATTTTATAGTCACGTGACGTTAATTGAGCTGCTCAAATTAAACCTCAATAGCATAGTACAATATGTTGTGGGCTGTGATTTAACGTTAACTTAGGTTTTTTTCTTTTTGTTTTTTTCCCCTATTCAGACCATATTTATTCATATATCAAATAAAATTCTGGATAAATTTACAATGAGCTCTAATGAAATTTAATACAATTATAAATACTCTTATTATTATTTGAAAAATTATTAATATTTCCTGATATTAAAGATCGTCTAGCAATTAATCCAATTTCATTAATTTTTTATTGTATATTAATCAAAATGCTATTGTTGACTATAAATCATAATTTTATTTATTTTAAAAAAATTATTTTTTGGAATTAAGTGGATAATTTTTTATTTTTAAAAACTTTTTCATCTACCTCGTTCGTATTTTTTCATATACTTAACAAATTAAAAAAATATAGTAAAGATAAAATTAATAATTCAAAATATTCATCTAAGGATTATACAAATTCATCATATATTAGAAGTAATTATAGTTTTTAAATAATAAAAAAATATTTATGACTATATCAAATTAAAAGGAATTTATCGTAATTTGTCCTAAAATTAATCCAAAAAAAAATCTCATAAATTGTATAAACCTTGGGAGCAGATTGTAATACTATAAAACCTATGGGCCTAATTGGAATAACAGTAAAGAGCAGGGAACCTCACTTGGGGCAAAATTGCAATAGCGGCAAATAGAAAAAGAGAAAAAAAAGAGGCATACATACAGAGGTGGTATCAGTATCAGAACCTGACTTCTTCGACCGCGAAAACCCTTCCTCCGCCATCTCCCCCACTCTCTCATTCTCGCTCTACCTCCGCAGAAAATGTCGGACGAAGACGAGAAAGCGGGCTCAATTGACCTGGCCCGGCCCGAAGAGGAAGCTCTCCGCCTCAAGACCTTAGCAGAGGAAAAATACACTTCGGGGAACCTTAAATCCGCCGTGAAGTATGCTAAGCGCGCGCACAAGCTCCATCCGTCCCTAGACGGCCTGTCGGAAATGCTCACTGCCTTCAAAATTCTCCGCACCGCCGCCAAGCCCGGTTCCGGGAGCAGCTCCGGCGCTCAGAATTCAACTCCGGACTACTACAAGATTCTGCAGGTGGAGCCGTTTTCACACATCAATACAATTAAGAAGCAGTACAAGAAGCTGGCGTTGGCCCTGCACCCCGATAAAAATCCGTTTGTGGCGTCGGAGGAGGCGTTTAAGTTGGTGGCGGAGGCGTCGCGGGTGCTATCGGATAAGATTAGGCGGAAAGAGTATGACTTGAGGCTTAGGATTTCTATGCAGTCGAAAGCTGCTGAGGAGGTGGGGTTGGGGATGGAGGGGTCGGCGGAGACATTTTGGACGGCGTGTTCGACTTGTCGGTTGTTGCATCAGTTTGGGCGGAAGTATTTGGGGCATAATTTGATGTGTCCTAGGTGTAAAAAGACTTTTAAGGCGACGGAGGTCGAGGAGGATAGTAATAATGGGGGACATATTGAGATGAATGAGGGGAGTGAAGCAGGGCAGACAAGGGTGAGCACCAGGATTCGTGAGAGGGTTGCTAAAGGTGGTAATTTGGGGATTGTGGAGAAATGTGGTTTGGGGGTGAAGAGGAAAATCAGTAGTGTGGGGGAGGTTTTAGAGAGATCGAGGATGAAAATGGCGAGAAAAGTGATTGATGATGATGATGGTCTATTGAAGGATTTGAAGTTGAAGAGAGTGGCTGATGACGATGATGGTCTACTGAAGGATTTTAAGTTGAAGAGAGTGGAGAAATTTCAAAAGTCTGGAGAACGTGATGGCCGCGGTAATGATGGATTGAAGCTGAGAAAAGTGGAAAATTTGGTAGTGCAGGATGGAGGTGGATATCGAGGGAGTAGGGATACAGGTGTAAAAAATGAATTGAGGTTGAGGAGAGTTGGGGGGAAGGTGAGACATGGGGTCGAGAAGGCATCTAAGAGTGGTGGGGTTGAGACAGTGGAAAGCGAGAGAACCAAGAGAGCAAAAGCTAGGGAAGAAGAGACTATGACATTGTCTGAAATGCAGATGTTGGTCAAGAAGAAGAAGAAGCTGGGTGATCGAAAGTTGGCAATGAAACAGAAGGAAGTTAATGCTGAGCAGTTGAAGCCAAAGGAAAAGGAGGGAGAAAATGAGAAGGAAGAGGAGAGTGAGAAGGAGAAAGAGGAGAGGGATGAGAACAGGGAGAAGGAGGACGGGAAGGAGAGAGGTGAAGAGAGGGAGAAGGAGAAGGGGAAAGACAAGGAGACAGAGGAGGAGGGGAGTAAAGAGGAGAAGGAGGAGGAGGAGAATAAGGAAAAGGAAATGGTGAGCTTGAGGGAGAAGACATATAGTCGGAGAGTATCAAAGGATAGGAATTTGGAAGTTTTCAAACGAACATCAAAGAATCTTCAAAATTCGGAGATGGAGAGGGATAGATCATCAGAAGAAGGTAATTTGGAGGTATTGCCTGTGGAGAAGGAAATGGAGGACATGAGGGATGTATTGCTGGTGGAGAAGGAGAAGGAGGATGGCAACGAGAAGGGAAAGGAAATGGCGGACATGAGGGAGGCATTTCTTGTGGAGAAGGAGACAGGGAGTGGGAACAAGGAGGAAAAGGAAATGGAACAAATAAGGGAGAAGAGGGAAAGGCGAAGAGTTTCTAAGTATGGGAATTTGGATACTGTGAAAAGAAAAACATCAAAGAATCATGTGGATTCAGATGTTCAGAGGCTTATCACTAAGAAAAAGGGTAATTTGGAGATAGTGCCAGTGGAGGATTCAGAGTTTCACGATTTTGACAAGGATAGAAGGGAGAGGAGCTTTAAGAAAGGACAAGTGTGGGCGGTCTATGACGATGATGATGGAATGCCGAGGCACTATGCACTGATTGATGAAATTGTTTCTGTAAATCCTTTTGAAGTGAGATTGAGCTGGTTACAATTTCAAAATAATGGAGATGATGAACTAGTAAGTTGGCAGGAAACAGGATTTCATGTTTCATGTGGGAGCTTTAAGATTTCCAAGAAAGTATCAATCAAATACCTGAATTTGTTTTCCCATGTTGTAGATTGTGAAAGGGCAGCTAGACAGATGTACAGAATTTATCCTACAAAAGGCACAGTTTGGGCGCTATACAGTAATACTGAAGGAACAAATCAAGGGGACAAGAATAATCGATGCTATGATATTGTTGTAGCCTTGAGCAGTTACAGTGATGTACACGGTCTGAGCATAGCTCACCTTGAGAAGGTATCTGGGTTCAGGACGGTTTTCAAGAGACGGGAAGTCGGGGCTAATGCTGTGGTATGCCTAGCAAAGGACGAGGTTAAACTATTTTCGCATCAGATTCCTGCCAAGAAACTCTCTGGTGAAGAAGCCTCAGGCCTTCCTAAGGATTGTTGGGAACTCGATCCTGCTTCACTTGCTTCGCAGTTGCTTAACGGGTCATAATCAATAAAATGTACTTGTTAATTGGGACTGGAATGCTTCCTGTAGATGTAAATTTCCTTCTTCTGTCTCTTGGTAAAATATGTGCAGTATTTTGAATTTTCTTTAGTATCCTCAAAGATCATATTGAAGAAGTAGTTTTATTTGTTTTCATGCTATCCTTGTAAAGGAATAGATGTCCAATCTCCAATCCCAACATTGCATAATTTATGGCTAATAAGTTAGCATAAAACCCCTCCTTCGAATCAAAAAGTCATCAGAAAATCTGAGTTAGCTCCTATCGCTTGAAAGAAATTAAATCCTGACGGAACTTATTTGAAATATATTATAAGTTGTTATATTTTTGTAAAATGTTTTAGGAGTTTGATATGTTAAATTTATTTTAAAAATAAGTTTTTAAAGTGTTTGGATAAATAAGATGTTAGAGTATTTGGACTTTTTTGTATGCTGAAAATGCCCCTTATTTCAATTAATTTCCTCCCTCTTCTATGTTTAATGGTGGAATCATATGTTTAAGACAATGCGTTATTTCTAATAATGTAAACAAAAAATTAAATTACCAGACGCCCTCTAATCATCATCAATATCAAAACTTAATCTACCAACATTTAGTCCCATCTAACTAAGTAAAGGTGCCCTAATATGATTATGAAATGATATATTCAAGAATAAATTCAACGAGATTGAAGAAAGTCCATATCTACATACCAAAAACAATTTGATGCGGCTTATGATTCGATCGGTATCCCGTTGCGCGAGATATTGTTCGTTTTGATTTTGTATGAGTCCCACGATTTCATTCTAGAAATGCGCTTCGTTAGGAAAAAGATGCCTTGGGCTCATAAGCCACTAAAAATTCTTATCTGCAAGCAATGTGGGATGCTTGTCTACATTATTAGCCCTCAGATGAGGGGCTTGGGAGGGACACACGGTTTCGTTCCCACAGACGGCACTAAATGATGCGGCTTGCGACTTGATCGGTGCCCCATTGCGTGAGATATTGTCAAGTTTTTCACATTGGTTGCAGACGAAGACTTTTAGTAGCTTATAAGTCCCAAGGCGTCCAACGCGGTACTAATCGAGTCGCAAACCACATTAACATTGATTAGGGAAAAAATAAAAATGTATTGCATTAAAAATAATAAAATAGATTTAATTCTCTCTTTTCAAGTAAGAACAATAAGTTACTCTACCAAATCCAAAAAAACAAAAAAAAAAAGAAAATTACTCTGCATAAATTATTAGAAATTATTCAGATATATAAGTAAAAATAAAATAAAATTTCTTTATTTACTTTGTTTCAATGTTTATATGTGAGTTTGCTTGAATATATAATTAAATTCGCATACAAATTTAGATATATATTAATCAGTCAAAAAAGATTGTATTTTTATTAAATCCAATAAATTAGCTATCCCACTCATTTTGCACACTCCATGCACTATCTACATCACATGCATATACATATCCAAAATTATGACAAAATCCAATATTCATCATTTATTCTATATAAATCAATTCAGAGCAAAATTGATTTTATTATTCAATCTAACTTTGTGATAAATTAATAAAATAAAAATAAACTCTAAAGTAAAATGCAAACAACGTGCGTTCTTCAAGTACAAAGTATGAAACACGTATGTATATATTAAATTTCACCTACTTAACGTAAAAGTTCAACTAATCTTGCATATTAAAAACTATGATGAATGCCGCCTCCTATATTATTCAATGTTTATTTCAGGTAAGCTTTGTTTAAGTGATCGGTTCAAGCCAATATTTCAAAAGCGTCAAGACTCCATGATCCAAAAATTCTTGTTGCAGTTCATTTATGCAAACAAGCAGCCACGCGCAAGCAAGAGGACATCATTGACGAGAGAGAATTTCTTTAGGACAAGTTTATACTTATTTAATTGGTTGCGTCTTCCGCTCTTAATTTAAACATATAGTCTTATGTTCCTAGTTTAAACTAATGTTTGCTATATCCAAAATATTGCACAATTAGTGTGCTGCATTCCTAACTAGATTGTGCTATATTTGGATTTTGTTCAATTGATATAATTCAGATAATATTTGAAAATGTATTAAATAATAATAAAATTATTATAGTAGAATTATATTTGAATAAAAATCCAAACAATTAAAGAGTCCCATCCTTTTTTGGTCATGCTATAGTTATATTTTGGTCAATTGATATTTAAATCAAATTAAAAAAATATATGTTATTAGATTCATACACAAATATAGAGATTAAGAAGTGAAAATTAATTATATTTGAATTAAATTTCAACATATTAAAAAATTTCACTATTTTTGCACGGTCCTAGTTCATGCACATCCAATTTTACTCTTATTTATAACCATAACAAATTACATGTACTTTGTTTCTATTAATTTGGATGTTGGACACAATCATCCTATATATATAATTTGGTCCTTTGATATTCAAATCAAATTATAAAAGAAAATAATTGATATTATTCATATACATATTTAGAAACTAAGCAGTGAAAATTTATCATAATAGAATTTTATTTATTGAAAATTTCACGATTTCTGCACAATCTTAGTTCCAGCACATCTAATTTTACTCTTATTTATGATCATATAACCTATATATATGCAACACGAAAACATAGAAAATTTGTGTGTATATATCCATATGTCAAGAAATATTGCAAATTAATTAAATACAGTAAACTGAAGTTTTTCAAGTACAAAGTATGAAACTCGTATGACAAAGTATGATATATATTTTGAAATTATAGTTGAAGGATTTATAATTATTTGAAGTAGAACGATGTAAACAATTTCAAATAATTTGTTACTGGAGATTTGAAAATCCATAATTTTTAATTCATCAATTCAAAAGAAGTTAATTGGGAAAAAGAAAGTTACAGAGTCTAAAGAAGGAGAAGAAGTTAAACCTAGTTTTCTACATATTTTCGACTAGTGGAGCATTGAAAATTTAAACTTTTACGTATATTATTCAACAATAATGAAAAAAGAAACAAAAAATAATGCCCATAATTATACTAGATTCAGAATATTTACCTAGCAACTTATATATAAAAGGAACATGGTTCAAACTCTGAATAAATTATTAGAAATTATTCAACATAATGGAAAGAAAGATTTATTATATACTTAATTTTTTTTGTATTTGGATCATAATTGGACTTAATCATGCTATATTATATTTTGGTTTATTGATATTCAAATAAAATTATTAAAAAAAATTAATGATTCGTATTCAGATAGTATATGTTATTAGATTCATGTATAAATTTAGAGATTAAGCAAAGAAAATTTATTATAATAGAATTATATTTGAATTAAAATCAGACCTATTAAAAATTTCACTATATTTGCACAATTCTAGTTCACGCATGTATAATTTTATTCTTATTTATATTCATATCACCTGTATATATGTAGCGGAAAAACATAGAAAATTTGTATGTATATATCAAGAAACACTATAAATTGGTTAAGTGCAGCGAACTAAAGTTCTTCAAGTACATACGGACGTACACATATGTCTATATTAGATTATAAAAAGCGTGATAGGTTTTATAATCCTCTGATCATATCACCTATATCTCCATATGTCAATAAACATTGTAAATTAATTAAGTGCAGTAAAATGAAGTTTTTCGAGTACAAAGTATCATGAAACCCCGGTATCTATGCTAGATAACAAAGCATGATATATTTTGAAATTATAATTGAAGGATATTTATAAACATTTGAAGTAGAATTATCCAAATAATGTCAAATAATTTGTTATTAAAGATTTAAAATTCATAATTTCTAATCCATCAATACAAATACAACAGATTTACGCAGAACAATCTCAAACAAGTAGATTTGCAATAAGAAAATTATTTAAGGCTAGTTTCACTTGTTTATTTGGCTGCTTCTTCCGGCCCTAAACTGGGCAGCTTGATGACTTTTTGGATGAAATAGTTGAAGGGTCGAAGATGCTCTTGGATTTGTGCAGTCACATATAAACAACTCAACGGATTTTTTCAAATTCAAGAAATTAGAAGGAAAATGGAGAAATACAAGTGTGGGGAAAATTATTGTCGTTAGGTGAAGTTGATTGTAACTTATTTTATTTTACAGTATAATTAATCGTTTATTGTGCAAAAACTTGCACTTCAAATTAAAGCAATATAAATAATTATCTTAGTAAATTATTTTCTATTGGAAAACAGTTATAATAACACATACAATTCAATCAACATACAATGAAAAACATATATTCATGTAATTTATTTCTAGTTGGATCTTAATTGGACTTAATCATACTATATATATAATTTGGTCAAATTAATATTCGAATCAAATTATAAAAGAAAATAATAATTGATATTCAGATAATATATGTTATTAGATTCATATACAAATTTAGAGACTAAGCAATGAAAAATTATTATAATATAATTATATCTGAGTTAAATCTCAATTTATTAAAAAATTTCTTTTTTTTTTTTGCACGATTTTAGTCCATGCACGTTTAATTTCACCCTTATTTATAAGCATAGAAAATTTGCATGTATATATCCATATGTCAAGAAACATCATAAATTGATTAAGTGCAGCGAACTAAAGTTCTTTCAAGTACATACACATATGTCTATATATGTTAGACAAAAAGCATGATAGGATTTATAATCTATTGAAGTTAGAATGATCCAAAAAAACTCGAATAATTTGTTGTTAGAGATTTGAAATTCATAATTTTAAATTCATCTATCCAAATGTAATATTAATAAACTGAGTTATTTAGAATAATTAACCTGAAGCAAGCAAATTAGAAAAACGGAAGTTACAGGAATCTAAAAAAGAACATGAAACCACAAATTTGAAGGACATCCATTACAAGAGAGAGCTTCTTATTTAGGCAAGTTTTACTGCTCTATCTGGCTGCTTCTTCCGCACCTACTTAAACACAGCTCTCGACTCTTAATCTAAATTTCGTTTCTTTGACATACTTTCAACTATCAGAGCAATTAAATCATAAAATACTTATCAATATGATGCATATTTATATATTAAACAAAAAGCATGGCAAAATACTAAATAAGACATATATAAAGGCTAATTGAAGAAATTGGACAGCTTGATGACTTTTTTGATGAAATTTTTGAAGGGCAGAAGTCGCTCGTGTAGTCATAGGTAGATAACTCAGGAGGTTTTTCGATGAAAAGATATACCGATGTAGGAAAAAATATTATCATTAAGATGAAAATGGCATATTGAATTTAGGTCTTATTAATTCTGCATAAATTTATTAGAAACTATTCAGATATATATAATAAAAAATAAAATAAGATTTTTTTTTATTTACTTTGTTTCAATCTTCATATGTGAGTTTGCTTGAATCATGGGATATTGAATTTAGGTCACTTGAGTCTGGTGTATATAACTAAATTTGCATACAAATTAAGATATTAATCAATAAAAAATTATCTTCTTAGAATTGTATTTTTATTAAATCCAATAAATTAGCTATATAACCCACTCATTTTGCACAGTCCATGCACTATCTAGATCACATGCATATACACATCCAAAATTATGACAAAATCCAGATATTCATCATTTATTCTATATAAATCAATCAAGAGCAAAATTGATTTTATTATTCAATCTAACTTTATGGTAAATTAATAAAATGTAAATAAACTCTAAAGTAAAATGCAAACAACGTGCAATGAACTGAAGTTCTTCAAGTACAAAATATGATCATACGTATATATATATATATTAAATTTCACCTATTTAACGTAAAAGTTCAATTAATCTTGTATATTAAAAACCATGATGGATGCCGCCTCCTATATTATTCACTGTTTATTTTAGGTAAACTTTGTTTAAGTGATTGGTTTAGCCAATATTTCAAAAGCATCAAGACTCCGTGATCCAAAAATTCTTGCTACAGTTCATTTCTGCAAACAAGCAGCCACCCGCAAGCAAGAGGAGATCATTGACGAGAGAGAATTTCTTTAATTTATTTAGGACAAGTTTTTACTTATTTATTTAGCTGCTTCTTCCGCTCCTAATTTAAACATAGTGTTATATTCCTAAATATTTAAACTAAAGTTTGCTATATCCAAAAATATTGCACAACTAGTGTGCTGCATTCCTAACATTTCACAAACAATTTGGAACTTAGTTGTATTGGATTGTGCTATATTTGGATTTTGGTCAATTGATATAATTCAGATAATATTTGTATATAGACTCAAAAAAAAAAAAAATAGATACTAAGTAATGAAAATTTTTATTATAATAAAATTATATTTGAATAGAAGTCCAAACAATAAAGAGTCCCATACTTTTTTGGTCATGCTATATTTATGTTTTGGTCAATTGATATTTAAATCAAGTTAAAAACAACAATTGATATTCAAATTATATATGTTATTAGATTCATACACAAATTTATGGGAAGAGAGAACTTATCTCGAGTAAGTTTTATTCATCCATTTGGCTGGTTCTACTTAAACCTAGTCTTCGACGCTTAGTTCAAACCTAATTTTTGACTTATTTTCAACTATTAGAGCAATTAAATTATATATGATTTGGTCAATTGATATATATATATATATATATATATGATTTGGTCAATTGATTTTCAAATAAAATTATAAAAAAATAATTGATATTCAGATAATATATATTATTTGATTCGTACACAAATTTAGAGACTAAGCGGTGTAAATTTATTATAATAGAATTTTACAATCTACTGAAAATTTTATTATTTTTGCACAATTTTAGTTCCAATACATCTAATCTTACTCTTATTTATGACCATATCACCTACATATATGCAACACAAAAGCCTAGAAAATTTGTATGTATATATCCATATGTCAACAAATATTGTAAATTAATTAAGTGTAGTAAACTGAAGTTTTTCGAGTACAAAATATGAAATTCTATGTTAGACAACAAAGCATGATCATATATATTTTGAAATTATAGTTGAAGGATTTATAATTATTTGAAGTAGAATTATGCAAATAATGTCAAATAATTTGTTACTGGAGATTTCAAACGCATAATTTCTAGTCCATCAATTCAAACAAGTTTATTAGGAAAGAAAGTTATCGGGGTCTAAAGGAGGAGATGAAACTATTTTTTTGAAGGACATCTGTGCGGAGAGAGAACTTATTTATATTATTTAGGGCTAGTTTTACTTATTCATTGGCTGCTTTTTCGGCACCTATTTTAAACCTAGTTTTGACATATTTTCAATTAGCAGAGCATTGAAGATTTAAAGTTTTAAGCCTATTATTCAACAATAATAAAAAAAGAAAAAACAATGTCAGTAATCATGTTAGATTCAAAATATTTATCATATTTTGGTTTATTTATATTCAAATAAAATTATTAAAAAAAATTAATGATTCGTATTAAGATAGTATATGTCATTAGATTTATATACAAATTTAGAGATTAAGCAAAGAAAAATTTATTATAATAGAATTATAACTGAATTAAAATTTGACCTATTGAAAATTTCACTATATTTGCACACATTTTAGTTCATGCACGTCTAATTTTATCTTATTTATATTCATAACACCTGTATATATGTAGCGCAGAAGCATTGAAAATTTGTATGTATATGTCAAGAAATATTGTAAATTGATTTAGTGCAGCAAACTAAAATTTTTCAAGTACGTGCGTACACATATGCCTGTATTAGATAAAAAGCATGATAGGTTTATAATCCTCTAAAGTTAGAATTATCTAAAGAGTTTCAAATGATTTGTATTAGAGATTTGAAATTCATAATTCCAAATTCTATAAATCCAAATGTAATCTTACTGAAACTAAATTATTTATAAGAACAATTAACCTGAAAGCAAATTAGGAAAAGGAAAGTTATGGGAATTCTAAAAAGAACATGAAATCATAGGTTTCAAGAAATCTGTTAGAAGAGAGAGCTTCTTATTTAGGCAAGTTTTACTGCTCTATCTGGCTGCTTCTTTCGCATCTACCTGAATATAGTTTTCGACTCTTAATTTAAATTTTGTTTTCAAATACTTTCAACCATCAGAGCAATTAAATCATTAAAATACTTATCAAAAAGCATGACAAATACTAAATAGGACATATTTAAAGGCCAATTCAAGAAATTGGACAGCTTGATGTCTTCTTCGATGAAATTTTTGAAGGGCGGAAGTCGCTCGTGGGGTTGTGTAGTCATAGGTAGATAACTCAAGAGGTTTTTCGAATTCATAAAATGAGAAAGAAAATGGAGAGATATACCAATGTAGGAAAAAATATTATCATTAAGATGAAAATGGCATATTGAATTTATGTCTTATTATGATAAGATATTCTGCATAAATTTATTAGAAACTATTTAGATATATATAATAAAAAAATAAAATAAGATTTCTTTATTTACTTTGTTTCAATCTTCATATATGATTTTGCTTGAATCATGGGATATTGAATTTAGGTCACTTGACAGTCTGGTGTATATAACTAAATTTGCATACAAATTAAGATATTAATCAATCAAATATTACCTTCTTATAATTGTATTTTTATTAAATCCAATAAATATGCTATATAACCCACTCATTTTGCAGAGTCCATGCACTAACTAGATCACATGCATATACATATCCAAAATTATGACCATTTATTCTATATAAATCAATCCAGAGCAAAATATATTCTATTATTCAATGTAACTTTGTGGTAAATTAATAAAATAAAAATAAACTCTAAAGTAAAATGCAAACAACGTGCAATGAATTTAAGTTCTTCAAGTACAAAATATGATCACACGTATGTATGTATTAAATTTTACCTACTTAACGTAAAAGTTCAATTAATCTTGTATATTAAAAACTACGATGGATGCCGCCTCCTATATTATTAAATGTTTATTTTAGGTAAGCTTTGTTTAAGTGATCGGTTTAAGCCAATATTTCAAAAGCATCAAAACTCCGTGATCCAAAAATTCTTGCTGCAGTTCATTTCTGCAAACAAGCAGCCACACGCAAGCAAGAGGACATCATTGACGAGAGAGAATTTCTTTAGGACAAGTTTTTACTTATTTATTTAGCTGCTTCTTCTGCTCCTAATTTAAACATAGTGTTATATTCCTAAATATTTAAACTAAAGTTTGCTATATCCAAAAATATTGCACAACTAGTGTGCTGCATTCCTAACATTTCACAAACAATTTGGAACTTAGTTGTATTGGATTGTGCTATATTTCGATTTTGGTCAATTGATATAACTCAGATAATATTTGTATATAGATTCAAAAAAAAAAAAATATTAAGTAATGAAAATTTATTATGATAAAATTATATTTGAATAGATGTCCAAACAATTAAAGAGTCCCATACTTTTTTGGTCATGCTATATTTATATTTTGGTCAATTGGTATTTAAATCAAGTTAAAAACAACAATTGATAATCAAATAATATATGTTATTAGATTCATACACAAATTTAGAATTAAGAAGTGAAAATGAATTATAATAGAATTATATTTGAATTAAATTTCAACCTATTGAAAATTTTCCTATTTTAGCATGTTCCTAGTTCATGCACGTCTAATTTTACTCTTATTTTATAATCATATGAGTTATGTATATACAACAAAAAAATATTTACTTTATTTCTATAGGATGTTAGTTGGACTTAATCATGCTATATATATATATATATATATATATGATTTGGTATATTTGTATTCAAATCAAATTATAAAAAAATAATTGATAGTCAGATAATATATGTTATTTGATCCGTATACAAATTTAGAGACTTAGCGGTGTAAATTTATTATAATAGAATTTTACAATCCACTGAAAATTTTATTATTTTTGCAGGATTCTAGTTCCAATATATCTAATCTTACTCTTATTTATGATCATATCACCTATATATATGCAACACAAAAGCTTAGAAAATTTGTATGTATATATCCATATGTCAACAAATATTGTAAATTAATTAAGTGCAGTAAACTGAAGTTTTTCGAGTACAAAATATGTAATTCTATGTTAGATAAAAAAGTATGATATATATTTTGAAATTATAGTTGAAGGATTTATAATTATTTGAAGTAGAATTATGCAAACAATTTCAAATAATTTGTTACTGGAGATTTCAAATGCATAATTCCTAATCCATCAATTCAAACAAGTTTATTAGGAAAGAAAGTTACGGGAGTCGGAAGAAGAAGAAACTATTTTTTTTGAAGGACATCTGTGAGGAGAGAGAATTTCTTTAAGTTATTTATGGCTAATTTTACTTGTCCATTTGGCTGCTTCTTCGGCACTTACTTTAAACCTAGTTTTGACATACTTTCAACTAGCAGAGCATTGAAGATTTAAAATTTTAAGCCTATTATTCAACAATAATAAAAAAAGAAGAAAAAACACAAAAAACAATGCACATAATCATGTTAGATTCAAAATATTTACCTTACAACTTATATATATAAGAAACATGGTTTCAACTCCGGATAAATTATTTGAAATTATTCGGGCATGATTTATTACATATTTACTTTGTTTGTATTTGGATCATAGTTGGATTTAATCATGCTATATTATGTTTTGGTTTATTTGATATTCAAATAAAATTATCCAAAAAAAAAAACAGTCAATGATTGGTATTCAGATAGTATATGTTATTAGATTCACGTACAAATTTAGAGATTAAAAAAAGAAAATTTATTATAATAGAATTATATCTGAATTAAAATCCTACCTATCGAAAATTTCACTATGTTTGCACAATTCTAGTTCATGCACGTTTAATTTTATTCCTATTTACAATCATATCGCCTATATATATGTTGCACAAAAGCATAGAAAATTTGCATGTATATGTCCATATGTCAAGAAACATTGTAAATTGGTTAAGTGTAGCGAACTAAAGTTCGTCAACTACATACACATATGTCTATGTTAGATAAAAAGCATGATCGGATTTTATAATCCTAATTTGAAGTTAGAATTATCTAAAGAATTTTAAATGATTTGTTATTAGCGATTTAAATATAATTCCAAATTTATCAATCCAAATGTAATATTGCTGAAACTGAGTATATTTAGAACAATTAACCTGAATCAAGCAAATTAGCAAAAAGAAAGTTAGGTGGAGCTAAAGAAGAACATAAAACCATTGTTATGGAGGACATCTGTTCGGAGAGAGAGCTTCTTATTTAGAGGCAAGTAATTTTACTGCTCTATCTGGCTGCTTCTTCCGCACCTACTTAAACGAAGTTTTCGATTCTTATTTTAAATTTTGATTTTTGCCATATTTTCAAGCAATTAAATCATTAAAATTTGTAAGGAATATTATTACCATTAGTTAAAGTTGATTGTAAACTTATTTTATTTGTAGTGCATAATTGAGCATTATTGTGCACAAACTTGCACTTCAATTTAAAGTAATTTAACTCATAACATAATTAAGAAATGATTTATTTGAATAATATCTAAATTTGATTTTTTGATAATTAAATTTTGGATTTAAATTAATACACATTTGATTAAATTTTGGTCGGTTGATATTCAGATCAAATTATAAGAAAAACAATAGATATACAGATAATATAAAGTATGGAATCCATATGCCTATATTAGATAACGAAACATGATATATATTTTGAAATTATAGTTGAAAGATTTATAAACATTTGAAAAATAGAATTATGCAAACAATTTGAAATAACTTGTTATTAGAGATTTGAAATTCAAAATTTCTAATTTATAAATCCAAATATATTCTTATTGAAACTGATCTATGCATGAGATGTGGATTGTTGAATTAACATATGATGATGATATCATGTGTGATCTAACGATCGGTAACTTTTCGATGGATACAAACTCACATAGACGGCATCACCAAATCCCTTTTGGATTTGTGCAGTCATAAGTAGATAACTCGAGAGGTTTTTCCAAATTTAAGAAGGAAAATTGAGAAATTCAAGTTGTAGGGAAAATTATTATCATTAGTTGAAGTTGATTGTAACTTATTTTATTTTAGTGTGTATTTGATCATTTATTGTGCAAATCAGACTATGGTTTTCTACTCCGGTTCTTACACTATACATTGTTTTGTCTCCTCACCTCATTTTGCCGCTATCAAACCATCAAACTGTTCTACAGATTCTCTGCATCTTTTGCAGTGTCTCTCTATCGATTTGATTTGAGTTCATGCTGTTTTTGCACGGAATTTACACATATTCCAGCAATTCAAGGGTACAACAATCACAAGATGAGACATTTCAAAGGAATGCGCACATACCTTAACGCGGATACGCCCAGCTTGTTCTCACTTGTGCTGCATCAGAGAGTGATTTTGGGCATCAATCATGGGTTACGAAGACGTTCTGTAAGTTCCTCTTCGCCCCTCTGCAAAATTATGGAATTGGGTTTTTGAATCGATCAAATTTGTGTGCGTGTGTATAGGATTAGGGCTTTTTGTTACAGAATTGGGTGTTTTTGATCAGTTAATTGTTAATCTGTCATTTGTCGACGTGTATGTGTGTGTGAATTAGGGTTTCTATTATATGCATATCTAATTAGGGTTTAAAAATATTGAATTGGTGTTTTCTGTGCGGTGAATTCGGTTACCGATATGAAGACTGTGAGCCATTGATGGATTTCAATGAGGATATCCAGTCTGATGGTGATGAGTCTCAGCAACATCTCCTGGCAACGTAGATGATGCTCTTTATGAACACCACGAGTGATCCCAACTCCAGTGTACAAGGACTCAAAGGCAGAGCGTGGAAAATAACTGATGGAAAAATCAACTGCTAAAGACTCAGTGGTGTGGATTTTGGATTAGATGATGAGGAAGGTGATGTTTACAGGGAAGACGATATGGAGGAATTGGTTAGAGGTGACTATTCAAACAGCGGAAAGGGGAAAAGAGAAAGGGGAGAAGAGGAAAAGTGCGGAGAAAAAGAGGAAGGGGAAGAAAAGGGGAAGTAGTTTACACTGAGGAGAGGCGGATGAGGGAGAATGGGGGATTATGAGGCAGATTCTTAGATGAAAGAGATGTGGGACACAATCCCCGGTGGCAATTCCGAGGTTTAGCGCCCTTTAGTTAATGCATTGAGCTCAGCATTTGATTCTTTCATTATAAAGTTTGCTTTTTTCGCAATGTATTCACGCACTCTATTTTACTTTTTAAAGTTGCGTCTAACAAACATTTGGTGGTAGATTCAGCCTGGTTTTGGGAATACTGGATGCGGTGTATCCGTTCATCTTATTTCATTCTTTATTGGTAAATGTGAAGAATTTATGGAATTTTGGTGAAGCTGTGTGGTTAGGGGCTTTCATTTGTGTCTATATGTGCGTATCGGTGGTTGGTTCCTTATTCTCTATCTGAGTTAATCACTTAGCGCTTTAATTATTTGTCAAGATAATTTGCACTGCCTGAGATTAGTTTGTTTTTATCACTATGATGATTCTATGTACTTCGAATAGTTTTTATTTGAAATTCTTGGATAAGATTATGGCCCTTGATAGAAATAGTTTATTGTTTGATATGGGTTTTAGTCTTCTTTGTCTAGTGAGATTGGGTCCTGTTTTGATTTTAGCCAAAAGTTGCTTACTGGGTCATAGTTAATAAAATGTAGTTTCTTCATAGGACTGGATGCTTGCTGTCGCCTGTCGGTGTACAGTTTTTTCTCCTGTGTAAATATGTCTAATGTTTTGAATTTTCCTTAGTATTATTAAAGACGATATTGGGTAGATACTTTTTTTTTTATTCATGCCAACCTTGTAACAAAATTAATTGCAATCTCGAAATTTTGCAAAAAACAGCATAATTGAGGCTAAAACACAATATGTAAACTCTCTCTCTCTCAATTCTGAAGAGAGAAACTGAAAAGTATCTCAACAGGTCAGACTACCTCAAGGAGTGCACTCCTTAAGGTGTTGGTTGTTTTTTGGTGCCTGAAATAGGGATGGGGATTTTCTCAAGATTTTCTATCAGGGGTAGCCATTGTCAGACTCGGAGTGCTCTTACCAGCAGCATTGTCTCTTCCCCAGCTGTTTGGTTTTGTTGGTTTAAATGAAACCTTTTCAGTTCCTGAATTGTTTTCATGGTTTACGGTTTGAAGGTTGTTATTGTCTCACTAAATTATAGAGAAACTGATGATTTCTGTCTTTTTAAGTTTTTAGTCATGTCAAGGATTTGTGGTTAATGTTTTTCAAGTTGTGGTAGAAAGTTGTGATTTTTTGAGATTGTATTGAGCTGTGGTTGGACTTATCCATAGTGTCCCTCCCATCTCTCAATAAAGGTCGAAATTGGGACTGTTCTAACTAGTAGCATATCCATGGTTCTCAGTGCTCACTCTTTGATGTAAAATTAGAAGGGGAAAGATCATGTTTCTGAATTGTCTTCTGCTTAAGCATCTTTCACTATTTCAATCTGACGACCGATGATTTTCTGGTCAGTTGTTTGGCCCTTTTGTCATCATATCTGGACATATTTGTTCCTTCATTTGTTGCAACTTGCACTCCTCAAATATGGAAATATCACCCTATGTGTTTTTGGGTTTACTTATTAGGATCTCTAAACTTGCAGTGTGCTTTTGGGGCATTTTCTTGATGAACAGGATTTGTTCCCTCGTAACTGAGAGACAACAACCACTTTCACTGTTGCAACAGCTGCATCTGCTGCCACCCATGGGATTGAAATAGCAGTTGAGCGCTGAAACGAGCCTCTTGACAATGATCAACCAATCCGATATCGTTGACCGAGCCTTTAACGTAAGCTTGAATCTCCAGCATGTGAAAATTAAATTGTAGTATCTCGTTTCAAGTCTAGCTTGCTTGTTCATAGCATTTCATTGCAAGATGATGCTTGGTTGCAATTGTATTTTCACAGTTAATATCACAAGTTCGATTGACCTATGGTTTTGCCTATATGAATCTAAATTTTCATGAATAGGTTAATTACAACTCTTGGGGGTTAATATAATTACAACTCCCTTTTTGGACATGATAACATCAGGATAGAAGAATATGGAAGCAAAGAGCATCTTCAGGTTTAAAAAAGGGGGCTGATACGCCGGTCATACAGGAGCAGAACCCTTGTGAACCTCAACGTACCCGAGATATTCTGCCATCACTCAGGCGCCTAGAACATAACATCATTAAATTGCTTTAAGATCAGTGTCTCATTCATCTGCCATAAAATACAGTAACTGGTCATGCTTGTACCTTTCTTTACCTCACAGTTGTATAATGCCTGTTGATCTTTGTCTACTTTTTGAAGCCTTGGTGGACATTTCATGTTTTTGTGAAGGAGAAATTTGGATAGCACGCTCGTGTATATCCCAAAATGTCGAAGCTTTCGGTTGTTTGATACGCTCTTACTGTTACATAGAATTTGTCCATCTTATTTAGTACCTATGATGCATCTCACATTGAACAAATGTAGAAAAAGAAATATTATTTTTTCTTCAATTTAAGAAGTATAATACATACTACTTGGTAGTTGATCTGAACAAACTCCAAACACAAGCAACCCAAGAACTGGACTAGACTCTAAACAGGCAACTTAGGTACTTCAGATGGCTGCTCAACTGTGGTACTGACAAGGCGATTGTGCGGTCCCCGAAAGGCGCCATGGTTCATCCATGCCCTCCCATCTCGGCCATGTGCCGCTCCGTCGGTGATGGCGGGTGAGGAGCTGGTGAAAGCAGTGATCATAAGCAAGATCAAGATGATGAAGAGGGAACGAAATGGCACCATTCTAGTTATTTGGTTGTCACAGTTTCAGTAAGGTTAGATAGGATTGGGGTTAATAAGGAAAGAATAAAAACATTGCTTTGCTTAGAAGTCAGCTGGAAATGATTTCATTCCGATACTGTCACACTCTCTATATTTATGGTGTTGATAATTTTTTCTTCTTTTGGGTGGTATGATCTTGTTCACTCGCTGTGGAGGTGGTTGTCATGATTTTGTTGGAAAAATAATAGGCATGGACAGATGATGTTTTAGTGTAATGGTTAACTCTAAGATTAAGGTCCCGTAATAAGTTTGAGGTCATGAGTTTGAATTTCATGAGTTCGTGTCCTGCCACTTTATGTGAGTTATTATATTTACTTATTGTTGCTAGTCATATTGATGTACCGATATTGATATATTGGTCGAGTTAAGGTATTGTTTAGTGTATCAAGATAATTTATCGTAATTTATTTATCATTATTTATTTATATTAATATAAGAAGAAAAGCCCCTCCACACTCACAAACGGCGGTTAATGACAAGGGAGTACTAATTTTTTGTCGAGTCAAAAATGTCCTTCATGATTAAATAATTAATCTATTCAACTTTTTTAAAATTTACTTTAATTAATAATTTTTTTTTTGTATTAATGTAATATATCGATTTATATATTTTTCTCTTATTTATAATATATTTTAATGTGTAAGAAATTATTTATTATATGAACATAGGAATGATGTGCCATAACGACTAATTAGTATAAGAAAAATAGGCACTGGAGTTAGTGTGGAAAATGGAGGAAATATTTATAGCATTTTTATATACGATTTAGTCATTATTACTCTTGAATAAGATAATTGAAACCACATCTTTCAGGGGCACTTAGGAGATTTACCATTTCGTGATTTTTTTTTAATTATTTGTAAATTTCTCCCTGTAATATATATATATAATGGTTATATATATATATGTATCTATATCTATACTATATAAAAAAGAAAATTCTATTTTCGCTCATAAATAGCGGTTTACTTACACCGCGACATCAATTTTTAAAATTTTCAAAAATATCCTTATATATTTTCAAACAATTCCTACTCAAATTCTTCTTTTAATCTATATATCTATACTAATATGAAAATTTCACTCACCGATAGTATTTTGTAAAACAGTGATATCAATTTTTTTTGTATTGATAATGTCTCTTAGTTAGTTTATTTTTATTTATTTATTTTTAAATATAATGTGTTGGTTTATTAAGTTATTCTTATTTATAATATATTTAAAAGTATAAATAATGATTTATTACATGCACGTAGGGAAGACTTGTCATAACGGCTGGTTATATAAAAAAGAAAACCCCATTTTCACTCAAAAATAGCGGTTTCTTATACCGCGACACTAATTTTTTAAATTATCAAAATTGTTCTTATGTATTTCCAACCAACCCTACTCAAATTCTTCTTTTAATATATATATATATCTATACTAATATGAAAATTTCACTCACAAACATCAACTTGTAAAACATCGATAGCAACTTTTTTTTGGGTCGATAATATTACTAAATTAGTTTATTTTAATTAATTATTTATTTTTTAAATAAAATATAATATATTAGTTTATATATTTTATTCTTATTTATAATATATTTTAAAATACAAACAATTACTTATTATATGCACATATGGACGGCGTGTCATAACGGCTAGTATTATAAAAAAACTTCACTTTTACTCACAGATAGCGATTATTTTTACCACGATACTAATTTTTAAAATTACCAAAAATATCCTTATATATTTTCTACCATCCCTGCTCAAATTTTTCTTTTCATTTATATATCTATACTATTTATTTATACTAATATAAAAATTTTATTCACAAACGTAAGTTTGTAAAACAATGATACTAAATTTCGTTGTATCGATAATATTGTTAAATTATTTTATTTTATTTATTTATTTACTTATGCACGCATAAAAAACGTGACATGGCATCTAGTATATATAATGGTTATTGGGATGGGGATCCTGCCAAAGGGCTGATTTTATCTTTAAGAATTAATCCTTACGGCCCAACAAGGCATGATTATTTGGGCCGGGCTATACTTGGGCCTTATAAATGATTGGGCCTACATCCCTCAAACAGTCAACGCTTATTCCTTTCTTTGGGAAAAAGAAAGCTATAGAGAGAGAGAAAAATTTGAAAATAATTATATGAAGATACAATACAAATAGAAGAAGCTGTTTTTTTCTCACATATAAATCTGCACCGTTCACCCCTCTCTCTCTCTCTCTCGAATTCCCTACTGGTAAGCAACCACTCCTTCGTGTTGATTGAACGGCTGAAGGAACGATGGCGGCCTTGCAGTATTTGGAAACCCTGCGGAATGCGCACCCGGAGCTTTCCGAGTGGTACAACACGCTTTCAGATCTGTACCAGAGAAAGCTCTGGCACCAGCTCACACTCAAGCTCGAACAATTCGTCGCCCTTGCTGTATTTCAGGTTACATACCCTTAAGTGCATGTGAATTAGCTTTTTAGATTTGTTACGGAGCGTTTTTATTTTTTCATTTGTGTTTGTATGATTTTGGTGTTTTTTGTTTTTGGTTTTGGTTTCTATTTGCATTTTTTTTTGGTTTTTAATGGGGTAGTGGGTTATTGTTTACTTGATTTTAAGGAAATTAGGGTTTTCTTATGTTTTTTACTTTCGTGATGTTGATATCCTGGGTTTAGGGTTTTGTTATCCGTGGTTTCTTCAGGGGTTTGAAAATTTTGGTAGAGGTGTCTTCCAGTGTGGTAGTTTGTCTTTCTACTTTATAGCGATGGCTGCCAAATCTGATCCCGTGGAAGGAAAAAGGAATATCAGTAACTATGCTCTCTCATGGTTATAGGAAAATGAGAAAAACCAGTTATAGGAGATGGAACTTGAAAACCTGGAGGTTTATGAGAAAGCTAAGAATTATGGTGTAATATTGGCGTTACTCAGTTACTGTATGAATTTGTTTGTTCTAGTATTTGTTGGGTCAGTGGCTCTATGCTGTGGGTAAGATGCCATTTTATTGTGATATCTTTAGTTCCGACTCCTAAAAGGTTTTGCATCTCTTGAATTATAAGTTAATCATGTTCCAAATCTCATAGTTGGCAGGCTGAAATAGTTACAACCCCATGCAGTTAGTTATTGGTTGGAAAGTTGGAATCCTGGGCACCATATAGTTGGCAAAATACATATCAGTATAAACAAATTAATATATTGACTTGAGGTTCAGATAGCTTATTGGTGTCGGTTTCTGTTTAGAATTCTATATCTGTTGATAATCTTGGTCACCTACTGATGAATTGGTTTCATTTCCTGATTGAATCAATATGACAATTCACTCAGTCCAATTTCGTTCAATGAATGCACAGTCAGAAGGCAAAATATTAATCTTTCACTGAGAGATTGTGAGAAACATAGTCTAAGGAATTTACTCATTAGGCTTCCGACACTCATCATTTATGTGCTATGTAGGTGTATGACATCGCTTTACCTTTGATTTGGATCCATTGGGCATGCTATTTTGTAGTTTGAAAGGTGATGGTTATCTCTAGGGTAAAAGGCATTGAGAGAGGAAGCAAGCCCGTTGTACTTCTCTCTCAATTAGTTGAAAATGACATACTCATTTGATTATGGAGATTTATATGTACTTTTACGAAGTATTAATGCTTGCATATGCAGTCGACCCTTTTTGTAATTTTCTGAATTGTGGAAGTTACTTTATTTCCATGAATGAATCTGTTAAGCTCTTCTGCAAAGTGTCTAGTGACACTTGAAAGATATTTATCTTCTTCACAAAAATACTGCTACATGTTATTGGGCTTAATTATATTGCATCGTGAGCCTTAACATCTTGTTGTCTTAACAAAGAACTAGTCGCTGTTATCACGCTAGCTGTAGATTACCATACCCTATGCCATATACTCTAAAGAATAGTGTATTGCCATGCCATGTAGAGTGTATATAAAGAATCTGTCCTGGTCAGGCGCCAATAACTACATATGAAATGAAAATTCTTGATCACTATTCTTTCTTAGCTATTAAATTGGTTCATGCTGGGTGCAGAATGACAAGTTCATATTAAGAAGGGAGTATTAATCAAAGTTACCGCTAAGAAGTTGTCACAAGAACTTAAGAGTGTATTTATTTTTCTTGAGCTACTGAGCATATTCCCTCTTTCTTTTTACTCTTTGGTAGTTCTTGGGGTTATGAACTTGTAAACAGATGGCTGGCAGTTCATTGCCCCTTTGTGGAGAAGCTTATAAATTATACATCTCTTTGAATCTCTTCTCCTTCTTTTGTCAAACTCCCATAAAGTTTCCAAATTTTGTATCTGATTCCTTTCATTATTTCATTACTCTATTTCAGGCTGGGGATGCCTTAATCCAGCTATACCACAATTTCATAACTGATTTTGAGACAAAGATTAATCTCCTCAAGCTTGCACATTTTGCTGTCATAGTTTCTCGGCAGTATTCGGAGAAAGAGGCGGCCATAAATTATCTTGAAGGAGTGATTGAAAAGCTTCGTAATACCAGAGAAACCCGCATAGAGGAGCCGATACTTTATATAAAAATGCAGAGTGGTTTGTTTAAGCTTGAGCAGGGTGATCAAAAAGAATGCAAGAAACTTTTGGAAGAGGGAAAGAGCACCCTTGACAGCATGACTGACATTGATCCATCTGTGTATGCCAGCTACTATTGGGTTTCATCTCAATATCATAAGTCCCGTCAAGAATTTGCGGAGTTCTACAGGAGCGCTCTCCTTTATCTAGCTTACACTTCAGTGGAATCTTTATCAGAATCTTTTAAGCTGGTATGCTATGTTTTATTGTGTTTTTTACAATAATCTGAAGTGTTTTCTCTGATGATAAGAAAAATGCATCTTATTCTGGTGTTTGTGGAATTCTGGTTTCCGTTTCCCTTGGCAATTCTGAAACCTTTCATATCTCAACATGGTTGGTGGTAGTGTTTGAGTGTGTGTCTGTGTAATTAATATATGCACGTAATCGATAAGTCTACTCATCGAATTAGTTTCTTGAGCCCTAATTCGACAGTCTGACTTATATTACCCTAAGCTAATATCTTAGAGTGATGTGTGTAACTATACGATGATTGGGCATCAGAGTTCATCGTATAGTTACATGTTTTGGATGTTTAGGATAATGACTTGTTTTGGATGTTCTATAGAATTGAAGCTTATGTTGAGCCTAAAGGAAATATGAGGAGACCCAGGTCATTTACTATACTGCATAAGACTTTTTGAAGCACATATTGGGGGAGGTGGCATAACATATAATACACTTGTGCTACTACTCAGGATCTTGATTCTAGCTGTAATCTAGATCACACCTCTTTGAGTTTTGTCTCTTTGATCTTAGGTGAACATAGTTGTGAAAATTCACTATTTTTCTATGTTTTGGAAGATGCATTCGGCTACTTAAATCTTTTAAGTGGAAAGACTAATAGGTTTACTTTTCAGTGGTGTGGTGCACTTCAAGTTTGCTTATAATTTTTCCTTCGTATCTGGCCATTTTGCTCAGTTTCTAATGTAGGCAGGTAAGAACTTGTATTTATTATCTCAAGATATTGAGGAAAAAGAAAAAGTGACATCCGAGTTTCAACATGCATTTAACGGTCTTTAAATATTTGCATCTCTACTTTCCTTTCATTTTGTGATTCTCTGATTGACATTTCTGCTTGGTCCATTAGACAAAGACAGTTGTTGCATTAGATGGTATGGGTAAAGTGGGTGAGAAAGTAACAACATACTAAATTATCTGTGGTCAAGCTATTTACAGCTCTGTAATGACTTATAATAGAACAGGGACCCAGTCACCATGGCAAATTAAAAGACCAGAGATTGTCTTTTTCTTTGTTCTGATACTGATTCAACTGCCTATGTTCTCATTGTAAAATTTGGTTGACATAGATGATGCAGGTAACATATATACTTACTTTCTCACCAACACTATTTCATTTTACTCTTGGTACACTTTTCAGGCTGTCATATGCAAAATGCTTTTCACACACTTTCTGTTGTAATTTATGATTATTATGTCTTTCATAACTTATCTTATTAAAGCTACAAGTGAAATATATATATATATATATTAAGAAAAAGCATGTATATTCTAGTCTTTGTTATATTATATTTCTTATTGGATATTCTTAGTAATGCTGTCTTTGCAAGTTAAACTAACTGTTCTATTGTTTATTAGGACTTGGCATTTGATTTATCTCTGTCAGCGTTGTTGGGGGAGAACATCTACAACTTTGGTGAACTTCTTGCTCATCCAATTGTAAGTAATCTGCTCTAATGGTTCTGAATTTCCCAACTGCTAAAGCTCGCCTTCACTCAAACCTTTTGAAGGTCATGGTGTATACAGCAATCCATATGTGGAAATGAAAATAGATCTGTACTATCTGTTATGTGTGCAATCATGATGCATCTCATTGGGCATTATGTTTATTCTTATCTTATTGGATCAACTGTTTAATCTGTGAAACTACTTCTTTTGTCTTGCATGTGAAATAGATGCAAGCTTGTAATTCCTACCTTTTGCAATTTCTGCAGATAAAAAGTCTTCTGGGGACTAAAGTTGAGTGGCTGTACTATATTCTTGAAGCTTTCAATTCTGGTGATTTAGTGCGTTATCAAGAACTATGCCGTGTACATGGAGCTGCTTTGAGTACGCAACCAGCATTAGTCCAGAATGAGAAAAAGCTTCTGGAGAAGATCAACATTCTCTGTTTGATGGAGATTATATTCAGGTGAATGGACGTTATAGAGTTGCAAATGATAGTGAGTTTCCTTGTATTGGTTTTTCACTGAACTTATGAATCTCATTTTAATTGCAGCCGACCATCAGAAGACAGAACTATTCCTTTGAGTATCATTGCTGAACGAACTAAGCTTACTGTAGAAGATGTGGAGTATCTTCTAATGAAGAGCCTTTCAGTAAGTGTACAGAGATAATATTTTGTTATTTACTGGCTTCCTAATTGATGCAAGCATATGGGTACAAATGGTCATGACTCGATAAGGTTGCTGCTCCAACTTTCTAGTCTATAAATAAACATAAGAAGCTTATGTGTGTCTGCTATTGTATTTTTTAATGCTGCATATGCATTTCTCGTTACCCCACAAAACCATGGATTATTGGTACAATATGGCTATTATGTACCAAGCTGATTAATGTGAAATTTTTAGTTACTTTAAGCTCACAATTGGGAGTTTATAGTAAATCATGTTTGGTTTAGTATCTGATTTTTGGTTTGGAGTTATTTAGGTAGTACCTGGACGAGGTAAATGAAAATGTGAAGAGAAATTCAGGATTGGCTTTTCATTTAATTGATGTCTTTTTTTGTTCTGGTGCGTAATTTTTCTTCTTCAACATGAACCATTAAACCTCCAATTAAGATTATTTGTGTTTTATTTGGAAATTTCTAAGGTGAATTTTTGTATGTCATGATTTATGTTAGTAATGAAATCCAACCTGATTCTAAGTATTTAGCAGCAATATTTGGTTTTATGATGAAAGCATCAAGTATGTATTTTTTAATTAAAATGTGATTAACCTTATGAGCTGCTGATGGTACTGCAAAGATTTTCTTGCTGCTGTTTTCCAGGTCTTCTAGACAATCTATTTTGGCTTTGTCACATGCTAACCAGTTAAAATTATGTTGAGACTTGGGAGACAGTGATTGTTTGTTGAATATCATTGCAGGTTCATCTGATAGAGGGAATAATTGATCAAGTCGAGGGGACTGTTTATGTGTCCTGGGTGCAACCTAGAGTTTTGGGGATCCCTCAGATCAAGTCCTTACGTGACCGACTGGACAATTGGGTGGATAAAGTACACACTGCTTTGTTATCCGTTGAGGCTGAGACACCTGATTTAGTTGCAGCATAATTTTAGTGCTTATGCCTTTTGTTTCTTCTGACAATGTCTAAGAGGCCAAATTCTGTTGGCGAAGGAGACCAAAGTCTCTCAGTTCCTTGGGTCCCCGTGTATGGTTTTCTTGCAATGCCTGTAACCTTTTCCGTTTCCTGTCAGCAGCAACAGTTTGCTTTACATGTCACTGGCTACATAGTTTGATGCCATTAATGATATACTCGGAATACCCATTTACTTTTTGAAATTATTCTATTTGAAAGCATTTGGAGCTTCTGTGTTAAGAGTATGAGCTACGGCTTTCATTTGCTGACACAATCTTATAAAAATGCATCTGTGTTGAGAGTACGGGTTTCATTTGCTGACACAATCAAATTCGATCAGCCTCGTGACGTGAAGAGCTGCTTAGTGGCTTCTCTTCTTGCATTTACGGGCTTCTATTAAACTGGATCAGGGTCTACACCATGAACAGGCCAGCAAATTTCTCCATTTTTGCTGAAGGCTTCTGGCAGTGAGACGTGTCACCAATGTCCCTTCTGTAGCTTTATAATGCCTAGAATTCTCGCAGAAAGTAAGCATTTAAGAATTGACTTGATGATATTTAAGTTTACAGAATAGGTCCGTCTTTCTCGAGCTCTTTTTTTCTTTTTTTTGCAACATCAGATGTTGATTGGTTTGCCGATGTGATCGGAGTTTCTCCAACTGATGATGTACACTGATTTTTTACTAGGACTAGAGGATTCTGCTCCACACTGGCGCTAGATCAAGATGACATCGTTCCAAGGCCTTGAAATCTTTCTCCCCTTTCTTTTTTGTGGGTGTTACGAATTCAAATATTAATTATGCATGCTAGTTCGATGCAAAAAGTGGGGTATATTATCATTTTCGTTTGTTCCACCAACGTCAACGAATATGGAAAAGTGTGCAATAAAAACAAATTGTTGCAAGCATTTGGTAATTTATTGAAGAGCTTCAACATTTTTAGCTATATACGAAATGATTAAATAACACGTGAACCTCCCAATGAATACAGCTGCAACTGAACTGTGGGTCTTATCTTCCAGCAGTCATTGACATCGACTCCATCAGCACAAGTACAAGATACACTGGAAAAAAGATTACTATGGCACCTATAAATACATGATGAAATCTGCAACTTGCCTATTATTCCTAACATTACCTCGACACATGCCTAAGGCTTTGTTCAGAAATGTAGGGATCCAGAATGAAGAAGACGATCCTTCTCATGTATCATGGGGGTAAACTTGGACGGCTTTCAGGATTGTAAATTCCCTCAATAAAAGCAACCAACACCCAGATAATGAGAATGCCTATAACAGCAGCCCGTATTGTTCGACTGCAGTCACCACCCATAATCATATCATACTGATAAATTGGTTGGAAGTCCTCCACATTGACTATATCTGGGACTGACTCCACACTGCCAGTAGGGCTCTCCAAAGTTCGCCGTGGAATGCCTGCGTCAAGCATAGCACATCTTTCACAAGTGCATAGCCCACCGAGATAGGACGGAAGTGTCTGGAAACACTCGGAGAGTACCTTACGATATGCTTCTCCTTCAATTCTCAGTTTCTGCTTGGTGGCAGGTTTAAGAACCTGGAGTTCAAGCCCCGCATTAGCACAGAACAATAGTCCAACCTATTCTCTTACTCTCACCTCTACTGAGGCCCACATTTTGTCAAAATAAAGCACACTTACTAATTCAATTCGAGTCAGACACTTACTTGTATAAATGTTTGGGCAATAACACGAACAACTGAAGGGAGCCGTATAACAATTAAACACCCCAAAACATTGGGAAAGTGATCTTGCAGAAGATTACAGCAGTATCTCATCGTTTGCATGGGAAATCTGAGTGGAGATAGCCCTTGACAATCAACTAAAACAGTTATCTGGGGATTTTCACCATCAATCAAATGCAGGACACCATGCTCCACCTGAGATACTTCACTCAAAAATGTTTTATGAGTTGAGCATGACATTTTAGGCTCTTATCAAATATAAAATATGATAATGGCAAAAGCATGCACAGGTCCTTCTACAATTCCATATAAAACACCCTTTAATCTCAACTTCGAGGAAGATAATCACAACATTTTGATTTAAGCAGATTGACGAAATAGTCAATGAATCAATAAAGCTCAATTGCAAATGCTTATGCAGCAGAAAGACTATATTTTATAATTCATGGTGAGTACATAGATCATATTACGCGAACATTTGCTTGTAGAAATAAACCGCAGCATCAAACCACATCTGTAATATTAGTTGATTTAAGAGAATCTCAAGTTTTCTTAACATCTACAAAGTGGATCAGATGGGGAACAAAATCAAAAAGAGATCAAGGATAGCTCCAAAGTTGAGCTGCTTTGACTTTTCCATCTCAGAGGAAAAGTTCGTCGCTTTTCTTCTTAATAATCTTACCTCAGGATAGTACAGAACAAAAGCTCTGCTACTGAAAAGTAGGAACGTTTATGTTAAGATCAAAATATGCCATAACTTGGAGTAGAAGCAGAAAAGCTCACCAACAGCCTGAGCAAAGCGAGGTCTATCATGAGATGGCAAACTGATGCAGGCCAGGCCAAGACGGACAATAAGACAGGGTCGATTTTTCACATCTAATCCATGCCAGAAGATCATATTTGACCACCTCTCGAGTTCCTCTCCATAGAGAATTCTGTAAGTCTCCCTCCAACGTATTGTTTTCTTTACAGATGATAGCAAGCTTGGTAAATCACCATTTGCAGCTACATAAAATCTCCGGAGGTCCTCTTTATTAAGTCTGCAAAAACACGACTATGTCATGGCCCAAGAGAGCCAAGGAACACAAAAGACACACAAGCCTACTGGAGATTTGTGCTAGAAGGATAAAAAAGGGATATGGATTATATTGGAGAACCTAAATCAACCTTTTATCAATTACTATAGTAGTCTTAGTAGTGTTTTCTTACAAACAATCTTCCATAAATATTGGGGCACTTGAAACAAACCAAACCAAAGATCTTACTCTGTTGGATGCACTTGAAAAAGTCAACCAGCAGAAAGGTCGAAGATGAAAACTGAAAAGACTATTTAGTAATTTCTTCGTTCAACTGGAAGAGGATCAAGTTTATGGTCAATGGTTTTGACACTTATGACTATCTCTGCGTATAGTGATTATACGTACTAGAGATATGGTGATACACTGCATAATCTGAAGGCCTGAAGGCTGATAATCTGATAAAATATAAGGAGCAAATTATAACAAAGGAATAATCACACCGCCTTCCTATGAAATTTAGTGTAACTACAAATAGACCTGTGGTTTGGGAAATGACACCGTGTCCCTGATGTTTGTTTTCGTCCAACAAATAGATCCATTTCTGTAGACCCATCAGATAGTAAAATTATGAAATTTGTTGCCAACAAAAAAGTTCAATGAAAATTTATATTTATCCTCGAGTCATTTATTACATACTTATTGCAGGTCAAATAATTATTTTTGCAAAACTACCCTTATAACGATTTAGCATGTGAGGATATATAAGGGAAGTTTGATTAAAAAAAATATATATGACCCAAAATAAATATGTAATAAATTAGTGAGAGGCAAAAATGGACTTTCATTCAACTTTTTTGTTAATATCTATTATTGAGATGTATCTATCTGTTGGACAAAGACAAATATCAGGGTCCTAGATGTAATTTTCCAAACGACATGTAATAACACGAAACCTCAAGGGAGCAGTCTAATCATCCCTATAACAAAGACAAATATCAGGGTCCTAGATGTAATTTTCCAAACGACATGTAATAACACGAAACCTCAAGGGAGCAGTCTAATCATCCCTATAACAAATGGAAGGGATTTTGACACAAGAAAAAATACAACACAAGACAGTTCTTTTTGGTTAGTATAGTAATTAATTGCAATCAAGATACAGTGAAACAGCATCGACGAAGTTTCTGCACTCTCAAACATCACGTAGAACTGAGAACCCAACAGAGCATAAGAGAAGAAAGAGAAAGCATTGACACGGAAAAAACAAAATGTGCAGTAGAAATGAGAAAGAAAAGGACCCAGAAAAGACACATAACTTTGGCTCTAGATATTCGTATCTTCTCTCTATTTCTTTACTTTCATTCAACAGATAATGAATACGTAAAAATCCACCTTTCTGGCAATGTCATCCCTTGATTTTCCAGCTCTCTACATAGGTGGTTCAACCAGTCAGTAGACAAAAGGTCTTGAGGATTCTCATCGGCAATTCTGTACAGTGAACAAAAATTAGAGATCGAGAGGCCCAAAGAATAGATATTTCTGAATGTCTCACAGTCAACAGAATAAATAGTTCACATAGGTATAGTTTCTGAGCTCTAGAAAAGCCAATGTAAGATGTCTAAGAATTAAAAGCTTCCCATACGTCTTTCCTATGTTGAATCCAGATGATGAGAAATTGTTGAAACATTTATTTTAGCATAGAGTTTATAATTGTAATAAGAAATGCATAAAAGAGAAAAAAATGATGTAAATACTATTATCCACCCTAGCAAGCAAAATAGCAGCATTCAGACTTCAACGGAAAAAATAAGAAAAGCATGAAGGGGACAAAAAATGGAAAAAAGTACACTGCACAGAATTTGAAAGAAATGTGTTAGCTAAACTATTCTTAGGAATACATACACAACATATGCCAAAATACCGAAGGGAACCAAAAAAAAAAAAAAGAGAGACAGAGAAGAGTATGAAAATGGCCTGCAATTAGAGTCCAGGCACATGACCAAGAGCAAAGGTTCCAAAATCTTTTGGCTATGAACTTCTTTCCAGGCAGCATTTTGTTTATCAAGCTCATTTCAATTATCCACCTAAACCGCAAGCACTATCATCTTTTGTTTTCTTAGATACAATTTATCTCCCGATAGAGTGAGGAAACTAAAGGTGTGAGTGTCTCCTAGAGGCAAACTGACAAATGTCATCGAGAAAATCAATGAATTAATAAATGTATAATATGAATAAGGTACCACTTCATGTACCTCATACTCTGATTACATCGTAAAGATGGGGATCCTGAAAGAGATTCTGAACTCAATTGGGAATCATCATTGCTAGGAGAATTTTCAGTATCATCCAAGAAAAAATTGCTGCAGTCTGAATGATCAGAGAAAGCATTCACAATAGAGAGCACTAATAATGGCTGCGAAATCATCTGAAGCCAAACACAATCGACAAGTGAAGTCAAAAATGTAGAGAATAAACATACTCAAGAATGAAACAACTAAAACAAAGTTATGCAAATTGTTTGAGTGTTAGTCAACAGCTAAATATCATTTCCTCACATTGTCCCATGCATTCCAAATTGTTCCTTCAACAGTGGTAACATCAGTTAAGGAATGTAACAAATACATAGGATTGCATATAATACCTCCACTACTCATTGATATATACTTATTCGAGACTATAGAAAACTGAACACACTTATAATAGAAATCTAAACAACCTAAATACTGGAAACCATGAGGTAATCTGAAAATTGTCTCAAAAAATCCTTTTGAAATAAATAAGGTACTCTCTAAATGCTATAAAAATCTAAACACTGACATCTCCCAGTCAAATTTCAACTTGCCCATAGAGCAACAGCACTACTCTTGAAGAAAAGAAAATGTCAAATTGACGCACAAATTCAGAACAAATAACACTGGGAGCATTTCCAAGTGACAGATGGTCCCTAAAAATCCCTAGTAGCAATGTTACAACAGAAGTTCAATTCTTGAAAAACAGGGGAGCAATTTTGCTGGTTGTTATAGGAACTACATATTTGTAAAGCCATTCATGCTTCCCAAGAATAACATGGCCCCAAAGTCCACATGTATTTTGTAAATGTATAAGTTTGGATGTTACAATTTGTCAAACTGCGTCGACAAACAGCATGCCAGGTTCAACTGTGAAACAAATAGACCAAACCTTTCAAGAACCAACCTGCATTCCTTTGACCAAGAACCCAAAAGGCTTCCAGCACTGTATCCATTTGAGCGGGGGATAACAAAGAACTTGTAAACCTTGCAACCCAGTCCAGAGAAAAGGACACTTGGCCCTTGAAAACCTCCGTACAGTCTCCAATGCAATAGTTTTAATAAGAAAAGATGCCACCTTACCACTAGTTCCCTTTCCAACTTCCCATTTATTTGACGTTATTGGTCTTAAAGGCTGACGTGCAAGAGATTTAGGGCTAGAAGCAATCGAAAGACTATTGGACACATTTTTGTTATTGACAAAATTAGCCATGTCAGAATATCTCCAAGAGGAATATGGTCAAATCAGTCACTCATTGAAAAGGACGGGATTAGTAGAACTCTTTGAGGAATGAAATAAGAAATGCAAAGATATTTTCAGGGGAGACAAGACCGGATGTCAATTCGAAATTATTTAAGAGAGTGGATAGTCACGACTTACATCTATTTGCTAATGATAATTTTAAGATGGATATGAGAAATATCATGGATCAGAATTCAGGATGTCAAAATGAAGGTGCTCAGTCCATGTAAATGAAGCTCCTGTTGGAATCATCTCGAGGTAGAATATAGGTACAATGAGAACCTGCAAGAACATGCATGCTGCATCTTAGCCATCAAACTCTTTCATATAGAAACACAAAACACCATTCAGCATGCAAACAAAGTTTCTTTAACATGCCAAGCAGATATTTCAAACTAGATGAGCTATAGTTATTACTTTCTCTTAACAGAGAAATAGGAGAACTCAAGAACTAGTGCCAATCACAGGAGACAGCTAACAAGTAATAGTAGCAAGATGGTAAGCTTTTAAGTTTACATGTAAATAAAATGAATTGACAAAAGTGTGGTGCATGATTTATAAGGCAAACATAAATAAGTGAAGAACAGTATTTTAGCGACCAGATGGTCATTTCAACCATGAGTAAAACATGCATATCAATCATATTCACATAAGGTGGGAAATTATATGGACCACATAATCATTGTACTGTCTTGACCTAATAGCAACTGAAGCTAGCATGAAATCAATTAACTAATGATACAAATCTGTTGAGTTAGATAGCATCAAAATAAAAGCTGTTGGCATTGGTGTCAATACTTTTGTATATGTGATATTGTGCAGATATATGCATTCAAAAAAAAAAAAAAACAAGCAAACAAACACTTGGATAAGTTTGGTGTTTGTTTGAATGAAAATAAAGCAAAGGTCGGATATCATCAGATATCATCATTAATCACATGTTGCTAATAAACAAGTATTAGGACCTCCACAAGCTACAAAAACTAGTGAATTTTAAATGATCTTACAAATTTTGCTATCTATATCCTCTAATTGGAACAACATCACCTGACATGAACTATCCTCTCTGATGCATGTGACTTCCGTGTGACTCATACGACACCACGCTCATATTACATAAAAAATCTAAATATTGATCATGAAATAAGCTCTTCTCCCCAATGTTCTTATACATCAAGCCGCGCTAACTAACTACCACCGCACACGCCAACAAATCGTCATGGCACACAAACAGAAATTTTATTCACCGTTATACTTCCATTTAACGTTTTGAACACCAAAATAGTCACACGCAATGTCCGTCACGTGAATCGGCGAAAATGAACACCCCAAAGTACAACAACGTGACCAAAACAATCCGATCCGAACCGAACCAGGCTTCAAAACACGCACAGAGACAAATGCAAACCTCAAACACATTTTTCTCCAACTGATTCCTGACTCTCAATTAACACAGTAACCCGCCCCGAAAATACAATCCAATTACGCAACAAACAGGATTTTCCAAAATTCGTACAACGATCAAACAGAAACAAATTAAGAGAAAAGAAGACGTAATCCGAAAAAGGAGAGAAAAGCTTTACCTGGTCGATGGGAGCGTGGAGTAGAGAGAATTTCTGGTAAGTGAGAATAAAAGAATGTAGGTGAAGATTGAAGAAGGTTTGAGTAGAAATGAGCGGTGATGGTGCGGGGCCCGCCCCGCTTCGATGCTTCAAGTACGGTTTGTATCCATCGAACCGGATTCGCCCCATTTTCCCGAGTCAAATGCAAATTAAATAAAAGACAAACACGATTTTATTTTTTTAGGTAAAGGCGCAATTGGTCAAAGTAAGATATTCAGAATTTTAAATTTCGGTGTAATAAAAACCATTATGAAACTCTACTCCTAATAATATTCATTACCCAAAAAGACATTAGGAGGCTGTTTTCCTAAGCTTATATGCTTCTTAAAATGTCCAGTTAAGATAAAAAAAATTTAATTTATTTTTTTTTTGAAAAATTATAAGATTTTAAAATAAAATATTTTAAATTTTATAAATAAATTCGCTTCAGCCAACTTTTTTAGAACGTCTTATAAACTCTTTGATTTCAACACTCAATATAATTGATGGTTTCCTCCCTAAAGCCAAAATTACTATATATATTACTTTAAATTTTAATAGCTTGATGACTATTATTATAGTATAATAAGTTTATTATATCAAATACTCAAATATTTTATTTTTACTAATACTTTAAGACCATGTGTATATGAATAAAAGGATGACAGGATAAATTTGAATTAAATGTTTGATAAAAAGAATTCAAGATTAATTCTAAATAGTTTGTTTTGTTATATTATTTAGGTTGGATAAAATACAAACCTATTATTAACTTATTTTTAAATGGGAAATGACATGTATACCCTTATGAGTTGTAACATCCATCACTTTTTCTTCTTCTTCTTCATAGCCTTCATTATTTGTGGAAAATTGTTTCTACTGCTATGTGTTATTTCTATTGTAATAGTAGGTGTTGATTAAATTTAATTTATTCGATATTATTAATCATGTTTTTCCATTCTAATTGGAAGGGCCCCAAGGAAAAGGGGTAGGACGAAAAAGACAAAGGGGGTAGCCGGTAGGGAAAAGGAAGAAGACAGGAAGACGATGGGAGCAAATGGTTATTATACAGTATAGTGGTGGATTGAGTTATTCAATTTCTACTGTCGTGAGTTGGTTATTATACAATAGTATAGTGGTGGATTGAGTTATTCAAGTTTTACGGGCTCCTGTTTGGGAATGTAAACAGGCCACTTATTTAGAAAAGTGAACAGAACCCAAATACTTATTTTAAAAATAAAATTCAATAGGTTTAGGTTTTAAAATATAAGATGTTTCAAATAAATTTAGTATCTAAATTACGACAGGTTTATTTGTGAGAATGAAATGAGGGGAGGCCAAGACTCCATTTTAACTCACACCAATAGCGACACTAAGTATGGACCAAACCCAAAGTCGCACTACTTAGCTTTGCGCCGTGGTCTCCACCAGCAATCTAGTAAATTGCTCAACCTTCAACCAAATAGGCTGGTAGTTGCAATTAAATAGACAGAGACAGCCCCCAGATTCTTAATCCATCCAAAATTTTTACATCAAATAATCAATGACACCATATACAGTCACAATCAGAAGTTCCAACAGACTGATGTTAGAAACATAAATATCAATATCCTGCAGAAAAAAAAAAAAAAAACAAAAACAAAAAATGAGACAAAAAATTTATTCGTTTGGTAGTTCTTTATCCTCCATCTATGTACAATCATAATTGGATTTCTCAAGAACTACAGTTTCATTCTTGGCGGACGAATGGTGAGGAGCTGACATCTGTTGTGCTGTAAAACGAGTCTTCTGCACCGCCATAGTAGTTCTCTTCCTTCTCATCGTCCCACCTCACAACTTCCCGTATATATTTGAAGGCCTCGTCTACCGTGGGCCGGTCCCTAGCTCTCGTTTGCCAAACGAAGAGCTTTCGACCGGTGAGTGAAGCGTAGAGGTCCTTGAACTTCATGGCTACATAGAAGTAAGCTTGGTGGGCTAGGGATTGGTTGTTGTTGTGGGGTCGCACAGGGCTGAAATCAGTGAACCATTCGCACGTACCCAGAGGAGCGCGGTTGATCTTGTCTTCAAAAAGGTCATACTTATTCAAGATGAGGACAAATGGGGTGTCTTTGAAACAAGGATGTCTGATCATCATCTCAAAGAGTTGTTTACTTTGAATCATCTTGTTCTGGAGCAGCACACCGCTGCCAGAGCTCTCTGGGGAAATCCAGACCTGATCGTAATCGCTCAATGCAACACAGAAAACTACAGCTCGGACGTCCTCGAACATTTCCACCCACTTGCAACCTTCATTCATCCCCTTGGCGTTTACTCTAATAAGTTGATACCTGATACAGGAAAGATCGAGGAAAATATAAACGGAACTTGAGAAGTAGTATAAAATAACACAACAATGATGTCAGACAAAAAAAGCACTTACTTGGTCAGGGGAGGGGGTGCTGATTCCAGATTTTCTGCATATGTCTCTGACATTGGGCTGCGATCATCCATGGTGAACTCCATAAAAGCCAAGCCGTTACCTTGAGTCACCCCTTCAGCATACAGTATATCACGGTCTGATGGTTCATACTCATTGCTTGATATTTCAACCGCCTGGGGAAGAAACCGAGGGTGTCAGTAGACATTTCTTGAAGCAAATGCAATGATCAGTTTTCAACACGAGTAGAAACTGATACGAGGATAACCAATATTACTGATGTATAGAGCGAGCAAGAACAGCAAAGCTCGGATTCTGAGTTGATATTTTCATACAGGCCAAAAATTTTATGCACAAATAGTAGCTAGAGACTAATGCAACGTCCATGGGTTAAAATTAGGTTTCATATTACAAGTAATTTCCAGAACCAAAATCAGCAAAGAGACAGACGGTTAAAACAATCTAAAATTACTAAAAAGTCGAGAAATGATACCCTGCTCAAGAAGTACTCAGCCACATCAGGTAGAAAGTGAAGTTCATTCTTTCTTCGGTATGTTTCTTGTATAGCAGGATCTCTCCACACTTCTTCGACAAGTGGAGCATATTCACGGGTCGCAGCAGGAAAGAATGCATCTAAATCTCCAGTGGCTATGATGTCGAGGAGCCAGTCGGAGAAATGCTTCAACCTTGGATTGAGGGAATAAATACACTGGTTACGTTCGTTGGAGTCTGTGCCTTCCCCTGCATAAATTTCAAATTCAATCACAAAACGAAGCTGAGGCACCTCGAAGTGGGACCGAAATTTTTTACTGCAATATTCATCATTAATTACACAACTGTATAGCAGCCCAAGTATAACATGCCAAGACTGTCTACAACTACACAACAGAATAGAACATCCAATTTTCGACTTCTTTGATTAATACCTGATTCGGAGACTATCTCGTCAGAACCTTGCCCTTTGGACTGTGATATAGCCTCCTCCTCAAAGCGTTCCCTACCATCAAGAAGAATGCTGAGATACTTGTACATGTTGCTTTGAATCATAAGCTTGATATCCTGTAGTTCCTCGGGAGTAAATTTGCTTCCGTACAAAAATTTGGCCTGTTTAGGTATAGAGGTTACAAGAATCAATTATGTGCACAGGAACAAAATTTGAACCGAAATTATGGAAAGTGATCGGCTTAAATGAAAGAAATCATGTTAGACATTCAAGACCGAGTGCAGCCAACTGGGCCCCATCATGGATCACCACAACTGCATCGTTCTAAAGGAATTATGAATGTATCTAGGTATCACATAAGTATGTTGACAATTCAGAAACATGATATGCAACATTAAATACGAAGATCTAAACATGATATGCAACATTAAATTGAATACATGGGCATTGAATGCGTTCTCCATCCTCCAATTTAAGTTGAATTTTCAATGACAGCAAACCACCAATTCATTTATGTACGACTCACGGAGCTGATTATTTTGAGTAAATCATGATTAACTTACTTTGCAGCTGTTGGAGTTGAAATCATTAATTAAAAGATAATATGAAAACAGTGTTTATACTTCAAGATTCCGTATGTTTAAAATCAGATTATTATGGCAATATTTAATCTCATAATTTTCTTACATAACAGGAGAGCAAATATTTACGGGGAAACCATTGTCAATCATAGAAAATCAACAGTAGATTCCTAATTCGAATGACTTACATGAATTCCAGAGGGATAAAGCTCAGGTGCTGACCTCACATTTAAGAGGCATTAGATGAAAACAGAAGGAAAAGCAAATATATCACAGCAATACAAGATCTTCAAAGAAGAAGTGGTAACATGGAAGCTCTAGTTTATATTGAATCTTCAATAAATTCCTCCAAAATGCACTAGATCGCGAAAACTAGCTCTACTGATTTTCTTGATTGAAAGATGGCTTTCGGTTGCCTCATAGGAATCTATTTGGCTAATGTCATAGTGGAAGTTTAGACAATATTGGATTTCATAATACCTCTATAGCATATCTTTTGACAACCTCATCAGGATTACCTGCTTGAAAATAGTGCTGGTCCCAGAGCCTTGGGGTCCAAGGAGAAGAAGCTTCTGGATCCTTTTCTGTTCTAGATAATTTGGTACAGTCGTATAGTTACTAGGCTCATCCCTGTGTCCCTGAGGCTGACCTTGAGGTACAGGCAAAGAAAACAACGAGCAGACAAATCGGGTGGATGCCTAGTGAAATTAGATTCAAAGTGTTGGTGAAAAGTCCCAGTTGCGATGCTACTATTTTTGGAATGCATATATCATACGTCTTCTTAAAATACATACCTTCTCCCAGATATTTCCTCTGATATTATTTTGGCCTTCCTCCTCATATCGACCATCATCATACACCCAAAAATGGGTATCACGAGGGCATTGCACGTTTGCAAGCTAAATCACATGCAAAAAAATATTTATAACCTCACAGTCAGGCACATAAAACGCATTCATCCATTATGAGAACCATGATATTGATGGCCCACTACTTAATTTATTGAAAACTGAAAGAAATTGCATCTACTTGCATGTAACTTGCTGCATGTGAAATAATAATCAGGATTTGTTGCAAGAATTTAATTGAAGCGACAAACTAAGGGCCAGTTTAGAAGTTCAAAACTTTGTCCTATCTTCAGCTGTTTATCAGTTGCAAATAGTATAAATGGAGTTGGATAATCATCGAAACATACAATTCAAATTCTTAAAGCAAGCTCAACAATATTACATTGTAAAAACACAGGATGCAGCACTATAAAGATTTGCTGGAGGAAAAAAATATACATTAGTCACTTGAGTATGAGTTTTTCGCTAAAATTAAGAAGTTTTAAAAGACAATAATAGGACATAGGAGGTATGAGAACAGAACTTTGGGCCTAACGAATGAGCTGTCAAATGACAAGGGAAAAGGGTTGGCAGCTTTTGGTTGAAAAAAGAATGCCCTACATGTAAATAAAGACAAAAGGTTATGAGATCTGTGGAGTCAGTCCAAGAACTATCTTGGAATACAGACAAAAGCAATGCATAGAAAGACTTGACCAAGGAAAGCTCTAGCTGATCTAGGTCTAAGAAAGGGAATCCAACAAATAAATCTACCAACTATCAGAAAAGGAATTAATTAATGGTTGGAGGAAAGGCAGCTAGCAAATAATTTGAGACGGAACAGTAGACAGCTGACAGGTAAAAGCATCTTAAAGCCAAGCTTTCAGCAAATATAGAGGGACTACGTTAGATATACCATAAACTTGTGAACAACATAAATCCCAAGATAAGGGAGCTCAGGATAGAGCTATGACATTTCATTAGGTCATAATTATTTTCTCCAGATTTTATCCACAATATTAGCCTAAAGTATGCACATCCGAATATATATAGTAACTCTAGCATGCTTATACTTAAAATGGCAGTCATGAAACAAGGACCAACCTTCAGTACTCTTAGCTCAAGTTTTGTGATTTCTCGACCATTCATGTAGACCTCAGTATTCCCATTGCTTGCATGAGGACTAAGTTTTCCTGTGAAATTCAAGTTTGAACTAATAATTCTATCAGGCTTTTCTCCCTCCTGTCAAGTTGACAAATATAAACTGTATAAGCATATTTACTTTCCAGGGAGAATTTGATAGCATAAATAAGAAGGTTATAAGCAATAAAGAATGATTCACCTTTCCCCAAAGACCTGATTCCTTGTCATACCAATATCTGCCTGGCTTCAGTTTCCTAGGAGGTAAAGGGCATCCAAAAAGTTCTGCCATCTCCTCTGGTTTTAGGGGATACCCATTCACAATCAGCTGCTCTGGTCGAAGCTGATTAGCAGCACACTCTTTTTCAGCCTTCATTATATGTTTGACTTCCAAAGGACTAAGAAGACGTGATAACACCCTAGAATGTTTACCCAATTTGGACCTCTTCGACTCATCAATCGGCTCCCCTATGCAAGTAACACATTTACGCCCTTCTGGCATAGAACCCATTGCTCTGAGCACACAGTTGCTGCAATATTTTGCATCACAAACCAGGCAGGATTCTTTAGTTTCCCACTTCCCTTTTCCACACCTATAACAAACTCTCGTTTTCTTTCTCTTCTTCTTTTCTTTGGTGACACCAACATATTCAGGAAATACTTGTTTGTCGGTATCTACCACTCTCCTTTCAGATCTATCAACAGTATTAAAGGTGACCACTGTGGCTCTTCTTCCTTCATTGGCAGGTTCTTTTGGAACATTACTCTGTCGGCTGTGCACTGAACCGGGGGAACCGGATGCAGAAGGAGATGAAAAATCATCATTCTGCAGAACGGACACCACAGATTCTGAACTTCCCGACATCCTAGGACTATGATGAGGTTGACTCGTAACCCTTGCAATACGAGACATGGGCAAAGGGATTGGTTCTACTACAGGGGCATTATCACGAGTCACTGATCTTCTAGATTCTGAAATGGGTTCAGCAATTGGAATTGCATCAGCGTTCATGTCGAGTGGTTCCACTCTGGGGACCTCATATAAAACTGGAGGCCCTTTATACTCCAGAGCTATTGAATAATCCATCTTGTCCTCATCAGGAATGGGCGCCCCTGGAGGAAGCATTTTCCTCACCATCTCCCTCCAATCCTCTGCCCCATGTTCGTCCATCTTCCCTTACACCAATCTTTCTTCTCTATCTCTCGGCACGGCCCAAATTTTTCAAACACCTGTAATTTTAATATCCAAAAACTCAAGACATGAAGTTTCCACAAGAACCAAACAAGATTTATAATACGGGATAGATGAACAAATTCGGGTGTAATATAACGTTCAACCCCAACAAAAACTTGAGTCAACTTATGGAGTTAGAGTGCAGAATCCCAAATTTATACCAAAAGGGATAATTCAAAAGAGCACAGCTCAAAGACATTTCTTCGCCCACAACACCAAGATAAGATCTCTGCACCTTTGCCTGGTTTTACTAAAAACCTTCAAATTGGAAACAATTCAATCACAAATACCACCAAGATTTAAATCCCAGAAGATCAACCGTCCAAGCACGCTCTTTTCAGCTGAAAAACATTCCAAAAAACAAACATTCAGATTAAAAACAAAAAACAAAATTCAAGAAACTTTCAAGTCAAAGTTGTTAACTTGTAAAGGAAAGCTTCAAGATTCAGGAAGTTGAAATTTTTCAGAGTCCTACTTCAAGTAAAATACTATATAATCCAACCCCCATTATAAAAATCGACTTTCAGCATTCAAAACCAACTTTGCTACATGACGCCATCTGTAATATATATAGATATACATACAAAATTATCAGTTTTTAAGTACATAGATAAAGATGGGCATTCAGAAATGTCAACAAAAAAGTGGGAAAAAAATAAACTTTACAGAAAGATAAAGGCTTTACGCATAAAAGAGCAGGAAAAAAGAGTGAAACACAAAGAACTTTTCAAGTAAATATGTACCTGAGAAAAGGGAAGTTATGAAGGTGAATGAATCAACCCAGAAGTTAAAAAAAATACAAGTAACAAAGGCTGCTTTTTCAAAGGCTTTCAACCTCTGGAAATCAAAAAAGGGGTAAAAGTCTCAACGAATCTACCCTTTTGAGGAAGAGAGCATAAAAACATAGTACATAAAAGCAACATCTTCCCATATAGATACACAAGGATTATATGTATAGTTTGGAGGTGAGAAGATGATTTTCTAGAGAGAGAGGGAGAGAGATGAGGTGGATCCTCGTGGGTGCACGGTTTGGACTGTGCAGTGTTCGGTAATGATGATGAGGATGGAAGGAAAAACGCTTTGGGTGAGCGCGTGTTTCATACGCCCCGTGCGCCGCGAGTGGGCTTCTCTAATTAGTGGGATCGGCAATTGACACGGTAAAATTGAATCCCCAGTACAGCACCTGAAATTTAGTGTAATTTCAAAAGGACCCCAATATTTTCATGATTACCCTGATTTACCCCAAAGTTTCTTAATCTTGGGTTTGTTGAATGGTTGAATACACTTTTGTATCTCTGTATTATTCATATAGTTGCATTCACATACATTAACAAATATGACAGAAAACGAAATACTCCTAATAAAATAATTTATTAATGATATGACAAAAATACCCTTCTTATTTCCGAGTTTAGTACGCGCAATTATAGTTTAAAAAGTAAACAATGTATGTAAATATGATGTTGTAATTTTGAATTAGATTACATATTAAAATCCATAGATTAAGAAGTAAGAAATTGAGAGAAGTGCTTCTGTCCCACATAGGAATACGGTGGAAAATAAAGTGGGCATTGATGTGTATATAAGGTGGATGTAGGGGGTGAGTGTTTTTACACTTAATTTTTATCCCGCATTGGAAGTCTATATCCAAAATAAACTCGTTACATTGAATTCAAATCCAAATTGTATTTGAAATGTTATAGAGACTAAAGTGAACATGAGGTTGCCCCACATACACGAGTTGTTATTTTGTGTTTGGTTTCATAAATTGATAACACATCGTAAAACAGCACATCTAACTGCCCGTCTCCATTATTGTTCCAACGTGGGTATTTTGTGTTTGATTTCATAAATTGATAATATATCCGATTGTCAATTTCAAAACGATATTATAATTATTTATACAATTTTCCCTACATAAGATACACTTATCACGTGATTCGTCATTTTTTCTAAATTGTATATCAACAAATATATTACATTTATCATATAATTAATTCAAATCGAATCAAACTCGATTCAAATTAAAAAATTTCAATTGCCACTAAAAGACAATAGCCAACCATCACTTCAAAGCATTGTATAAAAATGAACTACACTTATTTTCCTATGTTATATTTTGGTGCAGTAATAATAGTATATAATATTATTGTGTGCATGTGACATTGGTACACCAAAATTACTTATTTACATCACTCTCCAACAAAATATGAGTCCTTTTTTTCTCTAGGAAGCGTACATAGTACAGTATGCAGTAATTTTGTTGCTCCCCACATCATTAATGTTAAAGTGGGTCCCAAAAATAGCCTGATCCGGTACCAGACAATCAATACTCCCTTGATGCTGCAGTTGCATTATTCATCTACCCCTATCATCCCATCACACATTGTTTTTTTTATATATCAAGCAATATTTTTATTTAATCAATATGAAAATATAAATAATAATAATAATAAATAAATTATAAGAATTCATATATAATAAAAAAAATATCCATATGTTTGATATAACTCGAATTTATAATCTTAAATTTATCTATAAAATTTTAATGAAAAATCATTTATTCTTGTCGCCTCCATTTGATCTTTTTGTTTTTATCCATGATTGTGCAAGAAAATTTTTTAATTTGGTTCATTTTTTAACATATTATTGCATAAATAAATTTAATGTGTACTGGTTAAAATTAAATTAGTTGTAGTAATTGATGATCATATTCATTATAATACGAGTTTTTTTTTTTTTTTGGAAAATAATTATGTTTTATACCAGAAAGCTCGCGGATTCTCTGTAACACCACCAGAATACGTAACATGAATTTTTATGTGACTCAAATATACAGTAAATTACAACAAGTTCTCTTGTAGTTTGATTTCATTACAATTACATTTTCGTTGTTTAAAAAATTACAAATACTCCCTACAATGAGCTATTACGATGGGACATTTGTAATTTTAGGGTTTTTTTTTTTTTTTTGTAATTTTGGGTATTTACGATTATGTCAAATTTCAAGAAAACCCATTATAATTTATCCTAAAATCTATGAGAAAACCCATTATATAGATAGATGACGTGGATTTCAAAGGCATATCATATAAGAGAAGAAAGATTTATGGGATGTCTGAAATAGTTTTTGCTTTTGTAGTAGGATTTGGGGGTTAAGTGGTTGTAAAAATTGGAAGTGTTGAATAATAAAAAGTGAAAAAAAAAAAAAGGGTCAAGTTTGAATATTTGAAAAAATGACTTAATATTTATAATTTTACCAATAATCTGCAAAAATTATAAAACAAAAATACTCTTAATACCAATTTGGAGAAAATTGCACTTTTGGTCCCATATAATAAAGAATATTGCTCTTTTGGTTTCATATTTACAATTTTTAGAACATTTGATTTTATAGGCTAAAAATATATAGTATTTGGGATTAAAAAATGCAACAACTTTTTATTCTATGGATCAAATGTGCCAAAAGTTTTATCCTATAAGATAAAAAAATGCTATAATATTTTATATTATAAGACCAAATATGCTAATCTGAATAAAACATGCAATACTCTCTATCTTAAGGGACCAAAAGTGCAATTTTCCCACTCAATTGTAGCAAAAAATACCGACTGCAATAGACGTGATTACAAGAGTTGTTTTCTTTTCTTTTTTGTTAATGGTTTTTTTACTTGAAATCAAGGGTATTTTGATTCATCGTATGAGGACAAACGTGACAATTCCATCATACAAAATAAGAAAGCGTGGTTTGAAATTTCAAAAAAAAAAAAAAAAAGAGTTAGAACAATGCCATGTGAAAACGTACTATGAAGAATAATCCAGGCAGACATTTGTTTGTGAAGATTTGATTATATAGGCAAATATAAGCAAGGAAGGAGCATATTCCCTCAAAATGCAAATTAGTCGCACTTTGAAAGATTATTCCCACTTCTGATATATGACATTTTGAGCTATTATCTTCAAAATATTTTAAGTAAAAGTTTAAATGGAATGATAATTAAATCGAAAGAAAGCTTTATTCTAGAATGATTCCACAAAAGGTAAATTAGATCGACAGCTCCTGATGTTAGATCAAATTGTACAAACACCCTTTATGTTACCCCTAAGGAATATCAATGTAATATTTTTCAAGAGAGAATTGTGTAAGTTTTACATTTGAATATGGGAGGTTTGTGTATTCTGACCGAATTTCAGAGGGTGTCAATGTAATAACAATAAAAAAAAACGTCATGAATCTGACTTGACCATATTGTCATAATGCCCCCTTAAACTATGAAAAGTATATTTTTCACCCCCCAAATAATCAACCAAACTAGTGTTTCTGCCCCTCTATCAATCAGATTTGGATATCAAACAAATGGCTGAAAGAGATTTATTCTGTAAAATACATTCTTGGAAACAAATACAACAGACAACATTTTCCTTATTTTCTTGCACTAAATAGAATTTTTTGCTTTCTCAATAATCAGTAGGAAACTGTATCAGGATACTTCACGTTGCTTTGGTGCAATTGTCTGTCCATGTAGTACTAGTATTTTTTATGTTTACTCAATATAAATTGAGGAAACAGCACCTGTAACTTCTGCAGCTCGTGGGTCACTGTTTTCTAAGCAGACGCCACGTGGGTCCTCTCTCACTAGCAAGGCGAGAACATTGAGGGAACTCCAAACTTTGATCACATTGCTGCTTGAAGCCCCCAAGGTGATGGCAAAGACTGCGTCGAACCCGCCTGCACCAGGAACGCCAGCCAAGAGCACTCCTTCCGTGTTCATTGTGGTGTCCAGCAGTTGAGTTTGTGATTCTGGTTCTATCTGCAGAAGGCAGGAATACATGATCAAGCAAAGGGTGAAATAGGTATTACAGGATAGTAGTGCATTGGAGGTGTTGGAGCGTTTGAATTTAGAGCATGCTAAGGCCACTGAGGGAAATTTAGTTCAGAGCGAATTTGTTCAATCCAATCCGCTCACATGGCAACTAGATTATATTTGTCATTTAATTGGTGTACAATCAACGGAGAGCGGCCAATCACACGGTACATATAACAAACCAGCTATAGAATCTTAATAAAAGGTTTCAAGGATAAATTAAACAGAATTTACAATCATTGCAAGCCCCTTTGATGTCAAAGGGGAAGCAATGAGGAAATAAGAGAGAAAGGGAGAAAATGTTATCAGTGTAATTATATTATTGCTATCAGTTGCAAGAACACACATAGTGATAAACACAGAAATGAAGTGAGAAACAAGCTTCAAAATGGAGAAAAAGAACCTACAGGAATTCCGGCAGCCTCGCCCATCTTCCGCATGTTATATCTGATAACAAGCATGGCATCTCTAGCTCCTAATAGTGCTTTAACCACTTCTGTTTCGTTCGGTTCGACAGCTACCTCTGTCCACTGTTAAAAGATTCAGTTTATATACAAGAATTAAAGTTGCACGTAGGAATGCCTGGGCATGTGCTTTCAGAGAGACAGAGAGGGAGAGAGGGCAGGGACGGAGGGTTAGAACAATTTGACCTTAAGTCAACACTGCTACTGTATCTGGTTATAAAAACAAAAGTGGACCCACTCCAGGGCTAATATTTCTAGAAAATGCTTCGACAAGATGCAAAGGGAATAAAACTCTCGATATCTTCTGAATTGACACTCAATAAAAAAACAGACATCACTGCAGTTTGTTTATGTATAGATGCATAATTACGTTAAATCAAATCACTAGAACTTTGAATTGATATGTAAGACATTGCCATCAGCTATTAAAGAAGTGATTATAGAAAGTTGAAACTAAAGACAGCAGGAATTCCATCTTGTCATGCAACTGATAGCAGTATGCCAGTTATGTTTTTAGTTACCAAAAGGGATAATAAAAGCCATACATTACTCAGTTTGCCTAGTCAGCTGATCGAAGGCATTGCTTAAGTCTCAATATGGAATGCACCGAAACAAAATGGCACTGCGGAGGCAGAACTCTCACCATTTACATTCCCACACAACAGGAGTATACCTATAAAAGTTAATTATCATATTCTTTTGCCTCCATAGCATGGCTCTGGGAAAATGGGCATAGTGTACCTTTTCTGATGTATGCATGCTGCAGTTGTTGATGGCACTTCTATACGCATCATAATTTATTTCTGCCAGTTTGCTTAAGGTGTTGAGGTGCATTTCAAGTGCAGAATTTGCTTCTGACAACTTCTTCCATGTTTCGAGAGAGTTCTGAGGGTCAGACTTTTGCCACTTCTTTACAGCACCAACCATTGATGGTGTTGATGATCCCCCAGTTCCAGGTTCTCCAAGTAACTGCATGTGCATCATAATTGATGTGAGCAACTTTAAGAGAGAGCATGCAGTACATAGAAAGAAATAGTTGAAAAACCATTATGTGCAGCTCCCCCTTTTCTAAGTGTATATGGATCACCATAAAATGAATTATAATATTCTTTACTTTTTGGGGGGATATTTCCTTTTCCCCCTCCTTTTGTTTACCTTTCCTGAGGTGGTTAGGAGGGCTATCTGTATCATTTAAAGCAGGAAAAGGAAGCATTTGGGATTGTAAATGATCATATGGGATAGTTAGGAACCCAGTTCTGGAAAAATATGGAGCTGATTACACTTCTTAACAGTTTAGTTAGTAAACTTTCACTTCCAAGCTCTATCACTTATGAATCACTTCCAACCTGACCGTTGGGCAGAGTAACTGATTAAGCAAAATGGATTCAATTAAGCTTACTAACTTGGCTAAGCCCAAGGATGCAACAGGAGTAAGTTCAATTATGTCTCGAGCTTTAGATACCATAGTGACAGACAGAGGGAGGAAGATTTCAGCTAACCCAAGGGATGAGACACCATAGCGGCACCTATTTAAGGAAAACAATGAAGCTTTCAATGTTGTTGTCGTTGGCTGTCTTAACATGTGATCATGAGAAGAGTCAGCAATGCAGATGGTGCAATTGGAGAATTGACCTTTAGACAGTTAAGGAAAACAAGATATATAGTCTTAATTAGAATTATCGGAATTGCAAAACAATTTTAACTTGCAATAGCCAGATAATGTCATCAGAGTCCATGTATGGAACTCTAATATTCAAGTTTTTTCTACCAAGTAGTAGGCAAGAAAGTCTAGAGGACAACAGGAAGATAAACTTCTCACTGTATGTTTTCCACACGGAAATAGCTTCAAATAAGACAACCAAGTAGCACGAAAGTGAGGGCTAGGCTGGGTTCGCTGAAACATAAACAGGTGGAGAAATAGCATTATATGACACAATTTTTCTGGAACTTACTAATGTCATCATTGGAGGCAATGAAAATTTAGTCCTCTCGTGATCCCAGTTGGCTTTTAGCACATCACCTATGGCCTCTTCGATTGATGTCCCTTGAACAGAATCCTGATAAAAAACACCCTATTTTAGCAATTATCTTAAGGCAAATCAGCAAGCTAGGAAAGTATGCATATTCCGAGCAAAATTCTACATTTGTATAAAATCCTTTTGTTAAATTCAACAAATATCAGTTACTTCCTGTGAGGATTTCATTTGAGAAACATATCAGAACTATTTACAAGTATTTACACACTTATAGAACAGTAGCTAATAAGCCTGAATGAGAATCAGAAACTATTGAATTGAATTCAGTCATGCGGATGGCATATCTCAGAGGATGACTACACATTTTCACTAGTCTTCCTTGTTGAGTTTCTAATGAGCTGACTATTGTTTGAAGGGGTTCTGACCTGTCCTTCAGAGTTGAGATATGAGACATGTTGCACAAACTAGAGATCTTCTGCTTGTGCAAGAAGATTCAAGAGGAATTTCTCTCATATTTGTTTAATAGAAACAATAATTTTGCAAGCATAGAGGCAATATTTAGGCCTTTGTCAAAGAAGCACAAAGAATGATATTATCATTAGTCTTTTCAATATCACTGGTATTGCACAACTTAACTCCAATGTGCTATTTAACTATGTGGGGTGTGCATAACTCTGCCAGCATTTTCTTTTTCTCGGTCACACATAAGCAGTTATCCATAAAACAAAAAGCTTTGAGGTGAAGAAGCATGCATTTATGCATAAATCCACAGTGTATCAGAATTCTTTGGCAGATCCAGAAAGAAGAATACCTGAGCAGAAGAAAGTACTTCTGGTGAAAATCTGACATACCGCTGACTGCCATAAACAGCAGAACTCACGTCAAAACCACTACCAACTTTACCCTGTGCTATACAATGAGCGGTCTGAGCAATGATATGCACAACATCCAGTTCCTCAGAAACTTTATTGCCTTCAAGATGACCATTGACCACTGAGGGAAGATTGACTACTCCAAGATAATGAAGCAAAGCAGCAACAACTGCAGTTGTCATGGCTGCTGACGAGCCCAATCCAGTTTTTGCAACTTCAGGTTTGTTTTTTGTTCCACTAGATTCTTCCGCATTGAAGGTAATCGAAGTAAAAGGTGGAAGTGAAGCCAATGACTCTGGAGTCAACGACAGACCACGTGCTTCAATCTGCACAAGACAGAACATCACATTCCCATGATAAATTATACAGAACATCACATCACTTATACTGGCAAAAGTACATACATGATAAAAGAAGTTTGTGCAGGAAAACAGAGAGGGACAAAAAACAAATGCATATACATCACCATTGTTTAATACTTCAATTATGTGGAAAAGTTTCTGTTCACATTTCGCACTATTAAAATGCACTTAGATGGAACCCAAGATCTGATTCAAGAATATGTCTAGTCCTAACTTACTGACTCCTCAGAAATGATAATATAATTACAGAAACATCATATTGACAAGGGACCACAAGAAGTCTACTGGTAAAACATCCAGAAGCATACTGCAGAAGCTGATTACCTGATTCCTATATGAATAGAATTCATTGCAGCCTAATATCGTAATATCAAGGCCTGCGTAACTAATCCAGAATATATATTAGATTTTCTGAGGTCAGTAAATGTAAAAAGAAAGACAAAAAAGCTTTGTATCAGACATTACCTAGCAACAGAAGTTTCTGTAACTCCTCTTTCTTAGTTTTGTCAAATCTGGCATGTGTGGCTGCTATAGCATATTGCAATGCATATTCTACAAATGGGTTTCTTGAGTCACTGAAGGTAGCAAAGGGCAGAAATTTGTCCATTAGCAATTAGTTAATCCATGAGGTTTTCTTCATTTGTATTTGATGAGAAGGAATCAGTTTAATCAGAAAGGTTCTATTCATAAGTACATGCAAGATACAAGTACTAATGTTGGTAACAAGAAAAATCAGATGACATGATGGTTCACCTTGAAGATACACACTCTAGCAGCAGATGCTTGATGGACAATTTGTACATAGATTCTCTTGCCATCTGAGGAGAGGTCAGTTTCACATCTGTCCATGCCTGAAATGCAAGAAAGAATTCTGTAAGAAAATAGACCACAGAAACCAACTTTTTGCCTGAGAAGGAAAGGAAGCTTAGTTCACATTGAAGAGAGAACTAATGGCATATGTGACCAATTCAATTCAATATATGCATCCACTTTAGAATCAGGCGTAGTTTATTACACTAAACCACACAGTACCATGCAATAACTTTGACATGCACAAAAATTACATCCAGAGTCCTGCTTAACATGGAAAAGCTTGTTATCCTTAATTCATATGATCAAAGTCTCCTTAAAATACACCACAGCGTTGAAACATCCGGTTCCTCTAAAATATGCTGTTATTTTATAAATAAGCATGCGTTGACATAATAAGCATAAAATAACCAAGAAAATTGAATAATGTATTATTGAACTTCACTTAGTCAACAACTAAAGAACGTATAAAAAAAAAATCCAGACTTTTCAGCATAATCTCAAGTTATCCCTGAACCAACTCAGCCCAAAACAAAGTTGATTGTCCTGTCAGGCTTGGGAAAAGCTTTATAGTAACATGTATGAAAATTCCTGTTCTCATTGTTACAAATGCTTTCCTACGCAGGCGCAACAGAACCGGTCCATTTATTGACTTCATATCAGGAAGAAGTTCCATTAACTTAAAAAGATTCATTATTCAAGCACCCATGCTACAGAGCTAATCAAAGACAAATGACAGAGAAAAAAACTCAATATTCCTCTTTAACAGAGTATCACATACCCATGCCCAACTTTCAGGTTTAGTTTCCTCATAAAGTGGCTTTACAATTGCGTAAAAGCGAGCATTTGTACTCAGTACAATCCCAGCATTGGGCCTCTCCAAAATAAGGTATCCCCCAGTCATCAAAACCTTCCCAGGAGCAGATGCAACCCTATCGATCATCAATCAAGTCATAATCAATATATTCCTCAGGATAAAACAATAACAAACAAGTAGAAGAAGCCAACTCACACTGCCATTTGTTAACAATCGCCAATCTTGTGATACTGGAATGTACTCTATACCTGAGGATAGAAAAGATTGAAATCTCAAAGCACTACCATGATTATGTAATAGATTTTATCTCCCCCCCACCCCCCCCCCCCCCAAAAAAAAAATAAACGCTAAACCCAATTGACCTCATGACTAACTTCATTACTTATTCAAGAAAAAAGAAAAGTGAATCCACCCAAGCTTAAAAAAAAAAATATCGGGAGAGAGAGAGAGAGAGAGACGGTGGACTGATTACTTCAGCTGAACCCAATCAACGAGCTTGACAGCGATATATTAAAAAAAAAAAAAAAAAGAAGACGAAATCCCAACAGAAAGAAAAATCAAAAGACCGATCAACGATAGCAAAATCAGAACAATGCATACGAATTTGCCGACGCCGGAATCGTGCACAGGTAACATATGTGTTCATCAATGAAATACAGAGCGAAGAAAAAAGGTTTACCTGGTTGGTAGGTGGGGAGGCTTTGCAGTGCCGAATGCAAATGAAGACCGGGGGGCGGTAACAACTATGAGCTCTATAGCAGTCAGTCAGACTCACATTCACAAATTTTGACATTTTAGTGCTCCTACACTGACTTTCAAACTTGCACGTCCGCACGCCCCATTTCCACTCATATTTATAACATATCATTGCCTTTATTATAACAAGTTAAGATCCTATAACTATATTAATTTTTTCAAAATATTATTTATTAACTTCTAAATTGAAATATTATTGAATAAAAATGTTTCTTTTTTTGCCTTTATTCGCATTTTTTAATTTCATATTTTTAGTGTGGTTTCTTGATCTTATTCATATGAATCTAATTCGTATTATCTATTCCTTATTCAATAATATATTATGTTTTTACAAATTTAAAGAGCGTTCAACTTATTAAAAACATCTTATATATTAAGACGTTTTAAGATTTTAAAAATATCGAATTATATTTTAGAATTAAATAAGCTTTTAATTAAAGAATTTAGATAAAATCAAAGGCGGGCTTATAGGATGTTTGAGTGTTTTAAATCATAAACTCTTTATATTGTAATAATGTCTAAAATTTAACTATTGGAATTTAAAATCATATATATAGATAGTTGCTCTGGTGAGCAAACGTCAATTATATGAAGAATAAAAGTAAAATATATAAATTCGTAAAAAATAATTTTGTCTATCGAATATTAAGATTAAAGAGTTTAATAGATCTCATAGAAAAGATAGTTGATCTTACATTTTTTTTTTAAAAAAAAAAAAAGAGCTTATAAAGTCACGAACATTTTATTTTGAGATTTTATAAGCTTTACGAAAAAATATTTATCAAATAATTTTGTAGAGCTTAATAAAATATTTTAAAGAGCTTATAAGCTCAACCAGTTGCCTACTTAATCTTGTGTATACATTATTATTTAATATTCAAAAATTAAGTAATAAGAGAATCTCTGAATAATTTAATTTTTATACACAAATTCAATTTATAAAAAAAAAATAGTGCTTTATTTGTCGGTAATATTTTTACTCTTAATACTTATTTACTTTTGTAAATCTTAGGTTATTTTTGTATAAATTTATTTTAAAGAAATATATTTCATTTTTGTTAGTATATAACTGAAATTTATAGTGTTTTACATTAATATTAATTATACATATTATTTTTTTTTGGTATCTTTTTATTTCTAATATTTTAAAATTTATTGATGTACTAATTGTATATTATTTTTAAGAAGAAATCATGTAAAAAGATAAAATTATAATAAAAAGGAAACTATTTAGAAGTTCTAATTCCTCTTAACTATTTGGATGTATTTTTCATGGTCTAAGTGATTTAGAGGTATTACAATTATTAAATTATCATCTTTTTATAAAATTAATTATTATTTTATAACTGCTAAGTTATCATTAAAAATTTACTTAAATAATTAAGGATATGACTGTCTTTTTACAATGGGAAATAATAACCAAAAGAATTCATACTTTTATATATATAGGTATATATTAAAAGGGTTAAATGCATTTTGTATGATACAGCAATATTGTATGATAGGCTTAAAAAGAATCCATTAGAATGAACTGATGAACATACAAAAGCAGTTAGATTAATTAAACAAAAGGTAAAATTATTACCATGTCTAACTTTTGCTAATCCAAATTGGGAGAAATTTATTGAAACAGATGCCTCTGATATTGGATTTGGAGGAATACTAAAACAAATTGACGAGAATAAGCAAGAATACTTAGTTAGATTCTATACGGGGAAATGGAAAGCAGCCCAAAGAAATTATGCTACGGTTGCTAAAGAAGTTCTTGCTATTGTTAAATGTGTATTAAAATTTCAAGATAATTTACTTAATCAAGAATTTTTCATTAGGACAGATTGTTCTGCTGCTAAATTTATATTTAATAAATATTTTAAACATGATATTTCTAAACAAATGTTCGCTAGATGGCAATCACATCTTGCCCCCATTTAATTTTTCTATTGAACATATTAAAGGAGAGACAAATAGTCTCCCTGATTTCCTATCAAGAGAATATATTGATGGAAATGAATCGGGATGAATTTGAAAATGAAATGTTTAGAGGAATGAATATTTCTTGAAAAATTCCAAATGGTTGGATACAAGAATTAGTCATAGGAGAAAGATTTTTTATGAATGGAGTCTATTGGCCTATTTACCAATGGAAATTTTGGGATGAACCAATTGAATATAAGACAAGATTAAAAAGAACTCAAAAAATAATCAGAAAGCGAATCGATAAAGTCAAGGAAGTAATTTCTGACATTCTCATACAATTTTCAAATGCAAATGTCACTGCAGAAAATCGTATTAAAATACTTTGGATAGCGAATTTGCTATACCATCAGCAAATTACTGGTCTTTATGCTGGCTAATGAATCATCTTTATCTTTCAGGAATGCTCCCCCAACGGGGAAGAGGAAGAAATTCCTCCTCTAATCAGAGAGGAGGTAGGTTTCGGCAGGTGATATAGTCAGACATGGGAATAGGACCTTAGTAAGGGAAAATATTTCCAGAACTGGAAAATTTAATAACATTCCTGAAGAAGAAAATGAACTCTTCAAACAGTTTCTTGAATTTAAAAAGGAACATAAAAAATTAACAACTGATGAATCATCAACATCTTATGCAAAAATGGTGCAAGAAGATAAAGATAAATTAATTAATTACAAATTTAGTGAACACCACGAGATAATTATACTTCTTAAAAATGAGGATTTTGAGGTGGGAAAATGATCCATGGTATCTAATGAAAGGTACCTTAATGTTGCATCTTTTTCAGCAAAGTCATACAAACCTAGAGCACATTATGAATGTATCATTAAGGTAACTCAAAGTGTTGAAATTAATCACACATTCTCTAGCAATGGGAAGGAATTTAGTTATTCCAAAGCAGTAATTAAAAAGTTTATCGCTGCTGTAAAATGAAAAATTAACCCATTAGGGGAAAAAGAATACTTTCACCCAAAATAAAAAAATACAATAAAGTTTAATTACTGGGACTATGTTGAAGCATTTAATAAAGCTTTTCTTTATGAAAATTATAAAAGAAAACATACATGATTTTTTAAAATTTGCCCACTGGTTTTCCAATAAGAAATACCAAATTGGGTATTCCTATGGTGGGCAAGTTTTGGTCCATCAATTTCTATTCTTCCTCAAATCTTCCAGTAATATTATAATGAATGGCTAAATTATTCGCCAAAAATAATCCAAGTGGAGAAATCAAGAAAATGGATTGAGGGAATGACTTCTCTTTATTTCTTTATACAATTCTCTATTTTATGGATCTGGAAGTGGCTACCAGAAATAGGAATTACCCTACAGGAGATCCCATGCATAAAAAGGAGGTATTGTTCAAAATTTTGAACAAGTTGATGCAAATTGACCCCGAGACCAAGAAATACTATGATCAAGAAATCATCAATGAGATGGAAGAAAAAATGCAAGAATATAAAGTTCTTGCAGAAAAAGAAGAAAATCAGGCATCCGATCCTTTTGAACATATCTCCCAAAGAATTCTGAATAAGAAAGGGATAATCACGAAAGATCAAATGATTGACGAATACCTCAAACAAATGCAAAATGATCTAAAAAAGAATCTTTCGGGAATTGCTTCTCCCATGGAGACTTCAAGCAAAAATGGAGAAAATAAATTTTCTTGTCTTGCTGGAGAATCTCAGAATCCATTGGAAGAATTTTCTCAAGAAGAATTTCTTGATAATTTATTTAAAGGAATTCGGGAGACATTAAAATGAAAATAAAAAAAATGGACATTTTAGAATCATGTGAAGACAAAGAAATCCTCAAACAATCGGGATCAGAATCAGAAGAAAGCAGCTTCTCCAAACTAATGAAAAAATAGGGTGACAACAGAGCAAGTCAACAAAATTGACCAAATGACACGTGTCAACAATGAAGCGACACTTGGAAGATGAAGGTCATGCAGACGTGAAAAAATGGTTTCAAGTCCGGACCACCTGGTTATACATATAACCCCTTCCCCCCTTTTTTTCGGAGAGCCCTCGGAAGCCTTCATGTATTGAAGCAGAGGCACTTGTACTTGTAATTTCTTTCTCCTTCCTTAGTTTATATAAAAGTTTCATTTGGCCTAATAAGAGATACATGCTACCTGTAAGTTCTCTTACTTAATTTTCTGCATTTGTTACTTCTATCCTTGCTTCTGTTTTGTTTAGCCTAATGTAAGGCTAAATTGCTGTTGCTGAATTATTCAACTATAATAGAGATAGCATGGCTATATAGATATGTATATATTTATATATTAAAAAAAATAGTATTTTTCATTATTGATAAAAATAAGGAGAAGTTGAAAAACATAAAGATAAGATATTATGGGTCGTCGATTTAAATTATGAGTATGAACAAGGTCGGTCTTGCCATTACTGCCTGATTTTGCCGTTCTTTGGCGTTGTTTTTGGGCTTTAGTGTGGTATCTTTTAACCAAAATTCATACATATTAGTTTAAATTGACGTAAAAGGTTCCCAATTTAGTCTTCCCTTATGTTATTCGATTCTCTTTATATTTATCATAATAAAAAATATTCTTTTGATGCATTCCGCCTGCATGGTCGGTTTTTCCTACCGCCTACATAGTCGGATTTATCTTTTTACTTTTATGCATTCCGCCTAAATGGTCGATTTTTCATACCTCCTCATGACTAGATATAACTTTGCTTTTGATTTATTCCTCATAATAATAATAATAGTAGTAGTAGTAGTAATAGTAATAATAATAATAATACTAGTAGTAGTAGTAATAGTAATAATAATAATAATACCAGTAGTAGTAGTAATAATAATAATAATAATAATAAGAAGAAGAAGAAGAAGAAGAAGAAGAAGAAGAATACAAAAAGTCAAAAATAAAAACCCAACTATGTTTGGTTTCAATTTTGCTTTATCTTCGAAATGGGCCAAAACATGGACAATGTTTGCCTTGATTTGTTTTGGAAGTTTTGGTGGTGTTTTGAGATGTTTTGAAACAGTGTCTCTTTTGTTTTTTTTCAAAATAAATCTACACCTACAAATAAAAAAATTATATTCATACAAACATATATATAAATATATATAAAACAGACATGATTTGACAATGAATAGTAATTTTTGTCTCCTACTAAACAACATCAAACATATCATACTTATTTTATATTGTCTCCAAAAACAAATCCAAACATACACACTATCTCTAACACATACTTATTTATCTTTGTTTTTCTCTCTTTATCTCCACAAAGTATATCAAAACAAGTTAAAAATGAAACCAAACATAATGCATCTCTTTCTTCTCGTTTCTTCTTCCTTTTTCTTTCTCTCTTTTTGTTTCTTCTCCATTCTTTCTCAATTCTTCACCAAATCCATCTCTTAGAACCCTAAACCCAAACTCACGGCAACAAGGACGGTAGGTCGGCAACGAGGACGGCGACGAGCACGACAACGAGTACGGCTTCCATCTTTCTCCTCTCATTTCTTCCCCAAACCCATCTCTTAGAACCCTAACCCTAAACTCACGGCAACAAGGACGGTAAATCAGCAACAAGAACGGCGACGAGTACGACTTCCAGGTAATCCTTATTTCTTTGTTGTATTTTACTTATTCTTCTTTTTCTTGGGTTTGGGTGTGTTTTTAGCATCTTGTTTAATTTTTTTTCTTGGGTTTGGGTGTTTTTTTCAGGGGACAATGATTTGTTTATTTCTTGTTGTTGTTTGCTTTTGTAAAAGAGTTGTAATGTTGAATGGAAGACCATTATCGATTAGCAAAATTTCTGAAAAATTTTGTATGTAATGTTGTAAAATTTCTCTCCTTCCCACCTCCATTCTGCTGCAATTTCTGGAACAAACGCGAGCTCGACAGCTCAAGCTCAAGCTCGAAAATACTGTATCGAGCTCGACTCGTTGCCAGGCCTAATTCATCCACATCAAACTTGGAATGATTTCCAAATGATAAATAGAAAATCCAAAGTTTAAAACAATTATTTAAATATATTCTCATCCCAAAAAAAGATCGGAAATATTTTTAGACATTTTCTAAAAGCATTTTGAGAATTATATACACCGAAACGGCGCCTAATTGACTGGTTATATTTATGTATGGGATTAGGGAATTGAACTCATCGCACTTCAAAAATTTGGAAACTTTTGACCCACACAGTAATCGAATCTCCCCAACTCCGCCCACCAATCCCCTATCTTGCGCCAAATTATCACGAACAATTCCCAGGTTTGTTGGGAAGTTTCAGGGCTGATATCCCGTGAGTTGAATTTAATTAAGTTTTTACTTTTATTCTTCAAATTGCTTTAGTCTCGAACCTAATCAGCCATGGCGACCATATATATATATATGTGTGTGTGTGTGTGTGTATGTTTACTCTATATCTATGTATGTCTATGTATGTATGTATGTATGTATGTATGTATGCATCTTTGTAGATAGAAATACTAAAATCTGGACTTGCATTTGCTTCTGAGTGTGTATGTTTTAAAATTTAACTTATAGGTATTACTGGTATTTCTTAATCTTTGTAAGGATCAATTTTTATTACACTGGGAGTTGTCGTATATTTTCTTTTGATGTTGAAGTTTTATAAAAATTATGGAAAATTGATTTGTACGTGGCTGAGACTGCGTTTAAATATCATGTTTTGAGGTGGAATTTGTTTTTCTTTGTTGATTCTGAGAACCTCTTTTTTTGTTTCGGTTTCCGCACTTTGATATTCAATCGCAAGGGAGAAGAGAGGATATGCAGACGTTGGGTGAATTCAAGCTGCCCCATTTCTTTAATTACCCTCCCTATTTCACGTAAATTTCTTGCTCTTCTTCTTCATCTTTTTTTTCCCTCGTTTTTTTTGTGTTTGTAATTCGTTAATATGATTTCTGTATGGTGTATGTGGCGAATACCTGTGGCTTTTTTTCTTTTTTGGCGTTTTGTTCTATCAGAATGAACATGATTGTGGTTAAATTTTAAACTGCATGAGCTGTAGCTCTTTTTCTTACCTCGTTGTTGTATACTCTTCAGAAATGGAAATGGAATTTCCTGTTCAACTTTAGTTGGGGTTTTAAGTATTGATCAAGTAATGCAATATGGGTCTTCTTTTGGGGACAAAGAGGAAAGTGTTGAATTTTATAAAAGAAAATGATTTTTATTGTCTGGAAAAAGAGCAACTGAAGTGAGTTATTGTTGATTCCTTGGTGGAATTGCAAGGATAAGTTTCTTTTCTAATTCGTCGTTGATTATTTTGAGCTATATTAACTGAGTGAACATATTTTTCCTTGCTTTGAGCTGCTTTTGTGGTAAATATTCTCTAACAATGTGAGAATAGTGTGGTTGCCTTTGGTCTTTCTTTACTGGATCAGATCCATTTTGACATGCTTAGAGATGTGGAAATCTTAATTTGAACTGGTTGTTATTCATTTGGGTTTCTTTGTCTTGTGTAGCCATGTAATGCAGCCTTGTTTCATTCTGATATATGTATGGTGCAGTTTTAATAGTTAAATAGACTTGGTTAAAATTCTCATTGGTGTTTACATTTTATGGAAGAGGTGTGATTGGCAACAAGATTTCCATAAGGAAAAATCTCGGGATGCTGGACTCTTTAGCACCATAACCATGAGAAATCATCTTTCTTTATATCTTTTGCTTCTTATTTTTTCCTAATTACATCAGTAAGATCCGACCTAATCCAATATTCTGCAACACCCTCAAGAAAATGCTGAATTTTTAAAGTCATTTGAACGCCTGTCATAGTTTGAGTGTTTGGATTACAGAAAGTTCCTTTGATATTGAACCATGATGCTTTAAGGGAAGTCTAGGATCCAGAATTGTTCTCATGACCTATTGGAGCAAACACAGAACTCCTATTGTGGGAAGAAGGTCTTCATCCACAGGTTTATCCAGTCTCCCGTAGGATGTTTAAAGTGAACTTTTCTGAAATCTTTTCCCTTCCTATGGAGATTGGCGTTGAGCATGAATAATATGATTGCAGAAAGTAGCTCAGCATGTTTGATTTCGTTTATGCTTTCATAGGACATCTTCAAAGGAGAATCTTTGTTTGTTGGCACACTAATGTTTTCCAATTCCTGTAGTTTGCAGCCAGTAAGAGATACTAGGGAAAAGCAGATACAACTCTGGAAGGAGCTGATACTTGATTACTGTCGGACTCAAAAGATCTTTGTAGTTGGGCTTGATGAAGACTTCCCATTGTTTAGCAATCCAGTGATTGAAAGTATGCATTGGGTTTCGAGTTTCTATTTCTTGATTGCCGTACAGATATTTGTTGCCTTTGCTAAAAGAAAGACAGAAAAATAGATGAAAAGAATGTGAACAATGAAAAATAAAAATTCGGAGTTGTTTGTTACTTCTCGTTGAACTAGTGTTAATGTCCTGAGTTGCTTGTTTCTCAAACAGAAATCTGTCATATTTTACATGAAATGCAGTTAGAAAGCAGCTTTTTTTAAGATACTTATTGAATTTTGTTATTTTCTTTCCCCTGTATTGCCAAGTGAGAAATTGAAAAATCTAGTGATAATGTGTTGGAGGTTTCAGTTTGTTCTTTTCTTTTTTATGTTCATTTTCCCTACTACTTTTTGTTTTTTCTTTTTGAGTTTCATTTTCCTTCTATCAAATGTTTGTTTGTGGTATTCAACCCAGATGATATCTTACTTAGTCTTGATCGTGTAGGATCTCTAAGTCATGAAGCTAGGGAGGCATTTCTCTCGGCCTTAGTTGCGGAAGGTTTGTCTCCATTGTGCTAGTTTAGTATTTGACAGAACCTAGTTGAGAAATAAGGTTGATGTTTTATACTCAACCATTTGGTTGCTTACCAGATTAAGTTCAACTTGACAGGACGTGCAGAATGGTTGGATAAAAGTCATAAAAAGATCCTAATCCTTTGGCATAGCATAAAAGATTGGGCTGACTTGATAATAAGCTTTGTGAGTGTTCCTTTATTTTGTGCTGCTGCTGATTATCTCAGTTTTTGCTGATGCGTGATTTCTGGTTATCTTTCATCAGGTTAAGGATAATGGACTTGAGGATGGTGTTATGACGGTTGAGGAAATACGTTCGGGGGTCGAGTCTCGAGGGACAGGTAAACTTTGGTCTTGAGAGTTGCTTATCTCAAAATTTCCTTTTGAGGAATTCTGTTGGTCCAATTGGGTCGTATGGCATTTACCTGTAGTACAATGGGGAGACCTCCATTATGTCTGTTTGGCATGACTAATTTTGAAAATTTGGCGGTTAAAAGTGATATAAATACGTTTATTTCCTCTTCCTGGAACCTACTTAAAGCATATATCTCTTGTTGATGAAGTGAATTGTGCGATGGATAATATCCTCTACTTCCAACCAATCATGGGTTTCACTTAAATCCCTAATCACGAAACTTTCTAAAAATACAGAGCAATTGTAAAAGGCATGATAAATTTCAAGCTTTCTATCCTGATTGACATTTCACTCACTAGCATGGCCAATAGCAGGTACCACATTGTGTATTATTACTCTTATACATTCTGGTCTTTTTGCGACCTTTATATTAACCTAGCAGCTTGTCTTGCATGCTTGGGATAGCTGGTCAGATGAATCAATCAATGTTTGAAGTGATAACGCGTGGAATATTACCACACCACTTGTATGGGATTCTTTCATCATACATGTTCAAATGACCTTCTTTTCGCGCTCTGTTTGAGCTGAACATTGCTTTAGTTTTCGCGTCATATAACAACTAGCTGCTGCTCTTCCTCTCACATTTTTTTTGACCGTAAACAGAGCTTCACGGAATGGACCGTACTATTCTAATGCGAGCCCTCAAACACCTGGAACACAGAGGGAAGCTTGCACTCTTCAAAGGAACTTCAGCTGACGATGAAGGCGTAAAATTTTCCATATAGATTATGTAGTTTCTTCATCAAAGATCCAGCTTTAAAACATATCTGTAGCAACTTCTTTTTACGTGTGTGGACATCCATATCTATGTGAATTCCAAAGATTTGGTCTGTATACAACAGTTGTCTCATGTTCACAACTATCCTATTGTAATTTCGTCTCTAGTATTATTAAATTGTTGATGGAAGGCACAAGTAGGGGTGTCAGATGAGTCGAGCCGGCTCGACTTTGAGCTCGACTCGAGCTCATTGGAGGTTGTTCACTAGCTTGCGAGTAAATTATAATATTTTTTATAATTAAAGTTATTATTTAATATGATATACAGAACTTATGTTATATTTTAATATATATTTGTATTATTTTAACATTTTTTAAATTGACAAGTAATTGACTTATGATTTTTTATTATTTATAAATTTATGTCAAAATTTAGTAATTCCTATGAATTAATCTAAAATTCATAATAATAATAATAACAACAATAATAATAATGATGATGATGATGATGGTTGAACAATTCTAATTATTATTTTATTATATATAATGAGATTAAAAAGTTTAATTAATAATTACTATATCTTAAAATTCGAGCATTTGATTCATACGAAATTTAAATATATATAAGACTGTGTCCATTAGATCATATCAGACAGTATGATTTAAAATCACATGGCTTAATTCAACGATACACAGTCTTGAATGATTATATTTATGTTTCGAGTACGATATCTCGACATCCGTATATTCAATAAGTTTATAACTTTACCAAATGTATTTTTTTTTGTAAGTTTTATCATATCTAATGGTTTGATCTGAATTTTAATGGCCCGATTAACCCATGTTGTTCAACAATGTAAGATGATAGTTACATCAATGGTATACTAATATTTATAAATATATACATTTTGCAGGTTGTGAACATATATTAATTTCAACTATATCTATGTAAAAATTTTATGATTCGATCTCATAATTTAAAATAATAATACTAACAATAATACTAATACTAATACTAATAATAATAATATAATAACAATAATCACGTCCGCATGGCCTTCATCTGTCAAGTATCATTTCATTCTCGACACGTGTCATTTGGTCAATTCCATTGACTTGCTCTGCTGGCACTTTATTTTTTGAGAAGCTATTCCTTCTGATTCAGATCCGACTGCTTAATAATAATAATATAATAATAATAATAATAATAATACAAAAAATCAAAAATAAAAAACTCATATCTTTCTCTCTCTTTGTCGTTTCTTCTTCCTCCTTTCTCTCTTTGTATTTCTTCTCATCCCAAAAGAAGACCGGAAATATTTTTTTCTTTACCTTTTTTCTAGACATTTTCTAAAAAGCATTTTGAGAATTATATACACCGAAAGGGCGCCTAATTGACTGCTTATATTTATGTATGGGATTAGGGAATTGAACTCATTGCACTTCAAAAAATTGGAAACTTTTGACCCACACAGTAATCGAATCTCCAGAACTCCGCCCGCCAATCCCCTATCTCGCGCCAAATTATCACGAACAATTCCCAGGTTTGTTTGGAAGTTTCAGGGTTGATATCCCGTGAGTTGAATTTAATTAAGTTTTTACTTTTATTCTTCAAATTGCTTCAGTCTCGAACCTAATCAACCGTGGCGTCCGTATATATATCTATATATATGTGCGTGTGTGTGTATTTTTACTCTATATCTATGTATGTATGTATGTATCTTTGTAGATACGAATACTAAAATCTGGACTTGGGTTTGCTTCTGAGTGTGTGTATGTTTGAAGATTCAACTTATAGGTATTACTGGTATTTCTTAATGTTTGTAAGGAGCAACTTTTATTACTCTTGGAGTTGTCGTGTATTTTCTTTTGATGTTGAAGTTTTATAAAAATGGAAAATTGAATTCTACGTTGCTGAGACTATGTTTAAATATCATGTTTTGAGGTGGAATTTGTTTTTTCTTTGTTCCCTGACTTATCAACTATAAGAAAGTTGGAAATCAAACTGGGATGGGATTTTAAGGAGGTGAACTGATTAGTTTTCCCTACTTTTTGTTTGATGCTGTATAAATGAAGTTACCCAAGTAGAAATTCAGAGAGGGAGTGTGCGGATATAGTGTAGGATGTCAGACAGGTGGTGATTGCTAAATCAAGATAACTTGATGAAGTTTCGGAGCTTTATAAGAATTAAATTTTGTTTTTCTTTTGGTGAATATCTATAGTTCCAATGGAGTACATAGGTCATAGCTTGGCCGTTGCCAATTTGAGGGTTGAGGGACTAGATCTTGCTACAGTCTAAGCAACGTCTTGCTGTATAATGTTTTATAGTAGTTGGTTTGTTCGAGTTGCAGTGTCCACTTGTTACATGTTTGTTGATGTGCATATGATGAAAGCGACATATAGTTCACCTCTGTTTCTACATAACTTTCACGACCTGCTTACATTTTTATTTAGTGAAGCCTTTTTGTAATGTTTATTCATTTTGTCTAGTACTATTGCCTTATGTTCAGGTGCAGCAGCTACCATGGTCTCAGGATTAATAAATGCTAACCCTGTTGTGTATGAGAAAAAGGAGCGCCGATCTAGAAGCACACCAACTCATGTGGACGAATATGCAGTTGAGCTGATTGACCAACTAGAGATATTTGATATCCTTATATATGTTTTAACTCCCCTTCTCATCGACTGATTAGCTTTATTTGCAATATAAATGCTTTCCAAAATATAGCGGGATTGTAGGGCACCTTTCGTGTTGCATATGGATTTTGATGGTGGCAAAAACTCTTTACGATGAACTATATGTTGCACACTATATCTGCCGAGTAGCTCTCTAAGCAGTTCCTTAATGACATTCTTTTCCATGATACTACTGATATCATCTTAATCACTCTTAGTTTATTTTGCATGCTTTTGGGTGAATGGAGAAAGCCGTTTAAGGAATGGAGATGGCTATAATACTGAAATTATCTTTAGGGAGAATGATGTGTTAGAAGATATATAACTGCCTTGAAGAGAAAGAGAAGAAATTGGTTTAGGAACTGTTGCCACTTCTCTTTTCCAGACAAGAGTTACTATGATACTCTTGCTGCACATTGTTCATGTCTTTTCGCAGATACTCTTGCCTGCTATTATTTTGTGAGTTCCAGGCTGCTCTTTGTCTTTTGATTTTGTGACTCTCATGTCATGCTATGTTCTTTACTATGTCTTCTTAGCCACCAGTCAGTTTTAGTTTTTATATACAATTCATGTTAGTAAAAGCGTTGTATATTTCTTGAATAATTGAAAACTATCAACCGAGAGAAAGAAGAGAAGAAAATATATTGCATTCTGTTGGCACTAGGAGTGGAACAGTTTTTAGGTGAACAATAACACAGCATAAATTAGATTGGAGAACAACATGGGTACAAAAGTTTGTTCTTCTTAATGTTCACACATCATATTAGAGACATAAAAGATCCGGAGCACCCTTATTCCTTGGAAGAGCTGAAAGTTATAAGCGAAGATGCGATTGAGGTGGATGACAAGCGTAGCTATGTGAGGTAGAAAAATCTCGCTGTTCTATGTATTTTGCTCCATTTATATGTGGATGCTTATTTTTCTTCTCACAACTTATTTGAAATGATCTCTTTCAGGGTCACATTCACTCCGACTGTAGAGCATTGCAGTATGGCCACAGTGATTGGCTTATGCTTGCGGGTCAAACTCATGCGATCTTTGCCCCCTCGGTACAAAGTATGCATCCACAAACTGACCTTGTGATATATCTTATACTCTGTACTGGCGAGTGCTAGCAACTTAATGCAATTATACTATTCAGCAAGTCTTGAATTTTTGTGTCCATTTGTGTGCAAAGAAAGATGGTGGCGAGTATAGTTTGGTGTGCGAGCTGCTAGCATTTAAAACAACCAGCCTTACTATAATCTTGCATAAATTTAAGCTTTGTTTTGTTGCTTTGCTATGTTCTAAAGATAGTTTGCCATGATTTTCTGCTTCCATTTTTATGGTTCTCAAATAGTGTCACTTTGTTTTTCCCCAGGTGGATATTAGAGTAGCACCTGGTACGCATGCCACTGAAGCTGCAGGTCTCTCTCTCTCTCTCTCTCTCTCGTGTACTTGTGTGTGGTTTCAGTTGTATGAGACCTGTGGTGATCAGTGTGATTTCATTTGTCATTGATGCATGCAAAAGCTGTATCCTATAGTTGCAGGACGTGTTTCTTAATTATTATATGTTTTTTCTTTTCACTTGTTTGCAGTAAATAAACAACTGAATGATAAAGAACGGGTGGCAGCAGCTCTAGAAAATCCAAACCTCGTTGATATGGTCGACGAATGTCTTGCTCCATCTTATGGCTGAAGATGGTCGAGCTTATCTTCCTAAAATCCAAGCAAACAGTCTTCCCTTCATGTTTGATTCTACTCCAGTTTACCTTCTGCCAGCTACATGGTTTGTTGATGTTCTTGATTTTCTTCTCTAGCGTGTTAGTCTTTATTGTCGCTCTTCATGTTCTGAGTATTAACTTTTATCACTTGGATAAGGTTTCTTGTCTAGTTAGGGATTAAATTTGATGGTGAGCCGATTCATGTTTACTTAAGATAGGGAACTTCTATTCCTGTAGACCTTTATTCTCAGTTCTGAACAGCACATATTGATCAAGAATGTTGATGAACCATTACAGAGATACATAATTAATAAGAAATACTAGTTTCATTCACCTGGACTTCAAGTTCTGCCATGGATAAGTATAACACTAGTGCAGACAGGGAAAAGTTAGTTATGGACTTGACGCAGTGTGATAGCCAGCTCTACTGTCCGTCCGTCCTTCCGTATGACTATATGCGGTGTGATCCTTCATCCGATCACGTTATTATTTAGGGTAATTATATTTATAGCCCTTGACCTATAATTTATTTACACAAATAATCTCTATCTTTTAGATAATTATACATACATCTATCAAATGTCAATATTATTTACACAACTACCCCTATTTTTTTGAAAAATTACAAATACACTCCTTTTAAAAATTATTAGTATTATTACACAAATTATTCATATTTTTTGACTGTCAGGAGTAGTTTTTGTAATTATACAAAAAATAGCAATTGTTTGTGTAAATAAATTATAAATTAGGAGGTGTAAATATAATTATCTCTATTATTTATGATGATTGTGTGTAAATTTCATGGCCGTCCTATCTAAATATTAGTGAAAAAAGAAATTTATTGTTAGAAATATTCAAAATTTTCAAAAAATTGCACAACTAATAAAATTTATGGAGTATGATGTTATAATTGTAAACTAGCGTGTCTACTGTAATAGTAGGTGGGATTAGTAAGAACGTTTGCAATTGAGTTGTTTTAATTAATAATAGTTCGTAAATAAAAAAAAAAGAATAAATAAATGAATTCAAGCAACTTAATTATGTATAATTTTTTATTTGATTAATGTAGAATAATATATAAACCCATCTAATCGGATTTCTACACATCCAGACAGTCATTAATACTTTTAATGGTAAAATATTAAATACGTTAATTTAGTTTTGAAAATATGGGTTCAGCTAAAATCAAGATGATATGCATTTTTTTGTCCCATATAATAGAGAAAATTATGCTTTTGGTCCCACAATTTATAAGTATAGCATATTTTGTCTCATAAGATAAAAATTATGCTACATTTGATCAGATTTTATAAAAAATCGTAACATTTTTGATCCAAAATGCTATATTTCAACTTGTGGAACTAAATATGCTAAGTCGATAAATTATTAAACTAAATATAAAACGCGCTCTATTATATGGACCAAAAGAGCAACATACCTATTATTGTCAAACACTCAGCCATATATGGCCCGGATATTTAATCTAATATATGAAAATATTTTTTAAAATTCAAATTAGCCACTATTTGTAATTATATAAGGAAATTTTACCGGTTGGCGTTGGATAAGGAAAATCAATTATATATGTCTGTAATTATATAAAAGAGAAAGGTAAATTTACATAATTACAGAAATTTAGGCATGGCGGAGACGAGAGAGCGTCGGTGTAATAGCTTCACTGTTAATCTTCTCATTATATCATCGGACTGCGACCCAAAGGCGGAGCTACCTTTCCCCTGTGATCCGCCACTAATATGGAACACCGTCGTCGACGCCTTGTCCAATGCCAAGTATTGGTTCGCGATGTACCCCCTCCCTCCGCCGCCGCTTGATCGTTGTACCAGCAACCACTCTAAGACCGGAAGGTCTGGCAAAACCGGAGTCGCTTTCTTGAGCCTCCAGGCCTCGAAGAAAGTAGCGTTTTTCCATGGTGACGTTGTTGTAGAGGCGAAGTACGAACCTACGTACGACGAAGAAAACTTGATGAATGATCTCCCCTCGTACGGCAACCTCAAAGGACTTCCCAGTTTCCACCCTTTCATGTCGTTGCCGGAAGATCTGCAGTTGCGCGTGGTGGAGCTCCTGGACGGCGTGGGGTTTGCCAGGATGCGGTGTGTTTGTCGGCATTTCAGCCGCCTTGAGTGGAGTCGTAGCTTCAACATCCTAAAGTATTCTCATCCTAATCAGGTAAATAGACGTCGGGCGGAGCCGAAATTGGAGGAGAGAAGTGGCGGAGGATTTCTTGGCAATGCTTTCCTTCAATTTGCTTACTATTTTTGTTTGCTAGCGGTGTCGTCTAGCTTTTATCGTGAAGTCCGATTTGACTATGGCGAAGAAGATCAGTAATATCAGGAGAACGTTATCATTATGGTATGTATATTTAATTGGATTAGGGAGACTGATGATACAATTAGGAATTCAAGCATGCATTCATCTATCTATATGGAGTAGAATTATTTCTCTTAATAGCTTTTTGGCATTGCATAGCCAATGGCTAATATATACGATACATCAGTTGTGTTCTTACAATTGCTTCTAATGTTTTACCTATAATTTGATTAGTTTTTTAATTGTTACGATTAGAAGGCCCCGTGACTAATTTATATTAAACAAATTACAATAAACTTCAACATATGGGGTGAGACAAATACCAGTATCTCTTGTGGTACTGAGACCCAAGTCGATGATTTTGTATTTGTTTATGGGTAACCAGCATATTTAAAACTTCTTAGGACACAATTTGACATCTATAAAGAAACTTTGTCTTCTCAGAAACACACATTAACACTTTTCAACTATTGTTAAAACATCATTAGGCGTAACCTTTTTATGCCCTTGAGGAAAAAAAAAAAAACCAAACTAGTACCATCAGTTTTCAACTACTTCGCAGATATGGTAGTGAAAGGGGCAAAAGTAGGCTCAAATATCTATATTTTGGGATATCAAGTGAAGATTCTGTCATCAAAAGGATCAGAATCCTAAAGCAAAAGATTGGCATCTTCGCAATTCAAATATATAACTGTAAAGAAAACAAACAGCATTGGTAACAAAAGCAAAACTAATTTAAAAGGATTATTAGGTCCAAAATTCATGTAAAATCTTAGTCGGGAAAGCAAGCACACAGATAAATACACATAAGGTTTAACAGCCAACAGTCTATCATCAGCTTCCAGATTTAACAGACACTAGCATCCACAATTCATACTGACGGCTTGATAACTCCAGCCGTTTCATCCCATGAAAATGACTATGATTCAGAGAGTAAAGGCGTCATATTGCCATATGTATTGGTTATTGCAGAGCAACAAAATTACAGGTAGTTCATTATGCCACGATTCCCTTTGGTGCTTTCAGTTGCTGCAACTTTTTGTTCATCTGCAGGCAGAAAACAACATGAAACTTGTGACGAGACGATAAAAAAGTTTAAGATCATGAACAATCATATCAGAGAACTTGAAGGGGCCATCAGACATTGTATCATTAGGATTTCAAGACCTAGGGCTTTATAACAAAAGAGAAGAAAATATGCTCGTTCATCAAGCATAAACCAACATGCTATTAACAGGTAAGCAGCAGTTCTTCCGGAAGAAAAAACTGAAACACGGCAAGCTGAAGATCACTATTTAACTTCTCTTTCTTTCAGATGCTTATGCTAAGTTAATCATACAAATTTCCTTTCCTGAAGTTGTCTCACAGTGTGATCACAATAAGAAGCTACAGATGTCAAAAGTATGAAATATTGAATGACAGATCATAACTAAAAAAACAAGTAAAAGCTTTTGTACGTAATAAGTTCAAACAAAAGTCAAAACTCCAGATTATCCAGCTGAGCTGACCTACTGAGACAAAGCTATGAAGGGCCAATTATAGCCACGAATAAGATATTTTCCGTCATAAGCTAGAACGAAGAGAAAAAAGGCTCCCCATGATGACTTACAATCACAGAAAGGTAACACGGGAGGGTTAGATAGATTTTTCTTGAGTAACGTAAAATCTTGTGTGCTAAAATACCCACATGAAGCACTAATTTTTATAGAACCTCAATGTGCAATTTGAGATTGTTTTCTCCAAACAACGTCAAACTTGGCAAGCTAAGGAACCAAAAGGTAGGATGAAACTATGTCTTACTCTGAGTATCCAGCTAATCAAGGTCATCATCTGGTGCTGCCATTGTTGTTCCTTTACCGGTCACCCTGTAGAAGATACAACAAAGATATCGCTTCAGTCTGTGCTGATTGATTTATCCAAATCTAAACCATCTGTCAAGTCATCAAGAAGATAATATACTCTTTATCAGGAGGCCTCCTGAAACTTTTTTCATCCTCGACGTTCTTCATGTCCTCAATCCTTGTGCTGTTATCGTATACTGGTTGGCTCTGTACCAATAATATTCAGAAAGTTGGGGCATGATTGGTATGTAGTAATGGAATTAAGTGGGAATGGGATGAATTTAGAAATGGAATAAAGATAGGAAATGAATCACATTTGAATAGCATTCCTATGATTGATATACACAATAATTAGAAGGTAATAAAATTGCCATTCCTTAGATGATTCCATTTACATAATCGATAATTAGAAAATAATAATTAGTGATAAAATTAAATTACATTGATGACAAATTGTCCTTTAGTATTTATTTTAAAAAAATTACTCATTCATATTTTATTGAATAATAAATCATCTCATATGTATTGAAAAACTATATATGAAACTTTATTTATTTACATAAAAAATAATTTATTACCCAATAAACATATAGATAATATTTTTCTATCAAAAACAAAAAAAAAAAAAATTCGAACAACCAAATGGACTAATATATTTATTAATCATAATGCATCTGCCATTATTTCTTCAATACTCGGTGAAGAAAATATTTTGAATTAATAAAAATAATTATATCAAACTAATATCACTTTTTGAGTACCATGCATACACAATTATTTTTCAATACTAGACTCAAGAAGTACTTAAATCTATTAACAATTAAAATTAAATAATAAACTAATACAAAAGAAAAGAAAACTTTCATTCACAACATGTTGGGTGTAGCTAATACCATGTTGAGGAAATGGAATGGCTAATCCCTTATCTAGGAGAATAAGAATTTCCAAACCTAGAGCATAGTGGACTTGGGAACTCCATTCCATTCCCAGTCCATTCCTACATACCAATCACCCCCTTCCCTTGATGTGAATTAGAAACCAGGAATAGCGTAAAAGGTTACCAAATTGCAATTCAGATAGTCCAGTTAAAAGTGCGTAAAACAAAAACTACCTAACATCATGTAGCTGCACTATTGCTTCTAAACAACAAATATCCATCCCCCCCCCCCCCAAAAAAAAAAAAAAAACGAAAATCATATATACATAGATAGTTTTACTTTTAAGAAAGGAAAAATTTAATGGTCAAAAAACATCTGGGTAGTGCCCAGTTCTTCAATAACTTGGAAAAGAAAAAGTGAACAATTAAATTACCCATTTATCAACCAACTCTTTAGCAAGTTTCTGGTTGGCTGTAGTTTCCTCAGCAGACATCGACAAAAACATAATGACCTGTCAAAATGTAATGCAGCATCAAACTTCATCCTCAAAATAGCAATAGATAAGTGAAAAAAATTAAAGATATTATCATAAGAAGCTGCTAGTAAGCTGTCCGACCTTTCCAAGGCCACTCCTTTTCAGCAGTCCACGTCGATCAGAATGCTGCAGGTCAATTGGGAACTGCAGGCAACTGCAAGTTATTAGCATCCAACAACTGCTAAATTACCCAAATTCATTAGTACAATCAAACTATTTACATACATCATTCAGGATCTTCAAAACAGCAGCACGGATGTTAATATCCGGTAAGCTTCCATCTGGTAGAGGTTCAAGCCAATGCTTCAGAAGAGTCAGACCTCCATGATCCAGAAACTCTTGATGAAGTTGCTGCCTGCAAAACATGCAATCATCACCCAAGAAATTAAGAATTAACAGATTATATGAGCATAAATCCAAGGAAGAAACGCAAAAGAAAACAACTAACTTTGATAGGACATCGGTAAGGAGAGACAGCTTTTTCAACTTATTAATGGCTGGTTTTCCCTGTCTGTAGAGTTCAGCATCTTCTTCTGCAACAACTTTTAGCTCAGCCATGATGTTCCCAACCAGCGAAGCAGTTTCTGCAGCACCTTTCTCGTTTTTCTTCTGATTCTTTCCCATTTCGAAGAGCTCCTTAATCTCCTCATCCTCTTCTCCCTCTTCTGCCTACAAAATAAGGCTCGGCGGAAAAAAGCAATTAGTTCTATAAATTTCCTTAAACTCCCAACAATTGACCCTGAAATAGAATAAAGGCGATTCAATAACTCTGGAAAACAACAGATTTAAGCCATGGCACAATAAATCATAATAATTTTAGCCAATGATTCATCACAAAACTTTCATGTGAATCTGAAACTCATTCAAAGATAAGATTCAGGCTATTTAATCCATTATCATTTGAATTAGTGGGGAGGGAGGGATACATGAACACAGACAGAAAGAAGCAATGGGGTTGGGGCTGTGGAGGTTGAGTTACAGGAATCGAGGTCAAGGGATTGAGGATATACCAGATTTCAGTGATAGATAGGATCATTCAGCTTTAATGACTTTTCACCACAAAATTAAATGGTGGAGCACGAAATGCGAACTAACTAGCCATAGTGCATGCAGAGTGGGAGGTTGATAGACGAGATCTCTTGGCTTTAATTATTTTTGTCCATTAGATTAAATCGTGGAAAAGAAAATTGAGTGAACAAGTCGCAATGCCTGGAAAGAGAGAGAGAGAGACCATTCACCTTTTATGACTTTTTTGGGCCAAATTCTATATCTAGTTATGGTTTGAAACAGTTCAAATTTTGTGAAGAAAATAAATACAATCAGGCCTATCAGTGCAGACATATATTAGATCACAGCTGCAAATTACAATGGTTCAGCAGCCCGGGTTTATTCCCAAAATTAAATTGCAGAACAAGAAAAGGGGAACAAACAGGAAGTGGAAGAGTGTGAACAAGATTAAAACTTACAAGTATGCTGTAGAATTTGGTTAGGGATAGTAAAGGTCATGACAATTTTTCTTAAAAGAATAAAAAGAGGAATGAACCGGCAATATCAGGCAGGTCAGCATACAAGAAGGGGGGAGGAAAGAAAAATGTCTGGAAGAAGTAAATATCTTTAGCTGAAATCAGAATATGTACCAAAATACAATGTGCTTACCAAGTATAAAGCCCCAACTGTCTTTTCAAACTCAGAGCATATATATAATAAATGAACAAAAACAAGTCAATCAGTGAGCAGAACATGAAACCATTGAGAATAACTTCCCTCGTTAATAGCTTTGCCCAAAGAAAAAACTGAAAAAAGTTGAGTTAATTTCCATGGACATCAAAGCTGGTTTTCACTTTGTCTCTCCAATTACAGTTAAACCCACAACATTTTGAGTTAAATGCAAATGCACAAGTATAGAAGCGAAAGAAATTTGACTTGTTTTAATTTCGTGGATTACAAAAATCACCGAGTTATTGATAACTAAGTGTAATCCACACAAGATAGAAGCCAACCTCGGGAGTGTAAATGGGAGAATGTTCATTGCCACTTCCATAACTGTCATCTGGATCCACATCACTGTCATCCATGAAATTATCATCATCCACAGTCCTAAAACACTCCTGGTCATCCTGTATATTTTTTGGGAACCAAGTGAATTAACAATGAACAGCTCAAACATGAAAACATTGCGCTAAATAACAATCAGTATAAAGAGTACATTATTGTAATATTAACTTTAGTAACAAAATGAAGAAAAAACAAAAAACACAAAGGAGATGACTGCAATACCAACAACACAACAACTGTCCTTATCACCTAAAAAAAAAGTAGCATAACCAACATAATACAGAATTTGGTCACATCGCAGGAGCGTAAGAGCAATAAATACTGCCTCATCATCGACTGCGTGAATCTCTCTTCACCAAGCTAAATGTATTTATTGGAGGATATTAACCAAATAATAATTTCCTAACTAAGTATGCAAGCCTCAAATATCCTTTCAAACTTGGTGCATTTATATAATAAATAAACAAAAACAAGTCAATCAGTGAGCAGAGCATGAAATCATAGAGAATAACTATGCTCATCAATAGCTTTGCCCAAAGAAAAAACTGAGTAATAGTTGAGTAACTCTATCATAATAAATAGAAAATATTGCTTTATTTCACAGCTGTAATTTCCACGTCGGACATGGCAGCTGGTTTTCACTTTGTGTGTACTGTACTCCCATGACACTTAAACCCACAACATTTTGAGTTAAATGCAAATGCATAAGTATGGAAGCGAAAGAAATTTGACTTGTTTTAATTTTCGTGGATTACCAAAAATCACCGAGTTGTTGACAACTAATGCGTAATCCAAACAAGATAGAAGCCAACCTCGGAAGTGTTAATTGGAGACTCAGACTGCTCATTGCCACTTCCATAACTGTCATCCGGATCCACATCACTGTCATCGGTGAAACTATCATCATCCACACTCCTAAAACCCTCCTGGTCATCCTGTAGATTTTTTTGGGACCAAATGAATTAACAATGAACAGCTCAATTTTAAAAACATTGTGGTAAATAACAATCATAGAGTACATTATTGTAATATTAACTTTAGAAACAAAATGAGGAAAAAGTAAAAAACACATTGGAGATTACTGCAATACCAACGACACATAACAATTGTCTGTATCACCTAAAAAAAGTAGCAGAACCAACATAATACAGAATTTAGTCACAGCAGCATAAGGGCAACAAATACTGCCTCATCATCGACTGTGTGAATCTCTCTTCACCCCAAGCTAAATGCATTTATTGGAAGACATTAAACCGAATAATATTGTGCTAACTAAGTATACAAGCCTCAAATTTCCTTTCAAACTTGGCACATTTATATAAATGAATAAACAAAAACAAGTGAATCAGTGAGAAGAACATGAAACCATAGAGAATAACTATGCTCATTAATAGCTTTGCCCAAATAAAAAACTGAGTAATAGTTGAGTAATCCTCTCATAATAAATAGAAAACATTGCTTATTTCACAGCTGTAATTTCCACGTCGGACATGACAGCTGGTTTTCTCTTTGTGTGTACTCCCATGACACTTAAACCCACAAGATTTTGAGATAAATGCAAATGCATAAGCATAGAAGCGAAAGGAATTAGACTTTCTTTCTTTTCTTTTAAATTTCATGAATTACAGAAATCACCAAGTTATTGATAACTAATGTGTAATCCAAACAAGATAGAAGCCAACCTCGGGGGTGTAAATTGGAGAATGCTCATTGTCACTTCCATCACTGTCATCCGGATCCACATCACTGTCATAGATCAAATTATCATCATCCATAGTCCTAAAACCCTCCTGGTCATCCTGTAGATTTTTTCGGGACCAAATGAATTAACCATGAACAGCTCAAACACAAAAACATTGAACTAAATAACACATCAGTATAAAGGGTACATTTTTGTAATATTAACTTTAGTAACAAAATGAAGGGAAAGTAGAAAACACAAAGGAGATGACTCCAATACCAACGACACATAACAATTGCCTGTATCACCTAAAAAATGTAGCACAACCAACAAAATACAGAATTTGGTCACATCACAGGAGAATAAGAGCAACAAATACTGCTCATCATCAACTGTGTGAATCTCTCTTCATTCAGGGAAATGCATTTCTTTCGCAGTTTATGAACTGCAAAACTTGGAATACTAGTCTAGTTGTGTAAAGAAACTCAAGCATCAGCATGCTAAAAAAAATGATGGACAGTCTCAAGAGAATCCAAGGAGAGGGATTTTTACCCAACCACCAGGGAAATGTCTCAAGCATTTTCAAAGATTCAAAAAACGTAGAATTTAGGATATCTATAGTAGGGCATTAACTTTTGTGTTAAACAAACCTAACCAAAGTAGCTAAATCTATTAAAATTGAATAAAGCGGAAATATAGAAAACCGCTCGCTAATGCAAACATTACAAATTTCCGACTCATGTTTAGTGCCATGGGCGCCGTCAACCAATAAACTAATTTTATAGGCCGACTTATCCAAGAATTTCGAATAAAAATCACTAGTAGTGCAGATCAACCACAAAATTTAGAAAAAAACAAACTTTCTCGGAGAGGGCAAATTATTTCAACAAACTAATTAAAGTATGCAAGTGATTAACTCACATAGAAAATACAAAATCAATCATCACTACGCAAATATAGACACAAATTAAAGCCTAACCACATAGCTTCACCGAATTTCCATAAATTCATCATATTTACTAATAAAGGCTGCAATTAGATATACGGATACACCAAATCCTAATAAATTCCACAAAACCAAGCTCAATCTACCACCAAATGTTTGTTAGACGCAACTTTAAAAAGTAAATAGAGCGCGTGAAAAAAATTCTACATCACAAAACGCCAACTTTATGGTGAAAGAAACAAATGCTGAACTCAATGCACTGACTAAAAGGAGCTAAACCTTGGAGTTTCCACCCGGGATTGTGTCCCACATCTCTTTCATCTCAGCATCCTCATCATGATCTCTCATTTCCCCTCCTCCACTTCTCCTCGTCTTAAACTTCTTCTCACCTTTCTCCCCCTTCCTCATTTTCTCCGCAAATTTCTCCGCCCATTCCTCTCTTTTCCTCTTCCCTCCATCCGAATCATCTGAATAGTAATGTCTAATCCACTCCGCCATATCATCATCCTTGCTGTCATCACCATCGTCACCATTGAATCCAAGATCCATAGGACTTGAATCTTTACGAGGGGATTTTATAGTCAGTCGTTTCTGCAGCTTCGCCTTATCTTTACGCGGGGATTTTATTATCAGTCTTTTCTGCAGCTTTCCCTTTGAGTCGATATACGATGGATCTGGGGATCGCTCATGGCTGTCATAAAGAGAATCATCTATGTCATCCAGGTGGTGTTGCTGAGGCTCATCTAGGTCAGACTGGATTTCTTCATCGACATCCATCAAGGGCTCGCCATCTTCATCACGGTAACTGAATTCAAAGCGCCAATTCAGTATTTCAAAACCCTAATTCGATATACATATAATAAAAACCCTAATTAACACCACACACACACACACCGATAACAAAATTAACCAATCAAAAACCCTAATTCTTTAACAGAAAGCCCTAAACCTATACACGCACACAAGTTTTATCGATTCAAAAGCCCAATTCCACAATTTTGCAGATCGGGGAAGGGGAACTTACTCATCGCTTTCGTCGCCCATGATTGATTCCGAAAATCAACCTCTGACGCAGCAGAAGCGAGAACCAGCTGTGCGTATACTCGCTACAAGTAAGTGTTCGTCTGTATAAATGCCTTTATTATATATATACCTCCTGTTGTTGTTGTTGTACTCTTGAATTGCTGGATTATGTGTAAATTTTATGCCAAAATAGCATGAAATCAAGATAAAATTGACAGAGCTGAAATACATGGCAATGGATGCAGAGAATCTGTGAAATAATTTGAGGATAATTTACTATCCCGTTAAGGAAAGAAACAATTTGCCGGTTTGAAACCGCAAAATGCAGTGAGTAGACAAAGGACTTATAGTGTAAGGGCTGAAGTGGGCGGCAAAGAGTATCGTGAACTAGGGTTTCGATCTGAATTCCAAGTTCCATTACCCTTGTCCAAAGCTCATGCGGCACCACCACCATTCTGTTTTACCGCCTGTAGCTCCTAAAATGGAAGCCCCACTCTCCTTAACTCTAAGTCCTTTCTGCAAACTGCAATATAAGGCATTAATTGGAATACTTTCATCTACACAAATATTAGAGAGTAAGTTATATTTTGGGATAATTACACTTTCCTCCCGTATAATTACATGTGGATCCTATATATTTTAAAAAATTATATTTAGTATGCCTTAAATTTACTTCTTTAGTCAAAATTCACTGAATTTGCTGATATTAACAAAAAAAACTGAAAAAATATTTATATTTGACCCTGATTGACTTATTACTGGTGTTGTAGGTCAAGTAAATCTTTTTATAATCAAATTATCCTCACACGTTTTCACGCGTTAATGCATGTAAGGAGGTATATCTTTATCGTTATAAGGATACTTTAATCGAAAAAAATTATTTGACCTATAGTAAATTAATAATAAGTCAATCGAGGATAAATATTTATTTTTATTCATTTTTTTTTGTTAATATCAACAAATTTAGTGAATTTTGATCAATTGGGGGATTTATTTGTTATACAGAAGCAAACCTCACGGGTGCTAGCTATAATTTTCCAAACCACAGGAAGACTACATGTAATTACATCAAACATTGAAGGAGGGAAGTGTAATTATCCCATATATTTTCTGGTTTGCTAGTTGTTACACTCTACCATCTCAATTTTTAAAATTTATACTTTATTATATCGTGTAATTTCACATAACTGAATACAAATTTACTCAATATTTAGTGAATTGACAAAATTACATATGATTTTTTTTAGGGTAAATTATAACAATCTTTTATAAGATTTGTCATAATTACAAATACTTTCTTGTTATTTAAAAAATTACAAATACCCTCCCTGATATTTGAAGAAATTATGTGATCCTTGAATGGGGGTATAAAATTATCAATTTTTTCCTTACTGTATTTTTATTATTTTTTTTAAAAAAGTTAAAACTTATAAAAAAAATCGAACAAGATGGATGAAAAAAATTAAAAATTATAAAAAAATTATTCATTTAGTCCAAGAAAAAAATTAAGAAATAAATAAAATTATATTTTTTAATCCATAAGGGCATTATGGTCAGTTCACCATAAAAATAGATGAAATTCTAATGCATTGGGCTAATTGTTAGACAACCGATAAAATCAGGGGGATATTAGTAATTTTTCAAACAACGAGAGGGTGTTTATAATTATACGAAACCTCAGAGGAGGTCGTTGTAATTGACTCTTTTTTTTTAATTAATTAGTAGAAGACTAGGTAGATCTAAACTCGATTACTTGTGACCTATAATATATGGATACTCCGAAAAATTATCCGATGCAGTGTCAGATACTCGATCCAAAATTAAAGAAAAAAAAGAACATGCGTGTCCGACACGTTTTGGACATGCTTTGAATGTTTTTATAATTTTAAACGTTTTGGGCTTTTTTTTCGAAAAAAAAAAAAAAGAATTTTGACTAGCAAAAGTTAAAAAGAATGAACTCACTCATCTCAACTAAAAGTTTTAAGAAAAAATTACTAATTGGGAGATGGTCATGATGGTTTAATTAATGTAAATATTAAATACTTTTTATTTTTTATTTTTTAAAAGAAACTGATTATGTATATTTTTTAAGTTATATTTGATTAAAAATATAGATGTAGGACATGTCTATTTTATATTTTATCTTAATATTGTTCATATATATATATATATATATATATATTATATAGCCATGTTAGTACTGTGTCATGTTCTAATTTTTCTATATTTTCTGTGTCGTCGTGTTCGTATCGTATCGTATCCATATCGTCGTGTCCGTGCATTTATAGCTTGTGATTATCCAACAAAGTCATGAAATGTTTTTTTTTCTTGGGATAGTTGATACAATCTCTAATGAGGTTTTATATAATTATAAATATTTTTTATTGTTAGAGAAATTATCACTATTTTTTATTTTAACGATCATTCAATAACTAGCTCAATTCGTTAGTTTTCATTAGATTTTCGATCAACCAAAATATTTTGTGGACAATTTTATGATCAAATTTTTATTCTTTTAATATTTTTTTGATTTTTTTTTCCTCTACTCAACTTTCCAATCTCCCATCTCTTTTTCTTCTCTATTTTTTTTCAGATTTTTTTATATTTTTATCTAATTAATATATTTTAGAAATAATAATTTTTTAATTTTTTTTAATTAATTATACATGTCACACATACCTATATATAATAGATAAATAGATATAGATATCGTTTTTTATTTGAACTCGTTAAGACACAATTTGATAACTGTAATAAAAAATGTCTTCTCAAAAAGTAGGACGAGACATACTTCTATCAGATCTCAACACTTTTCAACTATTATTAAAATTCTAATAATTTGTGGCACACTCTACTTTATGTATAAACTATTCATAAAACTTTTTATTATTTAAAAACACATATAAACTATTAATAAATTAACGTTAGATTTGTAATAAAGTAGTGAAAAAAATGCATGAATTTATACTATTATAATTTTTTCTTTATCATACCAACTTTAAATTGCCCCAATTTACCCTTCATTACACATATTCTCTTTAAAAATACTTGGTTAAATTAGTAATTTCAATTTTTTTTAATAATTCTATAATTATTTTTTTATTAACTACCCACCGCCCGACATTTCTCTCTCACCTTACTTTTCCCTATTTATTATAATTTATAACTATAATTTTCTCTTTTAATAATTTTTTTTTTATCATCTCACACCAAGGTTCTTTTTATATACTCGCGAGAACCGCGTGCGAGGATAACTAATAAAAATAAAAAAATAACTATCTAAAAGATAGTGAGTGAATGGGAATTAGATAAATAAATAAATTAAATATTAAAGAAAAAAAACAGACCAAAAAAATAAAAGACATGAAATGAGTGCTTTCTCTTAGAGCGTGTTTGGTTGGAGTAAGAAGTAGGAGTATAAGAAAAGTGGAAGTAAAAATAAATGTGTAAGAGATAATTTGGTGTTTGGCTAGGGGAAAGAAATGGACGTGAAGTAAAATTGGATATATATAAAACTCTTCCAGAGTCCAATTTTTTGTCCAAAATTGCAAAAAGTGGAAGTATAAGGCCAAAAGATGAAAAATGTATAGTTTTTATTTTTATTTACTCTATTATCCATATAATATATATATATATATATATATATAATTTTCTTCAATTTTTTCTCCTTTCGCTGATAAATATTGTACATAATTTTTCAAAAAAAGATAATAACAAAATCATTGAAAAACTACTGAATCGAAGTTAACAATCTTGTTTTATTTAAACTTAACAGTTTAGAATAAATGAACAATTTATTTTCTAGTACAAAATGAAGAGAAGAGTTATTCAACAAAATTATAAAATTTAATTTTTTATTCGCAATCTGTTTTTCTCATATTAAACAAGAGAAAATATTTGAATTATACTTTCCTTCCAATCATACCAAACAATTTAAAGGAGAATATTTTTCTTTTTCTCCCCCTCACCCTTCCACTTCCCTTTTTCTCTTAGTTGAATCAAATGAACTCTTAATACTATTTATGTGTAAAATGCTATAATACTATTTAATAATATATATACAAAATAATAAATTAATATTAAAATTATAATAAATTGGTGTCCAAAAAAATGCATAAAAAATTAAAGAAATAATTACCAAAAAAATATAATTGGGGAGTGAGAAGTTAGATGAATAAATAAAAAATAAATTATAATTAACAAAAAAAAATCAATAAAATACTCTCTTAATATATAGTATAGACAGATATAAATAAATGAATTGAAGTAACTTTTTATCCATTTTAAAAAGATACCAAACTTTTTCCATCAATTTTCAAATACCCACCGAGAAACAATAGAAAATAACCATCATACTCCCAAATACACACTCCAAAATTTGAAAAGATCAAACTCATTTTTCTCAAATATTCCAAAACCAACCTAAAGACATCTCCAAACAAAGTGAATAAATAGTACAAACAACCGAAGTCTATTGTTGGACCAGAGTGGAAGTGAAATGGGGCAGGAGACTCATTCAGCACTGTCTAAGAATCCCTGGAAAAGTAGGCTTAAAGATTGATATATTGGGGTATCAAGTGAAGATTCAGCCTTTAAAAGGCAGAACATCAGTATCCTCATGCGAAAGGCATCCCAGCAATTCAAAATATAACTATAAAAAAAAACAAATAGCATTGGTACCAAAATCAGAACTAATTTAAAAGGATTGTGAGATCCAAAATTTAGGTAAAATCCGAGTCAAGAAAGCAAAGGTACACAAATAATATACATAATGTTCTAACCCAACAATCTATAATCAGCTTCCAGATTGACCAGATACTGTCAATCCACAATTCATATTGACGGCTTAGTATACTGTGATCATTTCATCCCATGAAAACGATTATGATTCAGAGAGTGAATGCGTCATATTGTCATATATCCCAGTTATCACGGAGCAACCAAATTACAGATATTTCACCATGCCGCGACCCTCCACGCTCAGTTTCGTGGCCTGTAGTTGCTTTCGCTTTGGTGCTTTCAGCTGCTGCAACTTTTTGTTCATCTGCAGGCATAAAACATGACATTGTGACTGAGAAATAAAGAAGTTAAGATAACAAACAATCATATCCAAGAACTTGCAGGGATCACCAAGGGTTGTATCCTTGGGATTTCAAGACCTTGGGCTTTATAACAAAAGAAGGAAAATATTACATAAAATCAATATGCGAATGGGTAAGCTTCTTAGGAAGGAAAAACTGAAACACAGAAAAGTGAAGATCACTATTTAGCTTCTCTTCCTTTCAGATGCTTATGCTGATTTTTATCCACAATTGCTTATCATACTAAGAAGCTACTGATGTAAAAAATTAGCATATGTTGAATGACAGATCATAACCAAAAACAAAAGTAAAAAACTTTTGTACACAATAAGTTCTAAAAATCAAAACTCTGTTATTTATAGAACCTCAATTTGCAATCTGAGATTGTTTTCTAAAGGTGAATGTACCAACCTTCGCCCGACGCTGATCTTGGACCATCTGTTTAGCCCGTGCTCGAACTTCATCTGGATCAACCTTTGATTGAGGACGCACCACAAAATCCATCGACATTGCTTCCGGCCGTGATGCATGTTGCCTCGAAGATGACTGTCCAGATTTTGACCCCCTGCAAATCGTCAAACAAGCTCAAATCTATGAGCACACAACCACGAAAATAGAAAAAACAATGCAACACTTGGCCAGCTAAGGAACCAAAGGGTAGGATGCAACTATATCTTACTGTGAAAATCCAGCTAAATCAAGGTCATCATCTCGTGATGCCATTGTTGTTCCTTTACCCACCACTCTGTAGAAGCTCAACGAAAACATTGCTTCAGTATGTACTGATTGATTATCCAAATCTAAACTGTGTTAGTCATTGAGAAGATAATCCATACTTTTTAGAAGGAGGCCTCCTGAAAACTCTTTCATCCTCAAAGTTCTTCATATCCTCAAACCTTGTGCTCTTATTGAATATTGGTCGGCTCTGTACCAATAATGTTCAGAAAGTTGAAGTGATAGAGAAACCGTTAAGCGCGAACCAAAATAAGGATTACCAAATCGCAATGTAGAATAGTCCAGTTAAAAGTGCATAAAATTTCAGATGCACAAGATTTCAGCATTTATGGCTCTATGACAGTCAAACTCATAACAAACAAAAACCACCATAACTCCAAAATAACCAATATTTATGTCCAACCACCCCCACCCACAAAAAAAAGGAAATAGAAAACAAGATATCATATGTATATATATAGTTTTATTTGTAAGAAAGGAAAACCTTAACAGTGAAGGGGATTGTGCAATTCTTCAATAACTCAAAAATGGCAAAATGAACAATTAAATTACCCATTTATCAACCAACTCTTTAGCAAGTTTACGGTTGGCTGTAGTCTCCTCATCAGACTTCGAAAAAAACATAATGACCTGTCAAAATGTAATGGCGCGTCAAACTTCATCCTCAAAACAGCAACATACAAGTGAAAAAAGTTAAAGGTACAATAATAAAAAGCTGCTAGTAAGCCGTATGACCTTTCCAAGGCCACTCTTCTTTAGTTGTTCTCGTCGATCATATTGCTCCAAGTCAATTGGAAACTGCAGGCAACAGCAAGCTATTAGCATTCAACAACTGTTAAAATTTACCTGAATAGATTAGTAAAATAAAAATACTTGCATACATCATTCAGGATCTTCAAAACAGCAGCACGGATGTTCATATTTGGTAAGCTTCCATCAGGTAGAGGTTCAAGCCAATTCTTCAGAAGAGTCAAAACCCCATGATCAAGAAACTCTTGCTGAAGTTGTTTCCTGCAAAACAAACAAGTAAGCCTCACCCAAGAAATTAAGAGTTTCCAAATTATGTGAGCATAAAACCAAGGAAAAAACACAAAGGTAAAAAACCAACTTTGATAGCACATCCGTAAGGAGAGACAGCTTCTTCAACTTATTAATGGCAGGTTTTCCCTGCCTATTGAGTTCAGCATCTTCTTCTGCAACGACTTCTAGCTCAGCCATGACCTTCTCAACCAGCAATGCAATTTCTGCAGCACTTTTCTCGTTTTTCTTCTTTTTCCTTCCCCCCTTGAAGAGCTCCTTAATTTCCTCATCCTCTTCTCCCTCTTCTGCCTACAAATGTGGGGATTGACAGACGGGATCTTTCAGCTTTACTGATTGTTGTCCATTAAATTAAATTGTGGAAAAGAAAATAGTGAGTGAACAAGTCACAATGCATGTCACGAGAGAGAAACTGAGGCTGGAGTTAAAGGAAGAGAGAAGATAGAGGATATAACAGATTCATTTACAAATAGGAATCATTCAGCTTTTACAACTTTTGTCGATGAAATTAATTTGTACATCGTGTAATGAGAGCAAACAAGCCAACGCACATATGTAAAGATAGGGTATTAAACACATCTGTGGCCAAATTCTATATCTTGTTACGGTTTTGTGTAAAGAGTACGAATACAATCGGATCCTATCAGTCTCGACATATAATAGATCACAGCTACAGATTGCAATGGTTCAGCGGCCATGTTTTTTTTTTTAAAAAAAAATAAAAATTGCAGAACAAGAAAAGGGGAACGACCAGGAAGTACAGCTGGTTTCAGTTTTTGTATTCTCCCATAACACGTTAAACCCAAAACATTTTGAGTTCAACGCAAATGCATAAGCATTGAAGCGAAAGAAATTTGACATTCTGTAGATCACAGGAATCACAAAGTTATAGGTAACTAATGTGTAATCCGAAAAAGATAGAAGCCAACCTGGGGAGCACGACTTGGAGAATGTTCATTGTCACTTCCATATCTGTCAGCCGGATCCACACCACTGTCATCGATGAAATTATCATCATCCACTGTCCTAGCACCCTCCTGGTCATCCTGTAGAATTTTTTGGGAAATCAATTAACAATGAATAGCTCAACCATAGAAACATTGCGCTAAATAACAAATCAGTATAAATTGTACATTATAGAATTTATAGTGATATTGACTTTAGAACAAAATTAAGAAAAAATGAAAAACACAAAGGAGATGACTGCAATACCAACAGCACATAACAATGGCCTGTATCACCTAAAAAAAAGTAGCAAACATGATATAGAATTTGGTCACATCACAGAACCATAAGAGCAACAGATATTCCCTCTCATCGACTCTGTGAACCTCTCTTCAGACTCATACCAAGCTAGATGAAATTAGCCTATTTCGTTTAGGGAAATATGTTTCTTTTGCAGTTTAAGAACTGCAAAACTTGGAGTATAAGTAGTCCTGTGGTCAATTTAATGGTGTAAAGAAACTCAAGCATCAAGTTGATAAAAAATGATGGACAGTCTAAAGAGAATACCAGGAGAATGTTTCTTACCCAACCAGCAGGAAATGTCTTGCAAGCATTTTCCAAGGAAAAACATAGAATTTAGGATACTTATGGTAGGGCATTTACGTCCTAAAAAAAGTTAGCTAAATCTAACTTAACATTGAATAAAGCGGAAATATAAAAAACTGTTAGCTATTGCAAACATTACATATTTCCGACTCATGTTTAGCACCCTACACAATGTCAAACCAATAAAATTTTATCAAAGGCTATAAACTTATCCAAGAATTTTGAATAAAACTATTAGAAGTGCAGACCAATGACCAAATTTAAAAAACAAAATGTTCTAGGCAGCGCAAATTATTCCAAAACTAATTAAAGCACTCAGGGCAAATCGATCATCACTACACACATAATAAACACAAACGAAAGCCACACTTCACTGAATTTCACTGATTTACTAATAAAGGCTGCAATCAGATAAACGGATCCACCGTATCCAATAAAATTCCAAAAAAACCAGGCCACATCTACCACCATGCGTTTGTTAGACGCAACTTTAAAAAGTAAATAGTGCGCGTGGCAATACGCCTATGTTATAATGAAAGAAACAAATGCGGAACTCAGTGTACTGATTAAAGGGAGCTAAACCTCAGAATTGCCTCCCGCGATTGTGTCCCACATCTCTTTCATCTCAGGATCCGCCTCATGATCTCTCATTCTCCCTCCTCCACTTTTCCTCATCTTAAACTTCTTCTCCCCTTTCTCCCCCTTCCTTGTTTTCTCCACAATTTTTCTCTTCTCCCCTTTCTCTTTTTTCCTCTTTCCGCCATCCGAATAGTCATCTCTTACCAACCCCACCATATCATCACCCCTGCCAAAATCACCATCATCATCATCTAATCCAAAATCGCCGGGACCCGAATCTCTACCAGATGATTTTTTTATCAGTCGTTTCCGGGGCTTCGCCTTTGAGTCGTTATACACTGGAGTTGGGGATCGCTCATGGCTTTCATAAAGAGAATCATCTACTTCATGGAGGAGATGTTGTTGAGGCTCATCACGGTCAGACTGGACATCCTCATCGAAATCCATCAATGGCTCGCCATCTTCATCTCGGTAACTGAATTCACCGCACAGAAACACCAATTCAATATTTTAAAACCCCAATTCGATACACATACAATAAAACCCTAATTCACACATACACACACACACAGACGCCGATAAACGACAGATGCACAATTAACCGATCGAAAACCTCATTTCCGCAACAAAAAGCCCTAATCCTACACACACACACACGCGCGCCGATAAACGGCGTATGCACAATTAACCGACCGAAAACCCCAATTCTGCAACAAAAGGCCCTAACCCTATATACACACACAAATTCATATATTCAAAAGCCCAACTCCACAATTTTTGCAGATTGGGGAACGGGAACTTACGGATCGTTTTCGTAACCCATGATTGATTCCGAAAATCACCCTCCGGTGAGGCAGAAGCAGAAGAAGCTGTGCGTATATGCGTTACAGGTATGTACTCATCTGTATAAATGCCTCATATATATAGACGCGTGTTGTTGTTGTTGTACTCTTGAATTGCTGGATTATGTGTAAATTTGATGCCAAAATAGCATGAAATCAAATAAAATTGAGCTGATTCACACGGCAATGGATGCAGAGAATCTATGAAATAATTTCAAGATAATTTACCAACCCAAAAAGGAGAAGGAATTTAACGGTCTGAAGCAGCAGACTGCAGTGAGTAGACAAAGGACTTATAGTGTAAGTAGTGAAGTAGTAGGAAAGTATGATAGTTTATATTTTTGAATTCATGCATGAGCGCAATCCTAATTATATTTGTATTCTCATACATAAAATTTATTTTAATTCCCGATATTTGATTTTTTTTATTAAAATCAATTTTATTTTTTAATTTACTTTAAAATAGTGTGATTCGTGATATAAAAGTTTTGTTTTTCTATAAAGAGCATTATTAATATAGTCTCATATTTTTCATTTCAATTTTCCCTTGCAAATTTAAATAAATATAACCATTTTAATCGAAATAATTTCTCATTTGGCAATTATTTTAGATAAATAACTTGATCAATCATAAATATTTAATTAATATCGATCGAGTTATTATTTAAATAATTGTGCAATTGTAAATACTTTCGACTAAAAATGGTTATATTTTTTAAAATTTATATGTGACGGACCAAATTGCAACTGAAGATGAAAATAAGGGACTAAAATAATTTTCTATAAAAGTAAGGGAAAAGTTTTATAAGGGCAATCTGCGCGAATCACTCATCAAATGGACTAATTTGAAGAGAATCGAGAAGAAAAAATAAATTATTTTAAGTTAAACTCAAATATCGGGGACAAATATAAAAAAAACGCACATATTACACTTTCTTGAGAGTTTCTTCATTATTTTTTATTAATTCATGAAATTAAATAATTTTTTACTTGTTTATGTATGATTGGTTTATCTATTTATTTTTATATGACTAATTTTTTTTGATATGATTTTGTATGAATTTGCGGAGAAAAATTATGATGTGTGTGATTTATTATTCGATGAGTACGGACATACTTTTTTAATTGGTTTTGATTTTAATTTAAATACAATCATATTATAATGATTTTACATTACTTAATACCTAAACTTGTATGTCAAATATTATCTAAATATCAATCCAACTATTTTTCAAATACGAACAAAGTAAATAAAATTATATTATTGCATTATATCATGGTTAAATAATTTATCAAGATTCCAAAATATGTTTCTTCCACATAGATAATGAATGTAGATGATTTTGCGCCTACTGTATTATTTTTACGCCTACTATATTTTAATAACTGAACAATTGAAATATACATCGATGTTATCAATATATTATTATAACTAAGAAATAACAAATTATAATAAATTCAAATAAAAGTGAGATAAATATCCAGACATTCGTCGGAACTTGAACCCATGATTTGAAACTAAGTCATGGGACTTCAACCATAATTATTGGACTAAAAGATGATTGATTTATGTCTTGGTGCAAATTTTGGGCAATTGATATTCCACTTTATGAGTTTTTTTATTCACAAGAAAGTTAAACAATTATACAAACTTATGAGCTATTACTTTTTCCCCCCATTTTGGCCTCAAAATGGTTTTGAAAATTGGAAGCTTAATATTTTACAAGGGGTAATAATCATCAGAGTAATTAATTGTTGAGAATTTAAATAATTTATGTTTCTTTTCTATCAATCAAAAAGACGATTTGAAAATGGAGCTTTAGATTTAAAATACCAGCAAAAGAAGATGTGAAACTGAATAGAGATAAACGACTCTTGAATTATTCGATTATGTGTAAATTTGGTGCGGAAATAGTATGAAATCAAAGTAAAATTGACAGAGATAACAGATGGGTGCAGAAAATCTATGAAAAACAATTTTGCGACAATTTACTATGGCAAGGAGGAAATAAACAATTTTGGAACACTGCAAACTAAAATGGGTAGACAAATGATTTATAGTGTAATAACTAATGACGGAAAGTAGTACGTAGTTTATGTTTTGAAATATACATGGATGTGTAAGTAAATAAACATATATTATCATTTTCTATCTTTAATTTTGGGGCATGCTCATACTTGAGAAACTAAAAAATATTAATCGTGCTTGCTTGTAAGTAATTTTACACGTATCATTTTCTTATGTTGTGGTGAGCCTCGTTTCTTTAAGAAATATGTTGTTATGTGGACAAGTTAGTTTCATTGAAAAATAAATTAATAGTCATATATTTAAAGTTTGACATATGAGAATTAGTTCCTTCATATATTTTTTCTTTTTGGCCAAAATAAGAAAAAGTATATGAGTATATAGAATTCAAAATTTCCTTTCTATTACTCGTAATTGGAACTTTTTTCTGTCAGGAGAAAATGTGCATTTTTTGTGAGTTTCGTCATTCATTTTGTGAAATGTGCACAATACTTTTCCATATTGTGAACTTGTACACTGTCATATTATTCTACATTTTACAGACTTGAATTTGATAGTATTGTATATCTTAGCGAGCACTTTTATTCACAAAAAAGATATATATTGTAAAAATTTATTGGTTATTACTCACATTGTTTGCCTTTTTTTTTTTTTTACCTCAAAATGGTCTGAAAATTTGGTACATTATCTTTTTTAAAAATGGTCGTAATCATCAGTGTGATTATTGAGAATTAAAGCTTTAGGTTTGGAATAATGACAAAAGAAGAAGTCAAACAGAACAGATCGAAACAACTCTTGAATTATTCGATTATGTATAAATTTGGTACTAAAATAGCATAAAATCAAAATAAATTGATACAGATGGCAGATGGCAGAGTATGAGGAAAACATGTGAAATAATTTGTGGATAATAAACATTCCCAGGGAGAAAATAAAGGATTTGATAGTTTGGAACAACAAACTAAACTAAATAGACAAAAGATTTATAGTGTAAGGATTGAAATAAAAATCAGTACGTAGTTTGTATATTTTAATTCAAGATCGTGAGGGGAGTTGTGTTATTAACAATTTTTTACAGTATCATTCCCTTATGTTGTGAGAAGTATTGAAATTCTCGTTCTTTCAAATATTCATTCAAATAAATATTCATATGAAAGAAAGAACTTTCAACTAATTTTATCATAGTTTATGACGCAAATTAATATACAAATAATGTTGTTATCTGCAAGATTAGAATCTTTCAAGCACTAGAATGAGACGCGTATGAACTGTGCAATAAAATATAGAATTGTTAAATGGTCGAAAATTCGACACTATTCCAATTTTATTAAAATACTTTTTTTTTATTTTATATTATATACATACAAATATCTCAATATCTAGTATGTTATGGGACTCTATGCAAATATTCTTCAATTTTGATGTTTTACAATTATTAATACAATTAGTATAATTTATTTGATTTGCTATCTTATTATATCTTTGTGCAAATATTGAGCAACTATTCTTCCACTTTATTAATTTAAAAATGTCATTAGACCAAAGACCTATAGCAATTGAGGCAACTGCTGATCAGAGGTATGTGCCATATTGCAATATTTATGCTAAAATAGTAAATAATTTGTGTGGACTTTGTTAGCAAGGTTTAATGTTGGACTATGTGTAAATTTTGTGCAAAAATAGCATGAAATGAAAATAATTAAAATTAATAGAGATGAACAGATGGCAGTTGGTGCATAAACAATTTCCATATGAGAATTAGTTTCTTCGTTTATTTATTTCTTTTGGAAAAAATAAGAAAAATGTATATATATTTTCTATATACTTTTTTAATTAATAAATATTTTATTTTAAACAGTATAATAGAATTTGCACGCACATGGTGCGCCATAAATTACTAATTAAATGATTAATGAGCTCTCCCTCTGTCGTAATTGCCGATATATAGGGTTAGAAATTTCAAATTAAATCATTTTAACTCGTAATCAAGTGTAAAGCCTTGTGCAAAAAGTTGAGACAATTCTTCATAATGCTTTACTTTTAACATACATGTCTGTGCTTCAATTTCTTCTTTCTAGAACCTGGGAAATTAAATTACGGTTAGATTACAATTGTCGATATATAGGGATAGAAGTTTTAAATTAAATAATTTTAACTCGTCGTCAAGTGAAAAGTCATGTGTAAAGAGTTGAAACAATTCTTTTACTTTGCATTTAACATGCACCTTTGTGGTTCATACTTTGTACTTGAACAACTCTGCAGGTTCACTCTACGGACTATTTCAACTCTGTGTGATTTTTTCTCTAGGAACTTTCTTGATTTTGGAGATTATTTTTATTCATTATTTTTTCACCCAAAAGAATTGAATAATAAAATCAATTTTGTTCTTGATTGATGTATGAAAATATTATATATTTGAATTTTGAGATAATTTATGACATGAATATATATATATATATACAAGTAACGTAGTTATCGACAATAACATAATTATTCAAGCACTAGAATGAAACGTGTATGAAATGTGCGAAAAAATATGGGATTGTTAATTGGTCAGACATTCACTACAAATAAAATTCTATTAAGATAACTTTTTATTTGAATATATTTGCAAATATAAGTTTTGCGACTTTGTGCAAGCAATCTTCTATTTTAGAATTTTAGTATAATCTATCTGATTTGCTAGCTTTCTTATGTGTTTGTGCAGATATTGAGCAAAATAGTACTCCATTTTAATGTTGAAATTGATGTTGTTGTTGAATATAGATCTTGTCGAAATCAAAATCTTTAGGATTTCACATGCGTGCATACTTTGTATTTGAAGAACTCTGAACAACTTCAACGTTACGTGTTGTTTGTTTTTTGCTGGTTATTCATATACAATAAGAGGATACAAATATATATATATATATATATATGTATTTTGTTAGGATTTTTTACACGTATTACATATATATAAGTGATCGAGTTATAAACAAAAATAAAATTATTGATATGACGTGCATGAATTGTGCAAGGATCCCTAATTGATCGGATTTAATACAAATGAATACAATTTTATGAAGATAATTACCTTTAAATATCCATTAATATGTAAACTATTGTATATATATATATATGAATCTAAAATATTGTTTAATTATATTAAGAAAAATCTTCACATTTAAGAATTTGTGCTTTAGACTGAAACGTTGTGTCTGAGTTATAGTGTGATGATTAAGTCTAATTAAAAATATAAAAATAAATATGAAAAATAGTGAAAAGAGGAGGCTAGCAATTTCCCCAAGGTCCAGATGCCTAGAGTTGTAGCAGATTACTAGTAAGATTTTGGTTCACAAGGTTGAAAGAGGTCCTTGTGAATCAAAATGCATTTATATTCCTGAGAGTAGAATCACAGATAACATTCTCCTGGCTCAGGAGCTATTAGCAGGGTACAGTCAATCAAGGTTGACCTCCTGAAAGCATACGACCTTGTGGAGTGGGATTTTTTGTGGCACTACTGCCTCTCAATTCATACGATGGGTAGAAGAATGCGTTAGCGCTGCTAGACTTTCCGTTACTCTGTCCATGGCTTCTTTCCAAGTGCTAGAGGACTAAGACAGGGGATCCACTTTCCTCTTACCTCTCAATCCTTCTAAAAGAACAAGTTATATTTTCAAAAACAGTTGCGTAGACTAAGCACTCTATACTTGCAGTATTAGGGATGCCCCTTATTGCTTCAAGACTGAAGCTTACTCATTCTCAACCTCTCTTACTTAAATTTAAAAGGAGGATTGCTAGTTGGGGAAGCCTGGCTCTATTGTTTGCAGCTTGGCCTCTACTCATCAAATCAGTCCTTAGCTCCATGAGTGTTTATTGGGCTAATGCATTCTTCGAACCCAAGGGAGCCATAAGGGTTGTGGAGGTTTTTGTGGCAAGGATGCACTGGCTCGGGGTCTGTCAAAGTAACTTGGGACCAAGGGTATCTACCTAAGGAAAAGGGATGTCTGGGCATTAGCAACATTAGTCATATGAATATGGTGCAAATGATCAAACATTTGTGCCAGGTGTTGGCGCAGCAGCAGGGGTCTAGTTAGGTGGTATGGATTCAATACAAGTGAGAATCTGTCCATCTAAACTATGAATAGCGCACCAACTCTTGGAGTTGGAGGAAGCTGCTCAAGCTTCGAACCCAACTGTTAACTAGGGTGCAGTAAAGGATTGGAGATGGGGCTATAGGCTACCTTCACGGTTGACATTAGATGGAACTTCCTTTTAGGACAATTTACCACAGCAGATACCCTCAAACTATTTCAACCAGCAACACCCCGAGTTAGTTGGTTATCTTTGATGAGTGGTCCCTTCAAGATTGCTAGGAATTTATTAATTCTTTGGCTGGCTATATTGGAGAAGTATCCATGTTGGACAAACCTTGATGGTAACAAAGTAACAAAGCTTGTATCCTTTGTGATTTTGACGTTTTAGAGTGTCATAACCATCTGTTTTTCCAATGTCCATTTTCTGCAAGATGTGTTGCAATTCTTAGGAGGAAGGTGAGGTTTCCTTGGCCTCATAGGGATTAGCAGCAAGGAGTACAGTGAGCAGCTAGGAAAAGGTGAGGCAAGCACCTTGTTCATGTTGCCTTCCGAGCCCTGTTGACTTCTTTGGTTTACAACATTTGGAAGACGAGGAACATGAGACGCTTCCAACAAATTCAGCACTCCCCAGAGAAGTGGCAAACGTTGTTTTAGAGCAAGTTAGGATGCGGATTGATAGTGATGAGCTTCCCCATTCCATTCAATTATTTAGCTTGTACAGATTATGGTGCATTGCTTGGACTTGATATTGTCTAACATCACTAGACTGATGCTTGTTATACTTTCTATCCCTCTTTTCTTATTAAAGAAATATACCGTTACCCAGAAAGAAGACTGGCAATTGGCCTCCGCCGGTGAAAGTTTTCCATGAGGATGTTTTATTTTGAATAACAATGAAGACATCTTTAAAAGCTTATAAAATGCAACTTTGCATTTTGTACTTGAAACAATTTCAAACTGTATTCTCTATAAGGGGTCGCTTACTAAATGGTTGATAAGGTTGGATGTGGAATAGAATAATTTCATAAAATTTATGAAGTCTTTATTTCAATGGACAAAATGATAAAATTAATATTGTGGTGTCTAGTTTGTATGATAATTTTTGTGATAAATGATTGCAATTCAAATTTGCACGAAAGTCAACTTGCGTCCGTTCACTGACGGAAGGGATATCATCACCACTCCATTGCTAGAACCATCAAGCCAAGGATTCCCACTGCTCGCTGGTGGTCAATTTTCGGAGGCCACTAGCCGGAAAGCCTCAAGTGGACGGAATGAAAACAGACTTCGTTGCAGATAGTTGAGTCATCAGTGGATTCCATGTCTTATACCTTTTCCAAAAGAAAATCAAAGCCCATACATTACAGACAATGAGAGTCACAAAATTGTGATAGAGATACGATGGTCGAGTTTGTAACCAAAGACAACTATCAAACATTGGAATCCAACCTTATCAAAGAAAGTAAACAACAAACCAACTTAACAAATTACATATTTTTGTACAACCCAAGTGAGGAAAGACAAAAAATAAATTAACGTTTACATACAATTGGAACTTCCCGAATAATCTATTGTAATGAAACCTCTATAGACGAATACAAACCTTTAATAAATCAATTCTTCATTTCATTCTTTCAATATAGTGAAGGAAGGAGGATTTCGGGGGGGAAAAAAAAGGGAATAGGAAGGGAAAGAGAGGACGACGTACAGTATCTCCAAATCAATTATTTGCACAACAGAATTTACACACAGATTACAATTTAAACCTAAACTATTCTACAACACCCAAAAAAGTCTTGACACCAAAATCAACCCCTACCGGCATTACCATGGCGTTGGTTTCTGAAGTAGCCAAGAAGTTGTTGAGCCTGCAACAAGAGAAAAGCAGAACACCATCAAAATAAAAAATGAACAGATCAAATAGAACAGAGGAGAAAATAATTAAGTCAGCATTATAATTTCACCTTTTCTCTGGCTCTAGGCGTTCCTGACTGTGAAAGTGCCACTAATGGGGGAACAGCACCTTCCTGGAGAACCATGTTGCAAAATCGATTGCTGTTAGTGCATAACTGCAGAAGAGCAGCAGCAGCATTCTCCTTACCTCTTCCAGAGCCCAGTTCAACGACTTCGACCAGGACAGGGATTCCTCCTTCCTGACCAATTGCCGTTCTTCCCTCATGAATGGTGGCAAGATTTGATAAAACAGCAACTGCCTTATCAACCATCCCAAAAGCCGGGTCCATTAACTCTACGAGGTATTTCACTGCACCGGCCTGCACAATTCGAGCCTTGTTCTCATGGTTGATTGACAAGTTGAATAGAGCAGTGGCTGCATCTTTCTTGCCTCTAGGAGTTCCATGTCCCAATAAATCCACCAAGGGCTTGATTGCCCCCGACCTTCCAATCTTGATTTTGTTTTCGTCCATCACGGAGAGGCTAAAGAGTGTCGCAGCAGAGTTCTCCTTGGCTTCAGGGCTCCCAGTCTCAAGCACATAAATTAGGGGTTCAATTGCATCAGCATTTGCAATGGCAGACTTGTTATTATCATTGATTGATAGGTTCAGAAGAGCAGTAACAGCATTCTCCTGTACTATTGAATCTGTTGAACGAAGTAGATTGACGAACAAGCTGATAGCCCCGCAATTTGCTATTATAATGCGATTGTCCATATTATGCTTAGCCAGTAACCTGATTTCAGCAGTGGCATTTCTCTGCACGTCAATGGAACTACTTTTAAGGTCCTCAATCAGCTTCTTGACTTGAGCTTCAACTTCTAAGAGCTCGGCCCTCATTTCAACAGTGGGAGAAGAAACTACTCTTGGACCAAATCTCTCCGACGGCCTGCGCCAAAATGCTTGACCACGAGGTCTTGTCTCCAGCCTAGATGGGAAATCATGCTCTCTTCGTGCAGCATTTGGATTAGTGGGACGTTGCGGCTCTGCTGGAAGCTCCCCGGAAGCATCACTGGCATAAGCATCGGCGGGGGATGCGCCTTCATTGCCGTCTGCTGCTGTTTCTTGTGACAGATTGGAATTGGAAAGAGTGCTGGATGCTGAATTGGTTCGGTTGTGGCCCTCGGATAACCGTTCATCAGCAGCAGCCCCAGCAAAGTTTCTGGATGGGGACATCAAAAGTAGACCACCAGATCTTGAGCTTCTCTCTCCTGAGTGGTCTGACCTGTCTCCAGAACTTCGTGGTGACACTCTATCCATGTCCAACATAGTTCCATTTATAGCAGCTTCTGTCAATGAATCCTCAGAATATGAACGAGGGTGGGTTGGAGATGTCCCCAGTCTTTGGGTTGCATTAGACGAAATTGAACTCTTCATTGGAGAACCTAAAGAACGATCAGGTGTGCCAGAACTATTGGCCCTCCTGCCTCTAACAGATTCAGCATTTGCAAGCAGGGAAGAAGGCTGGTGTAAGTTGGTGGTTTTTGTTGGATCAGGCAGCTTCACATTGTTTGATTCACACCAATTTGCAATGAGTGCCTTGACAGTGAAATTAGGAATAAGGTTTGTGTGTGCTAGAGTTTGCCTTGTCTTTGGGCAAACAATAAGTCCAAGATCTATCCACTTCCGTATAAAAGCCCGCTCATATGTTTGTCCAGATGCAACTATAACAGGATCTGTCATGAGCTCAAGTGAAAGAGGGCAACAAAAATCAGCAGGTATTGGAGGATTACAGGATTGGGACTGTTTCATCATAACAAGTAGGTCGTGCATGTGCGTAACCAGGGCAATCATTTGATCTATATACTCAACTTCACCAGCCTTTTCAGCTTGTTCAGCATTTTCTTTAAGTTTCTCAAGGGCAACAGCCTCAATTAGAAGTTCCTGGTTTGATTTCAAGCTCAACCTATCAGCAACCTTTCCCAGGCTCTCAGAGCTAGCCCCAGAGTCCTCCAGGTGATCCTTAATAGCTTTCATGATTATCAATGATGTTTGTTCTGATCCCATATGCTTTAGTTTTTGTACACAGTGCTGCAATCAGCAATAACACACAAAACCAACACAACATAAAAAACTACCCCATAATGCTAGGTGCCCAAATAAAATCTTTTTAGACAGAGCAAAAAGTAAGAAATGAAACAAAGTCATTGCAGTTACCTCAAGGGATTCAGCATTGAGCTCAGCAGGTAGGCAGTGAGAAGAAGCTTTTAGTATCTCAAGACTTTTCAAACCATGAGTACGAATATTCACCATGAGTGATTCAATTTGTAAAACCTACACACCGGAGCAACCATTAGCCAGGACAAACTTAATTTATCAGAAGACATCTAAGCAAATAATGATTGGAAAGGTTAAAGTTCACAACTAAAGTAGAAAATCCTATCACGTACAAAGTAAACTTTACTCGTTAGTGGTTGCCAGCTTTCAAGTATCTCTCTTGATTCATCAACAGATTTGCAGAGTCCTGCGAATTCTATTTGAAGCAATTCATCTGAAGCAATTTCAGCATCAACAATGGCATCAAAAATTGGCTTTAACAACTTCATCATCTCTTCAATCTTTTGATAATATCTCTGAACTGGTTCGCATTTTATGCTGTCACAAGATGACAACAGAAAAATCCTAGTGATGCTGTTGAGAAGTGATTTTAGTGCTGATATCTCCATCACCTACTACATCAAAGAAACTACTAGTCTCAGTGAAAAAATCAGCATAAGATATCTTCTAATGAATTCAGCTACAAACAGCATGAGGTAAGGTTTGTCTGTTTGACACAGAAGAATAACACAAATTATTATAGCAACAAAAAGAAGGGGCTAAATTAATAGATAACTAAAATCACAAGTCCAGCATTTTTGGAACATTTGTGAGGCACTCCCATGTGGCATCATCTGCATCCTTGCTGGCACAGAAGCCAGTAAGGACATGTAGCAACACAGGGATGGCTATTAGATTTCTTAAATGCTCATTTGGTTGTATAATACAGCACAACCTTGTAGCTGAAATTTTCAAGAAATCCTTCAACTTGTTTGACAAAAAGGGATCTCTAATCACACCGCTTCACAGCAGCCAAATCCAAATTTCAGCACCAACCTACTGGTCTTTGAACTACAGACTATTTAACTAAACCACGAACCAAGGTGATATTACTATATAATAACCAAAACCATTTTGCACCCAGAAGGTAAACTCGTGAATCTGAAATCCCAAGAATTTTGTTTCTTCAAATAAAAGACAGTAAACTAATACAATAGGTTCTAGAAGAGACCGAAAGGGGATACTGCAACCATTTTAGAAAGACAGAACTCCAGATAAATTTACAAATTATGCAGCGCACATCTCTCTGAACAATTCCAGAGGCAAAACAGTGGTACAACAATCCAATACTTTACAATCCACTCCTTAATATAGCTATAAGAGAAGGGCTATGAAGGATCAAAATTATTTTGAAGATTACCCGTTCACCTTCTCATGTTCAGTGCACTTAATGACCAAATAACCCTTCATTAAGTAGCAATCAACTAATGCCATTTTCTACATCCTTCAAAATCACTGTACAAGAAACAGTTGGTGCCTACAAGCCAACTTGCCTCAAAATGCTTAGACCAGCTCATTTGTGCCACAACTACAGATCAGCAGGCATAGTTTCAACATTTCAAATAACAGTGCAAGTCATTTCCAATGTAAAAAGCAACCATAAACAGAAAAGAAGTACTGCAACAACAATGTTAAAACAAATACCGTAAATAGAAAATTCAATGAGAGAGAGAGAGAACACAGTTTCAGCTGCAGATAGGGAACACAAAAACAATTCCATGCGAAACCAACTTCAAGAAGAAAATATAGCAAGATTACATGTACCCTAGAGTCAGCTGCCACAACTGCAGAATCAGCAAACGATCAATCAAACTTCAAGTCACCAGTGCCCAACTGATTCAATGCAACAAACAAACAAAAAATTAGCCGTCAAAATCCTCGCCATTAACTACCAACAAAATAAAACAACCATAACAAATAAAATCACACACAATTAAACATACACATACAAGCAAATACAAAAACATCAACTGGAAAAGAAATTACCACAAGGCTCTTAAAGTGATACAACGACAACGACAACTACAGAATGGACGAGCGGGACTAGAACAATCCAACGATACAGAAAGAATTTGAACAGTAATTCGGGCGGTCAATGAAATTAGGGTTTAGGGGAGTAATTGAGAGACCAAAAGAAAGAAAGAAAGGCGAGGAGGAGTCCGCTTCTCCTTCCTTCCTCGCTCTCACAAATTCTCGGACGTATCGTGGGTTTATCAATTCCGTTTTCCTTTCTGGCAACACGTCCGGGTTTGGATCACCTGCTCCCGCCTGCACGTGCCACTGATTTTTTAATTTTTTTTCCTAGTCGTAGATTTTGACGTCAACGAATTCGGAATGCAATTAGCCCAAAAGTCACTGACCTATCCACTTCACAACATTTATTTCAGTGCCATATTTCAAACCTCTGAATTATTCGACTGATTAAAAAATAATATTTATATTACAGATATTTACATTTATATTTTCTTATGTATTCTTCATCTATATTATTATAAATAAACGGATCATATAGATACCGACGGGTAGTTCGCATACCACTTATATCAAAATTTTAAATACCAAAATTGTCCTTCCGTTATTTAACTTTTCAACTCATATTGAATTAGTTATTCAATCACGTTCCTTAAGAAAATTAACTCCATGCAATTACTGCACTCGCCAATTAAATTTACTCACTTTTGTTTAATTTTATTATTAATTAAATTAAAAATAATGTATTAGTATTTATTTTGCATGTAAATATAATCATCACTATATGATATATGAATTGTATAAAGTTTTTAATTTTTAATTATTGACAATGTATTAAAAAAGTTATCAATAGTTTTTGTACGTAAAGTTGTAAGGCAATGATAAACTTTAATATACAAACACAAATTAATTATGAATTTTAATAAAAAAAATTAATAAAGCTATGCGCGTAGATACTATGTGCCATGGTATTTAATTTACATAGATTATTCTTATTTTTACGTAATTATATACAACATCAATAGCCCAAAAAATAGGAACAGTTTATGTAATGACATTGACGGTTTTGGAGGACGTGTAATTTTTTAAAAAAATATGAATTGATTGTGTAAATTTTATAGACATTTTTGATGGAATTATAATAATTAGATCATAAATCATGGGGTGTAAATATAATTATCTCTTAAAATTATTAAATTCTCGGGCAAATAAATTATGTTAATCAAGATTATTGTGATGAGATAGAGACTTCTTTTTATCTAATAAAACATTGAGATTGAGCTTTGTATGTATATGAAGCTTTTTTCTTAATAAGAATCTGTAATTTGGTATTCTTTTATAGATGTTTAGCATAAAATCACTAATATATTTAATCAAATTTTAGTACCCAGTATGTTAGATGATATGTATATCCATCCATATGCAACAAACCACCTCTCTCTCTTCTCAACAACTTGCAATAAATGATGCAGCTGGTAGAGCTATTAGGACTTGTTTGGTTAGTTTTCATTTTTCATTTTTTTTTAATTATTACATTAAATATTGTATAAAATAATAAGTATATATTCAGATTAAAAGTACTTTTAATTTTTATGATATGATTATACATGAAAAGACGTAATAACATAAAAATATATTTGAAGTAAAATACTCGGTACAAAAGATGTGAAATATTGTTTAAAAAAAATTACAAAAAGATACAGAAGAATGAATTTCCTGAAATTTATAATCCAACCTCACAAAAATAATGATACCACAATGCAAAAGTACAAACTGGAAATTGAAATAGAACCTTTAAAAAGAAACCACATGAGACCTTAGAATCACAGTAGTACTCTATAACAACACAAAGAAGCATCATCAAAATTTGTCCAAGAAAACCAAGTGAAGAATTATTAGCTAAAGAGGAACCATCAAACTGCAATGCAACAAAAACCCTTGGAATAAATTAAAAATTATCCCATATTTCCAATTTTCTATAATAACAATTAACAACTACAAGCAAAACCAAAATTGATCTTCCTCGTCGCCTTGATTTACTACTTACTAAAGATGCAAGGATTTTAACTGGTATTTGGCTACTCACCGCTGAATATTCATATTTCTGGTGATGTTTAACTGAAAAAATTGGAACAATGTTGACAGTTTCCTGAAACCGTTGAATCAATCTTCGTTATCAGAATTATCAAACGTTATTTTTGTAGCTTTGGGAGCATTAGCATTGATTTCCCTGAAATGAGCACCATATAACTTGGATTCCTGCAGAAGTTAACAACAAGAACTGCAGTCAGACCAGAACTTACTAAATGACTCAAATGTAAATACAACATTATGCACAAAAATTTTGAATATAGAAATATATTATCACACCAGAACTTACTAAACTATACCCAGATTTATGAACCACAAGCACAATGATAGACATCCATTATCTTACATACAATGTCTTGCCAATTGATCTCACAGACAAAATACACTAAATTTTCTCAAAGATAGGGCATTGATGTTTGTTCATTTTAGGTCTCAGGAAGCCAAAACGTGCTTTATTGACGGTAGATAACAGCCAAATGGAATGACGTACTAAAACATTGAAACTTTAACGCATATAATCTGCTCAGAACTCCTAACAAACATAATTTATCACTTCAAAAGGGTATATGCCTGACCTTTTTCTTGACATGAGTCCCAAATTTCAGTAAGGATTCAGGCACAACCTGCTGAGCTTCCCTGAGAACATTTATCAATTCCCCAGCAAGTCCCTGGAAGTATTTAGTGCTAGCATCAGCAATGGCGTATAAAATACGCAGCAGATCAGCAAAATATTTACTACTAAGATTTCAGTGTACCTTGTTTTCCTTTGTAAAGAAGGTGTGAGCCACTCCCTTCTTACCAGCTCTACCTGTTCGACCAATTCTGTGCACATAATCCTCTGTTGTGAGAGGAAAACTATAATTTATCACAACTTCAACGTCAGGAATATCCAATCCTCGAGCAGCCACATCAGTTGCTATCTGCAGAAATACAAGAAAAATCCAAGCTTCATTGAATTTCAGCATGACATAATTGAGTAACTAGTGAAAATACAACAGGCAAGAATGAGAAGCATCTAACAATTGTGTCCCACAAGTGAAAGTGAAAGAACAGTTGCATTATAAGGAGAAGAATATAAAGGTAGCAAAGAGTGTAGAACGGAGGGAACAACCTTACAATATTTAGTAAAGGAAAACAAATAACTAACAGTTAGCGTAGATAGGCAGAACTAGGACACATGTGCATAATGTATGGCATCACTGCGATCACTATTACTTCTGGAATAGTATGAAACATAATTATTGCCGATAAGTGTAAACAAAACTTGAACCAGAGCAACTTTTTATCGTTCTTCTGAGAAATGCCTATGACATACCATTAGAGGACATGTTCCCTCCTTAAACAATGATAATGCTTGGGTTCTGGCATGCTGGGCTTTATCGCCACTTATAGAAACAACTTTCCAACCCCTGAGAACCAAGAAGATAACAGCAACAAATATTATATATCTAATAAATGCAAGAACACAGCCTTCAGTATTCAAGCATGTATGAACATGACGCATCAGAAGCAAAGTCACATGTCACTTGCTAGGGAAATCAAAATGTGAAACAGAAATTACCTCCTGTTAAGCATATTCTCCACCCTAGATGCTTCTTTCTTGTATAGAACAAAAACCAATACTCTATTCCTGCCAAAGTTTTGAAGTCCCCGTGAGAATCAATTTTGAAAACTATCCAAAAAACATAAACATTTCATATGTGTTTTTTCCTGTTGGACCATGCCAAACTGCAAAACTAATAGTCAAAAAAAGTTATGAACCGTAGAAGTTCAAGAGTTTCCTGGTTATGGTTACCATTTTACACCAATACTTTGAGATTCTTCAACTGCTTATGCCTTAAATGTTAAACTAAGTACATAATTTACACCAGCAACACTTACTTCCTAGACTTGTGGTACTTCTCTAGCAAAGTCTGCAACCTTTCATCACGTGCTCGATCATCCAACACCTACAATATCAAGGCAAATGAACACTTTCTGATAATGCAAATGGACGTTCATATTTATCAGGCAATACCTATTTGTGGTTAGTTTTTTCATTAACATTATCCATACCTCTACTATTTGCATGACATCATGGTTGGCAGCTAAATCTTCGGAACCCACAACCACCTGCAAATATACTTTCCAAATAAAGAGAGCCGAAGAAGGTAGAAGGTTAATTTGATATTTTGACTCTCACAGATATCCATACCTTAACTGGGTGGGGATCCATGAATTCTTGAGCTAATTGATGCACAGGTGGAGGCCATGTCGCACTAAACATTACCATCTGGCGAACTGCACATCTCATATGAAATTACACATATCAGAAAAAAGCATATCAAATGTTACAAGTGCCTACTTAATTACTTATTAAGTAGAAATGATGAAAGATTCATATATTTTATTTCAATGCATTTACTCATGTAAAAAATAGATTAAATGTCTCTTATAATAGAGGTAAGAGAATAAATGATTCCATGGAAATTAAGAACAAGTAGACACATCTGATGGAAAGTTTAAGGTGAAAGTACAGTACAGTGGCAAATTCAACATGCTTAACCCATATGCACTCAAAGTTCAGAATCGTACCAGATGATGTTTGACTTAATATTGAGCGAACCTCAGGTTCAAATCCCATGTCAAGCATTCGATCAGCCTCATCAAGAACCTAAAACACAAGTCACTGTGAGAAACATTTGTTGGATGGGGCTTAAAAGTGACATAGGCATTCCAATAAACACTCCACAGTCAAACAGCAGATAGGTCAAGCACCAAGTACAAGCAAAAAGCATGATCAACTCATTCAATCTAGAGAATGAAGAAGGGGCCAGGGCAATCCCATTTCAACCAGAGACCTACTTCAACTAATAGCTATTTTGGCAAGATTGTACACCCTCCATGTATAATTCATGTAATCCTAGAACAAATAACAGCCAAACCAGAAAATGAACACATTGTGTTGTATCAAGCACATCCACTAATGCTAAGTTTAGATTGATCGCAAGATATGCCAATTTCTCAAGCATTTACCTAACCATGTCTATCCGAAAAAATTTGCCAACTTGCACAAATTACATATTTGCCCCACATTCTCCTGGGACATTTTTTTTTCCTGGAGAGCATATTAAGCAATTTCATGCAACATTAGATTTTTTTTTCCAAAAACCAGATTTGGTAAAGTTTGAATGAGTTGTACTGGAACAATAATTGTTGAAGTGTAAAAGAAAGGCAACTTCTCCCATCAGATACTCATCAGAAACAAAGAAATGACTTGTAATATATAGCACGACAAATACTCAGAGATGGAAGTGAAAATCGCAAATCATTCACCAAGAAACTACTCATTATTACCTAATTTCCTACTTACCACGAAAGATACTTCCTTTAGGGAGCACACTTCCATTTCAATCAAGTCTTTCAAACGGCCAGGAGTCCCAATTACAATGTCCTGCATAGAGCCACATATAACAGATGCTTGAGGTATTCATGCAGATTGGATGGAACCTAATAGTTTGAATCATATACAATAAACTCTTTATAGAAAAATAAACAAACACTAAAACCTGACTTATCAAATGCATCTATCAAACTCACTGTATCTTACACTTCATGCACAAGATAATGTGACAAAGTCCACCATGAAGTGCATATGTGAGAAATAATTATGACCTCAAAAATTTATCTTTGGACCTTCTCAAATAGTTTGAAATCAATCTCTTCACAGATTCATGAGTTCAACCATTCTACGTTCAACTACCCAATCAATTTCATGTAGTGAGAATATTAACTAACTTCCGAATAGAAAATGAAAAAACATATACGAGTTCTAGACTACACAGAAGCATTAATGAAGACAATGGTTTGAATTAGTCATACCCGAAAAAAGTTGATACCAACTCGTCCTGTTTCTTCAATGTTGTAGAGTATAGATGTAATTTAACAATAAGGGTCGGTTTTCTTTGTTCTTTGCCTAAGTAAAAGCTCACGTAGCATGCCAATAAATGTAGCATCTTTTCCCCTGGGATCAGACTAGTAAAATAATACATATTTGTCATAGGGTAATAACTAGATATGAATAATAAATAATGGGATGTCAATGATCCTTCTACATATTTGTATTAACTGAACATTATACATATATTGTTAATTATAATTTATAAGCATCACAACTAACACAAATTAGAGAGGCATAACATGACATTACTTAGCAGCCAAAAGGAAAGACTTATGATATCATTCTAATTATGGATTGGATCACAGCAAGGACCATAATCATCAGAAACCAAGTTGAAATATGCTCAGAGTTTAAGGCCACGATGTCTTACCACACCAGATTTTAGAGAAGATATCTGTGGCCCTTTAGAAGTTCCTCCATATATACAAACTGACTGCACTGCACTAGGCTTCCCAGCATCACAAAGAACGTCGAAAATCTAACAGATTTAGGTAGCACCATCAGTCATACATTTATATAGCCATCGACCGAACATATCAGAGTTTTAAATACATGCTTTCAGGCATGAAATATGTAACTGACAACAATCATGCTCATGGTTTTAGGTTATTAGGTTATCATTCAAACGGCTATTATCTAAAGCAAGTAATCATTTGTGGAAATCAAATCCAAGATTATAAGTTATGGTAGAACTGCAGTTTTCTGACTCTGGGAAAGGTTGAATGTGCATACAGCTCGAACAGAAAGCAGAAACCCTAAATTTAGGCACCTGTGCCCCCGTTAGCATGCAGATACATTTTTCCCAAGTGATACTTAAGATCCTCAATATCAGCTAAATACCGGAGAGCACTGATGTTGAGCAGTTTAAGAATAAACCAGAGACAAATACACTAAGCATGCTTCGCAACCGACTACAGTTAGTAATACAAAGCCTGTTATCGCTAAATGGAGAACATACTTGTTGAGCTAGCTCCCTTGTAGGTGACAGAACAAGGCAAAGTGGATTCCTTTTCTTGGCAGTCTTACCCTTTCGCTTGCTTAGTACGTGCATAATAGCAGGAACTCCGAACGCAATTGTTTTACCTAACCAACCGAGCAACACAAATTTTTGATCAAAAACACATGGCAAAACAGAATAGAATCAAGTAATGTAACAACAAAAGGAAGAAAAAAGAAAAGCGTACCAGACCCAGTTGCTGCAATTCCAATAAAATCGCGGCCATCAAGCAGAAAAGGCCATGAATGAGATTGAATTGGTGACGGGTTATCAAATGTCTTGCAGCATTCTAAAACCTCCCCAGGAAGCCCGGACTCCGCGAATGAATTCAATGCCTTGTATTTTGAATCATTAACGTTCTTCCCAGATACCACCACACCACTGCCTTCTCTTACCTCGTCAGTTGCATTCTTCTCCTCCTCTTTTTCTTCTCCCTCTCTGTCCTTTTTCTTCTTCTTTCTTGTTTCTTCAACTGACCCATTACTCAGAGTCTCCTCTTTCCCCACCTTGTCTTTCTTCTTTTTCTCTTTCGGAATTTCTACAGAACCATCATTCAAAACCTCCTCGTTTTTCTGCTTTTTCTTCTTTTTCTTGTGGATCTCAGCCGAACCATTTGGAATCTCTTCCTCTTCTTCTTGTTCCTGTTCCTTATTCTTCTTTTTCACATCTTTATACGATTCCCCAGCGAACTCAGCATCAGCTTCATCGAGCTTTCTCTTCTGCTTGTCCTTGTGCTTTTTCTGACGCTTGGATTCGCCGTTTTCCATGGAGTTTAGAGCTTCCGTTTCAGTATTATGAATCTTTTGGCCGCCCATAATTAGGAATAAGACCCCAAACCCTAGAGAGAAGCGGTTGGAGATTGTCTGAGGTTTTGGGTGTGGCGGCAAATTCTGCTCCACTCACCGAAAATAACTCTTAAAGCCCTGTTGGGTTATTAAAATTAACCCTTGACTTTTAATTATATAAAATAGATAATGTATAATTAAGCTCCCCACCGTTTTATGAAATTATACGTTGATTTTAGGTAATTTGAAAAATTATTTTAATATTTTTAAAATTTATTTTATCTAATAAATAAGTTTATTCGTTTATCAAAATTCACTGAACTTATTTATATTAACAAAAAAGACTTATATTTACTCTCGATTGACTTAATACTAATATATTACCCGTAAATTAAATATTTCTACGATCTAATTACCCTCATACATTTTTACACGTTAATGTATATAAATAGATATATCTTCACTATTATAGCGCTAGTTTAGTCAAAAAAAAATATTTGACTTATTATGAGTCAATAATAAGTCAATTGAGGAAAAATATCAATTTTCATTCAATTTTTTTTTTTGTTAATATCAGTAAATTCAATGGATTTTAACTTTAGACGAAAACAAACATCGGGGTTGCTAGATGTAATTTTTAAAATCACAAGAAGTCTACTTGTAATTATATCGAACATCAGGGCAGGGAGCATAATTATCCCAATTCATAATTATACTCTGTCTCATTGATGTAATTACACAAATCTTTTATAATTTGAAAAATTACATCTAGTTTGCTTTCATCTAATAAATAAGTTCATCAATTAGTCAAATTCACTAAATTCATTGATATTTACAAAAAAAATTGAATAAAAATTGATTTATCCTCGATTGACTTATTACAAATTAAATAATTTTTTTCGAACCCTTATAACGGTGAAGATATACCTCCACATATGTTAACCCGTAAATACATATAAGGGTAATGTAGTTATAAGAATATTTATTTAATTTGCAATAAATTAGTAATAAGTCAATTAGGGGTTAATATAGAATTTTTTTCTAATTTTTTTTTTAATATCAGCAAATTCGATGAATTTTGACTAACGGATTGATTTATTTGTTATACGAAAGCAAATCTCAAAAGTACTAGATGTAATTTTTCAAACTACAAAAGGTACGTGTAATTATTGATTGACTTGAAGTATCTCCTCTTTGTTAGACTTATTGTCTTTCAAGCATTTACGGTCAATCCATCTCGTTTTGAATACGTAATGTTTGGTTTTGACCAGGACGTGTAGAGGTACGAAGAGTAGTCTTATGAACCAACTCAAATTATGGGACATCCCAATAATCTTCTAACATAAAAGGTTCAAGATTTAGAATATGTATTTTTGTAAATCAATATAATAATAATACCTAACTATTGATGCAGCATTAATCATGTATGCAACGCATACTTTTTTAGCTTGAGAGCATCGATGCCAAATTGAATCAATTTGCCACGTGAACATTCTTAGTTGACAATTTTGACAACATGGATATTGAGTTCGCATGTATCTCCTAAACGTTTGTTCAAAGAATGATATAGAGCGATAAAATGGTTTGCTCAGTAGTTGTATTTGGCATAGCCGGTTAAGAAGATGGTGGCATACCTTATGCCAATGTTTCAGCCATAATATTTATTTCAACATCATTTTCGCCATCCTCGTGTGGAATTGGAAATTCCACTTCACTAGATTTAGAATCATGGTGCAGCCTGGAACTACAGTTAGGACAGCGTTGTCCTTGCATTTGTATACTAGAAATTATGTCATACTAGCATCAAAGGCAAAAGGGCAATTGGTGGTGTATTGCAGTTGGTACATATAACATTAACTTATTATATTTGTAAGTAGATATTTTTTTGAATAATGTTTCAGTAACTGATCAAGTTTACATAATTTTACACCATTTCACCATTACAGTACGAACAACTGTCCAGGTCATAAGAGATATATTGGATGATATGCAGGTTGATCATGTATCTAATACACAAAACATTACGTATATCTATACAAATATTAAATGCACATCAATTGCATCGTTTCGTTTATTATAGTTTATCTGACAACCATATGACATGAACTCAGATTGCATTATGGCCTATACAGCTGATTTTACCCCTGAACTGTGGATGTCAACATGTTCTCTGATTTTTTATGGCATTGTGGAAATTCATCATTGCCAATTTGGGATTAGACAAAATATTCACGAAATGCTAGATTCTCGGGATATGGGCTTGTATTTGATATCCGGTAAAGCACGTACTAGCACAAATTGAGGCTTACAATACATAATATACATTAGTAGATGGCAGAGACGACATTACAAGATTGTGCATGGGCCACTCATTTCCAACAAAAGATATACAAAATGTGGATATGTGAATGGTACAACAATATAACACGGCATTTCGTTCATCATTTACTAATAGGCGTGTGGAAAGTGGGTACTAACCTTAAGATGCGTGCATGATGAACATTGTGGTATGTTATATAATATAAAATATTTTATTTATATTAAAAGTTGTATTAAAATTTATTATTTTCTACATATTTCAAGTTGAACAGATGCAATCCGTTTGTTTAAGTTCTCAACTTAGACCAACAGCTGTTGGAGGTTTCAATATGTTGGTGGACACATATGATGCCACATTAGACAATATTTACGAGTTCATCATGCATTCAGAGAAAAAAAAAATCCACCAACATAAGAAAATATCCAACCACGTCCTACAGACAAACGAGAAGTCGTAGTCGAATGCCTGCTAGTTCAATTGAACGTGAAAATATTAGGGCAGATATAGCTGGTCCTTCTACAACGTATACACTTCATATTACTATATGCCTCAATCGCTACAACAAGATGACTTGTTTCAATGAACTCTATACATGCCAAGTCATTCAGAATCTTATTTCGCATATGTTGATCTTGATAGTGGTCTTGGCACTAACAACCACATGTATATCGTGATTATGTGGTGTCCAATTATGCAACAACATCAAATCGATTGCACATTAATGCCAAAGATGATAATAATGAACAAAATGAGACAACACAGAATGTGATTGATGAAATAAGAGGACCTCAGCACCAACACCATCGGCGCAGTTGTGGGACAAGCGGTTATTTTTAAATATGTATGCAATTATCGTAATATTTCTAACAATAGATTGTATCTTTTTTATTGATAAAATTTTAAAGTTATCATTGATTATAATTAATAAGAAATAATAATACACATAATTAATATTAATTAAAATTAATAATATTCATAAAAATATTGGGTGATAATTTCAGAGACGGGTTTAACTCCGGAATCCAATTCCAAATCCCGCGTTGTGCCCAAAGCGGCAAAAACAGCTCACAGAAACTGCTACTCTACTCAACGCTCTCTCTTTCTCTCTCTCGCTTTATATAGACGAACCACGTACGTACGCATATACGTATCTTGTATGTATACATAACATTGCACCTATATCTCCGTTCAGTTTTCGGAAAATTTGTGTTGCGTAATAATCGGCGATGGGTCGGCGGAATGATCCGAATCCGTTTGACGAGGGAGAACCTGAAATTAATCCATTTTCGGTAACCGCCTTCTCAGTTTATCTAGATCTGCCTGTTTTTAGACTGTGTTTTGCGTTTGGCGATCTTTTTTGTGGTTTCTGGTGGTCGGTGATTTCCAGCGTGGATGTGATTTCGCGGGTTTTGGTTTGGGGTTATTTGAATTGCATCCGAGAACCAAGGCTTGGGTAAATTTGATGTAGAGGTGAAGTGAAGTGCATGTTTTGAGGAGCGGAAGTTAAATAAACTTGAATTTGATAGGAAGACTGGTTTGAATTACTGGGGGCCGATTTTTTGGTTGACGATAGTCCTTATAGTCGCGAACAGTCGTGTTGTAAATATTTATAAATAAGGATAAGGGTATCATATTTTATTTGTTCCAGAGTAATCATTCATCAAGAGTCAATGCATATATACTTAAATATAGGAACATGTTACTATCACTATTGACTTTCTATATTGATTATTGACAGAGTCGTATGACTAGAATGTTTCTGAATCTCGCGTAAGCTTGCGTACACACTTGAATTTCCTCTGTTTTCTATCCTCACAAGCCAAAGGGAATTTATATATTCTATTCAATTGCAATGCTGAAGTACCGAGTGTGGTTTTCTCCCAGTTAACGGACGGAAGTGCATATCCAGTACAAAGGATATTTACTAGTGACTGTAACAACTCTCTTTTGCATATCATATCGACCTATAATTTACTGAATTTCTCAGCAAAGTGATAAATGGAAGACTCACTGGCATGCATTAGCTAAATCATTTGTCATGCTGTAAAATATTGTTATCTTGATGCGATAGGGGGCCCTCATGCACTTGCAGCCGACCAAATGTACCTGCTGAGCATCATCGGTTAGAAGAATGTCCAGATGTTAGTAAAAGGATGCATGTCCTGTAAATCAGAGGGGTTATGCTTTCATACTACTTTATTGTTACCGGGCAAATGAAGTATGACTAAAGTTTTCATGTGCAGTTTGTGTTAGGGCATTCATCAATGAATAGTTGGCTTTTGAATAAGGAACTGATGTCCGCATTATTATGAAGATAAGCATCATGTTAAAGTCAATGAGATAACCTTCATTGGGTTGAACTTGAATCTATACATGATTATTAACTCTGAGAATAATTTGATTCAACCTGGCTGATCCATGATGTCTTTTTGGGGTAAATGATCCATGATGTCTTGCAGAATGATACTGCAGCGGCTGGATCAAAGTCACGCATTCCTAAAGTGGTTGCTAGTACACTGGGCTTTGGTCAAAAGAACGACGCCAATGTGGATATCCCATTAGATACCATGAATGTAATGTAATTAATAGCACTTTTTCTTTAAGCAATTCTACTGCAACATCTAAAATTCTAATATACATGGTTTCTATTAACTTGTCAGGATCCAAGAAAGAAGGAGAAAGAACTTGCTACTTGGGAATCAGATTTGAATAGGAGAGAAAGGGTTGGTTTCTCTGTTTTGATATCCTGCTCTTGCTCTAGGGAGATTAATCAATAAGTAATTCATCATTTTTCTGTAATAATCTCCTTTTCCCCTGGTTTGTTAAACGAAGATATATACAAAAAGAACTAGTCCTATTTGTTCATTGTACATTGATATGAAATAATTGTTAACAATATGAACTTGGCCTCTAAGATGTTCTTGACTCAATAAGCAGTAAACACAGAACAATGGTTATTCAGGAAAAATGAGTATGCTTTTGATGTCACGTGATGACCAACTAGGAGAAAAGCATACTTTTGTGCCCTTTGGTGGTGTTACTTTCATTCTGTTTTCACCTCATATTTGTCTCATTTTTTTTTGCCCATTTGCTGTAATTAATTTACTGGGCATTTCAGGAAATTAAACGCAGAGAAGATGCTGTTGCCAGAGGTAAGCTATGAGATTAAGGTCACTAATCATGTTAGAAATATTTATCCATATTTCCCATGCTTCTAATTTTTCCTACAATCCTTTGATTAGCTGGTGTTCCGGTGGATGACAAAAATTGGCCCCCTTGTTTTCCAATTATTCACCATGACATAGCCAATGAAATTCCAGTTCCTGCTCAGAGGTTGCAATATCTGGCTTTTGCAAGTTGGTTAGGTGGGGTATCTGCTGCTCTCCTGCTTGGTCTTGAGAAGTTTCTGACATAATTCTTGTTTGTTGGATATAATGATATTAACATCGGTCGTGACTAAATATAAGTCCTTAAGCTTGTGTTACCATTTGTTATTGCAAACTTTTCACTCTTACATTTGATATCTGTTTTTGGAGGTAGATCCTCTGCTCCTTATGATCGTGTAGGCCTGATGGGTGTCTTCATGAATTTCTATGTTTCATGTGTTTTAAATTATCTTTTCTTGCTCTGTTTTTTATATTTCACTCCCCTTTAGCTATCAATATGCACTGCACTATTCACATCCAACTTATTGTTCAGGAATTCCCTGTAGATTTATGCTTGTATGCAAACCTGCGAGACTTGGATGTCATATTTGTTGAATCCGTTCTTAAGAAGAGTGGAAAGTGAGGCATACTTGTGATTAACATTTCTAATAGAATGCAGAATTAATTTGAATTTATGTCCAGAAAAATGTGTATAACCTAGCAAATGGGGATGTCCATGCCATACCCTTGTTATTAAACTATTCCTGAAACTTTTGATATCGACCTTTTCAGGATACATTTTATCTTTCCCTTGGACATGGTAATTGTTAATAGAATTACTTGGGAAGTTCTCAATGTTGGTTTTCCTTATCTTGGTTCATGTTTTCTTAACAATGGTTTTACTCATTCCAAATTCATGAAGCACCCTGCCAGTTTTTAGACTGGAAGAGTAATGCCTTATTATATCCTGCCATAAGTTATCTAAGTCATGCAAAGCATGGAGAAATAATTGGTCAAAAAGTTTACTTGTTTGTGTTCTGGAGTCAAAATTTTATATCTTCTTCTATGCCATATGACTCTATTTAAGTTATCACAGTGTAATTTGTTTGTTGTTATCCTGAGGAAGTGATTATCCCTTTACAGGTATTCTTCTTTGTCTTGTGTTCAATGTCATTGCCATCACTGTTTGTTGGATAAGGGGTGGTGGTAAGTCTCTTTGATAAATTTATTGGCAGTTTTTGCTTTTCTGATCTTTTGATGCATCAACTCACCTTATGAACCTTCAGGTTTAAGTAATGTACTATGACTTACTATCTGTAGGGGTTAAGATTTTTTTCCTTGCAATAATCTATGCCCTACTTGGATGCCCCCTTTCATATGTCCTATGGTACAGGCCTTTATATCGTGCAATGAGGTATGTAAGATCTCCGTTTGTTTCCCTTTTTTCTGCGGACTACTACATTATTGGAATTAACAGCAAATTCTTCTGTGACCCTGATCTTCAGGACTGATAGTGCGCTGAAATTTAGCTGGTTTTTCATGTTCTACTTGGTATGTTTGGTAGTTACTATTGAGGATTTAACAATTTCATGATTATAGCTTATCCATTTCTGACACCTTTAACATGCATTGTGCAGCTCCACATTGCTTTTTGCATATTTGCTGCAATTGCACCTCCAATCATCTTTCATGGAAAATCGTTAACGTAAGATTCTCTCGACTGTCCTTTTTCACCTAGAGAAATCCTTTCCATGTGTTCTGCTTTGTTTTTGTTTTATTTCATCAACTGATGCCCACTATTTCTTTTCCTTGGTATCAGGGGCATCCTTGCTGCGATCGATGTCTTCTCAGATCATGTATTGGTAGGGGTAAGTCTTTCTATTGATGCTCATAGGCATCCATCATTGTTGTATTAACTTTGTAATAGATTATTTTCCTTCAAAGGAATTTGTGCATGGTCCTGAAAGATCACTGTTGCTTTTGGAGCTTGGCTAACACTAATCATGAATTTAACATATTATCTTCCACAACCGAGGTTAAATAACATTATTCTGAAAGACAAGTGTTGGTCAAAGCACTTTGATGATACTTGTTTCGATGTGTTATTCCTTTACATTAAGATTACTTGCACTTATTTCTGTTTGCTTCAGTTGCTTTGTAACTCACACCAAGATTAAATTCCTGTGTTGTTTATTTTGTTCAAGTACAATTACTTTATGTTTTCTTTATGCCATGTTAACGCAGATTTTCTACCTGATTGGGTTTGCATTATTCTGCTTGGAATCACTGTTGAGCTTGTGGGTACTCCAGGTTAGAGAATTGCCAACTGCATTTGTACAATAGATGTAATTTATGAGCTTATGTGGCGAGGTCTTTGTGGTGTTTTCAAATAACCTTCTTTATTTCTCTATAATAATTTAATAGCTATGGATATATTCTATTCTTCATTCTTCTTTTTTAATGCTTCATTTCTTTTGCAGAAAATATACTTCTACTTTAGGGGACACAAGTAACTCCGGAATGCATCTGGAGGTTGAAAGCATTTTTCTTTGAGAGGAGTTGCCCAAGTATATATTTCTATCCTCCTTAAGTGCTTATAATGGTTTGTTATTTTGATAAGTTCTATTTAGGGACATATGAATTTGAGATGGAAACTACTGTCTGAGATTGTATTAATACAATATTAATAATTAGACATTTATATTTTCTTTTTCCTTTGTTTTTTTATTTGAATAATAAGAATGCTAATAGGGTTCCTAATTTGTCATTTCTTTTACTAATGCTCTTTAACATTGGTCTAATTGACTAATTGGTTCTGATCTGTATATTAATTACTATTTGGGATAAAAAACTGGAAACAGGTCCACTTATGGGACCAAAAATATAATTTATCCTTATTTTGATTGTATTGACTAATGGAGAGAGCAACTACCATTATCAATTGGACGGAAATTCTTTAATGGTCCTCAAATTGAAAAAAAGAACCACATATGGGACTTAAGGTGCGAATTGGCTTGAGTGTGGGATTAAAATTAGAAACAGGTCTACTTATGGGACTAAAAGTATAATTTATCCTCTGCTCGTTAATGCATGCAAAGAGGTATATCTTCAACATTATTAGGGTAGTTTAGTGGAAAAAAATATTTGACTTACAATAAGTCAGTAATAAGTCAATTGAGGGTAAAGATTAATTTTTATTAAGAATATCAATAGATTTGGTGAATTTTGACTGACAAAGGGATTTGTTTGTTAAATAGAAGCAAACTTTAGAGGTGCTAAATGTAATTTTTTAAATCATAAAAAATCTGAATGTAATTACTTCAAACTTTAAGGAAGAAAATTTCCCTAAATTTAAAAATATTAATTATATATTTAAATATTTATACTGATATAATTAATATTTATTTTAAATAGTTTATATTATTTTTTAATCGTTACCATACTGCTATATTTATTCTATACTTATATTCATATTTATCACTTATCCCTCTTCTAATTATTGATTTTTTTTTAGATTTTTTGTCATATCTATTTGGTTAAATTAGAAAAAATGTCTTCTTTTGTTATATTTTACAATAATTAAATTGACTTCTTTTGTCTTCGGATAAACAAAGAAGATTGCCAATCCAGATCGTGTCACAGGCGATCCCCTTGCTCTAGCATCGTTATTTACTGTATATGCATTTTTCAGCAATAATACAAGCTCCTTTCGAAATCGCGTGTGCAATTTACTGTTGTGTGATTTGTTCCTCTTTACTCTGATTTCTTTCGGTGCGCTGCGTTAGTGCCGAGCGGAGGTGTGTGCGGAGATTGGCGGATGTAGTTAGCGGACTACTAGCCACACGTTGCGCTTTGCGATAGGTGCCTCGTGAGACCGTGTCATGTTCCTCCTTAAATCCCTCCAATTTTTTTTCTTACATTTGAATTGATAAATTTAAAATTATAAATTTTTTAATAACTTCTTCAGATTTTTTTAATATTTTTAAATTAAACTATATTTTATTGAGTATTCATGAATTTTAAATTCTTTTAATAGATAGTTAACTGCTCGAATTTTCTAGTTCATATGAGTGTTGCATATTATATTGCATTACAAATATATAATTTATATAATATAGGTGTCTCAAAAATAACTTATATACCTAATATACGTATGTTGTAATGCAAAATGAAATATTAATTTATAATAAAAAAATACAGACTATATTGATATAAATTTTTTTCTAATATTATACAATCGATATAATTTAACATTTTTGTCACTGTGAATAAATATATGGAAATCAAGCACAGTGCCATGCAAAAAAATATTTATTTAAATTAAATTTGATTGAATCAAATCAATTATATAATAGATATGATATAATTACAAAATAATTGGTACGGGTGATTTTGGACCCAGACCCACCCCTAACAGAGCTTGCCCCCGCCCCGCCCCTAATGAGATAAGTTTGGGTCTAAAAAATAAAAAATGGGGCAAATAGTAGGTCCTAAAAATTAAAAATTCGATGGGTTCGGAGCGTCCCGGGTCCTTAAGGACCCGGGCCCGGTATAATTATTTAATATAAATCTATATTATTTTATTTTATCTTAATAGAATAAACACTAATAAGCTATTATATTATTTTATTTATTTATTATTAGGTACTTGTTCACAATTGAAAAATAAAAAAATGTCCCATAATACTTAATGAGGATGCAAAATGAAAAAATTGTTAGTAATGTATAATGCTATAAATTATTTGAGTTATTCTGTTATGAATAATTTCATTTGTACTTGAGAATTTATTTTTTTGAATTGAATATTTGAGTTAGACCATGAACAATTTTATTTGAATTGATATCTTAAATTTTCTTATATATGTACTTGTAAACTAAAAAAAATAAAAATAACTCGTTTATCGGGTTAGACTCGTCCCAACCGGTTTTGTACCGGGCGAGGGTTAAAAATAACTTGGATGAAGTAAGTCTCAGGTTCTGCTCGGAGTTGGTGGGGCGTGTCTTGGATCCACCCAAATCCAAATTGAATGTGATGAATTTAAATTAATTATATGACAAATTTAATATACTTATTCTGTGTTATTGTATAATTTTTTTAAAAAAATTATTTGTATAATAAGTGTATCACATTTACTCTTTTAAGTAATTTGATACAACCCACCTATTCCTGTAAGAATTTTTCCAACGAAGAAGTGACACGTCACACTGACCCCTCATCATCAAAGGCCAAAGCCAAACAACCTCCTGTCCAGCAAAACAGACATCTGTTGTTTCTGTTCAACTCCGTCTCTCACCATAACCTCTTCTTCCATTCTCTTGTCCTTCCTCTCTCTCTCTCTCTAAACATTTGCTAGAGAGAGAAAGAAGAAATACAATGGCAGCTTCTTCTCTATCCACTCAGACCCATTTCAACCCCACCCCACCAAAAACCCACTTGGGATTATTCAACCAAAACCAAGTTGTTCTCTACGGAAAAACCACCACCACCACCTGCCGGAGGAGATTCATTTCATGCTCAGCCGAAGACAAGACGGTGGTGATCGGTCTGGCGGCGGACTCCGGCTGCGGAAAGAGCACCTTCATGCGGCGCCTCACCAGCGTCTTCGGTGGCGCCGCCGAACCTCCCAAGGGCGGAAACCCAGACTCCAACACGCTCATCAGTGAGATGACCACCGTGATATGCTTGGACGACTACCACTCACTTGACAGAACCGGACGGAAGGAGAAGGGAGTCACCGCACTGGACCCCAGAGCCAATGATTTTGATCTCATGTATCACCAGGTTAAGGCGATCAAAGAAGGAATCCCTGTGGACAAGCCTATCTACAATCACGTCAGCGGTTTATTGGACCCGCCGGAGCTGATCAAACCTCCCAAGATCCTAGTCATTGAAGGATTACACCCAATGTAAGCTATCCCCACCACTACATACATTACCAATAATTACATGAATCCCCCCCAATTTTTGAGTATTAACAAAAAAGAAACTGAATTATAAATATTATTTGCATCATACTGTGATGAATGTGTAATTATTGAAATGAATAGGAGTGTTTATATAATTATTAATTCTTACTTACAAAAGATTTAAGAATGTTGTTGTTGTTGTTGCATGGAGCTGTTGATATTTTCTAGGATGAATTGGGTGAAGTGAGCGGCTATCCTTAAATCGTATGGTTGAGGAATGAAGATTGTCCAAATCATATCTTCAACTGATCCGTGTGACACCTCACGTGCCATGCACACCTTATCACTTGAAATTACTGTTTGTTTGATGTTTGCTTAATTATGAATACTTTTTTTGCTTTTGCCGTTCAAAGAAACTGTTCAAAATGTCCTTTTTAATTATTAGTTATAATTTTGTATTTTTTTAAAGTATTTTATGGACTAATATTCCCTATCGATTATTTATTCTTATCCGATCTCAATTTTTTTTATATATTTTTTCAAATGATTTTAAATTTTTTTAACAAGAGTAAAATAGTAATATTCACTTCACTGTTTATGAGTTATATATATTTTTCATTTGAAGGAATATGGGTAATTATGTAAAATTTTGGGGAAGATAACTGTATATTTATAATTATGTCAAACTTCGAGAAGATAGCTGTAATTTACCCTTATTTTATAACTAGTAGAACATGAATATTTGAAATTGGTTAGTTAATAGTGTCAATTCAAAATGAACAACATATTTTATTATCCATTCTCTTAATATTAATAAAAAATTACAAAAAATATTTATTTATTTATTTTGGTTAATTTGTAGGTACGATGCACGAGTTAGAGAGCTTCTAGATTTCAGTATTTACCTGGACATCAGCAATGAAGTTAAATTCGCATGGAAAATTCAGGTAATTATTTTCAGGAATAATTACATGGATGCCTTTCAAAATTTACTTATATTATTATAAAATAACAGCTCCATGTAAGAAAATTGAAACCGATAATCTTTACGATTATGTTCTACGTTACCAAATTTTATCTTTTTTTGGATAGAAAAATCTGAAATGTAAAAGATCGTGATTGTAGGGGTCGCAGTGTTATTTTTCAAAATAGTTTTTTTTTTTGTTGATATGTGAAGACTTCAGATGGCATACGTTGATGTAATTATTCCTTATTTTAATCGGTCCAAATTTGATAGTGTTATGGGAAATTTTAGCCTAGATTGGATGTGGCCAGATCTGAAGAACGAAGGGTAAATCACAACAAGTTAATTTGAGGTTTGTCATTATTCGAGAAATTATAGGTAATTCGGAATGTTTTATGAAATTATGTAATTTTTTGGAAGAAAATCTGACAATATCTACTTTGCCATGTGGGTTTTTTTTTTTAATAAAAAACCTAAAAAAGTTGACTAGGTGAAGTTTCCTTCTTGCCCTTCTAGTCCACAAAATAAAGATGAGAAAATTTGAAGAAAATAAGAAATTTATTTCATAGTCCTTTAGGACATTTTGTTGGTTTACAAGGTAATTTCCCAGCTTAATCTCAAGGAAACTCGTTGTAATTCACCCTTTGACTGGTGTCTAGTTTAGAGACGGACTAATCACATGATAACTATATTACACTTGTTATATAGTTGATTCGATTCGACTAGACATGATATGGATAAAAGACTTCCATAGTGTAACCTCTCCTATTTACATTGCCAATATTATGATAGTAAATGGCATTAATCATGTTTTCCATGGAACTGAAGAGGGACATGGCCGAGAGAGGACACAGCCTTGAGAGCATCAAAGCTAGTATTGATGCCCGGAAATCGGATTTCGATGCTTACATTGGTAATCTCTCTTTGCTTGTATAATCTTGAGGAATAATTATAGTCACACTCCCTCAAGTTTCGACATATTACAAATATACTTGTATGTTTTGTAACATTATCCTACAAGATGATCGAATGCAGCGTTTTGTGTCACCATTTTCACAATGCAGACCCACAGAAGCAATACGCAGATGCAGTTATCCAAGTGTTGCCGACCCAACTGATCCCGGACGACAACGAGGGGAACGTTTTGAGAGTGAGGCTGATAATGAAGGAAGGAGTGAAGTATTTTGACCCGGTGTACCTGTTTGATGAAGGCTCCACCATCTCTTGGATCCCCTGTGGAAGGAAGTTGACTTGCTCTTACCCAGGCATCAAATTCACCTACTGTCCAGACACCTACTACGGCCATGAGGTACGCTGCATTCATCACTTCAAATCAATGCATGAGTGAAGAAATTAAAACCAGGAATGTATAACATAATCGGATCAAAATTGTGCTTATCAAGAAACGTCACATGCACAATCTACCATATGATCTTGTGTGTGCACGCAGACACGGCTAAAACTTTCCTCATGAATTGGAATTAAGAGAAACCACTTTCTTGCATTTATAAGTTCAAACGACTTTGTCAGATTGTTTGACTGTGGAGTTTGATAGTAGAAATTCGGTCTCAGGAAACGAACTTACATGATTATGGATGTAGGAACATTTCTAGTTTCATCGTCTGTGTCCTGACGGACAAGGCTAGTCCACACCATTAATATTTCCACATGTTGTGGTGGTAATATACAAGCAACTCTTTCTCCTCCGAATCCTGCAGGTTTCAGTGTTAGAGATGGACGGACAATTCGACAGACTAGATGAGCTCATATATGTAGAAAGCCATCTGAGCAACATCTCCACCAAGTTCTACGGTGAAGTCACCCAGCAAATGCTGAAGCACGCAGATTTCCCAGGCAGCAACAATGGAACCGGTCTCTTCCAGACCATCATCGGCTTGAAGATCAGAGACCTCTATGAGCAGATCACCAGAACCAAAACTGCAGCTCCCTTGGAAGCTACAAAGGCCTAAGAAATGCCTGAAATAAATCAGACCGGCACAAAATTTTCTCGCGGTTTTTTTTCTTACCACCCTGTTGTATCAGTCGAGTGTTTGACAAATCCGCATAAATTGAGCATTTCTCTATCATGTATTTATTTACTTATTCCGACCTGGAACGCTGTTGAGAGTTGTAACATAGACAGACAGAAGCACATATGAAATGAGAAAAATCCATGATCATGCAGTCATTGTTGATGCCATTTTCCCACAAAAAACACAACCTAAATTTTATGACCACATTAATCCATTCTGAGAAACAAAGGTAACAATCTCAGACACTCTCTTACCTACTTAATAGTAACAAACTTGTTTGTACCATGTCTACCCCAGTGGTTCTTCAAGTCAACAGGCTGAGAAGATCATGCCCTTTTGCAGCAAGTGCAAAGAGAAGCTTCCGACAGGGTCCACGGCTCATTTCCCTTGCTGATACTCGTTTCCCGGGTTTCCAGTAATTGAGGTGGAGCGGATACTCAGACAAAGAATTGGTGCAACACAACGATTGCCACCCACCATACCCGGATATGTAGCATCGTCTAGCAATGTCTGACCCCAGAAACGTCGAGGTTGGCTTTGTTGTGAGCTAAATTTGGATTCTTTACCTCCACTATTTGGTCCTAACTTAGTTTCTCCTATAGGCTTCTTTGGAGCAGAAGACTTGTTTCTATACTAGTTGGGCCTCAATGTCTGGGATACAAATGCTTGCCTGCTTGTGTTTAGAGGTATTAGTCTTCTTTCCCCATCTCTTTGCCAGTTGTTTCGTCAGAGGAAGGGCTTGAACGGGAACAGCTTTGAGCTCATGTCATCAGTTTGAGCACAGCTGAAATCAAGAAACAGAGCAGGTAATGAATGCCAAAAAGAAAAAAAGTATATTCTTTATATCTTAGATTAGATGAATTTGAACTCATAAATTTCAAATAATTAGCAACAAATCCCAATTCATCTCTATAATTTCAAATTTATTGAATATTAAATTCCAAATTCTTATTTAAAATGCTTTCTTTCAAATACATGGAACCAAACGTAGTTTCATAGAGAACAAAGGAAACAAAAAAAAAGAAAAGAGAAGAATATAGATGATGACTTAACACTTGAAAGTTGAGACCAACCAGCATTGCTATCTCAACTCATAAGTCCAACCACCAAAAACCCAAATGGGACAACCTCAAACAGATCCACCACCACCAATATTGTTGTTGCCTCTTGCTTCAAGGTCCGCCCTTCAATTTTCCCTCCATACTATAATATTTATTTATTTTTAAATATTTTTGTGAACTAATATAATTTATGGTTTATTTATTATATCCATCTTCAATTTTTCTAACATATTTTTATAAAAAAGAATCGGCAAAATAAATTAGTAATTTTCACCTTACTGTTCATGACTATATAATTATTTTCAATTTGAGAGAGTTATTTATAATTTTCTAAATTACGATGGAGTATTCATCATTAGTATGTATGTTTCGATTTTTTTTATAAATAATTTAAAATAAATATTGTATATTTGATGTTGAATTTTGAGAGACAAAAATTACTGTTCATTGTTAAATTATATCTTTTTTATATATATTTATGCATATACGTGTATATATATATATGTATATATACGTGTTTGTATGTGGAATTGACTTCAAAAGATGGATAGAGATGTGCATGATGTACTAGAATGTAGACTATAATGCAAATTTATTACATTGCACCTCTATATTAAGACATTTATTACTTTTCTTAAGGTTGTCTGAGTTGCATCAAAGATATATATATATATATATATATATATCATGTTAAAGAATATAAATGACTCTAAATCATGCAATATCTCAAGGATTTATTGCATATTTATAATGAATAAACCATGAAACAAACTAATCATTTCTCATTCATTCGTGATAAATTTCAGAATATTTTGAACAAAACCACTATATATTTCTATATTTTTTTTATTTTTTAATAAAATAAAAGGAATCTCGACCCATCACAATGGATAATCCGTCTTAGTTCGTATTAAAAATAATTTTATTCTAAATTTATTACTTATAATGTTTCATATAGTATTTTGATTTGCAACGTCCTAAATTTTATTATGAAATTACAACCTTAGATTCTAAATTTTTATTATAAAATATTTTTTCTTTAATAATTATATATGAGATGATGAATGTGAACTTGGGCTAAGAGATGTGACATTGAGTTGATACCAACTTAATCAAAATATTGATGACTATAAATTACTTATTATCTTAAAAAAATTCGAAACATATAAATAAACTTCACATATTTTTTCTTTCAATCTTCTCTTTTTTTTAAATTAGAAAAGAAGAAACATGAAAAAGATGAGGGCGACCAAAGGAGCGACTTATAGCGATTAGCCACCATCTTAACACGGCGGAGCACCGGCGCAGGAAGAAATCAACAGAAAGGCTCTCAAAGTCAAAAGACACAAGAAAGGGATTGTTGTCAGAGAACCCCACTTTCCAACACAACCCCACTTCAAAGCAAAAATACTAAAAATAACACAGCCCGCAATCAGGAGTTGAAGCAGCACCGCCACCTTACTCGATTCTCTCCGCCTTTCAGAGTTATTCTTTTCACTGCCCTAATCCGGAAGAAACCTCAGAAACCCACCTCAAAAGGGTCCCTAGTTTCAAACACAAAACACACACTTGGAGAGGGAGACAACCTCAACAAAATACTACAACGTGAGACTAACTGAAGAATAAACCTTGTGCACATCGACCAACTTTTTTTTCCAGAAAAGCCCACTTAGACAACATTCTTTCTTTCCGTTCTTGAACTTCCTTTCACAACCCACGTTTAAATTCTTCCCTTTTCGTGTTTTCGTTTCATGCTGTTGTTTGAATCGGAAGCAGTGGGAAATGGCGAGTCTTGGCGATATTGGTGTGTCAGCGTTTATCAATATACTGAGTGCCTTTGCGTTCTTGCTTGCCTTTGCACTTCTCAGAATTCAACCAATCAATGACAGAGTTTACTTTACCAAATGGTACATTGCTGGGAAGAGGAGCAGCCCCAGGAACAACTGGGGTGGCGTGGTGGGTAAATTTGTCAATCTCAACTTCAAGACTTACTTGACTTTCCTCAACTGGATGCCTCAGGCTCTCAAGATGAGTGAGTCTGAGATTATTACCCATGCTGGACTTGATTCTGCTGTTTTCTTGAGGATTTACACACTTGGGTACGGTGCAAGATTCGATTTTTTTTCAAAATATTTTCTTCGTTTCTTGGATGATTCTGGATGTTTCTTGTTACTGTTCAACTCATTTTTCATTTTTGTGGTTTAAATGTTTTTGCTTTTACTCCCATGTATTATTACCTTTTCTTTCTGTTTGTTTTCCCTTCCTGAATCCTAATGGTTTTTGTACGCTGTTTGTTTGCTTCGGGGAGGCTGGTATGTGAACTTTTTGTTCCAATTATGCATTAGGTTTGTAGGATTAGCAAACTTTTGTGAAAAGGTAAGCTTTACATTAAGGTGTACGGAAGAAACAAGGAATTTCTTGCTTGCCCCCATGTTTTATATCTGGTGGTAGCCGTGTTTTACTAAAACAAGATGTTTAGATGTCTGGTCTGGTTTTGAAATGGGACTTGGGAGGGTCATTGCAGTAAAAGATGTATAATCAAACTTCTCCAACACCACAAAGTTGAAAAGTTAGGTTATTGGATGTAGAGATGTTATTATGGCTGGTAATTTGATGGTTAATATGTGACTTTTAGTTCTTGAATGATGTAACTGCAGCCTGGTTTCTGAGTGTTCTTAGACCCTGCACCTCTCTAAGGCCATCTCTTCCTCAATGCCTGGATATTAGTTGTAAAAATCTGTCCTCACTTACATCATCTGTTTACTCTTTCGATTCGAGTGACAAAATTTTCAGTGAGTTGTGAGTTCTTCAGCTGTTCTGTGGATGTGGGAAAGAAAAGCATTATGGGCTTCATGGTCTCATTGATGTAATGGCATGCTCAATAGTCTTTTGTCCATATAGTGTGTATGTTTATTAGCATCTCTCTGTCAGTGCTTTAGGGAATAGGTTTGATTTTGTGTATCATGTTCTACCTTGATTTTGAGATTGAAGATGCTTTTTTTTTTTTTTTTCCAAATTCTTTACAGTTTGTTGGTCTTTAACCTCTGGCAGCTTGAAAATATTTGGACCAATAGCCATTGTGGCATTCCTAGTTCTGCTCCCAGTGAATGCATCTGGTGGCACTTTATTTTTTCTACGGCGTGACCTGGTTGTTAGCAACATTGACAAGCTTTCAATATCAAATGTTCGCCCCAGGTCCTATAAGTAAGTTTCACGATCCTTATACTAAAGAAGATAAATTAGCACAGTCCCACAAGAGAAGGTATATCAACATATTTCAACATGTTTGCATGTAGCAACTATTCCTAGGTGTGGGAACTCAATATATCAATGTGTATTTCATATGAAAATATTCTGAGTCTACTCACTATTTACATCATTGATGAATATTGGTAGTATGAACCGATGGAATTAATATTTGCCACTCAATGTTTTCCTTGGTTATCTTTTCTACAATTACACTCTGCTTATTTTCATGACAAGACAGTAGTTAATTAATAAGCTGGCCTTTCTCTGTAGTGATGTATCTCCAGCTATGAACTTCGGGAAATAGGTGGTATGTTCACTAATTATAACGTGTATCATGATCTATTAATATGCCTGAGCAATGGTACTTATGAACTTCCAATCATCTGTTCACAAAAAATTAGTCATTATAGATGATTGAGACATTCTGACACCGATTAAGATAGGGTCAAAACCTCTGTAGCATTTTACTCTATTATCGTCTTCCTGTCACGTCCTAAATTTCTTTCTAATGAAAATAACTCCGGATTGAATTTCAGGTTTTTGGCTCACATATCAATGGAATACTTGTTTACATTTTGGGCGTGTTACATGCTTTATAAGGAATATGATAGAGTTGCATCAATGAGGCTAAACTTTTTGGCTTCAAAAGGCAGGTGCCCTGAACAATTCACGGTTAGTTTATCTGTCATGGCTATTAACATATCAAGTGTGAATATGGGAAATTTCCCTGCATTTTAAGTCATTGGATGATGAGTATCTTTCTATTCCAAATTAACACTTTTCTCCTATCTGAGTGACTAAAAGCTTTTGCATGCTAGTTTTTTGTTTCTTCATCTGTTGGAGAATCTGACAATATGTACATGATATAAATTATTCGAGTTTCAGGAAGGATACGAGAATGCAACAGATCACTAAAAAATAGATTACATTAGAACTGCGGTGCTGAAAAAACATGCTCGCTAGTGAAATTGAATTAACAAAATAAATTTCTCACTTCCCCTGGTTTCACTCAGATAGTCTTTTTCGTAGTAGAGGATTTTGGGAGTTCTGCTCTTTCTTCTTCCTACGTCAGATTCATACAGTTTTGGACCAATTTTCAATTTGACAACCTATAGCCTAAAAACCTGCTACGTTGTTAGTATCTTAAGCTTGGATGCTTATTAGGATGCTTTATGACAAGAAAATAATGCATTCTTGATTAACCTTTTCAACTTTTAGATCATTGTCTTGACCTCTGGGTCTATGAATTTAAGGGCCGTGTCTTCCAATTCTGCATAAAGCTTTCTTTAGCTAAGGTTCACGCTATGGTGCTGATGCTTGAGCTATACCCAGAAGTTTTTGGAAGACAACTGAAGTGTCTCATGTTGGACTAAATATTTCATAATATGTGATATTGCAAAGTTTTCTACGCCTCTGTTTCACTTGAGCTGCAGTTATCAAATTCATATTTATTATAAGCTTTTCTTGAACTACCATCAGGTTCTTGTTAGGAATGTGCCACGTGATTCTGGACGCTCAGTATCAGATAGTGTTGAAACCTTCTTTCGGAGAAATCATCCTGATCACTATCTCTGTCACCAGGTAACGGATTGTCCTGTCTGAAATTTTTACTCTGAAAAGACTGTTTCCTTCAGAACTCTGATTATAATGTAAATTTTACTTAATGTATTCTTGACTTAAAATCACTCCTTTGGTTGTTTGGCCTATTTCATCACCACCCAGCCTGTATACAATACTAAAAAGTTCGCCAAACTGGTTAGAAAAAGAGATAAACTTCAAAACTGGCTGGATTACAACCAACTGAAGTTTGAGAGGAATCCAAACAATAGACCTACTAAAAAGGTACAATCTTATAGCCGTTCAGAGTTCTTTAATTCTTTGAGCAAGTTATTCTGTCGAATTTTTTAACGGCTCGCCATTCTTCTCTCATTCAGAGAGGATTTCTTGGACTTTGGGGTCAAAGGGTTGATTCGATCGACTTCTACAAGGAGCAAATTAAACATCTTGATATACAGGTAAGTTGCCTGACCAGCTTTAATTTAAACAAGCTACTACATTTAATCGGTTTTTCGTATATTTATCCTTGGGCGGATTCTGGTATGCTCCTGGTTGACATTGTTATGGCATATCTTTCTAGTAGAGTTTAATTTTCATTTCTTTGTTCTTAGCTGACAATGGAATGCAAAAAAGTTCTGAAAGACCCTAAATCTGTTATTCCGGCTGCCTTCGTGTCATTCAAGTCAAGGTGGGGAGCAGCTGTTTGTGCACAGACACAACAGAGCAAAAATCCAACACTTTGGTTAACAAATTGGGCCCCTGAACCCCGTGATGTTTACTGGAAGAATCTGGCAATACCATATGTTTCCCTCACCATCCGTAGGCTCGTGATAGCTATATCTATGTTTGCATTGGTGTTCTTTTACATGATACCTATTGCTTTTGTACAATCATTGGCGAACCTAGAGGGACTTCAGAAGGTTGCTCCTTTTCTCAGGCCGCTAATTGAATGGTAAGAGGCAATGAAAGTAAAAATATCATATATTTGTGTTGCATTGTAAGTTTCGATGCTCTAGGCAATGTTTATGATATTAAGCTGTCCTATTGTGTTGTAAATATCTTGTGAAATCATGATTTGGAGGAAAAGAGAACTGCTTACAAAAATAAACAACTTGCACTATACATGTAAAGTTGATTCTACTCTGATTCTGTCCTATATGTGCTTTTTTGCTTCATGGGGCTATACGAACTGAATTTATTGCTGTGTTTGATAGATAAAGACATGTGAAGTATCTCTGATACAATTCGAAGTCTTTTTCTTTGCTTCTTAGTTTTAAGCAGTTGACATGTTGTGCAGGAAGGTCGTCAAGTCATTCCTACAGGGTTTCCTTCCCGGTCTAGCTCTAAAAATCTTCTTACTTGCTCTTCCTTCAATTTTAATGCTTATGTCAAAGATCGAGGGGCATGTCTCACTAGCAGTATTAGAGCGAAAAACTGCTGCCAAATACTACTACTTCATGCTAGTCAACGTGTTCTTGGGAAGCATAGCGGCAGGAACAGCATTTCAGCAACTTCATGCTTTCCTTCACCAATCTGCTACCCAGTAACACTCCCTCTATCTCTTGTAGCTTCAGTTGTAACTCTTAGATAGTTAGGATCCACACATTTACTTGTTTTGAAATAGATTTGCAACACTTGATACATTTTACTGCACGCTGTAATAAAAAAGGTTGGTGTCTTTGTTGCAGGATCCCAAGAAACATTGGTGTATCGATACCAATGAAAGCTACTTTCTTTATCACATACATTATGGTCGATGGTTGGGCTGGAATTGCAAGTGAAATTCTCCGACTGAAACCTTTAGTGATTTTCCACCTAAAGAACATGTTCCTTGTGAAAACCGAGAGGGACTTGGAGAAGGCAATGAATGCCAAAAGCGTTGATTTTCCAGAGGCTTTGCCGAGTCTTCAGTTGTATTTCCTTCTTGGCATTGTGTACATGGTTGTTACGCCAGTCCTCCTTCCTTTTATACTGGTCTTCTTTGCCTTTGCCCATTTTGTGTATCGCCATCAGGTTTGTTCGACTCAGTTCTGAATTCAGTGAAAGTTCTGAGAGCTCTTATTCTTTTTTGCTTGTTGTCATAGTAGAGACGGTGTATTTTGATGATTGGTGGCACCCAATCTTATACCTCGATCTTCCCATGCAGGTCATCAACGTCTACAACCAAAAATACGAGAGTGCTGCTGCATTTTGGCCACACGTTCATGGTCGCATTATAGCAAGCTTGGTAATATCGCAATTGCTGCTAATGGGACTGCTGAGCACAAAAAAGGCTGCAAACTCAACTCCTTTGCTCATCGTCTTACCCATACTGACTTTGACATTCCATAAGTATTGCAAGAATCGCTTTGAACCAGCATTCAGAAAGTACCCTCTGGAGGTAAGATGATACACGCGACACATATAGTGTTTAAATGGTACAAATTCTTTGTCTGATTACTTCAGGATTTCTGCATGAGAATTAAGTAAATGGGGTTTGTATCTGTCGGAATTGTCTCAATCATACCGATAATCGTTGTGTTTTGATTGATCATTGTTTCTTGCATCTCTTTACCTCCTCCAGGAAGCCATGACCAAGGACACACAAGATCTTGCTTTTGAATCTGACGTTGGCTTAAAATCTTACTTGACCAATGCATACGTGCATCCTATTTTCCACTCCTTCGAAGAAGTTGAACTAGCTGAAGTAAGAGTTGATAAAAACCAGGCGCATATCATGAATCCTTCTCCAACCATTAATGAAGATGAGCGATCCCAGAGCGGCCATACCGTGTATCGCTATGAATTTGAATCTCAAACTAGAATGTATAGGAATGATATCGAAGCACAGCCATGATGTTTAGTCCTATCTAGCATTAAGCCCTGACCGCGTTCTTGCCCTCGTCAGATAGGTTAACATTTGTATGATATAGTCAGCTGTAAGGTTTGTTGATTGATGTAGTTGGAAATGGGCAATGGGTTGGTTGTTGCTTCTGTGTTCTTGAAGCTGGTGGCTGGCAATGGCTCCATACATTGTTGGCATTCAATTCAGCGAGGGATTCAGTTCACGACCTCATGATACGATATCTAGCTTCGCCAACTAAATTAAATTTCATTAGTTATTTTATTTGAAATGTTGGGCATATTTTTAAAAAGGGTAAATTATAGCTACTTTTCATGAAATTTGACATAATTATGAATACCCCTCATTGTTTAAAATTATCATTACCCCCTCAATTATAAAATAATTGTGTAGCCTCTACATGGTGAGGCAAATATTACTGCTTTACCTTTGTTGAATTTTTTTAGAGAGAAAATATATATATATTTGGAAAAATGTTAAAAAAGAAAAATTGCTGATAGATAAAATAAATAATTCATAAGGAATATTTGTCCATCAAAATATTTTAAAAAATTTTAAAAGGATATACAAAATTATAAATTATAATTCGAAAGGACATTTTAATTAATTTACCACAAAAATTGAATAAAAACATAACAGAGACCAACGAAACAGACTCATTGTTAGATAAACATATAAAGGGAATATTTATAATGTTTTAAATAACGAAAAAAATATTTATAATTATATCAAAACTTAGCGGCTGTAATTTACCCTTTTAAAAAAAAAAAAAAAAGCTCCTGTTTGATTTAAATCACATATTTTTCCTTGAGAATGTGAATTTCAGTTGTGAATATTTAATACGAACATGGTAATGGGGGAAATTGTAATTCTCAAAAGTTGGTGAAAAATTCTCATAATATATAAACTATAAAGCGTAACTATCGCTATATAAATTTAGTCTTTAATAATAACCAACCATTAAATAAGTCAAACAGTCAAAGGGAAAATCAAACCACACATTATAGTTTTTTTCTCTCTATTTGAAATGGCCCCTCATTACAAATTGTTGCACAGAAAATATTTCTGGTGCTTCCCATTTCAATCAAGAAGGGAGGTATGTTGTCCTAAAAACATTTGAGCTTCTGCCCTAACTGTTTTTCTTGTTCTTGATTGCTACCTTAATTTCCCTCAAATCAACAACATTGTCTTTTCCTTAATCTCATTTCAATGCATCTGATGTTTTTTTTTCTCCTTATTCTTGCACAATATAGTTATTTCCTGGCAAACGCAAAATGTTCGTCAGAATATTGAAATATTTATAATTTCTGGTGAGAAACATATGAAAATACATATTCTTATATTGTTTGGAACAATTATAATCATTCATCTTAGAACTCATGTAGAATTTTATGCATGAATTTGCATAAATTAATAATTATAATAAAACTCAACCATATGGAATTTATGTGTGGGATCAAGAAGTTTCCTCATGTAATGTTGCAGCTTGAAATTTTACTTGCATGTTTTTGCCTTTATATTGTATGCCTGTAAAATAAGTCTCAAGTTATATGAAAATAACATTTGCCCACTTTACATAAACTCAAACCTGATTCATAACAGGAGGAGAAAAGGAAAAAGAAGAACAAAGGCACATACCTAAACACAACCATGCAGGCCACCAGCCGTGCCGCCTTCCTCCTCCTTACTATCTTCCTCCTCCACATCTCAACCAACCATGCAACCTTCACACCGAAGGAGAAGATCATCGTGGTGACCAACAACCACACCAACTACCTCAGTGTGCGGTGTTTCTCCTTCAACAACGAGTTTGATGTGGTTCACCTGCCATCGTGGGGCCAATACAAGTTCAGAGTGAGGAAGAGATACATATACCCTTCCTCCACCATGTTCAATTGCTCCACCAACATGGGCACCTTCGTCGCCTACAAATTCGACTATGAGTGCAGTAAGGATAAGTATGAGAGTTGTGATTGGAGGTTTGATGAAGACAGCTCATATCGATGGGAGCCTAAGGTTAAATCTTGGGTTTCATATGATTATGCTCCCAACTATGAGTCCCTTAACAGAGGTGGTGTTATCCAAGGATACTTTGCTAACTAGGAAGTCTGCAGAGCCGCATGTGCTATGAGGACGGTATGTGAACCACATTCTAATTTGTGGCTCAACTTCTTGAGTTTCTGCATATGAACTGTGTCACAGATATGCTATGTTTATAGCAATGTTCAAAAGCATAAAAAATTCAATGAAGTCCAACTTATAGAAGTCACGAGCAATGCATTGGCTATTTAGCACCCAAAAAGTGCATTCTTGAGCAAGAAAGTACATGTGCATTTGTTCACTACATGAGACCTGGATATTCAAACGAGAAAGCAGAAAAAACAAATTGTTAAAAAGCACCATCCTGTGCCACCAAAAAAACAGGTGTATTTTGTACGCAAATGTTCATCCACTATATCTGCAAGATAATCTATAATTGTTCAATAAAGTAACCAACTGAACTTAAAACAGAGTGTTCAAACTGAAACGTGGTGCTGCAGTAATTCTGAATTGCAGAGCATACAGCAGAAATTAAATGATGAGGACGCATTTCAGGCGAGGAACACGGAGAAATGTTTTATTCAACCACAAAAGTTGAGCTTCTTCATCACTTTTGCATAAGCCAAAGGGACTATACCAGGTTGTCTGAGACGACGTTTTGACTTCTTAGACTGCAACAATAAAAGGGAGTTGCTAGATCAATAAATATCATGGAGTATAGGCAGGTTAACAATTCCAAAATGTAATGCAAACAGTGAAAAACGAAAGTACATAAGGAGAAACTGTTTAAAGAATTCCAGTACAATGACACCAGTTGAATGGTAAGCTTCCAGATTATAACCTATACCTACAGCAGAAATATTCATTCGTGTGCATTCTTCAATTATACTTCCGTTTGTTTTAAAGATATCAACAGTTTCTTTATAGGTAGTAAATATACTTTAAAGGGAAGAGGATTTATCATCTATTTTGATTCTAGGTGCTCCTGGGAGGCACTTCCTTCATTTTAACACCAAGAACTTAATGTACAAGCAATCACCTGTTGGCACAGATAAGGGAATACCAAAAAAGTAGTCTATGTTCTCAGCTCTCACTCTATTGTGCAGTTCTCTATAATAGCCTAAATGACTTTGTTACAATTTTATCCAGTGTAGTTGAATTTATGGATGAAACGTAGTAGATAGCAACAGTAAAAAGAAATGGTCATCTTAATCAATGCAAGTAAAAGTTATTAGGTCCTCCAGAATAATTCAAGGTTAAACTGAGGTGAGTGTAAAGACAGTTTAGATGAGCTTACCCTATTTTCAAGAAAGCAGGGTAGGAGAAATAGCAGAAAACTCCACACACAAGAAAAGGAAGCTACTTCGCATTGTAAATGTAAAGAATTTTGAATCAAACTAAAGTGTTTTCTTATTTCATGAAAAAAATGCATGGCCCCCTTCTCTAGATTTGAACTAAGATCTGAGTGCTACAAGTCACCAACAAGAAGCAAAACATTAAATATAATGAATATGAAAAACCCAAAAACCACCAAAACATGAGTAAAAGCGACATACAAATGCCTACAGTCACTGAGCCGGAACATAGTAAAACTGCAACTAGCCGTTTGGTACAGTCAAACATCATACTGGAACTCTTTGACATAATAATGCGGGAAAACACAGATTTTAGAGAAGAGTAACCTGGTCATTTTATATCTTGTACGGGAACTATATAAACTACTAGATTCTTTCACCAGACAGCCTCACCTTTTATAAATTCAAGAGATTCTATTAAAAGAATGCAATTTTCCTCACCAAGTCAAGGGGCAAGCACGCATATGGTGGTGGATATAAAATAAACAGACAATGAAAGAAATCTCAACATCGTCTCTAAGCAACGGAGGGAGAAGGACATTTACAGAAAACCTGCTATAAGAACCCATCTCGTCATATCTTATTTGACGTAGTATTTACTAAGTTTCTCTGTAAGATGCAAAAGATGACAAACCTTTGAATGGGCATTGTGTCTCTTCCCTTCCTTCCAGCGTCTGATCTGGCCATCATTCATTATCCTAAATCTGCCTTTAAATGACCTAATATGTAAAATTTTAATAAAATCAACATTCCATGCTCATGAATAATTATGAAACTAAAAATAAAGCATATATATTTGCTTAGTGTATCATATGCGTACGAGTAGCATTTGATTTTGATTTTTTTGACTTTGGAGGTTACGGGTGTCCTTGGCTTCCTACTCTTCAACTTCCTTTCCCTCTGCTTGGCAGTGATATGGCGCACTTGAGTCAACTAAATAACATCAGAACCACATATTTCAGACACATTTAGAAGATTTTACAATCGGTTCATCGTCTACAACAAAATTAATGATATATATGAAACATTTTCTAATTATCCCACCTTAAAGAAACAGGAATGCAAATAACCAAAAGGTAAGCAAAGTCAACAAAACTTCAACTGGCACATTGGGTGAAATGTCCCCAACGGTGAATATACAAAGTAATACAACCAACAAAATAATAAGATGAAAAAAATAAATGTAACAGTATACTGCATCAATGAATGACCAAAGTTATAAACTATAATTTTTCATTTGCCAAATGTGGAGCAAAAGCTAAGATTACAACAAGATAGTTTTAGCAAAGAAACTACACTGGAATGAAGAGATAGCTGAACAATTGATCAAAAGCATGAAAAGCCATGGGACCACCTCTACAGCTAGGTTATGACCTATCCTCACTAATGGCGGATGCAAAATCAATCATTCCATGTATTTAATTAAGATTAAAACTCAAAAATTCATACAAAGAATTCTTCCATTTCCCTCCAGCAATTCAATCATTACAGCACAGTGTAACACACAACAGCAAATACTAACTTACCAATAAAAAAATCTAAAGACAAAATACCCAACAAAAGAAAAGCTCAATGAATAAAATCAGCCAGCCCCCAATACGAAAAATACAAATTAAAATTACCAAGACTATCGTACTGAGGAGTAAAATTGGTACTTACATAAAGTGGAGACTGGGACATTTGGGGAAAGGGATGAACATCGAGGAGGGTCTTAAAGCTGGGGGAAATTACAGAATGGGTGACAATGTGGGGTTTGGGGAGTAAATTGTGAGAAGTATGGAAGAGACGATTGGAAACGAAAGAGCGGTGGTAGAGGTGGTGGCGGGGTTGGGGTTTAGGAATGGAATGAAGCGCAGCCAGCAGGCGGAGCCTCGAGCACCATCGCTGCACCATCTGTCTGTGTCTTCTGAGGTTTTGGGAGGTCACCAATTGGGATTTTGGAGCTGGCGACACGCCATTTCTATAGTTGGCTGCGAAAAAGAAAAAAAAATCGCAAAACACGATTTATATGTTAGGATCCAGGAATTTAATACATACTACTGATTTATGGCATAATCCGTGTGTGTGATTTCTTAGAATAAGTTCTATTTTTTGTTCTTCTATATTGGGCCAAAATTGATTTTAATCCTTACACATAATTTTGGTCAGTAATTTTTTGAAAATGTTATTTTGATTACCATTAAAATTAATAAAATTTGGAAAAAAATGATCATGTCGATCAACATAACTTAGTGATTTTTTCAAATTCCTCGTTGTACGAATTATATTCTGATAGCCCAATACCACCATTTGAAAGTCCATCTAATGGCTGTCATTTTTTACCCATACCCATTGCCAATAAGCCCAACGACTTATCGGCTTTCTCTCGTCCCCGAAATTTTTGTCCACGTCCCCTCTCTTCTCCATTTTTCACTGTCATCTATTGTCCTTTTGTCGGACACCGTCGTCATTTGAAAGCCCACTCCATTTTAATTATTTTCCATCCTCACCCATCGACGTTTACTTCGCACCCATTGGCGAGATCTTCCAATTAGAGGTATTCACTCACGCTCGACAAAAAAAAATCTGACTCGATATCAAAGCACATAATTTGAAGCTCGAGCTCAAGCTATTTTTTTAATTTTATCATTAAAATAAAAATTATTTTAGCATTTTCATTTATTATGTTAGATTGAAAAGCCCAAATTATTTTTAATAAAAATATATTCCTACTTTTCAACTATTAGAAAATTTTAAAAAATCAATAATTAATATAAAATAAAATATATTACGAACTTATTAACTTGTTGATTAAGCTTATTTTTGTATAGAGACTATATATAAATAAAACTACCATATTTTATCATTAGCTAGATTAAAAATATATTACTTAATAATTATAATATATGAGTTAAATATATATATATATATACAAATTTTAAAAATTTAAAAAAGCTCGCCAGCCGGAACAGAGTATTTTCGGCTCGAGCTCGAGCTGGCTTGACTCGAATTGGAGTCGAGCTCCAAGTCGAGGCCTCGCGAGCCGGCTCCACTCGTCTGCCACCCTTACTTCCGATCTCCTTTTTTTTCACAATCGCCTCCCATCTATTCACTTCACCTTCGCTCCTCCAAATCCAGAGAACATAGTCGTATTCTCCAGTTCCGTTGGTTTTAACCCTAATTTTAACAATTGGATAAAAATAAAAAATATTTTAAAAAATTAAGGACTAAAATAATGCCTCAAAATATTCAGGGACCAAATTCAATTTTAGGTTAAATATAGGGACCAACAATATAATTTATCCCAAAAAGTTTAAAACTATTAAAATAAAATATTTATATAAAATTTATTATTAGATAAAAATACATATAACATATAATAATGATATAATATATTAGAAAGTGAAAAAAAAATACATGAAAAAACTTCTAAAAAATACCAAAAAGTAGTTATGCATAAATTCATAAAATTCTTTTATAATAATTGGAGATGATAATTTTTTGTTATTTTTTTATCTGTAAGATAATTTTCTTTCTCTTGATTTTTTTCTTTTTTTTTCTATGACTTTTTTTACATTAATTTTGGTACCTTTTCTATTTAATCTTTATGTTAATGTATTATTTCCTATACAATATTTAAGCATTTTTTTTTTAACCTACAAAATTCTTTACTAATAAAAATTATACAAATATCATATTTTAAATAACTTTAAAAATTTGCACATACAGAGTGGGCCGCAAATTACTAATTTTTCTTATTAGATTATGGTAAGTTATTTATTCATTATATCATTTAAACATTTTAATTATTTAATAGTAACTTTTCAAAAAGTGAATTATTATTATTATTAGGAATAATTACATTGTCCTTCTGTAAAATTTATGTACGATTATACGTTAATTTTTACAATTTGAAAAATTACATATAATACTTGAAATGTTTATATTTGTCTAACAAATAGAGTCATCTATTAATTAAATTTATTAATATTAATAAAAAATTTATTTTTACCCGCGATTGATTTATTACTCATTTACTGCATACCAAATAAATATTTTTTTGTTAAAGTACTTTTATAAGAGTGAAATATGTCTCATCGTATACATCACCGTATAAAAATGTCTAATAATATTTTAATAAAAAAATATTTGTTTGACTTACAATGTGTCAATAATAAATCAGTAAGAGTAAACACATATGTTCATCAACTCTTTGCTAATATCAGCAAATATGAAGATTTTTACTAATGAATGGATTTATTTGTTATGTATAAACAAACGTCGTAAATACTAAATATAATTTTCAGAACCACAATAAATTTACGTATGATCTCAAAAAATAATAATATAATTATCCCATATCATTATCATTATTATTCAACACAAAATTAATTATATTGCATTATTGGAGTTGTCAAATCACACCAAATTTAAACAAATATATATATATATATATATATTTCATTGGACTTATCACTGTCGTCATCATGAATCAATGAATGAGGAAAAATAAAGTTAAAAGTCACACCAATCTCCCTAACAAAAATTAACCTTAAACCAATCACAATTTACATCCTATCTATTTTATGCTGTGGGTCTGTGAATTAACAGAGAAAGAAAGGCCCAGAAAAGAAATATATGTAAAAATGTCTTTATTCACTTGCCTATAATGTACACATGTAAATTGCATTTCACCCCTTATAGTTTTATTGTATAACATATTGCTCCAAAAGTGAAGTAAAAGTTAAAAACCCCTTACCCCCTAAACTTACACTAATTCTAGCACTTTACTCCTTAGTTGCATTTTAAAGTTTAAAACTTTTACTTAAAAGCTCGTTGCTCATTGGCGTCATGCCGCTCAGTATTCTTCCACTGAATTAAAAATTCAATACAATCTAATCTGTCATTTATTATCTAATACGGAAGCCATACACAATAGGTTGAAAAGATGAAAATGCCCTTCAAGAATGGCAAAAATGACTTTGCGTTTTTGTGGGTCCACGTGTTTTTTACACAGCCAAAATGGGTTGGCGTGACTTAAATGTATCGTCTTACTTTTGAGTCGTATGATGCGTTCCAAATTGATAGAGTACAGCAGTTCACGTTATGTTGATGTGATTAGTTCAAATTAATGGAAGCTGTAAACATCCCATTAGTCAATTGTAAAGCATGTCATATTATCAACGCATTTTAGGCACTAATTTCATCATTTGGCTAATTTTTATCGACTTGAACATGGAGTACTATAACTGTTGCCTGCTCATATTATGCTTGCAGGACCTGGAGTGACGACTTGAAAATCATTTAAAAACATAAATGATCTTCACACGACAAGCCCAATGTCAATCTTATATCACTATATACTTTTATTGACATGTTTAAAACCTTATTTCTATGCAATGTAAATAGGACTAGATGATCACAACCCTTATTTCTATGCACTACAAAGTTTAAATAGGTCATACGAATATATAAAAATAATGTGTTTTCTGATGATTTTATTTGGGAAAGATGGAAGCAATCTTTTTGTGATGTTTGTAAATGAGTAAATTATCAATTTTAAAAAAATACAGCAATTTATTTCTTTATATGTTTAAAATGCAATAATTTAAGGGGTAAATTATTTTGTTTTAATTAAACAGGGAGATTAATTGTTATTTATTTTTTATATGGAGATAATTTGCTCATTTACAATATATCAGGAGGATATATTGCATGAAAGATGATTTCATTCTATACCGATTGACTTATGTTATATACAACTTTTGCTGCTATTTATATGAAAAAAGTATTATTATTTACTGTTAAATAACATTAAAAAAAAAACAATAAACCCATAAAGAGGGGAGAAACAATGGAAGACAACAATCGTCAAAAAACTCTTACACTTACATTTGGATACCACGATTTAAGACACGAGTCAAAGATGTAAAAGTAATTTCAAATGACTCTATTTTAATACATTTTAAGATTTATCAATATTTTATAAAATACAATTCAATATAAAATATTTAAGAATTAAAAACTCTTTAATTTTAAAATGATCTAAACTAATTATAATTATTTGTCATTCCAAATCCATGACAGTATTAAGAAAAAATGGTTGAAAAGAGCTGAGAGTAAAATACTATAATAATGTATTGGGGAAATTACGACCAGCGCATATGAGATTATGCATAACTCCAAATAATTTTAGTATTGTTTGAAAAAGTATCAATACCTATTATTTTAATTACCGTCTAACAATTAATCATGTTTGTTAGCCTCTCCATTAGATTTTTATCCAATTTTTGTGGTAAATTGATCAAAATATTTTCGTGAACTGTAAATTATAAATTTACTTATTCTTTAATATTTTCTAAAATATTTGTATGGACTAATTGGATAATTTATTTATAATTTTAAAATTTTTCCATATTTGTAAATTTTTAGAGAAGGGATATTCGTAATTATACAAAATCTCATGAAAGCTCATTATAATTTATCGTAATGTATAAATTGAGGGGTATGCTTTTTAATTTATTTTTTTGAGGGAAATGTGTTATATAGTAGGACTTGGAGAGAACTTTCCTCATCCCATATTTTTAATCCCAGAGATGTGCTGTTTTACTATAGGGATAATTACACTCCCCTTGTTCGAAATTTGATGTAATTATATGTAAATTTTATATAATTTGGAAAGTTACATTTAATAACTTCGAGGTTTGATTTCGTCTAACAAATAAGTCCATTTGTCAGTGAAATTCACCAAATTGGTCTTAACAAAAAAAAAAAAAAATGAATAAAAGTTCATTTTTACCACGATTGACTTATTATTACTTCATTGTAAGTTAAAATAATTATTTTTATAATTAAATTATTCTTATACTTCTTCACATGTTAATGGATGCTAGAAAGTGTAACTTCACAATTATAAGGATAATTTAGTCAGAATAAATTATTTGACCTTCAATAAGTCAATCGCGGATAAATATCGACTGTTGTTCAATTTTTTTGTTAATTTCAATAAATTTAGTGAATTTTGATTAAAAGAGACACTTGTTTATAACAGAGATGCAAAGTCGGAGTATTTGATTTAATTTTTTAAATTATAAAAAATTTAAATATAATTACATCAAACTTGGAGGGGTGGAATTGTAATTATTGCTTTTACTATGTGTGTAATATATATATAGTTAATATTAATATTTTACGCGGTTAATGTTCTGGAGAGAGAAACACAAGTGAGAGTTAGGAAGTAAGGTAGAGAGAGAGAGAGGGAAAAGTACAGAGTAGGGAAAGTGGGGGCTGGTGTAAGTGTGACAGAGAGAGAAAGGAAAGAGAGTGAAACCAGAAAAGGAGCTTCTTCTTCCTTCCCACAACAACAACAACAACAAAAAACCCTAACTCAGTGCATTGTTAGAATTCTGGGCCATTACAGGTGAGCTCTTTCTTTTGGTTCACCAGGAGATGTTGCTCTCAGATCCAGACACAGTAAAATTTTGCTCTTGGTGTTGGGGGTTTTGAATAGGAGAGGCGGGGTGAAGGGAAGAAGAAAGAGGTGGGCTTGTGTGGTCTGGTGCTAGAATTTTGCTTGGAGGTTGAAGTCTTGATTCTATAGTTTGAAGTGTTTTGTCTATTTTTTTGGGGATTATTTATTTATTTTTATTTGGTTCTGCTGGTATTTGGGAAGTGTATTTTCTGGTTTAAATGGAAAGGGGTTTAAATTGGTTCCTGAAGTTGAATGTTGAGGGAGTATTTACAGACATGATTCTACTTTAGGTTTTAGTATTAGGATTTTCCTTTGCCCTTAGATTTGTTCCTTTGTTTGATGGTGATGGAGAATTGAACATTGTAATTTGGGGAAAATGTTTTCCACGGTATAGATAGAATGTTCTGTTTCACTTTGAGGAAGTTCGTGTGTTCTTTGTCTGAAAGTTGGTAGTATTAAAGAAGTGCTTTAGGTTTCTTTTTTTCTTTAAAAATTTGATTCGGTTACTAGTGGCGATTTGCACTGGAGTGGTTGGGGATACCGGGAGGCGTCACTATGTCGTCCTTGAGTAGAGAACTGGTTTTCTTAATACTGCAGTTCTTGGATGAGGAGAAGTTCAAGGAGACTGTACATAAGTAAGTTGGTTATGCCTTAGCTCTGCATTTTTAGTTTTGTGGTAACTCATGATTGATTGTTTGCCATACTCCTAAAGTGCAGGGAAAAAAAAAGGGTTTGTCTTTTAGTTTGCATTTAGTCTGATTTAGGTATAAACAGAATATTGGTCAAAAAATAAGCTTCAAAGTATATCTACATATATCTGCATTTGTTTTTTGGGTGGCGGGTTAAATTTCTAGAATGAAGTATAAGTATCTGCTACGTTTGGGTGGTGTCATTGCTCTGCCTGGCAAGCATATCTTATTTATTTCACTTCCAAAGCATGAATTACTATTTTCTCACAGAGAGGAAATATGAAAACAACTGGTGCTTGAACGGTTGATTTTTTGTTACTTAATGGTTTGTTAAGGCCTAAGGGAAGTTAATTGACTTTTGTTGCTCTTAATTTACGTGGGAATTGTACACATAATGAATTTAGGTTGGAGCAAGAATCTGGCTTTTTCTTCAATATGAAGTACTTTGAGGATCAAGTCCAAGCAGGTGAATGGGAGGAAGTTGAGCGTTATTTAAGTGGTTTCACAAAGGTTGAGGACAACCGGTATTCTATGAAAATTTTCTTTGAGATTAGAAAGCAGAAATATCTTGAAGCTCTTGACAGGTATGCTTTCTTTCAAAGTCGTCATGGTAATAATTTTGATATTTGTTGCATGGCTAATAGTACTTGTTGTCAACTGTCTAATGTTTTTCAGACAAGATCGGGCTAAAGCTGTTGATATTCTTGTTAAAGATCTTAAGGTGTTTGCGTCTTTTAATGAAGATCTTTTTAAAGAAATCACCCAGCTTTTGACTCTTGACAATTTTAGGTAACATTTCAGTATAGTAGTATAATATAGATCTGAACCTGTTTTCCTTTATTAATCTTATAGTAAATGTTTATAGGCAGAATGAGCAGCTCTCCAAGTATGGGGACACAAAGTCAGCGCGGAACATTATGCTGGTTGAACTTAAAAAGCTTATAGAGGCGAATCCATTGTTTCGCGACAAGCTCACATTTCCTGCTTTTAAGGCTTCAAGATTGAGAACACTCATCAACCAAAGGTATATTCTTTCATGGTCTTCAGTGTGCTTATAACTTGTTGATATTAGGTTTCATTACTGTCTTACCATTTCAGAACTTCTGTAATGGTTAATGTGTTTGTGATGTTTGCATGTCATATTGTGTTTGATGTGTTTTCCAGTCTTAACTGGCAGCATCAGCTTTGCAAGAATCCACGACCGAACCCAGATATCAAAACACTCTTTACTGATCATACTTGTGCGTCGAGTAATGGCACACGTGCGCCCCCTCCTACTAACACCCCTCTTGCTGGACCTGTTCCTAAACCTGGCGTTTTTCCTCCCCTTGGTGGCCATGGTGTAAGTAGAGTGGCTGCTTTTGCCTGCAAAATAAGATACACTTTTTTCTCACGGCCCCCAACTTCATTTTTGCAGCCTTTCCAGCCAGTTGTTTCTCCTCCTCCAAGTGCTATTGCAGGTTGGATGTCAACTGCTAACCCTTCTATACCTCATGCTGCTGTTGCTGCAGCTCCTCCTGGCCTTGTCCAGGCACCAAGTTCTGGTCAGTTGTAAAGCTCAGGATCAGCTTACTTGCAATGACTTCACTATATGAAATTGAGCAATTTATTGAAGTATGTTCCCACCCCTGTGCTTCGCAGCTGCTTTTTTGAAACATCCCAGGACTCCTCCAGGTGGTCCTGGAATGGATTATCAGACTGCTGATTCAGAGCACTTGATGAAGCGTCTTCGTACTGGACAGCCTGATGAGGTGCGGGCACATATAGCTTTGGCTCCATTTGTCTGTTGGATTAAATTTCTGTTTCCCAATCATTGTTTGGCTTTTCTTTTATACCCCAATATTTGTAACACACTTCCAATATTCTGTAGGTGTCGTTTTCTGGTTCTACTCATCAGGCTAACATCTATTCACCAGATGACCTTCCCAAAACCGTTGTACGAAACCTTAGTCAAGGATCTAATGTTATGAGCATGGACTTCCATCCACAACAACAGACTGTTCTTCTAGGTTGATCATCCATTAACCTCTTTTTATTTTTCTTTCCAATTCCGGCTTGATGTCATCTTTCTTCTACTTCAGACGACTCTTAGTCTGTGATACTGTTATATATTGCTGAAAAATAAATCCTAGAAATGGAACTGTTTTATACAACAGTTTGACTCTGTTGATCGCAGAGTATATGATTGGCTGTTATCTATGTCGCAGTTGGAACAAACGTTGGGGATATCAGCATATGGGAAGTAGGTTCACGAGAAAGGCTAGCACTTAAAACCTTTAAGGTCTGGGACATATCATCTTGTTCCATGCCGTTTCAAGTGAGTACTTGATGTTTTTGTTGCTTTTGTGCATGAATTGGGTCTATTATATTTCAACTTTCTTCTCGATTTTGTTATCTATCTTTAGTCTTGATTTCTTGTTGATTTTATACTTCTGATTAAAATCTTTCACTTTGCTGTTCAGACAACTTTGGTTAAAGATGCCACCATATCTGTTAATAGATGTGTATGGGGCCCAGATGGATCTATACTTGGTACGTAAAATTGTCATGCTATCGGACTTCTGAATCAATCTTGTTTCATTACTGGCATTGATATGCTTTAATTTTGAAGGGGTTGCTTTTTCCAAGCACATTGTTCAGATATATACATACAGCCCAGCTGGAGAATTAAGACAACACTTAGAAGTGAGGATCTTGTCAAATTTCTCTTTCGCTCTTTCTGAATGAGGATCATATGCAATTTTCGAGTACTGATGACTTCTCCCTAATTGTAGATTGATGCGCATGTTGGTGGCGTGAATGATATTGCCTTCGCTCATCCTAATAAGCAGCTCTGCATAGTCACATGTGGGGACGACAAGACAATTAAGGTATCAGCCTTTGGACTTAGTAAGTCTTCCAATGTGGTAATTTGGGTTTTCTACATTGACTGGTCTGTCACAGGTATGGGATGCTGTTGCTGGTCGCAGACAGTATACTTTTGAAGGTCATGAAGCTCCTGTGTATTCTGTATGTCCTCACTATAAAGAGAATATTCAGGTAGTTTTTTAAATTGATTCCTGTCTTCCTCCTTACTGAGTGCTTTATTGAATTATGAATGACTGCATAAGCATCAGTTGATATGTAAAAATGAGAAAAGGGTATCTGATTCTAGTTTGTATGCAGTTTATTTTCTCTACTGCAATTGATGGGAAAATAAAAGCATGGCTTTATGATTCCTTGGGATCAAGAGTAGATTATGATGCCCCTGGACTTTGGTGCACTACAATGGCATACAGTGCTGATGGAACCAGGTGTTTTCAGAATCTTGTGCTGGTTAATCTTTTCCGTGAAAATGTGGTTCTTTTTTTTTTTCCCTGTAATATTTGGTTATGGTGGACTTTAATACTTTGAGGGATAAATGGTATTCAACATTGAATTCTAGAAATATTTATGAACCACTATGTGAAAATATATTGATTGTGAATAATAGGCTTTTGAAATTTAAACCTATAAATGATTTGAGTGTATTCGTGCTATAAAATGCAGTTGTTAAATGTACCTAATATACTAACCACTTGCTGAAATACTAGAGTCATTCATGTTAAGTGTATTTGTGGATTTAGGATACCCCTTCTACAGAGGGATTGGTATGCAGTATTGCTTAAATCATCACAAGGTGGGGCCAATCATTAACCAGTAGGGTGGGATTCTTCTTTTCTAGGCCGTCATCGATTGTATGCAAGAAGGGATTTCCTTAATTCTTCCTTAACTTTAGATAAAGATATATAGCTTCTTTAGTTGGAAGCAGTCAGCCAGTTGAAAAATCTAGGGTTTGCTCCTATTTTGAGGTTTTTTATTTTCAGTCGTGGCCATAGAACATTTGCTTTTATTTTGTTGTAGCAACGTAGTTAATTATCACCTTTTGGTTGGAATGACCACTTCTTCAGGTTTAAAGGCTTAAGGTTGCATTAGTTTCTTATTTATATATTCCTTTCAGACTCTTCTCTTGTGGAACCAGCAAAGAAGGTGAATCTCACCTGGTTGAGTGGAATGAGAGTGAAGGAGCCATTAAAAGGACGTATTCTGGTTTCCGGAAGCGTTCTTTGGGTGTTGTGCAGTTTGACACAACAAGGAACCGTTTCTTAGCTGCAGGCGACGAGTTTCAAATAAAATTCTGGGACATGGATAATACCAATATGCTTACTTATACCGACGGTGATGGTGGCCTGCCTGTTAGTATCTCTACGATGTGCACGCCTCATTTAGCTTCATACTTATTTTTGTTGCTAAAAAAAGAAATCCTAAAGTTGCTATGCATTTACTTCTTTTGCAGGCAAGTCCTAGATTAAGATTTAATAAAGAAGGTTCTCTGCTGGCTGTTACAACTAGTGACAATGGAATTAAGATTTTGGCAAATGCTGACGGGCAGCGAATGCTGAGAATGTTGGAGACCAGAGCATTTGATGGGTCTCGTGGTCTTTCTGAAGCTGTCAATGTCAAAGTAATTTCTCTTTTCCTCTTTGATGTCTGTCATATGTTTCATACAGTTTGGTTTTAATTTCTCCTACACAACTTTTTCGGCAGCCTGCTATTGGTGGTGCACTAGGTCCCATCGGTAATGTTTCTGCCTCAGTTTCCCCCATCCTTGATCGTACTGACAGAGTCCAGCAGCCAATGTCTCTTCTGGTAATGCTCTCGGTTTTCATTTGATTTTGTTTTCTTTATTGATACATTAATGAATTCCGTTCATCAAAATTCTGTTACATTCCAGAATCTTGTCTGATTTCTTTGGATCAACATGCAGGCTAGCATGGAAAGCAGCAGGGTTGCTGATGTCAAACCAAGGATTCTTGACAACACTGACAAAATTAAGAGCTGGAAGTTTCCTGACATATCTGACTCATCTCAACTTAAGACTCTAAAGTTACCTGACCCTCTGACACCTAGTAAAGTATGTTATGCGGACATTTTCTTGAAATCTGACTTGTGATTGATCCTCCTTTATCCAAATAGTATTTAATTGATTGAGAAGATTGTTAGATTTTTCTTTAGTGGCTGGTACTTGTCTTTATTATTGAGCTAAAATTCAATACCTTAGCTCATGTCTATTCTTCCCCAGACCGCATGTGATTGTAAACATATGCTATGGTCCTTTTAACTTTTTGTGCTGTCATTCCCCACCTCTTTGTGTTTCATTACCACTGTACTATGACCACAGGTGGTACGGTTGTTATACACAAACTCTGGCCTAGCTCTGCTGGCACTGGCCTCCAATGCTGTTCATAAGCTGTGGAAATGGCAGCGCAGTGAACGCAATCCATCTGGAAGGGTCAGAATCTGAGTGTTCATCTTCTTTCAGGATGTGATTTGTTATTATCCACTTGATTTAATTGAAATGATTTTATGTGTACTTTCAGTCTTCTGCCTCGAGCGTGCCACAGTTGTGGCAGCCTAATAATGGGGCTCTCATGTCCAATGACTTGAGTGATGCCAAACCAACCGAAGATTCTGTTGCATGTATTGCCTTGTCTAAAAATGATTCTTATGTCATGTCTGCTTCAGGGGGAAAGGTCTCATTGTTCAACATGATGACCTTTAAGGTTTGTCAACATCTTCAGTTGAAAGTCCCTGAAAATTGTTTCCATTTATGCTCCGTGAGAAACTAAAGTTTATATAATTCTGGTCAGGTAATGACAACTTTCATGCCGCCACCTCCTGCAGCAACTTATCTGGCATTTCATCCTCAGGATAACAATATAATTGCAATTGGAATGGAAGACTCCACAATTCAAATTTATAATGTCAGGGTTGACGAGGTAAAATTTCTGTGTCTTTGATATAGACGGAGATGATATTTCATTAGAGGAAACAGTTTAGCTGCTTATTGCATTCATCGTTGCTCATCAGCCGAGGATTATGGTTTAGGGAGTGTTTGCGAGAGCTTCGGAAAAGCATTTTGAGCTTTTGGCTCCAAAGTACTTTTTAGGTGTTTGGGATGCCAGCTTCTGCTGCTTCTGAAACTTCTAAGAGAAACACTTTTAGGCCAAAAGCTAGAAGCACCTCCTGCCACGGTTTTTTTGTAATATATCCAACTTCTTCTTCTAGTACTTTACCCTCGTTACAATAATTCAACTTTACTGCCTGTAATTTATTTTTAAAATTGCATATTTAAAGTTGATATTGAAATTTTCAAATAATTTGAATAATTTAACAACAATCACATTTTCACATATTTAATATTTAATATTTCTTATATTTTATTTGCTATATTATCTAATTATATTATTCCTATATCATTAAAATATATTAATCAAATGGCTATGATTAATTAATAAAAAGATATTTTTTTTTGCAATCATGTAAGTTTAATTATTGTGCATGAGTCAATAGTTATATAACTTAGTGTGAGCATTATTTAAACATTCACTTTTTTTTTTATGAATTTTTTTAAAAAAACTAAATATGAAATATACTGATCATAATAAAATTTATTATTTTTTGTGGAAAAATAATTAGTATTGACAAACAACAAGTGCAAATATATGCAAAAATGGTATCTTGACATGAGGACAAAATGGTCTTTAATGAATTAAGTTTGTTTTAGAAGTGATTTTTCTTCAAACACTATTCATTTTAGCTTTTGTTTGCTTTTCACTTTCTTTACAAACACTATCCACTTCTGATTCTCAACAACTTTAAACTTTTTCTACAAAAATCACTTAAAAGCAGAAGTTCTGACAAACACTTCCTTAGTCTTTTAACATCGATAGTAAGAGGGTTGTTTCATAAACATTTTGGGTCAATTTTTGCTAATTAATCAATACATGGAAGGATGTGCAGTATTTGGTTATGCTTATATTGCAAATGAAAATTTTGTATAAGATGTCTAAGACCTTACGAGATTTATGAAGTCTGATAAAAGCTTGAAGATGAGATAATCCATAACCGACTATCATTATCCAGTTGTGCTCTTGGGAGAAAGGTAGCTTTGTCTTCTCCTGAGAAATTGAAAGCTCTTCTATTAGAAAATAGGACCTCTGGGACCATCTAATTGAGCACCATACATATGTCTTCGTGTCAGTGTAAGAAACTTGGTTCTAATATGGTAGTTATGAACTTAATATATTTGAATAAATATAGCGATATTTGACTAATTTATTAAAATACCTTAATACTTCTATGACTTTAATTATAGAAAATACTGTAAATAGCTTCATTGAACTTTGTTTTGACAAGCCAAAGTTTTTAAATATATATTAGTGTTAAATCCAATTGGATATGCTCTATACCTGGCGCCCCTTTAGCCCATGAATCCTAGATTTTAATATTGGAATGGTGTGGCTATTAGCTATGTTTAGCTATTTGTCTTGTTAGATATAGAAATTAGTCTCATTTTCAGGAGTACATGAGATAGATGAGTGATAACATAGCATTTTTCTCATCATTTTAGTTACATAATCTGTTTGGCCTCATCTCGGAGTAATGCAGTCTGTCGTGTTGTTGGTCCACTTGGATGTGTTACCAAGTTTTTTGATGACAGTCTACTCATTATTGGTGAACTATCTGTCCGTTGAATAGGTTAAAACCAAGCTCAAGGGTCACCAGAAACGAATCTCTGGTCTTGCATTTTCTCAGAGTTTGAACATTTTGGTGTCATCTGCAGCTGATGCACAGGCAAGTCTAGGCCAGAATAGAGATGTTCTTGGACCTATATATACTTACATAGTATATATTTAATTTTTTCTGCATTATGGTAATGTATCAATGGTTAATGTTACATTATCTTGATACCAATATGTTTCCCTTTCAATGTTGCTTGCAGCTGTGTATCTGGAACATTGATGGATGGGAGAAGAAGAAATCACGGCCCATACAGGCACCTCCTGGTCACTCAACTCCTCTGGTTGGAGAAACTAGAGTTCAGTTCCATAACAATCAATTGCATTTACTGGTTGTTCATGAAAGTCAAATTGCAATTTATGATGCTCAACTTGAATGTCTGCGTTCGGTGAGTGTCTTACCTATTGCTTTTACTTTCTTCCACATGCGTACCATGTTGTCCCCCTTCATGCAACATTCCATCAGAAGTAGGTGAAGTTGGCCAGTTTAAACCAGACAAAGGTCTGTAAGAGCAAAATCATAGTAAAATATTAACATATAAGTAGGAAGTACTTGGAATATTTTCCCGATCTGCCAATTGATACAGCACAGAAGTTCAGATTGTGTGTTGTACCCTAGAAGGGGGAATGTGGTGCTTCTCTGTCTTTGCTTGTATATCTTCTCTGGCAACAGTCTTTAAAATATTTGTTTGTTTCTCGTGTTTCCATGCCATTAGATTTAGATTGCAGTAATAGAGTTGGAAAATAATAGTTTTTTCTTTCATGTGCTTTTGTCAGGCCTGGTAAAGTTAAACTAGATTTACTATTATCCACCATTGTTTATTTGATATGCATATTGTTTTGTCTTGTTGCTTTCTCTGCCCCAAAGACAGTAGTTATGATTAAGTGATAATATAATTGCAGTGGTATCCGAGGGATTCACTTTCTGCTGCTATTTCAAGTGCTATATACTCATGTGATGGCCTGTTGATTTTCACTGGATTTTGTGATGGTGCTGTTGGAATCTTTGATTCGGATAGTTTGGGCCTCCGATGTCGTATAGCACCCTCTGCTTATGTACCTTCATCAATTTCCAGGTATGCGAATTGGAAGTGACCCATGACATTCATGAAAACCAATTCTTGCGATGTTATTATTGATTGCTGATTCTTCTGTCAACTATTTGGCATCTGACATTTCTTTATCTGTAGCAACGGCAACGCCTTCCCTGTGGTTATTGCAGCACATCCATCAGATCCCAATCAATTTGCACTTGGCATGAGCGATGGTGCAGTTCACGTAATTGAGCCATCAGATGCAGAAACGAAATGGGGTGGATCAACCTCTCAAGACAACGGCGCCTTACCTTCCATTCCTTCCAGTTCTGCGTTGAATAGTCAGCCATCCGAAACCCCATCTAGGTGAAAAGGTCTGAAATGATACAAGACAGTTCTTTCTTTGTTTTTGGCCTATTACTGTAAAGTTATCTCTTCTTCTCCATCTCCTGTATTCTTCCTAAAGTAAATTGAGAAGGATAGTTTTAATTTGCTGGTTAACCACGTATCCGGGTACCAACCCGTCATCCTTGCATATTTCATTGCTTCATTCTTCTTCCTTATTTTTTGAATTTATAGATATTTAGTTGTTTAAGTATCATCTTTGCAATTTTGGCTTTTACTACGATCACGTTCTTGTTTCTTGTTTCAGTGGCCGGCATCACGAGCTTTGCAGTCTATCGAAGCCAATTTGACTTTGTTCGTATCCTAGAGTTTAAACTTGTTAACATACTCAAGCAGTTTACTTCTATTTCTTGCGAAAGTTAAGAAAATTTAAATGTATAAAATATGAAAAACTGTATTTTTCGTTTGACAAACAAAGAATTCTTGCTTAGTTTTTGGAACAAGCAAAGCAATTCTTTGTTAATAAAAGAAAGGAAAACAGAAAAAAGGAAAAAAACGAATCCATTGCATAGGAAAATACAAGTTTGCAGAAAAGATTGGCAATGGAGTTGGATGTTTTCGTTGTTAAATTCTTGAAAAGTTACAAAAAAAAAGCATATATACGATGGCAGTCCAGTATCAATTACATGATCTCAACTACCAATTGTCGATTATGATCTCATACTAGGCCTGAGAAATGGGCTGGATTATGTAGAAGTGACATTGTTGATTATACAATTTTGTGAAATTCCGCTGCAGTCTGCACATGAGATCACTTTCAGTTGTGCGGAAACAGATTTCCTCTTTTTCAAGACTCCATTCTTCTTCCTTTCAGCCCCTCAGAAACTTCTCCTCAAACTCCAAGAAATGGAACTCAACTGCAAATCCAAACCTGAAAATCACACACCCAACTCTTCTTCTCATAGAATCCTGCAATTCCATGTCTCAAGCAAAGCAAATCCAGGCTCAAATGACGCGCGCGGGCCTCGTTTTCCACCTCTTTCCTGTCAGCAGACTTCTCTCTTTTATTGCTTTGGATGAGAATGGAGACTTTAGCCATGCAAATGCCCTCTTCGCGCAGATTCTTGATCGGAATTTGTACATTTGGAATACCATCATCAGGGGTTGTGTTAACAAGGGATATTTTGATATGGGTTTTTGTTATTTTGTTAGAATGGTTGGAGAATGTCCCGAAATGGACAAGAGAAGCTACGTCTTTGGGCTCAAAGCTTGTGGAGGTTTGCAAGATTTTAGAGTGGGAGAGTCTGTATATTGTAGGATTTGGAAAGCGGGTTTTGTAGGGTATGTGATTGTTAGAAATGGTTTGATTCATCTTTATTGTGAGAGTGGTAAATTAAGTTCTGCAACTAGAGTTTTTTATGAGACTGAGACAAGGGATGTGGTTTCTTGGACTAGTATGATTGATGGGTATGTGAAACATCATATGGTTGATGATGCTTTGAGGCTGTTTGATGAAATGTGTAAAAGTCAGGTTGAGCCTAATGGGGTAACAATGGTGGCAGTCTTCTCTGCCTGCGCGCAGAAGGGGGATTTGAAGTTTGCTGAGATGGTTCACGAGTTTGCAGAGATGAGGGGAGTTGGATTTAGTATGAATATGATGAATTCCATGTTGGATATGTATGCCAAATGTGGAAGTTTAGAGAAGGCTGGTAAGATTTTTGAGACGATGGAAGTGAAGGATATGTTTTCATGGACTAGCATGATTAATGGGTACATGAAAAATGGGGAAGTTGAATTAGCTAGAAAGCTGTTTGATGAGATGCCAGAGAGGAACGTGGTCTCTTGGAATGCAATGATTGGAGGTTACTCGCATAATAATAGACCAAAGGATGCTTTGGAACTGTTTCATGATATGGAGCGAGAAGGTTTGGATCCCATGGAAAGTACTTTGGTCTTGGTGCTCTCAGCTTGTGCTCAGTCTGGTTGTATGGATATGGGCCAACGGATTCGTGATTACTATGTTAAGCAAAAACGAACTCCACTTAGTGTAACATTAGGCAATGTGTTTATTGATATGTATGCTAAATGTGGGAATATTGATGCAGCTAGAGAGATCTTTGATGAAATGATGAAGAAAGATTTGGTTTCCTATAATTCCATGATTGTGGCTTATGCGTCACACGGTAATGCAGGTAAGGCCCTTGGTCTCTTTGAACATATAAGAGAAGTGGGATTTAAGCCCGATGATATTACATTTGTTGGTATCCTGTCAGCTTGTGCTCATGGTGGATTAGTCAAGAAAGCTTGGGATTATTTCAGGGCCATGGAATTATTTGGATTGACTCCTGGAATGGAACATTACACATGCATGATTGATTTACTTGGAAGGGTTGGGCACTTGGAAGAAGCGTATGAGTTGATAAGATCAATGCCAACGGAACCAGATGAAGCCATTTGGGGTGCGCTTCTGAATGGTTGTAGAATGCATGGAGATGTGGAGTTGGGGAAATTTGCAGCAGAGAAGCTTATAGTTTTGGATCCAAAAGATAGTGGCACATATATGCTTCTAGCTAGCTTATGTGCCAATAAGAGGAAATGGGGCGATGTAAGAATGGCCAGAAGTATGATGAGAGATAATGGTGTCAAGAAGACCGCAGGGTCTAGCTCTATAGAGCTGGAGGGTGTGTTTCATGACTTTCTAGTAGCAGATGAATTGCATCCTGAATCGGAAGCCATATACAGGGTCCTGGGGGAGATTTTGCTGTTATCAAAGTTGGATGATTATACAACACATACTTGCCAGATTGATACATTTTTGTGAAACATGTTTAGAGTTGGAAGATCAAACAAGGCTTCTGCGGAGACCATATCGATACGATGTCATAGCTAATATACAAACAAGTGTTTCCTTGATTAGCTCTATTCTCTGCGGACAAATACAAGCAGAAAAAAGACATCAAGGTTTTAGGATATGTGGAATATTATAATTTTGAAGTTTGAAGAAATTCCTAAATGAGCAAGAAATGATAAAGGATTAAACGAAGATCTCCCTGAGAAACAGAGAAAGATACAACAGTAGGACTCAGCTTGGGCCATTATACTACTCGTACAAGCAGAATACTGTTGTTCACTTTACATCTTCACACAAACCAGAAGAAGGAAACAAAATCTGCAGATGAGAAAAAAATGGATGTGCTTGAGGATTTGTGGCAGCAAAAGATGTTGATATAAGGACATTCCAGTAATGAAACTGGCTCGACTTTAATACCTTAAATGGCAGTCCACAAAGTAAACTATCCGACCACTTCCTATGAGAATCGAAGTACTGTCTCAAAACTGTATCTTAGGCTAACTAAGCTTGTACCTGACTGACTGCTGCTAGTATCTTACTGAAAATGAGTTCCACCGGAACACAAGTTCTGCTTGGTGCTGCTTTTCTTTCAATGAGTTGTTTGGGATCCTTCAGCAACTTTCTAAGAGATTGATCTTTTAGACCATCTTCTGTAGATGGGGAAATTGAGCCTTCCACAGTTTTACTGGCTCGCCCAGACTGCACATTCTTGGAAATGGAAGAAGAAAGTGAATTTGTGATATAGCATACAGGAGTTCTTTTAGAAGTTTTCCAAACCAGTAGATGGAGCTTACTCCCATCATCATCGAATAGCTTACAAGCACCTCTTTCCTTTCTAGGAAGCAAACTTTCAGAAGCATCGCCTAATTCTCCGATTTCTAGAGGATATCCCAAGATTGCTTTACCATTCAATTTACTCGTTAGACAAACAAATGGGACGTTCTCTGCTCGATAGCTTGCTTTAACGGTCAAAGTCACATCCACCAATGCTGTTTCCCTTACATCTTGCTGGCTTGTATGCACTGGATCCAAGCAGCTGCTGGAGAATTCCAAGCCATTACTAACAAATGCAGATTGAGGGAGCTCTTTGATCTCAAAACCCAAGTATGCCCCTTTTCCATTCTCCGTTGCATCTCTATACTGATTCTTTAGATCCATATTGAAATTTTGCTGGGTTTGCTTTTCAAGCTCCTGTTTTAGCTTTAATCTTTTTCTCTTAGTAAAACCTGCAATCAGAGGGAGGACTGATGAATACAGTAACCTGGCTTTCTCAAGTCAGGTGTCGTAACTCAGTGCATGTATATGAGGCTGTAACCAACTTGAAACTCAGTTGCAGTACAGATTCTTGATAATAAAAACATTCATTGCTAAAAGTATGCAAGAATATAGACTAGCTAACACCAACTATAAGTTTTTTTACCTGAAGGCTGGGAGAATTCATCATTTTTTGGATTTTCTGAACCGGAAGCAGAAGAATCACATTCTGTTGATTTAGAAGAAGTTGGTTCTGTAGCTAAACTGGGCTTCAAAGAACGGTTATCCATTGTAGATGGGAAGGGTAGAATATCTAATGATTCAGGGCAAAGAACGGAGGTCCCCACACTATTGGCATCTTTCGGCAGTCTTCTTCTCTTTCCTCTGCTGTTAGCTCTTTCCTGCACATCACCTATGGTAAATACAACAGCATTATCATTATTGGCAACAAGGAGAAAAATATAGATATTTAACCGATTAACTGAAAATCAACTACTGCAAGCGCCCACTATATAGACCACCTATTAGCTTCCAAATCCATATAAGACAGCCTTCTTTTTTCCTTTATTTGACAAACAATTTTGTGACCAAAACCTGGATAAAAGAAGTCTATAAAAGCATATTTATTGTTGTTCTATTCACCATTCTTGGAACAAAATGAAATCTGTTATATCTTCTCTTCTTGGACAGTACTGATAAACAGATAAAGAAGTTGCAGGTTAAAGAGCAGAGCACCTGAATTTTGAAGTTCTTTGTCTTGTTTTTGCATCTCAACCTCCAAATCACTTGTGCTCACATTCTCCTCCTGTCCATGTTTTAAGTCTTCCATTGCAGGAACGTCCTGGGATGAGCGAGCTTTTCTTTCATCAAAATCTGTGCATCCGTGTTGTTTCACTGGCTTTGTTTTCTCCAAGTTATACCATGCCCTGGCAGTCATATTTATGGCATAAAGCATGTTAAGCATAGTGGTTGGAAATGACTTACAAATCATCCACGAGTAACTTGCATACGAAAACAACAAAGGAAAAAATCAAAGAAGAAAGTCAACCCCATATATGCATGCATACACAATGACATACATATATGAATCACACACACACACTGACTATGAGATGACTATTATACACAGATGGACAGTAAGTATATATGTGTGTGCAGGAAGTAAAAGCTTGCTGAGGTTCATACACAGAGGAATCCTCTCTGGGAGGTTTCATGGGATTCTTGAAAGTTGAGACCATGTGTGAGCTACGAGTTGGCCTCAGCACACAGACAATGCTTTCTTCCCCACTCTCTTCCATTTTCCGGGCTCCCTTTTCTCTCACTCATACATGGAGGAGAAAGATACATATAGATAGCAGTAGCCATAGAAGAGGAATTTTCTTGTGTGTGTGTGAGTGAGAGAGAGAGAGGGTAAAAGTGTTGCAGCAGGAGGTAGTACTGCTGTTGTCCAATGGCGGGTTGCTACCTGTTTTTTGAATGTACGAACCGTTATGCTCTTTTTGTCTTTATCCTTTATATATATATATATATATATATATTCCTTTTCAGCTTTTCTCTGTTAATATTCCTTTTTCCACTCAAAATAAATATATTACTTTTACTTACTTTTCTCATTTTTTTGGTATAAATTTTAAATGGCGATATTTGAGGAGAATCCATTTCACCTTATTTTATTTATTTATATTAAAAGACCAAAAATGTACTTTATTTTGTAATAATATCTTAACACAATAATTAGAGGGTTAGTTCTATGGAGTGGATGCAGTATTGATCTAATAATGTTGAATGATGATTTAATTGATAGCTCTACTTTTTGGTTATTGGGCTCCAAACCCTTATGTAGTAAGGCCCAATGTTGACTTTCTCAAAGAGTGTATAAATAAATACCTTCATCAATATTTCAAATTCTTGATACTGGAAACCTCTACTAGGGTTTAACCAATTCCAATTCCAATTCCAATGGCAATGCCCTCTGCTCTCTGCTTCCTCCTCTCCAGAACCACATCTCGCCCTCTCTTTCAATCTCGTTTCACCCATTCCCTTCTCCGAACCTTCCCTTCCTTTTTTGCCCAGGTATCATATTCCCCTTCCAGAAGCTTCTCCACCGAGGCCTCCGAAGTGATCACACAAGACTTGAATTCTTCTATCGCCGCTTCTTTGAATCTCGACAATCGTATTCCCGCTACCGTCATCACTGGATTTCTCGGCTCTGGAAAGGTGTATATTGATTTTGCTGACACGGATGTCTTTTCATATTTTCCTTGTCTTTTTAGCTTTCGGTGATTGAGTATTTGTTGCTCAGAGGCAGTGGTTGTGATGGGTTTTGGTTTGGTGGTCTGGGAATAGAAACTATTAGATGCTTCTCTTCTGACTTGTTATGTTTTTCCTATTGAGAAAAATAATCTTCTTCTGAGATTATGGTGACAGTGGATAGAATGATCATCGTTAATGACATAAAATAAAGTGTGTTGTGAGTAAAGTTTTTATCTTCATTAAGAGCCAAGTCCATTCTTTGGGATTTGGTCCAAGTGGTCGTCAAACGAAAATGATCTTGGAAGCACACATTTGTTTTGTTCTTTGTCATTAGATAAGTTCTTGGGCTGATGTCTTAAAAGTCCTCTTGTTGTGTTTGTAACAGTAGGGGGAATCAGTCTATATTATGTTCAATTTACAGGATGGTGCCTTAAGCATCAATTTTTAGTGTTTTGTGCTTAAATGCATTTATGTATGTGCCTTTTTTATTTGTTTATATTCTGAATTTCAGTGTGATGATATATCTTCGCAGACCACGCTTTTGAATCATATATTGACATCTCAACATGGAAAGCGAATTGCTGTCATAGAGAATGAGGTATGATTTTGACTTTTCCTTTTCTTCTGCGTATCTCACCTCTCTTATTGTGCAACCTTTTAGGATGGGATCTGTAATGTGGCATAGTGGATTCAAACCAAGAAATCAGGAAATGGATGAGGTAGAAACTAATCAATTAGCTAACGACAGCCACAATACATCTGTGTCGCTGTTGCTCAGATGACGGAACATATGAAAGTTCAAGAGAAATTGATACCATGTCAAAAATGTACATCATACATTGGTTTATACTATAAAGAGATGAGAGAAAAAAACCCCAGAATGAGCAATAGTCAAGTAGTGTATGTGTGGTACTTATGCTGCGGTTATTTTAAATTTGTGGTATTTCTGGCTGCAGTTTGGTGAAGTAGATATCGATAGTTCGCTCGTTGCTAGTCATTCCTCATCTAATGAGGACATTATCATGGTAAATAATGGTTGTCTGTGCTGTACTGTGCGTGGAGACCTTGTCAAAATGCTTTTGGAGTTGGTGAAGAAGAAGCGTGACAGTTTTGACCACATTGTTATAGAAACGACGGGTATGTAAAATGTGTATGAATGAAAAGATGCTTCAACATGAGTGTGGATGATCCTGTTTTCTATCCTTTTCTGGTATATTTTATTTCCTTTGTATTTTAAATTTCTCCATCTTGCTGCTATGACTTCTTTTTTCAATCATTTCCATGAACTAACTATAAATATTTTGTTGAAAGTGGACCGATATGTATATTTATATTATTCCAAAATTTTTTTTGCGGCTGCTGTGAGAGCTATTGCTTGTGTTGTGTAACTCCAGACCAATTCATATTTTTTGAGTTTATTGGTCTTGTTATTCAGGTCTTGCGAAGCCTGGTCCAGTGATTGAAACATTTTGTAGCGATGAACTGCTTTCACGCCACGTGAAACTTGATGGGGTTGTTACTTTAGTTGACTCCATGAATGCCATGAAACATTTGAATGAAGTCAAACCAAGGTTTGTCGTAAATGAGGCTGTGGAACAAATTGCTTATGCGGACCGTATTATTTTGAATAAAGTATGCAGATTTTCTATTCACATTGGACTTCCATTCTTTCTTCACCTTCCTAGACAGCATAAATTCCTCTAAAGACTCTGGGAAGTACAAGGATTTTGTGCTTATGTTCTTCAGTTATGTTGACACATGACAGATAGATTTGGTGACTGACACCGAGGTAGAGGTGTTAAAGAAGAGGATTAAGGTAAGTGTTCTTTTCTGTTTCAGAAAATGAATGACTGTTTCTTTGCAGTTTGTTGATGGTATTAGCTTCTTTTCACAGAAACTGATTAGAAAGTGTTTTGATGAATGATATGCTCTGAACTTAAGTTAGTTAAACTGCATTGCAGGATTTTTATTCTCAAATCTAGTAATCAGTTTGCTGAGGATAATTTGCATGAATTCCATTCATGCAAAAGGGGTGCTAAGTTATGGTGGCTATTAAAATCCTACACTATTGGGGAATCTTTTAAGTTTTGCATGATCTTTTCAATTGCATGCATGGTAGAGTTTTCTCCAATTTGGTTATTGGTACTGCAATTGAATTTAGACCTTATCTCTATTATGCAAATAGAGACAGTTCCTAATCAGATGATATATGTTTTCTTATCCCTGTTCTTCTTGGTTGTCTTCTTCTGTTGGTTTGGAATGCTAATGATGAAGACAGGTGAAAGGGTTGCGACACTAGACAAATGGGTCTTTGTCTTTCCTAGTTCCATAACATATACTACCTTCAACTTTACAATTGTAATTTGCTTTTTATCTTTTCCTTTTTCTGATAAGTTCTATTATTTGAGAACCATTATGTTTGTTCACTTTTCCAGCTTATCAACGGGATGGCACAAATAAGATTGGCTAAGTATGGGTTAGTTGATATGGATTTCGTTTTGGGAGTGGGAGGCTATGATCTTGACAGGTGTTAGTTTTTTATCTATTTATTGAAAAGAAATTCAGTAGTGCAACTCTTTTGATTTTTATGAAATATCTTCTTTGACCATCTGAGGCCTTGTCAAGTGTCAATATTTTTTCTGATACTTGAATTATTATGTTTTGTAGAATTGAATCTGAAGTTAAATCAGATGATTCTCATTGTTCTCATCAACATGAAGCTGGACATGGTGTGTATGTTATTCTTATCTATTATATTCTTGATTTCAGTTCATGTCGTTCTGCTTTGTATAGTAGTACACAGAAAATAGGGAAAAGACACAAGGAAAAATATGGACAAATGAAGCCAGTTTTTTTTTACCGTTATTCTTTCAGCTGGAATTGCTACAGTAGGATTACTATAAGTAAAATGCTAATACTATATCCATCGAGTAAAAATAAGTCCTTGGAGTTTGGACACAGTAGTGAAATTGCTTGCAGGAAAAAAATAAGGAAGACAACTGTGAGAATACTGGAGGAAGTTGTGGGTGTCCTGCCTTGTTGAATGGTGCTGCAATATCTATGAGTTAGCTTTTCCGACCTGATAGGATGAAAGAAGGCTGGTTTACAGCAAGATGCTGTCGAGAGCTTTTCCTAACTCATGCACCTTTCCAGAAATTGAGAGAGAAACTTTGCCACTTAGAGAAAATTTTATGTTATTGGGATGGGACCACTGTTTCATGTGATTGGAAGTCTGTTAAGCAAGCATAAGTGTAGTAAATTTCCAGCTAATTGCATAATTTACTGTTAAAATGTAGTTCCACTGCTCTTGTTATAGTTAAATATGTTTCTTATAACTCGCTACCTATTTTCTTCTTGTAGAGCATCACAAGGGGCACCATCATGATCACGTGCACGATTCTGCTGTCTCCAGTGTCAGTATTGTTTCTGAAGGAACCTTAGATCTTGATTATGTAAGTGCTTCTCTTCTTTGGTAAGGGATAGTTCTGTTCTGCATCTTAACAAAAATCATTCGCCTATTTGCACTTGTCGAATCCACTACCCTACCATTGCCAATATACTACCTTACAACTAATATTTCATGTCTTGAAGAAAGGATTGATAGATATTATTGTCCAAGAAGTACTGGAAGTTGACTCGGATTTGGCATCTTTCATGTTCTTTTACATGATCTGTAAATAACATCTGAATTCTGATTCTCTATTTGCTAATGATGATTCAGTTTGACGATTGGCTCGAAAGATTGGTGGAAGAGAAAGGGGATGACCTTTACAGGATGAAAGGAATATTGTCAGTGAGTGACTCTGAACAGCGTTATGTTTTCCAGGTTATCTTCTTTCATCACTCATGCTTCATTCCGAAAGTATCAAACTTATTTGGGTTTAATGTCAATCTTGAAAACTAAACATCTTCTCCTAACAATTTTCAGGCTGTGAATTCTATTTTTGATGGCTGCCCAGGCAAGGAATGGGGCTCTGATGAGAAACGCATAAACAAGCTTGTCTTCATAGGGAGGAACTTGGATGAAACTGCCCTGAGGAAAGGCTTCAAAGGCTGTTTAGTATGAGAAGTTGGGTGATCTGGGGTTGGTATTTTCACCCCCATGCACGAACCAGGGATCTTGCTGCAAATCATAGATTTGGGTAAATTTCAATGCATAAGTGATCGATGAAAGTTGTCCTTGATAGCCCGAGCATGAGGAAACCTACGTAAATCCGTAGAAGGATGTTGAAGTATGATCAATCATATGCTCGTGGGAAAGGAGAGCGAAATCATATTAGTTCTGGAGACTAATTTAGGGGAATTGATGCTGGTTGTTGATAGAATGCCCCATGCCCTTATGTATTTGACGTGGTGAATTAGTGTATTTTATGGCCTCTATTTCTGCGGTACTCTTATGTCTTCTGTTCACACTTAGGTCCAGACATTATGGGGGAAATTCTTGGAATGTTATCGAAGATTACACCTCGCTGAGGGAAATAAGTTCAAAAAAACCGTTGATAAATTTTAACCCATAACATTGTTTTTTCTTAAATTAACTACCCGGAGGTGGGGGAGCTCTTTGAGTATCGTCCTTTTTTATTAAAATAAAAAATATGCCAAATTTATAATGGGGAGTACTGACTTTCTATCAACACCTAAAAATTCATAAGGAGTATTATTTTCTTATAAGTATGTACCAAAATATAAATTAAGGAATACTATTCCTTTATATTGAGTGATAGGAAAATGTAAATAAGGACTACTATTTTCTTACAGAAAGGATGAACAATAGTTGGAAATGATAATTTAGTGTGTCAAAAAGTTCGCTCGTTCATTTGAATAATTGGATCCAACTATGCACCGGTGAAACTTTCCAAGCAACACATTCCAGAAACAGTTGTGGTGAGCATCTCCAGACAAAATGAAGCATAGGAGTGACAAAATGATCAACATGCAAGAGGAAAAGAAGGGGACTACTTACAACAGTTATGGACAAAGGTGAAATAACCTCTTCCTGAATAGACAGTCGAACAGCTCGTAAAAATAGCACTAACGATCAGCAGTTTGAGCCAAAAATCGACAAAATCAGAAATGCTTTAGGACCAAAGGCCATTCTGCTCACAAGATCAACATTAGCCGACAACACCTTAACCAAAACTAAACAATACGGTTGCAGCTTAGCAAATAAATCAGACCAAATGCAGCAAGAAATCACAGCACCCATTTGCCCAAAATAACTGGTGCAGCGGGATAAACACAGGTCGCAAGATGGAGACAGCAATGGCAAAAGACGGATGCAGCATGGCAAAAAGAAAAAGACCTGAAGAGCAGCAAATGAAGCAAGCAATCACCGTGCACAAAGGAGCAGTTGCAGCAGCATAGAAGTTTGTACAGCACTACCCTAACTTCACGCCAAATAAATTTTGAAATTACACTTGTATCCTATTAAAATTTTTTTAGTTCATACCTCTTTTTCATTAGGGTTCGAACAAAAAATGCTAATACTATTTAAAAAAAGTTATATAAAGTTTTAATTTTATCTTTTATTTAATATTTTTATGTATTTATAAATGAACAATATAATATATATAGAGTGGGATTTACATTATTATATTTTGCCATAATACAAAATTATTATATAACAATGTTAATTAAGGGGTACAATAAAAAAATTATGTAATTCTTTTTATTAAAATCAGTATTTTTTTTAAAAATCTTAATTTTTGAGGATATGTAAATATAATTTTGAATTATTTTTTAAAAAAATTGTAATTTTATATTTTTATATAGGAGGTATCGCGTAATTAATAATTACGAACATCCCAAGTTGAAATAAAGTTGCTGGTGAAGACAAACAAAAAACGATAGATAGAATCCGAAAGAAACTGAGACAAGGGCCAATCATTACCACCAGAATTCCACTTCAAATATTTATCACGAAACCAAAGCCACACACATATGACAAAATTAACCATTAATTCTAGTCCCTTCAGCTCCCAATCTTTCAATTGGATTTCAAAATGCCGTTACTGAGTTCCTCATCAGTTTCTCGTTTTCCAGTTCTCTGCCCCTCTCCTTCAAAACCACAGGTTACTAATTTTCTGGTTTCAAAACCTTTCATGTTTCTTTTCAAGTAATCAAGAGGACTACTGCAATTCTTGTCAAGAAAGTTATTTTTGCTTTCAACTTATGTTTAATGTGTTCTGCTGTTTGTCTGTTTCCTTTGAGTTTCTGGGTTCAACATTATGCAGGGCCTTACTTACAGAGGATTAGGGATTGAGAAACAGAAAAATGTTTGTAGTCAAAGAACAGTTTTGACTGGATTTTCTTCAAGAAATCTTGGTTTCGTGATTAGTGCTGCTGGTGGGAAGAGTGGTTCATCCGTAGAGTATGATGTGCCGTTTCCAAGTGATTACACACAACTTCTTCAGCAAGTAAGTTCTTCTTTATGCACATTTGATTCACAGAATTTGACATTGTAAGTCTTTTCTTGGTGGTTGGGCATATCTTTTTCAGGACTAGAACCTATTCCAACATAGCAACTAGTTGATGATTTCTGAAGTAAATTCTGATCAGGGTGATCCCACTCTATGTAATCTTGGAAAATAAGAAATAATGTGAACTTCTTACGGACATTTTTCAACAGTATATGGACAGGTGGAAGCTGTTTGTGGTTCTTTTTCCAACATGATGATCCAAGTCTCTGTAATTCACTTCAGCAAATCTTCTTTAGTTAACTTAGAAAAATGGGTACATTATGACTGGCTTCCTTGAGGTTTGCCATAATCAACAAATACCATGTTGTTGTGATAGCCTATTGTAGGGGTCGTTATTAGACGACCGTTATTCGTAATTATAACAAGCCTCAGGAGTTCCAAGTGTAATTTACCCTTAGAAAAATATATCAAAGGACAGAAAGTACTAATGGAGTCTATCCTGATCTATCAAGGTTCTTGAAGATGAATATTGCTATAAAGTTTCTGTACAGAGCTCGACACAACTTAACTCGTCCTTAGCTCTTGTTACGTTACACCTGTTTTTCATTCTGATGCAATGATGTGCATCATTGTAGTGGAAATATAACTAGTGATGAATCAAAGGGGCTTTTGATGATTAACAGGCTAAAGAAGCAACTGAATTGGCGATAAAGAACGACAAGCAGCTGATGGTGAGTCGATTTTCATCTTTTCTGTTTTCATCTCTTCTTTCCATTAATGACAGAAGAAGTAAACAAATTCAAAATTCTCAGAATTTGTGAGCAACAAGTTTCTGGCACAGGAAATTGAGTTTCCTACTGCTGGATTGGACTCTGTGCCAGGTCATCTTCACATGCACTGCTTCTTACCAGTACCACATGCCTAAGTAGCTTTGAAAGCTGTCTTATAATGTCATTTGACTGGAAAAACTTTCCTGTTTTATCAGGTGACGGTGAAGGTGGTATAGAAATGACAGGAAGCATGCAACTGATACGTGAGTTCTGTGACCTAGTCATCAGTCCGGAGAAATACACACGGACCAGAATAGTATGTCGTGAACTTTTCATATGTTTTACAAGGTTCCTAACAAAAATTAAGGTGTCAATTACTTTCTGCATAATATGTCCAGGGTATGGTTGTTCATAGTACGGTTGAGGGTTTGCTTTAAATTTCTCTCCAATCAACTATGAGGCAAAATTACACTTTTAGCTTCATAGGATAGGGGTTCGACACGTTTCGTCCTCTGCTTATGGGAATTGGGATTTTCTTTTGGGACTATTTTGAAAAGAAATCCCATAAGCGAGGACTAAAATTGTTGAGCTCCCTATCCTATGGAACAAAAATTGTAATTTCGCCAAACTATGTGGAACGGAACTTTCTACCTCCCACAATGCTTGTTTTTTACCTTAGTAATGAGAAAAAGGTTAAGAGGATTTGCAGCAGGTATTATGCTCCCAGAATGTGGGACCAACAGTAGAGGACAACATTTGCCTATATTTTCTGGAAAGGACAGAATCATGGACTAGAAATTACAAACTGTCCAGTAATATAATGTATTTAAGTTTCTTTGATATGTCTGTGTGATTGAGCTGATGGGCATGAATGATCAAAAGAAGATGAACTTTATTTTTTGGCATTTCATGTCAATCTTATCTGAACATGGCTACAAAGTTTATGGCAAATCTTGCAGTTTTTCCCTGAGGCAAGTGAAGTCACATTTGCAAGAAAATCAGTTTTCGGAGGATGTTCTTTGAAATTGGACTACTTAACAAAACCATCATTCTTTGAGGATTTTGGTTTTGTGTCCAAAGTTAAAATGGCAGATCGAGTGAAGCCAGAAGACGAACTTTTCATAGTTGGCTACCCATATTTTAACGTTAACGGTACCTGTCTGATTTCATCTGTGATGGTTCTTAAATGTGTTTCTCTCTTGTAAGAACTAGTTCTCATGGTTGTCTAATTCTTGTTTGCCACACAGAGATGCTTGTGGTGGAAGAACTCTATAAGGAAGCTGTGGTGAACACTTCACGCAAACTCATCATTTTCAACGGGGAACTTGACAGAATAAGATCTGGCTGTATCCTTTCTCTATTTACACTTACCGTTAAAAAAAGTGGAGTTTTTCCCCCCTATATTCTGGTATTAGGGGGCACATTATAATACTAGATGCAGTATGAATAAGGTTTAGTTCTTACTGTGTTGGTGAGGGCTGTGCTGAAATTACACTTTTCCTAAATAAAGTTCCAACATTACACCTGCATCCCCTCCCAAAAATTTACTAGTTACACCTGACCTCATTCGTTAGAGTTTGGACGAAACATGCTAAAGTTAGCAAAAGAATTACATAAATTTTTAATTTTGTATTTATTTCTTTATAAGTACAAAAATATAGATGAGAAATTTAAATGAAGAGCAAAATTGAAAATTATGTAATTTGAAAGTAAATATTTGCACTTTTCGTCCAAATCATAATGAAAGAGGGGGTGTAAATGGAGGAGTGTAAGTGGAATTTCAAAACGTTTTAGGGAAAAGTGTGGTTTCGTATCTTCAAAGAGGGTTCTAAACGTAATTAACCCAAAAGAAAACATAAGATTTCATGTGTGTAATTATGTTGTGTGAGAGAGAAGGTAATGAATTTTGTATCCATGACAAAGGTTGTTATGTTAAAAGACTATCCACCGTTTTTCTACCCAAAACTGGGAGCACTATCTCAGACATTTCTACCTAAGATGGAGACAGTGTATTACATTCACAACTTTAAAGGGAGAAACGCAGGTGTCCTCTTCAGGTAATCTATTTATTTATTTATTACATGTATATATATTAATGAGGAATAACCCAATAATGTTGTTGTTGTTGAAACATGCAGGTGTTACCCTGGACCCTGGAAAGTACTTAGAAAAGTGAGAAACAAATATTACAGTGTGCATGAACAGGAAGACATGCCATCACTCAAGCAAGTTGCCCTGGAAATTCTTCCATCCACATGACATTGTGTATGTACATACTGCATACACAGCCTTCTACTTATGTAAATCAAATGTTAATTTCTTTGGAATTCTATATTTTTTAATCTTAAATATGTCATGATATATATACAGTAATTAAATATTTGAAAGTCTGTCTTAGTACCCATTACATTATTTATGCAAAAACCTTAATATGGATTAGTAAAAGAATATGATATTAAATAGACATCAACAACAAAATCTCAGTAGCAATTAGATTATTTATACTAGTGTGTGTTGCACCCAATTCTGTATAATTAATTTAAAATTTGAATAATATAATTGTTATTTTTTTCAATATATACATATATATATATTTTAGTTAAATAATAAAAAGATATAAATAGTGAGAAGTTATTGAGAGAAGAGTGGGGGATAAAAGAACCGTGGAAGTTGAGTGAGAGAAAGAATTATAAATGAAAAGACGTTAAAATTTTTTAAATAATGAGGTATTTGTAATTATATTAATTTTTAGGAAAGTTAGTTGTACTCTACCCTAATTTAAAAAATAATAAAATAACAAATTAAAAAAACCTTGAGATATAAAAAAAAAGGTGCTTTTCAATTATAATAAGGTATATATATATATATATACAAATTTGAGATAAATAATAGAACAGTGAGTAAGTAAGAAGACCTTTTTAACACCCCATAAATCATAAATGCTTATGGCCGACCTCCACCTCCCAATTTATGAAAACTATACAAACGCGCTATTAAAATACCTCCATGATTGACATTATTGTTCATCCTTCTACTGCACTCATCTTTTCTATTATCCCCACTAGTCAAATCTTTTCCTTCTCAACCAAGTCTCCACTTATTCATTTATACTTCTTCACTCTTTCGTCACCTCTATTGCCCCTTGCTATAATATATATACTACTCTACCTCTGACTATATATTGTTATTACCAACCAGTGAAGAATACTAAGAGTGAGTTATCAGGATGGAAGCCGTTACTGATATCTTGGTGCTCCCATTTTTCGGTCAGGGCCACCTCTTCCCCTGCGTGGAGCTCTGCAAACACTTCTCTTCTTACAACTGCAGATCCCTTCTGATAATCCCTTCCCATCTTTCCTCATCCCTTCCCTCCAATCTCCGCCACTACCCTTTGGTTGAAGTGCTCCACATTCCTGCATCTTATTCACCTTTCCCACCTCCGGATATGCCTAAACGGGAATCGTCCAGGCCCCGACCTGGAGTTCACCATCATCAGGAGCTGGGGCTTGGGATTGAGTCTTTCCTTTCCGAGAGGTACGTGAATGCTCCGCCACCCGGATGTGTGGTGATGGACGTGATGATGAGCTGGAGCAAAGATATTTTCAGGAGAGCCAATGTACCCATTGTCTCCTTCTTCACTTCTGGTGCTTGTTCTACTGCTATGGAGCATGCGGCGTGGACAGCCCATGTAGATGATATGTTGCCTGATGATGAGATCCGAATACTATCCGGGTTGCCCGAAACCGTTGCCCTCAGTTATTCTGATCTTAAAAGGCGGGATCAACATCATGGTGGTGGTAAACCCCAACCGCACGGAGGAATGAACTTTGGCCCTCCGACACCAGGACAGCCCCCACGTTGGTTGGATGAGGCGGAAGGTTCCATCGCACTGTTAATCAACACGTGTGATGATCTGGAAGGCCCATTTCTCGAGTACCTAGCGGGTCAAATCCAGAAACCCGTTCTCGGGGTCGGGCCATTGTTGCCGGAGAAGTACTGGAAATCAACCAGTTCGGTTCTCCATGATCGGGACAGCAGACCCAGCCGTGAATCAAACTACACGGAGGATGAGGTTATCCAGTGGTTGGACTCGAAGCAAACTCGGTCCGTCATTTACGTGTCATTTGGTAGTGAGGTTGGACCAACCTTAGATGAGTATGATGAATTAGCAGACGCATTGGGAGAGTCGAATTGGCAATTCATATGGGTGATCCAACCCGGGTCTGGAAAGCCCGGGCCGCCAGCCAACTTCTTAGGTGGCAAACCCGTACCCAATGCTAGAGAAGAAGGCTACTATCCACAAGGTTTGCAAGAAAAGGTTGGGAATCGAGGGCTAATTATAAAGGGATGGGCGCCCCAATTGCTTATATTGGGTCACCCTTCAACGGGAGGATTCCTGTCGCACTCTGGGTGGAATTCTACGGTAGAGGCAATTGGGCGTGGGATCCCAATTCTGGCCTGGCCTATCCGGGGAGACCAATTTTATAATGCTAAATTGGTGGTTAAGCATCTGAAAGTCGGGCACATGGTTTCCGATGATCTATCAGAGATGGTGAAGAAGTGTGATATAATAAGAGGAATTGAGTTGGTTATGGGTGATGGAGAAGTTCATGATCGAGCTATTGCCTTGAGAAGCATATTTGAGGCTGGTTATCCGTCGAGTTCCACGGCTTCTTTGAAGGCGTTGATTGAGTTAATAAGCAAATAGTCCTGTTATTTTGCAACAGGGAGTGGTGGTTTGTAATCTTGTAATCCTTTGCCTATCAAAGAGAGTATAACAATATAAGTTGCTGGATTTACGCTGTAGGGCGTTACCTGAAACGAGTAAAGAACGAATACCTGCATTTCACTGCATTGAAGTCGATTCCATGAAAAATCATCTCTCTACATATATGGAGAGAAAGGAGATACAAAAATAAATAAAAATGAAGGCACCATGTACATTTGAACAATAATATTGCCTGTGTTATTGACAATTTTGCGAGTGGTCGTTATTCCACTCAACTTGAAGAATCTGTCTCCATCACCGGCACTATTGCTGACGATAATTCAATATGAGAAATTCGGACAGCACCAATTAGCCGCTCCGGCAATTCTTCGGTCGCGGTAGCCTGAACAGTTGAAACAAGTTAAAAGCATATCTTAAGTAGAGTTTTCCATTAACATCAAGCTGAAAAACTATAAAGATTGTTCTTTAGAGGTCTTGTGAAGTTCACATCATAATGCCACAGATTTGCAAGTAAATTAAACATAGGCAATGATGTTTCAATAACATTTGTCCTGAATATACCAGTAACTAGAAGATGTTTTCTTTTTCTCTAACATAAGAATTTCTAGGTAAAAATGGTTAGTTACATTACATCTATTTCCTGAGGAATGGGCGCTAACACTCGCTTCGCTGGGCATCAATAGATATTACACTGTAATTGTCAGTCTCCAAGAAGAGGGTTTGGGAGTTTAACATGCCTCAGGAGAGGTTGTCGTCCATAAGCACACGCATCACATAACGTTACCACTTGAATGTTAGCATGTCGGCATCTACGGAAGACATTTGTAATACTGTTGTTTGTATTCTTTATATTTCCTTTCAAGATTACATATAGGTCCTCAACAATATTGCAGATGAATTAAAAACCAAAAATCTTACCTAGTTATAAACTTATCAAAATCTAGACTGGATAACTTTTCTTTTCCGATACAGTTAACATTTGATAAATGAGAAAACATCAGTTAAGGTACAAGTACCTGAACAAGAAATGCCATCTCAACAACAAGTGTTGTAATCACGCCAATTACAAGCCCCAGCACTCCATTTGCCACAGTGGAAGAACCAATATCAACATCTATCTACGGAAAATAAGGAACACCCAGAAAAAGTATGGCGATCTAAGTTAAAGTAGGTAACTAACATGACCATTGGTCTAAGCAAGTTTAAGCATATTGGATATTTGAAATCAACACTAAATATTGTCTTACTTCCAAGTAATTGAGACCACGGATATAGTTGCAATCAACTGCTTTTCCTAGTAAACAAGGGGTGCTTCCAACACTCTGGCGTACAATCCAAGAGCCCTATATGATTGATCAAAGTAATTAATTTGTCAAACTCAGAACAGGATATATGTTGAGAAGACGAAGGAAGCAATGGTTATCTCTGTAGGGAATTATCAGTTTTTTTGGGTAGATCAATTACATTAAACCCGAGAAATTTACTTCAAGATTTGTAGGATAGGCCACAAAGAGAAGTACAAAGTGATTCTCTGAAGAATCTTCCAGTGAAACCTAATAAGATCTAAAGATGGACATTAAGAATTCCCCTCTGCCCAACTACAAATTGGTCACAGTTTGTAAGGGGAGGGATTATTTCAGTGCCTGATTTTGGGAAGTTTAATCTAGATACCTTTGGTACTGATGGAATAAGCTTGAGTCTGCTATTGCGGAACTCATCATCCCCATCAACAAATCGTTGCAAGAGAGATCCCGGTACTAATCTCTTAGCAACAAAATAGAAAACCATGCTGTAGTGTGTCGATCCAGGTACCTAGGACAATGCAAATTTTATCCATATTCAGGTACCATATAAAATATCTAGAAATGAAATCAGCCATATAATCAACTCACCTGTAGATTAAAAACAATAGAGAAATATCCTCTATCTGATGCAACCTAAAGAGAAAACACACAGAAGATTCTGATGAAACTATTAGAAACTAATCAAAATGTAATGATTAATTCTGAAAAACATGTACAACAGGACCAAAAAAAAAACAAACAAACAGAAAGCTCACTAACTTAAAGAAATGCAGTCAACATTAGAAAAAACTTACTTGTGCTGCACAACCACTACGCCTGGCAACATGATCCATTCGTTTTGTATCTTTGAACCAGTCTACGGCAACAAGATTCATAAGATGTTTACCAGCAGGAATCTTCAAACATATGTGCAGAAATTATGTAAGAATTAATCGAGCAAATTTAGGCTCTCTAAAATGCTATCCTTGTTTATCTGCTCTAAACGAGCAGAATTAAATACCTTTGATTTGTCAAAGCAGAAATTCTTACTACGAACTCTGAAGTTGTTCCCATCAGATAATATCCAACAATTACGTGCATTATCATGGTCACCACGGCGAAGGTTACCCGAGAAAATGGACACATCAATTTCATCTTGAGGTTCTTCTTCGGAGGCTTCAAAATGAACAGAGGATCTCAAGCTATGCAATCTATACCAGAAGATAAGATTCTATATAAAATAAATGTATGAAAGATTTAGAGACATTACCCACCGATTTTTTTATCTTCAGCCTCATTGGCAGATGGAGAAACCTGCAAATGTTCTCAGATTAAAGACAATAACTCTTACTATAAAACTTTAAGGCATTATTGAAGAAGTACAAATCGACCTCTTGATCAGCACCCTGAAAATCTTCTTCCTCATCAGAGTACTCATCCAGCAAAACAGCATTTCTATTTGCTGCATGTATTTGATCAAGAGAAGGAGTGCGGTGATGAGCGGAAGTTGACTGGATTTTCTGACTCCTCTTTGAGGAAGTGGATATTGATGTCATATTCACCATAACAGGAATTCTAGGAGCTGCGGTCCTTTCATCAGTTTGAGCAAAGTACTCCCTTAATCCTGTGAGTATAAACCTGAAAACATTCATCCACGTTGCAAACAACACAAAATTGACACTGGAACTTTTAATTAAGAGAATAGTTCCAGAATTCAACAGCGATGAATATAGTATCAATGTCCGTCATCTTGTTTTCTGGATTCTATGTATTATCTTCCAGAAGGGCTAATCTGACTCCAAGGCTCTATTGCTAATAATAGATAATTCATCACTTCTGTTGACAGTAAGTGAAACATAAACTCCAGGTTCTGTGATTGGAGGCAGAGATAGAACCTACAGGTTTGAATTATCTACGGAAATCCACCTCCTAGCCACTGTAATCCCACCACCCAGTACATAATAATAGTTTCAGCATCAAATAAAAGTCAATAATCAAAATTCACACTACATAAAATATGATAGAAATTATTAAATTTTCCATCAACTTACACTTCCTAGAAACTGCATGCCACTAAAAGGAATTGTGACTCATCAATTCTCTGACTTCCATTGATGATGCAGTTAGACAGAGGAGGGCAAAATGAAGATGGAAAAGGCTGCTGATGGTGCCATTAGGAGGCTGGGACAGAAGTGGCAATAGTTTGATCATTGGGTGAAGAAGTTGGGCGGAGATTTCATGGCATTGAGAGTTGTAAGAGAAGAGACTGTAGCAACTGCTGTTTGGAACTTCAGGATCTGAAAGATGCTGGAGTGAGCTACATTTTGATGGGGTTATAAATTCTAGAAGAGGTAGAGGGTTGATCTACCTCTCCTCTGAACCAGTCACTTCTAGGACTGGAGAGGAAGACATTTTAGGCAACACTTCTGCTTAAACAATGAGCTGAAAAGGATGACCCCAACTGCCGTTTTTTTCTGGCCAGATGGACAAAATTTTTTGGTCAAATTGATCTGGAGAAATGTTAGATTAATAACTATTGCCAACATTGAATTGGTTGCTTTTGCGGCGTTATCCTGGCGACAGCTATTCGCCAAGTAGCATGCAATTGATTAGTAAATAACTTGCAAACCATAGCTTGGTAGCACTACACTTAGCCAATGAGAGGAGAAGCACAAACGATTAGATGATCTTCTGAGGTCAATTTCAGAAAACCAGTAAGGAACAAAGTAAATTTTGCACAACACAAAATAAGAAACAGAAAATTGGCAAACCACGGCCATGAGAAGTCTCCAGAGGAAATTGGTATCCAGTTTACTGAATATATCCTAGAGACATGAGGGACTAACACATGGTCTCGGGTAAGACTTCTAAAACAAATATTTTTGCCCGTTTTACATGAGAAGTGTAATAATCAGATATTTTGAGGACCTGACACAGGGACCTAAGAGCCCCAGAAACCGCAACCATTTAACCTTAGCTACTAATGACAGGACCATAGCAGTAAAACTAGTCAATTGAGATGAAACATGCCAAAATCCATATGGAAAAAAGAAAAGAAAACATGGACATCCTAATTTATTGCAAGAAGTATGAAATCAAACTATAAGATCTCACCAGCAACACAATTTAACATCTTAAGAAGACAATGCTGCTGAAATGACGAAATATAACCTACTCCCCACCCTTTTAGATCAATCTGCATAAGATGTTGGACCTGTGTTCTGGGCCTCCCATTACGAGGCTTTAGAGGGGATATATTGAATCCTCCACCTGAAATCAGGCATAATTGAGACTTTTAATATGGTAAGGACATTCAAAATAAGATTATTGAAAAATAACATAAAATCTATTTCTCTCATAGCTGATCTTGAAAAATAATATGCAGGAAATTGTTGTGCAAAAGCTCAGCTGATCTTTACTCTCAATATGGGCTCGCACAAAACCCGGTTGTGGACTACAATTTGCATGATCCCTTGAACGAAATAACACAACTGCACAATAACATGGATGAAACAAGGATTGTCATTCATCAGAGAAACTAAAAGCTAAGCAAATAAACAAGGAACCCTCAAACAATTACCATAACTCCCATCATCGTTTCGACGCCAGTAGCGTATATAGCAGAGGTCACGAGGCCATACTAACCTGTAATGTTACACTATAGAATGAAGGTAACTCCCCTGGTGACCAGAAAGCAAATATATAACAACACTCAAATGGAATGCCTTTTAAAGACTACATCTGGATTCGGGTGATGATACACAGAAGTTAATTTTGTAATTAAATTACAGTACAAACAAGAGAGATTATGAGAGAAATCAATCATATCAGCAAAAGAATGTCAAATACAAAGGGCATATAAGCATACACTCCATATTCTGTGGTTCTTCTATTTGCACATAGAGCAAGAGAATAATTGGAATCCTATTTAACACATTACTGCTAACACAGAGAAGCTTAATATAGACACAGTGCAAAACAAACAACATTAACAACAGTGATAAAAAAGATCATACACCTAAAAGCTATCCGTAACAAAGTCTATCATTAGCCCCTTAGTCTAATAATAATTGCAATTGCAATTGCAATTGCAATCTAAGTATTGGCGAAAGACAAGCACGAAGAAAAGGTAAATATAGCTGAAGTAAAGAAAGAAAGAGAGAAAGTTATGACAAGGACACTTTACATTGGAAACCAGTCTAATTGAAGCTTGTGGTAGAGTATAGCAGTATGCCCATCCACTTCTTCAACTAAGCTACCATACTGGAAACTGCAATCCCACCTGTGCAAATGAGACTTTGTGAACTGTCTACTACAAAGACTGTGATTCTAGTACATTGTATGACAAGCTCGAATTCACCAGAAGTCTGTTATAATTTTTTTTAATCACAGGAAAAATAATTCAGTTCTCCGCAGGCTGTGACAAAGACTTTGTTAAGATATTAGTGACGCAGGAGCGGAAAAGAAGTCTCAAGCTAAAAAGATATTCAGACTCGGAAAAAGAATAAGGTTTTATTTCCATTGGCAAAATATCCTTGAAGTTTATGCAGAAAGTTCTGCCTGAGAGTGCCTTGTCGCTCAAAAAGCTCACTAATCTAAATGATGGGAGTATAGTTCACCATCCTGAAAACTAAAAACGTACGTAACCATGAACCTCATAATTTTGTAGCTTTATCCTTCTATTATGCCTATCGGGCTCTCAATAGCCAATTTACAATTAAATGCACTTGATTTATCAACAAGCAATTATCCATCACTAGCCAGCAAGCCTTCTAATGCACGTCAGTCTGGTTGATCAAGACATTTAGTTGATTCAATACACATATGAGGTTTGGATACTAACAATAGTGTATTCATATGTGAAACGGAAAAAACTACTTTATTTTTTCAACAAATAACAAAAAGCAAATAATGGTGAATTTTCAAAGTAAAGGTTAAGCCCAGATAAAGGAACTTACTCACATCGTGTCCCATCCATGCTCATTACCAGCTCAAATATTTCTTCACAGGTAGCCTCAACTACCCCAACGGCTTTCATTGCTCTACTACAGCTCTTTGGCTTCATTAATAGAAATATGAGAAATATACCCTAAAACATCCAATGTTTTGCTACTCATTTAGGGATGTATAGAGAAAATGGTTCAAATGTCCTTACAAGAAAATCCACTTCAAGGAGCTCCTCAAAAATCCGAAGCCCTATAAATTTACACACACATACAACAAAAAGAAAAGACAAAAGATTAACCAAGATAAATACCACATATCCTATGATCAACTGCTAAAATCTTCATAAAACTCCTACCAAAAAATTAACTTAAAATAGGAACATCAGCATACCATTTTGGCACTGAAGCAGGCGCCAATACTTTCTAGAAAATGCCTGATTGTCTGAATTCTGGTTACCGAAGTCTGTATCCAATTCCTTTGTCCAGTCGTAAACAGACTCAGGAGGACCTGCACATGAAAATTGGTAATAAATTTTCAGCAAGGTTACAGCAAGTCCACATAGGTCAAGACAAGGAGGTAATCAGGGAAGACCGTTTCCTATCGTCGTTCTGCGCACCAAACTTCGATGAGAATTGCCTTCATCTTCTGCGGCACTGAACCTGAAGCAAAATATTGACCAAGCAAAGTCAAAAGATCGAGCAGTGTTGATGGAAATATGCATTAAGTTGCTCAGCAATGCAATTAGATTACTATAATAGTAAGGTTTCAATAAAACTCAAACAGTGTTAAAGTCACCAGAAATGATTGTCATCCATCTATAATAAAATAAGATGGATATAAAAATTAACTGCAACGGTAGCAATTTAACTTGAGGCAGACTACAAGGATACCATTAAGTTGAGGAACATTAAAGTAGCATTTAAATGCGAAAATCAATTTGAAAAATTTATTATTTACTCTTACTATTCCTTTATTATGATTCTGCTCACCAACCAATCATGATAAGAAGGGAATCTAGATAGGCAAGGAAGAAAAATGAAAAGAACTAAAGACAAAATCATCAGAGCCGATAAGATGCACACAAGATACAGGACATTTCCAACTTTCTTAATCTCAATTATATTTTTCATGAAAACCAATCCGAGTGGTTATTTGACATTACTATGATGCTATCTCTAGCTTGCTAACTGTTAACGACATATGATGACACTGGTATATAAAGTGTACACACTGTTTAGCAGAAAAAAAAGTTCATACTCTGTGAGAGCAATATGAGAAAACCACATATCCTTGGGCATCACATAAAACAAGACTTACTGGCTTTCATGATCTGACGATGAAGCATTTTTCCCATTACCCATGCCAGATTTATACTCAAAAGAACAGTATTTGTTACCATCAATAGCTTGTGACCCTTGATGCTGCATATCATCAACAGCCATCAGTTATTTAGCTAATTCAAACCAAAAATAACTTCACGGCATGCACAAAAATGGACATTAACTACCAAAAACAGCAAATTAATGAAAATAAAGGAGATAACAGCAAGAGTAAAGAACCTGATCAATAACAAGTTCAATTTTTTCTTTCCAAATGAGTGCCTCCTGAATGTTGAAAGCTGCCATCTGAACAAGGAAGATGAACATAAACAAATTTAAGTCCTAATTACAACTGCATGGAGGAAAAGATATATAGGGAATTAGATGCGACACCTGAATGAAAAGCTGTTAGAAAAAAATGCTGGTGCTTATATTCGGTAAGATGTATTACACATTGTAATTCATCCGTGATTCAATTGTCGATAGTTCTTACTCAACTTCACCTAATAAACATCTGGGGGCCAAATCAGCCCTTACTGACATTTCATGATTAATTATCAAGTGAGCTAGAAACATCCAGGCCGTTCCTTTTTGAAAGAACTGCATCATAAATTAGCAAACACAGACTAAACCTGTAAAGCTCTCATTACTGTTCCTAATACAATTTCTGTGGCACATTGTAATGCATATGTGAACTTATTTGTCCAGGATCCCTACTCAACTTCATCAGCTCTCTTTGCCTTGCTTGTAAAAGGGGGGCCATAGGGGGTTTACTAACGTTTCATGATTGAGTATTACATGAGCTAGAAATATCATCGTCACTCATTTGGAAGATATGCATCAAGAATTAGGAGACACAGTCAACCTATAAACATCACTCTCTACTGATTCCTAAAATTTTTAACAAATGACCAAGCTTCTTCTGTTTAGTCACACATTAAAATAGATAAATAAGGAAATAAGCTTTCTCCAAGTAGAAACTTTTGAATATTTATGTTATGTTATCAACATATTCTTTTACCAGATACATCTTATGTGGAAAGAATCTTTATATTAAGAGCAAGCAATACCAGAAAAGCAAAGAAAATATGAAAAAGGAGTTTGAATCCCAAGTAAACTGACACACAATCATAGATAAAAATGAGAACAAGCAATAGACTCTAAAAGTAAACTAGTCATTATATATGTTTACGCCAATCATCATGCAAAACCTTTTAGTGCACATAGTTAAGTCTATGTAGCCTATTGTTTCAGATTTTCAGTCTTATGAGAATTTATCTGGAAAATTCTGATTATATATTTTTAAGTGCACTACTACATAAGTTTCATCACTCTACGTGATCTCAATATGTTATCAGAAATTAACCATCACATAATCTACAGAATCTATTGACTCTAAAGTGCACGAACACTTGTGAAGAAAGAAAGACCTAGAGAGGAAACATCCAATCAAGATCCCTTTTGCACATCACTGTCAACCAAAGGCTCATCTTAATTACTTCTAATGTGCAAGGACACTAGTTCAGAAAGTCAAATGGATTCAGAAAACATCATATCGGGGATCTCATTTGCACATGCGGGTACAAGAGTTATGCTACCAAAAATAATTATTGAAGTGATATCAATAAAATTCAAACTATACGCACCGTCATTCGATGGTACTTTTCTTTCTTGTTGTAAACAGACAGAACGTAAACCATCTGCCAAAGAACCAGAGCTTGTAAAACATAATGCACTAGCAGAAAACATGCATGAAGTGTTTGCATCAGAAAAAAGTGTTTGGCATATCAACACTCTCATAAATGGCTACTAAAACTCTGGTTCAGTCAAAAAAAAGTGTTGAATGCAACAGAATAAACCTCGTACTTCCATGCTCCAAAGGGAAAAGGCACTCAAGGGACCTAGTAGTTTCACAAAAACGGAATATAGCATTGCCTTTTACCTACTATCAAGCCAGCAGGAAGAGCAAGACAATTTGTGAACCTAGTGGCAGAGAACTCTAATACGGATGGAATATCTTGCCCCACATAATAATAAAACAATTTCCAATGTGGAAGTTTTATTGTGGCCCAATTTCATGTAAGTACTTCCTGAAATTAAGTGAGTGCATTACTATCTGCATTTGCTTGACTTGTACAGAAAACTGGGGTCCTCGTAATGATTCATTAATAACTGAAGTTGGTGGCATCTAAATTGGATCCAACAAGATATTGATATATCCTTCTACAATCAGATAACAGAATAGTGACAGTTTTAAGAGATTAATCTAAAGCTCCTCCACTCAGTTCAATGATTCTTGTATATATACCCTTGTGTAGACAATCATGTAATATGGACACATTTTCTCCACTAAAAGACGACATAGCTTTTTACTGAGGCATATTCCTGATCTATCAATACATAGCACGGATAAAAGTACGATTGACAAGGTACTTGCATTATATCTTTGTGGAATGAATAATCTTTTCCTAATCAGTTAACATATAAGAACTGGGCACCAGTGGTCCTTTGTGCTTAACAATTCAGAAAACGGAAGCAAGGATTAGGCAAGGCAGTGCAAGAATGTACGGCTCTCTCTAGGTTCATTTAAGAGTTAGACAGTAATTACAACTTGCAATGATATGTCAGTCAAATCTTGAGATTGTATATGAGATAAAATTTAGTAAATGGAATAGAAAGAGAACATATGTCAACTGTAGCTCACATGTCCATGATGAGTCTTCAATCCCCGGTCCTCCACCCTACAGTTGCCATCTATAAGTAGAGTCTTGATCGGTACCTTATGATAGAAAAGAAGGAAACAGAAAAAGAAATTTAGTTTGAAAACTACCCTTTAAGGGCAGACAATATTCAAACTTTAGAATACCAAGTGCTTGCATCAACAAGAAACAAATGCCACAATATAACTTAAAGCACACAGTAAAAAATGTAAACCTCCTTTTGCATTTGAACTGCATTAAGAGTACCCATTTCAACAGAATCCATTAGCATATGCATCTATCTTATACAGAGAGAATAATTTACCATATAAAATTCCCAATTTCTGTTTTTGTAAGTCAACAGTTAATATACAGACTGCAAAACAATAAGAGAAACAAATCTCAAGGAAATTACCACATTGTCTTGGGGTTTCTTCTTGTAGTAGGCCAACAATCGAGACTCGAGAACAAAATACCTCATGTGAATGAATGATCTCCCAATCTTTCTGCGTCCATACCTCACCATCCATCCTTCATACACCACCTTAGAATTTGACATCTCCACCCTACTTTAGACTATGCTTTCTCAAAATTTACTAAACTACTGTGCTTTTCTTTCTTGCTCTTAAAACAATCTTGTCATACAATCCTCCAAAATTATTCCCAAACTTTAAGGAAGCTCATAACCTCCTCATTACCGAGAATTCAACAAGACCTATGTCGCTCAAACTGGATCAGTCACCATTGAAGAAAACGCAAAAGTTTGGAAAACACTAAGCTGCGATCTTCAAAATATTGAAATTTTCGAAATATCAAAACACTCACTTCCCAGAATAATCTCGCGAATTCTGAAACACTTCAAACTGAATAAACAATCACATCCAAACAAAATTGACCAGAATTTCTGGCGAATCTTCCACGAAAGAGTCGGCGATGGATTCAACCACCTCCGATCTTCTTCTACAGTTCCTTAAAACACCAAAAAGTTGGAAAGATTAGAGCAACAAACCGGAATACAATGGATACAATCCCCCTACACAAGTTTGCAGCTTCGCACACACACATACTGATACAAATGCACGAGAAAATTACTGAAATACGTATGCATACAAACAGAAACATGAAAGTACAGAGAGTCAGGTAGAGTGAAGGATTAGACATACATTCGCCGCGGTCGCATCAGAATCTTCTCAATTCTCAACACTTCACCAATAAATACACACAAATACAAATATTTACGTGAACGAATGTGTGCATTCAGCAAGTGAGAGAATGAATGGAGATCTTAGTTTACACTATGACGTGATCTGATTTTTCAGGCCACCGAATTACATAAGGAAGTGAAAAACGCCGGCGAGTTCAGGCAGAGTTAGAGAGAGAGAGAGAGAATATACATATTTGTAAATAAAGTTTCTGTAGTTTTTCAGTATTTTGCTATTTATCTGGATTTCATTTTTTTTTGTGGGGATTACCAAATAAATAATATTTAAATTGGGATTTGCTGTCTGGTTTAGGCCCTTTCCCAGTGCAACTCTGCTCTCTTATGAGCTGCTCTTTTCTGTTTGCTTTCTTTCTCTCTCTCTTTTTATATGATGTAATATAAATGAGAAAGAAAACATATAAATTACAACCAGCTCTTCGACTTGGTATAATTATAAATATATTATTTTATTATTTAAAAAATTATCAATATCTTCTAATATTGATGAAATTATATGATAATGTCTAAAATAATTGATTTATCCTTGTTGTAATTTTTTTTAAAAAAAAATTAAAAAGTTTTATAAAAAAAAATCAGGCGAGATGGATTAAAAAAATTTAAAATTATAAAAAAAATCCACTTGGCCTATAAATAAATAAAATTATTATTTATAATGCATAAAGACATTTTAGTCAGTTCACTATAAGAAAATGTATGAAAACTAACGGATTGGACTAGTTGATAGACGACCATTAAAATCAATGAAGTATTGATAGTTTTTTAAACAATGAGAAAGTATTTGTAATTTACTCAAAGAAAAAATGGTAATTCCCGATATCTATCCATCCGGGATGCAAGTTTTCGTTTTCAAACACTCACAAAACTCGCTATTGCTTACATACAACTCTTTGCACAACTTATTCTCACCAAACATTGCTATACTCATCACCAGCAACTGTTGTCATAAGCGCAACACCCCAATTGAGGTCGAATCAAGTTGATGGAGGATCGAGCGATGTAAGGATAGAGCAGAGATGTCAACGGAGCGGGTTCATGACGATTTTGTCAAATTTGGGAGCGAATGATAGTGGACGGAGAGAGCCAAGTATATCAACTCTCCTTCCCATTCTATTACAATCATTCTCCCAAATATATCTGGATTATTATACTTTTTTTATTTAAAATAAGCACTATTCAAAATTTATAATTTTTATATTGAGTATAGAATTTGTATAAACTCCATAAATTTACAATTCTTATATTTTTTATGCAATTGGTATAATTTTTGCTTCTGTTGTTATATATATTTAACTTTTTCTAAAAAGAAATCATCAATACAAAATTTAAAATATTAAATCAAACATATATATACGGTAAAATCTGCAAATCTATAATATAATTAATAAATAATATTCTATATTTTTTAAGTAATTATATGATATATTTTTATTATGTGGACGTGTAATTGAATAAAAATTTATACGTTATATAACATACTTTTTCTATAATATTATATGCATTATGTATTGATACATATTTATATGTACTTTTTAACATAATTTATTTACTTTTTAAAATATATTTGCATATATTGAGCTTATAAATATTTTTTTGCGTTCCATAATCTATACAAAAATATAAATTATAAATATAAAATACGAGTAAAATATTAAATCACTAAAAATAATTTGGGGAGATATTTTAATAAAACATATCTTAGGAAGCAAATAAAAAATATAGGGGTAAGTGAGAAGGGCATTTTTATCTTATGCCAAATTATTTTGTCATGGGTATTTTTTTTACCTTTCATACTTTAGGGGTGTAAATGAGACAAAATACATAGTTCATGGGTGTAAACTGTATTTAACCCTATTAATTAAAACCCGTAGAAACCGAACTCAAATAATCTCAACTTGAATTAGTTTACTAGCTAGTTCATCACTAATCTTGACCTGGATAAGTACTATTCATATACTTGTCATATAATTATTCTCCGATTTGATCAAATTCAATTCAGGGTCAAAATTAAAGAAAAAAGTTATTAAATTATGGTTGATTGACACAATAAGTAACAATAATGTGAAGATTTATTCTACAAATAGCATTACATGACAAATTGGTGAGGAGAAATGAGTTAAAATGGAAGATCCAGCAAAAACATTAGTAACCAAGAATCCAAAATTTTGAACAGCATCAAATTTCTGAAAAGAACATCCTTATTCTAAATCTTATGAAACAGAAATGGTAAAAAATTTTGCAAGATTACAGGAATCATTTCCATGCAACACACAAACAAGGTAGTAAAAAGAGACGCTGACACCACGTGTGTTTATGGCCTTTTGGCTCTGAGAGAGAGAGAGAGGAGAGAGAGGGGGTGTTAGTGTTATAATATACTACAGCTAGATTTTTGCATACAATGATGTCTTTATAATTGCCGTCTGAGTTTGACCCACACATGGAACTTTCCACGATCCCATCAACACAACTGCACTGTTCAATTAATCTCTTTCTTTTTCCCTAAAAGGGCCATTTGCCATTTCGGTTTTGCTCCCAACCAAGAACACCACGACCATATAAACTCCGGTAATTTTTAATTTCGTCTTTCTCTCTATTTCCTACATCATATTAACTGAAAATTCACAATTTTAATGTTGTCAAACACATCGACGAACTGTCTTAGTCTACTGATTTTAGGGAAGTTTAAGGTGAGATTTTTGTGGGTCTGAAGTGATTTCTTGACATATGTTAGCTTCGAATGGCACGAGAATATTATAGATCTGTGTTTGTGGGTTTTTTGAATTTTGACTGTTTTCTTGATCAACTGTTTAGCGTTCATTATTGACCTCGTCTTTTGAGTCTCTTATTATTCGCCAAGTATGTGCAATTTTTTTGACATTTCCGAGAACTTTTACTGCTTTCTCACTTCCTTTTTCTGCCTTTCCTTTTCCTATTTTTCCCTGAATCCTGAGTTGGATTTTGATCAAGAAACTGTCTTGAAAGCCATGCTGCTTTTGTAATAAAGATTTGATGCACTTCTGTTGTACAGGTGGTGTGAAGCTGCTGTTAAGACAGAGTTCAATAACTAACCGTTTTGGGTTGTAATTCTTGATCCTTGAGTTCTTTGGAAAATGAGAGTGAAGATTTTGGTGGCTCTTTCCTGTTTCTGTGAAGATATGTATAATTAGGACAAAGGGGTGTTTTTTGCTGGTTCTAAATTCCGTAATTGTTTGGAACAGTGATATCTAGTACAAACAGCAGAAGCCTGAATTAGGACAGATGGGTTCTTTTCCAGGGCATGTTCTTCCCGGAACGCTGTTTCTTGTTGTTGGTATGTGGCACGCATGGTGCTCGATAGTTAGATACTTGTCGGATCCTAAGTCGTTCCGTGTCAGGGTTTGGAACCCTGTTCCGGGTTTCAGTGGGGGGCTCAAGTACTTGGAGCTCTACGTTATTGTAATCGGTGGCTTCATTGATCTTTGTATAGAGTTTTTGTACTCGACCCATCTCAAGATCTTTGTTCATGGAGTACTGAACCCTTCTCACATGAACAACTTTGAGCACTCTGGCATGCTGCTCATGTTCTTCATATTCGGCCTCATAGCGCTGCTCTCTGAGAAGACAAGGTTGGTTTTTCCTCTTATGGATTTTGTTCTTTAACTTTGTTCTCTTTTATCGTGATTTAGGACAACATAGGATTCAGGAGATGGATTTCCCGTTATGCATCAAGAACTCTGATTCATTACATGAGCAAATCATACATTTGGTTTCTAAAGTACAATCAGTTGACTTGGATAAAATGTACTAAGTTGGTTTCTTCATCTCATAACATGTACTAGATTGTCTGAAATCTCTGGGCTTAAATCATATTATCTTTAGTGCTTGAGACATTGTTTGATCGATTCAAACTGGTTTTCTGTTAAAGAATTCATACGGCCAATTGACTATATTCCCGTACAATTTCAGTAAACCCCTGTCTGCATGTTCGTGTTTCACATGATGAGCTGCTGGAAACATGGAAAGATTGGACAAGTTGATAAACATGGGATTTTCTTCTAGTTTACGCCATGTTTGTGGATTAATGATTATGACATCATACATTATAGAAGCCTGACTGACCAACCGCGAATTGCTATTAGCCACCTTTAAGGTTCATGATTTAGATGCCAAAGTCTTACCATATTTAACTGAACAGTAGTATCAACAACCAAGTTAGTTGTTTTCGTGTTTTCAGATTGATTGTCAACTGTCATGTCCTTGTCCATGATTTCACAATCTCATCTGACATATTATATAATGCTTAGTTCTGTTCTGAACCTGACAAGAAGCTTAATACATCTGTTAAATTCTTACACCTCCTCACTGCCTTTATTGTCGGTGCAATTCAGAGTACAGTTACTAGATTCTTACAGAGAAAGTAACTGTGTTCCCATACACACAGACACTAATTGTGCACATTGAATTTATTACAACTTTACTTGCATTATGCAAAAGTCGGTCCTAATCTCAGGACTTCCACACTTCACAATTTAGGTTGATGTTTTAACCTTGTATAAAGTTATTACATCTTTGAACTATTGAACTAAGCCATCTAATGTAAGAAACTGGAACTCTAGCTTCAGTCTTGACAATTATTATGTCGATCTAAACCCTAACGGTTGTTCATCTGTTTATATTTGAACTCAAGTGGTCGAATTTTCATTAGTTCAGTATTTACTAATATATTCTTTCTCGTTTTAATAGCTTCTAACAACGCTCTTTGCTCGTTTCTCAGCTTTCTTCCCTTACCAGAAGGAGCGTTATGCTTCATAGCTTCAGCAGCATTCACGGCAGAGTACGTCCTATTCTACTTCCACTCGACCACCCACAAAGGCCTCGAGGGATACTACCACTTCATCCTTGTCGTCCTCATAGGCCTCTGCATATTGTCTACTGTTGCTGGAGCCCTGATGCCAACCAGTTTCCCAGTCGATTTATTCAGTGGCATCGCTATAACACTCCAAGGCCTCTGGTTCTACCAGACAGCGTTCACCCTCTACGGCCCAATGATGCCACATGGTTGCCGGCTCAAGGAAAACGAAATCATGTGTCATTCAACTGAATATGAAGTCCACGGCGAGCTGCTCGCTAATTTCCAGCTATTTGTTCTGGTTTTTGGTGTTCTTGTTGCTGTTGCCGGTGCGTATATCTATGCAGAGCCGAGATATGGTGAGTCTACTCGCATGGCCTCAGACGGCTCTGAGGATAGCTGAGACTCGATCAGCATTGACGGCCATGTTATCGTGTTTTGAGTTTTGTGTTGAGGCATCATAGTGGTTAGCATCCTCTTCTTTACATGTTGGTGTAGGGTATTGATGTGTAGGTATAGAGGTATAAATCAGAATGCAATACTCCTAGATTAAAATTGCAGGAAAGAGTTGAAACCAAATTGCACAGAACTTGGACAGGAGTTACAACTTATCCTACCTTGTATGCCTACAACATAATTGTCAAGATTCCTTAATGTTCTCATCTCCGGCAGCCGGATGTAAGATAAGCTATAATTGGATCGTGAGGCGGGTCTCAAATTTTAGAGTTTTGGATCCGAATTCGTCTCAAATTCGGTCTACTTAATATTTTAAAGTCTAAAAACATGCACAAATAAATTTATTAAAAAAATAATTTTTCAATAATATTATTCTCTCATCTTGTCCCCACTCCAAATTCGATACGTCTAATTCTTATGATTTAGTTAATTCTTTTTCTAAATACTTTATATATATGTTTAGAAATTAAACTATCATTTCTATATAGTTTTACTTTACAAATTCATATATTTAACAAAGAAAAAAATTCAAATTTCAAATATTATTCGTAACAGATTCAAAGTGGAACCACCACAGATCTCGAATAGCATCCAACATTTGACATTCCTGTCTTAAAATAACCACATGGATTTCAAGTATCATTCTTGTCTGTATTCAATTGTTTGACCATTTCCAGCAAATTTCATGTAATGAATTGCAACCTATTCTTGACAATTTTTCCGACAGATCCAAGCACAAAGACAGGAATCCGGAAACTGAATACAGATAATAAAGCAAAAACAGTGCTGAAAATCTTCTCTACTTTGTAAAGAACATTACATGCAGAGAACAACATCTTGGATAATTTGCGTGAATATTGTCAGAAATGAAGCCAATACAATCCAACGCAACACATGCACCTCTCAATCCTCAAACTCATCACGCGCCATGTGATTGATTCAGAAAACAACGACCCCCTGCTGCTTTATCATCTTTGCCAGTGTTCAGACACAGTTGCAGACTCTTCAATCTCATCACTTCGCCTATGTAAGAATAGTATACATACGAAAGTTTCTTGACACTTAATGAAGTGTGAACAACAAGGTTTCATGGGTCACCACAAAAGAACAGCGGCTACTGAAATCTGACAATAAGATATTACGATGATACTGTTGCTACAAAGGGTCAATAATACAAACGTCGTTACTGGGACAGTAAAACAAACAGTTTATTTATCTCTACACGTGGTCAGTTCGAATATGCGAGCGGGAAAAGTGTTTAATAAGGGACAATGGATTCAATAAGCTCTTGAAGTGGAGCAAGTTCCTTCTTGTCAATGAGTGTAAATTCCTGCGCGATAAACATAGAATTTAGCAACTGAGACATATTCGAGTCTATTTTCAGTTCTTTGACACAAAAGAGCAGGAATTTCTGAGCTGTTTAGCGATAAATGTTGAATCATTCAGGTCAATGTGTAAATGAGGTGCTATAGAAAAATCAAGATCAAGAAGGTAAAAGTTACGAAATGAGAAAAAAATGGCATAAGAAGTCGGGATCTGAATAGTTCAAAGAAGCGGCATAAAATTAGAGAGCTAGCTTACACAGGTGAACAGTATAAAATGCTTGAAGCAGGTATTTAGATGGGCTTCCTCCTTAAGACTCACAATCTTCTGAAAATGAGAGTGATATATATGTGCGTATACGCGGAACAGACGTTTGAATATGGTCTTCACAACATCCCTGAAATTTGAAGGAAATGGCGCGCCTACAAAAATTTCTTTGTTAGAGTTATGTTAAAAGTACATAACAGAAGAGGACATTTTACTGCATTAAAGACGGCGCTATTACCTAGTCTTTGAGGAAATATGGACTCGTCGTCCAGCTGTGTTTCAATCCAGTCCATCAAATACTCGACATATTTAGGAGCTGAAACTTCAATAGGTTTCTTAATTTGTACACCATCGGCCCATCTGTACTCATACCTGCAAAATATTTTGACAGATCAGGAACATTTCTGTTCCGTATGATTTTCTTAAAGTAACATTAAAAAAATTGGCAGCAAAATCAGGTTCCTGACATTGACATAGATAACTAGGTCAAGAAACGCTCATCACATAACAAGCATTTTATTGTAAATTTCGTTCTCTTCTATGGGATTTTAATTCCTCACCACCTCTATCGATTCTCTAGAAGCTAAAATATGGACACACCAATAATATACCAGGACTCTGTTTCCAGGTTGTTTATCAAGAACTCAAGATATGGCATATCCAGTTCAATGAAAAGTATAAAAATACTGAGAGCTCACAACTTTGCTGTCACACATCTTAAGATTGATTCGGAGGACAAAATGTGTTACTCTTCGTGTAATTTTAGGTTTTTGGTAAATTACAGGGTTTCCACTGTCTAAAGTTAATAATGATCAAGAATGTGTAAATCAATTAGAACGTAGTACATATGCACTTGCTATTTGGCATCGTGATACGTGATAAGCTGGTTGTCATGCTTATTTGAAAATGAGAAATCACAGTGAATGATAACATCATGACTTTACTTAGGGCCAGCAGACATTGTAGGGCAGTTCTCGGGCGTACAGAACTCCGTGAGGGTGCCATAAAGCAGATTCACCTGGTTGAAGAAATCTACAGCTGAAAAACAAAAAACCAAACACCCGACTCAATTTCGATCCTCGGGGTGTAGCTAGTAGTAGCGATAGCAAAGAAATGTACAAAGTACTACATGGTAGACAGATATTGATATCACACAGTCATGATGCATCAGTTTTCCCATTCCAATAAGGAACTAAGATGTCATAAGGTTCTAATCCATAAGGAAATAACCTTAAGTAATGTGAAAATTATATATAACGGCTCAGAGAGAGTGTCAGTAGATCCGATGATCATGTATTGTCTCATTTGTATGATGTTTGTTTGCTACTTCTGTGCGGTAGTTCCCTTCCCAAATTCACTAAATCAAGATGTTTTATCTTGCCAATGTTACTTTTGCATCTAATATCGAATCCTAATATTAAGAAAATTGATTGGAAGGAAAGTCATTTATTCAACATGCTGCCATGTGAATCCAAATAGATATGCACACAGGCTCATATGCGCATGCACCATCACGCACACAGAGAGAGAGAGAGAGAGAGAGAGAGAGAGTAAGAGAGGGAGAGAGAGTACTGTTGACGGCCAGCCATTCATTTATATCTTCCCCTGGGGGTAACCTTACAGCTTCTCTCAAGTTCCCACTACCTAAAGTGGCATCTATATGTTTTCTTAGCTGCGCCCCCTGCAATAGGTAATCATAACCGATTCAAGTGTACATCGCATGGTTGCTCAGAAGTCAAGGGTAATGTATACTGCATGCAGAATTTAGAGATAGAACATTCAGATAGGTGACATAACAAGATAACATGATGTACATCCCCCATAAAAATCTCAAAGGAAATCTCTGAAGAGTAATGCAAGGATGAGTAACAAGAAATTATAATCCCGCTTTCCCACCATGCACAACCACATTAAGAAGGAAGAAAGAAGATACAGGACGTTATACAATTGAGAACGGTCCAAAAATCAAGATTTTCCATCTTGATGCAGCACCATTATCCAAGGAACTAAGGTTAAATAGCGATTATTCATATGTCAAATAAATGATCAGGTCATAAACATGATCGAGTAGATGTACTACAACATTTGGAGTGCGTCACATATCAACACTTGAGGCTACTCAAAACCATAGAAAGAACTTCTACAATTTCAGTTAAGGTTGAAATAGTGTTCCTTACACGAGGAGAAAACACAAACTACAATATGGTTTTTCTTTGAAAAGTTAAAGATGCTGGTGTGACTCAGCAAATAACTGACATGGCAGTAATCCGTAATAGGAAAAGAGATTTCAAAACAAATGATGAAGGGTGGAACATGTGTTGTGCCAGCAAAGAAAATCACCTTACTGCCTGAAGGAGCACTTTTTTTAGGCCGGAACGTCCTCTGGTTCCTGTTTAAAAATAGGGAACCAAGCATTATAAATAAGAAGATAAACTCCAAAATAAATCAAGTTGAGCAGGAGTATACATTAGAAAAAAAATAATTGGATAAATTCCGTAACAGTAAAGACACGGATCACAGAAGGGAACTTATTTGTTATAAAAAATACTGCGCTTAATCTTAAATTTTGAACCCGGATTTTCAGTAATGTCCTACTTGGTACTCGAGTTTTGTCACAAATGTCAAATTGGCGGATGAGAAATATAACCTTTAGTTTCTAATTTAAAGACAACTTTGAATGTCATTCAGAAAGATATTCATTTGGAAAAATAGAGTATATTACTAGAATAACACAACATAAAAATAATTAACGACAAATAAGATGGCAAGCAAAAATTGCAAAATAAAGTTTTTACATGATGAGATTTAAAAACTAATCTTCGAAAGATGAGTTATGGAAAGAACGACAGATAACATTTCGGTTCAATATAACTTACATATTTAAATTTAAATCCCGCGACGCAAGACTTAAAATTTTTAGAACAACATAAAGGGAATCATATAATTCAAACAAATTCTATCAACCCTCTCGATTAGCTTGACATTGGTTAATCTGCATCTCAAATCGACAATGGTCACCAAGACTTGTGTAGATCATCATCACTGACAATTTCTGCAAAATGATACAACTTCCTGTTTGCTACTATGTAACTCATGAATAGGCCCTCAAAAATTCAATTCTGTTCCTCACCAACGTAACAGTAAAAAATAGCTATTTTCTTCAATCATACAAACAAAAAGGTGAAACTTTTTGTACCCCTCATCAATAGATTCTCTTCATTACTGAATTCTTCTCTATCAAAACTTCATTCTTGAATCCAAAATTCATCTTCTTTTCTTGATATTCCATCAAAACACACAAGCATACAATAATCAAGAAAAGCAACATACAACCATCAAATTGACCAAAACAAAGACAAACCCATATAAGTAAACGACAGATCTGAGGCAAACCAATCATACAACAAGAAATCACAAAATCAAAATGAAAGATTCTTGGGGGAAATCACCTGCCAAGACCAAAGAGACTCATGGCTATTCGCACAGAGAGAGAGAGAGAGAGAAAGAGGGTCGATCAGAATTGAGGATTATCAATAATTTTTATACAAAGGAATATACAAATATGTGTGTGTGTGTGTGTATTTGGGTGGGGGTAAATATTAGTGGAAGTGTCGAAAAAAGCTGTCGAGCACTGACTTCGAATCCAACAAGAACAGTGTCAGGAGGGTGAACTGAACTTTAATCAAATTATTAATATAAACAAATAAATTATTTACAAAAAAGCCTAATTTCTTTTCTTACTGCTTTTAGCTCTCTGGTGGAAGCTGTCTCTGTTCTTGACATGTGGCCACCAAGCGTGTGTGTTGTCCAAAATGACATTCTTGCCATTCTTTCTAATTAATTCTCAACTTACACTGATTTCCCAAACGAAACTTTGCTCGATTGATAAGATTAAAATTTTATAAATCGAACCAAAATCTCATGAATTATATCGTGATTTTATTTTTTTAATACAGTTTTTTATTTGAACTGTATCTTATTCAAAAATATATATATATATTTAGTACAATAATTATGTTGTTTCTCGATGATATTGAAAATTTTAATTTATATTGTGAAATCGCATTACGCCAAATTTGAAAATACCATTTTTTTAGAGGCCCGTTGATGGTGGAGAAATAATTTCACAGTATCTTGACATGGCATGGTTTTATTTTATTTTTTTATTAAAATTAAAAATACTTTTTTTGCCCTTGATTTTATTTTTATTTCCCATCTTATATGGAGATAAAATAATGTGAGTATAATAATAAATTATTCTTTTTAAGAATTTTAAGCTGAAACAATATTTTTTTTAAAAAAAATTGGATAGATGATTGAATAGGATAAATAACCAAATTATTGGGTCACTTATTCGACAGATCGGATCCGATTGAAAAAATTAATTAACCTGAAATAAGATATACATATGCATATATATTAGTAGAATATCAGTACATTATATATGAATTGATTAAATAAATACAATTTATAACAACTTATTGATATGATAAATGAATACAATTTAGCAATTAAAAATCAACAAACCTCTTTGGAGGAAACAAATTAAAATGAAGTTCAAACCAAAAATTAAAATTTATAACCCCAAATTCTTGAAAATTGAATGCTTTGTTATTTTTCTCTTTTAAAACGAACGGAGCTAGCAATTGTTGCTTCCATATAATATTTTTTTCAATAAAGAAACAAAAATACATAGCCAAGATTAAGCACTTTAGGCTATACATATAATGGTAGGTTGTTTAAATAATTGTATGTAAAACACTAGCCTATTTATTTTACTACATTGTCTTTTAGTGGGATATATATTTGATTAGGTGAATATTTATTTAACTACATTTTTTTTAAAAAAATAAATCAAAATCGATTTGATGGGTTACTGGCAGATCAATTTTTACTAGTTAGCATTGATTTTGACTTTGCTGGTTTGCACCATATGAATCGGCTTCGACACATGGATGGTTCTCTGTTGAACCGGTTGAACTGGCTGGTCTGGTCATGTTCTAAAAACACCAAGCAGAAGGGCTACTTTGCATTTTTATATTTGATACCCCCTCTATATTAGTTATACTAGCCCGAGGCTGGCAAACTGGTTCAATTGGTACATGAGCAGGTAAGAAAGGCCCATAAGGTCTTTTTTTTCATTTATACTGAAGTAGCAGACCCATGCGCAAGTTCATTATCAGCTTGCTACTTCATTATATAGTTAGATGGACACGTCCATATATTGCCAACACATTCGACATATGACTCTAAAATATCTCCAGCAAACTCTTAATCGTTTGGTGGCAAACTTATTGATAACCAGCAAGTAATCGAATTTCGAAAAACTCAGACAGATTGGACAAGACTCGACCAAAAGACCATAACTCTTTCAAGATAAGTCCAATCCTGATATTCTTTTTTCTGTTATTTAACTAAAGAACTTTCATGCAGTTTCACAAAGGCCAACAATCATTTGGCTTCGTACACTCTATCTCGATTTTAAAGTTATATTCAACAAACTTTGGCACTTTATACAAATATATATCATCTTAACTTCATTTTCACCCACTACCCTCACTTTGAGTTATCATTTATTTTATTCAGTAATTTTCACCCACTATTCTCACTTTCAGTTTTTCATTTATTTTATTAAGTATCGAAATACTGATCTCTATTTTGCAAGTTAGTCCCCTTTTAATCTTAGAATTTTCTTAAAAATCCTTCGACACTTGTCATGATGCTGAAATTCGATACTCATCACTATTTATGACCTTTTCTCATTAATTGTAATGATGGGGAAAATTGCTTAGTCGTTTTATGTAGGGATGACAACAAGTCGAGTTTTGGGATTGCCAAAACTTATAGACCCGATTAGTCAAAGAATTATTAAACTTCAATTTAATATTTTAAAATATTAGCAAATATACTTTTTATAAAAAAATAATATTATCATAATTTTATAAATACCACAAAAAAAAATGACTATTGGCTATAATTTTAATAGCTATGGACTAAAAATCGTGGTAAATAACTTTTATTGACCATGATTAAATAAAATTGATGCAAACATAGATTTTCTACCAAGAAAAAGTTATTACCATAGCTTTGAGCCACAACAAATATTTTAGTCACCCTCGTAGATACCACGGCCAATAACCATAGTACGACCGTGGTCAATAACTATTTATTACGATTTTTTTGTTTTCAATCATGACAATTGATGTGACTAAATGCTGTATTTTTTTTTTTAGAATATGATAGAATAATTATTATTAAAGAATGAAACAAAATTTGAAATAAAAAATTAGACCCTTTTTTTTGCCAGTTGCAATAAACAACTAGGACAAGAAAGCATAGAATATATTAAAAGGAAGTAAATAAGGCATAGAAAAAGTAGGAATACATCAATTACATGACGCTTTCGTTCAATTAATCTGCCCCACCTTCACTCTCAATCATTCTTCACTCAAAATCAACATCTACATTCATTGCCAATTAATCTTCTTGATAATATAAAAATATTCATTAAATAAGCCCAACAATCTAGAAAAATTATTTATATTTTTTGTGACTTTCAAGACGTGTGATCCCAAGGTAGATTGTGTATCATATTATACTTTATTAATTTGCTATTTTTTCAGTTTAAATTCTAATTAAAATATTCTTTTTAAATATATATGTTATTAATGATTTATATATACATGTGTGAATTAAGGCATATGAGTATAATTATTGGATTTCAATGGAGTCAGGGTGTACTCTTGTGCTACAGCCTATAAAAGCTGGCAATTATGCAAATCAGAAGTTAATTTTTCATTTATGCATATTTAAAGTTAATTAATTATTAGTTTTCTCAGTGAGTTTGTGTTTAAGCAAATAAGACTCAAGCCATCCCTCTTTACATTCCTTCTGCTCCCAATAAACGCCTTCTCCAGTTTCTTCACTTTCTTATTTGTGTTGTGGCTATATCAAGTTGAAATAAACTACAACATCATACAACACAATCAGTATTTTTGGAGAAATATCCCATCAAAATACACTATATGTAAAAAAATATTAGTAGCGGTGCACTCATTTTCTTGCATATGATCCAACGTATTTCTTATAATTCATAGGGCATTATGAGCCGTATGCGTCCGAAATACATGATACGACCACATAAAAGCTAAATTTAAAAAAATAACTGAAATCAAAATTATTTATCATGATGTAAATACATAAAGATATTCATAACGTGCAGCATATGGAGGGATCGGTAGGATGTTTTCAGAGTCAATTACTGTTGGCATTAGATCCACCGTATTATTCGAGGGAATTGGTGCAAGTGTTATGATGCGGAACCATACCCATATTTGTAATAAATGTATGGCATCGCCTGTATTAGTTTTCCCTCGCATTGATGCCGTATACAACCCCTGATATAGATACGCCAACACTGCCTAACCCTAGGTTGAGGTACCTTCCTCATGAATGTCCTCCATATGTCGTAAATACAATAGCAACACGGTGTTATCCGTAGCATCGAAACACAATATCCCACCAATAATGCACATGGCACATATACGTACATCCTGTAATACAGCATCGAAAGGACTATCATCGTCACACATGTTTTGAAACAACCATTGATGGCAATAATTTGCCACTGCTAAGTATTATATCTTGTATCTACTCCGGTAATAAGATTACCTTCCACCGGGAGAGCCTAGATGATAGCGATTTCCTGTAGAGTTACAGTTCCCTCACCAATCGAGAAATGAAAAATATGCGTATCGGGACACCTTCTCTCGACTAATGCAATAATAAGTTGTTTGTCAATTTCAAATATAACCACACTGTAAAATTCCCAAAAATCCTATATTTTGTAGCACCTATAGAACACGAACTTGACGTGGGACTAGTTGAAGGACACGGAAAAAAGATATAGTACATATAAAATTGTATCTGGAGCTCCAGGCACATCTTCAAATTGATAATTTGTTTGCCCGTACAACACACTTGTATCAATTGAACCAAAATTTATCATAATTTCACTCAATTTTTTTTTTCAACACTAGAAATTTTTTCACTTTGAACACACTTTAAATATACTTTGAGAGCTCATCCTTGGAACACATTTTGAGAGCTTACCCTTACATAAGGGTGAGCAACCGCCTGGGGCACTAGCACTGCTGCCAGCAAAGCAGTATGCAAATGCAGGCTGCTCTGACCAGGATTTTTTTTTTTTTTAAATGGCAGCACTGCTAATTCTAATCGTTGTGTTGCCTATTTTTTCAACATCTCAAAACTGTACCATTATTGTAAAAAACATTTCTTGCATTATTAAAACAATTCTCACACAGAAAGGAACCATTCAACTGATTTTGAATTCTAAATTTGTCAAAAACAAAATAGTCTGAATGATTCATTCAGAATTTTATTGATTAAATTTTGAATCAACATTCATATTTTCATTGTTTACATTCAGTATAACTAAAACAAAAATAAATTAAAAAATTGGGTACATGATAAAGTTCGACTCGAGAATAGGTAGCTATTTAAGTTACTCGAATTATTCGAAATCGCATTACTTAACCTGAAGCTTACCCTATGGGTATCTATTAAGTATGAAAACACCAGAGATGATAATATAAAAATATGTCGACAATAAAATTTATATTATAGTAAAATGATATTGTTTACAATATTTGATACTTTCACAACTCTTCTAATACCTATTGTCAACTATCAAAATAATTTGCACTGACCAAAATAAGCAACCAAAAGGTTGGTGAAATGTCAATAACAAAGATGAGACAGAGGGTAAACTTTTGCTACACCTATGATATCAATTCAAATTCTTGTCAAAGACATTGGGGACTAAACGTATGTAATAATATGTATGTTTTTTTTTTTTTTTTTCTATCAGATTATAGGATCTTGACTTTTTGGCATAATAATATTTTTATGGATATGCTATAGGAATCAAGAAACCGCATATTACCGAACAAATCAGGGCCTTAGTTCTTAGCAGGCTCACGACATAGTAACTTATTTTTTTACAAATTCTGGCATAATGTTTTTATAAGTATGCAATGGGGACTATATCGTTGCATAGTTCTATACAAGTTAAAACGTTGGTCACTAGTGGACTCATATATGTTTCTATATAGATCTACCATAGGGATCGAAATTGCTACATTCATTCAAATGCAATCCTCTAACAGAATAGGCTCACGACATAGTACCTTAGTTTTTTACAAGCTCATGACATAATATTTTAATAAATCTGCTAGAGAGACTATGTCGTTGCACATTTCTGCACAAGTTAGAACTCTAATTATAGCAGACTCATATAATAGTGTTTCTATGAATCTACCAAGGGGATCAAGATTGTTGCACGGGTTCAGATGCAATCTTCTAGAGGATTGTTGGACGTCACTTGATTCTTGGAAGGCTCACGACATAGTGCCTTAGTTTTTGACAAACTTGTAGCATAATGGTTTAATAAATCAGGAACTATGTTGTTATATATTTTTAAACGAGTTAAAACTCTTGATTATAGTAGGCTCGTATGATAGCCTCTACAAATTTATATAGGGATCAACAATGCTGCACATTTTCAAATTCAATCTTTTAACAGAATGTACAACGTCATTTCTACTTCCTTTTGTTTTTATAAAAATAAAAAATCAAATAGGAAATAAAACAAAATGGGGCCCAAGTTTTCTTCCCCACTTGGAATCCCAAAAACTTGAGGAGTGAGGACAAAGGTTGCACACTCTTGTCATCATGCAATCACATGAAGTGTAATAATCATTGGACCACCACCGAAACCACAAACACAACTCCAATAATTTCACCCCACCCTACCCCACCCCCACCCCCTGGTTGCCTCCCACCGCCCCACCATGCTCCCTAAACCTCAGCACAAATAAAAACCAGTATAATCCCCTCATTAAACTCTCCAAAACAACTCAATTTGTCCCCTAAACCAAGAAAATACCCCCATCATTGTACTCTTAAGTCCCCTGCCCTTACTTCCAGTAAGTCCCAGATTCTCACATTGTCTCACTGTACTTAAACATTCTCAGCTTTTATTTCTCCTCCACCAGCTTTTTATCCCCCCATTCTCTGCTGCTCCCAAGTCTACCTTCCACGTTCGGATAAACCCTAGATCTGTCCCCCCTGTAGGTGAAGACACTCTCTGCCCTTCCCCTGTATACCCTCTGCAAGTGTGTCTGTGTGTTTCTTCTGATGTTTTTCCATGTTCTTGAATTTCTTTCTGACTGCAGCTTTCTAACAAGCACTGATACACTTATGTGTGTCTCTGCATTTACATTACCTACAGTATGCTGCCTTTCTTCTTTGTTTCTGTCTTGATGGACATCAGCTTTCTGGAAAGTAAAAACTTATTCTTGACTCAATTTTCCACATCCCAGAATTTACAAAAATATAAAACAAGAAAGGAAGAAAGCAGAATGTAGGGTTCAAGATTTAGTTCCTTTGTTGTGTGCATATGTTTCTTATGGTTATATGTTTACCACCTGTGATAATGTTAACTGTGGATGCAGATTCTTTGGGAAGTGACAGGAGGGTTGGATACTGCTGGAACTAAATTGGTAATAGGGGGAAAAGTGGGGGAGAGAGTAGAGTCAAGAGGAGGGAAGATGAGTGGGATAGCACCGGCATCAGTGGTGGGGGTGCGGGTGGCGGCCGGAGGTGTGGAGGTGGGGTATAGGGCACCATTCACAGCTGTGCAGTGGCAGGAGCTGGAGCAGCAAGCAATGATATACAAGTACCTGGTAGCTGGCCTGCCCGTCCCACCAGACCTTGTAATGCCAATTCGTCGTGGCTTTGAGTCGCTCTCTGCCCGTTTCGGTCACCACCCATCATGTAATAATCTGACTGTTTGCTGTGGGTGTGCACAATTGCTTATGAATGACACATTCATGTAAAACATGTAATTAAAATGGGATGGTAACTAATTGACCTACTTCTGCTAATAAATGATCTTGTTAGTAGAGATGTGAGTAAACTCCAATTCAAAAATGAAATACTTGTTCTAAAAACTGGTTGGTTATTGTTGGATGTCACTCATCAACTTGGGGGAGCTGTCGGAAGCTTCTTACCGACCAGCAGTCTGGGGCTGATACATACTTGCACTTACATATGGTTTACTGTGGTTATGGGGTCATCTGTTGGTTGCCAGCTCTTATTTGTACTGTAATATTTTGGATGCTCTATCTACTTGTGAGGTTGATGAGCTCGATGTTCCTGCACAATCTGAGATTTTTATGAAACGGGATAGATTCTTTTGTTGATTTCCCTGAACATAAGAATTGGCAAATAATGAGTCTAACTAGAAGACTATCAGTTTTTTGTCACTGTTCAGTGGTTCAGCATACTTGCATGTGGTCAAGCCTCGGTATGCATTGTTTATGCTTGTAGTACTCTAAAAGTGCAAATCCTGATATCTACTTATGCTATCTAACTCTGGAACTTGCATTTGGGTACTCGATGTGCAGTGGGCTATGGTTCCTATTATGGGAAGAAATTTGATCCCGAGCCTGGGAGATGCCGAAGAACTGATGGAAAGAAGTGGAGGTGCTCTAAAGACGCACATACAGACTCCAAATATTGCGAGCGGCACATGCACCGAGGTCGCAACCGTTCAAGAAAGCCTGTGGAATCTCATTCTACTTCGCAGTCCTTGTCGGCTGCAATTTCTCATGTCTCTACTAGGTGCAGAAGTAACAGTGGAAGTGTCCAAGGTAGCGGCAGTGGGAGCTTTCAACGCATGCCATTGTACTCTGTTGTCAGCTCTGGATTCTCATCTCAGGGGAGCAATGTGACTAAGCTACAAACTGAACCTGTCACTTATGGGATTGATGCCAAGGAATTCAGGTACGTATGTTAAGCTACGGATGCCCTTGTTTGCTAGCAGGTTCTTATGTTCTTTCGGTTGATTAATCCCTTTAAATGGGCTTTAATACATTTAAGGCAATGCGGGCATGTGATCTAGTCTTAGTAAATGAGAAACTATTCTTTTCTACTCTCTCTCTCTCTCTCTCTGTCTGTCTTGATCTTTAACTTTAAGCTGAAAATTTAGGTCTATTCATGGGCTCCCTCCTGCTCCAAACGATCATAGTCCCTATCTGGAAGCTTCTGGATGTGTAGGAAGTCTGGGTTTAGGTTCTAGTGCGGGCAGCGGCACATGGCAGCTGATGCCTTCTCAAGTTTCTTCAAGCTCCTCATACAAACTGAAATCTGATTCCCAATTACTCAACCATTCCTCTGCTCAACAAAGTATGCCTCGTTTCCAGCCCATTGATGCCAAACATCAGGAGCAGCACTGCTTCTTTGGGAGTGATGCCGGTTTGTCTGAACCAGTAAAGCAGGAGCAACATCCAGTGCATCCTTTCTTCAGTGAATGGCCTACAACTAAAGAATCATGGTCCAATCTGGACACTGATGGATCGAACGAAAATGCCTTCTCGTCTACTCAGCTCTCCATGTCAATTCCTAGGACATCGTGCTATTTTTCTTCAAGGAATGCTTACTCTACAAATGGTGAGTTAGGTGCAGCAACGCGGTCTACCCTTTTCTTGCACAAAATTACTAAATTTTGGCTTACCAAACTGAAACTTTCTGATTTGTTGGACAGATGGTTGAAGGTTGACAGAGAATAATAAAGACAATCAGCCTTTGCTGGTTGGTCAGGGCGGTAAGTCTCTCTCCAGCATGTACATGTAATTATATAAGGTCTGTGTACCTTAATAGTTGTTGAATTGACGTTCAATTGTTGTCATTCTCGAAAGCCTGAAGGTAAATGCTTGTGTTGTAAAAACAGATGCTGCTGTGAATTCAGCATCTTGAATAAATGTTCCCCATTTCTCCGTCTCCTGGAGCAAAAGTCATCCCTTTTTGTGTCTTCCATGTATTTTTTGTGAAGTAGAGTCATTGTGTCTGTGTCCCTGATTGGATCGTAAGTAGAAAACCTTGAAATCTGTACTAGCTAGTGTGGACTGATTTTGTATTAAGGGAAGGTATGACATGAAACAATTGACTGCAATTCTTATACAATTGGCCCTTTTTCTCAAAATCACTTTTAAGATTAAAATTTATCAAAATCACATTTTCATAAAAAACTATAATTTGTAACTTTTAATCCCATAATAAATATTTTTCTACTAATTACCTATATACCTATTGAATTATACCAAACCACTTGACATGATGTTAGTTTTGGAATTTAACTACATTTGCAGTTATATGATTGAAATTGTGAATACCAACGCCAAGATAACTTTTCCTAAAATCGATTATTCCAAATCAATTCACTCATAATCAATTATGCAACCTTCTGAACAAGCTAGGCCTGACTCATATGAAACAGTTCAAACTATCTTCCAACATTGAACAAAACCCTTCCCCAGTCCTAGATATTCATTTCACCAAACATATATCTTGCTACTTCAAAATTGTTGTTTGAAAGGTCCACCGTTATAAGCTTTAATCTTCTCAGAGACTGGCGAAAACTACAATTTCAGATTCAAATTTACTAATCATATCAAACCAGGATCGACGCGCATACTGCAATAACTTCCCTACATGATTTAGAGCAGCACTTGGGATTAAGATGAACAAAAGCCAGTAATACGAAGCTCGACGAAAAGAAGTAGATGTTGACGAGGCAATTGCAGCATGTCGTAATTTTATGCCTAACGGTTTCTCTCTCATTGAACTTAATGTGGAAGAATACATTACAATCATATCTAGGACAAAACTATTAAACTTGAGCAACATAAGAAAGATAAAAGTTCCTCAAACAAGTTGCTCGACTAAACCAAATTTCAGTAGAAATTTCTTCTGGTTACAGTCCAACATTTCGCTCAAGCTACATTCTACGTGCTTTTGTTTCAAAAGTTTTTGCCTTGCCTCTAACCTTTTCTTCAACCCATGCCTAAAGAAGTCTGGATACTCAGCAACTTCTTGGATTTGCCTTCCCATCCCCTGTTCCAAAAACTTGATCCTTGGTCCCAAAGAATTACTTACACTCTTGATCAGAACTGGAGGATAACCGGCTACCAGTGCTGCTATCTGGCTTGAATCAAACCCACATGATTTTAGATACATAGCATTAGGCCTTAGAATTTTGTTGGGATCCCGACATAGAACTTCCGGGAAAGTTGTTGCTACTCTTTGGAGCTGAGGCCCTGTTAGACCTAACGACCTCAGAAACTCAGAAGTTGGACGCAGCCGTTTATCAACACTGTAACCCATAATGAGAGGATGTTTGACCAGAACTTTACCAATCATCCCATCTTTGGACAGACCCAGGCTGAAGAGAAAATCCACTGTCTGCGAAAGCTTGGATTCAATGCTATAACTAATGATTCTAGGGTTTAACAGTATCATTTTGCCAAGTTGCTTTTCGGGAGCACCAAGAGCTTCAAAAAATGCAAGGAGTGGTGCCAGCTTCTCTTCCAAACTGTGCAAGAGTATCTGCGGGAATTTTGTTATAGCAGATGCTACCTCCTTTGGTTTTGTCTCCAATGCTCTAAGGCATTGAACCATTGGAACAAGTTTATCATGCAAGTCAAGAGTTAGTATTTTGGGACACTTCCCGACCACAATAGGAAGTTTCCTCTCTTGTATTCCTATGCTTTTCAAGTACTCCCAATTTTCTGAGGCTTTTTCCCTGTCCATACCCTCAAGCCGCTTGCACTTCCTGGACATTTCATGAATGCTTTTATCATCAAAACCTCTGTCTTTAAAGAACCACATAATGCCATTACCCTGGCAACTTGTTTCCATATCTCCTGAAGGGATTTGTATAACTTCAGATACAACCTTCTAAAATTAACTTCAAGATAATAATTTAGTGCAAAAATGCTATAGGTAGAATACAAAAACACTAAACAGAACCAAGGGCTTTCTTCTTGGAAAGCAATGCAGTTAAAGGCTGTTGAGCATTTCCTACGAAACAATAAGAATTCTTTATATAGGAATGCAAAAATTCAGCATTCAAACCATATAACATTTCACTGGTTTACTAAGTACCAAAATGCAACCATATCATCTTCATAATTTTTCCATACATATATACAGGCATACAAAGAATTTCCAAAAAGATGCACAAAAGACAAACAAATTTAGGATAACAAAAGACGATAATATGTGCAATGAATTCAACACCTCGCAAGCAAATTCCTTGAATTACAGATAAAACTTACGACAAATCCATATAATCATTTAACTAAAGAAATTCAACCAATGTTGCCAAATAAAGAACACACAACAGCAATTTTCACGAATTTCAGAACTTAATTAGCAGCATTCTCCGGATACACTAGGGTAATTAAAACCACTTATTTTATTCAATTTCAACCACTTAACTCGAAAAAAATCCACGAATTTCAGGACTTCAACTACATTTCGAGAATTTTCAGCTTGTTCCAGTAACTGGAAGCAAATTACGATTAACTCGCGAGAAACAAATAGAAAAGAACAAGGAAGAAGTGGAGCAGAGAAGAAACTGAAACAGAGGAAAAGAGCAGAGGGAGGAAGGAGATAAGAGTACCTGCCGATGAGCAAGAGCTGCTCTCCAAACTGGTGGCCCGTGGATGGATTGGCTGCAGTTGAGAGAAGAGTAAAAGCCTGTTGCGCTCTCTCTCTCTCTCTCTCTCTCTCTCTGCCCTTTTTTCACTTTTTATCATTTTCTCTTTCACAATCATTTCTTTATTTCTATGATTATCCATATCCATCATATACTTCTTTTTCTTTAACAAATAACATTAATTACACCTCAACTCCTTTTAAAAATATCAAATTATATTTTTCAAATAAAATTAAAATTATATTTATATCCTTTTAAAAATACATGATTACGTTCCAGTAAGGATTAGATGGAAAATATTGACTCCAACATCAAAATTACATAAAATTTTAATTTTGTCGTTCATTTAGCATTCCAATGTAATATTATTATACTTATAAAAGGATAAATGTAATATATATAAAAAATTGAAATGGGTATAATCCTAATAAGATATTGTTATCAAATTATTATCATTGGACAAAAAATAACCGTTTATGAACAGAAAAACTAATCATTTTTCTTTTCGTACTCTTCTAACTTTATGTATATGGATGGATGTGAACACTATTGTTGCATATATTTCTCGAGAAAAGCACCAGATGAAGTACTTGAACAATACATTTTCAAGAAAAATATACGACAACGATGTTAACCTCATTAGTTTTGTCATTCATCTACGGCGACTCGCCGCCATCAACATCTTTTGTCCAAATTCTAACAAAAAAGGAGTCGGGCGTAAAGTGTAATTTTAAATTTTTTTTGGGAGTATATAATTTTATATTTTCATAGAAATCTAATTGTAATTAGTACGAAAAAATATAATCATAAATTAATTTTTATTTTTAATAATATAGCATATATTTGTCCATGCACCAAATATTGCTCCACGTATGATATTATTCATTTAGGCGTAATGTGACGTGCATTTATCTATTTTTCTGCCCTTGATTTAAATATATTAATTCCTTAGAAAAATATTAAAGTAAATTAATTTCAAAACAAAATTATGACACAAGATGTGGAACCTCGGACTGCGATGTACCAAAGTTGATCGAAAGGATTCTATGCTTGTTAGATTATGGGGATGTGATAGTCGTTTTCCCAAACTTTTAAGCTTTGGGGTGTAGGATTGGATTTTCTATTTTAAAACTATTCAATAAAAAAATTACGCTGTCTATTTTATTTAAATATATATATATATATTAAATAAAATAAAAAAATACAACAAAATTTAGAATAAAAGATCGAATCCATAGTACGAGCCTCATAAAATTGATTGATAGCTTATATTTAAATGTGATCAACCGTTATTTCCAGAGATGTCGCTAGAAGAATCATTGCTTTTAACTGTAGTTAATTACTATGGTTAAAAATAAAAAATCATGAACATATACTAATTAACTACGGCTCTGTAACAACTATTAGTCATTGTTTCTGTAAACGAGGTCAAAACATTTATTACAATTAAGAAATGATAAATATTTTGACTAAAAGTAAAACAGAGGAAATTTTGATTAACCATTATTAAAACTTAAATTTTCATATCGATTTGTTCTGACCGTGATAGATAATATCAATTCCGTGCTGTTTTTAAACTGTAACAAATTTTCCATAACTCAAAAGCAATAATCTGATCTTTATGTCCACCTGCAATTCTAAAAACTAAATTACTTTTGTGGAAACCAATTGTGCTAAACTGAGTTTTTGTATTATCAATTTTCTAAAAATTGGACCAAAACACACAATTGGGGCCTTACTTATGTTACTCTGGTCAGTGAGACATGCAAGAAGTATGCTTCAAAAATCATCTAAGGCTGAGTTTGCATATTGCTCAGCAAATTTCAAGCTGAGGATACTGATTTTAACTTTCTGCATGATTTTATAAAGGGGCTCACTGCAATAACATCAGCTACAGAAGCCCTATGATTCAACAAGATCCAAGAATTGGAGAAGGGCTTTTCTTCTCATACTTACAGAAAGAATCGCCGGTAGGAAGCTATACGGAAATGGATTTAAGCCATCGAATCAGTCTCAAAAGAGTTATCTTCGAACCTCCATGCTGCTGTCAACTCTTTGAACCTGTAAGAAAGTGCAGGTTATTGCCAGTTTCTCGATCAACCCTCTAAGAGAAGATACATTCGAAATGTATGATGGGTCAAGGTTTAGATAAGTTGAGGCATTTCCAGCATTTCCAGGTTGGTCCAGAACATGTCATCTTTTTACACTGCTTGGCTTTTTAACAAGCTCAGCAACATACTACCTAAGGTAGGTAACTTGTTTTGTCTAGGGAAAACATGAATTTACTGTCATTTATTGCCATGATGCCAAACGTCTCGTTGCATCTCTGAAAGCAGCCTAACTGGTTATGGTGAAATATGACATGCTACCATCCAACATTGACCAGGAAGGATCTTGGACATCCTTATATAGTTTGAGATCCCTCTTCTTTAGTAATCGATTTTCAAGAGATGGATATAAGCCCATGACAAAGTGGTACAAGCCCATTGTGTGTGAGTGACTGAGATAGGCCCTGGGGGGCAAATACCACACGGGCATGCGCAGATTAGGTGCGGAAAATATCATGCTGCCATGAATATTGGTTAGGGAAGGATTCCTAGAACTTCTTATATCCACATAGTAAATACTTAAATGCAGTTCAACTACAAGCAGCTATTAATTAAAAAACTATTGAACAAGGCTCACCAATGGTAAGTTATTCAGTTTTACCTCTAACCCGAGGAAAGAAGGTGCCACTGACTCTTCCTAAACGATCTCTGATATGTTTAGTGTTGGAAACCAACATACTTTTAACGTCAGCCAAATCTACTATGTTCTCTGTCCAACTTCCCATCTTGAAGCCGGGAAAAGATGTAGATGCACTTTGTTCTACGTCGGACATGTGAGGTATAATGTCACCAAAGCCATCTCCTGCACGACTTCTCTTCCCAAGTAGAAGTCCAGCTCGAGCAACGTCCAATGCACCTCTTCTCGTGACAGTAAAAGCTAACGCAAAAAATCAAATATTACGGAAATCTTGCATGAAATTAGCAGTCGGCATGGAACAAATAAAAATGACGACAATTTTCTGAAATATACCACTATGAGGGACTTCTAAAAGATAATTGGCTGGAAGACCAATGCCAAAACCGAGCAAAGTAATCCCAACACTAAATCCAGCACCACAGCCGGCTCCAACATAACCGATTACCTCAGGTCCAAAGCCAGGGCCCCATCCTACGCCACAACCAATCCCTACTCCAATGCCCCAAAAGGCTCCGTATGTCGGATGAACTGGATTCCACCTCTCGTATCTCCTGAAAATACTCTTTATGATCATTACCACCTGGATTAGAAAGAAAGAATGAAGATACAGTTCATAACAATTGGCCGCAAATATACAGACTAGTGTTGTATTCAAACAATGAAGGACAAGTTTGCTGCAGGTCCGAAGACCAATATACTTCAAGAGTCAGGACAATAGTTTCAATATTTAATAACTCTAGTTCATATGATTACTGAACCATGGAAACTTTTTTCACCTCGTCATTCCCATATTGTGTGATAAAGTTTCCAGTATGCGGAAGCAATTAAGCACAACAAGAGAAAGAAAAGGACCAATGAAAGAAAGGAACTGAGGGTTCAACTTTTTGCCCTTTTAGCCAAAACTCATTGGACATAACCCAATTTGCTCACCACAGCTCTAACAATACGTTAAGAATTAAGTCTAGTCTTTGTTGGATCAAGGATTATATGGCGGCAACCACCAGTCTAAAATACGCCCACATGAAGTAATGAGTTTTTCTCCGTGAGGTCCTGTTTGTGGCAGTCAAGCTAGAGATTTAACCCACGATGTTCGGATCAACTTTTCCTGCAGACTTGAGAAGTTAAACGAATTGACAACTTATTCATCAAATATTCACTCATTGATTCTACTGAAGATTGGACACAAAATGTATTTCATCTATTACTCCTACTTACATACTTAAGTCATCCTAAAACGCAGAAAATTTCTAACTTTTAACAGTTCCATGAATAATCCATTTCCCTTCTACAAAAACGAAGAATAATCGTATACAGCACACATTACATTACTGTGGTGCTTCCATGCAGCAAACCTGCTCACTTCAGTAAAAAATAGTTGAATACAGGAAAAAAAATGCCCAATACTAGATAATCAAATCCACACCAAAGCTGCATAGCAAGCTCAAATGCATGTAAATAAACAGCGCATGTAGAGATACAAATTCACATGCAACATACATACGCAATCTCACAGACATGCCGACAGCAAGCATGAAGAACTAAAAGAAAACTAAAATCAAAATCCAATCAAATTCCGACCAAAAAACACACAATCACACGCAGAACTATGTGCAAGAACTAGGGAAAAAAAATAACTGGAAAATCTCGCACTATTGAAATTCATTCGTGATTTCAGCATACTAAATTTAAAAATGAAAATCAATTTCAAAACTAAACCTGGAAATCGTTTCTTGCGGTTGAACAGAGCGAGTGTAAGCTTCGAGTTTTCAAGTGCCACCTCAAAATTTGAAACGGATAACTATGCGCTGTATTTATATGGACAACCTCCGGGTTTGGGCCGGGTTAGGCCCACTTATATTCGGATCTTGAAATTGGTATACAGCCCATTTCTACGAGAAACTCGGAAGGCCCATGATTATATTTACTAGATTTCTAGCCCTTTTTTTATTTATTTTTTGATAGAAGCAGTAAAAAATATTTCAATAAACTGAATAATACATATCAGTCCATCTATAGCAAAAAATTAGGAAATAAATTACAATAAATTCACATAAAATGATATAAGTATCTGCACGTCCTATATTAATAAATTCCTTAAGCTTAATTGTATTTTTTGATCCGTAATTATGATAATTTGACGTTTTTATCCAATAACTTATTAGAATTTGTAACATGGTCCCCGTATATTTTATTATTTCGCGAATTCTGAACAGATTTGGCCCTACTTGCCAGATTTATTCCAAAATGGCTTGAAACTAGCATGCGCACACACATAACTGTACAAAAAAATGAGATAAATAATCTTATTAGCTGATCTTGAATTGTTTTCTTTGCATCAGAACAACATTAATCAGCCAACAAGATGTTAATTTGCCCCACCTTGAAGCAGTCACGTGAGTAGCTACCACACGCTACTTTCCAACCATCTGACAAGAAATCCGACAAACAAGAAAGAAATTCAGTCAAATCTGTTCTGAATTCGCGAAATCAGAAAACGTACATGACCAAATTACAACTCTAACAGATTTGCAGGGCTAAAAATACAATCAAACCCAAACCTTCGTGCCAATAACATTATTATATTTTAGTTGTATATAGGAAAGAGAAAAATAAGTCAAAGCAATTCACCCCCCCCACCCACCCCATGCATATATAGTTTATTATTAGAATAGTAAGAGACGTGGAGTTTGATGAAGTACGAGTTTGTAGGATCACCACATGTCACTTTATTATATATATATATATATATATATATAAACAAATGATATTTGTATAACAGGTGAAATTAAGACCCTTAATTATTAATTTTTGTGGATGGGGAAGGAAAATTATGCATCATTATCAATAGGAGAAGCATACGAGAATGGAGATCCGAGAGTTGGTCTGCTGGGACAACCTAGTGGAAAGCAGTTCGAGTACTACGTGAAGTACAATCCCCCTCCCCCAACACCATGGCCTACATCTCACACTGGATGGGGTTGGGGACATGCGCCATTTCAAGAACACCACTCCCAAGATATCCATCGCCGCCGCTCACCATCACACCCTGCAATATGATCCACCCATACAAATTTCCCACCTTTTTATGATGTAGTCCTAAAATATTACGTAATTACAAATATTTTTTCGTTTTGTTTGGAAAATTATAAATATGTATGTAGCTCATAGACGTTGAGGTTGAAATTACAATTATTTATTTACTTTTCTTGAGAGATCGAAAGTACTATTTTACCTTTGCTGTTTTTATTGTTTTATGCTAGTCATTGTGGCATGTTATTTCTATGTGCGTATAATACGTAAGTTTTCACAATTTAAAATATATTATAAATAAGAAAAAAATGTATAAATTAATACATTACATAATAAAAAGAAAGAAAATAATTTATAAATTAATGTAAATTGCATGGCATTTTTTACTTTATAAAAAATTGATACGACGGTGTCATTAACCGCCGTTTGTGAGTATGGGAGGGATTTTCTTTTTATATTAGTATAGATGGCGTCTGAGAAAATATTTAATATATATATATACATATATATGTGAGGGTGGGTAAAGTAAATATCCGTTATTGTGCAACAAAAATTTGATGAAAATTTAATGGAGCCTAACGGAATGACTCATTGTTAGATGGGCCGTTAAAAAGAGTGGGTATATATTTATAATTTTACGAACAACGAGGATGTATTTATAATTGTGTCAAATATCATAGGACATGATTGTGACTTACCTCATATTTAATTATAAAAGGTTTTCATATTAGATTGTAAAGGAAAATATATTTATTTTATATGTATATAACATCCGTTCTATAATAATACATTTCCATTTAAAATACCAATTATTATGTCAACAATGCCAATATTTCAATGAAGGTTTTTTTAAAAAATAATATGAAATTTAATAATTCTTGTTCCAATTTTCTTTCAATTATTAATTTAATTTGTCAATTTTATTCTATCCTAACGTTGTCAGCGAATTTAAACTTCATGATTTTAGGTTACTCCTTTGACTAATTTTTAATTGGAGTTGTGGATGATATTTAAAAATAATTATTAGACTTTTTCATTAATATTTAATTTATTATTTTAGAATGATCAGTCTATAATTTTTATTATAAATTTGCGTCGCATTTTGTATTGGATCGCATGTATAATAACAAAAAAATATGGATAAATTATATCGACATCTCGTTAATTAATTTACGCCTAATTATACGAATATTTCCTGTCATTTGCAATATTATACGTATATTTTTTAGGTTTAGTTGTAATTGCAAGTACACGCTCTATTTAATGACTAGATTTTACCAAAACACCCCTTCAAAGGGTATAAGGGCATGAAATGTTTGTATAATTAAGATTAACTTCAAGGGTATGGTTGTAATTTACCTAAAAAAAATTAGCTTCAATTTGCAATAAACAATATGAACTGTAGAAAAATTAGCTTCGGTTAAAATATGTGGACTGCGAAATTGCAGCAAAATTTTGCAATGTTTCCAAGAGTTTTGACTGATGAAATATTTCGTGGGTAATTATTATTATTATGTTTATTATTATTATTATTAGGATAATTTACAACAACTTTATTTGGAATTTGATATAATTATGAATACTCCCTCGTTGTTTGAAAAATTACAAATACCTCCTGATGTTTAATGAAATTATGTAATTCTTAGATGGAGGTATGAAATTGTCAACTTTGTTCTTATTGTATTTCTAAAACCAAAATTAAGAATTTGTTAGAAAAAAAAAAAGGATGAAGTGGATGGAAAAATTTTAAAACTTATAAAGAAATTATCACGTAGTTAATAAAAAATATTTAAAAAAATTTTAAAATAAATATAATTATAATTCTTAATTTACAAGGACATTTTAGTCAGTTTATCACAAAAAATAGATAAAAACCTAACGTATCGGGCTAATTGTTAGAGGACAGTTGAAATGAGGAGGATACTGATAATTTTTTAAACAACGAGGAGGTATTCATAATTATGTCAAACTTCAGGGACAACCATCGTAATTTACCATTGTAATAAATAACAAAACATAAGACAGAATAGCGACGCATTTTCTATCAGGCTATTATCCAAATTCTAAACACGGAAACTACAACTATAGATGTAAGATTATAGCGTACGATGAAATTTGTACAACCTGTCCTCGCAACAACCTACGGCGAGTAGGCGACTTTTGTTGGAAACAACCCTCGGGTAGTTTCGCTCCCGCCACAAATGATAGACGAATGATGGCAGAACAACTCTATTTGCAGCATTTATGAGATGCTGAAAATTTTTACTGGTCCGAAGAAAAATAGGGGTGGTATAGAAATGGTCAAATGTATACTATTTTGTGTCGATTATTTTGAACGTGTTTATCAATACTATGACAAGTAAACGTTGACTGACCTTTTAGGAAACCCCCCCCCCCCCCAAAAAAAAAAAAAAGATCATGCAAGATATTTTTTTGGGATTTTTTATATTTTGTTTGACTGATTAAAAATACATTGGTTGACTGAGGGGAAATTGTTATAGACTCCAGCAGCTCTTTTGACTATCCCGACTGATTTAGACGGCGCCAATTTCACCTACCATTGTCGTGTGGTGGAATGATTGTACTTAAAATCGTCAAAAAAAAAAAAAAAAAAAAACAGTAAATATGTAAATGGTTTAAATTGTAAGATCAAAAGTGGTTTCGATCTAAAGTTTTATGATTAAAAATGCAATTTTATATTATAATTATTCCTAACACGTTAATGTGTTTGATTTTTTTTGTTTTTTTAGACACTCAGGATTCGAACTCAATGCATTTAATCAGAGATTTTGAGCCAAACTCAGACAATGAGTTTTGTGTTAAATTCAACCTATATTGAATCTGTATTGTTTGAAGTTTACCAAGTGCGGAAGGCACGTTAGGGAAAAATTCAAGAATCCTCCGTGATATTGGAAATGTTAAAAAAAAAAATTGAGAAAAATAAAATATCAATTATACCTCCTATGTTATAAAAAAAACATTCAAAAAACCCCTGAGGTCAGATTAATTAGGGGGCTGTGTGAGTTGTTGTTCATAACATAAGGATAATTTTTTATATTTAAATTTTTTACAGAGTGCTTTTTTTTTATTTTTTCGTATCATATTTAACTCCATTATGTAATATTCGAAGACGTTCTAATTTAACGATGTTGTTGAAATATTAAAATCGTAAAAATTTTATAATTGTTATTTGTTATTCAGTATCGATTGATAGTTGTTGATTATTTATATTCACCAAGTAAATAATATATACAATTGATTTGGAGAAAAAAAAATGATAAAAGAAGAGGAAATTTCATTTCAAGAAGTCAATGCTACTCAGAGAAGACTTCCTCATCTATGCACTTTTAGACTCTCATCCATTTCTCTTTACCTCCCACCTCAATTCCTTCCTCAAATTCATCAAGCATAGACATGTGGGAGAGAACAAAACACACCACCAACCTAATCTCAATATGTGTTTTCCTGTGTTTCTTGTTAGGAAATCCATGTTTGTGCATTGGAGGAGACACACTCTCAAGAGGTCAATCCCTGTCAGGAACCCAAACCTTAATCTCCAAAGATGGAATCTTTGAGCTGGGATTCTTCACACCAGGTTCAAGTTCTTCCCAGAACACCTACCTAGGAATTTGGTACAAAGACTTCCCTGAAAGAACTACAGTTTGGGTTGCAAACAGGGAGACACCATTGAGACAAGATTCTACATTAGAAATTGCTCAAAATGGCAACCTAGTATTGATGTCTCATGATTCTGATGCTGTCTGGTCAACAAATTTGATATCAACTTTACCAGATACTGTTGAAGCAGTGCTTCTTGATAGTGGGAATCTCATCTTGAGAGATGGGCCGAGTCCAAGTACTGTGTTTTGGCAGAGTTTTGATCATCCTACTGATACATGGCTGCCTGGAGCGTCTCTTGGTTTTGACAAGATCACCGGCAGAGCTCAACGTCTTGTTTCGTGGAAAAACGCAGACGATCCTTCCCCCGGGATGTTTTCTGTGGAGATGTCTCAAGATCAAGTGTTTCAATTCTTCTTACGGTGGAATATGTCGACGACGTATTGGAGAAGTGGAGCTTGGAATGGGATTGTGTTTGGATCAGTTCCTGAAATAAGTTACCTCACAAGTTTCAGCTTTGTTTCGTCTGAACGTTCGACTTACTACAATTATACTGTCCTGAACAGGGCAGTGCTGTCCATGTTTGTGATCAATGCATTAGGTGAGTTTGAGCAGCGCACGTCTCTACGCAGCCACCATTCGTGGAGTCCTACGTATGTTCTGCCTAAGAATCAGAGCGATATCTTCGCCTTTTGTGGGGCGTTTGGGGTCTTTGCTGGGAGCACTTCAAATCCCTGCACGTGTTTACACGGATTCACCCAAACAAGGCCTAATGATTGGTCCGCTGGGTGTTCCAGGACGACCCTTGTGCAGTGTGGCAACAGTAATTCAACTCAGGGCGAGAAGTATGGATTCATGGAAGTTCCTGACACTACGTTGCCAGCGAATCCGACAGCTCATCCTGCACGAAATTCTAGAGGTTGTGAGTTGGCATGCCGACAGAGTTGCTCATGCACAGCCTATGCATTTAATGGTAGTGGATGTTCTGTTTGGGAAGGGGATTTGTTTGATACACGGAATGTCTCAAGCAATCAGGACAATAAACAACGTCTGTACATCAAACTTGCGAATTCTGACCTTCCGGTCGATAAAGGTTGTTGCTACAATTGTTTTTTCTTTTCTTGCAAGATATGTCAGAAGGATTTTCGTGTCTCGTACTAAACAGCATGTTCAGGGAAATGGAAGAAGATGTTGGTGGTGATTGTTGCGGTTCTCGTTTCGTCGTTTGTAATCGTTTCTGGAGGCTTTCTGGGCTGCTTCTACACAAGGAGAACAAAACAGAAAGGTTCAAATAAAATAGCCTATAGCACTGTTCTATTTAGCCGACAGTTTTTACAACGATTCTCTTGCATTATACGCGACATTGTCTGAAGTTTGAACTGAATTTGATACTAACATTGTTTCCAGAAGTGAAAAAGGAGTCAGGGGAGGATCTTTTGTCGTTTGATTTTAACAGTAGTGTTCAGCCAAACGACAATGGAACTGTTTTGAGGCATAGAAATCACGCGGATTTTGATCTGCCAATGTTTAGTTATGCAAGTGTTTGTGCAGCAACAGACAACTTTTCACCTGAGAACAAGCTTGGAGAGGGAGGATTTGGACCAGTTTACAAGGTACTATAATTATAATACATTAGTATTCTACAAGTTTGAATTAGTACTCTGCTAAAAGTTTTGTGGGCTTATGAGAATTTGTTTCCACATTTCAGTTTCCTAATCAAATGAGTGTTATTCTTCAGTTTTTCATGATTCTTGGACAGTATTATGCAGGTTCATTTTTAACGTTAACTTCTCTGCTTCGGACAGGGAAAACTACTAAACGGACAAGAAATAGCCCTGAAGAGGTTGTCCAAGAAATCAGGACAAGGTGTCGAAGAATTCAGAAACGAAATCCTGCTAATAGCAAAACTGCAGCACCGGAACCTTGTACGTCTACTAGGTTGCTGCATCGACCCGGACGAGAGCATACTGATCTACGAGTACATGCCCAACAAGAGTCTCGATTTCTTCCTCTTTGGTCAGTTGGAGGTGTTATAAATTGTAGCACTAACTTACATTTGGTAAATGTATCCAACTTCTTTCAGTACATGATCACAGTAAGTGTTGGTTGAAAAGTGTGTGAATGATGTGTAGGTTCAGACAAGGAAGTGATTCTAGATTGGACAACACGGGCTCGTATCGTTGAAGGGATCGCCCAAGGGCTGCTCTATCTCCACGAATACTCAAGAGTGCGCATTATCCATAGGGACTTGAAGGCGAGCAACATTCTCCTAGACGAGGAAATGAACCCCAAGATATCAGACTTTGGGTTGGCGCGTATTTTTGGAGGCAATGATTCGCGGACTTACACAAAGCGAATCGTCGGGACGTTGTAAGTAAAAACGGCCGATCATGTTAGAGACATTACAAGATTAAATGATTTCTGTAGTCATTTAACATGGTACTTAGACGAGCACTTTCAACTGTTAAGTACATATAATGAAACTGAAATAGAGCTTTGTCTGAAATACATTTGTAGTGGCTATATGGCTCCTGAGTACGCGTTGCAAGGGCTGTTCTCGATACAGTCCGATGTTTTCAGCTTCGGAGTTTTAGTTCTTGAGATTGTTAGTGGCAAGAGGAACACTGGTTTTTATCTCACGGACACCCTCAATCTTCTTGGACATGTAAGCAACATTCTTGCTATTATATGTCGACCAGAATTGTTCTTAAATTACCATTTTATTAATTGCACAACCAAATTGTCAAGCTTAATTTCGATTGGACCAAAACTGCCACCTCCTAAGCTCACGGGACTAAAATCGCAATTTTCTCATTATATGTCTCATCTAATTTTTATTTCTTGCATTCTAGTTCAGTAATTCCTCATACATTGGTAAGTGTAAGGTGTTTACTGATATTTGCAGGCATGGGAGCTGTGGGTTTCGGGCAGAGGAGCGGAGCTGGTGGATCCAGCGGTGGGCTGTTCTCCAGCTTCTGCGGCGCTGAGGTACATCAACGTCGGACTTCTGTGCGTGCAAGAAAACCCCAACGACCGACCAAACATGTCTAGTGTCATTTCCATGCTTAGCAGTGAGCTAAGTACACCTCTTCCTGCACCAAAACAGCCTGCATTCTCTACCACGACAGCCGTCAGCTCAGCTTCAGTAGTAAACATTAGTGCTGGCAAGTACTCTGTCAATGGCTTAACTGTCTCTGCCCTTCAGCCCAGATGATGATGCCTCTGAACCCTGACCTCCTCATTACGTTGTTTCTGATCAATCTTGAGGGAGAAATTACACGTTTAGTCTCATGGGATAAAGGTTCCACACTTTAGTATCAAAATGATGTTACATTCAGTCCTAACCCTTACGAAATTTTCAAAATAATTTTCGAATTGGAAAAACTCGATACATTTATACCCATAAAACAAAGGGTTAAAAGCGTTTAACCCTCTATGCTATATATGCGACTAAAAGTATAATTTAATTTGCATGATTTTGTACATATACATATAATAATATTCTTTAGAGTGGTGGTGGTGGATTTTTTGGTGTTGAATTTGAATATTGATGAGGTGAAAAAATGTGCCAACTTAATTTTTCCCCTCTTGATCATTGTACGGAGAACAAGTAATTATTGAATTATTCTTTTTATTATTAAAAGAGCTAATAACACTAGCATCCAATTTTATTATTTTTTTTCCTTATTATTTGAGCTCATATTAATTGGAGGAGATAGAATGACGTTTTTGCCCCTTATTTTTGAGAAAATGTAATCAAATTAATTAATCCAAAAAATAAATATTCACATTAATTAATATAGTGACAATAATATTGAGTGATATAACTTATATATTATTCTTCCAATTCGGAATATTGGGAATGGGCCTTACTTGTCAAGATGTTGGAATGGACCCATAATGAGAGGCCCTTGATTAAGCCTTTATGTAATTAAGGCATCAAATTGTGGATTGGCGAAGTTGAATCCATATGAATTATCGATCGTTCAAATAAATATAATAGCGTCATTGGTCCCCTTCGAGTCCTAGCAGTCGACAGGACTTGGCTTCGATCTATGGCTATTAGTCTATTAAGTTTAAGGTTTTGAACTTATCTTGTTCGTTGAAAAATAATAATAATCGAAATTTATATTAGCTTGTTTAAAAACTAATTCTTCAACGTCCACATTTTTAGACTCTTTCTACTAGTTAGAACCGCACAAAGTTTGCTATCTTGTGATTTTCTCAACATCAAATTATAATTATTTTCGAAATTCCTCTTGCTTTTATGTTTTTTATTACTCTATTTTCGACCAATTTGTTTCTTCTGATAGTTATGTAATTCTTTTTTTATTAGATAAAATAAAAGGGTTAATTACACTTTAGACCCTTTTTTGTCAGCATTTGGACAGAAAATGCTGATATTAGCAAAAAGAAATGCATAAATTTTTAATTTTGCCATTCATTTAATGTTACCATGTATCTTTTTTTTATTATAAAAGATAAGTGTAATATATATATGGAGTAAGGGTAACATCATTATATTTTTTCTTTTATAAGTACAAAAATATTATATTTGAGTGTTAAATAAGGGATAAAATTATAAATTTATATAATTTTTTGCCAACGCCAATATTTTTTATCCAAACTCTAACAAAAGGGTGTCAGGTCAAGGTGCACAGTGGGTCAGGTCAGTCCAGGATAGGCACGAACCAGCCCAAAAAAATTTGGCCCAAGATCGGTCCTATATTGTTCATGGCCGATCTTGGCCTTCTAAGTGGGTTCTAATTGGGTTCATTTTTAAACCTAGGCCCAGCCTATGGAGCAGCCCAATTGAGACCTAACTAGCCCAAATCAGGCTCGCATCAAGCCTGAATGTTTAACAAGCTTACAATTATAAACTTAGATGATAATAAATTTAAAAAGAATTTAAAATAAATTTTTGTACTAAAAATTTAGAAGTAGAACAATAAAGATAAAAGTTTTTAGAGTTGAAAAGTATAAAAAAAAACTATTAGAATAATCAATTTAAAAAAATAAAATAAATATTATATATCACGCATTATTTAAAAAAAAAAAAAAAAAGCCCAAACGTTGGAAAAAGGGGCACCTATAGGAACATCTCTACTGACGAACCATTTCAATAGTACGGGTGCTATCATGCCACGAGGCACGACCATGGAAGGCCCGACCTTGGTCCTGGGCCATTTTTTATTGGTTCAATTTGATATTAAATTGATTAGCCCAACTCGATCCACTGCACATTTTAAGTATAAATTAATTAAAAATAAAAAATTTATTTATCATACAATAATTCTATTATAAATTAATTAAAAAATAAATATAAATTTTTATTCAATTTTTTTTTTAAGCATCATTCTTTATTAACCCATGGTCTTCTTTAACAAGGGAAGGGGGAGTATTGAAGTGATGGTTGCCCAAAAAGGAAGCAAATAATCAAAGCAATGAATAATTCTTGGGAATAGGGAAAGAATTGAGATTGAGATTGAGATCTGAGTAACTAACTTTACAGATTGATCATCACCAAATGTCTTTTTTCTAATCACTTTTCCTCCTTTCTTACCACTTACAATTTGCTTAGCTTACAACTACCAACATTCCAAACCTAATTGGAACAAACCCTACTCTTTCACACTTTCTCTTTATGCCTTCATTGTTTTTGTCTTAGATTTTGTGGGTCTTTCTTTTTTTTTTCCCCCCTTTCTTTTTATAGAAAATGGTGCCTCCTCCCAAATCAAATTGAAATTCAAGAAACATAGGCATATAATCACGTCTATCCTGTAATAACAAAAAACTACAACGGATAGTATGATTCAATTGTCCCATAAAGAAAATTCTACTGGTACTCGACGTGTTGAGTTTAACTTTTAGGATAAATTATGTTAGCATTTTTTGAGATTAAGTCTAAATATAGCAAACGAAATTATTTGTAAAATTGTGGATATGACCCTTGACAGGTGTTAGTGTAATATACCTCGTGAAGTATTTGTACAAAACCTTTGTTATTAAATAGGAGGTGTGTTTGTTATTACAACATTAAATTACGCAAATGATACGGCGTGTTTATGTGTTTGGAGTTTTTGGACTTATTTTCACGGAGTGTTAATATAATTTATTTTAGATTTTATGTAGATTTAATATGAATTTAAAAAAAAAACAAGAAAAAGTGATTTGATTGGTCAAATGAAAATGTAAGAGGCATTAATTAGCCAATCAACTTTGAATTAAAGGTTGCCTCTAGTCAAGACAGCATTATGGTCCCATATGCCCACAACTTATGTACTTAAAATCACTGAATTATTAAGACAAACAGTGTGTTTGCTGCTGCTGCTGCTATATATATATATATATATATATGTGTGTGTGTGTGTTCCACATTATTGGGCACGCCCGTTTGGCAAATCTTCAAAAGAAGCAAATAAAGAAAGAAAAGATGTGGGAATAATGTAAAAGTTCTCTCTCACTGATCATTTGATTGATTTGAATGTGATGGATTTTGAACTCAAATTTTGCTTCCAAACAGCTGCAGATGGCAAAAAGAGACATCATCATAGATAGATGGAATGGCTTTGGACCTTGACTATGCTTTTCTTGCACCATCAAGATCCTCACAACTGACAAAACCACATCATATTTATAGTTCAAAGCCCTCGTCGCCACATGTTGAATGCCCCATTCGTTAAATGTCCACACAAATAAAAAAATCAGGACGTCAATTGAATTGGATGCAACACGTTCGATCCATTATTGACCGTAAAGCTAAAGCCTTCATCGCCACTAGCCGGATGCCAATTTATTAAAATGCCCCGACAAATAGAAAAAATCAAGACGTTAACTGGATTGAACGTAACACGTTCGACCCACATTTGTCGACCATAAAGATCAATCCTTCATTGCCACAAGTTGAATGCACATCCGTTAAATTGATTTTCAGACAAGCAGAAAAAATTATGAGTAAACTAGACACATCATAACACATTTGATCCACTATTGATCGCTGAAGCCCTCATCCCCACATGTTGAATGCCCAATCCTGAGAATGTTTAGACAAGCAGAAATAATCAGGAAGTAGTAGCGTAACAAATTCGACCAACTGTTGACCATAACAGCTCAAGCCCTCATCACCACATGTCGAATGCCCATTCGTGAGACTGTCCAGAAAACCACAAAAAATCATTACGTAAATCAGACTGAGCGCAACATTCGACTCACTGCTGACCGTTTTGAATTATAAATTCCTGCAATCCAATAAAAACAACATGCCATTTCAAATATTGTTTTAAAATAAGATTCTTATAAGTTACGAAAAACAATCGACGAGTTAAATTAATTTTCATATTCTTTTTCCTTATATATAAATTTAACTTTTGGACACATGAGACCATGATCCAAAGTTGATGGCAAAGTGAGGGGAATAAGAATGCTTGTGTTGCATTATGTCTACAATGTACATTCATTTTCATCAGGAGACAAGAGCTGCTAAACACCTGAGCTATCCAAATTGGAAGACATCTCTGTCCAAGGATTTGCAACCACTCAACTGTACTCAACCCTGCAATTCTTCTGCAAGTCCCAAATATGAATTAATTATTTGACCTAATTATATCACATTTTCCTCCTTTTTTTTTTTTTTTGAATTTTTTTGACATATCTACACCTTAATTTTTAGGGTTTGTCGTTTTGTAATTTGATAATGTTGTACAGGTGTTCTAATTATTTTTCTTTTTTTATACAAGATATTCCAAATAAATAAAATTAAAGCAAACCTAATTAATTAATTAGAAACATCAAATCAAGATTTGATTGTCCATAACTCCTATTATTGTGATTTATTATTTAAGGTCGAGTGTCGTCGTACTCGCAATATATATTCAAATTATTGCAAAAGATATTTGGTGGGTTTAAATTGAAGAAAATAATATTTTATTATAATTAAAAATTAAAAATTATAATTTATACTGATTAATTACGACAGTTCCACTGTTATTACCCATTGTTTTAGTAAGAGATGCCAAAATATTTGTTACATCTAAAAAACTGTAGCAAATATTTTGGCCTTATACAACATCATGATAAATGTTGATCGATCGTTGTCAAAATTTAAATTTTATCATCGATTTTATCTAATCGTGATAAATAGTATTGATTTATTATAATTTTTTTTAAACTGTAGTGGTTTACAGTGAAGAGAATAATAATTTTTTTTTGGTATTGACTGACGTGTCTGTCGATTCTTGTTTTGTTAGACTTTGATTTTGTCGCGCAACTACAGAAACACTGACGAGTATGTGGTGCAAATGCAATCCTCCTTGACAGATGTATGAGGTGTTTGTATCGCGCTTATCTTCCCATTCTATCTATACAAACCTATTTTCTCATTTTATCGAGAAACAACAAAAAAATGACAGCACATGATTTGTCAGTATTAAAAAAAAATTCTAACACAAATTGAATTTAATCGCATATAGATTAATTTTATAATAAATATAATATATTTACAGTAAAATTAATATACAATTTAAAAAAATAATTAATTACATCGTAAATATATTATAGTTACATTTATAATTAATTTGGTAAGAATTTTTCATTAATCAATTGCTCAAGTAAAGAGAAATTGCCATTAATCCACCTGCATCAAATTAAGTTCCAATCACAACATCACACGTGTCAGCCTCAGAACATACCTGGCAGCACCCACAGCATCAGATCGACAGCTGGGCCCCTCTTGTCCACCTCAATCAACACAAATCTCGCAATAGAACTGCGAATGTCCATAGCATAACGATGCTCCTGCAGCAAGGTACAATGTATAGAAACACAAGGTACAACCCGTTAGATAACGACAGGAGATGACGGCGTCACATCGCTCTCTATATATACATGTAAATACCCCTTCTCAGACTCTGATCTCTTCCCTTGTCTCCATCCCTCATTTTCTCTCACACGCAGAGATCGATACATACACACACATACATACATATACGTAATGTGTATATATTTGTATATACCTATACCTATTCGTTTTTCCTATAAAAAGTGGTAAACTCACCAACCGAGAATCCGACACTTTCCGAGTTTAGAAGGAAGAAGAGCTCCGACACCGCCGCCGCTGCCGCTTCTCGCCGGAGAATATTCTCTTCTAGGTGCCTTCAGAGAGATAATGTTTTCCACCGCTCATTGAGAGATTCAATCTCATTGGTCGGAGCTGTGAGAGTACTTATTCGAGAAAATTCGCGGAATTCTTACATTTGTTCGGTCAATCTGAGAAAGGTTTCTCAAGTTGTCTCCGAAGATTCATTCTTAATTAAGGTAAGAAAAAGAAATTTTACTTGATCGCACTGAATTAGTCAGTTATATTACATTTATTATGTTATTGGTTAATTATCTGTTTTTCTTTTTAAACTTATATCATTTATCATGATATTATTTGAAAAAAAAATCCTATTTATTTTATTTTTTCCATTAATGGTAAAGAAAAAAGGTATTTCAAGATTATCGGATGAGTTCTTACAGTACATTTGTTTTTTTGAATTTTTTGTGTTAAAGTTATGACGAAATAGAGACAGAGGGAGAGAGAGAAGTTTACAAAAGGTAGGGTGGCTACTGGGCTAGGTAAGTCACAATCAGTTATTGTGAAAAGTGCTGGTTTTGATTTTTCCGTTCGTTTGTTTGTCTGAATATGCATTCACCGACCGCTTTCACAGTTCCGACAACTTCTGCATTCACTTCTCAACCATATTCGTTTCTCCATCCCCTTTGTCATAACAAATATATATATATTGATCTTAACCTTACTGCAATCCTACGATGCCGTCATAATTCTCACCACCCAATCGTAAAAGTAGATTTTAAATATTTTCTTTATTTTCAAGGATAAACATCATCCTTAATTTAAGGTTGTACCTTCCGATGACCATCATCGTACAGTAATTACTTGGATTTTGAGGAGGAAAAAAAAAGGGACTTATAAAAAATGATTGTGGTACGCGGAAGGATTCACAAAGTACTTGTTTGTGTACGTACCTTAAAGCAGTGTGTACGTATCGCATGCAACTTTTGCTTTATACTTACCGTATATACACCTGACTATACTCTCTTTTCCATACCTAAATTTTTTTGCCGGATCAGGTTTGATCCGTATTAAATCAATCACAAAATAAGTGTTATTTGTTATATAATTAATTATTTTTTTACATAACAAATATATTGCATTTATCATATAATTAATTCAAATTTGATCGAATCGGGTCAAATTTATTTATTTTGATCCCAAGTGCTTTTCTCTTCTCTTTTTTATATTTTTATATCGCCCTTCTTGTCTTTTAATAATGTTGAAAAGGTATAGAAAATTATAATTATTTGGCTTATATTTATTTATGTAAAATATATTGTTAAATCATTAGTACGAAAAATCAATATTACTAGCGATTTGCCACGGGCAAACAAAATTGATATAAAAACTTAAATTTTGACAACAATTAATCGACATTGTCATGATTTTATAAATGGTCAAAATATTTATCATAATTTATATATAATTAATGTTTTTTATTCGTTTGCAGAAATGATAGCTATAATTAGTAAATTGGCATTTTTTTTAATTTTGTGTATGAAATTTATATTGTTCGTATATTTTAAAAAAATATTTTATCTATAATTAAAGTATAATACAGAGCAATATTAACTTGCAAAAAGTTCTAACTGATGTTTTCATTTTATTTTTTTTTTTAATTTTGGTAAAAATTTATTGAAATTTCTGAAACTTTGGTCTGTAGTGTCGGGTAACAACAGAACATAAAGCAAAATCAAATTTAAATAAATAAGTAAAATACTCAAAGAGGCATTTATATTTTGAAATAAATTAAAGATATGAAATGTTAATAATTGAAATTCTAAATAATTAAGCATTGATTGCACATTAAGCAATGGGCTAATTACCATCTAATTAATCTTTACTTGAAAATAATTATTATCATTTCTCGTTCAAATTAGAATCAATAATTTTACTTAATTTGCAGGTCAAGAAAAGAATATATATATATATATATATATATATAGAAAGAAGGAAAAGACAAAGAGTGTAGAAGAGACGCAGGTGGTAAGAAAAAGATGCTGACATGTATTACGTGCTCGAAGCAAAGAATGGAGGACGGAGAGGAAGCCCCGCGTGGCACTCCCAATACTAAAGACGCCGTCAAAAGTCTCACTACACAGGTTCCATTCCTACCCCCACCCCACCCCAGCAATTTGTTTTGTATCTATAGGTGCTGTATATACATTCATTCTACATGGTTAGTACGTGGTATTTTTCGTTTGCTTGTTTGTTCTTGGACACAAACAAAGTACTACCACTGCTCTATTTCTTCCCCGACATCTAATGGTGGGGCTCCCTCCTAGAACACTTTTGTGGGGCCCGTTGGAAATGTGAATCTTGATTTTTACTGTTTGATCCGGGCTATGGCTTTTGTCCGAAAAGAAAATGTTTGGGCAAAATGGTCTTTCTTTGTATCCATGAGAGACAAGACAACCCCTTTCTTTTGCTAAGCAAGCAAAGAATCTTAACAAATTAAGACTTACTTTTCTCTGTGTTTTGGTTCTTTCAGTTTTGCTAAAATTTGTTATTATAAAATAATAATGTCTTTTATTTACATTTAAATACATATATATATAATTTGTATGATTTATATATTTATTATATATATTAAGTGGGATACAAGATGTAATAACATTTCACAATAGAATATTCGAACCGTCATTCTGACATTCCAACTCACATGAAAATATCTTTCTTGCATTATTTCAATTTCCCTCCTCTAATTTGAACCAAACATACTCATTCGTAGGAAGAGCACTATTCATCAACTTCCTACTCTATTTACACATGATGTTCTATTACGGGGACTAGGTTGATGTAGTAAAGATATTGCTGTTCCACACTTTGGATCATGTGTCCAAACCTTGGTCACAACATGTTTGCTCATTTCCCTTGACCCATCTCCTTTTGCAATTTGTCACATGATGTTGATTGTCATGAAAAAACATCTCTGTGTCTATATTTGCTATACAATGACATTCCAAATACTGTAACGAAAATTTAGTCCCATGATGTCTAATTTTTATTGCTAGATATTGTTTAATGAATGGACCATATACACTCGTATGAATGTTACCTTAGCACATCATAAATCATCCTTCGGACATCTTTTCCATCATTTCTTTGCTTTTTACCTATTTGGGGAAAAGCAATTGTTAGTCGAGTCTTCTTGTAATGGCCCACCATTGAATTCCTGTCTTCCGATTTGTTTGGAATTAGGTAGAACTATAGATATGGATGCAAATGAGTTAACGGCAATAACCTTAATTTCTGCGAGTTAATACAATTACTGATTGTATTTCTTTTTCTTTTGAAATTACAAAATAAATTTCAGTTTAAAAAAGAACCTATGTCAAGGAAAATTTTGATAATTTTAAAAAAGGCGGAGAAGTATGATAAATAATTATACTATTTTTTTTTAATAGAGAAATCATCGTAATTAACAGCTAATCAAATGCTTTGGACTGCAAGAGGCTGTTTTTGGACAGCAGGCAGCCTTTGTCTTAAACGCAGAGCTGTCCATCACTTCACCAATTCTAAGTGGGAATAATTGGTAGGATTCGTAACATGAGAGGACATTGACACTTGCTTTCCAGACTGCAAATGCTGAAGTACCAGGTTGCAAGGGGGGCCTGGGGCAAAAGAACCACATTGTCTGCTTTTACATTATGTTTTCAGATGACAGTTCATAGACACTTATATTTGATTGAAACAAAGAGCTTTGGTAATATATAAGGTCGTGTTGACAAGAAATCCACATGTCGGAAATTGGGCAGAAAGGCATAGTGAGTGCTAAAAGAATTCTGAGTTCTCTTATCACGACAGCAAATTACAAAAGAAGCCCTTGCCAACAAAAATGTATGAATGCTAAAAGTGAATATGTATGTGAAAATTAGGCCAGAATGTAAGGTTGTGTTCTTGGTATTTCAAGATTGTGGAATTTCTCAGACATAGAGGAGCGCATGACAATTAACATCGACTGTTGCATATTTGTTTCCTTATTACACATGTACGACAGAGGTCACGTTTCCTATGTTTCAATCCTAAGAAGATTTTGCTCAATGAGCAGATCAAGGACATGGCACTGAAGGTCTCAGGAGGATCCAAGTGCAAACCTGGTCCGACAGATGGTAGTTTTAAAATAAGCCAAAGATGTTATCCCGAGTTTGAGACGACCTCAGAGGGGGTGCCATACCCCTATGTCCAACCAGGAAGCTCAAGCTCAACTCCAGCCGTGGATTATACGAGCACCGGTCGTCGTCCTCCTCGGCCGGACTCAAGGTTTCCTATGTTTGGTGGCGACCGGACCCCCGGTGGACGAGAATCAATCTCATCTCAATTCGACGACATCATGCTAGAAAGCGAAGATGAACCAAAAGAGTGGACAGCACAAGTTGAGCCTGGCGTTCAAATTACGTTTGTGTCGCTCCCTCGTGGTGGAAATGATCTTAAACGCATCCGTTTCAGGTACATATTAAGGGTTAATGTTTTAAGAAAGCAGCCATTCAGGTTGATCTTCTATTGCATGGCACAAACGTGATCAGACAAATATGTTGCTCTAGTGGCCATAACTTGTCAGTTTTATGTTGGATGCACTTAGCCTAATTAGACATACATTTGTTTCTTGATTTGATGTACTCTTGAATTTGGATTGATTTCAATCCGAGGTTGTCCTGAATTGATCTATCTGTTTGTGAAGCCGGGAGATGTTTGATAAGTGGGAAGCTCAGAGATGGTGGGGTGAGAATTTCGATAGAATAATGGAGCTGTACAATGTCCAGAAATTCAGTCAGCAAGTTATGGATACTCCAGGGAGATCCGAGGATGGAGTAAGTTGCATTTTACTTCAAGTTATAGCAAGCTTTAACTGACCATACATGTAAACTAATACAAAGCTCTTCACTTGCTACTACTGCAGCGAGACTCGATCTATTCAAGGCTAGGATCGGTCAGGGAAAGCCCTCGGATGACTCCAAGGTACAGACCTTCCGGATACTTCCCACCGGAAAGCAGCAACCATTATTACAATGCCGGGTCAAGTACCTACACATCTGGTGGTCCAAAGCGTGAAATGTCATACATGGAACCATCAAGGACAACAACCTCGTCCCGGGACGAGGCTTCAGTTTCCATCAGCAATGCAAGCGACATTGAGTCAGAGTGGATCGAAGAAGACGAACCTGGCGTTTACATTACCATCAGACAACTTGTTGATGGAACTAGGGAGCTTCGACGTGTCAGGTTCAGGTAATCTCCGCAGCAGCAATGACGAGCATCGGTTTTCCTACAGCCTAGGCCTCAAATCAGAGCCCTTTCGTCTTTACTAAGTGCCAGAGCTTTGCGGATGTTAATATGTTTGCATTTGTTTGTTTTTGTTACAGCCGAGAGAGATTTGGGGAGGTGAACGCGAAGCAGTGGTGGGAAACTAACAGGGATAGAATACAAGCCCAGTATCTTTGCTAGTAAATCAGAGGCAGTTGATGCTGCAGATTCCTCTGGATAACTTCATTCGGACAGTATTATCTAACTACAGAAATTTCAGCATACAAGTGTTCCAAGTTGAAGGGGCAGAATTCCAGGCAGGGCTTTCGTCTTCACATGCTTTCTTACTAGGAATTTTTTCAGTCTATACCATGTTCATGTTTTGGAAATTATATTTATTATTTTAGGCCTGTTTGTTTCTTTGTTAGTAAAAACAATTCTTGGTTGACATTTTCATGGTTTTCTCGGTGGTGTTCTTGTTTAGGAAAAAGAGCAACTACCTTATTCTATGTATTGAGGTATTAAAAGTAGGATATAAAACTATGTGGATGTAAAATGTTTATGTAATGAGAAGAACTGACTGTGAAGAATTCTAACATGTACTCCACGAAGCCAAAGACCAAGTTGCTAATCTTGTTCAAGAACCGAAACAAATTAAGAAATGTTTATGGTAATGATGAGTAAAGGCTGCTTCTTATAAAAGTGCAATAAACAGGAGACTGATATCAAATGCATGACCCCAGAGTAATATGACTAAATTCAAGGTAACTTAACTTCACCTCATCGACCACTTTTCCCAAGGCCAAATGTGACTTTCTAATCCTATCATATATTTTTCTGTCAGAAGCTTCGGACCAGGCACGGATATAAAACTATATTAATGCATACAAAGTATCCGATAATATTTGCTCAAGGCTATCAGCTGTTGGATGACACTTCAGAAATGTCTTGGACATTACGGCATGCAAATTCAGTGGCTTATAAACTCTCCTGCTGTCACTGGCCGCACCTTAATTAAGACGATTGGCAATAATTTGTGGAGAACGTGCGGGCAACTAGGGGATGTTGGCCAGCACGTAGGTGCGCAAACAGTTATCGAGCAGAGACTCTTATCGTTTGGGGATTGCAAAACTGTTTCAATGGCGAGATCCTAGGTGTGTTTGAAACACCTCCAAGATGTTTCAGAGTTAGACGGTTCTGATTGTGCAGGAAACAACGATGATGTTTGAAGTCTACCAGTGCAGTGGCGTGGATGATCGTATGGGATCAAAACACTAGAGTTATGATTTAAAAGTTGTAGGCTACGCAACCGTTCAAGCGCACGTGATTTGGACGTCAGACGAGTGAGATGCGAAAAGGTGCACTCCTCTGCCATTTCAATGTTGGAACAAGAAAAAATATTTTTAAGCCTATTATATAGGGAGGCATGCAATGGTAACCTCCAACCAGCTTTCCCTGTGCACGATGGCACTAAATGAGCATTCTCTTGGGGGCATGTGAGGGTCTTCAAGAGCCAGCTCTAGGCATCTCAAACGAGTGTTTAGAATTCATAAAATGTTAGGGTCAGGACGACCTATGTTAAGCAAAAGCAACCGAGAGGTTCCATGTGACGCGCAGGGTTGACTTGCGGGCTGCAGGAAATTAGGGGCAACACCTCTCATACGAAGATCGAGACAAACACTCTAATGCCTTGTGATCTAACTCGTAGCATGCCCTATTTGGTTCTAGCCGTACACATGGGTCCTTTGCCCAAGATAAGTGGTCAAGGACGCCGCCGCAATGTAGGCAAATTTTGAAGCTACGCCAAAAGACAAGTAGACATGACGTATGGGATCAATGAGAGACGTTGGCATATAGAATGGGCCTCAGACTTATGAAGCGGTCCTACTCGATCAAGGCATTGAAGACGGCCACGACGAAGGTATGCGCCGCCGGTGCGCCAAGTGAGCGTTGGACTTAAGAGGTGCATTGCGGGCTAACGGAGTCTGTAATGTCAAGGCGGAGCGAAAATGCTCCTTGCCATCGAGGGATGCGTTAGCAGGTATCGAGATTATGGGTAAGACGCATGGCGGCAGACTAGTTCGTTAGGGCCGACCTCAAGAACACGCAAAGACTGCACCTACAACCTCAACAAACATAAGCATTTTGAATAGGCAAGTGCATGAGCACGAGGTGCAACACAAGTTCAAATGTCGTGCTAGACAACTTCAATGTCAAAACACGAGATGGACAGTCAGTTAGACTCGAGATGTACTAAGACTGATCAGGGTTGGATGTAACTTAAAACGCCCCATCGGGCAAAAAAATCTACGAGATAAAGGAGTTCGCCCATGACACGTGGGTAATGTATCCATACCAAAATAATCATTCGAGCAATGCACAAAGACCGGCACACCATCACAGCATCTATACCCACACAATGATGAATTTGCATTTGCCCAGATAACTGCTAGTAAGTGGTTACAGATAATCCAAAAGCTTTCATTAGCTGAGTATCATTATTCCAACAAAACAGTCAATCAAACAAACCCAACATAGAAGAACAAAACGTCACAAAGAAACAGACAGTTAATATTTCTAGACAAAAGACGGAAGAGTACGTCGGCCCAAATGGACACATTTATTTTATCCTACTAGGTGCACAACAGCGTGTTTACTTAGCCCGCCACCTTCCTGGTATAAGATCTTCCTGGAAGAAGTTCTTGCAGAAGTTCTTGTGATTGTCGTCCAACAAACATATCAGAATGCTCATGCCATCCTCCAGCCTTCATAGGTGGAGGCACTGACGGCTTTGCAAATGGCCTGCCTGATCCCACAGTCATGTTTGCCAACTTGTCCGCTACATCAGAAACTCCACGGGACTTTCCCATATTACCAGCTGCTGAGACATAAATAATAAACTACTTAGATTTTTAACACAAAACAATATGCTTCAGATTACTGACCAACATACTCTGTATTTAATACGTTTTCATATAGAAATATCCTAGAGCAAACGGATAGCAGAATCACAAAATAAAATTTGCCAATCATCAGAGAGAGGGTTTATATCATGCTAATTTCTGGATAAATTTAAATGGCGCGGTTGCACATTCCCAACTTGATAGCAACAACTGAATCAGGATATAGATATCTAGACTTACATGGACCATTCATCCCAGGTGGCCGATACTTGGATTGCTGCTTCACATAGTAATTCTGGTTAGTGCCATTTTTAGTGGCGTCCTGCACAGTAAATCGGAAGTGAAGAACAAACTTTTACAAATGAATTTTCATCAAATTAACAAATGTACAAAATTTCCCTTTGTAAGACCATAGAAACCTACTAAGGTACAACTATAATTTGAACCCACCTGATTGTTCAGGTCCAACTTCCTTTGCACACCTGGATAAAAAAAAAGAACTAGGTCAAACTCAGATGCGTTTGTAAATACCAAACAAATAGTCAGTAAACAAGCTCCGCGTAATTATTACTTGATTTACATTAAAGTTCCAGAATCTAGCTGACAGCAGCTATAGTATTACACAAATAAGTAGAAAAGGCTATACCTGTCAAAGATGCCTGAGATTTGGCATAAGCAAAGCTATTTATGGGCTTTGGGTTCGACAGATTCGCAGGATATCTCCTACCACATTTTTGCTCCATAACACCCCTAGTTCCAACTGCATGAAAACAAAATCCTAGCCGGTGATTGCTTTGTCATCTTGTTTGTGAGATATTGTATCGTTAAGATAAAAGAGAGATATAGATATTCTAAAGATGAGAATCACTTTTGACATGTGTTTGGATATGAAATAAATATGTAATGATTATAGATTATATGATGAATAAAAGGTGTTAGGTAAGAGAGAAAACAAATTATTAGAATTGATTAAGTCTCATCTTCAAAGTGAGAAACAGTAAGGCCCAAAAAAAATTGAAGATTTTTCTCTTATCTCACAAGCAAACCACAAATTTATGGAATTTGGATTGTCTTATAGCAATCACTCCCCTAATGTTCACTTCCCTTAGTGGGACAAATATATAAAGAGCAGAACTCATAAATACTGACCTGAAGGAGGTGTTCTTGCAACAGCAGCTTTAGAACGCAGGGACGGTGGGATGTAAAAGCAACTCTGCGACATTATAAACGACATTTTTCTCATCTGAAAACTCCACTATACTGAACCTAAAACAATTCCTATCTAACATGTACAACTTTCATTAAGATTTTTCCAGAATAAATATAAATAAATACACCACCTGGAAGAAAGGATGTTGAAGGGCCTCCACAGCTGTTGGCCTCTTGGACGGATCCCATGAACACAGTGACTATATTTAGCACAAACATGAAAGAGATCTTATAAGTTCTGGAAAGGGAAAGAAAAGCCATAGCATGATATTTCAACAAGTCCGCTTCTACCACAAAGAACTACATTCAAGGCTGTAGGACCTGAATGTAAAACTCAGAAGCAAGTTTTACGGAGGAGATGTAGAGCATCAAAAGGCTAAGTGTGCTTACTGCAATAAGACTAATAGCATCCTCACTGACACCTGGTATCAGCATAGAAAGATCGACTGCGGCTACCTGCTATATTGATGGACAAAAGGACAAGTATTAAATGGTAGTTGTGAAAACTATTCACCAAAGAAAAAGAAAACACTATACACCTAAAGATATAATTAACAATTTCAGAAGAGTGTATATGATTGAAGTCCATTAGCCATTAGTAATATGAGGCGTATTTAGATAATCTAAATGACAAGCATCACAAGCAGCATGTAACTTTATTTTTCCAAGAAGATGATAACTTGAAGCCTATTCATTCCTACCATATTCATTCTTATTACGGGAACAGAGAAGAAAAATAACATTGCAATTACAAAATTACACAAAAAACACCACCTTCAGAAATACGGGACACGAAAGGAATATGCACTACTCACTTGAGGGAACTGGAAATTGATAGCACTGGCAAGTTCAAGGCCCTCAGGCCATTCACTCTGGGTTGGGCTGCCAATCACACAGCATATCTTGTAAATCTCATCTGCCTCACTGCACCCAAATATAAAGAGCACAAATCATCTGCTTCAGAATTGTCATAAAAAGGAAAAAACTAAGAAGCATCTAGTGAGATTAAATTTCAAGCATGAGTGCATTTTCTGCTTGCATTCACTGATAGTAAATTGCAACAATGAGCACATTTTAGCTTTCCAAAGGGTAAAAGCATGAAGACAGTCCCACAAGCCAGGAGTCCCAAATGTTGGAAGTTATTCTTAACAGCATGCAACTTCACTGACTATGAGACAATGAGAACGCACATATCAATCCAACACACAGTTTTCAGGCGGATATCACCTTCTATCTAATTTCAATTTAGAAAAGCAAGAAACGATGTTTCCAGCCATCAACAGCAATTATACCTTGAGCCCGGAAATAAAGGGCGAAGTGTGAATATTTCAGCCATTATTGCACCCATTGCCCACATGTCTGAAAGAAGTATTAACATCATTTAGAAAAGAACAGGAGAGGAAGTAAAGAGCAGATGATTTAGGCAACTACCCACCAACAGGAGGACCATATAATGGTGACTGAAGCAGAACTTCAGGGGCCCGGTACCTGCAAAATAAACAATTAAATATCTGTAACAAGACTCTACAACAAAAATAAACAGAGAGGCGATGGATAACCACCCACCAGCGTGTTGAGACATATTCAGTGAATGGAGGTCGGGAATTGATCTCACGAGCGAGACCAAAATCAGCAACTTTTATAATATCCTTTGATACTAGCAAGTTCTCTGTCACAAGCAACACCAAAGTAAATGCAAAAGACATGCTGAGAAAATACAAACAGCAGAGTTCTGCAGAACTATTTAGACTTAAGTGGCAAGTCAACAGAACAAACTCTAGATAGAACATATAGTTAACTGATAATATGCACAGTCCAGTAGGCAACCAACATTAGAATCAAAAACCCTTTTACCTATCTCAGATAGGACCCAAAAGTGATCATTCTTGAACAAGAAAAACTTCTGGCATGATAAAGCATTCTACACGCAATTGAATATTGTAAAATCTACTACAGAATCAGAATAAACAAAGAGAACTAATAAGTGTTAATCGATCACCTCATATAAAGCGTTAGATGTTAGAAAGGGCAATCACTTAATATTAATTTCTTAACACGTCCCCCCTTACATACAAATCATGCACATGAAACCATTCTTTATATAAATGGGTGGCAAATAGGATTCGAATCCACGACCTCTTGCTCAGCATGGCTCTGGTACCATGTTAAACAACTAACTCATCTAAAAACTTAGAAGAGAATCGTTCAACATTAATAACTTAACACTGAGAACTGGGGGGCATTAACCAAAGCATTAAGCCAATAGGTATAATAGTAAAAATATTGTATATGTTTCAAATTATATCCCATCATTACATGGTAGTAAGCACATGTGAGAGGATGGACAATCCTGTAGTATTATCATTTGAATTGTAGAAAATCCAAACACTAACAACCTGGCTTAAGGTCACGATGGAAATATCCACGCTGGTGTATGTATGCGAGACCCTGAAAGACTTGGAAACACCAGTTTCTCACTTCAACTTCTGAAAAAAGTTTTCTTCTGTCCTTCATGAGCTGGTATAGATTGCATTCCTGAGATTGCAACAAAATACATTGATATATACTTTTTTTAGAACAAAAAGTTTCCAAAGAAGAAGTCAAATCTACGAAAGTGATGCATACCATGTACTCAAAGACAAAGTATAATACATCATTTTCCCTGATTACTTCCTTGAGCTTTACGACGTTCGGATGGTTCATTTTCCTTAGTGACTGCCAACAAGGAGCCCGTCATTTTTCTGGAATAAAATGTTACGCTTTAAACATCAAGATAAAGCAAAAAATTTGTCACCTTGACTTCTCTCAGATTTATACATTCTTCCCATGAATAATACTTCTTCTTCATTTTCTTTATTGCAACCTGTCAGAGCAATTGATTAGAACTGATTACAAAACTTTAAATTTCATGGACTTCTACTTTGACAGTGAGAGAAAGAAGCTTGTTCTTCAAAAGAAACAAGTGTCTAAACAATCAATGCACCTACCACTTCACCAGACTGCTTACTTAGAGCTCGCCAGACAGTTCCAAAGGTACCATTACCAACTTCCTTAATGATTGTGTACCTGCATCAGCCATTATGATAATTGAACCAATTGAAAAAGAAAGTGACAATATCTGTAAAAATATGATATTGCCAAAGAATTGTACCTTTCCATTGTTGCGATTTCAACTGCACGTGACGTGACACTATTGATTAGAAAACAGACGAGGACGCAACAAAACTAGTGAAGTCTTCACACACTAAACAACAGTAAGCAATAACTATCAAAAGCCTGGCTAATTCGACAAAATCCACCACCAATTCTTTGGCTCTACTCCAATATGTGGAAGACCTAAGGCACTATGATGGGCAGGCTTCACAGCCTTATTTATAAAGTATACCAAATCAAAATTCTCAAAACAAAGACAAGGACGAAACGGCAGTGGGGTCGCAAAACTGTAGAACATCTTGCTACAAGTCAACACTGACTGATAACATCAAGTACTAGCGCCATTAACTACAACTATGGGTTTAAGACATGGTAAGTCAACCAAAGTTTCCAACAATGCGAAGATACTGAGTCCGATGCAAATCTTCAATCAACCAAATCTTACCGCTGTCAACAGGCCATCATCACACAGTAGTTGAAAGCCTGACCTTTTCTAAAACAACACACTGCACAAATACAGTGCAACAAGCTACCTAATACTTAAAGGCACACTGAACTCCCTTCTACTACTTGCAGACTTGAGTCCTGAGGTTAAACCAAAGAAAGGAAAAGAAAAACACAATCACATTGTGTCAGAATCCCAAAAGCTCAAAATCTTAAACGATCAGTGAGAAAATACGGAATAGAAAATACCTCAGAAATTGCTTCCCAGCAGATCTCAAATGGATGTTGTATCGTCAATGCACTAGCAAAAATAAAATTGCACAAGAAGGTCAACACAGTAACCTGATAGATAGCATAACCAGTGTCCACTGTATATTAAATTATTAATGTGTGCAACTCACTTGTACAAGAGCACTAAAGAGGATCCAACATCTATCTTAAAAGAAATACGCATTTGGCCTCCTGTACTGATCATTTAAGATAAGCTGTTCACTAAGTGCAATTGACAAAAGAAACAAGAAGAAAATCTCCACGGATAAGAAACCGCCAATCATGAAGTTCCTGGAATGGAAAAACCCGTCGCTTGTAGCATTCTGACCAGAGGCAAATTTGCTCCATGTCCTAGATAATATTAATCCCTTTAATTCGTGATTTAACACAACCTGATAGCACAGGGAAAAGATTTTTGAAGTGAGAGATCGGAGAATCAATGAACTGCGAAACAAACAGGAACCATATATTTAACTTCAGATATTTGGCAACAAGCTACAGCATAGGCTATAGCGCACATATGCATGATCTTACACAGAGGAATATGATGACCTATATTACACAAGGCCCATGTTTGTATAATCAGCTTCATAAATTCCAATAATAGAATTTCAAATTCGTTCTGTCTCATAAAGCCACACTACAAGGTTTCTTCATTATAGTCGGCATATTGATCAACACCAGATTGACTACAACTGTTACTCACAGCAATCAACCCATCTGTAACTAACACATATGCAACAAATTTTCACCTGGGTGTAGAAACATAAGATCCTAACAAAGCACAATCTAATAAACTCAGCTTAAAGCAACCGAATAATACAGAAGAACTTACTCCAAATCTCCAACTTACATCATAGAATTAACATAATTTCTCAAATTCCTCCAATAAAAACATAAAAGGGAAAAGGATGCTTCGAGTTCATTCATATACCAAAGAAGCACTTCATACAACCACAACAATTTAGCCTACCCAAGTTACAATTCCCTAACTCAACAATGTATTTCTACTCGTTTTCCCCATCAAACAGATTGCTTCATATATAATACACAAGTCCTACCCCGGTTTGGTTCCTAAAGTAGTTTTCCACTCCACTAATTGAAAGTTGAAGAGACATCATACAAACCCTGGCCATATTATAAATCCATCCCCCCTCATAACACAAAAACATCCAAAACGAGACAACCCGAATTACAAAAACATCAAACCAAATCGATCAGATTCCGACGTCCGAACATTCAAAACAACGAAATCAAACACCCTAACCCTAAATCAAACGGGAAAACCCTCCCCAGATCCCGAAACACCAATCCAACAAATCAAGATCAGATCTAACCACACCACACCACACCACAAATCAAAACACAAAAACAAACACCACACATCACAAACCCACAAAAAGAAAAAAAGAAACAAAAAATCAAAGCCATAAAAAAAAAAAAAAAAAAACCCATATACCTGTAGGAAAAACGGCATTACCTACAGAGAAGAAACCCAGAGATGCCACTCTTTCTCTCTCCCTCCCTCTCTCCCGGGTCCTAATTACGATATTTTTGGGGTCTCGAAGCCACCGCCTCTATATATTACTGAGATGATGATTCGGTAATAATGATGAGAGATGATGTATATATACGAGTGGGGATTGGTATTATTATACATACTGCTCCCGAATAGGAAAAAGGGTAGAAAAAGAATTGGAAAAGGTTTGGGAATCCTAAAATTTCCTTTCCTTTGTATTATTGGGAGAATGAGAATGAGAATCCCAATCACTTTAAATCACTTCCTTTTTCTTCCCTCTCCTCTCACTCTCTCTCTCTTTTATTTTTCTCCCCTCCCCCCTCTAAACAATTTTTCTCCTCTTCTTTATTGTTATATACTATATTCATCCAATGTACCACCTATCCCTACTTTAATTATTATTTTTAATTATATTTTATATTGTTCGTATAGTAAAACGTATCCCGTTTTTCACTCTCTTCCTCTGCGTAAATTTCCATTTTAATTTGATCGATCATAAATTGTACTGCCATTGGTAAATAAATATATTTAAAAGAAATGATTCGATTGTATCCATGTAATTCGAATTATATAGTTCTAACTGAAAAATGCGGATTTTTTTAACTAAATTCTGATCGGCTAAAATTTGCCATTTGGATTCGGCCCCATAACCTATTTATTTTAGGTAAGAGGGATCATTTTATTTTTCATGTTTTTGTTGAAATTAAATATTTACAATGGCCGTCAACAAATAAATTGCGATACATCCGTATTATTATTTTATATCGTAGGAAAAATGTAAAATAAAATATCAACAAAATGGTTAATGTTGAGGTCTCGTAAAAATGTGCGCTGTCATAAATTTAGATGTCTAGATATTCGTCTCACTTTATATTGAATTTATCGCAATTCTTTATTTGATGTATTAATCAATTTGTTTTTTAAATATTGATATCTTAACATAATTACCCTGCGGACTTTTTTAACATTTGTCATAATTATAATTATTTTAGATACTCCCTCGTGACGGTTCATTATGGGGGTATTTGTTAGACGATCGTTAATATCATGAGTATTTATAATTTTTTCAAATAATAATAAAATATTTATAATTATGGCAAATATCAGGAAAATTCGCTGTAATTTTTATCCTTACTTTAAAATTAAATTAAGTTTATCTACTTATTATTATTATTTTAACTTTTTGAAGATCTTTAAATTTTAATGGGGGGGAAAAAAAAGGAAAATGGATAAATGTATGTGATGTAGTTAGGTCTTGACATGAAAGGTTTGGTGGACAATAGATGAAAAATATTCTATCTTATCTTGACACTTTTCACATTTCCCCCAATCGAATTTGGGGTGTTTGGTTGGAGGAGCAACTGTGACCGCGCCGGAGGTTATTCTAATCCCAATTGCCAAACGCTGGTCAATCTCTAATCAATAATGGAAAGGGCGGCGCACCAATCATGTATTAGAAGTTGTTTGGTATCACAATTTTATAAGTTATTTAAAAACACACTCATGATTTTATCTGCATTTCACTTTTATCTTTCATATAATTAACGTTTTTCACTCACACCAAAATTCTCTATTTATATACTTTAAAAAATTATGATAATTAAATAGATTTTCAATCGTTGTTACAGTATGAAAAGTTTAGAGCCTGTTTGGTTGTGTTTTTATTTTCATTTTCAGTTTCCAATAATTGAAAAAAGTGTAGAAATGCTTTATTGGTTTTCGTGCAAAAACTGAAAATATGTTTGGATTAGTTGTTTCTAAATATAGGTATATGGATGTGAGAATGTTAAATATAGGTATATGTATTTTTTATATGACAGAAAGACAACTATGACAAGCCCATGTGATTTATATAAATTTGAAATTGAGAATTAAAATATGAATGCGTTTTCACTAAAAATGATTTGACCAAACAAATTCCCATATACCCAAACAGTAAAAGGTGGAAAAAAATCTCATTGAAAACACAACCAAATGAGCTCTTATCATGCCAAATACTTTAACATCTTATAAGCTTTTACGTCTTATTTATCCAAATACTTTAAGAGCCCGTTTCTATATAAGTAAATATTCTAAGCTTTTTAATATCATATAAAATATATGACCTTATAAGATGTCTAAACTAAGTTTACCCAAACACCCTCTTAATCCAATGGCTAAAATTGAGGCCTGTAATTAAGTTTGAGGTTATGAATTTGAGTACGTCCCATCAAATAGGATGGTATATGTCTTATCTGATTTTATATGAGTTTACTATAATTTATTTTATTATTTTTTAATTATAAGTTTAAATACAATTTGCACTCATAAAAACGCATATAATCGCATTTACCCCCTAAAGTATGAAAGGCTACAAAAATGCTCCTGACGAAATAATTTGGCATTAATATGACAAAAATGTCCTTTTCACTTACCAAATATACTTTTTATTTTACTCCTTAAAATACATTTTATTAAAAACTTTCTCCCAAAAATACCTTTAGTGATTTAAAATTCTACTTAAATTTTATTTATAAAATAATCTTTAAAATTTTATAACTTTTAATCATGCATATGACCTATTCATTTTAATATTTTTAAATTATTTTAAAATTATAATTTTTTTGTTCTGTCAACCCACTACTCTATTTTTCTCTCTCATATTCTCCATATTTTTTGCCTTACAAACTTTCATAATTTTAATAAATCCTATTAGAATTAATTTTTTCTCTTTCACATTCTCCGTATTTATTTTTCCTCATAAATTTTTATATTTTTAATAAATTCACAATTATGATTTTTCTTTATTTCTTATTTTACCCCCACATTTATTTTTCTCATATAGTTCTTTTTTTTTTTTTTAATCACCTTACTATATTTTGTGTCTTTTAATAATTTTTTTTTTTTCATCTCACACTATAAATTTTTATAAAACAAATGAAAAGGGCGGCGCCAGTTTGGATGAGCAAAGATTGCATGTAGCAGGAAATTAATTAAGGATGAAGTCCTCATCCTCTCATTGGTCGGCTTTACTTTAATTCATTTTTAATTGTAGAAAACTATATAGTCTATTTGAGTTGTTCTAAAATAAATTAATAGGTTATATGCATGATTGGGATGTTTGATCCTAATTATTAGTTTGATTGTAATTTAATTATTGATGTGTGGTGTGTATTATTCATGTTTAGTGAGGTTCGTTTCTGGTCCAGTACATGATTAATCAGACGATAAATATAATATTACTATTTTTATATTTGATTTATTTTCCTACTTTTAAAAAAAAAATACGGTACGCCTAAGTTCGTCCGATTACGTATGATTACATAATTTTCATCATGAAAATGACATGTTGCTCGTGTATTTGTCGCTATTTTTTTTTTTAATTTACAGTTTATGCTTTTGAACTATTTAAAAGTTCAGCCAGTTTAATTATAAAGAAAATAAGCTCATTTAAACAAAAATGTATAACAATTATTTATTTATTGTTTTTATTTCAAACACTTTTAATTTTTACTAGTGTTAAAATTATTATTTATTTTTATAATTATTTCCGCCACAAAAGCAGAAGTTATCGTAAACACACCCTTAATGATTCGATGACACGTGTTATTCCAATTGGGAATTTCAATCAAGAACGCGTAACATAATTTATAATTAACTAACAAAATAATTATTTTTCAAAGAAATAAAGATATAAAATATTAATGGAATCCAAAGTCCCATAATTTAATAATTATGGGGTTTCAATTTCGTCATTTAAATTAGAATTTAATAATATTTTATATTTTTTTCAAAAGTGAAATATTTAAAATAAAAAAGAAAGGAGTTTTAGATTTTGACAATGAGTTAAAATTGGTGGTCACAAGGAATGGATGCTAAGGATGGAATAAATAAAAATCACACATCATATCAAAGAGAAAAAAATCTCTATTTTCCTCCTCATCATCATAATAATAATAATAATAAATTCTCTATTTTCTTTTTTTTCTTTTTTTTTCTTTTTTGATTAGTAGAATTTTTACATGCTCACATTTTCTATTTATTATTGATGAATATGTTAAGTCATTTTTACATGATTTTGTTTTAATTTTTTTAATTTTCGATTGACCTATTACTAAGTTATCGCAAATCAAATAAAATATATGAACATAATTCAAGATTCGATTAGACTACTAGTGTAGATTATTCAATAAACTGATCAAACTATCAAAATTAAAATTTTAATCTACGAAGGGATTAATTAAAAAAATATATTTTTAATATCCAATTTTTAAGTAGTGTGGTTGAAAAATTAGTATTGGAAGGCGAATTTTCTATTTTTTAATTAACCAAATTTTGCGGAAAACGCGAGTATTTATATTATTAAAACTAACTTCAGAAGTGTCGATGTAAATTTTCCTAATAACAAAACTTGTACCACGCCCGCCTACAAATAACCAACCACCTCATATATAAGAAAACACCCAAAAATTTGGTGCGATTCAAACTCAAAATATTACGACTCTTTGAAACCTCAACGTCAACACTTAAACATGCCCGTCGAGGTTCCATGGATCTTGAAATAACATCTTTTATTAAGATTTAAAAAATAAAATTACAACAAACCCCCCTGTAAAAATACTAATAAGCCGAAGACAAACCCCTAAAAAATGAAAGAACAATGCGATCCCCTGAACTTTTGGAGAAACGGAAAAGCAACCCCGTGATGTGGGACGTTGCCTTTCCGTTTGCTCGACGGGATTTTATGGCTATTAGTATTTTCATGAGAGGGTAAAGCACAGTTAACCCTTTATACTGAACTAAAAACTGGAAGAAGAATTCGCAGAAAGCAGTACAAAAAAGCAGTTACTATATGTACCCAAATTCTTCTTCAGTTGAGAGGTTTGTGCCCCACAAAATCATTCCTGTGAGTAGTATTATACCTTAATTCTCTCCTATGGTAGTCTGGACATAATGTTATCTGATCTCTACATGAAAACTTATCCCCAGAACATGTAGTGTTTCTCGATTTCCGTATCATCTTGAACTTTGCTGAGAGGAAAACCAGAGTTGCTTCTGGCAAATCAGTATGTTTTCCCCTTTGGCATCAGGTTCCGAGTTTTCCTTACGACACTCCCATCTCATACCTTTAGCTATTGCGGTTATAGAATCCATGAAGTAGCTGGATTCCCGGATCAACGCATACCCGTTGGGGCGGAGGATACGATCCATCTCGAGTAAAACGTACTTCATCTCACACCTGCCCAAGAATGTGAAGGTTTGAGTAAAAAGCACTATTGATGATAGCTGAGTGACAATTTCGCCGTGTGGTATAAAGGCACCTCCACCATCATGTCTTATGTTACAGAAACCTTGTAATTATCCTAATTATAGCATTATAGGTGAAATTTGGCATAACATAAATGCAGGTGTTTGTCAGAGTTTGAGGTATCTCTACTTTGATGTAATGACTTAAATTTATGACAAATATGGCGTCAATTGTACGAGACAATAACTTCAAGAATACCATCATCGAGGAGCATAGTTGAGGAGCCTTACCTGTTGCTCTCAGCGGTGAAAAGGCCATCAAGATGAAGAAGATCATACGTTCGAGGATACGTTGAGAAAGCCTCACACCTAGCAAGACAGACAAGTAATTAACATCATATTCCAACCACACAAGTAACACAAAGGATGAGGGGATGCATTTTGAAGTGGAGGTTTACCAATCATGAAAAGTCCCGATGAGGCCTCTGTCATAAACCACAGAAAGTGTATTTGCAGAGTACGAGGAAACGACGTTCATGACCCACAACGGAGCATCGCTGAAAGCAGCAGCAAAACCCCCATACAGAGTGTTCATGTCCATGACGTTTCTTATCTCATCAGTTCCTAATGCTGGGAGCAACTTCTTGTAGTGTTTTGCCCGTACTTCCCATTTCTTATTGTCCTGCTTGAAAGCATCGCTACTTCCACCACGAACATCATAAAGGCGCTCAGGAGCAATATTTAGTCGTTCGGGCCATTTGGCTAGCTTTGTTAATGCTACTCTTTTGTAATACGGGTTTGGAGTGACTACGCAAGGCCTAATCGGAGTGTACCATGCTGAATCAGGTTCGTTACCATCATCACACTTTGGTGGGTAATAATCCGGGGCCTCAAGCTTCTTATAGCAGCTCTTATCTGATAATTTCTGCCAAACAGCAATGTCGCCCTTCTTGTTGTACAGTTTAAAACACATTGATGTGAGCAAATCTTGCAACTTCTCATAATCTGCTCTCTGAACCTCAATTGTCGTGTTCCATCCCCTCCAACGTCTCTCGTAGTTCACTGGGGGCCCAGAAAGTACCCAGAAGCCCCCAGGTCGGAGAATACGATGTATCTCTAAGAGGTAAACTCCACCTGATAAAGATAAAAATTGCAATGGTTAGACTCAGAGAAGATTGCATAAACATATCGTGCAGAACTAGGAATCAGCATGCGAACTCTCAAATATTGTAACAAATAGAGCCAAAACATGTCCTACAGAACTAGAAGCAGCCTATGAGCTTTTATATCTTGAGCAAGGTGGAAACAGTAGATGCTATTTTTTTTTAGTATTTTACCGAATTCAGTCCATGGAATAAGGCATCTTGAGCAATGTGCTATATCGAAAGAGAGTGAAGGGAAAGGAAGTCGTTGTGTTGAAATGACGCCAAGCATTGCAGGAATTCCCCGTTCTAGTGCAAATTGCACTTGAGCCTCGTGATTATCTCTGGGGGCAAGAGAGATGGTTAGAATTCCTCGATCTAGTAAATCACCTCCCCAGCTAGCAACCTGAATCATTTAAGAAGGTAACAGTTGAATGCTCAAAGTCAAGTATAGTTGACGTTTGAAGTAAAATAAGGCAACAAAAAGCAGCAGACTTGATATTTATCCTCACGTCTCCTTTTAATGATTCTACTTATCAATCCTGACACAGAAAAGCGAACGACCAGGGCCCTATTGAAGATAATGCAAACTCACCCCGCATCCAGTATCAATGGCCGTCCTGATGGTCCCATCTTTCATTTCCGGAATCAACTCTTGCATCAAATCAACGTAGGAACTCACACCATTCGGGAACATAGTGCCACCACCGGGGAAGAGGAACTTTTCCCCTTCTTTCACCAGCCAATGTTGATTTGATTTTTGTTTGTTAATCCAATCATATGGTACATTTCTGACACAATCCAACCATTTGAGGGATAAGTTTTTCCGACAGTAATCACATCACGGCAGATTAACAGCAGTATACTGCTAAAATTTCAGAATTATTGAGTAGGAAGTGCTCAATTTACCTGTACCAACATTCATCCCTGCTCTTTGGCCATCTGATCGGTAACTTATAACCATCAGGTGGAGGAACTAAGCATTCCTTCTTTTCAAACACTGGAGGGCAATGGCGCTCCAGAAATGCAAGTCGATGAACATTGAATTTCTTCCACCTCTACAACATTAGCGCAACATCATTCGTATAAGCTACATTGAGATATCAAAGATAACTTCAAAACCATAAGACGGACAGATAGAAATCACCTTCGGATCCGTGCATGGTGTGTAATCCTGCAAATCTGGGCTGCATTCGGAGAAGTTTACAGTTTTGACTTGGAGAGCACATGGCAACGCTTCCTTGGAACCTCCAAAAACTTTACTAATGTCATTAGTATTGTATCTGTTCTTTTCAGAACCAAAGATTCCTCCAAGGTAGAAAGAAAGCCCACACAGCACAACAAACATTATCGCCAAGTGGACTGTCCTAGAACTTTTTTCTGATTGAGAATTTGGCTTTCCATCTCTATTCTTCATGGTGTCCGGACTTATCTAGAATCTGCACAAACCACACACACAAAAAAAAAATGCTTGATGAAGAGAGGCAACTTATTTTCTTCACCACGAAAAATCAATGAACTAGCATCGATTACTGGGAATAAAAGGAAACAATATAAAATTAAACACAGAGAAAGACATACAGGGCGAGAGGTGCAGAAAGAATGGGAAAAGTAAGCTAAATGTGAGGCTTTAACAATAAGTCCAAAATATCATAACAGTGTGGATGAAAAAAGCAAACATTCAGTAAAAGAGTAGGGGTAAAAGTTGAAACAACGGATATCATTTGATCAAACTCCCAACGCGCATAAGTACATCGAGCATCTCAAGAAAGGAAAAAACAAGAGCAGCAGCACAAGAATTGCAAGAATGAATCACATCTGTGAAACAAAGTAATAATTAGAGACCAAATTCAGCAGTAAATGCACACAGCAATTACCAGTGCCAAGAAAATAATTCATTTATGAGGCAGATAGATCATAAAGACGGGCCGCAGAGTAGAGGGTTCATGAAGATGTAAACAAGAGGCACCACCTCAGTGAGAGAAAACATGGGACTAATGCAGTTCTAGTGGTCAAGACAAGCCATTATGAACCAACTTTAAGACCTGTAAGAAACTAGAAATTCAGACAGCAATAGGGACACATAATTCATGTCAGTTTGCTTTTATAAATTCACATGACATTGGACCCATTGCTTTATGAATTTCTGCCGCTTTTGAGGGCCCTCTTCGCCACTAAGTCAACAATGACAAAAAAAAAATGAAAATCAATTCAATCAATCCCACCTAACGGTGACCATGCAAAAGCAACCAAAAGCAAGAAAAAGATGAGAATAACGCCATAAATGCATAAACAAATTCAAAGCAGCATAAGAAAGATTTAACCATCTCTTACAAATGAAGAAAGTTAGCTAATTTAACTGATTTTTTTCCCTTTCTGTATAATCTATGAAGATTGACCTCAAACGAAATTCTTTCAGGCAAGAAAAAAAAAAGAAAACAAAGGGATGAAAAATACACTCAGCTAAGCAAATGTATATGAAAATCCCAGGAATTTCTTCCAAGAACATATTTTTTCCCCAAAAACATACAAGTTTCTGCGTGTATTTGTGCATAGCAACACGGATGACAGGTTTGATACTTCTGTAATTACCAAATTTTATTTGAAAAAAATTTGCCAAAAGATTCAATTTGTGTAGCAAACTATAACCCAACCTCAAAGCGTTCGCTTCAAACTTATCCAAGATTTAAGAAAAGATCAAGAACCTGTCCAAATCTGATCCACTTGTCAAAAACAAAGACAGCCCTCTTACAATTTTGGCCATAATTTCCAAAACCAGAAACCAATTTTTTTTTTTCCTTTCCAAAAACGAGGGGGTGGAGGGGGAGGATAAGAAGAAACCCCAACCACAGAATCACAAAAAGGGAGGCACCACATTAGGCAAAATTCGACATCCCACAAAATAAACAGAGAAAAACATCAATCTAAAAGCACAATCCAAACACCAGACTTAAGATCCGACAGACACAGAAAAAGACCAAACAGAAATCAAGCCCCCCAAAACATCAAACATACCTTGGACAAAGAAACGGTGAAGAGATCAACGAGCCCTCCCCATATAATCTTACGCAATCTCTTTAATCAGAAGAGATCAAGAATTCAAGAGAAGAAAGATCCCTCTAACGCAATCTCTTTAATCAGAAAGAAAAAGAAAGGAATGAGAGAGAATGGAACAAAACAAGAAAAGAAAAAGGAATTGAACCCGTCACACGGATTCACAAGCCCGCAAACATACAAAAATGCATGTCTATCTGTGCGTGATTTTACTATATAAAAATAATAATAATAATGGAATACAAAATATCGATTTCTGCGTGTCTCTCAATCTCTGTCTCTTACGCCGTGAGTGTATGCTTGGCAAGCTGCAACCTGTATGTTCCTCCTCTCTCTGATTCTTTTTTCTTTTTGATTTTTGGTAATAAGAAAATTTCTTCTTTTTTTTGTTTTTCCTTTTATTCAGAGGTTCATTCCTTCTCCTTCATTCTCTCTCTTCTCATCTCTTCTGGGATTATCTTTCTTTCCCTTTTTTTTTTTTTTTCCTTTTTTTCTTTTTCTTGTTAATGTTTTTAGTTTGGGTTCTGTTCTGTCCTACAGCACATATTTATACCAGAAATAACTGTTGGTGATACCAATGCCATCCAAAGAATGTCTGACACGTGAGCATCTGGGATGTGTTCCCCACCGGTCCTTGTGAAAACGGGTCGGGTCGTGTGAAAACGTGGGTTGACCCAGTCATCACTAATATTTAATTCAATAAATTATTGTTCCTTCTTTTTTCTTTTTGGAGAATTATTCGTTATTATTGCTCTTCTTTCAGCTTTATATGCTACTTTTCAAGAAATAAGGGTAAATCTATTTTTTAAATACCTTATAATATAATTTTTTCAACTTATAAAATTATGGAAAAAGTATTAGTTTAGTCCGCTAAGTATGCCTAATTTTAATTTTAGTCCGATAACTATGTCCATTTTTGTTTAGATCCAGTAACTTACAAAATTGCTTACTTTTAGTTCTCTGGCAGATTTTCGGACAATTTTACCCCTATGCAACTTTTGAAAGGCAGTTTCGGTCCATATGCACTCATAAGGGTAAAATTGTCTGAAAATCTGTCAGAGGACTAAAAGTAAGCAATTTTTTTTAAGTTATTGGACCTAAACAAAAATGGACATAGTTATCGAACTAAAATTAAAATTAGGTAGACTTAGCGGACTAAAGTAATACTTTTCCTTAAAATTATTTAATGTAATTATAAAATAAGTTCTGGAGCTAATAATATGCTATTTTTGGTCAAATTTGTAATTAAATTTAGAATTTAAATAAATTAATTCGTTAAAATTTTGAAAATAAATTGAGGGTTGCTAATTTTTAGGGACAATCACACTCTTATTTCTTAAAATTTGGTTTGAAAAATTACATTTAGTACATCTGATGTTCGTTTTCGTTTAACAAATAGATCTTTCCACTAATTACGTATAAGAGTGGTTTGGTTAGAAAAATATTTTCTTGACCTGCAATAAGTCAATTAGGGGTAAATATAAATTTTTATTTATTTATTTATTCTGCTAATATCAGCAAATTCGACGAATTCTGACTATGAAATCTGTTTGTTAGACATAAACAAATAACAAGATACTAGACGTAACTTTTCAGATTATGGGAGGTTCACATGTAATTACATCAAACCTCATGAAAGAGTAGTGTAATTATCCCATTGAAATCATGAAAAAAGTTTTTTTTTTTTTTTCATTTTATGAAAACAAAAATGGACGATAATTTCGAAATTATCTAATTTCCTTCGAAACACTCTCTTCTTAATGTTCCTACAAAATCTTTGAGTTTCTGCCATGATCGTCGAAAATGTTAGACAAAGGATACTCAGTAAAAACTTATGATACTCAGTTAGTTCATGTGCATTATACAAACTATGACGTATCCCTTACACTGTCGAGGGAGAAACGTATCCGCGGAAACTTCTCATTTTGCTAATTTTTTAGCAAAATATTTATTTCATACTTGTAGCTGTAAATATATAAATTACTATGTCATGCTTAAATATTTCAATTAATGACAGGTCAAATTAATTAGTAATGTTTTATGTGTAATAAAGATATTTTATAACATATAATATAAAAAATAAATACTATATTATTATTTAGTTTCAACAGCAACTACATTAAATATACAATAACTCCCATAATATATATAATTATACTACATGAAAATAAATTATTCTAATTGGCATTCATAATAGAAAATTAAAATACATATGCTTGAATTAAAAAGAGAAGGGTGTTAATATTTTTTTAATATTATTTTTTATGAATATTATGTTATACGTCTTTAATTTTATTACTTCCTTTTTTTTTTAATTTTATTTTAATATTATGTTATATGTCTTCATTTTTACGAACGATTACATTTACCCTCAACACCACAAAAAAAAAAAAAAAATTCGCTACATTATAAATAACCACAGCTTATAATCGTGGTAAATCAATACTATTAACCACGGTTAAATAAAATCAAAAGCAAAAATTTAAATCTTTACTACAATTAATCAATATTCACAATGGTTTCTGGACATAGCCAAAATATTTGCCATGGGTAATATTTTGGACACACTTGCAGAAACAAAGGCTAATAGCTATTGCGAAGCTGTAGTTAATTTGTATTTGCCGTGATTTTTTTTCTTTTGGCTGTAGTAATCAATTGTAGCAGAAAATCATATTTTTTCTAGTGCCACCTTTGCAATGTTATTATGGTAATTACATTAGCTTAAAATATTATGTAGAATTATGCAGATACTCTCATATTATTTAAAAAATTATAAGTTGGACCCTTTAAAATTGTAATCGTAATTTATATCGACACCACCATACTGTAAAACGACTTAAATTTTTATTATATATATGTAATTGAATAAAAAAGAAGAAATATAAAACTAATAATGGATTAAAATTCATGAAATAACTTTAAATATGAAAAACTATTAATTAAATTAATTAATAAGAAATGTATTGTTATTTGTTGAAAGAAAAAAATGATAAATAAGGGTGTTTTAGTCGATTCACACTCTGACATCCATCATAAAATTAATAATGTAGTTGACATGTCATAGTCGTCGTTGTTGTCATTATTACGGATTGAGATATTAAAATTTATTATGCCAAGTGAGAAGCATACAAAAATGCCCCTATTTTTTTTTTATTATTTTTAAATATGTATTCATTACATTATTCAATACATTCAAATTCAGAAGTCGGCTCCACATATCAATAATTTCAAATCAAGAAATGCATTTAATGAAATAAAAAGGTAACAGAATTATACAGAAGTAAACATACGCTCACATTCGTAAAATTCAAATTACAAAATTTTAACATTACCAATCAAGTAAGACATCGTGGACGGACGAGGATGTCCTTATTTCAAAGCCTTTTTGGTTTGATAATAATAGTATGAGAATGGGGACAATTCAGACAATGATGCCAGAAAATGAAATGCCCAACGGCGGACATCATTGTTTTCTGTCTCTAGACTGCTACTTTATGCTTTCATTGCTCCATTCATCTTTTTCCAACTTTAATTAAAGCTGACCCTTTTCCAGAAATAATACATAAAGAATATCTGTATCTATATATATATCTTAGACTCTTTTTAAAAATATAAAATTATACTTTTTTTTCAAAAAATATTTTAAATTATATTTACACCATTTTCAAAAATTTACGGTTTACAACTGACTTCCTTTCATTAGGGTTTTGACGAAGAGCACTGACGTTAGCAATAAAAATTACATAAATTTTTAATTTTACCATTTATTTAAATTTGGAGAAAATTGTTATTTAGCATTTTTAGAGAGGGTCTATCTGTAATTTAAAAAAAAAGCAAAAGGTAGAGAGTTGTCCAGTTGGTGAATGGGCTAGAGTTTTGGGCCGGGCCCAATTGGTTTTCGGCCTTAGAATCCATAGGGTTTTTTTGCCTGCATTTGTGATGGAGAGGTGTATTACTATGTTGCCCATAATTAACTGATTGAATACGTGACCATCACTCCAGTATCATTAAGGGTAAATCGGTAATATCATATGCCGTCCTTTTATACTGAAATTTCTAAAATAACCTTGGGATTTGTTTACGTGAGCTTATTATAATATTGATAATTTGATCTTTCTGAATTACTTGTGAATATTGTTATGCAAACTACAATTTTTATCTAACTTTTCTTAACTTTGGATAATACTTTACTCACATATTTTGAAGATAATAATGTTGTCTGTGATGCATGGACACGGACACGGCTACACGAATAATATAATAAAATTAGGACTCGACACGGTACTAACACGGCTATATATAATATATATATATATATTCTCAATTTCTCATAAAATTAAAATATTCAATATAATTTTAAGATAAAGTATAAAACAAACATGTCTTACATCTGCATTTTTAATCAATCATCATTTAAAAAATATACATAATCAGTTTATTTTTAAAAGAAGATAATGAAAAACTTTTAAATAATTTAAATTATCTTGATCATCTCTCAAATTTTTAGTAATTTAATCCTAATACTTTTAGTTTAAGAGGAATGAATTTTTTTTTCTTTTTATTAAATCCAAAATTCTTTTTTTTTTAAAGACAACCAAAAAAATTTTAAAATTATAAAAAAAATTCAAAACATGTCGGACACTCCTCCGAAACGTGTCGGACATGCCAATAGCAGTGCTGTGTCACTTTTTTTCTTTTTTTTTTTAAATCTTTGGACACTCTATTGCTGTGTCCTTGTCCGACACTACATCGAGTATTTTTTGGAGTGTCCGTGCATAGACGACTGCAAATAATTCGAATCAACTCAAATTTATACGGGCAAATGATTCAAATCAAATCAAATACATATATTAATCAAACTTGCTTGAATTATTACCGAGTTTGAAAAACCGTATTTGAATTTGATTCAATTATTGATCTACACGAGCTGAAACGAAATTTAATTAATTAAAAAAACACGTGTCCAACTTGGGTAATTTAATATTTTTAAATATATCTTATTATTTTTTAAGCTCGCAATTTAAATTTATAATTAATGAAAGACTAATTCTAGAGAATAATTCTCACATGTCACATCAGTTGCTTTTTCTCCGAAATATTAGTAAGAAAACTATGCTAAAATAGTCAACTTGTTGAAGTTGTAATCAACATATTTGATTTAGTCCTCTATTATTATGTTAATATTGTGTAAGAAAAGTTACAACGTCACCCCATCAGGAGGTGTATTTATAATTTATAACGGGTACACAACTTTATGTTGTGTTTGGATCGATAGATTTTGATCCAAGAATTTCAAATTCATAATAACAAATTCTTCAAATTCGTTTGGATAAATTTATACCACTTTTCGAAATCCTGAATTCAAATCCGCTTTTCAAATTAAAACATTTTATCCAAATGCAACCTTAGTGATGGAGGTAAAAATCAACTTAAAAAATAGGAGAGGTTGACATTTCTGGAAAACATGAGAGATTCAAACTTGACATGAAACTTACACCACCACCTAAAATTCAGTCTGAAAAAACTCGACCACCACAGGTGGATGCTCTGTAATAGAATAACTCAGTAAATGAAATTTTGTAGGCCAAACAAGGCCACGTGACTAATTATACGACAAGTGCAATGCACCTTGTCATACAAGTAGTGTACAGTTTAAAAAAAAATAATCAGTCATATAAAAAATATATTTTATTTATTGTTTAATGAATTCGATCTGGTCAGATATGATATGGATACATTTTTTTTGTTGTTGTCCAAATATATATTGAAACATAGTCAAAGAGTGAAGGAAGAATGATTTAGTAGTCAGAAGAAAAGGTTGCCGGCGCGGATCATGAATCAACATATGAGATGGGGTGGCCGGTTGATGTTTGATGTGTTAAGGCCGTGTTTGGAACTCAACACAATTAGTTAGTTATTAGTTGACTAAATTTGTATTGGCGTACGTAGCTTGTAACTCTTGATTCCAACTGCTTGTCTACTTCCAACACAACTCCAAAATTGCACCCCCCCCCCCCTTTTTCTTTAATTGTTTTTTTTAATAATAATAAAATAGTTGCTATCACTATTATATTCAAACCCTAGACTCGATTGATCATTTGAAAATAGACATATAAGATAGGGGTACTTTTGTCCATTTAAAGTGTTCAAAGACTGAAAATAAGTGAAAATATTATCCCACTTTCCTTTCAAGCACGTGTAAATAACTCTCCATTTTTTTAACGAAAAGATTTTTTTTACAAGGTTTATAATTATAGGGGGTTCTTTTTGCCTATATAAGTAACACATATAATTTTTTAGCAATTTTCATATAACACAGGGGGTATTATGCAATTTTTCCTCCTAATTTCAACTATAGTTATAATTATGGAATTATTTAGTGATTTTAGTGGTGGATTAGGTTGCCTAAATGAATATTTTCCTAAAATGAAAATGGTGGATTAGGTTAGATGATGTTCCAAGTTTTAGAAATAAGATGGACAATGATTGATTTATATTTTAAGGTACATAGCAACATATCATATGTTTGTTTACATGTCATAAATTTCACTTACTTGGTCTATTTTAAATAATGTATCCTGTATATATCAAACATAAAAAATATCAAATTGTGCAAATCACCTCAATGATAAAACTTACATTGTTTTAATGTAGTATAATCCATATTATTTAATATTTTATTTTAAATTCATATACAAATTTAGTATAGGGATCATTACACTTTCATTTCCTGAGATTTAGTGTAATTATATGTAAACTATATGTAATTTAAAAAATTACACCAGCATCCCTAAAGTTTGCTTTCGTCTAACAAATAAGTCCACCCGTTAGTCAAAATTCAACGAATTTAGTTATACTAACAAAAAAATTATTTTTACCCCCTATTAGCTTGAACCTGACTTATTGTAGGTCAAATAATTTATTATTTTTTTTTATGATCGAATTACCCCTGTAGGTTTTCATGCATTAATGCATGTGAGGAGATGTATATCTTCACCGTTATAAAGGTGGTTTAGTTTAAAAAAATTATTTGACCTGCAATAAGTCAATCGAAAATAAATATAAATTTTTATTCAAATTTATTTTTTAATATCAGTAAATTTAATGAATTTTGACTAAGGAGAAGGGGACTTATTTGTTAGACGGACGCATGTAGCAAGGGTGCTAGATGTAATTTTTCAAACTACAGGGGATTTACGTGTAATTATATCAAACCTCAGGGGAGTAGAGTGTAATTACCTCTTTAGTATAAAAAAATTAAATATAGTGGTCCATGTCAATAGTTACATTTATATTCATGGATAATTACACTCCTCTTCCATAAAGTTTGATGTAATTACACGTAAGCCTCATGTAGTTTAAGATATTACATTTAGCACCCCTAAAGTTTGGTTCCGTCTAACAAATAAATCCCTCCGTTAGTCAAAATTCATCGAATGCATTGATATTAACTAAAAGATAAAAAAAATCTATATTTATCCCCTGATTGACTTTTTATTTATTTATTGCAGGTCAAATAAATTTTTTTATGATCAAATTACCTTCATACATCTTTACGCGTTAATGCATGTGAGGAGGCATATCGTCACCGTTATAAGGGTAGTTTAATGAAAATAAATTGTTTAACCTGCAATAAGTTAATAATAAGTCAATTAAGGAAATATCAATTTTTATTCAATTTTTTTTTTATTAATATAAGTAAATTCAGTGCATTTTGACTAATGAAGGAACTTATTTGTTAGAAAAAAGCAAACTCAGGGGCGCTGTGTAATTTCTCAAATCATAGGAGGTTTACGTGTAATTACACCAATCTGGAGGGGAGTGTAATTATCCCTAATATTTATTAAAATAATGTAATTTTGATATTTTTCATTCGATTCTTTAAAAAAAGAAAAAGAAAAAAAAGGTATGAGTAAAAGTAAAACATCTACTAACGGCTACCTTATTTAAATAGATAAAAATCGGACGGAAGTTGCAGGAACTGGAAGTCGTTTTCATGGCCTTCAAAACTTGTTCGGCGCTTTTGCTTCAACCCAAAACCCAAAACCTTTCATATCAACATTCAATCTCTTATAGTCCTTTCAATTCTTGATTTTACAACCTTCTCTGTTCTTGTTCTTTCTACGATGTTTGATCTGAATCTTGTCACACACACACATGACGTTGCTCTGTAGTGGATCATATGTGGTAGTTGCTGGCCTTTGGGTCTTGCGGGCCTGTCCAAGAATTGCACCTTCAAGGTGCTAAGTGCAATAGAGCTAATAGCGATGTAGGATTTTGGTAATTTAAGGTAAATGTTGCAACTAAATTTTATTTTATTTATTTGACATAAGCAAAAAGACGAATGGGGTTGACTGGAATCTTGTGCAGGATTATGCTTTTTGATTCCTACATTCATGCATATTTTTATTTGTAAGTTGAGCCCACCATGTGTTTGTCAATTGTTCAAATTGAAGGAAAGAAACTACACTTGAAAGAGACAGGAACTGTTTTCACATGATTTTCAACAACAGGATACTGTACTTGTGCTCATTTTATAGTGAAGATTCTATGATTGCTTGTATTATTAGTCTTGGAACAGTTCTGCCATACCATATTGACCCTAGAGGTGCTTCTTGTTGTTTCAAAATCTAGACAAGAAAAGATCCATTCTTTGGCTTGGTAGGAAATATATACCGGTTACGTTTCTTGTTGCAACTTAAGGAGTGTGCTATAAGTTTTCATGAGGTTCAAAGTTTGGCTTTGATGAGAAAGCTCTAACCTGAGTTTTGTGTTAGAAAAGCAAAGTTGTAATTGCTTTTCCTGTCACAAGATTGGAGATTTCATTAGCTTTTCTTGATAAAGAGCCGATTGTTTCTGTGAAAGCTATCTTGGTTCTTTCTGCTTCATTTTCCCAAAGGCTGGTTGTGAAACGAAAACGCTGTGTTCAAAGGTGTAAAGAAGAGAAGCTGTTTGGTTAGTGTGTGTGAAACAACTACTAGTGAAATTTATGGAGATGGATGGAAGGAGCTTCTCAGAGTTATACAGAAACACAAGCGAAGAGTTGTTCATAAAGACCATGATGGAGAGCTCGGTTGGAATGCCAGCTCCAACTATGGAGATGTTGGGGTTTAAGAATCTGACTCAAAATTTTCGAACTGATAGTGAGGAACTCTTCAAGAGCTGGCTTACAAGCGGAGAGGCAAGCAAATGGCTTGTTTTTCTCTTCTTTTGCTGCTCACTTTCCTTGATATGTGTTTATAGCTGGAAGAAATGGACCTAAGCAAATTGTCACTCAATTTTCATTTCAAATATGCATTAGCTGAGTCAGGCTTTGCTGCTCTGTTCTTATATTCCTATTCCGCTAAGTAAACTTCTACTTTAAGTTTTGTAGAGGTTTAATTGACTAGTACTACAGGAGAAATTAGCTAAGCTACACTGCGGAATCCATGATGTATCCACATTTCTTGCATGACAGCATTCCATTTAAATCTAGTTCTCCTTCTTTCTTGCTAGTCTAAATTGGTATTTTCTTCTTGTATACCAGAACAATGGTTGCCATTCAACAGGCACAGGGACTCGTCCTCGACAAGCATCAAAAAGGTTGGTCTGTTTTAATTTCAGGCTTTCAGTAGTAGATCAGTTCTATTCAATCATCTCTTTGCTTCCAGCTTCAAGAACTGGTGAAATTAGGAATTATACTTCTTGAAGCAGTATTAATATACTTTAAATATATTTTACTTTTCATTTCTAAATTCTAGAACTGGACCGATTTACTTATGTTAATGAAATTATAGTATTGAGTTTCGCTTTAGAAATAAAGTTGCTATATGTGATGCAAACCTTTTGTTGTTTCAATCATGTGCTTGAGTTTATGGCTTCCCTTTAACCCTTCTACTGTGGTTAATGAGTTGGACTCGCTCTCGAGAATGAAGTTCCGTATCCCAGAAACAACTAAATAATTTTATGAAAAGAAGTTCAAACGCTGAGAGTAAGGGATAACTTCTCATTCTCGTCCTAAAGTCTACCTATGATGAATATGAGTTGATTATTTTACTAGGCGACTTGTTGGAGACATTGTTTTCCCATATGCACATATAACGCCTGAATCTAAAGTGGTTTTTGGTTATCTTGGTTCTATCAACACTCTGTTCTTGAAATCCTGCTCAGCTGCATCACATCTGTTGTTATCTTTACGTCTGGCAATCCATCTTGATGGCGGTTCATGTAAAATCCAGGATCTCTACTGAACTAGCGAGTTTAACTAATCAAAATACGGCTGCAATTCAGAAGAAACCAAATGATAACATTCCATTTCCACAATCTACTTCTTTGGCTGCTGATTCTTCAAATGATCTAGATTCAACCAGGTAAGCAACTCTGGTACTTCCAGGTTTTTCACTCACCCCCTCACTTTCATTTCTATTTAAGTTTTTCTGTATGGCTGCTTGCAAGTTCATTTCATTGTTCCTTTTAACACTCTCTCTTGGACAGGTATTCGCAGTTTTCCATCCTTCCCAATGTGATAAAATATACAAATTTTTATTACAAACTTGTTATGATTGCATATATTTGGTGGATTTATATATACATATATATGTATATCTATATATATTGATAGACTCATATTGTTGATTCTTGAAAGGTCATTTTAAAAGTTCTAATTGGATAATTGTGGCTTTGTTTCCATCAGGATGTTGCAGGCTAGTAATCTGTTTCTGGCAAAGGTATAAACATTAGTTTGAAAAGGTCATCTAAATTAAGGTTTCAGACTGAATCCAATTGTTAGCTTACTTACAGGCATGGTTTCACAGTCCTCAACCGATGACTAGAAGTCGGTCGTCTGAGTTAAGGTACCATTTGAACTGAAAAGTTTAAGTAGTTTCAAACCAGAAGGGCAAAGTGTTTTCTCCAGGAGAGTAGACCTATGTAATTTCATAAACTTATCTCAACTTCATTATATTCTTGCAGGAGGAGATATGTTGCTATGCAAAACTCACAAACACCAAACAACTACAAACAAGAACCTGCAGATGCAAACGGATTCAATGACATTTCAACATATGAAAATCCCAACCGATTCAATCCATTTCTCTCTCCATCTAATTCAGCTTCATCGACTTTTGATAATCCACAAGTTGGGGATTTGGATAAGATTTCTTCGGTTGTGAGCATGCTGAAGGGTACCTTGGAGCGCAAAAAGCTTGTTCACCAAGTGGGGAAAGAAGTTATTGATGACAGTTCTCTTGACTACTATAGTCCCGGAGAAGTAGTTTTGGGCAATACTAGCTTAAACCAGAGCCAACAAATTCATGCATATGAAAATCAGGGAACTTTTCCAGATTTATCCACACTTGGAGTTACAGAAACCCGAGTTCTACAAACGATTGAAGAGTCATTAATGGAAGGTATTATGGGTCCTCAGAACCCAACCCAAATGAGCACAATATCACGGGAGCCATCTCAAAGCGAATCCTCAGCTGCTCCACCTGTAGTTTCAAATGGTTTTGATATGTCTGATGATCCTTACTTTTCAGCTCAAGCTCCTACTGTTTGTGAGAGCTCTAGGAATCAAATGGGAAGCGGAAGGAGTCCAGAAGATTCTTTAAGAACTAAAGGTTCAAATCACAAATATATAACCAAATAAATTTATGTAAATGATGGATTCTCTCGCTTACTATTTGCATTTATTTAAGAATCGATGTTGATGTTATATACCCTATCTGTTTTCAGGTGTGAGGGAACATATACATGATAACTCAAGAGAAGATCAGAAGGTACCTCTGAATCAACTGTCTATTTTTCCATAAAAATATCATCTAGTGTTTGCTTTAGATTGGCTGATTCCAGCTTTGTGTTGCTTTGAACGATTAGCAGAAAGGAGGTTTAATACGATATGGATCTGCAACATCAGCTGGTTCAGGTAAAACAGAATCATGTAGAAACCAATGTTGAATGAGAATTTAAAGCACTGTCTGTACTCTCTTTGAACTGTTAAGAGTCACTCTGAGGGAAGTATATTTCCTGTCATTTTCGGCAGGTTTTAGTAACATTATATTAGGTACAGGTCACAAATTGAGTTTGAGAGCCTCACTTGGATGTCCAGACATCCTTTGGATGAGAGCGCGTGTTGTTTTGTTTATAATGTTATATATCATCTTTCGTATACATACCATAAACTATACATAAATTTGTTGCTCATAACCTCATTGCATGCAGCTGACAGAGGAGATCCAACAAAAAAGCGTAGGGTGGAGCGATCAAGAAAGTATGTTATACTTTCACCTTGAAAAAGAGTAATCAGTTTATTATTGATCACATATTCTGCAATTCAGTACTTGTTTCTTAAAATCACATCACACTATTAGTCTTTCTTATGACTGGCTTGTCTCCTATTACCATTAATGACTTAACATTTTAATTTGTGTTGCGAAAGTTTATACCAAAGTTAATTTGTACTGATTTTTCTGGGTAATGAAGGATGGCGGAAGCTAAGGAAAGAAGTTCAACACCTGCAGTTGCTTCAGATATGCAAGCCATTTTGAAGCGGTGTGAGAATCTTGAGAAGGAAGTGCGTTCACTCAAACTTAACTTGGCCTTCATGAATAGGTAAGACAATAAGATGTTAAGAAAATCCTAACCCAGACTTATTTTGACCGAATCTAATCAATCACACCGAGTGTCAATATGCTCAACCTATGATTGAACTTGGTTCAACCATTTCTAGTTTAAGCTAAAATTTGTCCAATCAAACAATAGCAAACCACAAGTTCGCCCACAGATCCCCTTTTTTCCTATTTCTGATAAACATATTTTGCAATAGTCCAGCTATAGTTTCTAACACAATTGTCTTTCTTGATAAATTGCAGAAAGGATTCTGAACAGACTAAGCAAATAGAAGAACTTCAGAAACAGAACCAGGAGTTGGCAGACGAAAAGGAGCGACTTCTTGAAGAGATTGAGAGGATACTTGCAGAAACTGGAAAGATGTGACTATTTTAGCATTCTCACAATCTTTCCACCACTGCAACCCTTCTAACATTATACTCTACAGTCTTGGAAGGCTTCTAACATCAGAAATTGTTTCTCATGTTTATCGTCGTGTAAGAATGCCATTGTTCTTGTGCAACTAAAACAAGTGTTGATTCTTCTCATAAATGGTAAAAGTCAGATTTTTGTAATACAGTAGATGGAACGAATATGTATCTTTTTTTCACAGAGTGCACTCCAGCAAGTGAGACCTAATACAAAGTGATCACTAACCAAAATGTATTATCAAAGAAGAAACGGTTCTTTAACATGAGCTTCATGAATCCACAGCGCTATATTATATGACAACAGTTTTACAAGTAACTGTACATATATGGTCCTCGTAGACACCTAAAATTGAACAAGTGGACCACTTGCTAATGAAACTATTCATACTGATACAAAAATGTTACATTATTTCATGCTTCAGAGAGATGCAGATTACCTGCTTGTGTATGGCACTGCTGGAAAATCGAGTGCATCCTAATGCATATAACTACTTGTCTAGGAGAGGCCAAGCCTTTTAACATACTGAATGGTTACCCAACTCATAAAGGAGAAATACACTGCAAAGAAACAAGCTCGTTTTAGTAGAATAGTACTTGGATATGGGGCCGATGTCCAAGATGCAACGATTCGACGAGTAATTGATATCAATGGCCGTAGAAGTCCAATCAAGGTAATGGATAACAAAGAAGTTGTGAAGCCAGTAATAAGTCCAGCTATTACATCCCATCTCCACTGATTTACTGATCCCCAACTGAAAAACCAGGGCTTTAATATCCTTGTAAACCTGACACGACAAAAGTAACTTATATAGACTAGGAGAAATGTAAAGAAGAGAAATTGAAAACCACAGTCAACAGTTTACTTGACATTTAATCACTTGTCAGAATAACCAAAGCAGCAAATTGCTTCAAAGAATGTGGATAAATATAAAAGAGAATATGACATGCTGGTAGGTTCAAAGAATTTATAGCATGTCTTTTGACACAATAAAAGATGACTTTGACTATTAATTGTCAGTCCACCATTTGCATAGAAGAATTACTTCCAGGGTAATACTGAAAATTGACTGATGCATGGATAGATTAAGAAATAGAAAACAGAATAGATATGCATATAAACTGGGAGGATTGCCAGCTTTGGTCTAGGCAACATATTTTTCTGTGAATAACAACAAACATTTATGCTGTATTTGACCTGCAAATTTTGTTCATTCTAACAATTATTTCTACTACTTGGAGATTCTTGCTCCAGCCTTTTCACTTAAAGTAATTTAGCAGCTCATTCCAACCGTGGCATGTAAGAAGATGAACAAAGCTCTTAAGACAAAAATGCCGTTTAAGAAGACCCAGAAAGACCTCAGGGAGGAGACATAAATGGTTAATACAGAATTCCTCCATCATTCTAGTAGACCATGGGGGACTTCCAACTGCAAATATGTAAATAAACATAGGCACACAACCAAAATATGGAAAGCTTGCAATTTTAAAAATACTAACGAGCATAATGGAAGAGAACAAGCAAAACTGTTTCATACTACTTACAGTATGGAATATCGTTTAAGCATCTCAGCAGTAGTAGGGTCCTCAGCTTGGCAGTTAAACAAACCTTCATGATTTATGTTCACTTTAGAAATGCCCAGCGTGTACCAGCACTCATATGTTTCATTCACCTAAACAAACAAGCACAGTAGAGCGTTAGTGCATATCAACGAGATAGAATTGCAAATCTATCACGAGTGTTGGTGACAGATATCTTTCGGAGTCCACAGGCTGAAGGGCATGAACAGTTAAATCTAAAAATCCAGCAATGTTAGATTAAATCCTTATGCCTAAGGCTGAATCTAATGTACCAACCTTAAATTTATCTTTGGTCAACCATGCAGCACCAAAACTGGGTCTGCAGTTGTTTGGGAGGGCTTCATTTGGGGCCTCAGCTAACGCATATCTTGCATGTCCTGAATGATCTATGTATTCAACCTGTGAATTGAAATCTAATTATATATGCAATTGCAATGGCTAGAAAAGAGTATGTCGACACAAATGACACACACCAAATGAAAAAACAAATTGCACTCTTTTGTATCCATTAGACCAGAACCATACAATAACTGTTCAACTTAGTGTGTGACATTGTAAAAGATAAAGTTAAAACAGGAAGTGCAAAATTAGACAGGAAGAACATTATTGAGAGTAAAAGTTCTTGCAGCAAATATTTAACAGTTTCAGATTATTCACATTTTAAAAGAATCTTTTGTTTCACAAATATCTAGAAAAAAAAGACTCTCATGTCACCCACTGCGAGGCAAACATGAAAGCTATTTTCCAGTGTATTACCAGTAACAAACTTTTCCCAGGAAAAAAACCCAGTCCGAAATTTAAAGCTCACTAATATTTATGTCTAACATGGATTAGAAAATGTCTTACAAAAGCATCCATTGAGATGCCAGTTGAGGATGCAGAAATCAAGAATAGATTCTTGTTTCCACGTGAATGTTGCCAGGTGGGTCACTACATGGTGTAATGACATGAACAAAGTCAATACTCAGTGGTTTCACATTGTTCTGAAACATGTTGAAGCCATATAGGTCATGGAATATGACCACAGGGGTATCATTGTTATTGTTGTCCACTTGTGAATTTGAAGCTAACTCAAATAGGTAATACTGAAAAATTATCTACACCAAAATGGTCCCTGTGTTTTACTAATTTAAGAAGAATCTAGTCAAGATTACATACTAACTGAAGCAAAAGATCGGCCTCCTTTCAGATGCAAATGTTATGGTCTGAATAAATGAGACTACAGTCAATTATCTACTGTTGGCTGATATTGCAACAGGACATTGGAATTTGAAAAAACCATAGTGGCCAAATTTACTGGTCAGACAAACTGACAAAGATTAGCAAGGACCTAGTACTAAAATGTCCAATATCGCAAAATCAACAATATCAAGCACTATGATTCTGAGTTAAACTAGACAATAGAACTTCTTAAATTTCAAATATAAACTAGATTTTCTATCAATCCATTGAAATTATTGAATACCTCAACGGAACCAACATCTTTTAGGTAATATGAGCCAAAAAGATTACCACATGGGACAGATCTTAGAGCAGTATAAGTTATTTCCAACATTGTTATAGTTTACACTCAGTTTGTGCATTTGTTAACCAATTACAAGGTAATCATGTTATAGATACCATATAGATAGCTCTTGTTCAAGTTCCTATATTTTGGAGATAATTTCAAACTTCAAAGGAAAAAACATTACATGATGAAAGAACTGAAAATAATCAATCACCTTAAAAACAGAAGCCCAATAGTAATCATAATGGCACCGATATTTCTTTCGTTCGAATGGATAAAATACATGCTTGGCTTTATAATTTAACAGACCCAATTCACAGACCTTAGATGACCTCAGATCAACACCTGCAGAAGCATCAACTTCATTAGCATTAAACATGTTTCTGAAATAATCTCCTAATAGAACGAGATCACTGTACTATGTGATTGAGGATAAGAAGTCCGAACACACTAACAACAGTGAGCCGGGAAGTGAGGTGCATGTATGCATCTTCTTTTTTTTTTTTTTTTCTGGACTATATATTTATGCTATAACAGGTTTTAAGTAAACTCAGATAACATTCCAAAAAGGTGATATTCTGCTGGGAAGGAGCACAGAAGTTCCTCAACTGACTTTAATTCCAAGAGATACTGAAATTAAAAAACATATCATGAAAATGTATATAAGATATTCTTCCTAATTTTAAAGTCTATGTCATTTACTTCCAAGCATGCTTCGAGTCAGAAGTTCTACGCTGGGTACTTCCACATAATTTTGATGCATGAGGAAGGACAAAGACTACTGGTTATACAATCTCTGGTTTGGGTTTCTCACAGGGATAATGACCATTAATGGATCAGAAAATGCATTTTTTAAGGTACTGATAATGTACAAGACAATGTAAAGCATGATTAGCATTTTAAAAAGAAATGTTCTGAAGAAAGAAACCAGAGTAGCTATACTCTCATGCTGAATTTTGTTTTTGGATCATCACCTCTACTAACAGCTCTCAAGATTCATTCTACCTTCAGTTGCCTATATTCTTCTAGCACAAAACAAGCCAGATCAGAATGTTCACTAACTGCTCTTGTGGAGCAAAAAGTAAGTTGAAGAGTGCTCACGTTAGGAAACTACTTCAATGGAGAGTACATGGCTATGTTCAGTACACTTTAACCTTCATTTTCATCCAGTTAAATTCTTTTAACCAACTCCATCAAATACAGTACCAACTTCTCATTTTTATTTTCACTCCATTAAACACAGATTCAAGTTCTCATTTTCTTTCCTTCACAATTAGTTGATAACAACCAGGATTTCCCTTAATTGTCTCCTTCGTAACAGGGCAAAAAAATAAGGCCCTAAGGACAGGCCAAAATAGGTTAGAAAACCAACAAGAAGCAAGAAAGTTCCGTATCTTCTCAACAAATATTTCATAAGCTGCTAGTTTGCTCATTTCTTTGAAGACTTCCATTCATATTCTATGTACACACAGACGTACGTACATACGTACAACACATACATACATATATATATATATATCTAACACAAACGCGAATAATTAACAAAACAAGTGGAACATCAAACTTACTGCTAGAGACTATTCTGCAACGGGAGTGAACAGAGATCGGGCTCCAAATCGCCAAATTCCCGATCAAAACAGCTACGTACAGTACAGAAAAAGAAAGTAACAGGAAGATTAACAGCGAGAAAGCGACGGCAAAAATGGAACGAAAAAGAGCGAGACGAAGACTAGTCTTCTCCTTCTTCCGGTTCCTCTGCTCTCCCTTAATGATCTCAGGGGAATCCATGGGGATTGGTATCCGTTGGAAGAATATTACAGCAATTCCGCGTTCCAGCCTCCGTCACCGGAGATTTCATCCGGTGATCGGAGTGTTTTTATGAGGACTGAGAAAATGAAAATTCTTTTCCGTTATTTTAATTTTTCGCGTGTGTTTTGTGTGTGAGAGAGAGTGTGGAAAAGTACTTATTTAAGCCACAAGTCGCAAAAAATCTCCAAAAAGAGCTATAAGCAGAACCTTTTTTGACTACCAATTGCATTTCTAGTAAAGTGGTAAATAGCTTATATATACATATATCTATTTATACTAGTCCTGTTCATTTTTTTGTAATAAATATTTTTTTATAGTTTAAAATTTATTATAAAAAATTAAAATATCATATTTTAAAGAAAAATTAACTTAAAAATATTATCGATATAATAAAACAATTAATATAATAACATCATAAATTATCATTTATGGGTGAAAACTATTTTACTTTTTATATTTATATAGATCTATGATAGTCAGTCTGACTCATATCACAACAAAATAAATTGATATAGTGTATATTGATTGTGTTCTAAGAATTTCAAAGATTACTTCCTCAACTATTATTAATATTATGTGTTATGACAGTGGTTGGAAACAAAGAATTTATAGGATAAAGTTCTTTTGTTTTATTTTCTGTATAGACCTCACAAAAACTCATGGATCAAACATAGTTTTAAAGATCATAAGTAGTTCTTCCCCCTGTTTTCTTCCTTCATCACAATCACAATCAACATCTTAACACAATCTCATGGGATCCAACTCAAGATTCTAGCCTTATAGCACACTACAATTTTGTGAAGTAGAGTTACTGATAAATATTACCAACAGGATCTGGCCTAGCTGTTGTAATTGTAAAATCAATGCAATAGCAGCCAAATAACAGAGTATGTAGTGATGAATTGCACACTGGGATCCCTTTGCTTAAACTGAATCCCCTTACATTACGAGAGGAGAAAAAAATAGGATCTTGAAATCTTGGAATGGTACTTCATTCGAATTTTGCAGTGATGTTCTGGCCACAACTGGAATATGGAAGTCCCCTCTATTACAGCAAATGAAAATGGTAAAAACTTGGAAGATTTCCTGACATAATCAAGTTTATCTGAACGGCGGTGATTGCATGATGTGTACTCTTCACCTGAAAACATATCCGTAATGCCTGCTCCAGGAAATGTGTGGAGTTGTATAAGAGAAAGAAATACGACAAAGATAGCAGTATAGCAAGCAGCAGTAGCAACAAAATTTAATGGCCACATGAATGCAGCGAATGATGTATGCACTTCTTTCTGTGCTCTTTTCATGCTAAACATAGACTTCTAAAGCAGGTTTTCATTGTTTGAATCACATTTGCTAATGAATGGTAAGTGATACTGCAGGAATATTAACTATTGATATGCTCATTCCTCAACTTGTTGTAATTCTTTAACTAATATTTAATCAGGGTCTGATCTGATATCTGAGGTGTCTTCTGCAGCAATCAAAGGAAGCTAAATAAAAGAGGACCTTGAAAGATAGCATACCTGTGATAACCTCAACAACTAGTATATCTCATCATCAGGAATGTCTGGTCTCAAAAACTTTTTTGGATCTTTGCTGACCTCCTCATAATTGAAGGTAGAGGATTTAACTCTTTCAGGAACAGGGACAAGTGGGATGATGCTGTCTCTATCAATTACTCCATCGATTATGCCATATTCAACTGCTTCAATAGGGGACATGTAACGATCTCTATCAATATCTTTCTCAACTTGTTCAAATGATCGACCAGTGAAATCAGATATAATTCGTGTGACATTGTTCTTGTTATGCATGACTTCTCGCGCTTGAATTTCCACGTCTATTGCTTGCCCACTAGCACCCCCAAGAGGTTGGTGTATCATAATCCGTGTATTAGGCATTGCAAATCGCTTGCCTTTAGTGCCACCACCAAGGATGATGGAAGCTGTCGATGCGGCAATTCCAAGTGCAACCGTGGAGACATCAGCTCTGACTAGTCGTACAACATCAAAGATGGCCATTGTAGCACTGACATACCATAAAGATTAGTATTACTCAAGTCACAAAGAAAATGAAGGGTTCATGAAATTTGAACTATTGAATTAGCAGTAAAGTGATGAGGACTGGTTATAACATATCAGAAGTGAAGCAGATTATCCTACGCAAGACAAGACTTGACTCAGCATTTACCACCTCTTTTAGAACTCACTCATATTCAACTTACAGCAAATTCCAAAAATATATGGTTAAAGAGAAGCCACATATACTGAACTCTACTCAACTTATCTGATGACTATACTTCTACCCAGTTCCCTAGCTAAACAACTCTAATTAGTCAAAAATGTATCGGAAGCAATAATGAACAACAAGATACAAAGCTGCAGCATCAGATTTCAGTACCTGATTGGATGCAAGAACCTTTACCTCCATATCAAAAAACATAACATAAATCTTGTCGCTTATCAAGAGGGAAGAAAAAGTAGTGAAATAATAAGACCATAACTCTCATGTCCGCCAAATTCTTTGCTTCCACAATCATTAGTAAAGAAGATAATTGGCCGAAGGATGTCCCAAAAAAGCCTATTTTATACTTCCTTCAATCTTGGCACCTGAGAATCTTGCACATTTGACATCATATAGTGCCATCCTTTAGCAGTCTATGTCAAAAGGGCCCCGATGCTAACAGAACCGTAACGTATAAACATATACTTTCACATTGTCAAAATCTAGCTCCCAACTTCATACTCTCAATTAACGTCTTTAATAAGGCAAAATCCTAGTCCATATAGTTATACATAAGAACAATATTTAGGATACCGAAATTTACACAGAAAATTACTACCAAATTTCGAGCAATCCCAGTTAAAGCTACTTATTCACCATACTGCAACGAACAACAATCACTATAAACAAAATTTTCAGCCCTGAAACTGAGAATATACTTAAAAGATTCAAACCCCCAACTACCTTAAATCAATTCACATGGACATAAACACACACCTGAGTGAGCCACCAGGAGAATTGATGAAGAGCCTAATGTCCTTGGTGGGATCCTGGGCATCCAACAAAAGCAGCTGACTGATAATAGCGTCGGCAACAAAATCATCAATGTTGTTCCCCAAGAACACAATCCTCTCCTTGAGCAGCAATCCCATTGCATCCGCCTCAGCGCCACGCATGGCGGTGGCGGGAGTCTGCGGTGCCGAGGAGGAAATCTGGAGCAGGAGGGATTCCGGCCACGGGGAGGAGGTCAGAGTTTGGTGGTGGAAGGAAGTGAGGGAGCATTTGAGGGGTTGGTTGACCAGTTTGGAAGAGCGGCGGAACAGGGCAGTGAGTCTTGGAGGTTGGAGGTTGAAGGGGCGGCGGAAAACGGGTAGAGAGTGGTGGCTGAGCGGCGTGGAGAGGGTGAGAGAGTCCATCGGAAGACGCCGGATAAACTGAGAAATATCTGAGTGCGCGCGCGCGTGTGCGAGTGAGAGAGAAAGAGAGAGAAGAGAGAGAGAGAGAGAGAGGGATGGATGAGGCTTTAGATGGATAAAGTACTAAAAGTGTTTATAAAATGGATCAGTTGCAAATTCACAGCCCAAAATGAAGTGGGCCCACTAAGCACAGATGAAGTCATGAAACTCCAATCGGCCCAAATCACCATCACTTTTATAAATAATATTCTATTAGTTCACATCAATATTAATAAAAGTTATTTAAAAATCTCAATTATAATAAGTTATTTTTGTGTCTATTTCATATAATTAAGTAAGGTATACTCATAATTAAAAAAAAATTATACATGGGTTAAATAATATAAATAAATTATACTATATTTTATTATTATCAAAAAATAAAATATAAAACATTGATTAATAATTATACTACATGGTGAAATTTTATATAGCATTTAATGTTTACATAAATATATAAAAATTATTTAAAAAACCAACAAAACAAGAGAAAAAAACTCTCAAACAAAAAATTACGGCTCAAATTCAAACTGTTAGAAGTTTGAGTTCGAGCCGGCTTGATTCTGAGCTCGAAAAACTCAAACTCGAGTCGAGTTTTAAATCGATCTTTCTCTCAAAGCATGCAAATCGAATTGACCAGTTGCCACTTCTACTTTTATCATTCTGAGTTGGATATGGGCTTCAGAAGCCCAAGGGTCAGCCCAAATCCACTTAAGAGGCCCACCCACCAGCCAACTCCAAGCCTATTTATACCACCTCCAGTTCCCAACCTTCCATAGCTTCATTATCAGTCTAGTCTAGGGTTTCGGCTGCGAGCCCGACGTCTCTTTCTCAATCTTGCTGGGTTTCATTCGATTAGTTAACTGAAGAACATGGCGAAAATCACCCCTTCTTTCTGTATTTTCTCCCTTTTTGATTGATGTTTATCACTTTCAGTTGTTGTGATTGCACTGCGTATGAAAAGGCTATTCCAATTTTCTTCCCTGAAGAATAAACATGGAATAGCCTTTGATCGAGAGTGCAGAAATGGAAAGCTGAACCAGAGTCGGCGGCGGCCAGACAACCGCCGAGATGGATCCACAGATGAGCGCCTTCCACGGTGGTGGTGCTCCTCTACTAATTCCATCTCACATTTTTTTTTAAACCTCCTCTATTTTTATGACTTATTTCTGTTTTAAAAAATGCAATTAGAAATAATTGCAACGGTGAAATTGGAAGCGAAAATACGATTCTTCTTCACCTTACTCCTTGAACTGAATCTATATGACGATACGTGAAAATAGGAATAACGGATCTCCTAATTAGATTTTCAGAGCTTGATTTTTCCTCCCAGACAAACTTTTAAATGAGACAGTGTTTGGCTGATTAATTTGCCGTGCAATTATAGATCAAGAACCGTGCAACTCTTGTTTATATTCGTTTTGTTTCTTGTTTTTGAATTTTTTTTTGAAATATTTCCTTCCAAATAGCACTGTGTTTTTAGTTATTTTTTGGCATTACATGAATACAAAATATAAAATTAAACATACTAAAAATTCTACAAATCAATTTCATATCTTTATTTTTCTCTTCATATTTCAGAGGAAAAAAGTTGAACTAAACGGAATCACAGTGATGTTAATTGATGTACACCAAAAGGGAGAGTAAACAAATAGACAGGAATGTTGAGTCAAATTAGAAAAATGTTTCAACTTTCTAATCATGTTAGTTACTAGGGTTAATTATATTTACAACCCTAATTTATGCTTTATTTACATAACCCATCCTTCCTTTTTGTATAATTATGAAAATTATCCTTACAGCTAAAAAATGTGTTTGTAATTTTTGTAATGATGTTAATATTTTTAAAGAATGTGTTTGTAATTTTTCAAAAAAGAAGTGGTTTGTGTAAGTGATTTGATATTTGATGGGTGTATGTGTAATTATTAAAGAGATATAAATAATTTGTGTAAATAAATTATAGATTAAAGGGTGTAAATGTAATTATTCATAACACTTGTACAAATAGAGTTGTTCCAAAAATAGATATACAATCAATCTTAATTTGTATTATCCAGAGTTAAGATTACCATGTTAGACAATGGAGTTATGTCCAGAATTAAGAGCACGTTCCAGTTTGGAGGTTTACAGCAGTAATTTCCTTTTGGTGGCAAGGCAACTTTTGGAGTCAGATTGAATTCTCCTAAAACTTTTGAGGCGACTCTATTTTTAGGCAAAATTTGCAAATTTGGTCCCATAATTTAGGGTAATTTTGAACTTAACCCCATGTCTTTTGAGATTTTAAAATTAATCTCATATTTCATTAAAAATTGCAAAATTAAGCTCAATATGTAGCAAAAAACACCTCACCACTAATAGACGTTAAGTACCCTACAGCTGGTGGGAAATTCAACGAGACACGGAGCAAAAATAAAGGTTGCTCCTATATTTCACCAATATGTCATTCTTTGCTTTTGTTCAAGCTATCATAAAATAAATAAAGATTAAGAGAATAAAAAGAAATAAATGAAATCAATTTATAAATGACAAAATATTCATCAATTGCTTCGCCTGGAATTATTTCTGTAACGTCAAGACACTTCAACACTTCATTATAAGAGCGTGAAAAAAATCTCAAATTTTGGGACTAATTTTAAAATCTCAAAAAACGTGAAGTTAAGCATGAAATAGCCCTAAATTATGGAACTAGTTCTGCTATTTTGCCGTATCATCACCATTGTTATGTACCTGATACTCGAGGAAGATCTTGAACGAAAGTCGAGCCAAACAATGTCTGGCAGTTAACATTTCAACTGGAATTTGTAATGACTTAATTTGAATGTTCTCACTACATGCTGACTAGGGTACACATTCTGAGCTTGATGTTTTTTGAAATACATCGTAATGTTAAAACGCAAATGCTTCAAGATTAAACATGTTAGCTCTACAACCCACCACCAAAATGACATCATAATTACCAGTTGTTGAGGAACTTGCGCCATGAAGCCATTCTTCCCGGTACAACGTCTACTATTCTTCTTCTTCTTCCTGTGTGTCATCTGCAGCTAGGAGATGATTAAGAGCAACCTTGGACTTCTTCGCTACTGTTTGGATTTCTTTGGTTTCCTCTTCGCCTTTCCTCTTTAGGATTCCATCTTTACCTTCTTCAGCAGTTTCACCTCCATGCAAATCAGCATTGCTATTGGACCCCTCCACTTTTTCCTGAGATGATATTTCTGTTTCAGCATTTTCACCTTTTTGTTTACCATTTAAAGCCACTTTGCCAGATGAAGATTCATATTCGATCAAGATTTTGCGAATTTCTTCACTGCTTGCAAGATCGACAGCAGTGTTTCCAGCCTTGTTTTTTAAATCTCTGTTTGCACCTTTCTTCAGCAAATACTTGACGAGTTCTAGGTTAGATCCTTGAGCAGCATAGTGAAGAGCAGTCATGCCCTTCCGGTTAGAAGACTTGACAGAGGCAGCAGATGCCACGAGAGTCTTAACAACCTCGAGATGACCCTTTTGAGCGGCAAAGTGAATTGCACCCATGTCATCCATGGCAGCAGCACCAACATCAGCCTTGTTCTTACAGAGATAATTTACAACTTCAGAATGCCCTGACCAAGCTGCTAGATGTAGTCTATGGTTCAACATCACTTGAGGAAAGAACATATTACAAAAAAGTGCTGTATCAACTATCAAAATACCCTGATGTCAAGTAACATCATCAACAGAAATTTAATAACAAGCACGGATGCTAGTGTATTCTATTTTACTTTGTTACTCTAAAGAGAAACGAACTTTTAACATATATTTCCGTTCATTTCTTTTAACCATAAAATTTAATCCCGAACTCAGAAAGTCCTGCCTAAGTTGTAAACTTAGCTAAACAAGATTCAACTGATGCCTATACAGCTTCCACGACAAAGTGCCCACACAAAAGTTTAGAAACTAGCATAAAATTTTCGCAAGTCTCTCAGAACTTACACCTAACCCTTTTATTGCTTGAAACTCAAACTTCAGCTGTCCACTTCAGCAAGTGCAATACACTCGAGGTAAGGTCATACTCAGTTGCCAGTCATTATGCTGACATGATACTAATAAGATAAAACATCAATACTAAACTGCATTCAGAATTCAGGGGCACAAAATGGCATTCAGTATAATGAATATTAACATCAGGTTGAAATACACTATGAACTATTATGAAACCAAATTGATTAAGAATTATCTCCAATGGTGGTAATAAATGATGCTTTAGAACATGCATAAATGGGTTTAAATTGTCAAAGGAATTATATACGGAAGCCAGGATAATAATTTTAAGCCAGTATACATGGATGATTTTAGTAGTTCTTTAGCTAAATGATAGGAGCATTTCCTATACTAGATCGGTATCATTATCATATAGGGCATGTGGTGTCTTATTTATGTCATTTGGTATATTTTACCAATTTTTACTTCATAATTTATTTCCTCAGCATCAACATTAAGTCTAAGACTCTAAGGAAGTACAAATATAATCTTTTGTACTAGTTGAGCGGCTCAGGCAAAATTCACAGAACAAATAAATCAACTAGCAAATTGATAACGTATGTACTCTTTTACTCGTTCAAATCGCCACAAACAAACTAAGTGCAGTATTTCAGCCAATCAAAATCCCTAACAAAAGTGCACTTATACTGACTAATTCAAATTTCAAAACTCCCAACCCATGAATTTCAGTTAATTTCCACTAGCTTCAAACTACCTAACGCATCATAATTAGAGGGAAATCCTAACTCAGAAAACTAAGAGCAAGCTCCCACAATACGAAATCAAAACTATAAAATTAAGTAATAGCAAAATTCATACTGGAGAAGTGAGGGGAAAACGTTAAAACAACAAAAATGAAATAAACAGAGAAAGGATACGGAGTACGGGAGTGCCTATCACGTGAGTTGACGGCAAGCGGATTGGCGCTGCATATCGCCTGAACCACCTTCATGTCCCCCGATCGAGCCGCCGCGTGCAGCTCCTCGTTCCCGGAATTAGGGTTTGCCGCCGACCGCTTCTTCCCCATCTTCCCTTTCAATTAGAAAACTGAGAGAGTACAAAGAAAGACTAGTCAGTGCTCAGGGTTTTGGTGTGGTTAGAGTGGCCATCGCCATGGATGGATGCTGTTTAAACTCCAGAGAAGCTGATAATTGGGGACTTGAATATGAAACGCTAAACTAAATGAAAGCAAGATGAACATTAAAAACACGTTTTTCTGTTGGGATTGCTTGGAGTATTTTAAGTCGATTATGCTTTCGTGCAGAGAATAAGTGTCATATAATTTTGTATTTGAAAAGAAAAGTAAGAATAAGATGCGGTTATGGTGTTCGAAAAAATATTTTAATATTATTAAATTGTAAAAGTTGGTTGGGAGCTTCTTATAATTTTTTGTTGAAATCAACTTAATTTAGGGGGCGTTTGCGAAAATTCGTACTTTTAGATGAATCGGGTTGTAAAAAAACTAGAAATTGTAGTAGAATAAAAAATAAATAGTGTTTGTTAAAAAAAATATGCATAGTACTTGGGAAGAAAATATTTCTGAAATAAGTTTAATTAATTAAAAAATATAGTATTGGATATTACCCATTTATTAAGAAAAAACAACAAAAATGTCCTCCCCTAGGGTAAAAATATAAAAAATACCACAAGATCTGTGTATAACAGTTAGGTTGGGTCGTGATACCTGACCCGCCCCGACGACCCTGCAGACAAAGCCCTTAGACTTGTTCTAATGCGTTAGGATGATGCCACGTGGCCACTTGATGAAGTGCATTTGGGCCTATAAATACTATTTTCTCAAAGCATTTATGGTATGATAAGTTTATGGCTTTCTAACTTATTTATTGCTTGAGGTTGCTTATCTTCCATTTAGAACTGAAATTGACTTGAGCGTGAAGGGTTTTAGTTCGGAATGCACCTGACTAACCTAACGATTGTATTTCTTCTCAAGGACCTTTTCGATATTTGAGAGAAATATTGCGAGCTTATGGTGTGTTGTGAGGAGGTCGTATATTTCGATCAAAATCACCCTCATACATTAAAATTATATAATTTTTGTTTAATATTTATATTCGACTTTTGTCAATAAAAATTATTTATTCTCAAAGTATAATATATTTTATTTCATATTTAATATTATACAAGCATTTGTCATATATATATATATATTATTAAAATATTAAAAATAATGAAAACTTTATATATATATATATAGGGTGATAGAGACCAAAATAAAAGTAAAAATATTGTCTAGTAATTGTGTGATAGATAAAAAGTATGCGGCCTTCCGTTAATAACTAGTTATTTTCTAAATGTGATAAATTAAAAAAATCATCTTTGAATCACAAAATATTCATCGATTAAAATGCCCTTAGGATACTCAGTTTTACACAAAATAATAATAATATATCTTAATTGATTTTATAATAACTTATTATTTATTATGCACATTGTTCATTTTATGAATTTAAACCATTATTCATTTTATTTTTATTTATTTATTATTTAAGTAAATAATAAAATAAAAATTTAGAGTATGTTCATATATCAATACTTGGACCACTCCTATTTAAAATCCTGATTTAAATTTGATTTGTTAAATTTTAAAAATTAAATTCGAATCATTTTTTTTGAATTTTTTGATTCGAATAATATAAATCATTAAATAATTAAAAAATATTAAATAGTTATAATTCTTAATTAAAATTTATTTGAATTCGATTATATTAATAATTAAATCAAATTCAAATATATTTTTTTAAGCTCAATGATTCAATTAAATATGAATAATTAATGTGTTCTATTTGATCTGAATCATTTATAAATTGATATATAATTTTTTATAGTTCAACGATGTCTTGATTTAATGATTGGGGTAAAGTTGAAATTCTATAAATAAATTTAAAATAAACTTTGCTTAGGTATAACAACATAAATTATTGTAATTTATTTGGTGAAATAATAACCCTTTGCAAAATCTAGTTTAGAAACACGGAGGAAACATAATCCACAGGATTGTGCGCTAGGGTTTAAGCGAAATCAGTTTGATTGTGGATTCGAATTCTGTAATGGTAATATCTCTCATCCAATAACTTGAATTGATGGATTCTACTCAAAAACTGTGTTTATACGCGTTTTATATTGATTGTTATGGCTGAAAGTGTTTGTTATTTTAGTCGAAAATCAGAATAGTAAGTCGGCGAGTAGATCCAAAACCCGAACTCGAAACCCATTAAATTGCATTAGCAACTTCATTTGCCCAGCGAAAATTGAGTCGTCTTCTGAAAATTAACAGAAACCTGTTCCCGATTTCCGCCGATCGCCGGCCGTGGGTTGCTTTTTTAATTCGAGGTTTGTTTCCTCTGCGGTAAGCCGCCGTGCCCATTGAGGATACTGCTCTTCTGTTTGTTGTTTGGGACAAACTGTTCAGTGGGATTTGGCGTATTTCATGCCTTCTTAACTATAGAGGCCTTGGGTTGTCTGAATGATGAACGGTGGAAAGAGCCCTAAATAGTTTCTTAGGGTTAGGGTTTGCAATTTTTTTTATAGACTGCGCGTGTTTCGCTGTATTGCCCCCCCCCCCCCCCCCCCCCTTTTTTTTGAAGTAATCGTAAAAATATCTGTTGGAATATGTTGCTGAATTTTCAGGCGGGAGGGTTTTCTGCTGGCAAATGCAGTTTTTTCTTATCCTCTCTTCTTTTTGTGCATTTTTGGTAGGGAACTGAAATGGAGCAGGAGAGATTATTGGTGGTCACGGATCAGGTAGCCGTATCTGTGAGTGCAGTTTTTGATGCAGTGAAGGTGGTGAGGGAGGGAGTTGAACAGATTGATCCTCTGATTATTACGCAAGCTTCTTTGGACAGTAAATACTTGTCTCTTTTCTTCTACTATGCAGTAATTACTCTGCACTGAAGTAATTTGTCAATATTGTGTTTGTATTTTTTTCTTTTTAATTTTTCTCAATATGATATGAATCGAAATTACAGTGATAAAGTTGCTTATCACTGCCACAAACACTGCTTTATGTTATAGCATATTTATCCAATTTGGTTAAAACAAGACAAATTTTTGCTGTTAGTAGATTGAATGTAAAGTAAGTTCTGTTGGAATGATTGGTGGTAACTTCACACACACACACACATATATATCTCCTGCAGCTGTATGTAGATAGATTGTTATCTGAAGTTCATTAAAGTTCATGTCTAAATTACATATCATTTTATTATCATTTTCAGGCATTTTAAGTTTCCGAATATAAAGGCTTTGTTGCATAAATTTCAATATTTGACATTGAAATCTCTCAAAAGAGAAATCTCGTTGTTTTTCAATGAATTGAAAGTTGATTACCTTTTTGACAGGGCTATTGATCTATGTGTTTGCATATTTGATGTCTTATGGCAGGTCTATTGTCAGTGGAATCTTCATCTATTGATGATGTTGTTTCCCTCTGTAAGTCATTGGAGTTTCCCAGCGATCAATTGCTTGCCAACCTCTCCAGAGTGTTAAAGCCTGGTGGAAGAATCCTTCTTTATTTGACTTCTCAGTCGGAGGTGCAAATGGTAATTTGTTTTTCCATTATCATTTCTGTAAGTCTTCTTCTACGTCAAGCATATAAGTTAAAAGTGTTTGGGTTCTATCGCAGGCAAACTCTTCTCTTGAGCGTAAGTTACTGCTGGCTGGATTTCTGGACATACAATCTTCTGGTAACAAGTCTGTTGGGGTGCGTCTCTCCCGTGATTCTTTTGAAAATTTTGTCCTTTGTGTTTGTTGATATAACATGCTCTTCTTATGAATATAACATTCTCAATTTATATGTGGACAATCGATTTCAGCACCTGAAGGTTACAATTAGCAGGATGCAGAAGTGTAGCACTTGTGAATTTGAACTTTTACTAGTGGTTCATGCTAATGATGTTTTAATATGTTTGGGATGCACACATGGGGTGTCTGTTGACATCATCATCTCGTTTTTTTAAGTTTATGGCAAGATATTAAGTAGTCTAGATTATGCATTTCTTTATTTGTCAAATGGATTTGGTTCCATTCATGAAAACATGTTCCATTAATTTGTATTATTTCAAACTTATCTTTTAATCTAGTTTATGCTTATGAATCTAGTAATATTTATGGAATTTTGCTATGATATGCTAATTCATACGTTGAACCTCAATGTTGATTTTATGATCTTGTACGGACAGGTAACAGGAAAGAAGCCTTCGTGGAAGATTGGTTCATCCTTTTCAATTAAAAAAACGTCGCAAGTCCTGCCTAAAGTTCAGGTTGATGATGATGCTGATTTGATTGACGAGGATAGCCTCTTGACGGAGGAAGATCTGAAGAAGCCGCAACTGCCACCTAGTTAGTGTTCGTTCATCATTTGTTGTTTGTTCATGAATAATTGGTAGTCTTACAATACAAAGTTGGAAATATGCTTTTGCCATAGGTGATTGTGAAGTTGGGAGCACAAGAAAAGCTTGTAAAAATTGCACTTGTGGAAGGGCTGAAGCAGAGGAGAAAGTCGAGAAGCTTGGAATTACTATGGATCAGCTCAACAATCCTCAATCTGCTTGTGGAAATGTATGTCTAGTTACACGATAATGCTAATTTCATTGGTTGGGTTTAGAAATGCCAAACATCCTGGCAAGTGGCAATTTGGTCCTTTTGAATTTTGATCATACCAAATGGTGTGTGCTGCAAGCTCTTTACTCCTTTCTTTTTAAGCCCGGGTTTAGGTGCCTTTACAACCTACAATTTGCATATACATATGTTTGTTTGGATTAGCTCTAAGTTATATCCTGATTTATCACCATAACATGTATTATCATTAGTTTTCTATTCCAAAAAGACAATCAAACAGTAAGAAACGAACAATGATCTTTCTAATAGTGTTTATGATGGTCAACTGCCCTCTGAAGGTGTAGGAATTTTGTTGTAATAAATCTGTGGATCCTTCAAGCTTCCGTTGGAAATCTATATGGCACTTCCTTTACTTATTGGCTTTATTGTGTGTGCTTGGACTTCGATCAGTATTAGTTCCTACACACTGCCTGAATACTTCATTGTTTCTAATCAATGCATGTAATATAATTTTATAATTAGTTCTTGTTATGTAGCCGTATACAAAATATCATGAAATCTCGACTTGTTAATATGCTGACTGAGGTTCACTGCTAGTTATTTTACACCCTTACATTCTTTATGGTCTTTTCAGCATCTTTTTAAAACTCTGCTCTTAGTTTCTTGTAATTTAGCATATTAATGCTGTTTGTGCAGTGTGGTCTTGGTGATGCTTTCCGGTGCAGTACATGCCCTTATAAGGGTCTTCCTCCATTCAAGCTAGGAGAGAAGGTACGTGCAAGAATAGGGCAACCAGGAAGCTCTTTTTTCGTCTGTTGGAATTATTTTACAGATCCATTTTAAGCGGGTTTTACTTAACTTTTCTGTCCTTTTATCCTCGAAACCTTTTTTTTTCCCTTTCTGTTGGGGTGTTTGTGGAGGTTGCGGGGTAGGTTCAATAGGAGGAGCACCAACTTAATAGTGTGCATAGGATCAGAAGTGCATGCTATCTGATGGAAACAGTGATTTCAGATGATGCACTGTGACTGTTGTCTAATATAGGGTGAACCAAGTATCTTGTTATCTTTTCCTGCTAGCTGGCTCCTGTGTTTGGTTGATATCAAGAATGGTTCTTGCCTATGTTTGTCTAGAGAATGTTGTCTTATTCTATAGACAGAAAAGAGCTTAACTGATGCTGACAATTTATTTTTCAATTGGCAGGTAACTTTATCAGGTAACTTTCTTGCAGCGGACATTTGAGTATCAAGAAGCTGAAGATGAAAGTTTTGCAGCTCCTACTCTCCTGTGTTTTTGTTCCGTACTAGTTGGTCTGGTCATAGTGTACTGTGGATTAGGTCAAAAACGATATGGGCTGTTCTTGGAGCATCAGCTCCTGTTCCGTTCTCTTTATGTCGTTCTTCCAAATAAAATCAGTTCATTCTTGAGTCACTTCTGGAGAGCCCAAGAATGAGGTGCACGAAAGAGCATGGGTGTGTTGGTGACCAATGTGTTAGTGTGACCTGAGAACTGAAGATGTTCAGCTCCAGACTTGACAAGATTTCTGAACTACTTGTTAGAACAAATTTTAACAGGATTTCTCATATATTTACTTTAAATCTTGTTTAAAGCTCCATCTGATAAATTACCTTAGCATGTGGATGTATTTTTTCAAAATGCAACTCTCTTAGAAACTATCAAGAAAACCATATGTGAGGAAAGGGAGGGGAAGTTCATTAACTTCCACACCTTACATAGAAGGAATATTCCGTAAATCTTTCTGGGCTTCTTTGTTAACTTCCTTAGCTTGCTTAACGAGTAACCTAAATATTTCACGAGGAAAATTCCAAGAATCTTTTGTGTTTGCATTTTCATGGATGGTTCCATATTTTCTTTACCCAACTTTAAAGTAAGTCACAAACATCAACAATGGGTTAAAATCCGTCACACCAAGCAGAAATTGTAAGAAAAACAATCTATTACATAGATACGTATGCAAACGGAAAAAAACTGGCACTTTACAGCATTCTGTTGGTCGATATTGTTCATCACCAAAGCTAAAACTAAGGGGGTTTTGAGTTAGGTTCACGTGTTGTCCCATTGATTAATCTCCTGCAGATTTCCTACTGGAACGAAGCAGCCACAAAAAGTTTTGCAAACTGTTCTCCAGTTAACCTACTTAAGTTACACACTTCATCACAAAATCCACATAACTAAGGAAAGCAGAAGAATTACCATCTGTCTGCTGTCTCTGCAAAAGTTGTTACTTTGACAAGCTATTCTTGAGAATGAACGAGTATGAAGCAGTCGAAGAAGATCATAAATTTGAAGAAGCTGAAATTATACCTCCGACCAACAACTTCCAACATCAAACGAGATCCCACACGTCAGCATCAACATTGAACAAGCCACTGGATGTTATCAGAACATCAGATTTTCATTCACATGGGCTGTGTGAATATCTGGAAGATTGGAACTTACGGAGAATCTAAGCCATCTTTTCTTCTCACAGTGAGTGAGGCACGGGTGCAGTATGAGCCCAAGCATAACTGCAACGAGACTGACAATCATGACTTTGAGCGAGGAGAAAGCCAAGACGACACAGATTAATAAGGTTGGAGGAACACACATTAGGATGGCACCAACTGTCCCAACTGGAATCTTGTAAGGCCGGGGTGCAGCAGGGGAAATAATTCTAAGCCGCACAAACGCTATAAATTCCAACATCATTCCAAAGCAATACAAGAAGTTTTCTGCAGCTACTATCTCTTGAAAGCTCAGCCACGAAAGCAGCAGCACACCAGAAGCTGAGAATAGGATCCCAACAAGAGGAGTCCCATAACGAGATCTCCTGGCAAAGAATTCAGGGAGCATTCCTCTTTCAGCCATGCCAAGAAGCTGAAATGAATCGCTGCTCATTTCAGCCACAAACATCCCCATATTTGACATAGCTGCAGCCCCCTGAATCCACCATCTCAACCACACTCCGCCAAGCAGTTTTGCTACATCCGAGAAGTAACCATCAGTCCACGAGTCACGGTGCAGGGGAATAGCCCCCGTCCCAGTCAGTAGAGGAAAGAAATACCCAAGAACGACAAGAATCAATGCATAAAACAGAGCTTTCGGAAGAGTTTTCTTTGGGTTTTGTACTTCTCCTGCCAGAGTACTTATTGAATCCCAATAATTCAGATTCCAGAAAAGAGTATTGAGATATAAATTCCAGTCCACATTATGAACATCTGCAGCTAACCATCTTTCAGGCCTCAACTTTGGGATTGAAATGAACCCCATGACAATGAAAGGAAGAATGGAGAAAATTCCAAGCAGTACAGCAACCCACCCCACAATGGTTAAACCTCTATAGTTCATGTATGTTAGGATGATCGTCAAGGCCAGAACGGCTATAACACGAGGCAAACCACCACCCAATGCAGGGATACCTGATTTTAGATAATCAAGAAACAGTACAGGGTAAAGGGCATTGTCAATTACCCCACTCAGCCATTTCATCCATCCTTGCTGGAAACCCCAGAACGGTCCCAAAGCAGAAGAAACCCAAACTACATAGCCACCATTTTCGGGAAACATTGTGCCCATCTCTGCAGTTATTAAGGCTTCTGGAACACTCCATATCAATGGGAATATCAAAAACCCAGCAAGGGCAAGAAGCGGACCAGCAGCCCTCACACTATCCTCGACACCAAATGGACCCCCTGAAACCTCATAAAATATGAGGAAAATCAGGGGTATAACTGAGACTTTTCTACCATGATTTGCTCCTGGAGAAGGAATTTCGTTGATCCCTATGTAGTCAGAACCATGGTATTGTCCCATTGCAATAGAAGTTTGCCCACTTCCTGCTCCCCTCAATTTCTGCAGTCATATTCGAATTATCAACATAACTGAATTAAACAACTCTAATACCAGGCAGTAATATGAGCACAAAATCGATCAATTCAAGATTTCATCAACAGAAATATACAGTATAAAGTGTTCACTAAACCAAACTCTTGATGAACTAAATCTGCAAGAGAAAGCTATTTATACACCAACTCTTACTATGTTAATTACCGTAAATCCTATCCCAAGTTACCCACCGACAACAACTATTCGAAAATCAAGAAACGGGTATGAAGTTCTACGACGCCCAAAACCAGAAATGAAACTAAACAGTAAAAAGTAAAATGCGAAAAGGGCAACCTTTATTCACTTAAAAGTAGTTCCGCCCAAATTCCAAAATAGCAGCACCCAGAATAAGCAAAATTCAGACACACTGGGCTGAGACAAAAAAGGAGGCTTGCGCAACTAAGTTGGGAGAAAACCTTAAAATCAAACAAAAAAGACATCAAGAACAGACTCTATTGTCAATCGAATGCCATTTCTTGAGATCTGAAAATTTACACTAAAACAAACACCAGCAGAAGGAAACAAACCCCGCACAAAGAGAGACAGACAGACCATGAAACGCAAGAGGGCCTACTATTCGGCCTTCTCACGCGGCGTAATCATCTAACTGAAGCTCCCATGAACAGAAGAGCTTATTTGTGTGTGAAAAAGTTTCACTTTACCAAATTCCAACTCGTAAGTATATTTGTATTGAATTCATTTCACTGTGTCCTAGAGGGCTCCTGTCGCACGACGAGAATCTCTCTTTACCTATTTTCTGACTATTCCACGCACGATATTCCTTTTAAAACTTGGATCTCACTCCACACGACAACACAAGAATCAAGATTCCCTGACGAGAAGGGCCCAACTGCATTTATGATGATAGGTTGAGCTGTTCCGGAGTTTGGACCCTCGAAGCTGAACTAAGAGCCCAAGAGACTCTTTCAGCTGGAAGTTGTCATCTACTTGGCCCTATGCCATATATACATCGTCTTTTTCTAGGCAATGTTTGCTAATGTTTCAACTCCAAAATACTAAAATTAATATTTTTCTATAAAATCTATACTTTTTATTAAGAAAAAGACTTTTGTAATAACTTTTATAGGTGGCAAAATATAAATTATCTAAAATACCCTTAACTCTTCTTTTTTCTTGCACAAATAATCATATTTCTTTATTGATTAACTTAACTAATATTTTCTTATTAATATACATTTTATTTTATTAATTTCAATTAGTTATTACTTTTATCTTTCACCTTTTTTATTCAAATAAATAAAAAATTTAAAGTATGCACACACATCGAGTGTACTTCAATTACTGGCAATGTCTATATTGTATATTAAGAGATGACACCTCTTTGATATATCCTGTATTTTTTGTCTTCTTTTTTTTTTCCACTCACTAATTTTCACATTTTCTCCACATCTATAAGTGGTAAAAACCATTTTTTAAATCATTATTTATTTTTAATTAATATTTCTTTCTCCAACTTCAAGTATTCTCTTCAAAATTATTTATTTTTCATCATAATTATTTCTGTATTATCATTTTTTCTACAATAATTTTGTCAATTTTTTATGCACATGCATCGAATGTACCACATCCAACTAATATTAATTAAGCGGGATAGGTATCTAGTAATTTACTTTAATAAACAAAATGTCTGTTGGCTTAAATGCCATTTCCTTTTTTAAAATTAAAAAAACTTGTTTCCTCAAACTTAGATCCATACATTTAATATATACATTTTTAAACCTTATTATAGTTTAGAAAACTATCTTTGCTTCCATTTTTCTTTATAAAACTTACTTTTAGTTATAATTACTTTTAATTTATATTCTATTTAAATTAATTAATACCATCGATATCTTAATTAAGTGAAATCATTTTTTTATAGTAATTATCTTATGTGGGTACACATATGGAGTGTGCGGATTAAAAAAAAAAATCCCTTCTAAAATTTGAAATAGGGACAATTTTAAATTGGACAAAAACAAGTACTGTTTGGTCCAAAGTTGAACCCAAGAGAGGGCATTTAGCATAAAATGCACTACCTTTTTATATGGTATTTGGACTTTGAATTTCAGTGAATCTAAAGCTAAATAGAATACTTTTTTGACTTGGGATTTATTCTTTAAGGGAAAATCCAACAGTTTGGATTCAAAATTTTCTATAGAGGATTGTGTTCGAATCTAAGTGTATGTGTGAAAAAGAAAAAAATATACATGGTATCTAAATTAAGCTTTACTAATTTTGGTAGAGTCTCATTTTCGCCAACTAAATTATTTTTTATTACATCTTATTAACGAATTGAGTGTATAATTAGGGTTGAGTTCTTTTGAATTTCTTTTTTTTTTTTTTTGGGGGGGGGTTCTTGAAGGAATATGACAACTCGAAAGCAAAAAGCCAAAAAAAAAAAAAAATCAAACTTTAAGATAATGGGTATTCTCACACGCTGAGTTTGTTTGACCCCATGTATTAATTAGATTGTGTTCTTGAAATGATGAGTGCCCCAAAAATTAGGGCAAGCAATTGTAAGTTGAGTTGAGTCTTGACTTTAGCAATAATCAATGGCCTCCCCATCTAAGCGTGGGAGAACATCTAATCATTTTATAATATCTCTATGCCATGTCCACGTGACATTCACCATCATATCCAATAATTCTTCATTTCAAATTATTATTTTTTATTTTATACTCTAATTTATATATATATAAATAATATCAATGAGAATATGAAAGTCATCACAAAATTCGTAATTGAATAATAATATATTTTATATATAAAGTTGTTACTATTACATCATCATTCACAATTATACAGTGATATATAATTTACTGACAATAAATATAATTATCACTGTTAAATGAATAAAATTATATACTGACGTTCAAAAAAGAATATTATTTAATATATATAATTACTGATAATTCTAATATTACCACTCAACAATTTATTATTATTAAATAATAAATATAAAAGATCCGAACCCACAATTGATATATAAAAATACATGGTTTAATAATTAAAATATAATCCCTTTTTTTGCTTGGTATATAATTTAGTGGCACAATGATTGGGAAAAACAAGAACGGGGCCTTCTTGTCAATGGATACTTAGTACAATGAACCTTCTACCAATCTATATGTTGGAAATGGAGGCATTATGATCATGACCCTATTTTTCTTTATTTAATTGAAAACTAATTAACACCCACAACTTGCAATAGTGAAAGCTTCTAATAATAATGATAAAGGAAAGTTTTCATTACTACTCAAGACATTCACATGCATTCAAAAACTATAAATATGATTTTTCTGTTTTTTACACTAAAAATAACTCCTCATTTACCACATAATTGCAATGAAATTGCAAATATTTCAATTTTGACGATAAATTTTATAGACGTGATGCATATATTAAATGAAATATAGCATACGATATTAATTTATTAAAAGAAAATAGATTTTATCTATGTCTTCTTATCGGATAATTTATCAATATTTTTAATAATCATGTGATAAATATTACACATGTTATTCATATAATTAACTTACATTTTTCGAGATCCAATTCAAAGTGATATATATATATATATATATATATATATATATTGGAGTAGCAGATATTTTTCTTTTTGATAATTTCAAACTGATACTTTTGATATTCAACTATTTGTTTTGCATGTGTGATCCAATGTGGGCACCCACACCACAACATGATTGGGTGAACCTATGGGCTGCTAGCTGCTGCTTACTGCTACCAAATCCCTTGTCAAGAATTCGATAGATGGAAATATCTAAATTGATTTAAGTACGTTTGATTTAAATTAATTATATGATAAATATAATATTTTTATTATATAATTAATATATAAATAAAATATATTTATTTATTATTTATTTAATTTGATCAAACTTTATTCGATCAAAAATTTTCCTACATAGATACACTCTTTCATCTCAACCATCACCCACCACAATATCTTTATATATATAAATATATATATATATATATTTACAATGTGATTAGGGTTCTAAAAACTTCAATTTCAACCCACTAAACCCTAATTCCATATATACATATAAACATCACACTCACATTTCACGCACTAGACACAGTACCAACTCCGCATAAAACACCCAAAAAACCAGAATACATACATATATATATATATGTACCTCGTCGAGGTGATCATTGGAGCTCTGTGCTTTTGTATCAGCAACCACCGCCGCAGGCACAGCCTGTACTGTTGCATCGGCCGCCGGAATTTCGGACGCCGTCGTCGAGATACCTATGGAAGTGTGTGTTTCCGTACCTGGACTGCCGTTTAATTTCTCGACCTTGGGCACCATTGGTGTGATCAAATTAAATTAACGATGAAGTAATGCTCAAATCACAGCAGCGAAGAGAGAGAGAGAGGGAAAGTGTATCTGCAGAAGTACCCTTGACGATATATATATATATACAAAACCACTGTATCTATATTTCTTTATTTTCTTGAAGAAAGAAGAGGTTGGGGGGGGGGGGTTTGGTGTAAAAGATATGTGGAGGCTGATCACTTTTGATTACTATTATAGATATTATTATTTATTTTAATTTGTAGTATGTCAAAGTTTGTTTGCGTTCTAATAAAAATAAAATAATATTATTACTGAAGTATAGTAATTTTTCATGCCTGAAAAAAAAATATATTAACTGTTGTAATAGAACTTTATTACGTCATCCACATGTATGGTTTTATTAGCTAATTTTATGATAAATTTTAATCCACATTGGATTTGATCGGATTTAAATTAATTATATAATGACAAGTAATATAAATATTTATCGTATGATTGGTGTTAGGTTAATAAAAAGTAATCTATCACATGATAAATATAACACACTTACTCTCAATTGATATGATTCAACTGTACTTATTCACCTATGACTTTTTTAATTTTATGCTATTTTGGATAATTTGTTATCAGTATCAGTAAACTAAATACTATATACGTATTGGTGTGACACCATTGCGTAACAACAAAATAAAATAATTTTTATCTGACCGTAATCATATACGCTGATTTAGATGTATTGATATTATTTTACCCTTTTCGAGACGGCCCAATTTATTTATCTGTTATGGTAGAATTAACATAATATATTTTTTTTCAATTTTTTGCCGTCCTTAATCATTCTTTATCCATTAGCAAAGCATAAATCGACTCTATCTCATACCACATCAACAGGTGGCAATGAATCGCTAGATCATACATGATAATCATTTTGCAAGAATTGTTAATTACATAAACACCTCTTGCTTTTTTATAAAATTACAGCTATACCTTATGAGGTTATAGTTATAATTATAACTACCCCTGTTCAAATGCAGAACTTACAGAAACACCCCTCAGCAAGTGTAGTTGTAATTCTGTACAACACAGGGGGTATTTGTGTAATCTGACCTAATTTCAGGGGGGCGAAAATGTAAATTACCCTATAATTTAATAAATCTATTGCAAATGGACGATGCAGAATTTGCAGCGAAATCGTCTAGCAGATATGGTTGAGATCGCATGACTTGGGTCAAGTTCCATCAAAACTTATAGAGTATGTTTGGTTTTGATTTTAGATGGGCCAAAATATAGAGTATGTTTGGTTTGCTTAGTTTTGTAAGTTTTGAATATATTTTTTATTATCTTAAAATAGTTTTAATTACTTTTTCCAAAAAATAATATTTATTTTAAATCACTCACAACTAAATAAATTATATATATTTTTATACATATGTATATAAATATATATTAAAAATACACGATTTGACAATGAACAGTACTTTTTGTCTCCCCACTACCCAACATCAAACATACCATACTTATTTTATATTATCTCTAAAAACAAATCCAAACATACACAATATCTCTAACTTATTTTTATTTATCTTTGTTTTTCTCTCTCTATCTCCACAAAATACCCTAAAACAAGTTAAAAACAAAACCAAACATTATGATAGTGCTTGTTTTACTTTATGTGAGTTTATTATAATATTACTGCTATTTAATATATTGATCGAATCGATATATGAATGGGATGCGAATTTATTGAAAGAGGTGATAAAAGGAAAGTGGAGAGGAGGGGGGAAAGGTAGTGGGAAATGGTTGATTAAAGGGATCGGCTGGGTAATGAATTCACATGTGTTCATTAAAGAAGAAAGCAATACACAAAAAAGAAATTCACAAAGCAAAGCACGCGTGTGTTGATTTTCATTATACTCCAAAATTAAAATAAATAATTTAAAAAAAAAAAAAAGAAAGAAAGAAAATGACATCTTCATTATTACTGTTACTTTCATAATTTCAAAACGGGTCTTGACTTTCATGACCCGTTGAAATGCATACTCAATGTCTGTGTACAAATATAATAATATTTTTATTTAATTAATTCAATTTAATTGAGTAAAATAAAATAAAGAGAATAAATAAATGAAAAAAATTCGATATATAAACAAGAATGTAGATTAGTGAAATAATAATTTGAAAGAAAATAAATAAATAAATAAATTTTAAAATAAAAATTTCAGACCAAAAATCATAAGACACCAAAACTACCTTCTTCAATTATATATAGTATAGATTTTTTTTTAACTAGTCGTCGTGATGCACCTTTTTTTGCATGAATACAATAAATAATTTTTTATATTTTAAAATATATTATAAATAATATAAAATATATTAATTAGTCAGGTAAATTGATGTCAATTTAAAAAAATTTAAATAAATTAGTTATTTTATCAATCGAGTGTTATTTTTGGGATCATAAAAAATTAATGCCGTAGGGTCAAAATCACTATTTTGTGTCTAAAGCATCTTTTTTTATTTATTTATAATAGTATAAATAAAAAATAGTTTTCTTTTCAATTAAAACATAGGCACACAAAGAAAAAGGATGTTTGACCAATAAATTACTGAATTTTAATTAATTAAACACCTTTTTCACATGGCTATAATATTTGATCAGCTTATGTTTGTTCATAGGGGGAATCTTGAAATTATATTTTTAGAAGGAATAAATGAACGCAACCCCTTGTGAAATGAGTAAGTTATACCTTTATGAAAAAATAAATAGTAATTTATCTCCTTGTATTTTTTAAAATACAACAATTTACCCCCTTATGATTTTTAAAATGAAACAATCTACCTCCCTGTATAAGGATGTAAATTGCTTCATTTTAAAAAGTACACGGGGTAAGTTGCTATAAGGGGGTCAAATGATTTCAGGCGTTGGATTAACGAATTTAAATTTGAGAAAAAAATTTAAAAAATAATAATTTTAACTAATTTTTAAATTCATATAATATGAGTAAAAATAGCTCAAAATGATAATCGAGTGATTTTAGATAATTTGAAACATCGAATTATCTAAATAATCATAGTGGATTCTTTTTATTTTTTTTAATAGAAACAATAATTAAGACAAATATCTGTACGTCTCGTAGAATTCGAACACATAACTTCAAACTTGTTTATGAAATTTCACCCTTACCAACTAATGGGCTATGACATCAATGGTAGTATAGTTGGACTTGAAATCATTAGCTTCATATACATTGATACTAACACACTGTCAGATAATTTGATAGTAAATGGATTGAAAATCTATCAAAATACAGTAAAATATAACTGAAAATTGAAATTGAAAATTTTGAACTCTTTTGTAACATAAAATTATCCAAACAAATACAGTAAAAGTTTATTACAGACTTGAAATTTTTGACATAGCCGCAAGTACGGTACGCCGTCTCTGTGTGCATATAATAAATAATAATTTATATTTTAAAATATATTATTAATAGAAAATTATATGTATAAACCAATACATCATATTTTTAAAAAGTCGAAATAAAAAAGAAAGAAAGCAACAACAAAAAAAAGAAAATCAACTTAGGAGTATTATTGGTATGACAATAAAATTAGTATTGAAGTGTCATAACTGCCATTTGTAAGAGAAAAAAAAAAAACAAAAGACTTTCTTTTTATACAGTATAGATTAAATCCATTATTCCAAACAACACATATAGACTGTGCAAAGCAGTCCAATTTCAAAGATTAGTCAACAAGAGTTGGGCCTTAAAGTCCTCTAAAGAACTTGGGCCTCTAGGAAGTACCCCCAATACACTAACTGAAAGGCCTGCTGCACATTTGGGTTAGTCCGATTTGATTACTGATCGTGCTAATAAGATTCTGGTTCAGTTGGCGAAATTGAAGTCTCATAATCAAAAGATTGCATAGGGGTAAAAAGATCCAAAAATCTAACAGAGGACTAAAAGTAAGCAATTTCGTAAGTTACTGGACCTAAACAAAAATAGACATAATTATCGGACTAAAATAATACTTTTCCCTAATTGAACACGAATTCAATTAGAACAGTATGATATTTTCACATATATTATACTATATTTTTGCTAATTGAATCAAATAGTTAAAATTAAATTTCTATCTCCAACAATGAAAATTTTCAATTTTAAAAATCTCACACCATTTAAAATAAAAATTTAATAACACCAACATTCAGTTTACTTTGAAGGACACTTTAGTTATTTTCATCAAAGTTATGTACAGGTATTATCAGCAGAAATGATAAAAAATTGGTCAAAATTATGTTCATAAGTAATAGAGTAAATAAAAATAATATTTATATTCTTTTGTCCGCACAATTTTGGGCGGAATCAAAATTGGGCTGTGGAGGGATTTCATATACATTCAATTTTACTTCTACTGCATCTATTCTCCTTAACCAATCACCAAACTTATTCTTATACACCCGTTTTTACTTTCAGTTTTCTTATACACCCATTTTTCGCCCCAACCAAACAAAGTAAGATGGTAAAAGGAATTGGCATTTAAAGTATGCGATCGAAAAAGGAAATGGTAAATTACAATGGGAACCCCTAAAGTTTGTCGTAATTATAATTAACTCCTCGTGTTTAAAGATTACAAAATCTTCTCTAGAAATAACGATAATTCAACAAATATCCCTTACAATGAGTTATCACGAGCGGGTATTTGTTAGATGATCGATAATACTTAAAATTATTTATAATTTTTCAAATAATAAAAGAATAAGTGTAAATAACAAGCAAACCTCATGCAGCTTGTTGTAATTTACCCACAATGGAACAAAAGGTAGGGTGGAGAATGTACTAAGTGATAAGTAGGGGGACTAGATTTGCAATATGCAGTGGAAAAACCGGTATGTCTACTCCACCTATACGTTATCAGTAACGAATATACTCTCTACACGTATCGAATGCTTCCCAGCACTCAACTAAAAATTTGCATCGAAAACTCCGTCACTCACTGCCAATCGATTCATATATAAACCATCACTCACACGGATACTTGTTGCTATCACTACTGACAGCAAAGCAGAACAAGAAATCTCTCTGACTGCACGAAGAACCGAGAAGCAAAGATGGGATTGAAGGTATGATGCTGTAAAACCGAGTGACTTTGTTGCTGAAACTTGAGTGACTGCTGTTTTTGTTTATTTTTTATTTTTTGTGAATTGTTTGCTGATATGATTGGTTGATTTAATTTTAGATTATGTAGTGGAATTGGATTAGGGATTTGTATTTGATGTATGATAAATGATTGTTGGAAGTGCAGTGGAATCAGGTCTTTAATTGAGATCTATGGGATTTGTGGAGTCGATAGGGTGAATTGCACTACTTTGTTGTTCAATCGGTGCTGAATTTGCCTGTACTAGTGACTGCAGCAAAAGCGTGTGGTGGATTTTGAGTATGTTACAGTCCCGTGCTTGAGATTCATGGAGGAATCGTGTTATTGTGAAAATATTGCTTGGTTTTACTGTTATATTGCTTTCAACATAGAGATTTGTGTGATCTGGAAAAGTTACAATCCATTTGCTGAATTTGAAGTGTAATATGGATGCAGGAAGAGTTTGAGGAGTATGCTGAGAAAGCCAAGACCTTGCCTGAGAATACCACCAATGAGAACAAACTAATTCTCTATGGACTGTTCAAGCAAGCCACAGTTGGAAATGTTAACACAAGTTAGTGATTCAACTTTAACAGTTTGCATCACATTTTCTTTGTAATTGCCCAGAAGTCAGAGTTCTTGAGGTTTCTTTGGTATATTACAAAATAGCTTTTAATTATGGAGAATTACGTCAACACACTAGCAGTCATGTTTTATATTACAGACTTGCATCGTTTCCGCATGCAGGAAAATTTGCAAAGTGAAACATGACTACATGGGGTGCATTGTAATTCGATGAACTTTTGTACAAAGTCTGAATCTTGGGGGGTTTATATAAATATACCCTAGAATGATTCACAGTTTTGCTCTGTGTGCCGGTTCAAATTAGGTTTACTTTGTGTCGATCTGCAGGCCGTCCTGGTATCTTTAACATGAGGGATAGAGCAAAGTGGGATGCTTGGAAGACTGTTGAAGGTATTTGATGAAAAGCTCTTGAGCTTGTCCGCACAATAATCTAATAACTCCCATCTTAATTCTTGACCACCTTGTTGTACCACTTATGGCAGGAAAATCCCAGGAGGAAGCGATGAGCGATTATATCACTAAGGTGAAGCAGTTGCTGGAAGAAGCTTCTGCTTCAAGCTGATTGCAACTTCAATTTAATTATCATTAGTGAGTGACTTGCTTGTACCAGAAGTTTGAAACAAAAAAATGCGACAACCTATGATCTGTGTGGTTTTTAATTTTTATAGTCTGCGTGTTTTGGCTGTTCCTTTATGCTTGAATTCAACGGGGTTGTATCGTTCTAGAATACTACAATTATGATGGTTATGTTCTGTTTTCAGGTCATTTTGATATTAACTGGTAATATCCAAACGGAGTCAGTGTTTCCAATTGCTGCATTCTTACAATGGTGAATCAAGATTGAGTATATGTTGATTCTCCTACTACTTGTATTGTTTGGACGATTGATGAATTTCAAGTCAAGTCTAGTCAAATTGACCATATTTGGTTTAGCATTACAATATAGGCAAGATAGATTTTAAAAAATCATAAAGCAAAAGTGTTTTTAGATGCTTACTTCTGCATCTTTAGAAGTCGCACAGGCGTTTTATCCCCATGAAGGCATGAACACTCTCTCAAAAGCGATTCCCCCCTTGAGACACTCATGATTTTCAACCCGTTGGATATTTCAGAAATGGGCTCCTAAACCGACTGTGGAATTAAAGTCCAATTGGATTGGATAGAGTTTGGTTGGACATAAATTATTATATGACAAATACAATATACTTGCAATGTAATTGATGAATAAATTAAGAAAAGTCGCAAATTGTAAAACAAGTATAACAGTTGCTAATCGATTGGTTTGATTAAATCAAAATTAATTTGAGTAAGAATTTTTTAAGAGCTATGGTCCCCCAATGCCAAGAGAACGACAGATTTCAAAGGAAGGGTTATCCACAGAGTTCAGGACCACCAACCTTCACATAGCTATCACAACTTGGGAAACCGTTGAAAGCTTCCAACGCACATGGCCAGAGAAACCATGATAACTAAATTTTGTCCTGAATAGAGGCTTCTGTCTTCTCTTGGAATTTGATGTTATTGCCAAAAGCTGGCGATCATGAGTTATATTCATAGAAACTTCATGAGCTGGTGGAACTGGATCTCCCAACATGGTCCCCGACCAAAAGGTGGTCGAGGGACCATGAACCACAAACCATCAGACAACACTCTTGCTCGTAAAGAGCTGCAGATGGTTCAACAGTTCAAAGAACTAACTCCAAGGAAAACTGTGGTCCGCGGGCGGACCACAGTCGAGCAATATGCTATAAGCCAGATGATTTTCGAAAACTTCATCAGCATGAATATGAAAACAGCAATAGAGGGACTGTACATTTTCTTGATTGCTACTTAATCGAATAGTTGGATTGTTAATTATTACTGAACAAAGGGGTACCTCGAGACGTAATAATCCCGTGCACGAGAGGCCCCGTCTCGGGCCAATATTCCTTCGAGATCACCAATAATTCTAGCCAGCCATATCTCCAAGTTTCTCTGGATTTCTTTGAAGTTGTTTCGGATAGAGTCCAATGACCGTCTTGTGGCAAGTTTAGCTGTCTGGCCTTGGAGCTCATCCCCATTGTAACTCTTTCCTGTCTCACTTTGTAATGCCGTCAGTTTCTGGTTAGTTTCAGATGCACGTTGCTGTAGTCTAAACGCTTCAAGCAGAAACTCGGTTTGCCTTTGCGTCCGAAATTCTGAACTCACGTTGGCTTCGCAGGGATCATTGGCTTGCTTTAGGAAAAAGCCCTCATATCAGAAAATGAAGAGATTGACAGAAATGAGAGTACAATGATTCTTATGCTCAAACTGAAGTAATTGTGCTTATATGGATTCTTGAACAAGTTTGTATCAAAATGCATCAAAGGATTGAAAATAAAGTTGTTACCATTCTCCTGCAGAGGTCGTCGATTTTTCCTGCCAACGTTTGATACCTTTTGGCCTGCTTTCGCATTTGCGATGGCAGCTTGGACAGATCTGCCTTACTGATCCTTTCTAAATTCAGTAGTTCTTGCTCGAGCAATTTCAATTTTAGGGAAATTCCAGTGGAGTCACCATCTACCTTCCAAGGGGATTCCCTTCTGAACAAGAAATAGTTGTGGCCTTTGCATTATTCACAGCATGTTTAGAATCAGACAATCTGGAAAGCTGCAAATTGATACCGATATTTTACGTACCTAGATACAAAATGTTTCATATGGTAAAGTGATTCGACAGAAGAATCATACTGCATATCCTGCATGCGAAACATCCAAAATCAGCATCCATCAAGAATTCGAAACAAATGTTTGATTCGATGACACTTTTCCAGAGACTTCTCCGTAAAAGATAAGCGTTGGAGAGGAAATGTTATGATATGCGCAGGCTAACAAATAAATATATGGGTCTCATCAAGAATCCACAACCACGTTCATTTTAAGTTTTAAGCCTTTTCCAGTGCCAAGAAGTCCCATCAAAGAGATCGAGTGATATCAAACAATCGCACACTGTTTCAGAGAAAGACTTTCGAACTGATCACATAAATGGCATCTATCAACAGTATGTAGTAAAGAACATCTATGAACAGAAGCAGGCAACTATACATGAAAAATAAACGACACATTGTACCAATTTAGATGCTGACTCAAGAAAAGCCTAAATACAATGTACTTGAGATAATTCATCATAAAAATAGATCGATTGTGCTGTACCCTATCAAGGAAGTTCATTGACAGGTGCCCTTACAGGCAAGCAATGTATTATTAACTTTGAGCAGTAACAGATCAAGAATCAGTTGTCTGGCAATGATTAAACTCTCCTTCAGATTTTCCTTCACGAGAACTTCATTGGACAGAAGAGGATGCAAGGCTCCGCCAATGAGAAATATGGACGGATTCAAAAGATGCAAAGAGGATGCCCATGAAAGCGTCTGTCAGCAGGTGGTCCAAGTATCATATGAGAAGAAAAAGATAGAAAAGCTGAAGCTCAACAGCATTCAATGAGAATAGAAAAAACTTCTATGGACTCCCTTGTCATGATCTGAAGAGTTGAATAAGGACAAAGATTTTGGGAACTGAGGATAAGAGACCAGACAAAAGAGACAAAACTGTGCACTTCTTAACAAAGTTTAATGATTATGGTTTACTGCAAGAAACACCAAAACTTGAATAATTTGAATTTGAATTTGACCGCGAACTATGTTATCTTTTCTGGAATACAGCCCTTGTTGTTTCACAAAATTCAAGCCTCAGTCAAATTCAGTGAGAAAAAAGAGAATGCCGCGAAATCACAACGATAGAAGTGCAAACAAGTAAAAAGTACGTTACTGCTGTCCTATAGGATTTTCACACTGGGAAATGTCTTCACAATAATCTGAGTATAAATGCTACTAAACATATCCTTTTCAATATTTGTGACTGAGCAATTACCTACAGCTCATGGTTTGGCACATCAATTATCAATAAAAAAAGTAAAGTAAGATTAGTACATTGTGGTAAAACGCACCAACCAATGTATTACTTTAAATTGATAGAATGAATGAATACACAACGCACCGAAACATGTTTCCAGTAGACTATCCTAGTTGCATAATACTCAATTTGCAGTAAAGTAATGGTTCTTTTACCCTACCAAAAAGAGGAAAACCAAGCAGAAACTGGAAAAAGATAGCGACTCGATTAGCGGGCACAAAAGTTCACAGAAGAGGAAACCCTTTGTGTGCAGATCACATTTATGAAAATAAGAATACTTCTAGTTCTTTATGGAGTCAAATTATATAAAGACCCTAGACATTTAGGTACTATACACAGCATTTCTTGGTGGGGTCAGCCTTTAGTGTGGCATCTCCATGGCCATAATATCCTGAGCACATTATTAGTTCTTAACACTGATGAGTAATTTTAAGAAAGTTGACCACTTCAAACCTCAAGATTCAAAAGGCATACATGATGAAGTAGGAAAGGAGAATAGAAGAAAATAAAAAAAGAAACAAAAGTCCAGCCTGCATCAGAATGCAAACCTCAGCAGATCCCACAAAAATGTAAAGAGATACTCAATTTCAAGAAAACTTCGGTGCCCCTTTTGATCAAATAGACAAAGATTTTCTTGAATTTGGTTGCATATTAGGAGCTTAAAGAGAAAACAGTAAGGCCTTCCTGCAACAGCTCTAGACCCCAATATGAACACAAAACAATGAAATGGAGAAGGAATACAAGAACTTTTACCTGCCAGAGACTTGCGTTCTCAGACCAGAATTTTGAAGCAGCAGAATTCAAGAAATCTGAGCTAAACCCACTATTACTCTGACCATAAACAGACCCAATTTCATCCACCCCACCTCCAGTAAAGCACTCCTCAACACCCAAATCCGGCCCTTCTGAGACCTCAGCTTTGCCATATCTCAACCCCATATCACTGTAGCACTCCGCAACACCATCCTCCATCTCACAGTTACTTCTGCTCATAAAATTCAGTATTTCATCTCTTTCACTGATTTCCCTCTTTAAATCCTCAATATTAGCCTTCAACTCAGCTTCCACTCTTTCAAAGTCTTCAACTTTACCCTTCAAATATGCTATTTCCTCATTGCACTCATCGATCTGCTGCAGCAGCCTCTTCTCTTCCTGCTGCCAAGAATGCCTGTGGCTTGCAAAGATTTCAACAACTCTTGCATTTGCTTTTGAGTCCTCCTTCCTTCTTGAGTGGAGCTGCTTCAGCTGCTCCTCTGCTTGCATAAGCTTAAAGGAGAGAACTTTGTTCTTGTTTTGGAGTGTTGTGATTAATGGGATTGAGTTTCTTGGTAACAACCCAAGAAAGATTGTGAAACTGAGGCCTAAATATGAGGACAAGAGCTTACCATAATGCTCATCATCATCGTAGAGTCTTTGTTCTCGGGATTCATGGTTTTCCTCTTCTTGTTCTTGGGCAGCCATTACTCTGAACTTTGTCTTTGCTTTGAATTATGTCTGGATTTCCAGGGAGAGTACCTCTTTGTGGGGTGTTGGTCTTTTGGGGTAGTTGGTTTTACTGGAGTAGCTTTGGTTAAGTTGTATGTACTTGTGGGCTTTTAGGTGTTCTTTTTGGCCTCTTTTGAGTGTCTACTCTTTTTTGTTTTCTTTGCATTCAGTTTCTCTGGATGGATGACTGTTTCCTTTTTGGTTTAATTGCTGCTTTGGTCTCTCCATATTGGGGAATTTGCATTGGCAGAAAGCTCTTTGGTTCTTTTAGTTCTGCAAGCATACAATGCCACTAATGAGAGTCTAAAACTATATCAAGTGCTCAAACATAAACATTCATCATTTGAACCATGCATAATTAATTCTGTAGGGATAATTACATATACACCCTTAACCCATGATTTGTTTACATAAATAATCTATGTCTATTGCATAATTATAAAAATCACACGTAACAATTAAAAAATAATGATAATTTGTATAATGATGCTGACGTTTTTGAAGAGTGTGTATATAACTTTTTAAATAACAGGGTTGATTGTGCAAGCAATGTTGACCTTTTTTATGAGTGTATGTATAATTATCTAAAATATAATAATGATTTGTATAAAAAGACTATGAGTTAAAGAATGTAAATATTCTTTTTAACCAATTTTGGAAACATTTTCAAATGCTATTTTCTTTAATTTCTCTTGAAACGTCCATATTTGTCGTTTTATAACAATTATTTACATTTCTTTTAGTTACCAATACAAGGTTGGTTGCTCATCCCATTATACGAAGGTTTTGGGTTCGAGTCATTCATTTTTTGTTTTTATTTTTATTTTTTTGAAATATTATTAATTAAATTTAGATAAGTTGTTCCTAAATTGACCTCGAAATATAGGGTGGTTTTCGAGAATTTTTCAAAAAAAAATTACACTTCTTACTGTCATTTCATTAAGATTTCTATGTTATGTTTAGTCACAGAATCTCTTGCTTATTATCAAATTGGCAGAAGGATCGTTTAGTTTCAAATGCAGGGTAGAAATGAAACTTGGTGAGAGCCAAGGGACTAAAAGTATAAATACATAATTTCTTAATAAAATGCTAATGGAACAGTCATCTTTTCATTAATGAAATCTGCAGATTCTCAGATCAAACAGATTCAGATGCAAAAGGTAGTGTTCAGGCTTTTAACTTGCTTTTGGCAGATCTTAACATTGATTATAAAACTTTTGGGCCATAGTTGACTTTCATTTGTTGTGCTAATGATAATATACAAGAACTGAATGAACAACTTAAACATAGAGTAGCATCCCATGTGATAGGTAATGAAGTAGACTTGCAGATATTAATTATATTAAATTGTTATTAGCCCACTAAATAAATTAACTACATTATCTGTCCTTATTTTTCAAGTAATTATAACACTTCATTCAATTTTGATTATTGATTCAGTACATATATTTAAAATTTCTGTACTTCTTTAAATAATTCCCATCTCTTGAACTAAGGCTATATAAAATAATCCATATAATTTATGTGCAGTTTAAAAAAAGTGACCAAGTACTGTACAAATATAAACCAAACCTAATTCTTTTCCAATGTAAATAAAGTTACGGTGGTCTGTAACTTCACACAACTCAGAAAAATGAGCTATACCCTGAACCTTGGTAACAGGATAACATGCATGAGTTCGATCTTCTCGCTGAGAGGTTGAGTTACACGATTTAACATCCGTCTACAAAACCAATGACCTACATGTCATCAAAGAGAAGGGATATATTATGTACAACTGATACAAATATTTTCTAACGTTCCTCGTATATGGCAAAGTGAATACAAACAATTAGGATTGCCTCCAGAAGTTTCATTTCGTCCTCCTATCAGCAATTTGCAGCGTAAGCAATGTACAGTTCGTGGACTTGGAATTCTCAAGTCATATGAGGTAGCCGATGCAGTGCCCGTGATAAGTGGCTGATCTTGAGATTTAAGTACAGAACCACATGCCAAAATTGTCATCTTCATTCAGATGTCTGGTGGGGTTGTCAACATTTCCACCCATGCGTGGAAGAGAGAGGTTCATGAAGCAATATCCATTGGCTATGTCCTTCAGCTACCAATCGATCAAGAAGCATTTTTCTGATTACGAGAATTAAGTTTTGAACGAAGAGCATCAATACCATCCTTTGCAGGAGAATTAGCTGCTCCTTGTTCCTTGAGCGCTTCCTTTTCCAATTTCTTCTTTTCAGCATCAGCCTGCTGCTCGTTTTCGTCATGCGCCTTGTTGAACATCTTCATGAAGATCACCAAAGTTTGGGTCACTGCAGAATGGAAACCAAAATAAAATAGTTTGATTACTTTCAGACGACAAGAAACTTTAAAACAAAAGAGGGACTACTACACTATTCTTTATTGACTTGGACCAAGCAAAATTACTACGGAAACTAAAAGGTCGTTGGGTCTTGATTGTTATATGAGGGAATTAAACAAGGGAAGGGATCTGGAAATATGTGACAAAAGTGACAGAAAGACTTAATTCTATCCAAACCTTGCTCGAATGGGCATCTTGCTGGATCTTCACCAAAATACTGTGATAACGAGTCTGCATTTCTCCCCTGTGTATTACATTTTCTATAAAGTTAGTCAAAGCTTCTGATCACTACATAACAAACAAAGAAAGAAACTTTTCCAGGCACCAGGGAAATAACGCCTTAGCTCACCACTTCAGAGTAAAGGGTGATAAGCGACCTCACTTCAGCCTCAGCCGTATCAAGGAAACTCTTCAGCACCTGTTGAAGGCCAGTTGAGTAACTAACTTCTTTGCTCATATGCATAAGATTCAGCTCCAGATACTAATTTTTTAATGGAAATTTATATTCTCAACCAGTTAATTAACTCCACATTTACAAAACTTCAAATTACCTTGCAACAATCAACATGCAACTTTACATAATATCCCAATAGAAATGAGAAGATCAATAAAATCCACTGTAAAACTGTACCTACTGTGGCACACTAAGAGAAAAATAAACAAAATAATAATTCAAAGAAGGTATTAAAAGGCTAACAAAGATACTTTGTCTCCCAATTGAGGACAGGCACAACTAGATATCGACTTAAAAGGAAGGCTTGAAGAGGAGAAACAAATTACTTCATCCCTACTGAACTGGACCCGAAAGTGGGATGAGAATAAGAAACCCAAAGTAACCTAAAAGAGGGATTTTGATATATGTTATCCTTTATTAGCAATCCACTTCGTTCGGCATTAATCAGAAACTTCTTTCTGGGCTGCAAAAGTATGCTTCCAGTGCCAACAGAGCTAGGACAAGATATTAGGTCTGAGCAGCAAATTTCATTACTTCAAGATGAAGGAGAAAAGCTCAACACTGCCATACCTTCCGAAAGCCCGATGATACAGCACCATCACTCTCTGCAGCAGTGAGTTCCTGCTCAACCTTCTCAAGGCCTTTGCTGACTGCTTGCATTTCTTCAGCCAACGACTTCAATTGTATCTAGTGAAGCCACAGTTGGTCAAGTACCAAACAGGTTAAATATTCTATGCAAGAATATGTTCCTTTTCAACATTGTGATGGAAGATCTAAAATCACAATATACATACACGTGTGTATAATATATATATAAAGACAAACCTTGGAAGCTGGTTCCAAATGTACAAGATCCTTGCTGAAATCGAGCAACTCTGGCATTTTCTCAGCTAGAATCTAAAACAAACAGACGATTAACCACAAGCATAACGTGCTAACTAAAAATCACTTTATGAAGTTGCTTCAAGTGAGACAATGTGAATCTCAAACACATACTAACTGAAGAACTGCAAATTGCTGCAGAAAAAAGAGGATGAGATCAAATGACATACTTAATTGTGAGTAAGATAAACTTAATAAGCTCTTGATTATAGGGCTATGACGCTGTCTTGTTGATTATGGACATATAGGATGTGCGAATTGCTATTCGTCTGCATAAAACTCTGTTTTTAGGTTCAAGAAAGAAACAAATTGATTTAAATATCTGGAAGAGGTATTAATAAAGAGACATTGTCTGGCAGCATCTACCCATTTACCAAACTTTCCTCCTCACCATGTTTATCTCTTTGCTTAGAGTTCTCAATTATGTAAAAACTGAAAGTAGGTTATTTCCATTTACAGATGCATGCAAGAGTTTATTTATGTTCTCAAGGTTATACCTACTCTCTGGAATATTTGACACATTGCAACATTCTATTGTTTGGTCTGAAGCTTTAGATAAAAGTACAAATAGTAACACAAGAATAGTTTAAGAAATATGTTCATCAGGATCACACATTTTGAAAAATGAGAACAAGATGTGGAACTGTATGGTATAAAAGTATGGTATTAATATTATCTAACTCTAAGTATCTTCATAAAATTGCAAGATCTAAGCCAAGAGTTGAACGCAGTTGGAAAAGGAGGTAACAAAGCACATTAAAACGAAAAAAATAGAAGGGCAAATTGCTTTTACGTTAGGTTATCAGATGATATTAAACCCCAAAAACGAATCAACTCAACGCTAAATGACATTGTTATAGATGGTGGGAGAATGTCACAGCTAATGAAGGTATAGTCCTAGAACAATGGCTCACTTCCTCTTTGGACCTAGATGTATCCCCTGCAAATCTATATATCATTAAACCCAAAAAAGCCTGAACCTGCATTACCAACTAGTAAACCAACTTGTTAGTGCCCATCAAGAGGTAAAATACTAAAGGCCTCACTATCCACATCAGCCCATTATTTGAACAACTATAAACTCCCCCAGCCTTAGGGTGATACGAACTGAACATTTGAGCCACTAACAACGCAGCAACTTCCGCGAGTTCAGATCACTATCCAAAGAATGCTTAAACTTAATTTAGCAACAAATATCCGAACATGTTCTTTTTGGAACCTTGAACTATCCTACCTATCTCATATGGTCTGAACATCTAGCACAGGGCCAAGGAACATGCTAATGACATCCGATAGTATATATTGGCACCGTTTCACTGACAAAAACAAAATTAAAGTGCAGAGAGACAATACAACTATAAATGTCATTCTACCTTACACAGGTAATGCATTAAGGTCATTTTGTTGTTTCTTGCACGAGTGTCAGAGAGTTTTAGAAGACTATCCAACTTGAATCCCACAGCAGACCCTGAATGCAAGTTATCAGAGGATGATAAATAAAAAATTCAACATCCTACAATAGAACAGAAAGTGTAAATAACATCAGCAGGTTCATTGTAGGAACTTGTACCTCGTGCCGTGCCCTGATTTAATGCATTTCCAAGAGTCAGGATAGTCTGCATGATTTGCCGTAATTTCGATGACTCCTTAACCTACCACAATTCAGCAAACAAGAAAGAATATAGTTGGCAGTGCCTTTATAGGTAAAAATATTCAACCCAATATCAAAGGTACCTCTCCAGCAGCATCATTGATTGTGTTCAGATTAAGCTTTAGGTCCTCCACCTGGAGCACAAAGCTGCTTAGTAAACACCATAATCAACCAAGATCTTACAGTTAACAACAAAGTATATAAATTTGCACCTGGCTAGTAAAAGTTATTGCAAAAGCAAATACTCTTAGTTTGGACTCCACTCGTGGGACCTTCATTAGTTCCAAGAAAAACTGAAATATTCAGAAAAGCAACTATTAGTAACAGAAACAACATCAGGCAGTGGTTTCCTCAATCAATCAAGAAAATTTTTAAGAAACCTGTTCACACTTTCCTAGCATCTCTTTGTCCCCATTGTAATTCTGAAAAATGAAACAAAGTTAATGTGGAACGCCAGGCTATCATTGAAATGTAGCTGTATTTTTTTTGAATAATGGAAAACACAAGTAAATTAAAGAGCGAAAAAGATGGGTATATAGCATGATTAACAATGGATGATACTGAACACGAGACCTCAAGGAAAGGCATGTTCCAGGAGAGCTTCTAGCTTAATGAAATCGGGTCTTCTGTATGGCTGCTTCTGCTTGGCTCACTCTCAAAATAAACTAGAAAAGGCGAAGCTAGATGAGACCTCCCATATTTCCGTGCTAATGACATCTCCCAGATGTATGGCACTTGTACATGTCAATGTATATCACATACATCTTATATATTATACTTGTCTATGCATATAAATTAAATTATATGATTAAGTAATAGATACATGTACACGTGTGTCATTGTATATACTTAAATGGAGATTTACACTACTTTTGACTGGTTATGTACCCTCTTATTCCTGATTTGAGGCACTTCCTGGGGAGTGGACCAGTGTCAAAAGAATGAAGCCCCTCAGAAGACGGCAGAGGGAAGGATAACCTCAAATCTTCTAAACTAGTAAGGAAGACTACTCCTTTAGTATATTATACTGAAAACTTAAGAATATAAAGTTATGTACTTGTATACAGAATTGCAGATAGTGAGATACATATTATAATATAAACATATCCCCATCCCAAAATAATTACCCCATTCTACTGATTACCAGTTAACTTTATTTCTCAAAGTATTATTTAATAATCTAATGAATAAGCATTAAAATATTAAAATATCAAAGCTTTAAATTATGAAGCTTGTAACATTTACCAAAATCATTAACCATTTTTAATACATATATATAGTACATGCAGATATAATAATCAAAATAAGCTTTTAGCATGTATAGATACATGAAAACTATGTGGTAGACATAATGTGCATTTATTATAAAAATAAAAAAAAAATATCATATCATACTATGTGTTTAGTTTAGTTCGTCATGTCAGATGTCCACACAGATATCCCTTCTCAGAGTTCGCGGAAATCAGACATTCACACAGGGAAAGGAAATCTGATCCACAATTAGACCCTGCCATCAGGTTAAGGTTTTGCTGGAGTCTGGACCCATCCCAGACTGGATCCGTGTTTTCTCAAGTATCAGAAGTAAATTCCGTTTAACCTTTTGCATACTTCTTTTTATTCCTCTTCTTTGCTCTGTTTCTTCTCACTGTTTCCTTCTTCCAACTTCCTATTCGATTTTTGCTTTACACTTCTTCCCACCCTACATAGCGCACAACCCTTGACAAGAATTTGGAGAAAGCCTAGAGACCTTTCCTTGGATCAAGTCACCTGACATCAAAGGCCTAAGCAAGTCCCTCTTCCATGGATCTAGCTTCCATCTAAAGACGATTGTCTTTCACAAAAAACATCAAGAACTGCCTCACATAAGGAAAGTACTGGATAAGATCTTTAATCTCAGTACCACCCAAATAATCTTTAATGTTGCCCAGCAATAAGAGAAAATGGACCTGCCAGGTTGTACAGGTCGGACCTGCTTTCACTATAGGGTTTGCCTTGCTTCTAGCCAACTTATCACAAATCCAACCCTAGCATTCTAATGGATACGTGCTCTTATGCATGTAAAGATGCTAAGCCAACGTTTGGTTGGAATGACAACTAGGAGAAGTAGAGGTAAAGGGTACATATGAGCTTGTTTAGTTATGATCAAAGTGCTGGGAGAAGTTTAAGCACAGTGCTTGTTTTCCACTCTCGTTGGCAGAAAGGAAGGGATAAAACATGAAAAGGAATCTGGGATAAAACTCACTATTCTTAGGCTATATTTTGAATTCACTATCTCAACAAATAATCAAGTTATATCCAATAACATGATCAGCATACTTCTTTCAGTCCCTTGATACTATGTTTACCTGCTCTTAGTTACAGCTTGGATATAAATCCACACTCTTCCAGGACCATAACATGAAAATCATTTCCTACGACAATTACACTAAAATTCCATTATTTCACTGTCATCCAGAAAGCAGAGTGAAGCTAGGGCTCACCAGTTGCCTTTGACAGGCTAGTAAAACCTGCTAGCCAGAACTTCCAGCTGTAAAGAAGTTTCTGTATGATAATCTATTAGAAGAAAGCAATCTTAGCTCTCTTTGTAAAGAAAACCCTCAGATTCTCATTCCCGGTGCAAGAGGAATATCATGACTAAGGTAAGGCTCAAATGTCAAATTCGGTTTCTGGTTTACTTACCATAAAAATTAGGACATCCAATTAATAATGCATTACTTCAAACTTGCATTTAGATCAATCAAATGTCATTTGACCTGATGTTTGTCCCTTACATATTCTCCAAGGGCTACCAGTGGGTTCCTTCACTTTTTACTAAAGTCATAGTTGGAGAAATATAACAATCACGACTTTTTACGACCTTTGTCACAATATGAATCTTGACTGTTGAGTTTATATGCAAGCAGACAGAGTGGAAAGCAAAGCTACAACCAAACTCTTGTAAGCACAGTAGCCAACAAAAAGTTGCAACATTGCTGCACACCACAGAAAGAGGGGGGGGAGGGAGTAAGAGAGAAGAAAAGTACCTTTAGTGTCTCCATTTCTTCTTTAGTAGGGCAAAACTTAATAAGATTCTCAACTTGATCGATGTCCAGAGCAGAAGAATCCAAAGCCAGGATGGCATTCTGAAGACCAAGCATGGGGCAGTGACCAGAATTAAAGATGTTGTTTTGCAAATGTAGCCTTATATGAAGAATAAAAGGAAATTTCACTTGATCCATCTAGTAGGATGCAATTGCTCATGTCACTTTATCAATGAAATGAAAAGCTGTGGCTCTTACCCTGTCTAAAATTAGTAGACATAAGAAATTTACATGAAACAAAAATTTCCAATTATCAACAACTGTTAAGGTAATATTAGCTAAGAGTAGGAAGACAGCACCACCATTACATGATAACTAAATAATCAGATGACTGAAATTTTGTTCCCATTGTTACAAGCAGAAAAGAACAAGTATGTTCTTCATTCGTGGATTGACAGGTTTTTCACGTGTTCGTTTTATGACAAGCCAATGTATTCTCTTTTACATTCCAATTTTTACCTCTTTCACCCAAAGGGTCATGGCTAAGCAGGATTCAGGGTGAACAACTAAAAAGAGAAACCAAACTTTACCAGAAAAAGAACACACTAGGAAAGGTTTCCCAGTGCGGTATAGTGATGCTACCATTGAAACAGAAAGGATTACAAGTTGATCATGATAATCATTCAGAAAAATCAAGTGCCTTGCATGTGTATATTCTAACAAGCCTATCAATAGTGGAAAATTTTGAGCAAGGACCCTCAATTATTTAACAAGTAAAACCTCCTTCAAAAGAGTCCAAAAATTCTCTGATTTCAAGTATAAACAACTCAGAGGACCCACAAAACTGGTAACAAAGTAAGGTCAAAACTGAAAAATCAAAACCCAACTGCCAAAAGCATAAATGTAATATAAAGATCCAAGGCCAAGTGTATGATTTTGTATGATCAAAGTAGAGGAAGAAACATATTCATTTAGAGGCACAGAGACAATTCTAAATCTGTTATATCAAAATAATCTATATCGTTTAATCTAAAAAAGTTGAGATGCTTCTCCACTCTAAACTTTAAGTTGCATGGACAAAACGGATATAGAGAACTTACAATCATATCTGGCAGGGGAATCTTAATTTTTGTGAGCATAATTTCACAATTATAGGCTCTACGCAAATCAACCTGAGAGAAGGAAACAGCAATTGAAGCAATAAGCAACAAATAACAACAAGATATTCCAACATTTTAATATTACATAGGTAAAACAGAAAGAGGAAAAAAATAAACACTTTCACATTAATAAACAAATTGTTGTTAATATTACTATCTTTTTTCCAAAATTTGGCTCTCCCCCAAAAACCTATCCACTTCTTTTTTTGGTTTATCTATTGCTCTTCATCTGAACATAGCAACTTTCACCTTTCAGTTATTGAGATTATATACTCAGATATAACCCATTCTTAGGTGCCAAGCTATTAATATATGACCCTCTGGTTTCAATTTTGAAGTTCAAGAGGAGACTTGTTTTCTCAGATATTGGTAAATCATTTTTCCGGGTCATAAATCTCCCACCTCCTGTTGACTACAACATTACTGCCATTTAATTTCAGGATCCTGGGTCTACAAAACTTGTTTTCTTATGTATATGCACGGTGAGCACTAAATTGGGCCTTCAAAGAGGATGCCAATCCCAGTACGTTTTTGAAATGAACAACCAGCAGTGTGAGTTTTTTATGGTCCTTTCTCATAGTCAAGAATTCTGGCATCAGACAAGGATCATGTAATAAAACCTTTTTCTTATCTCACTCTCTTCCTATTTGTTTTTGCAAACATTACATTATCAAGATACATTTCTGACAACCTATACAAAGAATAAGGAACCGGACTATCTTCAAGTTCATCAGTAAGTCAATACTAAGATGAATAGATATAATATCACTTGCCAATTGCACTTTTTCTGGCTTGTTAATTTTAGAACCACGTGAGCCCCCACCCTTGGCGCCGTCTGAAGTAGAAGCCACTGAGAAAAGACTTTCAAGTTCCGAAATATCAATTTCAGGTGCCCTACCAACAGATCAATGATGTTGCATCAGAAAGTCACATAATGTGAGGTGTTAAACCAATTATTTACAAAAAGACAAAGCATATAGAATTGACCAAATGTCATCAATATTTGTAAATGCACAAGGAATCTTGACCAAATAACTATGATAGAGGTCAAATATTTCAAAATATGACTGCAACACCAATAATTTCAGATATACCTACCGCGACTGGCTTTCCTGTTTCTGGGAATCAGCCCACAAGCTCCCCTGCATAGCTCGAGTGACTTTCACCCAATGTAAAGGCTTCAGTGGAGTTTTTTTAGGGGGGATTGAAGAACCAGTGGTGCCTCTTCCTCTTCCTGAGGACAAACCTCTTCCTCTTCCAAGTGACGGAGGTGGAGGCACATTGGAGCTCTTTCCACCAGGAAGTGGAGGTGGAGCAGGTCCTGGACCATGGCCAGGAGGGGGCGGAGGTGCAGTTGGTGCTGAACCACGACCTGGAGGGGGTGGAGGTGGAGCAGGAGCTGAACCAGGACCTGGAGGTGGTGGAGGTGGGGCAGGGGCTGAACCACGACCCGGGGGTGGTGGAGGTGGGGCAGGGGATGAACCACGACGTGGTGGTGGTGGAGGTCGTGGTGGGGCTAAACCACGACTCAGAGGTGGTGGGGTGGGGGGTGGGGGCACGGCTGAACGAGGACCTGGAGGTGGTGGAGGCGGGGGAGGGGCTGAACTAGGACCTGGAGGTGGTGGCGGTGGGGGCGGGGCTGAACTAGGACCTGGACGTGCTGGAGGTGGGGACGGTGGTATGGGGACTGAACCACGACCTAGAGGTGGTGGAGGTGGGGGTGGAGCTGAACCACGACCTAGAGGTGGTGGAGGTGGGGGTGGTGCTGAACCACAACCTGGAGGTGGCGGTGGAGGTGGCGGAACAGGTATTGAACCACAGGTTGGAGCCACCGGCGGTGGTGGTGCAGGTGGAGGTGAAGCAGGTGTCAAACCATAGCTTGGAGCCGGTGGCGGTGGAGGTGGAGGTGGAGCTGCTGCTAAACCATGACTTGGAGGTGGCGGTGGAGGTGGAGGTGGAGGTGGAGGTAGAGCTGCTGCTAAACCACGACTTGGAGGTGGAGGTAGAGCTGCTGCTAAACCACATGTAGTTGAGGAAGAAGCAATTGATTTTGGTTCTTGCAGCGAACCTTCAAGAGAGTGTAATTGAGGAACTCCATAAAGGGGTAGAGGAGGTGGAGGAGGCGGTGGTGGTGGTATGTTAACATTACTGACAGCTGTTAATGATGTTGCTGGAGTAGCTGACAAAGATAAATGACTTGGCTCAGAGGAAGGTGGAGGTGGAGGTGGAGGTGGTGGGGGAGGTGTAGGTATTTTACTCTTGTTGGGCGGTGGAGGAGCTAGAGATGGAAAAGTTACTTCAGAAGGAGGAGGAGGTGTTGGTGTTGGAGGAAATTCTTTACTTGAACTAGGAGGAGGTAGAGGGGGAGGAGGAGGAGCTGGTATTGATGGTTCTTTACTCAAACCAGTGGAAGAACGTGGAGAATGTCCTTCGCCATTATCAATATGAGGTGATTGACAAGATTCATTACTAGAAGGAGGAGGCAGGGGTGAAAGAGCTGGTGAACCGTCTGACATTGATTTAGAGGTGGTTAAATCAGAAACAGATGACGGCTGAACTGAAGGCTGCAATGGTGGGGAAGCATTAGGTGAAATTTTATTACCTGAAACTTCCATATCCTTTGCAGATCCAGATGAAGCAAGAGCATCCAACTGTCTATCACTAGCAGTCATGGACTGGGAACAATCAGTCAAGGTTGAAATTCTTTGCTTCACTTGATCCTCAAAGGGTCTGAGATCAGAGACTTCTTCCAATATAGAATCCAGGGATGAACGATCATCTAGCAAATTGAACTCTGGTCCACTGATTTTCTCCGAGTCTAAAAAATCAAGACTGTCGGCCACACTAGATGCATTGTTTTCTTCCTCGGAATCAACAGGTGATGAGTAACCACTCATTCTACGCAACATGGATAAATCTTTGACATCATTCATCGTGGACAATTGCTTAAGCAACCACAAAGCAGCATCATCGCTAGCATCAACCCAATCTACACCATTGAAAAGTTCTTGCACCCTGGAGAAGGCTTCAATAGGGAGTCCACCTTTCTCCTCACCATTTAACATTGGAGTGTTGGCTCTGGGGGGAGAACTGCTCTCAACATCACCAAATAGTACCTGCCATTTATAAATCAAATATTGGGGAAATGTAATAACAATAATCTCCAATTGCATATGTTAATTGCATAATTGAATCGTTTCTGGAAAAAGAGAAACAAAGAGCAAAATTTACCTCAGCCCGAAAGCCTTTAGGGAACCGAGCCTTTGAATCCCAAAGGACATCCAAGTTCTCACAGTTGAGCATCAAAATATTAGACCGAATAAAAGCTGTATTAAACATTATACGGAACATCATGACTTCCCTTTCTGGATCTAAGTCTAAATGGACGCACTCCAATACCACATCTCCTTGCACTAGACATTGTATGTCAATCTTGATTACATCACTGTCCTTCTGCATGAGATGTTTCAGCATCACCTCTAATAGATAAGAACTGTAGGAACTTTTCAAAAAGTAAGAGAAATCAAGGATCGAAATTCTTACTTGGCGATAATGGCGAACATGTCTGCCCTTCTTATGCATGGAATAAAGCATTTGGGTTGACAATCCATCCTTGCTAAGGAGATTTCTGCCATAAACGCGGATAATAGGTCTGCACCCTTTCTGATTATCAAACCTCGGAATTGCACGAAGAATAAGACAGTCTAGTGAAAGAGGTCTCTCAGGTGGAGGCCACTCTGAGGATAAATTTCTTCTTGAAATGTATTGCAGGTATCGAAGCTGAGATGGAAAAGGATTCAACGGTGACAATAACTGCAACAAGCCTCTTGGACCTTCTCTATAAACCATTTCAAGAGTCTTTCTCTCACCACTATGCAACTTCCTGAAAACTAAGAAGCTAGCTAACACAAATGCAAGTAGTGGCCAGCCCCCTCTTTCACAATGAAGCAAAACTACATTATGGCAATTCCCAAGAGAAAGCCAACTCTCACTAACACGAAGGAAGTGGTGAATTAATGATAAGGGTAATATAGGGCAACCCTCGTACTGCCTTGGATAATCCATAACGGTGACATCATACTCGCACAATATCTCTGCAAATTGACTCCTCTTCTCACCTTCCCGGAAATTAAATGCAAGAAATGAGGATTCTGGGAACTCTTCATGTAACTCAGTAACGATCTCATGCAAGTAAAGCTGGTATATTCCCTCCGGTAGCACTTCCGTGGAGAAACACGAATCAAAAACTGCATAAAATAGGATTTCTTTCATGAATATGCATTAAAGTAGAACACAAATATTTCACTTGAATGGATAAATTCAATTTCAGAGGGGTCGGATGCCCCATATATTACCATATACTCTTTCAGCAAGTTCGAGCAAGCCATCTGGAGGCCGTTTGTAAAAGAATCTACTCAGCAGTGACATACTGTCGATCTAGTTTTAACTGCAAATCCAAAATAGTATACACCTGAATAAAGCGAAAAGAAACTTAACTTGAGCACCATTCACTGCATTTCTCCTCAATTTGACAGAAAACTAAAACAGGTCAATAAAGCAAAATCCATAAGGACCATTACCCCTCCAAACCTAAAGTAGTTTAAAAGGATTGCAGAAAATGTGGACACAGAATTCGACACCAAATACCAGTAAACTAAAAGTTTATTCGTGCACAATGTTCAGTTAACTGGAACATCCAAAATCTTTCACATACAGACCAATAACTACGAGAAACACAGATAGATACACATACACATAGATACAGATACAGATAAATGCTTACAGATTAACCAAACACGGATTGGGAAATTGAACCGAGAAGGCGAGGAAGCAGCAGCGAATGTGACTGGAGAAACCAGAAATTCCGGTGAACGACGGCAACCAGCTGCTTCAGCGGCATTTGACCCACCGCGGTGTCGTTTCAGTTTCCATCTCGATTATTGAATTTGAATTTCTTCTGGTTTCAATTGAATTTGAGGGGAAAGCTTTTCAATATTTGAAACTGGGCTGTGAAAGAGCTGTACGTGGCGCTGTGGGTGCTTGTACCTAATCTCCAAGTCCTCGGTGTGCCTATTTCAGTACAAGTAATATAACATTATTGCCCTAAAATTTCAGTCTATTTGTTAAATAAATGGCAATGAATAAATCACATGAAAAATTAGGGAATTAGGGCATTCTATGCACATTTTCCCAAAGAAACAAACCATCATACTTATTTTTTTATTATCCTTTTTCTTAGATAATGAATCCTATTTATTTCATTAAATGTACAATATCTTCGTATTGTAATTAAGATGGTAATGACTTTATCGTCAAGATTTGTATTCCAATCTATGCATTTTTTTGAGGGAGGGACGGGAACTCAGCCCGACTAAATTTTAAACCCAAATGGGTCCAACCCACTACGCCCAATTTAAATTTTTTTTTAAATAATCATATAAATACGAGATAATAATGGTTTTGAAAGTGTATATTCGTTTATAAATTTAAAACTCTATATTTTAGGTTTATATTAAAACTTTCAGACCACATGTTATCTTATATATAAATTAAATCTACAAACTTTTTTATATCATTAATTTCAATTTATAAAGTTATTTTTATGTAGAATATGTAAGTGTAAATAAAATTCTCCGAGAAATTACTAATGAAGTTGGAGGACACAACCATATTACACGACAGCATAACATATTAAAATTTATCAAAATTTACACGATATCGCAGCGCCTTAGGTGAACTTAAAAGAAAAGGTTTATTTAAATTCGATGCATTATGGTTCTTAGGTGAAAACATGAGAGAGGGAAATAATACTCTACTTAATTAATTATGAGTGACTAATTTATAGAAAGAAAAGGTAAAATTCTCCTACTTATTTAACTCAAGATATAAATAACAATAGTATTGAAATATTTTTTAATGAAATGATTATAAAAAATGTTAATTTTGATAAAGCAAATCATGGGATTCTATACATGTCTATTTCAATTAGAATTTGTGGCAATATGTAGTGATGGATTATCATGCAATCTCCACAATTCTTTTTGGGTTTGGATTGTTATTATTATTTAAACTCTGTTATATTTTTTACTTCATTTAATATACAGACGTTACGTGTGTAAAATCAAATATTAAATAAAATACTTAATGTCATTTTAATACACATGGTGTGTTTATGTTGAATGAAGTATGAGGCTTGCCGGGTCCAATCGCCCCACAAGGGACAAAAGATTTTACCAATATCTTAAAATCAAATGAGGATTGAGCTGCAAAATAAAGATTAGCATTTTGATACTTAAGATATTAGCAATATGTTTGTTTTTATTTTTAAATTATTTTCGAGACAGATCAAAACACATCCAATGTTTGTCATCATTCAAAAACACCTTATTTAGTTGTTTTTAACTGTTTTATCATAAATACATATATATATATATACACACATACATATATATATATATAAAAGACATGATTTGATAATAAATAGTAATTTTTGTCTCTCAAAATACAACATTAAATATATAATACTTATTTTAAATTATCTCCAAAAATAAATTCAAAACATATATACTATCTCTAACACACACTTATTTATCTTTATTTTTCTCTCTCTATCTCCATAAAACACATCAAAACACTCAGAAAAACAAATTCAAACATTATGTAGTATTTTTAACAAAGAAACAAAAAGAAAAACTCGAAATGATATGAGAATAATGGCTGAATATGATGATAAAGTAGTATAATTTGTATGAAGTGAAAAAAGTGAGTTAAAAGTAGCTTGAAAATTGGGAGAAGATGAGGATGAGAGAATATATTAGAAAAATGGGCATCCGTAGAGTAAGATCCTAGGAATAGTTATGGAAAATAATACATCGTCCAAATGATGCACGTATTAGCTAAATAACAAAAAAATAATTTACTATTTGAACTTATATTGAGAGAGTTGTGACTGTTTGAAGGGGTCTTGTCAAGTCAATTTGAGATCCGCAATCAGCTGACCTCCTGCTTGAGGAATTGATTTCAACCGAACTACTTAGAATTAGTTGAATATTTTATAGTTTACATAGCACATGATATCGACCACCCATATGACATGTCATCCTTGATGTGTGATGATTCATCTTACTTTATCGAGCTCATTCTTTGGGCCTGTCGGGTTAGAAAAGAGAAAACAAGCTTTGTTGATTAAATTTTTTATTTTAAATCATGCCGTATCTTCTATAAGATATATAATAATTTCTTAAATAAAATAAATAATGTAATATTTGCACACATAATATATACATATTAATTAGACTAGAAAATATAACAAGATTTGAGATAGAAATTTTAATCCATAGGAAATGCAACTTGTATGTACATCTTATATCGTATCTAATAGGTCAAGTAATTTGCCGGTTTCCATAGATTTATATTAGGTAAAAAATAGACTATATATCCACATTTGGTGCGACTTGAACTGACAAAATGTCAATTACATTGAAGTCGATGTAGTTGAAATTAGTAAAATACTTAAAAAGCCCATAAAAAATGAATAAAATGTCTAAATAAATCAAGATTCGTTCACTTTGTTCAGACACGGCCGGGTTGAATTGGCAACTCAAAATATGGACTGTTAAATGACTAGACACGTGCGATAGATGCTGACTCCACACCCTTTTCATACCATAATACCTTCCTATAAATACCAATTCTAAAGTTAAATCAACTATCCGTTTATCACTCTTTTATTAATAAACTATCGAAAACATCAACCACTGATTTGAACAACCGGAAGTTTGCATAGGGAACAATCCCCACCCTCCCCACCAGTTCTTGTATTCTTATATTAGTCCCCCTAATACGTCATTTCTATGTGCATATTATAAATTTTTTTACGTTAAAATGTATTATAAATAGGGGTGGCAATATGGGTGGAAACCCATGGTTCCAACCTAATTAATTTTGAATTGGGTCGGGTTTAACATTTTTTAATATGAGTCCAATAAAATTTTATTTAAATAAATTAAATAAATTGTAGGTCCTATAAGGGTTCTAATGGGTCCTAAACGGGTTTTTCATGTTTAATTTTCTATTAGTTTATCAGAAATAGTTTTAGAAATATAACACAATTGATGAAAGATATTAGTATAAATTATACTTATGAGTTCATTATGAGTTCTATATTGGTTGGTGATGAGTTTTAAGTGAATTGGTGATGGGTTCTAAGTGAAAATTGACGATAAATTTTACGTAGATTAGTGATGTATAGGGGTTTGTAATGGATTTTAAATTCATTAGAATTAATTTAATTATACTATATATTACTAACTATTTTTACATTTCTAATTTTTCATATTTTTTTATGAGAAACAAAAATTTCAAAATATTATTTAGTAAATTATTAAATTAATGAGAGGCAAATTAAAGGGAAGTGAAGGAATTTATAAAATAGTAAAAACTTGCAATTCATATGTAATCATTTTTTTTAATAAATTGACAGTATACAACTATATTATAAATTTCAATAAACATATCAAATATCAATATTTAATATGTTTTTATAATGAACTAACATGTACTATTACTATTGAGATTAAAAATTCACAATTCAATTTTAGAAATAATTATGAGAAATCGATTACGCAGCTATTCAACTCATGATTTGTTTCGAAAAATGTGATATTTCATAATATTTTACGAGCTTTTTATTTTATATTTAACAAATCAATCTTTAATGTAACCTAACGCCTTTCCATAAATAATGAAGAATACAATTTAATTATATTATATTGCAAGTTGTATTAAAAATATTGTCATCTTATTATTATCTAAAAGTTTGAATTTTGTAAACATTAAATATAACAATAAGTATCATTGATCCAACCCGATTCATTTGCAACCCAACTCATTTTTCAACCCGTTAATTCAAATCCATTTCAAACCCAACCAATATTGGACCCAACCCAATCCGTCCATTTGTCATCCCTAATTATAAATAAAAATAAAATATATAAAATAATAAATTATATTTTTAAAAAATTAATTTAAAATATTATCGACACAATAAACAAATTGGTACAGCGGTATTAGAATAACCTATGATCAAATTACCCGTATACATCTCCACACATTAATACATGTGTCTTCATTAGCTAGAAAAAAATCCGTTGTATCTGCAAAAAGTCAGTAATAAGTTAATTGATGGTAAATATATATTTTCATTCAGTTTTTTTTTTTCTAATCAACAGATCCAGTGAATTTTAACTAATGCAGAACGTATTTGTTAGACTGAAGCAAACCTCAATAATACTAAATATAATATTTCAAACCATAGAGAGTCTATTATAAGAACATGCATCTTTTTTCTTTTATTTGTTTTCTTCATTTCTTTGTCCGAAACACAGTTTCCACGAAATTGCAACTCACACTAGAAAAAAAAAAAAAAACTATTGGTTATGAATTAAAATCGTGGTAAATAATTATTATTAGTCATAATTAAACAAAAATTGATGGAAATATTCAACTTATTCAGTGAAAAAATTGTTTTTGTCATGAGTTTTAACTATTACAAATGCATTAGTCATATTCGTAAAAATCATAATCAACAACTACTACTTGACCATAACCAATAATTTTTTGTTATAATTATTAATTTTTAATTATAATTAAATATTATATTTTTTACGGTGTCTCAACCAGACAAAAATTATTAATTCTGTCTAAGATGAATTCAACAATTATTGGTGGAGTTGTGTCTTGACGTGCCCCCCAATTATGCTATACTTTTCAAAAGTCATTTCCAGATTGTTCGGCTTATGCTTTGTTGGAAATGTATGTACTTGGTCAAAAGTATAAATATTTATTTATTTATTTATTTTTATAATTTACAGACACATTTTCTAAAATTTGGTATAATTATAAATACTTTCTCATTGTTCAAAAAATTATAAGTATTCCTTTGAATTTAACATCCTTCGAACAACGAGCCAATTTCGTTAAGTTTTCATCTAATTTAACATACTTTTTAGAATTTTATAAAATATTTTTACGAATTAATAATCTTAATGAATTATTTCCTTACCCACCCTTATTTTTCTTTTATATTCTTTCAAATGTTTTATTTATAAAAAAAATAAAATAAAAGTAAGGGTAAAATAGTAATTTTAATTTATCGTCTAAGGATTGCATAATTATTTTTCATTTGAGGGGTATATCGAACCTCAGAAGAGGTAGCTGTAATTACCCTAATTATTCTCAATTTTTTCCCTTTGATATAGAAAATATTTTAAACTTGAAAAGTTTTTTTTTTTTTTTTTTATAGTAAATCTCCAACTATACTTTGTGACAACTAATAATTTAATATTTATTGAATTATATAAGAACCTAATGAACATGCAATAGTATGATAACAAGATTAATATTATACATTGAACTATGAGTTTGAAAGTTTATATCAATCATCATTTTTTACCAATTCTTTAGTAATTTATGAATTTTTATTCTAAATATTTTATTATAAAACAAAATTACATCTTATACTTTATTTAATATATATTCATTACGTGCATAAAATTAATTATATGTCTATATATTCAGAAAATATATTTTACACATAATATATATATATATATATTAATTTGTAATAAAGAATTATACTGCATAAATTTTAATATCTTCAATTTTTATTAGGAAACGGGTCCAACTTGAGGACTAGAATTTCGATCGCGACCCTGAGACCGGTCGAGACCACTCCCTCTTAAAAGTCTAATCCAATCAAGTTGACCAATCTTTCAAGACATCAGATGCAATTTTCACTCCCTTCCAGTAGTCAATTTGAATTAAAAAAGTGTAAGAAAGCATGTGAAGCTAAAACTACACTATATATAAACTCCTAAACCCTTTTGCATCATCACACCAGAGTTATAAACTTCAAACAAAATCCTAAGATTAAGATCAAATATTTCGAGTTTGTTTTTCTTTTTTTTTTTTTCAAATTCAAATCATTTTATTATTAAGGTATCCAATGAGTCGTCGTGCAGCTGCACTGATTTCCAAGCTGCTTGTTGGGCAGACGGAAAGCTCCAGGCTGTTCTCGACAACCACGTTTACGAGTAACGTGGGTGCCAATGGTGCTTTCAAGATTTTGGGAGCAAGATTTATGAATTATGGAGCTCCTAGGGCCTATGTTCTTGAAGCTAGGTATTGGAGCACGGTTGCCTCCAATGGTGCAAGAGAGGAAAAATCGGTGCCAAAATTGGGCTCCGACAATGAGAATGAGGATGATCGCGGTGGCAAGGCTGTCGTGAGCAGCTACTGGGGGGTGGAGCCACCTAAGGTAATCAAGGAAGACGGCTCGCCCTGGCGATGGAACTGCTTTCGGGTATGTTGACTTTGTAAAATGAAATTAAAATATGATGCATTTTTGTGATTCTTGATTAATTAATTGATCAATATTTGCAATTGGTGACAGCCATGGGAGACATATGAAGCAGATACTTCAATTGATGTGAAGAAGCACCATGAGACAAAGACATTCATGGACAAGTTTGCTTATTGGACTGTCCAGGCTCTCAAGTACCCCACATACTTGTTCTTTCAGGTCATTATTCTTTTGTTTTTTCCCCCTCTAATTCTTCTCAATTGGTTCAATTATTCGTTCCATGATCATTTCAAATATTAAATAATTACAGAGACGGCACATGTGTCACGCCATGCTGCTAGAGACCGTGGCGGCTGTGCCCGGCATGGTGGGCGGGATGCTGCTCCACTGCAAGTCCCTGCGCCGGTTCGAGCACAGTGGTGGCTGGATCAAAGCCCTCCTAGAAGAGGCAGAGAACGAGAGGATGCACCTCATGACATTCTTAGAGTTGTCGCAGCCGGAATGGTACGAGAGGGCGCTTGTCTTTGCGGTACAAGGTGTATTTTTCAATGCATATTTCCTGGCCTATGTGTTGTCTCCCAAACTAGCACATCGGATAGTAGGCTACCTCGAAGAAGAGGCAGTCAATTCGTACACAGAGTTTTTGATTGATTTGGAAAAGGGCCTCGTAGAGAACAGACCCGCGCCTGCCATCGCCATCGACTACTGGCGGCTGCCACCCAATTCGACACTGAAAGATGTCGTCACGGTCATCAGGGCCGATGAGGCGCACCACCGTGACCTTAATCATTTTGCATCGGTAAGAAATTCTTATCATTAATAATTATATTTATATCGTCTTAAACTATGATTAAATTATAGAAGAAAATGCGTATTATTTAAATAAATACATCAATACACTTTGCAATAATGTTTTTGGTTCATGAATATGTTGTCAATAATATTCGTTATATTGACAACAAATCCCTCAATCTAAAGAGAATATTATGGGGAGGGTGTTTTTATTATTTAATGTAGTTAAAATAAAAATAATAAAAAAAAAAGAAAATTAAAATACTATTTTCACTAGAAAAAAGTATGAATTTTCGCTACGGTTAATTACTATAACCAAAACAAAAGAACCGTAGCAAATATAAATCAACCACGAGTTCGCAACGGTTCGTTAGCCGTTATTTTTGTAAATATGGCCAAAATATTAGTTATGACAAAAATGCTTAACGTGGTAAAAATTAATTTTTGCTTCGATTTTATTTAACTGTGATTGATTTGTTATGATTTTTAAGCCGTGGTTATGTACAATGTTGCGAAAACTTATTATTATTTTTTTTAAATAATGTTTGTATTAACTTAATTTTGTAATTTGCAGGACATCCAATGTCAAGGGCACGAGCTGAAGGAATATCCAGCTCCACTTGGATATCACTGAAGAAATTAATCCACTGGCGCGAACTATATAGTGAACTAAATTTATTATAATGCCAAATAATTAAATACCCTGTAAAGAAATTAATTTAATTAAATTTTTTTGTTGATATTGTGCTACTTATATAAATAAATAAAATAAATCATTGTACCTTGTAATGTTTAATATTCACTGCAAGAGACTGATATGGAAATTACTGACTTTTTGTATTCTAAAACTTTATCCAATTATATAAATATTTTTTTATTTTTTTCTGCACTTTTATAGGCAGGATCATATGCTACTTAGTTAAGGTTGATCACTTTATTTAGTTTAATGGGAAATAAAAATAATATTGAGGGTAATAAAGAAATTTCATTGTTAAGAAATTGAGAGGGAGGTATAAGATACAGTAAAATCTTTATAAATTAATAATTTAAATACATTTTGTATTTTTGTACTATACATAAAGTACATTTACACCCCTAAATTATAAAACGTAACAAAATGGCACCCCCCGTCATATACATTAATTTTTTTATGATGAAAATACCCTTATTAATTACACCCCTGAAATATCTCTATTATCATCATTCTCCTAAATATAATCTGAATTATTATAATTTTTTTTTAAAAATAAATACTACTCAAAGTTTATAATTTTTATACGAAGTATAGAATATATATAAACTTCATAAATTTACAATTCTTATATTTTTTATACAACTGGTTAAAAATGTACATAATTTTTGTCTGTGTTGTTATATGTATTGCATTTTTTTGAAAAATAAATTATCAATATAAATTTAAAATATTACATAGAATATAAATATACTGTAGAATATATATAATTAATATATAATATTCTTTATTTTTTAAGTAATGATATGATATATTTTTATTATGTGGATATGTAATTGAATAAAAATGTATATGTTATATAACATACTTTTTCTATAATATTATAGGCATTATGTATTGGCACATTTTTACATGTACTCTTTAACATAATTTATTTACTTTGTAAAATATATTTACATATATTGAGCTTATAAATATTTTTTTTGTGTTCCACAATTAATAAAAAATTATAAATATTATTTTTAAAATAAAATATGAGTAAAATTTTAGATCACTAAAAATAGCTTGGGAGAGATATTTTAATAAAATATATTTTAAAAAATAGAATAAAAAAGTATAGAGGTAAGTGAGAAGAGCATTTTTGTCTTATCAATGCCAAATTATTTTGTTAGGGGTGTTTTTGTTACCTTTCATACTTTAGGGGTGTAAATGAGACAAAATGCATAGTTCAGGGGTGCAAAATGTACTTAACCCAATTAATAATATCGGGACCATGTAATTTTATTAATTTGAAGTGATATTGATTAATTGATAAATTAATAATTTAGACATTGGATCATAACTATGTATAGAAGAAGTTAGAAGATGGATAACATAGTAATTTCATTGTTGCTGTAGAAATTCTCTATCCCAAATACTATTGTATTTTTTTATTTGTAAAATTATAACTACACTCCTTAGTATTATATTATACCATTTCTTTAAAGATAAAACTTACACAAATACTTTTTAAAAATATTACATTAATACCCCTTTGGTGGTGTACCTGCAATTTTACAAAAGGGTCTACCCTCAGGGGGTGTAACTGTAATTTTGAAAATGCAAAAGTGTTTGTATTTTGATTTAATCTTATTTAATATACCCGTCATGTATAAAAAGTCTTTCTTCAAATAAGTTAACTAATATAATTTTCATACGCTTGAAGTGTATATATATATATATATATATATATTAAATAAAATAGAAGATGCAGTAAAGTTTGAAATAAAATTTCGGTTTAGACTAAAAGGACCCTTTGTCCTTGAATGAAACTTAGAAATGAATATATTGTATTGTGTGCTCATTTGGCCCTCGGATTGAGCAGTTCAAACTTGCATTTCAAGCGCAAATGCAAATTTGTATACCGTTTGACCCATTTTTTCACAGTCACTTTTAGAATTACATTATATAAAAACTATGTTGTAATAAAAGTTAGATAATTACAGTAGATTTGTATATTTTGATCTAATTTCAAGGTATGTCAATATACTTTACCCTAAAGCAGTAAAACTTATAATTAATAGCTTTCAATCCAACTGCAGTTATTTTTAATCCTATTACCAAACCACTTGACATGAGACTAAGACAAGACAATGTGATCTATTGGCAAGAAACACCTTGCACCTTGCATCTATGACTTTGGTATGGGTTTGAGTCGTTTGGAAGGTAGTTGGGAATCAGCACTGATCCTCCTTAAATTGGGAGGAAGAAATAAAACAAGAAAACCCCACTTGACATGAGACTTGTTTTTGGAATGTGCAGTTATGTAATCAATCATTAAAATTGAGAATCCGACACCATTATCATTTTTCTTTAAAATCAAATATTTCAAAATTAATTATCTCGTAATTAATAATGCAAATGTCGGGCCAAATTGAGCTCGTGAAAGTGCTTTCCTTTCATAACCAAATTATAGGAATTGTATGATTAGGTGATATATTAAAGAACAATGGAAGGGGGAAGTAGGCCAGAAAGAGGAGATCTAATTAGGTGAAAATAATGGAGAAGCAATTATTCAACAAAACTATAATTGTCGCTCTTAATAAGTCATTAACTGCATTTTAACCATAGATATGTACTTTAGAGTAAGGAATTTTGTATCTTTTCTTTTTAGGTTAAGATTAATAAACATAAATTAACAATAAAATGCAAAGCAAATTCAACGACCACTCTTGAAATTTGATATAATTATGAATACCCTTCGTAGTTTAAAGAATTACGAATATACCCGTGATGTTTTATGAAATTATATAATCTTTCAACGAGGTCTTGAAATTGTTAACTTTGTGTTTGCTATACGATTTTTTTTAAAAAAAATAAAAATAAAATTTGTAAACAAATAAGACGAAATGGATAGAATTTTTTTAAAAAAGTGAATAAAAATTATCCACTTAATCCATACAAAAATTTCATAAAATTTTGAAAAATAAGTAAAATTATAATTCATGGTCCAGAAGAGCATTCTGGTTTATTGACCACAAAAAATGGATAGAAACCTAACGGGCTGAGCTAGTTTTTAAACGAAAAATTATAGAGTATTGATAATTTTTCAAACAATGAGGTGTATTTAATAATTTTGCAAAATTTAAAGAGAGTTCCTTGCAATTCACCCTCGATTTTTCTTCTCAAATTCCATCTCATCACAATCTCTAAAAATGTTAGTCACAACACCACCGTCTATGATTCTGCTGTAAGCTTTTCTTGCCCAACTATATACAGTCGTCACATGAGAAGTGCACCACCCCGACAATTCAAGAGCTAAAATAGTAATAAAAGAATATCACTACAGCCACCACCAACGCTCCCGACTGTCGCCCCTCCTCAAAGAACGCCCATTGCAGCAAAACAAACACGACTATCAACAAGCACCCCCACCCCAGATCCTCCCCGTTGCATCCAAAATAAGGCAAGCACGCACCGGCTAAGTACACGATCAGAATCAGCATGAGAGGGCCGAGCAGCATCGTGCTGACCGTGTAGGTGACGAGAACGAGAGCAAGAGGCAGCACGGTCGTTTGGGTGGTGGAATACATCGCGAGGATCACCAGAAGGGGTATGCAGAAAAAACACATAAAGACTGCAGATTCCGCCTCCGTGACGGAAGGAAGACCGAGATTGGTGGGGAAGGAGGTGCCGCGGAGGAGGAGGCCTAAGGCCACCACCATAAGGAGTGGGATCAAGGGGGATGGCCCTTTAGCCATATGAAGAGGTTGCAAGAGTTTGAGCTGTTATGCATGGAAATAGCAATACTGTTGTATTTATATGGGAAGGCTCATTTTGAGTTGCTGTTTTGGTTAAACAACTTTGGTAGTTTGGTGCCACTACTTAGTTCACATTAGTCATATAAACACACTACCAGTACTAATATACTTAATGTCCCTACTTATGTTAGTGTTTAGGGGTAAATTATATATAATAAGTTTTTCTTAAAATTTTATATAACTAAAAGTATGCTCTTGCGTGTTGTTTGGAATAATACTAATACCTCTGATTAACGACTGCCCACAATTCGTTAGTTTTTCATCTATTTTTATAATAAATTGATAAAAATATCTTTGTGGATATTATAAATTATAATTTTATTTATTTTTTAATTTTTTTGGACTAAGTGAACCACTTTTCTTTTTTTAACAATTTTTAATTTTTTTCTATCCTCTTTGCCCCCCCTCCCTCCCTTTTCTTTTAATTTTTCAACTTTGTTTAAATGAAAAAAAAAGGGCAAAATTGATAATTTTATGATCCGATCCAAGGATTACATAATTTTATCAAATGTCAACACGTTATTGGTAATTTTTCGAAAATCTAGGAGTGTTAATAATTATGTCAAACCTCAAAGGAGCTCGTTGCAATTTATCCTTAATTTTATATCTATATAATTGAAAAGTACCCTACTGGTGTCTTCAATTTATTGGTATATTAATTTTTTGAATTGAATAATTATTTTTAACTTCCCCACTCACCATCATTTTTCATAACTACCTTTTGGTAGTTTTTTTTTCTTATTCAGTTAGTATATAAATACTTTTGGTTTCCATACTACAAAACTACATAGTCATATATATATATATGTATATATATATATATATGTATAATATCATGATCTTCAAAAGTCGTGAATGCAGACCGGAGAGGGAGATGAGAGTACTATGGCTATAAAAGCGCTTTTACGACTTCAAGGAAGGTGGTTTAAGAATTGTTGAATCGCATTTTAATGTTACCTTTTTGTCCCCCTTATTTAAATAACAAAGCATAAAAGGGAAAATTGCCAATTAAGCCTAGTTCAATTGACGGAATTGAAGTCTTGTAAGATTATGAGTTCAACCCTATCAATTTGTGAAATGTTATTTTACTTTAATAAAAGTTGTTGATTAGATATAGTTTCTTGATATTGATAATCGTTAATGTACTCAAAAAATAATAATTCATCGCTTTCACCTCAAAAAATAAAAGAAAGTAAATCAATCCTCCTTATCTAAATTACATATCAAAATTTCATAATAAAATTCAAAATAATTAGATAGTTTTGTATTCTTAGATAAAGATGAGCCTAATTATTGTCAAATTAAGTAGAAAGTAGTTGGATTGCCTAGCTATCATCAAACATAATGTATTAATTAATTTCTTTGACTTGGAGGATTTAGGGACTAAATATAGATTATAAACACATTGATTTTCTATTTCAAATTTTTATTAAATTTTTTATTTTATTTAATATATACAAGTTACGTGTAAATTTTTTTTTTCTAAATAAAATATATGATGTCATCTTTATACATGTGATATTTACACACAACACAAGTTGTGCTCCGAATCGGATTTTTTTTTTTTTTTTATTTCAAACCATGTTGTATTTTCTATTTCATTTAATATATGCGCGCTACGTATATAAAGATACATAATTTCTTTTGCTAACGTCAGCATTTACCATCTAAACAGTGACGAAATGGGCTCAATGTAAATGAAGAATTTTTAAAGGGGTATAAGTGTAATTTTAAATTTTTTTGAAAAAACGTGTAATTTTTATATTTTCAATGAGGTGTTACACGTAAATAATTATTCATAATTATGACAAACCTGACAAGCCCCTTCTAAATCACGTTAAGACCTAAATTATGCTCACGTTACTGACAAACCATGTTCAAATCCAGACAAAGATGAGAACATATGATAGGTAACTGGCTAACAGGGTAACCTGGAACTTCTCTTTAGATTACACTGTGACTTAGAACAATGACAAAACAGACAACATCCATAAAATTCAAACGATTGGCTTATTGGTAATGACATTCATGCACACTATTGTCATCTCCAGGTGATGCATAACTGTTCACAGAGCAAGTACCGAACCAATGACTGACGATCAGGTCGCCTTCGATGAATTTATTGTGATGAAATTTTTAGTATCAAGTTAAGGTACTTACACTCATGCTGGATCGTTGCTTCGACTTTTCAGTAATCTCATGGTCAGACAAGTTTATGGTATTCCTGTTACCTCGTACTCATGAGATATTCCGAGGGGAGATTCCTTGGAGACCGGCCTGTCTTCGGACCATAGCTCTAAATTTACGGTACCTGTTCCCCAATGTATCAGACATTTGTACACCTGACTGATATTGAACCGGTTTACTAGCGCCACACCAACACATTTATCGACAAGCTTCCATTCACCTGAAAAGTAATTTTGAAAATTATTACAACTTCATTAACTTATGCAAGAATAGAACACTTCTTGTAAAAGCAACAGCTGAAGTTTTTATCTTATTTATGGTAAACAAGTCTGTAGTAAAACTTTGGTCATACGCATCCCATGAGAAATAGTCTGTGAATAACGAATGATGTAATGAGGATGTAAGAAGGATGGATACTGTAATAGCTATAGTGAAAATTACTAAAACTTACCGTTCGGGCGAAGATCCCCTTCCAAAACCCATTCACCGGATTCCGGCCAAACCTCATGTTTCGACCCGTCGACGGCAGTAAACGACACGTATGATTCAGTAGGGTGAAGCAAATTGAACATTGGGTGCACCCGCAAACAGACGAGCCTGAAAAACAAAATAACATGAACATATAGATGTCTAGGGACAATCATAAAAAGAAAAACACAAGTGAATTCGAATGTCCGTTTCATGGAACAAGCGCAGAAATATTTGTTAATGTCAGTAACAGGTCAATAGTAAGAGTTCATGAAGTATTTCTCAATGACAACCTTGAAAATCCTCCAGAGCCAGCACCAACTTTGCGAGCTACAATGCCAGAATCGATCCGGAAAATTTTTGGATTGTCTTTTGAGATATATATCTGGCGTTCAAGGACTAAACCACCTCCAATATCACCTTCTAATTGCAGTGACTCCACTTCTCCTGCCTGCTCCAGATCCCGTCTGTGAAGCAAAGGTAGCAGTACATATTGAGGATCGAGTCTTTGAGACAGTATTATATTTAAACTTATTAATATGTCTAAAGCTTATGCATGTAAATATTTATCAAGTTCACAAAAATAATGTTTAATTAGTAAGCGATTATCTCTAACATCTATGTACTTACCCAATGACAGAATACTCCTCCGAGCATCCAGCAGACCGATACTCCACGCCGCTGTATTCTTCATAGCCATTAACGTCAACTCGACTATGAAGCCACTGAGTTCCTGTTATACATTCAAGTACAGAAGAAAAAGACGGGATCAACTACCTTCGGTATATAGCATTGTACTATTCAGTGCTCGGATTTGAGTATGCATGGCCACAGAAAATTCTTTGCCCCAAGTCATGCCGTTTTAAATATAGCCAAACACACAGACACAGACTCAGACACCCCAAAAAAAAAAGAGAGAGGCAAACACACATAAAACACAACATATACATAATAGACACACGCACAAGCACACACAGACACACAACCATACACATCCACACAAAAACAGACGCCAATTGACGCACACAAGCATGCAAACATAGACATACAAAGACACAGACACAAGTAGGCACACACGCATAACACCCAAAAGCTACTTGCTTCAATAACTGTTTCTTTTATTTGATTTTCAGAACAGCGGTCTAGTTTTAATTTTTTTTAACTAATGTACACAATGCGGTTCTATTATTTGTTTCTTTCCAGAACTTGTTAAAGAACCAGGCTCTTTGCAAATAATAATGGTACAACTTCTAGCATCCTATTAGTTACCAAATAAAATATTGGAAATAATTCAGTTTAAACACAGAACAATAAACATCTTATATACTACTATTTAGAATGTGAATGTAAAGACAAATTCAAGTCGTATAAACCAATGTGGTAAAATCGGATGAACCCAACTTAAGGTCTATCTTGGAGAACCAAACTGAATTCAAGCACTCTTCCAAATTGCAAATTCTAAATTTCTCTGCTAGAGTGTCTGTGTTGACTTGTATCTATCTTTTCATCTTTGTTTGTAGTTATCACTTATCTTATTTATCACTTAATTCCATCTCTATACATTGGAAGGTGGAAGAATCAATAGCACACACTCCAAATCTCTTTGCTTTGTGTTAGAATATTTAGGATTTGTGCATATCTTTTCTTATTAGTTTTGGATAAATATCTTTGATTGTTATCCACTAAGTTGTAATTATCACTTAATTCCACGACTATATATAGAAGTGGAATAATGAGTAATAAACATAACATTCTCTTTTCGTTTTCTATTTTCTACATGGTATAAGAGCACGTTCAACAAAAAAGAGAAGTGAGAGAAATTATATATAAATATATACTTATTTATATATATTTCTTATTAAAAGAAAGAGAGACTTAAACCCTAAATTACACAAACCCCCATCTGACCCGCTTCCACACCCAACCTCAGCTGTCAACCCTTCTCCCCTCGCCCCGCTTCTTCCCACGGCACCTTTTGCTCGTTCCACTGCTCCCCATTCCTCTACTTGAGCTGCCGCCCCCATGACGCTTTTGTTTGTGCTCCCACCGTGAGCGCCGCTGCCAGTCAGCCATTCTTCAACAGGTCATGGCCAAAGTGCTCTATTCTCCATTGTTGTTTTTGTTCTCTGCCCTCATGATGTTCCCTTAAGATTTGTTCTCTATTCCCTCCGTGTGTGTGTGTGTGTGTGTTTCTTCCCTTTTTTTTCCTAACGGCTACTTCTGAACAAAAAAATGCTCTTGGCACCACTAACTTGACTCTGGTGGCAAGCCTTTAAATTATTTCTGGAACATATACTGACTTCTCCACCCACCCACCCGCTGATACTACTTTCTCTACCTGGCAACAAGCTGATTACTCAATCATGACTTAGCTTCTAAACAGTATGGAGGAATCTGTTAGTTCAAATGTTACGCTTCTAACTTTTGCTAAGGCAATGTGGGATGCGTTACATGATATGTATTCTTATGATAAGAACATATCTCGTGTTTGTGAACTATATGAGAGACTTTTCGCCCTCAAACAAGATGGTTGTACAGTTCCCCGACTATTTTACCTTGTTAAAGGGGCCAACTAATGAAATTTTGTTATACCACTCATTGAGTTGTGATGCTTAGACTCGTACGGCTCAAGGGGAAGAGTTTTTGGTGGCGAAATTCTTGTATGGCCTTGACAATAATCTGAAAGTAGTTTGTGATCATCTCCTAGCCAATTACTCAGTCCCCACATCATCCAATGCTCTGTCTTGTGTCCTTCGTGTTGCTGCTGATTCTTTTGAGTCTTCATTGAGTTCTCAGCCATGGCAGTGCATGATTGGGGTCGCGGCTCTTCCCGGGAGGCCGTGGTGGTCGTGGTCGAGGCTCCAATACCTCTACTACCTCTCGCTACACACCTATTGTGGTCGAACCAATCATGCAGCAGAAAAATGTTGGATCAAATATGGGAAACTAGAATGGGCTAATACAGTTAAATGTGGTGGTGAGCCGACAACGCCGAAGCTTTCTACAAATGAATCAAACTCAGTCACCCTAAATCGGCTATCGCCCTGTCGCTAATTCAGCCACCCGGCCAAAACTTCCTCTCTGATTGTTTTTGTTGCATCTCACGATGAGTCTTGGATGCTAGATTCAGGTGCCACTACCCACCTTACTGGTAATCGATCTCAATTTTCTTCTCTATCTACTTCTCATACCTCCCTCCCCAAAACATCTCACGACTACCACGCTTGCCGATCAGCCTGGTTTTCCTTTCACTGCAGCTCCGGGCACCCATTGCTACATTTGACAATGATCTCCCCATCAGGTGCGGTCGTTCTTGCAGTCTATGTTGATGATATTCTAATCACTGGTAGTGATGATGTTGGAATAGAAGAGGCCAAAGAGATACCTAGGGAAGCACTTCGTCATTAAAGATTTGGGAAGGCCAAGGTAATTATTGGGGATTGAAATCACTCATAGCAAGCATGGGATCTCTCATCTCAGGGAAAATATGCTTGTGATCTCCTTTAAGAAGTAGGCTTATTGGCACTAAACTGGTGGACACATCCATGGATACTAATCCTGATTTTCTGGAATGATGATTTGGAAGACAAGACAAAGTATAGAAGACTTGTTGTCAAACTAATCTACTGAACTGTGATTAGCCTGATATCTCTTTTGCCATCGGCTTGGTTAGTCTATTTATGGATAAGCCAGATCAGTTCATTGGGAAGCTGCTCTAAGGATCTTGGAGTATAAAGGCATCCCCTGGTAAAAGGTTATTATTCAAGCAACATGGACACGTAAAGATATAAGTTTAGTCTGATGCAGACTATGCTGGGTCATAGATGATAGGAAATACACTTTTGGATATTGCACCTATGTTGGTGTGAACCTTGTGACTTGGCGTAGTAAAAAATAAAAAAACTAAAGTTGCTAGTTGAGTGCAGAGGTTGAATATCGAGCTATGGCTACACCACTAGTGAAGTTTTCTGGTTAAATAATCTGCTGAAAGAGTTGGGTTTCACGTAACCTATGCATTGTGACAATCAAGCACCTATTTCATATTACCAATAATCCTATTTTCCATGAGAGGACAAAACATATTGAGGTCGATGATGTTCACAAATCCTAGATATTCTAACACTCCCCCTCAACCTGGAGCAAATATATCAATCATGTCTAGCTTGTTACAAAATATCAAACTGCTTTGCTCCCAAAGCCTTGGTAAAAATATGTGCTCTTTGCTATGAAGGAGTAAAGGGAGTGCAGATCTTCTGACTCATGAGAGCATCACAAACGAAGTGATTGTTAAGTTGTAGTTATCACTTAATTCCACCACTATATATAAAACACAACATTCTCTTTTCTTTTTCCTATTTTCTACAATCTTCTCCCATATTCGCGTCCAGTATAGTTCACCCTACTAAACATCTAACCCTCGCTAATGTTCTCTTTGATTTAAAATTTTTATTAGCTTGCTCTGTATTAGTTAACTTACTAAATCACATAACTGCTCCATTACATTCTTTTCTTCCTATTTTATCAACAAAGTGGTGGTCTCTACAATCTGAATACAACTATACATGTGGATGCTCGTGCTCTCTGTGTGTCTATCTCCCCTTTTCAGTGGCATTATCATATTGTTCATCCGTCCTTACCCAAATCAAAGAAAGTTTTACCATTTGAGTCCTCTACTTCTACTTTGGAGTATGAAAGTGGTGGTCTCTACTATGTGGTTACAACTACAACTGTGGATGCTCGTGCTCTCTCTGTGCCTATCTCCCCCCTTTGAGTGGCGTTGTCATTTTGTTCATCCATCCTTACACAACTTAAAGAAAGTTTTACCATTTGATTCCTCTATTTCTACTTTAGAGAGTGAATGTGGTCATGATTCATGCAAAGCTTTATTACTGCATTAGTCGAGACATGGCGTCTCGAGACATATACTTTTGTAGGCGACTGTTACACTTCACGATGTCGCCATCATATGGGCCCTTCTGCTTGAAGGTAATCATATTACAAGAATTACTTAATAGTGGCAAGCTTAATGCTATCAATGATTGGGATTCCACCCAGACGAAAATTTTTCTAAATATTCCAGAATACTCATTGTCTTCATGACTGGTTGCTTGGCAACACATGTGATGGTGATAGCGAATTTGGAAGAGGTATTGCAAGAGGCATGATGTATTTACGACACCGTCTAGCTGTTGTATTTACGACATATGGAGGACATTCATGAAGGTTGTACCTCAAATTGGGATACATCAGAGTTGGCATATCTATTCAATCTATTCAGAGAGTTGCATAGGGAAACCCAATGTAGATGGTAAATGCAGTTGTTACAAATCTGGGCATGGAGAATCTTCTATGAGGAGTCAAATTCAAGATGTGTTCAGGTGCTCTCTCTAATTGCAAATGGGCAGACTCGGCTCAATTTTTCAACATAAAATTTCAGAAGAACATGTATCATAGGCATTACCTGTAGGAAGGTGCTCCATGGAAATAATTCTACCACCAATCCACGGTACAACTTTGAGAGCCCAGTCCCCACTTTTTACTTCAACAGGTGTCCTTGATAGTTCTGTTCCCTTGTGTCCAGGAATGTTGTCCAAGTCTGGAATGGGTTTTGCATTTTCTGCAATCAACAGAAGATATTTTATGTCACAAAGGCAGTCTCCATTTGGTTTCAAAGACACTATAAATGTAATATGAAGAGAGAAATGTTATGGTCTAAAACTATAAATCAAATATTTTTGGGATGAAATAAAGAGATTCATTCCCCAGAGATGTGAGATAAAGAAATAATTAATAGGTAAGTTTCAAGTACTGTGTAATATTAGACATTTGCATCATTAAGGGGAAGAGAACAGAACTGGTATGGCAAATCACCTATACGAGTTTTGAGTTGCTTTTCACTGGCCAGCACTAAATCTGACACTTCAGTTTCTGAAGGCATTGGAATTGGCAGATCCTCTCCATCAACACCCCACGCATCAATCTATATAACATAGCCCACATATAAATAACAATTGAATCCATAGATCTGATATTCTACTGATGCGACATTTAGATGAAATAGTTACACACCTTAGCACCTTTGCCAAGCAGTAGTTGCACATGTAAGCAACGGTCTGGCCTCTTCCAAGATCCTTCTGTTTTTAGAACCTTCACAGTAACCACGGAATACTGCTTTTCAGCAACATATGTTGTCAAGAGATACCCTCCTTTAGTGTATTCATATCCATCACCATCATCTTCAAAGAGCATACCTTCAGCTTTACCTGCAATTTAAGAAATTCAATGTGCATCAGTTAACATTATGATGAAATCATGAATGGAATTAAATTACCATCATCAATTATTACTTTTGATCTTTAAAAATTAATTTCAGAAAATACTGAACATTTTTTGTAGTTTTTGGAGCATGTGCATGAATATAATTTGTTGCCTGCAAGTATGTATCTGTCATGCTAATTTGTGCCATTGTAAATTGTAGATGAGAAGAACAAATAGAAGAAATTGCAGAAGTGGTCAGTATTATTATCAGTAACAATGAGCATCACCCTTGCCTCCATCACATTTGACCTTGAGCAGAAAAGCTACCACCTTTGTTGTAATCAGCAACTACGCTAATTAGTCTTCTTTTTTACCATGAAAGCACAGAGTAGAAAACGTTTTCACTTAAAATACATAGCTCACTCAAGCTTTCATAATCGATACAACTTAATGGTGTGTGTGCATCTAATTTCTTTACTAGTGTCATACTGAATGACCTTTCATTACCCTGGTAGTCTTGTTCCTGTCGTTTACGCCAATTAAATCACAAGGTTTTTATCTGCAATTCACTCTAATAATCATCAGTTTTTTTAACAGTTCACAGACTATCCAAGTTTAAAGGATGGCGACAAGAACTCATTCCAAGAAGAATGGAGACTGTTGAAGTGAACAATCATCTTGAAGTGATAACTCTAGTGAAATGTGAAAGGATGTTACATCATGCAAACTGAAATGTTCCAAATGGAAAATAACATTTCGGTAAAGACAAATTGGAAATACCAAGTAAATGTTTGATTGCTTAGGCATCCATCCAACTAATGCCCTTCAAAACGTATTTAGCTGCATCAATAAATGCAAAGGCAGAAACATTACCCTTTTCATTTAGAGCCACTAGCAGCAACACATCGTCCGTAGGATTAGCCTCACCAACATGTTGATAAGGTGGGGCCACAGGAATAATGGATCCACCTTGAAGATATAATGCAGGCAAATCCTAGGTGAGATAAAAGGGGGACAATGTTGGAGAAGAGACAAATTAGTGAATGGTGTTGATTATTAAAGAAAAAACAGGGAAGTTGTATGGAAATCTTTAAGGAAATAGTACCGGATGACTGTCTTCAAAGTCAAAACTGAACCAGACGCCTTTTGGCAACTTGTGCTCCATTTGATATAACTCCTGATCTCGTCCTGTGCTGCAACATGATGGACATGCAATGTACAATTTAGGCAGGAGGAAAATATGCCGCTATAAGGGGATGGTGTCAAGTACTTCAAATGCAATGCACTAGAAAATCTATTAATCTGTTTTCAGGGAAGAGAATCAGAACCTTGCATATACGAGAAGTGGTCCCAAGAGAAATGAATTTTCATGCGTTCTTAACCCCAAATTTTTAGGATCTGAGAATATTTGAAATTTTATCACCTACAGATATTCGGAGAATGTAGTGTAATATCAATGCTAACACCAACTCATTCATTATGAGAACATACCAGCAAAAAATGTGGGAGTTGCCACTGGAATACCCCTTGTATGAGCCATGTAAAAGAGAGTATATATGTGAGGCAAAAACCGATATCGCCTCCTTAATGCCAGTCTGCAAACTTCTTCACACTGTAAAGGAGCAAGTGACGGTGTTAGAAGGACATGAATAATGTACATCTGGGAAAAGCGTCAAACCTTCAATCACTTGTCACCAGCAATATATTACTCACATAAAGATATAGCCACAAGATTAAGAAACCTGATTATCACCCAGCAAATACGAGAACTTCTTTGATCAGTTAAAAACTAGGTCTAGATACTATTAAAGATAGTAAACCAGTTAATGCATTACATAGAACGATAGGACTCCTCGTCACATATGGATTCTTCTTCAGGTCTCCAGTACAACACTTAGAGATATTAATTCAACTTGCATATTCATATATGGAACCCGATGTTTATGGGACATTTTCTCAAACTATTCGTTTTGCACCGAAAGTAAGTCCTTCAGGTTGATCTGACATTATTGATTATAGATACTTGCTCATGCCACACTCCTGAACCCTGAAGGATCTCCCTCCTTAATTCCTCTACAAGCATTTTGACCCAAAAAAGTGGCTAACCAGAAAATTCTCACGCCATCTCTGAGAGCAGCCAACTTTGGCTACATGTTTATCACTCTGCTTGGACCATGACCATTTGAGCTCAGCTTCTGCAGACGATATAAAGAAAAGACTAGTATATTTGTCCTCTTAACATTAAAAGAAAACACATCCTACAGTCTAAAAGAAAGAAAGTAAACATCATTGGTTCCTTCGAACTCTATGACACAGCAGCAGCCACCATGAAAAGCTTATAAGAAGCAATAATGTCAAAGGACTTGGTACCTGCAACTCAATTATCTGATGGCGAGCTATCAGAATGCTATTCTTCTACAGTGAATCTACCACAGGCTGGTACTCAACTACGGTGTCAATGTGAACTTGAGAACCTTACTACACTCAGGTGTGACATTGTTTCAGCATGCTCCCAAAATACAGCAACTTCTTGAGGGCTATGTTTTTTACTTTTCATATTTTTAGACATGAGGAAATGAAAAACTTCAGAAGCAAAGATCTAAACTCAGGTTGTTCTGGAATCATTTTACTTATCACAATTTTTTGGTGTTGCAAGAAAACGGCATGTCCGTGTTGTAGGTAAGAAAATAAGACACAACAGAAAAGGAAAGCTTCTCTCTACTCTCAGTTGTATCACTTAGGCTCCAAGCAGCTGTCATAATTAAAAAAAGACTGGTGCATTTCACATGTAGGCCACTTTTAGCAGATTCAAAATCTTTTGAGAGCATTCATTCAAGAAATTGTATATTATTTTACTATGACAAGAAACCAAACCTCTTCCCCGAAGGACCAGGGTTCATGATCAATAGTGTCAGTCTCAGAATGTCCACGGCAAAATGGAAACATTGAGCCCACTCCCATCCATCTTCCAAACAGCTTTGGTGTGGCATTACCAGCAAAACCACCAATATCTGGTCCAGAGAGCGGCTGACCACTGAGCCCCTAAAGAAAAGCACATCCCTCATCAAAGCACTCAATTGTGCAACAAAATGGTCAATATTATTAGCATAATTATATCAATGGCATTTAAGTGATATGTTCTTCTGAGAATCAAGACTCATAAATCTGGAAAGTGACACCACAGACAAATGCTGAATTCCCAAGTGCAGAATTTAGAAAAAATTATTTTGTGCTATCTGCAACTCTTACCAATTGAACAACCATGGAGATACTCATATGGAGGTGTTCCCAAGTGGAAAGATTATCTCCTGTCCATGTTGCAGCATACCTTTGACTACCCACAAATCCAGCTCGAGTCAGAACAAATGGTCGTTTTTGTTCATTTGCTAGTTTCATGCCTTCATATGTAGATCTAGCCATCAGCATGCCATAAACCTTAAGAAAACAAGATAATAATAATAAAAGTGATTATCATTGCCATACAGAAATTATAAGTTCAAAAAATTTACTAGCCCATATGAGGTTTCTGACAACAGTCTTATAGTACTGAACCAAACTTAATGACTACAATTGCAGCATCAAACGAACAGCAAAACCAACAAGTAGTACATTGTGATAGTGAGAATGGTTCTGACAGCCTCCAAGTTCTGAATCTCCTCTATGAATATTGCTCTCAGGCATCGTCTTTGTTACAGTCTGCGACAAAATAAGGTTAGAAAGATGAATGGAAATATATTATGGCCAAACAGTTGCGACTTTTTCCCATCTCACCTTGAAGACAGCTGGTTCATTCATATCATTCCATATACCATCCACACCATTAGAGATAAAGTCTTTAACTAGATTAGCCCACCATGAACGAGCACTTGATTGTGTGAAATCAGGAAATACACAAGGGCCCGGCCACACATCCCCTAAAGATTGCAGTAAATAATTAATGAAATGCATGAAATCAAACTTGAGTAAACTACAAGTGCAATAAAAATATGTTCTGTGCCCAAAGAATGTAAACAAGTCCATTTCTCTCTCTATGTTATCATCAACACTCTTTTTCCAATTTTTTTTCACTTGTGGTGACAGCATTAAGAATATAAGAGTAACATGTACCAACAAAAGGTTTTCCATCAGCAGTTTGAATCCAGATATCTCTTTTAGAACCACTATCATACACGAAATAGCCCTCTTCCTTTTTTATCCCTGGGTCAAGCATCCAGATTGCTTTGAAACCATGTTGATGAAGATCATCTGCCAGAGTCTTTGGATCTGGAAATCGCTCCTGTGAAAAAGAATCTTATCTGTTTGATCATTCATTAATGGAACAAATTATCATGGCAAGCTGTCAACAACTAGAAAGAAAAAATGAATATTATGTGGATATCTCAGAAAATAAATGAGGGCTTCCATCTTAGAAAGTGGAAGTAACATTGAATTATTTAATGAACCAAAGATTCGCAGACACCCAAAAGAAGGGAGAAAAGAAACCTAAACAAAAGGGAAAAGACAGAGAGAGAGAGAGAGAGAGAGAGAGAAACAGCAGAAAAAAATTATCAGACTTCATGCCTTCTTGATTATGTAAAAATAAACCCAAAAGGCAAAGGCAAGACAAGAAAGATTGACTTTTGAGGTCCACGTCAAATGAATGCAAGAATGCAGTTAACAAATTTCTGATGTCCATGGAAGTGGTGCAAAATTTATCAACAGAAGGCTGGAAAACTAAAATTGATAGAAATGGCTAAAAGTCATGTTCTTTTAAGATAATCACCTTTCATAACCTTTATATACCTATTTCTTATGAAATAGTAGTCTGCAACAAGCAACTATTTTCTTCTCTGCTATTTTTACAGAACATTTCTTGCAAGGCTAATAAACAAGCAAATAGGCATTGACCCCATATATCTTAAATGAACACATCAGCCACACTCATCTCTACAACAAAACTTCCTCCATAGGAAATAAATGGCTTATTGCATACAAGATACAACAATGAAAGAGTCACTGGCTATGGAAAAGAAAGGTTATAATATGAATGTGAAGAAATGGTGTTTGTTGAACGGGTGTGTTAGATATCACCGTAAGCCACGTAACATATTTATGATACCATTATGCACATAGTTTGTAAGAATTGACTGGGTGAAAAACTTGCCTGGTCAAAAGTGAAACAACGGAAACCATCCATGTAATCTATGTCCATCCATATGACATCACAAGGTATACCTTTTTCCCTAAATGTCTTTACAATCTGCAACAGTAAGAGAAACAAATAAAGCAGTCAAGCCAAATATTAGAAGTTGAGACAATATTATATTATGTTTCTGATCCATTGACAAACTAAGCTTCAAGTAACAAAAAAATAGGATAAAAATTTTAATATTCATGAGAGGAGTTAAGACAAACTTGCAAGCATACCTAAATTTCCTAATACATGAACATAACACCCACACACAAAGTACAATTCCTCAGCCCAAACAGATATGATTGAGAGGGAAATATAATTTGTGGTGTATGCATGAGCTACAGCCTCCATCTCAAATTGAATGAAGGCCTGATAGGAATTGTCAGAATAACAGGTGCCAAATTACTGTGATGCTTTTCTTATAGTGCTATAGTTTGTAATATATGGCCTATGATGACGTTATGTCTGGAAGCGCTGAGCTTATTTACAAGGATTGTTGGTGGAGAATTAGATAATTGTTTGAACATCAGCAGGAAATTCCAGACAGGAAAAAGGGGCTCAGATTTGCAAACAACAGAAGCATAGAAAAACAGATATAAGCAAATATGAAATTATAACAAAATAAATATCAACCTCACGAACTCGTGCATCAGAGTCATAGCTCCAACGGCACTGATGATAGCCCAAGGACCACTTTGGTGGCATAAAAACAGTTCCTGATGTCAAAACGTCATACAAGTAACCATCATGTGCAACCAACGAAGATAGGGAGAATATGAAGAAACAAGCAACTGTAGTAGCATAAGCTTAGTATTAATCTCCAATTGCGCAATGGCAAAGGAAAACTGGACCTATGCCAGTCATGAAGGAATCAATAAGCAAACATCCTTGGTTCACAAAGTCCATTTTGCAGTCTATAGTTCTTTACACCTAAAGCTTACAACATGAAACAGGCAACACTGAACATCTCTTGTATCTGCTAAACGCAAGAAAACGGAGTCATTTTTCTGAAAAACTCACTATCGCAGTGCTGTAAAAAGCAAGATGATCTCGAGATGTCAGATTGCAAATCTTCATGTGTTTCATGCCACACAGCATCTTAAAAATTTCAAAGGCTCTAAAAACATAGAAATACTTTATGTTATTAGCAAGGTACTTAACAACTAAACTTAAATAATCATTAACCTAAATTCATATCTGAGCAGAAACATAATCTAACTGTCCCTAGCTGTTTGTACCTTCTGATTTTGTTTAATTATTTCCCAAATGATAGAGCCAGGTATTTCATATTGCTTACTTCCAAATGATAGCAAGATAATCTAGGAGCAGATACCGGGGATGATCTCAAAATCTATTGAAATAAATTATAGCAAATGATGAGCAAAAGTTGCAGAATAGTGAAGGATTTCTTAGACAATGAATTTATTAGACTTCACAAACAAATTGTGAAGGATTTCTATTTGCAGAATAGTGAAGGATTTCTTAGAGGGTATGGGGAAGGATTTCTTAGACTTCACAAACAAATTTGATAGCTGGAGCTCCATTTGCAATTTCATCAATGTAAAGAGAGATATATCTAAGTATGCAGGAAGACAATGAATGCAAATAGCATATTACCAACTGCTCTTGAGAAAGAGGCAAGAACATCGACTGGTGAAGCAAATGGGCCAAATGTGATGACCGGATAGGGTGACGAAGAACTGAGCTTTACATTTGCTCCTTTCCGCAGATCAATCTGCTCAGACAATGCTATGTCACTGCAACAGCCAATTCATTTAAAGACAAACCTCATAGACCAAGAGATAACAAATACCTCACAACGTCGAGTTGTATCTGCAAGAACTCCTAATGCCTCTCCATTTGGAAGAACTGCTAGAACCCAGGGGTGTGATTGGTACAAGGAAGTAGTTCCAGCGCCATAGCCCCAGGCATCGGTATTCCAAGTAAATATCTATGACAAATCAAAAGTGTACGGATAAAAGTTTTTTCATGGATTTAGATAGCTTAACTATTAACCTTAAAAAAACAGACGCTAATAAGATAGCAGATCTAACGGGCTCACCCTCTTCCCTGTTCGCTCGAGCTGCCCGCTGACTTCTCCAGTTCCATAAAATGAGGTATTTAGTGGAAACTAAATTAAAGCCAGATTGAACCAGATTAATGAATTAGTTTCTGAAATTTGAAAACAAAAATGCAAGTGGTCTAAAAGCAAGGACGTAAGGAAATGTATATTGCTACTAGCTGGAGGCAATAGTACATACCTCTATAGTAACTATTTGTTGTCCCAGTGCACATTCAAACCTCGGAATGTAGGTTGGAACTTTATGGACATTCACTAATGGTGTGTCCCTAACTTCTGAATTTTCAAAAGAAATGCTTGGAAATGCAGCATTCCTATCATCCGCAGAACAATCAAAGCGGAACACTCCTTCCTCAAGAATCGGCTCAAAAATCATTTTCCCGGATCGCTTCTCTGTCCCGTCATATCCAGCCATCTTAGATACTACCAATGATCTTTGATCGCTCAACGTGTTTTTAACTTTCGTCTTTCTATATGCGAAACAATTATAATAATTAACTTCTCCAGATCATATAACTTGATAAATGATCAAGAACAGTCGAGAGTTAAACCAGTCATTTGAAAGGAATAAATACATTCAGAGACTTGAATGTAAGACCCTTTTCCACCGTATAATTAAGAAGTTAGGACTCAACCAATACATGAAAAAAATCAAGAAACACTGAAGATATTTCCTGCCACATGTTTCTTCACTTCAATACAGATATACTTATACCAGATGGAAAAACAATCAAGAAACTCTAAAGATATTCGACACTTCAGTTCGAAACAAAAAAATTACACCAAAGAGAAAAAATATCAAGAAACTCCAAAGATATTTCTTGATGTCGTTGGAGTTTCTTGGTACATATTTTGCAATTCAAAAAACTTACACCAATGAGGAAAGAAACAAAAGCACAAAACTATCGAGAAACTCTAAAGATATTTCTTGATGTGGTTAGAGTTTCTTGATACATATTTTGCAATTTAAAGCAAATATGTGATACCAATGAGGAAAAAAACAAGAGGATAAAGCCATCAAGAAACTCCAAAGATATTCTTGAAACAAACTTCTTGCATTCAAAACAAATAAAATCAAACGCAAGAGAAAAAGAAACCATCAAAAGATCTCTATACACTTTTCTTGAATCCAAAACACATAAAATTACACAAAGGGGAAAAACTCAAGAAACCAAGAAAACTTTCGGAAAATGTCACATGGAGCTAACCTGATCCAGTGAGGCAGAAGAGTTCTTGGAACACCCCTGCTACTGAGATGGGATTCCCAATAGGAAAAATACAAAGACGTGAGTTTTCTCAATGACCCATTTGAAGTCCTGGAAATACTACTGCAAGAAGAACTGCATTGTCGCCTGTGAGATACAAACGACGCCCTGCTTATATAATAATCCATTGGGGTTCGAGACAATGACATAATAATCCAACAGTCACTACACTCAATTTGATTATTTTAAATTACTGGAAAACTGTCAAGACAGATTTTTACTCGTGGGAATGGTAGGGATTCTCATCGGGTAGTGGGGCAACGAGGGATCATGGTTTTGTTATCATGATTGAACGGATGAATGATGACGGCCCACTTCTGTGCATGCGAAAAAGTGAAAAGTGCTAAAATATACGAGGTAATATTTCTGTCCTTTTGTGGCAAAAATAACTTTATTTTTAATCTTAATCTACAAATATTACAACAATATATTACATTTACAGCCCCACAATTAGACAAAATAAACGAGCATCTCATATTTTTTATAAAACTAGTAGTTTAAGTGTTGGAAATTTTCAGTTTTGTATAAAGAAACAATGTTGTTATTTACGACAAGATAATTAAATAGAAAACTTATCACGAGAATTGTATTTTAAATATTCTCAATCTCGAAATAATTATTTTAATCGCATCGTAAATTTCACTGGTTGTCTTGAAAAAAAATATATATCCCCTATCAATAATGCACTGTGTATTACGTAATTTTTCTTATAATAAGACGGTTGCAATTCTTTCGATTATAATACTATATTGAAAAACACCTCAATCAAACAGTCAAAATTTAAAATAATTATTTTTAAATAAAACACAACGAAAATCTAATATATTATTGGTCTTACCACGCCACTAATATGAGTTTAACTATGTCATCTATCAATTAAGATTTATTTTGATTCTCGATATCATATTTGAAGGAAATTTCATATTGTTTATTCGAATATTTTTAAATAAAAATATTGAATATGTTAAAGTAAAATATTTATAATTATTTAAGATGTCAAGTGGGTCGATCCGATCTAAAAGGATCGGATCCTGCAGGGTTGTCAATCCAATGGGCCCATTAAAAACTGGTCTGGGCCTGAGGGTATTTTTAAACACTTACATCTAGCCCAGACCACTGATCTAGTACTATTGGGCCGGCCCAAATCCGTAGCAGGCCCACAGGCTTGGCTGGTTGGGCTAGAAATTTTATTTCCTAAGTTTTTTCCAACATAAATAAAAAAAATCAATCATGGTCCGGTGATTTGGTTCTCATTTATATTAACTAATCGTTGTTGCACGTTGTTTTTATCGTGAGTATATAAAAAAGAATTTGTCATGGTGTGTGATAGAGAGAGAAAAAATTGTGATTTTGTGACAAAAATAAAAAATTTACAGATAGCGAAACATGGAGTAGTGGATGTAAGGAAAAAATTATAAAATTTCGAGATTATTAAAAAAACCCTGAAATTATTGTTTCTGATCAAATTTGTTTTAAAGGAAAAAATGAATTTAAGGGTAAATTTGAGTATTCAAAAATTGATACGACAAAAAATTTTCTTTTATAATAGTATAAATATATAAAAAAAAGGTCATCTGAACTCATAAACGATAAACTAGTGACATCGTCCGTATCAAATTTTAGATATAACAAATATACCCTTAATTAGATAGTTTTAAAGATTAATTGTAATTATTATTATTATTTTTTTGACAAAAATGATTCCACGTCATTTTAACACCACTACACCAATTCCTTTTTTTTTTTTTTCTGAAATCTAATTATTGAATTATATATTTTATTTTTATTTATAATATATCTTAAAATATAAAAAATTATTTATTCTATGCACGCAAGGACGTGGCTAATTTTAATTAACGTTTTAACATATTTTTTTACAAAAATATGTGAATATACAAAATAATAAAAACAAATAAATTCAAATAACAAAACAAGTATCTTATTGGACAGGCCTGCTAGTACTATGTGTGCGGTTAGTGGGCTTGTCCAGCCCACTTGAGATGGTGTCATCCTTCGATAGCCCATTAACAAACCCGAACAATAATTAATTAGCCCAATAAATTAATATTTTATATTTTTTCCGTGAATAGACTAAAATTACATAAAAAAAAAGTTGATATTAACAAATATAATAATTAATATATATTATCAATATTAACTTAATAATTTAAAAGAACTAAAAAAATATTGTCAAAATAGATAAATAATATAATTTCTTATCTTATATACAATTATATGAAAAAAACATAATATTATATGGAAAAAAAACGTGTGTATATTCGAGTCAAAAATAATGTCTACGAATATCATCAGTTTGCAAGAAAATGACAAGCAACCAATCTTGAAAGGCCTTTTGGTCTTTTTGGTTTGGATTTTCACAAGAGTTGTTCTCATTCCAGATTAAAAACAAAAATAATCCCATTCAGAGTGAGAGCGAAAGAATTAAACTCCTTTTAATAAATTTAAAAGATGATTACACTTTTTTTTTTTTTTTTTAAGGTTTGGTATAATTAGACGTAGGCCATTTGGGATTTGAGAAATTACATTTATTAGTCTTGAGGTTTGCGTTCGTCTAATAAATAAGTTCCTACATTAGTCAAAATTCATCGAATTTGTTGATACTAATAAAATAATTGAAAAACGAATCTGTATTTTTCTCTGATTGACTTATTACTGGTTTGTTGCAGGTCAATTAAATATTTTTATGACCAAATTGCCCTATACGTCTTCACATCTTAATGCATTTGATGAAGTATATTTTTCACCGTTATAAGGGTGGTTTAGTCGGAAAAAATTATTTGACCTGCAATAAATCAGTAATTAGTCAATAAAGGGTAAATATCAATTTTTATTTAGGTATTTAGTCAATATCTGCAAATTTGGTGAACTTTGACTAACGGAGGAATTTATTTATTAGACCAAAGCAAATTCCAAGGGTGTTAAATGTAATTTTCTAAAATTATGAGAAATTTACGTGTAATTACACCAAATTTCAATAAATAAAAGTGTAATATTCCTAAATTTAATTCTAAAATTTCAACTCTTTTCATTAATAAGAATCTGCTGTAAAATTCAACTGAGACTGATGTGGGAGTAGTAGCCTATATCCAGAGGTGTTCTCCCCTAAAGAAAAATGAAGAACATGTTGATCTCACTATTGTATCAGGAGAAAATGAGTGGTGACAAATGAGAGGTCAAGTCTTGGAATGTCAAATCGCAGTTTCATTTTGAAATGGAAGTGGGAATAGTATATATATACATATATATATATCTATTATATGATGTTTTTGCCAACCTTTTATGAACCTAAATTTTGATCCGATTATTAAATATTAGGATAATTATATTTTTTTTTTTGAGTTTTGATAAAATTATACGTACATTTTTTTATAGTTTGAAAAATCATATATAATATTTATGAGGTTTGCTTTCATTTAAAAATAAGTTTATTCTTTAGTTAAAATTCATCAAATTTGATAATATTAACAAAAAAAAGAATAAAAATTCATATTTATCTCGATTGATTTATTATACCTACAATAAATCTTTTTATGAGCAAATTGTCCTTGTACATCTTCACACATTAATGCTTGTGAGGAGGTATATCTTCTCCGTTATAAGTGCAGTTTAATCATAAAAGATTCATTTGACCTGCAATAAGTAAGTAATAAGTCAATCGATGGTAAATATCAATATTTATTCAGTTTTGTTGTTAATATCAATGAATTTAGACAGTGAATTCTGCCTAACGGAGGAATCTATTTGTTAGACGAAAGCAAATTTTAGGAGTGCTAGATATAATTTTCCAACCATAGGGATCTACATGTAATAATTACACTAAGCCTTAGAAAAGATGAGTATAATTATCCTTAAATATTTGTGATCCAGTGATTAAGGCTGTCATATCAATAATTTGGAATTAAATTCTTGTTAAGATGTTTGGTGAGATCAAATGTACGTTTTAATTTGCATTTTTCTTCTAACATATGTTCGATAGTTGATTTCTGACAGATGCGTATGCTTCCAGAGGTCTGTTATACTGATGGTATAATGCCTCCACGGATTATGTATGTATCATCTACTTATCATATATACAAATGTAAATGAGGTCTGAGAGGGTGTTTGGTTAAATTTATTTAAGAAAATAGTATAAGATGTAATTTTTTGAACTTATAAATAAAATTTATTTTAAAATAAACTCTTGAATCTTTCGAATAAATAAAATTATGAAATTTATATAATGTTAGTAATAATTATTAGAATAGGTGACTAAAAAATCAATTAGATTGATTATTTTGTAATCTATTTACGTAATTTCTTTTCATTTTGTAATATTGAATTTAAATGAATAAGAGTAAGTATTCATTTGGCCTTACTTTGTTGTTCTTACTCATATAATTTTCATACATTGCAACAAAGCTGGCAGATCACTAATCAACCAATGAAGTTGGATTGTGCATTTGACGATAATTATAAAACCAACTTCCAAGGTATTGCGTCTATAAGATGGGTGCCGTGTTTCTTAGACGACAGACGTATGACGTCTATGCAATTTTAATTGGTGGTTGACAAAGATTGTCAAGCCGACTGAACTGACTCGCGGGGAGTCGTTATATGGAAGCCCATAAGACTTGTCAGTATGATTTGAACTCATCAGCTTCGATAGTGTGGGATTTAGTCCTCAAACTTGAGGATCCACGCAGTCTCATATACAAGACGACTATATCTAGGGCCTGGTAAAAGATGACCATATTCTAATGTAGTTATTATAAGCCTTGTTCCAATGCAATTAGAACGTGTATGCAGATAGATGAATTCCAAGAGAGGATCCGTCCACTATCATGAGATGATAGCGATCTCCTATGCGTTATGATGTGTGTTGTACTCTCGGGAGTCTGTGGCCACAACGAGTGATCAAATAGAAAAGTGTTTTTCTATATTGATGAAGTGGAGAAACATAATCAGAATATTATGCATAAATGTCTAGTCCACGATGGGAATCAATGAATAATTCCATGCCCTAGACTAAGACCGGGAGATGACCGATGGAAGGACCGTACCCGTACGACACTCAATAGCCTTAAGGTTTACGCCATTTTCACCTATTCTCTGGTGTCATGGACCGTTGCTAGACAACCACCCATGGTGACGGGTGCTTTCGAATTAAGTGTTAATAGAAAGTGATTAATTAAATATAATTTAATTAATTTAGTGCAAATATATTTGCCAATTAAATTATATATCGACATAAGCCCAAGTCTATCTAAGGGTGAACCTATAGAATCACACAAAACACCACTCAAATAAGTAGTAGAATTAATTATGATTTAACTCTAGAAGGAGTGATTAATTTAAAGAGTTTAAATGATATGACCATTTAAATAGGAGAATCCATGTGATGGTAAACTCAAAGATTTAATTAAGTAGATAAAATTTTAATTGAATCGGATGAATTAATTGATAGGATCAATTAATAGAGTTTTGACTTGGTAATATTAAATAAATCCGGTTAGGCTCAATTATTTGATGAATTAATTAATTAGGCTATGGGCTAGGATTTATTTGATAAGATCAAATAAATTTTATTTGGGCTTTTAAGAATTGATTGGATTAATTCTATGAAGGCGCAAGCCTATGTGTTTAATTTATTTTTGAATTAAGTCTAATAGGGAATATATATGTGTAGCCCTAGCTTGAATATATATATATATATATATATATGTGATATACATATAGATGTGAAGTTGTAAGATGAGGGAGTTATTGTTTGAGTACTTATGATACTAGTAGGTTGTGTACTATGGGAACACACATTGTACCTATTTTTGAGTTGACATGCAATGTAGCTGTATACATACAACAAGTATATATGGGATGTCTCTTATGTGTGTGTATAGTGTATAGACTTGTGTATAAATTATTTTGTATATAATATAAAAGACAATACTACTCCTACACACTTATCATCTTGACTCTCTTCTCCCTCTTTTTCTCTCTATTTTGTTCTTCTTGAACTAATTTCAAGTTAGAGCAAGATTCTCTTGAGTCTGATATACTAAGTTAATGGTATAATCAAGTCTCTTATACTACATATACTTTACCTCTAGTAAGGTTTGGTGTAGACCATCTTGTGGTGTAATGTGTATTCCCCCTGGAGGAGATCTAAATTGATCTTTGCGTGAGCACACGGTTGGAGGAGAAAAGCTTGAAGAAAGTCTTTAAATCGAAAATGTAAATTTCGTGATTACATTTTCGTCATACTATATTGCAATAGCCACTTGTTTTATTTTAAACTTGTTTTATGCTTGTTGAGTGCCCATTGTCCGGGCTAAGAGACTAGTTCTTTTTCGGTTCAAAATTTAAATATGCTTATTTTCATGCTTCCGTTGCATTCTTGCCAAGTCGCGAGCTGTATTGATTCTTTCAATAATAAGATTATAGTACAACTAATATGATCAGAATTATAGAAACTTGTTAAAGATTGTTTTTCTTTCTTTTTTTTTTTTTAAAAAAAAAAGTTAAGAACTCCTTACTTTTTTTCAAATACGCTTATAGGCTTCTGAAATCTTATTTTTGAATTTTATAAATTTATTTTTAAAAAATTATCAAACACCTTTTAACATGTTATAAACTCTTAGAATTTGATTGGGTAGTTTCAAATTTAAAGAATTTTTCAAATCTTTCAATTCTAATTTAAATTACGTATTATTGAATATTTATGGATTTCAAATTCATTTCAAATGCAATTATTTTAATTTTTTTTCCCCAAATCCTTCCATTGAATCCAAATTCATCAAGCTAAATACACTCTTAAACATCTTATAAGATATTTTAAAAAGATTATAAGTTCACCTAAGCACACTCGAAATAACACTAAATTTCTTCTATATATTCTTTTATTTAAGCTGCATTTGAACGGAAGAATTTGAAATAAAACTTTCAAATGACTTTATATTTGATGGAAAAGAAATCCGTTACAAACCACCAAATATAGTTCAAAATGAAAGTTCAATGATTTGAAATTTTTTCTGGCGTGTATTTATCCAGTCAAGTTTGACGAATTTGTTATTATAAATTTAAAACCCTTAAACCAAATTCAACGATTCAAACACAATTAGCAATCTGGACACGTTAATTTTGTAATAGATCCATAAAAAAAATATCAACTTGATCCCACCATGAGCAAAAAAAGGGCAAAAAAAAAAAATGAATCACTACAGAACTATAAAAACATATGGAGCTAACCTCGGACACATAAATAAAGTTCATTAGGCATTACATGTGACATGCACATATTGCACCAAGAGTTAAAGGAAAATAATACAACCTAAACACATGTTTATGTACCTTAATCATGTGATCTAAGTTTGGCCTGTCCCTCTCCATCCAAATAATTTTGAGCTTAATTATGATTATTGATGTTATAATATAGGCATTGTTCCCCTTTGAACCAAGATTAATTGAATCTGGTCAGAGAAAAAATAAATAAATTATGCTTTATAAAATACTCCGACAAATTGTACAAATAAAAAAAAAGAGAAAAAAAAAATAAAATCAGCATAAGTGATCATTTGATAAGTGATCATTCATAAGTTAATAAGACGAGATCTCCAACATGGATAGCGAACCTTCCATGTAAGGTCATGTGAAATGTCGTATATGCATGCCCTTCTTCTATATACTCCCGAAATATGGATAGAATAATTGTGGATACTGATGAGGTAAAATTTATTCGTGTCGATTTAAATATGAACTCGTTTCGGATAATACGTAGATTTTGATCCACTCTGCATTTCAGAGGATCTATGTCCGACAAGCTTATTGTTCTGACAAAATTCATGATCCAAATCGATCATTTGATAATAATATTACGCCCCATAAAAATTAACATACTGGTCATCCCTTCTCCTGTATTAATAAAGTAAGATTTAATTAATTTTTATTATTAAATATCCTTATACTAAAAAAAGAAAAGAAAAGAAAAAGGGGGATGATCCCTCATGATGATGTGCCTCGAAAGAGTTGATCAAGCCATGGAATATTCTCTTGCATTCTCCCATAAAATCCTCACCGTGTATGAACAATTTCATATGTCATCATCTATATATATTCATGATATAGGTAAATATTCCATATTAATTATAAACGAGACGTTTAAACAGTTTATAAGTTTTACAGCCTCATCTCTCTAGCAAAGCACATTTTTAGGATAAAATCGTAAGATCCATTTGAAATCAGAGCGGCTAATATTCTCGTAACAAAACACCTATCGTGTTGCAAATCACGTCGATTCGTATTCGAGTCGATTCCTTAACTATAACTTTAAATTAAGAAACGTATGATGTGTGTATTCTTTTTGACAGAATAATTGTATATATTTAACTAAGGGTTGGTACGTTTTTGGTCTTGGTTTTCGGAGTTGTTTAACAACTATTATTATATTTGACTAAAAAACGTATCATGCCATCTCCATGCTGTTAGGCTAAAGCTAACATGTAACTAATTACATACTCAGCATAATTAATTTTTATAATAAAGCCTAGAAGTGCTGGCTAAATGAGTCAGCATATGACCTAACTTTTCTACTTAAAAACTCAAAATTTTTGATGAAAATACTTTACTTTTTGAGAATAAATTTTGAAAAAATAAATAATGATTCCAAATTTTAATAAATTTGGATTAATTAAATAACGAGTGTGTTGCACATTCTATGTGTTTAATGTGTAATTAAAAAAAGATTTAGATGTATTTTTTGATCCGTAACTGAGGTTATTTGGCTTATTCCTTCTTTACTTTTTTAGGGTAGTATTTTGATCCCGTAACTTATTAATTTGCACGATTTCAGTCCTTATTTTCCCGAAGTTCACCCTTCTCCTTGGAAAAATGCTTGTGTATCTCACATGATCTTTTAAAATTGGGGCTACTGTTTCTATTGGTTCATTTTTTGGTCTTTAACTTTCTACGGTAGCATTTTGATCTTACATCTTTTTAAGGGAAAAGTATTATTTTAGTCCGCTAAATATGCCTAATTTTAATTTTAGTCCGATAACTATGTTCATTTTTGTTGAGGTCCAGCAACTTACGAAATTGCTTACTTTTAGTCCTCTGGCTGATTTTCAGACAATTTTATCCCTATGCAACTTTTGAAAGGCAGTTTTAGTCCATATGCACTCATAGGGGTAAAATTGTTCGAAAATCAGCCAGAGGACTAAAAGTAAGCAATTTCGTAAGTTACTAGACTTAAATAAAAATGTACATAGTTATCAGACTAAAATTAAAATTAGACATACTTAGCGGACTAAAATAATACTTTTCCCTCTTTTTAATATTCACAAGTTCAATATTTGTTCTTCACGGGAGTTCACTCTTTCCTTCCGAGGAGGTGAACTCCGACGAAATAAAAAAAATTGAAATTGCTAAAATTAAAAATATGTAGAAATAAAATGTTACCCTAAAGAGTAAAAAGACGAGATCGCCAAATGAACTAAATTACATGACTAAAAGTGCATTTAATCCTTGAAAATATAAGCACATAGAAAGAGGTTGAATGTAACAGCTGAACAATACATTAGTTCGATCAATATAACTATAAACTATGAGATAAATACTAAAATAAAGAGATATTAATACTCTCACTTCTGTTGATACTCGAACTCATAACCTTAAACTTATTTATGGAATCTCAGCTTTAACCATTGAATTTAAACATTATTGATTTATCTTGTGTTTGTTTACTAATATAAAAACACAACATTTCAATTTGAAAGTCAAATTTGAGTTTACTGCAGTTAAATGTAAAAAAGAGTGATGTATATACAAGGACAGTTTTATCCTCATGAAAGTATAAAATACTTATATCAAGTAGCGAGGCGGTGAGCAATTTTTGAAAAAGCTAATGGGGCATGTTGTCATTTTAAAGGTTCTTTGGCCCATTAAAATTCTCGCGAGGGAAGAAAATGCTATTAACTTATGGAAAGTGTTAAACATTTACAGAAATAACGGATTCAGTTTGATCAAATTTAATTTGTTTATAAGAATTAAATAAAATCTACATAATACAATTGGATAAATTATAGCTACATCTCTCGACATTTATTATAATTATAAATACTCTCTTATTGTTTGGAAAATTATAAATACTCCATTCAAATGAAAAATAATTATGCAGTCCACCAGACGGTGAAATAAAAATTACTATTTTACCCTTATTGAATTTTTTAAAAAATATTTTTTTTTGAAAAAATATAAAAAAATTAGAGTGGAAAAATAAATATTTCCAACGAATGTTAGTTTATAAAATATATAAAATTTTAGTTTATAATGTAAAAGAATATTTTGGTCATATCAACACAAAATTTGGATGGAAACCTAACGGAATTGGCTTGCTGTTAAACTGAGGTTAAGATCAAGAGGGGGGATATTTGTAATTTTTCATACAATGAAAAAGCATTTGTAATTATACCAAACTTTAGGGAAGACGAGTGTAATTTACCCTAATAAAATTATAAGAGTGGTGAAGGTTGAAGTACTATTAACAATTTTGAGATTATAGATTTCAGTCTCACCAAATATATGAGTATTTTTTTCTTTAATTCAGTTTATTAAGATAAAGATGTAATAATGTAATCACTGCTTCAGAAAAAAAAAAAATTACAAGAATAGCATCAATAGGAAAACTTAAAACGGTTTCTATAATTTTACGCTGAACGGTACCTCAATTTAATAAATACTTTAATATGCTAACGGCGAGAATTAAATTACTATTACAGACAAATATTCACATAAAATGAGACAAATACCAATGCATTTTATGAAACTTAAATGCATATTCTCGAACTTATTTATGATACCTCAATTATAAACTTTAATTACCAGAATAAAACATATTTTGGGAAAAATATTTAGGTTGTGAAGTATAAATCCACTTGCTTTTTCTCTTTAATCCCTATGAGCAAATTGGGGAAAAGACAATTTAATGATCAAAATTAATGTCTTTTCTAGAAAACACACACACACACACACACACTCTTTCATTAACTGGACTCCAATTTCAGACATATGCACCTAGACAACATTTTGGCTACTATAGCAGTAAAAAACAGAAGAATTAGATAATAGAGGAGGAGAGCCCCTTTCCTTACCCCTGAAAAAGTATATACTATTCCTCCTCTACTGTATCAGCAACACATTTGTTTGTAGTATATACAGAGACCCCAGAAAGAGAGAGAGAGAGAGAGAGAGAGAGAGAGAGAGAGAGTAAAAAGTGGAGTGAGTTGGGGTTTGATTATATTTGCTGATGTTAGAATTGAGAACGTCCAATACTATGGATCTTGGGAATTTTAGCAGTATTAGTAGTGTCAGCTTCCACTATAATTCCTGTACTGGTTGCAGTTGCAGCTATTTCCATTCATCATCAGCACCCTTGTCTTTTGGGAGTTCCAATTCAATGCTCAAAATGGTGTCTTTCAACCCCTCCATTAATTCTCTCACCTGTTTAATTCCAAGGCTTTTCTCTTCACCTGTTTGTGAAGAAGAGAAAGCTTGATTCTTGAATTCTGGATCATCCCCCCTCCTCCCTCTTTAATTCAATTTTTCGCTTTGTTCCCCCCTTTAGCGGTGTGTTTTTCTTGCTGATTTTTGGCGGCTTTTGGGGGTGTACTGACAAAAGCTGTTGCCTCTTGGCCGGATTTCAGCGAACGTTTTGTTCTTTTCTTAGAAGTTTGGGAGCTTCTCATTCAATTCGCAACAACCATTTTGTGATATAGGCTGGAGTCTTGAACGATTCTTCATCATCTTTCAAGAGGGAAAAAAAAAAGAAAGAAAGAAATTCAAGAAAATGCTGTGTGTTTCATTGCCTGGGTTGAGTAATCAGCAGATGACAATGATGATGGCTGCTGGGATTGGTGCATCTTCCACAGCAATGGCGATGAAGCCTTTGGCAACTTGTGGGCGGTACCTTCATCTGCTTCAGTTCAAGAATTTCAATGGGCTTGCTTTCATTTCTTGTACAATTTCATGCAATTTGATATTCTTTGTGGATTAGCGGTTTGATGGATGCATATATGAATTTGAATTTAATTTACTTGTTCATGTAAAGTTAAAGTAAGTGGATTGGAGAAGCATATGTTCTACTACTAATAATTGATCATCAGGTATGATTTTGACGGTCGTGGTGGATGTTGGAGTGATTGTGGCAAAGGGAGGAGGAACTATGTTGTCGATGCAGCAACAGGAAATGCTTCCTCTGCTCTGACGGAATACTCTAAGAAGTCGAGAGCTGATTTTTACAAGGAGGTGGGAATTGATTTCTGATCCGGTCCTCTGTTATAATCCGTTTCTCTGTTGTTGTAGTGACAATTTTGGATTGTGCTTTTTACTGACGTATGAAATCTTCACTTTGTTTAAATAAGCTGTTCGTAACATTGATATTGATAGTTTACTGTGAATGTGGAGAATTCGTTGAGTTTGTGAAGTCTTGATCTTCATTCTTGTATGATCTGTCAGGTCCTTGAAGCTGCTAGAGATAAATTTACTAGGGAGATATCTTTTCAGTCGAAGGACAAAGATATCTCACTTGCAAAGGTAATTTTTAGTTCTTCATTTGAATGACTAATGTACCTTTCTTGATCGTGGAGACTGCACATTGAAAGTTATCGCAGTCTTCGTGATTTGGGTTTTGTGATAAATATGAATAGATGCAAAACTTAGGGAACCCTGTATGAAGCAGCATAAGTTGTTGGGTTTCCTTTTTGGTGATCCCGGCTGCTCTTTTTCCTAATTTGCTGCCACCAATAAGTGAATAGTTGTGTGAGTGGCAGTATCGCCGCAATATCTTTGATGATTACAAAAATATATGATTCTTGAAGTCAAAAGTTCTTCAGTTGTTTTGTTTTCGACTTAAAAGCTATGAGTTTGTCGGGATTGGTTATTATTTGTCGCCATTGCTTTAATCACTTTGTCGCGAATCCATTATGGCAGACTTTACTTTATGTTGCTGCTGAAGATGAAGCATTCTTGGCTTTCAACGGTGAGATGGATGCCCGTTCAATCCGGAACGAGAGGAAAGATACGTTATCATTGGAAGACGCCCAAGAGTGGGGCTGTGTGGAGACTATGCCAATGGCTGGAAAGAATATAAATGAGTGGTTGGCCGAGCTAGATGCCATAGCAAAAGAAGTTGAAGCTGAGCTAGTTCCAAGAGAGATAGGATGTGACTTGGTAGAAGTTCTCGATGCAGTGAACAAAGTCCTCTTTGAGACTAGGGGTTTTGAGAGGTTACCCGTTTTAGTAGATTCGAAATGTTCATATTTGCACTCAGTGTTAAGCTCTGGACGTGCCAGCGGTATATCTTCAACAGTCTTCATATTTACATATCAAAATCCCTTTTCCTTAGTTTCTTTGAGTTAATTTTCGTTGGATGTCGGCTGACTTTGTGCCTCAACTTTTGACAGCAATTTTGCTTAGCGTGATTTATATTGAGGTTTGCAGAAGACTTAATCTGACCATTGTGGGATCTCGAGTCGGGGAAGATTTTTTGATATGGCCCCTGACGGGGAACCCTGAAGTACGTTGATCTCCAAAGTCCAAACTGTTAAATAATGTCGCCACTCGCCAATCATGCTAGCTTTCTGATGTCTGATGTTGAAATTTTTGCCATCTTATAGGAGTTATTCAAGGTGACTTCTGGACACAGCTTGTTTGGTGTTGTTAACGGGAAGTGCGTGGATGATCCGCGATCTAGGGCCTCGGACATAACCAGCAACTCACTGTTAGGCCTAGACATCGCGACGAACAGAGATATCATTGGGATTGCTTTGGCCAATTTAATAGTGAGCTCCTGCCAAAATTTTACGCTTTCTTACATCTTGGAACTTTTACTTTTGCTTCTTGAAGAATCTTTTGCTTCCAACAATGGGAATAAAATGGAAACATATATTGCAGCGGCTTCATTGGAAACGTGCTTCGAGAACAAATTACGGGTTGATGCTGACTTCTCCACTCAGGTCCTTTAACAAATATGACGAGAAGTTCAACAAGAACAGTGGTTCAAATACGCCTTTGTTGCGGCGTCAGGAGCTTAGGTATATATCTCCTGCTCTCTTTGTGAATTGATTACAGCTACTTTGGCTTTTTGTCCTGATTTTTTAGGTGCCTATTTGTCTTGTCCTACAGGTTTGAGATGCTTATATTGCAAGATTGGCATGAGATTGAGGAAATTGTGAATTCGGACTCATAAATTATCTCCACATATATTCTAAATCTAGCCGAACGGCTTATTTCTAGATTATATAATCCTAACTTATATTTAATGAGTTGGGTTGCCTGCTTCTTACTTTATAAGTTGCGGGTATATAGTTCCCTACTTAATTACGGATCGTTACATGCCGTTGGGTAGTAGGGCTTGTTTTCTGCTCGAGGAATACCTACATTTGTACATTTCTATCTGTTATCAACGTCGGGACATGCATACATTCATGCATTTCAGTGACAAATGTAGCAAGCATCAAATGGTTTTACCATCCTTTGTTGTCGGTCCTAGGAGCATCATAATCTCCAATGAGTGGTTTAAATCTTTGTGTCACATTGTCCAAATCTTGAGAGACGGAACTGAGGCACGGGGTCTATGTTCCATAAAGGACTCGTAAGATTAGGATTTTGCCCATGAATAGTCGCTTCTCGTTGGCTGGATTACCCCTTAGTAGAGACCTTTGCTGTTATGTTTCATCTTAGGTTTGGCCGAAGCAGATATTGTCAGACTCATACAGCATCAGACCTTTGTTCAGGAACATAAGTTGCATGATTTATGCATAACTTTATATGTTGTATTTCCGCATTACTTTTCAGGCTCGCAATCATGGCTTCTGAGCGGCTACTGATCCTTCAGCCGCACAATTGGGCTTTGAGGAGAGACTATGGCATGATGTTGTACTATGACCGGTAACCATTTTTTAAGTCTATTTTGTACATATCTGCATCCAATCAAACTTGTCCTAAATCAGTCAGTTTTTCGTAAACTTGAACTGATTACAGAGAATACGAGGCTGCGGTCCAAGAGCTTAGCATCTGCATGGCCTTTGCACCTGAAGATGAGGCTGAAGTTTTAGAACCTTTTGTCGAGAAATTACACCTGATGCGGCTCGAGACGTCATGGAAATCATTCGGACAAAAGGGCCGGCTAACAGTTCCTTGACTTTTCAGGCCTGTATTAAGTCGTCGTCTTTTCTAGTTCTATAGTTTGTATTAAGTTTGTACTGAGTTGTTGTCTTACCTAGTTGTAGTCTAAGTTTTGTCCTAAGTTGTGTCTTACCCACTCATAGTCTGTGTAAGGAGACCTCTAAAACCTTTTCACCTGTAACTTCTGTGCCCGTACATATTTTTCTTCAACGCTATGTTCCAATTTCTTAGCTCATGCCTTGGAGATCGATATCGATGTCGTTTAAGTTCGTCAGGAGCAGAAGTGTTAATTATGGGAGGTGGGCTGCTGTATATGGAACGAACAGCATTGTTAGGGAGAGAGGAGACGTACTTGAGATATATGTGGTAAAGTTGAAGATTGTCTAGTAGAAAACTAGGGCGAGTGATTTAAAGTTAAAAAATTCTTGTTCGAACTAAGTAGTGAATATTAAGATTATGGCAATGGTCTATGATTTTTCGAGTGCCCGTTATGGCATGTTCTGTTATTATTTCCAATTTCATGTGGAATGACGATTATATCCTTGATCATTCTTGATTCTTCTCTATCATTGTCCGTTCTAAGGTGTTTATATAATTGACTGAATGAATGAACGTCATTCATCTCATGTGAAACTATGATTATATTTTTAATAGATTCAAATTATTTTTGATTTGACATGAAATGACGATTATATCCTGAATAATATGGATGGCCCTCAATCAATGCACGCGGTTGGGGGTGTTAATATAATTGATTCTGAATCATCAAATCATATTAAAAAAAAGTAAAATAGAGCAAAACAAGAGGCAAGACAACAAGTGGGCAGCCATCTCAATCAATCTTGTTCATATTTCTATCTTTATTTTATTGAGTAGAGTAGGAGTGAGTCATTTTAGCAACCTGCGTATGCGAAAGACAAAGTTGGTGAACTTTCTTGACCTAAATAATGGAGTTGGAGATGTGGACAGCAAGTGGATAAGGTTCCAACAGAGCAGTCCCACCAGCGGATTGGCTTTTTCAGTCCCAACAAGAAAGAAAGAACCTCTTTGATGAGGAAACTTTTTTTTTAAAATTAGGTAGTCTTAGCTTCAATCGTCGTAATGAGTTAGTTCGAGAGTCGGGACTATAAGGGTGTGATTGCTATGTAGGAACGAATTGCAGTTAGAATGAGTATTCTCAAATCTATTCCTACATCTTGATTGCTATGTTAGAAGTTTGGGAACTTATTCTAACAGGACTTTTTATTCCCTTAGGCCATGTTTACCAGCAAGGAATAACTCAGATATAAGCTCTTTTCCTGATTAGTATGTTTTTTACTTACAAATTGGGAGGCCTTTGAAAATTAGCCGAGGCCCGATTCTTTCCCCGATTGTGCACGCCACAAGGATCCCGCTCTGGCAGCCTGAATACATATCCCAACAGGCAAGATTTGTGAATTCCCCGAATGTGTTTGACAATAATGCCCCCTAATTTTGATTGTCAAATGTCCTATTTGACCTTCTGCACCTACGAAATTAATTGCATTGTCCCATCTTTTATTATTTTACATCTTTTTCTTCCTCTATTTAAAGTGAGAAGTAGAGACTTGCAGGGCACTACTTTCCGTTGTGGTTCTTAGTTGAGTCCTTCTTCACCAAGACATGGGTCTGCACTGCATAGTTTTCACTATGTTCTTGTTCCTAAATAACTTTTTTTTTCTTCTCAATCTCCACTTATCTGGTATAAAAACTGTAGTTAGGTAACTTGTTTCTTTTTAATTTTTAAAACTTCCTTATGCACGTCTGCATTATCATCCTTTTCTCAGATCTACTTTGCATTGCGGTGTGTCTTCGTTGAAAGTTTAGAAGAAGTCTGGATCTGAAGCTGAGGTATGGTAGACCCCTCTGTTCATTTCTTTCACTATTGCCGCATCCCTTTCAGTTGTTTGTTTCTATTAGTGTGGATTGTTGTATGCTATTGTATAATGTAGGCAGATTGTGGTCTGCTACTGGTTTTTTTTGTTCCAACTCTATTTATTGTCGCTGTTTCTATTAAAATTCCCTCCATTACCCAGATGTTGCATAGTTTATACCCACATTTGTAAATATCAAACTGTTACAATATATGTCGCTGGCATTTACTATTTACTACAAATTTTGGTAACACATATACTTGTTTAGTGTGTGAAAATTGTGGAAATGAAGTTGTCGAATATACCTGCTGTTATGTCTTGTGATTGTGCAAAATTTTTTAGCGTGGACATCTGTGTTTGTGTTATTTAGGATGAGGTCAATTCAAAGAGTTACATTGGTTTTAATAATTTTACAACAAGTTATGAAAGAAATTGCGGTTGCTCTGACTATATTTACTTTTGTAATATACCTTATCTCACATAACCGTACTCACCATCGGGCTCAGCGTCGGAGTTACACGATGAATAGTAGGATACCTAACCAGCTTAGACACTTGCATAGGCTTGTTTCTGCATCTGATGAGTCATGCTTGCGTAACTTACGTATAGACCGTAATGCCTTTGGACGGCTTTGCTATCTACTTGAATATGTCGGAGTTGTTTCATCAACAAAATATCTGATAGTACCAGAGCAAGTCATGATCTTCCTTAGTATGGTGGCCCATCATAAAAAAAATTATATGGTGAAACACATTTCTTATGTTCTGGAAGCACGATTAGCAAACGTTTTCATCAGGTGCTGAATGCAATAGTTAAGTTGTACAATGTTTAGCTAGTGCGGCCTACTCCGATTACAAAAGACTGCATGGACCCTTCTTGGCAATGGTTTAAGGTTCAACTTATAAAATATTTTTCTTTAATGTGTACACATACATTGTAATGTGATGCTGTGTTCCAAAATTTGCTAAATTATCCCTCTTCAATTTATTATTGGAATCCATACGATAGGGACTCAATGTTTTAAATGACACATTCATTGACGTTCGAGTTCTAGAGCATGAAAAGGGACACTACTAAACGCGGAAGGTCAAGTGGACTTGAATGTAATTGGGGTCTGCAACCCCATTATGCAATTCATATATGTCCTTACTTGTTGGGTGGGTAGCACAACGAATAACCGTGTTTTACATGATGCTGTCCATAGACTCGATGGTCTAAGAGTTCCTACAGGTATGCCACTAATCAGAGTCAAAGGACATATGTCAAAGACTATACATGGTATTTTCTGCGTGGGTTGCTAATTGCATTTTCATATCTTCTTTCATGTCGTGTATATTAATAAAAAAAATTGTTAGTATTTTCAACTAATCCTGACATTGTAATCTATGTTGAAACTTTGAGTAGGCAATTATTACTTATGTCACAACGGTTATGCAAATGTGGAAGGCTACTTGACTCCGTACAGAGGTGTTCGCTATTACCTACCAGAATGGAACCGTGGCTCTAGAGGACCGCAAAATCGTCAAGGAGCTGTTCAACCTCAAGCACTCCTTCACGCGTAACATTGTTGAGAGAATGTTTCATCTACTTAAAGTTTGAAAGGGTATTTTACGAAGTCAGTCATTCTACCGCATCAAGGTGCATAAGATAATCTTGGCTTGGTGCCTGTTGCACAATTTCTTAAGGAATGAAATGCGTGATGATCCATTAGAAAATGAGTTATCGAGTCATGCTGAGGGTGGGCGGATGCTGAGTATGAGTGTGTCTCAACAATTAACAGTAAAGAGTTGGAGGGATGCCTTGGAAACATCGATGTATAACGAGTGGATTAATTGCCCATGATCTCATTATGATTTTATCAACACAATTGTTGTTCTCCTAACTTATTATCAATCGTGTAATGATGTGTGTGTCATGTTGTATTTGGTGAGTTAACTGTTGTGACTGTATAATACAACATCTTTCTCGAAAAGAGTTTTTAAAGACATTCTGCTAATGGGTGTGACCTGATATTTTAGAATGAATGCTGATCTTTCTATCAATTTTGAAGTCCAAGTGTTGTAGCTGCTATTAATATGGTTCCACATTTTCCAGTTTTGTTTTACAGTAATTTTTCTGCATTACCTACATAATTTTTTCATTTTGTACCTATTGTATTTCATCGTGAATCATACTTTTGCATTCGAATAATTAACCATGCCACTAATATTTATTGCAGGTTTTACCAAAAAAACTTTAGCCAAACTCCAGGCTAAGATGGATCTCGGACATAATAAGGGGAGCAACAGATAGCGTCGGAGTGGAGGGGAACAAAGAAAGACCTTTTAGTTGGCGAACGTAGACGATAAAAGAAGAGGAATGTCTTATAGCTGGACTGAAGTCTCTAGTTGCTACTAGTTGGAAATGTGAGAATGGCTTTTAGAAATGGTTATCTAACTCAATTGGAGGTTCATATGGCTAGGATTTTTCCACAATGTGATATTAAAACCGAACCACATATCACCTCTAAATTGCACATTTGGATGAAACATTACTCTACACTGAGTAATATGATGACGAAATCTAACCTAGGTTGTAATGAAAGCCGTAATATGGTCACTGTTGAAGACGATAATGCATGGGATGATTACGTGAAGTTATGAATTAAAACAAGGTTTTGGAGAATACTTTCCCAATTACGAATTTCTTGTACAATATGATTTCATTTATTTCATTTGTGGTTTTAGAGGGACCTTACCGCAAAGCGGATGCGTTATAAGTCTTTATTTTTCTTCACAGCATGGAGAGAAATCTTTAGGAAGGACCATGCTAATGGAGATCGTGGGGTGGGCCCTTACAAGGATGCAAATGACAATCAAATTGAGGAGCTGGGCAACATGCAGGATTGTTATGTCTCGACCACTGAATGAAATCTAGAGATAGGTTTCATCGGTGTGGAGGAGGAGCCAACATCGTTATTCAATGTGAACGTGGATCCCACAGTGAACTCATCTAGTGCCACTAAACGGACGAGCAGCACTTCTAGGAAACATAAGGTACGTGAAACTACTGGCGATATTCCAAATTAGTTGAGATGGTCTCAATGTTCCAGAATCAGAATCAACCGGCTCAGTGAAAAGTTGACAAAGCTCCTTCCATATGTTTTTTGTAAGCGTTGACATAACATTTCTCGATCCGTGATTCCTATAAACACATATTAGTTCACCAGTGAAGACGTTGCAACACATTACTAGAATTTGAAATACAAGAAAAAGATAATATTTTGAGCGAAGAGCAGATTAGAAAAAATCACCTTAGAAAGTTCATTCCAAGTTGCATCTAGCGCCGTACGAATATAAGCCAGTTGTTCCAAACCACATCACGAAGACTCACTAGCTTACTAAAGACATCATACATTTCACGCATGAACTTGAGCACGTGTTTTCCGTACCCATAGTCGACTTTACCATCATGGCGCTTCATGACTTTTTCTATTAGAGTTAGAAATAATATTTTTGTTTTCACGGCCAGGGCGGAATTGGCCAATTTTAGCATGCTCCAACAATTTGTCAACAAATATTTTTTTCCAATCCACCTGTAGCAGTAGAACATATAGCGTTGATGGTAGTACCTATCAGGCCACATATTTTGGAATTATAGAAATAGGGGTGTGTGGCAGTAGTGTTGCTTCAGCTGATTTGGGCTTCAATGAAAGAAAACAAGGCAACAAGTCTTACATTTATAGGGCTAAGGAAATACAACTTGTTTGTTGGTTTGGCCAAGGAAAGGAATAAGCAGTACTGCTGGATTGATGTAAAGGCAGTAGTATATTGCCATTAATTGAGTCATTTGGGGTTTACTAATACAGGTTGGTTGCTACAATTAATCCATGTTTCAAGCGGTTAGTTAGGACTCGACATTTGTTAGTGCTAAATGAATTGGCTTAGTGGACAGAAATCGATGCCTCCATTTTCCCACTCTTGGAAAGATTTCTACAAATGCAACGGGTTGTTGATTAATGATAGTTGTTTTGTCAATATTAATGGAGTAGTGGGAGGTGTGGTGGTTGAAAATATTAATTGCTTCACATAAGAGAGCACCCTCTTGACAATGTCCTTAATTATTCTATTATGTATGTAGTTATCTATGAAATGGAGTTTCTACTAATACCTACCACTGTGCAAAATAAGGTCTTACATATAACACTTGTACTAGAAAGAGGTTGCCTAAAAAGATGGTGTAAACACAATTGTTGCTATAAACAAATGGTTTTGTTTCAACAGATCTTGAAAATTAATTTACACCAAAATTGGACATATTACTGAGTAATGTATTAATGTAATGAGTTGAAATGGAGTTTCATGTTGTGGTTGCCTTTAAGGGGAAGAACAAATAACATTAACATTGAATATATAAGAAACGTGCACGGTAACTACAAGATAACACCTGGTTATAGACATCAAGGTGAAAGAAATGGATATAAATTTACCAAAATATGACAATCTTGTATTAAGTCACATTTACAAGTTCACAAGTAACTTATCAAATATTTTGGCCATCACAAGGAGTACAAGTACATATAGCAGAATAGGGGACCTAGTGTATAGCAAGGAACAAAAGATCAAACATTCATATCTAATCCATTTTTTGTGGCTTTGCCTTGCATATGATATTAGCCCCTATAAAAGTTAAAATGAACTTTAGACACCCCGGACTTTCGAAGATAATCCTATGTATAATGATGCAAAACAACCAACCAACAACAACTTTAGCCCAGGAAACTCTTGATAGCAACTGAAAGGGTGATTACCCAAACAAAAACTAAAACGTAATAGTACATTTGTAACCTACGCCTTTGCGTCTGCTCAGCTTTGAGACATTCCTTGGCACGTTTGATAGCAGTATCATATTGTGAGAGCCGGTTAAGCAATTCGGGAATAATTTCTTTGGACCTACGACACATGGGTGTGTCCACCCAATTAGAATGTGGCACAATAACGTCCATGAATATAAACACTATGATGTGTCATGAGGACCTATCTTTAATTAAGACAAACACAACGAATGTATAGTACATTTGTTACCGCAGAGGCTAAGCGTTGACGCTTAGCGACCACTAGTGTTTTGATATCATGGAATTATAAAAAATGCACCTCGCCACTAGGACAACCGCGAAATTGTCTCCCTGGATTTATACTAATCAATGAAGTACGTACAACGACTTCCTTACCACAAGTGCAAATGCGCACAACATTGTCAGAGGACCATGATGAACGTTGCCTATCAATCGATTTACCAGATTGAAGTTAAATATATTGAGCGAACCAATCTTCACCAGGGAGACTTTCAATGAAATGTGGTCATAACTCCTACCCGAATTTAATCCCCATACCTATAAATTTCGCATACTAACTAACTAGGCTTGTAGTTAATAGCTAGAACATAAGATTTGCTTAAACAAATTTTTAGAAATGTGGTGTAAAAGGAGGTATTGACAATGCATAACGAGCTATAAGAATTTAAAACCAGAATAAATGGTATAATATTACCCATAAAATCGAAAAAGATAAAATAAATGGAGACCCAAAATATAGAGATGAATCTCATCAAATCTTAGCAATATAGAGTTAGAAAATATTTATCGCTAACTTACAGTGCTTCAAGAAGACGACGATTGACATCGAGCTGGAGTTGAATGGAGGAGCTACAACTGTGGATGAACAATGAAAATCGGTACGCAGCCGATCAAGAACATTAAGTCAAAGAATCCAAAAAAATGTAGTTTTGGAAAGATATGTGGGTTGGAGATAGACATATGTAAGAGTATGCAACTGACCTAAAATGTAAGAATGCTTCATTACAAGTCTCGGGATGGCAGATCAAAAGACGTATTGTCTTATTGAGGACCCAACATTGGAATTTCACCTTTCAATACATCATGTAATCTGTCCTGGTAAACAAGTTGCCATCTTAATACTTGGGACATTAGTGAATCATAGTAAACTTCTGAGAGTTGAGTCTCACTGAGGCAATACGGGAGATTGTCCTATGTCAATCCTGGTAATGGGATGTCCCAGCAAAGCTAGTAGTCATGGCCTTAGGGTTCGTTTGATTCAAATAAGAGGAAAAGAGAAGTGGAAGGGAAAGGGGAAGTGAAAGGGGGAGGGGAAGAATAATAGTCCTTTAAGTTGTTTGGTATAATTGAAAGGGGAGTAAATCTCAAATACTTTCCCTTGTTTGGTATGAGGAAAATAGATTGAGAAGAAAAGACTAACTCTTATAATTTTATTGAATTACCCTTCTCTTCACTTTGTATCAGAAAATAAATAAAATAATATTATACTAATATAATTTTAGTAAATCAAAAATTTAAAAATCTCATCAATAAAAATATTTATCAAATAAGAATAAGAATAGTTTTTATTAATATAAATATTCATCAAAATGAGTATTGTTCATTTATTCTAAATTATTTAGTTCAAATAAAATAAAAATTACTTACAAGATTGTTGACTTCGATGCAGTAGTTTTTCAGCAATTTTATTATTTTTTCTTTGGCAATTATGTACAGTATTATTAATGAGAAGGAGAAAAGAATTGAAGAAAAATTAGATATATAGATATATATATGTGTAATAGAGTAAATAAAAGTAAAAACTGTACTCTTTTGTCTTTTTGGCCTTATACTTCCACTTTTCCAACCCAATTTTGGACAGAACAAAATTAGACTGTGGAGTAGTTTCATATACATCGAGTTTTACTTCACCTCCATCTCTTCCTTTTAATCAAACACAAGATTATCTCTTATACATCCATTGTTACTTCCACTTCTCTTATGTTCTCCATTTTTCACCGCAACCAAACACACTCTTAGATAAAGGATTAACCATTGCTTCCCTTAAAATGGTATTAGCTATTTTCAATACCCTTTTTTTTTTTCTTGTATTAATTTAATATTTAGTTTTAATTATTATTAATTTTGATTATTTTTTTGGTTCTAGTACTAAAAAATAATTATATACGCATGGTAAGAAAAAAGTGATATTACTTTGATACTTAATTATTTTATTAATTTAAAAAATTTCTTTCATTGAATACTGAATAAATAATAATAGATGTAACGGTTAAGTATATTAGTCCATTTGATTGTTTGAATTACCCTTTTTTTTTTATTTTGTCAGAAAAAATTATCTATATATTTAACAAGTCTATAAATTATTTATTAAATAAATAAATAATATATATATATATATATATTTTCAATAAAATATGAGATGTTTTATAAATTGCTTATAATCTTTTGTAAGTAATTTTGGAAATAATTATTAAATAATTGAATTCAACATATTCAATAAAATATGAATAAATATTTTTTTAAAAAAAATATTAAAGAGCAAATCTATCGTAAAAATAATTTTATTTATTACTAATCATTATTTTTGAATTATCAATTATGTTAATGGAATCAATTGTGAACAAGGAAATGGCAATTCTGTTATTCTATTAAGATGTGATTCCTTTTTCTTCTTTATTTCAGCCCATTTTTACTTAATTCCATTCCTACAAACCAATTATGCCCTAAGTGGGTTACTCGGGTGATTATGATTTACTTGTCAATACAATTGTTACATTATAAGAAAAATGGACAAAAATGCTTAAAATCCCCCAGTATTTTAAAAAGTTGGTTAAAAGTCCCTTTTTATTTTAAAAATAGGCTAAAAAACCTCTCTGTGTTTTGTAAACTCAACAACAAACACTTTTTCCGTTAGTAATTAATGGAAAGTGCATTACATGAGCTCTTTATAAGTGTGAGGGTATTTCTTTAACTGTTTTTGACCTTTTTCTTTGGTGTTTTTTTTACTAAAATGCTATTTTTTTATTTTTATTTTGTTTTTGTATTTTTTTATAATTTAAATTGAATTAATTTATTTAATATTAAATATTAAATTAAAATTATATTTAAATTCAAATAATTTTATAATTATTAATTGTTAAATCTAAAATTATTTTTAATCAATTAAAATATATATTTAACTGCAATAAAATTATTATAATTGTTCTTAATTAGTTAAAATATTTAATTATTAAATTATTTAAAATCTTGTTAATTAACTAAATGATTTTTGCCCCTTTTTAGTTTCCGGCGCCATCGGGATGAGTTTACGACGGCCAATGGTACCACTCGAATCCTCTCTTCAAGACAAACATTTTCATACCTTCAATTTGAGTTTTCAACAATTGGAGAGACTGGGCTCAAGCCACGACCGCCGAGCATGTTTGCCGTTGATTCATCATCATCCGATCGAATCTCAGTATTAGACCACCACCACCAGACTCGTCTCTTCAAGACGATTCTAAAAGACCGATTTCACTCAATTTGGTAAAACATTTACAGAGATATTATGATTTTAAGAATTTGCGCCGCAGCGACGGAAATGGTGGTGGGGTGGTGGGGGTAAGGGAGTGGGGTGGGGTAGTTAGTTTTTTTTTAAATATATAATAATAATATATTTTTTAAATTTTAAATTATTTATATATAATATAAGTTAAATAATTTATTGAATCTAGATCTTTTATTTTTTTTTAAAATTTAACGTTTGAGATTAATCGATTAGATCTAACGATCAATATTTAATAAAAAAAGATCTAAACGATCATTAAAATAGAAAATAATATATATTAAGTAAAAGTATAATGATTATTTTATAAAAAAATTAACACCGTTAGTTAGATTTAACAGAGAGGGAGCGATTGAGTTGAGTTTTATAAAACATAGAGGAGTTTTGGCCTATGTTTAAGATAAAAAAGAGTTTTTAATCAATTTTTTAAAACACAGGAAGTTTTATGTATTTTTTCCTAAGAAAAATTGAACCTATAATTTAAGAGTGGTCCGTTCCTACAAACTAAATATTATTAATTTTAACGGTTATATAATAATTAGCTTAATTTGTTAAGTTTCCGTCCATAAAAAATGATGAACTGATCAAATATGTTATTGAGGATTAAAAATTATAATTTTATTTCTTTTTTATTTCTTTTTTTTATAAATTAAGTGGGTAATTATAAATTGTTATAAGTTTTTAATTTTTAAAAAAAATAAAAAATTACAGTAAGGATAAAATTAAAATTTCATATCTTCGTTCAAAAATTAATAATATCATCAAATATTTATAATTTTTTAAATAATGAGAATATTTATAATTATAATAAATTTTATAGAAGGTCTGTGTGATTTATCCTATAGATATATTTTTTCTGATTCTCATTCAAAATTTTCTTATAAAAAACATAAAATTATGATCAAATCATACAAAATTTGAAAGTACGCAGGAAGACTTGTAAGCCGACGAAATCATGGGCTGTTGCAAGAAATTCTCCCTTAATCCAACTTATATTGAAAATCTGTGCTATATTCTGATAAATTTAATGAATTGCTAAATATCTTAAAATGGGATATAATTATTTGATTCCAGCGAAATCGATTTCAGGGGAGCTGTGATTCTTGAAGTTTACTACAAGAACTTCAACAATCAGTAGGAATTCAATCACAGTGTTCATCAATGGCGGAAAGAATTGAATCCTCAGTTCAGAATCTATGGCAAGAAGTGAGAGAGCTAAGCCTGGGCACCCCACCCCACATAGACCACCTCCCCACCCCACCCACCCCACTCCAATTCCTCCGCCACTACGTTACCCCGAACAAGCCCTGCCTCATCTCCGCCGCCGTCCCCCACTGGCCTGCTCTTTCCTTATGGCGCTCCGCCGCCTATCTCCGTACCACCCTCTCCACTACTTCCGTTTCCCTCCACCTCACTCCCACCGGAAAAGCCGACTCTCTCGCTCCTCACCCCACTTCCCCCTCCGCTCTCTGCTTCGCCTCAGCACATGTCCAAAAGCTCCCTTTTCCTGAAGCGTTGGACTCGGTTCTGGCGTCGGGTGAAGAGAAAACCGTGGCGTATTTGCAGCAGCAGAATGACTGCTTCCGTAGCGAATATGGGGCGCTGGCGGGGGACTGCGAGGAGCATATTCCGTGGGCGACCGAGGCGCTGGGGTGCTCGCCGGAGGCTGTGAATCTGTGGGTCGGGAACCATTTCTCGGAGACTTCGTTTCACAAGGATCAATATGAGAATCTTTATGTTGTGATTACTGGGGAGAAGCGTTTTCTGCTGCTTCCCCCCACCGATGTTCATAGAATGTACATCCGTGAATATCCCGCTGCTCAGTATTGCTATGACCAGGTAGATTTTCTTTTCTGGGATTGAACAATGAGGGGCTCAAATTTATTGTTTTCACGACATTGATTGCTTGTGAGTTTGATTGTTTGGTTGTTATGTGTAATTGATTATATTAGTGGAGGAAATGTAATAGAGTGGTTTGTGCAAACAATCTTGGAGTTAATTACATTGCATCTATATTACACTGTTGTATAATCAGTTGGTAATTTAGAGAGTGTTCTTGCAATGTAAGTGGTTGAGGATGTTGATTCATCAGTGTTCTTTAGTAAGTAGGGACAGAACAAGAGGAACGAAGACACTTTGCTGAATGGACTTTGAAAATGTTTGGTTTTTATAGATTTGTAGAGGTGAGAAATATGCATACTGTTCGGATGTTGTGAGGAAATAATGTTCATTTATAAACGCCTGTTCTTTATATCAGTTATATAGGATCGGGCTTTTATAAATTTGAAGAATGATGATGCTCAAGACGTATCTGTGAACTAAACTCGAGAAGTTTGTGCCGTTGTTGGTGTATCATAGGATAGTGGAGAGTTTACACTGGAGCTAGAGGATCCAGTTGCATATGTACCGTGGTGCAGTGTGGATCCGTACCCTTTGCCTGAGGAGAAACAGAGAGAAGTGGAGAAGTTTCCCTTGTATTTCAATGGACCAAAGCCGTTTGAAGTTACAGTTAAGGCCGGGGAGATGCTTTATTTGTGAGCTTTTCGTTATCCTTGAAATCTTGAATTTTTTGTCTGTTGTTAGAGATTTTGATTTCCCCTATCTTGTGTTCGGATCATTGTATTTGTTATTAAGGATTTGAAATCTTTAAGAACAAATTTCAATGATCCGAACACATGGGGGAAATCAAAATTTGTAACAGACAAAAACTTCTTCAAACTTATTTGAATAAATTGCATCAAATCCTTGAACTTTCATTTTAAACTACGTTTGGTGGCATTGTGATGAACTTCACCACATCCATTTCATGTGGAGTCATTGAAATTCTTGCTTTAAATCCTTCCATCCAATCCAAATTTATCGGTCCAAACACAACATTGAAGAACTTAGTTATGCTTATAAAAACTGTCCATGCTGTTAATTTCTGTGTCATTTGAATGCTTATATTCACACTTCACAAAGAGGGTAGTTGGATTTTGGAGGTCGTGTTGGGGTCTTAATCTTTCATCTTGCTTAGAAGTGATCTTGGATTAAGAAAAAAACGGTGAGGAAATAAATGTTGCCGTAAGGAAAGGAGTATTACTGTAAGAAATAAGAATATTATTTGATGATCGGATGAAATTTGTTGTCAAATTTTTCATATCCTTTATGTGGTTGATTTATGACAAAGTAATATGGTTTTACAGTGGGTATATACAATAACATCGGCCAAACATGATATGACTGAGTTTTAACAATTTGCAAATACAATGGAGATTGGAGAGTATATGCCTTGTCTGTTCAATTTATATGCCTTTTCTGAATACTTAGACTGCATTAATGAATTAAGATTGTCCAAGTCTTGATATGCAGTGTAGTTTGGAATTTCAGCCGAGTCGCTGACGCAATCCACAAGCATCATAATGTACCTTAAACATCAGAGGATTCTACTAGGTTAAATACAAGTTCCTTGAGGTCTATGATATATTATGACATTCGAAATTAATCAGCGGACACTTATTTATCTGATGCATGGTTCAGTATTTTCCAGTTCTCAACTGTCTATATATATTGCTGTAAGAATGAAGTTGGGCCCTTAAACAGAAAACCTGAAACCTCATGTACAAAATTTTCGTGACATCCTTAAACTTTTCTTTCTCTTTTACTTATTTTTATTTTCCATTTTTAGGTTCTGGAATTTCGTCGATACTTTACAGTTGAAGTAACTCTTTTGCACGTCATTTGGTCGATTAGACTAGTTAACGACAGTTTCATTTCGAATATTATGCAGGCCTAGCATGTGGTTTCATCATGTTCTACAAAGCCCAGATGAAACGGGACTCACTATCGCGATAAACTACTGTACTAACATTTAAACCCTTCTTCTAGTTTTTACGCCCCGATTTCAAGATTTAAGTTCCAAAGTTACTTTTTATCTGACAGGGTATGATATGCAGTTCGATATTAAGTATGCGTACTTCAACTTCCTGCAATCTATACCTCATTCATTATCCAGTGATCTGGGATGGTGTGAAACGAGAAATGTGGAATCAAGTCGCAATAGATCTTTTTACAATTCAGGAGATGAATCAGATATTATTGTATCTCAGGCTGTTGGAGACACCAGGGACAATGAAGAGCAACCAGAAAACATGTCTCAGGATTAGGATTTGCCACGACATTTCTCAGGCTATTACACACTTGTCATTTTCTTACTTTGGGTTTGGATAAACCCAATTCAGGCCAAAGTTTCTCGGAGGACTAAATATGAATTTTGACTAGACCGTTGTTGTGGCTGCTGTGACGAGCAGCGGCAAGATTTTCAGAATACATAACAGATTCAAGAGCATATTCCCTATTTTGATGATTTACTGAGGCTGTCTCCCTGCTAGTTGGTCGACAAAGCAGACGTTAGCCCAGTGACACGACCACTACTAATAAAGACAGTAGAAGAGCATTTTTCATAGGAGCAGCAACAAGTGGTCGATGTCATTGGGACGCAACAGTATGGATCGGCTCTCGATTCCTTTTACAGACAGTATTGAGCTGTTGTAGGTCCTCTTTCTGGATACTGAGAAATCTTTGTAGTGCTTTTTTAAGTGAAAAAATAGATTAGATTTTAGTTGCAGTTGCGCTCAAACTGATATTTCGCCAGCGTTCTTCGTTGCTATGGTTATCTAACTATTCGGTATATAAATAGATGTTGCATTCGGTACTTTGTGCGATGGTTATCTAACTCTTTGGCATATACTAAACATCAAGGCAGGCAAGACATATGTTAGGGTCTGTTCAATTTGTCCTATCTGTTACGATTTTCTCGTATTTATAAATTAATTTTTTTTAATTTTAATTTTCACATGTATTTTTTGTTTGATGACTAAAATTTAAAAGAATTTCAACTCTTGCGTGCAATGTGAAAAAAGTTACAATAAATGGAACTATATTTAAAATAATTTTAACATATGTCACCAAAAATAAGATGGTTTTCAAAAACCAAACTACTATAGATCTAGACTTACACCCATATTCTTTCTTCCAATTGAAATTGGATGCTTGATTTTAAAAGCATTATGATTTTTATGGTCATATCAGGATTTGAACTGTAAAACTCAAACAATCAAATATTATTAGGGTTTATTTGGATTAATGAATTTGAATCAAAAAATTAAGTATTATTGGGTTTTAATTGAATTAATGAATTTGAATTTGAATGAAGGATCTGGACAAATAATTAGAAAGATTTTATATTAAATAAATTTGTCTTATATTAGTAAAAATAGTTAAAATGGGATCAAGGATTTCAAATCGTTTGTAAATTATCCATCAACCAAACATGAGATTGCGTAAAAGTGGATAAATCTACGTGCACTTGAACGTGACTTAGTTTTTCTTTATTCAATATACTTACATATTAAAAATTCGAAAATAATTATTAATACTTTAAATTAAGGATAAATTACAATGGCCTTCCCTAAAATATGGTATAATTATGAATATTTTCTTGTTATTTGAAAAATTACTTATATCTTCCTGATTTTAACAGTCGTCTAATAATTAGCCTATTCCCTTAGTTCCCGTTAGGTTTCCATCCATTGTTTGTGATGAACTAACCAAAATGCTCTTGTGAACTAAGAATTATAATTTTATTTATTTTTTAAAAGTTTTTTGTTTTTATTAAATAAGAAGAAAAACTTTTTAAAATTTTTCAAAAATTTTATCCGGCCCATCCGATTTACAAATTTTTTATTTTATTTAAGAAAAATAACAATAAGAGTATAGTTAACAATTTTATACCTTCATCCAAAGATGAAATAATTTAATCAAACATCAGAGGGGTATTTGTAGTTTTTTAAATAATGAGAGGGTATTCGTAATTATGTCAAAACTCATGAAAAATTATTATAATTTACCCTTAAATAATCTCGTAGTACTATAAAATTAGACTTCTGAACACATTCGTGAGATTGGAACTTTTCAATTTTTTTTTTCATTGCGATCTATTATAAATGAAGGGATAATTATATCTGGTTTATGGTTTATTTACACAAAATTTTTATATCTTTAAAAAATATTATACATACATCGATAAAAAAACGTCATAATATTTATACAAAGTACCAATATCTTTTAGAGAATTACATGTATACCCATGATAAACGTCAATATTATTTACATAAATTAGTTACACATACATCCTCCAAAAGCATCAATATGATTGAATGAATTATCTCTATTTTTTTGTTGCCAAAAATAATTTTTGTAATTACATAAAAAATTTGATTCTTCCCAAATTTTAAGTCAAAGTATCTCTCCAAAAATAGATACATGAATGCTACATAACAACTAGGGACGAATGATCATAGATGTCATGTCGCATAAACATGACCTTGAATATTTTCAGTACTACAGTTGTCTTTTAATTGTAATAAATTATGAGTATATATTTGTTCATATACCTTGTTGGAATATTTTGGCCCATAACTTGTTTTGGTATGCTCAGTCCAAGTTCATCTCTTACTTGGAGGACTCAAATTATTGCCTTAGCCCACCTTTGGCCCACTGGTCTGGCTTTGCCCGTCCAATCCTCTTGGCCCATCTACCTGACCGGTAACCTGTCTTATTTATATCTAAAAGCTGAAGCCCTAACCCTAAATTCTCAGTTGTCTTCTTCCCCCTCACCTCTCTGTCTTTCTCTGATTTTTCCCCATCGTTTTCCAATGGCCTCGAAATCCCTTCTCAACCGTCTCTCTCTCTCTCTCTCTCTCTCTCTCTCTCTCTCTCTCTCTCTTCATCTTTAATAGACTTCCTCTATAAAAGCCTCCATGGCTTCTGGTTATTCTCAACTGACTAAAAAGTTATCTTCTTCTCTTCTTCTGATATTGTTATCCTAGAACTGTGATCTGTAAAACTTAGTTGTTTCTTGAGTGGGTCTTCGTGACTAAGGGTTTTCTGTTGTTGGTTGTTTTTGAGCAACTGTGAGAGGTTGGCGGCCTTTTGTGGCCGTGGTCCTCATTCTCTCCGGATCTGGCTCTTTGAGCCTGAACATCTATTTCGGTTTCTTACTTTAGATCTATAAATTTATTTTAAGATCTGTATAATTATTTATATTCTTGTGTATATTTGGTTTGTAAACTAAGAGTTTTGTACGCACCATTATTCTGTAATAGTTTGTTAGGGTTTGAGAAATCCGGGCTCATTACTGGTGGAATTAACTCCCAACAGTGGTATCAGAGCTTAGGCTTTGTCTCCGACACCGACATGGTAACATCTTCTCTAACCCTCTTAGATCTGTTCTGATCTAGCTTTGTGCTATTTTTCTGTTTCTTGAACACTGCTTTGTGCATTCTTAATACTACTATGTGTTTTGGTTTTATTATTTAATTACTGCTTTCTGTTTCTTATAAACCAAGATTAAAACCCCTCGTTAATTCCTCACCTGAGCCCTTGAGGCTGTCGTGTATCTGGTCGAGTGTTAACTTGGGTTTTCCATTAATCTATTGCCTGCTTTGATAATTCTGTTGCTGATATTATTAAGTCTGTTAATATCTCTTGGACTTTTATTCCTGTAATATTTTTCAGCTTCTGTTATTGTAATATGGCTGGTTACAATTTGTAACCTTTTGATGATAAGTCTAATTTTTCAATATGGCAATAAAAATTGGAAGGCATATTAATCCATTATTGCTGGTAGATATGCTGAAAGTATTTGTAAAGAAAAGAAACTTGAAAATGATGAATATACCTATTCTTCTATAATACTAAATCTATCTGATATTGTTCTAAGAAAAGTAGAAAAGTAAGATTCTAGAAAAAAATTATGAAATAAATTAGAGGAACTTTATACTGAAACCTCCTTGCCTAGTAAATTGTTTCTACTTGAATTTTTTTTTTGTTATAAATTAGATTTGTCTAAAAATATTGAGAAAATTTTAGATGACTTTATAAAATTAATTCAGGATATAAAACTAATTGGTGATAAAATATAGATGATTATTCACTAATTGTTTTATTAAATGCTATCTCTGAAGCTTATAGTGTTGTGAAAGAAACAATAATATATGGTAGGGGTAAAGTGAATTTAGATACAGTTATTAATGATCTTAAAAGTAAGAAAATGGACCTTAAAATAAATAAACCTAGTCAAAGTCAAAATAAAGTAAACCATGTAAGAGGTAGGACTAAAAATCGAAATTCAAATTTAAAATATTGCAAAATATAGCAGAGGTAGGAGTAGAAGCAGAAGTAGGAGTAAATCTAAGTCTAAAACAAGAGATGATAAAAGTAGAGATGAAAAAACTAAATAAAGAAGATGTTACAATTGTGGAGAAAAAGGTCACTACATAAAAGACTACATGAAACCAAAAAAGAAAAAATAGGAATAAATAATAACAATAAAAAAAATGCTAATGTTATCACTGAAGAAAATTCTGGTGAAATTTTTATAGTATGTGATGCAAGTACTATTCAGTCTCCTCTTAAGATAAATGAATGGTTGATTGATTCAGGTTGTACTTTTCACTTAAGTCATTTTAAAGAATTTTTCACTAATTATAAAGCTGAAAATTCTAACTCTGTATCCATGGCTACTGAAAAACTTTACGAAATTAAAGGTCTTGGTGGCATTTGTTTAACTTTCAAAGATGGTTATAAATTAACCTAAAAAACTGTTAAGACAGGTTCTTGACTTGAGTCATAATCTGATTTCTCGTTCTGCCCTCAAGGAAGAAGGGCTTGAGGGGTAGATGGGGAAAGGGAATTATGAAAATTATGAAAGGTTACCTAACTGTTTTCAAAGCTAAAAAGAGAAGAAATTTATATATTTGCACTGTGAAGTATGATGTTCTTGCCGCATCTGTTCTGGAAAATGATAAAACTAGTCTGTGGATAAGGGTTAGGCCACATTAATAATAAAGGACTAGAATTACTTCAAAATGAAGGTGTACTAACTGATAAAATAGATAAAATGAAGTTTTGTGATGAATGTATCATGGGAAAACAACATAAAGTACATTTTCCTCCATCACCTTCCCCAATCCCATATCATCATCCTACATTCTTGATTATGTACATGCAGATGTTTGGGGACCAGCTAATATTACTACTCATGGTGGAAATAAATATTTTTTTTTTATCTATAATTGATAATTACTCTAGAAAGGTTTTTGTTTTCTTAATGAAACATAAGTCTGAAGTTTTTGATAAATTTAAGAAATGGTAAATTTTGATTGAAAACCAAACTGGAAAAAAACTGATAGCTTTACGAATTGACAATGATTTGGAATTCTGTAACCAAAATTTTTCTGATCTTTGTGATGAGTATGGCGTCAAAAGGCATAAAACAAATCCTTATACCCCTCAGCAAAATGGTGTTGCTGAACGCATGAATAGGACTTTATTAAACAAAGTTAGTTGCATGTTTGTAAGTTCTGGTCTACCCAAATATTTTTGGGGTGAGGCTATGTTAACTGCTACATACTTAATTAATAGATCTCATTCTGTTTCATGACTTGGTAAAATTCCTGAATCTTTATGGTCTGGTAAAGAGGTCGATATTTCTTCCTTACGGATTTTTGTGTGTTCTACTTTTGTGCTTCAAAATGCTGATAAACTTGATCCCCGCACCCAAAAATGTACTTTTATTGGTTATCTTGAAGGTGTAAAATGATATAGGTTGTGGCTTAGAAGTCAATCAGGTTTTAAAGTCATAATAAGTAGAGATGTTTTTTTTAATAAATCTGAAATGCTATGTCTTGCTAGCTCAACTAGGAAAGATAAAGAACTTGATATAGAATTCACCTTTAATGAGGTGGAGGGAGTACCTGAGGATAACCAATATGAAAAACAATTATTGGAAGAAAATCAACAAATCTCTAAACCTAATAATGAACTTTCAGAGACTCATGATTCAGAAAATAGTTTAGAACACTATCAATGAGCTAGGATAGGGATATACGTGAATCTAGGATTCCCTCTAGGTATAAGAATTTTCATGTTGCACTTAATATTGAAAACTGTTGTGAACCAAGTTTTGTTGAAGAAGCCTTAAATTCTGAAAATTCTAAACAATGGCATAATGCTATGAATGAATAAATAAAATCCTTATGTGATAACAAAATTTGGATTCTTGTACCTAAGCTTAAAACCTGTTCTATTCTGGTTGTAAATGGATTTTCAAAATTAAACAAGAAAACAATACCAATCATTTTAAGGCAAGACTTGTAGCAAAATGTTTCACTCAAAAAGAAGGAATTGATTATACCAAAATTTTTTTCACGAATTGTGAAATTTACTAATATGAGAATTATACTTGCTCTTACTGCTCATTATGATTGGGATCTTAAACAAATGGATGTCAAAACTGCTTTCTTACATGGTGATTTAGAAGAATAAATTTATATGCAGCAACCCACTAGCTTTATTAATAAATATAAACCTGATCATGTTTGCTTACTGAAAAAATCTTTATATGGTTTAAAACAATCACCTAGTCAGTGGAATAAAAAGTTTGACTTGTTCATGCATTCCTTAAATTCAAAAGAAGTATTATGATCATTGTCTTTATTTTAAATATGATCAAGATGTTCCTGTGTTTCTTCTTTTATATGTTAATTTCTAGTCCTGAGCATATTAAAGATAGGTTAGGTTGAGAAAAAACTTTGAAATGAAAGACTTTTCTATGGAAAATTCAAAACCTTCATCCGTGCCCCTAGTAACCTTAAGTGGTTACTTAGGTACTTGAATGGATCCGTTAATTCTGGCATATCTTTATTAAAATGTGCTAAAGGTGCTGATCTGGTTGGTTATGTGGATTCTAATTACGCAAATGATAGAGATAGTAGGAAGTCTACTACTTCTTGTGTTTTCACTTTGTGTAGTGCATGCATTAAATGAAAATCCCAACTATAACACATTATTGCATTACCAACTACTGAAGCGGAATATATAAAGCCACTACTTAGGCTTTTAAATAAGTTATTTGGCTTGAAAGTTTTGATAAAAGAAATCAGTTTTCTTCAACAAAAAGTCATTGTTTATTCTGATAGTCAATATGCTATCCAACTTTGCAAAAATCCAATTTTTCTTGACAGAACTAAGCATATTGATGTTAGATATCATTTCATTAGAGATATAGTTGGAAAGGAAATCATTAACCTTGAAAAGATTAAATCTGAGGAAAACAATGCAGATATGGGGACTAAGTGTCTTCCTATAAAAAAGTTCAAAATATGCCTTAAAATATTGAACTTAGGATAATCTCCAAGCATACATTATTCTTAACCCATTTATGCTTGTATCCTTTCTGTTTTGTAGGTACACTGAGGCATTCTAGCAATGATGAATGCCAGATCCGACTTTGGTCCTGGTTCCCTTTTATGGGTCTTGATCCAAAGTGGAGAATGTTGGAATATTTTAGCCCATGACCTTTTTTGGTATGTCCAACCCAAGCCGATCTATGACTTAGAGGGCTTGAATAATTGTCTTAGCCCACCTTTGGCCCATTGGTCAGGCTTTGCCCACACAATCTACCCCACTACCCCATCTACCCCACTCGGTAAACCATCCTATTTATATCTAAAGCTGAAACCCTAACCCTCATTTCTCAACCGACTTCTCTCCCTTTGTCTCTTCTTCTCCCTCATCTCTCTCTCTCTCTCTCTTCTCTCTCTCTCTCTCTCTCTCTTTCTCTGGTTTCTCTTCATCGTTCTTTGATGGGTTCGAAACCGTTTCTCAACCGTCTCTCACTCTCTCTCTCCATCTTTAATAGACCGCTTCTATAAAAACCTCCATGACTTCTGGTTCTTCTCAACTGACTAAAAAGCTATCTTCTTCTCTCCTTCTTATACTATCCTTAATGGTTTCTTGACTGGGTCTTTGTGACCAAGGGTTTTTTGGTTGTTGGCTGTTTTTCGAGCAACCGTGACCTTTTCGAATCTGACTCTCTGAGCCTGAACATCTATTGTTTATATTTCTTACTTTAGATCTGTAAATTTATTTTAAAATTTGTATAATTGTTTATATTCTTGTGAATATCTAGCTTGTAATCTAAGGATTTTGTACCCAACCATTATTCTGTAATAGTTGATTAGGGTTTGAGAAATCTGAGCTCATCACTGGTGGGAGTAACTTCCAACGTACCTCAAACAAATTATAATAATATATGCTCATGAAATTTAGCTAAAAAGAAAAATACTACGTAATCTCAATTTCATCCTTCAACTTCTCTTGTAGATAATCTTGAATGATGGTGATTCCTCCATCCTGAATTTTCTAAGAATAGACTCAATACGTTAACAAAGAAATAAAGAAGAAAAACCTCTAAGTACAAAATAGGAAAAAATGTGATTTACCATATGTGATATAATATTTGTGCATAATAGCCTTCTATAATAAAAAAAAAAGAAAAAATAAAAAGAAGAAGCAACATCAAAATACCCCTTCTTATTTTTCAAAATGAAACAAAGTACACCCTAACAATGAGTGGGGTAATTGATGTGGCCCTTGCGAATTTTTATGTTTTTTTATAAATAATATTATATATTATAATAATATTTATTGTTTATGATAATACTTAAACATAATTTTATTAAAAAATATTTACTTTATATTATATAAATAAAATTAACAAAATTCAAACCCACCTTGACCACCGCGGTCGCCACCGGCACTGCCGCCCCTCCCCTTCCTATAGTCGCTGCGTCCCCCTCCCCTTCCCCCAGGTTGCCACCCCCGCTTCCCCTTCCCCCTATTAAACATAAAGGCGTTAAACATAAGTATAATTCATTTTAGTCCCTAATATTTGGATTCAATTTTAAAATAGTCCCTATTTTTTGATTAACTTCAAATTAGTCATTTCGACGAGTGATTTTCCCATTTCCACTTATGAAAATTTTTCTTTTTTACAAAACATCATTTTGGTTCCTTACTTTTTATTTTGATTTGCAATTTAGTCCTGTGTACGTAAATTTTGAAAAATATAACTATTTTTAATTAAAAATATTTATTATTGAATAATTATTTAAATATTAAAAAATATAACTATTTTTTAATTAAAATATTTATTATTAAATAATTATTTAAATAATAACTTGATCAATGACATGAACTTCTTGCATTTCAAATAAAAAAAGCTTGACTAAATAAATTGACGAAAAAAATAAATAAATATAGAGCAAAAAATTTTAAACAAAAATAAAAAGATTAATATGTCAGCTACTTGAAAAAATTCCTAGCAAAGCCCTTGCAGTCAATATATATATATATATATATATATATATATAAAACATAGGATAATTTTATGAAGTAAATTTTTTAAAAAGTTATATTGTTTCAAAATCAAACGTTGTGTCATATATACACAATTATATATATATATATATATATATATTAAAGTGAAAAAAACTTTGCCTTCTTATTGAGTAAGCACGGAGTTTTATAGTACCCCATGCAACATTTTAATTTTTGACTGATATATTTATATTATAATTTTAGAAGATTTTTTGTGTAAATATTTTATGATGTTTTTTTTAATTTATATTTTTTTCCATTATTTTTTAAAAAATAAAATCGAGTAATTATTATTAATTGAAATAAATTGATTACAATTACAATCTATTACAATAATCATATCATGTTCAATAATACTTACTATTATAGTAGACAACAACTCCTATTATGCAATAGACAATATCCCATGTGCATGACGGGGTTCGGACTCATGACCTCTAAGATCATGGGGCTTTAGTTTCGGCAATTGAGCTAGGCTTTATTGTATTTTCTTTGTTATTCAAGTGTCCTTTTATTTAAAAAAATAAAAAAAATTTCACAATGAGTATATATTGGTTAAGTTAATATTTAAATAATTACCCAATGATAATTATATTTTTCAAAATTTATGTGCAATGAACCAATTTGCAAATTAAAAATGAGAAGTGAGGACTAAAATATAATGATCACTTACCGGAAGGATTGATAAGCTTGGGATTCTGATAAAAAAAAAAAAAAAAAGGCTTAGGGATTAAATATTTTTTTATTTTATTCAAAGTCTACGCCCAGCTGCTTTAATTCTTCACTCCAATCTATGGTACACATGTTGTTGTCAATTTTACATAAAATTTCAGGATTTAATTAATATACATATACACACAAATATTTATGCGTGAACACAAAATTTTAGCTCGGATTCGATTTGATTAAATGCAAAGTAATTATATGATAAATACAATATATTTGACCTGTGATTGGTATATTTCAGAAAAAGTAACCAATCACATAGTGAGTGTTATATACTTGTTGTGTGATTAATTTGATTTTGTCAAATTTAATTCGGACAAGAATTTTCCTTGAGTACGTATCTGTCCTATCATTAATTGGACTCTTGATAATTATTTTTATCTACCCTCGCAGATATCACGACCAATAATCGTTACATGACGGTGGTTAAAAACTATTTGCTACGATTATTTTATTTTTAATCGTGATAATTAGCTATAATTAAATATGACATTTTTTTAGTGGCATAAAGGAGTAAATTGATATTTTTTTTAATAAAATAATAGTTTGGTCATAGTAAACTATATTAAACCGTGTATTTATCTAGAGTCCAATATATGTGATAGTACAAAATAGCAATTGGAAACAAATACATGTGATAAGCAACTGGGATTAAATTATTTATGTATTTTATTCGAAGTCCACGCCCAACTTCAATCATTTATATATATATATATATATATATATATATACATACATACAGAGCTGAGTTGTAGGATCATGTCCCTGTTTTTTATTACACGTATCTTGAATTGTGTACGTCGCACATGTTTTTGGTCAACTTTACATAAAATTTCAGGATTTAATTAATACACATACACACACACAAATGCTTTTATTTGCACTGTCCTATCATTAAATAGATGTGTGATTAAAAAATCTTGATATTAAATTGTACATATTGTCCTATTCCATTGATTGAAAAATTAATTACTTTATATAAAAAAGATATGACTTTGCAAATGAGTGTAATGTTTGGTTAAACTATTGTACTATTTAGTTTAATATTTTCAAGTCTAGACATAGAAAGGGCTCAAATAGTTTCAAACACTTTGATTCAAATATTAATGTCGGGAGTGACTTGTAAGAAAATGTTTTAATTTGACCGAATTTGATGTTGTAAGCTCAAACCCGTGTCATAAATTCTGAGCTTGAGTTTGAAAAAATTTTAGAATCCTAGTTTGAATTAATTCGTGTAATAAACATCAACTTTGAGGTTAATTCGTCAGCAATTCGACTTATAGTATTCCAAGTTCAAACTCAAAATTGTGTCGAACAATGATCTAGTTTGTTTTTGAGATACACGAACTATAATCGGAAATAAAATTTAACAAACAAACGCAAACATCGTTCCAAACTTTGAAGTTGTCGAGTAATCAAATATACAGTCTTATTGGAGTTTGTTGAGGTCATCTTCCCTGACAAAGAGTCCATGGAAACCGTAGGGCACCCTTTGTGGCAACTTCACAGAAGCAACAATGTCTAGACTGGGGGATTTCGCATCCATCACCAAAAACTTTGATTCTTTCGTATTTTCGTTGTGTACGTAAGTCACTAAGTACCCGTCATCTTCCTCTGCCGCCGGATTGTCGGGCTCTCTTGCCACGAAAAATGGCTCGCTGCCGTAGCAGCCAGGACCATATAGTCGACTAGCCACCACACAATCGTCGGAGTTAGCCGTAGAAAGTGATAGGTCTACCTTCACTAACCCGTTGCTTGAAAATGAATAGCCTTCTGCGGCATATAAATATCTGTATACATGTGAAATTAAATTGGGAGAAGCTAAGCATGTAATATACATAAGATGGTTTGAGAAATATAATACTTAGAATTTTGTGTAAAATAATTAATAATGTTATTCATTAGTCATAGAAGAAAAGGTTATGAGTTTGAGTCTCTATTCATGTGAGTGTGTTTTTCATAATAAATATTTTGTCATAAATTTGAAGCAGTTGTAGTTAACAATGAAGGGACTAATTTCTTTTTTTTTTGGCAAGAATTGTATGAAAACACAAGAAACACACACACACACAGATATATATCAAACGGAATAATTTACTTAATTAATCATTAAATAAATGTTTTTATACTTAAAATTATAATTTTTTTATTTTTGTATTTTGTACTGCATAATTTATTTTTTGAACACGTTTTGAAATATAATAAGCAGTGTAATTTTCTTCAAGTAATATTAGTGCATCGTATGTATTTTTGAGAAAAATAGATTAGTATATTTAGTTCAAATATTATGGTAATTAGTCCTAAAGAAATACATACTTGGTCTTCTTCCCAACATAAGCCGGATTGATAACTGCAAAGTCCAGACTTCTGCCGGAGACCGGCCGCCGCGCCACCGTGTTCGCCTTCAAATTTATTTCAATTCTTTCCATGGATGAATGGACCAAATCCATACGCTCCAAAGCATTCTCCACCGGCAAAAGATTTGGCGCCACCACGACGACAGTGTCGCCACCGTCCTCCTCCCAAGCATTGGTCAGGTGTAACAGATTCAATCCCGGCACCTCAATCCACACCATCCCACTCTCATCCTCTGCGTATCGCGGGATCATCCCTAGCCTCGGCACTTTCGCCGCATCAACCAGCGCTGGCTGCTTCCCTTTGAGAATCTCCTTCGGGTTGATTACCACTTGAGTGTCGGGAAATATAGCGTAGTTTTTTGTAATTGCAAAATCATGGACCAGCGAAGCTTTGGCCATGGAGAAAATCGGCACTTCCGGTTGCTTGACTCCGTCTGCACTGATTCTGAAATACGTGAGGAATGGCCGGGAAATGCTGGGCCTGAACGCAAAGGCTTCGCCGGTTTCTTTGTCTACTTTCGGGTGTGCCGTCATCGACATTAGCGGCTCGCCGAAAGATTCATCGCGGCCCAAAGTGATTATATCCCCATTGGATGTTAGTTTTATTGCGTATGGAAGATCAGATTCGCATAGAGCAAAGAGTTTGCCGCCAAAGAGAGCGACGCTGGTATTCGCATTACCGGTGCCGCGGCGGACGTCGTATTGCCCAGATATCACGCGGCCAAAAGCGACCGTGTAGCGAGCCACGGTCGCCGGTAGGCTAGTGAAAGCGGAAAAGTAGTTGACTACAACGGGCGACCCAAAGTCTCGCTCCACGTTGTACTTATAAGTCTTGACAAAGCGGCTGCAGAACGTGGGTTTGCCTTTGGAGATTCTAATACAATGAAGCATCCCATCTCCGTCGAAGAGGTGGTGCGGGCCACGGGGGATGAACTGAGGATTCGGGCCATTGCGGATGTAAGCGCCGTCGAGGCACGGCGGAAGGGATCCCTCCTCCACCTCACAGACAGTGGGGGGCAGCTCGTCCACGGGAGCATAGTTCCCGGTGAGGACGAGTTTGGGGTCGATGGCGGGGCCAAGAGGAGGGTCGATGAAATCGCATATGAAGCCATCTAAGGACCTGAAAAGACTAGCAAGTAAATTAGAGTGCTTTTTGGTGCCTGTAAATTGTCTGGTTTTGGAGTCTTTTGTGGTGTGAAGTTCAGTTCTTGCGGGAGAAGACGACGAAGAAGAAGAAGAAGCGTTGGCTTTGATCGGACTGTTGAATTGACGGGGTAAAAATCGGAGGGAATGTGTGAGAAGTGAGGGACTTAGGGAATGATTATGAAGGAAAGATGACAAAAGACTATCCATTAATCTTTTCTCTGGAAAAACTAAACCTCTGTCATTGTTGTGGGAAAGGACCGGCCGACGACAGTTATTTATACATGGGCAGCAGCGGCGAGGGATTGATATTTCTGATTCTACAACAATTGATTATCGTAATTTAATCTTGTAATTTTATTATTTTTAATTGAATTCTCCAATTTAATTCTTTTTCTCGAAATATGTATATGTATTGTATTTATTCATCTATATCTATGTTATATATTAATGAATTAATTACACTTAGATTTTATTTGAAAATAAAAAAATTATAATTTTCTTAAGAAAAATTTAAAATTATATCTACATCCTCTTTGAGAATTTACTGTTTATACTTGACCCCATTCGTTAGGCGTTGGACGAAAATGCCAATATTAGTTAAAAAATTACATAAATTTTTAGTTTATCTCTCATTTAATATTTTCATTCATGAAAACGTTAAATGAATGATGAAATTAATAATTTATGTAACATTTTTTGTTAGCTTTAGTATTTTTCGTCAATATCCTCAGCGAAAGTGTTAGGAAAAATTTGTGGAAGAAGTGTAAGTGTAATTTCAAAATATTTTTAGAGAAAGCATAATTTTTTATTTTTTCAAAAAAATTAAATATAATTAGCCCTATATTAATTAAATAAAAGAAGTCTACAATAATTGCTAGGGTTAACATTCCACTTGAAAGAGATAGAAAACCCTTTTAATAAAATAATTTGATGTTGACAAAAATACTCATTCTATTTATCATTTATTTCCTTTTCATTTACCTAACTAAAATATGTTTATTATGAAATTTCTCCACGAACTCTTTTAATGATTTTGAACTTTTATATTAAAATTAAAATTAAAATTAACACAGTTTGTTTGGACCAAAATCAAAGCTATGACAGATGGCTCTATTTTTTTCTTTTTTAACATTTTACGTAATTGATGCGTACAAAAATTTTGGCCACACCTAAGGGTCGAAGGAATTTAAAAGAAGTCTTAGGATTATCAGAGGACTAACCTGCAAAATAGATGCTAGCACTCCAATGCTTAAGTCAGTAATGATTTATGAAGAAATAAAAGGAAAAACTTGAATTAAAATGAAAATAATGGTATAAAATGGTGATAAGATATATGTATTCGTGTGGAGTGCAAAATATAAGTTTAGAATAACTCAAAAACTGAGAGAAAATAATCCAAGGATTAGTGAGGGTTTGAGAGTGAGGAATGACGTCACAAAATGATTGCATAAGACCTCTATTTATAGGCATGTATAAAACAGGATATGGGGTTTGTTGTGGAGTGCCATACGACGTTGGAAAGTCCTTCGAGTTGCTATCATCCAGAACAAACTGTTTGAGATTTGTACTAGATTTGATTGAAATACATTAGGTGGATTGAGTATTGCCATGTATGCTTGAAAATTTGGAAATTGGTTACCTGTTGATTCGTAGCTCATTTGTCATCCATTTACTTCGAACCACCTGAAGATATTTTAGGGTGATGTGGCTAAATGTGTTGGCAGTTATATGATGTGTCTACCCAACTGTATGATGACGTGTCCTATTGGAATGGGCTTGCTTCTTGGTTTGCCAGTTCAATAAAGTACCAGGTAAGCGTAAGGGCTTTATCTGTCCTGCTGATGAGTCAGTTGGACTAGTATGTCTAGATTGTGAGCTTGACCCAATAATTTTAGGGGGCATCATCACTCCCCCCCCCCCCAATCTAGGTGTGCAAATCGTAGAGTTGGACTGCTGGAGTAGATGACTGCTCTGCAAAAAAGAGAAGAATTTTTCTGCTCATAAGCAAGACGAATCCTGCTGAGCTTCTTGAGTAATGCCGACCGGCTGAAGGACTCCAGTTGGAGAGTCCTTTCTACTATGCTTTGTTGTTCCTATAGGTTAATATAAATACTTTGCTGAAAATACTCAATTTATTTGCTATGTAACAATGTTCCCTGTAGGTGTTAGAACAATGCTAAGTAGAATAAGAGTACTAATAATTACTAATATTTTTTTAAAAAAAAAATATTTCTTGATTAAAAGTACTAATAATTTTGTTTGTTTTACAAGAGAAATTTCAGAAGCTGACCTCAGCCTATTGTCGATGACCACCATATCCCTACCGAATCGGAGGCTTCGGTGGGAATGACCGAGCAGCAGACGTGGCTTGCTGCAGTTGGGGGGCAAGAATAAGGACCAAGTATTCGGCCTTGGTTATGAGGCCCATGTCTCTAGCCAAACCTTCACATCACAATCGCCACCCCTACCGACACCGACACAGGCCACCCCAGCAACCAAACGCGACATGGAGGACTACATCGACCGCTTCGAGATGGTGATGACCGAGATGATGGTCATGAAAAGGGAGATGGGCCCAGCACGAGATCGTCACAACCGACTGCCTCCACTAGCACCCCAGCACCGCCTCCGACAGAACCCCCGACCCGAACAAGGACGATGTGGACGTTGCCAATGAAGAGGGTTTAGATTAGGTTTTAATGTTTTTTTTTTAAATTTTGTAATCATATAATATTTTATATTAATATAATATTTTTCTTAATTTCATTTTTCATAATGTTTATTACATTTCTTATTTATTCAATTAATTAAATATATAAGTTAATTAATTAAAAATTTATTAAAATAATTTAATTATATATTAAATTTGATTAAAATTTATAAATTAAATTATTTATTAAAATTTATTAAATATATAAAGAAAATTATTTATTATAATTTAATACATAAATTAAGTTATTTTTTATAATTTATTTTATATTAAATAATTTATAAAAATTTTATTATAAAATAAAAAATTAGGAATGATTTTAGTAATTCTAAAGAAAACGTCACATTTAAATAAATAACCGTTCCTAATACCATTGCTAAAACAGTTCTAAATACGTGTTCCTAAATTACAATGACCGTTCCTAATACTATTGCTAAAATTATTTTAAATACGTGTTCCAAATTAAAGATGACCATTACGTGGTCCTAAATAAAACAACCGTTCCTAACACCATTGCTAAAACAGTTTTATAGTGTTTCTAAATATGTTTGAACGTTCCTAAAACAGTTACAAAAGACTGTTCCAAACAAAAATTTGACCATGCCTAATACTATTGCAAAGATTGACAATCAAACCATTCCAATGACCTTTCTTAATTATATCACCAATACAAATTAATAAAATTTTAAAATTCAGACATAAGTATTACAAAGACGGTTCTAAAAGTAACTCAAAATAAATAATATACCCGTTCCAAATTTCATCCTAACCATTCCAATTAAAAAAAAGAAACTTTTTTTTTTTTTTACACAAATTCGATATTAGGAACGGTCAACAACAATGTGTTACAATGACCGTGCCAATTTGGAACGGTCCATCATTAACTGTTCCTAAATATTTGTAACACCGTCTATAAAGACGGAAGGCGAACCATTCTAAAATTTGGTTCAAATTAATACCATCAATTCCAAACGATAATAATAATAAAAAAACTTTTCTAAACCCATCCTAAGTCCGCTTTTTTTTTTTTTTTTTTTTTTGTAGTGTATGTAAGTACAAAGAAATTCATAATTTTAAGTATAAAAAAAAATTTATATAATGATATATTCTTAACTGAGTACATTATTTCGCTTGATATGTTTCTTTTTTTATATACAATTATTTCCAGAGAAAAGAATTAGTCTTAAAATACTATTACTTAAAAAAAATGACAAAACATTTACCTTGATTTTCATTTATAATTAATATTTTGACTTTTTTGCCCCCAAAAACAAAATTATTCTACAATCATAAATAAATAAATAATATTCATCATCTTTTTTTTTATTTTTTATATGGTAATTAACCCAAAAAAAATTCTAGTGATATATAAAATTATTTATTTTACACAAAATTCTAACTATTATATTCTCAAATCATCTTATGTTATAATGTGTGTGTATATATATAGGGTTAAATGCAAATTACTTATTGTGTTATACGAAATGAGTAAATTACCCCCTGTGAAAAAATAAATAGCAAATTTTCCACTCGTGAAAAGAAAAATAGAGCAATTACACCCCTCACGCGAGTTCGTGTAATTCATGCATTCCTTTAATTTTATATTATGAAACTATATTTTTAGCCTTATTTAATAACCATTGGATCTAATTTGAATCTAAGGTCCAAATTAAACTAGTAAAATACGGTCTATATTTCGATTTATTTCAACCGACGGTTAATAGTTAAACAAATATATAAACTTGAACCATATAAATGAAATATATATAAAAATATCTATTATAGATAACTATAATAGATATGCATTTTTTAAAGTATACATACATACATATATATATATATATTACATGCCCTTTTTCTGATTAATTTCACACTTATACACACATATACATATACAGCAGAGGTTCAAGTAGAGGAAGGTTGGCGAAGATCTATCTAATTGACTATACGGTCCGGGCTGCATGCTACGGCAGTGAGCCATTTTTTGTGGTAAGAGAGCCCGACAATCCGGTTGCCGAGGAAGACGATGAGTACTTGGTAACTTACGAACATAACAAAAATACCAAAGAATCAAAATTTATGGTGATGGATGCGAAATCCTCCAGTCTGAGTGTGAGTGTGAATTAGAGTTTGGTCCGAACAGACCTAATATAAAAATATTTTTTACAAAAAAACCCCTGCATCGATGATTATCTAAGTTTTTTAAAAGTATTTAAGCTGTTTTATATCTAGAGTTGAAAATATTAAAATTAATTAAGTCAAATTAATGATGGGACAGTGCAAATAGAAAACAGAGTCACGATCCTACAACTCACCTCTCTCTATACATACAAATGATGATATAGATTAAGTCAAAAATTAAAGCTGGACTTTGAATAAAATGCAAATAATTTAATCCCATTTGCTTATCATGTATGTGTTTTTAATTCCTATTTTGTGCTTCACGCCTTTATTGTTAATTATGCACGATCACACACACACGCATATATATATATATATATATATATATATTAAAAAAATATATTAAAGTATATAAATTTAAAATGATCTTACTTACTAAAACAAATAAGAATAAGGCAAAAATGAAGACTTTGATCAAATAAGTTATAAGAAAGACAATTGAAAAGGAAAAAATAAAAAATAAAAAAACCACTTTTCTGAATTATTAGATGAATAGAGTGATGATGAGGGTTAGTATGTCATTTATGTAATATAACTTGACTAATTGGTTTTAATATATTCGATGATGGTTAAAACACTTTGATATACATTAATAAAAAATACACATAAAATGGTAAGGGTAAAAAAGTAATTGGACAGGTAAGAGACACACCACAAGCAAATACAACCTATCACATCGTATAATTGCCAATACCACTATAAATACCAAAATACTAATTTTTTAATCCAAGTTACTATTTATTGACAAGACCCCTCATTCTTGAGAATTACACATTTTTGCGGAAATTATATTTCACCTGGTATAAAATTCCGTCGTGGTAAAATCCCGATTTATTCCCTAGCAAAAAAATCTCGACCACATCACACTTATTCTTTAAAACCCAATATATAAGTTTGATTTCTGTCCAAGCCAGCAACCCCAACACCATTTGGTCAGCCCAAGTCCAAATTGTTAGTTGGCCGTTTTAAGATGTGTTCCAAATTTTTACGGTTTTTATTTTACAAAAGATTTATAATGAAAATGAGTATTTGTAACACATAGCCCGATATGAAAAACCCCAAATTCACTAGAAGGACTAGATGACATGAGCATTGAAGATCCATTCAAAAAATATTACAAAAATCGCTATTTTTTGTATGGTAATAACATAGACTTCGGTCTAAACAAACTTAGTCTAACTATGCTGGATGAGAGTAGGGGTGGGCGTCGGGTCGGGTACCCGACCCTGAACCCCAGTAGGGCGGGTACCCGACAGTCGGGTTCGGGTAATTGTACTCAAGTTTAATTTTTTTTTATTATTATTATGAAGCAATGAAATTTTATTCATAAAATAAATTACAATGACAAAGAATCACAAGAAACATTCAGTTTTTGCAAACATCATTAGCAAACAACATGAATAAAATAATCCATCAAGTCATTACATTCTAATCATCAATTTACAATCACAAATTTATAATTTACATGTGAAGTACTAGATCTAAAATAGTCCAAACTCCAAAGTAGTCAAGTCAAATATCAATTATGGTTGAATCGACTCCCAATTTCGTCAGCTCTACAAGAAAACAAAAAAAAATTGAGATTAATATAAATAAAAATATATAGAATTTTATATAAAATAAAGTAAAAAAAATAAAAAATAAAAAGTACCTTGCTCAAACATTTCAATTTCACTTAAATCTTCTTCTATGCTTATTGGCTTGGAATCTTTACGGATCCAATCTTAAGCACAAATAATAGCTTGAACAATTTTAGGAGATAGTGAGCTCCTAAATGCATCAAGAACACGTCCACCAGTGCTAAATGCGGCCTCTAAAGCAACAGTCGAGACAGGAACTGCCAATATATCTCGAGCCATCTTTGGGAGAATCGAAAACCTCTGAGTATTCACTTTCCACCATTTTAATATATCAAACTTTTTTCCCTATACTCCTCGACATTCTCACTGAGATACTTCTCTAACTCTGATTTCACGTAATGTTTTCCCCCTGCCATGTACATCATGTACTCTCGTTGTAAAGAAAATCTGCGAGTCTCGTTCTCTTCATCATGCATAAATATTTCCTTTGATGAGGAAGAAGATGAAGAAACACGACTAGATAATAAACCGGGCTTTCTAAAGTTTCTTGAAGAGCGTGTCCATATCTTAACTTGTAATCATTGAACAACTCATGAAGACCATCCCGTACTCTCTCTTTAATTACATCACTTTGTCCAATACCACCATATAAGTTATCAAAGAAAAATTCTACAAACCCCAATTTGTGATGTGGATCAAATATCACACCATAATACAAAACCATATTCATCTTTTCAATTGATCCCCAATACTTATCAAAATTTTCTTTCATTTTTCTTGCCATATCACTTAATTCAACATCATCACTATTCAACCATCTTCGGAGAAGCAAATCAACTTCACATATTTTATGAAATATAATATTAGATGTGACATATGAAGAACCGGAAATGCACAATGTGAAATTATAAAAATGCTTCAAAAACTTCAATAGCATCTTTGCCCTATCCCAGTCGGATTCAATAGGAACCCCATCAAATGGTTTCTTTGAAAGATCAGTCTTATAAGCAAGATCTATATCTTCATAAGCATCAAATACCCTTTTAAGACATATCGCAGCTTCTAACATCAAGTAGGTGGAGTTCCATCTGGTAGGTACATCAAGAGACAATAACTTTTTTGTTTCTATAAATTCAGTGCATTTTTGAAATTTTTTGTACCTAGCCGGAAGTTTCTCACGTGCCTAACTGCCCCTCTAATACGAGATATTGCCTCATGCTCATCATTCCCTTTCAAACCATCCTGAACCACAAGGTTGATTATATGTGCTATACACCTCATGTGCACATATATTCCACCTAAAATATTTTGACCCAAGTTTTCAAGTTTCTTTTTCAAGTAAACCATAGCTCCATCATTAGAAGATGCATTATTAACAGTAATCGTAAAAATCCTATCGATACCCCATTCAAGCAAACATTTCTCAACATCTCTACTAACTTCTTCACTTTTGTGTCCGATAATTGAACAAAAATTCAAAATTCTCTTATGTAAATTCCAATCATCATCAATAAAATGAGCAGTGAGACACATGTAATTGACTTTTTGAATAGATGTCCAAGTGTTTGTTGTAATGCAAACCCTTTGAGCATGATTTTTAATAAATGACTTCAATTTTGCTCTTTCATTGACATACATATGGAAAATGTCTTTTTTATTGTCCTTCTTGATGGAATAGCAAACATTGGACAAGCCACCGACATAAAATGTCTAAATGCAGAATTCTCAAGCGTTTTAAATGGGAGCTCATCTACAACCAACATATAAGACAAAGCATCTCTAATTTTCTCTTGATCAAATCTCCAATTGACAAGAGGGGCCTCTTTTTCACCTAAACGAATTGATTGAAGACAATCTCGTCTGATTGGTGGAAACATCATGAGGTTTATTCTTGCAAGATTCAAAATGGTTCTTTAGAGGCCTAGTTCCATGTACTTTTGGATCGGCTTTGATTTTCCTACTACAATATTTGCATCTAGCCTTTTGCACTTTATCTTTTTCACACTAAAATTTATGAAAATGATCCCACCAAGGTGATCTCGAAGTCACTACCCTCTTTTTTCTTTTCTTAGAATCAAGTGGAATATCGTCCTCATCCTCTGACATATTCATACCCTTATCAACATCAAAGTCAACATAATCACCACTGACCTGATTATGAACCATGTTCATATTTATACCTTGATCTTGAGCATCTGATAAGTCTATAGTAGGTGAAGATTGAGATTTCCAGCCTGTTAGGCATCAATATCATTAAGTCTAACTTGTTGATTTTCTAGCTTAAATTAATACATCTTGAGGAATTATTCATGCAGCACAATACCAGTGAATCTAAGACTTCTTGTCAACTTAAATATGCTCTCAAGTCTCAATACAAACTGCCTTCATTCATCTTATCTCTTTATTCTCACTATTTTTTTTTTACTTAGTCAAAATTGGCACAGATTTTCCATCACATATAACAAGTGAAGGGGGAATAGACATGAATTTCAATGTCGACACACCCCGAATTTTCAGGCCTTAAAATGGAATCCGGAACTAATTTTGTCTTCAAGAATTGTTCACGTACAAGAACTTTGCATAATCTTAGCACATAAAATGGAATTCATGTGTGCCTGACTACTTTAGCAAAACAGCAGCAGCAAACAGAGAAGCAACTTCATCACTATTGAAGTTAAGGAAGAAGCTATTGGTTTACAGCAAAATTCTAGAAACACTATATCATATAAAGATTCCATTATCGTGCGACAGCGACAGGCAACGAATGGTGGCTAGCAGGCTACAGCAGAAACTCGTAAGGGTGAAGACTGCGAGTCTCGTGCGACGGCGATGGCGAGAAGGGTCAGCAGTGAGAGAGAGGGAAAACGCAGGCAGTGACTGTGAGAGAAAGGAAGAAGTGAAACGTAGGAGAGTGTGAGAGAGAGATGGAGACGGGATAAACCTTATAAAAATTTCCTCCCTTTTTAAATCAGGTACCTGATCGGGTTAATCTTAAAACCCGAACCCGATCCGATTAAAAATAGTCGGGTTTCGGTTTATCCGAACCCACCATAAAAACCCAAACAAACCGACTTGTTTTACCCGAACCCGATCGGGTCGGGTCGGGACCTGATGAACCCGACCCGATTGCCCACCCCTAGATGAGAGCATCTGATCACGTGTTGCTTTAGGGAAAATTACAACTTTCGCCCTATATATAACTTATGAATTAAATTTTGGTTCTAAACAAATTGATTTTTTCAACAAATAGATTGTTTCATCTGGTCTGGAAGTCCCAATTTTAAAGGTCATTGCATGCATTTTTTTCACAGAAAAGGATCTATATTGCCAAATTTTCAAAATTATAGAATTAAATTGTAAAAATCAATTCGTAAAGAATCAAAATTGTCAAAGTTACAGAATTAAAATTATATATTTTTTATTTTTTTAATCTATTTGTTGTGCTGTCGATTTTTTGCTTGAAAAGATCTACCAATGTGTGCACGAGCAAAGATTACGATCACTTGATTGCTCGTAATATGTTCCTGGTAACATAATCCCGAATTTGAAATATGCATTCACCTTTCAATCTATAATCATGTATTCTTCATGAATAATCTTTGTCAAAGCATTTTGCACGCACTCTCTTTTTGCCATTTTTGGCAAACTTTATGTTCCTTTTGGTTTCAATTGCATGTGACTGGATTGCGATCCTAAATTCTTCTACTAACTCCTGCCCCTCAAACGTCCATTCATTATTTTCAGTTTTCACATCACCCTCATCATCATTATATTCCTGTATTTTATATTCATACTCACTGTCTGAATCATCAAATGATTCACCCCCTGAAGACAACTTATAATCGTTCAAATTATTCACCACCTCAAACTCTTCACCCTCCTCAGCCACTAACTGCCCATTTATATATATTTCAACCTCCCGCAGATGTTCAAACTTTACAAATATAGCTTGCAAAGTCGGATATGTTGTAATTTCTTTAATGGAGTTTTCTTCTTTTATGAAATAAGTCTTCTCCCCTCTAATCCCCACATAGTTACTCAAATTATTTAAAGTCCCAAGTCCTACAAATTTGTACACACATAGTAAAATTTATAGGTTTGGCCTCCCACATATTCAGTCTTTTTCATTATCCCTGTGAACTGTCATTGTTAGGAGCCCGCTATTTATGATTGGGATAAAAATGAAAAAAAAAAAACAGACAAACAACAGAAAAGAAAAAAATTTGTTAAAACTCAATAAAGAAACAAACTAAAACAGTCGGTCAATAGACTTTATGCAACCACACATGAACTACATGCTTAATTTTTGCCCAACATAAAGTATATTCCAAACAAAACAAAACAAAATACACATTTTTTCAACATGCGCAAAACTACCATTCCAACACAAGGGACCACAAATTTTTGTCTTAGAGAAAAAAAACTAAACAAAGCATTACACGACGATTCCAACACAAGGAACCACAAAGCAATCAAGTAGCATTCCAACACAGAAAACCATAAATTTATTCAGAGAAAAAACTCAACAAAGCAGTGTGTCATCGCAACACCGACACCAGAGTAAAGGAGAAAAAAAACTTACCGTAATCAAGGGGAGGCTGCCCATTGCAAGAAGGGTCTCGCATCACCACCATTTTCTCACCAAGTGCCTCTTCTCACAACGACGCAGTGAAATCGGGGGAAAGGGGAGAGATATTAGGGCAGGGGATTTTGGGGGAATTTGGGAAAATTCATTTTTTGCCACATAAGCGGATTAGTAAAAGAAGAATTCCACATCAATGCTTACTTGGATAGGTCGGCCGTGTTTTTTACCAAATCAGATTTTTTCAGCATAAATCTCCCAATTCGATGAAAAATTGGAAAGAAGATCCTAATTCGGATGACATTTACACAATTTTGCATATTAATGACTTTAAATTAATAAGTACTAAAGTTACAGGACTAAAAATAATCGATAGTAAAGTTAAAAGACTATAAAAAAAAAAATTCCCTATTTTTTAAGATCAGCAAAAAACTAAATGAATAAAGTTCATAATTCAAAAAACTAATGCCATGAAAATATTAGTGAGAAGATCATAGTTTTGTTGGGTCAACATCAAAGTATTATATTAAAAAAGTTTTGTATCCTAGAAATTATTGTGGAGCTCTTCTTATTTAATTAATACATATTTAAAAAAAAAAAAAAAAAAGAAAACTAAACTAGGATATGGGCATTTGTTTAATTCATACATATCCCAAGTATAAATAACTCTTATGGGCATTTCCTTTGGTCGAACAATAATTGGTGTTTTTATAGTTTCTTGAGAGAAAAGATTAATGGATACACTTTCTTCATCTTTCCTTCAGAATTATTCCTTAAGTCCATTTCTTCCCTTTCAATTCAAGACTCCGATCAGAGCCGACGCTTCTTCTTCTCCCCCCGCAAGAACTCAGCTTCACACCACAAAACAGTCCAAAACCAGCCAAATTACAGGCACCAAAAAGCACTCTAATTTACTTGCAAATCTTTTCAAGTCCTTGGATGGTTTCATATGCAATTTTGTCGACCCTCCTCTTGGCCCCGCCATCGACCCCAAACTCGTCCTCACCGGGAACTATGCTCCAGTGGACGAGCTGCCCCCCACCGTTTGTGAGGTGGAGGAGGGATCCCTTCCGCCATGCCTCGACGGAGCTTACATCCGCAACGGCCCGAATCCTCAGTTCATCCCTCGCGGCCCCTACCACTTCTTCGACGGAGATGGGATGCTTCATTGTATTAGAATCTCCAAAGGCAAACCCACGTTCTGCAGCCGCTATGTCAAGACTTACAAGTACAACATGGAGCGAGAATTTGGGTCGCCCGTTGTAATAAACTACTTTTCCGCCTTCACTAGCCTGCCAGCTTCCGTGGCTCGCTGCGCTGTCTACTTTAGCCGCGTGGTATCTGGGCAATACGACATCCGCCGCGGCACCGGCAATGCGAATACGAGCTTGGCTCACTTCGGCGGAAAACTCTTTGCTCTATGTGAGTCTGATCTTCCATACGCAATAAAAATAACATCCGATGGGGATATAATCACTTTGGGCCGCGATGAACCTTTCAGTTTGCCGCTAATGTCGATGACGGCACATCCAAAAGTCGACAAAGAAACCGGCGATGTCTTTGCGTTCAGGCAAAGCGTTTTCCGACCATACCTAACATACTTCAGAATCAACGCCGATGGAATCAAGCAAACGGAAGTGCCGATTCTCTCCATGCCCGAAGCTTCGTTGACCCATGATTTTGTTATTACGAAAAACTACGCTATATTTCCTAATACTCAAATGGAAATCAACCCGAAGGGGATTCTCAAAGGGAAGCAGCTGGCGCTGGTTGATGGAGCGAAAGTGCCGAGGCTGGGGATCATCCCGCGAAACGCGGAGGATGACAGTGGGATGATGTGGATTGAGGTGCCTGGATTGAATCTGTTACACGCGACCAATGCGTGGGAGGACGACGACGGCGACACTGTTGTGGTGGTGGGCCCAAATCTTTTGCAGGTGGAGCATTTTTTGGACCGGATGGATTTGGTTCATTCATCCATGGAAAGAATAGAAATCAATTTGAAGGCGAAGACGGTGGAGAGGCGGCCGGTTTCCCCCAGATGTCTGGAGTTTGCAGTTATCAATCCGGCTTGTGTTGGGAAGAAGACAAAGTACGTGCTGATTTTTAATAAGGATAACATTTGAACTTAATTTCTGTTTTTCTCAGAAATATACATATGATGCACTAATATTTCAAAATGTGCTCAAAGAATTTGTGAAAAAGAATCTATTAGGGTTAAATACATGTAAAATGATCAAATATCCTCATAAAAAAACAATTTAGCAAACTCTCTTCCTACGTTTCAAAAAATGAAGCAAATTATACTCCTATCAATAATTTTGATAGGGGGTAATTTGTTCTATTTTACAAAATATATGGGATAATTTATTATTTTATTTTTCATAAGGGGTTTCAATGGTTTTGATAGGAGGTAATTTGTTGTTTTCCAAAACACAGGAGATAATTGCTATTTTTTTTTTAGCTCATTTTTTATAAATTGCATTTTTTTCCGAATCTTTTAAACCGAAAACTTATATTTGTAATTTATGTAGTACAAAATACAAAAGATTAAAAAAAAAAACTCGTAATATTAAGTATGAAACAATTTATATAACGACATATTCTAAATGAATTAAGTATGTTATTTCGTTTCGTATGTTCTTTGTTTTACATAATTAAGTCCATTTGTAAATTTTTTCTTTTTTTTTTTTTACAATTATTGACAGAAAAATGAATCAATATTTATATTATAAACGACCTAAATATTATGACAATAAATCTATCATGGTTTTCATCTATGATTAACGTTTTAACTTTCCGTCAGATCTAAATAATGTCACTGCCCAACCATAGTTAATTAATTAATGAATAAATATTCATTATAATTTTTTATTTTTAATTGCGGTAATTAACGATATTTAAAAAAAATTCTATTTATGTCTGTTTTTCGATTTAATTTCACACGTATACAGATATTTATATGCGGCGGATGGGTGGCCATTTGCAAGCTCAGGGTTGGTGAAGATAGACCTATCACTTTCTACGGCTAACTCCGATGACTGCGTGGTGGCTAGTCGACTATACGGTCCCAACTGCTACGGCAGTGAGCCATTTTTCGTGGCAAGAGAGCCCAACAATCCGGCGGCGGAGGAAGACGACGGGTACTTAGTAACTTACGTACATAACGAAAATACGAAAGAATCAAAGTTTTTGGTGATGGATGCGAAATCCCCTAATCTTGAAATCGTTGCTTCTGTAAAGCTGCCACAAAGGGTGCCCTACGGTTTTCATGGACTCTTTGTGAGGGAAGATGAGCTCCAAAAACTCCAATAAAAATGTGTATTTGTGTGTGAAATTTTACTTTCAGTTACAGTTTGTGTATCTTAGGAACATACTAGATTAGGGTTTGATTCGATTCTAAGTTTGAGTTTGAATAAGCTGAATTACTGATGAGCTGAGTTCAAAATTGATGTTTATTATATGAGTTAATTCAAACGTCAATATTAATTTTTTTCCAAACTCGAGCTTAGAGTTTGTAACACGAGTTCGAGTTTAAATCTGGTTCATCAAGTTTGGTCCGATTAAATCTGACATAAACAAAAGCACCCCTGACATGAATGATTATCAAATTCTAGATCTAAGTTTCTTTAAAGAATTTAAGCTATTCTATATCTAGAGTTGAAAAATACTAAAACTACTTAAATTAGTATATAGTTAAACCAAACATTAGGAAAAAGTATTATTCTAGTTCGTTAAGTATGTCTAATTTTAATTTTAGTTCGATAACTATGTCCATTTTTGTTTAGGTCCAGTAACTTACGAAATTGTTTATGTTTAATCCTCTTGTAGATTTTCGGATAATTTTACCCCTAGGAGTGCATATGGACTAAAACTGCCTTTCAAAAGTTGCATAGAGGTAAAATTGTCCGAAAATCTGCCAGAGGACTAAAAGTAAGCAATTTCGTAAGTTACTGGACCTAAACAAAAATAGACATAGTTATTGGATTAAAATTAAAATTAGGCAATATTTAGCGGACTAAAATAATACTTTTCCCCCAAACATTATACTATTTGCAAAGTCATATTTCTTAATCTCATGGCTAAATTATTTTTTTAGTCTTATAAAATAAGATAAAATATGTTTTGGTATCATAACTATGACAGATAATATTTTCAGTCCCATAAAACTTAAAATCACGTTTCTTTAGTTTAAAAAAAATGTGATTTTGGACCTTTTCGGTTCCAAAATTACAATGTCTTTTAGTTCTAAATAATATTTTTTTAGTCTCAAACCACAAGGTACGTGACTTTTTTGGGACTAAAAAGATATGATTATGAATTTTATGAGACTAAAAGCGATACATATCATAGTTGTGGTACTAAAATAAATTCAACACTTATTTTATGGGACTAAAAAAATATTTTGCCCGCAAAATCATGTATTAGAAAATTAATTCTTTAAATCAATTTATTTATTTGTTGCATCAATGAATATATAGTTTCTTTTTATCAAAAATGGAATATTTTTTATCTTCGGAGCCCTCAATTAATGCACAATTTAATATCAAGATTTTTTAATCACACATCTATTATCAAGAGTCAATTTAATGATGGGACATACAAATAAAAGTTCATAATATACGTACACACACACATGAATATCTGTTAATTTATATGTATATTAAATTTCTGAAATTTTATGTTTCATTGACCTAAAACATGTGCTACGTACATAATCCAAGACGCGTGTAATAGAAAACAACGGCACGATCATACAACTCAGCTCTCTCTATATATATAAATGATGATATAGATTAAGTAAAAAATTAAAGCTGGACTTTGAATAAAATACAAAAATAATTTAATCCCAACTGCTTATCACATGTATGTGTTTCTAATTGCTACTTTGTGCTTCACGCTTTTATTTTTAACTATGCACGATTATATATATATATATATATAGGATAAATATCAGTTTCAGTCCCTCAAGTATGTCAGTACTTATTCAAACTTCATCCTCATATTTTTTCCTCGTCAAATTTAGTTCTTTAAGTTTAAAGATTTCATCAACTTTTATCCTTCCGTTACAAATTCATTAATTTTAATGGATTTGCTTAAAAAAAAATGGGTAGTACATATATTGATGGCTACGGCCTAGTAGATTATCAGTCCCTGCAGGTTGTTGTAGGGGCCTCCCTAACACCAGTAGGAGGGTCCACCCAGCCTTCCCAACTTCGATGTTGTCTCCTAAAGTGACGAGGCCGTTAGCTAATCCTCCAAGGCGAAGCACCTCCTCTGACACCACATCAGGCGAACTTTCTGCAGCCTTCCTAGGTGCGATCCAACAAGTGGTTGCAGCGGCCGTGCGGGAGCAGATGGCGATACTAGTTCCTGCCCGTTTAGCCCCCACGCTGGAAGCAGGCACCCTTTAAGGAGGAACGGAAGGAAGTCTCCTAGGAGAAGGCGCTGCTGCAGCAGGGGCCCCGCCTACCATGGTATAGGGGCTCCTTCCAGTAAATCCACCAGAGGTCCCCCCCAACAGTGGCTAGCTCGCTTGGAGTGCCTTCAAAAAGGCCTCCAAGATGTACAACACCAGATAGCGGGAATTCCAGGAGAAGAATTGCAGGATATCTGCTTCATAGACGTTGTGATGGCGGACGAATTTTCTAAAATATGTATACAATTTTTTTATTTTTGTTCAAATTTTGTATGTATCTTACGCAATTTAGTATGAAATTTTATGCAATTTTCTGAAAAATATGTGTGTAATTTTCTGAAATTGTTTTTCAATTTTTTAAAATATTTATGCATTAAACTTTTATGTATTTTTATGTTTTTTTTAATAAAATATGTTTGTATTTTCTGAAAAATGTGTGTGTCTTTATGAAATATGTATGTATTTTTTTGAAATTTAAAAAAAAAAAAGATAATTCAGAGAAAAAAGAAAATTAAGAAAAGTGTTGGGTTGTAGTTTTATTTTAGGAAAAATATCAGGATTTAGGTGCATATTTTTATAAAAATTATTGGATTTAGTGTATTCAATTATAGTATAATTAATTGTTAACATTTGCAGTAAAGAAAACTTGATTACTGGAAGAAAGAAGTGTAGAGATGTACATCAACGTCTTCTAACTAACTCATCAAATAATAAGAAAAATATCATCTAATTATCTAAAATAACAGAGTACAACGGATAGTGAGAATCGCATGCTCAAAAACATGACTTTAGCCTTAGCCTACTCACTCTGTTATTATTCCTTTCTTCATGCTCTGTTTCTCTGCTACTTCGCCTGTCATAACTCTTCTGCCGCTTTGTGCCCAGCAATTAATTCTTCAACTAGTTATCATTAATAATATATTTTAAGATAATTTAAAATAAATAAAATTTTAATATTATATATTTATATCATTAAAGTAATTAAAGTTTTGAATAATATACAATTAATTTAATATACTTTATAATAAGTTAATATATATATAATATAAATATAACATAAAATATCAGAAATATAATCAAAATAATATACAATACAAGAAACTATTATCAGGGCACATATTTTATGAACATTATACTATTATATATATATATTTATAATGTAGATATATAATAGTATAATTTTTCAATAATTTTTAATACCGTAATTTTTTACGTTATAGATCCATGACGATCAATTATTAACCCTTTTTGGGACATGGACAAGGACCTGATTGTAGCCACGGTCATGGCCCCGCCCAGTCCTGCTCCCAATGTTGATGCAGAAGCACTGTTGCAACCACCCTCACCACCCCTGCCATCGAAGCTTGCATCGGTGCCATAGACCATGGCCCATCGACCGTGGACAGAACCACCACCACTACCAATACCATCACTTTCTGCCCGTCACTATATCAGCCTCACGATGCGAGGTAACGAAAATAATTTTGCTTAAATTATTTTCATTGCATGTTTCTACATGTACTTTTAATACTTACTTATATTTTCAAGTTGGGGGGAGATTTCCACATGGCCACCATGCTACAGTGTGCAACCATTATCCTCATCCCTAGCGATGTATACCACAAATTCCACAGCAGCACCAACTCTTCTAGTTCGATAATATGAAGGTAATAATTATACAAACTTTTCAATTATATTTTCAAATGTAAACCTAAACATGTTTATTAATTACCGATTTGTTTTTGACTATGTGAATTTTCAGCTAACTTACTGGTGGGACTTATATTTTTTAACTATATATTAATATCACAAATAAACATAGAAAATTTTTCATCACAGTAAAGAAATCCTTCTTTCGAGGCTCCAAGATAAAGAAAAAATTCTTTCCTTACGAATTTTGCATTAAAAAAAGGGGGATTCTTGTTTGCAAAAACGATTCCCTTCTATTTATACTCTTTCGAATAACGGGAAGACTCAATCGTGTTGCGAAAGGAGACGCGGCTGTGGTGAGAAGACAATTATCTCGCTTGCAATCATATCTGGTCGGAATTAAATATATGTACAGTGTTACCCGATATTGTAATCAATAATCATCGTTGATCAACATGAAGAATATACGACCCTATTAGAGTGTGTCACTTGGGAATTCCAAAAATTTATTTAATCGATACAAATTGTGACCATAATCATGCAGAGAAGACAGATCCATGTTCAAGATGTTCAAGATGCAAGGCGATAAGTTCCTATAGAAGCAATTCACGGACCTTAGAGTTCAATAGTCTTGGTAGTCGTAGTTGGCCCGATCAAATTTGGTGCCAGTTATTGGAGTATTGGGTGAGTCCAGACTTTAAGGCCGTCGTAGCTAAAATTAAGGCCAATTGGGTGGCGACATCTACCATCCATCGTAGGGAATCGTCCTCCTTTGGGATACACAGAAGATGCTAAGTGTCTTCTTTTTCTTTTGTTAGTTTTGAAGCTATTAAGATTAACTAATCACTTACATATATTTTCAATTTTTGAACAAAAACTAGGTCGACATGTCAAGCAGATTGAAATGTTCTCCAGATTATACATGAAAAGGACGACAGGCATTGAAGTTGCCCGAGGGCAGAGGAAGTTGTTGTAAGTAATTTATAGATTTATTTTTTCAATACTAGTTAAATCTTTTTTTTACTAATTACCTAACCCGTTTCACATGAGATGTTTCTGGAGATGCTGAAGGAGCAACGGGCCAAGGCACCTACCAATGCACAAGAGCCTCCGACCTCTTTCCAGAGCTCAACGGCCATGATTGAGCAGCAGTTGTGGATATCGACAGTGGACAGTCGAAAGAGGGATCGTGTCTTTGGTCTAGTTTCGAGGTCCACAACACTCTTGCTAAACCATCACAACCCAACAACTTGCGTACGGCTACACCATTTGCACCACCGCTACCAAGTATCGATAATTGGGCCACGAGGCTCAAGGAAGTGTTGGACCGTATTATGCACACCAGGACGTCCAGGCTCCAACTAATATCTGGACTGTGACGCCCCAAAGATTATAATACATAATTGTGGGATTAATTGATAAATCTTTATGAAATTTAGTTAATAGTAAATAAAGTATAGATTGAAAATGAAATATAATAAAACTTGAACGGAGTAAATTAGAGTTCGTTATAGTATTTGAGAGCATATATATATATATATATATATATATGCTATGGACTATTTGTGTGTGTGTGTGTGTGTGGGACATAATCCAACATATAGTCCATAGCAGATGCGTCCTTTTTAAGATTAGTTGATGAGATAAATATGCACTAAAATATCTTATCGTCAGTTGATAAGATGACAGACTTAAAAAGAGAATTTGGAGTGGATTACAAGTCCCGGTGACTCTACTATAAATCAAGAACCCACAAACTTAATTGATACATCAATTTATTACATTTCCCCAGTCATATACATTATCCGACATCCCAAAATACTATTAGTAGTTGAGAACCACCAAACAGGTCCAACAATTTAAACTGCGGATATTGAAAAAGATACTAGTTGCCTTCTCTTGACAGACGAAAAATCACTGAAACGAAGAGTCGGTGAGACCCGCTCGTGAAAGCCAAATCCGATCACGTTACAAGGCACAACCTGAAAAGAAAGTCCAATCGTAATGCAAACCATACAAATTTTATAAAATTGATATTCTGATCCCAGAATTAAAAAACATGTGTTTTTTTAAATAATTTGCCTAGAAAGTCAATAAAGAATTTAATTAAAATGTTGTTAGATTCATTTCATAATCATCATCATGATCACTACCATCATCATTTAGTAGATGATCCAGCAGAGTAGAACAGATAGTCACGGATTTGATAATCAAAACCAAAAAGTTTAAATTATACAGTTGACTCGGGAGGGGCTTAATTACCATGTTACGCCAACTCATTTACTATTAATTAACTCATGATTAATTAAGAGTGAGATCCGATAAGTACGATCCTTAATCCACTTATATTAATGGACTACATAAAAATAAAGGAGAAGACGATTTTGGGATCCAAATTTACTGTGAATAAATTTAAAATTATGAGTTTTAATTGAGTCTTATCAAATTTGTGAGTATTTATTTTTTAAATTCTTTATTATATGAATGTATCACGTTGCATCGAGAAGATTTGGAGTTTCTCACCAGTTGGTACTATTTTTTTGAGTCTTACGTTAATATTGGACTATGAAGCATCACACTTCAAAACTTTTCCAAAGCACCCATAATGTTATAAAATATCCTAACACGTTTGAAAAAGAAAAAATTAGTGATAAAACAATTTTTTTAAAATTTTTGTTATAATAATAAATGGGATAATTATATTTTCCTCCCCAAAATTTAGTGCAATTATACATAGATCCCATGTGGTTTGGAGAATTACATCTAACACCTCTGAGATCTGTTTTTTTCTAACAAATAAGTCTTTTTACTAGTCAAAATTCACCGAATTTGCTTATATTAACAAATAAAAAAAATTATGTTTACCCCTAGTTGGTTTATTACTGATTTATTGCAGGTTAAATAAATATCATTACACGTTAATTCATGTGAGGAGGTACATCTTCACCGTTATAACAGTAGTTTAGTCAGAAAAAAATTATTTGACCTCGTATGAATTCGTAATAAGTCAATCATAGATAAATATCAAATTTTGTTCACTTTTTCTGTTAATATCTTTGACAGGCAGATGGACTTATTTGTTATGCGGAAACAAACTCAGAGGTGCTAGATGTAATTTCTCAAACCACAGAGGGTCTACGTGTAATTACGTCAAACTTTAGAGGTGAAAGTGTAATTATCCATAATAAATTGTATATATAGTTCAAGACTTAAATACATTTTTGGTCTTGTAAATTAGGTTGTTTGGTGTTTTCATTCTGAACTTTTTGTGGTAGTATTTTTGTTCTTCATATTTTTAGTTTTCTCAATTTTTGTCGTTTTCTTCATCAGACTTCATCTCCACCGATAAGAAGAATGAAATCTGGCGAAAAGAAGTACTGGAATTATGAAAATTATAAAGATGCAAGATCGAAATTAATGCTACATGAAAGTTAAGATACAAAAATACTAGCAAAAATGAGCTAAGAGGAACAGTTGTTCCAATTTTTAAATGTCATGTGAGTTGCACATGAATTTTTCCAGTGAGAAGGGTGACTCCGATTAGAGAGAAAGAGACTGAAATAGCGAAAATTAAAAAAAATATATAGAACCAAAATACTACCTTAAAAAATTAAGGACGAAAACATCAAATAATATAATTAAAGCAGAAGACCAAATGCATTTCAGGCAATAGTCCTAATAATCATAATTATTTTGTGAAAATTATCATTAACAAGAAGAAATGAGCATCACAAATTCCATATATTTTTGGACGTTACAAATATCAAAAAATTCTTATATCACAAATAATCATTGACAAGCCAGCCAACTTAGTATTATATATTGTATAATGGGAATGAAACCTTGCAAAAGATGCTACCTAGCAGCAACATCTCTTTTTGTGTTTTTTGAAGTTCACATCAAAACATCATACAAATCTTAGGTTTTATGTCTCAAAGAACAAAACCACACATGTTATAATTAAAATCGATGATTCTTAAAGTCTTTGGAGGTCAGATTCGGACACAAACATCCCATGGAAGCCAAAAGGAACCCGACGTGGTAGCTTAACAGCGGCAACGATTTCAAGAGTAGGGGACTTGGCGTCCATCACCAGGAACTTGGCTTCCTTGCCATTTTCATCATGTAAATAGCTTACTAAATAACCATCATCCTCGTCGGCTGCTGGATTATTTGGCTCCCTCGCCACGAAAAACGGTTCGCCTCCAAACCAGCCGAGCTCATAGAAGCGGCTGGCCACCGTGCAGTCGCCACCATCAACAACGGTTAGTGATAGGTCGAGCTTCACGATCCCAACCCACATCCCCGACTCTATTACTACAGCATATACATACCTGCACTACGTGTATATGTCATGAAAATTCATCCCACGGTTATATAATATGTAACTCAACTATATTTGTGTAATTACTCAAATAATGGGGTGATTTTTACAATTAAACCATAGTTGAGGGCTATAAACGTAACTATCACAAATTTATTTGCAACAAATTAATGATTGCCCATATGCATGGTTAAAAGAAACATAAAGTGCAAATTAATGAAGCAAAATAAACCCTTATAGGGGGTGGTATAGTGCAACAACCTTCTTCATTATTCATAATTTTTTAGAATAAAATATTATTTTAAAAAAATAAATGTGATATAATGTTAGATAAATTACAACGGGTTTCCCTAAAATTTGTCATAATGAGGAGATATTTATTATTATAACAAATATTGAAGTGGGACTTTAATATATATATTAGTTATAATATATTTTTTTTACAATAATCTATATATATTATTAAAAGATACAATATTATTTTCTATATAAACATATTATAATATAATATTATCATCATATATATTTTAATTAAACAAAACAAAAAATAGCAATTTACCTCCTTAGATAGAAAGATGAATTGCTTAACTTTAAAAAACATAGAAAAGTAAATTATTATTTTATTTTTATAAAAAGATAATTTACTAATTTGTAAGATCAAAGGGGTAAATTGCTATTCACCCATTTTAGTTCTGTACATTGATTTGCATCAAGTAAAATTTAAGTCATTAATTTGGTAGTTAAATTTGGATTGGAGATTCAAATCAGATTGAACAATTTTCAAACAAAAGTATAAACATCATTTTATAATTAATTAAAAACATAAAAAAATAAAGAAAAAGTGCATGAAACATGTGAAATCACATAAGGGGTGGTTTTGCTTCATTTTGAAAAAGACACGAAAGTAATTTTTTTTTTCTTTTATGAGTGTGTAATGTCAAGTTGAATTCCGACAGTACTTTAATTCCCATCCCTATATATAGTTTTGAGACTAAAATTGTGATTATTCTTATGTGCTTGACTACGACTTTAGGTTGATTTAGTCATAGGATATTGAAATTTTAGTCTCGTACCTATAGAAGGTAGCAATATCAACTCTAGCTCCTATTGTTATGAGATCAAAATTACAATTTTCCCTTAATTTTAACAGCAATAGAAAATGAACCATGCATGTTTCATGAACAACTCCAACAAATAGAAAATGAGATCAGCAATATATATATAAAAATTGAATCAAAATGAAGTTCATGCAAAGTCACCTGTTCTTCTTTGCAGCATAAGCTGGATTTATGACTCCAAAATCAAGAACTCTGTGGGACAAGGGCTGCCTCTGCAAAGTCTTGCTCTTCACGTTTATTGTCAATTTCTCCACTATCAGTTGCGCTGATTGAACATTCTCCAAGGCTTGCTGATCAACTGATACCAGATTTGAAGCCACTATCACAATCGTATCACCCCCATCTTCTTCCCAAGCATTGAAACAGTGCAACATGTTGAATCCCGGCGCATCCATCCACCACATTTCACTCTCGTCCTCTGCATATCTGGGGATAACTCCGAGTCGTGGCACCTTACCGGAATCAATTCCGACTGGGGATCTTCCCCTCAGGATCCACAACAGGTTCATAACTATCTGCACATCAGCAAATATAGCGTAACTTTTGGTAACAGCAAAGTCATGTGTAAGTGTTGGTCCGGCCGCAGAGTATATTGGAACATCCTTGTGTTTCCTTCCCTCTGAGTCGAATCTGAAAAACGTCAGGAACGGCCATAAAGGGTGGCATCGGTAGGCAAAGGCTTCCCCGGTCTCTTGGTCGATTTTCGGGTGTGCTGTCATCCTGAAGAACCACTCCCTGCTGCTTCTCTGGAAGCCGTGGCGGCCCATGGTGATTATATCTCCATCTGGTGTCACTTTTATTGCATAGGGAATATCGGACTCGCAGAGAGCAAAAAGGTGGCCAGCAAAGAGAGCAAGGCTAGTATTTGCGACGCCAAAGCCCCGTCTTATTGGGTCGAACTGCGCTGTTAGCATTTTTGCAAGGGTTAAGAAAGAACGAGCGATGGAAGCTCCGAAGCCATTGAAGGAGGAGAAAACACTCGGGAAAATCGGGTACCCGATCTCTTGCTCCACCATGTACTTGTAGGTCTTGACGTAGCGGCTGCAAAACGTGGCTTCGCCTCGTGAGATTCTGATCATGTGAAGCATCCCATCACCGTCGAAGAGATGGTAAGGGCCTGGAGGGATGACGCGAGGGTTGGGGCCATTGCGAATGTACGCTCCATCTAAGCAACTAGGGAGGGAGCCCTCCACCACCTCACAGGGGGTGGGGGGGAGTTCGTCCACCGGTGCAAAGTTGCCCGAGAGAACATGCTTGGGATCGATACAAGGGCGAAGGGGCAAATCGAGGAAGTTGCATACAAGATCATCTAGTGTTTTGAAGATACTGGCAAGTGAGGAGAATTGCTTTCTGTTGATGATCATCTGGGCTGCTGGTTGTTTGTTCTTGAGTGTTTGAGCAGTGTGATTTATCAACTTATTTATGGGATTGAAGATTAATGTAAAAGAAGAGTTGGGATTGAAATAGTTAGGTTGATGGTTCCGGCCCTTTGCACTAAACCTAAATGAGGAGGAAACATAATTAAGATGAGATGAGTGATTAGGAAATGGTGTTGCAAGGAAAGAGGAAGAAAGGGTTTCCATGATTGCGATCACGAGGGAGAGGGATTCAAATGAATTGAAAGTGTTTGGTGTGGCTTATTTGGTGGGTTATGATGTGACTGTTATTTATAGGCAAAGACGAAGCTTGCATTACGATGATATTTATCTGAATGATGGGTGTCCTAGATTTGCAGGTCAACTCCAATAGATTCTAATAGAACTTATTCACATGCTCTAAACCCAAAACAAGTAAGCTTCTTGCATTGTAACTTGTAATAAAAAATTCTATATACGACTTTTTCACATGCTTAAACCCAAAAGAAGTAAGCTCATTTTATTTATAATTAATGATTATTGATTCTTGCATTGTAAGTTGTAATAAAAGACAAAAATGCAATTCATTCCTGCGATACGAGAAGTGGACAAAAAAACTTTATATGAAAAATAAAAGAGAAAAATGCAATTTATCCCCCTGTTTTAAGTGAAATGAGCAATTTATCTCCCTATAAAAAATAAAACAACAATTTACCTTCATGTGTTGTTAGAAATAGAGCAAAATACCCTCCAAATCCAGTGGTGCACTACATACGCCCAATGTGCATTTGGACATAAATTTTAATCAATAAAAATATTATTTTATTTATATAGAGATTTAATTGAATATATTAATACATATATATTTAAAAAAATAATAATTAATTTATTAAACATTATATATTAGTTATACAATAATAATATATATTTCCTTTCTCCTTCCTTTTTCTATGGTCGTCACGCGCCGCCCCCTCCTGTTTCCCCTTCCTTCTCCCTTGTCGCCACCCCCTCCCCTCCCGCACCCAAATGCATGCACCATCCCCTCATGCCTAGATCCCCCTCCCTCGTCGGTCTCTCTCTCTCACTCTTTATATATGTATATATATATATAATAGTTTTGATTACAATAGTATAAATTCAAAGTTAATTATATATAATATATAATTTTAATTTTATTTATTCAAATTTAAAATTTATATGACTTAAATTTGAACCGTAGATTGATCAAGCTCCAATGGTTATTAAATAATGACATAAATGTTATTTTAAATTAAATAATTAAAAAAATAAAAAAGGGCGTGTGTGTTTCATGAAACACGTCAGGATGGGTAAATTGCGTTTAACCCAAAAATAAAATAGCAAATTATCTCCAGTGTTTTGAAAAATCAAACAAATTATAGTTTAATAGGAGGCTAATTTGCTTCATTTTTTAAAATACATAAAAATTTATTTATTCATTTCACATATCATACGACTATTTAATCTAGTAGTAAAATAACGCCTTATTACATGATTGAAGTGCATGTTCGGACTTACTGCTAATAGCGGTGTCAACGGATTCAGATTCAGAAAAATTCATCTCCGACCCACTCTTAATGGGACAGGTTCAAGTTTAAAAACTGGAAATTGAGACGGTACGCCGCTTCTAAAAGTCAATAGCCGCCCCACTAGAATTGTTGTATATTATTTTATTTTTTGTCTTTTTCTGTCCCTTACCCACACCCCGTTCCAAATTTGCGGTCACTCATCTCTATCATCTTTTACGGCTTCTCTCTCACCTCGCTCTCCTCTCTGCTCGCCACGCCTATCCCCTCGCTTCGTCGTTGCCCTCTCGTTCCGTCCGTTTTGCTACCTCGCATCTCCTCCTCTCCTATCTCTCTTCTTCATCGGATGTGTCGGGTCAGACTCGCCCGGCGGGGTTGGTCGGGGCACTGATCAACCAAAACGCACACCATACCTGTCCGCTTGTCACCCCTAACTATTAAGCTGATCAAATCCATAACATTTCATGACTAATAATTAAGTTCGAACAAATTTTTTTTTTCGTTCTATAAAATAAGAGTAATATTTGTTTTAGTACTACAATTATGACAGGTGAAACTTTTAGCCCTATAAAACTCAAAATCACATCTTTTTAATATCAAAATTGTGATTTTGGGCCTTTTAGTCCCAAAATCACAATGTATGTGACCTTTTTTAGACTAAAAATACGTGATTATGAGTTTTATGAAACTAAAAGCGATACCTGTCATAGTTGTGATATCAAAATAAATTTTACCCTTATTTTATGGGATTAAAAAAGCATTTTGCCCACTAAATTCTCAAAATTCATTAATACACTCTACATTTATGAAGTGTGTCTACAATCACATTTAATTTGTCAACCCAAAAATATAAAAAAACAATAATACCAACCATAAATATATTTTGATGGAGGGATATAGATTTGAAGAGAGTGATATAGGAAAATGATTCCATATCAAAGTAATTTTAAAGTTTATAAATATTTCATAAAGTATTATTAATCCAAAATAATAGAGTCTGGAGATTTGAAATCTTTTGTCATATAAAATTATTCAAATAAATTTAAATAATTTGTTATTAGGAATTTAATAATTTTAAATTATTATTTAGGGTAAATATTATATTTGGTTCCTTACGTTTATTTTTTAATTGTAGCATCCTTAAATTTTAGTTTTTGTCTCAATTTGTCTTTCTGACTATTTTTCAACAAAAATATGGCTGGATTTTGACTCTTTAAAGGTTAAAATGGTCAATAAATTTAATTTTATCACTTTAGTCCCTTAAGTTTGTAAAAATATCATATTAATCATTTCCTACATGAAGAAAATAACTTTTTTATATTCTTTTATGCTGATATGTTGTTATTATCTTACGTGAGTAATGAAATTTTGTACTCTTGTAAATATAATAATAATATATTGCTTAATTTAAAATAAACAGTCTCTTTTTCCAATAGTTAAAAAAAACTAAAATTATGAATAAATTTCATAAAACTTATCTAATATGAATATAATAGAAAAAATCTAAGTCGGTAATTTTTTGTTTAAGAGTTAATAAGTCTAAAAAAGTTAAACTTTAAAAATATTTACTAAATGTTTGGATTTTCAAATAAATATATGTATAAAATTCATTTTAAGATGTTTTTCAAATATATTGTCACATTTTATAGAAAAAGATTTACAAAAACCTTTTAAAATGAATTTATAAATATTTAAAATCCACCAAATAATATAATTAAAAGTACATTCCACCAACTTTTCCTTCAAAAACTATTAATATTTAATAACATTGTTAAGATTTAATAGACTAAAAAATCAACTTAATTTTTTTATTATATTTTTAGATTAGATAAATTTTATAAAATTTATTTATAATTTTGATTTTTTTGGTTACTTTTGAAAGTGAAAAAAAAAAAAGAACTATTTTATTTTGAGTTAAGCAATATGTTAACATTATGTTTACAAGAGTTCAAAGTTTTTATTTTTTATACAAAATAATTACATCATATTCACCATATAAAAATATAATAAAATAATTTTCTTTCTAAAAAAGGACTAATTTGATAATTTTATAAACTTAAGAAATTAAAGTGATAAAATCACACTTAAATTGACCATTTTACCATGCAAAAAGTCAAGTTCCGACCATATTTTTGATAGAAAATAATCAAAGGGATCAAACTGATATAAAAATTTAACGCCACAAGTGGGTTTGTTTTGAAGCAGAGGAAAATAAATAAATCAATAAACTGTACGGCCGATCGTGACCGTCCGGTAATTAAAACCAAAAAATTGAAAAATTACAGTTGACTCTGCATAGTTCATATGCTTACCATGCACACGTTGTGCCAACTCTCACTACTCGGTTACGAATTTACTATTTACTCATCTATTTTAATTTCTATACTATTTATTAATGGTGAGTATTTTTTGGCATCTCCCTTCTTTCGATTTGTATTTTTCTTTAATATTTAATTTATTTTTCTCTTCAACTGTATTTGAATAGTTGTGATTTTCATGCATCTTTTTGCGAATTTTTTTTTATAAATATAATATTAATTTATTAAATTTATATGTATTTTTATTAAATAATAAAAAGTTTATAAATATTTTAAATAATATTAAAAAATTATGCATACACGTAAAATATGTCATAAATATTCATACTTGCATGCACGATATGTTCCCATGCAAGAAAATACTAGAGATCACAATCAACAAAGACTAACTTAACTAATCCCAGAAGTCCAGTTAACCCTAATTCGAGAGTGCCCAAGATCCAAAAAAGCCTCACGAGCCCCTGGATAAAAAAGCTTAAGGATTTGAAATCCTCCAACTGAAGTCAAAGGTCCTCTGACAAGGAGTTAAAGGGAAATCTAGATGGTATCCACGCAAGATCTCTTGAGGCTACCCTTAGGAGTCAAGTAAGGACCACATCCCTTTTGAAGACATGTGGTGTCCTATAGGGAAGTACTATAAAACCCTAAGAAGCTTGGGCTCCAGCTTGGCGAAGTCTCATCAACCACCTCCCTAAAGAATAGGACAAATTGCATAAAATCCCTCTGTTATGAAAATAGGTTAAAAGTCTCCCTGTGTTTTGTAAAGCTCAGCTCAATCGCCCCCTTTTCGTTAAATCCAACTAACGGTGTTATTTTTTTAGAAAATGACCGTTATACCCTTACTTAATATATATTATTTTTTATTTTAATGACCGTTGGATCTTTTTTAATCGAATATTGATCGTTAGATCTAATTAATTAATCTCAATCATTAAATTTTTAAAAAATAAAAGGTCTAGATTCAATAAATTATTTAACTTATATTATATATAAATAATTTTAAATTTAAAAAATATATTATTATTATATATTTGATCGGATGGCGATGAATCAATGGCAAACATGTTCGAGGGTCGTGACTTGAGCCCAATCTCTACGATTGACGAAAATTTAAATTGAAGGTATGAAAATGTTCATCTTGAAGAGAGGATTCGAATGGTACCATTGGCAGTCGGAAACTCGTCCAGACGGTGCATTTCCAACGAAAATCGTTTAGTTTTTCTTTTTTAATTAATTTTAATTATATTAATTAAAATATATTTTAGTTAATTAAGAATATTTTAAATAATTATAATAATTACTTACAATATATATTTTAATATTGCAAATAGTAAATTAAATCAAGGGAAAAAAGAACTCAAAACCCAAATTTAAATCCAAACCCGTTTTTAATTGATTGAGCACTTTTAGAAGGAGATATGATGAAATATTGACGTTTGTATTTAGATGAAAATCGCAAAAAGAATAAATGGGGTAATTAATTAATTAACTAATTTTGTGAAATTTGGATTTGGAGTATCAGAAATAACGAAATTGTTGACCGTGAGAGGGGTTTTTCCCTTGTGAAATTCTTCCTCAGTTTGGGAAAAGAAAACAAACAACACGCACACGCACCCTTTCTACTCTCCAGTCTCCTCCTCTAATCCCCGACTCTCCCCACTCCTTCCACCGCCACTTCCTCCGCCGCGGCCGTCCTCTTCCACTGCCGACCACAGTTTTTTTCTCTCCATCAAAGTCTTCAATTGCACTTCTATTTGACCTAGCCGCCTCTTCTCCCTCTCTGACTTTTTCGGTCGACACATCGGCTTGGTCTGACTAGTTGGGAATTCCACCGTCGAAGCCGCAGGGGGAGGTAATTATTCCGTGATTTCTTAGTCTTTTTCTTTTTAATTTCCTCTTGATTTGTCTCTGCCGGGCTGGCACGTTCAATCGCGATCATATGGTCTGGCACTTTTGTTTGCCTGATTATTTTCTTTATTGCGGTGCTCTTGCTCTTGCGGACGTGTATAGACTTAAAGACTATTTAGTGACTCGAACGATTATGCTTCGTCCGCGCTTCTGAATTTTTATTGCTATCTGCTTGAGTTATTGCAATTTCGTATCTAGATTTCAGTTTCCTCACTTTTTGTCAATCGCGTTTTGCTGGTGCTTCGATTTTGTAAATTAATGCGATTTAGTGTGCTCTTTTGCCCCCAGCACTCTGGCTCTCGCTCAATTGCCTCTCTGGGCTATCATTTGCAGGTAATGGTTAATTTGTTATGGAATCTCGTTTTAAATCCAGGAACTTGCAGTTTCTAATATGCCTAGATTATCTTTTCCTAGTCAAGAAATTCATACTCTGGGAATTATTGAATATGAATATTTGGATTGTTTTTAAGGATGAGTTTCTTTCTTCGTTCCTCCACTTGTAAGCCTGATTAGAAGCACATTAAGCACTTTTTTAGTTGCGTAGTTGGAGCTCATCTAAGAAAATGTCTAGATAAGTGCAAAAATCACAAAAAGAAATGAGGTCAAAGGAAGCACACTTTTTAAAACTCTTGGCTTTTCCAGGCCTTTTCAGTTTTATCAGTGTCATGGATTCTATTTGTTTTAATTTTTTCCTACTGAAAACAATGCAAGAAACCTTATCTTAAGATTTCCACATTTATCATTAATAATTAATTTTTTTTTTCATTTGATGTTATTATGGAATAACTTTTGGTAAAAATCTATGGATGGCTGCTTCAGTATTTGAGTGTTGGTCTGTGTTATTTCTTGCTTGAAGGTTTTGAAGTACAGATACAAATGGTGTTTTCTTTAATGAGTCTTTCCAACCCATAACCATTACAATCCCTTGTAACAAGTAATTATGCCATCTGTGCATGTTCCACAATTGAGTGTTTGTAACTGAATTGGTACACTTTGTGGAGTTGCGGATATGGGAGCTTATAATCTTTAGTTTTGACTTTTACCTTTCAAAGTAATGGTTATGAAACCATGCCAGTTGCATCATATATCCTTTTGAGAGTAACTCATTATTTGCACCCCCCCCCCCCCCCCAAAAAAAAAAAAATTAATAGAAAAGGAGGGAAAAGGAAGCAATTGAGGTAATTGGAGAGGTTTATGGTTTTGTTGTGTTGGTATGATACAAAGACAACCAATTACGATAAGAGCTGTGGAGATAATGACTTGAAGTAAGGAATTGAAAATATGTTGAGATATATGGAATCTGATTTGATATGGTAGAAGATAAGATGGAAGCTTTTGAAATTAAAAAAAACTGATACATGTTAGTGTCTGTTGGATAGTAGGGGTTAAGGTTACAATCCTAAAACTGAGTCACCTTTAGTTGACTGTTATAAAGTATATGCTATGACTTGGCATAGGAATTAAGGAAATAATTTACTTGTTCCTACTTCCTAGTTCCTACCATTAAGGAAATGCCTGCTCTTACTTCTAGGTACCTAAATCTGGTTCAATATCATCCTATCTCAAAGATAGATTGACAGTGAAAACTAGAAGTATATTTAGGAATATATACTCTGTATTATGTTTGTCCATTGTCCTTGTTATTCTTTTGTCGAAGTTACATATAACTTAATCCATGAGATAATAGTCGAAGTTGGACGTTTTTAGTGTTTCCGTAGTGTTTATAATCTTTCTCTATTATCTTCAGGTTCTCGCGATGCACCGTGTTGGCAGTGCAGGAAATTCATCTAATTCAGCTCGTAAAAGCAAGGAAAAGAAGTTAACATATGTATTAAACGATGCAGACAATACAAAGGTGATGCTTGGTTTTAGTTCAAATGTAATTTGTCACTAATTCAAATAAGGTGATGGAGAACTTGTAAGCTGAACTTGGTTTTATATGCTGTTTGACCACTATAGAGTACTAGATCTATAGGCATACCCTTCTTTGGTTCTTGCTGCTTGTTGCACTATTCAACAGGAGAGCACTACTGAAGAATAAATTCATCTTTCTCCTGCCAATAGGCTTGACAATTTGCAAATCCGGATTGGATCTGAAGAATTTGCTATTAGGGCTAAGCAAATTGTTTACTGTTTTTGATTAGAATGTAGTGAATGACATTTCAGTGCTACAGTTGTGTTTCTTGGATAGGCCTAAAGATGAGTTTTGAGTTTATCTGGCTGCAGTAATTATCACTAAATTACTGTTTATAACTGAAACTTTCTTGCCTTGAATAAAAAAGATTTTGACATAGAGGGGGAGGTTCATTGCATGCCCATGCTTTAGGAGATGACATGTGATCTTACTCTTTTTGCCAATTATGGATTTCCAATCAACTGTATTTTTTTTACTGGTGATTTGATTCTTATCACAAAGTTCGCAGTCAAACTGGCTCAATTACTCTATTTTGTTTACACGATTAATAAAAAGAATAAATCTTACATCACTCACTGAGTTTACTTTTGTTATGCCATAAAAGATTACTTAACATCATTACCAAACAATATGAAGTACTCACCATCACTTAGTAGTATATATTAGTTCTTTATATCATATTTTCTTTATTTGCAGCATTGTGCTGGCGTAAACTGCTTGGCTGTGTTGAAATCACCTGGACCAGATGGATGTGATTACCTCTTCACGGGTAGTCGTGACGGAACATTAAAGAGATGGGGATTATCTGAAGATCGTGCTACTTTCTCTGCGACATTCGAGTCTCATGTTGATTGGGTACAAATTACTTCATCCTTGGTTAAGTCTGTTGTGTACTTAGTTTTTTTTATCTTCTGTTGATGATGCCTACTTACTGACTGCAAAGGAAACTTCAGTTTGTAGGGCAAGCATATTTTTGGCTAAAGGTCTTTGGTACCATCTCAGTATTTTATGCATTACATGATTGAATGGTTATTAAGATGTGGCATAGTGAGCTTGTTATAGTAGTGATTAATGGAAGGATGCCCTGGGTATCATCAGATACCAAGATTGGCTGACTGTTTCTACAAGAAGCTCTTGTAGGGTTCTGATAACCACAGCAATGCTTTTCTAGGTTAGGGTTTTAAATTTGTTTGAATATTGAGGTGTAAGTATATATTCATGGATCTGGAACTTTTTCTATATAATATATGTTTCTTAGATAATTATTTTGAAATGGTTTTCTGGGCAGGTCAATGATGTTGTTCTGACAGGTGGTAACACATTGGTTTCTTGCTCCTCAGATGCCAGTGTTAAGGTTCACGCGCTTTGCATTTGTGCCTCGATGTGTATCTCTCATGAATAGATTTTTTCTTATATTTGGTGATAATTTTAGGTATGGAATTGCTTGTCCGATGGAACATGTGCTAGGACGTTTCGTCAACACTCAGATTACGTCACTTGCCTTGCTGCAGCAGAGAAAAATGTAATCTTCTTTTCACATGCATATTCAGATGCTTTTATATTCCTGGATGTTGATCGTGTGAACAGGCTAATGTTATGTCTGATCTTCTATATTTATGCACTGCAGAGCAATGTCGTGGCTTCTGGTGGCCTTGGTGGAGAGGTTTTCATATGGGATCTTGAAGCCGCTCTTGCTCCCGTTTCTAAATCAAATGATGCAAATATAGATGATTGTTCAACTAGTACCAATGGTTTGGGATCTTCATTGCAGAATACAAGTCTTCGACCTATCAGCTCGAGCAATAACATCTCTGGGCATGCTAATCAATGTCAGGGCTATGTTCCAATTGCCGCAAAAGGCCATAAAGAGTCAGTTTATGCCTTAGCCACAAATGACCAGGGAACACTCCTTGTTTCTGGTGGAACTGAAAAGGTAAATTGTGGTGGTTTTAATGGTGGCTTGGTCAACTAGGTTCTATTTGGTTTATCTGATGCTAAAGAATCTGAACGCAGATTCTTTCTTTGCTTTTTCTGTTGTTCATCCATGATGTATTATTATATTTCCTATGTTACTGTTTCCCTCATACAACAATTTGCAACTGTTCCAATGTCGCATGGTGAATTGTTTTATAGGTTGTGCGAGTTTGGGACCCAAGAACTGGTTCCAAAACCATGAAGCTTAGAGGACACACAGATAATATTAGGGCACTACTGTTGGATTCTAGTGGCAGGTTTGTTGGACTGGTTTCTGCTACGTTTATTTTTCTCAATGGGCTTATGACTTTGGAGTTTCCATTTTATCTACAAATATTTATTTGGACAGAAGTTACTCATGCTAAAGATAGTAATTCTGAAAAGTAACAGTTCTGGATGGATTTGGATGCTTTGCCTAAGTTAATATCAGTTACAAAAGGATCCATGTTTACCCAGAAAACCTCAAAGTTGTTGATTATTTCAGTTAGGTAAATAATTTGATGCTAATCTGCTGAGTGCCATGAGAAAACATAGATATTATGTGCATAATGCTAGTCTTGATTTCTGCATTTTGTGTTTATCTAGGTGCTAGATAGTGATTATTCTGCAACTACTTCTCCTTGTTTTAATTGATAAGAGTAAGCGAGTAGTAATTGGAGAATTGTCTGTAAGCTGTTCTTTGTTCCAGTTACGCCAGGAGATGTTGTCTTCCAACACTGTAGTACCTCTGAATACTTTTTATGTTTTCAATTCGACATGATGTAATGCACAACTTATAGTTCCATCTTAAAATGTGCAGATATTGCTTGTCTGGGTCCTCTGATTCTATGATCAGGTACGTTCACTGTTTGCTTGTGCCAATTACTCTACAAGCATCAATGATGAGCTAAAGTATTATAGACCTGTGTTGTTCCTATGCGACCTTTAGGTGTTCCCTAGAAGTTTCTACTGTGTAACATCATTATGATTGTACTCCAGTTTTGGAATCACACTTTTTTTTCCTTTAATCGAGGCTAGGTCTTCAAGAGTTTGGAGCTCCGAGCTTGTGATTTGAGGCAGATTATGTACTCCTTTTGAGTTTTTAACATTAAATAAAACAAATAAGCATGAAATGCCAATTTTTGGCCAGACTTGGACCTTGAATTGATTTTGTAACTACATCAGAAATCTATTTGTTTATGTGGTCTTTGTTGCTTGTGGCCTTTTCAATTTATTAGTTGTTAGAATGTTCTTGTCCACTATTTTAGAATTGAAATTTTGGTTTCAGGGTCTTTTTCTGTTGTCAAATGTTTCGTGGTGAAATAGTATTTAAATCAAAGCACTAAGCTTATATTTTTTTTCTATGAATGTTGCATTATGGAATACATTCTTTCATATTATTCATGGTTTTGATTATTTACGTGAAATAGGTTGTGGGATCTTGCTCAGCAACGATGCATTCATTCCTATGCTGTGCACACAGACTCTGTCTGGGCTCTGGCCAGCACTCCAACATTTAGTCATGTTTATAGTGGTGGCAGGGATCTTTCTGTGAGTACAGCTCTAAAACCGTGTCAATTCAGTCCCCCCCCCCCCCCCCCCCCCGGCCCCGGGAATACTGCGTTAGCTCATGGAAAACTAACCTTTATTTGTACTTCCAGTTGTATTTGACAGACTTAGCAACAAGAGAGAGTGTATTGCTTTGTACAAATGAACATCCTATATTGCAATTAGCCTTGCATGATGATGGTATATGGGTTGCCACATCAGATTCTTCTGTGCATAGGTGGCCAGCTGAAGCACATAATCCGCTGAAAGTATTCCAAAGAGGTGGTTCATTTTTAGCTGGCAACTTGTCATTTTCAAGGGCAAGGGTATCACTGGAAGGCTCTACACCTGTGAGTCGCATATTCTTTTTGTTTTGGTTTTATATGAATTTTCAGCTAAAAAGGACAACTTCTGTTGAATGCCTAGTGTTGAGCTCCTTTTTTGGTTGAATTAAGCGTGAGCAAATTGGCAGTTCCTGCATGTACTTTTCTTAGTAATCCTTGACTAATATATACTTGAGATGGTAAGTTTTACAATAGGCCATTCTTTCTGATTTCTCTCGCTTGAGAAGAAAGCAGGAAATCACGGTCAGGATAATCTGCAAATGATGGACCTTGCGCCAAAATCATCTGCTTTTCATTATTTGTTCGGCATTTTTAGGACTCGTGTAGTAGTGGTCATTTTCTATTGAACCTTTAATGATTAAATTCCATGAAACAAATAAAAATTGGCATTATTAGTGAGTTTAGTAATATAGTTGCATCATGTTCCTCTTGATCAAAGAACTTCATGTTCTGGAGTCTGTTTGATGTTATGATGTGTACTTGTTTCTTTATGGAATTAATTAAGTGTTAATTACACTTAAACCCCATCTGAAAATGCATAATTACACTTTCCCCGAAAAAAAATTAAAATTACACTTACACCCCTTTTGGAAATTCTCCATTCACAACTCACTTACACCCCTTTTGAAAATTCCCCATTTACAACCCTTTTCCTTAGGGATTGGACGGAAAATGCGTATTTCAACAGAACAAATACATAAATTTCCAATTTCAACCCTCATTTAACATTTCCCTAGTGTAAATGTGATTTATATAAATTCAAAAAGGTCTCTAATTGAATAAAATATTGTTCCCGAATTATAGCCATTGGATAGAAAGCAACTGTTGATGAATGGAAAAGCCTAGTTATCTTTTGGTTCTTTTTTTAATTCCTATATATGGGGTGAGGTTACGTTATTGTTGCATATATTTCTTGAATATGTCTTATTCAAGTACTTCGTCTAGTGCTTTAAGAAATAGATGCAACAATGGTGTACACTTCACCCCATATATTAAGAAAAAGTACAAAAAATGGCTCTGGTTTTCCATTCATAAACTGCTACTTTGTATACAATGGCTGTAATCATTACAATTACACCCTTTTGACTTTATATATATTACATTTACCCCTTTACAAGTATAAAAATATTTCTAGGGGAATGTTGAATGATGGGTAAATTGGAAGTTTATGTAATTTACTTTTGGCTACATTTTCTGTTCAAACCCTAATGGGAGGGTTCAGTTGTAAACGGAGAATTCTCAGAGGGGGTCTAAGTGTAACTAAACTTGGAAGCTCTACTATATAAATATTGGAGTTATTTCTGTATTGATGGATGCTTTGTGATACCAGTCTGCCGGGCCTCTTATGAAATTCAGTTGATAATTTGGGAAAAGCAATTGACAATTGAAATTCCTTTAGGTCCCTGTTTATAGAGAACCGTCTGTTAGCATCGATGGAACTTCAGCTATAGTGCAGCACGAGATTTTAAATAATAGAAGACACGTCTTGACTAAGGTAACTTGAATCTGATTCACTTTGTTGGCCCATCTGTAGTGTGCATTCAATTTTAAACTGACAGCTCAATTCTTCATTTTCAAGGACACTGCTGGTGTAGTGAAGTTGTGGGAAATTACAAGAGGCGTGGTTATTGAGAACTATGGAGAGGTCAGTGATGTGCTTTGGACTTAATTATTTATATGGCAGTTCTCTGGGAGGAGAGGACAGGGTATCTGCTGATAATATGGGATCATTCCTTTGGTATTCTATACTATTATAGGACCGTTTTTTTTTATAGTTTCCATACTTTATAATCCGTTCCTTTTTTTTGCAGATTTCTTTTGAGAAGAAGAAAGAAGAATTGTTCGAAATGGTACGTATCACTATGTTGTATTAGTATTTCCGATTGTGTCATCAGCATCCTTTGACTTATTCTGCTATTTTAGGTGAGTATTCCTGCATGGTTCACGGCAGATACAAGGCTTGGGAGTTTGTCAGTGCACTTGGAGACACCACAATGCTTTTCTGCTGAGATGTACTCTGCTGACCTAAGCATTGCAGGCAAACCTGAGGATGACAAGGTATTTACTATCATAATTTTTTCATTTACTTCCTCTTTACAGGATCTGCTCTCTGTGGGCTTGTTCGCATTTGCCTTTTATTTTATAATTGCAAATATTTATATATTTTTCATTAATATAATTATTTCAATCAGGATTTGTTTTTCCTTGTGCCTACTTCGTTTTAATATCTTCATGTTTAAATCAAGTTCATGTGGTCTATTTCTCTCCTGGCTGGTTATTGCATTTAGTTCAGTTGCACCTTCTATTTGCAGTTGGAGCATTTTTATTTTGCAAAGAGGACCTTTGTGCAACTTTTGTTTTAGTTTTAATATCAACTTATATGCACAAAAGGCTTGTCTGAGCTCTTTCCTTCTCATTATAGATCAAGTATATTGACCTTTACAAATGTGTAGGTTAATTTGGCGAGAGAAACCCTCAAAGGGCTGTTGGCACATTGGGTAAGTAGGAGGAGGCAGAGATTTGGATCTCAAACTTCAGTAAATGGGGAAATTCCATCTGGAAAGGATTTGTCTTCAAGGACATTAACCCTATCTCGAGTAGAAGGAGATGGTAATTTGGAAAATGATTCTGCAGTATATCCACCCTTTGAATTTTCAGCAGCATCCCCTCCTTCCATTGTTACTGAAGGCTCTCAGGGAGGCCCATGGAGAAAGAAAACTACTGACCTAGATGGAACTGAAGATGAGAAAGATTTTCCTTGGTGGGTTCTTGATTGTGTGCTGAATAATCGCCTGCCTCCAAGGGAAAATACCAAGTAATGTGCAAAGCTAACTTATTTTTCTTGCTTGAATTTGGTATTCTTCTTGCATTTTCTTGATCTTTCCTTTTTGGAACTTGTTTGGTGTTATGTTAGTCCTATGCAAGTTGAAATCTATTAGAAAATGTTAAAGAGCTCTCTGAAGCTGTGTGGCCCTTGGTCATAAACTTCGTCCTGATTGTGGTACATCCACATTTGTCTGAAACAAAAGAAACTGTAACAGATTGGGTTGCTAATCTGGTTTTCCCTCTAAAGATCTCTAACTGAAATTCCGTCTCATAGTTTAGTTTTGTGTTATGGTAATTGAAACATTTTGAAATATCTCTAGTTTTAGTCCTTTTTCTCCTTGTCTTCTTGCCGTTATTACTTTTGGTATGTTAATTCCGTGCAAATTTTTTATATTGCAGATGTAGCTTCTATTTGCACCCATGTGAAGGTTCTACTGTGCAGATCCTTACACAAGGAAAACTCAGTGCTCCTCGCATCTTGAGAATACACAAAGTAAGAATTTTCACATTCTAGCTTAAGACTCGTTCGAGAAAATCAAAATGTCAGCTTGTTGGTTGGCCACTTCTTCATCTTAAAATTAACAAAGACACTGAGTTTAGGCCCTGCATGCTCATCTGGTTTAGTATCTCATTGCTGGCAATCAAATATCTACATTTTATGCTGATGATCATATGCATATGTGATGAACCCAGTGCTTATTGCCCGAACTTCGCCTCAATTTCAGGCAAATTTGTGGATTCTTTGCAGATCTTTTGATAACGTCAATATTCCTTATAGATATAATCAGTGATGTGGCTGATGAGAACATCATCCTCTATTTTAAGTTTTAAGATATCTAAAAACACACCTAAGAATATTCTTGAACACTCATCTTCAGGTATTTGATAGCATCCTCTGAATATACTTACTAGATTAAGTATCAAAGCACACGAGATGCCAAATCAATCCCTAGTCTATTGGACCACCACCTATGCTTGAAGAAGAAAATAAATGTTCGAAATGTTTTTTTTTGAATAATCTAGATTACCTAAAGCAATTCAAAATTGATTTTCGAATTAAACTGGAAGAGTTAGTTTAAGGTGGAGGAACTTCCTTGGTAGACTAGCTATGGCAAAAGAAAAGAAGGTTAACAAGGGCAATCAGCATTTTTTCACTTGATTTCCTGCTGCATAACTTTTTTCAATGAACTTTATCTCAACTAGAAATGCTGCAGCAGGCTCATCAATTTTATGGTTTGCATGTTTTTTGTTTGTATAGGTTGTCAACTATGTGATAGAAAAGATGGTTCTTGATAAGCCAGTGGATACTTTGAGCGCTGATGGAACTTTTGCTCCGAATATGCCTGGGGGTCAGCATCCAGTTGTTGGAGATGGCTCTCTTCGTTCCGGACTTAAACCTTGGCAAAAGCTGAAGCCTAGTATAGAGATCCTGTGTAATAACCAGGCAAGTATAATTGATATATGGAAGTTTTCGGACGAAACCACTCATACCTAAAAAATTAATCATTTATATTTCTGGTTTTAGTGGGAGGAAAGGAGTCGTAAATATAGAAACAGAATAAGCTTGGACCATGTTTTTGTTTGTAAATGCTATACAGTTGAAAGGCTGTTACTCATCGCCTTTCTTTGATGTACTTGGGAATGAATCCCTAAGTGAATTTATACTAAATGTGAGAAAAGCTCAGAGACTTGGAAGTCATTTTTCTCTCATTTGTTAGTTTTTTATCCTTTTTGTCAGCTACTATTGAACGCATTTTGAGAGTTCCGAAAAGCTCCTCAACTTTTTTCTGTTTCCTGTCCATAGTGAATTTCTCACAAATTTATAAAGTGGTTCTATAAATAATTTGCCACCACCACTGCAGTTTTTCTTTCTCATTTCACTTTCTCCTTTATTGTTTAGATCATTACTAGTGTTTTCTGTGCACCAAAAACTTTTTTGGATTGTATTTACTATTATGTTGAATGTCTATTAAGAGTGGGATGTCCTTTCTTTCTGAGTTGAACTTTTCTTGTTCCAGGTATTACCTCCAGATATGAGCTTAGCCACTGTCAGGGCGTACATATGGAAGAAGCCTGAAGACCTTATCCTTAACTACAGAGTGGTCCAAGGAAGGTGATGGAAGACATTTTAAAGGTGATACTGCATTCTTGGATTTAGCTGCTTACCAATAATTCATTCTCTAGGGTGTTTCAAAGCTTTTTCCTTTCCATTTCAGATCGTGTTGTGCCATCTCCAAGTTGTTTAAAATTGGCGATTCTAGTCAAATCCCAGATTGTTCAGGTTCTGAAGTTCGAGGGAATTCTTTTTTGCTTCAATTTCCTAATGTGTCCCAAACCCATCAGAAACCCAACTGCCCAATTACCTGCTACAGTGTGAAAATAGCCATTTTTCTTTTCAATGCATATATTAAGGAAAATCTCATTTGCAATTTTCTTGTTCTTACAAATTAGTGATGACATGGTGGAGTGTTTGTTATTTGGGTGATTACAAGGTAATAATTGGTCCAGTTATAAGCATGGGTCCTCGAGACTTTCATAATAGCTCCACCTGTTCTTTAATGTTGGGAAATAGTCATGAGCTCGGAGGACATGTAGTTATTTTGAAGTGTTTGTGTATGAATTCATTAATCTTTTCTTGATCACGTATTGAGCATTTGAGACAATTTCTGTTTCTCATTCTGTGCAGGGGTGACGTGGTCTATGGTTATCAAGTTACTTATGCATGTAAATAGTCCGGAGCTGTGCATCTTCAGAGGCTGATTGCTGCAACTGTAAAACTCTCTGTTCCTATCCATTAAATCTGGGAAAACTGAGCAGTTGCTGAAAGATAATGCAGCATATAGAGTTCGTAGAGAGTACTGACGGGCTGGTTGGCTGACGTTTGCAAAATCGGACTTGGGGTGCCAGCATTGGTTGGTGAGACTTCTAGAATTGTGGCAACTTGCAGAAAAGCTACTGTGCGTGGCGAAGAGATGTAGTTTTGAGGAGAGCTTGCATGAGCGGACTTTTCCAGGAGTAACCAATCAAGAGGATGCCTGTGGATTTGTAGTTAACAATACACTTTTTGTGAGGGTGAATAATTTTTTCCTTTTTAAGTTAAGAAATAATAGCCCTTCACTGATCCAGTCATCTAATTGTTATTTTTATTTATTATTTGAATTTCAATTTTGTAATTTATGCTGTTACTTCATTAGATGAAGTCCTGTCCGATTCGTTGATAAGGTGGCATAGCAGGGCTGAGTTTGCTGCTATTTATTTAGTTTTGATTATGTAGAATTCCCCGTAGTTGATGGATTAATGATTCAGAATTTGAGCTAGGGTGCCTTTTCTTTTTTTATAAAAGAATAATAGTTTTTTAACCTCTGATTTTTAACTATCTATTGCACCGTGCAGTGAAGGTATTAAAAACTGGTGTTAACGCGCGTTCTTTGTCGGTAAATTTTATGAAAATTTTGGTTTAATATTAGAAAAAATATAAAGGTAAGAGACAATTTGAGTTTTTAAATAATATATATTATATATTAAGGGTTATACAGTTCACCCCTATAGATTGGTACCTTTATCAATTGTGGTCATGAGCTAGAAAATTTTTGACTTACCTTAAACCAATAAAATTTAAAATAAATAGACGAAATACCCTGTTTTTTCAGGAAAATTTATTAAATTTCTTTTGAAAGGAAGTAGATTTGCATTATAGAGTCTAAATCAGGGACCAGAAGTTGGGCAGTAGCAGACTCAGGAACAGTCGAAGAGTCCACAATAAAGGCTCCGGCAGAACGAGCAAGAACCAAAATGCCAAAGACGTCGCTTACAATCGCTTCCACCAATTTTAGGAACGCCGGTTTAAGGTAGCAGTGTGAAGCCCACGCAATCCCAATTGCCCCCGGCGAGCATGCCACGACCCCAAAGTCACCCTCTTGCCCGTCCACAAACACTGCGCCGTCAAAGTTTATTCACAAGCCCTGTAGTAGGAGGCCTCCACCGCGTGGCCACAGTCACCATTTGAGACCATAGTCCCTTACAAGTAATTCTGGAATTCCCTCGATTAGCGTGGAAGGCTGCTAGTGTTTCCCTTCTATTAGTACCCCATTCTTCTTCCATAACCCCAACTGATAGTTAAAATGCTCCTTGTGCTACATTGCAAAATTTGCTTATAAGAGATTGATGGAATGAAAAAGGAAGAAAAATGCACAATCAACATTTTGACAGATTGGAATGACCAGTTAGGCGTAACCACGCTTAAACCTACGGGTAAGCAATTGAAAAAGAAACTCTAACAACGAATTTTTTGGAAGAATTGTGGCTGATTGGGTTATTTATGGCTGATTGAAAATTCACCTTGTTGGAAGAAACTCTTTAGGATTTTAATTCCTTATGTCTTTTTGTTTTATTAGAAATCTACCTTTTTTTAGTTATAATAGGATTATGTAACTAGTTTGTATAAATAAGCGATGTAATTCACGGTATGAACGACTTTTGATCTTTGGATATTTTATTTTTTGGGTTTTCTTTTATGTGTTCTTTCATTAGTATGCTAGGTCAGTTCTTTTATTTCTAGTTAAATATATGTTGAATTCTTGATTCCATTATGTTGTAAGATCTAATTTGTGCTTTCGACTTTCATTCATATGAGTATTTGTGTTGTTCTCTGTACTTTTATCACAAATAATCTGATTTATGAATGAAAAGTACAATTATTTATTGTTAAGAAAATTTTCATAGTTAATTGAACTTGCAAATCCGTAATTGATTGTTTAATTCAATAACTAGTGGTAATACAACATAATTGATTATGTCATAGTTTTCAATTATGCTGTGGGGAATGCACAATCTAACTTAAATAAATCTTGGTAGAAATTTATTGGTTAGAATTGGGCCTTTCTAGTTTTGAATGTTGTTGGTAGATTAAATTTTAAAAATGTTCCCAAGGTTGTTTACTGATTAGAGAATTAGTCAACGGACAAGGTAAGAAAATATGAGGTTATTAGGTGGTACCAATGATCATAATCAATTTATTAATCATGAATGATTGTTATCTTTGCATCTATGATCAATAGTTGAATCAAACATGATTCTGTCTTTAACTAAAAATTCTTTTTCTCATATTTATTTATTTTATTTTCTAGATTTAGACTTTATACAAACTCCCCATCTTTTTTATTTGAATGAATTAATTTAAAATCAATTTATGTGGATTCGACCCTACTCACTACTTTCACAAATTTTAGTAGAAAAACATTTTTGATGGATTCAACACTCATGACCAACAAATCATAAAAAAACAGACAAAATTTGTCACCTTCCAGGTTCTTCCAAACATATTTAAATAGCCTTCCACATAAGCCTATTCACACCCCATAATGTCCCGACTCAATTGCGACAGTGCCCAACATTAGCGGGCAAAGTGACAATACATCTAGACATGAAATACATTCTCCGCAAGTGAACAACAGATTGTGCATCCCCCTATTGGGTGGCCGATGCGCTGCTGCAAATTAAACTTGGTAGGAAGTGTATTTCTACAACCTTTTCTAAGCAAAGAGGCATGCCTTCGGAGGAGCTGCACCAGCCCATATGGTGGAGTTACCTCTCCACATTCAAAGTGCATTTAAGATGTTTGAGAGTTTGTAAGCTCTTGAAAATCGTTTGTATCTTATTTTGGGATCTTATCAGTTATTATAAAAAAGTTAATTTCACCCATTTTTTCCTTTAAAATATTTATAAGCTCTTTAATATAAATATTCAATAAACAAAATTACACTCATAATTAATATTCGCCTCCCTCAAAGCGAAATGATTTATTTATATAATTTTAAATTTTAATAATTTAATAACGTTTTCGGTCATTATTACAGTACAAAGAGCTTATTATTTCAAACACTTTAACATCTCATAAGTTCTAGTATCTTATTTATTCAAACACTGTAAAAACTTATTTTTAAAATAAGATCAAATGTTTTTAAAATTTTAAAATAAATCTTACCCAAACACCTTCTGAGAGGCTGTTGGCTAAACTTATTTAAAAATAATTTATAAAATATTTTAAAAGATAAAAAATATACGTTTAAAATATTTGGAAACAACAAAATAAAACCCTCTTAATCCGACCTAATCTTCTATCCATTAACACCCCTAACTAACAACCAAAAAAGAATTAAAAAAAAAAAAAAGGAAATAAAAGGAAAAGGTTGGTGAGCTGAAACTGAAAATGAAGAACAGGAACAGATCCTCTGAGGAAGGGGCTTTAATTGCTAGGCGACAAGCAGATTATTACAAGGGAATATATGTAAACAGCAGCAGATGAACCTAGGATGTAAGTAGAGTAGAGGCCCATGGATCATCAGGCCTGCAAGTACAAACATCTGCCAAACTCACATTGGCCCAACTTAAGACGACCAGTCCTTGTCCACTTCCCCAACCATCACGACATCTCATGTTGCCATCCAAAGATGTCACTCCAACCCGCCCCCTTTCATTTTCTACTTATTATTATATTATATTTTCCCCATCTTTTCTTGAAATTTCATTTCTTAGGTATCTTCGATTAAGAGATTGAATTACATTTATTCGTTTCATTGTGTTCAGTTTTTTTAATTTTATAAAGCAAAAAATTTAATATGTCGAGTTTTATCAATTTTTATAAAATAAAGGACTAAAAATGTTCAAGTCATGGTCTATGGGATTAAAAGTATAATTTTGGGTAAAGAGTCTTTCCTTGATGCTCTAAATGGATAAAGGTCTCTTTCCAGAATTTTCATTTTGAGTGGTTTGGTGGAAGTGATAAAATGAAGCTGGTACGTACTTTAACATTCTTCAGTCCGCCCACTCATTTTCTGAGGTTTGATTATGATTGAGGTTGAAGCCCACGTTGTGTTGTCTATAATGTCACTTTATATGATTGCCCACTTGAGATTTCCAGACCTCGCTCTCACACTCACAGGTTACCACCACTTCGGACATTTTACTGCTCAACACCCAACATTAATGTTTCAACTCCATCTCATTCTTACATACATATGTGCTCTCTCTCTCTCTCTCTCTCTCTCTTCTTTCATGTACTATCTTTGTTTTGTTCTTTGGTTGTTATCAATGTGTAGTGGTCCTTACACCTCACGATCAAGCCTGTCGTTATTACAGCATTATGTGCGTGTTTGTGATATAGCTTCTCATTTTGTGGTGAGAATAAATCGTACAAAAAATTGTGTGTTACGTAATAGCAACCACGTAAAAAAAGGCAAACCACCTAAACACTATCAGATGAATAGAAGTCATCCAAGTGAAAATGAAGCCTTATGACTCATGATCACACGCAAGTAATTAGGAGACACATAATATGGAATGAGATGATTTAAAACACACATATATAATACAGAATCAAAGGTAAATTATATTGATACTTTCTCAAGTTAGTCTAAAATATACAAATACCTCTCGTTTTTTATAAAATTACAACTCCATCTCTCCATGCTATAGTGGTAATTACAACTACATCTTTATTCAAACGCAAACTTACACAAAACCCCACCTGAAAAATAAGCAAAATATCACTTTTGATCCCACTAGATAGGACCCTTTTCACTTGCAGTTCCACGTTTTACGTGTTCAACACCTTTAGTCCAAAATCTTATTTTTTTAACAGAAATGATCCTGTTCCGTTAACAACTAACAGAAACGGGTCACGTTTCGTTAGTCAACTGACAGCTGGCGAAAAAAACAAAAGACCAAGCTTGTGTTCAGTTTTTTGAGGAAAAAAAAGGCGCCAAAAAAATATTTTTTGCTATTTATATATGTAAATAACTCACAAACACCACACAACATTTTCATCTTTTTTTTTATCACTTAATCTTGAGAGCAATAGGCCAAAAGATGTCACAAAAATCTCAAAATAATTCAAATATTGAATGCTATTGTCACAAAACTGCTCATTTGAAGACCTCGTGGATAAGTGACAATTCAGGTAGAAGGTTTTATAGTTGTTCTTCGAGGAGAGGCAGAGGTGGATGTGGATTTTTTATGTGGTTTGATCCACCAGTGTGCATAAGAGCTACCGTAATAATTTCTGATTTGTTGTGCCGATTGAATTTGCAAGAAGAAGAAATTCAAAAATTGCGTTGAAGAAATCAAATTTTGATCTCTATAATGGTTGGATTTTTTTTGTTGTTATGTATGTTGGTAGTTTGAACAATTAGGTTATTATGCATTATTTTATGTTCTTATATATTACTAGATAATCTTTTAGTAATGGTCAATTATGTGTAAAAGGACTAATGGATATACCTTTTTTGCAAGTAATTGTACTTTATGTTGTGTTTAAATGTGTAAGCATAAATCCTGAAAGCAATAAAAATGGAAATTAAAATTGCACAAAAGCACTAAATTACAAAAAAATAGAAAATATACTGAAATGCATTGATTTTGATCATTAATGAAATGTGCTGCAAAGTGCAACTTTACATGCTTAAAATCTGCCAAATGCTACCACTTTAGAAACCCAAAATGTGTCAAAACATCCCCCAAAAGTCTTAGAGTACCTAGCAACATTTTATTTCTTAAAACATCACACGATATTTGAAGTACTTTGAGATGTTTATGACATCTTTTGACCTATTACTCTCAACATTAAGTGATGACAAAAAAAAATAAAAATGTTGTGGTGGTGTTTGTGGGTTATTTGCATATATAAATAGAAAAAAAAAAAAATACTTTTTTGGCGCCATTTTTTCCTCCAAAAACTGAACACAAGCCTGGTCTTCTGTTTTTTTGTCAGCTGCCAGTTGACTAACGGCACGTGACTTTCCATTAGTTGTTAACGGAATATGACCATTTCTGTTAAAAAAATTGGATTTTGGGACTACAGGTGTTGAACACGTAAAGCATAAGACTGCAAGTGAGAAGGGTCGTATCCAGTGGAACTAGTGATATTTTGCCTGAAAAATATGATACTAATACTACTGGGGTGGGGGTGGGGGTGGGTGGGGGGTGGGGTGGGGGGAGGATGTAGGCATGTAGCTGTAATTTTACAAAAAAGTAATACGTCTTAGTATATTTTAATATAATTTCAAGAGATATCAATATAATTTATTTTAAAATAAATATTTAGGATCAAGAAATAAAAACAGTGTATATATATATATATATAGAGAGAGAGAGAGAGAGAGAGAGAGAGAGAGTTAGAGGGGTAGTAGTTTAATAGGAGAGAAGAGGAGAGGAAGAAGCATATGAAAGTGAAAAGGGGGTAGAGGGAATTGGTGAAAGGGGCACATGTTTGATGGTCCTCAAAGAGTACAACTTTTTCTCACACTCTTTTCCAAATTAGGGTTAGGCGTTAATTTATCTTTCTCTAACTTATATATATATATGGACCACCTAATCTATATATAATGTCAAACCAAACTTTATTCTATATCCCATGTGCTTTACCTTGCCCAACCCCACCCCACCCCACCCCACCCCACAAAAGCTTCTTTTCTTTTCCCTTTTTTGTTTTTTTTATTTGAAAAAAAGATAAAAAATATAATGTATACTGTCTAATTTATTGTCTATTTAATTACAATAAGCATATCAGACTATAATTTTCTATTGTAAACCCTATTCGATCTCTGACTTGCCATATTCAATATATGTACACTAAGTATATAAAGATGGCATCATGTACTTTATTTATGAAGCTAACATTTTAGTAATTAAATCTTAATCTCTATTGGATCAACCATTATTATAAACTGACAACTGGCAACCAGTAATACAGAATACGCTCACATAAAGTGGCATATGTTGTATGTTCTCATGAGGTTCAAATCCATGAGATTAGCTCAAGTAATGTAGACGGTGTTTGACTAAAAATATTCTATAGATTCATACATCTTGTAACATATTTTTAAACTCAAGAATATGTTAGATTTTACTGTAAAAATAAGATAATCAATTGTTTGAATCAAATGAACTCAGGGTGTATTTGAATTGATAAATTTGAAAAAATGATTTCAAATGATTTTGAAATCCATCCATATTCATCAAAAAACTTAGTTCAAAATAAAAATGAAAGAATTTGAAATCTCTACATTTAGAATTATCCAAACATATCCACAGAGTTTGTTACGAAGGATTTGAAATCCATGATTTCAAATACTTCAATCCAAACGCAACCTCATAGAACTTATAAAATATTAAAAATGACTTACAATGTTTGCAATTGATACAATTAAAATTAAAAGAGCGTATTAAAATCTTAAAGATAAGATAGAAATTCTTTAATTTTTAAAAAGAGATTATATATAATTCCTATATTCTCATTTATGGAATTCACAAATATCGAACCCTTTATAACATCTTATAAACTCTAAATTATTGAAACGATATATACTTGAAACACAAAGTGTGAACTAATGGCGAAGAAGCGCAATTGTTCCAGCAAAGAAGTTGTCAGTTGGGAAAGGCGAAAAGATGAGATTTGCAGAAAAGTAAAAGAATAACGCTTTTAACAAGCGAATGGTCCACGGAAAGGACTGTAAATGGAGAACATGTCTCGGACATGGAAATGAAATCCAACTCCAAAGCTCTGAATCTCTTTTCTCTTTGTTTGGAAACCTCATTTTCATGTCTGCAATATTTAAGATTCCTTCCCTCGCCTCGCACTTAGCTTTATCACTTTATGCAGCGCCCGTTTACCTTTAATTTTCCCTCCCCTTCCTTTCCCTTTTTCTCCTATATATCATCAATCTTTCTGAAACTTGAATTCACCGTTATCTTACAATTCTTTATGATGTTCAGACAACTTTGGTGGGGAGTGAAAAGACAGCAAAAGATGATCTTTTAGCCCTTTTTTTTTGACCCAATGCAATAGTATATTCCATGTCTTTATGTCAATTGGTTGTCTATATGTGTTGGATCCACCACCATTTTTAAAGTTTGACCTGTAACACCCCCCCAAAGAAAACAAGAAACCTTGTGGGAAGAGGTGATACATACACATCAATCCTTATATAATTTATAGGAAATTTTAGCTCAATTTTAATCAGATTCGAAATGAATAGTGTAATTTGTCATGTATTTGATTCGATCCGGAGTTATGTTACTTCTTATGAATAAATATGTCTTAATTACATTTAAACCCTTTTAAAATAATATAATCACAGTTTATCCCCAGCAAATTGAAGAAATTATAGCTTGACACCCTTTAAACTAAACAATCTTATACTCTTACCACAACCTACAGGGATCTTGGATGTACTTTTTCAAAATTTGAAGGAGTAAAATGTAATTATGATGTTTGAAAAGAGGTCTACATCTATACTAATATTTAAGAGAAGGTATTTTTCTTTCACAAACAGCAGTTATGACACCACGGCACTAATTTTACTGTTATGCCGATAATACCCCTAAGTTTTTTTTTTTTTTTTTTATTGTTGCTGCTTTTCTTTCTTTCTTTCTTTTATTTTTTTCGAAATATGATGTGTTGATTTATATATACATATATTTTATTCATAATATTTTTTAGAAAATAAAATATTATTTATTATATATACACACAGAAACGAGTGTCACAATGGCTAGTGTCGCGAGTTTCTCTCTCTTTTTTGGTTTGATGAATGTTCCACGAGTTTCATATACTATACATTAAATATTTTCAAAGCAAAAATTATAAAAAAATTAACAGCAAGAAGCATGAGATGACCACGTAACCATTAAGTAGGGCGTTGGAGGAAAACACTCACATGAGTTCCTAATATCTTATTTTTTTAATCTGTTAAAATTTTTATTCTAAAAATTCTACTAAACACTTTAAATTATTTTAAAAAAATATTTAAAAAACTTATAAACTCGTAAAAACCCGCAAAATTTCCTTACAGGTCCACTTAAACTGGGAAGCGTGCAATAGTATTGAATTAAAGTTGTGTGCTTGTATTTTAGCCACGAAAGGGCACAACAGCCTACTATTCTTACACATGACATGACACCCCTAATTTTCTTTCTTTATGTTTTTCGAAAAAAATAATAATGACACAATCCGATCTAAGTTTCCGTGCCCCAGTCTAAGGTCCAGTCCATGTGCTTTTATCAATCAATTTCTCTCCTCTGGATTAATAAGGAATCTCACTTTATTTTCCCTTTCGATCTTCGCATAATAATCATGTCCATGTATGTTTGGCAACGTACCTTTAATTTGAAATAAAATTTTGAAATAGCATAGTTTGTTTAATTAGTAACTAGGCAATGATTAAAGTTTGCTACTTGCTTTAATTTCCCTTTATCGTACGAGAATCTCATCATTTTCAACATTTCACTACTTATCTAAGAATACGTACCACCATTAATGAATTAAAATTTCAAATTCTAATGTATACATAAATATTAAAAGTGTACATGGTTTAGTGAAATGTTTGTGCTACGTTCTATAAAATTCACTTAAATAAATTTAAATTTATTAATTGAAATATGTTTCATATGTAGGGAATTTGATTATCCATTCATAATTAATTATGAGTTGACATCGTGTGTACGTGATGGAAATAGCTTATAAATAAAAATATGGACATAACTTTCCTTCCACATTGGAAAAATAAATAAATTTAAAATGATTATTTATTTATTTTAATATTAATTAGGAAAAATTGAATTTCGAATTTCGAATTTCTCGGCAAAAATTGAAGAAATGTGACTGCAACATTTCTCTAGAATCGTTATGCAGCCTTTCTGCATAATGTGAAACATTGCAATGGTTGAAAAGTTATGTAAATTTTCTGCATAAAACCATGGCAATGGTTATGAACCAATCTGCAACTTAAACATTGCAATAATTCGAAAAAATGTCAGAAATACCAATAAATACTACGTGTCAAATGATAGATTTCATCTCCAAAATTCTGTGTAAATCTATTTTTATTTGTTTCTTGAGGAAAATTTTGAAAATTGCTATTTGCAGACTTTGAGGGCTTATTGTATCATAGAAGTAAATTGTTATATCAATCTGATAGCAAATCATAGTGGGGACAATTATCATTTTAAGAAAAGTGCGTGTTGTCCATGCATCAAATCTAAATTCATTTTGCCTTTTCTTGTCCTTTTTTTCCCAGTACAGTATGTATATATATATATATTGATTTAGATCGAAGTCTACTTCAGATGTGGGTTTCTCTGGTGGAATGCTCCGACCAGACCTGTGGGAGTTGTATGCTTGATAAAATAATCGAAAATTTGAGAATAAGGCACATAAAAAAAAAATTGTGTTGGCTTTTAGGTCTTCTATTTTTTGTTATTTTGACATTTTGAATAGGAAAGGGGACGAAGAGCTAAATTTCAGTGCAAGAAATATTTCTACTTCAGATTAGTAAGTGGCTATAGAGGGTCATATGCGTCAAGATAGATGTACTAATTCATGTGGCCTAATTTAGATTTCTCGATGATCTTTTGATCAGTAGCTGCCATTTTGGATCGTCAAGTGGATCGGACTTGATTCAAGTACAAATGCACTGATTCTTTCATTTTCTTCCCATTTCTCTAACATTTCATTTCTTAAACACTGTCTAATAATAATTTGAAATAACTAAAAAAATAAAATTATTATATAATTTGGGAGAATTTAAGAACTCATCCTCGTTCTTTACATCCTTATAATGATATCAGTAGTCTCAAGTGGATTTTGTTAGAATGGGGAAAAATGCATTTATTGTCTTATAATTGTGGGATGTCACTTTTGATTCACTACGAATTTAATTCTGTAATTGAGGATAATAATTTTTAATAAATAGAATATTTGATTCAATTTGTGTAAGAAAATACCAAGTTTTTTCTGAGAAAGGCACATGCTTGATACGTGACAATCCTGTATTAAGATAAAATTAGTATTTTTTAACAGAAATTAGATCAAATATGCGTTGTGGGTGTTTTAATTATTGTCTTTGATTGCAAAATTGAAATCAAAATTGATAAAAATTTCCATATAAATATATTTTTCCGTGATAATTAGAATGCAGCAGTTGGTAGTATGTACTAATTACTCGAAATCTTACTAGTACAATTGTTTTGAAACTTGGGCGGAGTTATTACATATAAAAACAATATAAGTTCAAAGATCTAAATTATCACATCAACATTAATTATTACATGGTAAAAGCATTAATGTGAAAGACATAGACACACGAACGTATGTGTGAATGACTTGAAATTGGAATATCCAACCTCATGATTCACGTACACCGGCCCCATAAAAAGCTGATTATCATGCCCTTCTGCTTCCACTTAAATTATTATATATTTTTTTATTGCAATTTCTTATTTTATTTTATTTTATTTTCATATACACAATCAATGCAAATTAATAAATATCACAACAGCTGTTTGAGTGAAATCCTCTTCATGGCCAGTTTACAGTATGAAAACAAATAAGATGCGTCGGGTTTGTTTCTGTCAATAACCCTATGATATAAATATTGTAGCTTGTGAATGAGAATTGTGTTAATTATTAATTAATTTTAGAAATATTATTGTATTGTGTATTTGTGTAATTGTATATTGGTACATCGATGTAGTTTTAAAAAAAGAACGAGAATTGTGTACTTTTGTAATAGACCTAAGGGCTTATAACCAAAAGTTATGGATTTGAGTCTGGAAGCGAGAAGAGGGTTCTTGTGGAATATTTGGGAAAAGACGTGCTTGTAGATCTACGAGATCGTATGAAAGCTTGTAGATGAATGTGTACTCTTAAATCCGTAGAAGTACCCTATTTATAGGTGTGACAAGAGACGTCTTGATTCTACATAAATTTAGGAGGCTGTAAATACTGTATCAGATAAAGGATCATCCAAAAAGAGTTCTCCCAACCGCAAATTCGAGAGATTGCAAAACTCTATTAAATCCAATAGTATATTTGCTGACGTAGTTTCTTGTCTTTTTTTTTTTTTAATATATTCACTAATTTGAAAGTATCAATATATCAAACTAATTTTTGAATTTAAATATATTAAATGATACAATAAATCGAATCATATAAAATATAGGCGCAGGTTATCATGCAATGTAAATGAATAATAAATTTTTAATTTTAAATATATTAAATAATATAATGAATTGAAAGTCATAAAAAATGGGCTAGTTATCATGTGGTGAAAATGCACAGCGAAAAATTGCAAATTTTTTTTGAAGCAATTAATTGGATTAGTTTCATGTCCCTAATGTTATGGCCCTAGATTAAATTCATGTCTCCAGTTTCAACATCACATCTCACATGCATGTCTTCGGTCTTCCCCACTTAAAAGCGTAATTCCCGAAGGATCCTGCTCTTCACCCATATGTGTTGTTAATGCGATTTTCTTTTTTTCACAACTTACAAAAGCTTCATTACTGTTCAATGTATTTCTTGGTTGGACGCATCCAATTTCTTCTACTGTCAGTAGAAATCTGGGTCAATTTCATTTAGGGGTGAGTTTAACCGTAGATAAATGTCCAAATAGGATAAGAAGTCGCGACTTTTATTGGAAAAATCACCAACCCTTCCCCTTATTTTAACCACCCTCTAACAATTAATTAGCTCAATTCATTAGTTTTTGTTAGGTTTTCGTCTATTTTTATGGTGAATCGATAATGTATTTGTCGATTATGAATTATAATTTTACTGTATTCTTAAAATTTTTTATGAATTAAGTGGGTAATTTTTTATAATTTGTAAAATTTTTCCATCCGTCAGGTCTGATTTTTTTTGTAATTTATTAATAAAATAAAAAATATAGTAAGGATAAAATTGAATAATTCTCCATCTGAGAATTACATAATTTTATCAAACGTCAGGGTACTTATAATTTTCAAACAACGAAGAGATATTTGTAATTACGTCAAATCTCAATAGAGATTTGTAATTTATCATGTACTTAGAGTTCGTTTGGTTCAAGTGAGAGAAAAATGAAAGTGGAAGCGAGAGAGAAAGAATAATAGTATTCCTTCAAATTGTTTGGTATGATTAGAAGGGCTGTAAATCTAGGGGTGTCCATTTCGGTTAACCAAACCGAACCGAACCGAATTTTCAGTTAACCGAAATTCGGTTCGGCCGTTTGGAAAACCGAAAACCGAACCGAATTTTCAGTTAACCGAAAATTCGGTTCGGCCGTTTGGAAAACCAAATCGGTTTCCGTTCGGTTTTTTTGATTTTAAAACCGAAAAAAATTATTTTTTTATTTTTTATTTTTTAAAATAATATATTTTGATATTTTAAGCCGAAATTGTGATAATGTTGCAATTTTATCCAAAAATGCAAATACCAAAATACCAAAATTAAATTCTAATTTAAGAGTACAAGTCACAAGTGTAGAACAACTTCAATATGTTAATATTCAATATCTAAAGATAGTACACTTTTCTTTAGTTTTACTAATATAAATTATATAATATTAATATTATAATATATATATATAATTATATAATTTTTATATGTATAAAAAATATATTTTTTTTTTATTATTTACAAAATTTCGGTTTTCGGTTCGGTTCGGTTACCGAATTGGTGACCAAAAAACCGAACCGAAAACCGATTTTTTTTTTTTAAAAAAACCAAAAACCGAACCGAAATTTCGGTTCGATTTTCGGTTCGAACCGAATTTTCGGTTTCGGTTCGGTTCGGCCGGTTTTCGGTTTTTTTGCACACCCCTATGTGAATCTCAATACTTCTCCTTATTTGGTACAAGAAAAAGAGATTGACAAGAAAAGACTATTTTTTGTTATTTTACTGAATAACCTTTCTCTTCATTTTGTATTTAAAAAATAAATAAATTAATGTTATACTAATATAATTTTAGTGTATAAAAAATTTAAAAATTTTAGTAATATAAATATTCATAAAATAAGAACAAGAATATTTTTATTAATAAAAATCACTACAAAAGAACGTGGAATTTGTAATTGACTTTTGGCATGCACAACTTTTGTTATGTCTTTGTAATGGTTAGAATGTTATGACGTCATGTCAGGGCTGATAATAATTTAAGTTATTTGTAGCAGCCAAAACCATTTAAAAAGCCACTACAATATTTACGTATCGGTAAAAACCGTTACAAGATGATGGTTGTTACAATGTGTAATGACTTTTGTAAATGTTACTAAAGTTAGGGCCGACCATCGTATCGTATAATGCTAGCCGTTATTAATGTTGTACAAAAAATCGCTACAAATTTATAAACATGAAAAACCGCTACAAAACTCATTAAGTGTATTTGGTCGTTAGCCTTTTCATATAGTTTTTATCATGGTCTGCCAAATTTGTAATGGCCTGTGAAAAAAATGTGAAGACGTTACAAGGACCGTGTAAAAAACTGGGAGAAAGTGTATGTTGAAACGGTGCTAGAAAATCGTGTGAATGTGGACGGCTTCTTTTACCAAATAGTATTACAGAAACCGTTCTAAACGCGAGCATTATAATGGCTATATTTTTCGTTCCAAAAGCTTGTACAAAGTAGCTTATATATATTGTATTGCAATTTGTTTTTATTTTATTTCATTTATTGTAGATTGCTTATTAACCACACACACTATCAATAGCTCTCTTATTTTCGTGCATATACACTTGATTAGGCAGATTATTGCTTAATTTTTGGACCGGTAACTGTTGACTACTTAAGTTGGTTGACCTAGTAACAACGACTAATTTAACCCTTCTTCTTAATTAAATTGTAGTTTACTTATTTTAGTTTTATGATTTTTTTGATCTTATATGTTATGTATTCTTAATTAGTGTAATGCAATATTTATAAATTTATAGGTCGAGTTATATAATTATATATACGTGTGAATATGCAATGATATATCATCATTTTACAACAACTGAAGATATGGATGTATGATAAGAACCTCCCGAGGAAGGAAGGTCTTACACCAGAGTTTGAGGATGGGGTTAAGACTTTCGTAAAATGGGTCAAGTGTTAGCATGGACATATGGATGGAGACAAAATTAGGTACCATTATCGAAAGTGCAAAAACACAAAGTTCAGAACACCCAACGATGTCAGTTATCACTTGTGTATGCGAGGGTTTATGCCAGATATTATAATTGGACTTCGCATAGCGAGGAGATGTGCAAGAGTACTTTGATGCTGTGACTGCCGCCTAGTGGCGAGAGGAGCAAACCTCAGCTGCTCATGAGGAGGGTAATTATTCACACTGGGTTGATGAATAACAGATGGACTGGGCGTAAATGATGGTTTTTTATACAATCAGGCCGTGTTATTTTTCTTCTTGTCACATGGTGCTTGATGATGGTACAAGGTCCTGCCCTTCTGATGTCGTTCCTAATTCATATTATTACGATGATGGCTCCTAAGATTATGTGGGTTGGAAAATTGATTTTACGATGTAGTGCATGTTGCCGACTAGCTATCGTGGAACAGTTGCATTCAATCTCAATTGGCATCTGTTGCTGAGTTGGTGAATATCAAGGCGAACGATCATATTTCTGAGCAATCTTATGATCGAATATCTTAGTAGGCTAATAAAATAATTACCCCTGTCACACCCTGTCGAGAGATTACTATAGAACAAAAAAGTTGATAAAGGATTTGGGTTTACCCGTTGAGAAGATTGATGTGTGTAAGAATGGTTGCATGTTGTACTGGAAGGACGACGTCAATTTAAAATATTATAAGTTTTGTGGAGATGCTAGGTACAAGCTGACGCAGGAACAAGACCCTTGCCGCAAGAAGCCCCCCTATGGTACCCGTCGCTTACTCCCCATTTGCAGTGGTTGTATGCTTTGAGAGCAACTGCAAAGCACATGACATGGCATGCCATACATCAGCGGAGAAGGGCTCTATGTGTCATCCTTTCAATGCAGAGACTTAAAAGCATTTTGACCGGACGTATCCCGATTTTGCAGAAGAGATGCGTAATGTTTGGCTGAGTCTTTGCACAACCGATTTTGCATGGTACAATCTTCCCCAGTATATGTGCATAAGTTCTGAGTACATGTTTCTAATAATGGTGATCCTTGACCTTTCTAATCAGAAGAGTCTGATCGATGTGTACTTGGAACTGTTGATCGAAGAGCTGTTGCAGTTGTGGTATGTGGGTGTTCGAACGTACGATAATGCCACGGACAAAACATTCATTATGCGGGCGGCGTTGATGTGGACTGTGAACAACCTTCCCGCCTTTGAGATAGCGACTGGGTGGAGTACCGTTGGTATTATGGGGTGTCCAGTTTGTATGGATGATACAGGCATTCCATCTATAGCACGGTAGGAACGCATACTACTTTGATTCTCACATACAGTTTCTCCCTGAGGACTATCCCTACCGAATGAACAAGAAAACATTCACAAAGAATCGTGTGAAATATAAGGTTGCACACTAGAGGCTGACAGGAGAGCAGATCCGCGATTGGGTTGCAGACATTAGTCCTACAGTTGAATAGCCATTGATACTTCCTTCTGACTATGGTAGCGATCACAAGTGGAATCATCTTCTGGAGTCTTTCATACTGGCAATGATTTGATCCGACACAACCTTGATGTCATGCATATTGAGAAAATTGTGTTTTTATAATATATTCAATACCGTGATGGACATAAAGGGAAAGACGAAGGATAATTTAAATGCACAGAAGGACTAGAAGATCATCTGTAATTGCCCGGAGCTTGAGTTGGATGAATATAGACCAAACGCTATGCCTAAAGTAGTCTATACCTTGAGGAAGGAGCAGAAGAAGACGATATGTGAATGAATTCGTGGTTTAAGTTTTTCGATGACTACGCGTCTAACATTGCCCGCTGCGTCGACATGAAGGAGTTGAGGATGCATGGCATGAAGAGCCACGACAGTCACGTATTCACATAGAAATTGATTCTGATTGCCTTTCGTGAGATGCTTCCCTAGCAAGTATGAAGCGCATTAATGGAGGTGGGTCTTTTATTTTTCAAACCATATGCTTGACCACACTTGATGTCATTAAGCTACATGAGTTGGAACACAGTGTTGTCATCATCACGTGCAACCTTGAGAAAATATTTTCTCTAGCTTTTTTCGATGAATGGGACACCCCATTGTTCACCTGCCATATGAGGCTCGCGCAAGGGGGCCTCAGTAAACAAGTGGATGTACCATTTTGTAAGGTTTCTACGTGACTTGAAGAAAAAAATGAAGAACAAAGCACATGTCAAGGCATCCATTGTCAAGGCATACATTGTCGAAGAAATCGGCTTATTCTCGTTGCACTACTTTGAGCCGGGCGTTTTATCCAACCGAAGCATGCCTCGGAGAACCGATGATCTCAAGAGCTAAAAAGATGGAATCTGACTGTCTATTTCAATTATACTGGTCGAGCTAGTGGTACCTTAAAAAAGAGATGGCTCAATAGATCAGAACGCCACATAATCGAGACATATATATTATACAATTGTGAACTAGTCACACAATATTATGAATAAGTTGTTATTTTCCAACTTTGCAATTTTAATATACATGTTAACTGTATATACATATACTTTTAATTTAACTGAATTTTCAAATAGATCATTCTTGAAAGAACTGTACCAACATCACCATTCAGACGATCCAATTATTGATTGAGTTGTATCGACTAATTTCAAGGATTAGTTCAAACAATGTGTAAGTTTATAGATTTTTTTAATAATTAATGTGATTAAAACTATATTTTTGTGTCACATACAAAAAGTATTCCAACAATCTATCCAACATTCAAGCACAACCATAGCTAAAAGTGTTACAAATATCATTTCAATAATAATTAAATCAAATTTAATTTGATTATTTCAAAAATAGGTCCAAATGCATTTTTTGCAATTGAACTTCCCTTGTAACAGTCTATCATGGCCGTTAGTAAGACCGTTACAAATTGTAACGGTTGTCAAGCAAGCCGTGATAAATATTTTGTAATGCTCAAAAAAGCCGCGGTAGGAGTGCCGTTACAAGACTGTTACAACTTTCAAAAGTTGTTCCAAATTAATAACTTGGCTAACAAAAGCCGTTACTATAAAATAACTTTTTTGTAGTGATTATTTATCAAAATGAGTATTGTTCATTTAATCAAAATTATTTAATTTAAATAAAATAAAAATTATTAACAATGCTTCGACTAACAAATTTGAATTCAAACATCAGCGCCTTTCTTGGTACAAAAAACAACTTTGTATATCATGTCCAAAAACAATAATTTTGTTATTCTTTTCTGATAATTATGTACAGTATTATCAGTGGAAAGGAGAAAGAGTTGGAGAAAAAATATATATAGATATATGGGTAACAGAGTAAATAAAAATAAAAACTATATTTTTTTATCTTTTTGGTCTTATACTTTCACTTTTCTGCTCAATTTCGAAAAGAAACAAAATTGTACTCTGGAGGGGTTTCATATAAATTGAGTTCTACTTCACCTCCATCTCTTCCTCCCAACCAAATTGTCTCTTGTACATTCATTTTTACTTTCACTTTTCACCCCAACCAAACACACTCTTAATCTATACCTTTATATAATTGAAAAGCACCTTTTTGGTCTCTTCAATTTATTTTGGTCTGTCAATTTATTTTAATTATTTTAAAGTAAATTATATCTTATCATTCAAATTATATCTATTTTTACACTTCGCTACTGAAACTTTATTTTATTTCAACTTACTATCTTAACTTTGTAAAATTTGCACTTTGTCATAAATGATGGTCTTTTTGTTGATTTTTCTGCCTGAAAAACATCATATGCTGTGCATATGCAAAATATACCACATTTCATAACCTTTAAATATCACATATGCACTGCATGTGGTGGTTTTTCGTCAAAAATCTTAGTTGAAAAATAATAGTAAATGACAAAGTGCAAAATTTCGAAAAATTAAGATGATAAATTGACGCACAAAAAAATTAGATGTCAAAATATAAAAATGATCATAATTCAGATGGCAAGACCACCCCCCCCCCCTCAACTTCCCATTTTCTTTATTCTTAACTTCCACATTCCTATTTAAAGGGGAAAACAAAACTTCCACATTCATTTTTCTTCTCTAATTTTTTCCATTAAATTTTCATAATTTTTTAATATTCTTTTAGTAATTTTTTATTTATTTAATTAATATATATTTTAGATTTATTATATTTTTTAAAAAAATTTATACTTTATTATGCACACACATTTGAGTGTGCAATATATACTAATCTATACTATATTATTAAGGGAGCACCTCTTTGATGTCTCTCCCTTTTTTGTCTGCTATTTTTTATTTTTTTTAATTATTTAAACAACTTTTTTCTTTTTTCTCAACCTCCATTTTTTGTTCTCTCTCTCAACTTCCATATTTTTTCTTCTACCACTTTTTTCTAAATAACTACACACACCTCAATTTTTTAATATTTTATTTATTTAACTAAAATATATAATTTTAAAATATCATAAACATATTTTAATATTTTAAATTAATTTTTAGTTTATTGATTGTCCATACTCAATTGACTGTGCGTTACACACTACACTACAAAAAAATTATTATTAACTACAATATTAAACTATAGCTAAAATTTACGATAAATAACTATTATTAACTATAATTAGATAAAATCAACGTACAAAAAACCTAACTTTTCCATCATGAAAAAATTATTTTGCACAAAAAATCATATAGTAAAAGCATGACACCTCGGAAAACCACATCAACTAACGGTTGAATTGTTGCAGTTAATGACTATTTACTATGATTATTTATTATTAATTATGATAATTAATTATAATTAAATATTATACTTTGTTGCAGTGCTAGTTACTAATTCTTACTCGATATGTTTCGTATAGACATCGTTGTTCTCCATACTCATTTAACTATCTAGGCGTCGAATAATCTCAGCAATTTGTAGACTTAGTTATGATTTTCGGATATTTACCTTAAGTTGTCGTCACTTCACGACCACAAGATCGTGACTTGTACGAGATCCCGACAGCTACAACCTCAATCAATATTGGATCAAACTAAGATCTTGTCTTGATTACTCGTAATTTATGCAGTAATGTCAAAATTTATATTTTGAAATGACCAAATACAATTAAAATGAGCTGTTATATATAACAGAGTTGAGTACAAGTCGAGCTCGAATTACTTAATTTTTTTCAAATATATCTAATTATTCTTTTCATGAACAACGAAAAATTAAGTTAAAAAAAAAGTAGTGGAAAAAGTTGGCTTTAGTTTTGCTTTGTTGTTTGTTTCCTAATTGCCTTTGCCGCCAGAAAGAAGTAAACAAACAAAACAAGGTAAAAAGGGGGTGACGGTTACTTGTAGTTTAGCTTCAACTCTCTGCCTTTCCCTATATGAAATCACCAAAAGAGAAGAGTTTCAACAGAGAACGTGAAGGGAATTCCAGCTTATAGAAAACGGCATTACATGTCGACGTCGTATTCTGACTTCTTCTGAGATTTTGGGTTTTATGCATCTATATCTTCCCGGAGGTTTTGAGTTTTGGTTAAGACCTCTTCAAGTTTTTGGTCGAGATTCTATTCAAATTTTAATTAAAAATTAAAATAATATATATATATATATATATATATATAAACTATAAAAGGTATGCATGCGTTAATTTCCATCCTAAAAAATAATCGTAAATATATAATTAAGAATAGTCCTCAATTTTTGTAATTTCATTTAAAATATTAATTTGTTAAAAATAATATATTTTGTTGAGTTAGGGGTATTTAGCCTTTAAGTAAAATATGAATAGAATTTTTGACCAAAAAATACAAGAGAGGAGGTTTTTGCAAAATATTAAAACCTCAAGAGTCTGCTAGCTAGCTTAGATGCTAAAGACCAAATTTTCAGGGGAGAGGAATGCAAATAACCCAATAAACGGTACATAAAGGTTATTTTTATTAAATTAGATGTTGAATATAATTCTAACTTTTTAAAGTAAAGAGTAGAATTCGTCATTTTTTTTTTGTTCCGGATGCATTACAAATTAATATATACTGACTGATTTATAATATTTGATTTAATGATGTGGTGCATGATCAAATTGGATAATGTTTGACTGAGTTTTTACAAAAGGAAGATTTCATAGTGGTCAAATATTTTTTTAATTGGGATAATCACAATAAATTTAAAAAGATATTTGGTCATTTATGCAGACAAGATATTTTAAAATTTTATAATGTAAACTCTCTGCGTCGATGTTAATAATTTCTAATTTTGTAATTGATAAAAAAAATTAGTAGTTAAAAATATTTACCTTAAAATTAGGTTGACCTTTTTTTTATTTAAAAAAAATTCCCCAAGTTCTAACGGCTTGCGGAAAATAGTGGGTAAAACCCGGTAATAACCGGAGAAAAGTACACGTGTAAGCCATGTGGTGGGTAGCTATCAACAACCAGGGAGGTTCAACAGGGAAAAAGTTTGCATGGTAGATCTGCGTAACGCGAGGCTTCAAAAATTCCGTCACCGTTAACGGAGTGTAGGGCTATGCCTATGCATTGCCAAATGCCAAAATAAGAAGTGAAACCAAATCTGAACCGTTTGAACGGAATTCTATGCCCATAAGCATCTCTATCATTATCATCACCACCACTCGATCTCTCTCTCTCTCTCTCTATAGAAACTTTTGCAACAGAAAAAGTGCAGCAGAAAAGCGGATAATTCTGCGACCCTCCGCCAGCACACGCTGCTCGTACGTACAGAGAGAGGAGTATAAAGAATCGCGGGATATGGCAGGGCTCTGAGAAGGTTCTCTCTTCGCAGTTATGGTGTAGAGAGAGAGTTTTAAGGGTTGAAACGAACAATTGCGGGGAATTCTCGCATGGGAAGGTGTTTGAGGAGCTGTAAGGGATTAGGAGAGCTAGAGGTCATGGAAAAGGCAGCGGAGAGGAGAAAGAGAAAAGTTGGCTCGGGAGACTCGCAGTTATCCACATCCTCAGTTCAGCTCAAAACGCGGCGTTTAGCCGCACTGACGCCGGAGAGTTCAGCTTCGCCAGCAAGTTCGGGGAATTCGACGTGTGAGAGCGTTGGTTCGGATCATGTTTTGGCATCTTGTTGCTCAAGTAACGGATCGAGTGAAATGGCCAAGGTGAGCTCGAAATTAATTCATAGATCTGGAAATTCTGGACGGATTTTAATTCCATCTTACAACGTCACGGTATTTAATTTCCATGAAAGTTACGGATAGCGGAATGAATATCATGTCTGACTACTTCTTTAATTAGATTCTATAGAAGTTAATGAGTTGTTTGAATTTTGAATTCCTTTTTAGGAGAATGAGGTGATTGTGGAGTGTTTCGCAACATCGGCTGGTGATTCGTTGGATTGTAGAGAGAGGTAGACTATATATTTATTTTCAAAACTTTCAAAAAACAAATATGATTCTTACCCCGGCACGTTTCTTCAATTCAAAATTTTGAATTTAATAGCAGTATTTGATTTCTTCCGCTACAACACAAGCACTCTCCCTCCCTCCTTCCCTCTACCTCTCACTCTCTCATACTTTCATGAGATGAATGCTGGTATTACTTTACCTTCGCAACAAATAATTGTTAAGAAATCATATTGTTTCAGAAGAGGAACGACGCCGTTGACCGAGGTTCAAGCTGAGTCCGTCAAGATGGACTCGACGGCTAGGCCACTCAAATCCAATTCTCGTCATAATTCTATGGCCGAGAAAATGCCATCCGAAGCTGAACTTGAAGAATTCTTTGCCGCGGCTGAAAAGAACCTCCAGCAACAATTCATTGACAAGTAACTAGTCTCCCCCGCTCCCTCCTCTCTCTCTCTCTCTCTGACACAGACACACACACAGACAGAGACACAGAAGAATTGTGATATGCAAGCATCTATTTTTACAGGATGAGACCGAGTAGTACTGAATTTCAATGTGCATATGAACAATGTAGGTACAACTATGACATAGTAAAGGACCTGCCACTGGAAGGGCGCTACGAGTGGGTTCAAATTCAGGATGGAGAAAATGTTCACAACTTAGCAATGGCTATCTAGCTAATTATTTCTTACTGGAAGCTCATCAGTGAAGTACATCAAATCAACAATGAAACTCATGGTCTCGTTCCACTAATTTAAAGCTTAAGCTTTAGGGGCTTCTTGTTTCTCTACTTTAGGTTTAAATCCTTGTTTTAGCTGAGATGTACAGCTAGCTGTTTCTATTTCTCTCTTCCAAGAATCTTCATATGGATTCTGCAAGCACTGTGACTGTAGAGAAAGAATTAAAGAAGTTCTTCTCATAGTAAGGTAAATTATTTATTTATGTGAGAAGAAGCTTCTGTTTGGAATGGAATGGATAATCAATCTCTTTCGGGGTAAAGATTGAAGAATCAAGCAGTTCAATAAAAGCTCTTTCTTATTGCTTTTAGAAAATTTTTTGGGTTCCTCTTATCATTATTACTATTTTCTATATCTGGGCTTATTTCTGCACTGCAAAACTCTCTGATGCTTGTGACACTGCCAATCATAGTTTTACCTTGTAACTGTAAGTGAATTAGATTTTTAATTTTAAATACCCTTTTTATTTTAATTTAATATATACACCTCATGTATATAACCATTTTTAATAAAATTATGAATAGCTTAAATTTTTATGTAAGTAACTTGTAGGTATTAAAATAAAATAGAAATATAACCAAAAAAAAAATATAATTCAATCAGTAAGTAGTTATGCCCATTTTTTCTCCATCTTCACTATCCTAGTATGGGTCTTCTGCAACTAGTTTTACCCTATAATTTCCTTTCTCTCATTTTGTTTTAGTAATTGAGTGACTAGAAATATCAGACTACTAACAGTAACAGCAGACGAGTAAGTAGTACTACGGGTACTTCTGATATATGCCTGTGTTTTGGAAATTTGGGGTGACGACGAGAAAGAGGCCAGACGAAGGAGAAGTAACAGTACAGTACAATTACAGAAGAACAGAGCTTGCCGTGTAAGCTACGGACACGTGGTGAAGATTGGGAAAGCTGATCTGTGACCCCATGTGGCTCTGGTGAGTTTCTATGTGTGAATTTCTTTGGACTAATTTCTTCAAATCTCCATTACTTTCACACAACCCACTTAAGTTCATTACCAAGTACCTAAACACAATGAAATTTATTTTACCACATTGTGCATGTGTATGTATGATATTGTTTGTACTTTATATCTATCTGTTAAGGCACACACAGACAGAGAAGGTAGATGGGATTGGGACTGGGACTCTGTTACTTTTTCACAAAGGCAAGGCAACAGGAATAGGTGGTATGGATGAGCAGTGGTCCATAGTTTCCCTTAGTAAATTGGTGCATGAACTTGAAAGAGAAAGCTACAGTGGTGGTAGGCCAACCCTCTTCCTCTATATGCCTATGATGTTATACCCAGCCCCAGCCTTCCTCCAACTAATTATTTGATTCCCTGCATATATATGCGTATATGTCTCTTAGTAAAATATGATTTCTTGATGTGTTGGGGGTGAATTCCAGCTTAACTTTGGGTAAAATTGAAGGAAGGATATATATACATATACGTATATATATATATTGGGATTTGGAAGGGAACGTTTGTCTTGGTCAGATGTAGTGTGTGTGTCATGTGTGTAAGAGTGAGTGATAATGATTAGGAAATGTAACAGAAAGAGGGGCAGAAAGGGGCAGCACATGCACGGAGATTCTGGGCAGTGGGCATCTTCTTATTTGATTCGGTTCGGGGTAATGGTAATGCGCGAGACGCATCTTTGCAGGATATGTAATTATGCCAACTAATGATACCCATTATTTTTTATTAACGTCTTCCCCGACCCGCTCGTTAATGAATTATTTACATCTCTACATTTTTATCTTCAATTAATCTTTGTCATATTCTTCTTCTTTTCTTTTTTAACATAAAGTATATAAATTACATCTCCAGATATTATTATTGATTTGGTGTTAATCGATCTATAATTCCTTGTACACCACATATAAAATATTATTATAGATGTCAGTAGCTTATAAGCCCAATTTAGATAATTTTTTATTAAAAATTTATTCCATGCAAAAGTTTAAATTATTGTAAAAAAAATTAATTTAATTTTAATGCCTCTTAATACGTCTTCTCACAAAGATATTTTGAATGTGAAATATTTTTTTTATAAAATCACTTGGGTTATCTTTTTTAAAGCAACCATCTCATATAAAAATTCAAATTATTAAAAGATAATTATTTAATATTAGTATATGTGGTACATTCGAATATGCATGCATAATTAATTTTATATTTATAAAATTAATTATTATTTTAAAGAAATATATTAATTAATTAGAAAAATAAAAAAATAAAAGTATATAAACAATATGAGTAATTAATGAAAAAACAATGGAGAAAAACAAAGAGATGTCAAAGTTGAAAGTGATAAAATAAAAAGTTGAGAAGAGAGACAAAAATAAATATCAATTAATTAAAAAATAAAAAAAAATGACAAACAATAAAAAAGTGAGGGTACTCTGACTTAATAAAGTATAGATTAATTTCTTAACATGCCCCTCATCACGTAAAAACCCTACACTAAAACTTTTTTTTATACAAATCACTTGGGCTTATCTTTTGTTAAACAACAACTTTATCTAAAAGTTTAAATTATGGTAAAGGAGATTAATAATCATTTAATACTAGTAATTTGTGGCACTCTATGTGTGTACAATTTTTATAAATATTTATAAAAATATTTATTATTTAATAAAACATATACAAAATAATAAGTTAATACTAATTTTGTAAAATAATGATGACAAAAAAAAAAGATGAAAGATTTTTTTTTTAGAAAAAGAAAATTTAAAAAAAATAATTATCAAAAGATAACGGAGGTGAGAAGTTAGATGAAAAATTAAAAAAAAAAAACTAAACATAAAAAGCACACCAGAAAAAAAAGGAGAAACACTAAAGAAGTGTTCTCCTTTTATATATAATATAGATTATTATCTTAGCATGCTCCTTCATATACAAATCCTACATGTGAAATCTTTTTTTTTTTTTTTTGTATTCATTTAATATAATCTTCTATTAATTAATAATCACCTCATCTAAAAGTTTAAATTATTAGATATATAGCTCTTTGAAATTTTTTACAGTCCTTATGACATGATTTTTACTTCTTAAATTCATTAAGGTTAGGTATATCAAAGAAAATGAGTATCACTGATTTAACCCCTTGATTGTGGACAGTAAAATTAATGACGAGAAAAGATAATTATTTAATATTAATATAAAAAGTGAATTGATGTTATTTTTTATTAAACGACCATCTCATCTAAAAGTTTATACTGTTAAAAAAAATCATTTAATATTTATATTTTAACACACATTCTTTATAAATAAATGACAATCAAATATTCAGACCAAAAATTTTATACTTTAATATTATATTAAACGACTGCCTCATCCAAAAATTCAAATTACTTAAAAGCAAAATATTACACTAATATTAATATCTTTTTAATTTTATTTGTGGATTGAAGAATCTTGGGAGACATAAGAAGCTTCAACGCATATGCTTGTGTATTGTTTACTGTTCTTTTTTTCTTTTTTTCACCAATCCCAGTAAAAGTAGAAATTAATGCCTTGGAAGGTTGGAACTGTATCCTTTTTGACATTCATTGTACACTCTCTCCCTCTGTCTGTATTAATTAATTAGAATGGTCTTAATCACATAAAACCAAGTTATTTTTTTGACAAGACATAAAACCAACTTGCATATCTACCTTTGGAGTTAAGAACAACACATGTAGATGACTAATATAGTAAATCAAAAGAATGTCGGATGCTGCTGCTCCCATAGAGCCACTCAAATTGCACATATATATTTTGCTAAAATGCCTTTTTTATTTTTTTAATAATCTTTCTTGGATGAGATGGTTGTCCCATATATATATATAAAGAAATATAAAATACAATGTCATTTTACAGTAAGAAATTCATGCTCGGGCCGGTGATGATCATATAGATCTCACAAGATTGATATTTAATTTGAATAAATTAGATCTATTTGAAATTTATCCAAATCAATATTTGGGTTTAGATTTTAGAAGAGTGACAATCAAATTAATTAATAATTACTACTATTAATTTTGTACCACATTTATGGAACTGTACCTTTCTCTAGCCCAATATTCAGACACTTAAACTATATAAATTACATAAAATTAAATTTCATAATTCTTTTTAGAATTTAGAATATCAAGAAAAAAATAAGAGAGAAATGGTTGAGCATGTTCCCCCACATGGGGTGGGTGACCCTTTTTAGACTACTTATTAATTAAAAAACAGAAGTAGGATGATTTCAATCAAATCCAGAGATCTGTTGATGCAGATTTGAGTGTGATGATTTTGGGATCCCAATAAATGTTTGAGGGTTAATTAATTATACCAAAAGTAAACTCTTTATTTAATGCTTTACTTAATAGTTTCCATCTAATACAAGAAAATGGGGTCCACCACCATATTTACTTCCTTATGCAAGCCTGTATTCAATTAATAATATGGGTTAATTTAATATTAAAATTCATTTTATTAGATTGAAACTCGTTATTATAATGGATCTAAAATTCTTATTACACATATAATTCCACTTCACTTATATTTTTATGCTATCACATTTTTTAAGTAAATATACCCTTTGAAGTTTTTGGTGTACGTATGTTTATAGAAGTATTTGTAATCGGTTTATTAAAATAAAAGGTAAATTATGTGTACGTTTCATGAAATTAAATTAAATTATATAAATATTTTTTATTTTTTTTATAAACTTTTGTTATTGAATAGGATCATACTTTTAATTACTACTACAATATCAAGAATCGTATTTGTACGTGATTCTGCAAATGATAGAGGATGATTGTGTAGTTCGACATAATTTCAAGAAATGTCAATATAATTTACTCTAGAATAAATTAAAATTTTTTCAATGCTTATTTTTTTTATATACAATTTTTTATTTTGAACTGTTTAAATGAGTTGATTTAAATCGAAATCTATACGTCAATTCTCTACCAACTTCTGCAACTCAATGATAAACTATTAAATATTAAATTTTTTTCGTAAATATTCTAATTTCAACTTCTTTTCCCCCCCACTTTTTACTTTTTAGACATTCTCAAATTTCACTACTATTTTACTTACAATTTATTTTTATAATTTACCCTTACAGTAAAAAAATAAAAATTATTGCAAACACTCCCTCAAGCAAGTAATAAAATTCTTAATGTTCTGTTAAAATAAAATAAAATTATGAAAATTGAAAAAAAATCATAATTTAAATATTATTAATGGGCCCTCCGGGAATTAAAATGCGGGGGATGCTGTAGAGTATCCGCATAAGGCCCCGGAGTTTTACGTATCATAACATTAGCGTCGATGTGTATTTAACAGAAGTTTTCTATAAAACCAAAAATAAAAAATAAAACCCAGAAGTTTTCAGTATTTGCATTAGCTTAAACTTGTGTAATACCTGTATAGTATCGTATGAATACATAATTGAACTTAACCAATACTTTCCTTATTTTTATTTAATATATGAAGTATAAGGATTATATATAATGATAATTACATTGTCTTTTTCTAAGATTCGTTGTAATTATATGTAGACCCCGTGTTGTTTGAAAAATTACATATAGTATATCTGAAATTTGTGTTTGTCTAACAAATAAACTAATTCGCTAATCAAAATTTATCGAATATATTGATATTAAAAAAAAATTGAATGAAAATTTATATTTACCCCCGATAAATTTATTACTAATTTATAGCATATTACAGAAATCTTTTTTTGACCAAAGTACCCTTACATGGGTGAATGTTTACTTCCTCACATATATTAACGTGTAAAAAATGTATACGAGTAGTTTGTTTGACACGTAATAAGTTAGTAATAAGTCAATTTGGGGTAAATATGAATTTTCTTTTAATTTTTTGTTAATATCATTAAACTCAATGAATTTTGAATAACTGACGAATCTATTTGTTAGACGAAAATAATTTTTATGGGTACTAAATATAATTTTTCAAATTACAAAAGATCTATTTGAATTACACCAAATTTTAGGGGACGGCGGTGTAATTATCTCTTCTATATAATACTAGATCAAAAATACTCCATTTTATATAGATTGGTTGCGACTATGAATCTCATCGTAAACCCGTATTTTTAGGAGTAAACAGGTGATATAGCTGGATGTAATATAGACTTAACCAGTGACTCCAACTAAATCAATTTTAATAAAACACAACCTAAATTAATTATTCGCTGGTTTTAAAAGCAATGTTGGTCCTGTATCTTTAGCGTTTTCCTGATCTGGTACTTTATCTTTTCGGCATGCCAGTTTGGTCATTTATCTTTTAAATCTGCGCGATTTTGATCCTTTAGCTATATTAGAACAAATTAATGTCCATTTTTCCCTTTTATTGAAAAACCCTTATAGTCCATACACATGCTCTTAGTTTGGCCCAGCATGCTTCCGAAATAAAATTAAGCACTCACAATTTCGTACCTTTTTTTGACTGCCTTTTTTCCGAGTATTTCAAGCCTTTGGTTTTACAGACTTCCTCCAATCACACTACCACGACACATGGTTCACAGGTACTTGGCTCCTTCAGCAACAAACAACACAACCTATTTCCTTTCCTACTTTAGGGTGTGAAGACACTCCAATATCGGGACTTAATAGAATTTTGGACAACAAATGGAACAGAAACCTTACTTTTATTCAAAAAAATATATAAAATATTATGGATATTATTTTTCCAATTGGAGGAGACAACTGTTCAACCTCTCATAGGATAGAGGATTTGACTTTTTGGGAAAATCCCCACAAACTAAGAATTCAAAAAATTACTAAAATTTGACACTCAAAATATGATGCTTTGAAGAGTTGGAGAAAATTTCTAATGGTCTCCATCTGCTTCATTGTTTCCTTATTTATAGGTGTCTGCGTACTTCAAACCCGGACTTTAAACTTGATTTTTGATGATATCACTGTGTTACTCATTAGCTTGTCTCTTTCGAATGACGTTACTGCATTCGTCATCACCGCGTCCTTTTCTGTTGTTGGTCATAATGACTTGTTGACCATGTGATTGCTAGCTGACTTTCCTGCTTCGTGATTGTTGGTCTTTGTCATTTTCTGCCGATAGTCTTATTCCTGATCTTTTACATTCTTCAATTTTTACTTCGCTTTGTGAAAACTCTTTCTTTTACCCTTATCCTGATTTGGTGCGGGTTTCTTTTGGATAATCTGAATTTTTTGTCCCGAACAGGGGCTTCTCTTGTTTTTCACTGCAAAAGCATACATGATTATGTCACTGCTCAACATGCAGCATATTGCACGTCTTTATTATTGTTGCTTCGGTCGCTAGTAGCTTATTTTTCCAGATCAACATCCTCTTCTTCTTCTGCTTGACAGGCCATGTGATGGTAACACCCCTAAAGTTCATTTTGTTAATATCAGCAAATTTGATAAATTTTGGTTAACGGATGAACTTTTTTGTTAGATAAAAGCAAACATCAGGAATGCTAGACGTAATTTTCTAAACTATAGAAATTTACATATAATTATACCAAATCTTAGAAAAAGAGAGTGTAATTATCGCAATAAATTAATTTAGAATCAACAATTGAACCAAATTGGGCCAACATATAGAATAAGGCATGTAAACAATAATCCATTAGCCCAATCTGCTGACACTAAATATCCGTCCAGTTCAAGGAAGAGAAAATGAAAAATAGAAAGCCAAGTGTGGGAAAAGAATAATAATTTTTATTTAAATTATCTGATATAATTAGAAATGGGATAAATATCAAGTATTTTTCCTTGTTTGGTACGAGAAAAATATATCAAGAAGAAAAAGATTCATTTTTATGGTTTTACTAATACACCTTATCTCATTATTTTAGTTTAGAAAATAAATAAGTTAATATTGTACTAAAATAATTTTGTATATAATAAATTTAAATATCTTATTAGTAAAAATACATCAAACAAGAACAAAAATATTTTTTCATTAATAAGTATATTCATCAAAATGAGTACTGTGTATTTATTCTAAATCATTCAGTTTATATAAAATAAAAATTACTGTCATGGATCGATAACATAGTAGTTTTTCCGACTATTTGGTTATTTTTTCTAAAAAATTATGTACTGATATTATTATCAGAAGGAAAAAAAGAACTGGACCAAAATTATATGTATGGGTAGTAGAGTAACTAAAAATATATATTTTTTGTCTTTCCAACCTTATACTTTCACTTTCCTGCCCAATTTTGAACAGAAACTAAATTGAACTATGGAGGAATTTCATATACATCTAGTTTTATTTTTCCTCTAATTATTCTCCCTAATTAAATACCAAATTCTTTCATATATATTTATTTTCATTTTCACTTTTCTTACACTCACTTTCAGCAACCAAACAAACCCTAAATTATAAAGGAAGGAATAACATGTAAAATCGTATAATGAATGGTAGAGAACTTGGAACAAAAATTACAAGCGGAAGGTTATCATATGGATATTATCTTTGAGGAACTGACTTAATTGAATGATCTCAAATGTCTCTGATCATACAAAAAAAGGTTATCTTTCTTCCCATGGAAAGGGCTGTGAAATTTCTTCTTTTTAATAGATTTCCTCCCTCTTCTTTCCTTTTGAGTATAATTGAGGCAAGTATTGGGAATAGTCTAAATTTAAATACAGAATTCTCTCATTTAAGAAACAGGTATACTTATGGGACCAAAAATATAATTTACCCTTATTTTGATTGTATTGACTAACGGAGAGAGCAACTGTCGTTTTCAATTGGATGAAAATTTCTCAATGGTCCTCAAATTGAAAAAAAAAAAACAAAAAACCATATATGGGACTCAATGTGCGAAATGACCTGAATGTGAGATTAAAATTAGAAACAAATCCACTTATTAGACAAAAAAATATAATTTACCTTGATGTTAATTCAATTAATTGATTGATAACAGATTCCTTCTCATCAGGAAAGGGGAATCCAGAAAAGCTTTGGCTATACATTGATAAAGTTGATTCACATTACACAGGAGGAATAGATCCCCTAAGATGAACATCACCCATTTTATATTTTGAAAAATCTACATGTGATATGGCTTTTTCTACTATCCGATGGGTCAAAGTTCAAAAATTGATTGATTGTGATGGAGGAAAAGGCCTAAACTTTATTTTACACACTACCACTATGTTTGTTTTCATTTCCAACTTATTTACGAGGCAAGTCAAAATATACCCAATGTTTGTCATCATTCAAAAACACCTTATTTAGGTGTTTTTAACTGTTTTAACATAAAAACATACATATATATATACACACATATATACATAAATATATATAAAAAAAGCATGATTTTGACAATAAATAGTAATTTTTGTCTTTCAAAATACAACATTAAACATATAATACTTATTTTAAATTATCTCCAAAGACATGATTTGACAATGAATAGTAATTTTTGTCTCCCAAAACACAACATTAAATATATAATACTTATTTTAAATTATCTCCAAAAATAAATCCAAACATACATACTGTCTCTAACACACACTTATTTATCTTTGTTTTTCTCTCTCTATTTTCACAAAATACTCAGAAAACGAATCCAAACATTATGGAACGATTTTTTGAAATAGTTAAAAACTCTCCTAATTTTAGAAGTAAACTAAAAACTCCTTCATATTTAAATAAATTAAGTAAAAAAACCCTCTTGTCTCAGAATTTAATGGAAGGTGGGTTGTACGCATTTGAAGTGCGTTTAGACTTGAGTTTTTATGTATTTTAATATTTTTTTTATTTTTAATTGAGTAAAAATGTCCCTATATTGTATCTAAAATTACTATGGTCAAATTGATTTTTTTCTAATTTTTTTTTGCATTTTCCTCTCTTCTAAAAATATGAATTCTTTTTATTCATAAATATATTTATATTAAATATCAAAATACATAAAATAAAAAAAATTACATTACAAAAACTATTATACTAAATTTTATTTTTTAAATTTAGATATCTACATTAATATAAATATTAAGCAATTACAATAATTATAAATTATAAACTAATTTACATATATAATTAATATAATTATTTTTAATTAACTAAAATATATATTTGATTATTATAATTATCCTATAATTAAATTAATTAAAAAAATTGGGTAGGGGATAGGCAGCGTGGGGTGGGGGTGGTTAATTTTGTTTATTTTTTTTTCAAATATTTTTTTGTAATAATATATATTTTTAATTAGTTCATATTTTTAACTTTTTATAAAATTAAGATCCAATGATTAAGATAAATTGATTAGATTTGATGATACTAATATGATCAATACAGATCCAACGGTTATTAAAATATAAAAGTAATATATATTAAGTAAGGGTGCAATGGTTATTTTAGAAAATAAAATTCAAACAACCATGTGTAACTTTTCTTTTCAAAAGAGCTCGAATTACACACATGAATATATATATATATATATATATATATATATATTTTTTTTTACATATAAATGTAAAAATTTACAAATAATATGATCATAAATTTAATAGAATCATATATAGATAGTTGGAGAAATTAATTAAATACAAATTAAAATATTGATTTTTCCATCTCATAAACATCATTAATAAACAAAAAAAAATATGGAACACGACAATAAAAATAAACTATAAAACAAAGAATTAATTGCTGAAAGTAACATATATAACAAAATTTGATGTATAAAGAGATGAAAAGGGGGTAAATATTAAACAAAAATAAACATTAAATGAAAATTAAGTGAAATCATAGGAATTGAGCCATTAACACTAAATAAGTTTCTTCCTCCTTATAGAAGAAATAAAATCAAGCACTGTAAAAATATGAAAAACTAACACCAGAAGAAAAATAAATATTAAATTTCTATAATGAAAACATAAGAAAAAGATAGAAATTATTAATTAAATAACTTTCAAACATCAAGAATAAATACTTGTGGACCATTGAAGGCGAGAGCAGCCACCCTACCCCTTGGGATCAGGGGCTTAAGAGCTCCTCCGGCCAGGGATCCCGGACCAAAGGGAAGGGAGAGCATATTGTTCACGATCAAAACAAAAGGATCAATTCAATAGAAATTAAAGACTGAAAAGACGATAAATAAATATTAAAATTTAATATAAAGAAAAATATATGAGTAAGGGATATAAATTATTAATTATATAACTTCAATTATCATGAAAGTAAATATATATTAAAACTAAATAAAATAATATTTAGAAAAAATATAAGACATCACTCCGATTACATATAGAAGAACATTAATTAAAAAAAAAAAAACATACAAAGTATTAAGTTTTAACATTGTTTAATGAAGAATAGAGAATCTATAAAATTGCATCTAAATGAAGGGATATATAATAGAGTAAAATCATAAATTTTTGAAGTACAAATTCAATGGAGAGTTGATGGTTAGATAATCGAAAATTTTGGTTTAGATACTTTCAAAGTTTGTGATAGTCAATCCGATAGTTGAGAGGTCTATGCAAACTTAAATCTATTTGAAAGTCGTTTATAGGTAATTCATCAACCAATGAAATATTTTCTTAAATATTTAAAGATTCAAACTTTTAAAAATTCTGTATTTGGTCAAAATTAAATTAATTTGTTGGTCAAAAATCGTTTTGCTATAAGGAGGAGAAGAAAATATGTTAATAAAAGATCTATATTATAAAAAATAATTATTTTAATATATTAAAATAAGAAAATTACTTTATGATATATTTACAAAGAGAGTAATGTAAATTTGGAAAATTAAAAAGAATATGATTACATTTAAAAATAAAAGATAGTGATATGATAAATAATATTTCTAAACGAATAAAATATGATACTCTAAAAATTTGAATTTGGTTTATTTATTTATTTTTGGAAGGGGAAGTAGAATCATGAATTAAGAATGAAAAATACAGTTTGCATTAGTATTGTAATCTTGAAGATAGGATTTTGATATGGGTTTTGAAAATAAAATGTTGCGTAAACAATTTTGCAGATAAATACAAATTAAATTCTTTAGTTAAAAATAAATATATTTTTTAATCAAATGAAAATTTTTCTTAATAATTACAATATTAAAAAATACAAGAAAATAATATTTGGTCAGAAAAAACGTTTTTGAATAGATATAGAGACTAGGGCAGCCTCTTTTCTGCATACAGGATTCTGTTGCATATTTTTTGAGGTGGCTTGTAAGAATTCAGTATGGTATTTGTCTAAATTGTATCAAAATTAATAAACTATCCTTTTACTAATTTAATTTTGTTGCAAGGGGATTATTGGTTGAGGACGTGTTTGAATTTTATTTTATTTTATTTTTGATAAATTTAAGTTTCATTAATAAAAAGGTACATGCGTACAACAACAGTCAAATATCAATTTCTCCCATGACAGGCCATAGCATACGCCATAGTTTATATAATGCAGAAGTAGTAACATAGTGTGATAAATTAGCACTCATTATTCTCTTTCTAATGTCGTCCACTATGATGGCAGCGATGGTCGATCAACATGCTCAAAGCGGCGCAAACAAACAACGGACAGAGAGATAAAAGAAAGAGAACCAATATTTTCTTACGAGCCACGTAGAAGGGCTAAGTAGATAAATGATGGAGCCAGGAGAAAGCTATTGGTACTATTTTTCGTTTCCATCTGATCCTGCGAATGAACTTTTTAAGATCAAAAGGAAAGATTTCAATTTCTGAGTTGTCTGCACAAGTAAAAATCTCAACTCATGTTTCCTGAGCATATATTTTACAAGTAATGATATATAGTCATTTGTAATCTTTTTTCTTCTGAAGGAAATGAAAGAGATACTGTGGACACTTATAATAGAACTAAGTTTATTAGGATTTATAAACACTCATCAAATGTAGAACAGTTGAACACAAATCAGTTTACATTTTGTCTAAAATTCTAATTTTCGTTTCCAGGTACATGAAGTGGTATGCCTCAAGTGGCAAATTCTTGTACAAGAATAACATATTTATTGCTGATGGAACCTCTAAATCATACATGGATTATTAGGCTGTCTACCCTTTTAATTTGTCATCAGCTGTATACAAATGCTATTTAACAATATTATCATATAACATACAGATAATCTTCGTCCTCTCTCATCTGTTCAATAACTGTACTGATGTTGCAACTATCCCTGTGATCATACTCGGGAAACTGGGATCTTCTCCCCCATCCCCATTCTTCTAGAATGTCATGGCACTTTAATTTCTTTATTTTTATGGCTGCATAACTCATGCATATAATCCCTCTCCGGGAGCCCCATGCATACCATTCAACCAAATGTCAAAAGATGAGTTGGAGTTGTTTCAGTATCGCAGTAATTATGCTAGATAGGCTAAATTTTGCTATTTGATTGAGGGCACTACGACCTTCCCGGTTAAAATACATTTGATTTCTCTGGAGTTAAATTATTAAGGATCCCAGTATTTTGAAACCCAATCCGGCATGATTGGTCGGACCACCCGAACCATCAACTGAGCCACAAAATGAGCGGGGTGAAAGGAGAAATCCAGTGGAGATGAAAAATGGTGTTTTTTTTAAGAGAAATGAATGACCCAATGGTCCGATCATCAACCCGCTGGAATCGGTGCGAGGTTAGTCAAATCGAATGGATTGTGTAATGGTATAAATTGAGCACAAAATCCCTAATTCCTTTTTCTCTTTGTTAGCCAAACACACCTTCTTCCTTTCTCCTTCTCTCTCAGTCTTGATATCTCGCTTTCTCTCTTCCTCAGCAAAACACACCTCGTCACTTGTATCTTGCTTTCGGCTTCAGTTGCAATGCAGGACCGTACGTAGGTAATTCTCTCTTTCTATCTCTTCTTCCTCGCTTGCTGATGAATTTGGTTTGGTGTGACTATGGTGCAGTGAGGCTTGAGGAAATTAGTGAAATATTATTGTAAAAATCTAATGAGCTTTTGCTAATTCATATGAAATAGCAGAAATATTAATCTGATAGCAGTTTAAATAGTAGAAATAATGTCAAAATGTTGAATCTGAATTCTGATGTGCTTTTAGGTCTGTGAAACTGTAAATGTAATGTTGAACTTGAATTTGATTCTTTATTCAATTGCAAAAGCAATTAAAGGAACAACTAACACATTTCACCCAGACTTAATATTTATCAAAGTTAATTGCAAGAGCAGTCCTAACAAGGAGTAATGTTGTACGTTATTAGCTTTTGGATGTTTTGGAACTTTTATTTTTGGTTTGGCTTGATTTTTATTATTTGAATTTTTTGTATTTTTCTGCTACATTTGTTGGATTAGACTATTAGATCTCTATCTCATGCCACATTAGCACAAGTGGCCAAACAAAATTAAAAAGTTCTAAATGAACTAGTTCCGTGCAAGATATGTGATCATATCAATTTAATTTTTTTCCAGTCAAATTTGTAATATATTTTGTTATCTTTTTAACTATAATCTTCTTGCAATTTTCAAATCAAACAAGACAGATAATACCACCATATTAGAATTAGTGAATCAAAATTGCATTTTCCTTAATGTTGTACGTCATCTCTTCATTAATGATCTATTTATTACTTTTTCTTCATTTTGACAAGCAACTAGTCAATATATATTTTCTTATCGTATAGCCGGTGGATTATATTAAACATAATTAAATAAACAATAGCACGCAATATTTCTCAAGTTCTTTCGAATTGGAACCCACCTAGTTGGTTTAAATGTATTTTTTGTTTAGTAATTTAGTTTATTTGGTATTTCCTCTTTTAATTTTCTAAATTAATATTTTTATCTTGTATTTTTTTAATTTTTGCAATTTCAGTCTTTTTTATTAAGAATTTACCCATCGCGTCAGAAAAATATATGTACATTTCATATAATTTTTTAAATTTAGGGTTATATATTGTTCCTAAGGGAAAAATCCAGAGACACCCTGTAATAATAGAAATATTAAAAAAAATCCTATAAAAATTAAAGTTTCAAATATCCCCTGTGATATAAAATAAAGTTTAAAAAACTTCATTTGTACAAAATTTGGGTCACACACGCTTTGACTGCGATTTTGCTATGCAAGTACCTTTTTTTGATAATTTTGCCCTTCTCTCACATTTAATATATATAATATTATATATATTTATTAATAATAAAATATTATTTTTATAATAATTATTTAATTAAAATATTATATATTTGTATTAATAATAAAATATTAGTTTAATTAAATTGGGGAAGAAGATGGGGATGAGGTGGGGGTTATAATTATTATTTTGAATTTTTTTTATATAAAATAATTATATATTAATAAAGCCTAGTATGACCAATTGACTAGAAGGGGTTTTAGTCATTATTTTTAAAAAAATATGCTCAAATTGATCAGGGGGCGGGTATGATTATTTATTCGTAATATAGAGATGATTTTTTATATTAAAAATTTCATAGGGGGATTTTTTATATATATCATAGAGTTCAAAATGAATTTAACCCATTGTTCCTATTGGCATCTATTTACCAACATTTTGTCATTTTTAACTTTTTAGGATAGCATTTTAGTTTTGCATCATTTTAGTTTTGCGATACCAATTCCCTTTTTCATCAGACTTCACTTTTCTCACCGTGGAGGTGAACTCCAATATCAAAAACGATTGAAATTATAAAAATTAAAAAGATGTAAAACTAAAATACTATTTTGAAAAGTTATAGGACGAAAATAATAAATAACCTATATTACGGAATCAAAACTACTTCTAAACCCTATTTTGTATTACAAATTCTTCCCTAATCATTCAATTTCCCGAGAAAGGTAAAACAACTTAATAAATGTTCTCAAAATTAAAAACTTTGTCGTAACATAGTTAAATTTTATTCATGCAATATTGTGATTTAAAAAAAAAAAAAAAGGACGATAGCCTTTTGGCAGAAAATGATACTTAATTTTTCATGGATTGTTTCATCATGTTGATGAACTCATCCATATCAATCAGCCCATCTCCGTCTCCGTCCACTCCTCTTATCATTCTCTTGCACCCCTCCAAACTGCACCTCTCCCCCATCCTCTTCAGCACCTCCATCAATTCCTCCGCGCTGATTTTCCCGTCCCCGTCAGTGTCGAAAACCCTAAACGCCGCCTGGATATCCCCACTCTTGGCTCCTCCGTCGCTGCTGTACACTTTGCTGAACTCCTCCAAGTCGATGAACCCATCCCCGTCTGCGTCCGCCACCCGGAACGACTTTGCAGCCTCGGCGGTGGTGGTGGCGCCTCCTCCGAGGACTTTGAGGGCTTGCTTGTACTCCTCCAGGGAAATCTTTCCATCGCCATTGGTGTCGAACTTATCGAAAATCCGCCTCGTTTCATCCTGAAAACTACTTCTAGTCTGAAAGCTTGGTGGCTTTTGGATTTCCTTTCGTGTTGGGGACTTTTTTCTAAAGCTGCGATAGAAATTGAAGAACCCCATTTTGGTGGTTTTGGTTGCAGAAAGGAAATTCGAGAACCAGAAAATTTTGATGGAAATTCCAACTTCAGCCACTCTCATATTTATATATGCATGCTTCAAGTGGGAATGTTTTTTTCCTTTTTTTTTGGTATTTTTTGGTATTTTTTGTATAAAAACAATCTTATAAACTAGCAGTTGGGGCACGAGGTTCTGGACGCACAAATTTTTTAAGTATAAGTTAACACAAATACAAAATCTCTTTTAATTGTAAACAATACGCTAAAAGTCCATGTTTTTGGAATTAAATGAGCATATTTGCCAACGAGGTCTCACTAATTAATTTAATACTAATTAGTTTGTGATATGATGTCCAAATTGGATTGGTGTATAAGGTATCTATACTGGATTTTAGGTTTAAAGTTACTAGAGTTCACCTAAGCTCACAAGTCCGATTAGAACAACGTCAAAAGAAAATCTGCTTGTAATACTTTATGCTTAAGTCAATAAAGATGAATTGAGGTAAAACTTGAAAAAAATATTAAAAGTAGTGAAAATTATACCTTGTATGAGGGTGGTCATTTGTAAGCTTTGCTAATCGTATGATTTAGCGTGAACTGTTATTCAATTTTGTCGGGACAGTTTAGAGATTAAATACGATCGAATCTGGTTCAAATTGGGTTCAGGGCTCAAATTTTAGTACAACCCCAGACATGACATACACAAATTTAGAGCAATTTAAGATACAAAGATATCCCTTAAACAACCCAACGACTTGGAGTTAATTTTTAACATATAATGTATTGAGTAATACAAGGATATTTTTTTTTGGGTATTAAATAGATAATATTTTGATTATAAGTCCTTAAGCTTACTGTTTGAATAGAGCTTCATTGGCACTTGAAGTGGAATATTTAGCACGACAAATTCCAATTTTGTATTTAAAATTACAGGTCAAAATTCTCTTTAAAAACCAAATTCAATCAATCACATTATGTAATTGCATTTGGTTTTAATGCACATTCGGGGTATAAATTCAGTTGGTTATTCAATTGAAATGGATTTAGAATAAAGTGTTCCTGTAGGTAAGGTATCTCAGAGGTTTGCAAGAAATGGTCGCCTCGGCATCTTTCACGTACCGCGTAATGGATTTTGATGCTTTATATGATTTTTTTTGTTTTTTTGTTTATGGGAATGCCGTCTGTGCTTAGACGGATAATTGGGAGTTGATCCTACTCGTTTATTAAAATTCCAAATGAAAAATGATGTTAAAAAAATACGACTCAAAATAACAAACGTAAATAAAAAATAATTTATTCCCTTATAATATCAGACAACATAAACGAGAAATATTACTACTTTTACATCAAATTCTAAAGGTGGAGGACTTGCCCTATCTAGCCTAACTATTCCCTTCGACATGCTTTATGTGATTCTCGTCAACCGTTTGATGTTCAAAGATGTTTACTGTGTTTCTTTTTCTTCTTTTGATTGATTCCATTCCTCCTTTTTATGATATTAATAATGTAGTACCCACAGAAATTCTAACACGACGTTAGATATCTTTGTACCCGTACAAATTGTAGATCCTTTGGGACCAAAAAAAAAGTAAATTGAAAATCACGAATCTTCTGAAAAAAGTGATTCCATTTGCATTACTTTTGAGTAGGTTTATTATTTTTATAAACGATTACATCATCTAAAAGTTCAATATCAGTCACGTCTTCTCACGTGCAGATCTTGTAGGTTAAATTAACCTCTTCGCTTATAAATAGACGACGATAAGATTTGAACTTAGAATCTTTTGTTTGGTTTGAATTTAATATCATGTTAAACAAACATTTTTTCCAAAAGTTTAATCTTTTAGATTAGTAGTTTTATTATACTACAATTGTGATACCCTCTCAAATGTTTATCTTAAAAGCCCAAGAGTAAGAAAAGGGGACCTCTAGCCCAGCAACCGATCAGGCATAGCCTGATCAGCCCATGAGCCAGGCTCCTTACCTCATAAAGCCACAATATCTCTACTAATCCGGCAGACCCAAGAAACCTAATTTCAGCAAGCATAGTCATCATACACAGGGGCGACCACGTCATATAGGTGTCTAACACATTAAAACAAATCATAGTAAAAATTTTCAAATAACTCCAAGAGGTCCATCTGGAATTGACTCTTTATTTAGTAAGTAATCGCATCTCTATATACCTGATTGGGCAATGCTTGGTCAAACGGTCGTATAATTGTCTAAATAAATCCAAATCTCATAATTCTTTTTTTGTCACAAAGCTAACACACGCAGCTATCTAACGTCACCAGATTTGCCTCAAGTAACCATTAGAGCTTGATGTATGAATGCTTATAAATTGAGGCATGGTGCAGTCGTTTTGGTAACACAAACTATCACACTCAAACTCTTTTCTTTCTCATTTCCTAAGCTATTTTCAACATATTTTTGGCATTCCACTCAATTTTCTTCACTTTCACACTACTTTTAACCATTATTCTCATATTTGATTATAGGTTTTTATTTATTTCTTCAGTAAGAACGTTATTGACTTAAATATTAAAGTGCTAATATTTGTTTATAGTACTAATCCTCAAATTATTTTAGAATTTATCTACATACCTTGAAAATTTACTATATCATTGAACCCAGATGCGCGTCAAGTTGTGTTCAAATTATTTGTATATTATGCGTGAAGAAATACTAAAAAAAGGCGAAGTCTATGATACTCTTAAAAATAATATACTACGGATTTTGGAATTTCAAATTGAAAAATAAATTAAGTTATTTGTATTATATTGACGGATACAAATATGTGTAAGTTTCGTGTATTGAATATAACAATTAAACTTGAATATATTTATGTATATTTACTTTTCCTGAATCTTTAAGCATTCAATTAAGATAATAAAATACGCACCAAAAAAATTAAAGTACGTTCGTCTCCGTCTTGGGCCTGATTCTTCAGTTGAGTCAACCCAAATGAACCTCATCCTAGAATAAAATGTCTGAAGAACAACATCATATCCACCATCTCTTCATGCATTTAATATTACTTATGGAAATATACCGTCCGAATAGCTCACGATCCATCAATAAAGTGTTGCTAAAATTGACAACTCATTAATAAATACGAAATTATTTTTCTCATATTAGACTCGATGGTACCCTTAGTCACCCCATAACATACCTACAAATAATTCAAAATCACACTGAAACTTCGAATTTTATGGAAAGAAACGTGAATAATTCCATAATATTAGCATCAAAAAGTTTCTATTGTCGTCAAAATAGAAAAGCAATAGTGACACCCACAAACCCGTCGGAGAGAATCATGTTTGCATTATATAAACTACAAAAACTCCTATAACTGATTTAATATCATTAAAAATTAAGATTTAATAATGTGGAAATTAATATATAGACTAGTAAGTATGTTTAATTTCATCAAAAATAGTATCAAAAGTCCAAACTTAAATTACGAATTCGACCACATTCAATCTTAACCCTTAAATCACGAAGATGGATCATTAAAAAAAAACTGCGTATTATTTTAATTAAAGAAGTAGAAAGATCCACAGAAAAGCATTGACCCTTTTAAGCAAGTGTAAAATGATAATATCTGGTACGACATCATCATTTCCTTATGGTGTAAAAATCCGTGCAGCACACGGGGTATTTGATTCCTAGTTATCATTAAAATTCTAAACCAAAAACTTAGCTCCTAAACTTAGCTTGATTCCATCTCCACCACACGCATGCACCGCCCCCACCATAAAGCCCTGAACAGCTCTCAGATTATGTTTGCAATCTAAACAAAGACGTGGAGTACGTAGTCAATGGTTGAGTAAAACAGAGGCTTCATATATATTCGTTACTTGCAAAATAAATAAATATATGAATAAATTTTAAAAACATAATAAATTGGCTAAATTTATTTAAAAACAAAAGCAAAGGTTGATTGTTATGTTTCTATTTGGATTCTTATGATGACGTGTAATGCAGTTCTATGTTTAAGGTATAGCTATGTTTTGTGAAATGAAACGTTAATTCAATTGGCACAGGAGGGGGTAATTTGGTATTCACCAATGTGATCATCATGTCTTGTGGAGTCGCCAAAACTAGGTAATTATATAGATGATACAAAATATTAAATGAGAATTTGAAAAGGTTAGAATTTTGAGTAATTTTATAAGATTATACTTAGAAATGATGGCTGAGGTGGTGTTACGGGCTGACTGTTTATTATTCCTGTTATAGTATTCTGCATTACTGTAGGTGATATTTTTTTGCAAAAAGTAATTTTTTTAAGAAATTACATTAAGAATGTAAATTTTTTTATGTGAAATAGATGAATTATTATTATTTCTTGAGTAAATCAATTACAATTATTAATATCAAATATTTTTATCGAACAACTATCGACAACTATAATAATCGTATATCGATAATCAATATTAGATAATTATACATAATCAACAACTACTATTAATTTTATGTAAAAATTAAAAATGACACGTCATAATTGCTCAGACACAATCTTTCTTTTAAATTAATATTGCATCATATTCTATTTAATATATACACATCACCTGGATGAACTCATGATTTATATGACTTGTGTGTGTATATATATATTATCCAAAAATTTAAATAAATTGCATGAGACAAGAATTTTAAAAAAAAAAAAAAAGAAAGAAAGAACGAAGACATATAACAAGAATTGGGTGTAGCAAGTGGCAGGAGAATATTCACAAAATTATTGCACAACGAGTACTGTCGAAAAATTTGAGCTGATATTACATGAATTTTAGTCCGTTGATATTGCCTTCACCTACAAATTAATTGGGGTGATGCATCAATTATTAGACGTTGGTGGCAATTATATATGCATAGAGCATGATTGGACTACTTATGTTTTGCGATTATTATTATTATTCCCCAGACCAAAAGCGTGTTTTACAATCTAGATTCTTGGTACTTGCTAGGAATCCTTTCATCTACTTCTCTACCCTACCGATCCAAAAACCGATTTTGATGCATTGTTTTTCTCTAGAGAAGCTATCAATTTAATCTAGAAATTAACTTTGTTTTATAAAATTATTTAGTTATACTTAATGACATAATTAAAATGAACCAATTTAACCCGCAATTTTGTTAAAAACCACTTCATTTTGTACTAATTAACATGTAGCATTAATTAAGTTCACAATTAATATAAATTTAATTATTAGAAGATTAAATGATTAACTATAATTATATATATTTTGGATGTGAAAGCACTAATCAATGAGAGTTAAATTTAAATTATTATATTTATATTTTGCTGACGTGACATGATATATCTGGCCGTCCTGTTTGTGACTAGCAGACATCACACCTAACGCAATTGATTATGAGAACTGAGTGATCACCATCTTTTATACGAACTGGGCTTGTCCGCGAGATGGCTTGATTGGTAAGTGTTAATTCATGGGAACATGCATGGAAGAGTAGGAAGACAAGAAAGCGATGCTGTCATCCATGCAGCCCCACCGTGCCCAGTGGTTCTGTCGACAAGAAAATCTCCTCAATCCACATTGCCCGGTGGATCTGTCGACAAGAAAACGGCCGCAATCCGCCGTGCCTGGTGGTTTTATGGACAAGAAATTGGGCTTATCCCACAGTGCGTGGTGGTTCTTTGGGCAAGAAAATGGCCTTGTCAATAATGGCCTTTGTTGCATTTGATGCTGAAGAAAATTGCGCATGCAATTATATATATGATAATTGACTCAACACATGAAAAGACATTATTTACATATACAGTAGTGAAGTTTATTTTTGTTTAATTCACATATGAGATTTTAAGTTTACGTCCCCGCCAACGTTAGTTAATTTATTAGTTTATTTAATAATAGTTTTGTTCTCCTCAAATATTTGGTTTCATGTCATAATTGTACCAAATTAAATTTATATATTGATCTATGAACATTCTCATCTGACTTTGATTTGGTTAGACTAAATTTTTTAATTAATTGTAATGGGGTCCAGACACGTGTTGCTAGAAATTTCAAAAAGATTATCGGAAAATCACACATTCGCGTCACTGATGACTTAAATATGCTGGAATCAGTACACTGTGCTTGTGATTTAAGCCATCACCCAAAATGCACATGTGATTTTTCAACAATTTCTTCTTAAATTTCATACAGTAAGTATCTATAATTGTATAAAAATTTAAGAATTAGAGGACTAAATTGTCATCTTTACTTTAAAAAGATCAACATCGCAAAATTATATAATTACAAAATCAAAATTACAATAAATCCCTGAATGTGTTAAGTTATTTTGTCCACCAGATGACCAAATATATAGGACACGGAGTACATTCACGATAATTAACTCAAATTAATAAATTAGTTAAATTTATACTAAAAGTTTCTATTAATTTATTATTAAACGATGTAACCGACTATTTTGCAGAAATTTTTTTGGCCTAGTCAAATTGAATGTAGAAAACCATATAATATGCTTATAATTTAAATATATTGATGCACTTCTATAAAATAAAGGAAATTTAAATTGTAGAATGGAATAAATTAATTGAGATGGCAAAATATTATCAAAAAAAAAAAAAAAAAGAAATGGCGTTGACCTATATATTAAGGTTTGTAACCGACCAAATAATCATATTATAACTAAATAACAATCGAGAATTTGTCAACGCATGCACTAATACTATTTTGTCTTCTTAATCAAACGACCCAAGTTTAAGGTTACATGATTGTCTAGGCATGTGCCGGACGGCCGATCCAAACTGACGTCCCCGCGGCTTCGACTCTCTCTCTCTCTCTCTCTATCTCATATGAATGAATGAATGAAACATATATTAGAATTATTTGTTTTCAGAAGTTGTAAGTTTAATTTGTCTCACGTGCATGGTTTAAATAAGTAACCGTTGCCTTTAAAAAACATAAATGTATGATCCTATTTTAGTGAATCTACAATAAAAGTTTACCTGTGAGGAGTTGGGATCTATCATTTCACATGCTATTAACCTGGAAAATTTTGTCCTTCACGTGCCAAGAAAATATTTATGATAAATTATATTGACACTCCTAATTAGGTTAAAATATGCAAATATTTTATGTTTTTTGTAAAGTTATAATTACATTTTTTGAAGTTATAGTTATAATTAAAACTACCTTCTCTATTTAAAGGTAAAATATACACAAATACCCCAAAAAAATATTACACTAACAACCCTTAGGAGGTGTAGCTGTAAGCCTGTAATTTTGCAAAACAATATAAAGTGTTTTTTGTAATTTTAGAAATTTTAATCTTTATTTTTTAGGATTGCAAAAGAGTTTGGTAACTTCTCGATATTTCACAACTTTGATCCTTTCAGTGCTGAATTTTGCCAAAGTCGCCAGAATAGGTCGTGTGTACCTCGCATGATTATATAAATTGAAAATTTTGTCCTATTGGTTCACTTTTATCAACATGAACGAAAACTTAAAATATAAATAGCATGGTACATGATTATTTTGGCAACTTTTGTAAAATTTGGCACTAGAAGGATCAAATTGCGAAATGTCAAAAGTTATAGAAATCTTTTGTAACTCTTATAAAGACAATAGATGAAATTACTAAAATCGCAAGGGACACATGATTTATTCCGGACAACTTTTTCAAATTTTGTCACTAGAATGACCAAAATTACGAAATGTCAAAAAGTTAAGAAACTATCTTACTATTCTAAAAAAATAAAAATATTAAAGTACCAAAATTACAGGACCTAAAATATAAATAAACTTAATTGGTGCCTACCTATTTTTATTTTATATATATCTTGCTCTTCAAGTGCAAGTTTTGAGGATCATCAATATGATTTTGGATTAGATACTTGAGGACGACAACATTGACTAGAACAATCTTATTATCAACATCAGATCAGACTATGCTACATATATTATATAATTAGTCATATAATTGAATAATTTTTTTTAAATAATATATCAATCACATAACAAATATAAAATATTTTGTATATGATTGATTTAAATTTAAATTAGAATTTTTTTTATGTGACGTCAAGTTCAAAAAGAGATCCAGAATATAAATTAAAATAAAAAAAAGGCCCTCTTTTTTCCTCCGCTCTCGAAATAGTTTCCACTAATCATTCCTCTCAAAGATATATATCACAATTAATTATGTCGTGTTTAGACATTAGAGTATAGCTATGAGATTCTTGGATTTTAAATTGCATAATTACAGTAATATTTTAATAAATTGAAGGATATATCCTTCAATTAATATATCAATAAAATTAAAAACAATCGAATAAATTATATTAAACTCAAATAAAAAGACAAATACTCACATGTTTGGTAGGACTTGAATTTGTTCATAAGACATCAACTTTAACCATAAGTAGTTTGATTTTTCATTTATTAGCAGGTACTTAATTCACCAAACATGCATTTACCATTTTTCATTATGCTAATTCCAAAATGTTAATTATCTAATTGGTAGAAATGAAATGCCGAAAATTGATTTATTACCACAAGTGTCACTTTAATTTTTCTTAGTTGATCAAATTTACCTAAAACTTGATAACATTAAACAATTATTTGAGATCAAATCCTAAGATATGGTCAGATCTGTTTTCCAACTTATGGAAAGAAGTTGTCTTTTCTATTCTGGAAAAGGAAAAAGACTAGATGTCTAATTAATAATTAAATAAAATGGAAAATAATCCTGCTCATTCTGACTCTTAATTACACCTCCTAATTACACCATTTAATTGAATTACCAAAAGTATATAATTAAAACATTTAATAAAGAAGATCTTATGTATCTTTTATTCCTCAGGTGGGTCGGCCATAATTCTTCTTGCTGGCTCTTACAACTCAATTAATCAAGTATGTCCCATATACTTTTCCCTGCACTAAATAAAACTAACTAATTAATACCTCATTTTATTACATTAATTTCACTTAATCAATTTGCACCCATCCAAATACATGTCATGTTTGTTCGTGATAAAATCGAGATCTCGTCATTCATATACTACAATTATATAGAGTGTTAATAGTAAAATTAAGTTTTCATTAATAATTTTTATTTATGTCTTAAGCATATGAATTTATTCAAATTAAATACTGTATTTAATATTTAAATATATATAATCATGTAATGATTTGTATCCGAGAATAGGCGTCCAGTTGATGTTGATCCTTTCAACTTGCTTGTTAGAGTGAAATTACGGTTGAACCCAGCTTGCGAGTTAGTGTAATTATCTCCTATAATTAACAATATTTATCTGTCATTGTCATTAATTCTTCTTATTTAAATCTGAATTAATTAAAAATTACCCTAGAAAAAGAATACCGTTTGCTTTTCACTAAAAATCTGAAATGTGGGCCCTACTCCATTCCCCTGCTATAAATCCTCTCTTTTCCCTATTTTCACTTCAGTAGTCATAGCTTCACTCTGAGTCCTTCATTCCATCTGCTTTTTCTCTCTCTCTAAAGCTCTCTACACATTGGAAAGGAAAGCTACAATCTATACATACATATACACACAATTTCCGGCCAAGTCCAAGATCAAGAACAAGAATGGTCGACGTGGACCGGAGGATGACCGGTCTGAACCCGGCCCATGTCGCCGGCCTCCGCCGCCTTTCCGCGCGTGCCGCTGCATCAGCCCCCTCGACGCCGCTTCCTCCGCGTAACAGCCTTTTTTCCTTCACTTCTCTCGCAGACAAAGTGATTTCCCACTTAAAGAACTCGGGTATCCCGGTGCAACCCGGGTTATCCGAGTCTGAGTTCGCGTTAGCTGAGGCTGAGTTCGGATTCGCCTTCCCGCCGGACCTGAAAGCGGTGCTCTCAGCCGGCTTGCCTCTTGGAGCAGGCTTTCCGGACTGGCGCTCGTCGGGCTCGGCTCGGCTACAGCTCCGCGCCTGCATTGACCTCCCCATTGCTTCCATTTCTTTCCATATAGCTCGGAACGCTCTCTGGTCGAAATCCTGGGGCCCGCGGCCTTCCGACCCGGAGAAGGCCCTGAAAATAGCCCGGAACGCTCTTAAACGGGCCCCTCTGTTGATACCCATTTTTAACCATTGTTATATTCCTTGCAACCCTTGTCTTGCGGGTAACCCTGTTTTCTACGTCGATGAAAATAAAATCTTCTGTTGCGGCTTCGATTTATCGGATTTTTTTGATCGTGAGTCATCCCTCTTCCATCAAAGCTCCGATCCAAGAATTCTCTCCAAGCAACGGTCCACCAGTGAACATTCTGCCGGGTCATCGACCAACTTCTCGAGGAGGAGTCTAGATATGATTTCCGGCGGACGAACGCCGCGGTGGGTGGAATTCTGGAGCGACGCAGCCGTGGAGCGCCGCCGGAGGAACTCCAATTCGTCCTCCTCCTCATCGTCCTCACCGGATAGGTACTTAGACATGCGGAGATCCGAAATGCCCAAATGGGTTGACGATTACGTGAGCCAAATAGGGTTCGTTCTTAGAGAAAGTGGGTGGGCGGAGTCCGATGTATCTGAGATCGTAGACGTCTCAGCATCTGGGTTCTTCGAAGGCGAGATGGTGATGTTAGACAACCAATCAGTCCTCGACGCTTTGCTGTTAAAAGCGGATCGGTTTTCAGATACCCTCCGGAAAGCTGGTTGGAGCTCCGAGGAGGTATCGGACGCGTTGGGGTTTGATTTCCGACGGGAGAAGGAAAAGAAACCGGCGAAGAAGCTTACGCCGGAGCTGGTGGAGAGAATTGGGAAACTAGCCGAGTCGGTGAACCGGTCGTCCTCGAAAATGTGAACCGGCAACCGGGAAACGTCGAGATTCTTTCCTACTTTTGTATTTTCTGTTACTCGAAACCTCGTGTTTGCTTTTGGCCTCATTTGGGCAGAAGTCGTGGTTTAGGAAATGGGAAAAGTCGGAGGTTGTAGAAAAAGAAAACAGTAAAAGTAATTTTTCTTTTTACATTAGGGAACAGTAAAAGTAACACTCTTTCTAGTGTACTAATGTACTTTGATTTTTATTTTACGGTGGTATACCTGTAATGAAATCAAGTAGAACTGCTATACACTTACTAATTTGTGGAGGAATTTTGATTTTTATTTTAGTTTTTATGATTTTTTCCCACTGCTTTCCTATTATATTTAATTTCTATATAAATTATTTTTTTATAAATAGAAATTTTACATAAAATAAGTTAATTTTAATATAACATAATATTATAATAAAAATTTCTATATGCTTTCTGCTCCCAGAGTTCTTTTAGTAAGTTTAAATGTCAAGTGTTATCCAAATACACTAATAGCTGAAACGATAATATTACACATTCAATAAGATTTTGTGTAATTGATAAATTTGATACTTGAAGCTTTCGTAATTAAAAGATTGTGAATTTAAGTTTTTCGAATATATCCGTTATTTTAAAATAATTAATATATTGAATTATTTTTTTAATTTGAATGTATTGAATATTGTAATAAATAACAATTATAAAAAGAAAACAAGAATACTAATCAATAATGGATGAATAATATTTATCATATATAAAAGAAAAAATAATAAAAGGACTATTATTAATTGAAATAAATAGATTAAAATCATTCATGTCGGATATTAATAATTACAATAATCATACTTTGATCAATAATATCAAATAGACGAAATATAATCAACAGTTACTATTATAATAAAAATAACGCACCTACTATTCAATAGATACAATATCTCAAGCATAAACTGAAATTTCAACTATAATTTTTAAGATTATAGACCTCAATCTCGTGAATTAAGTTAAAACTCAGCTGCAATTGAAATCATTTGATAGTTTAAATTTAAGGAGGTTGGTAGGTAGATACATGGGAAGAAAACAAAAAACAGGGACAATAGGTCTAAAAAAGGATGAAATCTAGTGTGCGTGGATTCAATTATACAGCTAATCTCCGTGTCTTATTTAATGAAAATAAATAATTAAAAACAAAAAGATATGTGGGTGGATGATGTGGCACGGATAGCGAACCAGGGGGCGCACGTGCGGCCCTGTCTCGAAGGAAAAATTGACGTGGGGGAGTGGGCCCCACCCCCTCATAGTTTGAAATGAACCAGCATGGTGCGCTGCCGACGTGGGGGCAGTGCTATTGCTTTCGAGGCAAGCGACAGGATGACGTCGTTCTCACTTCAACCCCACCCCCCCTGATGGGAAATTTTAGCGGTGCGCGATTTTATCACCAAATAAATGAAATTCTATTTACTATAGTCTAGAGAAAATGATTTAATTATGAAATAACTCTTTTAATCATCTAAAAAGAAATGAAAATAAAGTCTTATATAAACAGAGTGATATGAAAATAAAGAAGGGCAAGACTAAAGAAAGAAAGAGGTTAATGGAAAAAGAAAACAAATACAAGAAAGAAAGAGAAAAATTAATTTGATATTGTCTTTTTAAATAGGGGTCGTTTTGGCAATATTAAAAAACGCACCAATAGAAAATTAAAGCTTTATTAATAGCATTAATTTGTCGAATATGATAAGGGTTTGCATGTGTAATGATGCTAACATTTTTAAAAAATGTGTTTGTAATTATCGAAAAAAATAAAAAATTGTTTGTGTAAGTGATATTAACATGTGGTGGTTGTACGTATAATTGTCTAAAAGATGGGGATGAGTTTGTTTATACAAATTATAAGTCAAAGGGTGTAAATATAATTATTTCTATTAATAATTACCATTATATATATATACATATTTGGAAAACAACATACTAAAATAACAGAAAAAAGGTGGACATGTGTCAGTTGGTGGAGGCTGAGGGCGAGAAAAAGAAACAAAAAACAAAAGGATTGGGAAAAGAGAAAAGGTGGAAAAATAGGTGGTGACAGGAAATTAGGAAGGACAGTTTGTTCTCTTGTGTTGAGAAATTTGGGTGTGTTTGATTTTGGTTGGAATTTGGAAAGGCAAGAAAGAAAGATGTGTTTGGAATTTGGATGAGAGGAATCCGACAACCATAACTTGTTCACGTTCAGCTTTTGAGCGACACAACAACGAGGTAAGACCATATGTTTTGCTCTTTCTTTTCAAACCCATAAATAAATTATATATTTCACAAAATATATATATTATATAAAGATAATTATGTTTATATACATAATTTGTTGTCTATTTACATAAAATATTAATATATTTTGGATGATTACAAAAATGATTATGGACAGTCCAAAAACATGGATTATTTATGTAATATTATTAACGTTTTATGGGATGAATGTGTAATTTTTTTTAAAAAGAAATAATGATGTTGACATTTTTAGTTGATATATGTGTAATTTTTCAAAAAGAACGAATGGTTTGTGTAAATAAATCAAAGGACAAAAGTGTAGATATAAATTATCTTTAAAGAATATATGTTTTCGTTGTTTTTTTAATTTATTTAGTTGATCAGTATGTAATATTTAAATACGTATAAAAGTATATTTTAACAGAAATATCTATATGTAAATAGTTATTTTATATATATATATATATATATTCTTTTAATAATATTTAGGGGGGTGAATAGCAATTTATCCCCCTGTGATATTAAAAATGAGCACATTATCCCCCTATGAAAAAAATATAGCAATTTACCCCCTTATACTTTTTAAAATGAAGCAATTTACCTCCTTATACAGGGAGGTAAATTGCTTCATTTTAAAAATCATAGGGGAGTAAATTGAGTATTTTAAAAAATACAGGGAGGTAAATCGCTATTTATTTTTCCATAAGGGGGTAATTTGCTCATTTGTGATATCACAAGGGGGTTGCTTGCATTTTTTCCATATTTAGGGAAGAAGTTTAAAAAATAAAATAAAAAAAGATGTTTGAGAAAGTGAGACATGTTTGTTTTACTTTTTTTCAGGGTGTTTCGTGCCTTTGATAAGGAAAGGTTTAAAGATTGATCCAAACTAGTCGTTATTTTATTTTTCATAATACTTATTAAAATATAGTCCCCCATGAAAGTGCCTATTTTTCCATAGTATTGAAGGTACGAGAAGGAATTAATGTCTAGAGGTTGTTTGAGAATTTTGACATGGTTGATTCCTTGCTTCATATTTTTATAATTATCACGCTTTACTTTTTCCAAATTCATACCATGTTGTACGCTTTTTTTTTTTTATGAAATGAATGCGAAAACATTAAACGATATGGATTGTGTCATAATAATAATAAACTTCACATTATTTTGATTCATATTTTAACGGATTATTCGGTAGCACCATAAAAAGTCAGAAGATGGGCTAAGAGTCCTGGAACTTTTGGGAGACTAACTAACAGAACAGAGGTTGACACTTTAATTTTTAGTAATTATTTAGTGTTTATTCTTGATGTTTGCCACAGTCCAATAACAACATAAAATATCAAAAGACCGGATGAAGTTTGGCAAACTAACCAGCAAAATAAGGATTAATTCTTTGATACTTACATTAGCAATAATTTTAACAAGAATGAAGGCAAGAAATGTGTTGGAAACTTATGAAACTCAGTAGGCAAAATGAAAAAATAGATGAAGAATGAGTGCAGTATATATACAATACTGTAAAATGAGATAGTTGATAGGTTAATGGACGAAGTTGTCTCTTTTGACCTACCAAGACTCCTATATATAGGAGTAGGACGAGAAAATTGGAGGGTTGATTGAATATGATGTTCATATCATCGGATAACCGCCGACAGGCCCAGACTCTCCTTTTGTTTATTAACAAGTCCAGCCCCTCTCCTTTTGTTTGTGGTTTCATTTTCAGTTTTCAGTTTTCAAAACCAGAAAATTAAAAATAAAAACACAAACAAATAATGATGAGTGTGAAAAGAAGGTTTTTGTATATATCATTGCTTAAGATGGAAGCGGCCTAAGGGATATATAATATAATCATTTCATTCTGTTACAGATAAATATATTATTGCTGCCTTTCCATTATCATAATTATTACAATAATATCTCTACCCGTTCATAAATAAAATTTCAAAGTTACAAGTAATTTCAAAAATTAATACTTTCTCCATCATACCGTTGAAATTTTAAATTTAAAAAAATATTTATTTCTTAGTATCTTTATTAGTCATTATTTAAAAATATTGTATCACATTACTAATTCAAATAGAATTACAATTTTTGTTAAAAAGAAGATAGTTCTATTTTAAAAAATAAAGTTTAATTTTCTAGTCCAGCTCAGCTTGGTTTTCGTCTTTAAGTAATTACCCTACTCTTCCTGAATTACGAAACCACTTTATCTGGCAAATTTATAAAGTTATAAACCCAGATTTGATCTTCACATGAAGAGAAGAATTAGATCTTAATCAATGAGATCCATAGAGAGGCTAAATCTGATAAAACCTTACCTCACTACCTCACATGTACTTTGATATTTAAGAAGAAGTTTATTATAGTCGCGCTTGTCAGGTTCTGGAATCTACGACTCCATTTAGACCCATTTTGGATTTATACATCGATGACTCGACTATGATGTTTGTGAATTATTTTATGTTATGTGAACCATTAGATCAAGTACGACGCCAATGGTAACGAACGATGATCTAATTATATGGACCTTTTTATTCCCCACGCACACATCCACATTTTGAAATCAAGACTTCTGAAAAAATATTTTGAAGCCCAAACTGTCTGATTGTTCCTGAACGACATATACACCGACATTGGACTACCCATGTCTGTACCGTCAAAAAGTCTAACAAATTGTATACCTGCATACCAGAACATTCTCAATTTAGCTTCTTGATCTTAAGATACATGTTGTATCACAAACCAAGCAGCCACAGCAACGATCATGGTGCAGATGGAGGTTAAATTCGTTTTCCATCCATGCTTTGCACGCCGGGTGGGTGGCGGTTTCCTCACTTGGGGAGGCGCATCTATACACAGTAAAGTCGAGGATATCATGTGCATGTAATAGTCAGGGAATGGAGGGGAAAGAAAAAGTAGTCAGGCGACGAAAGTATTCTCCGTTATTATGGCAGTGTGATCCATACAATGTACTGTGGGTGAGCGGGTGGGGCGGCCCTTAATTTTCTGACGTGTCGGGAAAATCTGGACAGCGCCCACAACGGCTTGAATTTCAAAGTACCCTAAATAGATGTGCCAAAGACTTGAGTAGATATTCAGTTTACACAATTTGACAAGGGCCTATATGTAATTAATAACCCAGCCTATTGATGGGAAAGGCCTACCATGAAGGGGTCAAAATGGCGAAAGGCCCATTAAAGAAGAAATGATAATATAGGCCTCCGGGTCCCCGTGTTTTGTCATACGGTCCGGGTTGACCCGACCAGTCCATCTATCGCCCGAATTCTACACCGTTGAGGGTCTTACACACGACATTATCTGGATCGGCCAAAACTTAGAAGGCATCCGTATAAAGGTGAGAAATCATAAATAACTCCCGCTATCATTCGCCATGTACATTCATTATTTTGCTATCTTTACTCTTTAAGATCTTGTGATCCCTTTGTATTTATCTATTTATTAACTTGAACATTAACCGCTCTCGAATCATTAGGAATCCCTATGTTTACTAATAGTGTTAAGAGTCGCATCATTAGAGACGCCGCTCTGGCATGTGTTCTTGAGTTGTTTCAAGAAAGAATCGGATGTGGAGGCCAGGACCAGGTGACCGCGTGACAAATTGGGCTGCCCACAAAGAGGGGCCGACGACAATTGTCAGTGATTATAACGATATAATAAGCAAAATACTGATAATAGTTGAGAATGGTATCCCATGAATGTGAAAGTTCACAAACCCTCGGCTGCCAGTCTAGCTTGAAATACATTGCCAATTACACGAGTAATCATAGAAAAGATATTGTGAACTGTTGTGATATTAACATATTGTTACACCATGGCATCATCATACAACCTTTTTGGATGGGAGGTACGTCATTCGTGCTGAGGAGCACGATTGTCATGCTAAGTCAACCTTTGAACATTGCGTCCTGCGCTGAAAGAAACGCAGCAGCTTTACATGGCTCAGATTGCTGGCCGCGCGCCCGTATGTAATGTACAAGTTTCCGTGCATTTTTTATTTAACTCTCTGTATATATAGACTTCTACATTGCCTGAAGGGCTGCAGTCTCGTCTTCATTGTGTGTACTTTTATGTTGAGTTTTCATTGCCTTCACTCGGAATGCAGCCTGCAACTTCGCCAACAAAACATCGATTTGCCCCTCGGTTATAAACCGACAAACGCCAAGAAAAAACGTAGGTGAAACTAACAAGACATTAATGAGAATGCAACGGAAAGGTTTCTCCGCAAAGGACCGGAAACCTTAGACAGTACTTCATATCTATATGGTTTTTAATGTTGTCAAGATTGATCTGTGTGCACAGGAAATGCAAAATCTGACCTTATCTGAACCAAAATCGATCACATCAGTAGGACGAAGTCGGGTAGGTAAGTTGGGCGTGACACGGTATTGCCTACCCTCGTTACTGCAAATCTTTCTTCACTCAGAATGCACATCTTGTGATGGCGTCAAATTTGAAAGCAACGATGGATACAAGAAAAGAGGATGAATTTTCGCACGACTTACTCAGTGATCCAGGTGCCGTGCTTGCTACTTAGGTCGGTCAGGAAGAACGCTCCGTCTTTGTAGCTTATTCGAGCATGCATTTCAGAAACCTACGAAATTGTGAACCTCTGTTCCTAAGAATAAACAGATGGGAAAATTTTCAGCAAGTTTTCAGCCATTTCACCTGTTGTGAAGGTATAGTTATTGACGCTTCCAGACTGTTTGCATGCGGTACACTCCTAAGACATGGGAAGAAAAATGCGTCGCAGTTAATGAACAACTCAGATGATCCAGCAAATGAAGCAAAATGAAGTTGTACCCAATTATGCATGGTCTCTTCTCGTCTCGACTCAGGACGAAAATTTCAGATGCGGAAGTTGAACCTCCAACCGGAAGTAGAAACCAACTGCATGAGAAGAAGTATAGTTAGGCTAGTCGAACGGACACAGATGAGCAAAACAGTTGAATAAGCATTCATCACAAAGTGAAAGGAGTAGAACACACTCACTCTGCATCCAGAGCTCGCTCAAGAGCATCGTTATCTGTAAACCATCTTCGTAGCTGGTCACTGGCCTTCACAAAATTGACACTAAAAAGTTTACTCCGAAACTAGGAATTCATCAACAAAAAAACAAAAGCAAAATTTACGTCTACTGTATCAAAAAATTCAGAGGTTTTCATCAAGTCACATACTTTGTCTGAAAGTCTGCAGTGCAGTACTCTCCCCTCAAGTTTTGAACTGCAAAAGATAAAATATTACTTGCATTGTATCATTGTTTCCAAAAAATAAAACTGTCTGGAATAAATACTCTACTTGATCAACATATTATTTGACTCGTACGTCTTCGTATTTAACTTTCTTGGATGGAAAAGAATGAGAACAAATGCGTAGAAACCGGAAATTGTCAATACTGATACATTGCTTAAAGACACTACTTCAGTTCTCACCCATTACCGCCAAGAACCCAACTTAGCATTAAAGGCATAGCAACATCGATGAATATCCTCCCACCAACTCTTCCAGGATGCGGTATTTTATACTTCGTTAGGAACTACAAAACAGATTAATGAGTCTCATCATTTACGGAGGACATTTTGCCATACCAAGCTTTTTTCATGTTTTTATTATTATGGAATTGTCGCAAGTTCCTACCGACAACGGACCGAGCCCAACACCAAGATACGCCTTGTAAGTTGATGCCATCATTGCAGCCATTCTTGCCAGTCCATGAATAATTGCAACTCGTACTTTCCGAGCATTTTCATATCTGAAGAGAAGCAAATAGACAAAGACAGCCATTAACAAAATCAAAACTAACATGGTTGTACGTATTATACATACAGTACACTGTATTTGTAAGTTTATGACTTTGGAAAAAAATGCTCTGAATTTTTGCTTGTTGAATTTACAACCTTCTGAGACAACAGTAGGAGCTGCTGAACGAAGTTTTTACCTCTTTAAAGAAGAGACTATGTCAATTGTGTTCCCCGCCTTGACGCTTTGCCTCCATGCTTTATCAAGCTCTAATGCTAGTTGATATCCGTCCTGAAGCCATGAAACAGTAGTTCTAAGTATGAACCCAAATATTAAACCAACAAATAATATTTTCTTGGTAGAAGTGAGAATACGATGCAAAGTAATACAGCAGTTCACATCAATCTAAACAGGTAGATGATTCATTACAAACATAACAGAATTGATCAATCAATATCAGCTACTCTTTTAATCCCCGAGTCAAAATAGTCATAAATTTAGGAAACAACAACAGAAGTGAATCTACCTCAATGGCCATACAACCTCCTTGGCCCAAGTTCGGCTGCATAGCATGGACTGAATCACCAAGCAACGTCACACGTCCCTTTCCCCATGTGAAGATTGGAGTTCGATCATATATATCACGTCGAAGAATTGCGTCTTCATCAGTGGCAAGCAACAGATCTATAACGTTATCACACCAACCCTCAAATAACTTAAGTAACCTCTCTTTTCTACCTGAGAAACCACAAAAATTGTCAATTTTTATACAAAAATTTGCATTAGCTGCAAGAAATATATCAGCATTTTGTTCGGGGTACCTAATGTAATCTATGCAACTTTACATGCCATGTATTAAATCCTCATCGGTTAAACTTCTTGGAAGTAAAAAACAATTATCTCAGAAACAAATAATTTACATACAGCTTTAGTTTTCTGTAAAGATTCTGTTAAATGTTCACCTTTGGGAACATCTATACCACCAGGTGATTCGTTGTGAAATGCATACCACTGCATCTTTCCTCCGCCCACATCTGAGGAAACAAAGTACTGTTTGTGGCCCAAGAATACTCGATACCTGTGAAAAAATTTATAAGTGTAAATATAACCCTCTTCTCCGAGTATCAAGGTTCTCTCAGTAATACAGTTTGTGAAACATTAGATGCAGCCAACATATAAAACATACCCAACTATGTCTATATCAGCAGGAACAAAATCTGCAATTCCAGTGTAACAAGTGTAACCTGAGTATATGGCTTCAGTTGGTCCAAACAAAATTTTCCTCACCTATGTTAAATCCACCAATCAAGTTACCAAAACCATTGGTTTTTTATTGCATATCCATAAAACAAGGAAATACCTTTGACCATATCCCGTCAGCACCAACGAGAACATCGCCTTCATAACAGTGTCCATTTTCAAGTTTCACAGTGACCTGAATTTATAGAAAGCAACAACACAAAGGTTAGAAGGGATCACAGTACATAGCAAAAAAATCATTGACCTTTCCAAATACGTAAAATTATTAAAACCAAATGTATCCCATCAACTAGAGAATTCCCACTGACTTCAAAATGAAGAAGGAAAATAGCTACCTGCAAAAGCTCAAGACTACCTTTTCGCCGTTATCCACAAAATCTACTACATTGCTCTCGTTCATAATAGTATCTGACCCGACTGCATGAGCAAGGATTTCTTGCAAGGTCATGCGGCTGATGACTCTAGTGACTGGAAGTCCCCGCTCAACTGCAGGAGTGAATGTATCAAACTTGACGTACCTGATCATCAACTGTATCACTAAATGCAATTGAATTACGTAGAAAAGCCAAACTGGAATTATAAACCGTCTTTTCAAATGAGTTGGTCCATAGCTCCTTCCTCTTAGTCCCACCCTCCCAGTGCATTTTCAGAGTAGTATTTCAAACAGATTCAATTTTCTCCACTGAAATTCATCACTTATTACAAAGGCTCAATTTGAAAAGACAAAGGCAGTGCTGGATAATTTTGGTTTTGCTTAATAGAGGAAACAAAACTATAAAAAGTTATTCTTCACAGATGAGAGTGTGCCGCTTCCCTTACTCTGGTAATATGCTACACGGACAAATAAATTAATTTAACTATTTGAAGAGACAAAAATCAAGAACCAGGCAAGCAGTTGAACCAATCAGGAATTCAAATGCAGAGGATTGAACTAAGGAGATGGGAGCAAACCTTCAAATCTAAGCAAAAATCAAGATGAATGCTCAATACACACAACCATAAACACTGAATCAAAGTAGTAAGAAATCTGCAATAGCCTCATCGCCAACCAATTTCACGACCAAATTTTCTTTGAGCTATCGCAGCAACTTCACAAATAAAGCAAGTTCAAACTTCTATTAAATTGCAATAACTTTGCAATCAACTTCCACATTGAAATTCTTCTAATACAATAAAAACTCAAGAACTTACCAAGAACCAGAAATCCCATCAACCAAGCCATTGATCCGATCACCGGTGATGCATCCTGCACACATAACTTCTTCAGCAACATCTATATCAATGGCCTCTAAAGCAGCCAAGGCATTGCTCTGTATTTGTATAGGACCCCTATACTGTCCCTCCCCTCTTATGGCACTCAAATCCTTCTCAAAAACCACCACCTCAAACCCTTTCCTCTTCGCCGCCAACGCGAAAACCAGCCCCCCAATCCCGCCACCCGCCACCAGAACTCTCAGCTTCTTCTCTGGCGGCCGAGAAGCTGAACCACTTTCAGATAGTTCCACTTGCAGCCCCCCAGCTACGCTGCTTCTCACTCTTGTCACTTTCTTGAACTGCCCATGTTCTTGCTTTCTGGACTTCAACTTATGCTTCACAGAGCAGCAGATTTCCGTTGGAAAATCTTTCGACATCGGAAACGAAAAATGGGTTCTTGAAAACACTGCTGTCAACGGATTAATCTGATTGTAAAGCACAACTGAAGTCATCCTTTTCTGTTTATAATTCAAGATTTCAGTAGTAAAGCTGCGGCCTTTTACTTGGAAAATTTCCAGGAAAAAGAAAAGGAATTGACACTGTGTACAAATCTGCTTCCTGGGTCAGTCTCAGATTAATAAAGTGTCGCAGGTGGAAATTGATGGGGACTTCAAGAGATGGAGCCAATCAAGAACCATGAAGCAGCACTACCAATGGTGGAGATTTCTTTATGGCCACCTGGCGCGCCCATGTTGCATGTTCCCATTACTCAGCTTGCAAAGATCCATACACCTGTTCTCCTGTCTGTAGTTGCCTTTTTCTATAATTTCTGAAAAACGAATGTTCTTTGTTAAAAAAAAAAAAAAAGTTGAAATAATTTATTTGATGATCAGTCACCAAATCTGTCGTTTGCTTTTTCTTTCTTATTTTTCTTAATAACAATTAAGTGAAATTTATTACATTAAATAAGCACCATTAGCGGAGTGCGCTGAGGGCGGTGGTGCATGTGTTAGTGTGTGACGGTAGTGGACGTTGAGAGGTGGAGGAAAGTTGTTGGTTGATAAACTGCAAAACGATCAAAATTGAATTTTAGATTTTCTTGGGTTATTTATATCAAACTTCGTTCACCCTCTACTCTTGTCATTTAGCGATTAAATTCGAATATTTATACATTTTTATGTTGATTTGTGTCGTTTTTAATATATTCGGTGAACTAAATAAATATTTTAATTTGTATGTTGATTTTCATATAATTAAATTTTTACGACCACAATAGATTACCCTAATAGACTAATATGGTGCAAATACAATTTTTTTGGCAGATTTACCAATGTGTGGACCCTATTTTCTCATTTTGTCTGCCAGAATAAGAAATAACAATTAATTATTGATTTAATGTAAGTTTAATTCAGCTTGTTTTTATAAACAGCTGCACCACCAATATTAAAATTTAACTGTGGGCAATATCGTATAATTTAATTAATTTATCTGGACATCGGATCTTAATTTTATGAAAAATTAAGAGCTTACATTTAATCAATTTTAAATATATATTATATATAATTATACATTATAAAAAGTAGAATGAAATTAACCCGCCACCTGAAAGAAGCAAGTGGAACGACCCGGGAACGTGCAAGCAGATGCGGTGATAAAATACATAAATTAAAAATCGAATATAATAAGACCATGGTTTCAAGGGTGTACCCTTGAAGTTTCCGAGCGTTTGATATAGTTAATAAAATCAACAATAAAAACTATAATGAGCTTATGGTGAAATTAAAACTGAGGAGCGCAAGAAACGTAAATAAAAAATTACCTCTTTTTTTATTTCATTCGAACCTTTTTTTATTGATTTGTTAATGTGAGATTCCAACATAAAAGTCCTCTAAAAACACATTCACACCACACGAAAAAATAGGGATCCCTTAATTTCCTTTGCTAGAGGAGAATAAGGGAGAAAACACACCAAGTGTGTTTGGAGAGAGAAGGGTGGCCGATTGGAGTTGTTCTAGGATAGGAATTTTTTTTTTTTGGGTTGTGTAATAATTAATTATTTCAAATTATATATGTACCTGGTATGGATATATTAGAATGTATTTAGGTTCATTCCATTATCCATAAGGCAATATATTTTTTATTCCAAATAAAAAATGAACAACATAGCACTTTTCAAAAGTGAGAATTGCTAGTCAATTATTTCCTTCCTTAAAATTATCCAATGTGCTTAATTTAGGGGGTGTTTGGCCGATTTTATTAGGATAAAATACAAGGCCCAACTAATTTTAATTAAGTTCAGTTTAATTAAAAACCACCTAATTAAGCCCATCATATATTTAATCCAATTAAATACATGAACCCAATAAGTTTTTATTAATTAAGAAGTCCAATAAATAATAAGGGCAAGCCCAATATAAATCAGTCCTATTAATTTATCATTGGGCTCCTTCATCTCTAGCATTTATAAGTAATCCAATTACTTATGGAATTAATTCTCAATTAATTAATTCCTCGTCCCTTCTCGGTGATTTGTGTATGACTCTTTAAATTCACCTCTCAGCTAGACTTGGGCTAGTGTCAAACACTATCACTAATTAAATCTAATTTAATTAATAATTCTCGATCAACCCTTGATCAAGAAAGCCCGTCACCATAGGTGGCCATCTAGCAACAGTCCATGGCACTAGAGACTAGGCGAATATCCATGCAAACTTTTTAGGCTCTAGAGTCCATACGGGTACGGTCTTTCCATCTACCGTCTCCCAACCTTAGTTCAGGGCATGAAATTTGGTGTCGGCTCCCATCTGGACTAACCGTCTATACTTAATACTTAAGATCGCGTTACACCAAATTGCTCGACATAGGAACCTCTTTTCCTATTCGACCAATAACTGTGGCCATAGGTTCATAGAGCATCAACGCATGTCCAAGTACATAGGAGATACCTCTATCACGTATTGACAGGGGACAAATCCTTTTCTTCACTCACTGTTCTCGCTACATGCTTTGATTGCACTGGACAAGGCTTATAATAACCATGTCTGTGACACGATTACCTCTAGCACAAATTCAAGATACAATCATCGTATGCACATGACTGCCGTGATTCCTCAAGTCTGAGGACTGTTCCCGTACTATCAGAGTCGGGGATTCGAGTCATACCGACCAAGCCTCTACAGCTTCTATATGACGATCCCAGCAAGTCAGTTCAGTTAATTCCTAGCCATCGACCTACTAAGATCGCATAGACGTCCCTCGTTATCGTCGATAAAACGTAGCACTCATCAAATGAATGCGACTCTTAATGCAAGTCTCCGTAGGACACTCGATACATATTCTCGATGTTCTCGATTTAAATCATTTCAAACCCAACCCTTGGCAATTGATTTCATGCCCGCATCCAATGTGCAGTCCAACTGTTGCACAGTTGTCAATGTGGTTGTGGGCTTTGTTGTGATGTTAAAAAAAAATGCAAACATACACAACAAGGACATCAAAGAAAATGCCAATAACGAATACTCATTTTATTCATTAAATAATATTACATAAAATCGAGTTATTATCAAAATATATTATAAATATACCGATCTAATTGGCTTTTTTCAGACCACCTATCCTAATACCACCCACCCACCCCTCCCCACCATGCCCTCTCCGGCATTCCCACTCTCTTCCCACCCAAGACAGGAGGATGATGCCAATGTCATTCCCAATTTTGCGATTGTTCGGAGCATATTTGGGTGATCGTAAAGTCACCCAAGATAAATCTCAACAATAATAATTAAAAAAAAAATAGATTGTTGTCATCCAAAATTAATTTATTTTAAAAATTAATATTAAAATTTTAAATTCTAGCAATAGTTCTTATCATTTCTTATAAGTTTCTGAAACAATCTAAATTATTGATGTGACCTATAACGAAGAATTAATGCTATATTGATAAATATAATTTCTTATGTAATATTAATATTAATAAATAACATGATGTGACTTATAAAAATGAGCATTACTATATATATAGCCTGGTAATAATCTTTTGCCACTTCTTATAATGTTGTGAAAATAATCTAAATTAAATGAATGTGAATGTGACTTATAACAAAGAGTAATCAATCTATATATGGCCTTTATGTTGATCAATCATTTAATCACTCTCTTGGATTTATAATGTGAAAGCGAAAAATTACGTCAATATATATATATATATACGTTATATATATTTTTTCCAATCTATTTCTCGCTTATGTATTTCTTTGCATTTGTACATCCAATTAAGATACTCCCCATTATACTATTTCCAAAAAGAAAAAAAATAGATACTCCCCATTTCCATTTGCAATTAATGCTCATAAATTTGCAATAACCTGTACAAAATTTTATTTCTTACTTTTTTTTTTCCTTTCTAAATCTGCCATTTCATTTAAAAACTATAACATCAAATTATTTAAAAATCAAAAGCACATAAATAATTATGTTTGAAGATTAAAAGCACAATTATTCTCTTTCGACCATTATAACGAAAACTATATTGTTAAATTCCTTAAAATTATGTAACTTTGTTTAAATTTCATTTGAAATTTTATTCTTTGTCAAATATATTATATATATATGTGTATTTTTTTTAGATGGGGATGGTGCATTTTAATTCTTTTTATTATTATAATTTGAACATATCTTGTTCATACAAGTTCAAAAATCCGGCAAAAAATCCAAAGTCGATCTTGAAGGGGCCCTTTATATTTCGGTGTATTGTCTGATGGGCTGCATTTTGATTATCAACATTCAGACAACATCTGTCAACACAACCTCGAGCAGTCGAACCCTAAAATCCCATCTCCTTCCCGTTTCCTTCTTGTTGGTGTAGGAGTAGCTGTAATTCTTGACCATTAATTACAACCATAATGTATGTCTCCACAGCTAAATCAAAGGTGGATAGACGGACGGCTTATTGGACGCGATGTATCCAAGAATCGCACGTCCCTTTCGGCCATTAATATTTGCTTTTAAAGTGCAAGAATTACTATCCTAAATCTCTAATCGAAGCAACGCGAGTCAGTCCACTGTTTCGTCAAACGTACAACTCTCTCTGATGTCCTGATACACAACTCTGTGTGTGCTTTCACACCGACTCCATCAGCCTTCCTTTTCTGATTAAAGTATTTCTCCTGCCCTTTTTCACATAAATATAGTTTCTCATGACATTAGACACCAGCCCTTTTGGCCACTTCTCAAGATTCTGCATTTAATTATTACTGCTAAGTGTGAACAGGAATCATCGAAAAAGTGTGAGGAAAAAGGTAAAAGGGTAACAACTGAAGTACTTTTGATCAATGTTTTGTGAGTTTTTAGCCAATCAGAGGTAAGATCTTTGGAAAGTGCATTTCTTTCTAGTTCCTTCTTGTTTCTGGGCTCTATGTGTGTGTGTGTGTATGTGAAGCTGGGAAAATGGGATTTTTGGGAAATGAACAATGGGTATAAGCATCTTGACAATGAAAGGCTGGATTTTTTTCGTGTGGTGTTAGATTCAACAAAATTGACTAGTTAGAAATATCTTTCTCATTTATACAACTAGTGATATAGTTACTCATCCAAGCCTTTTCTGTTTCTTTGTCTCTGTTTGTTGTGGTGATAGGAAGATGAGTTACAGGTTTGAGATTTCTTGAAAATCTGCCTTTGGTTTCTGGCAGAATACAAGATAGAAGCATGGTTTTTTATACTATTTATTTCTACTTTGAGAATTTGGGTGTTGTGGTGTGATCAGTTCAAATCTGATTCTTAGGTGCTGAAAATGGTTTGAGATTGGGAGAATGATGGAAGCAATTTGCCCCCCCACATTTGTCCTTTAATTGATCGTCATGAAGAGAAATTCAGGTGCCTATACCAGCCCTGGAACGCCAGAGTATGGTGTTAACAATCGGGGGGAAATACCTAAATCTTGGCATTCAGAGCGAGTACCGTTGCCAACTTGTAGGAGGCATATTAGTACTGCTGCTTTGATGCCCTTTAATAGTGGAAGAGCTTTGCCTTCCAAATGGGACGATGCAGAGAGATGGATTACTAGCCCGATTTCAGCTCATTCTTCTGCCAAGTCTTCGGCTTCTCAACCTCAGAGACGCCCCAAATCCAAGAGTGGGCCTCTGGGGCCTCCAGGGTTTGTGTACTTATCCAACTTTTCGCCTACGCTTGAAGGTGGGACTATGAGGAGTTTCATGGGAAATTCACCGCTCGCAACAGGTGTGTTGGCCCCTGATGGTTTATCCATTCATTATGATGCTGCAAAATCTAATTCTTCATGTGCTAAGGATAACATAACAAGGAGCACCAGCGTGCCCGGCATGTCGGATTTGCTCGATGAAACCGCCATGCCAAGTTCTCAAGGTATAATTCTGGACTTAAAAACAGTTTGGAACGACTATTTGGAATTGTTGTTTCATTATTTCACTTAACATATGTATGTAAAATTTATAAGAATTCAGTCTACCTGTATATTTGATGGAATAGTTTGTGCTTGTGGTTTGTACACGTGACATGAAACATAAGACGAATCACCCATCTGGAAGAGAGGATATGTACTAGGCCTTTCAATGTTGTTCAGTAGTTGACAGCTTATGCTTTAGTATAACTGAACAAAGTTCCAGAATGACGACCTGTTGGAGTAAAAATCATTAAGTGCAAATGAGATGCAATGGTATTGCCCTATCTAGTGACGTATAATGGGATTCACCAATCATCCAGTGGGAGTTTAGTGTTACTTCACCAATTCTCCCTTTTTATACAGATTTTTTAAGGCTTTTCCTGGTGGGATCTTAGTTTTGTTGTAGGTAAGTCTAGTGGGGTCGACAGTTTCCGAATTCCTGAGTGATTTTTCCAGGATCTGAAACCAAGCTGATTCCAATTGAGTTCTTTACTCAAATATAAATCCTATTTGTCGTGGTTATGTTTCTGAAAATGACACAATTTCTTCTATGAATTTATCTGTCTCTGTATTATGTTACTAATAACTATTGATTTGCACCAATGTTTGCTTTTAACTGGTGATTTGAAAATACAGATGATAAACTTGACGGCTCCAAGGAGGAAGAAGCCGTCGTTTACCGCAGGGACATGGCAACTCAAATGAGCCCTGAAGGGAGCACTCATTCATCTTCCAAAGGAAGGTTGTCATTTTCCACTTTACCTTCGTCAGTTCCTGCTTTGTTTCGTCCACACAGCAATCATGCCGCTAAAGATGAAATCAGAGATGTCCAAGTAGACAAAGGCACCACTACGGCCAGACAGTTCAAGAAACAAGGAACAAAAAAGATGAAGAAGGATTCGACTAATGTTGACGACTTGCCTTTACCTTGGAACGGTTCTGAGGCGTCAAAAAACGCATCAAGGTACGTCTGTTGTTTCAGTGAGTGACGAGGAAAGTGGGATTTTTATTGTTCGTGGGGATCTTATAGAGTTAAGGATCACAGTCTAAAATTTAGCAGAACTGAAGTTTAGATTGAAATTGATTCATCATCGAATCATGCATGCACTACCTGTTTTTGTGCAGGTTGCAAAGAGAGGAAGCCAAGATCACTGCTTGGGAGAACTTGCAGAAGGCGAAAGCTGAGGCAGCAATTCGGAAACTTGAGGTTTGTGTTTTTCTTATAAAATCTTGAGAATCACAAGTATCTGAAATTCACATATTCATTGCAGAAGAAAAAGCCAACTATTGCCGAACTTACGAATCAGTTCTCTTTCTCAGGCTGTTGCTGTTCATTTCATGATTTGCTATGAATTCTGAACTTCCCCGCCCCCCAACCCCCCCCCCCCCCCAAAAAAAAAAAAATACTTATTTATTTATCCTCGTCCAACAACATTATTCAGATGAAACTAGAGAAGGAGAGATCAGCGTCCATGGACAAAATTTTGAACAAGCTTAGAGCTGCGGAGATGAAAGCCCGAGCCATGAGAGACTCACTGTCTGAAAATCAGCAAACCCCAGCTCGTAGAACCTCTTACATGGGATTTTCTTGCTGTATATATGTCAAGGCGTATCATCTCAGTAATTGCTTTCTTGCCCGTCGGAAATAGTTCTTTACTGATTCTTTTGAGGTACACTATCCAGTGAAAATGTTATGGCCTTGTCTTAACTTGTTCATATTCTGCCTTTCATCTTGTTCTAGTTGGTCGCTTTAGATAGCAATTCGAGTTGCGATTCAACATAGAACCTCCCGTGATTTCTGCCTAGGATGTCCGTAGAGGGTGTTTAGGTGAGCCCACAAGTTTATTAATAACATCTTATACGATATTTGAAAGCCTATAAAATGGGTACAAATATTTGGTAAATTACTATTCATGTCGTTGTCAAAATAACACAGCAAACATAATAATATTTGTCATATAATCAATCAAATTTGAATATGATTTTTCTTGCCCATCCCACAAAATTTTTCGTGGATAAAAAACAGTTCTTGATCATCATTGAACAAAATCGTTGCAACTTAAATATTTTCTGGCCGTTTGATATGTGACCCGGGAGAAATACGTTGGATGATCCCAATCGAGTGGCATTAACATAATCTTGTAGGCAATGGGCTAGCAGCCCCGCAATTAGAAGTCCAATCACACGAAACATTCGAAGAAGATTCCCTTCCTGGTACTCGGCCCCATTCGTGTATGTAATAACGAAACTTCTTATCAGCTCCCACCATGCATTTATCAACTTTGATATTACCCATATCATGGAGAAATAGTTCTTGTCTGGCTCTTCAGCCACAACCTGCACAAATTTAAATTACCATTACTAAATATTCTTATGATTTCCTAATATTTGTTGACGAGTAAATATATATAATGCTCTGGGGTCCAGTCACTGCCTGCTTCATATGTGGTCACGTACTTATCCAACCAAACATGGAGTACATGGCCACATCTGAACCGTCTATTACAAGATACACTGGCTGCATTTTGGGGAGATCCTCTTTTGACTTTAAATTGAAGTATTTAATTTAATTTACACGGCTTAAACTTTTATATAGGGTGAATAGCAATTTATCCACAATAATATTGAAAATGGACACATTACCTATTTATAAAAAAAATACAATAATACACCCCGTACTTTTTAAAATAAAGCCTTGTAACAAACTTTGCATGTGAGGAGTGTAATGATTCTTATTTTTTAATAATTTAAACTTTTAGTTTGAGATGATCGTTTAACATTGTATGTCTGTTGGGGCCAATTACTTTAATTTGAGATGCGAAAAGTATATGCCAAGTGGAATTCACTTACTTTTCCTTGGTAGAAGCTGTTATAATTTATACACGTCCCAAACTGCTTGAACATGAGGGTGAAATCATCGGAAGGCAATCTGGGCACCAAGTCTTAGCTGTAAACAACCCGAAAATACTTAAAACCGTACTTGTCAATACGCTTTTCATGAACTCCCCGAACTTTTCATCTCCCACTCTGGGCTGCCCGAAGGTGTAGATGCCCTCTACTCTCTCCAGCGACGCCGACTCCTCATGCATCGCCAGAACTGCCGGAAACAGAACGACTACCGCTCCGCCCAAGCTGTGGCCGGTGATTATGAATTTAGATTCAGAATTTTTCTGCAGATGCTCTTTCAGCAGTCTCCTGACGGCGTAGTAGGCGGTTTCCGTTTTGCCATCGTCCTGTTTCGACGGCCAGCCCTGGCTTTTCTGCAGGCCCAGAGCTTTCATGAAGCCGCAGTGGATTTTGCCGACTCCTGGAATCGCGTACCAGGAGATGTCGAAATCTGAAGACCGAAGGGTTCAGTTCCTCTGAATGCTACGATAATTGTGTTTTTCTTATCTTGGAGGATGAACGCTTGTGTTGTGGCTTTGTCCTGGTAGTCTGCCAAAATTCAAGAATCTCTTTCCTTTATCACTCTTCTTTTGCCCACAAGAAATTCATATTGATTTTTATTTTAAAATCTCTTCTATTTTTTTATTTAATATATAGATTACATGGTCTATCCAATTTTATATAAAAATTAATTTATTTAAAAGAAATTAGAATTGAAAATCCATTCAACTAGAAATCTTAATTTGCTGAAGATAAAACAAAAGCTGAGAAATTTTTAATTATAGATTCATCGTGACTTACTATTTTCTCATGCCAGGTTCACTCATTTAGTCGAATACTCAAAATGAACAGAATTTAATCTATAATTTTTTTTTATACTCACAAACAATGATTAATGACACTGCCGCACTAAATTTTTGTGAAATCAAAGACGCCCTTCAACTAATAAGATAACTAACTTATTCAATTTTTCAAATTTTATATTATCTGACAAATTCATTTTTATTTGTATTTTTTAATGCTATATATTGATTCATATTTTAGTTTTAGTTATCAAATATTTCAAAGTATGATTTTTTTTTTAATAATTATGCAAGAACCATGTATTTTATTAAAAAAAATTAAGTTAGGAGCTTACCGTTCCATAAATTGTAAAATCCCAAGAAATCAATAAAGGAATAATTAAATTTAACAAGCTCTACCTTAAGTGACAATATTCTTTTCCATGAAATTTGACAAGCTCCCAACCACAGTATTTATTTTCCTTTTTCATTTTCTAATTGCTTCTGCTGTTTTCTTTATATATGTGTTAATTGCATTTAAATACTAATACACAAAAAATTCCTCTAAACAAGGAAATTATGTAACAAGATCCTGTTGAACTTTGGAGAGCCTATTCTTTTTAATCCTTTTAGAAATAATTCTTTATTTTCACAGAATTTTTATTTTTATTTTTTTATCAAATTTTCTACTTCTCATTTCTTACCATATGCATTACTCCACTTTAATTTTTTATTTAAATCTTCATTTTTTCTCTTTAAAATCTCTTAGTGATTAAAAAACTACAAATTTTTAACGAGCCTTGGTTAATTTGTTGCCGAAGTTAAGGCTTAATCATAAATTTAAATCCCATCAATGTATAGATATTTATTTTTATAACTTATTTACTTTTTTAAATAATAAAAAAAAAACACTAAACTACAAGTTCTAACAAACAGTCCAAGGGTCTCACGAAATGAAGAGATTGTCCAAAGTCAAACAAAAAAGTAATTAAGACGCCACCCAATTGCTACCTTTCTTTAGAAAATTGAAAGAAACAAGTTACCTGGCAAGCTTATCTTTCAAAATGAAAGAAATTGGTTGTGTGACTTGCACATAATTTGTTAATGAATATTCGTGTAAGCAATATGTTGAGAAAGCTTGTAAATAAATGGGTGAAAAGCAATTTACTTTTCTGTTATATAAAAAATGAGTACATTATTTCCTATAAAAAAATATAGCAATTTATCCTTCTGTATTTTTTAAAATGAAGCAATTTACCTCCTTATACAGGAAGGTAAATTATTTCATTTTAAAAATTATAAAGGGCTAAACTGTTGTATTTTAAAAAATATAGGAAGGTAAATCGCTACTTATTTTTATAAGGGGATAATTTACTCATTTACAATATCACAATTGAAGTTGCTTGCATTTTCCCTATAAAATCCATGGCAGAAATGCAAAATATCATAGTTGTAGAAGGCAGATGCAGAAGTAAATAAATCTGGGTTTGTTTCTCATTGAATGAAGAAGATGAATTTTTGCAGAGTTTAAATAGGACACCTGGCTAGTCACCGCTTGCAACGAACTGCCACCTAGACACTACCTCACCAAATGAAGAAATGGCTTTCTAACTAACAGAATCGCTACACTAGTAAAAGCGATTTACAAAGAACAAATGGACAAAATATAAACGCAGCAGCTGCAACTCTGCTGCTCTCTGCAACTTCAACTGCATCACAGCTTCAACACCCCTTCCTCAAGCTGAGGCAGGATGAAGGCGTAAGATGCCCAGCTTGGACAAGAGGGAAGCAAAGGAAACAGCAGGCAAGGACTTTGGTGAAAAGATGAGTAAGCTGCAACTTGCTGGAAACATAAGAAAGGGATATAAAGCCAGCTTTGTACTGGTCTCGCACCACATGACAGTCTATATCCAAATGTTTCATGCACCCGAGGAAAATGGGGTTAGCAGTAATATGGAGCGCGGTCTGATTATCACACCAGAAGGGAATCGGTGTAGCAACGGGAACACAGAAATCACGGAGTAAAAACGATATCCATTAAGGTTCACAGACAGTGGCAGCCATAGCTCTATACTTTGCTTCGGCCGAAGAATGCGAAACAATGTTCTGTTTCTTAGATTTCCATGAGATGAGAGAGGAATCAAGAAACACACAATACCCAATCACAGACCTACGGGAATCAAAACAAGCACCCAATCAGCATCCGTGTAAGCAGATAGGTGCAAGGAATTAGAGGCCGAGAAGAAAAAGCCAGTATCAGGGGCACCCTTAAGGTAGCAAACAATATGCAAAGCTGTTGTCCAATGCTGATCTGTAGGATGTCACAGAAATGGACTCAGCTGTTGTATGGCGAAGGAAAGATCAGGTCTTGTAAAACCAAGATATAACAAGCACCCAATTAATCGTCTAAACTTATCGGGCTGCTTATGAAATGTCCCTGAAGTGGCACTAAGCTTAAGTCCAGGAGGCAGTGGCGTGGACCCTGAAGTTGCAGATCCATTCCAGAATCAGTGATGATGTCCGTGGCATATTTGTATTCTGTAATACTCATACCCTCAGTAGAGCGGGCAATCTCTAAACCCAGAAAGTATTTAGCATAACCGTTTGATTTATGAGATTAAATCCTCTGTAGGTGCCATGACGAGGATATCATCGACGTAAACAAGTAAAGCCACAAAATCGTGAGGAGTCGGCTTGATAAACAAGCAGTGATCATGAGCAGATTGCTTAAACCCAAATTCAACAACCTTCAAGGTGAATTCTAAATTCCATTACTGTGACGCCTGCTTTAGACCATATAATGATCGATGTAGTTTACACACTTGGCCAGGAGGAGCAGAATACCCATCTGTTAAAATTTGAAGTGTGGGGAACAAAGTATATTCATGACAATAAATTAGAGAAGGAAAAACTAGGGTTTATTCATCTAAAAAAACTCTAGTACTTTATTTATCTAAACTCTCTAGTTCTAAAGTTACAGAGATGTGAGACTATATATAAAAAATAGAGTCCTAGCTAAAAAAAAAACTAACTCACTTTGAACTCTAGTTGGCAACAGACTCAACAAAAATTAAATACTGAAATACTAATAAAAAACAAACATTGAGAACAAAAGGATAAGTACGAGCAGAACTTGATAAGTACAAGCAAAACTTTCAACAGTCCCCCTCAAGATGGAGCCAAAGAAGCGAGGCCCAACTTGCAAAGGAATCGTTCAAAGTCAGTAGCAAAAATGGACTTGGTAAAGAAATCGGGAAGTCAGCAGCAGAAATGGACTTGGTAAAGAAATCGGCAATTTGATCAGACCCATAAACTGGAAAATAAAGGAACAAGGGGACATAGAGCAAAATGAAGGCTCAATAGCCTAAAGACCCAAGGCTACAACCACTTCACGGTTGCACAAATCACTCAAAAAAACAAAGGCTTATAGAACCATAAAGGCTCCACCAATATTCAAAGCCATAAAGGCTCCACCAATATTCACAGCCACAAAGGTTCTACCAATATTCAAAGCCACAAAGGCTCATAGACGAATTCAGAGAAGGAAGAAGGAGATCATCAGCATTCGATTTTGTCGAAGTTTCATCGATGAATGCAGTTTCATGCGGCGGCCCTCTAGGATTTCAAAAGCAGCGAGCAAGTATGCCAGCGGCGGCGTGCTAGAGTTTCAAAGGGCTCTCCCCCCCCCCCCCCCCTTTTTTGAGAAACATGTTCTGATACCATGTTAAAATTTGAAGTGTGGGGAACAAAGTATATTCATGGCAATAAATTAGAGAAGGAAAAACTAGGCTTTATCCATCTAAAAACTCTAGTATTTTATTCATCTAAACTCTCTAGTTCTAAAGTTACAAAGATGTGAGACTATATATAAAGAATAGAGTCATAGTTTAGAAGAAAACTAACTCACTTTGAACTCTAGTTGGCAACAGACTCAACAAAAATTAAATACTGGAATACTAATAAAAAACAAATACTGAAAACAAAAGAATAAGTACAAGCAGAATTTTCAACACCATCAGGCAGCGTCATATAAACTTCTTCGTCTAGAAAGCCATGGAGAAAGTCATTGTTTATGTCAAGTTGGTGCAGGGGCCAAGAATGTGCTGCAACAATGCCAAGAAATAATCGCACCATGACAGTCTTGGCAATGAGAGAAAAACTATCAGTGTAGTCGACTCCTTCAATTTGGCTATATTCCTTATAGCGGTTCACGCTGCCATCACGATTCATCTTGAGCTTATAGACGTAACGGGAACAAATAGCTTTCTTCCCTGCAGGAAGAGCGGTAAGAGTCCAAGTCTGATTATTTTCAAGAGCCTGCAGCTCCCCCGTCATGGCATTTTCCCACTCCAAACGGCCCCAGGCCTGAGCGTAAGATTTTGGTTCCTGTAAAATAGACAGTTGAGTAGCAAAGTGTATATGTGCAGGGGAAAAATCAAAAGCTTGATTACAAATGAAGTCATATAGCCATGCTAGTTTATGAGATATTCGAGTGGAATGTCTTAGAGGTAGAGTGACTAGAGGAACTGATATAGGAGATGAGTGTGGAAAAAGGAAGAATAGAGGAAGATGAGGCAGGGGTAGTATCAGTCATCGAAGATGGTTGAATAGAAGAACCAGGTGGAGTAAATTCTGTATCAGATGTTGGAGAAACAATGGGAAAAAGAACAGAATTCGTGACTGGTTCAGTAGAGTTAGACTGATAGGGAAAAACACTTTCCTAAAAAATGACATCCCTTGACAGAAATATGTGATTAGTATCTAAGTCAAAGACTTTAAACCCCTTGCGATCACAGCTATACCCAAGAAACAAACATTTGATAGCCCTTTTTGCAAATTTTTCTTTGTGAGATTTGGTTACGGTTGCAAAGCTTAGACAACCAAAGACACAAGTGTTCGTAGGATGGAAGTTGATTGTGAGTAGTTCATATGGAGTCTTCCAAGAGAGAATAGAGGACGGGAGTCTATTAAGGAGATAAGTGGTTGTGAGTAAAGTTTCCCCCCAAAAGGTTGTAGGCAAGTGTGACAAAAAAAAGGTGATCTGGCTATTTCTAGGAGCTGTTTATAACAGCGTTCCACCACTCCATTTTGCTGAGGGGAATGAGGACAAGATTTTTTATGGTGAATCCTTCAAAAGGTTTGATAGTTTGAGAGTTGCTAATTGGAAATGGGATATGATGTTGCTTTGCAAGTGGGCATATATGACAAATTTCATTGCTCTTTATTGAAGTAAGATGCGGTACATGTACAAGAACTTTAAGAGATGAATGATCCAATCTCATGTGCCACAAAGAAGCATCAATATGTTGGACTTGTGAAGCAAAAGCAGGAGAAGAAGAAATGCACTAGCTAATATAATTTGAACTAAAGGATTCGCTTTCTAGAATGTAGAGATGTTTGGAGCATGCTACAGGCACAACCTCCTAAGTCAAGTGGTCCTGTAATATGCAATGAGAGGGTTGAAACAGAAAACATATATTAGAAGTGGCACAAATTTTATGAACTGAGATCAAATTAGAACGAAAAGATGGAACGTATAGAGCGTCTATGAATTTATGTTTTCCAAACAGATTCACAAGTCCTGATTGTGTGACTTGTTTGGTGGAACCATCTGGGAGAAAGATAGAGGAAATGGAGGCTAAAGGATGCAGATGATGAAAAGCATTAGGATTGCTACACATATGACTTGTTGCTCCCTAGTCTATAATCCAGGCATCCTCAGTCAAATGCTTAGTGCCAGAGAACGTGAAATCTGTACCTGCATATTCATCAACACAGTTCACTTAATAGGATCATTAGGAATATGTTTCAGAACTCTCATAAGTTCCATAACCACGTCTGATACTGAAGTTGTTTCCTCCTTTGTATCTTTCTGAGTATTTTATTATGCCCCTTGCATAGCATAAGCCTTAGTATCAGTGTTCCCCTTCCTTTTCTGATCATTTAGCTCTTGTACCATTCCGGTAAACCATGCAATTTAAAACAAGTGCTTTTTTCATCTCCCATTCGATCACAGTGAACACACTCAAGACTTCTTTTGTCCACCACTCCTCTCATTCTACAGTTATTCAACTCTTTCTTCTTATCATAAGTCACAGCGTGCATAATTGCACCTTGGTGAGGCTCTATTAAGTGGACATGCCTCTGGTTTTTTACTCGGAGAACCATAGAATATGCCACGTTAACAGTCGGCAACGACTCATGAACTAAATTTGACTGCCACCGTTGTCATACTCATCGTTTAACCCTACTAAGAATTGCATAAATTGTCTTTGTTCAGCTAAATCTGCAGTAGCCTTAGCTACACCACACGTACAAGAGCAATCACAAGTACACTAAGGTATAGGTCTCACTTGTACCAACTCATCCGAAAGCATCTGAATTTTAGTAAAATAATCCACAATCGAAAGATCACCTTGAGTAACCAAGGCAATTTCTCGTTCAAGCTGATAGAGAAGGGGACCATTGCGTTGACCATACCTCTATTCCAGGTCTATCCACAGAGTTTTGGCAAATTTGGCATAGATAAATGCATCCGAAATATTTTTGTCATAGTGTTTGGCCGTTCCAAAAAAATAACTCATAAAAAATGAGAAACATGACGTCATGTATCAAGTTATGTTCCTATTATATTCCAATATCCGTTCCAATACGAAACGGACTTTGAAACGGTCGGCTGATCCATGTCAAATTCCGCCTTCTTTTGTAGTGTTTGCGATTTAATCATCGTCGCCGCAAATTAAAAAAAACAAATATTAATTAAATTTATAAATATAGTTAATATTAATTAAATTAAATATTAATTTATAAGTATAGTTAATATTATTTATAGTAAATAATATAATTATTAAAATAATTTATTTTTTATAATACAATTTAAATTATAAAAATATTAAACTTTATATAATTGTTTTGAAATTTTGTTCTTAAATAATGCCAGTCAGCATTGGTGGCCATGTGATATTACACGTATCTAAATTATCAAAAAATTCAATAAAATTGCTTGTCACGTGGTAATTTCTGGTTGATTTGCAAAATCTCGCCCGATAATCATGTACGAAACCCTAATTCGAACTATTTGTCATCATTTTTGTAACTTATGTGACTAAATAAACAAAAGGTATACTTGTAGGACTAAAACTAATAAGGGTAAAGTTAAAGGACGAAGAAAATAATCTTCCCAATATATAGTTGGCGGACAGGTATTTATAGAGACTGCTTTTGATGTAGGCAAAATTACAAAATTAGTCTTGTATGTATAAGGGTTGGCAAAACTAGTCACGTAAGTATTGGACTTACAATTTTAATCTTGTAAGTTTCTATTTAATGGCAATTTTAGTCCTTTCAATAAAAAATTACTAGATTTTAGCCGGACAAATTGAGGTTTAGGGTTCCAACTGCCAATTAAGCTCGAATTAAATACGTGGCATCGTCATATAATATTGATATAAGGAACAAAAATAAAAAGAAAAAGACCCCTCTTTCACTTTTCTCTATCTCTCTACCAATATGAGAGAAAGTGAATGAAAATGAAACTTGGTTGAGGAGGAATGAATGGAAATAGAAATTAGTTTAGGAGGAATGATGGGTTGTCAAATGCTAAGCTTTGGTTAGAAGGTCGGTCGGGTCATCGTCGGAGAAAGAAATTGAGGGATGAAATGTTAGGATTCAAATTCGTTCTACGAATATGAGGGAAAGTGAATGGAAATGAAAATTGGTTCAGGGAAAGTAAATGAAAATTAAAATTGGTTGAGGGAAAGTGAATGGAAACGAAAGTTGGTTGAGGGAGAGTGGATGAAAATAAAAATTGGTTGAAGGGAAATGATGGTTTCGCTAAGGCAAAGTTGTGGTCAAAAGGCCGACGTCAGAGTCATTCACCAGAGGGAGAAATTGAGGGATGAATGTTAGGACTCAAACATCATTGTAAATCTGAAATATTTAATATATTAATCCAAACATAATCTGAACTACTTTGTTAATAACAAGGCTTGATGTTTGCCCCTTGAAATCCTACTTAGATAATAGGGCCTTTCCTGAGATTTGATATAATTATACGTAAATTCTCTATAGTTTGAGAAATTACATCTAACATCCCTGAGGTTTGCTTCAATCTAACAAATCAGTCCTTCTGTTAGTCAAAATTCACCGAATTTGCTAATATTAACAAAAATATTGAATGAAAATTGGCATCTACCCTTAATTGACTTAAAATCGACTCATATTATGTTAAACAATTCTTTTCAGATGAAAGTACCCTTATAACAGTGAATATATACTTCCTCACATGCATTAAAGAAAATATGTATGAGGATAATTTGATCATGAAAAATTATTCAACTTGCTATAAATTAATAATAAGTTAATCGGGAGTAAATATATATTTTTTTTTAATTTTTTTGTTAATATCAGCAAATTCGATAAAATTTTGACTAACGTGGGACTTATTTGTTAGACGGAAGCAAATATCAGAGATACTAGATGTGATTTTCTAAACCACAGGAGGTGTACATGTAAGTATGTCAAACCTCATGGGAGGGAAGTGTAATTATCTCTAGATAATTTTTAATTATTCATCAATAAAGTGTACTATGTACCACCTTAAAATTTGTAATTGAAGGGTAACAAAAAGCATGGGCACAATTATATTTTTGGTCCCATAAGTGGACCTCTTTTCAATTTTGGTCCCATACTCGGGCCAATTCCCACATTGAGTCCTATATGTGCCTTTTTTTTTCAATTTAAGGATACAAGAGGGTTTTCCGTCAAGAGGCTAACGGCAGCTGCTATTTCCGTCAGTGGTTGGTAGGTTGTTAAGTGTGGAGGGAAAATATAGCGATTTGGTGGGAACACATTCTTCCTACTATTTAAGGTGGATTTCTTCAATTTTTTTATTTTAACCAGAGTATTTAACTATTAGCAAAAATTATATTTTGTAATAATAATAAAAAGTTACATATATGAAATGTTTATAAGACATTTATTTTAAGTATACAAATGACGCATAATTAGTATATATTAAATAAAAGATAAAATTCATCAACGCATATTAAGGTGATGACTGATTTCTTTTGCAACTTGGTCTGATTCATGATTAGGAATGGATAAATTTAAAGAGAAATTTATGAGATTAAAAATACTTTAATATTTATTTTATGAAATTAAATACACTAAATTTATAAGTTATAGGACCAAAAATTCAACATATCCTATCATGCAGGACCAAAATATAATTTTTCCGTGGGATAACGCCAATTTCACGAGGAATGTTCCAAAATCTCTTCCGAAACCAAAATTGTTGCAGCTCTAATATTATATAGCTGGAAATATAATAAAATCATAGTACAAGATAATATGACTATGCTATACGGAAATAAGCACGAAGCGCCCATGGCCTAATGGATAAGGCGCTTGACTTCTAATCAAGCGATTGTGGGTTCGAGTCCCACTGGGCGTGTTCCCGTTCTTTTTGATTTGCCTGAAATATTATGATTACTTATTTTCTAAACGCCTTGGGCCAGTAGCCCAATTTCTGTTCAACTCATTGCCAGCTGAAATCTCAGTACTAAGATTTCCAGTCTTGTCCAAACTCTAATGATCAGTGTGATATTTGGCTTTCAGTATGAACAAATAAATACATCACAACTTTATACCCCAAGTTGTATGTACTATGTCCTTTCCTCCATTTTATGAGCAAACCAACCAACTGGTAAGAAAAGAGTTGACACGTAAAATGAGATTAAATCCTTACTTACTTCAGTTATGAGATAAAATAATCATGAATTTACGCCACTCTTTGTCCACATATAAGACTAAAGAAGCACGGAAATAAAAAATGTGGTGTCAACCATTATTACTAATAGATAAGTAAAGAAATTCAGCCCAACTTCCGACTTGGACAAAATGCACGTAAACGCATAATTGGACAGAATTGTGCATCATATCTATTCTATGGCGAAATAATAGTCGGACAAACTGAAAACTAGTCACACACTCCATCTCAAGAAGAATGCCAATTCCAAAAGTGTCCCACAATTAAAATTTATTATTTTATTTTATTCTAAAAGCATTTGAATTATTTATTGGATGTGAGTGATTGGGAATGGGGATTTATTGGTAGTTGAAGTATGAATGGGCCAAAGACCAGACAACCTTAACATTTCCGCGAAGGAGAGGAGTGTGCCTACCACTCCTGACCACATCTGACGCCCAGTAGAAGACCAAACCCCTGCTCACATGTTTTGATTGGCGGCTAACGTCAAATATTGGAAACCTCCAACAATTTTGTTTATCATCGATATTCTTTTTTCTTCTTTTATTTAGAGGAACAGAAGAATATATACTAAGTTTTGTAAACTAAAACTAGCTACGTATGAAAATAACATCTCTTTCTTGATTGTAAGCTCTTAACTTTATTAGGCAGATAATAATTTTATTGTCGGATAATTCTTTATTTGCAATTGGATATTCATATTTCTTTTTATTCCAATGTACATATATAATTTGTGCTTTGTTTTTCAAACTAGATGTTTTGAAAAGTATAAAAGAAGCTACTCCTTCAGTTGATTTTGCGATACGATAACACTAATTTTCCACAATTATTTTCAGTATTAAATTATATAAAAATATTAATTTTAAATAATTGAATAACCTTTTTAACCGAAAGATTCGTATAGTTTTGTAGATGTTGCACGTAGTGCAGGTGCACAGCTCTTATCTTTTATTTTGTTATACACACGCATGTATAATTATTTTTTCTTGATGGATATAGTTTATTACATCATTCAATATATTTAAATGTTAAAATATATAAATGATTTCAAATCAAAGGCTACATCCAATTTAAATAAGCACTAAACTATTATAAAAGTAAACCATCACCTACGTCATGGCACTTAAACTCGCATGACGTGTATGGACATAACTATTTATTTATACACAATTCACGTATAAAATTCATATTTTATGTATATCTGAAAAAGAATTATATATAAAATATGTATATAAGAAGTGCAATATATAGTTTAAAAATCGAACATTTAAATAATTTCCCAGAAAGAAAGATTTAAATAATTTCCCAGAAAGAAAGATTCTTGGATTTCCACATTGACCTTTACACAACCTATTCTTCGCCCTGCCTATTTGGGCAGTCCCAGAAAATATCAAAATCACTGTCCAACACTGAAATCTTGTCGCGTAATTTCTCGCTTACGTTGGGCTGTATGAGGTAAGAGTGGTTGTTTTTCATGCTTGGGAGCAGACACAGACGCTAGAGGTGAAAAAACGTGTTTCTGATTAGCTTTTCTGGGCTGCCATTTTTCATGGCTCTCCTTCAGTCAGCAACAACAAATATCGCCAATGGGTCCAAACTGTCGATTGCGTTCCACGATTTTGCGTCAATTCTGGTCCGTTTATTTTCATGCCCGCCGAGTTTGGTGATGACAATGACCCGATTCTTTCTTGGTTTAGAGAGTGAAGTGACCAATGACGACACTTTATTCACACGATGAAAGAATTATATTTTAATCATCCTTTTAAAAGGAAAAAAAACTCTTTGAAGAAAAGTAGACATGGTCTTTGTGGTACTTAACACTTTCTATACATATATATTTTAGACGTGTCTACTACTAATAAAATAGGAATTATGACTAAAAGAATATAAAATTAAAAAAAAAAAAAAAGAGTATCCTAAATGCACAACACACAATTGTTCTGAAATTTTTTTTGTGTACATTTCATGCTTACCGTATTAGTACCGTATATTGTACCGTATTCATATCCATTCTGTATATATACACGTTAATGAGTACCGACATAAATTTGTGAGGACATCGTGAAAAATGCGAGTTATATTAGGTGAGGAAGGTTGTCCCAGCGAAAATAAATATTACACGACTTTAGGGTAAGGTCTTAATTAAGTTAGGAACGTGGGGGTACGTCTGAATGCCTGTGATTCACAAACCAACCTACGTGATTTTGTCTTCTTCTGCTGACAATTTGGCAATAACATTCAGCTCTCGCACCAACCACTGTTTCTTGGACGGCTTTTTGTTGGTGATCAAATGCTTGTAACCGACGCATAATTAGAGTTTACTAAGTTATTAAAGAATGCAATAATTACACTGTTTTTCTGGTGAAGTTTGATGTAATTATATTTAAATTTTATTGTAATTTAAAAAGTTATATTTAGTATCTATAATATTTTATTTTCATTCAACTAAATAAATTTATTCGTTAGTCAAAATTCAAAAAAAAAAATTGTTAATATTAGCAAAAATCAAATTGAATAAAAAACTATATTTATTCTTAATTGGCTAATTATTGATTTGTTGTTCGTCAATAAATATTTTCTGACCAAACTATCTTCACACGCTAATACATATGAGGAGATAAATCTTCACTCTTAAATAGATAGTTTGGTTATAAAAGATTTGTTTCACCTATAATAAATCTGTAAGTCAATCAAAGTAAATATTGTTCATTCAATTTTTTGTTAATATAAACAAATTCTGTTCATTTTACAAACAAACAAAATTTATTTGTCGGATGGAATCAAACATTAAAGATATTTGGTGTAATTTCATACCATAAAAAATTTATGTGTAATTACACTAAATTTTAAGAGAAAACGATCTAATTACCTTTAAAAAAAATTATCAAAGTTGGCAATTAAAATTAGTTGGGATTATGCCATTTTTTTTTTTTGTCTTTTTTGTCGATGTAATAATGATAAGTTCATCTGTTTTTGACTGTCCACGTTCTCAAGTAGCATTCGGTCTTACGAGGCACATTATTTTTTGAGTGTTTGAGAAAAAAGAAAAAATAAATTATAATTATTGAGTTTGTAAAAAGAGAGGTCAGTAATGACTCCATTTCAAATAAAAGAATACTAGTTATGACAATTTAATGATAATAAAGAAAAAATATCACTATATTTTTTTACAAGATATTTATTATTACTATCTACTAGTCATCAGTAGTGACTGATTAAATAAATATATACATTTTTTACTATTATTAAATTTGTAAAAATATCATTACTAAAGTAACATAAAATTTTCATGACTCAATGTATATAGCCAAGTCACCTTAATATTATTATCACATTTATAACTAATTAACAATTTATTTTTATATAATCAATTAACTATTATTATACTAAAAGAAATATAACTTTATGTCAAAATTATAATAGTTAAAAATAAAATATAGTGACAAATACTAATTAATTATGATGTGCAACAATTACTAGCTAATCGTTGCTTTTACATGCAAGATCACAACATTAGCTACAGCTAATAATCATGATAAATATTTATCATAACTAAAATAATAATAAATATTATTGATCGTGATCAAAATTTAATTTTTTTAATAATTTTTTGTGAGCATGGTAATAATGTTAATTTATCGTGATTTTTTGACAGTGTTATTATTGTCTCTCTGTCTTTCTTTTTCTTTTTTCTCTTAAATGGGTTGTAAATTTTATTGATTATTACGCATATAGCCCATATTAGCTTATTTTATTTTATTTTATTTTACCTTTATTTGGATAATTAAGTTCCATGTTAGGTATCATGAATGCACCTACCTATATATATATATATATATATATGAATAATATAGCAATTAATAATTTGTGACATGTGAGCACACTATACTTAGTTGTGGCCAAAGTTAATTAGGCCTTTATGTATGTGGACTACATTTCATTTAATTAACTCATCCCCTCTTACAGCTAAGTATGCAATATGCATTAATTATTTAATTTCTATCTAATTATTTTTTTATGTTAATATTTAATGACGTAATCATTTGTATGAAATTTCACATTTGATTAATTATATGAAATTTATAGTTTATTTTAATTATTATTTGTTTTCAATTTAGAAGCTGTACTTTAATAATAATTAATTGTTAGGTTATTTAAAATTAATGGGATGGCGTGAAATTCGATGCTTCGGTTGTACCAAATTATAGTTAAGCATGCATGTCCATTTCTCATCCATGGAATATCTAAGATTACGTCGTCAATTTCCACCCACAATTTCAGTATATATTTATAATATTAATTGTTCTCTTATGCAGTTTTTGTGATTATATAAAAAAAAATTAAATTTAATGGAAAAAAATGTGAAGTGAGGTGACGGAATAAATTGTAACTGTTAGGTTTATGAAATATATAAAAGTTGGTGATGAAAAGCAACATAAGTAAATGAAAGAGAAATGTTGAATAGTTGGTTGTGAGAAAAAAAATATATAATTATGAGATTATTAAAAATATTAAAATTTTTATTATGGTCAATTTTATTAAATATAATAAATAAATTAAAAGATAAATTTTGATATTCAAAAATTGATTCAATTTTTTATTTTTTTAAATACTAGTATATATCTAAGAATAGATGAAGATGAGGAAGAGTTGTGGAGGACAAGTTGCTCAAAGTTTCATCTCATTCTTTATTAATTAAATGAAGATAAATCATAGTTTAGTCTTATCCAAATGTTACTAAAATAATCACATCTGGTGGACCATAAAAATTTTGATGTCCAAATGAAAGAGTTTTTGAGAGTCTGTTTTAGAGTTTTGTTCTTTTTGTTATTTAAGACGATAATTATGTAATTGTATTAAATATATTATTATAATGAAAATAATAAAATATTAAATTATGATAAACTCTAATACAAGTATCCAAACGTGTATTTTAGAGTTTTTGGCGAAATGAGTCCGTTGCTTTTCTTTTTCTTGAAGAAAACTAGCAAACATTTTTTTGCTTTCAGGTACTTGCGCTTATGTTATGTTGTTTTCAGCTTGGTTGCTTTGCAATTCCGGGATGCTTGATTTTGTCTGATTTTATTCTCTATGTCCCCCTCAGTTATTCAATTTATCACAAAATTATTATGACAAAAAACAATTATGCATGTCTGATATTCTTTATGGGAAGATCTACATGCATATATATATATATATATGTATGTATGTATATATATATATATATATATATATGTGACGTGAGAAAACAACAATCTAAAATAGACAAAATTCTTGTCAAGAAGTCTTGTCCTAGTGGAAACATTGAAATCCATGGTTTTGATTTCTAATGTCAGTACTTATGTGAATATTTTGTTAATTTAATCAATTTTATGTTTGATTTAGACCCATGAATAAGATCTAGTTAATTTTAATTTGTTAATCTAAATAGTGTAATAGATACGTTGTATCAATAATAAAAAAAAAAAAAACGGAGCACAGTATTTATACATTTTCTCAGATATTATGCCTACTAGACAACATATACATTATATTTACATTGTGATTCATATTAGACGTATTTTAGTATGATGAAATTACTATTCCAAACTTCTTGTTTAGAGGCCTCATATTGATCACATGGCTCAAACGATGGGTTTTTTTTTTTAATATGGATATGATTCACTATATTATTTATCATAAAATTATACATAAGCTTATTCACAAGATTCAAAATTATAACCTTTTACTTGTGAAACTAAAGATTGCGGTTAGGAAAGTTCTCCTGCACCAAATTTAGTTGCGATAGCAAACCAATCATATAATGAATATAATTACGATTATTAAGTAATTAGCAGTACGTCAATTATATAATATAGCTGTGTAATTAATTCGAATATCACGCCTGAATTAGAATCCTGTGAGATTAAAATTTATGGAATATTAACTTTTGGGGGAGTTAGACATGCAACAACATAGGCGACGGTCTTTAACTGACAGAAGACCTGTAGTAGATTCGAATTTTTTGGACAAGATTCAGTCAGTAAGGACGCAGGAAGGCATATCAAATTGGCAAGTTGCTTATATATACACACTTGATTATATGTTGTGTATAGGTCGTTTTCCTCATATTTGTAGATAAGGTACCTAGGATGCAATAATCAACATCAGTCTTCTAATTGCAAGTTGCAACTATCCCAGACACACCTTTTCAAGTGCGGTAGGGATCCCTCCCAAGACCGGCCAGAATTGTGGTCATTCTCACCAACAGTTCACAAATCCCATCCACTCTTTTACGAGCCGCAACGCCTTTCCAACTCCTGTTTGAGACTTCTTTTCTTACCACTTGTACAATGACTTTCATTTTAATATTGGTTCAGTCGGTGTTAAATCACTGTAAATTATTTGAATCAAGTTGAATATTTCGAGTTTAAAAAAATTGTGTTTGTATTTGGTTTGATTACCGATCTAATCAATTCAAAATGAATTTTAATTGGATCAAATACGGGTCAGCTCGTATAAATTGATATTTCTAAAAAAAATTAGTAAAAATAGAGCATCTAAACCCCTAAAAATTATAAGATCAACACTTTGCTGTCTGGGTCAAAGGTAAGATGGAGGGGAAATACTAGAAAAAAGATGTTTTGATGTTATGAGGGGGTATTGTCAAATATTACGACACTTACTTGATCCACAATTTGATTAGTCAGAAGCCAATCCCCAAGTGGCAAAAACCCTTTTGTACTACGACTCTCTTATCTCAATCTAATCCAACATCCATTACCAACAAGTGTTGACTCCTGCGTTTTTACCTTTCAATACCAACGAAGAGATTTCCATTTTGCTCAACTTGAAGTCTTGTTTAAACTCTAGTTCGCTTCACCATCCCCATTAAATATTAATTACTTGACTTCTCATTAATGATTTAGAATTTGACTTTTAAAAACATAATAATAAAACAATATATGTTGAGTAGAAGAGATAATGTCATTTTTCTTTTGAAGAATTTATTGATATAATTTGATAAGGAAAATCCTAATTTGTCTGAAAAAAAAAATATAAATTTACCCTGAAAGAGCTCAAAATTACAATTTTACCTTAAGGGTCCGCGCATTTTTTATAGGGTCGGGTCGCCTGACAACTCGGGACACGTGGAAGACGCCAATTGAACCGACTAGACCCTCAGTTTTTTGCTATAAATACTCCATAGTCAGTATATTAATGGTACATTTACTTGACCACTCTTTACTTTTTGGTCGCTTCGGCTCACCAGCTCGAATGCGACCTACTTTCACGACCTCAAAATCAAACACTGACTTAAGTATTGGAGTGTCTTAGTTGGGGACTACTCCAACAAGCCTAACGATCTGCTTTTTTTCTCAGGGTTGAATTACTAGTTTGGGAGAGGTAGCGACTTTGAACCGCTTGGAGGATCAGTTCGCCCGACCAAGGAAGTCGCGTGGATTTCAACCCGAATCATAATTATATTATAAATTTTAATTGGGAGTAATTATAAAAAATAACAAAATCAAATACGAATCCTGGCAAAAGATGGGAGTATGAGGATGAGTGGTAAGTAACAACCGACACTAATTCCTGACTTAAGACAATATTGCTTGGTTTAATTTGTAAGAAGAATTTAATTTTTGTTTTCAAAAGTCATTATGTTCAGTTCCTAATATAATGGATCTTTATAAATATTTGGTAAATGCTTAGATCTTCCGAATTTATCTTGACACGTGATGGTAATCAAAATTAAAATTATTTTTTATTTTATTTAAAAAAAAAAATTGTTTGATAGAAGCTAAAAGCACGAGGGCGATTAATTTAGTTGATGAACAGAATTCTCAAAAGTCATGCCCAACAAATGGCTTGACTGTTAATATATATATTTTTTATTAAAAGAAAAAGTTAATTTAATAATTTCTCCTACACTATGAGCCACGTTTTTCCAAACAGGCGTACGCTACGTCTGGTTCCTGCCAAGTACCTTTCCCAACCACGTGCTTTTTGTTTTTGGCAACCAAAAACTTTCACACACGTTTACAATCAATAAATCCTTCTATATATATACTCTCTCTCTCTTTCTCTCTTCTAATTTCAATTCACATTGTTTGTTGTGGACCTCTCCTTTCCGTTTCCCTCTCTCTCTTCCCTCCAAAATCTCAAAGCATAAACCCCACTCAGAGATTCCGAAAAACTCTGTGATTTTGAGTTTTGAATTATGGATTGGGTTCGGGGCGAAAATCTGGGTCATGGCAGTTTCGCGACTGTGAATTTGGCGACGGCCGGAAGCCAGAGCTGTGGGTTTCCTCCGTTAATGGCGGTGAAGTCATGTGGGTTTTCTCACTCTTCCTCTCTTATGAACGAGAAGCTGATTCTCGACGACCTTAAAGACTGCCCGGAAATCATTCGGTGCTTTGGGGAGAGTTGTTCGTATGAGAAGGGCGAGAAATTGTATAATGTGTTGTTGGAGTATGCTCCCGGCGGCGCTTTGGCTGATAAGCTTAGGAATTCCGGTGGTGGGAGGATGTCGGAATCTGAAGTCCGGGGATACACAAAGGCTTTGCTTAAAGGAATTTACTATATTCACAAGTTCGGATACGTTCACTGTGATATCAAGCTTCAAAACATTCTTTTAGGAGGGAATGGCCGCGTGAAGATCGCCGATTTTGGACTGGCGAAGCGGTATGGAGGGAGAAAAGGCGCCGCGACGGGGTGCGAATTGAGGGGCACCCCTTTGTACATGTCGCCGGAGATGGTCGCCGGGGGCGAGCAGGGGCCTCCAGCGGATATTTGGGCGCTTGGGTGTGTCGTGGCGGAGATGTTGTCTGGAAATCCGGCGTGGCGGTACTCAGATATCGCCGGATTAATGATGAGAATCGGAGTAGGTGAAGAAGTGCCAGAGATCCCCAAAGGTTTATCGGAGGAAGGGAAAGATTTTCTTGGTAAATGTTTCGTGAAGGATCCAAGCAAGAGATGGACAGCGGAGATGCTCCTAAATCACCCCTTTACCTGTGATCAAGATTTTGAAGATGATGGGTCGAAAAACAGAGAAGAAAACAGCCCCTCAACCTCTCCAAGATGCGCATTTGATTTCCCGGATTGGGCGTCCTCGGTCACATGTTCAATTACCTCTTTACCCCGGTCGGAATATTCCCCGGAATCTGGCTCATGGTTCTCCGGGGAGTCGAGTTCAGGAAGTGGCTCTTGGTCCAATCGGGCGGCAGCGCGGCTGATGGAGCTAGTTAGCGATCAAAATCCTAATTGGTCTGTGTCGGATGATTGGGTCACCATCAGGTGACGGTCCAGGAGTGTTTGGTCAATTTTGGTCACAATTCACAAGGAAGAGCACAGTCAGGAATCAGATTTTTGAAGATATTGTTTGCCCTTTCTTTTGCCGTTAGATCCTACTTTTCGATACTTGTATGTAAAGAAGAGCAGAAATTACAGAGGTAGAGGGAGAGAGAGAGAGAGGGGCAGAATGTACAGTCCTTGATAAATACTTTTCAATACTATACTATTCATTATATTATTTGATATATTTAAATTTAAAATATTAATAAATAAAATAGACAAATAAATAAAAGAAAACAAGATTCGTTATCCGCAACATGATTGTATAATTAATTATTATGAAGAAATTAATTTTAAAATAAGATATTATAATGTGTGATGCATAATTTTATAATTAATTATATAAATATATAATCATTTTTAAGGTTGATGAGGGAGGCAAATAATTATTTAAATATATATAATGAGTAATTAGAAGAAAAATAATTGCGGTGGAATTAAGAACTAGAAACTATAATTTCTATGTTTCAATGGAATTTAATTTCAAAATGGCTAAAATGGTACTAGAAAATGTGTTGGTACTTTAAACACATGTTTAGTCCACTCAACTACGGTGCCGAATGAGAACACGTAATATGGAAGAATACAGTGTGAATTGTACTTACATGAGGTACAAATTAATTGTTAGATTAAATACATAATTATGATATTATTTATAATTTAAAAATTAATAATTTATATGGGTACAAACATCACCAACCCAACTTCAGTTACATTCTTAGGATAATTAATCATACATTTTATTATGAACTGCCACTATATCTTACTTGGACATAGTACAAAATATTTTTTAAATAAATAAATAATATACATTTAGATGCTTAAAGTATAATAAAAAATGTAATATTAATTTAAAAATTAAAAAAAAAATGTAAACTGAGGTAAAGTTTTGTGAGTTGTAGACATTAATTAAGAATAATCAAGCTTATCTTCTTTCTAACAACATAACCACATAAAGAGCAGTGCACAGCTTAGTTCCCGTATCCTTTATGGAATATGCTGTCAGAATTCATGCAAGTTTCCATCTACATCTTCAGTCTCTGTCCTGCTTTTTCAACAAATTTCCATTTGTAAACAGAAAATCTTACTTCCCACGCTTGCAATATAATTGATATATAATTTAAAAAAAACTGAGTAATTAATTCAATCTGAATAGACTCAATTTGGGCATAATTCGTATTTATAGACACTACAAAAAAATGAATATCACGATTTCAAAATTATGGTAATCAACACTATCCAACACAACCAGCAAATTTGATTTGAAAAATTAAATTTTGATCATAGTTAATAAACATTTGCCATAATTTTAATTATAATCATATGTTATGATTTTTAACTATGACTAATATTTTGATGACGTTTATAGATGTAACGGATAATAACCATTGAAAAGTCATGGTTAATTAATATTTGCTACACTTTTTATTTTTAATTATAACAATTAATTATTTTCAAAAATAATAATTTTCAAGAATGCTTTAGATTATTTTCTAACTATATATAATTACAATTTTATCTCGTACCGATCTTTTACCACATGAATAAGTTTCCTATGCAAGAAATTCAAATTATATGAAAAAATAATTATAAGGTCACAAGGCATATTATTGAGGGAAAAATTACAAGGGTGAAAGAAAATAATAGTGATGGGAAATTTAAAGACCAAGTACATAGGTAATAAAGAGACACCTTGTCGTACGACAACTACTAGCCGTAGGGATATGACTGCTCGAAGTAACATTGTTAATGGTGTTGAATTATGAATTAATTTACCATGGGCTTGCAATTAAGTTTCCATCGTTCGAGTATAAATAGTTACCTAATACATGAAATTTGGACAATTGGATGCCGCATGTAAGCAACTTGACGTGGGCTATATCTCATAAAGTTCGTACCATGTCTCCTACAATATTTTTGTAATGTTCGGACAAGGTTGAATTTATTTTATTAATTTAATATCTTTACGGCTGGACTTGGTGTATTCTAAAACCTAATATACATGAAGTCACCGTGAACATTCGATTATTTTAGTGATTGTGGTTCGCTTAAAATCGAACAATTTAGAGAAATCTACAAACAGCAACTAGATATAATTTTGACGACTCTAATATTTCTATAACCTTTTACCATATTTGTTTTACGAACTACCTGATTTAAATATTATTGAAGAGTTATAATCGAGACCTTTTCGATAGGTGTTCTGACACAGGTTTGTTTTGTAAGCTTACGGCTTAAAGAATTTAAGAGTATTTTTTACTTTTTGAGACAAGTAATTATCATAGAGATTCAGTCTTAAAGATCTTGTTATGAAGTTTCGATTCAACACAACTGAGTCATAGTTACTCGATCGTTTATTGAAGTTCTCTTTTTGAAGAAGCTTTCAAATGCTTAGATATTAAATGAGTGTTATTTCAGGCGGTTGAAGTTTTTATTGTGGTGAGTTTGGAATATAATAAATAAAATTGGATTAAGCAGTTGTGATCGTTGTATTATCATTGAATGGTTCACAGTCCCACTTGGTCTACCTTTTTAAGTTAATGGTAAGAAATTTTCAATCAGGTCCTCATTTCATTTCATTGATAATATATTACAAAAAAAAATAATACATATACATATTTATATATATATATATATATATATACTTCTTGAAATTTATGAGAATTGTCCAAGAATTATTAAATAATAGCCAAACCTCTTTTATAATGATTTAAATTTTCAAATAAGATGATCGTTAAATAATTAACATTACATAGATAAATTACGTTTACTTGTTCTTAATATACCGTCAAACTGAATTTCAAATGATTGTCGACTGTCGAAATTGGAGACCACATTCATAAAACAATTCCAATTTATATAACGTAAAATACAAATTTACCCCAAATCCCACACCTTCTATCAATTGGTCATATGTTTCTCATCATTCATTTTTCTATTGGAATTCCAAAATTTGGCCTACACACCAAACACCTAAAGGCAGCATTTGTTTCTACTTCTATTTCATCAACTTTTTCTCAATACAAACATACACGCCATGTGCTAAATATGTAAGTAGATGATTGGGGGGGAGTTTTGTCATGTAATAATAATAAATTCTCCACCAATCATATTTTTGTTTTTGTTTTTGTTGTCTTTTTCATACCACATTTTTCTTTCATGCATGCCAAATTTATGTCACCTTTTTCCATAGCATATATAAGTGTATGTATTTATTCATACAATTGAACTTCAAACGTACTAGCTAGATGCCATTCTCAATTTCCACATGTTAAATAAGTTATGCAATTCTAATCATGTAATTTATGGGGTGATAATTTTGATCTTGTATAAATTGATTTTCGCAATTTAATTCTATAATTTTTAAATTTAGCAATTTTCATTCTTTTCTGATCAATTTGGTCTGAAAATTGCATGTGATTTACACATATCCAATTAAATTATAATTTTAGTCATGTAACTTGTAGGATGTTGGAATTTTTAGTCCTATAACTTGAGAGAGTTGGTATTTTTAATTCTTCATAAATTTATTTACAAGACTAAAATCGTAAGTAAATTGCCATTTTTGGTAAATTGATTGAAAACGGACTAAAATTGCCCAAATTATAAAATTAGAGGACTAAATTATAAATATCAATTTGCATAGAATTCAAAATACCACCCCAAATTAAAGAACTAAAATTGCAATTTTCTCATAATTTAATTCATTACTTTTTAATTACATCTATATGCCAAATGTGTATTTCTCATTCCTCGGAGTTTGACATTTTTGTCCAGGTCGACTGGTTGGAATCGAACTCCCATGCATAAGCCTCGCAGAATATGTCTGAATTCTACTTCTCATTTATCCTAAATATTCGCCATTCATGTGCTTTTGGATCAGGGTTAGGACTGTTAGCTAGTGAGTATTTATGCCGACTCATACTTAATAAATACATATTATTGTTATTTATATGTTTTACTAAATCCTACCTATAGAATAGGTTTTCAGTCTTATTCATAATATATTTAAAATAGTCGAGTTCAATTTCAATTTTGCCCATTAAAACGTGTGTCACCTTTTTTTTTTTTTTTTAATAAGTTCGAAAAAGATAAAAATTTCAGTAAAATTTAGATTTACATCAAAATTAAACAATAAGGTCTGCAATGAAGCAATTATGAACAATTATTTTTTCAAAAAATCAATACGTAAAAAATTTAATAAAATTTAAGATTTTTAGATGACAAGTAAATCTAATTGATTGATTTATTAAAAACTCAAAAATTTAATATTTTTAAATTAACGTATAAATATGAATTTTAGAGTATTAAATTTTGACTCGTATTGCTACACATATCTGTGGATATTTTAGGGTCTAAAACATATCCATACTCATGAAATATTTATTTCTTTTGACAAATATGAAATATTTATTTCAATGGGTATGGGTTTGGATCTAATATCAAAATATTGGGTTCAAATATAGGTATTAATTATTATAAGGATAAATTATAATGAGTTTTTATGAGATTGGGTATAATTACAAATACTCCCTCATTGTTTGAAAAATTATCAATACCCCCCTTTAATGGTCGCCTAACTATTAGCCAAATTCACTAGTTTCCGGTAGGTTTTCATACAAATTTTATAGTGAACTAAGAGAAATGCACATATAAATATCAATTATAATTGTACTTATTTTTTAAAAAATTTCTATATATATATATATATACGGACTAAGTGATAATTTTTTTAAAAAAAATTCATTCACAACATCCATTTTTTTTGAAAATGAAAAAAATACAGCACGAACAAAGTTAATAATTTCAGACATCTTATCAATAATTACATATTTTATCAAATATTATGAGATATTCATAATTTTTTAAATAATAAGATCATAATCGCCATTATGCCTAATCTTATAGAAATTTATTATAATTTATCCATATTATAAAGAATTCGAGTTTGGGCATTGTCCGTTCATTGAAGGTCTAATATGGGGAACATTTCTATACTTCTGTAAACTATACTCAGCCCTCTCTGACAATATGCGAACGAGATGAATGCTGAGGGAAGTGATAAGATTGCCATTGTTGCTGTTCTCATTTTTATTCAGCCATAGAAGGAAAAACATAATTAATTTTCATGAATTTCACATTTCTTTGTACATGATTTTTAGTTTAGAACCTTTATGCAACCTTAAATTTACTTTCAACAATATGCAATTTAGAACTAGATTAAGACAATGAAAATAAGTTATATAACATTGCTCGTCACAAAATTATTACAAGGATACAACGGTACAAGTGAAATTTCACAAGACAACCCCAACTTAATTCTGACATTCCCTCCCATGCATTATAACCATAAAATTCTCTCACTAAAACAACAATTCAAAAAATTTATAATCAAGATATTATACCAAATCTTCCTCCTTCCCCTTTTTGTTTCCGAACGATCGATCAATTTTCCGTTCATTCCTTCTTTCAAATTTTTCTCAACAATTTAGCTTTCTTTCTCCAACGAAATCTGGCCGTGTTAACAAACACGAAAGAAGTGCATCTCAATAGTATGTGCACGAGTTTTTCAATGGAATGGCGACGTTCATTTTCTTGGGGTCCAGAACCACAGAGCATTGGACTCTTTTGTTGAACTTGGGCTTCACCAATCGTCCCAGCACATAAGCTCTGGCCCGGACCGTGAAATTCAAATTCAGTGGGACTGGCGCCACTGGCTTCCCCTCTTGGCTGCTCAAGTTGGCTCCTCCGCCGTAGAGTGGGATGTTGCTTCCTCTCAACATCACTGTCACAGTTTTCTGGCTTCTTCTTGATTGATAGAACCTCTTCACCTGGCAATATTGAAAGGAGCAAAATTAATATGCATTATTCGCAACAAAACAAATTAATGTTAAACTCGTTCATAGACAATGTTGATTAAGCAACATTCGTCAATCTCGACATATTAAGCTAGAAGATTTCAGTTTGGTCAAACTCAGTTGATCAAGTCGTAAGTGTTATTGTACTTGTTCTGTGATTGGTTGGTCTTCTAATATTGTAGACTGATTATATAAAAAGATTGAATTTATGTATCATGCAATATGCTCAAATTCCCCAATGAGCCAACACATAAACCTTAAAGACTTATTATTAGACTTATGTTGCTTACCATCCCACTGGCTAGTGTGAGTTCGGAGAACGATAGATCCAACGGTGTGGATGTTACGTGGACACCAAAAAATGTACCCCTATTACGAAAAACGAACTTCACCGTTGAATTCATGGTCACCATTTCAGTTCCTACACCGGATGCATCTGATCCAGCTTGAATTATGAATCGATCGAACAATATACTCTGCAAAAGTTAAGGAAAAGAAATACATTTTTTGAGATTGAAATGTACAAAACCAGAATGCAGCTATGGAAACAATGGTAAAACAATACCAATAAAAAAAATTAAAAATGAAGAAATTTAAAGAAGAAAAATGTTTGGTTGTGTGCACAGACAAAAATCTGACTTTGAGCACCAGCGTTATCAATGCCCAAATCATCTCCCCTTGTCTACTTAAAACATCCTCGGATTGTGATGTGTTTGGAATTTTCCCATGATGATTTGAGCTGCTGACTTTTAGGACTATGTTGTTGTGTTTATACCTTATTTCTTTATTATTATTATTATTATACCTTTAAATTGAAATGATACAATTCAGATCCTAGGGTTGAAAGTCGGTCCTGGCTGCTGCAGTCTTCAACAAATCACACCACAAAGTATAACTAAATTCAATTTTTAGGGGGGGGGGGGGGGGGGAACTTTTATATTTAATTAAAGTAGTGATAAGTTGACTGGTTGAGTGCAGTCAGTAAATGCTGATCTTAGTAATAATTTTAGTTTACAAATCTTCTTATTTAGGAACTCAGATCAATTAAGATCAACGAAAGCAGACAAAAATAATTAAAGAAACTGAAAAGATGAAGATGAGTTCGGATTTTTTGATGTATAGGTAGGTACCTTCATGACGACGACAGGTTTCTGATTCCTACTGGCGCCCCACAGGATCAAAGCAAAGAACGAAAACAGCACAAAAAACCCGACCACGAACGCCAGAAAATAGCACCGCCGCGGCACCCCCCGCCTCCCCCCCTCCTCATCCAGCAGCCCCTCCTCCTCTATCGCATCGAACTCCTTCCACTGCTTCTCCGCCTTCCGGTGCTGGTGGTGCCGCCTCGACCCATTGCTCGACTTCTGCGACCCTGGCTTCAGCGAGCCGGAGTACCGGGTCGACGACGAGTCCCGTGACTGCCGGCCCGGGGACCCCATCGGGCTGAGAATCGGAGTCGAGTGAAAGGAGTTGGTCGTCTTCTCGCCGTCGTGCGAGTCCCTCGACGGACTCTGCACGTAGTAAACCGCCCGGTTGGGCGACGAGGGCGCCAGGCTCGTCACCTCCGAATCGGTCTTTGCATGCATCGACATTTTCGACTCCGGTGAGAGAGAGTAGGAGTGGTGGCGGGGGTAGATCTCAGCAAGGGCGGAGGAATGGGATCGGATGCTTTCTTGGAGGAGTGTAGGAAGAAAGAGGAAATGGGAACAGAGCACGTTGAGTGTGTGTTTGTTTAATGTAGTTTGCGTGTAATGGGAATTAATTAGGGAGTGTGTGTGTGTGGGAGTGAGTGAGAGTGGACAGACACAGGAGTATTATTAATATATGCCAGTTGGTAATAATAATGGGGATGGATTCTTTTATTTAAGTTTGTGTCCCTTACTCTGCTATTATTGTTCTGTCTCTTTGCTTCACTCCTCGTCTTTCGGTTGGACTCAACCTTGTCCTAACTGCCCAAATACACTCATCACTTTCACTAATTAATTCACTTGATTTTTCAAATTTTAATTAAAAGAATCCAAACTTGTCCCTAGTTGAATGTCTAATATGTTGGATTTAATTCTTTATTTTTTTTTTCCTTTCAGGAGATATACAAACTTTTTTTTAAACAAAATCTTCATATTGGTACTCTTGAATTTAGTGTGAGAGGCTTGATGGCCCATAATTAATTTAAAGATTTCGGCTTTAGAGAAGATGTGATTGGGGACAGGATCTAGGTCCATTAGGCCTCTACGCACCGCCTCAATGGTAGTTGACTTGCGTCCACCAAGATAGGATTGCCACATAGTGTTGTGACAAGCTAACTCAATCAAGGTGTCCAATCACCTTTGATTAACCCACTCACGGATCTAGGAAGCTCTAGCCAAAGGAGTCCGGAGTCCAACCAAATCACCAAACCGTCTTGTTTAAGATTTGAGAGTAACCTTATATGTCATAAAACTAACCTTATCTGCTAGAGGAACACCTATCCGCAACAAGTTGCTCTCATGGAAGTAGGGATTCAGTTGAATTTGGGAACAACTTCTCTCTGAGTCCAGGGAGAGTCAGGCTCCTTCCACAGGATGGAAGAGGCAATCATAAATACCAACACTCTCCGACTGTGAAGGGTAACTTTTTCGCTTATCCTCACGCACAAGAAATTATTACACGTGATTTAGCTTGATATTATTCTCAAAATTATTTTGCTACTCATTATTATTGTTAAATTTTTCGCAATTGTCTTTTAACAATTTTTTGTTAACTTGAGCATACTTCAAGATGAAGACCCTGAGATTTGACTCACTTGACGATCATTTTTGCTCATATAACATATAATTTGTATATATTTTATAAAATAAAAAGCATAATAAAATTGAAATAAACATTTTAATTCGCTAACTATCATAATTTATTGGAGCATTTTTGTGAATGCTTTGTGAACTTGTCACTTTGAATTCATTATAAAAATATATATGATGCATACAAGAGTTCACTCACATTATATATATATATACCTTAGTATAAAACCTAAAAGTTAGAAGTTAAATGTGTGTAATTCGGGTGTAGAATGCAAAAAATAAGAAGAAAAAAAATTATTGAAACTTAAGAGAGAAAAGTGAAAATTGTTACCTTTTTAACTCACCGCTAAATGAACTTGTTACTTTTTTTATTTATTTGAACCGCTATTGATAAGAGTATGATTTTTTAGATATTTGGGGATGGTTATGGAAAGTTGAGATATCATGTACTAAATATCCCGTCCGATTCAAGAAACTTATGCCAAAGAATCATGACAAATGATGATTTAGATGAAATTCAGCATTTTTGAATCATGGAACGTTCGGTTTCATTTCAATTATAAGTGTAGCCAACCTGCTATTAAGGGTATGGCAGAAAGAAATAATAAAAAAAGAGCTCCACTATAAAGATCTTCATTAGTGCGTAAACTGATTGTATACCACTACTAATAAACACTAGAACAAGCGATATTTACTGGTAATCCTTGGAATAATATTTATCCTGTGTTTGCTACGTCATCTGGACCCTACATCAGATCAACAAGATAATAGTCTAAAATCTTGAAAAGAGTTATCTGTCTCTTCTATCTAGCCAGATCCAATTGACATGTGCCTCATTTTCACATGCTTTGATGGTGATGTGTCATTTCATGTAAAAAATAAAGTTGAAATATCGAATAAGGTGAATGGACTCTATTAAAATTGGGCTGATTGGATTAGTGATGATTTACCTACTGACCATGAGTGGGCCAATAAAGCTTGGGCTATTAGACGTAAGCAAATTGAGTCTAACTTCTTAACATAATTTTAGCTGAATTTCTTCTTTGGGCTTGAGGTGTATATTCATATGGTATCAATACATATAATTCATGCTTCTTCATAAAAAAAAAAAAAAAAAGAATTTTTAAATACTTCAATTATAATGAGTTATCAAAAACAATTCTGAGATGTGTATGGGGAATCATATAAATTTGTTAAAGGAAATTTTGTGAGTGTAAGGTTGAGATTCCGTCGGTGTATACTGTATAACATGTGCCATTAAGTTTGTGTCCCAATAATAATATAAATATTTTTTTTCCTCTTGTCTTTCCAACTTTATTTCTTCAATATATTTTGTATAAATAATAGGACGAAGAACACCTAAATATTGAAAAAAATAAATATTTATCACATAAATAGATAAATATTTTTAATTTAATATAAAATAAATTTATGGATAAATTATATGAACACTCTCTTAAATTAGGTAAGTACTGAAAAGGAAGTAACATATATAATATTATATTTGCTGATCACTTGAATCTCTATATCTAATTAATAATATAATTTAGTAATAATAATGTTAAGAAAATATATATCTTGTAGTACTTGTACCATTCATCTGTATTTATAATATATGTTAGTTAGGGAACCAATTATGATTTTCTTTTCTTTTTCCTAGAAAAAGCTACATTTATAAAGTGAAATGCAATATCAAATGCCAAACTAATATTAAAACTTTGAATTAATTATATGTGATACTGATAAAACAATCATCAACTCCACTGAATATCTTATAAGATGTTCGAAAGTTTATAAAATGTTGAAATATTTTAATATTTTTTATAAAAATAATATATACTAATGATGAAATTGTCATTAGTAACATTTTATAAACATAAGTAGATTTTAATATTCAAACATTTCAAGAATTTACTTCTAATAAAATCTATTATTTTATAAAATGTAATGATGCATATCAAGGTCCAGTCGCACCATAAAGATTTGAGGATCCTCACAAAAATCATTTAATCAAGGGAGGACTAACTTGCAAAATAAAGGTCAGTATTTCGATGCTTAAGTTAGTAATTTGTTTGACGAAATAAATAAATGAAAAACTTTAAATATTGTGAGAATAATAATCGAATATGATAACAAACTGAAAAGTCATGTGTAGTGAAAAAGTATGCTAAAAGATAGCTAAAAACTATGTGTTATGTTGAAAAATTAAAAACATCTTTGTGTTTTTAAAATAGGTTAAAAATCCCCTATATTTTGTAAAACTCAGTAAAAAATACCCCTTCCATTAGTAATTAATAGAAGGTGCATTACACGTCTGTTTTGACTCTTTTTTTTGGATATTCTTTTACTAAAATACCCTTATGATATTTATATATTTCACAAATACATTTTTTGCTTATTTTTGAGTGAATTTTTTGTATTTTCATCTATCTAAAAAATAAAATATTTTTTAGATATATTTACTTAAAAATATAAAAAATTATATATATATTTTTTAAATTTTTATAATTTAAGTTGAAATATTAAATTAAATTAAATTAAATTTAATTAATATAAATATTAAATTAAATTATATTTAAATTCAAAAAATTTGTAATTTTTAAATTTAAAAACTATAAGTGTTAGATTTACAATTTTTTAAATTGAAATTTAAAAACTATAAGTGTTAGATTTAAAATTATTTTTAATTAATTAAAAAATATTATTTAAGTATAATAATTATTATAATCATCTAAGATTATTTTTAATTAACTAAAAAATATATTTAATTATTATAATTAAATAAAATTATTCTTAATTAATTAAAATATATAATAAAAAAATTAAGAAAGGAAATAGAAAAAAATTAGGGCAGCGGCGACACAGGAGGGCAATAATGTTCTTGATATGGCGACGTCGCGTCGCCTAGATTTTTGGGAGCAACGGCAACCATGGGCGACGGAGTCACCGTCGCCCCCCTTTCTTGATCTGGGGGTGGGGGGCGGGTGTTAATTTTGGTTTTTGTTTTTTTTTAAATAATAATTTTTTATTAATAAAATTTGAACTCTTAATTTTTTTTTTTATAAATTTAAGTTCCAACGGTTAAGATCAACTTATTAGATCTAACGGTTGTGATATAATTAACATAGATTCAACGGTCATTAAAATAAAAAAATAATATATATTAAGCAAGAGTATGACGATCATTTTGTGAGAAAATTAATATCGCTAGTTAGATTGAACAGAGAATGATAATTGAACTAAGTTTAAGAAAATACAGGGGAGTTTTTAGCCCTAAAAACTAAGAGAGAAATGAGAGTAAGAGTAAAAGATAGTCGCTACTAAAATGACTGAACAAAGGCTTTCATTTATAGGCTATTGCAGAGTGAATCTCAGAAGTAGTTGCATTTTATGATACACCGTTAAAATGTTGTGTAAGTTAGCCAAATAAAAGAAAAAAAGAACGGATTGCGATTTGAACTTATCTTGAAGAAGTTATCACCATTTAAATGAATTTTGCTAGTCAGCTTGATTTCTATGGGTTCCGTTGTACCTGTTATGACCAGGTCATGGTCATGGACAACAATCTGGGAGGGTTACTTGATGATTTTTTGATGTGATGTCATAAATAGATGTGACATGTTGTCCTTGTTGTACATTGAGTCATCTTAATTGATTGGGCTCATATTTTGGCTTGCCAAGCTAGCAAAAAGTAAACAATCTATACGCTTCATATTTTGCTCATGAGCTAACATGATTAAAGCCTGCTAGATTGTCCAATGGGGGCCCACCTCCTTAGCTTCGGGCTTGGATAGAAATATTTGAGGCAACATCACCCCTTCCCCACTCCTAGAGTGCAAGACTTGGTGTTGGAGTAGGAGAAATTAAAAGTCTTCCTGAAAACTTTTTCTTCTATTTTGGTGCAGCAGAGAAAAGGGGAATTTATTTAATAAATGCCAAAAAAAAAATTTAGTAAAGGCATGCTGTTTTGAAAATATTAGAAAAGTGAGTGGCACCGCGGTTGCCTCATTTTTATATAAAAAAAAAAATTCTCTGTGGCACCGCGGTCACAAACTGCGGTGCCACAGAGTTTTTATAAAAAAAATAATATTTTATGTGCCACCTCGGTCTGGCAGTAATTTTTATAAAAAAAAAAAAGAAAACAGTGAAGAACCGCTATCTTCACTGATTTTTATAAAAAAAAAAAATGGTCAAACCTGTAGCCTACAATTTTTGCAGGCTGCAGGGCTGAGGCACCGCGCTTGGCCTCAGTTACATTATTGGCCACACTTTTACAGTGTGGCCCGTGACTTGTTAAATGGGATTACAGCTCACACTATTTAAGTGTGAGCTGCAATCCCATTTTTTCACTCACCTTCAACAATTCATTTTTGCAATCCTCCTCCTTCAACATTTCTCTGCAATCTCCTCCTTCAACATTCAGCAATATTTTTCTGTTCTTTCTCTTCCCTCTTCTTCAAAAAATTCTCGGCCAATTTTATTGTTCTTGTACTTGCACAATTTTTACATCTTTAAAAAAATTTAGAGCGAAAATATCGAATTTTGGCCCTATTGATACCAGTGTTTTATACCGGCAATTAAATCATCGATCAGAAGATGTGTCCGAAAATACGGATACAACTTTATCAGTACGACGTGGTGATATTACTTTTTTTCGCGTCCTACAACTAGCACCACGTCATATTCGTGTTTTGCAAGTACTCCAAAATATGGGGTTTCTTGGTGTTTTGCAGTGTGGGCATATTGAAATTGGCACCCACTTGATCACTGCTTTAGTAGATAGATGGCGCCCGGAGACACATACTTTTCATTTTTCGGTGGGTGAAGCTACTATATAACATGCAAGATATCACCATCATGTGGGCACTCCCGGTGGAAGGTAATCTTATTACCGGGGTAGATACAAGGTGTAGTACCCAACGGTGGCAAAATTATTGTCATTAATGGTTGGGTTTCATGCCCAATGAAGATGCATTTAGATGGTCCAGAATAAAATTGTTAGTGTTATATCAACATTTATTAGAAAATACATGTGATGATGATAGCCCATTTGAGGCTGTGTTACAGGAGGCACGTATATGTGCCATGTGCATTCTTGGTGGGGTGTTGTGTCCTGATGCTACGGGGAACACCGTGTCATTATTATATCTGCGGCATATGGAAAACATACACGAGCAGTATGTATCAAATTGGGTTCTGCAGTGTTGGCATATCTCTACCGAGAGCTATGTACAGCATCACAAAGAGGGAAAAATAATATTGCCGGTGCCATGCAATTATTACAGATATGGGCATGGTCTCGCATCATAACACTTGCCCCCATTCCCTCGAGTGAATCTTCGACTCTGATGCCGACCATTATAGACCCTGACAATGTTCTGCCTAATCCTCCATATGCTGCACGGTATGAACATTTTTATGTATTTATACAGTTATAAATAATTTTGATTTCACTTAATTTTCTTTATTTTGATTTTAGGTGGTCTTATCATATATCCCGTACTCATACGGCACACAACGCTCTTCGTATAATAAGGAACGTTTTGGATCGTATGCAATTAAATGAGGTATATTGTTGTGATTTATTTTTTACGTTTAGTGTATTTCTGATGCATTTGTTCAAATATATTGACTGGCGCTATATTTCGTATTGTAGTTTATTTGGACTCCGTATGATGATATAACACTCGATCTTGATTCATTGCCCTTTTATGCAACGCGCACACTGTGGCATATACGCTGTCCATTGATCAATTATTCGATCGTAGAGATGCAGCACCCAGAGAGGGTTCTCCGCCAATTTGGCTTTGTGCAAGACATCCCCTCAAACCCATTAATCAGTGAGCGTCGTTTACACACAATAAACAGGCGGGGACGTCAAGACATGAATTGGACAACGTTTCACGCAGACTATGTTGCGAAATGGTACGATGTGCAATCACTGAGGGTGGAAGGACCCATTATTCAAGGGGGTCTTGATACCGTTCTTGACTATATGAACTGGTATCATCAAATTACTCGGGTTCAAAATTCACATAACATATTGTCTATGAACATGTCAGGCTATCGACCAACTGACACCCGTGATTGGGAATATGTGGTAAGCACCTTATATTTTTTAATATTCATTTAATTTAGCTTGTCGATTATGCTGATCATTTGATTTTGTTTACCAGTACAATAGAATGGAGCAGCTAGTGATTGATTGTGAAAATTCCGGAGATGAGCAACAGTCATTAAGAGATACTCGAGCAAGAGCGCGTAGGATCGGGCGTGAAATTATGAACTTTTCTAGTTCATGGTATCCAAGTGTTCGAGTTAGACCGGCTGACACAGCTCGTGGCAACGCATTTGGAGAGGCTGGTCTGTCGAGCGTTTATGCCGAGGCCGGGCCATCTACTGTTTGCACGGAGGCTGGTCCGTCGAGCTTTTACCTGGAAATAGGTCCATCGACTGTTATTACACTCCATATGCTGCATACATGCCATCATTTGATTCTACATTTACACATAATATGAACCCGGAAATTCGAAGACAATATGATGCATCACCGGTTCCATTCAAAAACACCGATGTGAAAACACCCGGTAACCAAAGAGATGATAATCCTCCTCGAAGAAACAAAAGACGTCCACATTGTGGCACCGGAGGACATTATTAGATTTATGTATTACATACGGAAAGCTTGATGATTATTGCATATGTAAATTGAGATGTGTATAAAATTTCTATTTTATTCAATGTGATTTTATTTTAATTTTCACAATAGCAATTTAGATTTAAGTTAAATTTAATATATATACGTTATGTACAATTTTCAATATTTAACTTTAATCTAGATTCATAGTTATTAAATTTATGTGTATATAGTGAATATATTAAATTTAATAAAAAATATAACATGACTTAGCCGTTCTCATTATTCATAACTATACAATTATTATTAAATACAAAATATGATTACAGAAATATGGTTATTAATTGTCCAAGATAGCTTAATAATTAATTGCAAAGTGTTTAATGTTTATGCGTCCAAGATTGCTTAATAATTAATTGTTTAATTGTCCAAGATTGTATACTAAATACAAAATAAGATTGCTTAATAATTAAAAACGTTGTGCAATTATTAATTGTCCAAGATTACTTACAGAAATATAATACAAAATGTTTAATGTTGATTATTTAATGTTAATAATTAATTGCAAAGTATAAATAAATTTGTGTGTGAGGGACCAAATTATAAATAAAAAACAGAAATGTCTATTAAAATTGTCCAAGACTGCAATTACAAAGTTGCATTTCAATATATATAATATAATACAAAGTTATTGTAACAATATAGAATCATCCCCGGTCTTGACGACTCTGATATTGTTGGCGAGCACGTACTTGTGGTCTATCCATTTCGTTCTGTATTCTAGTAGATACTTGTCTACCTGGGTCTCGACGGGCTCGCACCGCGGGATTATGCACAAGCTCAAAATCCATCGGATCCCAATATTCTTCACCGTACACAGGCTCAAACCTCCATTGATATGTCTTCTTGTATGATTGTACACTGTAATAGTTAGGAATAAAATTTGACGCATTAACCCCAAAATGTCGGCATGCTTGAATGGCATGTGAACATGGAATTCCATTTGCACCCCACTTGCCACAAGAACACATACGATGCTTCAATTTGACGACATAAGTACGGGAGCCCTGCCCGGTCAAGCTCAATGTTACCTCTGAGGCAAATTGTTGGTTATAGTCAAATTTTTGAACAATGTGACGTACTGCCTCTGCCTGTCGCACTTCGAACAGCTTGAACGCAAAATCAGCCCATTGTTGATTTGCATTGATCATACGATTACACCGTGTAGAGCGCTGCAAGAAATACTGCACAGAGCGGGATAACGTTATTTGCAAAATAGCCACAATTGGTAAGCGTCTCGCACCTTTTAATACTCCATTTATGCACTCAGACATGTTTGTAGTTAGGATACCCGTTCTCCAACCACCATCATGCGCCAACGTCCATTGATCCTTGTCGATTCTCCCCAGCCAGTCGTATGCTTCCTCGTTCAATGATTTGATCTCTTCCATTATTCTATCAAATTTTCGAGGGTTGTCTTTAGCCCCTGCTCTCCAGCACAAATCCTTCAATTGGATATTTTTGAATTTGGTGTTAAAATTCTAGCACACATGCCGTAAACAAAATCGATGTACTCCACGAGGAAATTTGAATGCCGATACATAATTTATAGCATTGATCAAGCCAGCATGCCTGTCTGAAATCAAACAGACTCGATCATCCTCTGACGGCAACAAATATTTGGAAAGCATTCGGAGGAACCAACGCCATGACGCAAGTGACTCTTCGTCCACGAGTGCAAACGCTAACGGCAACACTTGCTGATTTGCATCTAAAGTTACTGCTACCAGCATTTTATGCTTGTACTTCATATACAAATGTGTTCCATCCACGCTTATAACGTCACGGCAATAACGATATCCCTCAATGCATGGTTTGAATGCCCAGAAAACATAATTCAACATGTATCTGCCCGGGCTATCTATTTCCAAATGCATCCACTCCACAACGACTCTAGGATTCCATTTTTGCAATGCCGCCATATATTTGGGCAGCTTCTGAACAGAACTCTCCCAAGTGCCGTACACTTGTTCTCTAGCAGCTTTCAAAGCAAACCAGGCCTTATGGTATTGGGACTTCAAAACCAAATTTATCTTTCACAATCTGCTGGACATGTTTTATATCACAGGATGGGTCTTGACGAACCATACCCAGCAGATGTGTTGCGATCATGCTCTTTCCTAAGTTACCGTGGTCAATAGAAATCTCATTCATCAGACATGTATGTGGTCCGGCATACCTGGTAACTTTAAATAATCCCATGTTGGATTTGAATATGGCCCTCAGCATCCAACAACACCCAGTCTGTGTTTCGTATCTGCAGGGGACTTTCCATAATTTTTTGTTACTCCACCACTCGGTATTCTCATCGTGCAAATCGGACCGAGTAATCTTGTACACTTTCTTTCAAATGGTCCTTATTTAAACAGCATTCCGAGGGCGAGCTCTCCAGTGTTTGAGTCATAAAAATTGCCCCACTTGCCAGTAGGGATATCAATCGAGTCTGCAGGGACTTCTGGATGTGTTGTGCTGAAAAATGGAACTTCTGGATATAGGTTCATTCTGTCGGGCACGGCAGACATGTTCAAATCAAAATGCTCTTGTGCATTCTCACCAAGAACTTCCATCATAACAGGTATACTTACATCACCATCATCGTCATTATTTTGTTCAATCTGGTCTTCTAATTCGATCTCATCTGGTTTTAAGTCAGCTTGCTCAGTGTTCAACAAGCTATCAGCTTCAAGCTCGTCATCTTCATCATTGTATTCAGATGAACCCGCATAATCCGATGAGCCAGAATATGCATTTGTCCCTGCATATGATGATGGGCCTGCATACGACGATGGACCTGCATATGATGAGGGGCCTGCATACGATGATGGACCTGTATAATCTTCATTAAGACCAAACCGCCCCATTTCTTGAGTTACTACTGGTAAGCTCGGCAAATCTTGGGTTATCATAGACGTATACGTTCCCCAATCACCAACAGCTGAGTCATCTGGTACAACATTTTGCATAACTTTCTCCGCTTCGACAAAAATATCAATCGATACATATCCATTCATCGGATTTAAAAACAATTGCATATCACGATCCTTTTTAATTGCCAACAACATCTCATTCCTTTGGCCAAAATTAAATGTTATGTATTTAAAGAATATATGCAATTTAAAATTATTCCTATCCATACCAATTTCTTCATACCAATTTCTTCATACAAAATTAACTCTAACTCAGCAAATGTAGTACTACGAGAAATTTGCATGAATCCGAGTGGAGTTCGATCATAACTTACAGAACCATTCGAATTGATTTGTTGACCTCCAAAATATATAACAATATCAACAGTGTTTTAATCCGCCATATCTTCAGAACAAAATAAAATACACATCAATATAAATTTTTTTAATACTATAATAAGATATTTAAAAAAACAACAAATAACATGAAAATTTAATAAATAACTTATCCCTTTTTAATTATAAATCTTCAAATAACAAGTGAAGAAATTTTACAAGAATTGCGAGATGGTGGTGTATGAATTTTCGAACAACTTTTTTTGAGAGTGTAAGGGATAACAAACTGAAGGATAGTTTTTGGAAGCGGCTTCTCCTGATTTTTCAGTGTGTATGAATGTGAGAATAGCGTCCGATTTATATAGGTAATAAAACCGCGGTGCCACAGACGCTAATGCAGAAAAATTGATTGTCATCGCACTAACAAAGCGCGGTGTCAGACACTGAAAAAGAAAAATTAACTGACACCGCGTTAACATAGCGCGGTGTCAGATACCGGGGAAAAAAAAATTTGACTGACACCGCGCTTACAAAGCGCGGTGTCAGTGGCCGAACGGATATCATTGCCACCGCGGTTACATACCGCGGTGGCTATTAAATTTTTTTTTTTAGCACAACAATGCCACCACAGTTCCTAACCGCGGTGGCTAAATACTATCATTGCCACCGCGGTCACTGACCGCGGTGGCAATTAAAATAATACTTCTCTGTGACCGCGGTGCCACAGAAAAGAATTTTTTTTTTAAAAAAAAATGAGACCGCGGTGCCACTCACTTTTCTAAAGTTTTCAAAACAGCATGCCTTTACTAATTTTTTTTGGCATTTATTAAATAAATTCCCCCAGAGAAAATCCTGTTGAGTTGCATGTGTATACCCTACTGGGCTATTGGTAAAGCCGTAATGAGTGGTGAAAGTATATCTACACAAATCTTCAAAAGGTGATAAGCAATGATCACTAATTGTGTTAGGATAAGACCAAACCTGGTAGTAGGTGAGGACCATAAGGGCCCTAATTGGCTAGTGGTGACCGGTAGAAGAGAGGGAATGCGAGCCTCCTACATCGATAGGACTGCTCTGCTTCTTCCATATTTAAAGCAACAACTTTCGTTTTTTACAATTCACATGCATGCATCCAATATTTTTTTTTTCTTGAGCAACATTAAATTTCATAAATAAGAAAAGAGGGGTCCAAAATAAAGCACAAGCCCATCGATGCTAGACAATATTAAGTCCAAGCAATGCACCATAATTTATACAAACCAAACAATTGAATGAAACGGGAAGCTCATCACTATCAATATACATCCTAACTTGCTCTAAAACAACGACTACCACTTGCTCCTTGGAGTGCTAAATCTGCTGGAACTTGGAAGCATCTCATGTTCCTTGCGTCCCAAATCTGGTAAACTAAAAAAGCCAATAGAGTTGGCAAAGCAACATGAACAAAGTGCTTGCTTTGCATCTCCTAGTTGCCCATTGTACTTCTTGCTGCCAGTCTGTATGAGCCCAAAAAAACCTCATCTTCATCTTAAGAATTGCAAGACATCTTGCAAAAACAAACATTGAAAAAACATATGGCAGTGGCACTCTAGAACGTCGAGATCACAAAGGATACATGCTTTGTCACTTTGCTGCCACCAAGGTTTGTCCAATGTGGATAATTCCTAGCAATCTTGAAGGGACCATTCATCAAAGGTAACCAACTACATCCTGCTGGTTGAAACGATTTGAGGACTTTTGTTATGGTAAACTGTCTGAAGAGGAATTACATCTAATCTCAACAATCAAGGTAGCCCCATCTCCAATCCTATGTTGCACCCCAGTTAATAGTTGGGTTTGAAGTTTGAGCAGCTTCCTCCAACTCCAGAGCTTGTGTTGCCATTCATACTCCAGATGGATTGGTTCCTCACTCTGTATTATAAAATCATTCCACCCAACTGAACCTACTTCTATGTCAACACATGCCACAATGTTTAATCATCAACACCATGTGCCTCTTCCTTAGACAGATACACCTGGTGCCAAGCCACTTTGGCATACCCAGAGCCAGTGCATCATTGCCACAAAAATCTCCAACATTAGCCCAATCAACACTTGTGGAGGTAAGAACTGATTTGATGAGTCGAGTACGAGCTGCAAACAATAGAGCCGAATAAATCTCCTGAGGTGCAAACGGTTCAAACACTTTGGTGGTGAGTCTCTTCATCTCCTCCTGTCTTCTCTAGGAACCTTGTTTTCAGGGCTGCAGATTCTTTTGCTTGAGGAGTCTGCGCCTTGAAGTTCCACTTGGGCTGGACGCAATTCAGCCTCACTCCATTTCGAATTCCTGTACAACCATGGATCGCCACTTTGTTAGACCAGAACTTGGCTTGAAAACTTGGTAGATGAGATTTGAGCCTTTTGTGTGCGGCTTGATTTCAACATTGTAGGCTTTCTTACCCCTTTGATAGAACACTAGTTGGGCAATTACATAAGGAAAAAAGGCGCACTAATTGGGCAATTAATAAAAAATAGAAAACAAGTGGGCCTTCATTTTATTCGGGATAGATGATTGATTTAACAAAATTTTTTAAAATTATCTTGATATATTTTCTCCGGTTGAACAGGTATAGTTTTCTGGAGTACCAAATCCGAATGCCCAACTTTCCGAAGTTCAAGTCGGGGTGTCTAGTTAAAAAAAAAAAAAGAAAAAAGTCGGGGTTTCTACGTTTTGATTTTGACCCCCCCACCCCCCCGCGCGCCCCATTCCCAAACGAATACTCCATAATAGGCTGCTGCTTATTCTCTGTGGAGTCTGCTCAGTGCTCTCTTAAACCTCAGCGCACAGTCTGCTTTTTCATGTTTCCAAGATGATGCAGCGGGTTCCAACCCCGAGTCCGGGCTTACCCACCCAGTCAATCTCGGAGATGGAGCAGGTGCAGCAGCAACAGAGACCTTCCTCCTCCTCCTCTTCTCGTGCTCACCATTTCTATCCGGCCCGGCCCGCTGTAGTCGACCTCTTCAATCTCTACCTAGGCGTGCGTATAACAAATCCATGATCAAAATTCTTTATTTCTTTTGCATCCTTTTTGTAATTATGATTCATTTAAATTCCATTTCCTTTGTTTTTGAGCTGGCAGAGGAGTGCGCGGCAGAAATCAGATGAATCAGTCAGAGAACCCCCGTAAGTTATAACCTCATCTTTTTCATTTAATATGTAACTGTTAATCTTCATACAGTTTTTGAAGTATTTATTTCCCTCAAAATTAGCTTTTTTTCTTTATTTTTTTCTCTGTTGATTGCTTGAGTATAATGCAAGCCTAATTCCTAATTATGGAAACCCATTTCCTGGCCGTTGCGGGTCCTTCTTGAGGATGCCATGACGTTTAATTAACACGGGGGAGATCAGGAAAAATGATTTATTGATATTTGGAAAATTGAAAAAGAATGGTTAGTTCTATCATCCATGTATATTCTATATGCCAAATGAATATTTGCAGTCTCTCAACCATTAGTTTTAGTTTGCAGGATTCCTATGGTATATAAAAATGTACCTTTTGTTGAATATATGTAATTATATAGGTAAGCAGCTTTCGGAATTCAGGCTTTTACAAGCACCTTTTTCCTTTTCTATTCATTAACTGACCAGTAGGCAATAAGCACCTGGAGCCCTGAGGCATTCAATTACTGCTCCAGTGTGGGCAATTAGCAATACCACGGAGAAAGAGATGGAAATCCAATTTTTAGGGTGCCTACTGCCTAGTATATTCATAACTTCCTGTTTGAGAAGATGCTTAGGTATGCTGATAAGAAATACTTGTAGGTGTGTGTTGTGTAATATAGATATCTATGTATATACTAGTTTGTCTTAACTAGAAATGTTAAATCTAGGGGGTTTAAGGTCCAGAAGAATTAAAGTTTAGCCATTATTTTGTCTTATTGGTTTCTAAGTAAAGAACATTTTGGTGGTAGTTACTTTTCTGATTTACTAGTTGGTCAATGGAGTCAAAGTGTAGCCCCGACTACTTGTACATCTAGTTGATTAGAAATGACGTATTTACATATTATATGATTTTGTGCACTGCATTATCTCGCTGCTCTTTTGTTTCTATATGTGTTTTGATTCAATTGGACTCATTCGGATATTGATTTTCTATTTTCATGGATTCTTTAGTTTGTGGTTTGGCGAATAAATAAATTCTTCTGATAGATAATGGTAAAGCAAATTACAGGAATAAGACACAGAAGCGGGTTACTGCTATTAACAGAGAGCTTCCTCCCCCTAATGAACAGTTTATCTTTGACTTTGAGCAGATACAGAGCCAATTTCCTGTAAGTTTTTATATACACAACTGTTGCTATTCAATTTACTATGTTTCTTCTTATTTAGAATATGTGGTTGGTTGAATTGTTGATTTTACAATGTATGTTTTACAGGACCAGGAGCAACTACGTGCTGTAACAGAATCTGTCCTGATATCTCTGGTTATCCAATGCTGTGATCATGCTCCCAGGGCAGAGTTCTTGCTCTTTGCATTACGTAGCTTGTCAAATATAGGGTACATAAACTGGGATGCTTTCTTGCCATCTCTTCTTTCTTCTGTCTCTTCTGCAGAGAGCCCTGTTGGTCAGGGGAGTCAAACAGTGGCTGCCCTTGCTTCTGCCACCTCATCACAATCGGGAGTCTTGCCGCCTTCAAATGCAGTTCCTAATTCCACTAATTTTCAGTCGTCAAATCCTGCTTCACCTTTGCCGTCGATTCATGGTATTGGATCCCCTGCACAATCAGCAGCCGAGCCATCATCTTGTGCCACATTGTCTCCAATGAAGTCAAATGATGTCATCTGCACTGGTCAACAGTCAGCGAGGGTCAATGTATCTGTTAGGGAAAATGCTATAAGCAGTTTACGCCGACTATCGTGCAAAATAATTTTGATAGGCCTTGACTCTAATCTAAAGCCAGTTACATGTGCAGATATCTTTAACCACATGTTGAATTGGCTTGTTAATTGGGATCAGAAACAGCAAGGGCTTGATGAGTTTGATAGTGCAAAATTCTGGAAGCCTGACAAGGCCTTAATTGAATGGCTACACAATTGTTTAGATGTGATTTGGCTGTTGGTTGAGGATAACAAATGCCGTGTGCCCTTTTATGAACTAATACGCAGTGGTTTGCAGTTTATTGAGAACATACCAGATGATGAGGCGCTGTTTACCCTTATTCTGGAAATTCACAGGAGGAGAGATATGATGGCAACACACATGCAAATGTTAGACCAACATCTTCACTGCCCTACATTTGGAACTCCTCGACTTTTACCTCAGGCCACTACCAACATATCTGGGGAAACAGTGACTAACATGAGATACTCACCTATCACATATCCAAGTGTGCTTGGCGAACCTTTGCATGGAGAGGTAATGTCTTTTTCTGTTTAATTTTTTCTGGGGGTTATATTATATCCTTAATTTGGAAATGAAATGTATTGTCTAGAACTGAAAGAATCAGTGAATCTGAACCTGATGATTACTCAAAGATGATACTAAAGCTACATTAGCCTTAGAATTGAGAGAGAGCTCCAAAATGATAAAAATGGTGTTGCTTCCTTCTTTCTAAAGCCATCCACGTGATCCCCGCTGTCTTTGTGGATATGAGAAAAGTTGGATATCTAATCTCTTTGGAATAATACTCCAGTGGGTTGTAACTGTAGGATGAGATTCAGCTTTAACATTATGAAAAACAAGAGACAATATCTATGACACAACTTGTGACTCGTGACATTAAAAGACACCTAATATTTCTTAAACACTTGACATTGTGGCTATTACAAGAAGCTGCCAAGACAAAACAAATGTTGAACTTGCACTTCAGCTTTAAAACATACAAATGGAGCAACAAATCTGTAACATTAGGCTGACTTGCCGCTCATCAAGGCAGAAATTCAATGTGTAGCGAGGTGAGATCCTACTTAAATGATGTACTAAAAATAATTTGTAAAAGTCTGTCGATTGCCCATCAATGAAGAAGTTTCCAGAGAGAATAAGTGTTGGTGCCTTATCTTTGTTGATAAACTGGCATAACAGTTTTAATTTATATCACTTCATCTTGCTTTATTCATTATTTGGGTAGGAGCTTGCATCATCCATTCAGAGAGGAAGTCTTGACTGGGAGAGAGCTCTGCGATGTTTGAGGCATGCTTTCCGTAACACTCCATCTCCTGACTGGTGGAGACGTGTTTTGCTTTTGGCACCCTGCCATAGGCTTCATGCACAAGGACCTACACCAGGTGCTGTTTTTACGTCTGAGATGATTAGCGAGGCAGCAATAGATAGGATTGTGGAATTACTGAAGTTGACAAACTCAGGTAAGAATTCATATTTTCAAGTTTCTAAATGCAGTATTAGAAAGTACAGGAAATTATGGAATCCTCCTGATTTGCTTAATTGGAAGCTCGCAAGTGCTGGTGATGGTTGGTGTTGAGAGTTTAGAAGGTCTACGCCCAGGATATGCAAAAGTTTTAAAGTTGTCTGCCTTCTTGAAGTCCTTTTTCCTTTTCTGTTTTTTTTGGTTTGTGTGTGTGTGTGTGGGGGGGGGGGGGGCACTTATCACGAGAATTTTTGTCAATAATCTAGAGGGGCTTTGATATGGGAATTCTGCAAGTCAGTGTCTTGAGTGGCCAGATGGAATGTTCTGGGGGGTAAAGTAAAAGTAATGTGAACACTATTTGAGATGTTAATCACTTACTGTAATGATGCATATTGAAGAAACTGCAAAGTATGTCGCAAATGTAGTTGAAATAAAGAACAAGATGTAGGCTTTAATGGTTATGTTTAGTGAATGAAGGTGATCTTGTGGTCAATCCTTGAGACTGCTTCTCTTTCAGATTGTCTCTACCTGCACGACACAAGATTCAAGTTGCTAACATCTGGAGATGACGTTTTTCATTTGATCTTCATAATGTTATCCGAAGGATGATTTGTCCACCTTTATACTAATGAGAATCTGATTTTGAAGATTAGGAGTGAACCTTTTTCTTGTATTATGCAATATCATACTGTCCCAAACTTGTCCAAATGTATGGATTAGACTCGCAGATGAGACTGATGGTTATTTGTATTGGCATGAGTTTGTATGCTTCTTGTATTTGGAGTTTGGCCATGCTTTGGTATTTTATATGCCTTAATAAATGGACTCCTTTAAATGATCCCTTGGAAGGACAGAACTTAAGTTCTTGTCAGCCTGAGACATTTATTATTTACTGTTCTAATTTATATTTTTTCCAAATTCTTAACCTGCAGAAACAAATTGCTGGCAGGAATGGCTTATATTTTCAGACGTCTTCTTTTTCCTCATGAAACATGGATGCATTGATTTTGTTGATTTTGTTGACAAGCTAGTTTCTCGACTTCAAGATGGCGATCAACACATTCTCAGGACAAATCATGTTACATGGTTGCTTGCACAAATTATCCGTGTTGAGCTTGTAATGAATGCTCTAAATACAGACTCAAGAAAGGTAGAGTCTCATGTTTCTATCCTATTGCATAGTTGCTTATCATCTTTACTCCATTTATTGCCTTCATAGGTTTGAGGCTTTTTGTGGTTTTAAGCTTAACAATTTACATTTTGAGTTTCATTTCTCTCTGATGCTTTTAGGTCTAATCTTAATTGCCAGGATAGCTGTTTATCTTCCGATCAATCAATGAGGATTTCATTTTGACTTTTTCATTGGCATCTGCTGGTAGGTGGAGACCACCAGAAAGATTCTTTCATTCCATAAAGAAGACAGAAGCTCTGATCCTAATAACCCTCAAAGTATCTTGTTGGACTTCATTAGCAGCTGTCAGAATCTGCGTATTTGGTCATTAAATACATCAACCAGAGAATATTTGAATAATGAGCAGCTTCAAAAGGGAAAGCAAATAGATGAATGGTGGAGGCAAGTTAGCAAAGGTACTTACTCCATACTTTTGAGTAGCAAGCTAGTTATCTCAGTAATAATGCATCTCAGGATCTTTTGGTAAGTTACTATCAAATTCAATTAAATGTAGCCTATGTCATGTGAATGACTTATGTAAAGAGTTGTGCAGGCTGCACAAGCCAACACCAGAATTTCTGAATTACATTTGCAAGATCATAAAGTGTACCTTCCACAATTAATGTCCTCGTATGGAAAAATAATTACTTCTTTCTTATATCCCTTGCTTAAAGAAGATGATCTGACTTAAATTTTTTGGCCATTATATCAGGATTGATATTATTTTGCATCAAATTTCCACATTCTTGACATCTCTCAAAATCCAAGCAATTTCACTGGAAGAGCTTTACAATCCTGAATGAAGTAACCGTGATGAATAACTTGCACATTCTTGGGTCAAGTTCCTTAGTTTCTACAACATTACTAGCAAAACCATGAAATTCTGTTTCCCTTCTTTGTTTATGTGAACCGAGACTTTTAAGTCCTTTGCTACTGGCATTTACTACCCTTGTATGAACATTTTGTTTGAGGTTTTGCTTTTCTGATCTTTTCATGTTGGCTCCAAGTATCAGGTGAACGTATTATGGACTATATGAATATGGATGAAAGGTCAATTGGGATGTTTTGGGTTGTGTCGTACACCATGGCACAGCCTGCTTGTGAAACAGTCATGAACTGGTTAACCTCTGCTGGAGTAACAGAGATATTACCAGGACCAAATCTACAGCCAAATGAGAGATTGATGGTGATGCAGGAAGTTAGCCCGTTGCCAATATCATTATTGTCTGGGTTTTCTATAAATTTATGCTTGAAACTGGCGAATCAGATGGAAGAGTCGATGTTTTCTGGACAGGTATGACTGCATTTTTCCTAATCTCACGCATATGCAAGTGCATGAGTGTTTATACAAACTTCCTTCTGGATGGTTTAACTGTCTTCTCCGGAAACTGAAGTTATATTAATTGTGTATCATTACCATGAGTTTGTCTGCTCTTTTGACCATCCGTCATCCTGCTTTCGAAGTTGTGACTATTTCCGTGCTGTTCATTTCCCTTTCGACAATTATAGACTGGTAGTGGCTTAAAGACAGGCACTTATTTTGACTATGCCGCATGTTGGAACAGGTTGTACCTAGCATTGCGATGGTTGAAACATATGTCCGAGTGCTACTCATTGCCCCTCATGCATTATTCCGTTCACTTATGGCGGTATTTGTTTTCTTTTTCCGCATTTTATGTGCTTTCTAGCTAAACCCATGTTTTTATATGGTGCTGCTTTTTCATACATTAGTGAGCGGTTATATTTTGCTCTATTCTTTGTTTCATGAAATATCCTTCTGAAACTACTATCCTATGTTTTGGTTCCCTCTCTAACACTGCATAGAGCGTTGGGAGGAACAACAAAAAAGTGATGTCCTCTCGGGGGAAAACAAAAGAAAACTAGCAAGTAAATATGACTCTATCTTACCTCATAATATGGTAATTATGTTGATGAGGAACCTATTACAACGCCTAGGCTATGGAACATGGTCTAGACATACTTTTAGGTTCCAAAAAGAGTTTCATAGTGTTATATTTTATATACTAGCTTCAGTTTATGCTGGCAATGTAGCAATGTAGCAATCTTATATTTTGTTTGGTTCATGAAAGGTCTTTTTTGAAGATTGCCCAAATTTGACTTTGTCCTAGACTTGCAATTTTTTGCATGTTGAATTGTCACATTTTTTTTGTGTTGTAATTTGTTTACGTTATAATCGTGATCGTACTACGGTGTTGTCCCATCTTTTTCTCTTGATGTTTGTTTCTCCTTTTGCCTCAATCTAATTATTTTGTATTATATACTTCTTGTTGTGCATGATCATGCATAGTTGTGCAAACACAGTGTTTGTTAATATATATCATGTGCAATGCCCTCACATGGATCATGCATAGAAAATGACATTCAATACAATTTGTTAAAATACTTCATGATAGTTTTTCTTAAGGAAAAAAACTTAAAGTTAGATAAACTTACTAGGTGGAAAGCTAATATATATATATATATATATATATATATACGTATTTTTTTTATCATTCTATCCTTTGTTGTTTTCTATGAATTACTTAAGTTACTCATGCAATAGGGATACGTAATAATATTATAATTATAGTAGAAGAAATACCAATGTAAGAATGCAGTTTGTTAACAACAAAGTGAACTTAAAAACAAGATGTGAAAATTAACGCAATGCAAGTTTAAAAAATTTGTCAAGAATTATTAACTCGTACTGGTGACAAATTTCTCACATTTGGATTCTGTCTATAGTAGAAGATGTTATCAATATTACGATATTATGAACTTGAAAAAATTACTTTGACATTAAGTTGAAAACGATACTCCTAAATATATTTTATGACGTGTATATTGAAAAATAATACATATTTTTTTTTGAGAATTTGTCCCATCATAAGACAGTTTTATCACGATAAGGTTTTCAAATTTGAACAAAAACTCGTACTCCACACTTTTGTGATGCATATTAGATGTCGCTAATGCTGGTTAATTGTATAACTTAATTTTCATTGTAGCATAAAAAAATCATTTGATTCACATAAATTGTCTCAATCTAAATAAAATCATTATAGCTTTAGTTCATGTATCCAATCCGTATCACATCTTATATTTTTCGTATTTTCCATATTACCACGTCTGCAGTTTACCATTTCCATATCTGCATATCTGTACCTGTGAAACTGTGTCTTGAGCAGTAAGATAGGTGTCCGATATGCACTTGGAATAAATTCGAGATTGGAATTGGCTAGAATAAGTCTATGGATAGTGCCTAAAAGTTATACAAAGAAGGCAAATCTCCTGACTTTTTTCAGTAATTGCAACTTAGCCCAAGTTTGTTTTGTATAGATTTCCTGAATACTATGTTTCTGTTATATCAGTATTTTCTGAATACAATAGATAGTTGATACAATGTGAAACATTGGGTTTAGGAGCTTAATTGTTACTGATCATAGACAACAATTTGAAGATTATAAGATGGCAAAAGAATTTAGCTTTAGGAGTTAGAAATTCTGCACCGAGTGCATGAATAGTAAGATGGGGAAAATTCATCCTAAGATAATGGTTTGGTCCCAGCTGGGATAATTACGGATCAGAAAGGCAAAATTGCTAGATAATTTTCCAATTAATGAAACAAAAAGAGAAGACACTTGGGATTTCTATAAATTTTCTGGTACCGCAAAAGCTTGAAAAGTTATATAGCTTATAAACTCTCTGAAATTAGAAGGATTGATCAAAATAATTTGACTGATCACTGAATAATCAGAAACTAATGCTTGAGTCAAACTTTACTGGGTGTTGGTAGTTTGTCCCCGCAAAAGTGAGTTGGAATATCTGTTTCATGCTATTTAGTTGGAACTGAGAAAGAAGAGAAGAATTGTACAATAATCCTGAGTGTGAATTGTGTTGAAAAGGCTAGACTACCCAAAAAAAACTCTTTGTGCATTAACATAATGGCAATTACAACAATGCCATTGGTCAAATCCTCCTTGTTCCTACACAGAGCCCATATCATTTCAACTGGAGATCATGTCGAGCTTTGTATCATATTCGAAAGAAGTGATGTTATGAGATCTGAATGCTACATAAGATGGTAGAAATCATGAGCATGTGATATCATTTTGACCTTGAGCTGAAAAATGTCTTCTTTTTGTCTTTTTTCTTGTTTGGTCTGACTTGACTACAAAGAAAGCCTCAATGCAATGTTGATGGGAAGGGAAACCCGTAGGTACTGGAATTCGAATAGTCTAGATAAAGAAGCTAGGATGCCTTTGTGCCGGAAGATTTGACTCTATGAGAGAAAATTGTCTTACTGGGAAGAAAATTGTTATGGAGGATTCCAAGCTGGTTCTGCTGCATGTAAGTTGGGCAAACTACTAAATGAGTTCCAGAATGTTTGTTTATCAGGATTTTTATGGGTGTCGTAGTGGTCCTAGTGGATTCATGGTTGCATTTAGACCCCCTCCCCCACTCTCATATGCCGTGTGGTAAATGTCATGAACATGAGAAATATGTTAATATCTCCCATTGCCCTCATGGTGGATCTTGACCAGGTTGTAATTGTCACTTGCATGGAATAAATTTATCAGCTGCTTCCAGTTATCATTATCGTTTATGAATTTTGATCTGCGCTTCACTCTGATTTATTTTTCTCATTAGGTCTATTGGCCGTGTATTTGTCGTTGAAGTTTATGTTCTTGCATTCTTGTTTCCTATTGGTTTAAGCAGTTACTAGCTTTGTTTTCAAACTGAATGCAGCTACTGACCCAGAGGAACCAAAATGCATTGAGCAAACCTGCTGCTTCTATCTTGGTCTTTGAAATTCTCAACTATCGTTTGCTTTCACTTTACAGGTGAAAACTCCTTTTCCTTTGCGCTTGCAGCTTTTGAGCACTCTATGTTGTGGGAGAATCTTGACTTATATAATTAGACAGGGTAGTAGTGAGATAACACTATTGGATGACTGTCTCACTCCAACTAAACACATTGGGTTGTGTGGACATGTGGGAATGTGTTTCAGTGTTCTTAATATTTAGCATGTTGAGAACACTTTAGTTACATCCAAAGTACAAGAGAACATTTTTAGAACCAGTTGTGCACAAAATGTCAAAAGGGCACAGGTAAGGAGATTGGTCTGCTGTCTGTCATAATGTGTTATGGGAAGATTTTTAGGAAATTGTCCTTGTCGGTTGTTAGCCTGTTATTTCCACAGCATTGAATTCAAGTCAACTGGCATTATTTGATTACAAACTTTAGAAGTGTGGAACATGTAGTGTACAATTTGGGGTGAACATGAGCAGTTTTTGGAAAGTAGGAAAACGAGTACATGAGCATTTGTGATGTTCTTTTTATGCGATTATGCGACTTCGGGTGTGCTCTGAAATTGAAGAACCGCTCCATTTTCATGCTATTTGTAATATTATGCAGAGATGAACACATTTGCTAACCATTGTCATATGATACATGGAAACATTAAACCAATGTGCCTCTTCTCCTGCTCTGTTGTTTCATAAAATGACGTCATATTCACAGGACTTTGTATCTTGTAGTGGAAGGGGCTTTCTTTTTGCAAAGTCTTAGACTGAGTTGCCTGCCCATTTTATGTTCTTAGACAAGCTAAGACTTGTTCGGTGTAAGTCAAATGGAAATGGTGATAAATTCTTTTCTATGCTTACGTTTTCTAGGTACCAAGGAAAGAACAAAGGCTTAATTCATGATGTCACGAAAATGCTTGCTACACTGAAGGGGAAACGTGGAGATCATCGCGCTTTTAGGCTGGCTGAAAATTTATGCATGAATCTTATATTATCCATGAGGGAATTCTTTTATGTGAAGAGGGACGGAAAGGTTGAGGATGGTTTAATATATTTTTGCTTACCGGATTGCTTTGGCGTATGAGTAACGACATTATTTTGCACTTGTTCAGGGTCCAACTGACTTTACAGAAACTTTAAATCGGATAACAGTAACTACACTTGCGATCATTATAAAAACTCGTGGTGTTGCAGAGGTCGAACACCTGTTGTACCTCCAAACAATGTTGGAACAGATACTCGCCACCAGTCAACATGCATGGTCAGAGAAGACCCTTCGCTATTTCCCTTCCATATTACGTGATGCCTTGGCTGGTCGAATGGATAAGAGGGGCTTGGCCATTCAAGCATGGCAGCAGGTACTTGATATTGTTTCTCTTTCACCCTCTCTCTAACACACACATATCCTGGGGCCTAAATGAGGTAATTGTCTTCAAACCAACCTAATGCAACTTGGGTTGTTCTCTCAGCCACTTGCCTAATCAGTTACCAATTGTTGTACATGGATTCTTTTGCTTATGCTTATAAGTTATGCATATTTTTTTATTTTTATCCCTTATTTATGGAGAATCAGCCATAGGATTATTCATATGATTAGTAGTAAGTGAAAGAATTATAAGAAGATAAGCAAGAGCACTTTCTCTTTGTTCTTTTCTTTCTTCCTTTTTCTTTATTATTATTCATATTATTGTCTCATCTTCTTTTTTCTTTTTTGTTGGGTGGGGGGTGGGTAGAGGTGTGTTTGGAGGTGGAGCTGAATCACAACTTGTCTATTAACTAATTGCAGTGAGGAACATTAATGGTTACCTGATTTAAAGCTGGGAGTTGACCAGAAAATCACAGAAGATGACTTGCTCTTATAGCAAGATAGTAGATACAGCTATAAACCATTGTTATATTTTATCCTCGGTGGATGACAACATTATTCATCTCAAGGACCACAATTCACCTACTAGAATGAAAGTGAACTCCCATTATAATTTCACCTAGTTAGCAAAGTAGACATTAATGAGTTTTTTGTTGAGAAAAACTTGTGGACATGTATATCCTAAAAAATTCTCTTTGTAAACATGAAAATCAAAGTGTCCTTCTTCATGGAGTGTACTTAAGCTATGGCCTGTGGGCCTCGAATGAACCTGGAATAAGAGGTAAGACAAGGGAGAATTGACAATGAATGGTAAAGACAAAAAGAAAATTCCTAAACTAGACTTCACAAATGTTTTGCTTCTAAATCTGAGAAGACAGTGCTAGAAATGGAGATGTTGTTGTCACGGCATACGTGAAATCCTGCTAGATAAATATTGGCACAATCTACATAAATGTTGACACGATCAATTAATATCCTGCTAGATATTTCAAGTTTAGTTGATAAATCTACGTAACTGTAAAAAATTTATGACAATTGGCAGGCAGAAACAACTGTGCTTAATCAGTGCAAGCAGCTTCTTGCGACATCCGCTGATCCGACATATGTCATGACCTACATTAATCACAGTTTTCCTCAACATCGCCAGTATCTTTGTGCTGGTGCATGGATACTGATGTACGGCCATCCTGAGAGCATTAACAGTTTGCATCTTGTAAGTTTCAAATAGTTACGTAGATAAAAGTTTTCCCAGTTTTTGTTGTTACAAGGTTTTGGCATCTTTCATTGTGTCATCTTTGAGATCTCTCTCTCCCTCTCTCTTCTCATCTCACATGTTCACATGTGATCATATGATGGTGTACAGGGTCGCGTCCTGAGAGAATTTTCCCCTGAAGAAGTTACTGCCAATATTTATACAATGGTGGATGTCCTATTGCATCACTTTAACTTAGAGCTGCAGCGTGGACGTTCCTTGCAGGTGTATTCTCCTTCACCAAATTTATTTCTCAATTTCAGATTTTGTTCTTTACCATTGTTGGTGGTAGCCCGACATGCTTTTTATTGATGATTCAAGGTTTTGTAATTTTCTCATCAGGATCTTATGATAAAAGCATGTGCGAACCTTGCCTTCTTCATTTGGACCCATGAGCTACTGCCTCTAGATATTTTACTATTAGCACTTATCGACCGTGATGATGATCCCCATGCTTTGCGAATTGTGGTATGTTTGTTTCTATTCTTTTTGCTTTTTATTTGTTTGCTGTCATTACCACTAACGATGCAAGTCTGGAGTTCTAAAAGAGATGATATCATAACTTTATGGAGTATTCATTTAGAAGTCTTTGCCTGTAGGGATGTAGTGGTTTCTCTTACACTTGTGCAGGTTAGATGTAGCTTTAAAATATTTACTCTCTTTATTCAACATCAGAACCTTCTATTGAGAAGTCTTGCTTATGAGAGGACAGGATATGTGTCTAAGTAAGTTATCTGCTATCTTGTCCAAATGTGTCAATAGCAACATAATGGTAAAAGAGCCAAAACGAATGGAGCGTGTCAGAGTAGAGGCTCATTATCTAAGGTTAAGTTTAATGGTGCAATTAAAGGACATTTTCATCTTTGTTACACTAAAGAGGCAGAGATATTCTTTTATTTATTTCTTTTCATCTACTGGATTTAGAATATTAGAGAAATAAGAAAAAGCTAAAAGTCCGTTTATTAATATCATTTGTGTTTCTATATGTTTCATAATTTATGGTGTTGACATCTTTGTTCTTGTTCTTGAACCTTGGTCTCTGGTGATGCCAATCTGTGATGTCCGAAACAGATAATAATTCAGGATACTTTTCATGGTTTAATCTCTAGAAATTTGAAAGTTTAATCTCTGAAAGTTGTAGACATTACTTTATCCAAAGGTGTTATTCCTTTACATACAAATAACGTGGAGCTTTACTCGTAGCAGTATGAGCTTTTACAATGTGATCTGAAATGTTTTACATAAGTTTGACATTTGGAAGTAGTTATGATGATAAATTTTCAAGAAATTCATATGAATAAAAAAATAAGCTTTTTTCAGGACTAAAGGTTAAAAGAGGCACATTAGCATTTCATGGAGTGTTGGGCCCTCATATGTAGGTGGTTCTGAAAGTTCTTTTTCAAAGAGTATTGTTCATTTTGTGACTACTTTTAGTATCATGGTGGAGTGAGGCAATGGAATTTTATCTTTTATTGTTTAATCAGTACAATAATGAAAATGTGGGTAAAGCTCGCATTCAAAGTGAAACAGAAAGGGGATGAGAGAAGACATATCTTTGTCATAACACGTGGAAGTTGTGGGTTATTGTTAATTTCTTTTTCTGGTGATATTGCAACATCGAAATTGTCTTTTTATTTACTTGATTAGTGTGATTCCATATGGATTGATTCCAGGTGGGCATGCATTGCAATGATCACAGATTCTGTAGACTCATTTAGTTATTTATTTTCTGTTTTCCTTTTCATCCGATAGATAAATATACTCGACAGCAAAGAGCTTCAACAAAGAGTGAAACTGTATCTTATGAATCGTGGCCCACCTGAACATTGGCTTTTCTCTGGAACTTTCAAGCGTGCTGAATTGCAAAAAGCCCTTGGAAATCATCTATCGTGGAAAGATAGGTAATATATTATGGACATTATTGCCCTTTCTACAAACACGCAATTTGGTGCAGATGTCAAGATCTATTTCCGGAGGGGAAGTTAAAAAACTGATACTCAATAATGTTTTGTACCGATTATTGGCAAGCATCCTAGAGATGAAGAGGCTTTTTGAACTGTTTGTTTAAATATGTGGGGGTAAAGTTTTTCTTTCTTTTACCATTTTCTGGGGTGTGGCAGGTAGGCAGGGGTTCATTTTATTTATCTCTTCATGCTGTCAGGGAGTCCATCTGGATTAGCTTAGAAATTTGCTGCTCGCACTGCCCTTAGATTTTGAGACCATTATTTTTGAATGATGGTCCTTGTGCTCAAGGAGTGACTCTTTGATTTGTTATGCACCACTCATAAGCAACTCGATATCAATCAGGTGGTATAGCGTATCAACCCAAGCACTAAACCTGATTTGGTAAAAGTCATCATTTTAGTAGGATCCTGAAGATGCAGGAATACACAGATCTGGGAGTCTCCCAAATGGTTATTTAGGAAAAGGCTTGAAACTGTAACTCTTCCTGGAAGGACTCTCTGGAGTGTAACAATGGTTCGGATTGTGTGCTATTATTCCAAAAATAGTTCATACTTTTCATGTATGTTTGTTTGGACTGGTACAAGGTCAGGTTGTGGAGAGCACACCTTAACATATTTGCTACTTGCGCAACTACTTGCTATATGGTAGCTAGTGAGAAGACCTTGGACGTATCTTGCTTACTTTCTCTAACTAGTGACATTAAGCTTAAAATCAGGAAAATTTTAGAGAATTGGTTGCTTTTTTGGACTTGCAATCTAGCATAGTGTGTGTAATTGTGATGCCAAGTGTTTATGAAGTATGTAGTGCAACTTGCTTCAGGATTCTAGTTCTTGCCAACTTTGATCCTCCCTCAGTTGGAAAATATTAATCATATATTTGATTTATGTGAGTTCATCAATGATTAAAACTACAAAGGATCTGAGACATACCACATGCTGGGAGGGGTTGTGGTGTGTGAGGTAAGGTGATTGACTTTTTGGATCTGCGAAGGTGTATTAGGAAAGGGTTTACATCCTCCGTTTCCTTCCCAGCTAGGAAGATATGTGGTGGCTATCAGCCAGCTTTGCTTGGCATCACCTGTGAAGCAGTTCCATTTTTAGCTTTGACAGATTGTTAGACACCTGTTTCTGTGCGACTATTGTTTAAACTAAAGGGCTCATGATCATATATTATATGTAGTAATTTCGTGACTAGAATATTCTGATGTAATTGCATAATATTTGATGTGCAATTCTTTATCTTGACATATATATATATTGCTACCAGGTACCCAACATTTTTTGATGATATTGCTGCGAGATTGCTCCCAGTGATCCCTCTAATCATCTATAGACTCATCGAGAATGATGCAATTGATGCTGCTGACAGAGTTCTACAAGTTTACTCGACATTCCTTCATTATTATCCATTGAATTTTACATTTGTGCGTGATATCCTTGCCTATTTCTATGGTCATCTGCCAGGGAAACTTATTCTTCGGATATTGAATGTATTAGATGTTAAAAAGGTGCTGATGAATCTTTCATCCCTAAACTTTTTCTATTTAATTTTCTGCAATCTTTCTTATTATTGACCTGCATTATTTCCTCAGATTCCAATTTCTGAGTCTTTCCCTCAGCATATCAACTCATCTAGTGCTTCCATTTGTCCCCCGCTCGACTACTTTGCAACTCTTTTGTTGGGTCTGGTTAATCATGTGATTCCTCCTCTGAACAACTCTTCTAAAAATGGACAAGTGGGAGAAACCTCAAACAGTTCTGTGCGAGCGCCCCATAACAAGGCTCAAGTAACATCACAGGCAAGTGCGATAGCTCCTGAAGGTCAGAAACCATTCTACCAAATCCAGGATCCTGGCACATATACCCAGCTGATCCTTGAAACAGCTGTGATAGAAATTCTCTCTCTTCCAGTGTCTGCATCTCAAATTGTATCGTCACTTGTTCAAATTGTTGTTCACATACAACCAACTCTGGTTCAATCTAGCACCGGTTTAAATCCCACAGGTGTTGGCCAAAGTTCTGTGTTGCCAACTTCTCCATCTGGGGGAAGCACTGAATCCTTGGGTGCAACTAGAACTAGTTCAGTGTCAGGATTAAGTAATTCGAACTTTGTTTGGCGAAGTGGTTATACATGTCAGCAGTTATCCTGCTTGTTGATCCAAGCTTGTGGTCTTCTTTTAGCTCAGCTTCCTCAAGAGTTTCATATTCAACTCTACATGGAGGCAGCACGTGTAATAAAAGAGAGTTGGTGGCTTACTGATGGGAAAAGGTCAGTTGGTGAACTAGAATCCGCTGTTTGCTATGCTTTGTTAGATCCAACATGGGCTGCCCAGGACAATACCTCTACAGCTATTGGTATGCTCCTATCGTGTTTCACTTCTCGTTGCAGGAACTTCTTTTAAAAGTATCTCATAATACTTTCTTCTCTAGTTGAAAGAGTTATAGTAGTATCTGCACTTGTTTACTGGTGGTGCCCGAATGCATCAATAATTTAACTGTCTTTCATGGAAAACTGCATGACAGCATGAGATTAAAAATGTTCATATTAGTTTCATTATGAGATGGCAGCTACTGACCTGAAATGTGACGGCCAGACCAGGCTGGTAATAATCTTCAAAATGGTTGTAGACATTTATTGCTGTTCAATTTATTATAATCATACCTCAGAAGTAAATTGTAGTATCTTCTCTTTAAGCACATGATATTTCCGTACTTGAGCTCAATCCTTGTCCATGTTGGTTTATACAGGTAATGTGGTGGCGTTGCTACATGCTTTCTTCAGTAACCTTCCACTAGAGTGGCTTGAGGGAACACATCTCATTATTAAGCATCTTAAGCCTGTGACATCAATAGCTGGACTGAGAATAGCTTTCCGTATTATGGGTCCTTTGCTTCCTCGATTGGCGAACGCTCACACCCTCTTCAGTAAGGTATGGATGTATATTTAGTTGTTCCCCATGATAGGTTTCCTTTATTCTTCCCGAACTTCCTTCCTCAGAAGAGGTTACCTCCTTGGATTCTGACATTTAAAGTAAATAGGTAAAAGTTTACTGCTTGCAAGAAGGAAGATATTGACCGTCAAAAATAAAATAAAAAAAGGAAGATCTCGATAGAGAAGACATGTCCCTTAAGCATCTCATTTTGAGCCACATAAGATAGGTTTCATTGATGATGTTTCCATATCTCTTATATTGCTGGCACCGTGCTTTGAGGAGCTATGTATAAACCTCTCAGGATAACTTGTCCTAATTGGATTTTTACTTGTAATTAAGCCATTAACCTTCTAGGACTCCCTTGTTTGGCAGAAATGAATTTGATACAAAAAATATAATTGTCAAGAAGTTGATTACTAGGCATCTTATTCAATTTCAAGAATTGAAGTGTTTGGGTAGGATAGTGCATTTAAATAGTAAATAAATTAAAGTCTTAAATGTTTGGTACATTTTGTACAACAAAAGAATGCCTTAATTATATGTAGATATGAATATAATATAATATATATGCATTTACCGTTATATAAAATTATATAATAATATCGAAATAAAACAAAATATAGTGAATATATATTTGCATAAAAATATATAAATATATATCTATTTGTGTATTGAACATACCTACACAACATATTATCAGTTATATAAATATAATAGATAAAAGATTAAAATACAATAAAAACATAAATGTGATTAAAGAAATAAGACTAATAATAAGAGTTTATATTAGTCAATTCCGAAGGAAGTGGAATAAGATTACCACCAAAATATTAGTGTCCTCATTTCCGGGACTTTTTGATGTAATATTCCCAGTTTTTAGGAATATTTTTTCTTTTTCCAAATTTGAGATAATGTTATCAAACAAAAAATATGATATTTTTAATTTAAATTCCGAAAAAATGTCATTCCTTGCCAAACAAATGGGTCTTCATTCTGTTACCAAACTCAGATGTTCACGCATCTGACTTTCTAAGTTACGAGATGATTTCTAATATAATTATATTTTGAAATTATCTGCCAGATACTATCAGTGCTATTAAACGTGATGGCTGATGTGTTTGGGAGGAATTCGCAGCCATCAGCTCCTATTGAAGCGTCCGAGATAGCTGACATTATTGATTTCCTGTAAGCTTATGGTTAAATATTAGTATTTTATCCATCTACCATTAGCTAACGCTTGCAATAATGGGTAATTACTAATTGCTGTTCAGGCATCACATTGTCCATTATGAAGGGCAAGGAGGACCAGTGCAAGCAAGCAGCAAACCAAGAGCAGAAGTCCTGGCTCTTATTGGAAGAGCAGCTGAAAGTTTGCGTCCGGATGTACAGCATCTTCTGACTCACTTGAAAGCTGATGTGAACTGTTCAATATATGCGGCGACTCATCCAAAGTTTGTCCAGAACACCAATTAGCCTGATCCAACCCAGCTCTTTTGTGTATTATGTTTAAGGTTGATAATTACAAGAAATGAGATGGAGTGATCATTTCCAGCTTCTGGATGATAGTTGGTGCAGGACAATAACACGAAGCTGATGGAAAAATTCCGTGATGAACGGTTAAAGTAAACCTTGTGGTGCTTTTCGGCTTTTGGTTTCTAAAACAAGGTTACCTTATGCGTCGAGGGCAGGTAATGTAGATGCTTGGGAAACTTTACTTTCCATTGAAAGTATGGGAGCTATGGTAAGTAATTCCTACCTATGGACATAGATGCATATGTGTGGATGATGGACTGTTTTCAAGAGCCTGGTGCAAAAATTTCAGTTTTGTATGTTAATGTTGACCTAAACCTCTATCTAGATCCGGCTTCCAAAAGAGTCTGCAAAGGGAAAAACAATGATTGAATAGTTTCTATAATCAAACAACGTAGTTGTTATTGTCTAAATCAAGCAAAATTGACCATTAGGCGTCCCCAGTTCGAACTATGCGCCTCGTATTCTATGAACTAGTACTCCATGTGAGTTATAACAATTTATTTGAGAGTTTTGAATTATTATCTAATTTAAATGGGTAAAATACACTTTGTTCCCCCTAACTATTCGTTTTGTCAGAATTACTCATCTAAACTAATAAACGTAATATTTACCCTTTGGTTGGATAAAACTATCTTTCATGCCTTGAACAATTATATTATTTTCAATATGTTTTAGTGTTTTGAACATTAAATCATCATTGAATTATTCTTCAACTTATTTTTTTTTAATAAGTGAAGAATTTACATTAAAAGTGGAGTATAAATTAATATATATATATAGTAAATACGTAATAAATATAATATAACCAATAATTCATATATGCTTCTTATATGCTTAACCAAAAGTTAAACATTTTTAGAAATAAATAAATAATATATTTTATTATATTCTTTAAAAAAATTGATATTTAATTAATTATTTATTTAAAAGAATAAATGGTTAATAACTTTATTTTTTCACCAATTGATAAAATCTTTTCATGAAATTTTTTTGTATTTTCTTTACTCATTTATTAGTTAATTTTGAATCTGTAAAAGAAAAAATAAAATTCAAAATATTTAACTCACCAATTATATTTTTATTGTAAATAAAAGATATTTTTTCAATTAAGAAATTTTAATTAAATTTAAAATGAAAAATTACTAAAAAATTTAATTGTGGCGGTTACGTGTTAAATTTATTAGTTTATGGAAATAATTGTTACAAGACGAATAGTTTAGGGAGGCAAAATAATTTTATTTGATTTATCCTGGACTTACTTGTACTAATAATTATTGAAACACGCTATCAGAAAAGGTTCCATGGTCTAGTGGTCAGGACATTGGACTCTGAATCCAGTAACCCGAGTTCAAATCTCGGTGGAACCTGCAACCTTGTTTTTCCCAGTTTTTCCACACGGCCGCACCCTTTATATTGTTGTGGTCATTATTTTTGTTAAAAACAACTACAATTTTTTAAACTCACATCATATTGTGATCATCAGAACTTGAATGGACTCTTTCATCCACATAGTTTTAAACTTATAAGATGCTTTTGATAATTTTAAATTTGAAAAGATACAGTCAGCAATTATGATGTCAAATTCATAGGGAAAAAGAAACAAAACGAGACTTTTATCAAAAAAAAAATAAAAATTATTATGACAAATCGGGAATTGAATTTTCTTCTCCAAATCCTATTATAATTTTTCACATTAAATACACTTTGCCCTCTTTAAATTTAAATAGGCATATTTTTAAATTATAATAAAATATTGAAATAATTTAACCAGCAACATTTTTTTTTTCTTGTTTCAAATATTCAGCAGCGGTTCTGTATAAAAATATGTACCAGCAGTTCTCCTTACAGTTTTTTTTTTTAATTTAAGATTTTAAAAAAATTATAAAACCACATTTCTTTAAGCGGTTTTGCCTAAAAACTTAATTAACTTTTTAAAAAATGCGGGTATTTTCGTAAATATTTTTTCTGTTGACTATATTTAGATTATATTTTTTTGTGAGGAGTTAATTTTTAGATTACTAGTCATCCTGACACACTGTCCATGTATGCATATGATAAATAATATTTTATTTTAAAATATATTATGAATAAGAAAAAATATTATATTTATAAATCAATACATCATATTTCTAAAAAGAAAGAAAAAAAGCAACAAATCAAAAAAAAGAAAATCAACTTAGAAATATTATTGGTATAACAATAAAATCGATATTGCGGTATTATAACCATCATTTGTAAAAAAAAAAATATCTTTTTTTTTATATAGTTTAGATATAATCCTAGAAAAATGGTATACTAAAATTAGATATGACAAAGACGTATGATCAAGTACACTGGGCCTTCCTCTTCCACATACTTGGAATCCGGTCGCAAGTGTTTGCAACCGGAGGTGTTGTATGTGGTAATGTTATTCTTAGTGGTATCGAAAAAGTCATCTTAGAAAACATAGCCTTGTAATTATAAAGCATAGTATAGTAAAGCTTGGTCTGATCACTGTTTTCAGTTATTCGATCAACCATCAACTTTTGAGAAATGCTTGTTTTCTAACCTTTCTAACATCAGTCCACACGATATATATATATACACACACACATTGGAATAAGTAAACAGCACAAAGGAAAAATACATAAAGTTGTATCACATGAACGAACTCATTAATGCCATTAATCTTGTAACAATGGCCAACCTATGAACAATTAAACTCACAGACAAGAAGATTACTTAATTAATGTGCATAAGTAAGTATAAAGCAATGTAGTCGAGAATTTACAAATTAACGCAGATTAATTGAGAAATAATAATACTAATAATAATCAAGCAGTAGTCTTGTTGGGTTCCATAGCATCGAAACGTGATCCCATCATCATCATGACCTTAAACTCATCAAAACTGATTGCTCCATTGCCATCGGTATCCACCCCACTTATCATCTTCCTGCACTCCGCCAATGTGCATTCCTCTCCCAGGTTCTGCAGCACATCTTGCAATTCCTCTGCCGATATGGATCCATTCTTGTCAATATCAAACACCTGGAAAGCGTCTTTCAGATTCTGCAAAACCTCATCGTAGTCCACATCTTTGGTGTTGAGTTCGATGAATTCCTGGAGATCTATGTGGCCGTCCCCGTCCGAATCCACCCCCTGGATCATGGTTCTAAGCTCCTCCTCCGTCGCCGAATGGCCGAGGCTGCCCATGATCGATCCCAACTCCAGGGCCGAGATCTTGCCATCGCCATTCACGTCGAACTTCTTGAAAACCTGTTCCAGCTCCTGCTCCATCTGGACACGCGAGTCGAAGGATGGTGATCTGGAGTTAATTATGGGTGGTGTGTCGTGCGCAGAATCAGATCCGACCGCAAGGGCGACCATCTGTTTCTTCTTCCTATTGAACAATTCTTTTAATCCCATGATGATTTCATTCACCACACTTTCTTATAATTATGAGTATTTATGAATGAAGGAAAAAGTGATGAATGCGAGAACATGAGAGAAAAATAAGGGAAAAGGGAAATGTTGTTGTTGGAGCCTGGAGGAGGGATCTATTGTCGGAAAACACTCGCTTATTAATATGTTTTAGGGATAATTATACTTTCATCTCTTGAGTTTTGGTGTAATTACACGTAAAATTTTTTGTAATTTAAAAAATTATATTTAACACCCATGAGGTTTGTTTTCGTCTAACAAATAAGTCACTCTGTTAGTTATAAACTTATTAAATTTGCTAATATTAACAAAAAAATAAAAATAAAAAATTATATTTTACCCCGATTGACTTATTACTGACTTATAGCAAATTGAATAAATCTTTTATGATCAAATAATCATTATACGACTTCATGCGTTAATGCATGTGGGGAGGTATATCTTCATCATTATAAGGATAGTTTAGACGAAAAATGATTTGGCCTGCAATAAGTTAGTAATAAGTCAATTAAGGGTAAATATCAATTTTTTAAATTCAACAAATTTAATAAATTTTGACTAATAAAGAAAATTATTTATTAGACGGAATTATACACTTTTGATTCCTATCCTTTTATGTCATTCTTTTATACTCCAATTGGACCCAAGCACATTTTTTGCTTGATCAATAAGGAATAACAAGATTCATGTTTTGGATTAATACTACAGTAAAACCTTTATAAATTAATAATCTTGGGACCATGAATTTTTATTAATTTAGAGAGATATTAATTTATCGATAAATTAATATTTTATTAATTAAAAGAGAGACTTTTTAAATTTAACAAATTTAGTACATATGTATTGAAAATAAATGAATTCATATATATTTCATTGATTATGTTCATGCATCAATCAATTCTTTGTAACTAATTAAATATATTTATATTGTATACAATTAACTATTATATTCGTAGACGCATGTATCAATTCATTGAAATTACTTAAGTATACATGTTTACATTAATTCGTTGCACTTAAATAACTATTATAGCCAATTAAATATATTCATGCATGATGATGAAACATATACTTAAATCTCAATATGAAAATAAAACAATTCATGACATCTAACCATGTCTTTTCTTCTAAAAGGCATCGCAAAATCATCCATGAATGATCAAATGCGTAAAGCATTACAAACTTCATATTTTAGTAAATTACCATAATATTTATAATTGTAATATTTATGAATTATTAATTTAGAGTTTTAATGGGACCTAATATTTATAAAGGAATTTTCTGAAAAATTATTATCTTATTATCTTATCGAATTTGATGATTTTTTTACAAAGGCCCAAGTCGGGACCGGAAGATTTTATTATTTTAGAGAGTTTATTAATTTATAGAGTATTAATTTATGGAGGTTTTACTGTATGATAAATTAAAATGATTATATATTAATAAGCCTAGTTTGACCAGTTGACTAGAAGGGGTATTTTTTAGTTATTGTTTTAAAAAATAGGCTCAAATTGACTGGGGGGCGGTGTGATTATTTATTCGTAATATGGGGGTGTTTTTTGATATTAGAAAATTCGTAGTGGGATTATTGATATTTTTATATATCACAGGAGGTCAAAATGGATTTAACCCGATAAGTATATTATACGTATCATATAATTGGTTCAAATTTGATCGAACTAAATTTGGGCTAGAATTTTCCCTTTTCCAGATACTTATTCTCAACTTTCTATTGTTTTTTCAGTTTCAAACTTATACTTTGTAAAACTTGTCTTTTTTAAGTAGGATAATTACCTTGTTCTCTCCCTGGGCTTAATATGATTATACATAGACATTTTGTGATTTCTAAAATTACATATAGTATTATTGATGTTTGTTTTTATCCAAGATATAAATTCATTCGTTAGTCCAAATTCACCAAATTTGTTGATATTAGCACAAAAAAATAAAAATAAATTGACTTACTGTAGGTATAACGAATCTTTTTAATCACCCTTGTATATCTCCAAAGGCGTTAATGCATATAAGTGTATACATCTTCATTCTTATAATGGCAGTTTGATTAGAAAAATATTTGTTGATCCGCAATAAATTTAGTAGTAAATCAATCAAGGGTAAATAAGATTTTTTATTAATTTATTTTTATTTAATAATATCAGTAAAACTTGTGAATTTGGACAAATGGAGAGATCTATATACTGGACGAAAACAAACAATGAGGATATTGAATGTAATTTTCAAACAATAAAAAATTTATATGTAATCCCATTAAATCTTAGAAAATAATGATATAATTGTCCCTTTTTGGGGACAATTTTATTATTGTAATAGGAACTATTTTACTATATAAAAATTTAATGCATAAATTCTTCATGTATGTATATTATTGGAGCAGGAAAAAGCTGAGCAATGGATGGACAGCGCTAAGGATACAATGAATCAAGCCCATGATAAGGCCCGTGAAGCTGCAGAGAACACCCAAGGCCAAGCCCAACAAACGAGGGAGGAAACCGCTGGATTCCTTCAGCAGGTTCTCAATTATGTTTTGCCTTTTCCTAAAAATACAAAAATATTTTTTATTTTAAGAAAATAAAATAAAATTACACTTATATCTCTTTTAAAAATTCTTTATTTATATCTGACCAACTTCTATTAGGATTTGAATGAAAAATATCAATATTGAAATAAAAATTATCTAAATTTTTAATTTCGCCAATCATTTAACATTCATTTATATATTTTTGTACTTATAAAAGGATAGATGTAATATATATATATATATATTTAAAATTATTACATTGTTTTCCTTATAAGTACAAAATTATAACATAGGTAAAATTTAAAAACTTATGTAAGTTTGTTTATAATGTCAGCATTGTTAGTCCAAACCTAGTGAAAGAAGAGACATGTGTAAACAATAAATTTTCAGAAGGGACATAAATGCAATTTCAAAACTTATACTGAAAAAAGTGTAATTTCACATTTTTAGAGGGATACTAACCCTAAAAAATAATTTGAATGAAATTTTAATCTAAAAATAGCAATTAATGTAAATTAATATTATTTTTTAGAAATTATTATTATTGTTTAATTTGTTTTATGATTTGCAGACTGGAGAGCAAGTGGTTAACATGGCTCAGGGTGCCATTGATGGCGTGAAGAACAGTCTGGGGATGGGCGAGAAGAAGTGAAACCAAGTCCCATGATGTCTTAGGGCTTATGGCTTCCTTTATTGTTTTAATAATAAGAGCTAAATTTAGCATAGCAAATGTTTTAGGGTGTGACACAGTTTTAGGTGGTTATTAGATTTTTTACATTTTTCTTTAATTGGAGGGTTTTGGGTGCAGACCTGTCGAGTTATTATGTTGAACACCTTAATATCTTATAAGATGTTTACACGTCTTATAGATTTTAACATCTTATTTCATCCAAACACTTTAGAAGCTTATTTTTAAAAGCAGAACCAACGTCTTATAATCTCCTAAAATATTATAAGATGTTTAAAAAAGCTTAGCCAAACACCAAGTTTATTTGAAACATCATATAACCTCCTACAACTTATTAAGATGTTGTAGGAGTTTATAAGTCTTTTATTTTATTTTAAAAATAATATTCTTAAATATTTGGATAAAATAAGATATTAAAATTTATGAGATATTTTCACATCTTGTAAGAAGTTGGGGTATTTGGTGTACTAATATTTTTTTTTTTATTGGTAAAAGACAAAAAAGAACATGTACGATTAAAATCAAGTAATACTATATTTTGACGTAAATTGTATCAGGTAATAATTTCTTGATAAGTTGTTGTTAATAAATAAAAATATTACGAATTGAAAATTAAAATAAAAAGTGAAAAAAAGTATTTGGAGGAATAATTTAATACTTATAATTTTGTTAAAGAAATGTGAGAAAATTAAAAATGAAAAAAAAAAAAAGAAAAGAAAAGAGAATATGACCGTTGCCCATACAGGCTCAAAAAATATGAGAAAATCAAAAACAAAAAAATAGAGAATATGACCGTTGCACACGAATATGACCGTTGTAGACGAATATGACCGTTGCACATAACCTCTATAAGAGTAACTCACATTTCTCTTTTTACAGCAACACTTCACACAAGTCCATCCTTATCCATGGCCACTCTCCGATCCCACCTCCATTTCTTGGCCTTGAACTCCCCAAAACTCATTCTTGTTGATTCTCCAAGAAACTTCTGCTCTCCACTCCAAGAACCTGTTTTCAGCCAAGAAATTTCATGGGGTTTTGCGTCCAAGGTTCACCAGCTATTGCAAAGCAAGTGCTAGTAGTAGTAGCAGCGCTGAGATTGAGAAGTCCGTTTCGGCGGAGAGTGGAAATGAGAGTCCTCCGTCTGATTTTGCATTTGAAGCTTACACCACTCCGCCTGTAATTTTCCCTTGTTCTAATTTCATCAATTCTTTTCTATATGTACATATTTTTTCTTATTTGGGTGGGTTTCTTGTTTTGTGGAACGTGACGAGAAATTGGGAAATTCATGTTCTTGGTTAATGGGTTGTTTTTAATTTGGAGTATGATGGAATTTCACTATTGTAGAACTGAAAGAATTGTGCACCAGCCTCTCTTGAAATGATTTTTAGTTAACTGTTGATGGGAAAATATTTGGTGAAAGATTTCTACTATTTTCCTCTTTCCTCTGGTTGGAATGAGGAGTTTGCTTTGAACATCAAACAACCACCAATGCACAATCTTCAGGTTGTTATAGTTTTTGATTGTTTCTTTCCTACTTGATGGTAGTTCCTTCTTTCGTCTCTCTCCCCTGATAAGCACATTTCACCATAGTTACATTTATAAATTGTCTTCTATTATTGCTTTCTTATTAACCCATGCTATTTTGAAGAATATATACAATTTTTGCAAGTCGTGTAATGATTAGTAGAGTGTTCATTTTTGGAGCAGTGACAAGTGTGTGTGCGCTTAAATCCAAAGTCATATATGGATTTTCGCAAAGCCGAACGACGAAAGGAAAATTGAAGTAAGATTTGTGACTACTTGAAACATTGTTCGCAAACAAGTCTCCAGGGTCATCTGTATACAAATTTAATTTATGTCCGATGAAAGAACATGTTAATTCCTAAAGGGGAAGAAAACTCAGGAGGTTGTTTGTTTGGTCCTCATAAGAAGTACACCATTTCTCATTTTAGATATTGTCATGTCTTATAATTTGGGCGATACATCTCTTTGCTTGTTTCAGTTCTTCTTATAAAAATATTTGGGTTGCAAATCTTGTGACTCCGCACAAACGCATGGGGAATGCCGGTATTGATTTGGAAAACCTTTGTGACGGTAAGCTTTATTCACTGATATATTTATATCTAGCCTAAAGCTGCTCGACTTGAAGATGTCATTTCTACTACAGCTCCAAATTTTATTAGAAAAACAACCATTATGATTTTGCCCTCACTTCATGGTATAAGCTGCGTATTTAATAGGAAATTCGCATGAATTGCTTCTTGAGTTGGAAGGGATGGGAGGTGGTGGAAAGATAGAGTTCAATTGAAGCTGGATTATTATGGTCTTTGCTAGAAGTTAGATTAAGCATCTATTAAATGAAAGCGTATTATGTCTTAAAGGTTCACACCAATATTTTCACATTGTCCTTGTTCCTCTTTTCTGGCTTTAATAAATACTAAATCCTCCTTGCATTTCCTACTTTTGACAATCCAAAGATATATAAAACAGTACTAGTTTCTCTAATGAACTATGCAAAATCAAGTATGCAATAAAGTTTCTTCACCGTGCAAATTTACAAGGAAAAAATCATAGCAAACACTTTGGACTTCCATGTTTCAGATTCAAATCATCTTAATTTCAAAATGTAAGGGAGTGATACTCCTTTTTCTGCTTTGATTAAAACTGCCTATAATATTTTCTTCTTTTCAATTTTGTCAGTAAACTGGTTGGTCCTCTCCAAACAGCCTACCTAGACATAAGAAATCCTGGTTTACCTTGGGGGCAAAAAAAGTTTAACTAAGAATGATAAAATTCATATGGTTTGATGGCTCTCTGAAGTTGCGCTGGACAAAAAGGTAACACATAATTGTATGCATCTCAGGTAAAGTACAAGTGTTTTGAGAAATGGATGAGGAAAAGAAATGGTGGAAAATTCCTGTTGTCACTGAATTTCTCCAGAAAAATGGTTATATGATTTCTTAGTGATTGTGGACTCTGAAAGGGATGCAGGTAGCAATGGGTAGGGTCTCAGCCTAATGAAGACCCAAAAAAAATTATTCTATACCCAAATCCTAAAAACCCAACTCAAGACCTAGTTTTCAGTAGGGTCCAAACCCAAACCCATTTTTTTCTCAAATTTATTTTTTCAGCAAATCATACTTATTAATTTGAATTTCTTTCTTTTTATTTTTATTTTTATTTTTATTTCCATAATTTAGCAATAAATTTAGAATTATTGAGATAATTAGATTAAAATTTGAAAAATACATTATTAGAATTAAATCAATACAAAATGAGAATAAAATTAACCTAAACATTGAGTTTAATTTTATAAAATGAGTTCTTTCCGAAAAGAAAAAAAAAATAGTTTTTTATGAGAATTGGGTCAATCGGTTCACCGATTTTCCCAAAAAAAATTCGATTCACGCGGGATCTTTGTTCCAAAATATTTATAAAAACGGGATGGAAGTCTTGAGTGATTAACAATTGAACCGGTGGATCTGATTTTGAAAAGCATGGCATCAGGAGATTGCAGTTGTTGATGATCTTGGAGTTGCAACTCAGTTCCTTATCCTGTATCTAGTTACTTAGCTGGAGCTGGACATGGACATTATTAATTAATTCTTTTTTCTATAATGTCCCAAAAAGTAGAGGAGTTAATGTGAAGTCCAACATAATTTGTAGCAGTAACAGCGGGGAATGAAGCCTTCGCATTCTCCTTTGATTGCTAGCTCCTGCAAGCAACTCCTGGTGCACAGAGTATCACTCAGGCACAGTCCAGTCTTCTTTTCGCTCCTTTTACGACACAACTTCAACTTGGACGACTCTGCTAATTCAACTTTACCAACACTTACATCTGTTCATCATACATAACATATTCCAATTCAGAGTACAGCTTTAAGGTAATGGCATTGGCATACAATAATTAACAATGGTAAGGGAAGATGAAGAATTATTATAACCTATTAAGATGACAAGTATGAGCAGTACAACAGTGCAGGCAACGCCAAGCTTCATCCTTATACACAAAGTTAGAGATTGGATGGGAAGTTGAATATGGATTGCTAATGCTATATCATATATATAGTGAGATGATTATTGCAAGATAAACAAATAACATAAATACTTTTTTCATCTATATGGGGCCTACTTTTCCGCAAACTTATACTAGTTATTATGAGTTAAGGTTTATTTCACTGATAGGATCATGGGCTCATCTACCCCATTCTTGAGCTTGGAAGAGCCTATCAACGCATTCCGCCCAATAGCTAAAAAGAATGGTTCATATAATTCTAGTAAGCCGTATGCATCAAATGGGCCTAGAAACCCAACAGTGAGCAGATCCAACAAACCCACTTTAAGGTCTTAGATTACTCTAAAATAAAAATAAGAGTTGCAGTAGGACAAAAGTTGTTATGTTTACAATTAGATGATTCCAAACCTGTCCCCTAATCCAATGGATTGAATGTATTGTTGAAGATTTCGCCAAGTTGTGAGGAACCAAGTAAGAGAGAAAAATTTCAAAGAGAACCTATCTTCTTCCTCTAAATTTTGGAGCCCATTCCAGATACCTCGTCTAAAGAATTGTTGGTGTTGCTACTCATGCATTGATTGTAAGATGAGGAGTTTGAGTAAAAGTAAAATAGAAGTAGTGGACCCATAACTTTTATAATTAACAAAGAATGACGGTTCGTACACATGAAAAGTCTAAACTTGTAAAATAACTTGAAACATGATCACCACATTAAAAGAGGTTGACCCTAGAACACACATGATACATTATTACATCACATCCCAAACAGGGTGGTGTAGTCACGTTTATATAAACATGGTTCAAGCCTCACACGTCTAGCTAGCGTAGAGAAATAAAAATAAAATAAATATACAGTCTTAATCCTCGCTCGTACTCTCTCTCTTCTTCTGATCACAACAAACAAAACATTAAACATTGATCCTTGGAGTTGGACCGTACAATATAAATTAAAACAAGACACAATTAACTTCCAAATTATCTATGCATCCCTCCTTGAACAAATGGGGCCATTGTCGCTCCTTGATTTTGCCTCTCAACATTTCCATGCCATCCTAATCATTTTCACATCCAAATTAATCAATAAGAATATTAATTGCATAATTTAAAATATATAAATTCTACTTAAAATTATGAAAGATCGATGCACTACTTATGGTGTAGGCCAAATTAAGTAGGAGGAAATATTAAATAAGGTATAGAGAAATAGATAGAGAGTGATTTAGAATTAGGTAGGTAGGTACCAAGAGACATGTCGAATCCACGGTGTTGGAGCTCACGATACTCTTGGCACAAGGCGCAGGCCTCGCAGCAGAAGTGGACCAGACAATCGGGGCAAGGATCCTCCGGCAGCATGTACAGCCTTCTCATCCTGGATCGGTAGAAGCACGAGTATATGCATGCACATCCTGTTATGTACGCTATCAGAGCATATAATGCACCACTCGCTCCACAAGCTGCAGTTGCACACATATTACATATAATAATTAGTACCCGCATACATACCTTTTTCATTAATTAGTTATAATTTTTAAAGAAACATATACATATATATATATATATATATATTTACTTACAGGTGGATCCTCGGTCTACAATTTCAGCAATCTGTCCAAATGTTATGCATGGACACCAACATGTTATGCAACCTGCAACATAGAATAGATCACATCGCCAATCCAGCCAGAACTAAACTCAAAACGTGTACGTACAGTTAGAAACATCAGAAAAGCAGTCGCAAAGGCCGGTGGACCAAGGCCCAGCTGGAACACTGCTCTGAACTTGAGGTCCCGGTTGGATTGGTATGCCAGTAGGCAGCGTAGGTGGTTGGACGACGACATACGACTGTTGGCCCGGCTGCTGGATTGGTGGCGCTGTCGGTGCCGGAGGTTTATCCACTAAAACCATCGATATATATTATATTATATATATATATATATATATATATATATATGATCTTTCAACACAAATAGAGTATATGGATGGATGTAATTAATCAAAGAAACAAAATCGAAAAATTATAAGTAAGCAACTGCAAATGGAATTAATAGGATGGAAGAATATATATAGATGGATATGCACCCACTTCAAAATTAAGATGGGCAATTAAGAAACTAATATACCGTGTAATATGTGTACCAAGTTGCTAACAAATACTAATTAATATATTATATAGGTATGTACTTAAATTAACTCAAAGTCAAATTAAATTAATTAGATGAGTTTGTCGGGAATTAGGATTTGAAGTTCAAGTGGTTGTATGTATTAGTAGAATATATACTGCTAGTTTATTTTTTTATTGTTCTTGGCATTGATCAGTTCTGAAAACGTCCTTAATTGATTATATATATATATAGTACTAGGAAGCTGATTGGTTCATAATTTGGAGCGCCAGCCTTTCGACATCTACATGTAAATATTTTATTTAAAAGGATATATAATGAAGCAATTAGCGGTTGACTTCACCATGAGAGTGAATGAAAATTAAAATATATACAGTTCTCTTTCATCTATTATTAAGGTTTCAAATGAATCAATGGCAAAACCACCGAAATTACAATAGAACGCGGTCTCTATGGGTGGAAATTAGATTCGGAAGATTCGTGGACAGTGTGATGAAGCTGATAATGCATTGGCTAATTAAGTGGGCTGAAGGACGAATCGTATTATTATTATTCCTAATTCCTATCGTAATTTCCCTACTTTTGAGTAATTAATAAATTTATGTGTTGTATATAATTCCATATAAATTTATATATATTTCAGTTAAAATACCTCTTATATTATTATTATTTGTTTGAGTTTATGGTAAGTAAGTATTTTAGAAAATAATGGTTCGAGTAAAATGATACTGATGGGTATATGAATAATCCCCCTACAAAAAGACTGAAACGCCCTTCATTAAGGGCATGATGGTCATTTCCGCGACCGGATCCGCGTGTTTTGTAACGGGCGGGTCGCAGAGGACCCGACCCGGGTCGTGTGAACCAACAGAAGACCCGGACAATGACGACCATTCGATCAGAATGTGAATCAACAAGATGAGGCCACGTGGCCCAGTACTTGCCGTACAACTGTGTACTATAAATAGACCCCGATACGCCATAAATGAGGTAACTGCGATACATTAATTGAGATCGAACTTTGAGATAGAATACATTTCTCTCGATCAACCTAACTTGAGCGTCGGAGGGTCATTGTCGGGGACGTGCCCGACGAGCTCACGGTTCGTGTTTTATTCTCAGGGGATCCAAAATCTGTTTTGGAAGAGTTAGTCGATCAGCGGTGAGATCGTCTCAGGAGATCGAATAATTCGACCCGGATCAGTTGGCGCCGTCTGTGGGAACTTCTGAGAATTTTCTGTCATCATGGAGGGTTCATCGAGGAGAAATGCTGCTGAAGAGGAGACACCCAGGAAAGGAACAGGTGCAACCATCCAGATCACTCCGGACGAGTTGCAAAGAATGATAGATGAGGCAAGCCGAAAAGCAATCGTAGAATACGAAAGGAGAACAGCGACCCCCTTAGTCAAGGAAACTGCTAGAAGACAGTTATTTGAAAATGTGGAACCAATAAGAGAGTCAAGGGTGCAAGGGGAACATGAACATCGCAGTAAGCGACCGGCATCGTCCGATGCAGGCTCCAGCAGCCACGGACGCGCGAAAAGAAGAGAGCCGGTGATATCCAGGGCCGAAGTGGAAAGTGTGGGCAAACAGATACACAGCCTAAATAAACAGATTGATGAGTTGAAGAAGCGGGGGGAGATTGTCTCGCAGAACAAGAACTTCCCTTTCTGTAACGACATCCTCGTTCGGACCGTCGAGCCGGGGTTCAGGGTACCCGACTTGAGGAGATATGATGGGATGAGAGACCCCCAGGAGCACGTGGCCACCTTCGAAATGGTGATGAATCTCTACGGACAGTCAGCCCCGATAATGGCAAAATTGTTCGCGACCACACTCACGGGAAAAGCTCAAGAGTGGTTCACAAACCTACCCCGAGGAAGCATCGAATCCTACGAACAGCTCGTGCAAAAATTCAACTTCCATTTTGCGAGCAAGAAGAAACAGAAGAGGTCTGCCACACATCTCTTCAACATCCGGCAGAGAGAAGACGAAACGTTGAAAAATTTCATGGGCCGGTTCAATAATGAGACTCTAGAGGTGCAAGAGTTGAGGATCGATATGCTCGTGAGCATCCTCATTCACGGACTCAGAAAGAGCTCTTTCGCATCCGCCCTCGCATGAGATCCGCCCTTCGATGTCGAGCAGTTAATGGCGATAGCTCAAAAATATATCGACGAAGAGGAGATGAACGCGATGAAAGATTCGGAACGAAGGGAGCGGGAGTACATCCCCAGGCGACCTCAGGAAAGCAGGGGTGGAGGAAATGACAAATCAAAAACAGAGAAACGGAAGGAGCCCAAGTACGTGCCGAAATACCACAATTACACTCCTTTGGCCATGTCTCGAGAGAAGGCCCTTATGATGGTAGAGAATGCCGACGTGCTGAAATGGTCAAGACATACGAGATACACCCCCTCCAAGAAAACTTCTAACAAATACTATCGTTTCCACTGAGAGAGGGGACACAATACGGAGGAGTGCTATCAGCTGAAAGATGAGATCGAAAGGCTCGTTAGACAGGGGTACTTCCGAGATCGCGTGCCCCCAAATTGTAAGATCGGAGGAGAAGGAAGGAGGAGTAGGTCGAGAAGTCGGGCTCGAGACAGAAACCCGGGCCCGTCAAGAATCGACAAGACCTCGACGGGCGGGAACAACGCACCCACTAAAGGCGTTATATACACGATTGCGGGAGGATCGACCGCGGGAGATTCGAGCCGAACACGAAAGAGATGCGCTCGAACGGCCGGATCGGTTCGGGAAAAAGAATTCGTGCTAAAGGTGGAGGACGAAGAGGCCATCTCATTCAATAGCTCAGACAGATTGGAGGATGGTGGAGAACAGAACGACCCCATGGTCGTCAAGCTCGATATTGCGAACTTCACCGTCCACAAAGTGTTGATTGACAGCGGGAGCTCAGCGGACATAATTTTCAAAAATGTCGTGGATCGGATGGGGCTGGAGAACGCGAGGCTCGAACCCGTAAAGACTCCGCTGGTCGGCTTTGGAGGAAGCGAAGTGGCCTCGCTAGGGACGATTGAGCTGCCAGTGTCCATGGGTGAGGAGCCGAAGAGGAAAACTCTGATGGTTAAATTCTTAGTGGTCGATACCCCGTTCACGTACAATGTCATACTGGGTCGGCCGGGACTGAACTCATTCCGGGCGGTCATCTCTACGTACCATATGAAGATGAAATTTCCCACTGAATATGGAATCAGGAAAGTGTCATGTGACCAAAAGGAGGCCCGAAAATGTTACAACTTATCAACAAAAGGAGAGCCGAGGCCTAAGAAGCAAAAGGTCAGAGAAGATGCGGAACCCCGACCGTACGAAGCCGAACACTTGAAGCCCAGTGAGGAATACAAGGCCATACAGCTCGCGACAGAGGACCCCAGCAAAACGACCCGGATAGGTTCCAGCCTGAACGAAGGGGAGATGGCCATGATTAACTTTCTAAGGAAGAACGCAGACATGTTTGCGTGGAGTCCGTCGAATTTCACCGGGATCGACCCGGAGGTCATTGTACACCGATTGAACGTAGACCCGACGGTTCGACCTGTGCAGCAGAGGAAGAGAACTTTCAACAATGATAAGAACGATGCTATCAGGCAAGAGGTCGAGAAGCTGTTGAAAGCTGGATATGTATCGGAAGTCCAGTACACGAGTTGGCTTTCTAATGTAGTTCTGGTCCCGAAATCTTCAGAAAAATGGCGAATGTGTGTAGATTTCACCGATCTGAACAAGGCCTGCCCGAAAGACCCGTACCCGTTACCTCGGATCGACACCATGGTGGATTCGACCGCAGGATACGAGCTCTTCTCGATGATGGATGCATACCAAGGATATCATCAGATCCAAATGGCAGAGGAAGACAGGGACAAAACTTCCTTCGTCACAGATAAGGGGATCTATTGTTACAACATGATGCCATTCGGACTGAAGAATGCGGGCGCAACCTACCAACGATTGGTTAATAAGATGTTCGGCGATCTGCTCGGAAGAACCATGGAGGTATATGTCGATGACATGCTGGTCAATAGTAAGAGATCGCAGGACCACATCGAAGACCTCTCCCAGGCGTTCAGCATAATGAGGTCGCACGGAATGAAACTCAACCCAAACAAATGTACTTTTGGTGTGACCAGGGGAAAGTTTCTGGGGTATATGATCAGTGAACGAGGAATAGAAGCGAACCCAGAAAAGATACAAGCCATTATGGGCTTGAGATCGCCAAGTTCGATCAAGGAGATGCAGAAGCTTACGGGAAAGATCGCATCTTTGGGCAGGTTCATATCGCAATCGGCAGATAGAAGCCTGCCATTTTTCAAAGCCTTGAGGAAACCCAAGAGTTTCGCGTGGACTCAAGAATGCGAGCAGGCTTTGCAAGAACTAAAGGAGTATCTCACCAAACCCCCGTTGCTCGCAAATCCTAAAGATGGGGAGACGCTATTCTTGTACCTTGGAGTGTCCGAGAACGCGGTCAGCTCCGTGCTGGTGAGAGAGGAGACTAACAGTCAGAATCCAGTCTATTATGTCAGTAAAATGCTCCAAGGGGCTGAATTGCGGTATTCAGAGATGGAGAAACTCGCCCTCGCATTAGTAGTAACTGCCCGAAAACTACGACCGTATTTTCAGTCGCATAAAGTGGTGGTGCTGACGAACCACCCCCTTAAGCATGTGATGTCGCGACCGGAAGCCTCCGGAAGATTAATCAAATGGGCGATCGAATTGGGGCAACACGATATCGAGTACCAGCCCAGGACAGCCCAGAAGGCACAGGTGCTCGCAGACTTCATCACAGAGTTGTCCAGCGACCCGAAGGAACCCGACGCCCCCGACCACACCTGTTCGAAATGGATGTTGCATGTTGACGGGTCTTCCAATGCGAACAACGGAGGAGCAGGCGTGCTGATCCAAGGACCCAAGGGAGTCGAGATAGAAGTCGCAGCTCGCCTATCATTCCTAGTGACAAATAATGAAGCGGAATACGAGGCGTTGGTACTAGGGTTGGAGCTAGCATATGAGGCAGGGGCTCACGACCTGGAGGTTTTTACCGATTCACAGCTGATCGCTATGCAGATTGAAGGGACATACGAGACGAGAGAGAGAACCATGACACGGTATAAGGAGATCGTGCAGCGATTGATGGGAAAGTTTAATGGATGTTCCGTTTCACAGGTTCCCCGAGCAGAAAACGACAAAGCGGATGCCCTGTCAAAATTTGGTGCAGCAATGGATGGAATTCGAGATCGCAAAATCACAGCCTTAGTGCGCGATCAGTCGGTCCTCGCGAGTGGAACAGAAATTCAGGTCGTCTCAGAGACAGGATCGTGGATGAGAGAGATCATATGGTATCTTGAAGAGGGTACCTTGCCTAACGATCCACAGGCGGCAAAAAGAATCAAATTTCGAGCCGCCCGATTCACGTTGTTAGAGGGTCAGCTCTACAAACGAACAGTGGACGGCCCTCTCCTGAAAGCTTGGATGGAGAAAGAGCCTTGTACGTGATGCGGGAAATACACGAAGGAAGCTGCGGCAATCATTCAGGAGCGAGATCGCTAGCTCAGAAGGTGATGCGGCAAGGGTATTTCTGGCCCACCCTGGTCGAAGATTCCAAGAACTTGGTAAGGAAATGTGAGAGTTGCCAGAAGTACGCTTCTTACATCAGCCTGCGACCCCGATGGAACCGATCAAGATAGCATGCCCGTTCGACCAATGGGGAATTGACATCGTGGGACCTTTTCCGCCCGCACAAGCCCAAAAGAAATTCATCATTGTAGCGGTCGAATATTTCTCCAAGTGGGTCGAAGCGGAAGCAGTGGCCAAAATATCGGAGAGGGAAGTCATCAACTTCATATGGAAGAATATTATATGCAGATTTGGTATATCCCGCATACTAATATCTGATAACGGCACGCAGTTCCAGGGCAGAAAAATTACGGAATGGTGCAAGGAGCTGAAGATCGCACAACACTTCACAGCAGTTGCGAACCCTCAAGCGAACGGACAGACCGAAGTGACGAATCGGACGATCTTGCAACATTTGAAGACTCGCCTCGAGAGCAAGGGATCGTGGGTTGACGAACTGCCCCGGGTCTTGTGGGCCTACCGCACAACGCCACGAACCGCTACGGGCGAGACCCCTTTCTGCCTGGTGTACGGAACTGAAGCCATTATTCCAGCTGAGATACGGGAGGAATCGCAAAGAGTCATGCAGTATGAGCCCGAGGCGAACCAAGCCGAACGAAGCTTCGACCTCACCGTCATCGAAGAAAAAAGGGAGGCCGCATATGCCAGAATCTTACATCACAAGGGCTTAATGATGAAGAGCCACAATCGCAGAATTCGACCCCGCCAATTGCAAGTGGGAGACCTGGTGCTGAAGAAAGTGGAAGCATCAAAACACGTGGGGAAGCTGGAGCCGCCCTGGGAGGGCCCTTACAAGGTGACCGAGATCAGAAAGAAGGGCACGTATAGACTACAAGACATGCAAGGTCGCGAATTACCACGCCCTTGGAACATACAGAACTTGAAGAAGTTCTATGCCTGAAGCTAGGAGCCTGTGAAAGGCCATCAACTGCCGGATCGGACGAGGAGCCTGTGAAAGGCCATCAAACGACAGATCGAACGAGGAGCCTGTGAAAGGCCATCAAACGACAGATCGAACGAGGAGCCTGTGAAAGGCCATCAACTGCCGAATCGAACGAGGAGCCTGTGAAAGGCCATCAAACGACAGATCGAACAAGGAGCCTGTGAAAGGCCATCAACTGCGGGATCGAACAAGGAGCCTGCGAAAGGCCATCAACGAGAAGATCGAACAAAACTGTACGTGGAGAGTTCTATCAGATTACCAATTGTATCCATGTTAAACATTGCATTATTGAGGATTTGTAACTACTGTAATTTACCCAACGAAATTTATCAAATTTTCTTTGATTTATGCTTACATTCATGCGTACACTACTATTATTATTCACTACTAAAGCGTCCAATATGCGATCTGAAAAAGACGCACTCAAGCGAAACGCGAACTGAAAAAGACGCGTCCAATATGCGATCTGGAAAAGACGCATTCAAGCAAAACGCGAACTGAAAAAGACGCGTCCAATATGCGATCTGAAAAAGACGCATTCAAGCAAAACGCAAACTGAAAAAGACGCGTCCAATATGCGATCTGAAAAAGACGCACTCAAGCGAAACGCGAACTGAAAAAGACGCGTCCAATATGCCATCTGGAAAAGACGCATTCAAGCAAAACGCGAACTGAAAAAGACGCGTCCAATATGCAATCTGGAAAAGGCGCATTCAAGCAAAACGCGAACTGAAAAAGACGCGTCCAATATGCGATCTGGAAAAGACGCATCCAAGCAAAAGGCTAACTGAAAGAACGACTGAAAGATGCAATGTGCAAATATAGCAAAATAAGCGAGCTGACAAAAGTTCACTTTCATTTAACAAAACGTCATGTACAGGGGTTATCAAAAATTCCACCCCACCCTCCTATCTACAAAAAATGATGTCCTAAGAATCTCTAGGATTTACATTTCGATCAATCAGCTCAAAATCCTACCACAAAAATAGAAGAATCGGGATGGTTCAGGCGTCAGCTTCCGCCTCCAGCTCGTCCCTCAAGACCATAAATTCATCATCTTTCAGCTCAGGATCTGGAGGAAGAGGTTGAAGGTCGCCATCAAGTGAGATGTCAAGTTTGCTGCGGTCAAAAGACTCATGAAAGCCACCGAGCTTTTCGACTTGAGACAGGCAGGTCTCATAGCCCTTGGTGAATGAGTCCGCAGACTTGATCTCAAGAGCGATCGTGAAGGTGTCGGTCTTCAAAAAATCACGAACCGCGGACATCCTGGAATTGGCCAAGGCTCGCTGATGTTCTTCAACCAGAATGCGACCGGCTTGGCCTTCCTCCACCCCACGCTTGTGGCCCTCCACGAGGCCGACCTCACGCCCGGCCTCGAACGCCTCTTTCTTAGCCTCCGCCAAGGCCACCTCTTGTTCAGAACGAATAATCTCCCTCTCCTTCTTGGCAACGTCGAGCTCGGCTCGCAGCTTTTGCACCTCATCTCCCAAGGCCAGCAGATTATCCTCCTGCTTGCGTTCTGTCTCGTCCCGTTCGGCTAGTTGAGCTCTAAGATCTTGCACCTTCTGGTCAGTCTGAATATAGCTCCTCCGATAATGGGTGCATTTGAGGCTCAAGCTTCGGGGAAAGGTCATAGCCTGCAAAATCGAATGCAATGGGTGATATAAAAGAAGGGAGGTCGAAGGAAGCCAGCCGACAGAATACCTGGACCATGGAGTGGGCTGCGAACTCCTCAAGCCGAATAGGGCTATTCGTTACAAGTGCCCCTTGATCGCGAACGGAGACGAATGAGTTGTAGACTGCAAAAGTATCGCCTCCAGCCTCGCCATACAGCGACGAGCTCGACATATCCAGCCATTCGGGAGGCGGCACATTGCCTCGAAGAGCTGCCCGGCTATCCTCCCAACATGTGGCGAGCTGTGCCACCCTAAAAAATTTGTCCCGATCTTCCTCAACACTAGTCTTATCCGCGGCTTCCTTAGCCATCCTGCTCAGCACGCTCGGGCTATGCGATTTGGAAGGAGGTGGGTGGGAGGCCTCAGCGAGCTCCTTCCCCTTACCCTTATCGCTAGGCCCTAACTTGGACTTGGGCCCATGACCCTTTTTCGGGGAGGATCGCTTTCTTTTCTTAGATCGCTCCTCAGATGGAGGACCTTGGCTCCCCTGATCGGCCCCATGGTCCTCACTGGCCTCATCTAAACCCAGTTCTAACTCCGAGGAGTTGTAGCCGAGATGATCACCATGGGCGGAAGGCGTACCCTCGCTATCAACTGCAATGGGCTGTAGTCCATCGGGAGTGGCGATCGCGAGCGTTTTGGAAGGAACCGAGGGAGGTGGGATCAAAGATAAATCTGGAGCACCAGCAACCGCCTTGCCCTTCCCTTTCGGATCCGAGGAACTCGCGATCTCACCCCCCTTCCTCGATTTGTTCTGGGCCGCGATCCTCCGCATAGCTGTGCGCGTGCTCATGATTATACTATCTGCGAGCAGTGAAAAGTTAACATATGCAAAAAATTACAGCGATGAAAGCAAGCGAGACCGAAAGAAGATAGTCACCTAAGGACTCTTCGATGTGAAGGGACGCTGGAGAGAGCCCAGATAATTGCAAAACTTTCTCATTGAGAAGCTTCTTGGGATCATACTTATAAGATGTTAGACTCCTTATTTGGTCACCCTCCAGCCCCCCACCACAGATTTTTGGAAGGGGTTTATACTTGGTCCACTCGTTCTTAAAAGGCCAGACACCACTAGGAGATCGAATGAAAATGTAGCGATCTAACCAAGCTCCTACATTCGACTTCAGGGCGCTCAAATACCCGCAATCGGGTTTGGCCGAAAGATAGAAAAAACCTCGACTACCAGATCGCTTCGAGGTGGTGAAGGAATACAAACTCCAAAAATTGTCAAAACTGGGGTCCAAACCTACATATCGCATCATTACAACGAAAAGGACAATATGGGTAATGGAATTTGGGGAAAGCTACATAGGGCACAACCCCAACTTATTCAAAATCCCGGCCACCGGGGGAGCCAGAGGAAATCGCAACCCGGCATCGAGGTGTTTGATAGAAAAAGCAGTAAACCCCTCGGGAGGACGATGCATGCGATCGAAGGTAGCAGGGATGAGAACATCAAAATCGGAGGGGATGTGGTATTTTTCCCTAATCTTATTTACAGGAACCCTAACTTTACTGACCACAGCCTCCCAAGGGTTTTTAGTGAGCCGATCCTGGAACCTGGCAAGGACCGAAGGCCCAGTCTGTTCATCCTTAAGTTTGGTGACCGGAAACTTCTTGTTCCTCTTGGGAGAGGTAGAATACGACCCATGCGAAGACCTAGAGACAGACCTAGATCCGGACCCTAAGGACGAACCAGAACCGGACTCAGGAGAGGACCCAGAAGCAGATTCAGAATGAGACGAAGACGACCCTGAACCAGATCGTGGCTTAGAGCCAGATCGCGACTTAGAATTCGAGCTAGAGCTGGAAGGCATCGTACCTTAAAGTAGGATGACTCTGGAAGCCGCAGATCGAATACGAACTCGTGGTTGTGAGCCTTGGTCGCTGGAAGTTTTTGCGTGAGGTGGGCCGAGAAGTCAAATGAAGGGGTATTTATAGGAGATCCGCTCTGGAACAACGCGCCCGAGACTGACCGAGGGGATTCTGCCACGTGCACGCGATCAACGGACGCGACGGTTCGACTTCCTCAAAGGCAACGAACTTGCACTTTGAAAAAGTGGGGGAGTAATGATGGGTATATGAATAATCCCCCTACAAAAAGACTGAAACGCCCTTCATTAAGGGCATGATGGTCATTTTCGCGACCGGATCCGCGTGTTTTGTAACGGGCGGGTCGCAGAGGACCCAACCCGGGTCGTGTGAACCAACAGAAGATCCGGACAATGACGACCATTCGATCAGAATGTGAATCAACAACATGAGGCCACGTGGCCCAGTACTTGCCGTACAACTGTGTACTATAAATAGACCCCGATACGCCATAAATGAGGTAACTGCGATACATTAATTGAGATCGAACTTTGAGATAGAATACATTTCTCTCGATCAACCTAACTTGAGCGTCGGAGGGTCATTGTCGGGGACGTGCCCGACGAGCTCACGGTTCGTGTTTTATTCTCAGGGGATCCAAAATCTGTTTCGGAAGAGTTAGTCGATCAGCGGTGAGATCGTCTCAGGAGATCGAATAATTCGACCCGGATCAGATACATAGTGATGACTGAGCATGCAATTGCTGAAATGGAATAATTGCATATGCATATGAAGGATTATTACAATTAGTAGAATAGATAGCAGTAATGAAAAATACAAAGAAATTGAGGGAGACATAGATATAGAATCCGACCTCAAATTAATTAATGAAACATGATTACAACTAATACCTCCCTCGATGAATTAATTCGACCACATAAATTAAAGCAGCCATCCACCTACATATATCAGTTGGATAAAACAGCCGGGAACACCACTCAGAATACAATTACCCATAATAATAATAATAATACTAGTAATAAATAATTATTTGTGTAAGGGTATATTATATGATAGATAATTATAATAATAGGAATAGAGAGGGTGACCTTTGCCAACCACTCTACTTAAATTTTTGAAGGGTGACTCAGGGTGAGTCAAGGATGGGCTGAAAAGTAGGCGAGCAGGCCCACTAATGGTGCATTGATGTATGTGGTGGGCTCTGACTCCTGAAAGAAAGGCCTGGAATCCGGGAAAGCATCGGAGCTGTTTGGGCCACCTACGACTGCTCCAACTAATACATTGGGGTTTGGGTTTGGACTGAGAAAGTAACGAGAGCCAGCTTTGCAGCCGATGTGGGTTGGGTGGGCATCCAGAGATGGTAATGAACTCCCCCTGTGGTGGATTCTTTGTGGATAGCGTGGCCCATACCCCACCATGTACGAAATTCCCAATGGATTATCCCCCAGAATGTAGTCCACCTGACGCCTGGCCAAGCGTTTGAGGAGAGCAGGGGAAGCAGAGGAGTCGGCTCCACATGCCACAGCGTGATTGGCGTGGCTTAGATAATTAGAATAAGCAAGGAGCAGAAAGGAGAGGGATGTGACATGCTGCATGTTACTTCCTCCAGCCTTGAAGATCAGTCCCCCTGTCATCCATGCCATTCACATACATAAATATGCAAAAATGAATTAAAGAGAGAGAGTATCATAATATTCATACATCATACCTGGGGAATACTGAACCTGAGTATGAGAAATTCCAGGCAACAAGGAACAGATAAAACCATCCGCGTTTATTTGGAAGGATTTTAAATCGTTGGCTCTTCCCATTAAAACTTCCTGGACACCAAGTAGTCGGGACGCGTAGTGGTGTTAGTAAAAGTGGAAGCGAAGGCACAACCACAGACAGAATGATGATATATATAAAAAAAGAGAAGAAAGTTAAAACTAAGCAAATGCCTAAATACCAAAATCTAACAACACTTGAGTGAGTTGATGAGACACAGACACCCACATTATCGATTTTGTTGGGAGCCCGAGAGATGAGGTACAACAGTCTGTGCTTTCACCAGCAGCTTTTTGCACATGCATGCCCCATACATTCCAATTTCAATTCTCTACTCTTTTGATGAATGTTAATGATTACGTAAAGCTAGTGAATATATAAGAATATTTATTAATTAATTAATTAATGAAATCATCCTGCACGACATGTGATTGGCTGACCAATTTCACTTTTCAAGAGGGTGGGGATGGGGATATACTAATTAAAGAATAATAGGCCACCAATTAGTTGAATCATAATCATATACATATACATTGTATATATGAGACAAGAAGAATAAAAAGACAAGGATTTTATAGTACAGAAGCAAAGTACACGCAAGTAGTATGTGTGTGTGTGTGTGTGTTCCGGGTTTAATTAATTAACTAATCCAAGATGAGATGATTAAATGGCAAGTAGAGAGAGAAGTAGTTGGTGAGAAATGAAATATAAAAAGTAACCTTGGAAAGGAGCACATTAATGCCAGCGTGTTTGTTATCCCAACCGAATTCATTAATGGTATCTCCAGCTCTCAAAACCACCTCGTTCCTCACTATGTACTCTCTGTATTCCCGCCTCCGCGATGCCTTGTGCAGCCACGCCGCTCCCCACAGCAATTCGTCCTACAATTCCAATCATATATTCACGAATTGTATGTTTTAATTTCATACAAGCTACCAAATCCATTAAGTAATTATTACCTGGTAACCATTGACGTCACAGTAGAAAGGGCAGACGGCATAGCGTAGGCTGTTACTGTAGGCACCCCGGTGCCTGTCTGCGAACTCAAATACCTATATGTATATAACGGTCCATTATTTTCTTGTAATTTGCGCCTTGAAGTAACCAATCAGCAGCAACGATTTGAAGACACCAGAAAAAGTAATTACGAAGCGAATTCGTTCAAGAGCTCTTTTAATGGAATTTTACCATTTTCCATTAATTTTTTTTATTTGAAGAAAATGATGAGCTAGCATGCATTGAGATACTTGTGAATGGGCATCGCACAATGTCTAGTCTATTTGGAAGTATCTATTGATTTTGTTATTGTCACTTTTCAAGACAATATATGGTGTTGTGTTAGGACATTGAAACTCCTAATTTACTAGGTGAATATTAATTTAAAGCTTTACAATCATCACTTTCTTTATTTATCATGACCAATTAATCTAATTAATTTAATAAAATAAACTTTTGGTACACCCATTCTTAAGAAAAATTGTATATTACGGCATAAACTTTATGCCGTAAATTTTTGTCCAATACATTTAGTTTCATACACTAAAATATTGTAGCATTTAGGACAACAATACTATAATACTTTAAGCTATGGGACCATAAAGTACAACAATATCTACAGTGTGGGACAAAAGTGCAATTTTCCTCCATTTAGCTAAGATTATCACATCCTAGTTACATTTTCATCATAATTCCTAAAATTGAGGTCCTTTAATGAAAAACTAGAAAATATATGTAGGTATATATAAATCTATATATGTGACACATTTTCGTGTATTGTGCACTAAAACCAAGGAATATGAGTAAATGTGAATGCAGTCTGACTATTTCAACATAAATAGGAACCTCGAAATGAAAAACTTATTGATATACTCAACAGCATAAATATAAAAGAAAAAGAAAACAAAAATTCTCCCAGTCCAATCACGTGGAACCCAAATAAAGCCTATGCCTATGCTTGTGCAGATAAAGATATTTCCCATGCATTCATTTTCTCTAACATACAAAAAGTAAAATGTGATGCGCATATTATATATTAATCAAAAACAAATATATATATATATATATAAATGAAAAATCATGTCAAAAAAGAGATACAAAAGGTGCTTACTTTAATGGCACGATTTAGCAGAAGCCTAGAGTAGGAGGGGTCACGTGAGCGGAAAACAATGGAGGCGGCAGCGAGAGCAGCGGCGGTTTCCCCCGCGACGTCGGACCCCGGGTGGTTGGCATCAATCTTGTACGCTGTCCTCAGTGTGTCCATATCTTCTGGCCTTTCCCAGCAGTTATGGTCCGACAAGGGGTCGCCAACCTGTACGTAGACGACGCCGTCATGTGCGGTGGCCTTGAGCAAATAATCGGTGCCCCATTTCACTGCCCTCACTGCATTTCCTAGCTCTCCACCACCCATGTTTCTTCCGAAGTCGATGATGCTCCATGACAACATTGTGGTGGTGAATGCCATTGGGAAGCCGAATTTTACGTTATCGCCGGCATCATAGTACCCTCCTGTCAAATCCACCTTTGTATATAACCAAACAAGTAATGGGTTAATCAGCGTCCATAAAGGGAAAAAAAAAAACATGAAAGGATGGAAGAGTAGTAGATGGAAGGAAAAGAGAAAGAATTCGTACTCCGGCGGAGGCTCCGTCGTGTAATGCGGAGTCTTTCCGCCAGCGGATGCGTTGGTCCGGAGGAAGTCTGCCAGAGCGTTGGCCCTCGAAGAAAAGAATGCTCTTGCGGAGGGCGTCGTGGTAGTCATGGCCGCGTGCAGCGCAGTGGCGGAGGTTGTTGGAAACAAAGAGGAGGAAGAGGAGGAGGGCGGTGGAGAATGACGGGAAAATTGTTGCCGGGAGGTGGCGAGAAATTCGCGCCATTTTCCTTTGAGTTGCTCGAGGCTCAAGTAAAGAATAAGGGGGTGAACAAGAAGCGTTCACTTTCACCCTTTAATATACTAGTGGTAGTAGAGTGTGGAAGAGAAGAGAAGGGAGGCAGGCATAGGATGCTTGAGAGTACACGTGGAGGAGCGTGATAGGATAAAGTGGGATACCGATGAGAGGTGATTTTGACTGGACCAGATATGAGTTTGACCGGTTCGAGATGGAGGGGGTGTCATTGGGGAGTGTGTGTGTGTGTGCATAGGAGGAGAATACAGAATAGGATAGGACAGAGAGGGAGGGAGGGAATGGGAATGGGCAATTGGTGATGTGGGATAAAAATGGGAAGTGGGAGAATGGTAGTTTGATCACCGTCGTCAGTTGATGGGGAACACATGGGAGGCCTGAAAAGTTGAAATATGTGGGGTCGGGAGGAGTGAAGCAATTCAATTGGTAGAGAGGTGGACACCCATGCTCCACGTGGATTCTCATTCTTGGAAGACATATATATATAATATGTACTTGATGATTTCACTGTTTATAATATATATCCACCTTATATAAATTGATGAAAAAGCATATATGTAGATCTATATAATGGTGTTGATGTTGGTCTTAGCTAGTAGTGTCGGTACTTAGAGGTAGGGAATGGAGAACCAAATTGATTAGAAAACAACTTATTACACTTGTTATGTGATTGATCACTTTTTTTAAATCGTATAACAATTACACAGTAAGTATATTACACTTATTATATGATTAATTCAAATTCAATTGAATTGAATCCGAAACAAAGAGTGTCGTTTCTTTTTGCATATGGGTCATCACTCTTGGTTTCGTAGGTATGCTTTTCTTTCGATTCCATTCCACCAAAACCCAAAACCAGGTTTTGCCTCATAACTTTCTTAACAAACACTTAATTTACTTACACTCTCCTAAAAAATAAAAAATAAATAAATATAAGCAAGAATTAATATTTAGTTGTTGTTTATAATTAGGGTTAGGCAGACAAAATAGGTCCTCCTATTTTAGAGGTATTGATGCATCATTAATCTGTGGACTGTATATACATACAATAAACCATCGAGGTGTTGGGCCTATGGGTTTCTAAAAGTTTGTTATGAATATAAATTAAACCCTTTTTGTTGGGCCTATTATACATAAATGGGCGCGTGCGTGCAAAACCATTATTATTATTATTGGGAAATTAAAGAAGAAACCATCTTGCTTTAGGGCATAAAATCCGGGCCCGATTTCCCTCTCAATATCTTGGTAATTAAAACCTCATCATCATTACAATCTTTGAAAAAATGAAATACAAAAGTTGTCTTCTTTTATCCGGTTATCAATGCTCTATAGTCCACCAATCCTACGGACAGGATAACATCTTGAGTCAATCACGCTAGCCCAATAATTATTCCCATCTTCTCGCAAACAGCCTTTTGTCCATAACTCATCACTTTATCGCCTTCCTCCATCTCATTTTTTGATTCATATGAATATATATGTTATGGTGTCCGCACCACATATATAGCTAATTGTGGTGTTCAATGTCGTCACCAGATCACCACCTTGGAAATCAATATATAATGTGACATACGATGATGATGATCAAGTATTAAATCAATTAATTAATTAAGGTCATCATCTCCACCATGCATTATATTCTGTAAAAAAGGTCACCAACTTCAACTCCAATTATTATTACAATGGCAGTACGTACCAAGATTTGCGGTGGTAAATATGCACTTCCACATGGGTCCGGCATAGTTAATATGACTATGGATAAGGAGGATTAGAGTTTTGGTGGATGCCATTGCCATTGGATTACCATCCATCCACAACCTTTTTTCTTTCTTCTAACTTTAATTAACTCCATCAATTTAAATGATTCTTAATTAATGATATATATGCATGTGGGGTCCTACATGTTTCCTAAAGTTGTCTAGTAATTAATAACAGAAAATTGAGCATACATACACACCTCTCTTTTTAACTTTTGGATTGGTTATGCTCATGCATCATGCACCATACATTGCATACACAAGACCGTTAAAAGTTAAAGCCCGCGTCAATCAGAAAAAGGGCAGCCGTAACTGCCGGCAAAAGCATTTCCTACCTACTATCTATCTCCCATCCGGAACCTCAATTTCTTACACGCACCACATATTAACCAACTACCAATTCTGACACTCTCACATCATTTTCTATATATATATATACATAATCATGAATTAATATCAAATCTACACCACTGCTATTTTATCCTTGAGCACCCCACACGAGGAATATTTTGCAACTTCACTAAAATACAAGGGGGACTTTTGTAAGAGAAAATTAATGTAGAGTAGAGGATAAAAATTAGGGCACACAACTTCCCTACTCAAATTTAACAATGTACATTATAAATGTGGACCAACTCAAATATTGAAGGGTACTAATAACTATATATGTATGCCTGCATATGTATATATGTATATGTAACTTAGGTCTGTCTTATATATATATATATATATTTATATATATATATATATATATTGTTATTGGTTTTGTTTAATAAGTAAGTTTTTTCATTAACTAAAATTCATTGAATTTGTCGATATTAATTAACAAAAAAAAAACTGAATGAAAATTGATATTTACCCTCAATTGACTTATTGTAGGTCAAACAATTTGTATCCGACTAAGCTACTTTTATAACTGTAAAGATATACTTCCTCACATGTATTAATACGAGAAGACGTATGAGGGTAATTTGGTTATAAAAAGATTTATTTGACCAACAATAAATCAGTAATAAGTCGATTAGCGTTAAATATAGATTTTTTTTTCAATTTTGTTGTTTATATTAGCAAATTCGGTAAATGTTAACTAATTAAGGGATTTATTTATTAGATGAAAATAGACTTAAAAAATGCTAAATATAATTTTTTAAATAATAAAAAATCTATATATAATTACACTAAAATTAAAAAAAGAAAAGTGTAATTATTCCTATATTTAATTTACCACACAAGATTCTCTAATTAATGCAGCTGGTGAACGCTGATGAATCAATACTATAACCAATTACCCTACTTTTTTGAAACTGGGATTAGTTTGGAGATTTGCAGCTACCCAAGCCCCCACTCCCCGGAACAAAATAATCAATCACACACACATGACAGACAGACATAAATATATATATATATATATGTATATGTATATGTATTCTCATAGGGGCATAACCGGTATTTCCCCCCAATTCGCTAGCTACCATTACTTAAACTCACTCCCCCTCCCTCCACCATTCATTCCAATTCACCTTCACATCCCAACATATAAACACTATGACAATTCTGCCTCCATTTTTCCTTCTCATCCTCACCTTCTCTTCTTATACCTCCCTCGGCGCCCCCACCCTCAACGCCACTGACTTCATTCGCACCAATTGCCAGATCACACTATATCCTCAACTCTGCTACCACTCTCTAGCCGGCTACGCCAATGCAATACAACAAGACCCCGCCCGCCTCGCCCGCGTAGCCGTCGCCCTCAGCCTCTCCCGCGCCAAGTCCATGACTCTTTACGTTGCCAACCTCTCCCGCCAAGCTGACTACGCGGCTGACCCCCGCGCCGCCTCCGCCCTGCACGACTGCTTCTCCCTCTTGGGTGATGCCGTGGACCAGATAAGAGGATCGGTCAAGCAGATGCGCCGGTTGACGTCAGGCTCCGGGGAGGAGCTGAGATTCCAGTTGAGCAATGTGCAGACATGGATGAGCGCCGCCCTGACGAATGAGGACACGTGTGTAGACGGATTCGAGGATGTGGAGGATGGGGCATTGATGTCGGACGTGTGCGACCGAACGTTGAAGGTGAAGGAGGTGACAAGCAATGCGCTGGCGCTGGTGAATAGCTTTGTTGCTAAGGTTATGGTCCCATGATCAGACAAATTAATTTACTACATAAGCTTTCATTTAATTATGTGAAAAGTTTTAATTATTATATATATTATAGTAGGTTAATTTGATCGTCGAGTTTTGCTGTAAAAATAATTAAGGGTATTTGTAATTACTGAAATGAGAAATTGAATTGATGAGCAGAGAAATGAATGATCGATGTATGTACGTTCTAGTGATATATTATATATGTTGATTGTTTAAGGTAGCTAGGCATGCACAAGCCAGAAATCATCATGAATTAAATTTTCTTGCATGTGTTTATGTGTATTTTTTTTTATGTGTGAACTGTACATGGTGTTTGGATTGTTCATTTGTGCTATGTTTTCTTTTTTCTTAAAGAGAAAAGTTGTAGAAATAATTAATGTTGCCGTCTCTTCTCTTGCATTTATATATATATTGTCCGGAATGCATTTTGTTTCTGAACTCGCTAGCCAGCTAGACCCTACAGAGGTCCAAGTTTGTTGGGTTGCACATGTATATTCAGAAAAAACTAACTATTAGATGACAATATTATTAATCGAATCAAATCAATTATAAGCAAGTGTATTATACTTATTTATGTAATTGATTATTTTTTTTTTAAATTATACTTCAAGCACACTATAAGTATATTATACTTGTCATATAATTGGTTCAAATTTGATTGAAAAGAATCCAGCCAAAAATTTCCCCTATCTAATGTGAAACTTAAGAAACCACAAGCAGCCATGATATATCTAAATGAATGGAAAATTCTACATCAAACTTATATGTTTAGAAAAATTTTAATTTAAATTAGGTTTGATCAAATTATATTAATTATAAAATAAGTGTGATATATAGTTGTCATGTAATTGATCATTTTTTTAAATTATATATTAATTATACGATAAATATATGACATTTATTATATAATTTAAATATGACTAAAGTCGATTTGAATTAAAATTTTCCATAAATTTATCCAGCTCTACTTTAATTTCCTTTATTATAGTATGCATGTCTATAATTGGATCTATGGAGTAGCTAGTTAGCTTGTCCTCACTGATTAATTAATAAAATCATTATTTTTTCTTGTTAGCTAGCTTTGTTAATTTGTTAGCGAGCTTGTCCTCATGACATATTTATCTTGTTAATTTGTTAAATAATTAACTGGTCCTAGAGGAATATAATTAATAAAAGAAATAATAGCTGGAAGATCTATATATAATCATGAAATATATATAAACTAATTGAAAATATATGAATTGTGAAATAATAAATTACTTTAATTATGATTATGTTTTCATTTTCACTTTAATTAATTAGGGGATGGAAATGATTTGACAGGCTTTTTACCTTTACCTTTCCAGTCCTATATTGTATGGAGTGTGGACGGTGTAATAATTATGTGAATGAATAAAGTAAATAAGAAATAAATATTGTTTACTAATAAACAAGATGTATTCAAAATTAAGTATGTTATGTAGATTAATGGTGGATTACGTAGGTAGCTAGCAAATATGATTAATTACATAAGTTGTTGAAGCTGTTCCTACTCCTCTTTGTCTAATTGCCCACAAGACAAAGTTAAGTACCTAATAGCTGCTCTCTTCTTCATCATTGAGATGAGAGGAAATGGACAAACAAATCATTGTCGAAATTGTGGGGATCGGAACATCTGAGGGGATGGGAGTTCACGGGTGCTTTCATTCAACAATTTTCATATTTCTGTATTCAATCATGCATGCATGGGAGCTACCACCCTAATTAATTAATATATATTATTCCCAAATAATACAAGAATTTTTTGTCACACACATAAATAAGCAAACAATTAAAAGTTAAAGAATCATTTGCACCCAACCAAATTAAAAGCACTAAACACTGCTAATCACCTAACTCATAAGCCCAAACACTACCAACATCAATCCACTATTTGTCATTCATCATCCTCTAGCTACCTACCATCCCAAAACATTAAGGCCTCATTTACTTTTCAAGAGTTGATTAGGTTGGGATCAATTAGGTTATAGATAAAATTATGATTTGTCATGTAATTAATGTATAATGTTGTGATTACATCAATATTTTAACTATCGTATTAAATCATGATTAGTCAACCCATTGAAATTATATAATAAGACCCTTAAAGCTTTGACCACAATCCTATTCAGTAGCCGATTGCATGTATTAATTAAGAGTTTGGGCATTCAAAAGTAAACAAAATATAAAATATAATTAAATAGAATGTCTAATTCAATATCAAAAAGTAAATGGACACTCAATCTATTGTAATTAATGGATGGGAGGTATAATTAACGATACTGTTTCTTAATGCAAAAAGTAGTGTCTGGTAACACGATATGAAGGCTTTAGTGTCACATCAGCAGAAAGTAATCAAATGCTGCACAGCAGTGACAAGTTACACCAAATTTTGAACCTAAGAAGATGTTGTCCTGTTATGAGACATAGTATTGCAGAGAGGAACCTACAAATTAAGGACGCAAGCATGCAGGTAACAATTAAACTCTCTTGCCCCTTCCCACCGAATTAGGTACGTTTGATTAATAGATCTTATCAGTAATCCTCCCGGCTGGTGCACTTCCACCACATAAGCCTATCAATGAGTAGGGTATGATTCCATTCAAACTTTAGTTAAAACAAAACCAAACAAATTAATTTATACTCAAATTCTACCTATTCATATGAAAAAAGACCCATGGATATCAAGAAATGGTTTTTGGGTAGGGCTAGACCTAGATTCGATTTTTTTTCTTTCTCGGTGTGTGTGTGTGTGTTTTTAATCAATTTTTTTTTCACAAATGATACTAATTAAATTAATTTTTTTATTTCAATTTTATCCATAATTTATCAATAAATTCATAATTATTAAGAACAATCCACAAATAACTCTTTATCGATCGTGATATGTATGGCGCAAAGACACTTGGCCCAAGAAAAGGTTTGAAGCCCAAGCCAAGCCCAACAGCCCATGGTGAAGGTAGCCCACCAAAGGATTCCCAAAACTCAACCTAAGAGGAAAGTCACTCGGCCCATCATTCGGCCCAAGAGGGAAGTCCAGTAAAAGGTGTTATAGACATATGCCTGCCTTCAAAATCCAATCTAGAAAAAGAGAGGCATCCCTAAGCCTCAGAGCTCCCTAATCTTGAAGGACTCCCTACAGAATAGGAGTCCTCCTCCGAGCAAAGACGTGTTGATTAGTTAAGGATAACACAAAATCGTGCCTTATTTACAGGTATCTCGCCCTTTCTCCGAAATTTCAGGTAACGTGCAAAGTCTCCACGAAGGGGGATGCTCCCCCTATTCAGGTAACATGCAACATCCCCCTAACGGGGACACCTTCAAAAGTTTGGAAATTGATTTGCTATTGTTGCTGTAATTATCAACTCGCGTTATAATCATATTTCTCTTACGAAATTCTTATTTTTATCTCAATTTCTCATCATGATTTGGTTTCATAATTATTTATTCTTAAAATTGAGACTATCTTGAGTATCGAAGTGCTAACGTGTTGTTTTGTAGGTCCTATTTTCCAAGTTCTTTTGCATATTTAGTCCAAGTCTATCATCAAAATCTAAAATCATTGTACCCATGCTAAAATCGCACACATCAAATAGAATTTTTTAATTACATCATTTGTTATACTATTTAAAAAATAATTTTATAAAATATAAATCTACATATGTAATAACCATCGAAATTAATATTATAAAATTTTGAAAATTTAATTTTATCACTTCGAATTTTCAAACAAACACTAATTATTTAATATGAAGGTTGGTGATTGCCAAAATATGTAGATTAGTAATAACAAGAGCACTAGCTATACATATATATTTTGGAACTATTCAAAATAGTTGGAATGAAATTTAGAGGCAGGGTATGCGCATAACACAAGTCCATTAACACAAACAAGCCGACATCAAGGCCCAAAAATGACGGCCTATCTTCCTACTCAGAATGTTTTAGGGCCCATCACATCTTTCAGCAGCAGTTCAAAAAAGTCAGCAGCACTAATTCATCACTTTGACCCTCCCCCTTCAAATGCATATTATATTTTAAATGTGGGCCCGGCCTCACTTGTCTTGTGCTTCTACTTCTCAGTTCTCACTCATATTACCGGCTCATTTTTATCTTTTTCACAGGGAGGGGGAGGGGACCCCACCTTCCCTCACTTGCATGACATGACAGAGAGCATTTGTTTTCATGTTCTCCACTCCACCTAAACTCCCATGCACATTAGCCTGCACATCATTTTTAATAATTTCACCAATAATCTTACGACACGCACGTCAAATACTCCCCACTGCGTTTATAATTTTTGAAATAAGATAAGGAATAGCACAGCCACGTCACCGATCCATGTGAAACTTCCTCGCAGCATGATCAACCGTCGGATCAGACCGAAAAGAAGAACCCCCAGCCGCAGATGAACACTCAATCCCCTCTCTTCTTTTTCTTTTTTGTTTATTTAATTAACTTTTTTTTCCATTTCTCGATCCAGCTCCGATCTGTTGAAGTTGAACCCTTTTATATCCCTTCCCTTCTCCCAATTTTGTCCATCCAATCCAATTCTCCTCCGCCCCTACTACTTGAACTGTTGTTTTTGGAATGGCGAGTGAAGAAGTGCAAGGCAATAATATTCATAATCAGGCTCAACCTCCGGCGCCGGCGCCATCTGTGCCTCCCGGCACTTTGCCTCAGTATCCAGAGGTACACACAAATTTTTCCTATCTTCCTGCTCTTCCTTTCAATTATTATTGTTTCCTGTGTTGTTTCTTATAGTTTCCAGTATCAGCCCAATAGCTGGCGTTTTGTCTGGAAACAATTTTCTCCTTTTTTAAAAAATTCCCAAACAACTCACAATTCTCTTCAAAATTATGTGTAATATTCTACAGATGATTTTAGCAGCAATTGAAGCATTGAACGAGGACAACGGCTCAAATAAATCTTCAATATCAAAACACATCGAAGCCACCTACGGAAATCTCCCTCCCGCTCACTCCACACTCCTCACTCACCACCTCAACAAAATGAAATCTGCAGGCCAGCTCCTTTTCGTCAAGAACAACTACCTCAAACCCGATCCAAACGCCCCCCCACGTCGCGGACGCGGACGCCCACCCAAGCCCAAAACCCCACTTCCACCTGGTGCCGTTCCGCCGCCCCCACGTCCCCGCGGCCGGCCTCCCAAATCCCGCGATCCAACGGCTCCTTCTCTGCCGCCTAAACCCAAGGCCACCACTACCACTGCAACGGTTTCTGGGAAAAAACGTGGGCGGCCGCCCAAGGGTGCTACGGCAGGTGCAGGTGCGGGTGCGGCTCCACCTCCGACTACCGCCTCCGGAGGGGCGCCCCGCGGGCGTGGCCGGCCTCCTAAAGTGAAGCCTGCGGTGGCTGCGCCGGTAGGAGCTTGATTGGAAGAAGAGAGATAGCTAACTTAGTGGGTGTAGTGATAATTAGTGGGGTTTATGGTCATTTTGTTTTGGTTTTAATTTGTTGATGCTTGTAGTTTGAGTTAATTTTGATTTAGGATGACGACGAAGTGAGCGGGCAGTTGATGATGATTGGTGTTGTAACATTAGTGTAAATTTTAATGGCGAGGTTGGAAATGACATGGGATTCTCCCTTTTTAGGGAAAAACAAAAATTCTTTGCAATTCAATGTTTATTAGATTATCAACTTTTCTTCCTTTAAATCTTTTATGGGTAGAAGGAAGCTATTTTCATCTTTATATGGTTGGATAGTATTGTTTTTACATTTATATGTACCTTTGTGCTTTTGCTTTTCTACTTTGGTTGGTTTATTATTTCATTACAGGAAAGTGCATTCGGACATGGAATTTTTCTATTTGTTTCTTTCTTTCGGTTGCGCGTGCTCTTATCTTTTTCTATGAATTTGATGTTTACCGAATTTCAATAATACTTAAGATTATGATAGGGGTTAGGATTTTTATACTTAATTTAGTAAAGTATTTGATGAAATATAATAAGGAATTCAAGTACAAAGCTTGAGATGGGATGAGATAAATTTTATAACTCAGAGATGGATTGATTAGAATGCTTGATGGATTTTAAAATTTAGTTAAAAATTTCTTGTATTTTTAAAAATATATATAAGAAAATCCCTTTATTTTCTTAATTATAGCAAATTTGCTCCTCACTGTTAGTTGAAGTTAATGGTGTTAAATTTATTGTCAAAAAATCGTTATACTCTTATCAATTATATATTATTTCTTATTTTCATGAACATTGAATTTTTTTAATTATATAAAAATCGTATGATTTAATTATTACATCTCAATCGTTAGATATTATTAAGAATCAAGATTTTATCAAATTTGAAATGCATATATCTATAATTATAATTACAAAATATTATTTATAAAATATAAAAAATAACAAAATCAACCATACCCCCTCCCCCAACCCCTTCACGTCAGCCCAATGAAGTTTGGGCGACTGCGTCGTAGTGGCCGCCCAGGATAATTTTGGGTTTCTTTTTTGAGCTTTGGTCGCCATCGTCCAATTTTCTCTTTTTTAATGTTTTTAATAAATTTAAAAATTAATTTAAGAAAAAAAATAAAATTTAAAAATGATAGGAAAATTTTATTTAAATTTTTAAAATTTAAGAAATAGTAAAAAAATTATTAAAATTTTTATTGTAAGTACATATGCTAGTAAATTTTAAATAATTTATTAAAATATATTTAAATTAACTATTAATTTAAATTAGTTAAAAAATATTATTGTTATTGTTCATTAATATTTATATTGATAAATATTTAATTTTTTAAAAATGAACTTAGTATATTATTTTTTGTATTGTGATATTAAATTAATTTTTTAATTTAAATTATAAATTTATTAAACATATATATATATATATTTGTGTTTTGATATTTCAATAAATATATTTAAGAATAAAATTAATTATTATTTGTGAGGGATGAAAAATATAAAAAACAAGGTCAAAACTAGCAAAAAAATCAGCCCACTCTCACCACCCGCGAGTGCACCCCACCTTCCATTGGTTTCTAACGCAAGGGGGTTTTTGTGTTGGGTTTTAGAAATTAGAAGTTTTTTTTTTTTCTTTTTCTTAAAATACAATGGAGTTTTTAGCTACTTTTGCAAAACAGGAGGGGGGTGTAAAATGCACTTTGGCCCCTTTTTTAAGGGATATTCTCTTATTTCCTAGAAAATATGCCGTTGCAGAGATTTTGTCAGTTAATTCGATATTTAGAGGTGTTACTTTATACTTGTATCTTTAATCAGCTGGATTCAACAAGCAGCGTCATCCCTGCTAACAACTTTCAGAGGGACGTAGCTTACGATGTAGCTAAGGTGGATGACATTAAGTCAATTGATACAGATTTGAGTTTTGAGTGTTGCCTCATCAATAAAGTGGCATAATTTGGGCTGGCCTACGGCCGAAAAATTGATATTTTCTTGTTTGTTAAATTTAAATTGTAACGTTCGAAATCAAATATTTAGAAGGAAAATTTACACGGATACCCCTTCAAGTATTGGTAGATTATGTAAATGATTCTTCACTTTTGGATGATTACAAATCACCCATAAAAAGTGTTACTGATGCTTATTGTCGGACATTTTTGACCGGGAAAATGCTTAAATAAGTCAAAAATTGTATTGAAAACCCATTTTTGCCCACGTTGACCTGATTTCCAATATTTTGAACTTTTTATGGATCATAATAATACCCCTAGGAGTATAGATGTCATTACGAGACATGAGAAGGGTTGTATGTGCATTATATATTTTAAATTTTTTTAAAAGATCCCATTAAATTTGCTTTTAATTTAGGTTTAATTATACTTAATTAATCTATAAAAATGTAAATATTACACCCTTTTCAAAATTACATTTATATCTATAAAATTTTTATTTACATATGACCCTTTTTGTTAGAATTTGAAAAAAAATGCTGATGTTATAAAAAAATTATATAAATTTTTAATTTAATCTCTTATTCAATATTTTTCTGTAATATTTTTATACTTGTGTGAAGGTAAATATAATATATATAAAGTCAAATGAGTAAAATTGTAATAAAATATTATTATCAAATTATAGCTATTGAATAAAAAAATAACAGGTGATTTAATGAAAAAATTAATCATCTTTTGATTTTTTTTTAATTCATATATATATATATATATATATATGTATAAGTGAGGTTAACATGCATTATTGTTGCATCTTGTTCAAGCACTTCATTGAGTGCTTCAAGAAACAGACACAACAATAATATTCATCTCACCCTATATATAAAAGGTAAAAAAACATGACCAGTTTTTCCTTTCATATATAGTTACTGTTTATCCAATAATAGTTTGAAAATATATAATATTTTATTGAATGCACCATCTTGATTTTATATATCTTACATTTATTTTTTTTCAAGTACAAAAATGTTAGTAGGGAGATGATGAATGAGGTAAGTGTAATTATAATTTTTTTTAAGAAAAATGTAACAGAAGTGGTCCTAAAGCTGACGGACGTTTAAAAGTTGATGGAAACCAAGCGCTTGTAGTTAACTTGTAGCTGGTTTCGTAACTATTTATGGCTTTTGCCATTTATGTTATGTAATTCATGTTTATTATGTCATATAATTAACAAACATTTATATAAAATGATACGATTGACAATGTTAAAGAAGCACAATCTTCATTGATAATAGCAAAACTATAAAATGACAGATTATTGACATCATTATTTTAACTGTTAGTTAAAAGTATGTAGGAGGAAGAATCTGTTTAGAAAGTGAAAAATATATGGACTGCTAAAGATTGATACATTTCATCCCTTGAACCCTATCATCATCATCATCATCTACCACGCTTCTTTGTCCACCCCCCCTCCCCCCCAACCCACACACACCCCAAAAGCTTTCAGTCCATTGCTCATCACCTTTCTACTTGAGGAAGAGGAAGGAGTGGAAGAAAACACTTGCCTCAATAAAATGTTCATATCACGAGTGATGCTGCTAAAACAACTTTTTATTTATATGCTACATAAATCATGCTATGCTAATTATAATACACATATGTATCAAGTTTGCAGCATAAGCAACCACAAGAATTAACTACAATCACAGGCGTATTACACTAAACAAATTGACAACAGATGACGTATCAAGTATCGCATCAACGAACTGCATATTTTCATAGCACTGAGCAACTATTTTTACTACTCAAGACAAGTATATGATTCAAGCTCAATAAACAAACTTTCCTGTGGATGAATGCGTTCACAATATCAAACTCACTCATTTCAAATATACCAAAAAGTAACTAAGCCAGTAAGTTACATCCTGCATATGTGCATTTTTATTATGGAAGGCCGGTGCTCCCAAATGGATTGGTTGTTTGAGGGTGCACAGAAGGCTCAACCGGAAATGCTACGAACCCTGCATCGCCAAAAGGATTTTGTGGGCCCATCAGCAACTGCTGTTGCTGCTGGGCTTGTGGATAAGCAGGCTGAAATGGGGCAAATGGATTGTTTTGATGCTGAGACACTGCAACCGTTTGAACTGCTGGAGGCATGGCAACAGTGTCTGACATAGCAAATGGATCACCAACTTCAAATGGATTAGGAGCAGGTGCTCCGTATATTGGTTGCTGGGAAGCTCTATATGCGCCTTCATCATATAAACTCTCAAGCGTAAGTGAATCTAGTCCACCAACCTGCCATTCGATATCCGCAAATCAAAATTTTGTGGTACACGTATGTTAATTGCTCATGCAAAACAAAATCACCCTCCCTGAACCCAAACAGATGGAGAAAAAGAAACAAAAATCAACAGATTCACAAAACAACCAATAGCACAAGGACGTACCAACTGCTTCTCTTGAACTGATGATAGGTTGATGCTGGGAGTGGTAACCAGGGCGAGTTCCCATCCAGTTGGGTCAAAATTTGGTTGGGAAACATTAGACTCAAATGGTGTAGTCTCTGTAGCATGCATAAGATAATATCATACTTGCCACATTAAAGAGATAATGAAAGAAAGAAGTTTGTGAAGCAGAAATTCTTTTACAATCTATGAACATGCAGGAATCCTAACCAGAAGGAACTATGGCTAGAGCCAACGTGTTGCTTTCCTCAATCACCGATGCATCTTGCGTAGTCCAGTTCAACCCCTGGAATGATTTATTTATTTGTTTTTTTATCCATAAAATAGGATTAACAAATTGAACAGGAAACTGTAGATAGCAGAAGTTTAAGTCCCCAAAAAAAATAATTATACAAAATAACAAGTATGAAAGAACTGACCAGTAAATCATCTGTGTACAAGTTGGCTGGAGGAGGTTGAGGGACAGCTGCTTCAGCAGTCGACACGGCACCTTCATCGGACGGTGGTAGCCTGGGTTCCTCCTCTGACACTTTTGTATCATTAGAAGGTGAAGGAACATCCTCTTGGTTATAGGTCAGCATCAGCCTTTCTGGATATTCCTAATATAGTCCGAAAAATCATATTCTTGATGAGTATTAGAGTAGTAGAGCTAAAAAGGTAAACCTATGCGATTTGCATATGGGAGAGATACGCTACTAATAATGTGTGCAATGGAATAAAATAACTAACCAAGACCTCACTTGGAACAGAAACCATTCTTGGAGCTTCTCTTATATACTCTTCCATGGTCACTAGAAAGGACTGGGGAGGCTGGGGAACAAGAAAATATTTGAATATATATGGATATGTCATCTGGAGCTCCAAAACAATTAGAGATAGAAGACCAAATCTTATACAGACTGCTTACCTCTCTCAAGACAGGGAACTGGAAATTTCTGGCAAGTTCAAGTCCTTTACAGACTTCATAGAAATCAGAAAGACCATCAGCCTGTGATAAGAACAAACAATTATGATGACGCACTGGAAAGCACTTGAAAGTCCATTAAAGTTTTATCAAGTAATGGCTCCAGAAAACATAAGAGGCCTAAATGGAAAAAAGCTAATATTGAGTTTTGAAGAGCAAGAAAACCTACCTGCTGTCCAGCTCTTTTATAGATATCTAGGGCTTTAATGGCTTCATGTCTTGGCATCTCAAAAAACTGAATGCAAAATCAGGAAAGGCAAAGGACAATTTTTTAATATGATTAAGCAAATAGACATGCATTGATCAAGAAATATAGACCATTGGGAGTATATTGATATCACCTTGTCAACAAGATTGATTATTCCATCATTTATGGCACAATATATTTTAAAGCTCTCTTTGAGTACCTAAAATTCACAAATTGAGCCAGAAGAATAAGCCATCCTTAAAAACATTTTAAACCAACTGTGCTATAGAGAAAATGAAAATATAAAGGGCCTTCCTTTCTCTGCCTCCAGCCTATCCTTCTCCATCCCTCACCAATGCATTCCATTTTGTCTCAAATTTACTGTTTACCCTTTACTTGTAAAGATTACAGATTTTCAGGTAAAACCACATCCATGCAGACACAATTTTGGTGATGGAAGGTGAAGAGAGAGATGCATACCAAGGCGAGAGCATACTGAATCATGTAATTGCCCACAGCTGCTCCTTCAGGCTGTTCGCAGTAATAGCCAGTCATGCAGTATTCACTTATTATTGTTACTTAGAAAATCAGAAATTACAACACGGTGAAAAGGACAGAAACTGAGAAATGGTTATTCCAAATGATATGATAGTCGTTAAGGTTCAGAGAGTACCTGACAACCAACAAGACGATATAGCAGTTGCTGCAAAGCAGGCAACTGATCTAAAAGTTCTTCACCCATCAAGTCTCTTGTTCTACTGTAACCCTGAAAACAAAATAATGAAACAAGAGATACCTCTCAGTTTATATGTTATAAACAATGATGTGCAATTGAGGTACAGCTTTTTAAAAGCAGGCATTCGCTTTCACATGAATTAGGCGTGACAATAATACCAACGTGAAATTCGCTGCTGATCATGTTAAAGGTACTCTCTAGGGTGGAATTCAAACTTACAGACCAGAATCCGTAGCCTAAGAGATCTTGTCATACATGTGAATGGGGGAAACAGATTGTTGGAGATCCATAAGTAACATCCAAATCCTAATGTTATCAAATTCTAAAGAGAACAAAATACTATTGATAGTCAAATAATTGGAGCTTCACTAACTAGAAATAATAGAGACAACTTTCTTTCAGGTAATTCTTATTGATGAATAGGTTCAACTTAAACAATCTAGTGTGATCTTGTAATTTTTTATTACACATTGCGTGTAAAAAAGAATGGACCCACAGTTTACTGGGATGAGGAAATATTTACACATACCATAAAAACAAAAAAAAATACCTTATCTTGGCCTTGTGCTGGTCTAGGAAGGCGCTCGGCTTCAATGTCATACTTAAGTACCCTAAAGCATTCTAGTCGTTCTTCCAAGAAGAGGCCATATGCTCTTACCCAGGCAGAGCAATCCCAAGCTGCAAAAGAGAGGAAAATATGCATTATGGAAGGTCTAACAGCACAGCATTTTCTTGCTTTACTCCTCATTCATTCAAGGCTTCAGCGTTATTTTATTGAATAAGTCAAGAGGCACAGGGTGCTAGAGTTAAGAGCATAAACTACAAGCGACAGCTACTTACCAATGGGACTTGAATCATCCTTGAAATTAGACATTTGGAGGACACGACCCCTCTGTTGGAAATTTAAGAGTTCCTCTCTGAATACTGGATCACCTTCTCTCAATGTTCTATGGATAACTATTAATGTCTTTAAAGCAACCTTTCAAGAAATGGAAGAGGGGAACCGTGGATAGATAATATTAAGTCCTTTGCTAGACTAACCTGATACAAGAAGGAACAACAAACACATAACAAAAGATTGATGTGAAGCCAATCAGGATTCATACCGTCCAATTGTGTGTCTTTGCCAGTCGTCTAGCAAGTGCATGTATGCAGTATGCAACATCAGCCCGAGGCCGTATTGCAGATGTGGCAACCATAATTTCTGCAAGAACCATCCAAATACTAATAATATTGATGCCAGTGTCTGCATACTAGAACTCGTTTATATAAAATTTTCAGTAAATCTCAAAGCTCCTAAGAGCAAAGGCTCGTGCTTTTTACATTTTGTAATGAAAAAATGGAAACTGAAACTGCGCATAGTTTCCAATGGGATAATAAAGAAAGAGGAATGGTCAGTAATTCTCCCAAAACCAAATACCAAAAACCATCTGCAGTTGTTCAACCATTTATCCTTCATAATAACAGAAGACTCAAGAAAGTCCATACCACAAACGAATGGATCTCACGATAAGAATAACTGACAGAAAACAAAAAGAAAAAGCTCACTTCTGAGATGTCTGTCTTTGGGTGGATGCTCCACATGATTCGTAGCCTTGACGATCGCCACATCAACATCCTATTTTTAGAGCCGAAGACAAATAATGAAAAAGAAAAAAAATGAAAAGCCCACGAAAATACCATCATGTTTCACAGTTCAATTTGTTGATTGCCAATGATTAAAAGATGCACCTTGTGCTTGATTGCCACATTAAAACTGTCGCGCGACCACCCCAGTAGAGAAAAACTTAAGCAGATATTTTGATGATCAAAGAGAGAGATTAGGGAAAGAGACCTTGAAATCTGAGTTGACATGGGCAAGGCCGACTTTAGTGTGGTCTTTAAGAGCACCGTATGCTTTTCTCCATGTCTGAAGCGTCCCCATTTCCCTGCAGATCGCCTCTGTTTTCTCTTCTTTTCTTTTATGAAAATTAGGAGTCTGTCTCACTGTGTGATTTACCCTTTCTTATGATTTTTCCTATGATTTCTTCGACTGTTTTTTCTCTCTCTGTCTCTCTCTCTCTCCTGCTATTCTGTTGCTCGAGAGAAACGAAGACTATTAAATGGATTGTTGCTGATGAATGAAAAGAAATGGGAAATGAGCGGAAGTATGACACTGTTCTGGTTAGTACTATTCGCTCGCTGTGTTTGTTTCTGCTTCTTTTCTTGTGTGAATAATTGAATGAAATAAATATTTTCCTAGGAGTTTTCGATGGCTCTGGTCGGATGATGATGACAAGTGACGACATGTAAACATAAGATGATGATTCTTTCTTCATTAAGAATAAAGTGTACATGTATTGTCAGTAGCAAGACTCTCATTACATACCAAACAATCTGGTTTGGTTATTACTTACTTTTCTTTTGCATAATCAAAATCTTGATTTTGAATATGAGCGTTGAATGATTGGCATTTAATAGTTTTATTTGACTTTGAATTCAATGAATTGAACTTCTGGAAGAATTCTGTTTTGGATGGCTTTACATATTTCAACACATTCTCATTCATGGTGCAGAATCAAAAGTCAAAACACATTTAGAACACCACTTGTTCTGTATAGTATGAGGCAGGAGGAGGAGGAGGAGGAGGAGGAGACGAGCATTTAGTGCTAACAGAACCAAGATTGAGACAAAAGCAGCAGCATCTTGATGCAAGGCAATATACACTATTCTTCATGAAATGAGATCCTCCAGAAATGGTATGTCAAAGGGCAGCTGTACCATCCCAGAAGCTACAGTAAATGCAAATATCCACACTGGTATCATCCATACAAACATACCCATCAGGATTTGCTTTCCTGCAAACCACAAATCAAATCCACCTCAGTTACTTTTGTTTCTAATGCAATTACAAGAACCAACTCAACTGCACCTCATGTTTTCTTTTGCTGATTGTAATGAAAATCAAGACACTGCCTTTTCAAGAATGATTGGAATCACCTTAAACTTACATACAAAGGCTAATAATCTGCATAAAGCTTTCTGAATCAATCCCAGAAAAACAAGGATATAAAACTCCACCTCAGCTTAACACTTGAAACCAAGAAGGAAGCTACTACAGGCATATAGATACCAATTCAATCTCCCCATGCAATGAAACTTTTGCCAAAATGGCGTGTGTATCAACTTGGATTCAAATGGAGATCTTCAAATCAGAAACCCATTCACACATATGAAAGCCATATGAAAGGTTAAAAAGAAGATTACCAGCAGAACGAGAAGTCCGTTCCGTTCGTTCAATGAGCCATTCCCCAGTCTCCCTTAGCTTCTTCTCCACCGACCCTTCACTTTTCCCCACAGATTTCCTCAGCATATTATCAAACATACTCTCCTTCTCTTCTGCTTCACTGCAAATTGGGGACAGCCGCAGACAACACAACCAACAATTTTTTCAAGAAACCAAAATCATTATAAGTAATCTAAAACAAAGAAAAAGGGAAGAAGAGTTTAATTCTGCCTTGAGAATCTTGTTCTTTGTTCTCATAGAATTTAAATGAGAAGATAAAAACATTAGGGTTTTGCTTCTGCTTGCCTGTTGGTGTCCCTGTCCCGAAAAATGCCAGCACCAATTGCTCGTTCAATTTCCAAAACAGAAGGCTGCTGCGGCCCCTGTTTTTGGTAGACCTTTTCTTGAAGTTTTCTGCTATTTGCTTTTTGAAGCCGAATAGGTGGCTTGAGATTGGGATGAGGAGAAAGAGAAGGTGAAGAAGATTCATTAGGTTGAGCAGAAGAAGCCAGAATTTGAGGTTTGGCAATGGAGTGGCAGTTGAGGATAGCCATTATACTACTGATACGTACAACTGAAAGTACAAACAAAGCTTCCTTTTTTATTAGTTTTTTCTCAAAGGTATTTAAAATTCTGATAAAGATAAAAAGAGGGCCACACCCACACCACAGCCATGAGTAAATATCTACGCCTGGCTACAAATCCAGTGATGGTGTTATTCCTGCTCAACTCCAGATATATGGTTCCAGTCCAGACCAAGTCAACTAATATAGTAAAGCAAGAGATGAAAGAACCAATTTTGCAAATCTAATAAATAGCTAAAATTTTTAATACAAGTTTCCACTTGCTACAATGTAACCGCCCTTCCTCATGACAACTATCCCATCTACAGTGCCAATATTTTCTACATCTGAAATATATCAAATTAAAGTAGAGAGATACAGTCCACCTCCAATGACAAAATTTCACATTGAATTCGTACATCATGTAGACCAAAAATGGCCAAAAAGATTCACAGCCAACTTCTTTGACTTATGATCTTATTCCATCAAGTAGGTAACGTTCTAAGCAAGCGAAGAGCACGCATCCATTGCGATCTTTGTGAAAGCACAAGTTTCCTCAACACTGGAATGGCTCCAGCCGCTATAATTGCTGCATGGTTTTCGCTGTCCATGCTTAGATTATAGAGTATTGCTAAACTGGCTTCCACAGCTCGGTCACTGCCATTTTCCATCAGCTTCACCAATGGAAAAATTCCTCCCTCAGAGGCGACGGCTCTGGTTGAATCTATCATCCCTTCAGATATTATTTTGTTCAGCTCTAAAACAGCGGCTTCCTGGACTTCAGGGGAAAATGAACTTTTGATCTGTTCTATCAACCTTGGAATCGTTTCATAAAGAGCCACTTCCATATTAATTGGATTCTCAAAGTCTGAATTTTGACCAGATAGGCTGCCGAGTTTAACAAGGCAAGCAGCAACCCACTCTTTGTTCTGAAGAGGAATGCTAGATATGAGGACTGCATGAAGCAACCTTGTAAATTGATGCCAATTCACAGTTAGGCGAAACTGTTCATAATCGAGCAATTTTGTAAGTAACCGTGATGCTGCGGATAGTGCTAGACCGGCTTCTTCCAATTCCAGAATTTGCAAGTCTGGCTTGTCACCCTCAGTCCTGTACTCCATCTCTGCTATTCAGTTCAAATAAAATTAGGAATTACATACATGAAAACTCAGAAGCGATGGATGGAAATGCATAAATCAAGGTTGCTAAGTATTTAAAAAGCAGAGGCATTTAGACACTATTTACCCATTTAAACGATGATAACAACTTAAACGGAATCTGGTTTAGGTATGTTACTTGAGCAGTTTGTAATAGTCAACAAGTATTAGTTTCTACAAGTCATCAAACAAATCATGGCAATTATCCTCGCGTCATATTTCTGCTTCCAACATATGGTCATTCCATTAGTAATCCCTCTCTACACACGAACTTTAACTTCTTAGCTGATGAGTAGAGATCTTGAATTGTTAAAATGTTGCAAGGCACCTTACATAAAGTTTGTTTCTAAATGAAGGGACTAATAAAGCAATTAAACAGGCTGAAACAGTACATGTAAATCTTCTCCACATTTTCTCACATGTATACCCATGGACAATGAAACAAACGAAAGAAAGGCAAATGTTAAACTTCGTCATATTTTCTCACATGTACACTACTAGACAATGAAATAAAAGAAAAGATCAGTTAAATCTCAAGGTAGTTCCTGCACTTTGCTAGGTCTCTCAAAATGATACATAAACCGGTAAGGCAGAGACAAGGTATTTTAGTTCAAGTTCCTATTTCCAAACATGTTCTAGCACATCTTGCCTTTGTAGCAGTAAGTTATTTTTCATACCTATTAAAGATTTCTGTCGAAAAACTGCTTCTAGTCCTGATTCAATATCAGCTGAGATAAGCTGTTCAACACAAGCTTCAATCGCCACAATGGACTCTAGGATCGAAGCAGCTTTTCTCTGCAAATCGGGGATTGATGTCTTCAAGATATCCACAAGGCAAGAGAGGAAAGTCGAATCAACAGGGTCTCCTCCAGCAATGGTTTGTCTTCTGTCCAAGTGGTTATTTCTGTATGACTCCCAATCATTTTCATTGAAAGAGGAGTTCTAAATAGATTATGCAAAAGGAAAAACAGAATTGCTCAAAGACTTTCACAAGATCCTGATGTTGCTAGCACGTTGAATTACAATTAATTCATAAGCATATTAATAACTTGTGATGACCAGCGCCAGAAAAAATGGTACTTTACTTTCTCATTAACAATCTTAAGCCATAAATGCCAGAAACCAGCTCAAATAAGTGCACAAGACAGAAAAGAGACATTCTCTGGCAGTAAGTTTAACAAGCTCCGTATACAATGCCAAACAAACATCCCATATTTGCATCAGCAAGCCCAGACAATGAAGACAAAGTACACTATTTCTTTTTTTTTGGAAAGAAGGTGGAGTGGAGGGGCCAAAAGACAGAATATATACTCAGTGTTTGTATTGTCCATAAAGAAAACAAATAGCATGTGGATTAGTCGTCTGTCTAAAGAAAATACAGATGAATCTATTGCTAAAACTTCAAATGTGAAGAAATTGGATAAAATATCATTTGGAGGGCTTCTTTCAAACTGATGAATAAAATCAATATAGAAGGGAGTTACAAATATTTTTCTAGTTCTCATAATCAGTTCCAACGAAACCTAACACAACAAAACAAAGAAGTGGAATATGGACAATAGTTTAATGATTTCTTAAGCTACATATTACAAGTTTGCTCGGCCAAAGAATAGAAAGACCAGTTGCAGAAGGCTCATATTTCGACGGGCCAATTATATCCAATACAACCAGTGAACATCAACTGTGGAAATCAAGTAATTCTGCCAACCCTTATACATGGTAAGAAATACATGACACATTGATATGACAAAAGAATTCCATTTAAGAGATCCTCCACCGCCAAATCATATCTTAATGCCATCTACAGGAAATTATAATACGATTTTTTCATATTTATAACAGATGCATTACTTATTTAAAACACACAGAATGACATGAAAATCTTACTGAAGTGCCTATTGCATTCTAATATGAGCTCAAACAAGAAAGAACCTGGAGGCTAGTTCTGAGGGGATCATGTCATTCCCATGAGCTGATGCTGGATGCCTCACCACATCCCATCCTTTATTTGACCCATTTACCGTTCCATCATAAAACTGAAACACAGAAATATCAGACAAACTGTTGCATATAAGAGGAATCAGCTGAAAGCTTTTAATATTGGTGATAAAACCCATGTACCTTTGATTTCATTTCTTTGTTAGGGTCTAAAATCCGAGTAAGAATGTTCAGTATCTGCAGATCAACATAATTTTCTTTTTCTAACTTCAGTGTACAAATTGGAAACTTGTAAGTAACAGCACTTGAGGGAAATATATTCAAATACTACCATTGCTGTCAAGCTATGAGAGATCTCTGACTTTGACTGCTTCAGCAAATTTGTGAGAGGGTGCAAAATATTTTCTGCTTCAATTGTCCGACAGACATTATTGCTGGATTGCAAACAACTCCAGAGATTTAATATAATCAATTCACACTGGATAAAGTCCAACAACAGTATACAAAAATCATCCAAGAACTTGATTTGTGATAACCCTTCATTAAAACATGGACAGATAACAAATCGTACCTTGACGAATAGGCCAGAAATGAAAGGATAGTAGATTATATGAAGATACTAGGACTATAAACAAAAACAAACTATAGTTACATGTACTTTGATGCATGAAAAGATAAAATGTTTAAGCAAATTAGTTAATGTGAAGAAACAGAAACATACTCAGACATCCTCACCCACATCAGCACACAGAAGTGTAACACAATTTCAACAATCATGCACAAATCTACACTGATTTTCAGGGATGCATACCAGAGAACTCATATAGACTACTTCACTAATATACAAATGTTTTTATGGGTATGCCTGCATAGGTGTATATGGATGTGGTCATGTATCATTCTAGACGGGTATATATGCAACTGAAAACTAAGAAAAGGTCAGCACCACAAAAACCCCAATCCCTTCCATTGGATTTGGTCTTCTTTCTCAGGCCACTTTCTCCATTCTAAGAAATCTATCAGAAGTGAACAGCTAGGCACTGAAAGAAATAGCATGAGAACACCAAGAAGAATGGAAGGTCATTGTCTATCCACCAAGACAAAGGAAACCCTACCGACCAGACAATAAGTTCCACAAAATCTTATAAGTTTTCCATTTGTCTCTAAGATTCTTCATGTTCCTATTTCCATACAAAATTCCCTAAAATTACTGCTTATCTCACATATTAATCTGTACATATTACCTGATGGACAGCCTGTCCAAAGCTCGAATCACGGCCAATCTAACAGCGTCACTAGGATGATCAATAAACTGAACAAGATGCTTGATGGCACCAGCCTCCTTAAACGAGGTACGCATATGTTCATTGATGGATGCATCAGCAATTGATGCTGCAGCTTTGGCAATAGCTGATTCTTCTTCAAGTCCGAGAATTAAAACCAAACGTGCAACAGCGTCCATCCATGGCAAAAGCGTCACCCTCTGACCGGAAGACCATTCACCATTAGATTTAGTATCATCTTCAATTTCAATTGCCCCCATACGAGCAAGAAACTGTTGCTGTGTGCGTCCAACTACTGCATTCATCTTTGCCTCCTCTAATTCCACATTCTTGTCTTCAACATTCAATCCAAGTAGCAGTTCAGCTGCACCATATCTGGAAGGCCCTTTTGAGCTCTGTTCAATCTTTGTACCATCAGGCAAAGAAGGCCATGAGTACAAAGCTGGTCTAAAAGACTTATAGGCTGCTGCACCGACCAAGGGCACCAGAACCAGACCTTCCTCCATGACAAGTATTCTATTATACTCATCTTTAGCAAGTTCCAATAATGCATTTCTTGCTATCTTCCTAATGACTTTAGAGTCCTCCTCATTAGCGTTCAAGAGATTCGCCTGCATTGTGTTTGTAGTGATTAAATTCTCATTGGATCAGGAACATGATTAGGCATGACCAGCATTTTGCTATAATACAATCCTTGAGGAAAAAGGATATGCATGAAACAGCTGCCTGGCCACTTATACACCTCATAATCTGTTATGGCAGTAAAATCATGCATTAAATGAAAGATACATTAATCATGGTGATTCCAGAGAAGCAAAGTGAGCCTCACCAATTTCGGAATAACTCCAGCTTCAACCATTAGTTTATGACTTGACTGGCTCAACGTTAAATTAGACAAAACTCCTCCAGCAGCCTCCTTAACTTTGATATCTTCATCCTCCAAGAACTTGACAAGTAGAGGAAGGATATCAGAGCTAGTGATTCTCACACGGAGCTTCTCATCTACAGACAAGTTCCACAGAGTACATATGCTCTGCTCCTTCACCTGCAGAAATTCATTCAAGCTTTCCCTAAGTCATGAACCCAAGAAACAAAACAGCTAAGTACCAAAACATGGTAGTATGTTAAGTTTTTATTTACATCAGAAGACAAGGAAGAACGTGTCAACAGGCTGGTCATCTCTTCTATTGCACCACTGTCAGCTACTAAGTTTCTGTACAGATTAATTGATGATATCACCCTCAGAAGTCCAGCAGCTGCTTCACATGCAGAATCCGATTCTGATTTTAAAAGGTTCACAATGAGATTGACAGTTCCACGATACTTCATGATGCTATCAATGCAGTGCTTTCCACCAAGTGAGTACTTCCAGAGAGCGACAACAGCCTGTTCTCTGTCCTGAGGATCATTGTCTACCCCAAGCATGCGAATAAACAATGCGATGGAACCATCATTTGAAATAGATGATTCGTCCCTCAATGTCTCAACATCCTGAAATTGATGGGAGAATTAGTCTATCATTATAAGGTAGCCAAAAGAATATCATACTTCTTTTCCCAAATATTACAAAAAACTCGACTCTTAACAGCGAGGAACCCAACCAACTACAAAACGGTTTTGGGTAAATACAAGGGGTTAGCTGTACCAGTTTCAATTTTCTAAAGAAAGTGCTATAGCTGTTCAACAATCAGTTTATTTAAAAAGGAAATACGGAGGACAGTTAGCAGAGTCTAACCTCACTGAAAATGTCATACCCCGGTATATGATCATAGGAACACAGTGGCATCTGGACTTTGGAAGAACTAAATGGAAGTACAATAAGAGATCATTATCTCCCCAATATGTGTCATAGGCATGCTTGATGCTACTTGCGTATAAGGTTTGGACAAAAGTCACAAAAGAATTACGGTATAAATTGTTTTAAAATATTTCAGGATTGATACTTATCAATGACTTAAAGGTACACATAATTGCTAGAATCCTAAAAAATCCAATGTCGAGAAGAGAGGGATAAATGTATATAAGATAAATGCACAGAGTGCACGAGGAAACCTTCTAGCAGATTCAAATGTTTTGTTGCTGATAGAAAATACACCACATATGCAAACTGACAATGTTCAGGAGTTTATAATCCCTATTATGCAACAAATTATACTAATAGTAGGGTTCTGATATGACATTAGAATGTTGAAAAGCTATTCAATTACATAACTTGTAGAACAAAAACCACACAATAAATAATTTTGGATGCATCTGCTAAATTCGATTGATTCTAACAAGCTTAACCATGGATGAGAGATAGACACAGATCATTACCCGAACACAAACATACATTATTAAGCACTTCAAGTGTGCTATATTACAAACTGTTGGCCGTAGTTCAAGTATTATTGAGCAATCACATAGACAACCCAAATTCCATAAGGCTTAAAGCTGAAGACCTTAAGACAAAGGTAAAATAATTTTAACTTAAAATTTAAGGGAGGAAAAAAAAAAAAAAAAGAACAACCCATAATAAAAAGTAGCAACAAGCCATATTACTTGACCTGCAAAGAAATTCATCTGAACAAATTTGAAGTTTTATAGTCCCCGATAAATTTGGTAAGAAGATATATCATGCATTCCTCATGGCAGCATGACTTTAAAAAACATATACTTCCCCAGAACATTTTAATGATCATAATTCCAAACATGAAAATTGCCAACATAATAAAAGTGGCCTAAGTGACATGCATATACGGAACCATCAAAAACATATATAGAAGTGAAAACCAAAATGAGAAAAACCCAAACGGAATTATAACGAGTAGAGTGCTTACAGAAGCTGAAGATTGTTCTTTGGCAGCAAAAATTTCACCTTGACCTTCATGACTGCAAGCCCTTGTCGGCACAGGGAACTTAGAGCAGAATGGTACGGCATTCCTATCCCCAAGGGGAAGAAAAAGTTGCTGGGTACATGGTATTTTTCTTAAATTTTTAACTGAAAAAATATAGGCAGACGTATGATTATGTAAAGAGGGTTTCATGAAATTTGGGGGTTTGAATTTGAAATGGTTTGGGATGGCCACGGACATGTTGTTAATCTTACCAAAAACTGATTCAAGAGTAACAGAAACGAGGGTTTAAGCAGGACGGTGAGTCATGAAATGGGTTTTTCCCTAAGAGAAGATATGTTTGTTTTTCATTTTCCTTTCTTTTTTTTTTTTTTTGTGGGAATAAAACAAAGGTTTGTTTCTAGAGTTATACCTCTTGCCCTGTTCTTGTAGCATCAGGATATTAGGGCGGGGAGAATTTACAAAAAGATATATGAATGAATAATAACTATATATGCCCATGAAAAAGAAAAAAGCGAGAGAGAGCTCACTCATAGTACATAAAATAATTATTAATAAATTATGAAAGAAATTGTTGACACGAGTATTCTTTATTATTATTTAATATAAAAATTGATCTTTCGAAATTTCCAGAACCATAGGATAATTCGTTTATGATTTGACTTTAACTAAAAAGAATTTCTTTAAAGAACTGTTTATCACATTTACAGTATCTTTTTAAAGACCATATTTACATTATTTGCTACTTTAATAATTAATTTATTTCTTTGAAATTATAAGAAAGTTTCTTTTTTTAAAAGAAATAATGCAGTGGTCAACCATTAATTATTACATCCAGAAATTAGCAGATGAATAGTAGAAAATTTAATTTTCAAAATTATGAAAAGATAAGAAAAAAAGGAAAAATAAGAGGTGGGATGGAGAAATCTTATCCGGGTTTCTGGGCCGTATCTTTATTTTCTCTTTGCAACAATTTATTTTTTGATTTCTGCCTGTGCTGAAATGGAATGAAACAGTTGCAAAACCAGTGATTGTGGTAGAAACTAGGACTAGGAACCAGAACAACTCTGCGTCATGCCTTGTTGTCCTGTGTACCATCTGTGACCGAGAAAGATAAGGAAATTTTGGCAGTTGGGTCAGTAAAATGAGCAGCTTCCACATCCTCAAGGCTTTGCCTTCTCTGTCCCCTCCCTTCCAATGCAAATGCAAGAATCGTCTTCTCTCCATTTCTTGTGAACAGAATCAGAATCAGTATGTCTCCTCCTCCTCCTCGAGAAAACAGGTCTCAACTTCTTTTCAATCACAGCCACACGCATCCATTACAAACAAAATCCAAGACCCCAGAGCTAAAATTGTTAGTTTGGCAGTTCAAGTTGGAGGCGTTTTGGCCACTGTACGTAGAATCATCCTATCCAGCTGCACCATTAATTCTTTGCGCTTCCATGTTTTTGAGCTTTAACCTCTTTGAGAATTGACTATACACGTGATGTGAACAGGTTGCACAGCCTGCTTTTGCTGTGACAGGTGTAAATGAAGGAGAAGATTTGATATGGATTTTGATTCAATCCGGAATTTCAGCTTTCTTGTACTTCATTGTGTTTCCAGTGAGTGAAAACTGTGTCGTAATTAACTTGTATGTATTAATGTTGGGCGGGTTTGGGTTAATGCAATTCTCAACTCTGTTTTGCTGCAGCCCATCATCATGAACTGGCTTAGGACCAGATGGTACAAGAGGAACCTATTGGAAATGTATGTGCAGTTCATGTTTGTTTTCATCTTCTATCCAGGGTAAGTGCCACTTTACAGCTTCCCCAACAACTCATTTGTTACTCAACCTATTTGCAACAAATACTACACGTAGTAGCAACTAATAATGGTAAGGTTTGATTCATCCGAAACTCCAAATGCTATCTATATATGTTGGTATTAATCAGTTTTTATGGACTGTTTGAATGAGGTTGGATTACCTCAAGTCAGGTTTTCTATTTCTTTAAACACGTAGTATATATGTGGGCAGGGTGTTGCTTTGGGCACCATTTCTCAACTTCAGGAAGTTCCCCAGAGATCCCTCCATGAAGTATCCTTGGTCCACGCCACAAGATCCTTCTCAGATTAAAGGTGGATTCTTGAAGTACCCCTGGGCTCAACCTGAAGACTATGAATAGGAATAGGACGTTTTGCAAGTGTAAGCAATTCAAAACGGTCTACACGAATCCATCTAATAACCATTTCTACTTCAGCTCCATTCCAGTGTTAATTAGTTTGGATGAAAGATGATATTAGAACTGATAATTATATAACAGTACTGGAAACACACTTTTCTCCAAGACTCGTATCCTATCTTTGTTTCTAGCGCCAGCTAGCTAGAGTTAGCAATTGACTAGTTTCTCCCAGTATTGTTTATCAAATGAAGCTATTTCACCAAGGAATACAACTTCAATTCCTCTTAAACAGAGGTCATTAGAACCAGTCAGCATTCAGCAACGGCAAAAAACATACTGCGCAGATCAGCTTGGAAGTCGGGACTCTACCTACCAAGTCTCCAGCACCAAAGGCCAAAACCCAACTCCTATATATATATACAGGGGGCAGTGGGAAAGAGAGCAGAAGATAGCCAAACACATGCAATTGATTTACAAGAAATGCCACCAAGATATAAGACTGTCCCATACACACATATGATCACACAACACTACCTCAGTTTCCATCAGGAAGCACAACCAAATATAGCAGCTCAACAGCTAAGCCACCATGGATTTAAAGCTAAGCACATTAACAATAAATAAGAAACTATTGCAGCTTTGCTTCCATGGGAGAGAATTGGATCGGTTGGAGTCCGAAATTTCATGTATGCTATATATGCAAGGAGCCGGAAATGGAGATAAATATATATAATAGTAGCAAGCTGGGGAAGTCTCAATTATGGGCTTGTGGGTTTTTTTATATATAGCTTAATTAGATTGGTTTTCTTTGTTTAATAAATGTGTAAAATTAACCTTCACAATACATATCTGATATAAATGAAATAGACCGCGTGCTGCCTATGATCAAGCTTAGCTTGTATATTTTTAAGCTATGCTTCTTCTCCGGTTAAACTCATTCATTTTCACTTATGAAAATATCACTTATCTTAAAAGTTCATTTAATATTGATCATCGGACCAAACATTAGATTTAAATTTTTTTTTGGTCAAAATGTTAATGCCAATTGAGATAATATTTGTCATCCTTGTACAAATGATATGTGTGGTTCAGATTGCTGATTGCTCTCTAGATCTCCAATAATGTATATATATAATATATTGGGGGTGAAGATGAACACTTGAATAACTTATAATAACTAAGAAAATACTAAATAAGAATTAATTAATATGATGAAGAAAACAAACTCATGCATGTATGTAAAAGATTTGAAGGGTTGGGCCACAATTTAAGGAAATGCGGTCATTTATGTATAATTAATTTTGTCACACGTACGGTGGGATATGATAAAATCAAGTAGAAACGTGGAATTAATACATAAATATATATATATATATATATATATATTTATACATATATATATGTAGGTATATATGGGGCTTATGGGCGTATAGGTATAGTATATGGGTGGTGGGCGTAGGTAAGGTAATTGTGGGATATATGTCCATCGCCCTATATATAGCTCTCCTTAAATATCTGTTGTCCTGAGGTTGAGGAGCCCATTTCTCTACATTTACGTACGTACGTATACCCATTCTCCATTAATAATAATAATATTCAAATCAACGTTAATTGCTAGCTCAAGAAGAGGAAGAAGAAGAAGAAGAAGAAGAAGAAGAAGAAGAAGAAGAAGAAGAAGAAGAAGAAGAAGGAAAATGGATGTTTTGGGTCTTGTGAAGATTCGAATTCGTAGAGGCATTGGTCTTGCTGTGCGCGACACCGTCAGCAGTGATCCTTATTGTGTTGTCTCCTGCGGTACTCAGGTAAATTAGTTTGACTCATTCATATTTATACATCCTTAAAGATATTCATTATTGGAAGATACGTGCGTGCATGTTTGGTGGTGCAGAAGGTGAAAACTAAAGTGGTGAAGGGAAACTGCAATCCTATTTGGAATGAGGAGCTCACCATTTATATTAAGGATCTAAATGTTCCCATCATTCTGGTATAAACGTAATTTATATGTATGTTCTCCTATGTTTTTGTTAAATTGATTTCATGGTTTAATTACAATTTGATGACGATGCATGGATGGATGGATGGACGGATGCAGCAAGTGTTTGACAAAGACACGTTCACGGATGATGACAACATGGGAACTGCTGTAATAGACATAAAACCTTTAATAGAATGTGTGAGAATGGAATTGGAAGATCTGCCAGATGGGACTCGAGTAGATAGGATTGTGCCGGACAGGCACAACTGCCTTGCTGATGAGAGCTGTGTTATATGGAACCAAGGCAAAATGACACAAGACATGATTCTCAGACTCAACAATGTTGAATGTGGCCAAGTTGAGGTTCAAGTTGAATGGATGGAAGGTCTCCTCATATAATTATTATTATTATTATTATTTATAACATTATTACCTACCAATATTATTAAATTACTATATATATTTTCCTTAATTATGATTCTCTCTATATATCATTCTTATCTAATTGTAATTATATATATCATCAAGTGTATATATATATATATATAGAGTCCAGCTCCAAGCACCAGTTTGCTGTTTCATCACCCAGATCTACATTCTACCCAGTTATTGTTGACATAAAGTGCTATTCTGTAAAAACCCTTTTTTTTCACTCTTTGTTATATATATAATCCCTTGTATAGCTTTGTGTGGCAATTAGTCAGGAGAAGAGGCAGTTATTTCAATTGTATCAAATGGCCACCTGGCCGAGGCATTAATTTACTATATGTGAGAGACTGATAATCTGTTGTTATAAATTTTGGTACATATTAATTGTAAATTAATTCAACCCCTTTTATACATGCATCCTATAAATTCTCATAATTTATGTGATAATTATGATTTCAGACTTAGAAGATTATGAGGAAGCAATGGATATGAAAATAGAGCCAAAAGACGCAAAATGGAAGGCAGTTTTTAAGAAGAAAACATGGCATGACAGATTTGTCAACAGAATTAGACGTGGACACGACTAGTGCAGCATACACATTCCTGATCAATGCCGACGAGTTGGATCAATTTTCTGGACATCTTTGCTTCCTTTTTACTTCCTTTTATACTTATATGTTTTATCTAAATTATGATGTTTTCATCTTTTATGTATTACGTAGTAGTAGTTGTAGTAGTAGTAGATTTTGATTCAAAACTTTTCCTTCTTCTCTAGCTTTATTAGGCAACTTATATTGTATAAATACAAGACATATTTTCAGCTTTAAGACATCAAATTCCATGTGTCTCATTTCAGCAATAATATTTTCTCTTTTCTGATGTATTCTTTCTTTGATATGTTTAGCCAATACTTCTTTTTCTTTCTTTCTTTTTTTTTTTTTATTCTGGAATTGTAATTTCTACTTTCATTCTCTATGTTTTATTACAAATAATTCGATTTTTGAATGACTGGCACTTTCTTTGTCAATAATATTTGTTATTGGACTATTAAATCTGTAATTATTGTTTGATTAGTGGCAACACAATATAATTTATTATGTCATAGTAGTCAATATACATTATGGTTAGAAATTGATTTTTTTTTAGTTTTTAATTCTATTGATAAATTAAATATTGAGGATGTGTTCCTAATTATGTTGTTTATTTAGTAAGGTAATAGTTAGCCAACAGCGTTCCTTTATGTAATGAAAGATATGAATGGTAGGTTCTTAGGTCGTATTATTGTTCATAATCAATTTTTGTGTTGTGAATGAACGATATAAAATATTTTTTTTCTTACAAAATATTAAGTTCTTTTATGCAAAACTTCTGTGATAATTCAGTAATTTGAAATAATTATAAAAGTGTGATAATTTTTTAATTTGAAATCTTAATTTAGTAATTAATTTTATTAATATATTAATTGAATAATTTAATTATTAAATTTTGAAATTGTAAAGGCTGCCAAGGGTGAATTTTATAATTTTTGAAAAGACAAGGGTAATTTGTGTAAAAATGCAATAGACGAGGGGGTGTAAATATAATTATTTTTTTATTTTCTTGTTAATATCAACAAGTTCGATAAATTTTGACTAACGAATAAGCTTATTTATTAAATAAAAGCAAATTTTAGAGGTGTTAAATATAATTTTTTAAACTATAATGAGTTAGGTAAATGTAATTTTTATTAAAGGGCAAAAGACAATTTTCGTCTCACAACTATAGGTCATTTTCGTTTTAGTCCCGTAAGTATCTAGGGTTTGATCCCGTAAAACTAAAAAATTCGCAATTTCAGTCCAAATTTCGCCGGAAAATTTTGTGGGTCGCCGGAAAAAGTCACATGCGATGCATGTGACTTTTAAAATTGGGGGCTCGATCCTGATTGGCTGGAGAAGCTGATGTGGCGCATATGTGGAAATTAAAAAAAAAAAAAAACGACTGACGTGGATTAAAAATCGCCCGCCAGTCGCCGCCACCTTCTCTCTTCAATTCCGCCGCCGTTACTTGGAATTTCTAGCCACCACATATACCATTCGATTCCCCATATCAAGGAGAACAAAACCCCTCAACCAATTTTGAGATCCCACCACGACAGCGATTGGGCTTTGAAATTGACCGCCGCGGACAATTCCTGTCGATTCTCCGGTGACAGGACGACCCACGATCGCGGATTGGTACCATTGGATTCGTCTCCTCACTGCGGTTTTAATGGGACTAGTCTCATCCATTTTCATCAACTAGGTGCAAAGATCCATCGTTTTGAAGATCTCGGTCGTCGTCCGCCGCGACTGCACCTTCCGCCGGCGTATTCTCCTTCGTCTGAACGAACCACCTGCTCGGAATACCATCGTTGAACGCCTCTCGTTCTGGCGAATCTTTTGAGACCAGTCCCATCGATTTTGGTCACCTCTGTGCAAAGATTTGACGAAAGCCATCCTCCGCCTTTGCCGACGGTCGCGAACTCGATTTTCGTCGTTTTTTTTTTTAATTTCCATGTATGCGCCACATATGCGCCACATCAGCTTCTCCAACCAATCAAGATCGAGCCCCCAATTTTAAAAGTCACATGCATCGCATGTGACTTTTTCCGGCGACCCACAAAATTTTCCGGCGAAATTTGGACTGAAATTGCGAATTTTTCAGTTTTACGGGACCAAATTGAAACCCTAGATACTTACGGGACTAAAACAAAAATGGCCTATAGCTGTGGGACGAAAATTGTCTTTTGCCCTTTATTAAATAAACAGTACAATCGTACAGTATAACAGTGCTCAATGAGTGGCTGTCTCCCTCGACAGGCTAAGGGATACACCAAAGTCTATATAACACACAAGAACTAACAAAGCGAGCTAAAAAAGCACTATAAAAAGTTTATATATAATTACATTAAATTTGATAGAGGGAGAGTGTAGTTATCCCAATATTAATTACGCAAGCAGGTAAAACTCGAACGGTTTGAATTTAATGCCCAGAAACAAGAAGCCAAGATCATATATTCCTCTAATTAAAATATATAGAAAGCAGCAGTCATCAATAGCTACTCACTCACTCACATTTTTAATTAATTGGCGTGGTTGATTAGTGATCATTACTTAACTCGCTACTGCAAAGGAAAACAAATTAAGAGTTGGGTGTAATTAATCATCAATCCCATATATATATATAAGTCGTTATTATACAAATACCTCATACCGAAGCAAGAAAGAAATTGTCAACACACGAGACACGACCACTCTGGTTTATTCACACACCATCACCCACTTGACCAGACAACAACAAACATACAGCAATAGCATACTTATTTCTGAAAGAGCTGTCTAGATCTGCATGTGGATGACCAGTACTTGCACTAATAATAAGAAGGAAATATATAGTTGCAGTCGGGCAGCTCTCGGACGTGACGAAAATATTTGTAAATGTAATTACTGATTATGAAGGTGAGGGACATGGTGTTTCTCAATGTCTTTGGTAACATTGAGGCAGAACTCCATGAGTGTGTGGGGGTCAGGAACATCCTCGCTCAGTTTCTCGTACTCTAGGGTCCAAGTGACGAGGTTGTCGTCCCCATTGGTGTCCACATGAACGGTCAATTTGAAAGTCTTGTACAGCTCCATAAGATCTCCTTCTATCACTTTGAATGTCACCGACTTCTTCTCCTCATCTATAGCTTCAATTATCTCTTTCGCAACCTTCTCCTTACCATCTGTACGTATTCATTCATCATGCATGTATATATATATATATAAAATGAATGAAATACAAGTAGCTAGGTACGTACCATGGGTGTAGTTCCAATAAATGACAGAGCCGACAGTTCCCCATTGGCCTTCATGCAAATCGCAGTTTTGAATGTTATGAGGGGTCATGCCGGAGATGTGGTGTGGTCTCTCTCTGAAGATCTCATGGAAAACGTCTCCATCGCATTTGATGTCTATTTGAGACACCAGCTTCCCACTTAGCCCCATGGATGGATATTGGATATTGGATATTGGATATTGGATATTGTGATCAACTAATGTGATGTATCTCTGATGAGGCAAGAAAATGGCTTCACACTTGACCTCTTTATATAGTACAAGATCTGAAGATGCATATATGATTACAATTTCCATCACTCTCCTCTCTTCAACCACACACCCAATATTTTATGAAAATAATGCCATGAAATTATTTTGGATTATTTAAATGTTTTATGTGGCTTGGGATCCTCTATTCTCATATCATATTTCATCTCCTCTTTCATCAATAATTGATGCCATGCCGACGAATTATTTCTTCTCTTTTCATTTGCGACCCATCTTCACTAAAATAATATTTTATATCTACTAACGCTGCATTACACTCCATGTAGCGTATGAATAATAAAATATATATATATATAAAAATATTAAATTATGTATTTTAATCAATTTTAATACGTAGTATTCAGTATAATGAAATTAGAAAAAAAAATTAAATATATGTACATATGTGATTTGAAATATATAAATTTAAGTATTTTAAAAAGAATAAATTATAAAAGTTGTTAACAAAAATATATAATCTTTTCCTTTTGCCTGTATTGGAAGAAGAACTAAATATAGTAGGTATTATAATATCACAAATTTGTATACTATAATTTAACTTACATAATAATGAAATCAACTATCATCCTTTGGCTAGAAAATTACACATGACCCAATTAAATTGTAATTTTAATCATGTAATTTAAGAGACATTGGTATTTTTAGTTCTGTAATTTAAAAGAGTTAACATTTTTGGTCCTATACGAATTTATTTACTACACTTAATCGCAAGTACTTTTTTCTTTTAAGTAAAAGCTCTTCATCATATATAATATAGTTTAAAATAAGAATTTTAATTAAGTTAAAAATTTTATTTTGATGATAAATACGCTCTACTTTAAAATAGTAATTCTTATATCACAAAAGTTTCACTACTAGTTTTAAGAATAATAGTAAAAAATTGAACCATTTATTATTAATACTTTTTCATTACATTATCGATACTCTATACTCAAGTATGCTAGACAAGTTAATTTTAGATATTGAGCAAGTACAGTTAGTCTATTAATTACTAAATTAAATTGGTTAAAATAACGTCAAATTCAGTCTCTAATATAATACCCTGTAGTGTGTGGAAGCAAGGATTATTAATTTTCTCTCTCTTGCCCATATATTGTATTAGCATTTGCTCTTCATTGCCCGGGTCTCTTATCAATCGATTTCTTGATGCAATAGAAGATGAAATATGATAGGGGAATAGAGGATCCCAAGACCTTTTTTTTTGTCCATGCTACTATGCTCATCGGAAAAGAAATGGCCCCATTATTATTATCTTTAAATAATAAATTCTGTTACATGATGATAAGTATAATTTTATTTTTTATTTGGTGAGAGATCCAAACATATCTTCAAAATTACTACTTGTATTAGAATAATAAGTATAATTTCATTATTTATTTGGTGAGAAATCAGAACATATCTTTAAAATTATTACTCATATTATATATATATACACATAAATATTTTTCTATGTCTAAAGTCAAATGTATAAATTTCAACCACAACTTTTGAAAAGTTTATTCTAAAATTGTACAATTCTTTTTGCCAAAAAATTTCGGTATCAATAATATCTCAGTTCCAGCAAAAAGCTGATATAGGAAAGTCGTACTTCTGACCAATGGATCAATTATGTTGCTGCCCACAATGGTAGAGACATCTGACAAGATTGAGTAGGCAGAGCCGGTGAGATTGACGTCTATTATGTCTTTCTTGAAATGATGAAACATACATTAATATGAACATCAAATTATGAACCGACATATCACATTGGTAATGGTGAACGTCAATTTATATAATTATTATTGAGAATCTCGTGGAAGACAAATTATTGCAATCAACATTTAATCATTAAACCTCCTCTCGAGATCCATCAGAATAATAATAATAAGATCCGACCCATTAACAGTGATAGTTTTGGCCATTTTAATATCAAATTTTAATGAATCGTGAATTTTGTACCTGTGTATGCTGGCCAAGATTCAATTGAAAGGAGCCAGAGGCCCGAGACCTAAAGCAGAACAGTTGAGTTAAGAATAAATTTGTTCACTTGTGATTATAAGAAGAGTGCTGTTCCTTTCCTGCACACAAGATACTCCAATATTTCTTCAAAATATACATCAGTTGATGTAAAGAAAGAAAGGTCAGAGGATTCTGATGGCTCTATATATGGTTAGACTCAGACCGATAACATTCACTTCTTTATCAAGTCAGATGATTCTTTTCTATTGTTAACAACAACTGGAGACGTGGAGAAACCATTCCGGTTATCTGAAATAACAAACTTGTTGCTTTCAGGATTGCATTCTCTTGATGAAGACTCTGATCTTGCTCCCATTATCTGCACTGTTAAACTTCCACCTACACGAGAGATTGGGGACACAAACTTATTAGTATTTTCTGGAAGAGAATTATCAACAAGTAAAATAACAAATGCAAAACGTTCAGTCCCCAGTACAACTTCTTGATTCCACTTCACTAGACAACTTATTAGTAGAATAGATTTGTGTGTTTAAATTATATTACAGAAGCAGAACCTTTAAGGATTTGAAATTGTCAAACAAGATGTAGTTCTGAAAGCAAGACTCCTTAAGTTCAGAATTAACCTCCACAAGAGTTGCACATTTTCAGATTCAATAATTGGTAGTTGGTACTTAATAGTATATCGGATATTAAACTCATTAAAGATGACAAAGGTTTTCTACCAAGCACAAGAGCAGCTCCAATCCATCCTCTGACACCCCATCTCTCACCAAGTAAAAACCAAGCGAATCCAGCACCCCATACTGGTTCTAACCCGTAGATTATTGCAGTTTCTGTGGCCGAAACATCACGCATTGCAGCCATCTGCATAGTAATTCTAGATCAAACTTAGATAACAAAGACTTCAATCTCTAATTATTGAATCGACAACTGGGTAGCAAAGTTAACCATATCTATACCGTGTATATTATCTGACAAAAGAAACCGGTAACAATTGAAGGTGTTTAATAAGCCTTTTTCCATTTCTACTAGAAATTTAAATTAAGAAAACTTTATGTACGTTGAATAAGACCTGTTGGCAAGAGCAGAACTTCATACCTCTACAGATAAGCAAAGGCTAGTTGAGAAAATCCCAGTATAAAGTGCTGGTATCCAAGGAAATGTTGAAATGCAATCCAGAACTGTTGGCCACGTCCAAGAAAATGGGTTTGATTCTTGGATACCACCACTAAACAAGCCTTCAACAGAGTACCAAACAGCTGATAGAAGGGCAACAACACATACCTACACAATTCAATAATTGGACTTGCATTACAACTATAAAGAGTAATCTGTAGGCAAAATCACCGAGTTACGACTTTACCTCATATCCAAGGAGTGGTAAGAAATTTTCTCTTTTTGTACTTCTTGAAATATGTTCAGTTCTAAGCATATGGATCCCAAAAGAAACTGCACTTAAAAAGTTTAGCAAGTCTCCAATCTGTAAACATCCATAACAAAATAGGTGAAATCTTTTGGTAAATGCATTTGGATTGTAGATAAAAGAGTAGTTACAGATAAGTTCAAGGAAATAATAGCTTCAGATCATTTTAAATCGAAGCCATGTGAAGAACAACCTATTCTAGAATTCTATAGGAATAACAACAAGACACTAACAGATGGAGGCGATCCGCTGGACTCCAGCATCGCAACTCCTACTATAGACATGAGAGCGCCAAACCAGGTACGAGCAGGTATAGCAGATCCTAGCATGCCATCAATCAAGGGGACAACAATTACCTGAACATTATCCTAAGTTAGAAGAATTAAATCACAATCTAGAACAAAAATGTCTTATCAGCAACAGTGACAGTTCATAGATCCATACAAAATTTAGGAGTTGTTCTTACAGTAAACATGGTAATAAATGATGCCCGTCCAGCATCAGATGTGAGAAGCCCAAGGGCTTGCAGGATGTATCCTAAGCTGACCCAAAATCCCAACTCTACCCCTGCATTACGAGTATGAACATCATCTCTAGCCTGGATAATAAAGGGGATAAATGGAATGGCAGCCACAGCAAATCGCACAACAGTGAAGGCCTCAGGATCAATAATAGCTTCAACTTCCTTGACAACTGGAATGTTACTGGCTGCAGCAAAATGGGCATATATATCGTAAGTCAATCAAACTTTTAATACCATTACCAGAAGTTTCAACTGAGACATTGTTTTACTTGATACCATTTACACATCGTGGTCTTGAGCTAATTGCATCCTTTTATAATTATAGCACAGTTGATGTTGAGATTCTGCCATATCCTTTTTGGATGTCAACAAATAGTTTTTCTACTTCTTAGATGGCAAATCTTTCCTTTCCACAAGTTTTCAGGTAATCTAATAAATTTGTAGAAAACATTTCACTTTTTCAGCTCTAAAAAATGTGCATAGACATTCCCCAGCTCACATAAAGAATAAAACTCATGTCTTTGAGTTGAACTTTCATCTATTACTTAGCTGCGGGGTCAATGTTCTATCTGTTCAACGTCGAGGATGATTTTCATCGATAAGAAGATTTCTTTGTTTCATCTTTAACTTTATTTAATGAACACCAATTCCACAGCTAAAATAAAATGTCTACTGAAAGAAAAAAGGGAATTAATTTAGAAATTAATGGCTGAATTACACAATGAAGATTAGTGCTGAAAGAGCAAGAAAAATGGAATGAGTAAAAACAATAGAAATCAAAACCAACAAGAAAATCACAAACTTCAAATTCCTACCATAAATAATCGTGATGACATTTAGCAAAAGGAGGCTCCTTACTTTCCGCGACGCAAGTAGTATTCTTCGCCAAGATGCCCGCTTTCCAAACAACGACTTGAAACTCAATACTTTACCATTTAATGCACCGCCGACTGTTGAAGAATTAGTCGTTTCATTATTTTCAGAATCAGTGTGGACCTTAATTATTTGGAGTGATTCTTTTCCCAATCTGTTTCTGCCATTATTAACAGCACAACCACACAAAAAAGAAGAAGAAGAAGAAGAAGAAGAGTGGAAATTAGAAGAGGGGATAACAGGAGGGGGTTTCCGGTAAGAGAGTGATGGGAAAATGGAGGAGCGGAGAGAAGTAGTGGTGGTGGTGGCGTAGTTGAAGTGCCATCGCCATGGGAATGGTGCAACCATTCCCATTGGTGTTGGTTGGTGGAGGTGAGCCTGAACCTGAGCCTGAGCCCGAGTCTGAGGAGCTCTCTCTCTCAAACTGTAAGATCTCTCTTCCCATATGAATGGTGAGACAAAATTGCAAAATAATCCCACATTTTAGTATTATTTTAAATTTGACCTTATATTTTAAAATTTAAAATTCATCCTCATATTTCATTAAAAATTACAAAATTGATTCCAAACATAGCAAAAAAACAACCCACCACTAACAAACATTAAATACTTAATGGCGGCTGTCAATCCTGTCATTAACCATTTTTTTACTTATATTGCATTTTTTGCTCTTGTTCACAATCATTAGGCAAAGATAAAGAAAATAAGAAAAAAACAATAAAGTTAATTCACAAATGACAAAATATTTCATGTGTTTAGTAATAACAATATATTATTATTATTATTATTATTTAAGCATAAATTTCATTATTTTAACCAAAAAAATAAATAAAAGAAATATACATACCATAGTTGGAGTTGGTATTGTTGATACAACTCTAGACTGCAGTGCCACACGTCAAACAACTTTGGATGTTCATATTGTGTCAATATTTGAATATCAATACTATTATCAGCAAATTATGTTGGAGTTGATATTGCTGATACAACTCTAAGACTGCAGTGCCACACATCAAACAACCTTGAATTTTCATATTGTGTCAATATTTGAATATCGATACTATTATCAGCGAATTAGGTTGGAGTTGGTATTGCTGATACAACTCTAAGACTGCAGTGCCACACATCAAACAACCTTGGATTTTCATATTGTGTCAATCTTTGAATATCGATACTATTATCAGCAAATTAGGTTGGAGTTGGTATTGTTGATACAACTCTAAGACTGCAGTGCCACACATCAAACAACTTTAAATTTTTATATTTTCAATCTTTGAATATTGATACTATTATCAGCAAATTAGGATGGAATTTGAAGAGTTTGGAAAAACGATTTTGGAGAAGGAGAGAAATGACAATATATATTTTATTTTTATAGCCCACTAAGTGCAAGTGACTTGTCCTCCGTTAAGTGTCTATAACATATGTTAGTGGGTGGGTGTTCTTAAAATCTTGAAAAACATGGAGTTGAGTTTGGAGAATTCCTAAATTGTGAGGCTAATTTTGTAAGTTTAGGGAATTGTGTGCAGTGGTAAGGGTACGGTAGTAACAATTAGGAAAAGAGAACCAGTTAGGAGAAGCCACGTCTGTTTTGGACACGTATGGTATGGATCCTTTTTTTTGTCAAACTCTTGTGATCTCATGTCCTTTTTCTTTTTATTAAAAATTGACTATTAGGAAAGCGATAAATTTATGATTTTCTTTTTTTTTTATATTGTAGAAATTCCATTGAGCAGTAACAATAGCATCAAGGACGTTTGGGCCCTTGTCACAAAAAATATACATGGGGAAGTTTGGGGAGGGGGGTACTAGGCTGTCCCAATTTACAACATGAGCCCATTTAGCCAGCCTATGTGCCATGCTATTACAGTGTCTCAGGATTTTCCTAAAGATCCAGTTGGGCCTAAGGTCCTAAAATTCTTTAATAATTCAATTTTTGCTGCATAATCTGCATTCTCACTGTTTCTGGAGATCCATTGGACGGCTTCAAGAGAATCTGACTAAAAAATGACCTAATCTGCATTAGTTCTGTGGAGTATTTCTACTGCAATTCGGATTACACAAAGTTGAGCAAGTGATGCATCGTTTACAAAAATTTCATTTGTCTCTGCACAAGTCAAAATTGAGTAATGGTCTCGAACAATTAATGACGCTAGCAAAACATTTTCCCTCCTTGAGTGCGACATCTGTGTTAACCTTGATCCAACCCGTCGGGGTGGAGTTTAGTTTTAACAAGACCGGATTCATGAGCGTTCCAATATTCAGTTGAGTTCTTGAGGATACAGGCAACAACTTTCTCCAGTGGTTGTGGGTCTTTCCCATGCATCTTGTCATTTCGTATCTTCCAAATGAGCTCGAGGGTGATGGCCCCTGCAGTGATGAATTCGTGTTTGATATTCTGGAGCTAGGACTTGAGATTTTCAAAAACCACTCTCTAAGTGACAAGTGGAACAACAGGTGTAGTTTCACTTACCATTTAGAGAGTAACCAGATTCGCTCTGAACAAGGGGCAACATAGGAAAAGATGGTCAGCATTCTCCTCCTGCCAATCACAGAAAAAAACATTCAGGGTTGGAGATGGGGAAATATTGTATCAATTTACCTTTAGTAGGCAACATGTCAAAAAGAATATGTCAGATAAACAACTTCAATCTATTATGGAGGTTAAGCGACCAGATTCTTTTTCCTAAGAGTTCATCCTCCTAGTTTGGGGAGGATTTGGAGAGCTGGATTGCACAAAATCGCAATTTGGCAGAGAACTTCCTTGACCTGGAGAGGCAAATGGACGGGGGGGTTTCGTACATTCTGGAATATTTTGGATTTTTTTTTTTATTTCTTTTGATGATTGAATCTAGGAACAAGTCCACGAGAATTTCTTGCCTCCACTGGTAGGTATTTTGGTCAATGAGGTCTCGAACCGGTGTTGGTCAGCTTGGTCTCAGGTTCAGTGGTTGAGTGCAAAGAAACAAAAATAATTTTGGGTTGAGAGGAAAGCCATTGGGGAAGCAAGAATTTCATAAAGCTTGAGAGAAAATTATATCAGCTCAAGAACTGGAGCTTCAGTATTTACAGAACTGCAAGAAGCGGTTAACAGGTTAACCGCTATTAAGAAGGGGTTGTGGTGGCCTTGGCATTGCTTAAGCCTGTGTTAGCAACAATGTATTTGATGTATTTTGTCTGCGTAATGGCAAGGCCGCTGGCTGATCTAGCAATCTCCAATCCTAAAAAATGCTTTGACTACACGAAACTAACGGTGACAACAAGTCGAGCTTGAGCTTGAGCTCGCTTCTGTAATTTCAAGCTTGAGCTAGAAGAGCTCACCAATTCGAGCTCGAGCTCGAGCTCAACTCCTATATGTCGAGCTCGAGCTCAAACTAGAGCTCAAATTGTTTTTTTTTTTTTTGAACTTTTTGTTTTCTTGTTTATTATTATTATTATTATTATTATAAATTATGGAAATCGCCAATTTTTTACATAAATTTATAAGTAATAAAATAAATTATATAATGCACACTATATTATTGTTATTATTATTATTATTATTAGATTAAATAATGGGATCACCAATTTTTTACATAAATTTATAAGTAATAAAATAGATTGTATAATGTATACTATATTATAAATATACCAAAATATAGTATGAAATTCTAATTTATTGTTATAAATATAAACTACTGATTAGTTTAGTAGTAATATAATTAGTAAATTGAACAAAAAAAGAAAATTATTCTGAATAGTTTAAAGTTATTGGAAAAGTATCAATTATCTGAAATAATGCAATTAAAATACATAAAAATATTTTATAGTTGAAATTAATATATGTTCACAATCTGCAAAATTTATATATTTATAAATGTTACTATAATATTGATGTAACTATCATTTTACATTGTTGAACAACATGGGCTAATCGGGCCATCAAAATTCAGATCAGACCGTTAGATATGATAAAACTTACAAAAAAATACATTTGGTAAAATTTTAGACTTATTGGATATACGGATGTCGAGATATCGTACTCGAAACATAAGAGTGATCATTCAAGACGGTGTATCGTTGAATCATACTATGTGATTTTAAATCATATCATTTGATATGATTTAATAGACACAGTCTTGTATATATTTAAATTTCATATGAATAGGGTGTCTGAATTTTAAGAAATCGTAATTATTGATTAAACTTTTTAATCTCATTATACATATAATAAAATAATAATTAAAATGGCTCAACCATCATCATCATCATCATCATCGTCATTATTATTATTATGATTTTTAGATTAATTCATAGGAATTACTAAATTTTGACATAAATTTATAAATAATAAAAAATCATAAGTGAATTACTTGTCAATTTAAAAAATGTATGACGTAATACAAATATATATATTTATATATTTCATATTAAAAATAATTTTAATTATAAAAAATATTATAATTTACTAAGTTGTTGATTAAATTTATTTTTGTATAAATAAAAATACCATAATTTATTATTATTCAAAATAAAATGTATAATATTTATTAATAATTATAATATATGGTCAATTTTGATTATAAAATTGATCAAATATTAAATATAAAAAATTTAAAAATAAAAATATATATAAAAAATAAAAAAAAATATTTGGCTTGCGAGCTGGTGAACAACCATAACTGAGCTCGAGCTCGAGCTGGCTCGCGAGCGGCTCGACTCATCTGCCACTCCTACAACAAACCATAAGCCTGCAACTTAAATTCTTAATTTCATTGCTTTGATGCTTGTTTTAGCCTATATAATGACCTTTTAAGCTTGCATACTTGACCTGCAGGTATTGCATATCCTTGTGGAGGTTTCATGCATATTGCTTCTTCTAAGAAACCATACAGAAACGTATTGTTAATGTCAAGTTGATGTATATGCCACACATGTGCTGCAACTACTACAAGTATGATCCTTACTATTACAGACTTGGTATCTAGAGAGAAACTATCCACATAATTTATCCCAGCAACTTGATTATAACCATTAGCAACCAATCTTGCCTTATGCCTATCTATAGATCCATCTGATCAGCTTAAGTTTAAAAATCATCTACATCCTATAGCCTTTTTTTGTGAGGTAGGGGTGCAATATCCCAAGTGTGATTACTTTCAAGAGCATCTATCTCAATCTGCATTGCTCTTTTCCATTCCTTCTGCTGACTGGCCTTTTCATAAGTTCTTGGTTCTTGCAAATGGTTAATAGAGGCAAGAAAATAACTATATGCAGAAGAAGTGAAAGCTATCAAAGGAGAATCAGAAGTTAATGTGGAAAGTGTACATTCAAAATCCTGCGAGTATCCAGATTTATTAGTAACTCTAGAAGATCTTATAAAAGTGGTACTGTTTATAGGTTTGTCATTTTGAGGAGTTGCATCAAAACCTATTTCTTGTTCTATGTCAACTGGAGTCTGTGAATATAACGGTTCTAAGTCTGTATCTTCTGCAAAAGTAGGTAAAGATGCTTACTTTCTTAAAAATTTGCTGACATTTTTCAATCGAGAATTTTGTATCATTATCAGTTCTAAAGCTCTTAATCTTTTTAGTAAATTGGGCCTGAACCATCTTATTAGAAGCAATAAGAATGGATATCGTTACAACTTTGCGTTTCCTAAGATAAGTCCAAGTACATCTACTAAAATTATCGATTAAAGTTAACATATAAGTGCAATTAGACAATTAATATTGGTTATAGGGTCCAAATCTGCATGCACTTATTCAAATTCACTGGTTGAATTGGATTCACTTACAGGGAAAGAAAGTCTATGCTATTATGCTTGTGGGCAAACTTCACATAAACCAATATCCTTTTGATTATTCTTTGACAAAGGAAAATGATTGTAGTGGAGGCATGGCCTAATCTTCTATGTCAGATTTCCATATTATCAGTGGTTACATTGAGTCTCATTCTTGTTACAACATTCAACCATTGGTCTACGGTTTCTTGCTTAAAAGATTGATTATCTAGCACATAGTTAGCCACACATCTCCTGTCTTCTTGACAGGGTGTTTGGCACCATCTACAAGCCCAACAAAATTATTAGTAGCTAGTGTTTTTAAAACATGAAAGATGGAGATATCATTACACATATGTGTGGTGGCTCTACTATTTAGTATTTATGAGGTTTGCTTCTATTTAATAAATAAATTCCTTCTTTAATTAAAATTCATCAAATTTATATGATATTAACAAAAAAAAGTTTGGATAGAAATCCGTATTTACTCCCGATTGACTTATTATTAATTCATTGCAGGTCATTAAATCTTTTTATGATCAAATTAATTTCTCTTATTCATGTTCACATGTTAATGCATGTGATGAGGTATATTTTCATCGTATAAGGATAGTTTAGTTACAAAAGGTTTGTTTAACCTGCAATAAATCAGAACTGGGAGTAAATATCAATTTCTATTTGTCTTTTTTTGTTAATATCAATAAATTCAGTGAATTTTTATCAACAAAATAACCTATTTATTAGACGAAAACTAACGTTGAAAATACTAAATATAATTTTTTAAACTATAAAAAATTTAAATATAATTATATCAAATATCAGGAAAAGAGAATATAATTATACATATTTCTTATCATGGCATTTTATGGTCTTTTTATGTAGATATGTATTATGTATATATGTATTTGCTAACGTGTACATATATACATTACATACACAGGAATAATTATGATTTTGGCCCTTAAATAAATTAAGTTTCTTATGCAATTTTGATCTTCAAATAAATTGAGATTGCAGTGTTGATTCTCAAACTGTTGTTTTTTGTTTCTTTAAACGTTTTAAGCTCTAATGTTACTAAAATTATTAAAGTTAAGTGATGTTTAATTTAAAGAGGTAAAATAATCTTTTTTCTTCAATTTTGTGGTATTTTTCAAATTTTGGTCCAATTTACTCATTTCTCTCATTTTTCGTCAAACTTCAATAGATAAAAAATCAAAAAAAATAAAGTTACGCAATAAATTTCTATATAATCTCAACAAATTTTCTATATAATCTCAATCTTAACTTTATTGGATTATTTTGTCTTTCTTATTTTTTTTAATCTATAGATAAAATATATATGATATAAAGACAATAAAATAAATATAATAAAGTCAATATTTTGTTTAATACATATATTTTAGGTATTGCATTATACACAAAAAAAATAAATTATTGACAATATTTTAAGATTATAAGATAATTTATTGCTTAAATCCATTTTTAGGGTTTTATTTTTCTTTCTTGAAACTTGAAAATAGACGGGGAGAAATAGATGTATTAGACTAAAACTTAAAAAGTAAAACAAAATGAATGAAAAATGACTATTTTTGCCTCTTGAAATGAAACTTTTATTAGTTTAATGATTTTATTAACTGAGAAAACATCTAAAAAAATAACAATTTAAAAATCAAAACTACAATTTCAAATTATATAAGTGACTTTATTTGACAACCAATATTATATTTATCCCACATACACACTACGTAAAATCTGATTGTTAGCAAACATTCATGAATTTATATATGTGGAGAAGTAGATATGATGATTTTTCTTGCACGAAATAAGAGATGGTCGAGTCGGCTTGCGCATCTAATTTCTCACTTTGTGGAATCTCTTTTGGACAACGTGGCAAACTTTAGTTTCAAGAGAGAGACTGCTCCCTATTCTCAAAACAATGTCGATGGGTTTGGTTGGAAATTGGAATTCCAAGGAAGTTTCTAAAAGCAACTTTTTAGATCCCGCCTTGAGAACATGAACATTATTTAACAAAAAGGTGGTATCGAAACAACACAACAACTATACTATGCCAGCTCCTTTATCGGAGGCTTCTCTTTCAAAGATTCTGCCCTTTTTGAGGAAGGAAAAATGCTCTCGTCCAATTCTCTGCCTTTGCTCAAATCTCAACTTCCTCCTCCAAAACCTCCAGATAAAGAATTCCAGAGATCATCAAACTATCCTCACTTCTCACAAGGGATGAATCCAACAATACAAAATTCATCAAAAAATTCTGAATTTGAGTTTTTTCTATCCGTACAAGAGCAAACTTATGCAGACATTCCCTCGTATTTATTTTTCAAATTGGATCTGTGATTTTAATGAACCAGAATACAACGATACTTGCAATGAAAGTAATCCATCTACCAGAAATACTTCATTTTTATAAATTTCTAAGGAGCTTATTGAAAAGATCACGAAACCATGGAACCAGGCCCACATTATCCAGATCACGGGTATTCCTAAATCTCACCATCAATTAGATAGTCATTTACAGAAGATTTGGAAGCCTACAAACCCCATCACTACCGTAGAGCTAGGACAAGGAAGATTTTTTAATCCAGAAGATTACTTTCTCACTCTCGATGGAGGACCATGGTTCTTTCTTAATGATTATATAATAGTATCTCAATGGACCCCTTCAGACTTTTTACATAAAAAATTACAACCATGGTTACATGGGTACAACTCCCAGAACTACCCATAGAGTACTATGATATTCAATCATTATTCGAAATAGCGAAACTGATTGGAAGACCCATTAAGGTGGATGCTCACACTGGAGCTGCTTCCAGAGAACAATATGGTCGACTCTGCCTTGAAATAGACACTACCAAACCATTGCCTATGTTCATCAACATGGGAGCATGGAGCCAACTACTCATTTATGAGCTCAAGAATGATTTCTGTCAATCATGTGGGATAATAGAACATAATAAAAGTAATTGTCTCAAACGCATAGGGACGAACTACATAAAGAAGTCGCATCATAGTGAACATCATATTCGCTTATTCAAGAATGCCAGATTATAAGAAACAGACCACACAGAGCAAACCCCAACCCCAACACCAATCACCGAAGGTTTTCAGACTACATGTACACGAAAGAGAACGATCAGTCAAAAAAATACACAATCAACAAATCCAATGAAAAATATTGACTAAGCCCCTTCACAAAAAAGGAGTGCTCAGATTTGGGTACAGAAATCGACATCCATCAAGTCTACGAAGACAAGCACACCTTCTCCAATCTTACAATCAAGTGACTGAGATTATGTCCTGGCGCATGCACAAAGTGTAGACAAAGGCAATCTGACATCAGCCCTAAAGATAGATAAACAGTCTAACACGCAAACAGTCCATAGATTAGACAAAATGGTTACTACTCTCCTTCGACCACGTCCAGATACTAACGTCCAACTGGTTGCTGAGGTGGCAGCCATGCAAATAACCCAGGCCATACCTACGCGTCAGCTGGTTTCTCCATCCCTTAACTGAGTCCCGCCAATAAACAAACTAAATCACCTACTAAATACCTTTCCTACAACTCTAATCAATCAGGCTAATATGGTAATATCCACATATTTTCATCAAAACCCACTTAGGGAAACTGAAGAGTTGGCTATAATTTCCAAAGTACAAACAACTTGCATGAAACCGTGTAACCCTATTTATATAGAAGCTCATACCCACATTAAATCTTATTTGCCACTTACTCCAAACTATTCAAACTTTAGCTACCACGAACCAGCGCCACTGAATCTAACCACTCAAACAACCAAGGGCCACCGAGCCCAACTTTCTACCTGACCACCCCACAGAATGCACAACCATCTAACAACAACCAGATTATATCACCTTTGATCTGCCCTCAACAGCCATCAACTTCCATCGGTCAATGGCCAACTCAATAGGAGGGAAGCAAATCACCTAATCCCAAGGCTCAATACCCTTCTAGCTTTGAACCAATATTCCAATTCCATTGCACCACTGCCGAACCAATCACCAGTCCAGGCAAAAGAGGGAGAAAATTTGGTCGGAGGCAACATGCATCTAACAAATATGAGAGCAAGAAACAACATGACCACCCTCGGCCAGTACGAGTTCATTATTCAACCATTTCATGTGGTACCACATATCTTCATGAACCCAATCAACAATCCTAGAGTCCTGGTCGACGTAAGCCAAGAACAGGAAGCATTTGAACGAGAACGGGAAAGGGAGACTCAGTTCCACATACTCATTTTTCCAATGTCAAGCGTCCATCATCTAAACCAATAGAACATGATGGAATAAAAGATGTTGCACCGGACAACCAAATTAGGAGGAATGGCTATCTATCCCTAATTGCACCGCCTTTAAACCCACTGATGAAAATACTTGTCTAGAATTGTAGGGGTGTTGTTTAGCCAGAATTTATTACGGTAGCCCGCTCTATTCTTAGCAGGTATACCCCGCACATCTTTGTGGTTCTTGATACTTTAATACAGGCGAAGAGGTCTCAACAAGCTGTCATATAGCAATTAAACTTAATCTTGAAAAAGCTTGTGACAAACTTGAATGGTCTTTTATAGAATCTTCACTTCAAAAGCTATAATTTTCCACAATAAATAATTTCTTGAATAAGGACGTGCACTCAATTTTTCACGTACTCAATTAGTATTAATGGGACTACATCATCGCAGTTCAAACCAAAGCAAGGCTTACGCCAAGGAGACCCATCATCTCCTTATATCTTCATCTTGTGCTTGGACCGCCTTATTCAACACTTACTTACCCTTTCAAATTCTAAAAAAAATTAAACCCATTAAAATTGGCAAAGAAGGTCCCCAATTCCAATTTTATGTTTTGCAGTGGATTGTATTCTCTTCAGTAAAGCAGCCCATAAACAAACAATAAACATTAAAGAATCATTAGATCATTTTGCAATATGCTCAGGCCTTATTGCCAATTAGGATAAATCAAAAATACTTTTTTTCCCCAACACTCCTAGGTTGAGAGAAAAAAATATCATAAGAACCCTCAATATTAGAAAAATAGAAGTAAGAGATAAATATCTAGGCCTTCCTTTTACCTTCTCAAGATTCTCCACTCGGTACTACTTCAACTAACAAAGCAAAATTACGTGCACTTTGGATGGGACTCCAACATGCCCTCACACTTGAAATATCACTCTTATTGTTGAATTTGATTCACAATTTCTGTTAAACAGCGTGACCAAGGATCCACTTCAGGCACTCAAAACGATGGACAACCTGCTCGGGGACTGCCGAAGGCGCTTCTCTAATTTTCAAGAAGTTCAGTTTCACTTTTGCTGCAAGGAGCTCAATCAAACGGCAGACAGACTAGCCAACCATACTGTATCTTCTCAAGTCTATGAAATTTTTTACTATTGCCCGTTTTTTTTTTTGTTTTTGCTTATTTTTATGGAAAATGACAAATTATGTTATGTAAAAAGTCCATGTACTCTCCGTCCCTATAGAAACTTTGCTTTGCTTTATCTAATATATTATGTTATGTTCAAAAAAGAGAAAAACAACTATACTATGCCATATTATGTTACTGCTGCTTATGCTTTTTCTGGAATACGTCAAAATTAATTAATGTTCATGCATTTTAATTAAATAGGTGATACGTGTTTTTGCCAAGCCAAAGGTGGCTTCTAATTAATTAGTACAAGCGTAGCGTAAATATTGAAGAACCATATATATATATATATATAGGATTAAATATAATTTACCTTCTATGTTAATGAAAAAGTACAAAAAAACCCTTGTAATAAAAAAACAAGTGCAATTTAATATTATGGGAGTAAATTATATTTTATTTTTTCACAGAGTCTTTTTTTTTTTTTTTTTTTGCACTTTTTCATCAAACAAAGGAGTACATTGTATTTTTTTTGCACTTTTTCATCAAACAAAGGAGTACATTGTATTTAACCCAAAATATTTTCATAGTTTTCCTTAGTAATAAATAATTTAGTCATTTCTTCAAAGGACTATCTAGAACATGAGTTATATCAATAACAATTTTTCAAAATTGGAACTTGCACTACTTGAGTAGGTAAGTAGTATCAAAATTATAAAAAAAGAAATCAAAGAAATTAATAGGTAGGTAGTTAAAAGAGAAGTGATTCAGTAGTTATGTGTGGAGTTGATGAATGATTGTAAGCAAGTAATAACGGTGGGTAGCTAATCAATTTGAAAATAAAGTCATGAATGTGTAATTAATAGATATGTGTGGATATGTGCCTTAGGCAATTAATTAAGGCTTGAGAATGCGTGCTTGTTGAGACAGGCATCCCATTCCCATCCTCCTTTTGAGAGAAAACAGGAGCATTTAAGTCAATAGAAACAGATGAGAGCCCCCCCTCCCCCTAGGAATAATCAACAATTCAACCCTACTCTCCTCTCCACCCCATGTGCCATCTACACCTTAATTTCCTAAATTTTCAAATTAACTATTATTCATGATATCGATATTGTTCCCCCAATAAACTCCATCTAATTATCAATATTCATGATCATGAGGTGAATAACTAATTTTCCTTGCTAAGAATGAATGCAAAGTGTATATATGATCAATTATTAATCAAATTAAGTTGAATATATATTGGGTGAGTTAATTTTGTTTGGCTTTTTTAGTAACGATGAACCTGTGAAAAGGATTGGCAGTGTAGAGTTTACATACAATAGGCATGCAGATGCATGCCCGCTAAATTAACAACCTTCCTTGCCTCACTACTATATCTCAAAAATTAAAATTGTCCTCCAAATTTAACACCTAATTGGGATGTTTATCTCTATACTATAAAATTAATACCAATGTTGATTATCTTATCATATATATATATATATATATGTGTGTGTGTGTGTGTGTCAATGCATGCTCGTCGTCCAACAATTCATAACTCATGTTTAAGTATTAAAACTGCATGTCTTTTATATATATATACAAGTAGTGTGTATAGTAGGTGGTAGTAGTCATGTACGAGTAGAGGGGCGTTTGGATGATAAGGTGGCGGTGTCTTCATCAATTAATTTAAGAATGGAAAGTATATGTGATTTATGAAGAAGAAAGAATTGTATTTGTGGCTGCAAAAGGAAAAGAATGAAATACTAAAAAGAGGTGGAGGTGCAGGTGGATGGATGAGTATTGAGTAGATGAAGATGAGTTACTGCAGCAATTAATACAACAACAGCAGTACTAGTAATAATTAATGTTTAATTCATCACCAGCAAGAGCAAGGTACGTACAGGGCCAGGAGAAAAAGAAGCAACAGCATTTATAGTACTAGTTACTATTGCCTGCTCTCTACGTACGTAACACCGCCCCCCTGCCCCTGCCCCTGCCCTTAATTATATATTTCTTTCTTCCTTTTTCTGCAGTACTCGCCCTCACTCATAACTGCACACTACATCATTTAATTAGAGCGATGATCCATCACCGGAAAAAAAAGCTTCACTGCTAATAATTAATAAGCCTTGCTACAATTAATTCTAATTCACAATTAAAGGAAAAAAGAACAAATGGATGGATGGATGGATGAATTGATTAAGGAACATACACAGTAGACGACGGTCTTTTTTCCTGTAGCTATAGTGGAATTGATGAATTCCATTATTAGAATCCATGGTAGCAAAGCTTCACCTTCATCTTCGTAATTAAGTCGTCTTAGTTGTGAAGAGGGTTGGGGCCTGTGTGTACTAATCTCTTCTCTTCTTCATACAACTTGTCGTCTGACTTCTCATTCTGATCCCTTCTCATTTCTACCACTTGTGATGAACCTCTAATTGCATGGTGCTGCTGATGCTGAGGCGCCCACCCCCGCCCATTATGATAAAACCGCGCTTTTCTTGCAGCTGACCACCGTCTCTCGGAGCTAATCTTCTCGCCGCGCGCGGATGGTAATAAACAAAGTTGAGATAAAATCAAGAGGAAGCCAAGAGAAAAAACTGCCCAAAAATCCCATCTTTTTCTCCTCCTTCTCTTTCTTTCACTTTCAGTAGAAAATGACATTTGCTCCACCAGAAAAATAACGCTGCTAGGTAGCTAATAATATGGGGGCTTACACACTAAATTAAAGGCAAGGGAGAACACACCTTATGTAAAAAGCTAAGATGGATAGATATGTTGGAGCTACAAAGTATAGTAGCAGTAGAAGAAAAATGGATGGTGAAATATGAGGTGGTAACACAAACACATCATGGCAAACTCTCTAATAAACCCTAGCTAGTGTAGAGAGAGAGAGAGAGATTGAGAGATAGAGAGAGACATACTAATACCGCTTTCTCCTTATCTTATGGGTCTAGTCACATGATCTTGACCCTTGATTCCTGGAACCTTCTTATACATATCTTACTTTCTTCTTGGCTGAATCTCGGAAGTTGGAATTCTCTGTACCTTTTTCTAATTTTTTGTGTTAATTGTAATGTAAACAAACAATGCAGGTCCGGATATGCATGTTAGTTTTGGGCTCTGTTTATTGTATTTTAAACGTTGTGACACGTGATTCTTGTGTGAATATAATAAATAATTTTTTTACATATTAAAATATATTATAAACAAGAAAAAATATACAAATTACTATATTATTTTAAAAAAAAATTAAAAAAAAGTTATTAATTAATTATAATTTAAAAAATTAAATAAGATAGTCATCTTATTAGTTTAAAAAAGTATTTTTAACTTAACAAAAAATTAATAAAATGGTATCATTAATCTCTATTTATAAATATAGAGCCTTTTTACTTTTTATATTAATATAGATATACAAATGTGATTTAGTGGTTGGAGAAAGGAAGATGCGAGAGTGGGACTGTCGAGTATTAATAGCCGTTGTCTGCGGACTACACGTATACATATATACTGCATGTGTATGTATATTTCATCAACTTGTTTTCTTAAAGTTTATGATATATTAATGTGTTTAGGTAGTATTATATATGGGGTATCTGTTTGGGGTTGGGTGTGTTTATGTTGACTAATTATTTAATAAAAAAATTCTAATACAGATCGAGTTTGGTCAGTTATTTGAATTAATTATATAATAAGTGTTATATATTTATTGGTATATAATTCAATAAAAGTGATAAATTATATGATAAATATATTATACTTACTTAATAAATAATTTAATTCTTTTCAAAATTCATTTGGATAAAAAAAAAATTATTATAATAATAAAGGGTGCATCGATTTTGGGCTTCATTTTGGAAATGTGTGTGAAGTAATTAGAAGAATGAGGGCGGAGGCGCAGTGGCATAGGCAGCATGGTAGATAGGCTTTGACTTGCCACTTTCCACCCATCTCTAACTATCTTTATAATACTCTGTGTGTCTAGTTTGTATTCTGTACCCCCTCTTTTCTCACTCTTTTTGGTATGTTAATGCTAACATCTCATTACCAAAATCTTAACAATACGACCCTCTACATATCTCAGTTTCAGTCGCTATCCCCTATACATATATACTCTAATAACTAGATTAGGTTTGAAACATTAAATAAATATATAGTACGTTTGAAACTAGTCCAAGAATTTCTTCTTTCCCATGCAATTTGATGTGAAGGTTTTCTATTATTCTTCTTATTAGTTTGAAATAGAATTTAGGAGTTTGGTTGAATTAAATGAAAAAGTAATTTTGGGGGCGTTGAGCATTTGAATCAAATGAATCCTAATTTGGGCGGTTGAGTGAGGGATTATTTTCTGCACATTCTCAAAATATGTAGTTATTTTTAGTTTGTGCAGCCAATTTTGACTTAGCATACTGATTAAAATTAAGGCTGGTATCTTATAAATAAGTTTGAAGTCACGAGGTGGAGTCTCATCGAATGTGTGAGTGTTGATTTATTTGTCGTTGTTAGTCATGTTGGTGTGTTGATTGAATTGAGCTATTGTAATGTATTTATTGTTGTTAGTATGTTTTGCTCGAATTGAGTTGTTGCTCAATGTTTTTATAATTTATTTATCATTGTTAGTCATATTAATGTATTGTTTGAATTGAAGTATTACTCGATATATGGAGATAAATTAAATTTTTGTAATTCATTTATCTTTATTAGTAAAATTAAAAAAGAAAAGTTTGTCCACACACATTTAAACATAATAATCAATTGAAAAAAATAAATTATTTATCATGGGTGCGCATTATATTTTTAGTTATCAACGATCGAATCATCCTAAAAATCGCAACCATCAAACTCATTATATCAATGATATTTTAGCTTTGTGATTAAAGTTGAAATTCAACAAACAATTTCACAACTTTGAGGTCATGAATTCGAGTATAACCGAATGTATGGGTATTTGTTTCACATTATATGAGTTTATATTGTAATTTATTTTATAGTGTTTAGTTATATTGATGTATTGATATTAAATAATACATCATCAATTTGTTCGAGATATTAGTGTCATTATATAATTATCTAAAAAAAAATTAAAAGAAACTGATTGTTCACACTTCATTATTTATTTATCTTACAAATTAATTATGTAAAAAATCAAATGACAAATGAAAATGCAGCTGCATCAAAAGAAAAGAAGAGAATGAGGATTACTTTGAAGTGATGTTGAGTTAACGAAATGAAATGAAAGCAAAGAGATCAAAGCAAGAAAAAACAAAATTTGAGAGGCCGTGTTTTGGTTGGAGTTGGGATTGGAATTGTTGGAACATGGAGGAATATGCCGCACATTCAACCATTCCTAAGGAAGATTCTCTATTTCACATTCGCATCTTTTTCCCTATTTTAATTTTGCCCTAATTTTCACTACCATGGATTTTAATTATTAGATTCCCATTCTTTCCTCCAACTTCGCATCGCCACACTAGTCCATTTTCTCAGGTAATATCTTCTCTCTCTCTCTCTCTTTCTCTCCCTCCCTCAGATGTCATAAACTGAACATTCATCCTTTTTATATATTCTTCTTCGTATTATTATATGTTATTTCTTCAATCTCTTTCTTATTTTTGATTTGATTGCTAATATATTCTGCAAGTTTAATTATTTTGGGGGGAAAATGCTCTGATCTTAGATGCATTATTGCACTTATTTAAGTCCAATGCGTCTCGTCTTGTATGAACTTTGTAGCTAGGTATGGCAATTGGCAGCGTTTGAGTTGTCATTTGAATGGGCATGATCACTCACAGTTGTCCTCCGACTTCTATTATGTAAATTGCCACCTTGCTTGTCTTGTTCCTCATACTTAATGGTGGTTCTGCTGTTGAAGTTTGGTTGTTAAACTTGTTCCACTACTTCAGCTGCAGACTCCAACACCAGAAATGGGAAAAAAAAAATTCCATTTGGATTTTCTGATTGATTATTCATGAATCCAGCTGGAAACTATAATCGCCGGTCCAAGAATATGATTTTTTACCCAATCTGGAAAAGCAAATTCTTCACGATTCAACCCAATCTGGAAATTTTTTGTAAAGATAATTTTTAAAGACAAATCCTATATTTTACCTCAAAAGTATAACATGGACAGACCCAAGTCAGATTCTCTGCGACTGCGTACGAGCAAAATAGTGGGACTACTGTTGAGAAAATTCAAATTTTGATTAGGCAGCCTCTGTAAATAATGCGCCTTTATTGTGTAGGAGGGACTATCCTAGTCTGGAAATGGTTGTCTATGTATCTCTATCACTGTGTCAGATGTTGTATGAAGACTTGGTTGATGACTCTGATTACTAGTGTTTTTCACTTGTTTGCAAGTCCAGATTTGGTAGAAAAACTTCGGATTGCAATTAATCCGTGACTCTACAACTGTGCAGCCCTTCTTCCCTTCCTGTGTCCTGTATATATGTTATTTCTGCAGTTAGTCCAATTCGACTGACTGTTTGCCAAATAACATATGACTCCCGAGAGTTCATTGAAGCCTAGTAACGCCTTAAATGGAGTACATGGCATGCATGTGGTTTCTCACTCGCCATTTTCATTCCAAGAGATAAAACAACATGCGGACTTTAATGAGTCGGCCTATGGACCCTCCAATACAGGGAGCAAACAACGGCTAATAGTGCAGTGAGTTTGTTGCTTAGCATTTGATTTTAAACTTCTCTTAACCATATAATGCAAAACCTTTTCAAGGGTAGTTATTGTTAGTTTTATCATGGAGCACTTCGCTAACTGTAATATATATATATCCTGCTGATCAGGAAAGTTTGGCATCAAAGACCTGCTTGTTTGAGGCCCATCCATTGCTGTCGTACTGGTACTGCAGACTTTAAGTTATCCTTGGTCTTAATAAAGTATCTGTCTTCTGTTTTTTTTTTTTTTTTTTTTATTGTTATTTTTCTTGTTTCTGCCATAATAAATAAGTTGCTCCTCTCAGGTGATAAAAACATTGCTGAAACAGTTGCCAATGTGCTTACTTCACTCCCTTTTATTGCCCTTGGACTCCAGGCCCCAAGGTGATAATTATACCTCTCGTCTAAGCTGCCTACAAGTGAAAAGCTGTGTGTTCTCTTACTTTTATATCTTATACTTTGGTTCTGATGCAGGAAAAATCTTAATTGTAAAATCTACGCCAATTCGTTAATTGGAGTAGGAATTGCATCAAGTTTTTACCATGCTTCAAGGGGGAAATTGAGGAAGTACCTTAGATGGGCTGACTACACTATGATAGCCACAACTACGGTGGTGAGTCAAATAATTTAGGCATTCTATGTATTATGGGCTTCCCTATTAATAGTTTTGTAGAATGGACTTCCAGAAAATTAGTTTCGAAACATCACTCTTGTACTATATCTCAATTGCTTGACATGGCAAATTTTCAAGAATGGAATACTCAGAAAATTGAATTTATTTTATGGTTGTTATCTATATTATTGCTTTAATTTTAGTATGATTGAGCAAGATTTCACTAAACAAAAAGTTTTTCGGACTTGCCCACCAAAGGTTTCTGGTTTGGAGTCATGTCAATTCGAATGTGAAGCATGCATGCGTTTAGGTCATGACTTGTAATATAAATAACCATTCAGTTGTCTTATTCACTTGTAAGATGAATAAGCTGCTTCTTATATTATTATCATTTTGGATGCTTATCTGCTTGAAATTGGGTTGTGTCATGTGCAAAGGGCTCACTGATTATTTCTTTTTATCTCTATCATATCAAGAGGAGAGATCAAGAACTATGTATTAGTGTGTCTTTGTAAAATATATCTTCTTCACATTTGATAGTTTCCAGAGTATGGAACTTTTTGCTTCTGTTGGCAGACTTTTGACAAGTTAATTCCTTTTCAGTGCCTCTCAAGAGCGCTTAGGAATGAGAACCCAAAATTGCTGATGGCAGCATCTGCGTTCTTTCTACCGATACAGCCAGTAATGGTTTCAGCAGTTCACACCGGAATGATGGAGGTAGCATTGCCATCTCTAATCATTTAGGCCCCAAAACTTACCTTGTGAATTTAGAAGAAAATGAAAAATTCTTTATAATAAGCTGGGAATTTTTTAAATCATGCTGGTCTCTCAAGTGTTATTTCTACCTTTTCGGGTCCAGAGCAAACAAGCTCTTTTAACTTGAATTCTCTCTTTACACAATCAGGTTGCATTTGCAAAGAGAGCATTTCAAGATCCAGAGCTGAGGATGGCCCATAATGTGCATAAAATGTCATCATTGTTAGGTGGAGCACTTTTCGTTGCTGATGACCTGCTCCCTCAAACTCCATTTCTCCATGCTGGTTGGCACCTTGCTGCCGCTGTTGGAGTAAGCACTCTCAACAAGCTCCTCGAGTAGTTAGACACTCCAAATCATCCTCACCAATTTGCCGAAAACACCTACATTTCCCACATGCATTTTCCAAGTTTGCAATTTATAGGTATGACAATTAGAGGATATGCCACATCAAAACAGCATCTGGCATTCCAGCTGGTTCTACAGCTATCTAGAAAGGGATTTGCAATGTGTAATGCTATATTAGCATATAGTTCAGGTAAGTAGTACATTTGGATTTTTCTAAACTTGCAGAAATGGCAATCTGGCGTTGCCTTTAATTGAAAATAATCATTTTTTGGAAGGGGAAGAGTATCAGCTAAGTAGCTGGACTTAGCTGCCATTCATGTAATGATACTAATTCCTATCTTCTTAATTAATTAATGGTTCAGATTGTAACTCTTCTCTTAGTCGTGAATATAGTCTTATAAACTGTTTGCACATAATTAAGAGCTGGGTGTATTTAGATCCTTCCAGTACAGTAACAATCGTTTTGAACTCATCAGTCAAACCATTTCTCTATTATCGAATGCATTATTGAGGGTACTGATGAGATCAGTAATACTAATTGTATGTGAATTCTGGCAAGCAGGCACGGGTGTAATGTAACCTATAGCGTCAGTTTCTGGTTGTACCTGTGGGTAGGAGTATTGATTGAATGCTTGAATGCACTTGTAATGAGATGCATATTTCACACTTAACAGTTAACAGGTACGTGGGGGGGAGGTCTAGTTAATTATTATTTCAACCATCCATTATAAATGCGATAGCGAAAAGTACTACTAATAAGCTGATATGCATGAACAGATATTATCTGACATAATAGCGCCGAAATGATTCTTCAATAATAAAAACATAAGAGGAAAAGGATGGAGTTAATGTATATAGTTAGTAGTTGGAGATAAACATGATGAGTAATAAAGAGACGTCATAACAATGATGTACATGGTAGCACTCGCACGAGTGCACAATGAAATGTAATTTATGTGAGGCACCCTACTTTCTCCAATAATGCGTCAAATCATGGTGTAAATATTGATGCAATCTGCAACACAAATTAAACACTTAAGTAGCTAGCTAGTAGACTAATAAGTCAAAGATCAGTAATGAAAACGAAACGCCATAAATGAAGAGCTAGGTCTCAATTAAACTACGTTCTTGAAGAGACAAAGAAGTAAATTCTAGCAGCTGCAGGTTGGAGGAATATATGATGATAATAAGAAATTGAGTGAGAGGTTTACTTACTTTTGAGCATTATTAATCAAGAAAAAGAAGGCAAAGTCTTTTGCCCTCTTGGAGTGGGTGTGTGAGAGGGGGCAGATTGGAATATTGTGAAGAGGAAGAGAGGGGGTTGTTGATGTTTAAGTTGCATGTGGGGGGCCTAGTGCGGTGTGGTATATGAAGAATGTATAGGTGCATGGTATAAAGACATTAAAAGGACCGTAATGACACACTTGTCATAATCTCATCATCATTGTCAAGTCGCTGTAAAGTATCCATCTCTCCCAGAATTTCACGCCTCCCTTTGTTTCATCTCTATTCAATTCTCTTTCTCTGGCCCTTTGTCCCCCTTTCAATTCTGTTGTTGTGCGTACTCATGTACTGTACGCGTGTATATACACATAGCTAATGGATCATGCGGGTCAACCTACCTATACCTGTACACAATATATATATATATACATATATATTACATGCTCCTCTTCTTTAATTTGTTGTAAAACCAAGAAAATTATATATCCATCCGTTCTCCCTCCCTTTGTTTTCTTGTCAAGTCTTTATCTCTGAAACTCTGAAACCTTATTGTCTACATTTCTTTAACCTTAGAGAATTCTTTTTCACTGATTTCTAAAAGCTACTCGACACCTCCAAAATCTACACTTTCATGCATCATTAACCAATGCCGGCCATGCATACCCTTCAATGTTAATACCCCTCCCTCCTATACGTACATGAGTTCTCTCTTCTTCAGACTTAGCGCCTATCTTTTATTATTAGTATATTTTACTAGCAATTAACGTTTTACAACTCTATCTCACACACACATACAGAGAGAGGGGATGTGGATGATGGAGAGTAATAATCATGAGCATGGCAAAGAGTTGATGAGGATGTCAACGTCGGCGTCAACCGACGGCCCGAAGCTGCGGCCACTTATGCCAAGGCCAATTAGTAGCTCCAACAGTACCAAGAGCAGCAGTAGCACATTTTCTACAATTACATCAACTCTCCCTTGTTGCATTCGAAACCCTAATAATATCCTTACATGGAATTATCCCATAAGCATGATTAATACCTCAGGTAATTAATTTTCAATACTAAATTTGCAGGTAGTGGTACATATATACTCCTTCAGCTGATTCTGATACTGGCCAGCTAGTCATGCATGTTTAATTTGTAGGTTGTGTGATTAATGATTATTGCGTTAAAAGGGATGATGAGATAATTAAGACGGCGCCTTTGGTGAGTGGAAGATGGAGCCCTACCAGAGAGCAAGTGCAGGCTCTTGAAGAAATGTATAGGCGTGGAATCAGAACTCCATCTGCCGATCAAATCCAGCAGATTGCAGCAAAACTGAGGAGGTTTGGTAAAATCGAAGGCAAGAATGTGTTTTACTGGTTTCAGAACCACAAAGCTAGGGAGAGGCAGAAAAAACGTCGTCAGCTTCAGCTCATACCTCTACCTGCAAATAAGATTCACCATCAAACACTTGCATCTGCACCTCCAGGTAATCATATAATTTCAATCACCACTCACATTTTTAATGTATAATTTACATAAACTAAAACGTTCGTGTTTTGCAGAATTGAGGCGGAGATATTTTGATATTGAACATCATAAGAAGTTGCCTAACCCTTCAAACTGCACCACACATTCCGAGGTATACATATCTATACGTTTTTTCCTGTATTTACCTAATTAGTACTTAATATATCTGATAGCTAGATCTCTTGCATGCTAATTACACTCCTTTTGCTTTCTGTTTCTTTTTTTCCCCCAACTTCTATTCTAAAAAATTCATCATTTTCTAGACGATGTATATTTACAAAGTTGAACGTACTTCCACACGATTTTCCTCTTGGAATGCAAATGTATTTAGATTAATGTATTAAAAAAAATTAATTTATATATTTTCCGGTTACAAATTGAATTAGAATTTATAATATGTTTAGAACATTAATTGGGGGTCCTCCATATTTTTATTGAATTGTGGATATGATAAAGGCGAGTGTTATTTTTGTTGACAAGTGATAAAATATATATTTTCAAATTAATAATAGAAAATAAGAATTTGAGTTTGAGAATGAATACAAACATGTACTTAATTAGTAGTATCTTTGCACAAAACTCAACATCCGACTTAATTGATACTTTACAAGACAAAAGCAGAGGCAAAAATTATGGGGCAATAATATGGTATGAAGGTCAAAAAGTTGGAAGGCAAAGAGAAAAAGTAAAGGAAAAGGTTTGTATGATGGAAAAAGAATTGAGGCCAAAAGGCTGCATTCTATACTTTCTGTTGGGGGTGTTGCTATGATAAGTTAATTTAGAATGTGTTGGGAGAAGTGCAAAATTCACTCAGCTTTTTTATTAATTGTTATAATGCTCAGGATTCTGCAGTATCAATGCACGGATCAGTGATAGCAGAATATTGTAATAAAGATGGGTGGACACACAAGGAATTACAGCAGAAGACCACAACACCACACAAAATTCAAACCTCCTGCCGATTGGACTTATCTTCTTGCTTCTCTGTCCAACCAATTACTACTGCAGATCAAGAAAAGACAAAGCCCTTAATTACTGCACTAAACCTCAGCTTATTACTGCCCCCCAAGGATCTTGATCATCACAATTATATTGTTAGGAATGAGATAAAAGAAAATGATCAAACTCTTGAGCTGTTTCCCATTGGGACTGGGAGGAGCAATGATCTTCATGAGCCAGAGATTCATGATGTCTCAACCACAGAAACCAAATTAAGACCTAATGAGTTTATTGAGTTTCTTCCAACAAAAAATTGAAGCCTTCTTTCCTCTCTTCATCCAAGTAATTAAAGTGCTAGTTTGTAGCAAATTGAAGATGTACTTTACTCTGTGACTTTCTTTACTTCAGTTACATTCGTGTTAATTTGTATCTATCTGCATCATGTATTGCTTAATTAATGTCTTCAATATATATTTCATTAATCTCAAATATATGAAAATCCATGTGAAGTATATCATGGTTACTACATATGATCAATTGAACTGCTAATCCTCTTGGAATAATTATAAAAAAAGAACACCACTTAGGATGCATAGGTTGATGCCAAGGGACCAACCACGAAATCTAGACAGAATCTAAAGGAGAAGAGCAATAGCTACTAAGCAGAAGCAGTAGCCTCAGGACATAAGAGGGTGGCAGCTGGCAGTCTGTCGTCTGTCTGTGTCTGCCGCTCTGGGTTGCCTTGTCCCAGCTAGACAAAACGAACCACAGCACACAGTCAGTGAACAAGTCAACAGATTAGTCCATTTCTCGCATAGCTGCTGCTTTGGGTTTTCCGCAACAAATTAAATCCCATTACCTCTTTTTGCATGAGACCATTTGATATTCAAGTCTGCTCTCACGCATTTCAAATAATCCAGCTACTTCCAAAACATTCAATTCCAGCTAGCATGTATCTCAATCAATCCACTTCCTCAACATTAAATTCGAGCAAGCATCTATCTTAATCAATGTACTTCCTTACCATTTCTCGGGACGCCTGCTGGTTCTGGTTTTCCATTGTTCATAAGTAAGCTTCTGCATTGTTGCCAAATCTTTAAAATGGTAACAACAATATTGAGGTTATTGTTAAATGAGTGCGTAGAACCTGAAATGTTTAACCCTTTCATATTATTTGTCAGAGCTTTGAAAATTTCTTAACCCTTTTCTATCATTTGTTGAAACTTCTACAACTCTATAATTAAAGTAAAGAAAAAATTGCATTCATCAAATGGAAACAGAGCACGTCATTTAAATAACACCAAAGGCATGTAATCGGAATAGTAGGAATTAAGAGTGGATTGAAAACCACAAATACAGAAAATAAATAAATATATAAAAGCCAGAATATGGAACTAATGGAACCCAAATATAGAATTTTCGCTTGATATATAACATCCATCCTGTTTTCTACCATATTATACAGCTGAAACAACTAATGTACAGTACAAACATGGACACATCACGTCCAAATCCCTCTTCCTTAGTCTATCCACAACTTAGATACAGTCCCTCACACAAAGAATTCATGTATAATTAACGCCTCTCCAGTAAACATTGAGTCCTCTTCCGGCATTGTGGTTAATCGACAACTACCCCTTGTACCAGGCAAAGAATCATTCTTCCAACAAATCAACATTGCCACTCCAAAAATGCCTTCTCTCCAGAGGAAAGGAAAAAAATGAAAGAATCACAATCAAGATTTGGGGTTAGATGCCACGAGCAGACAAATAATAGAAACAAAACCAACTCGCTGGTTGCACTTGAACAATCACGTCACAGATGATGATCTTGAATCTTCAGTTTTATTTGCTTTGCACATGCAATCTGGACAAGGAAACGAATATATCGAGTCATTAGGTCTCTTCAGTTGAAGACCTTTTGAAGCGCTATGTGCTCGCATACTTAGCATCTGCTTCTTGAAGCCTTTCCACCTGAGAGATAGAACCAACCAAATGCATAAAATTAATGAACTTGCAATATCACTCCACCAGTACAGAGAATTTGTGAAGTAGATTTCCCAATAAAATTCATTACCCAATACTTGGATTGTCAAATATTAAAGCCAACTTCCGCTTGTCAGGCTTAATTGTCCTGGAGTGTCCACCATACAAATATCTTCTGTGCCCCAAAAGAAAATGTGGAAAGTTTCCACCTTGAGTTGTTACAAACACTTCACTGTGAAGACAAACAGTGTAGTCTATAGCAGCCATTCTGGATGAGTAATTCTGAAATTAAATAACTCAAGTCAAAACACATTATAGGTTGAGACCATGAAAGCTAATTGCATAGATAAAAGATAGCTCTTGATTAAGACCTGAAATGGAGCTAGTTCCTCAGCAGATGCCAACGTCTCTTTTGTTTGCAATAACGGAAACATTTCGAGAAGAGGAGCCATATGCCTCTCAGAGTCATATATCTTTCCAGATGCCAAATAGATAGAAGTACTTTTGCTAAAGCCCATCCCCCTCAGCATCAGACCTACCTGATCCACATAACATAAGGGTTATGAGTTATTCAAAATTATGCAGAGAAAATCCTCGTTATTCAGAGATGTAACGTAATTCCAAGAAGATCAAGGTGAATCAAATATAGAGATAAAACATGAATATCAGGTCTCAACAAAAGGATGTAGATCAATCATGGGAAGATCAATATTGTGAATTAACATTCTTGTAAATCACAAACCAGCTATCAACATAGTTGTACTATTTAAAGAAAGCAACAAAGAAAACCAGAATGGGATTAGGGGAGTGGATAATCATATATAAAAAAAATTCACTTCCTGAAAGAGCAGTTATATCTATGTAGAATAGTTATACATTGGAATCATGCAATTTTCACACACAGCCATGGCTCGCAAATGCACCCATGTCCACCACCTCTATACGTCCTCACTCGACATAAGATATTGTGATTAACATAACACCAGAGGAAACTGATTTCACATAAGATAGTCTTTGTGATAGATATTCAGCAACATCATCTGGACAGATTTTTGTAGGTCATGTAAGACCTCCTTCAAGTCATGAACCTGCTTAACTACTCTTACTAACCCAAACCCAGTGCAAATTGTATTTCAGTCGCAATGGCTAAACTCAAACTTCTGGTTATGTGCAACCAAACACCTGCTTATTCTCCGTTCAAAGTACCTCAGCACACTAGCTTGTACTGAGAAACAAGCTTAAGTAACCAAACAAATAACTAAAAAAATATTAGCAAAAGAACCACATTATATTTTGAAACCTACCTTGAAAAAGTTCAATAAAGTTACAACATAAACTTGATAAAAGTATGAAATAGCATGCCACTCAGAAAAGGACGTCCGGAAGTCAACCAAAAAGGAACCAAGAAGACCCTAGCCCATTTATTCCCCCCATATTTCAAAATGATTTCGGGCATTTTTACCTAATACATGAATTCTATAGCATCTTTGAAAGAGGAAACCAACAAAACATCAAAACCTTAGGCTAATCAAAGAGAAGAAAATGTCAGAATCATACTTAATGCATATGCCTCATTGGAATCAGCTTACTCCTATAATATCTTCCTCAAGTTGACCATTCATGCCAGTCCACCCAACATCATATTTACAGTCAATATGCACATTTTTCTCATTTCAGTCAAAACTGGGACGTGCAATTCTGCCTTTCTAAACAACAAACTCGCAGGGGTGGAATGGAATGGGAAGGAAACTGAAGACAATGCTAATTAAAAGTACCTCTAAAGGTGTTAAGGGACAACTTCCATTTAATCTGATTTCTCCCGGAAGTATGATACGACCTGGTTTAGTAAATTTTCCTCTCCAACCTCTTTCTCTGGCAGCATCCATGTCTGTCTTTTCTTGCTCGCCACCATCATATACACAACAAGAGAAAGCTACCATATCCTATAGAAGAACATAGTTAATTCTTGAATTTTTGAAAGAGTACAGATACAATCAAATTCATATTGGTCCAGATTAACCTCCTCAAAGCGAAGATGCACAGATATATATTTGCCACTATTGTTTGCACTGCGTTCTTTCATTCTTGCCACCAAAGTTTCACCAAGAGATAATATGGGATTCGAGAACCTTAGAGCTTGATAATTTGCCAAGCATCTAAGCCGTTGTACAGCTGGAGGAGCATCAAATGACAGTCGATTTGCAAATGGTGCAATCCTTATAATCCTGAGTTAGCAAATTACATAACAGTAAAAACATGAAACTGAAGAAACAAGTAAATGAAATTCTCAGGAATCAATAATAAAAAGAATTGTAGCAACAGAAAAAAATATTATACAAAACAGAGATATCTGGTCTATGAGCAATAAAGGGCGAAGAAATTCAAAACAAAATGCAAAATTAGGATGGCAATGAAATTGAAGGCAATGACATAAGCAAACACAGGCACTCAAGTACCAATCCACCACTATGTTAAATTCCTTTACATCAGCGATTTGCAAAGGGTGCAATCTCTATCACCCTGAGTTAGCAAATTACAAAAAGGTGAAAGCTTGAAACTGAAGAAATAAGTAAAAAAGATGCTCAGGAATCGATAACGAGAAGAATCATAACAGAAAAAATATCACGCAGAATGGTGATATCTGGCCTATAAGCAATAAAGGGTGATAAATTCAAAACAAAATGCAATATTAATTGGTCTTAATGTATTCAAGGCAATGACCAAAGTGAACACAGGCACTCCAGGATAAACATCAATCCACCACTTTGGTAAATTCTTTTATACAATAGTCATATTGTGCACATCGCCATTGGAACATCACGAATAGCATAGAACTAGAAGGATCTAAAATATAAATTATGCACCATGTTAGTCAAAAAAAAGGAAAAACTCAAATGGACGTGCAAAAAGATCCGACAATAGAACAAAGGGAAAAGGAAAAAGAACGACTTATTTGTAGTAATTTTTGCTACAAGATATCAATTAAAATATACATTGTATAACTTGCAACTATGAAAAGTGGGTATACAAGTCAAATGTTTTCCCTGAGCAAGCAAATAATCATCTAGGTGACTTGCAGGATAAGTCCAATGAATTGTATTATCGGAAATCTCCAATGCATTGCACAGGCTGATTAACCATTGCAGTGATTAAAAAAGGTTAGAGAAATGTAAACCAGAAAACCTTTCGAACCTACTTTTCCTCAAGCAGCTTCGGAAGAACTGTATCCCTATAGAATTGGATTGATGACCATGCCTTTATCCTGAAGTTGTAGACGTTGCTCAAGTTATAGTCAAATCGTTCCATTATGTACCCTGGAACAGTTTTAACTATCCGAACATCATTTTGCAGGGATTTGATGAAAAATCCTTCATCATATATGTCTCCAAACTTGCTGCATGTCAAAAACCAGTATCAGTCATTTCTACTCTTTTTAATGAAAGGATGTCACATCACAAGTTAAATTCTGCAATGATTATTTATTTAATTAAAAGGGAAAAATCCAAACCAATTCATTGCCATGATGACAAAAGAGGAAAGAAGATTGAAGACACCTCAAGGTGAATACCAATTGCATTTTTTGTTAATATCGACTAAAGAAGCCAATTAACCAAATCATAACTTGACCCACAGACAGACTGTGGAGCAGGCAGCCAATAGGCTTTCACCTCAAAATAATGCATATTTTTCCCTTGCCATCAATCATTTACAATCAGAACATTTCTCACAGCTGTACGCATAAATTTTTCATATTTGTTCCAGTAAGCATGATCCTTGCTATATATTTTCGGTCAATTAATGCACCGCTTGGCAGCAACAATCATGTGACCCACCTTCTATCTCTCCAGATGCTGTGGAAGTGGAAGTTTGGAATTACAAGAGTTGCATTAAGGTAGCCTGCCACAGCCACAGCATTGCATATCTGGAAACACCAAAACCAGTGAGAGAGCACATGTTGCCAATCACACAAACTAATACGAAGTTATTAAATCATAAGAAATAGACAATGGTAACACATAATATGTACCGATGTTCTCTGCTGATTCAGACCACCGTTGGCCTCAATAAATATATATCCATTTGACTCAGGTAGACCTACAATGATAAAGTATGTTTTATAATTTCTGAAGCTTGTTTGAAGTAACAGCAAAATGAAGAATACAATGACAGACAAAAGAGCATGATATCCGGAATATATCCACTTGACTCACGTACGTCTAGAACAATATAATTCGGGCAAACGTCTAGCCTACAATTGTCTTATTACATTTGCCAGCCCCTCTTCCTATGAAAATATAGAACTAAGTTTTATCGTTTGAATTATGAAGCCTAAGAAGATCAATGATGCATTGAAGACAGCAATCCTGAAGAAAACAAAGAAACTCTAAGAAAATCTGTACCTTGCAAGGACTTGTTGATGCATGGTCTCCATTCTCGGCCTTTATAAGAGTGTTTCCATATAGTTGATATCTGTACAGAAGTTCAAGATAACTTATATTAATAGCAACAAACTGATGATTAACAGAAACAGATACATATTAATATGAAAGGTTAAGTTGTTATTTTGAAAAGAATTATGCTTGTTGTTGATAATGCTATGCTAATTTTCACATATGACTTATTCAATAGGCACACCCACATAAACTCCATCTAGCAACTTATAAACAGAAAAACGACTCTGCCAGACTTAATTTTTTCAAGACATAGAAAATGATTTGGCCTAACAATGATCAGCATATCTTGATTATACTTTATACGGTGTCATGGATGAATAGTATATTAAGTAATCGACTTAAGCCACAATCAATTGGGGTTGTTAGACTGGATTAGGGCCAGAAAAATTAAAAACAAATATTGTTATTGGTCAAGTGTCCAGTTGCATTTCGTATAATCATATCTCGCAGACTCACCATTTTAAACCTCATATTTATGCAAATTAAGTACTTTCTCTTCATTCTTGCATATTCAACATAAGAAATCCATTCTTTCATTTTATAAATCCTTAATTCTCAAGGCCCTTGAAATCGATCCAAACTTGATTGCAGACTTTTACCATGTTAAATGAGAAAGCAAGCATTCTATTTGGGATTCTTGAACACAGATATCAATGCATAAACATATATTTCAACAGAGATAAGTAGGACTCCCAGAAAATGGAATAAAGTATAAATAGTGAATGAAATCCAACAATATATTAGTAGCAGAGAGCTGACCAAACCAGAGATCCTAACAACGCCTAACTAAAGCTATACTGCATTCAGTCAGATTCCCAGCATAGTGATGCCCTTAATTTATCTGAAATACTTGGAAGGTACAATAAAACGAGATCCATAGAGTTGCAAGGTTTCATTTTTACACATAATTGAAAATTGGGAGACAATCACTCCAATACCAGGAAAGAGAAGGAATACAAATAAATAAATAATCAAAGTGAGTTACAGCTTAAAATCACCTTGAGTAAGCAGGAGAGGATTGTAAGTTGCAGGAAAAAAACTAAAAAAGTGTGAGGAAGAGAATTTTAGTAGTTGGGGTACTAACCGTATCACCGTAGGAATTATCAGATTCCATTTCGCGGCGGACCTTGGCGTAGAGCTGAGGGCTGCGGTAAACGGAACCGGGGGTAGGCCTATGCTTAATAACGGGAACAACATCAAACGACACCGTTCCCATGTAAAACAACATGACGGAAATGTAGAGTAGGGGAGCGAAGAGAAAAAGGCCCTGGCGCTTGAGGAGTAGGGAGAGTAGGGTCCAAGCGAGGCGCTGGGCGAGGGAATTAGGTGGGGAGCGAGCGGGTTTGGAAGGGCGTTGACGGCGGGGGGAGCGGCTGAGGGGGGAGGCGGGGGGGGATCTTGGACTGTTACTTCCGCTGCTTGGGAGCCTATTGTACGCTTGCATCGCTGTGTTTCTTCACATGATAGTAACAATAGGGAGGACGAATTTTACGCGAAAAGATACAAATCGTGATGAATAGATAAAAAGGGGGGAGGGGACTCAGGGGAGAGGGGAGAAGAGATAGCGAGGGTGGGGACACGTGACGTGAGAGAGGGGCGCACGTGCAAAAGGGAAGAGTGAGAGTGAGAGTGAGAGTGAGAGTGAGGGATGATGAATTGGAATGGAAGGGAAGTGGGGGATTAGGGCGTGTTTGGGAGTACAGTACAGTCTACAACTACTGCTGCCTGCTGGGGAATTGATATTGACAGTTCTAAAGAGGACTCGTTTTCAGTTTCAATGTATAATAATAATATCAGATCAAATCAATTCAATCCGATATGAACAACAAACAAATTGTTGCCAAAATTTAAATATGGGAAATGAGGAGGAAAATGTGAAAAGGTTAATACGAACAAGTTTAGATTAGAAAGATTAAAACAACACCACCACCATCATAATAATAATAATAATAATATAATAGATAGTATTGGTAATGGTAATGGTAATGGTAGGGCGACCATACAGGTTATTGACAGCTTAAAGAAAGGATGGAAGAAATCCCAACAATGGAGCACCCCTGCCAAGTTGGAGTTGGAGTTGGAGTTGGAGAGCACGTGGTGAAGGCACATATGTCACGCCTCGTGTTGCGCCATTTTACCCAACACTAACATCAATACCAAAACCAAACAGCCTGTACTGCTACTACTATTATTATTTTCTTTTCTGTCTTTTGCTTCTTCACTTGTAATTCGAATCTACTTTCCTTCCAACTTCCTCTTCCACTTCCATCCATTTTTTTTTCTTTTCAAATGGAGAAATTAAAAATAAAATAGGCTCTCACAGCTTGATTTACACAACACAAGATAAGGATTTGGAGAATTAATGTAGTAGTTGTTGAATTTGTATGACTCTGCACATAATTAGGGCTTTAACATGAAATTAGTTTTAGTATATCAATGTTTCAAGATCAAAATTCAATCCACTCAGTTTCTTTGCATTTGCCTTCCAATTATTTGCTTGAGTAGGGTACCTTTTCAACCACTCAACTCAACACCATACATCGCCACTTGTGTAGCTTCAAAAAAACACATCTCCATCCATTAGCTTATGAATGTGTAGTAGATCAATGGAAGTGGCACAGACACCTCCTAACTGCAACTCCAAATCTGGATCTTATTACTGTTCCCACCACAATTCAACTTCAGCTACAATACAAAAACATTGTCTCCCACGTCGTGCATATTAATTAATCCCTATAGTCAACACAATTTTTAATCCCACTTGAACAACACAGAAAAAGGAGGATGTCTATATACTGCGATCATCATCAATTAGAATCCATTAGAGAGTTATCCGTATGGAAGTAAAAAGAATCTGATAAGTAATCTAGATGCATACACTTAATCAAAGAATCAAATTCACCACCAAGTCCATCAGACACGATCAAACGGAAAACCCGACACTTCAAAATTCAAACATAAACAGTTGAATGAGAATTGGGAGGAGCACAATCACAATCAATTATGTCAAAAGCGCAGCTTTTCCTTTTAGGTAATAATAACAAACTGCCACAGCAATTTGAACCAAAGATAACGACCTCAAAAACAGAATTCCTCATTGATCATTGGATTGCAAAACAACTTCAATAATCAGTTACACTTGAAACACCAACACCTACAACTAATCTCAAGAAACAAACATGAAGCCGAAACCCAATTCAATCCAATCCATGCGACATTCCTAACGTTGTTTTATGGATTGATTAATCGTGCAGAGTCCCCAAGATATCCTCATCCCTGTACAAATGGTACCTGCATATGCATTCCATTCCCCCAACACGGAGAGTTAAGTTAGCCGTCAGTTCACCCTACCAAGAAAGCAAAACACAGTGAATGACAAAGCAATCTTGCAAGATCATGAAAAAGCTCACTCACTCTTTTTCGCCCAATTTGACTTGTGTTCCCCCATATTCAGGCAAAAGAACCGTGTCGCCTTCTTTCACAGCAACCGGGATATGGTTCCCCCCTGCTTCCCCACGCAGCCCGGGTCCAACCGCAACCACTTTACCAGAGTTCAACTTGGATGATTTTTCTGGGAGGAGAATACCAGCTGTGGTTTTGGAAGGGGGCACAATTTTCTCCACAAGTACTCTGTTCAGAGTTGGGATCAACCGTTTAGCCATTGCCGAACGGGATTCAACTTGCAGACGCAGAAGATCAGTTCACTACCAAGATAAACAAACTATCTCGTCGTGAGCGAGTCTGAGTGGTAACAAATAGAAAGAGGGAGTTTTAAGTGGAAGGTTCTAGGCTGTATTCCAGAGGGGGTTTAGGGTTCTACAGCTGTAATAAAGAACTTGATTTGGGCCAAGAAACAAAAAAAGAAAAGGGCTGCTGGGCTGTTTCTCTTACTTAGTTTTGAGTCTTCACAATTTAATATTGCAAGATGGACATTTCTAAAAAGTCCCAAGAACATATGGTTTGTTTCAAATAGCTGGGCATCAACTTTTTCATCATGTTCATAGGGGCTTCTCCATCATCATTTAGAGCCCACTAACCTACTTGACACCATATCTTCTATCCATACTTCAAATACTTCGGGCCTCGCAACTGTCTACTTCGGTAAGGAATATGATGTCTAATTGTTCAAGTAATTCTAAACCAATGGTCAGGAAATAAATATGTATACCATAGTTAACAATCATGTGCTTAAATTTAATCTCTCTACTCCATAATCTCTTCAATGTTCATAAGACATGCAAAATCTTAAATTGTCTCCAAAATTTGGGATAAATGTATGAGAGATTTCTGCAATTTTAGAGTTAGAATTCATGATTTGACATAATCTAATCAAAATTCAACAAGAGCATCATGTTATCGATATATCTTTATATTGCAAACTAAATAAAAATCTTCAAAAACAATGATTACTTACAAGTAAATTCATAAATTGACATCCACTTGCAACAAAATTATTGAGAGGCAGAGGCGTGGGAATTTCAACAGCAGTTACCATATTCACCACCCTCTCCATGAGTTGCTGAGGCTCACACGATGAAAAAGGGGTTGGACCAAGAGTTCCCCATCATCTGTGGACGGCATTCTTGGACCACTCGGTTTTTTTTCTTTTAGCTCAATCATAAGTTGTTGTTGCCCAACTGCATCCATACCATAATCAGATTCATATTGACTACTTGTCCCTCCTCGTCCCTCATAACCAAAGTAAAATCCAAATAGAAGAGGTTTACGCTTTTGCTTTTGGACCATCAAAGAATATGCAATAAGAGTGGTGCACAATCAAATGAATAATTAATGGTATCTTCTGCTAAAGCCCATGGCAACGGCATACACTCACTTATCCATCCCCCCAACTCCCCCTGACAATGACCACCACAACATCCATCATTTTTCTTCCCAAATTCAATGTTCCCATCATCTCCCAGACCCTGAGAAGATTCTAGTATCCAACTGATGATTGCATATTTTCTTAAGGAAAAAATGCTTAATTATTTGGAGGAAAATTGATTGAAAACAAATGTGTCTCGAAACATTCAGCTCAAGCAAAACCAAAAAAGAGGCGAGCAAGATTGAGCCACGTGTATTGTATAATTGCGCTTTAGAGCATAATTGTCTTTAACAAACAAGGAAAAATAAGGACATTAGTAGTTAGTTTATTGAGTCTCGTTGAAATGTTTTGTTTTGACTCAAATCAAGTGGAGCAAAATTACAATCACAAATAAAATGATGCTGATATAAGAATATGAACAACTATGTGTTGTTCAGAATTAATGTTGATTCGAAGGGAGCATATATGTAACAGTAAAGCATGTGTGAGTTGGGACATTCTGTAACTGATGTGAAATCATTAGCTTCCAATAAATGTGGTTTCTAAACCAGCTTTCTTGCGCCACATTTTCTGGGGAGGGCACACTACCACCACACCACACCAAACCATTCACATTTCACTTTTGTAATTATAATTTAGAGCCAATAATTTTTTACAATTTATTTCAGTATAAAAGTTGGAAGTCCAACCGAGTCAGAATTATGGACTACTTTTGTACTGGTTGTTTCAAATTAAATGAGATAATTAATTTGATTGCTTCACTTAAAAAAAGAAGTTGCCAATTTAGAATTGGTAATTGTTCAACCCGTCATGTCGTGTCGTCAGCATGCACAAAGATTGGTCCAAGATTCTGAAATATTTTACCCGTTGGTAGATAATAAATCAAGTAGGAATGGTGCGAAAAGAAGTAACTAAAATTGAAAGAGTGCAGATATGGTTGAATATGGTCAGGGCTAGCTGAGGCCTGCCTACTGTCTCCTACCTCCACTCAATTAGGCAAAAGGTTAAATATAAAAGCAGGAGGAAGGCATACACATTGCAGTTTGCACACTCCACTCCACTCCATTCCACTCGCATATAAAATGCTTGAAATGGATATCGTTTTGCTATATATATATATATAGATATTGACCTATTGGTGCCTAACTTGGACTAAAAAAGTTCCGATTTAGTATTAATTGACGACAGCTTTCAGTAATGTTTGTTAATAAGGTCCCGAATATTTTTTTAACTGTAAAAAATCTTTACACTTTGATTCTCTCTTGCCCAATTCACATCTTTGAGACCTTAGAAAATAAAATTATGATCTAGATTAGATCAAGTAATTTGAGATTTGATTCGATCTTCTCGGTGGTTCAAGAAACACAACAATAGCAAATTTATGGAAACAAGGAAGAAAAGAGTATATGAAAATGGGAGAAGAAATTAAACAGTTTGGTGGAATTGAATTCTTCCTTAAAGATACGCGAGATCTTGAAACAGAATTGGGTGATATGAAAATGGGAGAAGAAACAAGTCAACAAAGTAAGTGCTATTTGACGTCAACTCGTCAAGTTTCTTTCAACAAAAACAATTCATTTAGATCAACTTGTTGGTTTCCTCAGACACACACATACACATGCACTCCTTTTATATTTTTTAAATTTGAATATATAGGTATGTATGTATGTGATGGAGATACGGTTTTAGTGCGCCTGCGTTGCATGGTCCTTTTGGACTTTAGAATATGCAATTTATTCCGTAGCCTTCCACTCTGAGTTGAGACCTAATCTTGATTGTGGGTGGCATTGGCATACCAGTGCAGAATCTTCTCCGTGTGGACCCTTCATTTGGTGCGTCGAATCTTTACGTGACCCACATTTCTTTTTTCCATTTTTTCCCAAACCTATCAGCGTTTTGAACGTATTAGCATTGATACTGTGTGTTCAACATTACATGATGAAACAAACCCTTTCTGTAAACAAAACAGGTGGTCGTGCCGGAGTGGTTATCGGGCATGACTAGAAATCATGTGGGCTCTGCCCGCGCAGGTTCGAATCCTGCCGACCACGTCATGAGTCTTTTAGCTATTTTCTTATTTTGATATGGTTGGCTGTCAGCACCACAAAATTCCAGTACGCCAACCGAACCTAAATCTCTGAAGATAAGCGGTGGTACTGGTAAGCATGCTTCAATTATTGTTCAAACCGTCCATGCACGATCACGCTCATACAGGCACAGGCACAGCAAGCACAAGAGAGAGGGGGTACATACTACATATCCGTCCATGGCATTGGCTCTACTATAGTGAGTGCTGTGGGCCAAACAAAAGAAGGGATATATGAGTTGAGTGGCTCCAATTCCTCAACTCAAAAAGGGAACTTTGGTGATGATGATAAGCTCCCTAACTATGTTTATCCTCACCCACTCCCCATCATCATCATCATATATACTTGTTCTGCTCCATCATTTTAATTACAATTAATTGTGATCAGAATCATCCATCCATCTGCTTCACTTTTCCATCCCTTTGTCTCTTACATTGGATCCCCAATTGGCTTTAATGAAACTCACCCTATCTACCATTGAAGCTGAAACCCATCTCTATCTACTTTGTTTCCATCCTCAAAACAAACCTCCACTCTTCATCATATTACAAAAAAAGAAGCTTTTCTTATAAAAGTAAAAGTGTAGTACTGTAGGAATTAATTGGGATATATCTAAACTAAAGCAAAGGACTAGGTTTTCTTATAAGTTGCCTCTTTTTACTCATGTAGGGACATGGGACTCATCATCACTTGGAATATATATATATATATATATATATAATTAGTAGTTTTGAGACCACAACAAATATTGTGAATTTACTAACCGCTTCTCTAATGAATTCTCGTTTGACCATAATATTAAAACAAGCCAAAACTACTAACATGGTTATCAATAAAATTTCAAAATGTAATAAATATTTGTTGTATGATAAGTTAGGTCTGACCACCCCCAAGTTAGGAGAAAAGATTATATAAAAAGTAAAAGATGAGTACATACATATACATCTATGTCTCTTCATTTGTCTCAATCTTGAAAATTTGAATGATTTCCAAAACACTCAAAAAAAAAAAAAAAAGAAAAACATTTTATCTTAATGATCATGTGTTGTGATGAAGAGGCCCGTGAGCATTAGACGTATAATGCCAAAAACCAATATTATGTAATCAGCAGGGAATATTAATTGGTTAGACATGTGAACTAATTAGTTTAGTATTTTTATAGGAACTTGATGATCCATGATTCCATTAATCAATTTGCATTCATAAAAATGTATACAGCACGTAGTGCCCAAATCCGGACACATTAACTGTTGGATTGAACACGACATTTAAGATCGATCATCGCTGCCACGACCATGTTGTTGATCTCATCATCATCATCATCGACTACTGCTTGCTTGCAACCTCATCGTGCGTCTGTGGTTGATAGGCAGATGATGATGCAAATGATTAAATGAAAGGGAACTAACACTTGTTCTTTTCTATTCAACTAGTACTCTGCTGAGCTAACCACAAATATCGATCACTACACATGATCTTGCTGCTCTGTACGTATAATCTAGTAGAGGGTTGACACGCTACGTTTATACTTGCGTCCATCACTAGAACTTCAAATAAAATAAGCTTGAAAATTTATACAAATAAATAAGAAATTAAAAAAAAAAGTGTCAATTAATTTTCTTTGCATCATCATCTTATATATAATTTAGGCAATCCCATGCAGTGATACAGTCGAGATTCCTGAATATACTCATCAAAGCGAATGTTCTAACCACATAATAATATATAGTATTGAAATAAAAGCATGAATGTTTCTTCATAATAAAGCAACTTTTCAGTGTATTTTATGAGCAATGATCGATAATGGATAAACTAGAAAGTGGGACTGGGACTGTGATCCTGACGCAATTTATTAATAAAATCATATATATATATATATATAAATTAAGTAGGGAGATAATTATTTATCAAGTCTGAGTGGTTCCTTCCCGAAAGGCATGCAGATGCAGGGGTCTAGGCAGAGAAGAGTAGTAGTCCCGTCCACCTGACCTCACCTCACCTCTCCACATAAATGTGTTAATAGCCACATTTAATACGTAGCAGACCAGTTTTATGCAAACTTTATAAGCTACCTTGGGACTTCCCACTCTCCAATATTCTAAATTCAATTATTATTTATTTATTTTATTTCCATGGACTACGTACTTATTGTTACCGCCTTCTCTCTCTCTCGGGCCCATGGAGAGATTCTCATATTAAATCATTGATTTATTATATATCCTATCCGTGCTTTATATATAGTATTTCATACTCAGCTACATATAAATGAATTTTTGTATTAGAGTTTATCATGTTTAAATATGATTAAACTACGTACAACAATATTCGGATTAAATCCGACACGCACATATATATATATATATATAATATTCGCTACTATATAATTAGAAGTTGAGGCTATTAATTAATATGTTGTTACAAATGAATAAATTATTAAAAAGAAACTAAATAAGGTAGTTGCCACCTTTTATTCTACTTTACCAAATACAAACACACTTATTAGCCTATAATTGCAGTGTTGGTATGTATATGTGTAATAATTAATATGCATGTAATGATTCTTACAAATTAAGATCATAACAAAAAGAAAGAGGTAATAAAGATTAGAGAGGAATTAAGAGCAAAATAGCCACACATTTGATACAGAATTGACTCTTACCCAACACTTGCATCCCATCATAATTGCTTTTTCTATTTCTTTTTCCCACATCCTCTTTGACTTGCGTTTCTCCTTTTTATTTTTTCTTATACTAATATTTAATCATATTCGATCATCAATATATATCATTAAATAATCCCTTATAATAGTTTAAATAAATAAAGATTAACATGCACATATAAATACACACAGACAGACACGAATACACATGTGTTTACCCCGACCTGTATATATATGTTCATGCAAATTGCAAATTATTTGTATATAAAGCAAGCAAGTTGGCAAGTACTAATTTGTAGAGTAGCGGTCTTTTTGAATGTCTGATTGAGGAACCTCAACCTCGATAAAATAAATAGGACACCAAATTAACCAAAGAACTACTGCTCCAGCAGCACCCCCCACCCCATATATCCCATCCCACATACGCACTCAGTCCATAATGGAACCAAACAGTTCTGATCATCGTGAGGCGGTGGAAATAGCCATGGAGACGGAGGTGCACCGTGTGGCTCCGCCTCCTCACCGTAGCACCCTTGAGAAACTGAGGACACGCCTCAAAGAAACCTTCTTCCCGGATGATCCTCTGCGCCAGTTCAAGGGCCAGTCATGGAAAGTAAAGTTGATTCTTGGAGCGCAGTACATATTTCCCATACTTGAATGGGGTCCCAAGTATAGTCTCACACTCCTCAAATCTGATATTGTTTCTGGTCTCACCATAGCCAGCCTTGCCATACCTCAGGTTAATTTTCTATTTATGAACAATATATACATACTGTATGTATATGGTTAATTACAAATAATTATATTCATAAATATTTTACATTTTCAGGGTATAAGTTACGCAAAGCTGGCTAATTTGCCTCCAATCGTCGGTCTATGTAAGCAACCAACCATTGATATATCTGTTGTTGAATTTTCGTTAAATTAAAAGGGTTTGCAAGTAACCATATATGATCTGCTTTAATCAATCGTTTACGTTTGTTTTTTGGTGTTCTATTCAGATTCAAGTTTTGTGCCTCCCCTAATATACGCTGTTCTTGGGAGCTCAAGAGATCTTGCAGTAGGTCCAGTTTCGATTGCTTCTCTGATAATGGGATCAATGCTGAGACAAGTAGTTTCACCTGCTAAAGACCCCATTTTGTTTCTTCAACTCGCATTCTCTTCGACCTTTTTTGCCGGGCTTTTTCAAGCTTCTCTTGGCTTCTTAAGGTTGATTGATTCTTTCATCCTTAATTAATTATTGATATCTTCTTTCTTCCCAGGCCTCATAAAGACCACCTGACCTCACTGCACACACTAATTTGCTTTTCCTTAATGTGTTTGGTCCAGGCTTGGATTTATCATCGACTTTCTTTCGAAAGCAACTCTCATCGGATTCATGGCTGGTGCTGCCATTATTGTCTCTCTTCAGCAGCTTAAGAGCCTTCTTGGCATCACTCACTTCACTAAGAAAATGGGCATAGTTCCTGTTTTGACTTCTGTTTTCCACAACACACATGAGGTTAATTAATTAATTTCTTCACTTTTAATTCTTTAATTCAGATGCAGAATAAAATGGTACCTACCTGCATGCTAACTAACTATTCTTAATTATCTCATCATCACATTAATTACCAACAACATTTTATTTAATTCAACTCATCAAATATCTTCGACTCACACACATAATTCTCAACATACATACTTATAATCCATCCTGAATTTCTACATTTTTTTTAATCTTAATTATGGCTAAATTACGGCCACTATTTTTTATTATTAAAAAAAGAAAAAGGGTTTGTCATATAAGCTAGCGTATGACCAAAATGATCCTATTCTACTTTGTCCCCCTTTGCCTAAAAGTTGATTTTATTGCCTTTTTGCCAAGAAAACAAAAGAACAGAACAAATAAAAAAAGTATATGAAGACACTTATGCACATGCTGACACGTTGGTGTTGTCTGAAATAAATATTTGTGACTTTTTCATCTCTGTAATAATTGCTTTTCTTTTCAATGGATAAGAACACATAATTAAATTCTAACATTTTCAATTATCTCTGATTGTTGCGCAGTGGTCGTGGGAAACTATTCTCATGGGATTTTGCTTTCTGGTGTTCCTCCTTCTGGCTAGACATATTGTACGTTTTCGGTTTTCTCATGTTACGCTATTTTATTTTACCTCTGGTGCTCCGCTGTTTGGACAAATTTTACAATGGTGAAATCCAAAAGGGCCAGTTAATATATATATGAGATCTGGATAGTCGTTAATTTGTTTTATACTATGTAGTTTGGCATAATTCAAATCCTAAATATCTTAATTACTTTGCAATAATCACTTTAGATAATTACTTGAGGATTGGACACCTCTAGATTTGCAACTCTTGAACCCGTGAACCAACTGAGACGAAATCTGTAGTAAAATTGTTTATTTATAACTGTTTCTTTGTCCACCATAAACTGTAATTCTGCCTCTATCATTTTGGATCAAACTTAACCGATAATTCTTGGTGATTGATGGTCAGTTTCTAGTAAGTAACTCCGAATAAAGAGAAGAAAGTATGTCAAACACAAAGACCTTAATTACTGCAGTTGGAACTGATATAGATTTGTACTAAAAAGAGATTTGGCCAAGACCAACGAGTTGAATGATATTCATGATTTTCTGCTACAAACCAGAATCGAAACTCGTGCCAAGAAAATCGGAAAGCTTATGAACCAATAGAATTATGATGTTACTGTGTATTGATGTATAATGCAGAGCATGAAGAAACCAAAGCTATTTTGGGTGTCAGCTGGAGCACCTCTCCTTTCTGTTATCCTCTCAACTCTGCTGGTTTTTGCATTCAAAGCTCAAAATCATGGCATCAGTGTCGTATGTTCCCACGCTCCTCTGTTCTCTATATCCTTGTTTACATTCTCTTCCACTCTTCTAATAATGTGTTTTTCTCAAATCAGATTGGGAAACTACAAGAAGGCTTGAATCCCCCTTCATGGAACATGCTGCATTTTCATGGTAGCTATTTGGGACTTGTAATGAAAACAGGTCTCATCACTGGTATCATTTCGCTTACAGTAAGCAACTCTTCCACCTCAACTTAATTTTCCTTCAAGAACCGAATAATATGTTAAGAATAATTATCTTCGGATCATTGAGGATTGGTTTAAAACTCTAAAGTTCATGATGCTTGCTTTACATCTTATTTAAACAAAGAATTTGTGAAACAGGAAGGAATTGCGGTTGGAAGGACATTTGCAGCATTGAAGAACTATCAGGTGGATGGAAACAAGGAGATGATTGCTATCGGACTAATGAATATAGTTGGCTCGTCCACTTCTTGTTATGTCACAACAGGTGCACTTTTACCACAAACTCATACTCTTCTTAATAATGTTTACCACAGAAGGATGGACAGATAAATTGACTGAAATGAGTGGTAAAACAGGTGCTTTTTCAAGATCGGCTGTGAATCACAACGCAGGGTGCAAAACTGCAGTTTCTAACATAATAATGGCAGTGACGGTCATGGTAACGCTCCTCTTCCTCATGCCGCTCTTTCAGTACACACCAAACGTCGTGTTGGGGGCAATCATCGTCACTGCAGTAGTAGGCCTTATCGATATTCCTGCTGCCTGCCAAATTTGGAAGATCGACAAATTTGATTTTCTTGTGATGTTATGTGCATTCTTGGGAGTCCTCTTCATCTCTGTCCAGGAGGGCCTAGCCATTGCTGTAAATTATCTCATTCTTTACTATCACTACAGAAGAATTCTTTTTATTCTCCCTTTAATGGTAATTCAAGCTAAATGTGATGGCCATAATGTACAGGTGGGAATATCTGTTTTCAAGGTTCTGCTACAAATCACTAGGCCTAAAACTGTGATATTGGGAAACATACCCGGTACAGATATTTATCGCAATCTTCACCACTACAAAGAAGCTGTCAGCGTTCCTGGATTCCTAATTCTGAGTATTGAAGCTCCAATTAACTTTGCTAATACCACTTATCTTAAGGAAAGGTTGGTTGCTCAATCTCCTATTTTTCTAGAAATTTTTCCCATGTTACATTACTTTGACATATTTGTTGTTTGTCAGGATTACAAGATGGATAGAAGAATATGAAACAGAAGATGCAAATGCTAAAAAGAAGTCTGAAGTTAAGTTTGTGATTCTTGATTTGTCTGGTGAGTTCACAGAGAAGCAAAAGTGATTCCAATGTCTACATGATCTTTTATTTCACTATAGAGTTAATTAATAATCCTTTCCAGCTGTGAGCGCAATCGATACAAATGGAGTCTCCTTCTTCAAAGATTTGAAGATGGCACTGGAAAAGAAGAACTTGGAGGCAAGTCATACAAAAAAACTTCACTTCACTTAGTAAATTCCCAATGCTTTTTTTATAACTCTGATTTTGCTGCAATTTGTTCACAGCTTGTGTTGGTGAATCCAGTTGGTGAGGTGATAGAAAAGTTGCAAAGGGCCGACGATGCCAAAGAATTAGCAAGACCTGATTGTTTGTTCTTGACAGTTGGGGAAGCAGTAACTTCACTTGTGTCAACAGTGAAGAGCCATTCATCTAGTTATGTATGATGAGAGGCCTATTAATAATTATACCAATAATTTTCCTTTTCCTTTTGTCATTTTGGCAGAAAAATGAAAGCTTTCCATGACAAGGAAACATTTACGTGTGATCTTTTGTGAGTATAGATATCTATAGAACGTACTAGTTTGAGATGTCATGCAAAATGTTTCTAAGTTGTATGTTGTAAGACAAATCCATGGGCTTAAGCCCAAATATTTTTCGCTAAAGTTCATGTTGGGCTGAATATCTCAATGAATAATGTCCCATTTGGGCATGGACTGAGCCCACGGCCTAAATATTCTCTTTGTTGTATAGCTGATCCGGATTCGGAAACCCGGCCCGGAAAAGCATAATCGGGTCATAAAAGGTCCGCTTCTCTCGTAAGCTGAGAAGTGAAAACTGTAGCAACTGAATTTCAATTCACAAGTCAAAACCACACACTCGCACGAGAGACAATACAAACAGCGACGAATCAAGCTGCCAGAACTACGGCGTCCCTCCTGCTGCTGCCACCGCCGCCTTAAGACAAGATTGTTCCTTGGAATCTGCCGGTTCCTCCTCCGTTAACCGCCACGTCGTGCTTGCCTGGGGTGATGGAGAAGGTCGAACCGGCATTACTAGTGCTCTTCTCCTATCTGTCTTTGTTATGAATCCAATTCCCTTTCAGATCAGCCCGTAAGCTTGCCGATCAATATACCCATGCGCATACAAATAGTTTAAGGCCGTATGTATGTATGTATGAATATTTGGTGGTTATGATTCATGTTTCATTTATTGGTATTTGATCTATCTTTGTAAATTTGAAGCTAGGAGATTGGTTTTAACTTTGGCTGAAATATATTGCCATATTTTGGCTTCTTTTCTGTCTGTTCAAACAACATGAAGTTTGGAGTTATTACCTTATGAGAAGCTCTTACAATTTTCAATTCATACAGTCTCTAAGAGAACCGAGGCAAGATTTTGTTGTTACTAAAAATAAGTAGTGCATGGAAACTAAAGGAAGATTTGTAGCTATGATTGCTGATTCGAACATTTACTTTTTCTGTATTGGGAGGTTAAGTATGAATATGCTTTTTCTGGTATAGAGTATGCTGTACATCTCCTGTCTGGCCATTGCATTTCTAATGCTGGTGAAAAATTGAAACTGTTACTTTAGTTTTTAGAGTTAACTAATAAATGTTGCAGTTTTTATCTTTATAAGGTGGCAGCATAGGAACTGGAAGTGATTTGCCATACAGAATTGCAGTGCTTTCGGGAGGAGAACGTGTTCTTTGTTCATTGCCCAAAGTTACAGGTACTTTCTCCCCTATCATGCGTTGAGGCTGACATTCATGTCTAATCTTAGAATTGTATCTTTCCAAGTCCTGGAGGAATTGACCTCATGTTTATCATGTGGCGTCTCTAATTGTGGGGGATGGTGACTCCATTCCACAATGCTCAGACAGTTATATAACAAGCATATTAATTATATTGGTGTGTTTTCCACTGCACTATTCTGTAGATACAGGGACATTCAAGGTGAAATAATATCACATATGAGAGAGTATTCATGATAATTCTTTTCTTTACTTCTTTCGCTGGTCTGGCTAGTTTCTTTGTGGGACGGAATGTATGCTAAGATGCATTCTTCTACCAGTGTTCGAGCTATCTTCTCATTAAATAATCTGAGGCCCCTAATTGTTCATGGATTATGCTTTCTAAATATTTAATGCTTAAGCAGATAAGTGCAGCCAAAATTTTAAATACTGATGTAATGAACCAAAACACACTTCTTGTTAGATACTATTATTTATAAAAATACAGAATATTGTTAGGTACCATAACACCCGCCCAATATATTTGTTCATACAAGTTACTGATGAAGCTTAGTTATGTTCTCACAGTTATTTGGAATGATATGCAGATGGTCTGAATGGGATGCTGCCACAAGCACAGACAAGCGTACTATGTGTCATAAATCATCTGACAAACCCCTGGAGAAATTGAAAGATGTTGGACAGCAGTTGGCAAGGCCCTTTAAAAATGAGGAGAGCTTACTTGCTGTTGGTGGTGAGGTAAAAGAAATATAGCATCATTATGCCATGCTATTGGATGATAAACTGCATAACATGTCAATGCAGCTGACTATTTTTAACTCGAGAGAACTATATTACAATTTTAGGTTCAGAACTTACATGATATCTGCAACTAATCTAAAGATTCTGCCTTTTCTTTTCGGAAATTTCAAGTGCTGCATCTTTGCTTGTAGATATTTTAGTACATTATCGAATGGGGTTAAAATTTTGTAGGATTACCCATTCAAAGAAAATTGGAATGTGAAACTAAACGCATCTTCACCCAAGAAGAGTACTGCTGTGTATGTTTTCTGATTATATTACATGGTGCAGTACATGATGGCAAGGTGGAATCGACTCTTGATGGGGCTAATTTTCATACTTCTGTGAAGGTATGGATTTCAAGTTCCATGTAATTGGTATATAATCTAACTCATACACTTCAATGCGGGACGCAATACGTTATCTATAATGAACTTTTGATTTAATTGCCCTTGGTTATCTCATGCAGGCCTGATGGGAAATTTCTGGTCTCCGTGGGAAGTGGCCCTGGAAGGATTTGAACTGTAAATGAATCAACATCTGTAGCTTCACTACCGAAGGAAAATGTAGCGTTTCTTTGAAACAGTACTTGACTAAAAAAAAGTTTCTTTGCTGCCAATACAATAAAAGAATCTTATCTCATGGGTTGTGATTATGAACATGCTCTCGCAATATTTGCATTTTCTTTGTTTCCTATGTTTGTACGTAGATTGCAATTGAATATTTCATGACATTATTCGTTAATATTCATTGATTTTCTATTTCACATATCTGTCTGCAATATGTTATAGATAATCAGTGGTTCAGCTGCTAGTTTTAAAAAGATGTGTTAAATTTCTACTGAAATTAACCTATTGACTTTCTTCATAAGTTTACCATCCTTACTAATTCATTTGACCTACTCCAGGATGAGGTTTTTGGGTTTTGTAGATTCTCCCGAACTACCAAAGCAGATCTGGTTCTTTTGTCACAGCAATCCGATGTTAGTCTTCTGAGTTCTGAGCAACATATTTTTCTGTATGAGGAAATGTTTCTGGCAATAGAAGTTTTGAGTTCTTTTCTACATACACAGGTAAAGGTGGAAAGTGGAATACTTCTCCATGGAAAAGGATAAGCTCAACACACATTGTCCTGGATCCAGTTTCTGCTTTAAATGTATGACCTTAGGGAGAGCTACTTGCATTGTAAGAACATGTTCTCACCTTTTTCATGGGTTTACTTTTGTTTCCCTGTGAAAGTAAACTATAAAATAATGCAAAATTGTTGAGCTATTTGCCTCCAAGAGCAAGCTACGCCACCAAATGCGGCAATTTTCACCTAGGAGAAAACTAAGCCACTTTTGTGACCGAGAATACCTAGTACAACTGAGCCACTCTTATGATTAAGCAATACGTATTATAATTATAGGAAGTTATGTAGTTGAAGTTATCTTCAAATATTCTTGGCTCCTTTCTATGACTTCATCACAACTGATGATCATGCAGCGGAAAATTCAAGGGGACATTTTGATTATTAGTCCTGCCAGTATGTGGGTGCAGACTTTTGTGAGGAAGCACATATGGTCCTTGTGACAGCATTAGCGTTTCCACAAGATTCAAGGCTTTGAGTTCTTGTGCATATCTCTGTACCATTCAAGTCACTTGAGCACTCCAACATAACTGATTTCTCAAGTTGTGTGGTTTGAGCATGAATTTGGTCTCCGCATCCCTGGATTAAGTGCAAGGGTGACATGAATCAAGGATAAGAAGAGAGATGGTATGAATTGTTCTCATCTTTCATATTAGTAATTGACTGGCTTAGGTTTGTCGCTTGTTTGCCAGTAAACACACCTCACACAACCAGCATGGGTATTTTACTGTATTAGAATGACGTATTTTTTGTTGCTGAAAGCCTTCTACTGCCGTTAGAGATACTTATATTCAAACTTCTAGTTTTTCTCAGCTCCAACCCCATGAACCCTAGTATAAGAATCTAAAACATTCAAAGTTCTTTCCCCTTGTTTCTTACTTCATATAACTTTGCAGTGATGGGCCTGTGGATCATCCTGTTCATCATTTTACGTGCCGTTACTGTGTAGTTTGCTAAAGCAAAGGATCACCTGAGCCCATAACTTTGCCATCAAGTTCCCTGGACAACTTTGCAACAAGTTGGTCTATTGCAGCTCATATATCTGGTTCTCTGATTTGGTGGTGGTGATACTCTTTTGGCTAGTGAAAAGATTGACAAGCTGTGGACACTGTTCATCCAGTTTACTTGGTGAACTATGGATTCATCTTGAATTTTGTCATTCTTGTACCTGGTATAAGAACTCCATGTAGAGTAGTGACTTGGTTATCCACAATTATGTTTACTGTGATCTGAATTGATATAGAAGTATTAATAGCAAACGATTCTCAATTGGCATGAAACGGTAGTCTATATATTTCTTTGACAGTTGCCAGGGGGCGAGTGTTTTTCTCTTTTTCTTTTTTTTTTTCTCTTCATTCTTTTGATATGGCATGTTCAAAAATATTAAACTTTAGCCCTGAATTCAAACTTCGGAGACAGTTTTGTCCGCATATAAGAAAATAGCAGGGATATAACCTTCTAAGTTACGTATTGAAGTTGTGTAATTTGGGAGGATCAACAATACAAACTTGTATTGATGAAACTGTGGAACTTGGCAAATATAATTCACGTTAGAGACCAATAACCGTAAGAGTTTTAGCTGAATTTTAGATTCAATTATGCATATAAGAAATAAGAAAAATAGTTCTAGATAATTACTATAAGGTATAACATTTACATCAAGTTGAATTAATCTATGAAAACAAAATTAATAATATTCAAATATTTAAAATGTTAATGAATAAAAAAACAAAAAAAGCATAGAGAGAAGAGTTTTTGGCATAGCAATAGTAGTATAGGAAGAAGACAAAACAATGACAGGAAAGAAAAGGCAGAGTTTTCAGAATCTAAGGTTGGCACCTGAATGTAGGAGGCCATCATCCATCATATGCTTCCTATCTTTTTTATTTTATTTTAATAAATTAAAAACACAGTACTGCTACAATCATCGATTAATATATAATGAAAATGAAGAGAGAAAAAGGGCAATGAGTGAGTATAAGATTCTTCTTTCCATTAACTCCTCAAAATGTCAACGCTTTCTGCCCACTTTTCCCCTTTTCTCCTCTTCTTCTTCTTATTCACTTTCTCTCTCTCCCCCAGTTCCATTGTGATTGGATGCCGCGCGTGCATATCCACACTTCATTACACATATGAAAAAGTTGTGCCTTTGATTGAAACTAGCAAACTTCATTGTGCTATACAAATCATGCCAAAAGCATAAGTGAGATTTCATATGTATCCACTAATTATTGTGGATTATTAACAAACTCCAAACACCAAAATTATTATCACTAATCATAGTTAAATTAAACCCTTACATATGTAGCAAGGTTGGTTCTGTAATATTGAACTGACTCGATTTTTCTTTCTTTCTTTCAAAAAAAAAAAAGATTATATATTGTCAAAAATAAAAATTAAAAAGATCTATTATAACTAATAAATGCTTGGGATATGGACATTATCATCATAATAATAAGAGAATACAATGTTATTTGATGTTTATCCCATAAACGAGTTTTGATTTTCAACTTTGGAAAAGGAGAATTATCTTCTGTACCTCCTGCACTCTTATTAACTGTGAATCGGAATTAGAAAATCTTGATCCATCATTAGGATTTAGGACAATTGAATGACATCTCAGGATAACATTATCTGACCTCCTCAGCACCAAATCTTTCCTCCACTATATATATATATATATGTTGTAATGTAAATATATATCATTTATTTAAAAACCCATAAAAAGAAAAACAGAAAAGAAAAGAAAAAGCAGAATTGAATTGAATTGAATTGAATGCGCACGATAAGCACAGAGGAGGAAAAGCAGAAAAAGTCGTATAAGTCTCAACGCACTCCACGTCATCATCACCTCATTCTTACACACAGTACACACACTAACACAGTGCATATGAATGTGTTTGACTTTGAGCTAAAGTGATATTCTGATAGTGATTTGCATTCTCTCTCAGAAAATTCTCTCACCTCTCACCTCTCACCTCTTCTTTGAGTTTGAGTTTCAGTTCCCAACTGAATTTCTAGAGAGCTAAAAAATCAATGGAGGGTCTGCCCTCTGGTTATCGCCCCAACGTCGGCGTCTGTCTCATCAATGATGATAACATGGTACCAAAATAATACATATATGCCTTCTTGATTTGTTTTCCATGCGGTTATCAATTAGCACTACATATTTCTTTTTCTTTTCGCATAAATTTTCGAATCAAAATGCTGTCTTTCTTTCCGGGTTCAGTGTGATTAAGAAGAACAATGAGGGCATGGCTGGATTTCTTTTTTCATTTTTCTCTTGTAGTTTTTAAGCTAAAATAAACATATTCTTATATATATTGTGCTTTTTTATCTAATTGGCACCTCAATCTTTTTTTACTTCTTCTAATACTAATATGATTAGTATGCTTCTTGTTTGTTAATCCCATAATTTCTTAACTTATTTATTCAAATCATGCTTCAGGTTTCACAGACTCTTTGGTGATATAATAATTGAGCATGTCTCTCATTTTTTGGTATTGTTTTTTCTTGTTATTTATCTTTCTTATTTAATCTACACTAGTGGTTGAATTGGTTGTTTTTTTTTCTCTTTGCCCTTGGAGATCTATGCTACCAGGTATTTAATAGGAATTTTTTAGATTTATCTTAAGCATAAATTTGGCGTAGGAGTGACAACTCAAATAAATGAGGATTGAAAATGAAAAATTGCTGTGGAGTGATTATTTTTTTGATAAAAGCTGCAATTGGATCTGCAAGCAAATTCAATAACTTTGTGCAATTTGCTTCCAGGTGTTTGTGGCTTCTAAACTGAATGTTCCTGGAGCATGGCAGATGCCTCAGGTAATGTCACTGGTGGCTGGAAAGAGGGTTAATCTGTGACCATCTTTATTTGTTTGTGCAGTGATTCTTAACAAGCATTTTGTATGCCAAACTACCATAAGAATCCCTTATTTGAATATTTCTTCCTTTTTTAAATGCTGGATTTGTCTTGGTATTTTATGCTTTTTTGCATGGAGTGGCAATGGCTGGTAAAATGGATTTTATAGTAGTTAAGTCTCAAAGATATAACTTCATTTCAAATTTCAAATGCTTCGTCGTGATGAAAGCTAGACGAAGCATGGCAATTGGTACACGACCATTCACACTATCATTTTCAGCATTATGCTCCTGTTTTCATATAGATTTGACTTGTAATAGTTTACTATTTTATCATATTTACTTAGAGAATGAACTTCCATATACATACTTGTCAGGGAGGTATTGAAGAAGGTGAGGACCCAAGGTCTGCAGCAATCAGAGAATTGAGGGAAGAAACTGGAATCTTGTCTGCTGAAATAATAGATGAGGTCTGTCTCATATGATGTTTGCTGCCGTCATCTTTCTTCGATGTTTGCTTTGCTTGCAAACATGTCTGTATTCTCTTTCTATGTGCTTTTGTGCCAACGGCTATAACAAAATTGGTCTTTTCATTCTTTCCACTTATGTTTTCTATTCATGTTTGAGATCAATGTTTTTATATCGAAAACTTGCTTGTTTTCCGTGTGATCGCTCTTTGACTAAGAACTCAGCTACTGCCATGTTAATTATTGGCTTCGCAAACTAAAACAGCCTGTGTATCTATTTATAAGAAATCTTATGAATTATCAGGTTCCTGGATGGTTGACCTACGACTTCCCCCCTGCTGTGAAGGCGAAAGTGAATCGTCTTTGGCGAGGAGAATGGCATGGACAGGCACAAAAATGGTTAGTGTGTCACTGACTGATGTTCTATGACATCAATACCATGCTATATAGTATATGCATGCATGCTAACTTTCATTGAGATGGAATCCCCAAAAGGACATGATGTCAGGAAATTACTATAGCATGTGATCTTTCCGCCGGCCAGATGATTAACTGCTTATGATTCTTACAGGCTGTGATCTGATAACCATAAATGTGAATTTGTAATTTTGCTAACGTGTGTGTTGTCGAAACAAGATGTGTCTGTTTCTTGGCACCCATGCATTTCACTTCCTTCTTTTAAGTTCGGTCCTTTATTGGCATTTCATATGATGCACTCCTATGAGACCGTGACGTAGTTTGGATTTCATAACCTACAAAGCAGACTTGTGTGTTTGGATTCTAGTTGATATAAACTGGCCAGTAGAAAACATATCCAGCCTCATGGTTGCTAAAAAAATGTTTGAGATACAAAGCAGCCAGGTTATACAACGACCAGGACTTAGTTATTGATTTATTGAGCATCAGTTATTCAGAATTCTTCCTCTCCTTTTATGTAACATGACCCAATGTCTGTGATATCAATTATGCTGACGATAGTAATAATAAAAGAATAGTTCTGATAAGATCAAGAATCAACAACTTCCTTATGTGTTGAAATAAAATATACTGTCCAATGGTGAACCTAATATTCTGTCCAATGGATTAGAGTTACCATTCTAGCGATGAGGAGGCACAACTCATGTATAAGAATAAAATATACTTTCGGTTCCATGAATGCAACCACTGACAAAAGCATGCGAGTTTTGGTCTAGATGATTAAGTGATTAGGACCAAACAGACAGAATTTGGTTTGCTTCTTTAATAATTTTAAGCATTATATTTACTACAAAACAAAAGTTCCTCCACGATCTTATTTACGTAAAAGTTTTACTTCTTGATGTAGAACTTTTCTTTTAATGTGTAAATGTGTAATGTATTTGATATACTGGTTGAAATTTTATTTCATCAGCTAATGGGTCTTAAAAGCTGTAACCATCTTCAGAAAGCAGTTGAATGCTTCAAATGAGTAGGCAGATTTAAGCCATGGCCTGAAAACGTAAGAATACAAATTATGCATCTTTAGTTGACCATGACAACCAGTAGGAAGCATCATCTGTTGTTGATCTCTGTGAGTTGAGGATAAATTAATTTGTTCAGCTTGGCATATTGTAAGCCTTGTTGTTTGAAGTTCTCATTTGCATTCATTGTCTTAAATCAACCTGTGCAAGAAATCGCATATTCAGGATTCATGCCAGAATGCTATTTTTGAAGTTATTATTTAAAAGTGAACGATTGTCCACTACTTGACAAAAGGAAAAGAACCATTACTTCAAATGGCAAGATACCAGCCTCGGCAGTTTGTAAAACATACCATGCCTGCAAGCACATATTCTGCTAATTTAATTAAGTTAACATTGGTGATTAATGGTGCCATTTTCAAGTGGTCCGAACCAATAGAAATAGGATGAGGAATAACTCGGGGTACTTGACAGGTTTCTCATGAGACTAACAGCAGATGAGAGTGAGATCAACTTAGCTAATGGTGAAACAGATAAAGAATTCTCGGAATGGAAATGGGCTACCCCAGAAGAAGTCATCGAGCAGGTATTCTTTCGTTCTTTCTAAATAATCCTGGACTTACCATTATCTTTATCAAGAAGCTTACATTTCCCTCAATTTTGGCCTCCACCAGGCTGTGGACTACAAGAGGCCAACTTATGAGGAAGTTATGAAAACCTTCAGGCCTCACTTCAATTCAGGAAAAGCTACAAAGTGCTACTCTACAAAATGGTGAATAATAACAACGCAGCATGTGGTCGTCTGCAGGTTTTCTTTCTTTTTGTTTCTTGTCGTTGTCATGGACTCGCTATAGTCGCAGCAGTACTTGAACTCAGTTGTAAATGTATATGGGGATCGAAACTTTCAGATTAGGTGTTTATTTCTAATAAATGTTTCTTCAAGAATCTAATGCTTTTTCTCCTTATTTCTCGTCAAAGTTGCTATTTTAGTTGATCTCTCCAGTTGGATTTGTCTTGCTGTTAAAACTTGTTTGTGTTGGGCTATGAAAAAAGAAGAGCTGATTTACATGTTCATTCTTGAAATTAGGCATGACTATAAACATTTGAAACACGACTTTGCAACGCTGCTTCAAGGGAATTGACAGACGAGCACGATTGTGATCAACTAAAATAGAATATAAGGTTGATTAATACTTGGGAGAAGATTGGGATTTAACAGGAAATATAAGGTGAGTTTGAGTTCATTAATAACTAATTAGGGGAAAATAATAATTTAAATCAAGTTGGTCGAATCAAACCAATTTTAAGTAAGTATATCACACTTGCTATGTAATTGATCACTTTATTTAAAATGTACATCAATCACACAATAAATTTGAAATAATTATACTTGTAAGTGCAATATATTTATGGCACGATCGATTTATAATTCAAGAAAATAACTAATTATTATAATACATTTATTTTATAATTAATTTGATCGAATCGAATTATTATAGCTTCCTTTCCTACTCAATCAAACAATCATCAACATTTTGAGATGCCTTATTCTTTCCATACTCTTTGTAATGATACTGAAAAGACATAAGCACACATTAGATTACTACATATTTTCAATTTATTATTATTATTTTTTTTCCAAAACACAAATCCACAATATAAAAAAGAAATGCTTTTTACCCACTAGAAGAATCACACGATGAAGAGCAGAGTGGCTTTTGACAACAAAATAATAAAATCTCAAAAATAAATTTTTTATTATTATTTCCATATTATTAATAATTTCAAGTTAAATTACATTTAAAAATAATAAATAAGTGGAGCTCCACAAGAAAGAAAGTAGAAACAAGACAAGAATTTGACACACACACACACACACACAGTCAACTGAAACTCCACTCTGAAATGGACAGCCCCAAACCACCAGCATCACCACCTCCACCTGCAACGACCACGGCCCCCGGCAACCACCATGCACTGGATAACCTCAAATCACTGCTAATGAAGTGCGCCATAGCCTCAACCCCAGCTAAATCACTCACCCTTCCACAGAAAACTTTCATCGAAAAGCGCATTCAAGATTTCTTTCCCACTATTCACACCCCTGATCACCCACCTTATGCTTGGGTACTTGCTCCTCAAAATTTTTCCCCTTTTTCTTTCTTTCTAGCTCATTCTGCTCAAAACTGCGCTCTGTGGTCTGAAGCATGCATTTGATGATATCTTGCTCTGCTTGTGCTGATACTTGGGGCTGATTGTTGATTTAGGAAAGCTTTAGCCAGATGATGGTATTTTGGGTTCTTTTCACTGATTGCATGTCCATGTTCTTGCTTGGTTGTGGCTGTAGAAAGTCAATTTACTATCACATTTTACCTCATCTTTCAATATCTCTCCCCCCTCCCCCACCCCCAGAAAAAAAAATAAAAAATCACTTTTCTCTTCTCATCTATCTTTTATACATTTTCTTGTTCTCTTTCAGCACTGCGACGGGGGCGTCCCAGCTTCAACCCTTATCTGTCTCTTTTGGGTCATGGGCTGATTTTTGCTTGTCCTCCTAGTTTTTAGTTGGGATGGTTAGTCAAATGCCATTATTTTCAGCAATATGCAACTTGTGTTGGGCTAGTTAGAAACTTGTACCATGTCCTATCTGTTACATCTGTAACTTTACATGATACATATATGTATATATATATTTCTGAAAATATTTTGCTGAGATGATTTCCACATATTGGTTCGATGAAGAAATTCTTAGACCCATATGTCCCTCGGGGCCACTTATATTGACACAAGTTGGTTTTAGGATGGATGCTAGACCTTTGTTTCTTGAATTCCTTTTCTTGTATGTGCAAATACTGATAGATGTCCCATAATTTATCTTGTGAGCTGTTGAATAATAACTCATTTGCAAGTTCTCTTATCTGTAAGTTATTTTTTCTGCAGATGATTGAGAATGCAATTAAACAGATGAATGAAGAAGGCGGTTCCAATGAGGAGGCAATATCCAAGTTTATTTTAGAAGAATACCATGACTTGCCTTGGTCTCATGCTGCTTTACTTAAGGACCATCTGAAGCAGCTCTCTGAAAGTGGTAATCTTGTTGAGGTTCATGGTGGGTGTTATTTGATTGGTAAAGCAAGCATCACACTGAATCGCACTTCTAAACGTACTCCAACCCTTACGTATATGAATAGCCCAAGCCCTAGCCTTAGCCTTAGCTACAGCCCCAGCCCCAGCCCCAGCCCCAGCCTCAGCTCCAGCTCCAGCTCCACATATGAATCTAGTTCCTCATCTAGCTCTAGTAGTTTTAGCCTTAAGGGGAAAGGAAGAAAGAGGAAGAAAAAGAATCATAAGAGGAAATGGAGTCAAAGACGGAAACAAAGTGCTAGAGGAATAAAGATTCATCATAAGCATAAAGAAGTCCGAAGGCGGGGTCGGGGTCGGGGTCGGGGCCGGGGTCGGGGTAGGGGTAGGGCTAGAGGTCGTGGTCGAGTTAGCAGTAGGGGTTGCCGTCGTGGTCGAGGTCGAGGTTGGGACTGCAGCTATGATCAGCCTTGCGAGGAGAACATGATGATAGAAGTGCATGTGACTCAAGCAGAAGATGAAGTGTGCATGGGAAGTAAGGAAGCAATGGAAATGCAATATATAATGGTAGAACATGAAGTGACTGATGAAGATATTCAAGGGAATCAAGGTTCAATTGATGTTGCGGGCCAAGTAGACCAAAGTGCTACAGTGATTGAGATTGAGCCTGTGGAACAGGAATATAGAGTTAATGAAGAAATAATTGAGACCCTGCAACAAGAAAAGGTAGATAGTGGTGATGATATCTTTATACCTAGTACTATTCCCTGGTCATGTAGGGAAAAACTGATTAATGAGCAGGGGAGTGAGAAAGTTAGGACTCATGAGAGGAGCATTCACTCAAAGTATACACCTCCGACTGGGAGCGGACAGGGAAGATCTTGTAAGAGAGATATGCAGATGAGAGAAAATGGAAAGACCATGGAACTGCAGGGGGCAACTCAGAGAGAAGCTCTGATGGGGGAAGAGAAACGAAAGAACGAGGAACAAAGTCAACTACAAGAAGGCCAGTGTTATCGCCGCAGCACTGAAGTCTGCCTCATCAATGATGAGAATATGGTATTGAAAGAAATTGTTTATTTAAATGTTTAATTGACAAAGAATGTGTTGTCCTGTTTAAAATTCCAGTAGAATAGCTTTTGAATCAGCACTTAACTGCTGAAACTGATAGGGTTATATGGAACTATATTGGATCTTAATAGTTTATAGCTGTGGTCCCTATTGACTAAGTTGTCGAAATGAACTGCTATATCTATCTGTACATTGAGAACCAAAAGAAATTCTGTAGCTCTATTGAAGTCATATTAATTGTCAGGTTCCAGAATGGTTGACCTGTGAGTTTCCCCCTGCTGTGAAGGTAAACATGATGGAAGAAGAATTTGGCCATGTCGGTCGAGTGGAACCACATGAGAAAGACATGCTGGACGAGCTAATTGAAGAAGTGTATATGGAAATCATGGAAGCAGCAGAAATACAAGATGTAACGGTAGATGATGAATCAGCTAGGAGGAATCTTCAAAGAGTTGAGCATTTTCAAGTACAAGTAAACCACGATTCAGTAAGTGTTGAAGGGCAAGCAGAACCAAGCAATATGGTGATCGATGTTGAGCCTCAGCAACAAGATAACATAGTCAGTCAAGAAAACATTGGAACAGAGCAACAAAATGTTGGTGGAGATACTAGTCCTAGACCTCATGCAACTTCTTGTTGTCATAAGAAAACGCCAATCAGTATGCAGGGGCAGGAGCAGGGGAGCAAAAGAATTACAGTGCAAAAGAGAAGTATTCAGTCAAAGCATACACCTCACACTGGGAGGAGACGGGGTAGACCTCGTAAGAGAGGTCTGCAGATTGAAGAAACTGGGGAGCTCGTGGAACTACTAGAGGCAACTGCGACAGGAGCTCTGATGGAGGAAAACAAACTGGACACTGGGGAGCAAAATCAATCCAAAGAAAATATAAACGAACAGATTGAAATACAAGATCACGCTGAAGGAATGCAACATCATAAAATCAATCAGCAAATCCCAGCTGATAAAGTGTATGCAATAAATGACGTTGAACCTCAAGAACAAGAATATAAATTCACTGATGATCTGAACGAACAGCAGATACAAGAGAGTTCATTTGGCAGACCACCTGGAGCTAAGGTGGTTTCGGAACAGAACCATTTAGAAGGAGACCAAGGTAGTTGCATTGAAGAGCAAAACCATGCACAGATACAGCTGCATGAGAACAAAGAAGCAATAGCGGGACTAATTCTATTGAACGAAGACAAAGATGAGAGGGTCAATCGGCTGAATCACAAAGCAGGGATACAGGATGTTATCAGTGAGAAGACTTCAAAACATCAAGCTAGCATAAGGAGTAATGTTGACCCGCAAAATGGAGAATACCATGTTGATGACTACCTCAGGGAACAACAGCTTGGAGGGAATGAGCATAGTAGAAACCCTGTTCTAAAGGAGGCGATCAGGAAACAAGTTCAGCATCTGGTACTTAGTGAGCCGCAAAAACAAGAATCTAATTTGATTCAGCGTCAAGATCAACTCAAAGGGGGACAAGGGGAAGTAACTGGAGAAAAAAGCATTTCTGGAGGAGACTGCCCCTTGATTGAAGAAGAAACTCATATCAAGAAGTCATTTGAAGTTCTTGAAGAAGAAAATCTGCAGATTGAACAACCAGAAGCAATCATTGAGCAGAATCAACCTGAAGAACTACATTGTATTTTTTTTTACAGAGACCAAAAAGAGAATGATGAGTTCAAACATTGTGATCAACTGAGGAAGCTTGAGAAAGAGAACAATGAAGAGAACTGTCACTCTGGGAAAACACAAGCTGACGAACATCCTCATAAACAGCAGAATGAAGATCAAATTAAGCAAACACAAGACATAACGAGTTCCTTTTCAGAACAGCCAGTGGCAATAGCTGAACATGATCAACCAATGGAAGAATCTGAAAGGATGGGGACAGAGACATTAAAAGTGGAAGGTAATGCTGAAAATGGGCAAAAGGTGATCCTTTGTTTTGAAGAGACCTCTGGATCAATGATGCAAAACAAACAGAAGAATATCTTGGGAAACTTGGAGCAGCAAAATAGATGTGGAGACAGGAAATATGTTTCAGAGCATCAATCAGATGCGATAAGTGCAGAGATGTCCACAGAAGAAAAATCAGTTGAAGATTCATCAATAGTAGTGTCCATGCAAAAGCATAAGCAAACAATGGAGAAGCCACAGTGTCGACAATTACGGCCCCGCCCCCCCAAATTCCAGCCAGATCAAACAGAAGGGAGATTTGATCTTTCAAGCGAAGAGAGGTCTTCAGAAAATAATCAGCGGCGTAAACTAAGGCCAAGGCCTTCCAAAACTGAATCCATCGGAATTGCAAATAGAGCTGGACCTGCTAGGCCTGTGCTTCAGAAGCGGCAGGAACTGAGTGCTCGTAGAAGCTTAAAGCCCTGACTGACTAGGAACTTGAGGAATGCGTAAAAGTTTGGTGTCCAAGCATGGTATTCATTATAATTAAAAGTTCAATGTTGTGGCATCCCCATAAATTTTCTGGTAACCATAAAATTAGAATATTGAACCAGTTTTCTAGGTGCAAATGGCAACCATTTAAGTTTTCTGGTAAGAGGCGTCATGGCTACTTGTGGAGGTCATATGGGTACAGATTTGCTTTTGTTCCAGGCAATGCTTGTGGCTGCATCGGCAACTTCATTTCTTATTCATCTGATTCCTATGTTCTTTTTACTTCTCACTGCTTGTAGAACATGAAGCAGATAAAAGAATGTTATGGTGAACCCATCATAAGGTCTTCTTTCTGTACATACACAATTCCCATCTTAATTGTGTATTTAGGTGTGATGTAGATATAATAATTGAATGAAGCATTTCTGCAGTTATATTCTCTGACCGAAAGAGCAATGGAGAATACTCCATATGTGATGCTTTCTGTGATCAAGATTCTCACTTTTTACAGGCAGGAAATACCTGTTGTTGACAGTAGGATATGCTGGTTGCATCCAGTACAATATCATCTTTTAGTTTATTCGCAATTTACTTAGACATTATTTCAGGTATTTGAAGGAGAAATCTTAAATTGTGGATGTGCACGGTTGTCCTTCAATTTCTTGTGGACTGCGTATCTCATGGCAGTTGGAAATGCTGTATCTGCAGGCGTTATAGAAGAAATAAAACAAAACCAAAAATACTTGTTTGTAATGACGTCCATCAGATCAAATTAGAAGGATATGGTATCCAATATGGCAATCACTGGGGGCCATCTCTCAAACTCTATCTCTCTTTACCTTTTGCAAACTGTGTTTGAGTCTCTTGACTTTGAATATGTGTGATAAGCATTTTACTTGTAACACTGGTTTTAATATCCAGAAAAAAGAATAGCCGTGCTCTTTTCACTCAGATGGCTCTGATGCTCTGTCTATGATCATGCAGAGGGCCCAGTTCTTCGTGATGCAAATGGAAGCTAGTTTGATGTGAGCATGGTGCATAATTTTCACAGCCAGCTGTAGAGAAAGGTGGAAAGCAGCTTCCCTTCTGAAGACTAACTGGAACGAAGTTGTAGCTACTCGCCTCAGGTTGGCATTTTGGCTGATAGATCAAGTGCTTCACACTGTTATTATCAGTAATTCTGTCATCATGTAGATCAGACACTGAGACATGATCTCTGTTTAAGGAGGAGGTTAGGCTGGTAAACAGAACAATATGTTGCATGTGATGGTGTAGCAATTTTTTTAATATCATGGAAGAAAGCTCACATTTGGAATCTAAGTGATGCTACTACATAAAATGAACTTTTTCCAAGATTCCCAAGTCTTTGTTATGTGGGATATCCTCAAACTAAGTGTTGAGGTATGCATCAGGTTGGTTATTCTGCAGGGATGCTTGGAAATTATGTTAAGGCGCTTATATATAGTTGCCGCTAATGCTTTTGTCACAGAATTAATATTATATATTTATTCCTTTTAATATATTTCAGAATATTACCCTCAAGAAACAGACAAGCAAGAAAACTTCATCTCAAATCAATTATACAAGAACATATATATAAAAGTTTACGGAAGGATTAAAAATTACATATATATATATATATGTATGCGTGAGTTTGTGTGTGTGTGTATAGAGGAGATACATATAGAAGGAAACGAAGTGGAAAAAGGAAAGTGAATGACTTGTGTTATCTTTTAGGGAATTGACTAATTACTGAAGATTTGGTGAAAATCTCGAGCTGCGGTTGGTTGTGTTTTCATTTTTAATTTCAGTTTTCATCAATTTTATTTGTATAGAAATATTTTATTAGTTTCTGTGTAAAAATTGAGAATATGTTTGGATTAGTTATTTTTAAACCTAAGTATATAGGTGTGAGAATTAAAAATATATTTAGATTAGATGTTTTTTTTTACTGAAATAAATTACATGGGTTGACCAAAATGATTGAATATGAGAAATTATAAAATTATGGAACTGCCTCTTATCATTTTCTTTTCTTTTTTCAGTAAAAGTTTTTCTTTTTTTGCTTTATTTAAGGTACATCTTTCTTTCTTTTTTTTTTTTTTTATGGGCTACAACTGAAGATGTGCGGTGCTCCTTTCCATACAAATTGGCACACAATGAAGATAAGAGATACAAGAACACTTTTGTACATAAATTTATAAAATGACTATATATAATATAATTTAATATCATATATTTTTTATTTTGTTGTAAAATTAAAAAATACAGTATAAAAAAAGTACAACCTGAAACAAGTATATTTTACATTTTAATTCGTAATCCAATATATCTTGAAAGATATACCTAATTATTTTATTTGAATAATAAAAGATAATTCTTATGAATACCATCTCTGCAATTTATAAATGCTCACCCTTAATTGAAAGAGTTCGAAATTTGAAGTTAATTTGTCCGTCCAATTTTGTTCCTTTTATTTTTAAATTTAGAGAGTTATCTCCTGTTCGTTGGAATAACTTATGATTAGCCAATTACTTTGATAGAACTTGTGCAATCATACCGTTAACTTAATTATTCTAAATTTATGAAAATATTTCATTTTCGCCGAACAAAAAGTGGCGACTTAAAAATCGAACCCAAAAAAGAGCAACAATATGAAAACAAACATGAAGATGAAAAATTCTTTTAAGAATTACGACAGGTAATCCACTAAAATGACCATATATAATATACTAACTTTGTTATATATTTTTAATTGTACACATAAAAATACAAAATACAATATAAAAAATCCTAAAAATAAAACCTACAAAACCATGGTTTACATTTCAATTGTTAACCCATTATCTCTTAAAAGATACACATAATTATTTTATTTGGATAATAAAAAAAAATTATCCACATTAATAGCAACTCTGCAATTCTCCACTTACACTATCTGTGTGAGAATTGAAAATATGTTTGAATTAGTTATTTCTAGACCTAAGTATATAGATGTGAGAATTAATAATATATTTGGCTTAGATTTTTTTTTTTTTACTGAAATTAATTATATGGGTCGACCAAATTCATTGAATATGAGATATTATAAAATTATGATATTTTCTCTTCTTCTCTCGGTACAAGTTTTTAATTCTTTGCTTCATTTGAGGTACATCTCTCTCCTTTCTTTTATGGGCTACAGGTGAAGATGTGCATTGCTCCTTCCCACACAAAATAATTAGAGCATGAAGATAAGAGATATAAGAACTGTTTTGTACATAAATTTCTAAAATGACTATATATAATATAATTTCTTTATTATATATTTTTTATTTTCTTGTAAAATTAAAAGCTACTGACAAGAATAAGGCTGATCAAGGATCTGAAAACTACACAAGTTTGAAGCTTGTGGACGATGATGAACAGTTGAAGAACTAAGGAAGAAGAAAGTTGCTGCTGTCAGGCGCAAATAGCACTAACAACTCTTTTTAGTGAAAGAACGTTTTTGTTTTTCGTTTCTTTCAGCCTTTGATAGATAAAGTCTCTTTTAACCAAACTGCGACTTTATTACTGAAATAGCGGTTTAGTTAGTAGCAGTTGACAGGTTGCTAGGTAACTGCTTTCCTTCCTTCTCTACATGTATCAGAGTTCTGTAAACACATAGAACTGATTGTATACCATCTCTGCAATTTATAAATGCACAATATATATTGGGGTTTTAACACATGGAATTTATTTTATACATCTATTAAATTTACAGTTATTGTTGCGTTCATTTAGACCACCCTTAATTGAAAGGGTTTGAAATTTTTAAGTTAATTTTTCTGTGGAATTTTGATCCTTCTATTTTTAATGTACTTCGATAAATCATACTAAAGTTTTGTCTATTTATCTATAATTATAATTTGTTCCTTTTATTTTTAAATTTAAAGAGTATGTCCCGTTCCTTGGAATAACTTATCATTGGATAATTACTTTGATAAAACTTGTGTAATTATACATTAACTTAATTATTCTAAATTTATGATAACATTTTCATTTTCCTCCAACAAAAAGTGGCAACTAAAAATTGAACAAAAAGAAGAGCTACAATATGAAAACGGACATGAACATGAAATTCTTGTAAGAATTACGATAGACAATCCAGTAAAATGACTATATATAATATAATTTATTTGTTATATATTTTTAATTGTACACATAAAAATATAAAAAATGTAAAAATTAAATATAAAAAAACACGTCTTATATCTCAATTCTTAACCCATTATGTATTAAAAGATATACATAATTATTTATTTTGATAATATAATATAATTAAATCATTAATAGCCACTTTGCAATTGTCCACTTGCACTATTTTTGAGTGACAATTGACAATAAATTGATGTGATTATTCTTCATATCAATTGCCATAAATCATGATATATATTCATTAATAGTGGAACGGGTGGTTGGGAGTTAGTAGTCAATTAGAAAGAGGTGCATCATTCCCGCGAGGACGAGGGAAATTGGCCTGACACAATGTTTGCAAATCTTCCCCCTTCAATCCTCACTGTTGCAGCCACTTGAGGAATAATCACTACATTTGGTTGAGTGAGCAAGACGAGAGTATGGCCTTCAATGCTGCTTGCCAACAACCTGCAATTCATTACTCCTAGCAGATTGCTTTTAGTGTGTTTTTTTACTACCAAGTCCCCACAATTGCATCTATTATCCATGCAACCATTGTGCATCAATATCTCTATAAATAGCAGTTGCATGCAACCTTACAAAGTCACTCCCTGCTGCTGTGTTTTAATTTTAATCTTCTGCAAACCTTGTTCTCTTTTGCAGCTTCATCATGTGGCCAAACGGGTACTACTTTCCGCCCTAGATGTTCTATAGCTGGAAATGGACGAGGGAGATGGAGAATACATTCGTCCAAGCATTGCTCGACCTCAAAAAGTAGGTATTTTTTGTCCTGCCGCAAATAACATGCACGTTGTTCATTCTGCCATTTTTGACGTAAATAAGGTTTACGCGTCTCGAGTTACTTACAGCTAAGGTTACAATCGTTTGGACAAGTTTCACGAGAGGTACTACACATTTCAATGGGTTGGAAACCACACTGGCGTTGTTTGGAATGTGTATGAGCGCAAAGTAACAACTGAAGATGGGGTTTGGGAACAAATTTGTCAGGTTTTTGTTTAATCATGATAAGTGGTTTGTGTTTATTATTCTTACTGACAATTCCTTTTACTTATTTTCTTAATTAGTCTTAACCATTCGACGCTAAAAATGAACAAGAGAATAAGCTAGCCCGATGCTATATGAATGCTTACGAGCCATTGTGGGATCAACTATGCATGCTGTTTGAGGAAGAGGAAAATGAGATCATCTGGATCAGCAATGATGAAGAAGCTAGTAATGATATGTTCGGTGCGAATCCAGGTTTGGTTGATCCCCAGCCGTCTAATGAGCCTGTAACTATCATTTTTGATTCTGTGTTCACCCAATTTCTGATAGCTCAAGCGACTCTTTGTCATTAGATACGCTTTTTAAAGAGATTTATGATTCTAACACTGAGGTAGACTCTGTTCTCCCAATTCCTGGAGTCCCAACCACTGAATTTAATAATCCTCCGCCTACTGCATTCTCTTCTACCCAGAATGATGGCAGCACCTCGCCAAAATCCTCAGCGCCTGATGAGGCACCAACTTAAGGCTGATGATGAAACATTTTCTATAATGCGGCATCGGTTGTCCTGAGCTGTAGTTCTTTTTGCTAGAAATGTGACAAGTTTGCCAATGAGCTGCATATATTTATCTTTTAGTACTATGTGTTTCTTTTGTGGTAACAGGGGTCGTTTGTTGGATAACTTCATAAAACAGCAAATGGTATGCTTGTAGTGGACTGCGCTACAGCATTTGCTATGCACGTGCACCCCTGGTTTGCAAGCACTGTGTACCTTGTTCATAGTAGGGTGGAATATAATGTGATGCTTTAATGGTAATGAAATTTAATGTTATGCTTTAATGGTTATCTTTTTGTTTAGTTTGTTTACGTATGAGAAATGTTGAATCTAGTATATTCTCACAAACCCAATTTTAATTGAGAGGCTCTTTTTGGTAGGAGTTGCGATTAAAAATATCACTCTTATTCAATAGCAAAATTTTATACAAATACCTTTTGAAGGGGTATTTACAAAACTAAAGGGTATTTATGTCATTCGACTTTATTTCAGAGAATGTTGATTTATCCTGCAAAAAAAAATCATTTCATTAAATTTCTCTATGAATAATTATATATATTCATGAATATTTAAAGTTAACAAGAATTATTCACAAAAATATTATAAGTCGTTTATTTTATTTTATCTTTTCTCCTTCAGTACTTTAATAAATGTATTAAATTTTAAAATTACGTACAAGTATTGAGTATGTTCCAAGAGCTACTTTTAAAACTAATATACTATTATTATTATCATATTTAAAATAATGCTAAATGAAGAAAAATGAGCTTACAAGAATATGACATATCCTTAAAATAAAAGTAACTAGCGGCGCAAAAGTAGATAAGATTATCGAGACAGGCATATTTTTCTTATTGAAGATTTAATAAACATGACCAGTTGTTCTAAATGCTTACTTCGATTAATTTTATTGCAAATATACCATTATTATTATATTTAGAATAAAGTTACTTCTATTCCGATTAGATTGTTTGTATAACTCATAATATTAAGATTTAACGGATAGCAGATACAACTATTCATATAACTATACATTAATGGTCCCCCGCCCATCCCACAAATGGCCTGTCATTGCACACGGAAGGCTTTTTGCGTGTCAATATCTTCTTGCTATTGCTGAGGCAAACGATGAAATTTGTTGTTTGCTAGATTGTCATAACTGTCAAACTCTCCAAGTTCCCCATGGTAAAAAAAATGGTCATTGATGGAAAATTTTCGTATAAAGTTGTGGATGCCACAACAAGCAATGACAAGATCTCGCTAACAATGTAAACTATAGTAGGGCATAGGTCCTTTAATAATAGGGAATTGGTTCTTTAACACACGAAATGCCCGCTCAATTATATTATGAAATTGAGAATGACGCTGGTTAAATAATTCTTTCGGACCACGATTTTAACAGTTGTTACCTTGTAACGAGTTAATGTGATAACAATCTTTTCGGTACGACGCAAAAACCCAGAAAAATTAGGATAAGAGGAATCCACTAAGTAGTATTTATCTGAAATCACAAGAGACGTAACCATTTATTATCACCCTAGAATAAGGGTTTAAATACAATATGCCTCTCGTATACAATGAATTTATTACGAATGTAATAGTACTACCATCTGGTGGCCAAGAAAAATCCGGGTCATTGTTCAGGCAATCCATGAACACACGGACACTATTTGCGCTACCCTCCCATCCAGCTGACATATGTGAACACTAGGTCAAAATCGCAAACATCCATAACATTATGTGAGATATCCCATGTCGTGAACGGTATGCATTTTGTAAACGTACAGTAACACTTGCTGGTATAATTGTACCATCAATTGCCCAGCACAGTCCTATTAAAGTATAAATTTGAAATGTTATGAAAGGAAAAATTAGTGCAAGATGGATTAAATAATGTATACATAACCTTAAAATATGGAAACAAATGTCGGCTGTACTGAAAGATGAGTATGATTGAAATTGGTAAGACAAATTAGTTTCGGTGCAAGAAGATAACAGAGCCCGACAAACACGTTTCATGTGCTTGAAAATGGTCTCCAACGAGTGCTGAAAACGCTTGCAGCTCTTTCTTTGACGCTCACTTAAACCATCAGTTTACAAGAAAATGGCCACCGATTCCATAACAGAGACACGCGACCGTTGCGACTCTAATATAATACCTTTGTCTTGTAGGAATGAGCATAAAATTTGGAATGTTTCTTTCTTCATCCATATCATATTAAAGATTTGATTTGGGTGTCCCGACGTAAGCTTGCTCACCCAATCATAATCTTGCAGAAAAGAACTATGTTGTGGTTGTTTTGTCCGAAAATATGAAGGGCATAACACCGTCAAAAAGTAACACGAAGTGTTTTTCCTCATCGGAAGACATATTGAAAAAATCTGTCTCTTCATCCCCACTACTAGAACCAATGGCCCATGATAATCCAGTATCATGAGGAAAATTGGTCCTAGAAGGAGGAGACAAGGTAGTGTTGGTACTTGATTCATCCATCTCTCTATTTCTACTCAAAGGTATTGGTGAATATTATGAAAGAAATGGAGACAACCTTCACAATTAAATAATTTGATGTGGAACTTATAGGTTAATACAAATATGAATTAACTGAAGGCACCTACCACCACTTGGGGCTTTGTGCATCCACAGTTACTACTTGATAAGAAAGAGGGTCGATGACAAAGTGCAATAAATATTTTTTAACAAATGGTTATATTGTTATGAAATAAAATATTAAAATATTTTTTTATTTATTGTTAACAAAAAATTCCCAACATGAGGAATGAATAATGAGAATAAGCACCAAAAATTGACCTGACAAATTGGATTTTGCAAATCTTCCAACAAAATTAGCCTGACCTACGTATTCATTACCTCATGCATGGGGTTTGACTTTCTTTTGTCTAACAAGTTAGTGAAGTTAATGGTAGTTTTGCTATTTGAGAAGGACCCTACGTTTACATCTGTAAATAGAAATTTAATATTTTTATTATTTTTGTTTACACAAAATCATAGTGTATATAAAAATGATTTAATAAAATGATAAATTAATATATTTATTGTGTATAAAAATGAATTTAGTGAAATGATAATTTTTATTCTGTGTAAATATAAATTTATTGTGCATGATGAAATGATAAATTTAATATAAATTATCGACAATCATAATGTGCAATTTTACTCAAAGTATGGACATCAACCTTTTTTCCGAAAATAAGTATTACTAGAATGTGTTAATCATTAAAATAAATAATTAAAACTTAATAATCTCATTATTATTTCCCATTATTATTGTGTAGAATAAATATTTATTTAAAAGTTGTTTAAATAAATTTCCCAATATCACATATTGTACAGTATTACACGAAATCATGACAACATATTTTTTTTGGTTTGAAATATGCTATTAATTATAATAAATAATTTAAAATTAATAATAATTAATTAATGTACAGTAAGGTTCAGTAAATAACTAATTTAAAGGGTCATTGTGTACTGTAATAAATTAAAATTAATCAAGCGTTCTTCTTAAATTCGTGTATAATAGTGTGTCCACAATTGTATGGTGATAACTGCTAATCCTGTTCAAATAAACCTATTATTACCCCCCCCCCCCCCAATATCATTAAACAAATGTATGGGATTACAATTAAAGATAACTACTTATATTCAGATTCCCAACTATTGCACTGTTAATTAAGAAATCCAAGTACAACAATCGACTACAAAATGTTAAAAAAACATGAACTAATGTCAATACATTCATAAATCATTCTAAGCAGTGGGTTTAGCAGTCAAGTTATCGTATAAAGAGGTTACTTGCCGAGTCTCTCAACCCACGCATGTTTGTCCGCGTCACTCATGAGAAGGAACAATTGGCGTCTAACCTTTAACACAAACTGATCTTGCGCTGCAAAGAACAAATCCCGCGGAAGTCCCTCCGTTTTAGAAAGCGCAAGCATGCAATTTTCAATATCGTCGTTGGAAATTTTTGCCAGCTTTCGAGTTTTTGCCTCATTACAAGCCGTTATGGCATCAATGCAAGTATCAATTCTATTTAAGCGATCACTTTGCCCCCCTTTCCGCTTCACTCCTCTTGGTGTTCTTAGATACTTCACAACTCCGGCGGAGAGTGCATGAGAAGGATCCATTACAGGATAGCTTACATCAACTCATCATCGCCATTGTTGTTGAAATGAGGTATGGCGGAGGAACGGGCAATATTGCTTGTGGCTACAGAAGTAGAGAACATCTCAGTACATAAATCAAAATGAGGAAGACTCTTCTTTCTCAAGCCAAACTCTCTCGGATTAGCCTGCACAATCATTGATAATTAATTGATGTATGATAAGAAATGAAAATGATTATATGTTTACAAGTAAAATGAGAAATGTACGATTACCGCTATCCATTCAGTCCAACGATCCTCACTGGCAGTGACAGTATACGTAGTTGGATCCCAACCAAAGCCAGTCCGTTTATATACCAAATCATAAAACTGACGCCAAAGCATCCGAAACCTGTTGGCCTTGCCCTTAAGTTGCGCCACGGTGTATTGTGTTCTATTACGTTCATACAACTCAACACCTATTTCACACCAAATTTGCTCACTAAATGTAAATGAGATAAGTTGTCCTTTCTTGTAATGGTCATACATCAATTTAATGAATAAAGAGACCCGTGGAAAATCCCACCTAGCATCATTAATTCTTGACCTTGGCTCCGAAGACGTGGTGCATGGCTCCTTCCTCTTTCGACTCATCTGCCGTGTTAAAATCACAACTTATGTTACTCAACATCTAAAGTAAGCAAATTAATTAATCGTATATTCTCCATAAATTGCAATTACCATCGAATAATGAGTAAGGCAACAACAAACAGGAAAAAGAACAGAGGTTCTGTTCGGTGTGAAACAGAAAGTACGTATGGTGCCTGATTCGAAATTACTTTGGTTCAGTTCTTCACATTTCGCGATGAATTTCAGTTCCTGTTTTCATTACGCCCAAAGAATGAAAGATTATTATCATCAGCTGTAAATGTTGAATGAGGATAAACAGATTACGACTAGTACAGAGATAGCTAATGGTTACTTCCCTTCAAATTTAATATCATTGATTCCTCGTACATGGTTAGACTATTCCCTCTAACTAGTTATCTAATCTGCACTATAAATCAAATCCATTTTACACACTGCAACCTCAAAAGTAAGAACATTTTTCATGAATTACACTGCAACTAAATGGGTTTTCTACAAGAGTTTCATCAATTTATCTGCACACAAAAGTTGTTGCACCATTTTCCAATTCCACTTCAAATCAGCCACAAAACAATAGAGATACAGGGCAGAACAATGTCAACAACAACTAATGAAAAAACAAGCAACAAGAAATTGAATGAATTTTGGCAAAGTCAAGCATAACAAAGTAATGGAAAAACAACTCAAATTGTGCATTGTAGATTAGGAACTTGTTATACACCAATAACGGGACAAAATTACTTTCAGAATAACAACGGGCAGACGAAATATTGTGTAATGCGAATCTGCTTCAACCACCAGCAAAACTGCTTCGATCAGCAAATTTGCTTCGACCATTTCTGAGGTAGAAGAGAGCTCACTTTATCTAGAGTGGTGAGTTTTTTCTTCCGGCGAAGGATGTTGATGTTCAAACTACAGGACTCGACGCTGGTGAAAAATGGGTTGAACATCGGACGTTCAGACAGGTCGGAGGAGGAGGACGGAGGAGGCAAGCTGGTTTTGAGAGTCTTCCATGGAAAGACATTTTGTGAGAGAAACTAACACTTAATTGATTTGAAGGCTATGACAAAATGGCGGGCCTAAGATAAAACATGGCTGACAAGTTTGCTACAATTTCAAAATATTTGTATACAAAATAGGAATGCCATAAGAATTGCATCACCAAACAAAATCACAACTATCCAAATGGTGAAAAGTGAAAATAAACTGACTGGAAACACAACCAAACGGTTATATCATAAAAAACTTACGAATGGTGATAAAGAGATAAATTTAATTATAATCAACTATATATGAAAAATTATAGCCCGAACTTGATTTGGTCGAACCTGAACTTGAATTAATTGTATCATAAGTAAAATACACTTGTCTTATGATTGATGTACAGTTCAGAAAAAATAACTAATCACAAGCACTTATTTTATGATTGGTTTGATTCTACTAAACATAATTCTTAATAATAATTTTTTCCTATATATATAGTCGGACGAGGATCATCATTAATAGAAAGCTCCAACACAAAAATTGGGTAAAGAAATATGTCATCCATGTTCAACCAAAAAAGAGCGCCAGAGAAGAGTAAAAACATTATTTATTCCAAACAGTTAATCCCATGCAGGAGTAGGAGTAGGAGTAGGACTCTAATATATATTTGTACTGCTGGCTGCTCCTAAACTTCAAGACTTCTCCAACATTACTCCACAAATTAATCATGGACGCTCAAACACCTCAGCCCTTTTCATCAGATCATCTAAACAGCGAATCCCTTTTCCACAATTCCATAAATCAAGTCAAGCAAACCACGTCTGGCAAGAACGCCATGGAAAACTTTCGAGCACTTATCTTGAAACTCGTTGAGGAGGCCCAGTCAAGCAACCCCTCAACTGCACCTGCCCAAACCCACGTCCCAAGTCGCTTAAACCAATTCTTTTCTCAATATAAAACCCCTGACCACCCTCCTTATTCTGCGGTAACGATGCACCATCATTCTTTTCTTCCACCGGATATGTGTTGTGTTTCTGTTTCTGTTTGTGGGACTTTACACTTAATTTATTGTTTTTCGTATGTCTTTCATTGTGTTTGATTTTGTTTTTGGAGTGACTTGTTTTGTGTTTTGGTGAGAGAACAATAAAGATCAATAAGAGTATATTGGAGATATTTTATGTTTTGTTTCTATGTTTAAAGTTGTATTTTCAAAAGATAAAATCGTTATCCGTTGTCAAATCATATATATTTTATGTTATATTTATATACATAAGTGTGTGTATATATATATAAATAGAAAAACACGCAAACAAAGTGTGAAAACAAAGAGACAAATATTGAGTGTATTTTGCCTCAGTGATTACCCAAAAATGAAACCAAACATAGTATTTTCATTTGATGCAAGTCATGATATTGATCGTGTTTGAAATCTTTTCATCTTCAAGTCTTTGGATTATGTTGTTAAAAAGGAGATGCTTTTCTTATGAATGTTTAGTCCCTCTAACTTGTGAATGTGCATGGATTTTAACGTTTTATGCATGGCCAGTCCAAGCATGTACGTATTAGTTCATGGTCAATTTGCAGTTATAGATCTGTGAAAAAACAGAGAACTTATGTACCATCTCCTAACCACAGAGTAAAGATCGACCTATATATATTATAAACACAGAGAGCATGCATTTTGTGTTGGAAACTTGGAATTGTTTCTAAGTGCGGTGTACGTTCTTCCTTTTACTGCTTTCAGATGATAGAAAGGGCTCTTCGAGAGTTGAATGAGAAAGGAGGTTCTAGAGAAGAATCTATATCCCAGTTTCTGGAAAAAGAATACAATGCTTTGCCATGGGCACATTCAACCTTGTTAAAAGATCATCTTGGAGAACTCTTGTGAATCTGGTGATATAGTTGCGACTCGTGGAAGTCGTGGCAAAAGATATCTGCTCAAAACAAGTAAGAGGACGCCACCACTGAGGAGGGAATAGACACGCATGGAAATGGAAATGAAAGCATGATTGATAGACGAAGAGAAACAGAGATTTTATCATCCATACAGTGATATATACTTCATCTGATTGTCCTTTACACAAGCAAAAAAAAGCAAGGATATTTATTGTGTTCTTAAGTAGATCAAACCTTAAACGTGCAATCAAGAGAAACGACGAATTTCATTCTTCACAATTTCTTTTGCAATTTCCTTGTTGATCTATTCACGGGCTTGCATTAGAAGATCCACTAGTTAGAATTTTATATATTATCTAATACAACAGATTTAAAGCAATTTTGAGTAGAATACTTGATTATGGAAACTATACGCTAATCAAGTCAAACGCGGGAGAAGATTCTTCCGCCGCCGCCGATACAGGGTAAGCTAGCTGAAGCTTATCAAAACGTCTCCACCGACGAAATGGTCAGCGGCCAGCCCACTTGCCCTATTCTCCTCCCAAAACACACACAGACACAAGGGTGTAGGGGTGTGTGTGGGCAATAACAGCAAAGGTGAACAGATAAGATAAGGCTCACATATCAAAGCACTGATGACTAATTGCATTGAATGCAAATTTTGTTGTCCTTTACTTTAACAGAGTCCAAGTGGGGAAGGTGTATATGTATCTATTTTTCTGGGCCATATTTTATTGACCATTAAAATCCTCACGCTCCATTGGCTCTTTCTTTATTTTTTACTTTTCCTCTTTTCGTGGGTTCTTCTCGACTTCACAAATATAAGTGAATACCAAGGCACCGACAGTCACAAATCACAAGCATTCATATGTCGGGATCTATATCTCTTTCATTCGCAGCTTGCATATGATCAAAATAGGTGCAGAAAAGAAATCTTGAAATCATTCTTCTTGACTATTATATGGCCATAGAATTTTGGCGGTCAATTTTCTTTCGTAGTAACTTGCTAGTTCGCAGAAAATCAGGGAAAGATCAAATCTTGAAATCGTTTAAGTATGATGTGTGGATAGACAGTATTGAAGTATTCAGTTTTCTTTAATTGTAGATCACCTGTTCTCTGAAGAGCAGGAAAGGGGAAAAGAGGGATCTTGGGATAGGGTTTATGAGTCGTTTACGGACACAAAATCTTGACATAATCAACTCTGCCCTTTTATGCATCTAAAAGACTATTTCCTTAATGTCAACTCATTTGTATGTGAAGGGGTTATTTAATACAAGCAATATTTTAGTGGGTTGTGAGAATTGCTTTCGTCCTTGCTTTTAAGCTGCCATTCTCCGGAGGCCTTGGAAAGGACATATATATTCTGTTTTCGCTTCTGGAGGAAATTTGCGAATGATTCAGGTGAGCATTTTGCTTTCTTTGATTTTTATGAGGTTTAGATAAGTTTTCTGAATTCTGGCTTAAGACTCATGATTTTTCCTTTTCCTCTTTTGCTGGGCTATCTCTCTCTCTCTCTTTTCTTTTTTTTTTTTTTTCACATTTAAGTCTAATATAAGTGAGGTATTTATACATGTCTGGTTTTGATTTCCCCTGTTGATTCTTTAGTTGTCTCCTTTGCGGTGAAATTTTTCATTGTGTTATTGCTTGGCTTTTATATTCTCATGTTTCAATATTATAAAATCTGTAGAAAATGGATCCCTGAGATTTTTTTACGGGGCAACTTCAACAAAGAAAAAGAAAAGGAATCTGGTTGAGTTTACCTTATATACAAGGACACTTGTTTCCTTGGAAGCTAGCAATTTCTGTTCTATCTGAGGGGTGAAGAAGTTGGCTTTCTTTTTGTGTCTGGTTGTCCATATAATATTTCGTTTTGGAGTAACTTAAACTAGCTAAGCAAATGAGGTTATGAAACCTTGAAATTTTCACTTCAAAAGTGAACCTCAACAAGAACATTTTTACATGACAAATAAGACTATGTCATTATAGATTGAACTCTGATGTTGGGCATTGTCACTGAAATCATTTTTCTCACTGCTTCCTGTTATTTTAATAATATCTTAGTATCAATTTCCTTCCTCTAGTCAGTATGTGAAATTACTTCATTATCTTCCTATCTAGATGCAATTCATTGCTGATATTATTTTTGGCATGTCAGAACATGCCTTTCAAGGACTTCTTCACCGAATATGGTGAAGCAAACTTATACGAGATTCAAGAGGTTGTTGGTAAGGGAAGTTATGGTGTGGTGGCTGCTGCAGTTGATACTCACACCGGAGAAAAGGTAGCTATAAAGAAGATCAGTGGTATTTTTGAGCATGTATCTGAAGCGACTCGCATTCTTAGAGAAATCAAGCTCCTCCGGTTGCTTCGGCACCCAGACATTGTGGAAATAAAGCATATTATGCTGCCCCCATGTAGGAGAGAATTCAAGGATATATATGTTGTGTTCGAATTGATGGAGACAGACCTTCACCATGTAATCAGGACAAATGATGATCTCACTCCTGGGCATCATCAGTTCTTTTTGTATCAGTTGCTTCGAGCTTTAAAATATATACATTCTGGTAGGCTTCTTTTTCAACTCATATTTCCTTAGTTTCCTTGTGGTTTTGTGCAGTTAATGTGACTTACTAGTATTCCTTTTTGCAGCAAATGTTTTCCACCGGGATTTGAAACCCAAAAACATCCTTGCTAATGCAGACTGCAAGTTAAAGATTTGTGATTTTGGGCTAGCTCGTGCATCATTTGGTGATGCCCCATCTGCTGTTTTTTGGACTGTATGTGATTTGTGTAGAGATGTGAAGGATTCACATTGAATTCTCTAAATCTTTCCATCTTTCTCTTAGTTTGCGGAGCAGTAATCTCAGTGTTGTTGCTTATTACACATATTGCTTACAATATTGTAATCTTTTACTGAAATGCTGATTATCTGTAGGATTACGTGGCAACTCGGTGGTATCGTGCTCCTGAACTTTGTGGTTCCTTTTTCTCCAAAGTAAGTTTCCATGTTTGCACTTTAGAGTTTTCAAATACATGTTTGAGCTTTGTCACTTTTGGTCTCTACTTATACCACTTTTTGTATGTTGCTGTAGATTGAACTAGTTTTCTTTGTTTTAGTTGGATGCATATATATGGCATGGTGGTTAATCTCCATCATTATCAAAATTTATCAGAAAAAAGTAGGCTTTTACCATTTATTAGGTTGTGTGATGCTTGTTCTATTCTCTCTTCACATTAGTTCTGTTGGGACTTTGCTAATGGCTCATATGAATTTTTGATTTCACTCTTGCATTTCAATGATACATTGGTCACCTGGTTTGCTGGAGAATGTAAGGGGTTATATGAGTTCTTTTGTCGGTATCCACTTTAGGTGTACTGAGTAATGTAAGCTACCTTTCTAAGATAGTCGATTGCCAGGTCTATGTATTCTGGTGGATACTAATAGCTGAAATAATCCCTGGATTTCCTACAATCTTGAAAGATCACTCTGGGGTTGAGTGTTTAGATCAGTTGCAGAAGTAGGAAACGGGTTCTTAAATCAAATTTAGTCTCTGAAATATACAGATAGAATTGTTTTTTATGCGCAAGTTATGTAGTAGATTTCCTAAAACTTGCGGTTTTTGCAGTATACCCCTGCTATCGATATCTGGAGCATTGGATGTATATTTGCAGAAATGCTCACTGGTAAACCATTGTTTCCTGGGAAGAATGTTGTCCACCAATTAGATCTTATAACTGATCTTCTTGGTTCACCTTCTGCTGAAGCCATTTCAAGGGTTTGTTCCTGTTGTAATCATTCAGCTAACTCATCTCTTAGAAACACCTTGGAGTTTCTAGAGATTGGATTTTCATGCTGCACAAACTATTTGAGTAATTGGGTTTTTCTGGTACGTGCAGATTCGAAATGAAAAGGCTCGGAGATATTTGAGTAGCATGAAAAAGAAACCACCTGTACCTCTATCCCAAAGGTTCCCAAATATTGACCCCTTGGCTCTTCGTTTACTTGAACGTTTAATTGCATTTGATCCTAAAGATCGTCCATCTGCTGAAGAAGTAAGATTACTGTAACCAAGTATTCATTGTTTTCTCACTCAATTCGTTGTCATCTCTTGACATTTGCGATTGTTTGTTACTCCAGGCATTGGCAGATCCATATTTTTATGGACTGGCAAATGTAGAAGATGAGCCGTCAACTCAGCACATTTCGAAGTTCGAGTTTGAGTTTGAAAGGAGAAAGTTAACAAAAGACGACGTGAGGGAGCTGATTTACAGGGAGGTACGAGCATCACTAGTAATGTCTTGACGCTTTTATCCTTGCATAAATTAGTTGTACTTACGTTGTATCTTAATTAAGCAAACAGATCTTGGAGTATCATCCCCAGATGCTCCAGGAGTACCTCCGTGGCGTGGACCAGATTCACTTTATGTATCCAAGGTCGGGCAATTAAAACAATCCTTATTAAGTCGGGTTTGAGATAAAAAATCCACACGCTTTGGTTATCTTTCTTCATCAAATAAAATCATCTCTGTTCACTTTCTTCTGTTTTCCTCCATTCAAGTCTGTCTTTTCTCTTATGATGGTTCCTTGGTATTTTACATCGGATATTGTCACTCTGTTCAATCTTTTCATATATGCTTCCATTCGGTTTATGCAAAGAAGAATGTTGGATCATGACGATTGCCTACTTGTGCAACATCTGTTTATTTTCATTTGCTTCAACCTCATTACTTTACCATGTTATAATACAATCTGTTTCACTTCGTGAGTTTATCTGTTGAAAGTGAATCTGTATTCCTTTCCTATCTAGTCGGCCCTCTTAATCAAACCTTTTGGTGTTTCAGTGGAGTTGACCAATTTAAGCAACAATTTTTCCGTCTGGAGGGACAGCCGGGTAAAGCAGACAAGCCTCCACTGAGAAGGCGCTATGCCTCCTTGCCCAGGTGAGGGGTTTTGGAATCGATTTACAGGTTGTTTATTTGATTTTCTTGGTACATCAATAGCTTAACAGCCATCACTGTTTGCTTGCAGGGAGCGGGTCTGTGGGCTCATAGATGAGGATCATGACCAAAATAGTGATTCTACAAATCAAACAGTGGCTGCTATTCCACGGCCATGCCTTGTCAGCCCAAAAAAGTCATTGGATGTCAAAGCATCAGAAATTAGTAATACAGGCACAAAAGCAAAGAGAAATGATTGCAGGAAATCAAGCTGCAGCGCGCGTTGCTTGTTAAGAAGTGATAGCATTAGTGCTTCGAAATGTATTGGTGTTGAAGGAGCAGAGTACTTGTGAGGTTAGCTGTCCTGTCTACTATATAAGATTAAAATCATAGTGTTATGAATCGTCCGTTTTTCTGAGATTTGGATCTTGTTACTGATAAACCCTTCTCTATTCTTGTGTGAGCAGGTGTAGATGCTCTCAAACAGTGGAAGAAGTTGCTTCATTCCCTTATCTATATTTACCAAGATTCCAGGTAGAAAGATATCTGTGAGACAAACATGCTCGAGATTCTTGAGCTATGCCTGGCACAATGTTTCAAGCTTTCTTTTCTTGTTTCTCTTCTCTTCATCATCTTCTTCTTGCTGTGAGCTAGACGGTGTGTATTTTATGTAATTGTGTGACAAGTTTACTGTTGTAATCACCTAACATTTGTTTGGAAACATGCATTCAGTTGTAAGTTCTTAATTTCTAGTTATCAAGACTTGGCTGAGGCAGACCCAGGAATAGCCATTTCGCTGTCGCCAGCTAACTCGTTTCAAGAACATGGGTTGACTCTCTTTCTAAGAGCAGGGAAAGAACGAGTACAGGAGCCAAAGGATAATTTGTGTATATTTATGAAGTTCATTTGATTTCATCTGATTTTTCCATCATGTTTCAATATCCAGGAGTGGATAGAGTCAAATAATTGTAATAGTTTACATGGTTTAATCAACGTAATATGAATAAACAATCAAGATAAGAATTTAGAAGTCACATATTAATATCATTTTAACCATCTTTATTTTAATATAGAATCTATATTTTCATACATCATATTAACAATTTTATTGAAATTATTACATTTCGTTCACAAGAGATATGAAAGATCAAAGATAATAATTATTTTGGCTCCATTTACTTTCTCGTATGGATTAAATAGGTGAAAGAAGAAATTGGAATTAAATGTATGATAAAAAAAATTTAGTTAATAGTAGGGAGTTTGTTTAATCTCACTATCATCTTAAACTAAAATATGAAATAGTGACTAATAATTTTAGTATATGATGAATTTTTAAAATAAATACATTTAATTGTAGTGAATTTTAGAATATAACAATAAAATTCATATTCATTAAATTACATTAATCTTACAAATGGAACTCACATAAATAATGTTATAGCATTATGTAGGAGTGAGCAATAGGTCTAGCTTAGACTCGGACTAGAATCTAAATTCATTTGGTTTGGGGTGGGTTTTGAAGTCTTAATCCGTTCTAGTGTTCAAAATTTGATTCGAACCCAATCATATATATTTTATATTATATATGTGAATGTATATTTAAAGAAGAATGTGTATATCTCATTTATAGTTACACATAATACATAGAATTAGTAGTTTTATAAATTAAAATAATAATATAAATAATTTATAGAGATTTTAACTTATATACAACACATATTTTAAAATCTAAAAACATGCATATATAAATGTAAAAACACAATTGACATTCCAATAAAATTATTATCTCATATTCATAAAGTTATGAGGATATTATTTTTTAAAAATTATATTTTTAAAATATTAAACTCGAATTCATTGGGTTGAACCTGCTAGATCCCATGTCTATGGCAAGACGAATTCCAAATTCAAAAATTTCTTAATTGCTGGGATCCAAAATTTTGGCAGACCCATTCCAAACCCATTGCCATTTCTACTAATAGCAGTGTACTCAATTTCGCCATTGAGACTTTGACCCACAAAAATGTTCCTTTTACATGGCATTTGTAGTAAATTTTATTTCTCATTGAGATATCAAAGTTTAGCTTCACATTATCTAGGCGACTCAAAATTATGCACCCCTAACAATTCATGTTACTAAGCAGAACCAATTTTCGAAAGTTGATCTTATTAGGCAGAACCAAATTTCCGCACATGAACGATCTTATTTCATGCATTTAATCCAGGACTCGTACGAGCTTATGTTTGTTAATTGTATTGATTAAAATAAATCGAGTCTTTAATTGAAATAAGATGCTCTATTCGGGTCTAGAGTTCAACTAAAAATCAACATTAGATCAATTAAAAATATTGTCCTTTCCGCCAGAAATCCAATATCCAATACTATATGCATTCTAAATTCCAATGAAAAATCGAAAGAAACTCATAAAATTAGTGAATGTAATGGCGTTTGGAGGCGGGTTTGTGACGATCAGCAAAATGAGCAGTCTGCAAAAAGCAAAGCTCAGCCCAAAAATAGGCCAAGAAAAATCTTTACTTTCCACTGGAAAAAACCCATTTGAAAGCACGAAACCCGTACTATGATGCCATTATTGATGTCAAGGCTGGAAATTTGCAGGGCAGCCCGCAGAAAACCTGCAGGTATTTTCAGAGCCACGAACAAGGAATTTGCTCAAGCTCTCCCCTTTTGCATTTCAGCCCATATCTCTTTTACAAAGTAATTGCTTGAAATGGAAGAAAACAAAGAAATTCAGGCGACGGACTGAGGGGGTGTTTAGAGCGGGATTTTGATGGTGATCGAGATGCTGAGGAGGTGGCGCAACCTAAAAAACCCTAATCACTTGTGGGTGTTCAATGTGTGTTCTTGGGCTTGTATTTATAGAGAGTGTGATGTGAACGGGATAATTGCTTGAACATCCCTATACTCAGTGCTATTTACTTTCCCTCTTGTCCCCTTTAGGGGCAATCTAATAATTTTGTGAAAAATGGGTTCTTTTTGCTAGTTTCTGAAAGAATAGGGGGTAGTTCACAATTTTCGAAAAGATATATTTGCTCTCAATTTGAACATATTAAACGACTGCCCCATTTCTTTGCCGATTCTCAAACCCGTTATCCTCCAGGCGAAGTCCCTCTCAACAGTCATTTGAGCTTCAACAGAAGGATTTATTTCTGAACTCTTGGCTGCCACGGCGATTCTGATATTTCTGTGGGTTTTTTTTTCTTCTTTGATGTGCCTAATTGAACTCCATTACTGAGTATATTCATTCTTCATTTTGCATGACTTGCTTCACCTTCGCTGAATTTATTTACCTGCGGAAAATTGCTACTCTTTGGAGTTGTTGCTGACTTACCATGTGTTATATCAGCAATTATCATATGAAATGAGCAGCCTTTGCTCTGAGTTTTACTTTTTAGTGATCTTTCTGCAGTACCAAGTTGTTTCAAGAGTGATCAGGGAGGAGCAACTAGGCGGACCATAGTTGCAATTTTATGTGTGGTTTGCCTGACTACGCAAACTGGGACCTGTTACATTTTCTGGTTACACCGTCCATTTATAGAGTTCTTTATCTAACTTTTCTTTGCATCCGAAAATCTTGGTTCATCTCACAGCAAAGGGTACTGCAGATAGCATCAATACTGTTTGCCTGATTGAGTCCAAAGAATTGTGGTTGAAGTTTGCCGACTGAGGTGTATTGACTGTTTTATTTGTAATAAGCTACTAACGACAGCTGGCTGTCAATTTTACTTGTGTTTCCTATCCAATTGAGTTATGGGTTTGGATTTTGTATGCTTTTTCTGTGGCGGCTAGTGCTGATATCAGTAAATGCTGCCTGTTTTTAGTTTCTGCTAAGTCAATTTATCATTTTGGTTTGTATGTTTCAGAATAAGCTCTGCTCCATTTCATTGTAAAGTGACTAAGACAAGGTTTTACAGGTTTCATGGCTGTATCATCTAGGCAGCTATTTCTAATGCTGTAATCCTTTTATGGCAGTGACGACATTAGCTGTTCATATGTGCAGCATGGTATGGGTGTTCACTATATTTCACTATGTTTTGATGCATATGTCCATTAATACATGAAATTATAATAAAACAGAGAACGGCTCTAATGTATTTCACTGTTATAGTGAGGACAGGAATAAGTTAATGGTTAAAATTGTGAACATTTATCATAAGTTGGCTATGCATGGATAAGAAACAAATATAATCTGAAAATATTTCATTGTTGGATAACAGTGCAAGGAATTCAAGACACCAATGCCAATATCTCAATATTTATAAATAATCAAATCATGTTATTGAGAAAGTTCATATCTGAGATTTTCTTGGACCTCCTAACATTTACAGTTCTTAAAGCTAGTGTTACCTTATTGTTTAAATAATTTTCTTTTGGCGTAGTTAAGAAGAATATGACATGGAGCCTCATCTTGTAGGCCATTAGTCTATCCATAGAAAATGAGAATAGACCATATTGGGCTCCAAGCAGATTGTTCATGTATTGCATCGGTGCTCAACCAAGCTGAACTTAGCCTGAAAGAGGTCAATATCACCTTGTTAATGTCCTTAATAAAATAAACTCTCAGTTTGATATCATAATGAAAAGGATTCAGTAATTACTTTGGATACTACTCTCTGAGTTTGGTTCTATTTTGATTCAAATTTTCTTATGAGAATTTTCAGTTGGCTCTCTGCCCAAGCTATTAAGTAAGCATCACAGGTTCCAAAATAAAAATCCTTTTCTCAGGGTTTCGGTGAGAAATGCTTGCGACATGCTGTAAATTTTGAAGCCGAGAGAGCATACAGGAATATATTCGGCAGAAGGCTGAGGTATCATTGACTTTATTAAGTTATATTTATACCTTTTAATGATCTAGCATGGATATCTTCTGAAATTTCTGCAATTCTATGCAGGTTTTGTTTATCATCAGGCTTCCGATCAAAGCATAAGTTTCCAGAAAAGTTGTTGAAGGGTGTTGATGGTTGTGAAAAGGTAAGTGTCTCAAAGCAGTCAAAGATGCTAGACAAGGTCTGGCAATTCATAGCATGTACACATATAAAGCTTATGTAGCTTGATAATGCGCTGACTTAATCACTTTGACCTATTGCAGCACTTGTTTTAAGTTTTTCCCATTTTCAATGACTTTCTTTCTGTTGCAATCTATGTAAATAAACCGGGTTCTTGCTTCGTGATATTTGTATTTGCTTGTTGATACTGTTCTTTCTGTATAGATAGAAAAGTCACAGGACTTTGTTTTTGAATAGTGTATATAACTAGTTATGGTAGTGAAATGCTCATTTGGGGTGTTTGCTTTGAAACCTTGGAAATTTGGTTTTTCCTACTATGGTGGGGGTTTCACATGGTCTTGCAACTTGATTTTCTTGTAGGAATCGGCTTTTATGGGCTACAGTGGTCTTGATGAATTAATTGGCAACAGTAGATCTAGAGAAAAGTTCATTGAGAATCTTAAAGGCGAAAATTTTGAGTTTGATGCCGCCTTGGCATGCAAACAATTCCCTTCCATTACCTTGGGTTGCTTCCCAACCGTGGAATTGTATGATGGACCTGCGTGCTATTCTCAAATCACAGAATCACTGGTGCCTCAAATTCTTGGAGGAAGTATTCCCAGTCATATTGATGCAAATTGGGTGGATCCAAAATGTTTGTACCAAAATCTGCAGTCTATATATTCAGAGATGTCGAATATGAATGCCCCTTATATCCTGGAAGAAAAGGTCGACCAATGTTTTATTCATTCTCAGTCACCTGATTGGAAGATGGAGACAAGAAATGCTTTACAACTGACTGCAGATAAACCTTGCAGCAATGCTGGCTCTGTGACCCAACAAACTGCAACCTCAGTGGCAGAAATTCTTGATAAACATATCAACTGCTTAACTGGGCTGACCAAACGCCAGCTCAGTCAGCTAGAAAACTGTGGTTTTCACACGGTGCGCTATCTAAAGAAATACTTGGAGACCATTGCATTTCATTTTAGATGTGGATGTCTGATGGATCTGCTTGTCTGCTTGTAGCTGCGGAAACTGCTACATCATTTTCCTCGCACCTATGTCGATTTGCAGAATGCTGAGATGGAAATTGATGATGGACAGTACTTGATCTTTGTGGGGAAAATAATGTCATCAAGGTAAAGCTTCTACTGTTCCTGATTTATCTATCTCGTCCTTCATATGAAGTATTTATTGTTGAATATGTCTACTCTGCCTTTCCAGTTATGGTGCTCCAACTGAAACTGAACTATTTTCATAATTATGATGTAGATTTAGTTTGTTAACATTGTACTGTTTATTAAAATCAATGCTGCAAACCACATATCTCTCTGTTTGTTTTGTTTTTCTTTTTGTTATTATGTTATTTAATGTACCACACATTTTTCCATAAAGTTCTATACCACAGTGCTAAACTTGATTTTTAATGCTGCAACCATTTTCATTCAGAGCAATCCGGGCTAGTTCTTCATTCTCATTTCTGGAGGTAGTCGTGGCTTGTGAGGTTGCAGATGCTGACCCAAATCCTGAGTGCACGCCAAACAAACTTGAAGAAAGACAGAAAAGGACAATATATTTGCATTTGAAGAAGTTTTTCCGTGGTACCCGCTTCACATGCTCACCTTTTCTAAGAAGTATTCAGGAAAAGCACAGGGAGGGAGATATTGTCTGTGTCAGTGGGAAGGTGGGTATTCTTAAATTTCAATATACTTTTCTCCGTTGAAGCTCTTAGAGTAGCAAACTTTCTGTTGCACATGTTGAATTCAAATTAGTTAAATGATGAATTTTGTGAGAAATTGTAGTTATTGGTCAATTATAAAGTCTTGTGGGAGTTGATGCCCTCTGATTGAGAAGCTAACTGGTGCTTGAGATGAAATACATCTATAATGACTTTGTTGTCTGTTAAATGGGGAAGAAGATCAAGGGTATGGTGGGTCAATAGTTCTACTTTCCAAACATTTGAACTTTCCATATCTTGCAAAAGTTAGAAGGGTGGCTAGATCTTAAGCTTATTCCAGTGATTTGCATGGGCTGGTTGTTTTATATGTTCTATAAACACTTTCAGACACAGTCATGACTTATAACTTTTGATACAGCTGAGTTAGTCCCAGCAAGTCTTATAACAGAAAAGACACATTTGTTTGATTTTGTTTCATGTTTTGTTGTTTCTTGTAGAGGTCTATTTTTCTTTTCAGTCTTTTAATTTTTCCTTTTATCCTCTCTTTCTGTTTGATGGCTTGGGAATTATTTCTCAATAGTTTTGATTGTTATGCATAACTTATGAATTTTCAAAGGTGCGGACAATGCGCGGTAAAGATCACTTTGAAATGAGGGAGTACAATATCGACGTGCTTAAAGGTGAAGACGACTCATGTGTTTATCCAAAAGGGAGGCCTTATCCAATATATCCTTCAAAAAAAGGTCTTAACCCTGAGTTTCTTAGGGATATTATTTCAAGGTTTGCATCATGAACCATTATCTCATTATCAACTTTTCTATGTGGCTAGCTTCCACTTATCTATCCTTAGGTTGGCTACTTGTTTGTCGATTGCAGTTGGTGTTTCATGATTTGTCTTAGCTTCCACTTTAGTTTTCTTGGCATTTCTATTTGTCCTATATAGTACAGCAGGAGTAATATATGCCTGGTAAGTGGTCAAAATTTGGACTTTCTAGCCATTATTTTGCTTATAGTTTCAGGAACTAATTTGATTTATAGATGAGACTCAGATATTAGTTGAGAAATGAATCTAGCCATTTTAAATACTTAAAGATTGCGAAAAGGAGAAGGATTCTATTTTCTGAACTAGGGATTTATTAATTAATGGAACTTGAATTTTTGACTCCTATGGTAGTGGACAAATCAAGGATTTTTAATTGTGGTGTTATTGAAGTAACGAGGAGTATCCATATAACCAGTGACGGGGATAATAAACACCTATTGCTGGATTCCAGTTTGTCCCTACATGGCATCCTGTTTATACTGTGTCCAATGATCATATGTTGATGCTATATCACCATGTGCATAGTGTGTTCAATGGCCTTCTATTAATGCTGCTTTTGCAAAGATGGTAGATATGGCAGTAATGTTTCTTGAGTCTGTTGTTTTAAAAATATATGCTTATTTGGTTAAAATATGTGTTCATTCTCTAATGCAGTGGTCTTGTGCATTTTTCAGATCTTTAAAGATATTGCCAGTCGAACTTGATCCTCTCCCTAAAGATGTTACTCAGGATATATGCCTTCCATCCCTTTCTGATGTACGTAAGCTGGCTTTATATGTACATTTTTTCTCTTTGTTCGTAAATATTACTGAGTGGTGTTTCTAGATGAAATGATATCACACTTATTGCCATTTGGGGCATATCCTGTGTCTTTCTTTTTCTTTTTTTTTTAAAAATAAATAAAAAATATACGAAAGCTGGTACCTTTTCTGATTGGTGCATGCAAAGAGATCATCCCTTGTATGCTGTTGATACTAATTCGGCACCACACATTCCCTTGGTTGTGGAGTTGGGATGCTAAAAGAACCAAAAGCCATAAAAGAGAATTAAAGCTAGGTTAATGGCATTGTGTCTTTATGGGAGATGGTACTTAGGATTTTGGACTTTTATTCCTATCTGACATATGCAAACTAGCTTTAAAGTTTGTTTTAGTTTTCAAAGTGTATCCTTCAGCTATCAACTGGTGCTTCATGTAGCTGTCCTGTTATTTTCTTGAATTCTTCCCCCATTTATAAGCTAGTAGGTGTTTCAAAAGGGGCAAAATAATTATCTTTTTTCCGTCTCCCTCCCTGTCACCTGTTGCAGCCGCTTCAGTTCATTGCTCCTGCATATTATATGAAGGTGATATATCATCATCAGGCTTGGGCGATGACTTTATAATAATTACACATGATCATTGGTGAATGAACAGGAAGTATAAACCATGCTTTGCAAGGGGTCAAGAACAGATGTGAAAATCACTAGCTTTCTCGGTTTTAGCCCTGGTGATGATGTTTGTAATTATAAATGCTACCCTACATTATGGAATCTGTTATTACTCCTCTTGAAAGAAACAACAAAATCAGGATAGACCTATTTATGTGTTAAGTTGCCAACCTCTTCTGGAGATGCTTTTACCTATTTGATTTTTAAATTTGCTAGTTCCGCTCACTCCATCAAATTTTATTTCTATGTAGCCTCATAAGCACATGTGCATGAACTGCCATCCCCCTTAATGCGTAGATACTCTTGGAAATCCTAAGTTCCTTTTTTTTGGTAAATGACCGCAGGCATATATTGGAATTCACCAGCCAGCTAATTTGAACGAGGCTGATTTAGCTCGCAGAAGGCTTATATTTGATGAGTTCTTTTATCTTCAGGTAATGGTGACAGGTTGTTTTATCCATTTCTAACTGTTTGTCACGGTCACTACTGAGCCATGTTCTTATTGGTTTATGCTAAAGTCTGTATTACTGTCTCGCATAAGATGACGGAATTTGGAAATTGAAAGATATCCGAGGACTCAGTTGCTCCATCTAAGTTATCATCGATCTCAATTAGATCTCTAAATGAATCAACAGAACCCTCTTCATTTTAGGTCTAAATTCTTCAATGCGAAAATGTATCAACCCTTTTCTATCCCTATCTTGAAATTGGATTGATTGATTTGAATTCAGAAAATTAGGAGTTCATAAAAAAATTCAGATTAGAATATACCACATTCAAATTAATGGCATTATTATTACTGATCGGTAAAATCCATATCTGTAAAAAGAGAAGGGGGAATTTTTTTTTTTGGTCAATAATTCATTCAGTTCGGTTATTTCTCAAAAAGAAAACGAAGAAAACAGAGGATCTGTTGAATTTCAAGTATTCAGTTTCACCAGTAAAATAAGGAGAGACTTACTTAACATTTGGAATTACACAAAAAAGACTCCTCATCTCAAGAGAGGTTTGCGAAAAATTTTGGGAAAACGTCAATTACTGCTGGCTTTTGGGTATGTTCTCACATCTGTTATTTTCAAAAGGATCACTAGTCCAGCAGAATTAATATGCATGAGTCAACCAAGTACATAAACTTGATGAGTTGGATGCAATAACGTAGTTCTTTATGAAATGTTTCTTGCTATTCTTTCTGCCCTTTGTATAGATCTGTTAAAGCCTACTTCAAACTCTTCTGCTGATATTGATGCACAGCATTATTTGGCCATCTGTTGGCCAGATTATTGTAATATATTTCTCTTAAATGTTTACCTCTCAGTTGGGAAGGTTATTCCAAATGCTTGAGGGTCTTGGTACAAAGGTAGAAAAAGATGGATTACTGAAGAGGTACACGAAACCTGAGTTGAACACAATATTTATGGAAGAATGGTCAAGTATCACCAAAACATTCATGAAGGTTCTCCCATATACACTTACATCCAGTCAGCTGCGTGCCACTTCAGAAATAATATGGGATCTAAAACGACCAGTTCCAATGAATAGACTATTACAGGTTTGGACTTATCCTTTTCATTGAAGTTAATTTTTTTGTGTTCCTCTTCTGATTCCTGAAATCCTACTCCCTATCTATAAGGGCACTGATCCCACCATTAAGGTAGGTTCTGCACTTTTTTCTATTTTACTGTTCTGATCCTAAAATCCAACTTCCAGTCTTACGGCTATTGAACCTGCCTCTAAGGTAAAGGAAATGGTTTACTTTGTCCAAGCATCTTACATATCTTGGGGTTCAAATATCATTTTGATGGGTAGCTAGGCTCAATATTTTGATGCTTCCTAGTTGAGCAGTTAATATTCAATCTCCTGCCTTACTTTTTGCCTTTTCCCGTTGTAATCCTAGTCAAGGCAATTCCTCGTATAGTTAGATACGAGGCTTGCTGGCATCTGAGGGTAAGTGAAACTGTTGCTAGATGTGAGACCATTTGCTTAACTATCACTTAGTAGCCCTTGGCAGCTATAAGGTCTGAAGGATTCTTGTTTGTCTCTTTTCTCTTTCTTCCTTTTTCCTCCCTTCATCAGGGTGATGTTGGATGCGGTAAGACTGTGGTAGCATTTCTAGCATGCATGGAGGTAATTGGCTCCGGATATCAGGTGATCAATTACTGCTTTTACTTTATGTTTAGCATTGCTTACTCAAAATTAAGTGTATGTTTGACTGTATTACTTACCACCAGGCAGCTTTTATGGTTCCAACTGAGCTTCTAGCTTTCCAGCATTATGAGCATCTTCTTGGATTACTTGAGAAAATAGAGGCGACCAATGAAAAACCTTCTGTTGCTCTGTTGACAGGCTCTACCCCGTCAAAGCAAGCCCAACTTATTCGAAAGGTAGTAAGGCCACATTGTCCTTGTTTATTCCTAGCATATCAATGTTTTCATCTTATACTAACTGTTTTCGTAGGGTCTTCAAACTGGAGATATCTCTATGGTCATTGGAACTCATACTTTAATAGCTGAAAAGGTGGAATTTTCAGCTTTGCGTATTGCTGTTGTTGATGAGCAACATCGTTTTGGTGTCGTTCAAAGAGGACGCTTCAACAGCAAGGTAGCTCTTGGCTTCCGGACTATGTGAAACGCTTGCTGGATTCATAGAATATAGGCTGTGTGTATATATGTCTTTGTTTATGAGGAAACAACTTATTTTGCTAGTAGAAATTGAGTTCCCCGTCCTTTCTCATGTTAACCTAAGTTTTGATTGTGATACCAGTTTTCTAGTTTCCAATGTAAAACTGGTGCACTGATTCTAGAGCTTGAGATCCGGAATGAGATTGCTGCATAGGTTCTTTTTCTTGTGAAAGAATGTCAATCACTAATCAGAATCAATCTAACCTTGAAAGATCCATCTTTATTAATTTCTAATTTTTTTTTATGTTAAGCATTTATAGAGGAGCTATTATCGTAAAAATCAATTTACAAAATCTGAAAATGATGTGCATGGCCTCTTATATCATTTATTTGTTTCCCAGGGTGCGGTGGCGTGGGGGTTAATTCTGGGTACTATGATCTTAGTGTTTATTTTCATGTGTTCATTCCTCTATCTACCCTCTTTTTCTTGATAACAGAAAAAGTTATTCTGTTTCTTGATCATGTTGGATGTTCTGAGAAGTCGACTTATACTATATAATATTCATGCTTTTGATAAAGCTCATAATTTTGCAGTTATATTTTAACAGCATAACTTCCCAACTGGTGTCAACTAGTTCAAATAACTCTGCAAAGAATGATGTTGCCATGGCTCCACATGTTCTGGCAATGTCTGCAACACCAATTCCAAGATCACTTGCCCTGGCTTTGTACGGAGACATGTCTCTGACTCAGGTATGTGGGTCTTTTGTCTGGTCTGAATCATCAATAGCTGTTACTGATTTCATAAATGCCTGTGAAAGAGCTATCATTTCTCTAAACTACTTTCATTGCTCTTTATTAAGGGATTAACATGGAAGATGTAAACCTGAATCTGATTCTACTTGTGCACTAGCTAGTTCTTATAGATACATTTATCTAATGTTTTAATAACGAATTCTTAAGGGCCCAAGGAAGATGTTTCTTTTGTTCCTTAAATTCTGGCAGAACAGTGCATTGACTGTGGACGGTGCTTGTATTTTTGCATTTGAAGAAACTTGTTTCCCTGGTTTAATTACCTTCCTATACATTAAAATAAAATAGAATAAAATACTATAAATTGAATTGGTCAATAAGGAGCAGAGCGCTGTGACTATAAAATTTTAGTTTCATCAGGAGTTTTTACCTGATGATTTTATGCGTATTTGATTTGAGCACTGCTTACTTTTTTTCATTTCACAATTCTTATATATGATGGTGAATGTTTATATTTTTGTCATATGTCATGAACCTGACAGATTACTGATTTACCTCCGGGAAGAACACCAGTTAAGACATACATTATTGAAGGAAACGAGGCTGGGTTTGAGAGGGCTTATCAGGTAAACTCTATAACACAATGACATTCTTCAACATGGAGCAGATTTAAGTCTAAAATAGTACAAATACCTTAATACGCCGTGGAGTATGTGTTATTAATGCTAATGGATGTGGCTATGTGCTACCTCTCTAATTGTTGTAGAGGACATTAGTTTCTTATACAAATATCTTTAGTGAGCCTGGCACCTTTTCTTCACTCTTACTGCATTCATTTTTCTGGTCATATTAGACATTAAGTGGTTTAACTATTGCAGATGATGTTGGAGGACTTAGAAGCAGGAGGGAAAGTATATCTCGTCTATCCTGTAATCGAGCAGTCTGAACAACTGCCTCAACTCCGTGCTGCTTCAGCTGATCTTGAAACTATCTCGACGAAGTTTTCTGGTTATAAATGTGGACTGTTACATGGAAGAATGAGAAGTGATGAGAAGGAAGAAGCTCTGAGGATGTTTCGATCTGGAGAAACAAATATATTGCTGTCGACACAAGTAATTGAGATTGGGGTCGATATACCAGATGCATCCATGATGGTTGTAATGAATGCTGAGAGATTTGGGATGGCACAGCTGCACCAACTTCGAGGTAGAGTCGGACGTGGAGAGAGGAAATCCAAGTGTATATTATTAGCATCTACTAGCTCTAGCCTAAAACGATTGAAGGTGCTGGAGAAGTCATCGGATGGTTTCTACCTAGCAAATATGGACCTTGTCCTTCGTGGACCTGGTGACTTGCTAGGTAAAAAACAGTCAGGTCACCTGCCAGAGTTTCCTGTGGCTAGGTTAGAGGTAGATGGGAATATTCTTCAGGATGCACATCATGCGGCACTGGTGAGTATGAAAATTCATTCCTTGGTTATAAAGTTTCACATTATGGGAAACTTTTCTCCAGATGCTGGTCTTCTCAATACTTGGTGGATATATTTTCTTCAATTGTTTCTTCTTTTCTGATATTGTTTGCTGCAGACACCAAAATTATTTATGAACTTTCTCTATTCTTATTGCACCCTGATGACACTATAGCTCTACGCATGGTCGTCCTCCTTCTCCTAATGTGGAAAAAGTAATGAAGAATAAAAGCAATCTGTTGTAATGAATTGAATTATATGTTGTGGTTGCAGAAAGTCTTGGAAACTTCACATGATCTGGAGAAATTTCCGGACCTGAAAGCTGAGCTTAGCATGCGACAGCCGCTGTGTCCTCTAGGAGATTGATGCATCAGGTACAGCTTCACCACCATGTTAAACTGTAGGACATATGTTGTACATAATAGTAAAGGAAGAAAGCAGACGAGTATACTCTGTAAATTGTTTGTATTAGCAAGTGGAAAGAGCTTCAAGATTACTGGTTATATCTGATGCTAATGGATTGTATGTAAAATTGATGAGAATTACCATTAGTGTGTGTTTGCCCTCAGCCTCAAATGTGGGGTGTGCTGTTTTAGTTTTACCAATGGCATTGGTGCTTTTCCAACTCACCCTGTCTTCCAATCCATTTTGAAGTAACACCACCCACCCACACACACTCACAAAAGTATAATATGGATGGGTAAATAAAATGGGTCAAAACCACCAACCTACCCGAGCTTATTCAGCAATATTGGGTCTGGTCCGGGTCGTGGTCTCTTAATTGTGTTGAAAGCATGTTAAAAACACACAACTTTTTAATACCAACATCAGCATTATTAAAGTGTAAAATTCAGCAGCTATGGAGCAAAAATGCGATATGGCTTTGGCAAGGTTAGAAGAAGGTATCGACTATTTGTCTTGTGCCGTCAACCGAAAATCACGCTTTTGAGCTGCCTGATCAAGCAAAGAATGAAAAATCAGGAGGACCCACTTGCCATCCACTGGCACTACAGATGTGAGCTGCCGACTGGCAAATGAAAACTGTGTAAGACCATGGCATTCAATGTGGGCCCCGGTGTCCCTTACCTTGTTGTGAACATGGACCCACATTAATGTGTGTTTCTATTCTACGGGTTATAATATTATATATATACACACACCCTTCCCTGTCTCGTGAAATAGCAATTTGGTGGATTTCAAAGTGGAAAATGGAAATACACATTAGTTTTAAAACATATAAAAAGTAGTTTGTACGGTTCACAGTTAATTAATAAATTGGCCAAGAAAAAAATGAAAGAAAATAGAATTCCTTGTTTGACTCAAATTAAAGATTGAAATATTTGTTTGGTCTAAGTAGCAGTGGTACTTGCATCTTCAATCTGAACAACAGAACCACCAAAGTTGGACTCCCACGAATTGGTCTTAATTTGTTGGCTACAAAATTCTCCTTTTAATTTCTTGGTCATTTTTATAGATCTTGAGGGTCAACATTGCTTCAGTTTCTTCTAGAATGCTCCTTCTTCTGTTCAAACTGTCAACATTTTGTTCAAACCTTCATATTAATAAAATAATGTTGCACTTGATAAGTATTTAATTCTTTTATTTTTTTCGTCAATTAATACTTGCATGCTTTATTTTGGTCAAATAAAAATTTGAATACCATTACTATAGCTCATTGCATCACACAAAAAATGAATCACGAAACAAGTATATGTGTTAATATTACAAAATCGTATTTCAACTTGAGTATATATGACAACAAAAAGTGTGTGTCTGTACATATACTAATCGAACTAATGTTACATGGGATTTAATTGGTGTATACATAAACATACTCTATGAATGTATATATGTTAGGAGAATTATATGAATGAGCTACACATGAATAAATTATTATTCTTCTTTCATTTTTTTGGTAATTAAATAGAGTGGATTAGTTGTTTAATTTGTGGATGTTGTGGAGCAGTATTTTTCTCCTTTGGTGGATGCGGACCATACTTAGTCATGCATTATTGAAAAATTATTAATTACTTAGTCTTGAAGAATCAAACTTATTATAACATGGGGTTCTAATTAAGTTTTAACATAAATTAATTATACTAATGGTATTGCAGTTTTATGATTTTTTTAGTAATATTCTATATTATTTAAATTGACTTTACTACTACTTAATTTGGTCCATTTATATTTATTGTAGGTTAATTTTCCAAAAGTAAAACTTATGTCGCATCAGAGTACCAAAAGAGTTGCAAATTGCTTAGAAAAATGTCGTCCATGATGACTCATGAGCGTTTCAAACAAGACATATAATTGAAAGCAGAATTTCCAAAAAAAAAAAATATATTAGTCTATATATGAAACAGAAACATTTAATTCGCATAAAAAGACTAAGAAACAATCCAACAATTGAAGCAAATATTACGAAAAATAATAACCTCGACATCAATGTTAATGCAAAAAGAGGTGTTCCAATTTCCTCTTTCATATATCAATGATAACAATTATGTACTTATATATAGTAATAATTAAATTAAGCGAATTAATTATGGTTACTATATATATATAACCTATACATACAATATGAAGCTACTATAGAGGTAGGTAGATATGTACACACATAGACACACACACAGTGATCATGAAATGAAGGGGTAGGGCAATAAATTAAAGTTGTAAGGGTGTATCCATTGCCAATCATTTCAGCAGCTGACTTCTGAACCGACAAATCGGGCTCAAATTAACAAGGGGACCCCCTGCCCCCTGCCCCCTGCCCCCTGCTGCTGCTTGCTTTAATCTAACAATTATTAATTAGTAAATTAAACCCAAAATTAAAAATATATTTCTTTTAACTTATTAATTCCAGTAAGACCATTTTTCCAAGTCTGGCTAGATCAATGATCTCAACGTGTATGATTATACTGTATGTATGTTTAATTAGTTAAGTTGTGTACTAATTAATTAATATTTCAACAACCCTCCAATCCCTTAATTATTTAATATTGACCTTTTGGCACTCTTCACCTTTATACTTTTCCGTCTCGTTTCTCCTTTTACTTTTAATATCTTGTCTGAATATGTGTATCAGATCCCACAAATTCTTCTTGTCTGGTTAATATATATACATATACATATACATATATTGAAGTAATTAATTAGGTTATGTAATTATCCAATAAGTCCTGTTTTTCTCTCTTGTTAATTGCTGTCATATATATATATACATATTGGCAGCTGGGTTTCATGGAGATTTTTCATCACAATTATTCTACAGCTAGTTTGGAGTTGAGCATAGCCGTGCCGGGCTTTTCTTCTTCTCCATCTTCTGGTAAGGAACAAATAATATAATATAATAAAACTATATCTTAATTTTTTATATGCTTCAATTATATTTTCATTTTTGGAGTTCGAGTTTTGAGCAACTTCCATTAATATTCACTTCAACTACATGTGATTTTGTGTTCGATCTTCTTCGTCTGTTAAAGAAATTTGATTTTTATTCTCATGATCTGGATCGAAATTAATATATATTTCCTTTTGTTTTTACTTTTTCTTGTGATTAAAAAGGTGATGTAATTAATTTGTAGGGTTTCTTGCATGATAGTCGATCGATCACGGGTGAAACTTTTTTCTTCTATCTATTAATTTAATTTTTTGATAAAAGAAATTGTGCATGGTTATATGGATTATTGGGTAGATGAGAATCTACGTACTGTTCTTGCCTTTTCTGAAACAAGGTATTAATGATGTAATAATTCTAATTTCTTTATGTGCATAAAATGGAAAATTCATTGATGATGAATTAGATGCTTAATTAATTATACCAAGAAATAATGAATAATATAAATTATATATTAAGGGGAAAGCTGTGGTGGTGCAATGAAAGAGCTGGACATAAATCAAGTACCTTCACCGATAGAAGAAGAAGAATGCATGGAAGAAGAAGAAGAAGATAATGACAGTCCGAACAATAATGGCATCGGGGCGGCCTCGGCCCCTAGGAAGAAACTCCGTCTTACCAAAGAGCAGTCTCGTCTTCTTGAACAAACCTTCTTACAGAATCATACTTTAAACCCTGTACGTACACTTCTCTCTAACCCCAAATCCCATAAAATTAAATTATTTATACGAATTGTATTAATGCAGAAAGAGAAGGATGCTTTGGCAGCGGAACTGAAATTGAAGGCAAGGCAAGTGGAGGTGTGGTTTCAAAATCGTCGAGCCAGGTACTTTTTCTAATTAATTAACTACTCTTCACATCCATGGATTATTAAGTTAATTCTGTAAATAAATTAAATTGTCTCCTAATTAATTTAGACTAGCTATACATATATATATAGTTTGTATTAATTAAAAATATTAGAAATTACTGATCAGAATATCGACAGTTAGCATCGTAACCTGAATCAGATTCTACCATGATAATGAAAAAGATGAAAGCGACATATACATGAATAAATAGTACGAGATTGATGGAGATTAAATATCATCATTATCATATAAAAGCAAGCAAGAAATCTCTTGGGCTGATAGAGTTCTAATTAATAGAATCAATGTTGTTAGGGAAACTGAAACAAGTTTAGCTAGCTTCAACTCCCCAATTAAGTTATAATTAACCTAGTCGTGATTTTTCAATTTCATTTTTGGTGGGGGGTTTGAGCTAGGTAAAGAATCTTCTATCACACTTTGATATTATAAACCAATCATCCCGCATCTATACATGTATATACTTTCTATTTTTTAAATTATAATAGAATTTAATTATATTTTTTAATTTAAAAATAAATACGCATCAATTATGCATCGATATAATAAAAAAATATGATAGAAGATTCATATTGACAATGGTGGTGGGTGGGGGTGAGAGTATGTCAGGGGTAAAAAGTCAAAACGTAATGCAAAAGTAAATAATCACTTTAATGTTACATAAGCATTTCTCACCATATGTAATTCAAAATTAGAATGATCCTTAATTCGACCTAAAATAACCCGAAATAAATACATGCATGTATAATAACATGACATGCGTTGCATTCTTATATAAATTAATTAATATTTAGGCGGGGACTTGCAATAATTACATAAAAATAATTAGATATGCATGATACATTAATTAATTAATGTTATATATTATTCAGCCCGTGAATGTTCAGCCCTAGGCCGGCTATATAGGGTAGCAACTCATGCATTGGTTGTCTCCTATCCTTCAATTTATAACCAACAGGAGCAAGATGAAGCAAACAGAAATGGAGTGTGAGTACCTGAAGAGATGGTTTGCAACACTCATAGAACAAAACAGGAGGCTGCAAAAGGAAGTGGAGGAGCTGAGGGCCATGAAGGTGGCGCCTCCACACTGCCGCCAGCCACTGCCACACACTATGTGTCCGTGCTGTGACCGTGTCATCACGACTACTACTACTCTCCTGGAAAAGGGCCCTGCCAGCGGCGCCTCCGCAGCCACTACCACCTCCACCATTTCTTCAGCCCCCATAACCCGCCCCTATTAATTTCTAATGGTGCAGTAAATTAACTAATGATAGAAGACAGGCAGGCATACCGCATACATATGTTGTTTAAAGTAGTGTTGTTCATCATGTATATTGTATAGGCCTCCCCCTCCTAATTGATCATGTCAATAACTGTATTAACAGGGTAATTAAGTAAATGAACACAAATTAAGGTAGAGTAATGTCCTAGTCTAATCAAACTGAAATATACAAGTTGTATTTACTATTTCCTGCAGTATAGTTCTATTAATCGTCATTAATCCATTGTTGTGCATGTTTTCCTGCAGTAATTAATCGAATTCACCAGATGCAACTAATTGTATGTCTAATCTAGGAGTAGTTAAGCAAATTAATATTAGGTCTAATTCCTTAAAAATATGACCACTTTAACCGAAAACTCCACTTAATTTTTTATATATAATAATAATTCAGATATATAAATATCATCAATACTATTATAAAAGAAATTTTTTGTCGTACCAATTTTTTAATACCTAAATTTGCCCTTTAATTCATTTCGTACCTTAAAAAAAATTGGTCATAATTGTAATTTTAATATTTTATAATATTTTTTCTCTCGACCACTAATTCATATTTTCCTCTCACCTTCTCCTTTTTTTCCCCTTACAGACTTTCACATTTTAATAAACCCACAATTACAATTTATTTTTCTTTCCCACATTCTTCATATTTTTTTCCTCATAAACTTTCATATTAATTTTCAATAAATTCATGATTACAAGTCATTTTTTATTTCTCACTTTATCCATATTTCTTTCTCCTCGCCTCACACAACGTTGGTGTCTTTTCACAATTTTTTTCTCTTCTCATCTCACATTATAATTTAATTATATGCGACAACAAGTAGTTATAATGAAAAGGATGACAGTTATTTGGTGAGGCTGTATGCATACAGGGTGGGTTTAGTTGAAAGTTGCATATGTTGCTTGGGCCTAAATATGGACAAGTATGAGCAAAAGCAAAGTGGTTAAATCGGCCCAAGTGAATCACACAACACGAAATGCAGCAAAGTAATTTGATTTCTAATTAATGCTCTAATTGTGGCAACACACGACATGAGTTGATTAATTACTTAAATTGCACGAATAAGCATCATTCAATTATTACAAGTTTTGGGAACGAATTATTCGGGTACGTAGCCTAGCCAACTGGTCCTGCTTTCTGATTTGACACGTCGTCTCCTGCCTGCGTTCTCGACCGTATTAGACGCTTAACAAATTGACAAGAGGCATAGCAATTAATTGTTTGGGAGAAAGTGGGGTTTATTATGACCAATTTCGTCTCCTAATTATCAAGGATTTTGTATATGATTTTGTTGAAGAAAAATATCATGGAAAAAGAGCAGGCATATGGGGCCTGTATGGGTATGGGTATGGGTATGGGTATGGATTGCGGAGTGGGCCGACAGTGCAACATATCTACCCAATTACCAAATTTTGATGCAATGGAGCTACTCATGTTGGATTATTGCTTTTTATCTTTTTCCTATTGTAATTCGAATCTCCATCTATTAATAATTAATCTCATTAAACTTTTCCATAATCAAAACCAACTGCTTCTCTCCAATAATTATATATGTTTTTGCAACTTGTTACATCTACTACTCATCCATTGAAATTTGTTATGACAAGCAAAATTAAATTCAACCTACGTATATTATATATATTAATTTATAAAAATTACAATCATCCACATATATATACTTACATTAAAACATAAAACGGCAAATGAAAAGAACGAATGAATTCTACGGTGTACGTGCGTCGGATAATGAGTGCATCGCGCTCAAATCTTAAATATTACTTTATACTTACAATTATAATTTACAAGTTTTAGTTATGAAATCATTATACATTATGATTGATCAATTATAATGGTGATGAGGATCTGAGTTGCGGTAGGCAGTCCAAACAGAAGATTGAATTAGCCAGGGATAGTGGGGTACGAAAACCATAAGGAAAGAAAAAGATCAGAAAAAGTTGTCGTCAATAGTGTGGGATTTGTGTTTATAATCATATCTCAAAATAATTTTATATATAATAAGAAAATGAATGAAATAAATTTAAAAATTAAAAAAGCTATACCGATAGAGAGTCACGACACTTGTCGCTGACCTAAAGCATGATTGCCTCCCTACGTGCAAGTTTTAATGATTGACCATGACTCCAGCATGAAAACCCCTTTAACTCTCAACAGTGTCTTATCCTATATGCACAACCACGAGGAAACTGGAACCAGTTCACAATCATGTCGCCAAAACTCTAAAAATACTTGTGGGAGTATAAAATATTTCTCGACTCATAAGCTATGTAAAATTTATTTCTCTCTCAATGTGCCAAGTGAAAAAAGCTAATGCTCTCTAAGTAATTGTAAGAATTTGGCCATTATAAAATATTAAATGGCCTAATTAAAACTCATAATAATATAATAAATCCAATTATAAATAGGCCACATAAATATAAAAAATATAACGGTTAAATACTTATTAAACCTCATAAAATCATAATTAAATTATTATAATAATAGAACCATAAACCTCAAATAAATATCAAATTAAATTGACACATTGAGATCAAATAAAGTATTAAAAATAATTTGACAAAGCGAAAAAAATTTAAGACTTATTTCCAACAAAAGTATCAACTTTTTCCCAATGGCATGATCAATCATGCATATGGTATGGATTGATATTTTTGGGTGCGTGCATGAATATAATAAGATTTACTAATTAGTCCCTTAAATCCTATGTAATTATTAACGTGGAATCTTGGAAAAAGAAGAAAATTACAAGGCTCCATTTTGTAGGCACTTAAATGGTAAGATTTCTTGTTTTTGGAGACAGAAAAGGTTTGATGTGAAACAAAATTTATAGTACTCCCATCTTTAAAACAACCCACACGTCTTGATTTGCTTAAACTCATGTAAGAAGACACTACACAACCCAATTTCAATTCATACATGTCAACTCTCTAATCATCCTCTCAACTATCAAACAAAAACAGTGTTAATATGCGTGGGTGTGCCCAAACCCTACCAACCTATTTATCTAATTTGGACCTATGCTTTTGTTAAATTCTTGGGAAAAAAAAAATAATTACTTATATTATAGTTTATAGCAAATTAAGTTTGAGTTTTTTAATGAAAGTGGAAAAAGGGTTGCTCATGAGTTTATTAATAAAGATATATATCTATATGCATAATAAATATTTTAATTAAAAAATATTTTATTTACAGTAAATTGCGCCTTGAAAGTATAAAATCGATTTAATTTTGATCCAAAATTAAAAATCTGATTGATTAATTCGTGCATTTAGATGGAAATGAGCAACTAATTATAATGGATGAGGGAAATTGAGTGGGGAGAGGAGCGCATGTGAAGTGTTATGGAGTAATCTATCACAGTAATCTAATATAGTAATTATATATATATATATATATAGACTCTCTTAAATATATATTCCCTTTCTCTATTAATATTCTTCTTCTCTGGGACCAAATATCTTGGGGAAAAATCCAGAGACCCCCTGTAATAATAGGAATGTTCAAAAACCCCCCTATGAAAATTAAAATATCAAATACCCCCCTATGATATAAAATAAAGTTCAAAAAATCCCCCTCCGTACAAAAATTGGGCCACACGCGCTTTGACTACGATTTTTCTATAAAAATACCTTTTTTTTTTGACATTTTTGCCCTTCTCTCACATTTAACATATAATATTATATATATGTATTTAAGAATTAAATATTATTTTATAATAATTATTTAATTAAAATATGATATATTTTTATTAATAATAAAATATTCTTTTATATAATAATTACTTAATTATTTATATAATAAAATATTATTTTAATTAAATTAAAATTAATTTTATATATAATTTAAAAAAAAAGCAGCGGTGGCGTCGTCGCCGCCGCTACTGAAGAGGAGGGCCGGCGCCCTCCTCACCATGGGCGACGGCGGTCGCCCATCCAGCGAGGGCGACTGCGTCGCCCAAATGGGCGCCGGGGGAGGGAAGGGGAGGGGGTGGTGTGCCGGGAGGATAGGGGAGGGGGGAGGGAAGGGGGGGTTTGGAGGTGGAAGGGGTGGGGGAGAGGGGAAGAAGATGGAGGTAGGGGTGGGCCCGGTGGGGGTTGGGGGGTGGGGGTGGGGGGGAATGGGGTATAATTGTTATTTTTTAATTTTTTTTATAAATTATAATTATATGTATTATAAATATATGTTAAAAATTATAAATTAAAATAATTATATATTAATAAGCCTAGTTGACCGGTTTGACTAGAAGGGTATTTTAGTCATTGTTTTTAAAAAAATAGATTCAAATTGATCAGGGGGCTGTGTGATTATTTATTGGTAATTTAGGGGTGATTTTTGATATTAAAAATTTTATAAGGGGATTTTTGATATTTTGTTATATCAAAATGGATTTAACCCAAATATCTTGGCATATCATTTTCTCGTGGAACTGTTGTTACGCCTCATTTATTCAAAATAATGTTTGACACTCAACTCAATCACTCATGGACTTGGATTATCACTATTTATATATAGTTAATCACCCCCATTTCCATATACATTGCCGTCGTTTGTAAGAGAAAATAATTAACAAAGATAATTATAATGCGCTCCTCTCATGTTTGATATAATTATATCTAGATTTTATATAATTTCAAAAATTACATCTAATACCTCTAATATTTGTTTCCCTCCAAAAATTAGATTTATTTATGAGTCAAAATTCACGAGCTTTACCTATATTTGCGAAAAAAAAAAGAATGAAAATTCATATTACCCGCAATTGATTTATTACTAATTTATTAAAGGTTAAACAAGTTTTTGCTAACCAAACTACTCTTAAATATTTTAACACGCCAATATATGTGATGAGGTACATCTTAACTTTTATAAAGAAAGTTTGGTTAAAAAAGATTCGTTTGACATACAACAAGTTTGTAAGTCAATTAAGGGTGTAACATCGATTTTCACTCAATTTATTTGCTAATGTCAGCTAATTCTATGAACTTTACTTACATATGGACCTATTTGTTGGATGGAGACAAAGGTTAGGGATACTAGGTGCAATTTTTTAAACTATAATAAGTTTATATGTAATTATATCAAATTTTAGGTAAGAATGATGTTAATTAATATCCCTAATCAATATGGTTTTGTTATCTATTTTAATATTATTACATATTAATAAAAACATAATTATATGCAAATCACTTGAAATTTTCATTATATTAGAATCATACAAAATAGTAAAATTAGATTGAGTTATTTAATTATATGTGTGTAATTATGTGGTGAAGTGGGCTCCGCATTGAATCCTTTAAAGTTGGAGGTACAATCACGCAATTAAAACATTGATGAGCAATGATGATGTTGTCTGAGGGCTTAGGAGAGCGTATATGATTAGACGATTATGAAAATTTCAGATGATAAACACAATTAGGAAAGTTGATAAAGATTGATTTTGTACCAAAAAAAACATTAGTAAACGTACGGAGGAGGGAAATCCTCCTTTAACATTAAATCCTTATTCTAGACTTGAGAAGAAATAGAACATAGTCAATTTTTGCCCCAAATTATTAATAAAGAGATATTTATAATTATATGGAAAGTAGCTGTAATTGAAAGAAAGAAAGAAAGAACGAAAGGTTTGGAGGACAGCAGCTCATCACTTGTCCAACTGGTCCCATCATCCTAAATCCTGCCCAGTTCGATCAGTCACTCAAACGAAACCAATCTCACTTCCCCCTATATATAGACACACACATACACACATTATCTTCTGTAATTCCACTCTCTCACTCTCTCTCTCTCTGTGTGTGTGTGTGTGTGTGTGTCCACAAGCTATCGTCTTTTCTCTTTGATTTGGCAGTGCAGCAGAAGAAGCATATATCCCTTTAGACAGTAACAGTTATATAACGGCTGTTTCCTTCACTTTCAGCCCCTCTACTCCCTCCCCATTCCATAGAAAATAACTTGATTATTTTACTTTTTCTTGGATAATTAAGCAGAGAAAATCATGATAAGCTGGCACGATCTTTACGTCGTTCTAACAGCAGTGATTCCGCTGTATGTGGCCATGATCCTGGCTTATGGGTCTGTCCGCTGGTGGAAAATATTCACCCCAGATCAGTGCTCCGGCATCAACCGCTTCGTCGCCATATTCGCTGTTCCACTTCTTTCCTTTCATTTCATTTCCAAGAACGATATTTATGCTATGAACTTCCGCTTCATCGCTGCCGACTCATTGCAAAAGGTTATCATGCTTGTAGTTCTTGGATTGTGGGCAAATTTAACCAAAAATGGCAGCCTTGAATGGTCTATAACCATTTTCTCGCTTTCCACTCTGCCAAATACTCTGGTGATGGGCATTCCTTTGCTGATTGCCATGTACGGTGAATACTCCGGCAGCCTCATGGTCCAAGTTGTGGTGCTCCAATGTATCATTTGGTACACACTTCTGCTCTTTCTGTTCGAGTATCGTGGTGCAAAAATGCTGATAATGGAGCAGTTTCCCGAGACAGCAGCCTCAATTGTGTCCTTTAAAGTTGAATCCGACGTCGTCTCCTTAGACGGCCAAGATTTTCTTGAAACTGATGCTGAAATTGGCAATGATGGCAAGCTTCATGTTACTGTGAGGAAATCCAACGCCTCCAGGCGCTCCTTTGGTCACGGATCCTTCTCCGGGATAACTCCTCGACCCTCAAATTTAACAGGAGCCGAAATTTACAGCCTGAGTTCTTCAAGAAACCCAACTCCTCGAGGGTCTAATTTCAACCACTCAGATTTCTACTCAATGATGGGGATGGGGAGATTGTCCAACTTTGGGAATTCTGACACGGGTAGATTGTCCAATTTCAATATAGCTGATATGTATTCAGTTCAATCATCAAGAGGCCCAACTCCGAGGCCATCAAATTTCGAAGAGAACTCTGCTCCAGGAGCCCTGAACAGTTCTCCAAAGTTTGGTTACTTTCCACCACAGCCTGGGCCAACTTCTTATCCTGCTCCAAATCCTGAAATTGCTTCGGCAATGCCGAAAACCTCGAAAACCGTTCAGTCGCAGCACCAGCCTCAGGGAGGTAAGACTAACCATGACGCGAAAGAGCTTCACATGTTTGTATGGAGCTCGAGTGCGTCCCCGGTGTCTGAAGGAGGTGGCGGTCTACAGGTGTTTAGCGGCCCTGATTTTGGTGCTCCCGAGCAATCAGGGCGCTCCGATCCAGGTGCAAAGGAAATCAGGTTGTTGGTTAGTGATCATCCTCAAAATGGGGAGGCTAAAGGTGAATATTTCGTGTTCCATTCTTGACTAATTAATGTAATTGAATGACTTTTAATGCTGTGTCAGCAAATTGTCTTATTACTCTGCTATTTTTACAATGAAGCTGTTCAGCAAAGTGGGGACCTTGGTGGAGAAGACTTCAGCTTCGCCGGTGCAGGGAGAGATCATGGGGAGGAGGATAAAGAAAAGGAGGATGCAACTGGGCTGTCCAAACTGGGGCTTGACCCCAAGGTGGCTGGAGTTGATGATGCCGGAGCCAGGAAGCATATGCCACCAGCAAGCGTCATGACACGCCTAATCTTGATCATGGTCTGGCGTAAACTTATCCGAAACCCCAACACCTACTCTAGCCTCATCGGCCTAATCTGGTCTTTGGTCTCATATCGGTAAGCTACTCAAGAATTTTGATCATTAATTGAACAGTAGAGGAATTGTGATTGATCAAGGAACAATGTGATTTCAGGTGGAATGTACATATGCCCAAAATTCTTGAAGAGTCAATCAAAATACTCTCTGATGCTGGTCTTGGAATGGCTATGTTTAGTTTAGGTGAGTGCTCAAATTCCAGGCCTGGTTTCTATTTCCGAATGTGAATGTTAATCATTCTAGGTATAATTTCTTTCCTCAAAGCATAGATTTCTTATCGTTAGAGATTTTTGGCATATTTGGTTGGTAAGGTGATATAACGTTCCAGTAAAGAGCTCAAATATTTTTTGACCATCCATTCTTGGTGACAAGATACAATGTTATCAACAAGTATTTAAAAAAAAAATAAAATTGGATGATGCAATTGAGAGGGGCATGGAACGATTGGGGCTGACCAGCAGTTCTGCATGCGGTCCTGAATTGTGGGGGGGGGGGGGGGGGATAATAGATGCCCTTAACCAGTGGTGCAGTAGTGCCAAAGGTGGTTGACATTTAATTGACTAATTTTCTTAGGAATTTGATTGATTGGATTGGTTTGTGTCGACAGGTCTGTTTATGGCCCTCCAACCGAAGATAATCGCATGTGGGAACACGGTGGCTTCCTTCGCCATGGCCGTCAGGTTTCTGACCGGCCCAGCAGTAATGGCTGCAGCTTCTATTGCTGTTGGCCTCCGCGGCACCCTTCTACATGTCGCAATCGTCCAGGTTGCTATTCCTTTTTCCCCATAAATTAACTCTACTGTCCGCCGTGAAACTTTTGTATGTTTTCTACACCTCACATAAACTAAATTATCTAAACTAAATAATATGGTGATTCACAATCCATTTAACACCAAAACCATGAAATGCTTATCTGCAATACAATCTTACATCATCTAGTGCTGTTGATTCATCATAACTCAGCATTAATTAAAAGTTCTGACATATTATTTATATGAATTGTTCTCTAACATACATATATATATATATATATATATTCTTATCAATCAGGCTGCACTTCCGCAAGGGATCGTCCCATTTGTTTTTGCTAAAGAGTACAACGTTCATCCAGCAATTCTTAGCACTGCGTAAGCAAACTCCATCGCCGATGGCCTAAATTAAACTCAATCTCAAATTTTAATAAGAATTGATCCATTCTCTTTGACAAATTTCAGGGTCATATTCGGAATGCTGATAGCGTTACCCATCACGCTGGTCTATTATATCCTTCTTGGTCTATAAGAATTTCGGACAAGGAGTTGAAGAAAATTTATGAATGAATGTGTCTAAAAAGCTTGATGGGTTGAGTGGCTGTACCAACAACACAAACACTAGTGCACCAATAGTGGATTTTGAAAGTGAAGAAGCCTTGCCCGTATATAGAATATTAGTGCTTCTTCCCTGGAATTTGGAGCCCTGGATAGCTGTTTAGATGATTCCCTGATGTGAGGATATGATGCCCCCAATTGCAGACAACATAAAATCATAGAGGAAAATAATATATATACATGTGGAGGGGAACAGCACAAAAGAAATCAGGGAAGCAGAACTAATTATCATAGGAATTTTTCTCCGTAATCATTGCGCATCTTATTCATTGATTAGGCTTAATCTTGTCATTATTACATATCTAGTGCGTACTATCCATCTATTAGTGTCTTAAAGAGGCTGAGAACACGATTTATTTCCGATTGGTTGATTATTAGTGTATTAATTTATTTTGTTTGCTTTCTACTTGACCACGATATATGTAAATTACTTTAGGATCGTTGCCTATTAATTATATTAACCCATTTTCAAATAAAAGTAGTGTTATCTACTGATATTTTTTGGTTTGCTTAACGCGGATAGCATAATGTACTGAATTTGTGTACAGGCTACGGCTGAAATTCTATTTCATATTAGCTTTGATCTAATTTAAATTAATTATATGATAAATGTAACACATTTATTGTATGATTGATATTTAATTTAAGAAAAGTGATCAATTATATAATAAACATATATATCATATTTATTTTATATTTAATTTGATTCGATCGAATTTAATTAGGTAAAAACTTTTCCAAACTGTAGTTGCGTAGAGAATTCGATCTAATATCGCCAAACTTTTGAAAAACGATTGGAAGGTAGTAGCAAAGGGATATATTTTTTAAAAGCATGCATTATCTACTTTTTGGCACAAAAGCACTTTGGGATTCTTCTTAGATGGGATATGGGATTTTAGTGTGGATTGGCTTCGACAAAATCCCATTAAATTATAATTATTTTAATAAATAATTTAACAAATTATTTTTAAAATAAAATTTAACAGGTCCAATAAATTCAAAAAATACCTTATAAAGATATATATTTAATGAGAGATCTTCTATTTACATTACAAAAAAGGCGGATTTAGCACAAATTAGCTGACCATTTTAAAGCCCGTTTCATATTGGAACGGGTATTTAAATACAATAGAAATGGAATTTTGGTAGATGACGTCATGATCCCCATTTTTTATAAGCTTTTTATAACAGTCAAACCGTGCCAACATGTGTTTCAAAATTACAGTTATAATGTCAGCTCCCACTACCATTCCAACATAATAACAATAAATGCTTGGACTCTGTCTGAAACACATTATCAGAATTAGGAATGATCTTGCGTTGACTGTTCCTATATGTGAGATAATTGATGTCTAAAAGATAACAGTTAGTACATGTATTCCAAAATAAGATACAATTTGGAACGATTTTTTAGTACACATCTAAGCAATTATGCAAAAAATGAGATCCTAAATATAAGTTTTACTTAAGACGAAATGTGTTACAATGACCATCTCGAAAACCGGTACAAGTTGGAACGATTTTATTATTTTATTAATATTGTATTACTAAAACTTTACAAATAAAGTACGACAGCTATAATTCAACAGACAAAAAGCCGTTCCTAAGTCCGGTCCAATGTCGCAAATTGTAAAATAACAGCTACTTTTTAACTGCTAAATATATCTTCCAGTACCCATTCCAAAGCATGTTCCAATTTTTCCTATATATATATATGTGTGTGTGTGTGTGTGTGTGTGTGTGTGTGTGTTCCTCTCTTTCTATTTAATCTCACTATCTTCATTCATTCTCTTTGTTTCCTCTCTATTTTCTCAATCTCTCTCGAATTTTTTTGATCTCTCACTATCTCACTAATATTTTTATACTCTTATTCGTCAATCTCTCTCAAATTCTCGTTGATACTTGAAGTTATTTTGATCAGATAACAACTTTAAACCTTTATTTGTCAATTAATTATATTTGTTGAAATTTTGTCAATTAAATTTAATATTATAATATACATGTGTGTGTATGTAGAACTTATCATATTAAGAAAATTGAGGAGATGGATGTATGAAAAGAACCTGATGAGTAGGACGGGTTTTACTCCAAAATTTGAGGATGGTGTTGATATATTTATAAAATGGGTCAAGTCTCAATATTTATATATGGATGGTCAAAAAATTAAGTATCCTTATCGAAAATGCAAAAATGAAGTTTTCAAAATCTCGAACGAGGTAAATTTTTACTTATATACAAAAAATTTTATGCCGGAGTATTATAATTGGACTTCTCATGGCGAGGAGAGGGTGCAGGAGTATTTTGGGGTTGTCACCGCTGCCCTTTTACAAGAGAAGCAAACTCCCATTTCTCATGAGGAGGTGGGTACCAGTACGTAATGGGGTAATGCAACACAGATGGATTGCACGCAGCGGATGGTTTCGATGCCACCAGACCGGATTTCTAGTCTTCTAGTTATAACAAGGATAATGTGTCTGATGATGGTACGAGGTCGTATCCTAATGATACCGAGCCTAGTTCATATTATAGTTGAGGCACCTATGAAAATATGTCTGAATTGGTAGATCGATTTTCACGATGTAGTACATGCTGCCGAGCATCCGTTGGGAAACGATTGCACTCAATCTCAAATAGCATCTGTTGCTGAGTTGGTGAATAACCGAGGGCCATATTTCTCAACATATATATGATCGAATATCCTAGTGGGCTGATCTTATAGTGCCCTAATGGGCTGATCACACCCTCCACATGGTTTATTATAGTATGAAGAAGTTGATAAGAGACTTGAATTTACTTGTTGAGAAAATTGATACGTGTAAGAATGGTTGCATGTTGTACTGAAACGACGACATTGATCTGGACTACTACCATAATGTTTGAATTCGTTTTCTGAGTATTTTGTTGTATTTTGTGGAGATAGAGAGAGAAAAACAAAGATAAATAAGTGTGTGTTAGAGATAGTATGTATGTTTGGATTTATTTTTGGAGATAATTTAAAATAAGTATTATATGTTTAATGTTGTATTTTGGGAGACAAAAATTACTATTCATTGTCAAATCATGTGTTTTTTATATATATTTATGTATATGTGTGTGTATATATATATGTATGCATTTATACTAAAACAGTTAAAAACACCTAAATAAGGTATTTTTGAATGATGGCAGACATTAGGTATGTTTTGACTTGTCTCGAAAATAAATTGAAAATGAAAACAAACATAGTGACAAGTTTTGTGGAGAAGTTAGATACAAGCCAACCAAGGAGCGAAATTCTAACCTTAAGAAGACTTCATATGTCATTCTTAAGTATCTATTGATTACCCCTTGCCTACAATGGTTGTATGCTTCAGAAGTTACTACTGGATAAATAACGTGATATGCCAACCATCAGACAGAGGAGGGATTTATGTGCCATTCCTCAACTTGCCCGAAATCCCATTTTTTTTTTTTTTTTTAGTGTTAGTTGAATTTGAGTAATTAGAAGTTTATAGGGAGAAGAGATATATATTTGTTAAAAATAAGAGAGTGAAAAGGAGGTTTGCTTTTGGTTTAGGATGGTGTGTGATTGATCATTGATGCGCCCATAATCCTACCTTATGTGAGGAGTCACTATTGGTAGGGTGGTTGTGGTCCAACCATTCAAATCGTTATTTTTTTATATATTAGTCGTCGTAACACGTGTATTATGAATAAGTAAAAACTAATGCATGATATTTTTTTTTTTAAAAAAAGAAAACAACAAAGAAAAAAAATTAACTTAGGGGTATAATTGATATAATGATAAAATTGGTGTTGTTATGTAATAACTGCCGTTTGGAGAGAAAACGGTCTTTTTCTTTTTATATAATATAAATGTATGATGCATGATATATGATGATGATGATGATGATGAAAAGAAAAATACTTTGCATGTGATTCCACACATGAATGCTTCAATTCATTCAACATCTCACTACCATTCCTCTCCACAATTATTTTGTAGGGTTAACATCTCCATTTTCTTTCTTTTCTTCTCCCCGTCAGAATTAATTACATCAATTTATGTTTCTAAATCTTAATTAAAATCATAATACTTTCTAAATTATGTAATATAAAAGAGATAAATTTTAAATATATTGCATAAAATTATATATATTGTACGTACTCAAAATTGGACCAGCAGAGAGCAGAGAGCAGAGCATCGAAAAAGAATTTGAGACCATACATTGGAAAGACATAATATGGTTGCTTCATTTTCCTAATTATTGAGCAGTGTGAAAAATTGACAAGCATTAAATGGGTACTTAAAAGATTAGAATAATTGCCAAGAAAAGGAATATTAGAGTGTTTGTATTGTTATGCGCCCCTCAACTCTTGCTTTATTACTGCCAAGCCAAAAATAGCATGCACAAATTAGTGGGCTAATGTCAATCTAATTTCAACCCCCCCCCCCCTCCCCCCTTTCTTTTTACTATAAAGACCCTATTTCAATTACCATTTACCTGAACCACGCTTTTGATATTTATGCTAGTTAATTGCGTTTTATGTAAACTTTGTGTTCACCTAATTCTTAGGTTTGCAATATCAAGAGCTCATATATTACCCTACTAGGGTGTGCCCCGTGCTATGCACGGAGATTATTTATAAAAGGATATAAATATTTTCATGCATACCACAGGCAAGCTATATTTTTTTAAAATCAAGATTTATATGTAATTAATTTTTTGAGACAAACCAATAAAAAATACATATAACTTAAAAATTAATTTTATAAGTAAAAAATGGCTTGATTAGGTGAAATAAGTGAAAAATACTGATGATGTTCAAAAGAAATTATATAAATCTAATTTAAGAATTCATTATAAAAATAAAGAATATTAAGGAAGGTCATTTATCAATAAAAGCACACAAATCATATGTATATTGGATATGAATTATTGGGTAACATTTGTTGTTAAATAGTATTTGTTGAGTAATCTTTTGTTAACAAATTATTATAATTTTCCAAGCAATTTATAATATACTTTACATTCACCATTAATTTCATAAATTGTATGTAATTTTAATTTTGTTAATTTTTGTACATTTTGCTGTAATTTCAGAATGTTTTATGTAATTTTTAGAAATATATATTTATGTAACTTTTGAAAATAACAATTTCTGAAAATTTTGTTTATTTTCTGTAATTTTTTTTGTTAATTTTCGTGCATTTTCTATAATTTTTTATTTTAAATCATATGTATGTTGGATACGAATTATTGGGTAACATTTGTTGTTAAATATTACTTTTTGGGTAATTTTCTGTTAATAAATTATTATAATTTTTCAAGGAATTTATAATATACTTTTAATTGAGATGTAAGGTAAATCAAAACTTCCATACATTTTGGTACTTGTAATCTGCTTTTAATTTTTAAAATGTATAATTAACTTATAGAAAATCACATAATATGAATTATAAAACAAAAAAAAGTTAACAAAAAAAATATTAAAAATTAAGTGAAAAAAATATTTCATACCTGCTTGAGCACTTTCGTTTTTCTTTTTTTCATTTTTTGTGGACTTAAAGATCGTATTAATACCAAAAATCACATAATATGAACCATAAAACAAAATAAGATAATAAAAGAACATTAAAAATAAAAGCGAAAAAATATTTCATACCTGGTCGAGTTCTTCTTTTCTTTTCCTTTCTTTGTTTTTTGTGGACTTGAAGATACACACAAAAAATAATATATATATATATATATATATATATGAACTATGAAGAAAAATAAGATAATAAAAAAATATTACAAATCAAGCAAAAAGAAAAAACTTCATACCGTGAATACTCTTGATTTTAAAGCTATTGTTCATATAAAAAAAAGATATACATGAATTTTTAGCCAAATATTGCATGTGATGATCAATTCATTTATAATAAGAAAATATCACATCAGCTCCAATTACTCAAATCAAATATTTTATTATAAATTGATATCATATGTTATGATATAATTCACTTTATACATATTTTATATATAATTTTTTTCTTTAAATATAAGATGAGCCCAAATAATAATAATAATAATAATAATAATAATGATAATGAAGGAATTTGTTGGCAGCAACCAACCGGAAACATTACGATTACCGTATTAACATTGATTGATTGATTGATCCGAAGAAAGAGAAAGAAAATGTAAAGCGTTGATGAGGAGATTAAGCGACAATCGCACCAATGAAAAGACATGGAATATAGTGAGTGATTTGGCAAATCCAAAGCCCCTAATTCCATAGACTACGATGATGCGGTGCCGTATTGGAGGGGGACACAAGCACCTCATCCTCATCCTCATATTATCATCATGAGTATTTGAGTGTATGACTCACTCTCTACACATCTCTAAGCCTTTGGATTTCACGCGATCCGCCAATATTTGGGCAAACGCGCCATCTGCTGCAGAAGCCGATGAGGTTTCGGGAAACCAAATTGTCTGTTTTGACCACTAAGAAATTGCATACATCTTTCGCGGAGGGGTATTTCAGGAATATCAATCGCGGGAAAACCAACATACCGCGAAAACGATTGGTCGTTCAGAATTACGAAGAGCGAGGGTCACGTGGGGTGTTCAGGAAATTCGCATAGTCACGCCCTACGACGCACTTGTTGTGCACGACTTCCCACGAACCGCACCTTCATGTAGATGTAGTTGACCTGACCATCCCCTCCCCTCTCAATTAATTAATTCCCGTCCTGCCCTGTTTTTCTAGGTTTAATTTAGATTTCTCATTTCTTTTTTTAATTTTTTATTTCATATTTATATCGATCAGACAACAACATACACGTTTAGTTTACCCTACATTGTTTTTTTCGTTTTTTTAAAAAAAAAAAACATTTGGTTTCATGCATGTATTAATGAAGTATAAAATAAATTTTGGATTTTATTTTATTAACTAAAAAAATGATTATTAATACAAGGATAAAACATTTTTTAATGTGTAAATAATTTGTTGAAAGGAAAATCTATATTTCTATAATCCTGAAGCAAACGAAACCCTTGGAATTTTTTATTTCTTAATTGATTCTTGAAATGTAGATAAATTTTAACGGGTTTAATACAATTTACTTCTATGTGATATTGTAATAAATAAATTACTTCTCTATAAAAAAAATAGCAATTTACCCATTTTATATTTTTTAAAATAAAATAATTTAGCCATTGTCTATGAAAGTAAATTCCTTTATTTTAAAAAATATAGAGGTAAATTGCTACATTCCAAAATATATTAAGGGTGGAATAATATATTATTTCATAAGATGATAATTTACTTATTTATAATATCACATGAAATTGCTTGCATTTTTTTCCAAATTTAAACACATGCAATTGGAGGAGATATATGGTAATAGATGTGATGAGAGCTCTCCACTCCATCCCTAGCTAGCTAGTTTACATATATCCTTTTCCTTGTCTTTCGTCTCCATCTCCTTGAAGTTATATGAGTTTTGTTTGAGCTTATTGAATCCATCACATACAAGTTTGCAATGAACTTGCTCTTGTTCTTTTGCCTTAAAGACACATCGGTCCCTCTCCATGTCTCACCATTATATATATTCATGCTTTTGTTTTGTACCCACCCTCCGATTAATATTCTTAAATTCCTCTATCTATAAAAATAACATCATCATCTTCATCTTCATACTCTTGTTGCCTACATTATGGATATTTTGTTTTTAAATCTTGTAAGAATTTACCATGATGTTACAAGTATTTGAAAAGTCATGGAACCTCAATATTAATAAGTAAACCGAGGACATCATTACTAAGTCGCGATCATGCTCTTAATCATGAATGTAGATACATATATGTCATGGTGTTTGGCCATAAAATGCCTCAAGTATGACCAATCCTATATATATATTTGCCCTAAATTTTAATTAGACAGCCTACATTGTCATTTTCTTTCAAATTCATGTAATAAATTACTCATAAGTCTAGCCCGACATAAATAATGATTAATTATAGTGTCGAACCATGTTTACTAGATTGATTGGTTTGTACGTACGTACAGTAAGACAAGTTAATTATCAATATTGAGCAGTAAAAAATAATAATTTTAGTGTGTGGATCCGACTGTTTGGGCATCGAGATAAAAGCTGTGAAACGGGCATCCACCCAGTTCATTTATTCAATCATCTGCAGAGAGAGAGAGAGAGGGAGGGAGAGAGAGAACTAAGTCGATCAATCTATTCAAACTGATTAGTCGACATATAGATTCTAATTGACGACAGGGAGCCAAGGAGAAGGGACGATGACCTTACATACGTGCATAGATATCCATGATATATGGGAAAGACATCAATAATGCAACATATGTATTACATGCATGTAATTGCTTGAATCAATGAATACATGGGGAGAAGTACTAGTGTTATAAGCAAGCGCATGGACGCATGCATATATGGCTTCCGATGTAGACGTCCATTAATTAATTGTCCCCATCCACCTCTATAATATGATGATCGTATGGCTAGGAAATGGCGGTCGCACGCCTCACATCATATGCACATTTATACACCATGCTTAATTATGTGAAAATTTTAGAGTTATTTTTTTCCTTTTAATTTCTATAAAGGGAGAGGAAAATTAATAATTAAGTAAAAGAAATTATTAATTGGCAGATTAGAAGTAGATTAATGAATTATTAAGTAAGATGTAAGTAGATTAATTGGCAGATTAGAAGTAATTAATGAATTGGTTTTAATAATTGTATTGATGTAGGTCGCTCAAAATTAGGACTTCCGGATCGGGGTCGCTAGGTCGAATAGCTGGGTCGTGATCGCTGACTCCCTCTTTTAAGCTAGCTGAAGTGGATCCTGAGAACACAGCAAACGTCAGACTAGCCGAGAAGCCCTCGGCGATGGCCCTCCGATGGTTAAGTTAGAAAAGGTGGGGTCGAAAATAAGGTAAAGGGATCGAATTAGAGCATAAATTGGTGGTAAAAGTAGGTGATCAAGGCGTATTTGAAATGCCATAAATGAAGGTATTTATACCGGTACGATACCCTCTGTATTTGGTACACGTGGCTCCAGTGGAGGCGCGCCACGTCATCATCTGCCAGACCTGCAGCCGCCGCTGTTGCAACTGTACAGTGGGTCCCATCATGCGCAGTCATAGGGGCAGTCATAGGATACAGTAATTATGCTGAAAATAGGGGAGTATTTCAGTAATTGTGTAATTCTCCTCATCATGTATATATGGAGCGGATCAGGTAAGACATTAATTCTTGGGTGAAATATGTATATAGGTAGTGATTGATTCCTAAACATTTTTGGGCTGCATTATTGAAAGGATAGAATTCCAAGTTGGTGTAGGGTCGACGATCCACGACTGAGTTTGGCACAAAAGATTTGTGCATTTTCTTTTTTCTTTCTGCACCCGAAAAAGAAATATGGACCCGGCCCCGCCCCACAACCACAAACTACCTAGGCTTTGAAAATTTACATGTATGTATATATTTTCTACTGCTTTCTATCTCAGCAACAAATGTGATCAGCGGCTAGCTGAAAAATCCCATTTTTTTCAACCCAATTGTACTATGTATGCCTTTTCGTCCAGCTCCCATATATATTCTCAGTTAGACATGTGAAGTACATTGTGTCGTCGCCATCTAAATGTAGATTCAACTAATTAGAAGTGTGTAGATATATGTAGGTAGGCACTTTCTTCATCAGTCTATAACATGCAACATGCATATGATCCAGTCACTTGACACCCAACCATTGACGAGTTTGTTAGTTAAAAAAGAAAGAGCATATCCATAAATATTAAACATGAGATTAATGACAAATTTCATTCACCCCGAGCACAGTACATACGTAACATGGTCTTGTGATTTTTCCCATATATATAAATTAAAATGGTAAGTGTCAAGTATTAAATTTGATGCAAGTGGTACTGGACCACGAAAATTCAATCCGTGGCCTGGATGAGAATAAATACATGCAAACAAGAAGAAATAAAAGCTCCACACACACACACACATCTATAGCTACATCTCTCTCTATATATAGAGAGAGAGAGAGAAGAGAAAAATTAGAGAGGTGATGGTGAGTGTAGGGTGAACAACGGACATGGTCTGGGGTTGAGGGGGCCAGCGAAAATGGTTGGGACCATAAAAGTTGGGTGTGAGAGAGAGAGAAAGGGGACGAAAAAGAGTTGCTTTTACGAACCCAACTTATGACAATACACCTTTCATTCACATTTTGGTATATGCATCTTTCACTGTTTATGGGTCCTATTGCACTTTATTCCTTTCTCTCTGTCTTTTCTTTTCCCTATTTTTTTTAATATATTTTTTTCTTCTAGAATGGAAATAATTAATAATTAATTATGAAAAAAATAATAACTAGTTTCATGCATCGATTATGGGGAACTCATTATGTTATTATAATGGGCATCAATTATATATATAAATATGATGTTAGATATAATCAACGCAGTAAGTCAACATGCATACTATCATGTATATATAATTGATGACAAGAATGATGGATGAGATTTATAATCATGATTTCTCTTAGTTTTCATGTATAGTGGAGTCAATGATATAAGAAAATAGTGTGTAGCTACATAAATACATATATATACTTAATTATTACATTTGGAGGATTGAAATATATATATATATATGTGATTAGTAACATGAATGTTATTGCAGTTATATATGGAATAGGAGTAGATTATATAGGTAGGGTGGGGACTTGGGAGTATGGGTTTGAGGTTGACAAGGCTGGCAGATGGTCCAGCACCAGCAGCACAGTCACAGACCCAAGAAGGAAGAAGTTGTGGTCAGAAACACTTGACCCATTTGAACACGCACAAAACTGACTCACTGCCCCAATTCAATTCAAATGCTTGCTTCACGTCTAGCTACCTCCATAAACTAAATAATTTAATAATATTATATATATATACACAAACACACACATATACAGTAATTTCACTTCTCTCTCTGCACTTCTTATCCACATATTAATTCTGACAGATTTCCTTTTATGTTTTCCTTTTTGGGTTGGGGATGGAAGTGGGGTTTGTAATAGAATTACCTGCTCATGTGTTTTTGCTTCTTACACTTCATCAGTGCATGATAAAACAAAGTAACTCAACTCAGAACTGGTCCTGCATTTTCTCTTTATCATTTTCTGCTCCAATTCAAATATTAGTAACACTGACAGCAATCCTCCAAGACCTGCCCAGCGCAACTCCCCCATATTATTTTTTTTACGGAAAACCACACACATATATATATGCTTAAATATATTTTTGGAGGGCAGCAGCTCATCACTTGTTCAACTGGTCCCATAATCCTAAATCCTGCCCAGTTCGATCAGTCACTCAAACGAAACCAATTTCACTTCCCCCTATATATACACACACACATATACACATTATCTTCTGTAATTCCACTCTCTCTCTCTCTGTGTGTGTCCACAAGCTATCGCCTTTCATCTTTGATTTGGCAGTGCAGCAGAAGAAGCACACATCCCTTTAGTCAGTAAAGTTAGAAATCAGCTTTTAAAGATAAAACCCGAATAAACTCTGGCACAGTGAAGGAGCAGTAAGAAATATTTTCTTTGGAATAGGCATTGTTGTGTTATCTCGCACAACGACGTCGCATTCTTCTACTTTACAGTTCTCATTCAATTGAAATTTCCATGTTTTCCCTCCTCTTTTTTTCTCTGGCTTTGTCGTCCGTCCGTCGTTCAGCTTCGATTTCTCTTCCTTTGAGGTGCCTGATTCAGTAGCTCCTTCAGGTAAGTTTCCTTTCTCCGATTTCCACTAATTTTTCATGAAATTGAATGGTTACTTTCACATCTCTTTGCATCCGTTCGTCAAATTTTATTCCAATTCTGGGTCCTTTTTTTTTACTATTGTGTTCCTTGAGTAAATTGCCAAAATGATACACTTGAAAGCCGAATTTCGTGTCCTGAACTTTCTCAAATATATGTTCTTTATCGATTCATTGATTTAACACATCCATTTTTTAATTCACAAGTTTTGTTCATAAAATTTAAGACATTCTGTTTCTATTCCTGCGAAAAAAAGTTGTGCAAGATGGATGTATTTCATAATTTCCAAGTTGATTGACGTGATTCAAATAGTTAATAGACAGGAACTTTTGTCCTGTTTCTAATTTGCTTCACTTTCAGCCCCTCTACTCCCTCCCCATTCCATAGAAAATAACTTGATTATTTTACTTTTTCTTGGATAATTAAGCAGAGAAAATCATGATAAGCTGGCACGATCTTTACGTCGTTCTAACAGCAGTGATTCCGCTGTATGTGGCCATGATCCTGGCTTATGGGTCTGTCCGCTGGTGGAAAATATTCACCCCAGATCAGTGCTCCGGCATCAACCGCTTCGTCGCCATATTCGCTGTTCCACTTCTTTCCTTTCATTTCATTTCCAAGAACGATATTTATGCTATGAACTTCCGCTTCATCGCTGCCGACTCATTGCAAAAGGTTATCATGCTTGTAGTTCTTGGATTGTGGGCAAATTTAACCAAAAATGGCAGCCTTGAATGGTCTATAACCATTTTCTCGCTTTCCACTCTGCCAAATACTCTGGTGATGGGCATTCCTTTGCTGATTGCCATGTACGGTGAATACTCCGGCAGCCTCATGGTCCAAGTTGTGGTGCTCCAATGTATCATTTGGTACACACTTCTGCTCTTTCTGTTCGAGTATCGTGGCGCAAAAATGCTGATAATGGAGCAGTTTCCCGAGACAGCAGCCTCAATTGTGTCCTTTAAAGTTGAATCCGACGTCGTCTCCTTAGACGGCCAAGATTTTCTTGAAACTGATGCTGAAATTGGCAATGATGGCAAGCTTCATGTCACTGTGAGGAAATCCAACGCATCCAGGCGCTCCTTTGGTCACGGATCCTTCTCCGGGATAACTCCTCGACCCTCAAATTTAACAGGGGCCGAAATTTACAGCCTGAGTTCTTCAAGAAACCCAACTCCCCGAGGGTCTAATTTCAACCACCAAGATTTTTACTCAATGATGGGGATGGGGAGATTGTCCAACTTTGGGAATTCTGACACGGGTAGATTGTCCAATTTCAATATAGCTGATATGTATTCAGTTCAATCATCAAGAGGCCCAACTCCGCGGCCATCAAATTTCGAAGAGAACTCTGCTCCAGGAGCCCTGAACAGTTCTCCAAAGTTCGGTTACTTTCCGCCACAGCCTGGGCCAACTTCTTATCCTGCTCCAAATCCAGAAATTGCTTCGGCAATGCCGAAAACCTCGAAAACCGTTCAGTCGCAGCACCAGCCTCAGGGAGGTAAGACTAACCATGATGCGAAAGAGCTTCACATGTTTGTATGGAGCTCGAGTGCGTCCCCGGTGTCTGAAGGAGGTGGCGGTCTACAGGTGTTTAGCGGCCCTGATTTTGGTGCTCCCGAGCAATCAGGGCGCTCCGATCCAGGTGCAAAGGAAATCAGGTTGTTGGTTAGTGATCATCCTCAAAATGGGGAGGCTAAAGGTGAATATTTCGTGTTCCATTCTTGACTCATTAATGTATATTGAATGACTTTTAATGCTGTGTCAGCAAATTGTCTGATTACTCTGCTATTTTTACAATGAAGCTGTTCAGCAAAGTGGGGACCTTGGTGGAGAAGACTTCAGCTTCGCCGGTGCAGGGAGAGATCATGGGGAGGAGGATAAAGAAAAGGAGGGTGCAACTGGGCTGTCCAAACTAGGGCCTGGCTCAACAGCCGAGCTTGACCCAAAGGTGGCTGGAGTTGATGATGCCGGAGCCAGGAAGCATATGCCACCAGCAAGCGTCATGACACGCCTAATCTTGATCATGGTCTGGCGTAAACTTATCCGAAACCCCAACACCTACTCCAGCCTCATTGGCCTAATCTGGTCTTTGGTCTCATATCGGTAAGCTACTCAAGAATTTTGATCATTAATTGAACAGTAGAGGAATTGTGATTGATCAAGGAACAATTTAATTTCAGGTGGAATGTGCATATGCCCAAAATTCTTGAAGAGTCAATCAAAATACTCTCTGATGCTGGTCTTGGAATGGCTATGTTTAGTTTAGGTGAGTGCTCAAATTCCAGGCCTGGTTTCTATTTCTGAATGTGAATGTTAATCGTTCTGGGTATAATTTCTTTCCTCAAAGCTTAGATTTCTTATCGTTAGGGATTTTTGGCATATTTGGTTGGTACGGTGATATGACGTTCCAGTAAAGAGCTCCAATGTTTTTTGACCATCCATTCTTGGTGACAAGATACAATGTTATCAACAAGTATTTAAAAAAAAAAAAAAATTGGATGATGCAATTGAGAGGGGCATGGAACGAATGGGGCCCACCAGCAATTCTGTATGCGGTCCTGAATTTGGCGGGGGGGGGGGGGGGGGGCTATAACGGATGCCTTTAACCAGTGGTGTAGTAGTACCAAAGATGGTTGACATTTAATTGACTAATTTTCTTAGGAATTTGATTGATTGGATTGGTTTGTGTCGACAGGTCTGTTTATGGCCCTCCAACCGAAGATAATCGCATGTGGGAACACGGTGGCTTCCTTCGCCATGGCCGTCAGGTTTCTCACCGGCCCAGCAGTAATGGCTGCAGCTTCTATTGCTGTTGGCCTCCGCGGCACCCTTCTACATGTCGCAATTGTCCAGGTTACTATTCTTTGTCCATTAATTAACTCTACTGTCCGCTGTGAAACTTTTGTACGTTTTCTACACCTCACATAAACTAAATTATCTAAACTAAATAATATGGTGATTCACAATCCATTTAACACCAAAGCCATGAAATGCTTATCTGCAATACAATCCTACATCATCTAGTGCTGTTGATTCATCATAACTGAGCATTAATTAAAAGTTCTGACATGTTATTTGTATGAATTGTTCTCTAACATACATATACATATATTCTTATCCAACAGGCTGCACTTCCGCAAGGGATCGTCCCATTTGTTTTTGCTAAAGAGTACAACGTTCATCCAGCAATTCTTAGCACTGCGTAAGCAAATTCCACCGCCGATGGCCTAAATTAAACTCAATCTCTAATTTTAATAAAAATTGATCCATTCTCTTTGACAAATTTCAGGGTCATATTCGGAATGCTGATAGCGTTACCCATCACGCTGGTCTATTATATCCTTCTTGGTCTGTAAGAATTTCGGACAAGGAGTTGAAGAAAATTTATGAATGAATGTGTCTAAAAAGCTTGATGGGTTGAGTGGCTGTACCAACAACACAAACACTAGTGACCAACAGTGGATTTTGAAAGTGAAGAAGGCATGCCCGTATATAGAATATTAATGCTTCTTCCCTGGAATTTGGAGCGCTGGATAGATGTTTAGATGATTCCTTGATGTGAGGATATGATGCCCCCAATTGCAGACAACATAAAATCGTAGAGAAAAATAATATATATACATGTGGAGGGGAACATCGCAGAAGAAATCAGGGAAGCAGAAATTATTATCATAGGAATTTTTCTCCTTAATCATTGCGCATGTTACTCATTGATTAGGATTAATCTTGTCATTATTATATCTAGTGCGTACTATCCATCTATTAGTGTCTTAAAGAGGCCGAGAACACGATTTATTTCCGGTTTGTTGATTATTAGTGTATTAATTTATTTATTTCGCTTGCTTTCTACTTGACCACGTTATATGTAAATTACTTTAGGATCGTTCCCTATTAATTATATTAACCCATTTTCAAATAAAAGTAGTGTTATCTACTGATATTTTTTGGTTTGCTTAACGCGCATAGCATAATGTACTGAATTTGTGTGCACATAATAAGTCACAGGCTGTGGCTGAAATTCTATTTCATATAAGCTTTGGTCTAATTTGAATGTAATACACTTATTGTATGATTGATATTTAATTTAAGAAAAGTGATCAATTATATGATTGATATTTAATTTAAGAAAAGTGATCAATTATATATTAAATGTATGTATATCATACTTATTTTATAATTAATTTGATTTTATGGAACTTAATTGAGGTAAAAACTTTCCCTAACTATAGTTGCGTAGACAATTCGATCTAATAACGCCAAACTTTTGAAAAACGATTGGTAGATTACGTCATGACAGTTAATATAATTATTCCAAAATGAGGTACAATTTGGAACGTTTTTTAGTACGCACCTAAGCAATTATGCGAAAAATCGATCCTAAGTATAAGTTTTATTTAAGACGAAATATGTTACAATGACCATCTCAAAAACCAGTACAAGTTGGAAAGATTTTATTGTTTTATTAATATTGTATTACTAAGACATTTACAAATAAAGTACAACAACTGTAATTCAACGGACAAAAAATCGTCCCTAAGTCCGGTACAATGATTGTTGCAAATTATAAAATAACAGCTACTGTTTAACTGCTAAATATGTGTTCTAGTACCTGTTCTAAAGCCTGTTCCAATTTTTCCTATATATATATATGTTCATCTCTTTCTATTTAATATCATTACCTTCTTCCATTCTTCTTATTTTCTCTCTATTTCCTCAATATCTCTTGAATTTTTTTGATCTCTCACTATCCCACTAATATTTTTATACTCTTATTCGCGAATCTGCCTCAAATTCTTGTTCATACTTGAAGTTATTTTGATCAGATAATAACTTTAAACCTTTATTTGCCAAATGATTATATTTGTTGTAATTTTGTCAATTAAATTTAATATTATAATATATATATATGTGTGTGTGTGTGTAGGACTTATCATGTTAAGACAATAGAGGATATGGATGTATGAAAAAAACTTACTGAGTAGGAACATATATACAATAGACAAATCAGACAAACGTAGGAAGAACAGAAATCAAGAAAAGAGATGGAGTGCTAATTTTCTAGACAGAAACACATATCCATCGATCCTTCTGATCAAATGAGTTGATCAATCCCAAGGCAACTAGTATACCTAGGTCTAGCATGAAATAATCCATGTAGCAAGCAAGTTGAGGACCGCGAAAATGATAAGCAGAATCATGGACAACAACATCGCTAGCTTTCTCCATTCTTTGCTCTTTAAGTGCTTTTTGTACATCTGCTCGAATGTGTTTGGATACCTTAGTTGATAGTAATTCATAAAGCGAAATCCGTCCTGATTGTCCAGTGATTCCTTGTACTTGTTTGCTATTACGAATAACGTGCTTAAATTGAAAATAGCTCCGACAAAAGATATAGAAAACGACAGCTAGAAATGGTTGCAGTTAAAGGTGGATTTGGCATGGGTTAGCTGACCATTTCAAAGCACGTTCCTTATTAGAACGGGTATTGAAACACAAAAAAAACGAAAGTTTGTTAGATTACGTCATGGTCCTTTTTTTTATGGGTTATTTTTTTTAACAGTCAAACCGTGCCAATATGTATTTTAAAATAACAGTTGTCAGCTCCCACTACCATTCCAACACAGTAACAGTAAATGGTTGAAACTCTATTAGGAACACATTATTAGAAATTGATGTCTAAAAAATGACAGTTAATATAATTATTCCAAAATGAGGTACAATTTGGAACGCTTTTGATTACGCACCTAAGCAATTATGCGAAAAATCGATCCTAAGTATGAGTTTTATTTAAGACGGAATATATTACAATGACCATCCCAAAACCAGTACAAGTTGGAACGATTTTATTGTTTTATTAATATTGTATTACTAAGACCTTTACAAATAAAGTACGACAACTATAATTCAACGGACAAAAAATCGTTCCTAAGTCCGGTCTAATTACTGTGGCAAATTATAAAATAACAGCTACTTTTTAACTGCTAAATATGTCTTCTAGTACCTGTTCTAAAGCCTGTTCCAATTTTTTCTATATATATATGTTCGTCTTTTTCTATTTAATCTCACTACCTTCTTCAATTCTTCTTATTTTTTCTCTATTTTCTCAATATCTCTTGAATTTTTTTGATCTCTCACTATTCCACTAATATTTTCATACTCTTATTCGCCAATCTCCCTTAAATTCTTGTTCATACTTGAAGTTATTTTTATCAGATAATAACTTTAAGCATTTATTTGTCAATTGATTATATTTGTTATAATTTTGTCAATTAAATTTATAATTATAATATATATGTGTGTGTGTAGGACTTATCATGTTAAGACAATTGAGGAAATGGATGTATGAAAAAACCTACTGAGTAGGAACATATATACAATAGACAAATCAGACAAACGTAGGAAGAACAGAAATCAAGAAAAAAGATGGAGTGCTAATTTTCCAGGCAGAAACACATATCCATCGATCATTCTGATCAAATGAGTTAATCAATTCCAAGGCAACTAGTATACCTAGGTCTAGCATGGAATAATCCATGTAGCAAGCAAGTTGAGGACCGCGAAAATGATAAGCAGAATCATGGACAACAGCATTGCTAGCTTTCTCCATTCTTTGCTCTTTAAGTGCTTTTTGTACATCTGCTCGAATGTGTTTGGATACCTTAGTTGATAGTAATTCATAAAGCGAAATCCGTCCTGATTGTCCAGTGATTCCTTGTACTTGTTTGCTATTACGAATAACGTGCTTAAATTGAAAATAGCTCCGACAAAAGATATAGAGAACGACAGCTAGAAATGGTTGCAGTTAAAGGTGGATTTGGCATGGGTTAGCTGACCATTTCAAAGCACGTTCTTTATTAGAGCGGGTATTGAAACACAAAAGAAACGGAAGTTTGTTAGATTACGTCATGATCCTTTTTTTTATGGGATATTTTTTTAAACAGTCAAACCGTGCCAATATGTATTTTAAAATAACAGTTGTCAGCTCCCACTACCATTCGAACACAGTAACAGTAAATGGTTGAAACTCTATTTGGAACACATTATAGAAATTGATGTCTAAAAGATGACAGTTAATATAATTATTCCAAAATGAGGTACAATTTGGAACGCTTTTGAGTACGCACCTAAGCAATTATGCGAAAAATCGATCCTAAGTATGAGTTTTATTTAAGACGGAATATGTTACAATGACCATCCCCAAACCTGTACAAGTTGGAACGATTTTATTGTTTTATTAATATTGTATTACTAAGACCTTTACAAATAAAGTACAACAACTGTAATTCAACGAACAAAAAATCGTCCCTAAGTCTGGTCCAATGATTGTTGCAAATTATAAAATAACAGCTACTTTTTAACTGCTAAATATGTCTTCTAGTACCTGCTCTAAAGTCTGTTCCAATTTTTTCTATATATATGTTCATCTCTTTCTATTTAATCTCACTACCTTCTTCCATTCTACTTATTTTCTCTCTATTTCCTTAATATCTCTTGAAGTTTTTTGATCTCTCACTATCCCACTAATATTTTCATACTCTTATTCGCGAATCTGCCTCAAATTCTTGTTCATACTTGAAGTTATTTTGATCAGATAATAACTTTAAACCTTTATTTGCCAAATGATTATATTTGTTGTAATTTTGTCAATTAAATTTAATATTATAATATATATAAGTGTGTGTGTAGGACTTATCATGTTAAGACAATTGAGAATATGGATGTATGAAAAAAACTTACTGAGTAGGAACATATATACAATAGACAAATCAGACAAACGTAGGAAGAACAGAAATCAAGAAAAGAGATGGAGTGCTAATTTTCTAGACAGAAACACATATCCATCGATCCTTCTGATCAAATGAGTTGATCAATCCCAAGGCAACTAGTACCCTAGGTCTTGTATTGAATAATCCATGTAGCAAGCAAGTTGAGGACCGCGAAAACGATAAGCAGAATCATGGACAACAGCATCGCTAGCTTTCTCCATTCTTTGCTCTTTAAGTGCTTTTTGTACATCTGCTCGAATGTGTTTGGATACCATAGTTGATAGTAATTCATAAAGCGAAATCCGTCCTGATTGTCCAGTGATTCCTTGTACTTGTTTGCTATTACGAATAACGTGCTTAAATTGAGAATAGCTCCGACAAAAGATATAGAGAACGACAGCTAGAAATGGTTGCAGTTAAAGGTGGATTTAGCATGGGTTAGCTGACCATTTCAAAGCACGTTCTTTATTAGAACGGGTATTGAAACACAAAAGAAACGGAAGTTTGTTAGATTACGTCATGATCCTTTTTTTTATGGGATATTTTTTTAAACAGTCAAACCGTGCCAATATGTATTTTAAAATAACAGTTGTCAGCTCCCACTACCATTCCAACACAGTAACAGTAAATGGTTGAAACTCTATTTGGAACACATTATTAGAAATTGATGTCTAAAAGATGACAGTTAATATAATTATTCCAAAATGAGGTACAATTTGGAACGCTTTTGAGGACGCACCTAAGCAATTATGCGAAAAATCGATCCTAAGTTTGAGTTTTATTTAAGACGGAATATGTTACAATGACCATCCTCAAACCAGTACAAGTTGGAACAATTTTATTGTTTTATTAATATCGTATTACTAAGACCTTTACAAATAAAGTACAACAACTATAATTCAACGGACAAAAAATCGTTCCTAAGTCCGGTCCAATGACTGTTGCAAATTATAAAATAACAGCTACTTTTTAACTGCTAAATATGTCTTCTAGTACCTGTTCTAAAGCCTGTTCCAATTTTTCCTATATATATATATGTTCGTCTCTTTCTATTTAATCTCACCACCTTCTTCCATTCTTATTATTTTCTCTCTATTTCCTCAATATCTCTTGAATTTTTTTGATCTCTCACTATCCCACTAATATTTTCATACTCTTATTCGCCAATCTCCCTTAAATTCTTGTTCATACTTGAAGTTATTTTGATCAGATAATAACTTTAAACCTTTATTTGTCAATTGATTATATTTGTTGTAATTTTTCAATTAAATTTAATATTATAATATATATATATATATACATATGTGTGTATATATATATATGTGTGTGTGTAGGACTTATCATGTTAAGACAATTGAGAGAATGTATGTATGAAAAAAACCTACTGAGTAGGAACATATATACAATAGACAAATCAGACAAACCTAGGAAGAGCAGAAATCAAGAAAAGAGATGGGGTGCTAATTTTCTAGATAGAAACACATATCCATCGATCCTTCTGATCAAATGAGTTGATCAATCCCAAGGCAACTAGTACACTTAGGTCTTGCATGGAATAATCCATGTAGCAAGCAAGTTGAGGACCGCGAAAACGATAAGCAGAATCATGGACAACAATATAGCTAGCTTTCTCCATTCTTTGCTCTTTAAGTGCTTTTTGTGCATCTGTTCGAATGTGTTTGGATACCTTAGTTGATAGTAATTCATAAAGCGAAATTCATCCTGATTGTCCAGTGACTCCTTGTACTTGTTTGCTATTACGAATAACGTGCTTAAATTGAGAATGGCTCCGACAAGAGATATAGAAAACGGTAGCTAGTAATGGTTGCAGTTAAAGGTGGATTTGGCATGGGTTAGCTGACCATTTCAAAGCCCGTTCCTTATGAAAACGGGTATTGAAACACAAAAGAAACGGAAGTTTGGTAGATTATGTTATGATTTTTTTTATGGGTTATTTTTTTTTAACAGTCAAACCGTGCCAATATGTATTTTTAAATAACAGTTGTCAGCTCCCACTACCATTCCAACACAGTAACAGTAAGTGGTTGAAACTCTATTTGGAACACATTATTAGAAATTGATGTCTAAAAGATAACAGTTAATATAATTATTCCAAAATGATGTACAATTTGGAACGCTTTGGAGTACGCACCTAAGCAATTATGCGAAAAATCGATCCTAAGTATAAGTTTTATTTAAGACGGAATATGTTACAATGACCATCCCAAAAACCAGTACAAGTTGGAACGATTTTATTGTTTTATTAATATTGTATTACTAAGACCTTTACAAATAAAGTACAATAACTACAATTCAATGGACAAAAAATCGTTCCTATGTCCGGTCTAATGACTGTTGCAAATTATAAAATAACAGCTACTTTTTCACTGCTAAATATGTCTTCTAATACCTGTTCTAAAGCATGTTCCAATTTTTTCTATATATTTATGTTCGTCTCTTTCTATTTAATCTCACTATCTTCTTCCATTCTTCTTTTTTTTCTCTCTATTTCCTCAATATCTCTTGAATTTTTTTGATCTCTCATTATCCCACTAATATTTTCATACTCTTATTCGTCAATCTCCCTCAAATTCTTGTTCATACTTGAAGTTATTTTGATCAGATAATAACTTTAAACCTTTATTTGTCAATTGATTATATTTATTGTAATTTTGTCAATTAAATTTAATATTATAATATATATGTATGTGTGTGTGTAGGACTTATCATGTAAGACAATTGAGGAAATGGATGTATGAAAAAACCTACTGAGTCGGACGGGTCTTACTCCGAAGTTTGAGGATGGTGTTGTTATATTTATAGAGTGAGCCAAGTCTCAACATTCATATATGGATGGTGAGAAAATTAAGTGTCCTTATTGGAAGTGCAAAAATGAAATTTCAAAACTCCAAACGAGGAAAATTTTTATTTATATACGAAAACTTTTATGCCGGAGTATTATAATTGCGCTTCTCATAGCGAGAAGAGGGTGCAATAGTATTTTGAGGCCGTCACCACTGCCCTTTTACAGGAGGAGCAAACTCCCATTTCTCATGAGGAGGTGGGTACCAGTACGCACTAGGGTAATGCAACACATATGAATTGCGCGCAGAGGATGATTTTAGATGCCATCAAACTAGCTTTCTAGTCTTCTAATTATAACTAGGATGGAGTGTCTGATGATGGTACGAGGTTGTGTCCTAATGATGACGAGCCTAGTTCATATTACAGTGGGGGAACCTATGATAATGTGTCTGAATTGGCAGATCGATTTCACAATGTAGTGCATGCTGCCGAGCAGCCGTTGGGAACGGTTGCACTCAATCTCAAATGGCATCTGTTACTAAGTTGGTGAATAACTAAGGGCCATAGGCATATGTTGCTAAGTTGGTGAATAATCGAGGGCCACATTACTCAACATATATATGATCGAATATCCCAGTAGGTTATCATATATTGGCCCAATGGGCTGATCACACCCTCCCCATGGTTTATTATAGTACGAAAAAGTTGATAAGAGACTTGGGTTTACCTATTGAGAATATTAATGCGTGTAAGAATGGTTGCATATAGTACTGAAATGCCGACATTGATTTGGACTACTGCAAGTTTTATGGAGAAGCTAGATACAAGCTAAGCAGGGAGCGAAATTCTAACCATAAGAAAACCTCGTATGTCATTTAGGTACTTGCTGATTACCCCTCGCCTGCAGAGGTTGCATGTTTTAGAAGCGAATGCTGGACAAATGACATGGCATACCAACCATCAGCTGGAGGAGGGATCCATGTACCATTCGTCTGATGGAGAGGTATAAAGGCATTTTAACAGGACATATCCTGATTTTGTATCAGAGCTTCATAATGTTAGACTGAGTTTGTGCACGGATAGGTTCGCACTGCACGGGCAATACGATCGTTCGTACTCATGTTAGCCCGTTATACTTGCACTGTACAATCTTCCATCGAGAATGTGCGTGAGTTTTGAGTATATGTTCCTGACAATGGTAATCCTCGGTCACCAACAATGTGTTACAGTGATCATACCAAATTGGAACAATCCTTCGTTAATCGTTTCAAAATCGTTCTAATATTCGGTTCAAATTAATTTCATTAAGTCCAAGTCGTTCCAAAGAAAAGAAAAAAACATTCCTAAGCTTGCCAAAATCCCCTTTTTTTTTTTTTTGTAGTGTTAGTTGAATTTGAGTAATTAGAAGTTTTTAGGGAGAAGAGATATATATTTGTGAAAAATAAGAGAGTGAAAAGGGGGTTTGCTTTTGGTTAGGATGGTGTGTGATTGATCATTGATGCGCCCATAATCCTACCCAACGAGAAGAGTCACTATTGGTAGGATGGTTGTGGTCCAACCGTTCAAACTATTCTTTTTTTATATACTAGTTGTCGTGATATATCAGTTTTATGCGACATAATAAATAATATTTTATATTTTAAATTATATTATGAATAAAATATATATATGTATATAAAACAATGCATTATATTTCTTAAAAAAAAGAGAAAACAACAAAGAAAAAAAGAAAATTAACTTAGGGATATAATGGATATAACGATAAAATTGGTGTTGTTGTGTAATAATTACCGTTTGTGAGAGAAAACGACATTTTTTTTTTATATAGTATAGATGTATGATTGATATATGATGTCTGATGATGATGATGATGATGAAAGAAAAATACTTTGCATGTGATTCCACACATGAATGCTTCAATTCATTCAACATCTCACTACCATTCCTCTCCACAATTATTTTGTAGGGTTAACATCTCCATTTTCTTTCTTTTCTTCTCCCCGTCAGAATTAATTACATCAATTTGTGTTTCTAAATCTTAATTAAAATCATAATACTTTCTAAATTATGTAATATAAAAGAGATAAATTTTAAATATATTGCATAAAATTATACCTATATAGTACGTACTCAGAATTGGACCAGCAGAGAGCAGAGCATCGAAAAAGAACTTGAGACCATACATTGGAAAGACATAATATGGTTGCTTCATTTTCCTATTTATTGAGCAGTGTGAAAAATTGACAAGCATTAAATGGGTACTTAAAAGATTAGAATAATTGCCAAGAAAAGGAATATTAGAGTGTTTGTATTGTTATGCGCCCCTCAACTCTTGCTTTATTACTGCCAAGCCAAAAATAGCATGCACAAATTAGTGGGCTAATGTCAATCTAATTTCAACCCCCCCCCCCCCCCCCCCTTTCTTTTTACTATAAAGACCCTATTTCAATTACCATTTACCTGAACCACGCTTTTGATATTTATGCTAGTTAATTGCGTTTTATGTAAACTTTGTGTTCACCTAATTCTTAGGTTATGCAATATCAAGAGCTCATATATTACCCTACTAGTGTGTGCCTCATACTGCTTTACATAATTGATTAATTCACCAAAAGCAAAATCAAAATAGTTGGAGAGAAAACTGTTGACCAATTAAAGAATTTAATAGCTGTCATTATTATTATTAATATAATTATTAGCCAAATTTTAGAAATACAATCACCGTAGATTAATCATCTAAAATTAAGAAAAAAGTTGTGTATCATGCATTAAATTAATATTTATTTAAATTCAAACACAATATATTCATAGAAATTCAAAATATGATTAATTAAGAGAAAATAGATTATTTGACCTAATTAATGTTTGTTATGTATGTACGTACATTCACCATTAATTTTATAAATTGTAGTACTACCAATTAGATTTTGAAGCAAAATTTTATGGATTTAGTTTCGTTCGTTAACTGTTATTTTTTAAACAAATTAATTCTTGTTAAAATTATATCAATCAATTAGACATTTTAGTAGGTAATTAAATAATTTTAGAATTTTGGTCAGAATTGATCAGTTGAGGTCCAATATAAATAATAACAAAAATAGATAATAGATATGTTTAATTAAAAATTATTCCACTTTTAAAAATATGTGTTTAGTTAGAATTAAGATGATCCTACTGAAAATTATGAACATCGAAAAAGATAAAATTGACATGTATATAAAGTCAATTAGTATACTTTTTTAAAAAAATATTATAGTTTTGGAAATACGCGTTGAGCTAGAATAAAGATGTTGATACTAAAAATTAGAAATTTGAAGAAGATGTTCATACTAAGAAGATACTAAAATCAATTATTATATTTTTTCAAATCAAATATCGAAGCTACATGAATTATATAAGGAAGCTATATATATATATAATATAATACCATTAATGCCTACTTACCAAACAGGAATTTTTTATAAATAAAAAAAATTAAAATTCTAAAAACTTAGAATTGAGTCAAAATTGCTCAATTTGGTCAAAACAGTTCCTTCAAATATATATATGAATAGATATTATTATCTACCATGCATCATTTTTAGCTTTCTATAATATCTTGTCTAAATATTGCATGTGCTGATAATTCATTTATAATAAGAAAATATCACATCAGCTCCAATTACACAAATCAATACTTTATTATAAATTGATATCATATGTTATGATATAATTCACTTTATACATATTTCATATATAATTTTTTTTCTTTAAATATAAGATGAGCCCAAATAATAATAATAATAATAATAATAATAATAATAATAATAATAATAATAATGAAAATGAAGGAATTTGTTGGTAGCAACCAACCGGAACCATTACGATTACCGTATTAACATTGATTGATTGATTCATCCGAAGAAAAAGAAAAAGGAAATGTAAAGCGTTGATGAGGAGATTAAGCGACAATCGCACCAATGAAAAGACATGGAATATAGTGAGTGATTTGGCAAATCCAAAGCCCCTAATTCCATAGACTACGATGATGCGGTGCCGTATTGGAGGGGGACACAAGCACCTCATCCTCATCCTCATATTATCATCATGAGTATTTGAGTGTATGACTCACTCTCTACACATCTCTAAGCCTTTGGATTTCACGCGATCCGCCAATATTTGGGCAAACGCGCCATCTGCTGCAGAAGCCGATGAGGTTTCGGGAAACCAAATTGTCTGTTTTGACCACTAAGAAATTGCATACATCTTTCGGGGAGGGGTATTTCAGGAATATCCCTTGTTAATCAATCGCGGGAAAACCAACATACCCCGAAAACGATTGGTCGTTCAGAATTACGAAGAGCGAGGGTCACGTGGGGTGTTTAGGAACTTCGCATAGTCACGCCCTACGGCGCACTTGTTGTGCACGACTTCCTATGAACCGCACCTTCATGTAGATGTAGTTGACCTGACCTGACCATCCCCTCCCCCTCCCCCTCCCCCTCCCCTTTCAATTAATTAATTCCCATCCTGCCCTGTTTTTATAGGTTTAATTTGGATTTCTCATTTCTTTTTTAATTTTTTATTTCATATTTATATCGATCAGACAACAACATACTACGTTTAATTTACCCTACACTGTTTTTTTCTTTTTTTAAAAAAAAAACATTTGGTTTCATGCATGTATTAATGGAGTATAAAATAAAATTTGGATTTTATTTTATTAACTAAAAAAATGATTATTAATACAAGGGTAAAGCATCATTTAATATGTAAATAATTTGCTGAAATGAAAATCTATATTTATATAATCCTGAACCAAACGAAACCCTTTGAATTTTTGATTTCTTAATTGATTCTTGAAATATTGATAAATTTTAACGGGTTTAATATAATTTACCTCTATGTGATATTGTAATAAATAAATTATTCATTTATCAAAAAAATAGCAATTTATCTTTTTTATATTTTTTAAAATAAAGTAATTTACCCATTATCTATGAAAATAAATTCACTTATTTTAAAAATTGCTATATTTCAAAAAATATTGAGGATGAATTGCTATTTTTTTTTTTTCAAAAGATAATAATTTATTTATTTATAATGTCACATGAAAACAGATGCAATTGGGAGAAGATACATGGTAATAGATGTGATGAGACCTCTTCACTCCATCCCTAGCTTGCTAGTTTATATATATCCTTTTGGTTGTTCTTTCGTCTCCATCTCCTTGAAGTTATATGAGTTTTGTTGGAGCTTATTGAATCCATCACATAAAAGTTTGCAATGAACTTGCTCTTGTTCTTTTGCCTTAAAGACACATCGGTCCCTCTCCATGTCTCACCATTATATATATTCATGCTTTTGTTTTGTACCCACCCTCCGATTAATATTCTTAAATTCCTCTATCTATAAAAGTAACATCATCATCTTCATCTTCATACTCTTGTTGCCTACATTATGGATATTTTGTTTTTAAATCTTGTAAGAATTTACCATGATGTTACAAGTATTTGAAAAGTCGTGGAACCTCAATATTAACAAGTAAACCAAGGACATCATTACTAAGTCACGATCATGCTCTTAATCATGAATGTTGATACATATATGTTATGGTGTTTGGCCATAAAATGCCTCAAGTATAACCAATCCTATATATATATTTGCCCTAAATTTTAATTAGACAGCCTACATTGAGCTCATTTTCTTTTAAATTGATGTAATAAATTAATTACTCCTAAGTCTAGCCCGACATAAATAATGATTAATTATAGTGTGGAACCATGTTTACTAGATTGATTGGTTTGTACGTACGTACATTAATATAATTAATTATCAATATTCAGCAGTAAAAAATAATAATTTGGTGTGTGGATCCAATTATTTGGGCATCGAGATAAAAGCTGTGAATCGGGCCGTCCACCCAGTTCATTTATTCAATCATCTGCATCGATCATATATAGAGTAGAGAGAGAGAGAGGGAGGGAGGGAGAGAGAGAACTAAGTCGATCAATCTATTCAAACTGATTAGTCGACATATAGATTCTAATTGACGACAGGGAGCCAAGGAGAAGGGACGATGACCTTACATACGTGCATAGATATCCATGATATATGGGAAAGACATCAATAATGCAACATATGTATTACATGCATGTAATTGCTTGAATCAATGAATACATGGGGAGAAGTACTAGTGTTATAAGCAAGCGCATGGACGCATGCATATATGGCTTCCGATGTAGACGTCCATTAGTTGATTGCCCCCATCCATCTCTATAATATGATGATCGTATGGCTAGGAAACGCCGGTCGCACGCCTCACATCATATGCGCATTTATACACCATGCATGTTTAATTATGTGAAAATTTTAGAGTTACTTTTTCCTTTTAATTTCAATAAAGGGAGGGGAAAATTAATAATTAATTACCAAATAGAAATAAATAATATAAGAGAAACTAATTCTATTTCTTTTTAAAAAAAATAACAAATTATAGAAAATGTATTCCGTCAAGGATATGATGGATATTCAGTATATATAATTAACTAGCTATATGTATATATATATCGTAAAGGATGTATATGGATGATGAAAATCCTAATAAAAGAAATTATTAGTAAGATGTAAGTAGATTAATTGGAAGATTAGAAGTACTTAATGAATTAGTTTTAATAATTGTATATATGGAGCGGATCAGGTAAGACATTAATTCTTGGGTGAAATATGTATATATGTAGTGATTGATTCCTAAACATTTTTGGGCTGCATTATTGAAAGGATAGAATTCCAAATTGGTGTAGGGTCGACGATCCACGACTGAGTTTGGCACAAAAGATTTGTGCATTTTCTTTTTTCTTTCTGCACCCGAAAAAGAAATTTGGACCCGGGCCCGCCCCACAATCACAAACTACCTAGGCTTTGAAAATTTACTTGTATGTATATATTTTTTGCTGCTTTCTATCTCAGCAACAAATGTGATCAGTGGTGATGAGGGAGTTTGCATAATTACCGAAATACCCTCCTGCTTTGGCACAAGCTCTATCGGCTGAGACTGTCATCATGCCTGCACCTAGGACTGAACCTATGACTGCGCATGGTGGGGCCCACTGTGCAGTTGCAGCAGCGGCGGCTGTAGGTCCGACAGAGGGTGACGTGGCGCGCCCTCACTGGAGCCACGTGTGACGCGTACTGAGGGTACCGTACCAGTATAAATACCCTCATTTATGGTATTTCAAATACGTTTTGACTATCTACTTTTACCGCCAATTTGTGCTCTAGCTCGATCCCATTACCTTATTTTCGATCCCATCCTTTCTGACTTAAGCATCGGAGGGCCATCGCCGAGGGCCTCTCGGCTAGTCTGACGTTTGCTGTGTTCTCAGGATCCGCTCCAGGTAGCTTGAAAGAGGGAGGTAGCGATCACGACCCGGTTGCTCGACCTAGCGACCCCGATCCGGAAATCCTAATTTTGAGCGACCTACATCATTTGGCGCCGTCTGTGGGAATTTGAGGACAAGTCAAAATGGAAGGGACATCAAGACGGGATCAACCAGCAGAAGAGACTCCAAGGAAAGGAGATGAGAGGATGATACAAATGACGAGAGAAGAATTGCAGCACATGATCGATGAAGCGAGCAGGAAGGCCATTGTTGAGTATGAACGCAGAACGGTGACCCCGGCCAGGGAAGGGGTTAAGCGGCAGCTGTTCCAGGAGATGGAGACGGAACAGAGAAGAGAGACCTTGAGGGCACCAGAGAGAGGTCCGGAGAGAACCTTATCCAATGAGGTGACTAGTAAGCGAACAGTGGCAAGCAGAAAAACTGCTGCGAGACAGCCAGCTATTTCGCGTGAAGAGGTGGACAGTGTTGGTAAGTAGATTGAGCAGTTAGGGAAACAAATTGAGGAATTGAAGAAGAGGGGAGAGTTAGTGTCGCAGAATCGGAGCTCGCCCTTCACTAATCGGATATTGCTGGAAGTGGTGGATAACAATTTCCGATTCCCCGACCTGCCCAAGTATGATGGAAGCAAGGACCCAAGGGAGCATGTCGCTGCCTTTGACCTGGTGATGAATCTTTACGGTCAGACCGATCCGATCAAGGCAAAACTGTTCGTCACTACGCTGAAGGGTAAAGCTCAGGAGTGGTTCACAAGCTTAGGTAGTGGAACTATTGATTCATATGAGCAGTTAATTCATAAGTTTTCTTTTCATTTTGCCAGTAAGAGAAAAGCAAAGAGATCGGCGACCCACCTGTTTACGATCCGACAGCGGGAGGACGAGACGCTGAAAACTTTCATGGAGAGGTTCAACAACGAAGTGCTGGAGGTGCAGGATCTACGGATCGACATGATGGTTAGTATTTTGATCCATGGTTTGCAGAAAGGTCCTTTTGCATCAGCGCTCGCCCGCGACACGCCTACGGGCACAGAGCAATTAATGGAGATGGCCCAAAAATATATCGATGAAGAAGAAATGAACGCCATGAAGGATAATTATTGGTCTAGAGATCCGACCAGGATGAGGGGAGAAAGGTCGCGGGAAGGAAAACAACGAGCGGAAGGAGATCGCGAGCGGAAAGGACCTTATGTGCCCCGTTACCATAGGTACACCCCGCTGATGACTACTAGAGAAAAGGTGATGATGATGGTGGAAAACGAGGGCCTCTTGTAGCAACCAGAGAAGATGCGGGATACCCATACAAAAAAGAACTCAAATAAGTACTGCAGGTTCCACAAGGATAGATGGCATAACACGGAGGATTGCTACCAACTAAAGGATGAGATTGAGCGGTTGATAAGACAAGGGTATTTCAAACATTTGATTGACAGGAGGGCAGAACAGCGAGATCGCAGTAGGTCGCGGAGCCGGGAAAGGCTCTAGAGGGATGAAGCGGGGGCGAGCGGAGCTCGAGACAACGCTCCTAACAAGGGTGTCATCCACACTATCTCGGGGAGACCCACAAGTGGAGACTCAAGTAGAGTAAGGAAAAGGTACGCTCGAGAAAGCAGGTGGAAACATGATGGGCTAATGATGCATGTGGAAAAGCAGGAGAGCATCGTCTTCGGGGACGAGGACTTGAGTGCTGACATGGTGGAACAAAACGACCCTATGGTCATAAAGATGGACATTGCGAACTACCAGGTACATAAGGTATTAATTGATAATGGCAGTTCTGTTGACATTATTTTTAGTGATATCCTCAGGAAAATGGATTTGGGGGATGTGAAACTAAAGGCCGTACGAACACCCCTAGTTGGGTTCGGAGGGAACGAGGTCATCCCAGAAGGTGTAATCGAGCTGCCAGTGTCGCTAGGTGAGGAGCCCAAGAGGAAGACGTGCATGATCTCGTTCCTGGTCGTTGATAGCCCATTCGCGTATAATGTTGTATTGGGACGACCAGGATTGAACAAGTTTCGAGCAGTGGTATCTACCTTCCATCTGAAGATGAAGTTCCCGACGCCACAGGGAATCGGAGAAGTTAAATGCGACCAACGGACAGCAAGGCAGTGCTATAATCTTGCTGTGAAGCAGGGAGAATCAAAGAAAGAAAAAAGGAAGGAGGAGACAAACCGAGAGGCGGCAAAGAGAGGAAAGATGGAAAGGATTGAACCATCGGGCGAGTATAAGGAGGTGGAGTTGATCTCTGGGAACTTTCAGAAAACGACCAGGATTGGATCGCAGATGACTACAGAAATGGAGACGATGATGATCGACTTCTTACGGAGTAATCATGACCTATTCGCGTGGAGCCCATCAGATTTTCAAGGTATCAATCCCGAGATTATTGTTCATAGACTAAATATTGATCCACAGGTCAAACCAGTGAAGCAGAAGAAGAGGGTTTTCGGGGTCGAGAGGAATAAGATAATCGAAGAAGAGGTCGCCAAGTTGTTGCGTGCTGGCTTTGTTCGAGAAATCCAGTACACGACCTGGCTATCAAATGTTGTGGTGGTCCCTAAAGCAGCAGGAAAATGGAGGATGTGCACGGACTACACGGACCTTAATAAGGCATGCCCTAAAGACCCATACCCGCTGCCAAGGATTGACCTGCTGGTGGATTCAACGGCAGGATGCGCACTCTTTAGTATGATGGACGCATACCAAGGCTACCATCAAATTTTCATGGCAAAGGAAGATGCTGAAAAGACTGCGTTCGTAACCGAAAAGGGAGTATACTGTTATGATGTAATGCCATTCGGGTTAAAGAACGCAGGAGCAACTTACCAAAGACTGGTAAATCGCATGTTCAAGGACCATATTGGGAACACGATGGAAGTATACGTGGATGACATGCTGGTCAAGAGTAAGAAGGAGGACGATCACTTGACAAACTTGCGAACAGCTTTCGATATCATGCGATCATATGGAATGAAGCTGAACCCGTCCAAGTGCACCTTCGGGGTGCGGGGTGGCAAGTTTCTGGGTTACATGGTCAGCGAACGAGGCATTGAAGCGAACCAGAAAAAATCAAGGCAATTATGCAGCTAGAATCACCAAAATCTATAAAAGAAGTGCAACAGCTGACAGGAAGGATCGCCTCGCTGAACCGTTTCATCGCCAGGTTTGCAGATCGCAACTTACCCTTCTTTAAAATTTTGAGAAAGGTTAACAACTTCGAATGGAACGAAGAGTGTGAACGAGCTCTCCAAGAGCTTAAAATATATTTAACCACCCCACCCTTGCTCTCTAATCCTATGGTGGGGGAAACGCTGTACGTGTATTTGGCTGTTTCTGATTATGCAGTGAGCTCAGTGTTAGTTCGCGAGGAAGGCGGCAGGCAGAGCCCGGTCTACTATGTAAGCAAGATGCTGCAGGGGGCAGAGAAGAAGTACATCCAGATAGAAAAGCTAGCGCTAGCTTTGGTGATTACGGCGAGAAACCTGCGACCTTACTTCCAATCCCACCCCATTGTTGTGCTGACAAATCATCCTCTGAAGCAGGTTATGGCGAAGCCGGATACATCGGGCAGGATGGTCAAATGGGCCGTGGAGTTAGGGGAGTTTGACATTGAGTTCCAGACGAGGAACGCGATAAAGGCGCAGGTATTCGCCGATTTTCTGGTCGAGTTCGCGGGCGATCAACCACAAAAGGAGGAGAGGTGGCTTTTACATGTAGACGGGTCCTCGACCTCAAAAAACGGAGGAGCGGGCATTTATCTGCAAGGACCAGCCGAAGTTGAAATCGAAATCGCGGTCCGATTAGATTTCCCAGCCACTAACAATGAAGCCGAATACGAGGCTCTGATTCAAGGGTTGCAGACGGCAATCGATGGGGGCATAAGGCAAATAGATGTGTACACGGACTCACAACTCGTTGCAATGCAGGTACAAGGTACGTATGAAACACGAGAGCGGTCCATGACACAATACCAAGCGAAGGTAAAGGAGATGATGAAGAGATTTGAGCGGTGCACGATCAGTCAGATACCGAGAGACGAAAATATGCGTGCAGATGCATTGTCGCGGTTCGGGTCGCTGATCGAGGGAGTTAAAGAAAGAAAGATCACGGTGATGGTGAAAACTCGACCGGCGATTGAAGAGGCAGAGGTCCACCTGGTCGAGGCGGAAGAGTCTTGGAAAACACCATTTATCAGGTACTTGAAGAATGGAGAACTGCCGAAGGACTCGATTGCGGCAAAGAGATTACAGTTCAAAGCTAATCGTTTTACCATGATCGGGGACGACCTATACAAAAGAACCCCGGAAGGCGTTCTACTGAAATGCCTGGATGCAGAAAGAGCGCAGTACGTTTTAAGAGAAATACATGAAGGCAGCTGCGGAAATCATTCAGGAGGGAGATCGCTGGCGCAGAAGATTTTGAGGCAGGGTTATTTCTGGCCTACGGTCGTGGAGGATGCGAAGGATTTTGCCAAGAAATGCGAAAGTTGCCAGAGGTATGCTGGACTGCTGCACTCACCAGCGACCCCTCTTGAACCTCTGAAGGTCGCGTGTCCATTCGATAAATGGGGGATAGATATCGTGGGCCCTTTCCCCCAAGCGGTGGCACAGAAGAAGTTCCTGATCGTAGCGGTCGAATATTTTTCCAAATGGGTCGAGGCTGAGGCTCTCGCCAGGATCTCTGAGAAAGAGGTAATTAATTTTATTTGAAAAAATATCATTTGCAGGTTCGGAGTCCCCCGCATTCTTGTATCAGACAATGGAACCCAGTTCCAAGGAAAGAAGATCATGGCGTGGTGCAAGGAGTTGAAAATTCAGCAGAATTTCACAGCGGTCGGGAACCCTCAAGCGAACGGTCAGGCAGAGGTCACCAACCGAACCCTGTTGCAACACTTAAAGACCAGGTTGGAAGGAGCGAAGGGGGGATGGGTCGAAGAATTGCCTGGGGTTCTCTGGGCATATCGAACGACCCCGCGAACGGCAACCGGAGAGACCCCGTTTTGTTTAGTGTATGGGAGTGAAGCAATCATTCCTGCTGAAATTGGAGAAGAAACTGCTCGGGTCACTCAGTACACGGAAGAAGAGAACTCCCAAGAACGGGCCTTTGATCTGACTGTGATTGAAGAAGGAAGGGATCGCGCTTACGCGAAAATATTGCGCTACAAAAGCATGATGACCCGGAGTTATAATCGTCGAGTGCGACCACGGCATTTCCAGGTCGGAGACCTGGTGCTAAAGAAAGTGGAAGTATCTAAGCATGTGGGAAAACTCGATCCGACTTGGGATGGCCTATATAAAGTTGTGGAGATCCGGAAGAAAGGGACGTACATACTCCAAGATTTAGAAGGAAGGAACTTGCCGCGACCATGGAATATTCATAACTTAAAAAAGTTTTATGCTTGAAACGCTTGTAAGCTTAGTCGTGAGAATTTTGCTGTGAGAAGGGTCTGTACTCGTCTAAAAAAGACGATTAGAAGAGAGTTGTGTACTTGTCTATGAAAGACATTCCCGCCTCAAAAAGGCGACCTATAAAAGGTCATTATCTAAGTTACATGCGTACATAATCAGGAGAGTCTCGTGCTAACCTAACAAGGTTCATAAGCGATCTGAAAAGAACGCAGGATTTCTTAACCTAACAAGGTTCATAAGCGATCTGAAAAGAACGCAGGATTTCTTAACCTAACAAGGTTCATAAGCGATCTCAAAAGAACGCAGGATTTCTTAACCTAACAAGGTTCATAAGCGATCTGAAAAGAACGCAGGATTTCTTAACCTAACAAGGTTCATAAGCGATCTCAAAAGATTGCAGGATCTCCTAACCTAACAAGTTTCATAAGCGATCTGAAAAGAACGCAGGATTTCTTAAACTTAAACAAGGTTCATAAGCGACCTCAAATGATCGCAGGATTTGCTACCTTTAAGGATTCACAAGAAGTGCAGTGGGATGTAAATGCAGGATTCCTAATCATGGAAAACGATCAGCAAAAAAAGGCAATAAAAATGGGTAACTCAAAATTTTATATATTCCCGGGGCGACAAAAACGACCTCGGTCGTGAAATTACAAAAATAACGGGGGATACCCGCTGTAATCGTTCAAATGCACCAAAAATTACAAAAAGGGTGTTTGTCCGACAAGCATCATGAAATAGGAAATGGAGGGGGAAGATCATCCATCAAGGGTAGGAATTTCGGGAAGGCATCAGTTGGTTCAGGGCCGGAAGGGTAAGGCTCGAGGTTTCTGTCCAAGGAGACATCCAACTGATCGAGATCGAAACCTTCGGCCAGTCCGTTGAGCTTCTGGATTTGTCCTTGGCATTTTTCAAATCCCTCAATCATCAGTTCCGTGGCTTGGTTTTCCACGGCCGCTCGGAAGGTTTGGGATCTCAGAAAGTCTCGAGCACCGTTCAGCCGAGCCTCTTTCATCATGCCTTGGAAGTCTTGGCTCTGCAGAAATGAAGCTTTGCCCTCGGCCATGCCCCGATCTCGACCCTCGGCTAATCCTTCTTCCCTGCCGGACTCGAAAGCAGCCACTCGATCGGTGTGGGCTGTTCGCTTAGTCTCTTCCAATTCCCTTTCGGAAATCCCCAGCTTAGAGACAAGCTCCCCCTTCTCTGCACTCAGGGATTCGACCACCGTCTGCAGCTCGAGTATCTTCCGTTCCATCTCCACGGCCTTCCCCTCTATCTGGATCTTGTCATGCCTCCACATGGAGCCTTGCAGGGAAATATGATGCGCGAAGGCCATGGCCTACATGGGATCAAAAAATGAGTTCATGCTGATTAAGCGGTTAACAAAGTAATAAAGTACCTGGGCGATGTTGTGCGCAAAATGCTCCTCAAGAGAAGTCAAGGAGGTCTGCGCAAGGATGACCTGATCGCGTTCCAGGCAAGCAGCTTTCTAGACCTCCCAGGAATCTTGCCCTGCAAAGGTACGCAGAACGCTGCTGTTCTTTGAGATGTTCCAGTCCGGTACCCATTTTTCTCCGGACATCTCAGCACGGCGGGCAGAAGCAGGTCGCTCGTCCCTCATCTTTTGCCAATTTTCTTCCAAGGCGGCGAGCTTCCTTTTATTTTCGGGTTCAGCGACCCGATCTGCAGCAAGTTTAGCCTCGAGTCTGCCCTGCTTCGTCGATCTCGAGGAAGGATCGCTTTGGCTCTCAGTGAGTAGTGTGGGCTCAAGCCTCGGGATGGATTCTTTCCCCCTCTTTCTCTTCAGACTAGGTTCTTCAGAGACTTCTACCACCTCGACTTGCTCGTCTGGGGTGCGATCCCTAGTGGTAGTGGGGGTCAATTGTGGTTCGGAGGCAGTGGCGTGGGGGGAAGGCGTTGGGGTCGCGACCCGGGTCTTAGGCTTTCCCTTTGCAGCCGCTGCGGCTTCTTTCAATTCGCGATCAACGGAAGGAGGAAGAGTCCCCTTCTTAGCTCTCGCCTTGTTTGCAAGTCTGGCTAGCATAACTTCAGTTTCTGCAAAGGCAAATCAGTCATCAGAAATCGTCCAAAAGATGAGGAAAAATAAAATGATGAAGAATATGGAATCACCTAAGGAGCTTTTGACCGGGATAGGAGCAGGGGAGAGGCCCGCGAGCTTCAAAACCTTTTTCTGTAATAGTACTTTCGGAAGGTACCAAAACAGTGTAATATGATTGATGAGGTCGCTCTCGAACCCCTCCCCAAAGGTTTCGGGGTTAGGTTTTGTTTCACGCCAACCCAAGTGAAAATCCCAAGATTGACCGGGTGGAGGTCGAATAAAGAAATACCTATCTCGCCAAGGACCGATGTTAGACCTTAAATCGTCTAGAAAACGGCAGTCCTTGCGTGCTGTCAAATAATATCATCCTGTCTCGCCCGATCTCTTAGAAGAGGTGATATTGTACAAGGACCAAAAATTGTCAAACGAAGAAGGTAAATCGAGGTATTTCATGACGATTATAAACATGAGGATATGGCTGATTGAGTTGGGAGACAATTGCATAGGACAAAGGCCTAGCCGGACTAGAATATCGTTCACTTCTCGGGGCAAGGGAAAGCGAAGTCCGGCATCCAAATGGAGTATAGACAGAGCGCAATAACCCTCAGGGGGTTGATGCATACGATCAAAGGAACGAGGAATTTTAATATCATAATCAGCAGGGATATAATATTTTCTTTTTATAGCAACGGGGGTCCTAACCAAGGCTTCTGTTGCATCATTTCAGAATATTTTTGGAAAATAGGGACATCATCAGAATCACCTACTTCTTCGGGAAGAGCAGAAGATTGAGAGACGGAAGCAGTAGGATCGCGGGAAGTACCCGCTGCCTCTCGTGGGGAGGTCGCGGACGACCCAGACGACGAACTCGTTTCCAAATTCGCCGCAGACTCAAAAACAGACACATGAACAGATACACTCCTAGACTCAGACGACATATCAAAAGCTGGAATGAGAAAGGAGGAAAAAGTACCTGGAATTCGGAGATAGATCGCAGGAAGAGATCGAACGCGACTAAGCACTGCGGTCAAAATGGTTCAAATGCGGGGTTATTTATAGAGGAGTACCAGTGGCGACGCGCCTTTTCACACACCATCAACTGGGGACGCGTGGCATGGAATGAACGGCCATGATGCTTCCCCCAACGGACATGTGACTGTTCATTTCCCTTAGTGTCATTAATGACACTTAGAGAAATGGGGGAGTAATGATGAGGGAGTTTGCATAATTACCGAAATACCCTCCTACTTTGGCACAAGCTCTACCGGCTGAGACTGTCATCATGCCTGCACCTAGGACTGAACCTATGACTGCGCATGGTGGGGCCCACTGTGCAGTTGCAGCAGCGGCGGCTGTAGGTCCGACAGAGGGTGACGTGGCGCGCCCTCACTGGAGCCACGTGTGACGCGTACAGAGGGTACCGTACCAGTATAAATACCCTCATTTATGGTATTTCAAATACGTTTTGACTATCTACTTTTACCGCCAATTTGTGCTCTAGCTCGATCCCATTACCTTATTTTCGATCCCATCCTTTCTGACTTAAGCATCGGAGGGCCATCGCCGAGGGCCTCTCGGCTAGTCTGACGTTTGCTGTGTTCTCAGGATCCGCTCCAGGTAGCTTGAAAGAGGGAGGTAGCGATCACGACCCGGTTGCTCGACCTAGCGACCCCGATCCGGAAATCCTAATTTTGAGCGACCTACATCAAGTGGCTAGCTGAAAAATTGTTGAAATCCAAACTCAAAGCAACAAATCGAAGAGAAAACATTTGGGAAGAAAAATTCTTCATTCTCTGTAAAGTATTTCTGCAAAATCTGTTGTCACAAGGAAGAAGAAGAAGCTGACACAATATATATACATGACACGTCGGATAACTGCTAAATAACTGACTAACAGACTAACAATACGTGTAACCACTTGGCCCAATAGGATCTCGAATAAATGATGCGGCACATTAATCAGCAATACAAGAGAAAAACGCATTCCGGACAAATGCGACTTCAGCCTTTATCTAAAATACCCACGTCTTATTCCTTAACTTCAAGTTGTTATTCTTGCTCTGTTTGCTGCTTCTCTGTTAGCTGCTACTGTTGTAACTTCTCAGATTGAAGATGAACTCCTATAGCCCCCCCACAAGTGGGACTGGGACCGAATGAGACCAAACCCAACTTGGAAGTGATTGACAGGAAAGACTTCAGTGGCACAAGGATTTAGTGAAGACGTCTGCTAGTTGTAGAAAACCAGGACTGAAAGAAGGAGAAATGAATCCATCCTTATAGGCATCTCTAACAATATGACAATCCAATTCAATATGCTTCGTCCGTTCGTGAAACACCGGATTTGCCAAGATATTGTAAAATTACAGCATTCAGTCGCTGTTCAAGTTGTTGTCTTCCTCAGTCCATGTTAGCAGACTTGCAGCTGAGAAGAACATTCTCAGTTCTACAGTAATGAAGATGAAGAAATCGTCTTCCAGAGTTTCAACGCTTTTATTAGTGGAAATACGATTTTCTCTTATTTGTAATTTCATAGAAGTTGTTGTTATCTTCTGTAGTCGCGTTCACGTCTCTATTAGTAGTATTGCGTTTTATAGTTAGTTAGTTAGTTGTATCTACAGCCTATATAAGAAGGCTCTTCGTCTTCGTTGGAATAGACTGAAAACTCTGCATATCTTCTGCAATATATGAATTAATTTCTTTTCTTTACAAAATGTCATACACCATCTATTCTGCTACGAATTTTACATGGTATCAGAGCCATCATTGATGGTCTCTGATTACTTTCTCTTTTCCAACCAAGGAAACCAAGATTGATGGATTCTTGATTATAAGAAACAACAAAACAAGAAATCAGGAATGGCTGAAGAAATGGGAGCCTTCAAACTGCAACCAAGCGATAACCCAGGCTTATGCCTTGTTACCACATTACTTGACGGGACAAATTTCCTGTCATGGAGTAGGTCGATAAAGTTGGGCCTGAGAGCCAAGACGAAACTCAATTTCATCCAAGAAGATAACAGACCAGAAGAAAATTCTAAAGAAATGGAACAGTGGGATAAAGCAAACTCCATGGTTACTTCATGGATACTGAATTCCATTTCACGAGACATTGTAGAAACCTTCATGTATACTAATACTGCAAGGGAGCTTTGGATTGAGTTGGAGAATAGATATGGACAAAGCAATGGTCCGATGGAATACAGATTAAAGAAAGAACTCGGTGGCTTGTCTCAAGGTTCATTGACTGTCTCTGCGTATTTCTCCAAGCAAAAGAAATTACGGAATGAACTAGTATACGTTATATACACACCTAAGTGTACTTGTGGAGCGGCAAAGGAGAAAGCAGACATTAAAAATCATGATCAAACCATTCAATTCCTTATGGGATTGAATGATTTCTATGATCATGTTAGAAATCAGATTCTCATAATGGAGCCAATGCCTGCAGTCAGTAAGGCGTATGCGATGGTGTTAAGAATCGAGAAACAAAAGGAGGAAGCTGTGGAACCATCCCATCCATCTCAGAATATGGCGATGCAGGTATAAAAGAAACCTGATTTTCAGAATAATTTTCAAAAGAAAAGAACCTTTCAAGATAAAAGGCAATTGCTATGTAAAGAATGTGGAAAATCAGGACATCTTAAAAAATCTTGTTTTGAAATTCACGGGTATCCTGAGTGGTACAAACAATCATGGATTAAAGAAAGAAAAACATACCTGTATCCAACAGAGCAGCTGCAGCAATAGATATCAAAAATCATTTACATAACTTGTTTACTATTAAGGATATAGGAGAAGCCAGATTTTTCCTTGGCTTAGAAATCTGCAGGTCTAAAGAAGGGATTTTGGTTTCACAAACCAAATACATACATGATATAATCAGTGATGTGGGGCTAGAGCATGGAAAAGTAATAAATACACCTCTTCCAACAGGAGTTAAACTTGGCAGCACAGACAGTGAACACTTGCAGAATCCAGAACCTTACAGAATGTTGCTAGGGAGGTTGCTATATCTGGGATTTACTAGGCCTGATATATTCTATGGCACTCAACAGTTGAGCCAGCATATGTAGCACCCTAGCAAATCACATTGGAAAGTAGCCCTTCACATGGTAAGGTACTTGAAAGGAACAACAAACAAGGGACTCTTGTTTAACTCTGAAGAAAGTTTTGATCTTCAAGCATACTGTGATGCTGATTGGGCTAGTTGTAAAGATACAAGAAAGTCTCTCATAGGATATTGTGTATTTCTTGGGAATTCCTTGATTTCACGGAAAACAAAGAAGCAGACAACCGTGTCAAGATCATCTGCAGAAGCAGAATACATGAGCATGGCCACTACCACTTGTGAATTGATTTGGATTTTCAACCTATTACAAGAGTTACAAGTGCATTCACCTACACCTATTAAGTTTCATTGTGATAACCAGGCATCCTTATACATAACTGCAAATCCAGTTTTTCACGAAAGGACAAAGCACATAGAAATTGATTGTCACATAGTCAGAGACGAATACAAACAAGGATTCATTTTGCCATTACACATCTCATCCAAATTACAAATTGCAGATATATTTACCAAGGCTCTACCTGGACCAAGATTTGTGTTTCTCAATTCCAAGTTGGGTCTTGTCAACCTTTTGACAAGCTCCACTTGAAGGGGACGTGTAAAATTACAGCATTCAGCTGCTGTTCAAGTTGTTGTCTTCCTTAGCCCATGTTAGCAGACTTGTAGCTGAGAAGAACATTCTCAGTTCTACAGCAATGAAGATGAAGAAATCGTCTTCCAGAGTTTCAACGCTTTTATTAGTGGAAATATGATTTTCTCTTATTTGTAATTTCATAGAAGTTGTTGATATCTTTTGTAGTTGCGTTCATGTCTCTATTAGTAGTATTGCATTTTATAGTTAGTTAGTTAGTTGTATCTACAGCCTATATAAGAAGGCTCTTCCTCTTCGTTGGAACAGATTGAAAACTCTGCATATCTTCTGCAATATATGAATTAATTTCTTTTCTTTACAAAATGGCATACACCATCTATTCCGCTGCGAATTTTACAGATATGCAATGCAGCTTTATTGTCACAAAAGAGATCAATTGGAAGCGAAATTGAAATGTTAAAACCTGACAAAATGTATGAGACCCATCGAAGTTCAAAAACCGTTGAAGCTAAGCTCCTATACTCTGATTCTGCAGTAGACCGAGAAACAGTGGATTGTTTCTTGGTCTTCCAAAACACCAACGCATCACCAAGAAATATGCAATAACTTGTAAGAGACCGTCTTGAATCTAAACAAGATGCCTAGTCTGTATCACAAAATGCACGAAGATTAAGCGAATTTGCAGCTGGAAAATAAAGTCCTTTGGAAGGACATCCCTTCAAATAGCGCACCACATGTAAAGCAGCTTTCCAATGTGAATCATAAGGCTGATTAAGGTACTAGCTTAGTTGTTGCACAGGTTAAGAAATATTCGGTCGAGAAAAACTCAAATAGAGCAATCGCCCAACAAATCTTCTGTAGGAGTCAGGGCGAGAAAAGAGAGAACCAGACCCTGCAGCCAATTTCAAACCAGCAGGAAAAGAACTTGATGCAGCCTTTGCTTGAAGTAGACCAATATCCTTAACTATATCAAGTATATACTTGGTCTAAGCAATGTAAAGACCAAAAGAACTGCGTGCTATCTCCAAGCCAAGGAAGTATCTTGCATCACCCAAGTCTTTGATAGTGAACAGTTGATGAAGATACTGCTTCACATGAACAATGTCGTCAAGAGATGGCCCCGTGATGAGGATATCATCCACGTAAACTAGCAATGCCGTAAGCCCTAAAGAGGAATGTTTCACAAATAAACAGTGGTCGTGGACCGATTGGCTGAACCCATAGGCAGTAAGCTTCAAGGTGAACTCTGTATTCCACTAGCGGGAGGCCTGTTTAAGGCCTTACAACGAACGCTGCAATTTACACACCATATTCGAAGGCACATTGTAGCCTTCAAGGGGCAACATGTATATATCCTCTTCAAGATATCCATGAAGGAACTCGTTATTGATGTCAAACTGTTGAATGGGCCAAGTATAAGCAGCAGCAATGGCAAGAAAAATACGTATTGTCACAGATTTTGCAACATGTGAGAAGCTATTTGTGTAATTGATGCCTTCAATTTGGTTGAACCCCTTGGCCACCAAACGTGCCTTGTATCTGTCCACTATCCCATCTGCCCGAAGCTTAGTTTTGAAGACCCATTTACACCCTATTGCACGTTTACCTAGTGGCAGTGTGGAGAGCTTCCAAGTCTTGTTTGATTCCAACCCCTATAATTCTGTATCCATAGCCTCCCTCCACTCCTTGTAATGCACGGCCTCTGAAAATGAAGTGGGCTCCTGCAACACAGATAATGAAGCTACAAAGGATATATATGTGGGATTATGGCTATGCAAGTGATGAGGGTGCTGAACAGAACAAATAAAATCATTCAACCAGGTAGGAGGGCGAGCAGTCCTAGTTGAACGTCTAAGTGGTGGAGTTGGGGTATGGAGATTTTCTGAGATGGAAAGAATTGACTCAAGGGATGAATCTAGTGTACGTATTTCCTCTTGGACAGGTGCAGAAACATCAATAGAAGGAGTAATGATAGGAAGTGGGCAAGAGATTGACTGCTGCTGCAAAATAAAGGTTGAGTAAGGAAAGATGTGCTCGTAAAAGTGAACATCCCGTGATATAATGATGCGGTTGTTATCTATATCAAACAGTTTATAGCCCTTTTGTGCTGTAGCGAAGCCTCAAAGAACACATTTGCTAGCTCTAGGATGAAATTTAGACTTATGGGAATCAACATTGGCAGCAAAACATAAACTTCCAAAGGTGCGAATGTGAAGATAAATGGGAGGATTTCCAGTTAAATTTTCGAAGGGAGTTTTGCACTGAAGAAGTTTTGAGGGAGTCCTATTGATCAAATATGTAGCCGTAAGTATAGAATCAGCCTAAAACTTGATAGGCATTGAGGTTTGAAAAAGTAAGGCCCTCGTTACAGCTACAAGTTGTCTATGTTTGCACTCAATTCTCCTATTTTGCTGGGGAGTATAGATGCAAGAGGTTTGATGCAAAATCCCCATTTCATTACAAAGGTTTTGACAATCCTTATTCAAGAACTCTGAACCATTATCGGATCTAATCACTTTACCCTCTTTGGAATATTGAGTTTTGATCATGCAGATAAAGGATTTGAGAACTGAAGGCACTTGGGATTTATGTTTCAAAAGATGTCCAGAGAGAACGAGAATGATCATCTAAGATTGTTAATATGTAACTACAATTTAAAATGGTATAAGTGGAGTACGGCCGTCAGACATCCAAATGAATTAGATCAAAAGGAGCCATGGACGAAGATAAACTTGAAGGAAAAGGTACTCTAACTTGCTTAGCTCTATGATAGGTTTCACAAGGCTCGACAGATTTTGCAACAGCAACATCACTAAGAAAAGGAATGTGTTTCATCACATGTAGGGGAATATGGCCCAACCTGTGATGCCAAGTCTGAATATTATAATTTGTATCGGCACTATTACAGAACATAGAAGCAGAAGAAGAACTTTTGTGGGGCATTTGCTTCACTATATAAAGATTTCTACAAACATGTCCATGAATGAGGATGGCTCTATTAGTTTGGTCCTGTAAGAAACAACCTGAGTCAGTAAACTGGACAACAAAGGGAGTTTCATGACAGAGTTGGCTAATGGACAGTAAATTCACAGAAAACGAAGGAAGATACAGAACTTGGGTTAAAGTGATATGCTCGTTTAATTGAACTGTACCAATATGAGTAGCAACTTTATATGTGTCATCAGGTAAATGAATATGCTTAGGTTGTGAAGGGGTTGTGAATGATTGAAACAAACGAAGGTTAGTGCATATATGATTTGCAGCTCCACTACCCATTATCCAACAATCCATATCAATTTTAGAGGGTGCAGAAATATTACCAGCAAATTCAACATCATCACTGCAAACAAAGTTTGAATAGGTGTAAAAATAGGATCATTTTCTGTGCTTTTCTTCTGCATCAATTTAATCAGATATGTCATCAAGTCTGTCATCTGTTTAGTGTCATTGATATCTACAGAACCATGTCTTTGATCTGTTGCAGCAGCTGCAAAACGCTTAATCCCCAAAACCTTTTTCTTTTTGTCATTCAACACCTTGTACCAGTCTAGTACACCATGACCTTGGAAGCAAGTTTCCAGCGTATGTCCTGTTTTATGGTAGTGTGAACAAGTCATGTTCTTCTTGTCTACATAAGTTCTTCCCTTGCTTTAGAATCTATCACCATTGTCTCCCCTACTGTCCTTTGAAGCAAACTGATAAGCTACATGTTGAGGTATTGTAGCCACTTCAGTTTGCACCTGCCTCTGCTTTTCAACTGCAAATAACATAGAAAAGGCTCGTTCCAAATCAAGTAAAGGCTCTTGCATCAATACTTGGCTTCTTTCATGATCAAAGGTTTCGTGCAAACTCATAAGGAACTGCATCAACTGCATATGTTCATTACGTTCCTCGATGGCCCTATTTATCCCACAGGTACACTTTGGATTAGGTGCCAAGGTAGAGATTTCATTCCATAGCTTCTTCAATTTAGTCACATAAGCCGTTAGGGACAAATCATGTTGTGAAATAGACGAAATTTAACGGTGTATCCGATAGATCATCGGACCATTGCTTCTACCATATCTACTTTGTATCTCAAGCCAAAGTTCTCTTTGATGAATTAACATACACAAAAGATTCCACGATCTCTCTAGAAATGGAATTCCATATATCCAGGAAGTGACCATAAGGTCAACGCGACGACACTGCTCAAAGGTTATTGATCCTATTTCCGGTCTTGGAAATGTACCGTCGATGAAGCCGAGCTTCATTTTCGTTCCCAAGGCAACGTAGATAGAGCGACTCCATGGGAGAAAATTCGTACCATCCAGCGGAGATGTAGCCAGTGTCAAGCTGGAATTCTCCGATGGATGAAGGTAAAGAGCTTCGCGTTCCAGCTGCTCAGCCGCAGCTCTGGTTGAGCTCGAATCCGCCATAGTTCTTCAGTGCAACGTATTGTGTGATCAATTAGTATCCCAGAGACCTTCATACAGAAGACTCTGATACCATGTTGAAATCCAAACTCAAAACAACAAATCGAAGAGAAAACATTTGGGAAGAAAAATTCTTCATTCTCTGTAAATTATTTCTGCAAAATCTGATGTTACACAGAAGAAGAAGAAGCTGACACAATATATATACATAACACGTCGGATAACTGCTAAATAACTGACTAACAGACTAACAATACGTGTAACCACTTGGCCCAATAGGATCTCGAATAAATGACGCGGCACATTAGTCAGCAATACAAGAGAAAAACGCATTCCGGGGAAATGCGACTTCAGGCTTTATCTAAAATACCCACGTCTTCTTCCTTAACTTCAAGTTGTTGTTCTTGCTCTGTTTGCTGCTTCTCTGTTAGCTGTTGCTGCTGTAACTTCTCAGATTGAAGATGAACTCCAATAAAAATCCCATTTTTTCCAACCCAATTGTACTATGTATGCCTTTTCGTCCAGTTCCCATATATATTCTCAGTTAGAGATCTGAAGTATATTGTGTCGTCGCAATTTAAATGTAGGTCCAACTAATTAAAAGTGTGTAGATATATGTAGGTAGGCACTTTCTTCATCAGTCTATAACATGCAACATGCATATGATCCAGTCACTTGACACCCAACCATTGACAAGTTTGTTAGTGAAAAAGGAAAAAGCGTATCTATAAATATTGAACATGAGATTAATGACAAATTTTAATTAGTTCATTCACCACCCCGAGCACAGTACGTACGTAACATGGTCTTGTGTTTTTTCCATATATATAAATTGAAATGGTAAGTGTCAAGTATTAAATTTGATGCAAGTGGTAAAGGACCACGAAAATTCAATCCGTGGCCTGGATGAGAATAAATACATGCAAACAAGAAGAAATAAAAGCTCGACACACACACACACATCTATAGCTACATCTCTCTCTATATAGAGAGAGAGAGAAGAGAAAAATTAGAGAGGTGATGGTGAGTGTAGGGTGAACAACGGACATGGTCTGGGGTTGAGGGGTCCAGCGCAAATGGTTGGGACCATAAAAGTTGGGTGAGAGAGAAAGGGGACGAAAAAGAGTTGCTTTTACGAACCCAACTTATGATACACCTTTCATTCACATTTTGGTATATGCATCTTTCACTGTTTATGGGTCCTATTACAATTTATTCCTTTCTCTCTGTCTTTTCTTTTCCCCTTTTTTTTTTAAATATATTTTTTTCTTCTAGAATGGAAATAATTAATAATTAATTATTATGAGAAAATAATAAATAGTTTCATGCATCGATTATGGGGAACTCATTATGTTATTATAATGGGCATCAATTATATATATAAATATGATGTTAGATATAATCAACGCAGTAAGTCAACATGCATACTATCATGTATATATAATTGATGACAAGAATGATGGATGAGATTTATAATCATGATTTCTCTTAGTTTTCATGTATAGTGGAGTCAATGATATAAGAAAATAGTGTGTAGCTACATTAATACATATATATACTTAATTATTACATTTGGAGGATTGAAATATATATATATCTATATATGTGATTCGTAATATGAATGTTATTGCAGTTATATATGGAATAGGAGTGGATTAAATAGGTAGGGTGGGGACTTGGGGAGTATGGGTTTGAGGTTGACAAGGCTGGCAGATGGTCCAGCACCAGCAGCACAGTCACAGACCCAAGAAGGAAGAAGTTGTGGTCAGAAACACTTGACCCATTTGAACACGCACAAAACTGACTCACTGCCCCAATTCAATTCAAATGCTTGCTTCACGTCTAGCTACCTCCATAAACTAAATAATTTAATAATATTATATATATATATACACAAACACACACGTATACAGTAATTTCACTTCTCTCTCTGCACTTCTTATCCACATATTAATTCTGACAGATTTCCTTTTATGTTTTCCTTTTTGGGTTGGGGATGGAAGTGGGGTTTGTAATAGAATTACCTGCTCATGTGTTTTTGCTTCTTACACTTCATCAGTGCATGATAAAACAAAGTAACTCAACTCAGAACTGGTCCTGCATTTTCTCTTTATCATTTTCTGCTCCAATTCAAATATTAATAACACTGACAGCAATCCTCCAAGACCTGCCCACCGCGACTCCCCATATTATGGCTCAATAAACAAATTAACCCATTTTAGTATAGCTGATCATCACCTCATTTATTTCATGAAAACAACACATAGCTAAATGTATATTAATAATGATGACATGACAAACATCTTTAGTTACCTCCTCTGTATATAGATAATAATCATAACATGATGATGAATCAGGTCACTCTATGTAGTTACATTTTGTAGTTCCATTAGCAGAGTGGATATATATAACCAGCAGCTTCGATCTATGTATTTAATTTTGTTCTAGTACTAGGTACGTCCTAATTAATAAATCAATTTTTATATGATATTTTCACAATGATCTAATTAATTCATTATTTTTAAGGAAAACCATATATATATATATATATATATATATTCTTAAATATACTTTTGATCTTGTAATTTTAGCACTTTATATTTTTATCCTCTATCTTTCTAGGAGTTGCAAAAGAGTTTTGTAACTTTTCGAGTTTGTGCAATTTTGGTCCTTTTGGTGCCAGATTTTGTAAAATATGCCAAAATAAATCATGAGCACCTCACATTGTTTATTTAAATTTGGGCTTTCGTTCTGATTGATTTCATTTTAATTGCCAACATGGACAAAAAATTAAAAAAAAAAGTGTGGCAAACTAAAATTGCGAAATATAGAAAAGTTACATAACTCTTTTGCAACTCTTAGAGAGGGGTACATGATTTATTTCGATAATTTTTGTAAATTTTGGCACCGAAGAGACCAAATTTACGAAATGTTAAAAACTTACCAAACTATTTTGCAACTCTGAAAAAATAAAAGATAAAAATTTTTGCAAATTCATTATAAACGATTCAAGCTTAATGTCAAAATGTCATAATTGAGTATTTTTGTAAAATAATTTTATAATGTTAAAATTTAATGCTTGCGAGGATAAAGCATTAGAGTGCAAATTATATATTTTGTAAAATAAATTTATAAAGCATTTACTTAATTATTATCTGTAATATCATTTTAGATCACATAATTAACAAATATATGATTAATGATCTACTAAATTTTAATCTAAATTAAGTCGTATATATATTAATATTGATCAAACTACATAATTTAAATATATTGATTAATGTATATTAATATTAATTTTCATCATAATTTTGTTATCTGTTCACGGATCTGCAAGTATATATATAAAAATATATATATATAATATCAAAATGATGATGAAGCTACATATATATTAATGCAGCTCTTTGAATTGTCAAATGTTGTAGTTGGATGACAATATTAATGTAGTGACAATGAAACTAGACTACTAGTTTTCGACAGGCTTTATATTTGAGGTCTCTTGCCCAGCCCAAATTAACACATATACAGGTGGTCGTTCAAACACAATCTGTTCTAGGGAATATGATGCAAAAGCCCATATTATGCTTGAACAATATTTTATCCCAACAGTCCAGTAATTGATTATAAAGTTGGAAAAGCCAACAAAAAAAGAAAAAATCTGAGGAAGTTGCTAAGAAAAAGAAAAAAAAATGCTGAAAAAATATTTTTAATTGATGGATAATTGCTAAGAAAAATGCAACAAATTATTTAAAATTAGTGAAAAGTTATATAAATAATAATATTAATACTTATTATTTTATTTAGATATTATAATATTGTATCCATTCAAATATAATCATTAATTTAAAAGGAGGAGGAGTGAAGAAATTTGAAGTCATATTTCGCATAATACTTTTGTCTTATCTTTGGGTACAAATGTAATTTCCCATTTTAGTCCTATTTCTATATTATGATAATAAAGATAATCAAACTATTTGTCATGGATTAGTAAATATGCTACTAATCAATCATATCCTAATTAGTCACAACCATAATCCCAATTTAATTGAAAGGGCCATTATCCAATACCACCTAATAAATATGGCCTGTATGTATAAGTGCATATGGGTGCAAGTTGAGCCTAGCCGGTTTGAGTCTGAGCCAAGCCTGCTCGAACTCGAGTTTTTGCTCTTGAGTTCGCAAGTTGGTGCACCTCTTTTTTTAAATTTTTTTTTATGGATATTATTTAAGTGTATATTCAATATTATATCAAGTTTATATTCAAAATTTATTATATATTAGAATTATTAATCAATATATCTCTTATTAATTTTATATACTAATAAAATACGATACTTTTATTAATATTATTTAAAAATAAGCTTAAGCAATAATTTTATAAGTTTTGATACTTTCTTTGTAAATAAATATTAAAAATTCACCATCAGTTAGAGTTATTAGTTAATATCTCATATTTTAGTTTTAAATGATATTAAAATATGGTATTTTGGTTTATATTAAAAACAAGCTTAATCAACAATTTAGTACATTTTGATAATTTTTTAAATAAATATTTAATATAATGCATATGAATTCTATCGTATAATTTCAATATCCACTACAACAAGATGCATTGATTTTAAAAAATTACCATGTATAAGAATTGTTAGTCAATATTCATATTTTAATTTTAGATGATATTAGAAAAGAGTAAATTACAACAACCTCCCTTCAGGTTTGGCATAATAACAAATACCCTCTTATTATTTGAAAAATTATCAATACCCCTCAATTTTAGAAAAATATTATTTTTTATGGACTAAGTAGATAATTTTTTCATAATTTTTAAAGTTTTTTCATCCATCCCGTTCTATTTTTTTTAAGTTTTAATTTTTAAAAATAAAAAAAATACAGTAAGTGTAAAGTTGACAATTTTATAGCCCGATCCAAGGATTACATAATTTCATCAAACATAAGGGGGTATTTGTAATTTTTCAAACAATGAGGGAGTATTCGTAATTATACCAAACCTTAGGGAAGGTCATTGTAATTTACCCTTAAAAAATGGTATTTTTGTTTATATTATCTATATTCAAGCTTAATAAAAAATTTATAATATTTTGATAATTATTTTTTATAAATAAGTATTTTATATAATGCATATGAATTTTATCGTTCCAAGTACAATCCATTGTAATAAAATATATTTATTCACTATATATTAGAATTATTTAGTCCACATCTCATATTTTAGTTGTAGATGATAATAAAATATGATACTTTGGTTTATATTATCTAAAAGCAAGCTTAATTAATAATTTAATAAGTTGTGATTTTTTTTGTAAATAAATATTTTATATAGTGCTTATGAATTTTATCGTTTTATATAATTTCAGTATTCACTACAACAAAATGCATGTATTTGAAAATTCCTTATGAATTAGAATTGTTCGTCAATATATCATATTTTAGTTTTAGATAATACAATGCAGTATTTTGTTTATATTATCTAAAAATAAGTTTAATCAATAATTTAGTACGTTCTGATATCTAGTATAACAAAATACATTTATTTTCTAATTATCTTAACTCTATTTTTATTTAATATATATAAATATATATTAATTATCTCCATATTTATTAAATAATAAATCAATCTAGTAATGTATTATAATTAAACTTTAAAATAGTAAAAAAAAGGTATAATGAGTCTGGAGATGTAAATAGGTAATGTGAGAACTGAGTCAATTGACTTTGAGAACTCTTTAGTCTCTCTAACTCTCTCTCGCGCGCGACCGGAAAGAAAAATTGCAGAACTCCATATTCCAGTTTCACGTCCACGAATCCATCTGCACACCGCACACCTTCGCTCCGACTTTACCATTAATACGTGATTTTTTTTTTGTCAATTCTTTTGAAATTTTGTAGAAGAAATTTTCTCAGCAAGTTTGCTTTCAAGGTGTTTGATGAAATGCGTGATTGAAGTTTTGTTGCCAGGATGGATTTTTGTATCCCAGGAAGTTGTGTATAGTTGGGGAATGACAAATGATGTATTGCTGAAATTGAATGATGTTTGTTTCTCGAGACGGTGAGAGTAGATGTGGATTATCATAGTTGGTTAAGTTACAGCTCACAGAGTGCGATATTGGAGAATTGAGATTAAACGGAGCAAATGCATTTGCGAGCTAGTTCGTGACTCAAGCTCGACTTGTGTCAATCAAACTCGAGCTCGCGACTCGTTTGCACCCTATGCTGCGTATGCGTATAATTATTGTTAAGCTGAATATGGAAATGGAAGCTTGGCCAACTGTTGAGAATTCGATCCCCCAATCCTGTGATCTTGAAGTTGAACATCAAGTTGCGTACATTGAGGTCGTGGTCCACACTAGTCATCGCGAGATCGCTCACGATCTCGCATATCTTCATAATGTTGTTCCAATATACTTCATGAGGTCGCTACTACTGAGATCACATGTGAGGTCACATATGCCACTTCTGCGGATTCTCCGGATACTGGATAAATTTTCTGTAACTATTTTTTTTTGTTCTTTTCTGTAACCAACTTTGTTAGTTAGTTGGGGCGGTTACGTCCATTGTATATTTATGCCTTGTATATCTTCGTTATTGGATGATGAAAATTGTTACAGAAAATTAGAGAGGATTTCTCTACAATGGCTTGTTCTTGTGTTTCTTCTTGTATTGAGTGCATGAAAATCAACATGGTATCAGAGCCTTCTTCGTGAAGGACTCTGGATACAACATCGGACCCACCACCTCCAGTGTTGTTTTGCCGCTGATACTTTATTTGCCGGCGGTTTGTGATGACAGATATAAATCAGGGATCTCTTGCCGAACAACTTTAGAGGGATGCTCTATATCTACATCCCTCATAACACTCCAGTATGGCTCTATCCACGTCACCTTTGGATAGAATTAATTTCTTACCGTGGAGTCGGGCCGTGTATGTCGCGCTCGGAACGAAGATGAAACTTGGTTTCATTGATGGGACCTTTCCCAAGCCAGTGATGGGCTCAGTTAATTTTGAGCAGTGGAGACGTGTGAACCTCATTGTGACCTCATGGATATGGAACTCGATATCCAAAGAAATAGTGGAGAGTTTTATGTATGTCTCTTTTTCGCGGGGACTATGGCTTGAAATCCAAGGAAGATATGGGCGCAACAATGGCCCAATGGTTTACTAAATTCAACGGGATATAGCCTCCATTGCCCAACGGGATATGTCGCTGACGGCATATATGACCAAGATTAAGAAGCTCTAGAATGAGCTCCAGTGTTTGTCCCCTGCTCTGAGCTGCACCTGCGGGGGCTGTACCTGTGGCATTAACAAGGCAATTGCAGCGAGGGATGAAGCTACACAATTGTTGCAGTTCCTCACGGGAGTACATGAGGGTTATGATGGCGAAAGGAGTTGCTGATGCAGGATCCCTTACCCAATATTGGACGTGCTTTCTCGATGCTGTTCACAGTGGAAAATCAGTGGAACATTCACAGCAACATAGGGAGTTCGCTGAACCACACGGCATATCAGGTCGTATCTAAGGATGGGAGATGGGACGGTGCGACCAGATTCCAGACTCGCAGGGGATCTCCACAGGACAAGCAAGCCGCGTCCTGCTCGCATTGCTATAAGTCTGGACATACTCGAGAGACCTACTTCTAGCTTCATGGGACTCCAGATTGGTACAAGGCACTTAGTGACAACAAAAGAGGCAAGGGGTCCACAACAATCAAAGGTTTTGCTGCCACAACCACTGATGTGAAGGTCGCTGAGAGCTCTACCTCAACAAAGTAGATCGCTGAACTCATGAGCGATCTCATCAAACTCATGCAGAAAAGGGGCATGCCATTAGGTCCACTCACAACAGGCTGTGCCAACTTTGTCTGCGACCCTAATGAAGACTTTGCTGGTAATGTGTTTGAAACTTTTATTGACTTGGGTTCTTGGATTATAGACACAGGGGCCACTAATCACATATGTGCTAATTTTCCCTTTTCCACTCCTACTCTAAATCTCTACACATGCACTCAATAATCCTACCCGATGGGACTAAGAAGGTCGCACCTTATATTGGTGAGGTTTGTTTGAACAATGAAGTTACACTCACCAACATCCTCTACATCCCTTCCTTTTTGGTTAATTTGCTCTCGGTCGCTCAACTGTGTCGCAATGTGTCATATTTTTTTCAGTTCGCTAAATTCAATTGTGTCTTGCAGGACCGAGTAACTAAGAGAAACCTGGTTGTGGGAACCCTACTCAAGAATCTTTATGTCATCAGACAATATGGTGCCGACCTACTCTTACAACCTGTGACCTCCTTCCATGCCACTTTCTCTTCTTCTTTTAGCACTTGTAATGCTTCCTCTTGGCACCATAGATTAGGGCATGCAACTTTACATGTGCTGAAACAAATTTCTGTATTGTGCCTTGACAATGAATCAATAAATCTGCATTGTGATACTTGCCACAAGGCTAAACAAACACGTGACCCATTTCCATGCAATGACAAACGATCTAATGCTCCTTTCGATCTTGTCCATGTTGACCTTTGGGGACCATACAAAACTCCCACTCTCACTAACTGCAACTATGTCTTAACCATTTTAGATGATCATAGTCGTAGTCTATGACCTATCTTCTCCATTAAAAATCCCAGGTCGCAGCCACTCTCAAAACTTTCCTAATCCTTGTCCTTAACCAATTCAATAAAACTGTCAAAGTTTTGGATTCTAAAAATGGATCAGAATTCATCAATAACAACTGTCTTGCCCTTTGTAGAGACCTAGGAATCATTCATCAAACTTCTTGTGTTTATACCCCTCAGCAAAATGGGAGAGTAGAGCGCAAACACCGTCATCTGCTCGATGTGGCACGAACTCTTTTATTTCAAGCTTCCTTGCCCATAAAATTCTGGGGGGAATCCATCCTTACAGCGACCTACCTCATAAATCGAACCCCTTCGAAATTACTTCAATGGAAAACTCCTTATGAGCTCTTCTACGATCTCCCCCCTACCTGCACTCATTTTTGCACCTTTGGATGCCTTTGCTATGTGACCAACACTAACCCTCATAAACACAAATTCGAGTCTAGGGCTCTCAAGTGTTTCTTGATATGGTATGCCACGACCTAGAAGGGATATAAATTGTACGACCTTGAAAAAAAGTGCACCTTTATCTCTAGAGATGTACAGTTTTATGAGTATCAATTTCCTTACTCTGCCACCAAACCTGTGACAGCAACCTATCCACATGTGACAGCAACCTGCCGTCATTCCTTCACACACTGATCTCGACATTCACATTCCTCGATCCCTTCCTTCCGCCTCTTCTTCAATAGATACACATTCATCTACTCCTATCGTCTCTACCTCACTCACTGTTTCTAATTCTCCTCCTGGACCTCCTCTTCGTCGATCCACCATGAATATTCAGCGACCCGCCTGGCTTGACAACTTCAAATGTAACAGTAGGTCCACCTCATCCCTTCTTCCCACTAGCCCTGCATATATGTCTTTTATGGCCTCGTTGTCTGTTTTGCAGGAACTCAGGTCGTTCACAGAAGTTGTTCAGCATCAGGAATGGAGAGATGCGATGCGAACAGAGTTGGATGCCTTGGAGAAAAATAATACCTGGTCCTTATCTCCACTACCTGAAGGAAATCGAGCAATTGGATGCAAATGGGTTTACAAAACCAAGCTGCGAGCGAATGGCACATTGGAAAGATACAAAAGCTCGTCTGGTCGCAAAAGGATTCACTCAGGTCGCAGGGGTTGATTACACGAACAGTGTTTCTCCTGTCGCTAATATTGTCACAGTACGGCTGTTTCTTGCTGCGGCCGCAGCTCGCGGATGGCCCTTTCATCAACTCGACATCAATAATGTATTTTTACATGGACATCTGGACGAAGACATTTACATGACTCCACCAAAGGGATACACTGTTGCCCCTCACCTGGTCTGCAAATTGGAGAGATCTTTATACGGCCTGAAACAGGCGTCTCGCCAATGGAACGTGGAATTCACGACTCGCCTGGTCGCTTATGGTTTTCATCAATCAGCTCATGATCATTGCCTCTTCGTCAAGGACACTCCCACTGGCTCGATGACGTTGCTAGTTTATGTGGATGACATATTACTTATTGGGCCCTCCTTATCAGGAATTCAGGAAGTAAAGGATTATCTTCACAATCTTTTTCACTATCAAGGATATTGGTGATGCTTGCTACTTTCTTGGCCTAGAGATTGCTCGGAGTACCGATGGTCTGTATGTTTCACAAACAAAGTATGTTTTGGATATTATTCGTGACACAAGTCTTGATCATGCCAAATCGACCTCCACACCCTTCCCTCAGGGATTGAAGCTGCGATCTGGCACTGATAAACCACTTTCTAACCCTGATTCCTATCGGCGTCTTGTGGGTCGCTTATTATACCTGGGTTTTACTCGTCCAGACATCGCATAATGCGTCCAACAACTCAATCAATTTCTCACAAATCCCTGTGATTCACACTAGCGTGTTGCCCTTCATGTAGTTCGCTACCTAAAGGAGTGTCCATCTAAAGGATTGTTCTTCCCTGCGCATAACTCCTTGATGTTGAAAGCTTATTATGACGCGGATTGGGCATCTTGCCTAGACTTAGGAGGTCGCTCACTGGCTTTTGTGTTTTCCTTGGATCGGCTCTGATATCCTAGAAGACTAAGAAACAGGCCACTGTCTCCAGATCCACTGCTGAGGCAGAGTATCGCAGTGTTGCTGCCACTGTCTGTGAACTACGATGGCCTAGGTACATTCTAGCTGACCTTGGTCTTACCGCTCCCGTGCCCATCGATCTTTTTTGTGATAATAAGGCAGCTCTTCGTATCTTGGCCAACCCTGTGTTCCATGAACGTACTAAGCACATTGAACTGAATTGTCACTTAGTTCACAACGCCTACAAAGAGGGTTTTATTTCACCTTCATTTGTCAGAAGCTCACTACAGCCCGCTGATCTGTTTACTAAGATCTTGCCCGTTTCGACCTTTGCCACCATGATTTCCAAGTTGGGCATGTTCTCGTTCGAGCCACGTCCAACTTGTTGGGGGGCTGTTGAGAATTCGATCCCCAATCCAGTGATCTTGAAGTTGAACATCAGGTCGTGTACGTTGAGGTCGTGGTCCACACTAGTCATTGCGAGATCGTTCACGATCTCGCATATCTTCAGAACGTTATTCCAAGTATACTTCATGAGGTCGCTACTACTTGTGGGGGGCTATTGAGAATTCGATTCTCCAATCCTGTGATCTTGAAGTTGAACATCATGTCGCGTACGTTGAGGTCGTGGTCCACACTAGTCATTGTGAGATCGCTCATGATCCGCACATCTTCAGAACTTTGTTCCTCTTCATGAGGTCGCTACTACTGAGGTCGCATGTGAGGTCACGTATACCACGTCTGTGGATTTTCTGGATACTAGATAAATTTTCTATAACTATATTTTTTGTTCTTTTCTGTATCCAACTTTATTAGTTAGTTGGGACGGTTACGTCCATTGTATATTTATGCCTTGTATACCTTCATTATTGAATGATAAAAATTGTTACAGAAAATTAGAGAGGATTTCTCTACAATGACTTGTTCTTGTGTTTTTTCTTGTACTGAGTGCATGAAAATCAACACCAACCCAAATCAACAAAATAATTGTGTTATGTGGAGAATTTGGAAAGAAGATAAAATTTCATCCAATAGATCAACCACCGCCATATATAAATTAACCCATTCCCGAAGCATGCATTATACTAGTATAGAACTCGTGTTATGCATGATTATATATATATATATATATAAATATCTCGACATTATAAGCAACAGTAATATTGCAATTAAATATATGATAACAAGACGTTTTCGAGGGTCGTCTTCTTTTTGCTTCTTCATATCATGATCTCTCTAATTCTTGTTTTGCTTCTTCATATTCACTGCACACAAGAGAAGAGATCAAACTTTGAATTTATTACGACAATTATTAGCAAATTGCTAAAAAATATGTGCTTTGTTTTTTTACATTTATTTTGAGAAGCACCATGAAAACAATCTTTTTCAAGAAGAATGGACCTCCTAGTGTATAAAATTAAGGGTTAAATGCAATTTATCTTCTATACTATTTGAAATGAGCAAGTACTCTTTGTGAATAAAGAATTAACAAATTATTCCATCTATTTCAAAAAAATAAAGCAAATTATCCCCTATCAATGGTTTAGATAGGGGGGTTAGTTTACTTTATTTTTCAAAACATAAAAGATAATTTACTATTGTATTTTTCAGACAAGTTCTTTTGCTCATTTTCTAGGGGTAAATTGCAATTTTTCCATATAAAATGAAGCTCTAGTAATATAACTAGATAATATGGTATGCATGTTGCAGCAGATCAAAATTAAATTTTATACGCAAAAGTAGTGCCAAAAGAGGACTTTAATTTTTCAAGAAAAAGGAAGAGAAAAGTCATCTAATTAGCGAAAATGTGTTCAAATAATTGCCTTTTTCCAGTGAAAATTTGAAGGATTGTAACTTGACATTCCCTTGTTTTCTTTCCCTGTCGAAACTTAAGATAATTAACTGATCTATTAAGTACATCAAAAGTACTACAAAAATAACACTCAGTTGATTCCTTCTGCTGCAAACTCACATGGATTCTGAATACCCATTTCTAAATTAATGGGTAATGAGAGTTAAGAAAATCCGCACATATGTCTTTTGCCTGCCAACTTATTTCACACCCACCTGAAGCCCACTGCATTTGAATTTGTTCCCTCTGGCTCTTGAGAAATTTGGACTTGAGTTTTATATTAATTAATATTCCACATGGACGCACTCACATCTAATTTGTATTTTAAACGCCAATATTTGAATTTTTATTTTTACCTGATTCATGGAATCACTAGAAAATATATGGGTTTTCGTTATAATTAATTATTTCGATTGAAAATTAAAAATTATAGTAAATATAAATTATCTACAGCAATAAAATGATTATTAATCATTATTTTTACAAATGAGATCAAAATATTAGATACAATTAAAAATATGACAATTTTTTTTTTATCTTAGATAAAATAATGGTGAACATTAATTAACCACGGACAAAATTTATGCCGAAAAAAAAAATAATTTTAAAATTAAAGTGATTTATAATATAGGAAATAATTGATTTTTTTTAACAGTGAATTCATCAAACAAATTAAAAAACCTTACATGTTTATGATGGTTCTTTTAGGTTTAGGACGACTAAAGATAAAATTTTGTATACTAATTATCCCTAGAAAGCGGTAGCTAGTGAATGATAAGACTTACATTGAGTCCAGATCTTACATGAAAATGCAGTAAGGAACTATCCAAAGAATAATTGATGAAAGGGCAAAAGCCAGCAGTATACAGTTAAGGTTTATTGCATCTGCAACAATGGGCAAAGTCCAGAGAATTCGTCCATCCTACACCACTATATGTGCCTCAGGACCTACCTATGTACATAATTGAGGCCTTGGGTTTTATTTTGGGTTGGTGGTGAGTCGATACTATCTGCATAGAGGAAGGTTATTATAATGTTAAAACAGTGTCAAGTGACATGACTTTTACAGGCCATCCATTTTATATTTATTTACATATATTACATCTATTATTTATCTTGATTGGTCAAATTATTTTAATAATAAACTAAAATTTTCACAACACGTACATTGGAGCTTATATACATTCAACTCTCGCCTTGGACCACACTATATCTAGGCCATTCGTAAACGGACAACCACCTTATTGACATCCCAATTGAAATTTTATGGAATGTATTAATTGCAATAATAAGTTAGTGTTATTTCTTTGACTTCAACTTCCATTTTTAAATGAACTCTTTAATTATGTGTACCCAAATAATCTCAAGCGTCAAATTTATGTTGAAATCTTATTGTACATGCATGCATGTTGCTAGCAAATACACAATCAAATTAATTATATATTCATCCCACTTATAGATATACAAAAAATAAAATTAACATTACAACAAATATATATGTATGCTCGATCGAAACCATACTTTTTTTCTTTTATAAGTATCGCACATAAGTTTAGCCTCTCAATGTACATACAATTTAACCTTAAAAAAAGTATCTAGGCATACATATTTGGATTTTAGTACTTTCTATGTAATCACAAAATAATAACAAGATCGAAACCTAATGATGCATGGATGATTTGGACCACTCTCGAGTGTCGATCATGCAAGTACAAGGTCCTTGGGCCTGGTCTAGTGGATCAGGGCTGGTACTTGGTGATACAAACCCCCGTTCGGGTTCAAATTTCTAACATACAACTTCTTCATGTCGGGCATTGCCAGACATTACGCACATGTCCTAACAAAATCTATTGGTCTTTGCTTATTTTTGTTTTTGTTGTGTTTGGGAATTCAACTCCCTCCCTTTCTTCCTCGATTTCTTGCTGTAGTCCTAAAAAGTCTATTTATGTCGATCATGTTGCGGTGGAACATACACGTTATCATTACATCTAATGAACCTCAAGCACACACTAAATTTTAGTATCATCAAATAATATATATTGCACCATGAATCATGTCATAATAATGCTTTAACACGTGACCAATCAATAGAAGACGAATTTTTCAAGTTTTTATTTAGCAATAGCATGCTCTTTACAGGGAAGACGATTAATAATAAGAAATATTCACAATAAATTAAATTTTTGTGCCTGTGTATAGTTTCTAATTTGTTCAGTCTAATTTTTTTTTAATATTAATAATATACATATACATAATATAAATAAACAGACTATATTAATTATAAATAATGAGTTTGAATGATTTATATAAATTTCAATAGGTCTGACCTTCTTTTCCCAAACAAAATGTTCTTACGACTTCTTTTTATTAAATTGAGGTTAGAACGAGCAATAATTTCCACAATGGAATACCCATAAAATCGAAAGTCACATTACTATAATATGATTCTTTAATAATTTTTCAGTTACATAGGGTGGAATATAAAAAAGAAGGGACTTATACCATCTTTTTTCCCAAAAAACCCAAAGCCACTAATCAATCACACGTTCATCGTCTCAAATCCAAGCAATGATGAACCTATAAAGGCCTCCACTTGCCGGCACGTGTGAGATCATTCAGAGCCCACATGTAACTGTTATCAGCCGTAAGATGTCGACTAATCCAACGGCAGGTCAACATGACAACGTGGGCCCACTAATGTAGCCATCAAGAAAGGACAAAAAGATGAACAGCGGCACATGATCCATGATGTAGATGCACCTCAGGAGTCCCTGATTACTGTTACTACAAACTGGATCACAGCATACTTGTTAAGTCTTATTCACTTCAGTTGCGCATCTTTCAGAATTCTCACAGTCTCTCTATCTCTCTCTCACTCTTTGTTTTCTTGAAAATCTAAACACTTTCACGTATTTAAAGCAAAGAAGTGATTCTTGTTTGCATCTCAGTCACTCTCATTCACTTTGATTCCAAGAAAGGATCAAACAACATTCTTCTTCCTCTTTATTCTTGAATGCTTTTGTAAGTTTGATATCTTTCTTTCCGTTTGCGTCGTTCTTGGGCGGTGATTTCTTCTGCAATGCTAAGTAATCATAATGATAGCTTTTGGTGTTTCTTGCTGATGGGTTTTAATTGTTGTGTTTAGATGTTTGGAAAGGCTATGTTTTTAAGCCGGTGCTGACAGTTAAACAATGGCGGGTGAAATTGAAGAACCTTTCGGGCTTGGTTTTCAGGTATTTGGGATCTGATATGATGCATTTAGTTAGTTGATCTGAATGTTGACTGTATATGAATTTAAAGTTCTAATCTTGAATTATTTTTTATCTTTTTCTTTGTGGGTATTAATGTTAGGCTTCTGAAGCAAAAGGTTGTTAGGAATATTGGTAGTATCGTTTATCTCAGAAAAAATCTTTGGAGGGCAAATCATCTAATGCATATTAGCATATAGTGGTATTTTTGGCTTAAAACTGTTGTTTCTAGGCCAAGTTTGTTGTTGGATCATACTCTAAATGTTGATGCCGATTATGTTTTAATCAGTATATCAACTATATGTATGGTGTGTATAATGGAGTCTGATGTCGGTCATGAATCATGATTATGGATCTTGGATTTTCTGCTAGAGTTGCTCGTTATTGACTGCATGTGATGAGAAACTACTTTTTGTTTTACTGTCGGAAGAAAGATAGGGATACCTACGGGACTTCCCTGAAAGTGTGAAGAAGTGAAAGGGAGTTTGGCTTTATTTTCTGGCAGTGTTTTGTCGATCGTGTGATCTTAGGGTCCATTCTCACAGAGAATCAATTTAGAAGATAGATGGAGGATGAAATGAGGCTTCAGCTTCAAACTCGAAAGGATCAAGAAATCTTTTCTACTGAAAATAATGGTGTCCAGCGCCGAATGCGACTATAAAGCAAATATAGAAAATTTTATGACCGATTAGGAAGCTTCAGCTGCTTCAAACATCACTGAAGAATGCGTTGTTCATGGCATCGAGAGAATGAATTTTAGATTGATATTTGATTTATTTGCAAGTAAAACAGTAATTTAGATAACTGATGAAGGTTCGTTTGCCTTCTTCCCTAATTAGCCACTCTCTTGAAATGAACAGGCAGATTCTCTTCATTCAGGCTCTATCTCATTTGGAAGATTTGAAAATGAAGCTCTATGTTGGGAGAGGAGGTCATCCTTCTCCCACAACAGGTATCTTGAAGAGGTCGAGAAATGCTCTAAACCAGGTTCTGTTATTGAGAAGAAAGCTTACTTTGAGGCCCATTTCAGAAAGAAGGGGTTGCTGGGTCTCAGTTCACCTGGAAGCCAGAAGGGGACAGAATACCAAACCAGTGAAAATGATGTCTCGGAGAAGATGGGTTTTGACGAGGAAATTAATCACATGAGTTTAGAAACGCATTCTCAATGCTTCGATGAAAGCCTGGATGGTTCAGTACACGATAGAGAGCATGAAGTGATGGAACATGATAAGGAAGTGTTTGGGACATCAACTTCTAATGCTGAAATTGCAGTTTCATGCGATAGTTCCTACAATGTCAAGTGTCTTTCTGAACATGAGAATGTAGAAGAAGCTGACCATGCTCAACTTGGAAGTTTACTTTCAATCGAATCTGGATCAGTAATTGAAGTGAAAGAGAAACTTGATGGTGAAGCAGCCTACTTAGATACAAACAATGTCTCAGATATGACCATTGACCTGTTCAGCGTTACTCATGCGACTGATGAAATAGCTGCCAATGCCAAAGATGAACAAAGTTTATCATCCAAGGTTTGTTGCTTTCTTACATCTGTACCTGTTCTAGTACGTTTAATATAGGGGAATCTTGAACCTTCACAAATGAACAACCATAATAGCTACTGATGATTAGTAATGCTTTTATCTTGTTATGCATGTGGCTCTGTACTCTTCATCAATAGTGTCTGTGAGCCTGTTGGATTAAATATGTGATTTAACAGGGTAATTTAATGCAGGAAGAATTTCCATCAGAGCCTGAATATATGAAGCCAAGATTGGTGTCGCGGGTTAGTGTTGCACAGAGCAGAATATCTGTTCCTGGCAAAGCATCGAAAGGCTCAGAAAAGAGTAAAACAGCAAACAATGTTCTATTCAGATCTAAAGCAGAAAGAAAGACTTCAGAAGCTGCTGGTCAGGACAAATCTGTAGCAAAGATAATGCCTAAACATGAGGTCCATTGTTCGTTTAAGTTATACTGTAAAGACAAAAGCATGTCTTCATTTTTTGGAATTTTTAATTGCTTGCTTTTGTTTTGTATTTCTTAAAATAGTTTTCGTAGATTTTTATCTTGCCCCTTTCCTAATCCTAACGACTGGTTGTTCTCCTTTCTGCAGGTTGGATCAAAATTACAAGGATTTAAAGAGACCAAAAGGTATCGCATTTTCTCGTTATCATGATAGATACTTTCTTCTCGTCGTTATTTTGTAAGCCGGCACTTTATTCATTCTGGATTACAGGGGTGAAAAAGAATCAATTAACAAAAAAATGACAGAGCCTCAGTCTTCTACGTGGCCGAAAGGTTCCAGTAGAGTGTATCAAAGGGCAAACAGGTTGACAATAAATATTAGTGAACTTGCATTAACAGCATGCTGTGAGTTTTTCCGACCTCACAACTGTCTTATGGTTTTTAGGGTCAGGCCAGCTGCTGGTAAAATTGAACCAAGCACAAAACAGGATAGTTCTAGGTTCAGTTTCAAATGCAATGAGCGTGCTGAGAGAAGGAAAGAGGCAAGATACTTATGCTTCTGTCAACTGAACCAATGTTAAGATAGATTACATATACTTTATTTATGGAGTTCTCTTTTTAGTTTCAGTTTGATATGAAGTTAGAGGAAAAAATGCATGCAAAAGAAGCTGAAATGCATCAACGTCGGGCAAAGACTAAGGTAATAAACTCTGAAATCAATCTTAAGGGCTCAACAAGCAAGCTGTTTTTATATTTGCAACTGAAAACTAAAAGATGAATGACTTACCAATCAGGTGGAAATCTTCACCCAACGAATGAGATCACACTGATGAAAAGTATATGGAATTAAATTGTGGAATTTCTTTCTTATCATCATTTTGATAAGTTTCTTTTCATTGAAGCAGATAAATATTCACACTTAACGATTTGCTGAAATTATTCTGTTGTTTGTAGGAGAAGACAGAAGCTGAGATCAAGCAGTTGAGGAAAAGCCTCAACTTCAAAGCCACACCACTGCCTTCCTTTTATCGTGGCACTTTACGGGAGTCGGATAGAAAGAAGGTACCTGAACAAGTCTCTAACGGGCTCATACTAAAATTCATTTTCTGGTTGCAACAAGTATTAGTGGGCAATAATACAGTCCATTTTTTCTAATAAAAGCTCCTTTGGCTTTTGCAAAATTGAGCAGGCAATTGCTAGCAATGTAGAACCACGCAAACTAAAGCCCAAATCAACAAATACTGGTGGCAGAAATCATCAAAGGTCTTCAGCAGGCAAAGGCCAAGCAATTTTTACTGCTGCACCTCCAAAGACAACTGATCCACCACCAGCCTCAGGATCGACCAGCTGCCATTCCACAGTGACTTCAGACAGCGGTCCGTCATCTCCTGCTGCAGAGACAAGCTATGGCCATTGTTCTCAAGCGAGAATAAAAACTCTGGTGGGGTGGAAGAAAGAAAAAGAGGAGAAGCAAGCAAATTTGCGAAAAGACAAACTCTCTGCAGGTGGTAAGATCTACAAGGGCAAAGCAATGGGTGAAAAGCAAAAGAAAAGAACTGAGAAGACCAAAGGTGACACGGTAGTCAGTTTGGCTTCTTGACTATGGTAATTTGCAATCGCCATTGATCGTCTTGCTCGTCTCTAACTCGCCCTGCCTTTTCTCTGTTTGATGTTATGATGAGAAGAAAAGCATGAAAGAGGTGTCTCTAGTTTAGACAATAAATATGGTATCCGCGCGCATTTGCTTAGTGACATGTTTTGATGGTTTGGCTTCCCATCGGAATCAGATGCAGCAGATGATGTACATTATAGTTGTATGTGTCTATTGTGAAAAGTTAAACTAAACCACAAGACTCTTGCGTTGTATTGGTTGGTATGATTAGTATTTAAGTGGTGATTGAGAGTCATCCAATTCAACTTAAAGATGGTTTATGGAGTCATATAACTCCAATCTGCGTAGTTCCGTCTAATAACTGCTTCCAATTTGTTTGGATATTCAACAACAATAGCTGCAGAAAAATCCCCCAATGCCTTTGCCTTGGCTCAACATGCTATTGCTCCCCACTTGGATAGAGTTGTCAACTGTTGGATCATACATACAATATACCATATTTATGGTCTCATCGTATCCGCATACATCAAAGAGCTCATAAGCCCAAATCTTTGATTATAATAGAGAGTATTTATGGACAAACTTGTAAGATTAACTTGCACTAATCATTTGTCATTTAATCATGCTATCAATCTCGGCGAAGCCTTATTGGACCACGTACGAATGAGCATATTAATAAGCAGGGCCCAATTAAATAATGGCGTTTGGACTTTAATGCGTCATAGATTATATTTAAAATGTTATTGCAATAATGTAGGTGGAGGCGGCCCTGAAGGTGGAGAAGTAAACTATTCACAACACCCTACGCTACCAACCTTAAAGCACGGTCCAACATACAATGCAGTGGGTGCAACATTAAGACTATCATATATATGAGCTTCATCACAAAAGAAACAGGAAAACAAAAAGTAAAAAAGACAAAAATTTCAAGAATAGAACACAGAATGATATAAGTGACAAGTGACCTACAAGAATTCTCTTTAATTTCACATACATATTTGATCATGAGTTAATAATCAGCTTTAGATACATGAAAAGTGAAGTTATATTAGTTTAGTGGAAAACAAAACAGAAGAAGAAGAGGAAACACGATCCAAAAACTGATTAATCTTGATCCTGATTCCAGAGCTGATGATGAAGACGACTGATCTTGATGGGGTGGCTTCCTGTAGTAAAACGGAAACCAGGGCAGAATAGGCTCCGGCGGCGGCGGCACAGCTCCATAGAAATAAGGGGATGGAGGAGTAAACGGAAACACTCCAGCAGGAGGAGAAGTGGAAACTGGAGCTGGTGGAGGGAGGGTGGAAACTGGTGGCGTTGTGGACAGGGGAGGGTTGTTCCCGGGGCCAGTGGGTGGTGGATAGCACGGATACGGACACTCCTCCTGCGGCGTTGTAGGGACCGGATACTCAAGAATTGTGGAGAGGAAAAGAAGGGTTGAGAGTAGCATGTGAAGGGTGGAAGCCATGGTTTTAGTGGTGTTTATTTGAGAAGGAAATACAATACAATGAGATATGTAATGGGAGAGAATATGTGGGGCTGGCTAGTTTTGTTGATTTGAGAGTTTGATAGTTTTGTCATGGCTCAGACAGCAGGCAAAAAGTAGGGAGTAGTGTAGAACAAAAGCAAAGGTTGGTAGGACATCAATGGTCATAAAATATACTTCATCATGCATAATGGTCGTTGCCTGAGTTATTCAAATTGACTTGGTATACTCAGGAAGTCGAGATCTGGACGTGGGATATTCAATATTTTTATCATTATTTGGTATTTTACGTGGCAAGCAACAGAATTTCTTGCAAGAAAAAAACTAGGAGATGTATTTATAGTGACATATGTCATCATGGAAAACTTAGAGCGAAGACATAACAATTTAATTTTTTTTTACCCGAATTTGATTTGATCCAATCAAACTAATCAGAGAGCAAATGGGAAAAATCCAAAGAAAAGACACCCTATGAAAATTAAAGTATCAAATATCCTCACTGTGATATAAAATAAGTTAAAAATATCCCCTCCGTATAAAATTTCGGTCACACGAGCTTTGACTGCTATTTTTCTCTGAAAGTACCTTTTCTTTTACATTTTTGCCCTTCTCTCACATTAATATATATAATATTATATATATTTATTAATAATAAAATATTATTTTTTATAATAATTATTTAATTTACATATTATATATTTATATTAATAATAAAATATTATTTTTTATAATAATTATTTAATTATTTATATAATAAAATATTAATTTAATTAAATTGTATAAAAAAAAATGGTGACTGCCGTCGCTCATCATCTGGGAAGGCAATGCGATCGCCGATCCAGTTAGGGCGACCGCGTCGCCCTCCATTTCTGGGCAACGCCGATCGCCCAGATGCACAGTGGGGGGAGGGAGGGGGGGTTGGAGGCGAGAGGGGTGGGGGCGAAGTAGGTGGGGTTGGGGGGGGGCTTATAATTATTATTTTAATTTTTTTATAAATTATAATTATATATATTATAAATATATTTTAATAGTTATAAATTATATATATTATAAATTAAAATAATTATATATTAATAGGCCTAGTTTGACCAGTTGACTAGAAGGGGTATTTTAGTCATTGTTTCTAAAAAAATAGGCTCAAATTGATCAAGGGGTCGGTGTGATTATTTATTCGTAACATAGGGGTGATTTTTTATATTAAAAATTTCATAGGGGGAGTTTTGATATTTTTATATATCACAGGAGGTCAAAATGAATTTAACCCAAGAGCAAATGTATCACACTTGTCATGTGATTGTTCACTTTCTCTAAATTGTACACTAATCACAAGACAAATGTATTGCACTTGTCATATAATTGATTCAAATTTAACCGAATTAAATTCGAGCTAAAACTTTCCCACAACAATATTACTTTTTAAAAATGATGGAAAAAATCAAAAAATGAAAGAAAGCTTCTCGAAAATTGAGATATCATAATCAAAAGCCCATAATTTTTTGAAAAAGAAATGAAAAAATATTTGATGTAATTACATACATGTGTTATTGAAAACAAGTCATTTTCTAATAAATGTGGTACCTTAATATACGGGACCCTCAAATTTAACCGTATTGTATGCAACCATGTTACAACAACCCATTTGTTTAACGTCAAAATTTGTCTTGATTTACCTACAAACTCCATTTTTCAATTAAGTTGGTACACTCTCCCAATAATTCACCACCAATAAACACATGCCAAATGTGCTTTACCTATCAGACAAGGCCTGCCATCAAAATCAAACAATTCAACACCAATCAATTAATTAGGAACAAATATGTAAATTCGAAAGGTGGGGAGAATATGTTTTCTACACCATAAATTTATATTGGTGTATATATATAATTATTTTAACATCACAGTCCTATTAATACATTAAAAAAAATTAAGTTTTGCTTTTATTTAGCTAAGTATTGTAAATCATCAATTTATAATAAATTAATATAAAATGACGAATTGTATGGGTAAATGAATTTAATTTGATGATATTTTAGTGAAAATTAAGGCAGGTAAAAAATAAAATATACCTCCTTGCTTCTTTGGTGACTGCATAGCCACATGCTGACTTGACAACTCAGTAGTTAAGGTTATAAATGGACAATGGATCTCTACCCTTTTTATTCCGAAAATTGGGACCCATAAGTTGGTGAAATCGAAGTTGATCTCATCTTAATTCTATCTACGACCGACAAACTCTGACATACAAATGATAAGATGGGGTGGGATCTAATTAAGGGGAATTTGACATTTATCTAATCAAATTTAATTAAATTAAATTAATTATAAAATGATTGTGATACGATTATCATCTAATTGATAGAATTTCTTAAATTATACATCAATCGAATTGAAAATGTATTGTTTTTGTTATATAGTTTAAATTCAATTTAAATTAGAATTTTCAAGCATTTATCGTGTTTGATGGAAATTATAAGAAAAATTCTAGTGTAAGCAAATAATCAACTCACCAATTGAAAAACTTATCCCTATTAAGCCAAGCTATGATATTCTTATACCAACTTAGAACTAAATTAAGCAAGTATAAAGAGTTAAACAAGCACGAAACAAGATATACTGATCATGAATGAAAACTTGATTACTATATATGAAAAAGAAATAATCATTATTTCACTTAGATATAAGGTCAAACACAACATTAAACAATATATTTCAAGAAAGAACACAGACGAGGAGTTATTCAGATTATGAAACACTTGATCAAAGATGAAGATAAAGCTACCTAGCACCAACCTATTATGATTAGAATAAAATTGGGACATCAGTCTTCTCATTGGACTTGTACTTCTTTGTGTCGTTTTTTTTTTTTTTTTGCCCAATAATGATATAAATCTCTAGAAAGCTAGCAGCCACAGAATGCCGCTGATCAAGAAAGGGGTTATTCCCATAGAAAAACTCCGGGCCTGACCGGAATAATAAGGATAAACTGGATATAGATTTCCAGGTGGGCCATTTACGTATACGTAAGGCGGGCTGGGTCGGCTTGGCGGATTCTGGCCGCTAGGTGGTGGCGGACAGTAATTGGTTGGCTGTGGATTTTTTGGTGGCGGTGGAGGTGGAGGTGATGGTGGCGGTGGGGATGGCAGTGGGTTACAAGGGCTGTTGCAGGGGCAATTCCCACACTTGTTTTCCAAATCAGGGGGGCTCTCATCCAGCTTTCTTGGATTCTTCATCGGTTCTTTTTCAGCTTGAGCAGAAGCTGAAAGGATGGTAAGAAAAATAGTGATTTGAAGAAGTCTGAGCCGGGCCATGGGAACTGTTGAGTGTTGTGAGGGCAGAGTTAGTTGGTTTTCTTATTAGGTACTTGAAATTTTGGAAAATAATGGGCAAGGAGAGTGTAATTGGGTTTTTTGCCTATAGGGGAAATAAAAGAAGTGAGTGTGAAATTATGTGTGGCCGAGTGGGAGTGGGAGTGGAGTGCGAGTGCCCACCTGCAATTCTAAGTTGTATATAAATATGGGGATGATATTGGCTTCATCTATGAGAAAATCACTATTGCATGCATGTGGATGGTCCACTTTCTCATGTCTCATAATTAGGCCTTAATTTATTGGCTTTGCTGTTTCCTGAATATATATATATATATATATATATATATAATGTTACACTTCCAATAATTGTACACTTTATCTCATACAATAATTTAACTAATTTGTTTCTCAACGTTATTTTGCATGGTGAAGATTCGAGTGGAAAATTGCATTTTTTACCCCATATCATAGCTGATTTTTAATTTAGTTTTATTTGTTAGATTTTCTCACATTTAGTTCCATACATTTTATAAAATTCTCAATATTAGTCTCAAGTCACTTTTCCATTCAAATTTTTTCATCCAATTGACGTAAGTTTTTTATTAAAAATTAAAAAGAAAAGTGACTTGGGACTAACATTGAGAATTTTTTAAAATAAATGTAATTAAATATGAGAAAAGTCTAACAAATGGGATTAAATTTAAAATAAACTTAATATATGAAAGCAAAAATGCAATTTTCCCTAATTTGATATATATATATATATATATGTGTGTGTTGTATGTATGAAACACAAGATCATATGAATTAAATAGAAATAAAATTCTCGAATGAAGAATAATTAGGCCTAAAAAAAAGTTTGCATCATGATCATCATGGAGTAGGCTATCTTAGAAACTTTTCTTTTCTTTTTTTTTTTTTTGGGGTAAATTTTATGACAAGGCATATATATACATATATGTTATTGTGGAAGTTGATGAAAAGCAAATTTGGAAGGGAATATGCAAAGAAATGGGATAAAGGGAAATTCGTTTTTTTGCAAAAAGAAACTTTGGACAGCCCATCTTTGTTGTAAAATGATCCCTCCCTCCAAATAAAGGACTCTATACTGGAAGAATCGAATTGCCCTTCCCTGCCCTACGTCCATCATCATATCAACTGAAAAAGGCATACCCAATTTCACTGTAACTCCCATCCATCCATCTCAAGACCAATATATATGGATGGATGGATTAAAGCCAGCGTTCATGACTCCATTACTCCTCATCACTGCAAATTAAGCTCCTTGCTCAATTAATATTATATACACTCTTCTAATTAAGTTTACCAAAATGCGATTCTGTCCTAAAATAATTATATTTCAAGGGTTCCTCTGTTAAATTGCTAACTGATTTGGCAACTTTATTAATTATTGGAAGAGAATATAAAAACAATGGAAGAAACTCACACCATATATGCACCTGTGTAAAGGGAAAAAGCAAGTTGAGGGATAAACACATGAGAATATGTACACAAAATTGACAGGACGAATCATGAGAAAAAGCAGACAACACCGATCGAGTGTATCATGATATATAGGAAGGAATATCATCACATGCCTGCATCCAAAGTATACCCATCCCATGAGCTTTTAACATTCTTTGGTCCGTCCTTCCAGTATCGCTGTCCATCCCGGCGGTGATGGTTTTATCAACATCCAAAATCCAATTAAATACTAATATCAGCTTATATATTTTTCCAAATAATTAATCTTGGGCACAGAGTAGTGTCCCCATCAACACACAGGCCAATCAATAATAATTATTAGGGATAACTACACTCACATTCCCTAAAGTTTGGTGTAATTACATGTAGACCCTCTGTAGTTTGGGAAATTATAATTGGTACCCTTGGAATTTGCTTCCGTCTAACAAATAACTCTCTCCGTTAGTCAAAATTAATCAAGTTTACTAATATTAATGAAAAAACTGAACGAAAATTGATTTGCCCTCGATAATTTATTACTGGTCAAATTCGGTGAATTTTGACTAATAAGGGGACTTATTTGTTAGATGAAAATAAATTTCAAAAGTGCTAGATGTAATTTTTCAAATTAAAGAGGATTTACGTATAGTTACGTCAACTTCAAAAAAGCAAAGTGTAGTTATCCCTAATTATTATATCTGGTCAAAGCAATTCATACCACAAAAGTGATGAGGAGAAACAGATAGTGTGATATGTGGGTGACTGGCTTTCTAGATCATGTACACATTTCTGCTTGTTTAATTTGCCAGTTGGAAGTTGTCGGCTGTTCTTATATGTTGTTTCCATTATACTTTTTAGATGAAGAGCCCAGGCTGTTCTTCAAGTATAATAACATCTAACTTTTGAAACACACTCATGCGAGTGATTGGACAGTGCTAAATACTGTGAGAGTTTCACAATTTGTAACAGAGTAACGATCCCATCATTCCCATGTACTGGAATTGGACACAGACATCATGATCAGTTAACTGCCTTTTATAATATTCTGCATTGTGGTTAAGAAGGCCTTACAATACATTTGTCCGAATCCACAAAGCCCCAAGTTTGTGTGGATGAGTCCCTGATTCAGGGTTCCAGTCCAATATGCAACTACGGAAAACTTTTCAGTCATTGAAAGCCCCAATTACAAAAGCTATATGTAGATACTCAACAAGAAATCAGCTGCCTCCATCCTCCATTCATACGTAGTAATGAACACTGGTTTGTCCGAATCAAAAATTGGAAGGCTCCATTTCTGATTATCTGAATACATGATTTGTAACATAAGTATCGAAGCCTGCAGACATGGTTAAGTGTTGATTAACGATATCGGTTGCTTCACATGAATTTCTTGTCATGGTTTCAGGCTCATAAAGAGTAAAGGGGCAACGTAGCCACTGCTTCTCGTGCGGAGGTTGCTGCATTGAACCGCTACTCCATTCGGGAATAATCTCAAAGCTTTTTGACATCTCCCAAAACATGCTTCGTAGTTCTTCAATGCTGTAGATTTTGTCCTGTTTCGCCGGAATTCGTGTAAGTCAGGAGGGGGAAGAAGAATTCAAAATGCTTCATTAATCTTGGCAAAATAAACAGGATAAAGGTCAACTTTTCTTTTTTCTCCTGATGTACAGCATAGTAATTATGGGGAGAGACTGATTAGGTTCACAACATGAAAATGGATGATTTATTCACAATCAACAGTTAACATGTATCCCCCTACCTCTTTCCGGGCATCATTCATAAGCGGCGTCATTTCTTGAAGAAAATCAGCAAATCCCTGTAAAAATGGAAACAACATTGATGCATTTGATTTGTCGGAACCAAAACTCATAAATGTGAACAAAGGCAACATAATCCTACCTCAATTTCATCATCATCAGGATCACACAGATCTGCATCGTATAATGCTCGCTTTTTTGCATCCGATAATACTGTTCCAACCAAATTAATCTCATCTTCAGGACATTAATTGCAAACAGACAAGAATAATATCTGATCAACAACTCTAATTATTAGAGGTGTATGTGTCATATTACCTGAGTAAGCTTCTTGAATTTGCTGAAACTTCTGGTTGGCCTCAGCAACAAGTGCAGGGGTTCTTGTCCACTTGTCAGGATGCCATTGCTGAATCAAATTCAAGAAACATGATAAATTAGAATACTAGGTAGCATTCGCCCTTCCCCCCTTCTCTCTCTCTCTCTCTCACACACACACACACACACGATGTGAAGAGGAATTGAAAACAGGCATGTAATTATATACCATTGCCAGCTTTCGATAAGCACGTCGAATTTCTTCATCAGAAGAACACAAACTAACACCAAGAACGCCATAATAAAAAGGCAACCCTTTACTCTTCTCCATCTCCAATAATCAATGGCTATACTTGACTCCCAAAATAAAAAGTGATAGATCCAACTTCCACAAGCAGCTACCAACGTTCATTCACCAACTAGCCAGGATTTCCATTTCTTTGTGAAAATGATAAAAGAGAAGAAAAATACCTCTCTAGGCACGCAGCCACGCAAAGACATGGTGAAAATGAAAGGCAACGACCAAGCACATATAAATTGTCAAGGGGTCCACCCCCTATGGTGCACATTGCAGAAGCTAAAAAATATCTAGGCTTCCAGTTCCATGGGATTCGATGGAAGAAGAAGTTACCCGTATCTGGAATGTTCTAGCAACTGCTTCTTCGTTTCCCACATGGCATTTGTTTCAGTCAAACATTGATTATATATAAATTGCGGGCAGATCTTTTGCTTACTGCTGTGGTCCACATTCTTTTGTGATAGAAAAGTATTAAAGTGTCTGAAAATTCTAATACGATTCAATTTAGTTAAATTTAAATTAATTGTATGATCACATAGCAAATGTTATCACACGTGTTATGTGACTGATTTAATATGATCACACCTAAAACGATCTCATTTGACAATTTTATATAACTTGATTTTAAATTTGTTCAACTTAATTTATCTAATACAGATAATATAAAATGTGAAATTTTAATATACATTCAAATTAATGTTTAATTCAATAGTTTAACTTTAATATATTATGGCAATAAAGTAATATTTTTTAGACAAATTAGTATATTTTTAAGATGTAATTAATTAGCAAAGGTTAAATACACTTTTATCCCACTTTATTAACTATACCTTATAAATAATTAACATATGCATTTTCTTGAACTAAATATTAGTATAATTATCCTTAATTGTACGTGCCATCATGTTTTAAATACATTTATCGTATAATGCACAAAATATAGTTGAAGCATTTGATTTGCATACCTAATAATTACATGAGTTCCTTCTATCAACCCATCAACCTGAAAATTTTAACTACATGACTTGGGATGGTTGTCGAATTATTCGAAAATATTTTCTCATAAAAAAAACTTGTGAAAACAGTGAGCATTATCGAATCCACGTAGATTTATTTAAAAAAAAAATTAATACATTCAAATAAAAATAAAAATAAAAGATAGGGAATTTTGTTTTAAAATCTAAATCTAAGTTAAATAGAAGAAAACATTTAGAGAGAGGATAAATATGAGAGAAACATTCTAGTTAAAGGCAGGATCATGTTCATCAATGCTATGGTTAATCATAGATATAAATTGGTTATAGTCATTGATACAACCTAACAACTCACATTTCCTTACCTTGTAGCCGCATCTACCAAGCTTCTATTCGTCTCAAACAATCCTTTTATAGAAATATTCAATTGAGAGGTGGTTCGGAATTTGTTGATGAGGAAAACTTCCACAAACTGCTTGAATCTTTCCTAATACTCATGGAAATTTTTCTCCGAGAAATTAATGTATTCCACTTATTTCCTTCTGGAGATTTATAGTTCATGAGGCGGGAAAGTAGTTTTCAAATAATTGCCTTTTGAACTCATTCTAACTAATGATGGATCACGAAGGTAGAGAATAGAGTCGATCCTTTGCTCTATCACCCAAAGAGAATAGAAAAGCTCGCAGTTTGACTTGCTCTTCATTGACCCCTTGAGGTCTCATGCCGAAATATACAATATGAAATTTCTTGAAATGTTTGTGTAGGTCTTCAACTGCAAGGCCACGAAAAGTAAGAAGTAAGTGAATAAAGCCAAATTTAAGATCAAAATCAACATCTAAAGCTGGATATTCAATACAAAGAGGTTGTTGATTTAAGTGAAATGTTTGTGTAGGTCTTCACCTGCAAGGCCACGAAAAGTAAGAAGTGAATAAAGCCAGATTTAAGATCAAAATCAACAACTAAAGCTGGATATTCAATACAAAGAGGTTGTTGATTTTAAGTTAAGAGAAGTCATCTCTTTGATCGTCCGTTCTAGATTGTGGGCCATGACTTCTTCTTTAGAGTCGCTAGACGTAAGTACGTCTAACTCGAAATTGCTTCTATTTCGGAAGAGGTAGAGGTATCTCCCTTGTGTTGCTTGATTTCTTTTTGGAGTTTACATGCGGGCTTCTTGATCTCAAGATCAAATTCAAGATCACATGTACAAGGCAAACGTGGCATCAAAACCAAGTAAGAAGAATAATTAACCAAAGAAAATTAATTTAAAGATGCCAATCCCAGTAACGGCGCCAAATTTTGATGAGAGTCGAATTCACCAAAAAAAAAAAATTCACTACAAACTTGTGAGAACAATGAGTAGGGTCGAAGCCATAGAAATTGGTTTAAACTTAATTGCTTCAAGTGTAGAAATAAAAAAGGGGGCTTGTTTGTTTTAAAATCCAAATCTAAAATTAACTAGAAATAAAGAGTATTTAAAAGAGGAGTAAATATGATCACTACTTAAAAATATAATAAATCAAGACTATCTATCATGGTCAAACAAAATCAATGTAAAAATTAAAATATTTACCAGGTTTGATCAATATTGATCATGATATTTTACTATAGTCAAGACATTTGCTATAATTTGAGCTATAGCTAATATATTGATCTTGCTTTAGAAATAACAGTTAATTATAGTCGTGAGTCACAATTAATTTGTATTTTTTGTAATCCTTTTTTTGTTCATAATAATTAAATTAATGTAGTAAAAAATCATACTTTTCCAAATATATGCCGGAAAAAGAAAGATGGAGTACGTAATATAATTCCTGGACATCCAAAAGCGTCGAGATTCATTAGTTGGATTGTATACTATAATTTCCTTGTTCCATAATTAAGTAAATTTCTTCATGTTTACGTGTGAATTATACAAACTTATTAGTACTTACTTCACTTGTTTAAGCTGAAGTTTGTAGTTAGTTGTTTTCAATATTATAACTGAAACAATATTATTTTTTCAACTTATTAGAGTTAAATGTTGTGCCAAATGTTCAATATATATATATATATATATATATATATAGGAAATTAATTTTTTAAAGAAAATACCTTTAATTAGTTGAAAAGGTAAATAAGATCATATGTTATATAATTGATTGGTGGTAAAATTTAAACAAATCTAGCAACCGAATGAAGTAATTAATAAGCAAAAAGACTAAGTTTCAGTTAAAAGAACAAATTAATCAGTTGACATATATATATGACAAAATTTACCTTGAAACTATATATGCTTAATTAATTAAAAGATGAAAATGCTAAAAGACAAGTTTTCGTTTCAAACAATATTAATGAATGCATACTCATGGAAAATTACATCTAACTTTGAGAATGTTCCAAAACCGTGGCTGCTGGCGAGTTGTTGTGCTTGTGCGAGTGTTGATGAAATTAAGTCGTAGTCTCTTACCTTCCTGCTGCAAGTGCAGATTTTTAAGGTATTGATTCCCATGCTTAGCCTTGGCAAACCAGCAGTCCTTGCCACTGCTTCTCACTTAGTTTCGTTGCCCCTTCGACCTTGCCAAACTCATGTAACTACTTTCTAATTTAATGGTGGAAATGCAGATTAAATTAATTAGTTCCTTATATGATCTGCAATATTAATATAGTTTCTTGTTTTCTCATGTAACTAGCCTTTCAAATTCCAAGAAACACACACACACACACACACACATATTTATATAATATAATAGTGTTTGGGACTTCCGAAGAGTTTGTTAGTTGGTGTGCAATGGTACGAATATACAATGGAAGCAAGCATTATAATGTGGCATGGGCCTCTATATATCTTCCTCTTCTTAATTAATATGTAGCTTATAGAGAACAGACATGATCGTCTTGATCCATATGTATGTTCCACAGATCCATCCCTATTCACCACTGCAATTATTTTATATATATATATTATTGCTTAATTAATTAGTAGTAGATATAAAAGTATGGATTTGATCATTTTATTGAAAATTATAAATAAAAGAATTCAGTGGATCATATTAATTATAATCTATATTTTATCATAATTATAAATCAGTAATTTCCCGACCGACAGGAGTTTAATTAAATACTCTACACTTATTCCAGCATATCTTTAATTATAATGTCTTGATTTTCTTACAATTGAAAGCTCATGTTTCTTAATTTGTGATGTTTTATTTGTGAAAGTGTATGAAATTTGCTTCATTTAATATGTTCCAGGATGAATCGCTGAAAGCTTCAGAAGCATTGAGTGAGTGTGAGTGATAACATGTGGATTGATCGTCTTATAATTGTCAAAAATGGATGATAATTAAGTTCTCTCAACTCTATAAAAGAGAAAAGACGTCGTGACGACCCCAATTCCCAAAAAAAGAAAAGAAAATACGATTCGCAGTTTATCCTTAATTATCATGTCCATCTGCTTACTATATATATAAACTACAAACCTAACAATCTTATCACAATCAAAACCTAAAATTGTACCAAATTTAACTAACTTTGCGTCTTAATATTATTTATCTTGTGTGTGTGCAGATATATATATATATTTCATGAAAGCGAAACTAATATTTACCTAATATTCACAGATAAGATTAGAGGGTAGGAAATTATTTTCCATTTATTTAAGAGGAAATTAAAGAAAGAAGAATTCTACCTAGGGTTTTCTGACAAGTTCAAGGTCGAACAGACAATGAATCAAAGGCTAACCGCAACCAGGACTGCTCGCTTGACAAGCATAGCATCGAAACCACTCACCGTTTCCTTCATGTCCTGATGATCAATCCACATACATCGCTGTCCTCCGCCCATTTGCGAACTTCATCAACGAGAACCTTATCATCAGCATCAATAGTAATAACACGATAAAGATATTGAATCTATAAACCTCATACGAAGATTATGGCAGTTGCTGATCAGCAGCTGAAGATAAGGAACTAATCAAGATAAGATGCATACACACATATATATATGAGAAGGATGGTGATGGAATCAGAGGCTGAATCAAAATTTCACAGGCGTCCGCCCTTGATTGGACTACTTTGGTACATTTATTTACATATATATAGAAAGAGTGCAGTGCAGCGAAAATTTCCAATGATTTTTGGCTCGTGTGAAATAATCCAAGTACAATTAAAAATGTATTGATCTTACACGTGTGACAAGGTTTGACCGACGGATGAGATTCATCCTTTCGCATTTCCCAACTTCACCAACCCAGTCTCGACTGACATACGTATATGTGCACATGTAGGAACCTAATTTTGGACAACTTTACACATATTTACTACATTTTTGTGTGGTAATGACGGAAGAATATTTGCACATCTAAACTGGAAAAACAAATATATCTGTTCAACCATTTAGAACTCTTAAATTATGGGATTCTGAAAAGATATTTGCAATAATTAACATTTTAGTATCCGAAGTATTTATACCAATTAATTTTCTATTCATCAATTTCTGTATTTGCTCACTGTATTACTAATTAGTGAGATGAATTTTAGCTCAAATCATATCTGATATATTATCATTTGCGGAAATTAATATCTCAAATACAAGTAAATCAGGTGCTTAATATTGCTACCTATATATATATATATATATATATATATGGCCGCTCTAATTTGGATCAAATTACAAATAATTTAATATGTATATTTTTTTCCAATATCTACTCTACAAACTAATCATACTTTATATACGTGTCCCAATTTACGGAAGAAATTGATAGGCAACAAAATATAGTACTTGATTAAACTTGAGATTACCATGTCCCAGAAGCTCTGTTAAGAACTTTAACTTCATAACAATATATTATATATAAATTCATCGAAAATATTTGAATCTTCTTGATTAATTGTTATGATTTCACAACCCTTTAATTTATATTTAATTTCATGAATTAATTAAATATTTGAATCATTTAATTACATCATTAATTATTAACTTCATATATTTGACGCTCAATGAAAAAGTAGGGTTCTATGCCTACCCTGCACATGGGATTATTTTTACATAAATAAATACACAAAAATAAAAATTAATTATTAACTTCATATTGTACTGCTATTCAAATTATTCCCTCAAGTACATAATAGTAATTGTACTACAAGTACATAATAATTCATAAAAAATGCATAATATATGTGATCCAAAATAACAGTGTAACTCATATGGAATGAGCTGAATATAGAAACTTTAATATTGTACGCTAGAACAGTAACGACAGTGAGTGGGGGAGTGATGAGCGCGCTCAAGAAAAGAAAATGCAGAGATTGCATAGTGTGCTATATAATTGTCATCAATTGGATGGAAATTCTCTCATTTTACAATGTAATAGTGCTGCCATAAAATTGTAATTTTTATCCTGTAATTTAAAAAATAAAAAATTTAGTCCTATAAATTGATTTTTATAATTTTAAAAAATTAACAATTTTTTTTTAGAAAAAATGTATGTGCCGGACACATGATCTTTAATAAAGTGTATCGTATCCTGTAAAATACCCATAGAATCTTATCCAGATTATACCCAGGAGGTTCGAGTAGAGCTTGGGTCTTACCCATTTGAGACCTGTTTATTTTTTTTTCTTTTATAATATATTTAAAAGATTAAAAGTTCTCAAATTTTAAATTTACATTCAAGTCAAACAATGTATGTTACTAAATTAACTTAGTAGTGGATTTTCATGACCCGTCGGTCAATAAACTAAAACTAATTACATAAATTTCAATAGGTGCAAATTGAGAAATTTAAATAATGAACTTGATTTTATCCAAATAACAGGTCGATATTAAAAAAATTTTAAATAAGAATCTTAAATTTATTCAAATTAATAATGGTTCAATAATATTAATTTATTATGAAGTCAAGACAAGTTCAAATTAAAATGAAGACGTAAGAGTTGGTAAAAGTAAATGAAAAAATTAAGTATAATATATCTAACTTTCATTTAGATCTCTTAAGTAACATTTGAACTTGCATTTGCATTCAACTTTGATTTGATAATTTTTTTTTAATTCTTTGAGTTAAACCAAATTTTATTAATTCCATGTATTAGTCAAATTTAACTAAATTAAGTTAATTCATCTTTTTTTAATTTTCTAAATGTCAAGTTAAGTTTACTTAATTTGATCATAAAATTAACTTTGAGCAATTACGAAATTAACATGAAAGCTCTAGCATATCTGGTCAAAATTTCAATAAATAAGTAAATAATATAAATAAAATATGTAAAAAAAAAATTATACTATTTAAAAAATTTTAAATAATAAATAAATTTAGTCGATCGATTTCCTAAAAATTTACAAATGCAATAATTTTAAATTAATGAATAAAATAAACATCTTTGGGCTTAAACTATATCAATAACCATAGATATTTTAGGGTATTAAGCCATTATATATAGATTTATGCAACATGTAGAACAATGTCGGCATTTAATTTGTTACAACACAGTTTCCAATATTTGTTTCACACTTTCATGCCCAGGTAAGCAATGACTAAGGAACAGAACCTTCTGGATATTATTACCTTGGACCAATATTTTGATCTACTGCGCATGATCACTAGTAGGAGAGAATACTCAGTCCTCACCCCACTATTCTTCCATTTTGCCTCAATTAATTTCCATTAATGGAAATTAATTTCTTCTTTCCAACTTCAACAAGATCATCATGTTCCTGCAATTAATTTATATATATATATATAGATACAGATATATAATGCTCATTTTTCATAATAACATAAAATTCGTGTTTTCCATGGGATCGACAGCAAGCTGATCAAACTGGAGAATTATTGGAGAAGCAACCTCTTCTTTCCTGGTAGGTTTGAACCTGTGCATATATATATAAATAAGTAGGTAATTGGCTTCCATGCAAAGTCTTGGCAAATCAGCAGTCCTTGCTTGTTACACCTTAAATTCGTTGTCTGTTCGACCTCGAAAAATGGTCTGAACATGTTCAAGTTGGTCTTCGACCAGTAGTGGTGAATGTGAAAGCTGGTTGAAGAATTTTATACTACCCAATACCATGGATTGATTGGATTCCGGAAAGAGAAAAAAAAGTAAAATTTTGAAGGATATTTGCAAGTCCCGGGCCACCTACCTCTCAATTTTGCTAAAGCGTCGAGCTACTTTTTTGGCCCATCACCATCTTTAATTATTTACACAGATCTACCATTTATTTGATCAAGTGGACCACCAAATGACACAGCAACTGTATTCAGACACAAATATTGATTCTAGCTACCTCTGTTGCTTCTGAAAAGGTTGCTGGCATCAAAGATTCAGAGACGGAATCCCCACAGAAAAATGTGGGCTGGTTTTTGTCTTTTACAGAAAAACAATTATATAAGTATATTATATTCAGAGAAATTAATTAAAATAAGAAATATGATTTCTGGTTATATATTTTTTATGCAGCTTATTATATTCTTTCCAAGAGTTAAACAGCTATACAATGGGAAATGGGAATCAAAATCCACAACCTACTATATATATATACTCAACTTCTGTTTCCTATTCATGTATTACGTTAAAATTAGGTACCTTAGGCTAGGCTTCATCAAATTCAACATGAAACCAAAATTACCAACAGAGACATGCACTAATAATTGATTAAGGCCAATCCGGGCTTCGATGAAAATAGCAAAAATTGATCACTACTTCACCATGAATATTATAAGATAGAGGAATAAAATCAAAGGAAGCTGCAAGCTTCTTCATGGCACGTGCAAGGTCGAACAGACAACGAAGCAAAGGTTAACTGCAACCTAGACTGCTCACTTGACAAGCATAGCATTGAAACCACTCACCTGTTTCATCATCTTAATATCCACCCATCCATCCCTTTCCTCTGCCCATCGATGAAGGAAGAAGCGTAATTAATAATGGAACGAGAGGATGAAACTGAGTTTCCACAATGGCTTTGGCTGGGGCTGGCCTGCTTAGAATATCGTTGGATTGTATGTCAGGCAGACTTTATAGGCTCCAACATATATAGAAAATTTCCAAGGACGTTTGGCTCGTACGTGCGAGATTAATTTTAGCTCATACGTGAGAAAGGGCTTTGACTGACTGGTGAGATTTAGCAAGTCCTTGTGTGAACCTTCAACAACCAATTCCCAAATGCCACCCGTGCACTCACTCACAACATTATATGCATATATGTGTATATATATATAATCCAAGATTTAATATTTACATAATTTATGAGAAATGTCTGAGTTCAGGTGTTTCGGTCACTAATTATGATTATTAATTCATCCCCCTCCCAAAAAAAAAAAAAAGTACAAGGAGGCCTGGAACATGTCAGAGGCGTCCCAAATTAATATTAAATGTATTTTATTTCTAATTTAATCTCTATAAATATATAAATTCCCATAATGTAATGTCCGTAATTAACATCTACATATCAGTACTCCAAACAAGAAACAATTTCTTTATTATAGGTTTGAGTACTAATTCTGTAGCATGAATGGAGAAAGAGAGGTATATATATATATATTTGAATGAATTTTGACATTTAGACAACGTATGCCACAAATAACTTTAATAATTTAGAAGGAGACGTAGGGAGTCTACTTTGGAGGAGGGTTGATTTTGAAGCCAAAATAGAAGCGGCCAAAGGACCCGAAAAAAGGGGAAAAAAAAGTGGATATACTGGTGGAGGTGGTAATTATAATGAATGAAATTCTGATAAAAATAATTTTTTTTTATTATTTAATAAAGTGTATACAGAATAATAAATTAATATTAAATTTACTATTAAAGAGAAAAAAATGCATGAAATAGAAAAATAAATAATTATCAAAAAATAATGAATGTGTGAAAAGTTTAATAAATTAATTAAATATTAAAAAAAAACAAAAACGAGATATCAACATCATGATTTTGTTCCCAACTTATCGTATGATGTCCTTTGGGTTCCAGAATTGCAACCTAATTCCGGTATTTTAGGGTTCTAGCCCTCACTCTTCTCTTTGGCACACAAAATAGGTTTTGTTTAGTGGAGTAACTATTAACTACATCCATGTCACATCATTTCCACACTTTTGAGTTTGGCAAAATTTGTAGCCCTACTGAATTTGATGTGAAATATTTTGAGGCAGAGGCTAAAATTTACACCAAGTACTTGTTGGATGCATTTTGTAAATACACTTCAACATTTGGTGTAAATGCATCCAAGTACTTGTTGGATGTACTTCAACATTTACACCAAATATTCTTGGATGCATTTCCAATCCCTATGTGTCGTTGTTGGAGTTCTACAAGATATATGTCAATGTTTTTGTGTATGTTTTTGTTTGTCCAAGTGTGTGTAGTGTATACAATGATTGTACATAAATAATTACATATATGTAATGTTAATAATAAAAAGAATTGATGGTAAAAAACTATATATGGTATATCAGTTATATAAGATAAGATGCAAGTGCAACAAATCATGAACATCTCTCATCTTCTATCTAATTCACTCGTCTACCACACTATAATTTATTACCAATTTTAACCTCATCAAAAAACACAACCTTATTTCTACCTATATAATGTTGAGGGCCGACAGGAGTTTAAAGTCCTTTTATAGATCTCACACTAGTTCAGCTATAGCAACCTTTGAACATGTCATGTTTTCACCTTTACTCTTCACAACCAGACAACATTACTTTCAACCAAAAAGTTTCAAGTACCTACGTTTACAAGAAACTTCATGAGAATCTCATCTTCATCAAATTTTAATTAGGGCTTTTTTATTTTTTATTTTTTAGAATTGCATTGTATAACTTCATATTTTTACTATGTCAAAATATACAGGACATCTCATTTATTTATTTAGCAAGATAACTAATTTCTTCTATCAATATATTTTTTATTCACGCGCGCACACACATTTTAAATCAATTCATTTTATCAGTTTTTGGTTATATTCTTTATTTATTTTTCTCCTTTTTATTAAATTAAATAAATATAATAAAAATTTAAATTATGCACACAAACCTTAATTCTTAATTTTTATTATTTTCATCATTTAATAAATTTACACGCACGCACATATTTTTTCGTATATAAAAATATTTAAGCAAATATAGAATTCGGATGCAATAATCCAAATATACATATATATATATATATATATACATTGATTTGTATATAAAAAATTAAGCCAACTACCCCGAGACTGATATGCTCACCAAACCACGTAAATCCCTTACTTCACCAACCACCACATACTGCCAATACACTCACCCATTTCTATGTTTCTCACTAATTTATTTATATGTATACATATTGCATTAATTCTCTGCTTCTATAATTGCTTACATGATGAATAACAGCTTTTTTTTCTTTTATTTATTTATTTTGGGCATTGACCCTCCAACCTTTAATTAAAGTCCAGCATATGTCTCTTCATTTTAAATAATTTACTTTCAACGGACAGACAGATCATCCATCAGAGATCCAAAGATTGCAATTTTAGTCCTCTCTTTCTCTCTCTCTCTATATATATCTATTTTCTTTAATATCTTGAAAAACTAAAAATAATTAATTATAACGAAATTCTAAATCTACATATCATTTCTACGCCATCCCATTAATTTTTTCATTATTGAACAAAAATCTACATTGAATGTATCATCTACCCAACAAAAATATACGCGATTTATGGACCTAACTACTCCATTATTAAAAATAGATTGGGTCACGTACATTAAGTAAAAAAATTCAAATTCGTACCAAAATAGAACTATAAGTGGTGTGCTCAAAATCTATACTAAATATAAAAGTAAGAGAATTATTTTGATATCTCACTTAATTTTGGTATGTCATTTATTTTTAAGATTTTAAAATAATTAATTAATTATTTCTTAGCATCTTCATTTATCACGATTTTTCATAACAACATTTTGGTGGTTATTTTATTTCATGCAATTTTTTAAATTTTCCTATATTATTTTGTCAAAACTTTTTTATAAATCAAAATGTTTATATTCTTAACATATATATTTTGGTACTTTTTTAAACTACAAAAATTAATAATACAATTTATATAAATTTTTATTTTGATTTTTTTTTTAAATTATACATATATATATAGAGTATGACACACACTTAGTACTATTAATTAAGTGTAAGTAACCTCAAACCTACCTCAATTTCTGTGTTCATTCGTTTTCAGCCGTTGGAAGTTGAATCAAAGCATAAATTAAGTGGAAATTACCAAAAACCACGCACTGAGCATGTGTAAACTACCACCTCCACCAACCCCCTACACTCCGCCCGCGCGCGCACACACTCACGCACGCACATGTAAGGATGGAGAACAACGTATCTCCGTATTTATATTTATATTTATTAATTATATTTAGAAAATATATGTGTGTATATATATATATATATATATTTCTGCCCTTCTTTTCGTTTATGGTTGGCCTTGGGCTTTTGTCATGTAGATTCGACAACGACACTAAAAGCAAAGAAACCTGTGGCAGTGGCTCCGTTTCTCAAGAAACCTTTCTTTTTCTTTTTTTTTTTCATTTAAGAAATATTAGTCTTTTTTCCAAGTGGCAAATATTTTATGTTAAAATACCCCCCACCCCTCAAAACTAGATGCCTGATTAGGTGTGGGAATCTTGATGGGTAGTTCCTGTTCTAAGGCACGACAATGCTCCAATAAAAACGTCTACACATATTGGTTGAATTATTGGTGTTCCATGACACTATTTTAACTTTTGTTTGTTTTCCTTTCTTCATCCATTGCATAAATTTTTACCAACTGATTTAATACCACATAATTTGGTCTGATGTCTGATTACACATTGATATGACGTTTGAATTGAGTTTGTTTTTTTCTGTTTCCAATCTCAAGTCATAAGCTCATTTTTAGTTCATCTGTACTTATAAAATTATATGAAAATTCTCATAAAAAGGATCTTGATTATAGCTTTTATGGTGCGTAAAACGTGAAATAAAGTGAAACTTTTAGAAAGTGGATAAAGGAGCAAAAAGTTGTACATGGCATTTGAAAGTTTATTTTTGTAGAGATATTCAAATTGTATAATTGGCCATAAACAATTGATCGAGTTTAAATTGAATAGTTATGGAGATTGAGTCAAATTATGTGCAGATCCATGACTATTTAAATTATTAAATTAATTTATGAGACTTTTTTTATGATTCTAAAAATTAAAAAGTGGTCCCACGTCAAACATAAAAGTTATATATCCTAATCTTTCCAGCTAGAATATTTGTGTCCAAAATTGCGTAACAGACGTTGTGATGGGGACGTTAAACGGAAAATTCCTTAACTAAATCAATAAAGGCTTGTAGTATTGGGGCACGGAAGCCGATGTTGTCCGCAAATTATTATTTGTTATATCTGTGCTAGATTTGGCACATTCAGATGTTTGATTTTGCAGTGTTCGTTAGACAAGTAAAAGGAAAATCACTGACAGACCAGTAGTCCTCAAACAAAATCATGTTGTTAATTAAGTTACTCAAACATCATCTCTTTTATAACTTCAATTTATTAATTTAATAAGTTTACTTAAATAGGAAATTGGTGATTTCCCGAACAAAACCACTTTGATTTTTGTTTATCTTTTTGGGCTCTCCAGATTTTTTCTTTTCGATAGGTTAAATGGGCCCTCCAGACAAATTGTAGCTAGAATGGGCCTTAATATTTCCATACTGGACTAGTATAATGTGGAAAGACTCATTAAGCAACTCCACTTCCAGGCCCAATAGTTATGGTAAAGTTCGAAATTGAATTCAGTTGCACCTGTTAAAATAATGCGGCCCATGACCCTTCTTTGGTAGGCCCAAAAACCCACCCACTCCCTCACTTATCTGGATGGCAACCCAGTCCACCAATCGAGCAACCCGATTACCCAACCCACTTCAACTGACCCAATTCCTAACTATTTATTGCTGGTAACCGTAACCGTTATCACTTTCCCCCGATTCCTTATTCCCTTCTCTGCATTTCCTTCCTCTTCCTCGTCTTCTCCTTCTTCGTCGTTTTCACCTCAAAATCCTTTCCGCTCTCTCTCTCTCTCTCTTGGCCGAGAACTATATATCTCCTCTTGTCTGGTTTGTTCTAGTTTAATAGAACAATACTAGAACATCAAAACCCCCTCTCTTCTTCGTGAACTTCTCCGTGATTTTTTCCTTTGTGGAAATGCCTTAGTGGTGTTGGTTGGTTGTGTTTTGGTCCTTGGTGGATCTGAGTTACTGTTTTTGATATAAAACGCGCAACTGGTGAGTGAGGTTGCCGGTCTGAGTAGCTGTGGGAGACCCTTCACCCGATTTGGCCTCTGAGTCGTTTATTGTTACTACGTTCCTTGTTGATATTGTAAATCTGTCATTATTTTGATATATTTTATCGTATATCTTGATTTGTATTTTAAGGGTTTTTCAACCCATGATTTACTGTAATAGTTGTTAGGATTTGATTAAATTTTTGGGCTCACTGCTGGGTGGAAAATTCCCAGCAGCACCTAATAGTCTAAGGGCTCATTTGGTTCAAGTGGGATTAGATTGGTATAAATTAGTGATGGATTAAATGTGGGATGAAATAAAATCTTCATACTATACATCTTGCATACTTCAATAAAATTTGGGATAAAATTAATTTTATCTCTTACTTTTAGTAAATATTTAGGATAAAATAAGTGATAATTTATCAATTTTCAAAATTACATTCCCGTTAAAATTCGTGACCTACAAATTTTTTAGAGAGAAGACGAGGGAAGCTTGTTTGTGGAATTATTTAATTTTTTATTATTAAAAAATATATTATTATAATTTTTTTAATTATATAATAAAAATGGGCTATTTGTAATTAAAAAAAAATTATGCGGTGATTGTTGTCAAAAATTAATATAATAATATAATTTTTTTTTAATAATAAAAAATTAAATAACTTCTTGTTTGTGTAAGTAGGGGCTATTTGTCATTCAACTTTTGAACCTACACACATAGGCCTCGTGGAATCATATATCCCACTAGATTGTGGGGGATTTATATAATACATTTATAAAGATTTATAACGAGCTTGTGAGGTTAACAAAGGATCAAGACATTTGCAAGTAAATATGTGATAAGGTCGAATATCTTAGAATATCTTACCCAATCACTTGAAGTAAATATAGCCTATTGTAAGATATCTGACCCAATCAATTAAAGTAAACATATACAAATATAAGCGTGAGAGTAATAGTACTGCACAATCATTCAAAGGAAGAAGGCAACATTTAAGAGCCCGTTTAGTTGTGTTTTCAATGAGATTTTTTTCATTTTTCACTATTTGGGCAGTTGGGATTTTGTTTGGTCAAGTCATTTTCATTGAGAATGTATTCCTATTTTAATTCTCAATTTTTGAAATTATAGGTCACATGGGTTTGTTATACTTGTCTTATCTTGTCAACATGTCTTTTATTGTTTCAAATCAATTAAAATTATTTCAAATGGCAAGACTCACTTTGATTATTTTATAATTTCACATATTGAATCAATTTGGTCATCTATCACATAAAAAATACATAAATCTATATTCAACATTCTCACACCTATATACCTATATTTGGAAACAACTGATCTAAACATATTCTCAATTTTCTCACAAAAATCAATAAAGTATTTCTACATATTTTTAATTGTTGAAAACTGAAAATGAAAATGAAAACACAACCATACATGCTCTAAGTATTATAGATTCTGCCTAAATAGCTTCAAGGTTGAAGGTCCAAGTTTAGGACTTTACGCTTGTTGATTTTGTATATACTACGTTTTGTAGAATTGTTCATATCACAATTCTTTATATATATATATATTATTCTACGTCAAAATTAGTTGTTAGTAGGGTCAATTAAAAGAGATTTCAGGTGGATTGTTATTTAAGTAAGCTACCCTGTTTATATGCGGTATCAATCTGAAAATATTTTTTTACTGATCATGGCTTATTTCCTTTACTTTTCCTCTAAAATGCATTCAATTTGGAGATACTTCAGCTAATTCTTTTTTAAGATTTGGTATAATTATACTTAAATCATTACATAATCATAATTAATAATTATTTAATTACGTTATTTTTTATTAATTATCATAATTAATTTTAATTAAATATTATCATTCTTATAGCGATTGCTATTTGTAAAATTTGGTAAACCAATTATATTTTAATTGAAATGAAATGAAATCTATCCACCACTACCAGGCTATTATATATATATATATATATATATATATATAGCAATTTCTGTAATGCAGAGAAAATACACACGAGGAAAGAGCCGACAGATAAAGACAAGAATCAGTGGTGTATTGTGTATGTAAAAGTGTAATTAAGTTTCCTATTTCGGGAAGGAAAGGAGATGTAATTAAGAAGAAAAAGAATACAATAATTAAATAGAGGAATCATGGACAAATAATGTGCTGATGTGGATCTGCGAAGTTAAACAACTTGGTTTCATGCGTGAGAGGATTCAATCTGTTATGGCGCAGGCACCGGCCCTCTCGGCAGCCGCTGTTGGATCAAACTTCCAAAAACCCGACTGCTCCTCATGTTTCTTGTGCTCTCTCCCACGGAAGCCATTACGACGACAAGAAATACCATCAGAATCAGCACGTTAACCCTCTTAGTCTTGGACGTAACCATTACAAATCTCTGTCGACTTCGATGCAAGTGCATGATTTTTTCTAATTGGAGATGTTTGTGTACTCAGATATCCTACTTGCTTTAAATGCTTGAGTGCCTGGAAGAAGTGGAGGATTAATTTCGATGCCTGTCTGAATGTAATAAGATTATTAATTCAGGCGCCGGGAATGAAGAGAAATTGATGCAGGAAGTAAAAGCATGTACATTTTTGTATATGGAAGACTTTGGATCAATTTTAAAGAGCAGAGGAAAGTCATGGGTTTGACATTGAAAACATTGCCATGACAGCTGCCAACTTTGATTTATTTATAATTAATTTGGAACTGCTGCATTATTTCTTTTTTCAATTAAAGACACAACATGATTGTAAACAGCGGAATTAATGTCAAGAAGCCAAGAACTTGACATTTGGAGATTCAAAACTTTGAATGGAAATTGCAGACTCGAAGTCCTTTCTTCTACACGAGTTTCTACGAATATAAAAGATGGAGGTGGGAGAGCATACATACAGACAGACAGACAGACAGACATATTTCCTCATGCTTGCTTAATTAAGCCAAACAAAATATGGACTTGACAATCAGTACGTAGAAGAGAGGTAAAGTTCAAAATTTTCGTGTCTTGTTTAATAAATGTACATATTTCATCATGTTATAACTTCAAGTCAAAAAAGGAGTGCACTCTATTAGTCGTCCAAAAAGTAATTAATTGTATAAGGTTTATAGTCGTCATTGTTATCACTCATACAGAGGTTGCCTAATGTACGCTCCTCCATGGGTGCAGACAATATTTTAGAATTAAGACAAACGTTATCAATATTAGCATTTAAGTATATTAATTGTGTACAAATTGAGTTAGGATCTTAATCAAATCATACCTAATTATAGGTTTTGTCCGATAATACCCTATATATTAGGTCTTTTCAAATTGCGCCATGGGTTTTGCCTTCAAAAACTAGAAATTTCGAATTTTCAATAAGATTGGTAAAAGAACGTTGTATCTATTATACTCTTATGATATATCTCAGTCCAAGGAGATTTTTTTTTAAAACATTAATGAATTTTACCCGCATCAATATATATTAGCGTACAAGAGTTGTAGTCGTTGTTGTGGTCATACTATCGTACATAGAGCTTAATATACACGAAATACATATGGTACGGTCGGATGTAAGCTCCAGACACCACGAGGGCTGGATTGGACAAACAATGTACTAATCAGAGATGGCTGAGTAAGTTTCGCCCTCCACTGTGTTCCGCAAAAAGGTGTGGAATTATGACCATAGGATGCTAGTAATTGATTTTGAGGCTCATACAAGAACAAATCAAACTAAGAAGAAGCCTCAATTTCGAACTGAGGCTCATTGGTTGCAGGAAGAAATTTGTTCACGAGTGATCCAGGAAGCTTGGGTGGGGGTGAGGTTGGCGATGCACATACGATTTTATGGGCGAAAATTCAATCATGTTGGCTGGCCTTATTGAAATGGGATCGGCAGATGGTACAAAAGTGTAAACGGGAGTGGAAGAGGTTGTAGGAATGGTATCTTCAGTTGGAGGAAGGTCATATGGATACAGGGGTTTATCAAGAGATATGGATATTCGGACACAGGTTGCGGATATTGAAACACAAAAAATAATTAAGTGGCAGCAATGAACTAAACAACACTGGCTGGCGAATGAGGATGATAATACTCAGTTTTTTTTATCTCGTGCTTCAATCTGTAAATAGTGTAATAGAATTTTTTGGCTCAAGGACCTTAAGGGAGTGTGGAGGGATAAAGAGGAAGACATTCAAGCCATTTCTGACATTCAAGCCATTTCTGACAATACTTTCGATCTATCTTTGCATTTTGTCAGCCAGTAGGGTTGTGTGTTGAGGAGATGGTGGTTTCGGTTCAATCACATGTAAACCTTGAGATGAATTCACTTCTGACCACACCATTCACACCCTCTGAGGTAAAGTACGTCATCTTTGATATGTTTCCATTCAAATTCCTTAGCCCTAATGATATATCCCTTGTCTTTTTCAAAAAGTTTTGTAGTATAGGGATCACGGCTTCACGAAATATCTACTTAGAATTCTCAAAATCAAATTCTATTGCATAAATTGAATTATACCCATGTAATTCTCATCCCCAAGGTTAATATGAATTTTAATTTATTTTTATTGTTAATATCAACAAATTTGATTAGTTTAGTTTTTTTATTAAATAAAAATAAATATCAAGAGTACTAAATATTATTTTTAAAATTAGATGAATTTTTTGTATAATTATATAAAATTTAGGGAAATAAAGTGTAATTATCTCTAATAAAATATATTTATTTCAGATAGGCAGGCTAACGGATCGCTGTCCCGCAGTCGCCCGTTTCTGCGCACACATAAACGAAGCTTCTCTGTTTGGAAAGTCGAGCAAATTATTAATAAACAAGCAAAAACCCATAAAATCAACGAAATGTCCAGGGCCATTTCCCTCTTCCCAGGTTTATCTTTCACGCCCTTCAGCAGAAGGTTGGAAACTCTTCTCTTCTGGTTTTATTTTCTTTCCATTTTTGGGATCTTATGTTTGGAGAATTGCAGATTGGTTGTGAAAATGTCAGCAACAGCTACCAGAAATGTGGGAATTCCAGCTGGGTCCCTTGTGGTGAAGCCTCCGGCGCACCCCACTTATGACCTCAAGAGTGTTATTCAGTTGGCACTCTCCGAGGACGCCGGAGATCGAGGTGAAGTTCACTGTTTACAAAACTTCTAGTGCTATCGATTGGTAGCGGTACAAGAATTATTTTTTACAGTTATTATGATAATACTTTATCGATTCGACATCCTCTGAATGAAGCCACTGAGACCTGGGGGTTTTCACCTGTTTAAATTATGGTGCAGTCGAGTTTTGTGGTTGTAGAGAGGGGGATTGTAAATGTAATTGGAACCTTTGCAGCTCTTTTTCTCGCGCTTCAAGAAATGTATGCAAATCTTAATTATCTGTTGCAGGGGCACTGTATTTGGAATTAAGGTTCTTTCTCTTTGAAATTAGTTTCATTATCTAGTTGAGTATTGAGAAAAGAGGAACAGCCTCTGAATTCTGATAATGAATTTTCTTTCTTGCAACCATCTAAGATTTTGTACGGTTAACAAGATACAAGTTGTTAATTAAATAATAGGGGATGTGACATGTCAAGCAACAATTCCTGTTGAAATGGAAGTGGAAGCTCATTTTCTGGCGAAGGAGGATGGAATTGTGGCCGGCATTGCACTGGCAGAAATGGTGTTTAATGAGGTTGATCCTACACTTAAGGTAACTAAAGTGGAGTTAATCTGCAGATTCATTCTTTTAAGCATTCATGTCACACTTAGGATGAAGAAATGGCATCTTTTTACATCAGTTTGTGTGTTCGTCAGGTGGAATGGTACAGAAACGATGGTGATAGTGTGCACAAAGGCTTACAATTTGGAAAAGTACATGGTAAGTGAGATATAGCTCCCAGTAGAATATAACTCTTTTTCTTGAAAATTTAAGTTTTGACCTTGTTCTCTGTTACTGCTTTCAAAAATGTGCAGGAAGGGCACACAGCATTGTTGTGGCTGAAAGGGTTGTTCTTAACTTTATGCAGAGAATGAGTGGAATAGCAACTCTAACTAAGGTGTTTGCATTGAGTAGCTCGCTATTCTCTATAAATTTTATTAATGCTCTAACTCCAAAATAATGTTGCTGCATTATTGACTATTTATTAATATGATGTTGAATCTATAGGATGTCTCTTTTCTCATCTCAAATTGATTTCATGTCATGGAAATTTGATGCTCAAAATTCTTGCAGGCCATGGCAGATGCTGCACGTCCTGCCTACATTTTAGAGACTAGGAAAACTGCTCCAGGTTTACGCTTGGTGGATAAATGGGCGGTGTAGATCACTATCACCACACTTGCTCCAATTGTAATATCATTATTTTTGCCATCATTTTTAGCATCTGAATGTTGTTTGCTCAAATACTCTGCAGGTGCTGATAGGTGGGGGTCAGAATCATAGAATGGGTTTATTTGATATGGTCATGATAAAAGACAATCATATCTCTATCGCTGGAGGTACTGCAAACGCCCTGAAAGCTGTGGACGACTATTTAGAGCAAAATAATCTTCAAATGGGTGTCGAGGTAGTTTTTCTGTTCTTAGAGCTTTTTGACGAGTTTCTTTTTCCAAAACTAAGGTGGTCCATAAATATTAGTAGGTTTGTTTTTTACCTGCCCTTTTCAGTTGGGGATGTTTCTGTTTATATGTTTTGATGGGACCTTTTTATGTCAAGAACTCGAAAAGGATATTCACAACCACAAATACTTCCGTGTTTTCTAATTGACGTCCATAGTTGTGCTCTGGAAGTCTTAAGTAACACTCTTTCTTGTATGTTTCTGAAAATTGTGCATGTTAAAACTCAGTGGTGAAATTTGGTGACTGGAGACTTCTCTTCTACTAACAGGTTGAAACCAGGACTCTAGAGGAAGTAAATCAAGTACTACACTATGCATCCACAACAAAGACGGCTTTGACCAGGATAATGCTGGACAATATGGTTGTCCCCTTGTCCAATGGGGATGTGGATATATCCATGCTTAAAGAGGCGGTGGAATTAATTGATGGGAGGTTTGAGACTGAGGTATATTATAGTCGTATATTCATTTTTTTATTGGTTCTTAATTAGTTGAAAAGCTCCATATAGTGTCTCTCCTCTGATTCTTCTGATATCCAATAAACTCACTTCACACAGTTGGCTGCACCGTCTGAGCTGCTATATCATTGAGAATCTTCTATTTTTCATGTATGCAATAAGAACATCTTTTATAATCTAGCAAAATATGGTTCAAGTCAAATAAATGGATAGAAGAGAGTATGTAATGGCAGTATGTAACGCAAACCAAAATAAGAATTTAAGTAATTTTTATCTCCTTTTTTATATTTGGTGCTTCTACATATTCTTTTGTTTGTAGTAACGCAAACCAAAATAAGAATTTAAGTAATTTTTATCTCCTTTTTTATATTTGGTGCTTCTACATATTCTTTTGTTTGTAGTAACTGCTTAAGGTATACGTTGGCTTTGATGCTAGCATCATCTTTTACCTAATATTCTTGTCTTTGCTTTAAATGATTTGAATAGTATGCAATGGCATTCTATCTCATATTGCATGCCCTTTGGATTCTCAGTTGTTTATTCTCTTGCGTTGAGTTTATTATGGTTCTTTTTCTGTCAGGCATCTGGAAATGTCACCCTTGACACTGTAAACAAGATTGGACAATCTGGAGTGACCTACATTTCTAGGTACTGGTTCTTTCATATACTTTATCATTGCAGTTACACCTATACATAATTAATAGATGATAAGATAGTTGCTCTTATAATTATTTAATATCTTTTTTATGTGTGTGTGCAAATATGGGTTACTGGGTGGTGGGGAAGAGATGAAGAAGTGGAGGTCTTCTCATGATGGATGAATGAAGTTACTAGTTTCTTTATGTAATATAGAAATTTGATGTGCCATAGAAGTACGAAGAACCTTGGTTTGACACATTATAATGCGTCTTATGCAATTGTTCTATTTTATAGTGCAGATATGAACCACTTCATATGCATGACTAGAAATGTAATTTGCCTCAGAACCACAGGAAAAAAGATGTCTTTCCGAGTCCAATTTGTTTAATTGCTCTACCTTATATATGTTAGTTTGAAGTCTTGGTACAAAATGAATGTGGTCCCTTTTTATAAACGGGATCTTGTGGAATCATGATATGTGTTAATACATTCCACACGGTTCTGGTTTCTTTGTTATTGGGGGTAGGTAATTCTCATAGATTCACCCCCAAAAGAACTGGATATGATACATTTTGTTTTTATCTTCGGGGTTGTTCATTGAACAAGATGCAGGTTATTCACTTGGTAATCTTTTGAATTGCAGTGGCGCACTGACCCATTCTGTTAAAGCACTTGATATTTCCTTGAAAATCGACACCGAGCTTGCACTGGAAGTTGGAAAGCGCACAAAACGAGCATGATGTTCCATCATGTCAACATGAGTTTCTTTAGGTTCTGTTCACACAAAGTAGATGAACGCTATCCACCCTTTGTTGGTGACCACCCAAGTAGTCGAACATGCTAATAATTTATAAGATTATGAGCTTTGATCCGAAAGAGAATTTTCTGACAAATAAGTCAGAGAGCTTATATTGCATATTCAGGCTATGCAAGTATGCTATTGATACCTCCATATGTGTGAAATTTGCGCTATTCATAACTTTGGAAATGGTATGCTGGGATAAGTGCTCTTCTGCAGTCATTATGGGGAGCTCTTGACTAGATCGAGTCCTGGGGGATGATCAACCAACCTCCGTATATGGGATTCTGAGTGCTGCAATGATCAATGTCCTCTCCTCAATATAGGGAATCTAAGTTGGATGCTGTATAGACAGCTCCGTCAGGCTTTTGCCCATTGCGGAAAGGCGGCCACGGGTCACAACGCACTCTTCGCACAACAAATCCACTTTGAAGTTGACTTATTCGGCCAACCGTGGGAATGTGTACGAGATACCATAAGGGCCTAATATCTCAATAGCACCTCAGGGTGTGATTGTTCCTGAACTCATTAAGTTAATCCGGTGCTGGTTATGGATCTGACAAATGTTCAACACGAAGGGTCATAATGATGTCGATGTATTGTATTGAATGACTTATCTGCAATGTTGAATGTCCAATGAATCAATTAAGTTACACTGCAATGAAGCCGCAAGTGCTAAATATTGATCTTTGTAGTGTCCGGATCCGGGAAGAAATGCCATTTAAATAATATTGTTGTGATCGGTATACACAATAAATTAGAAAATAATAGAATTGTCATTCTTTAGTTTTTTAATTGATTCCATTAATATAATTGATAATTAAAATTAATTTAATAATAAAATAAAATTATTTTTGTGATAAATTTGTTCTTTTGTAATTTGTTTTTAAAAAAAAAATACTTATTCATATTTTACTGAGTATGTTGATTTCAATTATACACTAATAGTATTTTTAAAAGTACATACGAAAGGTTATAAGCAATTTATAATATATCTATATATATAAATTATTTATTTACATAATAAATAATTTATTGACTAGTTAAACATATAGATAATATTTTTCTGTCAAAATATAAAAATAATTATTTGGATAATTAAATGGACTAATATATTTAATCAGTGCATATATAATTATTTATTCAGTACTCAGTAATTTTTTTTGAATTATTAAAATAATTAAGTATCAAAGTAATATCACTTTTTTCTTATCATGTATACATAATCATTTCTTAATACTAGATACAACAAATATTCAAATTTATTGACAATTAAAAATAAATATTAAATTAATACAAAAAAAAAAAAAAACTTTCATTTCCTAAATTTGGGAATAGCTAATACCATAATTGAGGGGGAAACGTTTAATCCCTTATCTAAGGGTAAGAATTTTCATGAAAATAAATATTTCTAAATCTAGAATACATATTAATCAAGATAAAGAAATGAACTTATAAATGCTTATTTTATTCCCATTTATATACTAATCACAACCTAAGCGTGAAATTTGAGACATTAGGCGGGTAAAATTTGTATCGTGCAATGTGGGAAAACTCGGGGAAAAAGGTTTCCCTAAGTTTCAAGAGGATTCTACACAAATCCCAAAAGCTATACCATATTTCTATATTGATTCTTTTCCTAATTAATTAGTGTAAATTTAAAACATGACTTAACATCATTCTCATGCGATAAAAATACTTTTTCTAGTAGAAAAAAAGTTGCAGACACAAGCAATCACCATAGTTTTACTATGCCTGGGGAAAAGATCCTTTAGAAAGGTTGGTGAAGCGATAAAAAATATACATGTGTTTGATATGGGGCTATTTTTTATATTCCTTATTGATTTTCATTACTCAGGACGAGATCTACAAAGGTCAAGACATGCAACATTACTAAAGGTATACGTAATGAAAGTAGAACCTTAGAGGATCTGTACTATGAAAGTATTTGAAGGTCATTGCAGACTTTTGGAGACAAAGGACAGAATGTCATAAAAGTACTGCTAGAACCGCTTGCACTACTCTGTTTGCACAACGTTGGTCCCTTGGACCACCTCCCGTCTTTATTAATTAGGCTGGTACTACCTATTATCATTCGTTAGATCAAAATATAATCCAAAATGTTCTATAACATCGTACAAATCCACCCTTACATATAAATATGGCTCTCCATCTCCATAATCAGGTTCGGACACCATCTCATACAAACACTTATTAAATATTCTTGGTATTCTTACTAACTTACCATCGCATAGCCATCTCCAAAACTCCTTCCGACCTAGCTCTAATGTGTTTCTGTCTTGTAGGCTCACCTTGTATGTATAATAATTAGTGGACATCAGTTCCTGAGATTTTTGGAGCCTTTCGCTCAGCAACATATATCATGAATATTTTCAGGATACGACATGTATATGTATGAGAGAGACCAAATCAAGTTGGATGATTTACGGGTAAATAAATCGGTGTTGGGCTTTTTCCAGGAAAATAATTGAGTGCATTAATTAGTCAAATCCATTATCTCACTAATCTTATCTTCTTGGGCGCCCCTAAGTTTTGTTCACTACCAATCTTTTAAAAATAGGGTTTTAGGGTTTGTTAATTAATAGACGTACGTGTAATCAAGACTTGAAGTGCTGGCGCTTACATCAGAATGATTGTGAAAGTTACCAGATAATAATGATTTTTTATAGGAATTTAACATATATTATGGTGTATACGAGACAAAAAGATGATGTGTTTTTTGGTTTTAGTCTTGTCAAATTGGGTTAATTATATTCCACAGAGGTGAAAAAGGTTAACAGCTATTTACTTTTCCCCACCAAAATTACACACATATATTCTTAATTAAGTGGTCAAACGTTGGTGGTATTATGATTATGAATTGTTGAAATTATGTAGTATATATTGCTTTGTGCTAGAAATTATGATGGTTTGGTTAATTATATATGCTCATTTTTATTCCATATCTATTGTTTTATACTTATATATATACAATCGATATATGGTGTAATTTTTTAAAAAAATTTAATCAGTATATAACTTTTGTTTAAAAGAGAGAGTTACGAGAAATCTTTATCATTAAACTTGCAATATTATCGTTTCTGAAATTAATAAAAACAAAAAAAGAATTCAATTTAATTTGTATGGTTAATCTAGTCAAAAAGTAAAATGATGACTATTATTGTAATACTTTGATTTTTTGTCAAAGTGCTGAATTTCAAAGAACAATCAAGTAGGATGAAAAATTTTGTGTATGGTTATCAAAGTGCTCCTCTTTGGGAACTATACCTTAATAAAATGCAGCACATATATATATATATATAAATGTATATATATATATATTCTACATCCCAATCATGAAACGTTATACTTCTAAACGCTACGTAATAGTCCCCAGGAAACTATTCTCTTTTCTTGCGTTCGATTTGGAATGAAAGATTGATCGAGCTCACAAGATTTTAGTCAAATTGTTAACTAATGAATGTAATACAATTTTATCTCTATAATATTATAAATGAGTAAATTATCTTTCTATAAAAAGAAAAAAAAAAGTCATTTACCATCCTGTGCTTTTAAAATGAAGATCAGAGGTAAGTTGTTGCATTTTAAAAAATATAGGGAGATAAATTGCTATTTTTTTTTTCATAAAAGGTAATTTGTAAATATCACATGAAGTTGTTTGTATTTTTTTTCATTAATTAATATTGTGATGTTAAAACTACTTAAGGAATATATATACAACTAAAACAATAATAATATATATAGTTTACTTTAAAAAGAAAAGAAAATGAAAGGTAAGGCAAGCAAATCAAAGGGGGTGGGAGGGTGGTTTTATAATTACCAAGAATTGAGTGGGGTAGCCTGAAAATTGGAGATGGATGGATTCCCATCTTGAAAGAAAAGAAAAGGGTTTTTGGATTCCCCAACCACAAAATAACAATATCCTCACATGAATAGATGAGTCATATATGATATCATGATTGTGATGATGGAGGAAAAAACATACTCTTCACATTCTCTACTCCCTTTTCCATGGCGTCGGTTGCACCAAATGCTAAATTATTATTTTAAGAAAATATAGATATATTGTAGGGTAAATTATATTTTGTTATTGGAATTATGATAGTTTTTATCATTTTGTATTTATTTTTTTTTTATTAATTTACCAACTCAACTTTACGAAATTTTGTACTTTGTTATTTATAACTGTTTTTTCACTAAGTTTTTTGTCTAACAAATATCACATGTCCACTCATGTGATATTTAAGGATTATGTGATATGATATTTTTCATATATGCACAACATGTGGTGTTTTTTGAACAAAAGAAATAGCAAAACAATAATCATATACGGTAAAGTGCAAATTTCACAAAGTTGAGACGATAAGTTAACACAAAAAAATTTAGATGCCAAAAGATAAAAACATGCATCGTTGGAATGACAAAATATAATTTACCTTATATTGTATAGTTGTTAATTATGAAAAATGCCAAGAAAATAAAGTTGAGAAAAATGGCAACACTTCTTTTGGCATGAATATTGTGCAATGACAGAGATCATACATCTTCTTCACAAACCAAACCCTAAATAAAGCAACCATAACTATTCTCCTATTCATGCATTCTTTTTTTTTTTTTTTTCTTTTTGTTCCATCACTACGTATGTACTGACTCAAGTATTTGTATAAATATATAATTTTTTTCACAAAATTTATATATGCATCATAAGAATTTTATGAACATATACAATAAACTCCGGATCGAATAATCTATTTCAATTAATATTTTTTTTTTATCTTGTTGGTTTAACAAACAAGTTGCATATACATTCATCCAAACAATCAACATCAGTTTAAGCAATCTCATTGAAATTGGTCGATGTGGATCATTGCACTTGTGGCCTTTTTTCTTACCGTATACTGAAAAAGTTGTCTATTTAATTATTTTTCTAAATTTAGTTTAAGTCGCAATAAAATGTAATTTGACAACGAAGGAATTAATTAAATCCATCAAACTGAAAATGGTATTGAGGATTAGGTCAGTATCACTACACCCACCCCTATCAACAAAAAATTAAATATATATTTTAAACCTATAAATTAAAAATTTAATTTTTGACATGAGATACATTAATATCCAATTCACATGGACAGCCAACATATAAATAGGTTGGATTTCCAAGGTTATGTAAATAGTTCAAAGGGAAATATGTGATAGACTAATAATCTGTCAATATTTGAATGATAGCTTTTTGACAAAGAAAACAGTGCTGGTGGATGAATATCGAGTTGTTCATTTTGGACCATCTTCAAAAGGATATCCATTTAGTCTAATCTAAACCATTAAAAAGAAAAAACAGACCCATAGACATAAATTCTTGCATTAATTTTTTATGATTCAAAAAATGTGTTCTAACTCTAAGTGATTAATTTATTCAATTTTTCAAATTTTATATTAATTTAACTACTCAATTAATATATTTTAGAATATAAAAAATTATTTATTATATATATATGCGGCGTGCGACGATGGCTAATATATAACTAACAAGTAATTGAGAAAATTTGGTCAGGATGCTGATTTATTTTGACCAGAATTGTTCTATCCATGTGACCATATATGTGTTTTAAGTTTATTACCAAAAAATGAGAAAATAAAATAAGAAATCAAGAGGAGACGCCTTTTGGAGATAATTATATAAGTATTATATTTGTTTGCAAGTTTTACATTTTAAATAAGGAAAAATTCTGACCCCAATTAAATTTTAATTTAAATTAATTATATAATAAGTGTAATATAATTATTGTATGATTGGTGTATATTAAAAAATTTAATAAATTACTAATAAATATATTATATTTGTTTTTCAATTAATTTAATTTAAATAAATTTGATTTGAGTAAAAATTATTATTAAGCCACTCACCTACTCTCTCTAACCTATGGAGATGAAAAAGAGCAATAGTATACAATAGGGGTAGCCTGAAACCAGAATTTTTTCTGAGATAACTGAGCATAAGATTAGGTTGCTCCATCCATTGCATTGCTGTCCAAATAAATACTGCTCAAAATCTATGAAATTAAATGCTGCTGCTGCTGACATAGCTACCAAAAATAATTTAATTCCCATGCTACTGTTTCTGACCAATAGCATTCCCAGTCCCAGAACATTCAAATCTCCTATTCTTTTCTGGAAAATTATATATAAAAGTAATAATAAAGTACGGACAAATTTTCGGCTTAAATAAAGGTTTAATTATTTAATGAGATACGATTAATGAATTACCATACTGGCCAATAGCTGAAGCGGAAGGACCAATGCAAATAGATAGTTTTCATTTTCATTACATGAATCCTATGAAAGATAGGATTGACAGCGATACCTACTACTGTATTTGCAAAAGGGATAGCTGAAATAGATACATATTTGTCTGTATGTATTTATACGAAATATAAAACAGGTAAGAGAGAGAGGGAGAAAGAGAGGGTGTTCAAAAGTTGAGGGTACAAGAACACATGTATGAGCTATGTAAATGGGGGTATTTGGACGAATATTTTAATGTTGTTGAGGAGTGAAAGTGAAAGGTATGCAGGGAAAGAGAGAGAAACACCAGTTATTCTTCTTGTGCAAGAAGCAGAGGCAGCAAAAAATGGTTATGGAGATGCGAGCCACCACCATTAGTAGTGCAAGACCTAGGAAAGGAACCTTCTCTGTACTCTTCCTTTTCCTACTTTTCATTCTCATCCTCTTCATCCTTTAATTCTAACGTTTACTCTTACCCCCCACCCTTCTTTTTTTTTTTCCCCAAAAACAACTCTTTTAAGCATCAAGATTATATTTTTCTTTCCTCTCTTTATTGACATTTTTACAAATCTGAACTAAGCCCACAACTTCTTTTGGATTTCCGTGATCTGGGTTTTATATTTTTCTTTTTTTAATTGTTGAGGTGCTTTTGGAATACTGAATTCAAGAGTTTTCTAATTATACTGTGTTGGTGGGTGGACTTGTTTTGACTATTATCATTCAATTTTCTCGGGCTTTACTGTTTGATTAAGGGAAATCAGTTTGATCAGTGTTTTCGGGTGGTTTTTGGTGGTAATCTTTGGATCTTCGGTTGTGTTTGATGGAAGAATCAACTTGGTGTCTAATGCTGATGATTCTGGGATTGGTTGAGCTAAGTTTTAAAGGTTTTCCGGTGTTTTGAATTCGTTCAGGAATTTAGAACACCCTTCGGTGTTGTTGTTGTAGTATATTTATATTTGTGTGTTGTAATAGTCATACTACATTACAGTGTAAATATCATCCAATTTTGTTTAGGTTAGGTTATTCAATTCCCCCATGGCGATATTTTGTGATTCTTGGGGGTCATATCCTTCAGTTTGCTTTGTTGGTATACTTATTTCTGATTATCCAGAGGGGAAAAACATTACATCCTAAGGGGAAAAGGATAAAGCCCACCGTTTTTATTTTGGGTTTTTGATAGTTTTTACTTAATCAGGCATCGTTTGTAATTGTTAGTTATTGAACTTGGAATAAAAGTAGCCGAAGAGGAAGTATATTTTCAGTGTTATGTGTGGTGGGATATTTCTGGTCTACGGGAATGCATGATACTTCACTGCTGCATTTCATACAAAAGGTTAGATCTTGGATATCCTGGCAAAATAGTGATTCAGGTTCAATATTTTGTGGAGTTGAGATGATGGACAAGAAATGCAGCATATGTTGCCATTGCAAAAGGAACATATTAGAATCTCACCTCAACTACCAATGTCAAAGCTGCAGAAGGCTGTTATGTGGCGACTGTATTCAGGGCCATGCCGTTTCAGATGAAGTAGCCTCCAGCCATTTAAAGGAGAAGACCGAGGCCATCTTTCATATTAAGTCGTGCAAGCTCTGTTATGAACTTGGTCCCCTAAGTAAAAGTGGCCGAAGATGCAGTGGTAAAGTTTATCCATCCGACTCTCCGAGACAAAGCCCAGAACCACCTGCGCCAAGTTTTAGTGGTGAGAGGTTTGGTGGTCATTCCCCCCATGCTCTGACTAGACATAGTGAGGCGTCGTCCTCTAACTATACATCGCCAGTATCACTTCATTGCTCGCCAAGCAGGTGACTAGCTCGAATTATTTTTGCTATTTACTACAATATGGAACTTAGTGAAATTTATTTGTTGCTAAGATACACTTGTATCCTGATTGCAGCATTCAAAGTCATCTTCGTCATGTAAACTTCCAGTAAATACTGAACCTTTATAACTTCAGTTTTCAACTTTGCTCAGCGGAATGTTAGGTTGTTGATCTTTAGATTAAGCATGAACAAGTATTTTGAGTTTCTGTGGTGCTCTATTTTGATGTTACTTGTAATTGGTGCACATTTGTTCTTATGGAAACAGAGTTTTCAAGAACTAACTTCTTCATTCATTTCAGAATTTTTTGCTTCGATTTGCAGCTTCTGCTAATAAAGACTGCATTTTTATGTTAATGTAGGGCCGATGAAGATGTGAAAGAGGATTCAACAAGTCACTTCTTCAGCGCACCAAGTGAATACTTTCATGATGCTTCTGATGTAGATTTAAGTAGTTATAGCGCGAGGCATGAATTTTATAGTTACATGTCTGTAGGATCAAGCCCTTCTGACAGCCCCTTGAGGCTCCATATGACTTCCAGTAGGGTTGGGCATTCTGTACAGCTGGAGCAAGGGGGACCGCCAAGTTCTCAAAGTGATGGTTCCTTCAATCAACAGCAGGCTGTTTTAGAAAGGCCTGATAAAGGGATTTGGGGTGCAGAAAGTGCTGATGATCTATCGATATCTCAGCATAAGAGTGAGAACTCCACACAACCATGGAATTTTGAAACCAATGGTCGTTTTTGGTTCCCTCCTCCACCTGATGATGTTAATGATGAGGTGGAAAACAACTTATTTACTTATGATGATGAGGATGATGAGATTGGGGATTCAGGTCGCATGTTTTTCCCTCCTGCTAGTATTGATTCCATATTTTTGGCCAAGGAGAAGCAGCATCTTGATAACAAAGATCCGTGGAGAGCTGTGATACAAGGGCATTTTAGAGCTCTTGTATCACAGCTTTTGCAAGGGCAGGGTATAAGAGGTACCAAAGATAACTGTGCTGGGGACTGGCTTGACATAGTAGCAGCTATAGCATGGCAAGCTGCAAAATTCATAAAGCCTGATACTAGTAAAGGAGGCAGCATGGACCCATGTGAATATTTAAAGGTCAAATGTGTAGCTTCTGGAAGTCCTAGCCAGAGGTAAATATTGGGTTTCTCTTTGAAAGGTTTCATATTCCCAGAGTCCAGTTCACCATCTTGTCATCACATTTGTACACATATATTTTGTATATGGTGCATACATTGTTACAGGTATTTACTCGGGTTAACTTGTCATTCTTTGACTTTTACTGTGGAAAATTGTTTCATTCATCATGTACTTAAGTTTTTGCAAACATTGGGTTAAACAATTAGAAACCGACAAACTTACAAAGGATGTAAATAACCAAATCATTGTCCCCTTTAAGAAGAATAGAGAGCACAAGTTTTCATGTCTTCGCCATTTTGAGCTGGAGAAAAAAGTTGTTTGCATGTGGTATGATCATCAGTTTGTATTTTATTCCCGGTGATATCTATATAGTATAAGTTTACCTTTCCCTTATGCAGCAAACTTATCAAAGGAGTAGTTTGTACAAAGAATGTAAAGCACAAACGTATGGTGTCTCAATACAAAAACGCGAGGCTACTTCTCTTGGGAGGAGCACTGGAGTACCAAAGTATTCCAAATCAGCTGGCATCTTTTGAGACATTACTACAACAGGTTCCATCCTGATTTTCTTATTTGTTCTCTGTCATTTCATTACAGTATGATATCAATGTTGCTGTATTTATGATATGATTTATGAAACAGGAAAATGATTATCTGAAGACAATTGTTTCGAAGATAGAGGCCCATCGTCCAAATGTTCTGCTTGTGGAGAAAACTGTATCTTCATTTGCTCTAGAGCATCTCTTAGCAAAAGAGATCTCTTTAGTTTTGAATGTTAAAAGACCACTATTGGAACGGATTGCTAGATGTAGTGGTGCTAGCATAACTCCATCAACTGATCACATATCTACAGCAAGGTTAGGGCACTGCGAACTCTTCCATTTAGAGAAAGTCTCAGAAGACCACGAGCCCCTCAATCAATTCAACAAAAAGCCATCAAAAACTTTGATGTTTCTTGAAGGTTGTCCGAGGCGCTTAGGTTGCACGGTAGTTTACTTGAACTCTGCTTGCACCAATAAGAATTATTTTGTTGTCATGTTATGTTCTTGCAAATAATTACGCTGTCGAAGCCTATCCTTTTCTTTTTTATTTTTCCCTGTTGTTTCTTCTGTTTTGCCATGTGCCTTAATAAAAATGACCTGAATTTGGTAATGCCTGTTCTGGATTTAATGTTCTTTTTATGGTTTTATTCTGCCATATGTCTTATGAATTGGATTGTGGCTGTTTTCAGTCTTCAGTTTAATTTTTCTTTTATATTGCTTTTGTCATTGCTTACAGATACTGGATGAGTGCCTTATTCATGTCTTCTTGGAAATCACATCTAATAGAAAGCTAGGCCTTGACCTCCAGCTTGTCTGCCCTGGAAGTTATCCTGAATAAGAAACTATTAATATCTGTGCTGCAGGAGTTCTCAAATGGCGTTATAGAAAAGTTTTAGTCTTGTATGACTGCTCAAAATTCTAGAGAAAGGGGAAATTCTGAAGAATGGGCACTTATTCAGTATATTGTATTTTATAGGTTGTGCTGCGGGGCTCTCACCGTGAAGAACTTAAGAAGGTGAAACATGTAGTCCAATATGCTGTCTTTGCAGCATATCATTTGTCACTTGAGACCTCTTTTCTTGCAGACGAGGGTGCTACTCTTCCTAAAGTGGCAGCAAAATCATCACGTTTTGTTCCCGAGAAAATGACTCCTGGTAAGGCCGTCGAAGTGATCCCTGATACTGTAGTGAGCACCAGTTACAGGAAAGAAACTAATCTCTCAAAAATTGATATAGGATCAACAGATCGCACTTTGGAGCTCGGACTGCAGGAATCTGTGTCCGAGCTTGGTGACACTAGTTATGATGAAGTTTCTATGCCAGATGAGTTCAGATTCAGAAAAGCACTATCTGAGGCATGTGATAAGAATTTGGCATCGGAATTATCGCTCCATGACTTGATGCCTGCTTCTCCGAGAATCATAAGTCATACTCTGACAGAATCACTAGGTCAAGAGGAGGGCCAATCAGGTCAAGTTGTTGAAGTAGCAAATCCTGTAAAAGTTGTGGATGCTGAAGGCTCCAGTGAGTACTTTTCAGCTAATGACAGTCACCAGAGCATATTAGTTTCTTTCTCCAGCCACTGTATGGTTAATGGAACTGTATGTGAACGGTCACGGCTCCTCCGTGTAAAGTTCTATGGCCCTTCTGATAAACCATTAGGGAGGTTTCTCAGGGATGATCTGTTTGATCAGGTAACTACTTTTATGATTTCATTTCATTTCTTGTCTTGTTTGTCTCATATTCTTAAACATTCGTCCTAATTTTGCTGCCAGTCATATCTATGTCGATCATGCAAGGAGTCAGCTGAAGCCCATGTCATATGTTATACGCACCAGCATGCAAATCTTACAATAAATGTTAGACGCCTGCCTTCAGTTAAGCTTCCTGGAGAACAGGATGGCAAGATATGGATGTGGCACAGATGCCTCAGGTGTACACATATAGGAGGAGTTCCACCGGCCACCCGAAGAGTGGTTATGTCTGATGCGGCCTGGGGACTTTCTTTTGGAAAGTTTCTTGAACTTAGTTTTTCAAATCATGCAACTGGAAACCGTGTTGCAAGCTGTGGACATTCACTGCAAAGGGACTGCCTCAGGTTTTATGGGTATGAGATATTCACTTGGATCCAATTTCATATTCTTATTTGCTTTTTGTGATTTTCATGATCAACAGAATCTTCCTTTAAGCTGCAGTAACGTAAACATGATCATATGCCTCTTTACTCTGACAGGTTTGGCAGTATGGTTGCTTTCTTCCGGTATTCTCCTATTAACATCCTCTCTGTTCATTTGCCCCCCTCTGTTCTTGAATTCGGTGGTCCCGGTGAACAAAGTTGGATAAGAAAAGAAGCATACGAGGTGCTTACAAACCCAAAATGCGTTTCTGATTTGTTTTTATTTGGGATAAATATTGCTCTTTCTTTCTTTTTTTTTTATTTTAAAAAAAAAGTTCGTCTTCTAATTATTTGTGTTATTTTCTTAGCTTTTGAGCAAAGCAAGAGCCTTATATGCAGAGATATCACGTGTTCTTGAGGAAGTGAAGAGCAAAAGTTCCTCTTCAATTGATGAATTCTCTGATGCAAGCGAGTTGCATAACCATGTTTTGGAGCTAAACAGTATGCTTTCAGGAGAAAGAAGTCATTATGAAGTAACCACGTGGCAATTTTCTCTTTATTTGTTATTAATCTTAGGAACCTATACTTTTTCATCTCAACTAACCATATGAGAAACACAGTTGATGATTTTTTATAAGGTTGTCTGAAGTGATTTATTATGTAAATTTTGGTTTGTAATACACTGGCTGCTCTGACTTCTTGCTTTATATCTAACAGGACATGCTCCAACTAGCTGACAAAGAGATTCCAGAACAGGATCAAGCGGCAGTTGACATTCTTGAAATTAACCGTTTGAGACATTCTCTTCTAATTCGTTCACATGTTTGGGAGCAGCGGCTATATTTACTGGACTCCCTCCTTAAGAAAAGTTCCAGTTCGGAGGCTCCTGATGGTGTTCCATCTCTGACCGGACTTAAAGATTGTGATACAGATTTGAGAGATTGCAGCCTTGACCTTAGTCACGAAGATAACATGTCTGAGCATCCAACATTAGAGGAATTCCCCGATGAAGTTGTACCATCCAATAACGAGGGGCCTAATTATTCTCGACTTGGGCCTCATTTGCAGGAAACCTATGCATTACCTACAAGCCCCCACAAAGAAGGGGAGGATATGTGCCAAGATGATGAGATTGCTGTCAACATTCCATCTCTAGAACGCCACCCATCGGCTGCATCAATCCTTTCTGATAAGATAGATTCTGCATGGTCTGGTGCTGATCAGCCACCAACCGAAGCTCATCTCCCTGCTTCACTAAATCTGGATGTATCTGAAAGTTTCTCTTTCAGACAAATAAATCAAAAAGACAATCCATCTTTTAGGAGACTGATGGGACCTACAAGAGTTTATTCCTTTGATTCTGCTCAGAGGCTGCAAGAAAGAATAAAGAAAGGACTTCCTCCTTCTTCCTTGTATTTGTCTGCACTTCGATCTTTTCATGCTTCTGGAGATTACAGGCACATGGTCAGGGATCCTGTTACAAATGTACAGAGGACGTACTCTCAAGTATCGCCTCGTGAAGCCGAAAAGTTAAGTCTTCCGTCGAGTGCTCCTCCCTCTTTTATCTCTTCTGTGTCTATTCTCCCTGAAGGAGCAAGACTAATGGTCCAGCAGAACAGCCAAAATGATATAGTTCTTACTGTTTATGATAATGAGCCCACGAGCATAATATCGTATGCACTTAGTTCGAAAGAGTATGAGGACTGGGTTGCCGGTAGGCCAAATGGGCTGGAAGGAAGATCAAATATTAGGCTTCTTAACAAGGTGAATTCACTAGCTTCTGACCTTTCAACGTGGCAGTCTTTTGGCTCACTGGACCTGGATCACACCAACCACGCAAGTTACAGCTCTGAAGATGCTTCGGCTACAGTAGGTTCAGTCTTTGCAGATCACAGTAGTTCTCCTCATCTTCGAATTTCTTTTGAGGATGAATCTTCTAATGCTGCTGGAAAAGTGAAGTTCTCTGTCACTTGTTATTTCGTGAAGGAGTTTGATGCTCTACGGAGGAGATGTTGTCCAAGTGAAGTGGATTTCTTGCGTTCCTTGAGCCGCTGCAAGAGATGGAGTGCCCAAGGGGGGAAGAGTAATGTATATTTTGCCAAGTCGTTTGATGACCGGTTCATAATTAAACAGGTAACAAAGACCGAGTTGGATTCCTTTGAAGAATTCGCTCCCCAGTACTTCAAGTATTTGACAGATGCTCTTAGCTCAGGAAGTCCAACTTGCCTTGCCAAAGTTCTTGGCATATATCAGGTTAAACGTCTTATCTTCTTCTCCTATGATATAGAGTAGTAGCTTGTGGTTACATATGGATGATGAAATCTCTCTGTTAAATTAATTATAGGTTACAGTCAAACACATGAAAGGTGGCAAAGAAGTGAAGATGGAGTTGATGGTGATGGAGAATCTCTTCTACGGAAAAAATATTTCCAGAGTGTACGATCTAAAGGGCTCCGAACGATCTCGTTACAATTCAGACACAACAGGAGCTAACAAGGTACTGCTAGATATGAATCTCTTGGAAACACTCACTACAAATCCTATATTTCTTGGAAGCAAAGCCAAAAGAAGTCTGGAGAGAGCTGTCTGGAACGACACATCATTTCTAGCGGTACTAATTCTTTTAGCATCATAATATCGATCATGTCATGTAATTAGACGATGCATTTCTTTCTCTTTGTTATTTAAACCCTTTGTTGTGGGTTGCAGTCGGTGGACGTGATGGATTCATTGTTGGTGGGGGTGGACGAGGAACGGAAGGAGCTGGTATTAGGGATAATCGATTTCATGAGACAGTACACTTGGGACAAGCACTTGGAGACATGGGTGAAAGCATCAGGAATACTTGGTGGACCAAAGAATGCTTCTCCAACTATTATTTCCCCAAAACAGTACAAGAAAAGATTCAGGAAAGCTATGACAACATACTTTCTTACAGTACCTGATCAATGGTCATCATCATCATCATAAGATCAACTTTTTTGATGGGGGCAGAGTTAATGCCCAAGAAGAGGCATATATATAGCAGTGTAGATACTAGCTAGATAGGAAAAGCCTGAGGCTCAGGCAGCCCATTTTCTCGTTTTTTCTTTTGTTTGAACTAATTGATTTTTCATTATTATTAGAAAATCAAAGAAACTTTGTACAAGACTCACTGCCTTCACCTTCAACCTCTTTCTTAATTTTATCCTCTTGGATGTAATGTACATACTAATTAAGGATGAATTTTAAAATCCTTTTTTAACTTTTATGAAGAATGTTTCTAAAAAGCTTGTAATCCAAAAATGGTATATGTTTTATTAGTGTTTTTCTCAATCAAACTCAAATTACAAATACATCTTTTATATATCATTAAGAAAATGCAATGCAAAGTTTCTATGAAATTTAATGTTGTACGCATATGCTTTACACATGTCAGATTTCAGACCCCGGCAATTCAATTTCTTGCAAAGTTGATTAGTATTAATCAGTGCTCTGACCTAACTAATATAATCACAACACTCGACATTAAGAATCTGGCATAATTTTTCAATTAACAACTACGTTATAATTGCAACTACATGCAAAAAACATCATTATATTCTATTTACCAGTCATGATTGATGACATGAGCTTTCAGTTGCGAAAACTATAATCAATACCAATAGTGCTAATTTCAAGTGAAATATTATGGACGTACAATTTAAAATAATGTCCAAAATTATTATTTTCTTTTTCGTACAATGAGGACAGCCTAGAAATTGTCCAACACCAAATCAATTCAAAATCTAAAAGAAAAATATTTATATCAAGAAATAAATAGGTAAAATAGTAGCATGATTTCCAAAGTATGAACAGCAAAATATTGTCCTTTAATTTGATAATGACAAGTTTCTACTGGTGAGACATTAACTATATCTGCAACTACCATTCATTAATACAAAAAGAAAAATAAAATAAAATAAGCATAGCATTAACAGGAAAATGAATTGACTTAGAGAAAATTGTAGGTGTTATGGGTGGTAGTTGTTAGCTCTAATTAATTTGGATTTGAAAATATTATAGATTTATTCATTTGATTAATTTAGAAATGTCTTTTTCATTTTATTGCAATTATAATTTTGACTTCAAATATATCAAGCTAGCTAGTTGCAATTTTTGGCTCTGCCTTGTGTCCACATTTAACTAACATGGAAATGTATAATCATCAAATAATGGATAGGATGTAATTTCCATGGAAATGCATGTATGCAACTTCTGTATATTGTGTTTTTCATGTAAAATGTAGCGATTGATTCTGTAAATGCATGCTCACTGTAAGAAATATAGATAATTAAAAATAAATAATTGTAGTAAATAGTCATTGATTACAACAATACACATAATACTTGTTGGACGTGATTTTTAAAAGTGTGATTAAAGTATTTATTATGACAAATAATCTTGCCATTATGAATGAATTCGATTTTTGTATTAATTTTATTAATTAAATCATAACTAGTAATAATTATTTATCTCGATTTTTTTAAATTCATAATCATTAAAATATAAATAATAATAATAAATTTTGTTGTAGCGGTGACGACGGAGAAGGTTGAAGTATATATAAAAGCAAGTGAAATTTACATTATTAATATGGAACCGTCCTAAAAAGCTACAGTCTCTCTCTCTCATAATTCACCTAGCTGGTCGCATCCTTGACACGACATACAGAGGAACATTGTGTGTGAGTGGGTGAGAAGTACTGTGTAGGTGTAGGGAATTGGGAGAGACAAAAACGCGAAATACTAGCTAGCGTTTCTATCACTTGAACTTGGTTTATGACATGAGATGAGAGGTCTGTGGTGCTATGAAGCCACAGCTACCTGGATCTCCCCTTCTGTAATTGGTCGGAAACCAACTCGCTTCTGCAACACACAAATATATAAGTGATTAAATAAACTGAAAACTCTTTTGAGGAGTTGTCTGAAAAAGAGGTCTTCGGCATCCTCCCCTTTACAGATTGCAACTAAAATTCTACTGTCTTGGATATGTATGTACCCTAACCCCCCAATCCAATTCATCACATCTTACAGGATTCAAAAGCATAACACATGTTTTAATGATCACTTAGACAATGCATCAACTATTGAAAAGCCAACATAATTTGACTATGACATGGTCAAAATTAATTGTTAGAACTTCTTGGCCCTTTTGTTTAGCAAAATAGAAAAAGAATTTCCCTAACTATATGTCTCCAACTATTTTATTTATTATACAAGTTTGAACTTATCATTTTACTATTATTATCTCTTTTTTTTTTTCAATTTTTATTTTTAAAGTTTAATATTTGCGTGTCGAATTTTTGTAAGCAAAAGCACATGGAAATGATACGTCAAAGCCACTAAACATGCCATGAAAAAAGGACAAATGTTGGAGGAAATTAAATTAAATTAAAAAAATATTAAACTAACCTCACGGGGCTTGATGCCTCGTTTGAAGTCCACACCATTATCACCCTTCCAATGCATATGCACGTTCGGCGCCGCCGCTTCCCCGCCGCCTTTTTTCATGCAAAGGCTCACAATTTTTTCCGCCACCTCAGCTCCATCCTTGCTATCCGCCATCAACCTCTCCACCTCCGCCTTCGGCAGCCTCATCCTCACTCTTACTCCTCCACCTCCTCCTTCTGAACCCCCTTTCTTCTCCTCCTCCGACGCCATGCTCGCCGGCTTCATGATGGACAAATCCGAAGCCGACCGCCGCGCCAGCATCAGGCTCTCGAGTCGGTCCTTTGCGCTCATTTGGATTCCCGATCGCACCCTCCTGGCTCCCTTCTCTTCCGGGAACTTGGGCAGTTCGACGAGGAAATAGAGCCGTTTGGGCTTCAGCTCCTGCTGCGGCTCCAACGGCTTGGCTCGCACTCCATAATGCTTCACCGCCTCCGACTCCAGCAAAACATGACCCGGATGGCTCTCCACCACCGACCCGGCACGAACAGGAGTCTTTAACTTGAAAGTTTCGCCATTGATTTTCATCACTTTCGCACTCTTTTTTCCTCCCAAACTGTTTCCCATTTTACAAAATATTTTCTGAGTTATTTTGTTGAATTTTTCTTCGCAACAAAAGCTTTAATGAGAAAATTACGTAAGGTGATGGGGTTTGAGAGATAGAGAAGTGCAGGTTTTATGATGGGGTTATTTGTTAGGGGTTATGGGTATAGAAGTATATATGTGGGGTCAAAGAAAGAGTGCAAATTTTGAAAAATAGGGAGCTACTTCGACAAAGATCAAGAAGTTTGTGACCATTTCACGATCCAATCTATAGAATTTGTTGAGTGCTATTTGTTTGGTGAGAAATTTTTACTCATACACGATTTTTATCATATCTGAATTAATTATCTAAAACGTGTAATAATAAATTTATTTAATAATTAAATTATATTACAAATATATCATTTTTTCTACATAACTGATTTAGTTCAATCAAATTTAATTTGAATAAACATCTTCCCTTTGGTTGATTTTCAATAAGATTTCAATGCTTGTATGCATGGCAACAACCATGCTATATTGGGAGGGTGGGGACAAGGATTAGTTGTTATTTAATTCTCTCTAAAAATTCAAGAATTGGGAAATATTTTGTAGGTATAATATTAATTACCATAAAGTATTTGTTACGTATTCTTATAAATCACGTTAACTTACGCAAAATTATAATTAGCATTGTCTATATATATGTTTGATAATGTGAACATAGATAACAAATATATAAGTTATTAGTAATCAATATGGTAGTTTGAGGTTAATAAGTTGGACATGAAGGATAAGAATAAGTAGGTATTGGTTAATTTATACCAAAATCATGTGAAAAAAAGTTGAAACAAACATGTGAGTGAGAAAAGAATGAAGATGAGGATGATAGCAACATATATAGAAGAGAAGTTTAGAGTAATTAGGGGGAAAATTAACAAGAATGAATGATGTGTTTAACTAATAATAATTTCTTGAAAAGGTGCGGCTGACTGTGGTAGAAATGATTACACAATCTGTGGCTTAATGTTAATGGGTTAATATGTTGAATGAAAGTGACTTACGTTAATCACGGGTGTGGATCCAAGAACTCTTCCAGAGATTCCATTCAATTTGCATGTGGCCTTTTTTGACTAGTTATACCAATATACCTCAATTGTTTAATATATTGTTGTAAAATTATTTTTAATAACTTATATATTAATTTCCCTTCGTTAGAGAGACGTAACTCACTCACTCTTAATATGCATTGCCACCCAACAACTAATCTTTTGTGTCATTTTGTGCAGAAAAAACGCAAGGGTTTGATCCTGCCGTGTTGGGAAAATTTTAACCCCCATTGAATTTGATCAAATTGAAATTAATTACATGACAAGTATAATATACTCATTGTGCGAATAGTATACAGTTTATTGAAAATAATTGTGACAAGTGTGATACATTTATTATGCGATTAGTTTAATTTAAGAGTGGCAAATGGGCGGGTTGAGTCGTGTTGAAAATGGGTCTAAATAAGCGGGTTGAAAATGGGTCGGGTTGCAAATAGATTTGGTCGGATTGGTATAAACTATTTTATAATTTGAATCTAAAAGTTTTAAAATTTCACACAATGAAAAGAAAAAAAGGATAATATTTGAACTATTGAAAAAGATAATTACTATTTATAATGTAATACGACTAAATTTGTATTACATGTCATTTCTGACTAATGACCACGTACATCAAAATTCATTTGCTAAATCATAAAGTAAAAAATCTACTAAATATCTAACAGAATACTATATTTTATTAAAATAATTCATAAAACGTTTCAAATGCTCATTTTAAATGAACACTAAGCTGTGCAATCAAGTTTTTTATATTTGCTAAGACACAATTTTCATATGTGTGTGAGAGAAAGGGTTTAACGCAATTCAGCCCTCTGTGATATTGCAAATGATCCTCTTATGAAAAAGAATAGCAATTGACTCTCCTGTGTTTTTTAAAATGCAACAATTTTTTTTTTCCATAGGAGGTAATTTGCTCATTTACAATATCACATGAGACTACATTGTATTTTTTTCACGAGAGAAAGAGGGTAGTGTGTGTGTGTGTGAGAGAGAGAGAGTACGTGGATTGAGAAAATAGCGAGTTCTTTTAATTTTTTTGTTATTTGAATTTATGGGTCGAACACATGTGATGAATGATTTTTTGGTCAATAAGTTTGAATATTGTTGGTTTTTCAGACAAAAAAACATCAGTGTTTTCTTGTGAATTCTTGTTATGGGTGACGGCGAGCCACGGAATGGATAGGAGAAATAGTTTAGTCAAACATGTAGTTGGAGGGAGAGAGGGAGTGAGAGAGAGAGAGAGACGTTAGGTCCAGGGGGATGTGTTTTGTATTAAAAACAGATATAGAAAACATAATATAGATCAATTAATTTAGCACAAATTCAATTTGAATTGAACCTTTCTTGTGGAATGCCTAAAACTATGATAGATTAGGTCCAGGGGGATGTGCTTTGCATTTATCTGGTTTGTTGTTAATTTGACTAGGCTTAACCCTTAATTAAAATAATTAATTAATAAATTGGTAATTGAAAATTTGAATTTAATATAATAATGTAATTATGTAATTATCGTTTTTTGTTTATAAATAATTAAAAAAAAAAAAAAAGGGAGAGAGGAAAAGGCTACATCTCCATGTGTAGCGGCCCATACTCTTGGGAAAGGTGACTTCGTCGTGAAACTAAAGTTGGATTATTCAATTTGAAAATTTGAGCCCTCATTTTGTGAACACAAACAATCCTTGAATTCCTGCTCACAGTTAGGTGATGGATGAGTTGGGAATAGAATAGAATAGAATAGGCAGTCCAAAATCCAATTCCCGGCTTTTGTTTTTACTACATCGGATTCACATGGAATACAAAATGAGTTTTATTATATCAAGGTCAAAACATCCCTTCTCCTTACACAGACTTGACCCTTTGTTTTCAGACAAGCATCAAGAAAGTAAGCAGCCTTTGTGGGCATGAATTACAGAGTAAAATTATCAAATAGATTTTTGCCACTCAAGAATAGAGTAAATTAAATACAATGAAAGCGATGAGAAGTTTTTCCTTTTTTGCTCACGCTTTGATCCTCAATTTTGCACACTGTAAAATTCGTGTAATATCAACTGTCAGATAAAAAAGAATCCACGGAAGAGACAACTACTAAATCAGAGGTGTTGAGATTTACGGAGTTGTTCCAATAATGATGTAGCCTTCCTCTTGGCTCTCTCTGTGCCGGTTTTCGCAAGTTCTGAAAGAGGTATTGCTGCTCCAAGTCTAGTTAAGCGAGCAATATTTTCGTTATCTCTTCTGCACAAGGAAAGTAAAGTGGCAGCTGCATTCTCTTTGTTTCGAGGCAAACCTGTCCGCAGAAGATCTACCAAGACAGGTATCGTGCTGCCGTTCATGATGGCCAACTTTGCCTCTTGATGGCTTGCAAGAACTGAGAGTATGGTCAGAGCTTCGTCAACCATACAACTGCTTGAATCAGTAAGCATTTTTAACAGTGCAGTAATAATGCCGGCCCTAACAGCTCTTCCCTTGTTTCCCTGATATATACACAGATTGAATAATGCCGTTGCAGCATCTTTCTTCCCTCTTGAGCTCCCATTCTGAAGTAAATCCACCAAAGCAGGTATGGCCCCTGATGCACCAATTATTATTTTGTTTTCATCTGCAAGGGACAAGCAAAAGAGGGTTGCTGCAGCATTCTCTTTTGCTTCCATGCTTCCAGCTCTGAGGACTTGAACAATGGAAGGAATTGCATTGGCAAGCATAATGAGTCCCTTGTTATCGTCCAAGATGGAAAGATTGAGAATGGAAGTTACTGCATTGTCTTGAATTTGACCGTCATCAGATGTCAAAAGATTAACTAGGATTGGGATAGCTCCTGCCTCTCCAAGCAAAATTCTGTTATCTGTACTTCTTTTTGACAGTGACCGTATTTCCGCAACTGCAGCCCTACGTTCCTCGATGGACCTGCTTGAGAGTTTACGAACAAGAGCTTCAATAGCTGCTATATCCCCTGTGACATCACGAAACGAGCCATCACTCTTTTTTATCCTCCCATTCATTAGTGCTGTTGGCTGCTCTACATTATTTTTCACACACCAGTGAGATATTAAACTTCTCAAAACGTAATTTGTAGTAAGAGTGAGATGCTGGAGCTTCTGCTGAGTTTTTGGGCATGTCGTGTTGCCACAATCTATCCATCTCTGTATATAAGATCTCTCGTAGGTCTGGAAAAGTCAAAGGAAAGTTAGAAGTGATATACGTTGATGCTGATCATCTTTTGCCTTCTTCATCTAAGACTTTCTCTTAGGATGCAAAAGAACAAAACAGCAGAGTGGAATGTAAGTTTTACCTGGCCTGTGGCCACTATAACTGGATCCCTCATGAGTTCAAGAGATATAGGGCAAAGAAAATCATCAGGAATTACAAGAGAATCTGGCTTCTTGTTCTCCTCTTGAGTTTTGCAGGATGGGCTATTGATCTTCTCACTATCAGAATCCTTTGAGACACTAACCTCAGATGATGTGGGTGAGTTCCTTTCACTTTCTTGGTTCTGGACATCGTCTGAAGCATGGTCGACTGACCTACAGCCTTCTGCTAGACATTCCACTTTCTTTGTAACTTCATGATCAATGTTGCCAATATTTTCTACATGCAGGCCTCCCATTAACCTGTTGCTTTGCTGAAATGGATCAATCTCTTTGTCCAGTGGCTGAGATAATGCCCTATATAATACGCCTGAATTCAGAGGCCCACCATATCTTTCAGTGGCACGTCTCAACTGAGCCCGGACTAATTCAATCTGGCGACAAGAGATTACGTCACATGTGAATCCAATCCAAAAAATAGCAGAAAGATGCTAAGAAGAACTAACCTGTTCTTGTACTTCTTCTGATATATCAAACTCATCATAAGGGAAGTTAGACAGTGCTTTCTCCAATTTCCATGTCACACATTGAAATTGAAAAAGAATTTTCTTTGTCGCCCCATCCTTGAACAAAAAAGAAAAGGAAGTAAAACTTTAGGAAAGGCGGTTTTCAGTCTCAACGTCATTTCAAAGTACATGGGAACATTTTTGATGGATCTATCCCCAATATCAGGTCAATCTAAATGATGGCTATGCAAACAAAGATGGCTGATTATAATCATGTACAATAAATATATGATCTCCCTGCTCTTCGTAAGGTCAATAGTATGAACCAAAGCTCGCAGTTTCTATGTATTGGCCTTATCCCAAGATAGTCGAGTTTATGTTCTAAATCCAGAAACCAAAAAATAAAAAATCATATTCACAAATGAAAAACTCTGTTCATTACTAACTAAACAAATGCGGCAATGATAATAATGCAGTACTTTGGTCGATGATCTAAAAGACTGCATCGGTCATGGATGGATAAGCAATTTGATGGGTGTACATAAATCAAAGTGTTTAGTCTTCCGGCAAGAAATACGACAGCTGGATTGGCACAAACTGGAAGACAACCAGACATTTTAAGGAACCAAATAAGTGCTGTCTAACCTATTATAGCTCAGGCAGTAATTGGGTCCAAATGCATGTGTGCACATGCCCATGTCAACCTGACAAAAAGCATTACTTTAAACTACATTTTTATCCTCCAATTTAGAAACCAGCTTCTGGAAGCCTGACGTACATTTCATATGATAACATTGTTCTGATTTCAATCAAGGCGCTGGAACTCTCTTAAGGCCCATTTTGGAGGGGTGGATATACAACCAAGTATGAGAATTGCAACCACATATCCTGAAACAGTATCGGAAAAATAATCTCTCTGAACACAAACCTAAACAAGAAGAGAGCTCGCAAATCAGTTCTAGAGACAATCAAGAATTACAGTTTTATTCTCCAAATCAAAAGAATCAAATGAATGCACCGGTGAGCGACTGGGGTATCCATCAACCACCATCATCATTTCGCTTACCATCTATCCGTCGAAATCCAACAGTTTCGAAAATCCAGATTAGATCATAGCCAGCAGAAACCAGCCAATAATACATTCCTAAATATCGACAATCTTAATCAAGAATCCTACCAAAAATTCAACATTAAATCCTGCAAAATCATTTAAGATTCAATCGAGCACATAAAAGAACAAAATCCCATCTCAGTTCATCTACAAAGGGCATCGCACCCCCCCCAAAAATGTTCAACCCACATACAGATTAAACTCAAGTGATATGAATCATATGCGCAAAAGGAAGGGAAAGAAGACTTTGCATTGTGATAACATACTTACAGAAGAAAACTTGGCACTATCAAAATTGTTAGCAGCAAACACGAGTCTTTTTGCAGCCTGAAGGGCTAGAGTTAGATCAGCGAAGAAGGAACCGGAGAATGAAGACGAGCCCACTTCAGAATTTACTCGAATTTTCTTGGAGTCTCTGATCTCCTCAAGCAAATGAGCTAAAAGGGACACTCTTCTCGCCAGGTCCGTACAGTCCTTCTTGAAAAAACCCGAGAATCCGGCGATGGAGATCCGAACGACGTCTCGGACGAGGCGGAGGGGGGCAGCGGTGACCCCTCCACCCAAGGCCGTGGTGTCTGCGGCGGCCATTTGAGCAAAACAGTGGGAACGGAATTTCTGTTTGCCTTTCTTCTCACAACGACAATGCACTCGACATTGTTGCAATGGGGACAAGACAACCAAATGTGAGCTTATAAGGTTTGATGATGTTATACAGTTGGCAATTTTTCTTAATCAATCTCTGAATTATAGAAGAAAATGTAAAATTAAATAATTATTCATTTGATGAATTAATTAATATTCCATTTTCGATTACAATTAATTGTTTTAATTTTTTTTTCATTTTAAAAAACTAAATATAGAGTTCCCATCAACGAAACAAAAGAAAGAAAAAATAAAACAATTATGTTATTGGATTTTAATATTATGAAAAATGTAGTATGGAAGTATATACGTACCAATTACCAAACTAGGAGGAACCATAACCTCAACATCAATATCATACTACTCTGCTAACTACTAACATGCAAAGATTCGTAGGTTCTTGAAATTGAATAAAATTAGGTCAAATTATCATATGCATATATTCTATGGTAGAAGAATTTTATTGTCATTACATCATTACGGGTGGGTGTGAATTATTGCTTAAATTAGGTGATGTGATTTAAAAATTATGACAACTATTACAAAAACAAATAAATAAATGAACGAGTCACATTTAGAAAAATAGAAATCAATCATGAGGATGCTTGTAATAACTTCTACTTTTTCTTATAGAAATTAATTATACATAAATTTATAAGTTAAGCAACCGTAAAAATTGAAAGAGTTTGAAAATAAAATTTAAAATTGAAAAAAAAAAGTTGGGATTGAAATGGTTGACAAAATAGATTAATATTTACACTTTCACCAATAAGCTGCAAAATTTGATAAAACAGTTACTTATAGCTTTTGATTTAAATTAAGCACTTGAAAATCAGAAGCTGCAAAATAAAAAGTCAAAAACATTATTTTCAGCGATAAGTTGATAAGTGATTATTTTCAACATTCACAAGCACCCATTAAACATATATAAGAATCATTATGTTAAAATTTGTGCTGCATCGTAAGATGGTAATTTGTTAATTGTAATATCATAATGGACAAATTGTATTAAATTCGTTTTAATATATCACGAATAATTGTATTATGAATCAATAAATAAAAAGAAAAAAAGAGGTGGCAAATATGTACCTCTCAATTTGTAATATAAGAACTTGCAAATGATTATTATGGTTAATTAAAAAGTAGTCATAGTGAAAGTATATCTATAATTTGGTTGGTTGAAAGCCAATTAGCCATCAAAGTAATGAAAAGGGTGTCCGAGAGAGAGAGAGAAGATTAGGAAAAAGTGGTAAATGTTGAGTAGAAAACAAACAAAAGAATAGAGTTGGGATGGATGCAGAACGGCCGTGCATTGGTTGACAACATTAACATTGGCCTCTCCCAACTCCCAAACTTACACCTCACTTTTATTATTTTTATATTATTTATCAATTCCCAATTATTCGTTCATGCAATTCTGATTTGTTCTGCCTTGTTTGGATGATGATATGATATGCTCACCAAAGTCAATTCTTTGTGCAAAACACCACTATTATTATTTTATGAATTTGTATTTCATTTTATATTATATTTTTTAATTTATATATTGTTTAGATAAATAAAATAACATAATTTTATATACATAGTGAAATTAATCAAAAAGGGGCACAATGTTTTTTTAATCCCATAAAATCAGGACTGAATTTTTTTTTTTTTATACCACAATTATGACAGATGACGTTTTTAATTCTATAAAACTCAAAATCACGTCTTTTTAATCTTTACCATAATTATGATATCAAATTAAATTCTGCCACTAAAAATATATTTTGCCCTAATAAAATATTCAATTTAAAAGGTACATGTAATTTCTTAAGTTGTGAGAGTAGTTAGGTAGGCCCTAACTCCTAGGCAAAAAGTATGAATTTGTGAGACGCGTAGGGGATGATATGATATGATATGATACAAGTTGTAATAGATGTAAATGTGGAGGGTGGTGCTTCGCGTTTGAATTCACAGCTCTTTCCTACGTATTTCATCATAATTTCCATGAATATTGTGGGGGTTTCATTTCTCCAGATTTTTAGTCATGTCGGAGATATGTAACCACCTAATTTATTTGTTTATAATATCTTTTACATGCATCATAATGTATATGTCAGTCTGCCACTTATTATTCTTATAATTATTTCCCCCATGCAATTTTCACGTATTTATATTGAAAATAGCAACTTTCTCATTTTTTCTAAATCGTCTTTATTTTAAAAAAAAGTATTTTAATAATTTGAAATTAACGAGCAAGTTCAAAACAAACAAGAAAAGAAAAAAAAAAAAAAACAGCATACTACTATTAAAAATAGACTAAGTGCCTACATTTATAAGACTCGAACTCATGACTTCTTGGTTGGAAACATCAACCTCACCACCTAAAACATATTATAAGATATTTGAGAATTTATAAGATGATATAAAGTGTTTAATAACTTTTTTATAAGCTTTAAAAATAAGATGTTATTAGCTAATAAGCTTTTGTTAAAAAAAAAGTAAGGATCCTAACTTACGTCTACAATCTTAACAAATTCTTCAAATAATTACAAATATGTTATACTAGTAGTAGGGACTTAAAGACCGGTACAACAGTTAAGAGGTTCCCAATCTTCTCTTTTTACAAATCTCTTTAAGATTCATGACCTTATTTTATCCAAATATTTCATAAACTTATTTTTGAGATAAAATATAACATATTATAAAATATACAAGCTAATAAAATCTTTTAAATAAGTTTAATCAGACAGTCTATCTCAGTCTCAGTTGGGATAAACAAAAGAAAAGTCAATAATATATATACATTATGTTTGTTTTTATTTTTGGATTTGGGTCAATTTATTAAGTAGTTTTTAGATTTGTTTTCAATTGTTTTAATAAATTTTGTGTTTTCTAAAGCCCAATAAAAATAGCTCATAAGGTTTGTATTTGATTTTTAAATTTAAATATATTTCATTTTAACCACTTAATATTTTATATGTAATATTTTTTTACATCATTGAAATAATTAAAAAATTTTAAAATCACAAAATAACATATCAATTCTACGTGGTTAATTCATATATTACTTTATTTGAATAATGTATTCAAATTTATCACCTCGAATAGAACGTCTAACAAAAATATTGTTAATCCATTACTAGAGTGCATTTAATTATTTATAAAAGCGTATTTATATAAATTATATTTTTTCATTTTCGTACATATATAATTAGAAAATACTATTTATTTTAATCCACTCACAGCTAAATAAATTATATATATATATATATAAGAGACATGATTTGACAATGAATAGTATTTTTATCTCCCACAAACCAACATCAAACATACCATACTTATTTTATATTATCTCCAAAAATAAATCAAAACATACACACTATCTCTAACTTATACTTATTTATCTTTATTTTTCTCTCTATCTCTCCACAAAATACCTCAAAATAAGTTAAAAACAAAACCAAACATAGCGATGGTTTTTCAATATTTCTCTTCCTTTACATTATTCGATTATTTTCCAAGATATATGTAATCATGAATATCATGCAAATACAAAGTGTAGAATAACATTTTTGTGGCATAATATTGTCTCCATATGTCATCAATGTGCTGCTGCAGCTCTACTTCAAGAACGCTGCATGTAATTGCTTCTGCACCAAACATCAAATAAAATATTAATCTCTGAAGATGATTTAAGGAGCAATAATGAATAGAGAAGAAATTATTTACAAATATCATTCACCTCCATGCATCAATTAGTGAATTTCAAGGGTCTCATCATAACGTTATCCTCATGATCCAAGATCTGCAATTTCATTAGTAAAATCATCATATCTACATGCAATACACAACGTACATATGTAGTTCAGACTTCAACACTGAGAAGCAGAAAACTTCGACACTGTCAACAGTATTAATTTTATATATCGCATGTAGTAGCTATCTAAGCAAGAAATGGATTTCCGGCTCAAACGTTAACCATGCTGTATTGAGGTAGGAACCACTTACATGGCAATGGTAAACGTAGCCCGGCTCTGCAGTGGCATCAAAAGGATATGAAGCATTCGAGTGAATATACGAATACCTCACTAGTATCTTCGTCATGTATCCTGGCATCATCTTGTACACATTTTTCCATCCCTTCTCATGGGCAGGCACCTCTATTTTCTTGCCACGTGCGTACTTGTCGACTTGGCATTTGATGGCGTCGTTGATTTTCTTCATGCATTCTCTGAATTTATCCACATCCAGCAACTCCGTCTGATCTAAAGCCACAAAAAGTCCCAAATGGATGTGCAATGGATGATTATCCTCTGTCAAGTTGATTATGTTCCAAATCTCAGTGGAACCAACCTTAGCTATCTCAGTCACCGGAGCTTCATATGGCTTCCCATTGATATATAAATGCATAGGCTCGTCGGTGTTGCTAGCGTACTCATACAGAGCAATGTACCTTGTGATGGATGCATCGGACAAATTTGGTGACGGATATTTGATCAACTTGGTTGGGATTTTCGACTTGTCCAGCACGTGGCCGGCCTTTATGATGAACTTCATGACTTTGCTATTTGCTTCATTGACAGGATCTCCGGAAGGGTAGGGATATGGTGCATCATTACACAAGATAGCTGAATCCGAGTTGGAGTTTGAGAAGTCAACAATCAGATCAGCAATCTCAGATGGTGCTAGCAGAAATTCCTTGATCATCAGTGGCTTCTCATTGTATGCTGAGTCTGATCCCACATGGATAAAACCCAAGCCATTGGAGAAGTAGAACTTGAAAAACCTCGCATTGCTTGCATTAATGATTCTAAACCGGTATTTTCTCCTTCGAACAATCATGTAGGGCCACGCCTTCCCGTTGACTACAATCGCATCCCCAAAGTACTCCGGTTGCCATTGAGGATGTATTGAGGGGTTGTTTCCTGTAGAATTCATGAATATTGAACCGTCCGTACGAAAGCTACGATCGCATACAACCAACGGACGATCAAATTCATCGTCGTATGGGAGTCCAAGTGGCAACTCGACATGTGGTTGTCGGATTATGTATGCTCCGACTAGGCCAGCCAAAAGGTTGACTCTAGTCAATCCCATTGCATGATCATGGTACCACAACGTCCCAGGATGCTGAAGATTGTGGTAGCGATAAGTTTTCTTTGTCCAAGAGGGGCCCCGCTCTTTGAACCCGGACGTGAACCATGCAGTCGAGTGGCCATCACTCTCCGGTTCATCGATGCCGCCATGGAGGTGCACCACCGTGGGAATGCCCTTTCCTTTGTGAGGTATGGCTGTCGGAATAGTGGGGTCCCATGGCAATATGTGCTTAGAGGGGAGATGATTTGTCCACTTCACAAGAGTTTCAACTCCATGGAGGGCTTCAATTGTAGGACCGGGAACTGTTGCTGCTTCCTTTGACGTACCATACGCGAAAACTCGGGTTGGAGGAAGATCTCTATGAAATTTCTGCAACCAAAAATAGCCAACTAAATCATATATCATTCCATCAAGTTCAAACACACCAACAATGTGGGTGAAACACAAAATGGGAAATATTCATCTAATTGATATTAATATTAAATGATTGTCTCCCTATCAATTTAAAATTTAAAATAAAGTGATCGCTTAGTAGTAACCATAGTCAAATGCTAGCAAAATTCTGTGATTAATTCAAATCTTCTATTCCATTCCTATTTAGTGTATCATCTCACCACACTTGTGAAATTTTTTCTACCAGTTCTTTTTTTTTTGAAATTTTCTATCTAACTCGTCTGCTTTTTTTACTATTTTTTTAGAAAAAGAAACAAATACAACGAGAGCAAAATTGACAATTTCAGACCTCCATTTAAGAATAAGTTTATAACATAAGTTCATCAAACAATAAGAATACTAATAATTTTTCAAATAATAAGAAGTTATTCGTGATTATGTCAAATCTCAATAAAACTCGTTGTAATTAACTCTAAAATGAAACGTAGGATGCAATCATTGGCCTACTCCATCAATTTTGTCAATTAGAGTTAAAAATGATCTTGTATCATATTGTTCTGTCACACCAACACATTAACAAGCGTTCTGATTAGAACCTTAGGTAGTTAATGGACATTAATAATACATGATTATGCTAGGGCAGATTTAGTAAATATATGTCCATTAACGGGGCATAAAAGTGATACGTGGGACAATGTTTCCATCCGTTAATAAAGTAATTAAATTATTAATTAATACAAAGTGCATGGGGTTTCCAGAAGAATATTATTAAGTACATGTAAGAAAATTTAAGTCCTCCTACCATTACCATTACCATTACCAACTCATAAGTGATGCTGACATGTATTCCAAAACAGAAGACTAATAAAATCAAATTTAAGGTGGTGATAGTGGACAGCATCTGGAGTGCTGAATTTAACTGGAAGAAGAACAAGACAACCTTTTTTCTCAGTTGTATTAGGACAGTTCAAGCTGCACTCAGACCAAAAGCTGTGTTTCTGTCTAATTACCAAAATGTCCTCCTACACCTAATTATGATTCTTTGGAATAGAATAACATAAAGACAAGGAAAAGGCATAGGAAAAGATGAAAGGACATGTTACATCAAAGAAAAAAATGAAATGCAAGCAAGGTCAAAATTGAGAAAGAAAGGGAAATTTTGGTATAGAAGTAATTCCAGCTGGAATCTTTTGCCAACTTTGGTTTCGGTACTTGGACAAATTAAACTAGGTAGTCAAGAAAACACAAGCAAATGTTGACGATTGGGTTGAGAATAAAAGAAAAAGGCAAATGAGATGAGATGGGAAAGATGATAGCTGACTTTATGTGAAGAGAAAAGCAGTGAGCCTATTCACATTGATTTTTAACTTCATTTGAACGTGGGCTCTACTATGAGTAATCAAACAATGAGAAAGAAAAGGTCTAACACAAACTAGGCATCAGCCCGTGGGGGTTCGGTGATTAATCATATGACAAATGTACGAGATAATTTGCAATTTGAGATAGGTGGTCAGAAAATGTGTTGGTGTAAGTTTGGAGTTATTTGAAATAGAGATAGAGATAGAAAGATGGGAAGAGGAAGACCACTGATTAGGTATGCAATGTAATACACGGGTGGGGTGCAGTCTCCAAAAGATTCTCTGGAGTAGTACTGCTGTAAATTATTTAAACTCATTCATTTTCGTCTTATTACTAATGCCTCTTACTTTAATCATCCACACCTCGCTATATATATCTATGGATTTTAATTTCTTTCAAGTTGAAAAGTTTGAGATGAAAAGAGAAAGAAAGAGTTGGTAAATGGAGAAAACTTACCCATTTCTTGGAAAACATCCCGATACGCAGTGATTTGGGAAGAGGAGAGGCATTGAGGAGATGGAAACCTTTGATTCTGGGCATGTCTGGCACTTCATCCACAAACATCTCCAACTGGGATGGGCTTATCAACCCATCTCCTCCCCATGCATAATTCACATTTCCCATCACTAAAACAACACAAATCAACTCTAAAACTAACAATTTCTCCATTCTTCTCGATGTTATATATATATATATATGTACGTGTGTAGAAGAAGAAGGAGGAGTCAGATTGGTGCAGACAGTATAGAGCAAGAAGTGAGAAGGTTTGGTGACGCTTCCTTCACATGTTAAAGACAGAAAAAGTAGAGTAGTGTGGGTGTGCGCTTTTATGGGTTGAATGAGGAAAAAGAAAATGTTTTTTTCTTTAATTTTTGGAGTAGAAATGAGAATGGCAGAGAAGAATGATAGATATGAGGGTGAATGTGAGTTTGACAATGAAAGGATGCCCATGGTTGCATCTAGTGGCGGTGGGCTTCGATGTCTCCGCTGAAAAGTAAAGCAACCAAACCGGGACTTTCAGGCTATGCCTCGGATTACATTTTCATTAATTACTAAATTAATTCTTTCATCTTTAATTTAATGCTATTTTAAGACTACTAATTCAAATTTCAACCAATTATACCATACATTTATGATATCATTGTTTTACAGTGCAAGAAAAGTAACAAATTACATACTAAGTGAATTATATTTAGAGATATTAATTACAATCCCTCCCCTGAAGTTTAGTATAATTTACGCAGACCTCATGTGATTTGAAAAATTACATCTATATTTATCTTCAATTTACTGATTTATTACAGGCCAAACAAATATATTTATAACCAAATTACCATCATACTCTTCACGCATTAATACATATGAGGATGTATATCTTCACCATATATAGAGTTTAGTTGGAAAAAAATATTTGAGCTATAATAAGTCAATCAAGTGTAAATATTAATTTTTATTCAGTTATTTTTTTGGTAATATTAATAAATTTGGTGAATTTTAACTAATGGGGACTTATTGATTAAATAGAAGCAAACTTCAAAAGTGTTATATATATGTAATTTTTAAATCCATATGAGATTTACGTACAATTATATTAAACCTCTCCAATGATCCCCTATATTTACTAGGTAATCGATTTGATTGGATCGTAGAGCTGATAAGAATTTTCCTCTTATTACATTGTCCGGCATAATTGTATATTTATTTCTTCAACCGTTTCGAATGAAGTGGATTCCCTAAACAAAAATTCACTATCCCTCGTAATTGCTAGTTGGATGCTGACACCCAAGTCAATTAAATTACCAGAATTCGAATTTAGATTTGTTTGAAAAGTCAGCAGATCAATGGGATTGTTGAATATCAGAATTCTAGTGAATAAAAAAGAGAGGGTGAAAATGATGCGCACTTCTGATTGAAACTCCTGCAGAATGATTATCGTAGAATTTATGCTTGATAACCACAGAAAATATCGCCAGCGGATTATGGTGAGAACCAAAAATCAAATAGACAATACGAAGATATTAATATTAAATAATATTTTTTATTTTATAATTTAATTTTTTTAAATAAGATGATTGTTTAATATGATATCAGGTGAAATAAAAATTCTCAAAATCTCTTTATGGTCGAACATGTTAAGATATTAATATTATTTGTTTTCTCCTTTTTAATATTCAACCTTTTATGTAAGCAAAGTTGATAATTAAATAATCGAGCGTTCTTGGCCATATTTACTTGTTAGTTGTGTGTTAATTAATGGATTCTGTCCGCAGTTTAATTATTACCGCCCCCAATCGAAATTATTGTATTAATCGTCACCAATCTAATTTAAAGTGGTAATATTTTAATCTAACAAAGGTTAAAATTCGAAAGTCAATAATAATTTTCAGGCATGATCTGATCATGTGGATATTGCTGGCAATACGATAAAAAGGCTACCGCTTCATGATGACTCAGTGAGGGTCCAGTGATCAATCATCAATTCAATAAACGAAGAGCCAGTTTGAGAAAATATCAAAACAGTAAATTTAGTCATTATTGTGGTATTTATACAGACAGTGAGTATGTTTGTAAAAACTATTATTATATCCTTAAAAATGTTCCTATTAATTAAATGATGATTTTAAATTTGTCGGAAAAATTATATTTTAAATGACAATAATTTTAATATTATCATAATATAAGAAATTAGTAACAAAAAATGTGTAGTAAATTATTATTATAAATAATTAACGACACATCTATAACTAGGACACAAATATAATCATAATAAATGTGTGGCTGTTCAATTTTTGTTGCTAATATATATTTTTTTCTAGAGAGATGGTCCATTATTTTTCTAGATTGAGAAATGCGATGGAATGGTTATGGAAGACATGTCAATTGTATTTGGCATCAATTTGAGATATTTGATGGGTTTTTTGCAGTTAGAATGACGTGGAGGGTTTATAGGCCATTGGAAGACCGAGTAAATACAACCACTACTTTCCTACATTCTTAAATTGATGAGATACGGTTTTGGCTAATTTTTTCATATCATCCTCCCGACATATATAGCTTCACCTTGACTTGGGTTGATACAGTCATGCAGTTTAATTTGATTAAGTTAAGAAACAAGATTTGAATCTGTCGCGTACTAGGATGAGTAGTTAGATTGAGGGATAATTATGTTGACTGATTCGGATTTATGATTTATTTACATAAATTATTTATATTTTTTATATAATTATAAAAACTACTTTTAGCAACAAAAAAATAAAGTTAGTTTGTATTAGTATTAACATTTTCTAGAGATGTATGTATAGTTTGTCAAAAAAATAGGGATGATCAGTGTAAATAATGTTGATGTTTTTTATGGACATATGTGTAATTTTTTAAAAGAGATGGATGATTTGTGAAAATAAATTATAGATAAGGAGGTGTAGATATAATTATCTTTTAAGACCAGCTTTACTTTGAGTTATTAGTTGGGATATCCCACTTAATCATTTTTAATTTTTTATTTTGAATTGAGCCGATATTAGGAGCTACAATCCGCTACTGTAGCTGATTATGGCTGAATTGCAATATTAAAGTTATTTATACCACTTAAGTCTCGTCATACTAAATAGAGGACGCAAATTTATGAATGACCAAGTATTTGGATAGTAGTATACTCTTTCATATACTATAAGAAAAAGTAGACAAGTGTTGTAGGATATATACTTGGGAAATTACTTTTATTTTCTTGAAACAAATTATTTCAAGGGAAACTCTCAATTAAATTGTTTACTTGGTCTGTGATGGAGTTGTAATTGCCCACACGAAACTTCATCAAAAAATAAATGATTTCAATTCTTTTTCGCATGTTTGGTGACATTAACTTGAAAAATAATATAAAATAAATAAAAAATTATCCCCTTCAATTTTTAGTTCAATTTATTATTTTTTGTTTAGTATGAAAATTCCATTTCATTTCCATGATACATTGGTACTATCATATACACCAAGATAATGACTGCTCATAATAAGATTAATCTTGACTAAACAAAATAATTTCATTGGTCAACTATTTCAATCCGATTCAATTTTAAAAATAGAACATTACCATTTATTAGCCTTAGCGATGACATGTTATTCATATATGCATATAATAAATTAATATTTTATATTTTAAAATATATTATGAATAAAATAAAATATATATAAATTGATGCATCATATTTTTTTAATAGAAAGAAAGAAAGCAACAAAAAAAAAAAGAAAATCAACTTAAACATATTATTAGTATAATAATAAAATTGGTGTTGCGGTGTCATAACTGTTATTGGTGTTTGGTTAGACCGGGTAATCGTATAATCAAATAACCAAAATTAAAAATATATTTATATTATATATTATAGTTTTATAAAATATTATAATATATAGATTATGTTTATAATTTATAAATATGTATTATATTATAATAATGTAATTTAATATCTACTTATTTTAAATTTAAAATATAAAAATAAAAAAGATTTTTTTTCTTATGAATTCGGTAAGTTGGTTATTAATCGAACTGAACCGACAAATATTTGATTATAACCAAATTGAACTAATCAGTTTGGTTCGATTTTCAATACGCCGAAACTTTTGGTTAATCATTGGTTCAATTTGGCTAATCAAATTGAACACTCTTATAAATGACGGGTACAAATAAAAAATAATAAAAAATTTAATTAGTATGATTTGCAAAAAAACGGACAGGTTTGATTGAATCTAGAAGCGCATGGGTCTTGAGTGGGGTAAAATAAATTGGGTAGGGTTTGAATCTATATTAATTCGTTTGAATTTTCTTTTTATCAGGGCCTGAATAGAATAAGATTTTACCAATTGGTAGATCTTAAGTGAATGTATGAGTCACAACATTATATCGAAGATCAATGTAATTTGTGCGGAATTGGACAGTAATTGTAGTAGTAGTAGCCAGTGCTTCGAGGAATCACTGCGAAGAATGATTCAGCATGTTCATCTGGGGTTTGTTGCCTATTCAGCATGTTTATCATCATCATGGATGAAGGATTAGTCTGCCCTGTTGCACATCACGGAAATCCTCCAAGACTCCTCTGGAAAACACTGTTTGCTTGGGCGTCCTGGAATTCCACCTCCTCCAACCCCATTGGAATTCGCCCGAAAACAGCAGCAATAATATTAATTAATGATTTTAAAATTATAGCAATAGTAAAACTTGATAGAATTTTTAAAGAACTACGAATTAATTTCTCAGTCAATTGTGGTAACCAAATGTGAGGAGTTTGAATTAAAAATTATTACTCACTAATAGAAACTAAACAAAAAGTAGAAATAAATTACAAGGAAGAAATCAGTAGAGAAGAACTCTGACCCAAGGGAGTGTATCACCCAATTGTTATGTATCACACAAGATTAATTTTATAACCAAGCATTCAACCTTGAAATCTATTAGGATAGCCATAATAAATTCCTATTTTTCTATTGTAATTGACTTGACTCAAATATTTAAATTAAAACTTATTATCTCACGACTAGGTACGATAGTGTTCCATATCAATTCAATAATAACATTTGTATCAGCGAAAACAGTTGAACCTAGATCAAACAAATGAGATGGCTGCAATTATCTAACCTAGTTTTTTTGTCCCTACAAATAAATCATGGGAAGCACACAATCATTTTGCTTGCTACTCGTATCACTTATTCATGACAATTACAGATCACTGAACTCATTAATAATAGTAGAATAATTAATATCTAATCGAATTGTCAGATCTATCAATAATAATCATTCCATATGATGTAAATTAAACAAGAAATACTTGACGAAATTAGATAAAAATCAAGATTTCAAAGCATCACAATTGGGTTTAACCTTTTTCTTGAAAAAGAAAAGGATTTAGCTAAATATCATCTGTGTAGAAAATCCTACTGAAAAACATAAAAAAAAGAAAAAGAAAAAGAGGAGAGATGACCTAAACTAATAGAGTAATAAAAATATGAAATTGTATGCTTGATCTTCAGCCTTCACACTCCTTTTATAGCACCAAAAACGTCCTCTCTTGCCTTTCAACTTGCGGTTTGAAAAGGGAAACAAATCACGGTAACAAATCTTTTCAAATTATCCATTTTCGTCCAAATAGACTCGAGCAATCAATAGGGAGTGATCACGTCTTATTGAGTATTCAAGTTTGTTTTTGTCCTTCTTTTCTTGATTACTTTTTTAGTCTAATTGTACCATTTTGTCTCTATTTTCATCAAATCTTGTCATAACAACTCTTACATTCGAAAGATGGATAATTCAAAGATGCATGCAATAAAATCCTCCCAAAATAGACATGCATAGACGTGTTAAATTATGTCTTATCACCATTTCCATGAAAACCGGTAGGATTCATCATAATGCCGATGTCATTTGCCCTTTTCGCCTCACCAAGGTGGTCCATGTTTCCACCGGCAGCTAACTGTTTGTTGTTCTTTTTCAGGGCATCCAGTGTGTTTTGATCAAGCCCACCGCCAAGATTAGCCTTAGTTACCATATTCTGACTCGGGCTTCCTTTCGTTCCAGCATTATGATTCCCATTTGCAGCAGCATTCTAGTTTTGAAGGAAATCATGTTCTGCCAGCTCTTCATGCTCATGCTCTGCAAGCTCTGACTGCATTCAGCTGGTTTGTCACTGCCTCAGGAAGAAGCACGTTCTTTCTGTATCGCTTTTGTTCTTTTAAGTGAAATAACGTTTTCTTCACTTGTATGCTCACACACAGTCGCTGTTTCACTTTTACTACTTTTGTAAGTAGAATAGCACTTTTCATTGGTTAGAGATCACTTAGAATTAACTAAACATTGTTAATAGTAGTTAATCCGTGTTTACTTCTCCCGCTGTAATTTAAAAGGAGCCTGGAATCACAGCATCTTGGTGATACAGAGGAATACAGAAAATGGCTTTTATCCCTTTGTTTCTTGTTTTTGAGTTGATTTTTCGACAAGTTCATCTTTGCAGCCATGGCCCTGTTAACTTTCTTGGCATTAGCTTCAGCTTGTTGCTTGAGAAAAGCAAGTTGAATTATCTTATCCCTGATATGTTTCATTTCCTCCTCGTCCTCATCATCATCAAGGCACTTGCCTTCTTCCTCAGAAATGAAAGCAAATTGACATGGCTTTTGCCCTTCGATGTTGTTCTTATCATCAACCGCATTTTTGCATGCTTACCAGCCCTCACTAGTCTCTTTTCTAGAGTTGCAGAATCCAAAGTTCCTGAAACAGTGACGGCCATCTGTTGTTCCGAGTAGGAGTGGCAAATGGGTGAGTTGGGTCCAAATGGGTCGAGGTTAAAATGGGTCTAATTGAAGGGTTGGGTCAAGTTAATATAAATCATTTTATCAATTTGAATTTAAATACTTCAAATTGGACACAATGAAAATAAAAAAGAACAATATTTGAATTATTAAAAAATATAACTACTACTTATAATGTAATACAACTAAACTTGTATTACACGTCATTTCTATTTAATGACTATATTTTTTAAGATTCATTTGCTAAATTAAAACGTAAAAAAATCTACTAAATATCTAACATAATACTATATTTTATCAAAATAAGTCATAACATATTGAATGTTTACCTTGAATGAACACCGCATCAAGTTGTGCTACCAAATTCTCTATATTAGTTGAGAGACAATTTTCGTACATGTGTGCGATAGAAAGAGGGTTGTGTGTGAGAGAAAGAGAGATGTGAGAGTGTGTGCGTGTGTGTATGAAGGAAAAAGAGTTGTGAGCTTTTTTTTTTTTTTTTTTGTGTGTGTGTTAGAGAGAGTGTGTATACGGAGAAAGAAGAAATTTGTGGGTTCTTTTAGTTATTTTTTATTTTAGTTTATGAGTTGAACCCATTAAAACCCATATTAAACCTTTCAGCAACTCTTATTCAATCCATACAAAATATAATTTTATTTAATTTCAATCCGTATCAACTCATTTTAAAATATAACCAACTCAACTCAACACAAATCAAAATTAATTAAGCTGGATTAGATTAAACCCATGGATCTTAACCCATTTTGCCACTCCTAGTTCCAAGTCTACGTTTACATGGAAAACTCCTGCGAGCAAGAGATTAAAGAAGAGAAAAGGCTACAATGAGAAGCAACAAGAAAGATCAAAGATTGAGAGCAATCAGATTCTCTAATTACAGCCCTCTTTCCCACAAGGAACACTTTAACGTTCATTCAGTAGCATGTAAAAGTAGCTATATACGGCACCGCCCCAATTGAGACCATTTTGGGCGGACCTCAAATTTTGTAAACATTGCACTGCACTTCACCTAGTGCAACATACTAAACACGCCCTTATACTTGAAATACTATTTTTCTTAATAATACTATACAATTGAAAAAAAAAAATACCACTATCTTCACTATTATAAACTACTTTTAAAATTATATATATATATATAATATTTTTTCAATAAATATATTTTAATTTGGCTTAAAAAAAGAAGAAGCATGATAGCCTCTAATTATGTTAAATAGTAAATTTGCTTCTTAAGATATTGATTCGTTAGAATCAATCGAACAAGGTTGAACTGAGATTTTAACAAATAAAAAAACTGGTGCAATATTGAGAAAAGCAATTATCAATGACTAACAATACATAATTATATATGATATCATAATGATGCACATAACCCTCTAAAAATTAGTCGATGAGATTTGATGGGAGTTCAAAATTCTATAAAAAAAAAAAAGAAAAAAGAAATTTTATTGCATTGAACTTAATGATACCCAAACCAACTCGTTTTCGGTCCGACCCATACATTTGAACTTCTTTAAATCCGATCTATATATTTGAACAAATTTAAATCCGATCCGTAATAAACCCAATACAACCCACTCATTTGCCACCTATAGATTAAGTATACTTGGGCCTTCTGTTTACTTACTTGGGAACATTGGGCCTCAGCACTCCGATATAATTTCTTTTTCATAACACCAATATACATTTACATGATGATATACGTACATACGGCATATCAACATGGATGAACAAAAAACATATAGGAATGATTTAATTCTCTGGATTTTATTTATTTTTAATATAAAGAGACAAGAAATGTATTGAATAAAAATTGGGGTGTCACATAATAGAGCATGCATCAACATTTTCATCACTGAAAAGTGTGGTATAGTTGTGGAGAGTGTGAGGGGCATTTGAGGTTGGCAATGGGTCTGGGAACGCCTCGGCAACATTCCTCACATATCCGGATGGTGCCTTCTTGTCATAGGCCTCAAGAGCATAAGGGTAATATGTTAAGTTGTACTGGACGTAGGGCCAAAATTCAGCTTTCTTTCCCGTGCTCTTCACTCTATTTAACACCTTGTTTGGTTCCACGTATCCACTTACTCTAACTCGGCTTTGCTTTCTGTTTATCTCCACACATCTTACACCTACATTAGTTCCAACATTTTTTATTACCTACAACAATTAACAAAATAATAACAAAAGGAAGAGGAAATACCATTAATTGAGGAAACGGCGTTTCTAACTCTCCTCTCGCATCCTTCGCAATCCATTTTCACCTTGATTTCAACCGTCTGCATGCAAATTTGAGTTAAAAGAGTATGTATATATCCTAATAAAATATACGAAATTAAGTATTTTAACAAAAAAAACATAATGAAATAGAATGGTAATTGTGTGTAATGGACATGATGATGGATATATAGGTAGTAGTTGGGTACGTACCTGCATTGGCTTCCGTATGCTGTTTCTGGTGCTTGTAACTGCACATACATCGGACATATGGTCTACAAAACCCATATTGCTTTTTCAACTTCGTTCTTTCTTTCCCTTTGGAGCTTGGGATGTATAAATTTGATATTTGAGGTACGTACTGTGTTATATATTTATGATGAGAAATTGATGTGAGCACGCAAGCGACTTGTGTTACCTAATCATGATGCAATCTAATATGAGGCTGGACAAGTGGGGTCTGGCCATTTTAATTGTTTGCCCCCCCATCCAGTTTATGACTTTTGAAAATTATTATTTCGCGTGTTGTACTTGGAACGCGGATTTTTGTGATGTGAAAAGGAATTTGGCAATGAATTAATGTTGGGTGGAGTGCAAACTGTAGTTTCGCTGGCAATTATGAAATTGATATAAGGCATCATCAACAAATTTAATTACTAGCTTTAGCTTAGTGGGTCTCATCAAGACTTAATGGGGACTTTCACTATGTGGAGCACGCAATTTATAAATATAATTGGGTTGTTTATATAATTTTGAAAATATTAAGGGGCGATAAAGAATTATTTCAATTTAACAATTCAAATGCAAGGGGGCTTTACAGCTTGCGCATACTGGCTTTAGAATCACAAGCTGTTCACGCGGTGACACTATGCCACTTCCCATCAAATAAATAATTTACGAAAAATTGGTTTCTTGAATAATGAATCGTAACACAAATTTGTACTGTTTGGTGAATTAATTTCACCATTAACGATCACCTTTTTGGGTTTTATGAATGGATTTCTATGATAATCTGGCAAGTGAACTCTTCTTTCTGCCAAATCAATACAGACCAAACTAAAACCGGTGAGGAGCGAAACTCAGCTCAAATCTAAAACTAGGGGAAACGAAAAACTACTGCTCGTGTCAATCCTCCTAGTACAATGTTGGAATTAAGTCTCAACCAAAACTGCTGTGCTTAAAGTAGACCCTTCCTACCAATTTGGCTTAGCTCCACCTCCTTCGGTCCTCTTCCTCATCAACAGGAGTATACCATGAAGGTCGTCGTTTCAAGTTACTCAACCTGTAGTTCAAGAGAATCTCTTCGTTAGAGATTTCCCTGGTAGCCACGAGAACTAGAGTCTTGAGAATAGGAACATCTGTCACCAAGCTGCTCGACTTCCAGGATTTAAACCAAAAGCTGCCCAACTTCTTCATTTTTACCTCTTCTCCTTTTCCAAATGAGATATTTGGTATGTAAGTTCTCATTTGCTTCTCAGTTAGAGGAAAGTCATAGGGGCAGACCATTACATTGGGGGCCATATCTTTGGCTGGATGGTTGGCAAAATGAGCAAAAGCCAGAGGATTTCTCCTCTCCAGTACTTCTCCTTTACTCCCTACTTTTGCACCATCCAGAGGTTTATTAAGCAGTTTCCAGACTCGGTCTGAACCAGTTTCACCACCATCAGCATTTAGTCTAGGTTCTGGAATGCTTGCTCCATCCCACATTTCACGAGTTTCACCCCCAGAACCCCAAGGCTGAGCATTGATCACGGTTCCATCATACCTTGTGATCAAATAAGGGTTTTGTAGATCGACTCTTGGGTATCCAGGAATGTAACGGTAGTATGCAGGTGAGTATATCACACCAGGGTATATAGCTATCACGGAACCCACATCAGCTTCGCCATCCAAGTATAAACCTTGGCCAGCATCTTCGTGTTGAATTTGAGATGGCTTGACTTCAAGAGTGTATCCAGTAAAATCCTTTAGTTTCTGTGAGAGCTCAAAACGCTTTAATGGCTTTGTTTCCACCACAGATGTGCCTAGTACATATGCGCTCATCAATTTCCGGAGGCAAACATCAACATCGAATACTTATTTGAAGTCTTCGACAAAAGTTATTTGTTCATTTAAGAAGCAGCATAAGTCGAATGTTGATGTTACTCACCAGGATTATCAGAAGTAGCAGTACCACCAACAGCAAGACCAAGACCACTGCGTCGGGGAGCAGCATTTCTTTCTGAAGACTTGTCAGGACTGCCACTGCCCGTCTTTGAATCAGGGAGAAGAATTTCATCCATGTGCATGCAAAAGTTACTTAACTGTTCATGAATATTTTCTTGAACTTGCTTCTGCTGCTCAGCTAGAGAGGCCTTACTCGCCATGTCAATGATCTCATCTGCATCCGCTTCATCAGCATTCTTTCCCAAGCGGTTGTAGCTGAATATATAATTCGTTTATGAGGAAACGGACCACATTGCAAATGCAAACAAACAAAGGCAATATTATGTGTGATATCCAGTAATAGGATCAGGTAACATCACATGTTATAGCTTCCCAGATAACTGCTAGGGCCGACATACAGATTACTAAAAGGCACCATTACTATAACTAAAACAAAACCAAGGTATACAAAAAGCCGTTTAAGTTTAGCTCCCTGTTCAAACAAGTTTAAGGGATATTGCTGCATAGTTAATCACTTGACTGCATACTGTACAGTGCCATTTTATAAAAGTGATTCAGACACAAGTATGGAATAAAATTTGAATGGAAAATTCACTACCCGCTCAGTACTAAACTGCAGAACGAATCACGCTGAAAAATGTTAGCTCAAAATGTCAATGGCACTCACCTGGTATAAAGAAAAAGCCGGTTCATATCGGCTTCGAACTGAAGGTGCCTTCCATCCTTAGCAAACGTGGGACTTTTCGCAAGCACTTTGACTGCCTAAATTAAACACTTAATAACACAGTCATTCCACGTAATATTTCAATCCATAACAACAGCTAGACAAAGATTGAGTGGAAATACTCCAAAAGAAACGATTTTTACAAGCCGTCGTGAACATGGGCACTAAATTAGACGAGATTAGGATGCTAATCTTAAGCAATTCCTTGAATTTGTAATGCCAATTAGAATGAGAATTGCCAACATTTTTTCCAATTAAAACAAGAATACCAAGAAGTTACCTCTTGAAATCTTTTAAACAGAAACGCCATGGCTGGCTAATGGTTGCAGAAATTTGCGCCCACTCTACTGCTGAGTGCTGAGTGAAGTTGGGTGTTCGATCTTGAGAGTCTATAAAGTCAAACAAGGGTAAAAGTCGGGGAAGCTTTGTGTAAATACTGCAAATGTGGGGGTTCAGGCATATATTTTCATTAAGTCTTTTTTTGTTCAGAATTTTGCTAATAAAATCAATTAGTTTACGTCTATCAATATTTTAATGGAACTTCAGTTTTGTAATAAATATCAAATTAAAATATATGAAATTCATTTAAATTGTAATCTACAATCTACATATCTTATAGTTCCATTTTTTTTATTGTATCTTTTTTTATCAATTGGAACTCTATCGATCTTTTGATAACATAACATTCAATTTTTGACAATATACCACCACACCAAATATGATAGAAAAAGATATGAGGACCACATGAGATTGAAATCAAAATATATGAGAATGAAGAGTAATAATTTTATAAAATTAAAATTTGCAAATTGACATTCATTCCAGTATTTAAATTTATATTAAAACTATAATAAAAATTTAAATGTGATATTTTGTTCTACCAAATCTTTTAATTTTTCTATCTTTTTTTTATTATATTTTTAAAAAATTTCACCTAATTGAATAATCCTAGTTAAATAAAGCATGGACTTATATGAACTATCAACTTCTGTAAAATGATTAAATCTCCACCAGAAAAAAAGTTCAGTTCTGAACACATTTTCTGTAAATATGTATGTCTATTTTAAATTTTGATGCTTATTCAAATACGAATACTCTTAGGTACAATCACTTCAATAGTATATCCGTTGCTTATGTCTCATTTGGTGCGCATCATTATTGAATGGTACCCAAAGGCACAAGCAGCCCAAAACAGGAAGGAGCCCAGTGGGATTGGTCCATTAGCCCGATGAGAGCCGGAGGAAGTCAGCCGCCTTGACCCAGAAGTTTTGTCAGATCGTTTTCCGTCACAGCTGACCTGCACAAATGCCAGGAAATGGGAGCCTCATCGACATGTGGCGAGAGCGCCGGCAAGCCCACTCAGAGGAGAAGTCCACACGTGACACGCCCCAAATAGGATTCTTGGGGATCTAGGAAGCATTGAGGGAAAAATCCTCTCAATTAATTCCATGGGAAGAAAGGACTCTTGGAGTAGGGGTGGTACACGAGTCGAATCGACTCGAGCTCGAGCTTAATTATTTTTATCCGACTCATGAGTTTTTTTTATTTTTTATATATATTTTTATTCATAAAATGTATATATATTTAATTTCATATTCAATTTTTATCAATTTTATACTCAAAATTGATCATATATTATAATTATTAATGAATACATATATTTATTTTGAATAATAATAAATTATGGTACTTTTATTTATATATTTTATCTTTATACAAAAATAAATCTTATCAACAACTTAGTAAATTACAATATTTTTTATAATTAAAATTATTATTTAATATGACACGTATAAACTTTATGTTATATTTTAATATATATATTTGTATTGTATTATAATTTTTTTAAATTGATAAGTAATTCACTTATGATTTTATTCTTTATCTATTTATTAGTTTTATATTTATATCAAGATATATACTATGCATTATGCAATATATTTTATTACTTATAAATTTATATTGAAATTTAGTAGTTCTTATTAATTAATTTAAAGATAATGATAATAATAATAATAGTGATGGTTGAACAATTTTAATTATTTTAATTATTATTTTATTATATATACTGAGATCAAAAGGTTTAATCAATAATTAGGATATCTTAAAATCTGTGCACCCAATTTATATCAAATTTAAATATATACAAGACTTTATCCATTAGATCATATCAGACGATATGATTTGAAATCACATGGCATGATTCAACCATACATTGTCTTGAATGATTATTTTTATGTTCCGAGTACGATATCTCGACATCCGTATCCAATAAGTCCAAACTTTATTAAATATATTTTTCTATAAGTTTGATCATATCTAATGGTTTGATCTGAATTTTGATGGTCCAATTAACCCATGTTGTTCAACAATGTAAGATGTTAGTTACATCAATGTAACACTAATATTTATAAATATATAAATTTACATCAAGATGATAGTTACATCAACTATAAAATATTTTTTTATATTTTAATTGTATTATTTAAGATAATTAATACTTTTGTACAATTTTAAATTGTTCAGTATGAATTTTTTTTTTGGTATATTTTTACGGATTATATTACTACTTAACTAATTAGTAGTTTATATTTATAACAATAAATTAAAATTTCATACTATATTTTGGTATATTTATAGCATAGTATACATTATGCAATCTATTTTATTACTTATAAATTTATATAAAAATTTGGTGATTCCCATGATTTAATCTAATAAAAAAAAAAAAATCAACTCTAGTTCAAGCTCATCATATAGGAATCAAGCTCGAGCTCAAGCTTATACTCATCAAAAAAGGTCGACTCGTCTGCATCCCTATTCCAAAATATTCTCACTTCAAATTCCAATGGTTGAAGGAGTCGGCTAGAAATACATTCATCATTGCACTTTGAAGAGTAACCACATCTCAATATTTATTTATACACCGAAAACTTCATTTTCCTCTCATTCCAACACTTATAATTGTTTTAATTATTATGAGAAACCTAATTATATAATTGAAGTTTTAAAGTATAGTCTATAATTAGGAAATTAATGTTGAGGATGGAAAATAAAGACATAGAACACATCAAATTTGTACTACTCAATTCAGGTTTCCCGCAAAATTAAAACACACTTTAATAGCTTTAATTAGTGAATGGGCCGCCGTCAATGCACTACATTCATTACTTTATGAATAAGACGAGGCCACCCCAGCTCAGCTGTTCAATTTCTAGACAATTAAATCAAAGTTGATTCTGTTTGGAAGGTTATTACCATTACGTTTCCCCTTTGCACCACTGTACGTCCCCGCGTATTCATTCCCTCTCACCTCAAAAACACGCCACTTCTTATGATTTCTCCATCACCATCAATTCCCCCACACGTTTTATCCTATCTTCCCCCCTACATTCCTTAATTATAAGTACACCATGCACCAAAACTCAATCATCACATCTTATTCTGATCATCACCTTCTGAAAACACAATCCAACAAACATGCAAACAACTTCCCTTCAGACCCTCCTCCTCCCACCTCCCTTTTCCGGCAATTTTACGACGTCCCCAAAACGGCAACCGAGTCCAAGAAAGACGACCAGCTTGGCTACTTCACCTCGTGCAATAAAAAGGGACGCCAACAGGGAAAAAGGCCGGCACGATCACAAACTTGTCGATGAAAACATGATTGTTCTCAAAATGAGAATTCATGAAATCAAGAGAAAGGAGGAAGAATTAAATCAAGCGATCTGCACATCCAAGTGTAGTTGGATGGAGTGGGAAAAGCAATGGTGCAAGAATAACTATGAGTCCGATGTGTACGAAGCAGTAGGGTTCTTGCAGATTTTGCTGATGAATACCAGACCTAGCTTGGTTCTTGCTCTGCTGGCTCTTCTCATGTTTACCACATCCACATCTTTAGTACTAGTATTACGTTCTTTTCTAGGAATTGCTAATCATGTCTTTGTTTGATCTGCACTTAGGTTGTTTCCTTTGAATTTTATATGTTAACCCCATTCATTAATTATAGATACAGCCCTACATTTCCATTTGCATGTACATTTTGCTATGGAAGAACAGGTAGCCAGCTTCATAATTAAGTAACTTTCGATGTGATTTAATATCTGTCTAAATCAATTATATGACAAGTATAATATATTTGACGTGTAATTAGTATATAGATAAGGAGAGTGATCAATCATATAACCAGTGTATATGAGTTTAACACGTGATAATATATGTTAAAATTTCGAATTTGAAGATCGAACTTTTTCCGATAAACTGGAGTAATTAATATATATGTAAGAAAAACATATAGAATTCCTCTCATCAAAGCAGCTGTATTTGTTAAACTTAGGAAGAAAGCTATATGGAATCCAACTAGCTCTGTTAAGACCAAAGAAATTAATTATTTAATTAAAAGGAGCTACTACTATTAATTAATTATTCTAATTCATATATATATATATTATTCCCCAAATTAATTCTATAGCTACGGAATTACCACCGTCGCTCCACTTAATTACGTGCGCTTTAAATTAAGATTATAAATAATTTTAATTTATTTTTTGTCCTTTAATTTAGATAAATATGTATATGCATGTGGGGTGGAAGGATCTGTCATTACAACTATAATAAACTATAGAAAAACTAATTACAATCATTTTTGTTTGAAAAAGAGATAATTGATATCAGCTTCCTTGTAATAATTATAAAATGAAAAAAATTAAAAGAAGTAGTTGATCAGTTGCAACTCCAATTAAGAATGCCTTGAAAGTAGTATCTACATTCAGTGGCAGAGATACCCTAAAATTAAACAATTCGCCGACCAAAACAAAGTCAAATGCTAAAATCCAATATCCAAACCGCCACCCACCTTCCTTCAACTGAAAATTCATTTTAGTTCCTGGTACATCACATCTTCAGTCTCTAATTTCACCTTTACTTCAGTCACCACCAACCAAAAGTACGTACACCAATACATTATAAATATTAAAATTGGGATAGTTATATAAGTTATTATCTAATAGCTAAAGGTTACTTTTTACTTCAAAAAAAAAAAAATTGGTGCAGTAATATCATTAATCGTCATTGTGAATATAGATAATATTTTTTTTAATAGTATAGATATATATATACACGCAAATCAAAATCAAATAATAAATCCCATCTAAAATGTCTTGAGTTTTTTATGCTATGATCATTGGATCATTATTAATTTTGATGATGAAGAGAAAAAAAGAATTAATTTTGTCTTAATTAATGTTCTGTTTGGAACCAAACTGTTTCCACACAAAGCAATTAAATTATTTTACATATATATATGAAAAAAGAAAAATTAGTAGAGAACATCCAGAAATTGAATCAAAGTCTGGAGTAGATGTATATCCCTCCCTCTTCTAGAGCGTGAATTAACAATGGAGTAACAATTAATTAATGTCCCCATCACCATCAGATTTTGAAGTCCCGCTTTCTCCGCATCTGCTTGGGTGAATTACTATTAAAACGCGCTTTTAGCCTAGTGCAGCGGCGAAGGGCAGGGGGCGGCTCCCTGTCAGAAAAAAACACGGTTTTCCTACATATCTTATTCCCTAAGGCATCCCGGACACTCACATGGCCACCACACGACTCTTTACTCCTTCCCCCCCTAATCATTTCAAACCTCCCTATAAATACACAACCCCCGCTCCTACTCCTAACCCATTTCAGTCCATCATCCATCATACATACAATAGCTTACAATATTTCCTCAAATTTCCATATGGCATTCATATCTTCCCTTTCTTTCGACCCATTTTCAAGAACTCGATTATTAATCAAACCAAACTCAAACGCGAGAAAAATCTGCACCACGAAAACATATGCAGCTAGAAAAGAAGCCCACAATCAGAACTTCAGCGGGAGGGTGGTGGACGAGAACCTGATCGTTCTCCGTAAGAGAATCCACGAAATGAAGATGATGGAGAGGAATTACGAGCCCCCTATGGAGTGGATGGATTGGGAGAAGCGATTCTACACCAGCTATGATTCCATCATATGTGACGCCATGGGGCATTTGCAGTCTTATTTGATGGAGACAAGGCCGAGCTTGGCCTTGGCCATCATTGCACTAATTGCATTCAGCGTGCCCACCTCAACTGCGCTGCTCATGTACAATTTTTTGGAATTCAGCAAAGGAGTTTTATCTGGGATTCATCTCATGACCTAAGTCAGAACAACATAATATATGTTTCAATTTTCATTTCTTGACTCTTTCCTTTTTCTTCGGCGACATAATTAGGCAGGCAGGTTCACCTTTCTGTATATATAAATGCAACGTGGGGTAGCTACTTTATTAATTCTTTGATTCATTTCTGTGTATCATGACTTGTTCATCCTTATTATTTTTGAACAGGTGACTTTTTCAATGTTTGTTCGGAACATACATATATATATGTGTGTGTATATATTAATTTCTGTTGTTTTTAATATTCATAATTAATCTGATCAGCTGATTTACAGTATTTGACATTATTAAATCGGACAATATTCGCTCTGGAGGTTTTAAAGTCAGATATAACCTCTATATATTCTGAAGAAGTACATTAGATAATATTAGTGAGTCAGTGAGCGTTGAAGTAGGTAATGAAAAATAATCAGAAAATAATTTACTGTAAAATTGTCCCTTAAACTATTCTTAATGTAACATTTACTCTTTAAATTAATAAATATAATATTTACCCCCTATAATTAAATTTTTGGATAATATTACTCTTATATTATATATATATATAGTTCAAAGATTTTTTTTCTAACAATTTTGCATTTTAAGTTTAATTAAAAGAATATCTTTTTATTATAATAAAATAATATATAATTAGTGAATTAAATAGTTTGAATTTTATTATATTTTTATAGACTCAAAGTTAATTAATGAATGAGTAAAAAAGTACACAAAAAACTTTCATGAAATTTTTTTATCAATTTGATAATAAAATTAAGTTATTAACTATTTATTCTTTTAGATAAAAATGAGTAATTATATGATTTTTCTAATATATTTTCTTTAAAAATTATGATAAAATATTTAATAAAAAAACATTATATTTATTCATTTTTTCTAAAAATATTTAACTTTTAATTAAGCATATATATTTATCCATTTCTTTTAAAAAGCATATACGGATTGTTGGACGTTATATTATATCTATTATATATCTACTATGTATATTAATTTATACTTCATTTTTAATTTAAATTCTTTCCTTATTAAAAAGATTAATTAAAAAATAATTTGATGATAATTTAATGTATAAAATACTAAAATATATTAAGAATAATATAATTATTCAAAATATGAGGAGTATTTTTATCCAACTAAGGAGGTAATATTATATTTATTAATTTAAAAAGGTAAATATTACATTAGGAATAATTCAGGGGGACAAAGTGGTATTTTACCCAATAATTTATTTCCTGCCTCAGTATATATTTTAATGGCCAAGCACTTTATACTTGTCAACCTACTAATTAATTTTATATAAAATGCAAAATCGACTAAATTTGTATTCATGAAATGCAACTCAACACGGACCACGCTAAAGTTTAACACAAGTTGTTCACTTCAAATAAAAAAGATATATCAAGGGATACGCTACAATTTATGAATTAGATAGTATTTTTCTCAACAGACCAGGGAATACGGTACAATCTAGATAGCTAGTTGTAGATGATTTTGGATTTATTCAAACTTCGGCCTCGCATGGAGAAAGCGAGTTTGATCGACAGAGTGATTCAGTCAATACAGCGGAGCGTTTAAAGTGGCTTCTCCCTATTCATACTATATATATATATATATATGTGAGAGGTGATCTTAGAGGCTTTTTGATGAAAATTGAACATTATTAGCACAATTACTAAGAAATTAAGTTGGTGGAGCAGTAGTACTTGAGAAAAGAGCTTATGTGCCAACATACACATAATGATTAGTGCATATTGGTGATTAACTTAATAAATGTAGAGAAATTAAAGTAGACACATGTTGCCTAAGTAGCACTTTTGACATCATCATTTCATCACATTCCATGTATTCCCAGAAGCATAGCAGTTATGTAAACGAGCTGTCAATATTTACCATTCTGGAATTTGAATAATTATCTATGAAGCAACAAATGAACTTTTGAGGATACCATGTCGTGCGTGACGTATTGTTAATTTTGATTGTTTTCAAGGAGCGTTTTGTTATAAAGAAGAGATACTGAAATTTGTAAATCATTCAAACTCTTCATATGTAACTAACATGTATATTTATCTACATCAATGACATCGTCAACAAGGAAAACCACTTGAATATTTTGAACTCAAATTAACGAGAAACCTGACTCGAATTTTGAAGGGATCGAGCCGTAGGATAGAAAGGGAGGTAGGAATTTGTTTTGAATTCTTCTGATTCAATCCACATTCTATATACCGATCGATGCGGTATTGCTCTTGAAAGAATCAATTTCCTTCCACGTGAATTCTTCTATGCATTTACCTGCAGCCACATTTAGAAAACATGTGTGTCAAAGAATCTGCAGTGCCCATCATGCATACATCCAAGTATGGATCAAAATCAATATATAATTAAGTTGGAAGACATGTCTTCACATTTATGTACATTGCAAGGGCTAAATGAGTTGGAACAGTTACGCAAAATGACTTGAATTGATGCATAAGCAGAGATGAGAATATGAGTGTGTTTCTTTTTGGTATATAGACACGTATATTGGCAGTTGATCAGATTACATTTTCTGCTATATTTAGTTGCCCCCAAACAACCACAGATTGAAATATAAAATTGAGGAACAATAGGGAGCTCCCTTCAGTCCAAGACGCGACAGGAAAAACTGAACACAGCTCCCGCATCGTTGGATCAAAAACCCATCTTCCATTAAATACTTCAATGATGGGTTCGTGAACCAACGAGTCAGCAGCTGAGGTTCCAGCTCTCAAACTGCCTCGGACTGGACTGAAGGAAGCTCCCTTAATTTCTCTATGTACTAATTAAAAAGAAAAGGGTTATATAGTGAAATTTTCAGTATCAGCCTTGTCTGGGGTCAGGAAGTACTTTGGGTAGGGATGAAGAATGGTGGGTGGGTATGTATATATATATATGGGAGAAAATCAGGAGACATGAAAATCTGAGGTGGGCTGAGAAATGGATTTCGTGCAGATATCAAAAATATATTCTTTTAATTTAATTGATGAGAAAAAGAAGAAGAGATTTTGCTCAATAATAAACATATATATATAGTACACAATGGTAGTACGTACTGATGAAGTATGATGATATCAGCTCTGAAAATTTGGACAATACACTCTTGAAGAAGACAACTTCGTACACTCCTTATACATCTAATCAAACAGCTGTATATGGTTCACCATAAAGGGCTAAAGTCGCTACTGTTCAAACGTTTGCAATTAGGCACGAAATCATAGTATTCCATAATTGGTGCAAAGCTTAGATAACAATAAAAGGCTTCATCAAACCTACCTAAGCCCCTCTTCCTCATGTGCTGTACCCGGTCTATATATCAGCCCCTACCCCTACCCCTTACCTAGCCCCTAATTCACATCATTCTTTAATTTTATTTATTTAGTTTGTTCCTTTGTTAATTAATTGATTTTTACTATGGTATATTTTGGATAATTAACTAGTAACTTAGCTAGGTTTTGGCCAGCTCTATTGCTGCACGTGAAGGTTTTGGCTTTGTTTGGATTATTTTTAAGTTGTGTTTCTTTATCTTCGGTAAATAAAGGTGATTAGTGTAGTTGATTTTGTGCTTTGTATAATATAAAATGCATAAAAGTAAGTTAAGATACATTGGACTTTGTGTTCTGTAATGACTGAACATATATTCTAATTTTTTATGCTTCAATTCATCTCAACTCTATTGAATCTTTTTTGTCTTGACTTTGGATCTTAAGATCCTTTCATTGTGTTCCTTTAATTTAATCAGTTATGAGTCTTATGACTGCCTTCAATTCATCTTCACATCCCAAATCGTAGCACATATGCATTTGTTTATGTAAGTAATTGCACCTAGACTTATATTCGAGGAGTACATCAAGTTCGCTCAAACGATCGTTCAAATAAAAAATTTGAGAGAATTTGAGATAAGATTGTTGGGTATTTTTACATAGCAAACTTTGTATGATATTTAAGTAAGTTCGAGGTCCGATGAAAGAATAAAATACTGGTTTGAAAATAATAAGTTTGAAAATAATAAAATAGAAAAAGTGGTTGAATGTATTTATATAATCAAATCTAATCACTTGTCTGAGTTACATAGGGTAATCTTGAGCTTGATTTTGTTAAATAATCAACTAATCAAATATTGGGTCGCCAAATCGAATTGTCGAGTCAGGTAGATTCGATGTGGGAACAAATAACACAGCTCTTGGCCTATGAATGGCATTATGCTTTTAGGCAGGGGGTGGGGGTGATTTTTGTCCTTTTATCAGTAATTGTGATGTATTCAAATCACATTAATATCAAGACAAATAAGTTAATTTCGTGAATTTGTGTGAAATATAGAATGAAAAAATATTCAATACTTAAGAAATTATATGCGTAAAGAAAATAGATAATATATTTTGATTTAATTAGAGAGTAGTAGTGATTGATGGATGAGTTATGAGGCATGGGGATGTATGAAGAAGAAGGAAGTTGGTCATAGTCCAAAAATGGTGGAATTGCAAAGAGAGGAGAGGGGGAACACGAAATGAAAGGGTACCTTACACTACGTTTGGATTCATATTTTCGTATTTTTTGAGATAATATAAAACACAACTAATATTTATTTTTATATTTTTACATCTTATTTATATATTTTTTTATTTTTGAACTTTCTATATAATATATATATATATATACACTTATATATATAATATAAAAGAGGCATGATTTGACAATAAACAGTGATTTTTGTTTCTTAAAAATACAATATTTATATATAAAAATATATATATAAAAGAGATATGATTTGACAATAAATAGTAATTTTTATCTCTCATATCCCAATATTAAACTTACATTATTTATTTTAAAATATTTTAAATTACCTCAAAACACGAATCCAAACATACTATCTATTTTCAACACATACTTACTTATTTTTATTTTTTTTATTATTTTTAAAATATAAAATAAAATATTCAAAACACAAATACAAACATAAGGATAGAGTTTGCAAGAAAGTGGTAATGTAGATAGGTGAGAAGAAGGAGAGATGAGAGATGAGAAATTGGTCCTTTTGCACAGATAATATTCCCTGTTTTGATGAAGCCTTTGGGGTTCTTTCCTACAGGTGTTGATGGTTGGGATGACTGAATCACGACTTGTCATTTCATTTGTCAACTCATTTAACCACTTCCTCTTTGCATTTACTCTCCTTTCATATTCACTCTCCCTTCCCCCCTCAACTTTTAAATATATACATTTCCACCCCTCCATTTACTAATTATAAAACATTTTTAAATAATTCACTTATTTGGTCCCCTATATTTTACTACTATTTCTTTCAAAATATTTGAAATAATCGACTTCAAATATTGAAACATATATACAATTTTGAAACCATACCAACTATCAAGAAAGTGGCATAATTAGGTTTTATGTAATTAATTTAATTATAAAAATATTTTACTTAACAAATGATATTTATTCTTAATAATTAATGTTGTACTCACGTCTGTATGATTGAAATTATGTTTTGGAAAATAAAGAAGATTTGTGTAAAATGAACAAAGTTTGAGAATGAGAATATATATTAGAAACTGCTTTTATCTTCCGACATAATTAGGTAACCATCACTTTTTTTTCTTTTTCCCCGATAAATGCAAAAATCTGCCTATATTTTTGTAAAATTACAAAAAAATTCCCTATGTTGAAGAAATATGCTAAAACCATCACATGATATATATATATATATATATAAACCATTTCGTCAATTTTAAACGGAGAGTGGGATTTACTTAGGCATCTACGAGTGTTAAAGCTTTTTTTTTTTTTTTTTTAATTTTTCAACATTTTTGGCGGTCAAAAATATCCAATTTGACCTTGCTGAGTTGTTTTTAATATAAATAACACAAATGGCATTTAACTTGAATATTTGACTTTTTAAAGAAATAAAAATAAAATTATAATATTTAAACTTTTATTATAGTTTTTTAAGAATAAAATAAGTTTTATTACTATGTATTTAAAATAATTATATATCATTAATGAATATTGTTATTTAGTTTCATAAATATTGTAATACACTATCATTTTAGTAAATAAATTTATTTATAAAAAAGAAGTTACCAAAAATTATATATTTATATATAACGTGTGCAAAAGCTGCACGTATGGTGTGTTATGTGGACTCAAGCTCTTTTGGGCCAAATTCTTTATGAAGTTAGCATTTCAATATTAAATCAGTAGATGGTTTTAGAGTGATAAAGTTCAAGAAAAAAAGCATCTTAAAGAGATAACGAGTTGTGCTATGAATAAGATTAAAATAAGAATTGATAAATGAGTGAATGCTTATGAAGAATAGAATAATCATCGTTCCGTACATCCCTTAATTTGCTGCCAGCTAGGACATTATATTTCTGGGGGTCGGGGTGGCCTTGGGCCTTCTACCTTCTTGGGGTCGCCCTGGTCCTGTCCTAGTTGGGTTAAAGCTGAATGGGAATTCTAGGAGCCCACCTCAGGCCTCATACTTTGTTGAGCTTTCTTGATTTGTATTGGGTTTTTGTGTATGGGCCGTGAATTGAGTTAGTCATTTTTAGTTATATCAATATTAAAAAATATTTTTAAATTATAAATATTTGAATTTTCAAAAAAACTTTTATACATTTTTCTAATTGATTTTAATATAATATAAATAGGTGATGGCAATCCAAATGTGATGACCGCGGTTCTTGTCGCATATATATATAGTACGTGCAAAAAATGCACGTGTCCAATATATTTGGACAATTGTTCAAGACTTGGGTTGAAGCGAATGTAAATTTTAAATGGGGACCCAAAAAAGGCTTTAGCACTCTGACGCCAAGTTAGTATTGGATTTTAGATAAAATAAAGCAAAAAAGTGAATAAATGTGATTGAAAATCATGATGTGGTAGGTAAATAGCGTAAAAACACGTGATAACGTGCTTGTAGAGTGCTCAAAAATTGTTTAGAGAGTGAGAGAAGCGTTAGAGGGGTGTCCCCCGTGTAAATAAGTAAATCTGTATTTATAGAAGGAGTGCCATGTTTGTTGGGGGTGTATCCCACTTTTGAGATTCTTGCAGAAGTTGGTTGGGATAAGAGGTAGGTCGTCCTTATTCGTCGATGAATGTGCATTAATAAGAGTCTCCTTCACTCTAAGGATATTCTTCACCTGTGAGGAGTCCCAGTCCGCTAGGGGGGTACTCTTGGGTTGATGAGGTGCTACGTAAGAGAGCAGATTGCCAAATGCGTGGGCTTTTTAGGCCGAATATTTTAGCGAGCTTTGATCATATGACTCGTGTCAGGGGGATGTCCCGATTTTCGAGTCGGGTGATGTCCTGAGCCTCTCGAGGGGTATCCTGAGCCTTCCGTTTCTTTCTTTTTCTTGTAGACCCATTGGATCTCTTTGAGTCAACTTATTTTTATGCACATTAATAATTATCATATTTATATATTTAAAATTATTTATTTTATGTGAAATGGTTTAAATATATATTTATTTATTTTTATAAATTTATATACTATAAAAACATAAATTCATTTTTTTTAAATGTGGACCATTAATCTTAAAGAATTTATTATATGGCAATTGTCATTATTCATAATTTATTTATTCTATATTATTTAAATTAAAAAGCTTACAATCTTGACCCTTGATTTTTAAATTTAAAATCTAATTGCTATGAATCGCATTCAGACGGTCAAAATTCATCTAATACGGATCAAATAGTTGTATAAAGTGAGGGCGTAACCCTCCATTCACTCAAAAGTTAATGATGTTAGTATAATTTAATGTATATGGACGAATATAAATTATTTTAGAAAACACGATAGAATGTTTAGCTTATTTTCCTTATGATAGTTTTTCTCGAAAATATGGGGGGATTTTTGTATTTTACTTTTTTTAAATTATTGTTTTTATTTATTTTGGATATGGTAAGCATCAGTTTGCATGCATGGTTTTATTAATTTGAGAAGACAGACATATGTGTTTCTTATAAATGCACGCCCAACACTTATAAGTAGTCATTGCAATTCCCTTTATGATGCTTTCGACCACTTTTCACAAGTAATTGTTTAATAAATTCGGCCGTCAGAGAAGTTCTTCTAAAAAAACAAAAAAAAAACTCTTTTTGATGTATTTTCAACTCTTAAATTAAACTATTGCAAACACCCCTTAGATGGGCCTCCGAATACATTCATGGGTGGGTCTACTCTGTCACATGTACAATGGGCCATAGATAGGGTGATCCAATCCAACAAAGCAGGACCCAGCAACCAATGGTAGAACTGATTAGCAGTGTTTGGTTTGGGTGACTGAATTCCATCAAGATTGGATGGATCTATTTCTTAGTACCGAATGCTTCAATTTTCCAGTGGAAGTGGTTTAGTTGTTATCCAAATTGATGTGATGGGTTCTTTTCTGTGTATATATATCAGACTATCACCAATACAGTAAAAGGAGATAACGTGGAAAGCCCAAATGTTTAGTTAGGCAGCCACCTACTTCTAGCAAATTCTTTTAAAAACTTGTTATAATTATAAATACTTCTCATTATTTAAAAAATTACAAATATTTATTTGAGATTAGTGATCGTCTAACAAATACCCCATTGTGACAATAAATTGTAGAGGTATTTATTAAACAACCGTTAATTCTAATAAAGTATTTACAATTTTTCAAATAATAAAAGAGGATTTGTAATTAAGGTCAACTACATGCCCCTCTCCTGAGATTAGCCGTATTTACATGTAAATCTCATATGGTTTAAACATCTAGCATTCCTGAGATTTGCTTCTGTCTACCAAATAATTCCCTTGTTAGTAAAAAAATTTACTAAATTTATTAATATTCACAAAAGAAAAAAAGAATAAGAATTGATATTTACACTCGGTTGATTTAATACTGACTTATTGTATGTCAAACAAATCTTTTCTAACAAAACTACCTTTATAATAATGAAGATATAATACCTCACATGCGTTAATATGTGAAGATGTATAAGGGTAATTTGGTTATAAAAAAATTTATTTGACACGCAATAAAATCAATAATAAGTCAATTGTGAGTAAATCTAAATTTTTATCTAGTTTCTTTATTAATATCATCAAATTCGGTAAATTTTGGCTAATATTTCAACTTATTTGTTAAACGAAAACAAACTTTAAAAATATTAAATGTAATTTTTTAAATCACAGGATATTTACGTATAAATATTCCCTGTAACTATGATAAATTTTAGAGTAACACATTCTAATTCACCCTTATTATTATAATTATGATTTTGGATGGTTCCCATGAAAAGGAACACTAGTGGGTACTGAATTTCGGCTCTTTTAACGCAAACCCCAGAAATTGCTCTCAGAGGATCAAACCCTATCTTTTGCTATGATTGATTATGCTCCTACAAAACCCACCAAATCCAAACAGAGCTATCATTTTTCCAAAATAATATATATCGGCTAAATTACAACGAACTTTCATAAAATTTGACATAATTACAAATACTTTCTTATTATTTAAAAAATTATCAATAGACCCTTGATTTTAATGATCGTCTAACAATTAGCCAAATCGGTTAGATTTTTATCCATTTTTATAGTAAACTGACCAAATGCCCTTATGAATTAAATATTATATTTTTATTTATTTTTTAAAAAAATTATTTTTTTATGAATTAAGTAGATAATTTTTTTTATAATTTTTAAAATTTTTTCATCCATCCCATTTGATTTTTTTATTAGTTTTAAATTTAAAAAAAATACAATAAGGGCAAAATTGATAATTCCATACCTCCATCCAAGAATTACATTATTTCATCAAATATCAAAGGTATTTAATATTTTTCATATAATGAGAAGTATTCATAATTATGCCAAATTTTGAAAGACGTCAATGTAATTTACCCATATATATAATGATGAAATTGATGCCGATAACAAGAAAAAAAATATGCAAGTTTGGAGAGAATATATGGTGTTTACATTTGATCACCAATAAAACAATTGAAGATATATTACTTTATTTCGAGCTTAAACATATTTATATATATATATATGATGAAGGGAAATCAGAAAAAGACAGATGTACCCTTTAGAGGAGGGGCAAAAATAATCTAAGGCAAAAGAGGGGTTTGACCGAGTATTAACTTTGTCTAAATTATTATATATTTAATGGCACAGTTAATGCCTCAAATAACGGACTGTGAGCGCATTATGGATAATCGTGTGAGCAGGCATGAAGATCATGGGGAGACACGTTAGCCTGCTGGTGTGATCCATATAAGAGGAAGAAAATTGCAGAAAATGAGGTAATTTTTTGGAATTTAAAAGAGTACTTGTCATTAAGAGAGTGTTTTTTACGGCTTGAGAGGAGGAGATATCTTTTTCGTTATTATCGATACTGACTTAAGCGTCGGAGTATCTTCGCCGGGACTTTTCCCGGCTAGATAACGTTTTTTTTCTCATTGTCAGAGTATCAGTGATCGGGAGCGGAAGGTGGATAACGAACTCGGAGTGCAATCTGCGATTTCGTGCCCGATCAATATATAAATAAATTCATGTAATTTTAATCTCAACCATCATTCTATCCAATAACATTCAGAAAGTCGTCTTTTCACTTTAATAAAAAATTAAATAATCGAACAAGATAATTTTAAATTTATAAAAAAAATATTTATAAATAGAGTGGTGATGCGGATAAATAAAATAAAAGCGTAGAATCTTGTTCCAGTAAGACTTAGCAATGAATTCAAGAAAAGGATTCTTTTCATATGGAGATTGTGGTGGAAGGCATGCTGCGCGTGTTGCTGTTGCTATCATACGTCTTGGACTGGACTAGATATTATCATCCACTCCTCCATTTCAAGAATCAAATTCTTGCTTTTCTTCTCTATTTCATCTTCATTCTTGCACCCTCATTAATCCTACGCTATGCCCCTCCATTTACTACTCAATATATTAAATATGAATACCCCTTCATCTTAATTACTCAGGCTACAGCATTTTTATTTTTATTTTTATTTTTTACACACACATATATATATAGTATGTGTAAAGGCGGTAAATATGAGACTATGTTAATTTAAGAGATCTATTTATATTTATTAATAGGCCAAATTGCATATTATCCCTGTGTTTTTGAAAATAATTAAAAGCTCCTCTGTGTTTTAAAATTAATTAAAAAAAACCCGTGCTATATTTAAGAAAATAGAGGATTTCTTTTATTATTTTTAAAATACAAAAGAATTTTTAATTGGATTTTGAAAATCCAGGGTTAATATGCAATTTGGTCAAACTAATAATTGATTATTCGATTTTGAGATTAAATATGTTGATTGTGAGGCCTAATTTAATATAAATTATCCCTACAAATTAATGCAAACTATAATGTAACAAATTTGCAACAAAGTAATTATCCTTAATTAGTAATTGCAACCCTAACTAATTGGCCAAATTACTCTTGAAGTCCAATTGGGCTCCCCCACCTCACACCCCACCCCACCCCACCGCACTCCAGATATCAGGCTTCCAATTTTCAGCGCCTTTCCTCCGCGTTTCACCACACGCCGCCACCCTCACTCCTCCCACGCCCTTCTCTATAAATATCATCCAAACCCTAATTGCATTTACATTCAGACAATTTAACAAACACAAAATCCTCTCTCCCCTCATTTCTCACCTCACCATCTAAGGTCTCCCGCGGATACCGTTTCTCTTTTGGAAGTTTTCTCCTCATATAAACGTCAAGATCTTTTTTTCCCACTTAAAAATCTTTACTTTTCATGTTTTTCTTCATGCATATCCAGATCCTGCTACTTGGTTTTTTCAGCAATATGTTCTAGCCATTCAATTTCGTACCTCCCCCAATTCAATTAACCTAAAGGGCGTCTTTGTTTCCAATCTTTCTTCAGTATGTTGTATAAATATATTCCGGAGCTTAGCTCGTGAGCATGGCCGTCGCCTACCCACGTTTTTTGGTACCCGAAACCCACGCAACGGTCGAGCCACCAACGCTGATGGTCTCCTCCACCGCCCCTCCTCCGCGCCCATCTGCCACCCTTACACAGGATGATTTAAAAAAGATTGCTGCTTATAAAGCCGTGGAGCATGTGAAATCCGGCATGGTATTAGGCCTCGGCACTGGTTCCACAGCCAAACACGCCGTGGATCGTATTGCGCAGCTGTTACAGCAGGGAAAACTCAAGGACATTGTGGGCATACCCACTTCGACGATAACACATGAGCAGGCCGTTCGGTTGGGTATTCCTTTGTCGGATCTCGATTCACATCCTGTTGTTGATTTAGCCATTGATGGGGCGGATGAGGTCGATCCCGGTTTGAATTTGGTTAAAGGGCGTGGGGGGTCTTTGTTGAGAGAGAAAATGGTGGAATCCGCCTGCAAGAAATTCATTGTGATTGTTGATGAATCGAAATTGGTGAAACATGTTGGGGGCAGTAGATTGGCTATGCCAGTGGAGGTTATTCCATTTTGTTGGAACCATTCGCTGAAGAGACTTGTGGCCTTGTTTGCTTATGCTGGTTGCGTTGGGGAGCTCAGGAAGTCTGGTGATGGTGGGAAGGCGTACGTGACTGATAACGGGAACTATATCATTGACTTGTATTTTGAGAGAGATATTGGGGATCTGAACAAAGCCAGCGATGCAATTTTGAGGCTTCCCGGTATAGTTGAGCACGGGATGTTTATCGGATTGGCCACCTCTGTGATTGTGGCTGGTGTTGATGGGATCACCGTGAAGACTAAAGTCGGGAATGAGTTGAAGGTGGACTCATTTTGTTACAATGATTTGAGGAACGGATTTTAGTTTGACTTGCATCTTAGAACTTTATGTAGCTCTATTGGGGAAGGAAGCTATATATTGAGTTGGGGGAGTCTTGATTGATTTATTGATGTATCAGGGGAGAATTTTAGGTGCTCCTTATGGATCAATTCATATCGATTATTGGAAGTTCTGAATCTTGTGATTGGTACAATACCTGATTTTATGAAATATTATTTACAAAGTTTTGGAATTCCATATGCCTCTTTTTTCGTATAACTTGCTAATTAGTAACTTCAGAAGTACTAGAGTTTGGTGTTTTTATTCAGAACAGGTTAAGGCACTATATATCCTATAGTGGCTGAGGACCCGGCAGCTGGACGAAAGCCAAGGCATCAGGAGCAATGTTTGAACGCCTTGTTCTTCTAGGTTGCCAGTGGTGCTCTGTTTATATGATTATGTCTGTTTTTATGTTAACTGTTAGAATACTGAACAATGTGTTGATGGCATTTTTTGTCAACAGCGTTGTCAGTTTGATGAGTTCTATGTTTCTATGTTTATACTCGGCACCTTATGTCATAGTCTTGGCAATGAAATGATTTCTTAGTTTATACAATCATGAATGTGTGTGTATGCCATGATATTACAAAGTCTGAGGGTTGAGGCACTTCACCTTCTCATCGAGTTTCCAAACATGCACCTTACACGGCTAAGTGCTAAGTGCTAAATGCTAAATCTTAAGGACATGCTGACATGCTCCGTAATATAACGAAAAGTTGAGGCCATCCACAATCGGTAGATGCTGTAAGTCTGTACCTTTGTCGAAGAAAGGGGATTTACACTGTGAAGGAGTATAATTGGTTAGATTGGTAATTGGTTTGTTTATCTCTGCATATTAGTAGTTGGTGAACAATCTTATATGTACAGACGAGAGAAGCCCTTCAAAAGGAGCAACGGAACTTGCACTGAATCAGTACTAGTTCAAATGAAGGGGCATTTGTGAAAGTAGTTTTATTTGAAAATCAATGTTATATCTTCGAAAAAGATCAAGGAAATAGATAACAAATCTATGTGATTTGTTCCTCTTCCCAAATTGTAAAAACAAAAAATGTATTATGATGGTCTGCCTAGACTCATTTTGAACTAGAATTTTCCTATAAATGTAGTATCAAATGATGGAAAGAAAATAACATATCCTAAGATAAGAGAAAGGATTAAATTGGACATAATTTGACAACTAGTATCTATAAGTTTTGGACGAAATATAACTAGTTTTTGTTCGGTTGAGAATAGAAAATTTAACATCGCTAAAGTCGGGGGATATGAGCAATTACTACATACAATGAATCAACCACTGGTTTGTACTAGGAGACAGATGTACATTATAAGAGATGAAGGCTATATATGAATGTCGCTGTGAAGATGCTTAAAGTATCACCGGATCAAGATTTTAAGGATTTCCAATCCAATCCGAGATATAAAAATTGGTGCATGTTTACTTTACATTTTTATCTAAAATAAAGCCATGTTAGGAGCTTAACAATCACAACGAATGCTTGCAATCATGCACATGAAAACCTCTAGTCGCCAGATCTCTTTAGAATTAGTTGCTGATCAGATACACTAATTCTTCTGTTTGATGCAAGATGAAATATACATACATAAATGATATATGCGGGTGAAAACTTTAACAATGTCAATCATCCATCACAACAATTAATTAACTTCTTTTCTCAGATACTGCAACGAGGGAATATTTATCATCTTTGAATTTGTCGATAATAATGGAAATCTGGAAAAATGTTTTTCAGTTACAGCTCTGTTACGGCCACCAAGTGAGGAAGAAGACGACCACATTGGCTCACCTGTTGCTGAGCTGGTTGTCGACCTGCGCTGATAGGGATGCTGAGTCATTTATTTCTTATGCTTGCATTTCTCAGCTGGTTGTAAAATACGTTTTTATTAGTTAGCAATCGTTTTCTTCCTTTACAATTAGTTTGTTGGAATTAGTTAGGGACAATTTTTCTTTTCCTTTTACTCTGTATATAGCTCTTCGAATGTGCTCTGCTGAACTGATTTTGATCTTCTTCTGAAATGAGATTCCTCCCAAGACTTGAAGATTTTTGGAACACACCCTGAACTTTGACATCTTTTTATCCTATCTAACTAAATTGGTAATGTTAGTGAATTGCACACCCCAGTTGGACCTGCTTCATATCTTGATCAAAATTAGTAACTGAAGGTATGCGTGAAATGGGAAAATGAGCATGGTTTGCAAATCTATATTTAGTTAGCAGCCTTGTTGTGTTGTGCTAGCTAAGCACAAGGTGCACAGTGGGCTAGGTCGGTTCAGGATCAACACAAACCAATTCGAAATAGCCCGATTTAGAACCAACCCACTATTGTTTATGACTGGTTTTGGACCTTTGAATGAGCCCCAATTGGGTCCATTTATGAATTCAGGCCCAATCTATGAACCGATCGGATCAGGCCTGAATGTGCCTATTATATTTTTATTTTTTATGAAATAAAGTTTTTTTTTTTGAATAATTACTTAAACTTATGGTTGTATTATGAAATAAAATAAATAATAAATTAAATCACATAAAAAATTACAACTAAAAATATAATAGTTAAGATTATATAATGAACTTAAGTAATAAATAGACAAACAAGTTTACAATAATAAAATTTAGAAGATTATAATAAATTAAAAAAGGATTTAAAATAAATTTTTAAAAAAATAAACAAATAGTATTAATGAATTAAAGTACTAAAAATTTAGAAGTAGAACCATAAAGAATAATTCTTAGAGTTTCAAAATATAAAAAAGTTACTAAAATAGCTAATTTAAGAGAATAAAATGAAACTCATATGCCATGCATTATTTTTATAAAATAAAAATGGCCCAACTCACCTGGTTCAAGATCAAGTGGTCCTAATCCACTGGACCAGACTGGTCCCATGTTTTAATACCTGGGGCGGTTCAGCCCAATCCCAAATGAGTCTGGGTTAACCTAGTCTATTTTTTTATCGATTTAATTCAATTTTAAATTAAACTAATCCAACTTGATTCATTGCTCATTTTGAAACTAAGCTATACAGTTCCTCTTGTGTTCATGGAGTGTCGTGATAAAAGTGATTTGAAAAATGAAGTTCAATTGGAAGAATTGATTTTACTGCTACTTCAGAGGTACTTGAACAATTAAATGGCCGGGTACGTAGATGTAGATGGTCCTCCTGGACAAGTATTAATTATTATATTCCAAAACAAGATTTTGGGACATATTAAGATGATGAAAGATCCATAATGATTTTGGGCCAGGCATTGGAAAACTTCACATGTTCTCAAGCAATTGGTTAAAATTATCACATGTTACAACATTAATTGTGGGCTATTATGCCATGATGTGTAGTAATTGGTCCAAAATACTCTCCACGTAACCAAATTTCAATTCCCTAAACTAATTAATCTAATCTCTTAAATGATAAAGATAATAATTTTTAGAATCCATGTACATCAAAATTTAACAGTTTAACGCGGTCAAGATTAGCTTATTAAACAAAGTTTTAGGACAGATTGAATTTATTTTACTCCGCTTCTATTTAACCAAAAAATATATCATTTTTAGTTTATATATCCAAATAAAATTGCAAAATCATAGGAATTAACACATAAGTTGGCTTAATTTCACAACCAACATATATATCAAGATTGAAAAATATTTTTTTTTTTTTGGTTAACTGAATAATTAAGGGTAACTCCAAGATTTTAACATATGTCAAAATCTTAAGGATCACTTGAGGCTTTCTTCAAGTGAAGTTTTGAGTTGGTCATATATAGGTCTCTTAGGCCCTATATGTACATATCCCTTCCTTAACTCGTCTTCTATTTTTATGTAAGTTTAATAATAATTAATAGTAAAGAACAAAAACAAAGATAAGAGTTGGAACCCATGTCAGCTACTTTTGTCCGAAAGTCAAAAGTTGAAAGGATGAATATTTGTATAGAATGAGGGCGTGGTGCATCATATCAATCAATTGTTTCCTACTCTATGATTTCACACATACAAAATTCCTACAAAAATCAGAGTACAATCATGAATTACCAACTACACATATGTATGGCGCATGCCTTCTTACACAACCATTTCAAACATATGCCTTACCTAACTATAACAATTAAATTAAATTAAACACATCATTTAATTAAATTCATTGTACAAAAGAATAAATTACAATTTATGTGTGTGATGTATGAAATGTTCAGAAAATTCCTACTAAAAAAAAGAGCAGCACAAAACCTCCCTATATTTTTTGAAATAGAGCAAAAAACTACCCCTCAAACTCGAGAGTGCATAACATGTGTCGTTTTTGTATTATTTTAATTATAAAATTATATCTCTATCCCTTTTTAAGAACCGTTAGATTTAATAATTATCGAAATAAATGGTTCAGATTTTATCAACAAGATCTACCGTTAATATTATTTGATATAAAAATATTTTTAACATTTCATACATCAAAGGGAAATAAATTATACTTTAGTCTCGCAAAAAATGCGAAAACCTATATTTTAAACGTAGAAAAATAAAATAAACCGCGGCCCGATTATTTAGTCCTTATCGATCCAACGTATACGGTAGATATACATATGTTGCTTAATTAATATTTGATTATTTAATTATATATAGCTTAGGTAATGTGCAAGAAATGCAGAATGAGACAGTAACATGCACGAAAGAGGCCTACATGGGGTTGCTTTAAGTCATCCTTTGCGTGCTCGTGTGCCCCCACTTTATGTATATCACAAATTAAATATAAGTTGCATGAAGTACGTACGTAGGAAAATACCTTTCTTGGTAATGGATAAACACACACACACACACCCCCACCCGAAATCAAAGGCGAAAAGAAAGTAAAAGGTGTCATGCATGATAAAGCAATTAGCAATGCACAATGTCCCGCCCTTGCTTTCGGCCATGAAAACGACACGCATTGAAAAAGACTTCAACGTTTTCATACATGCAATATTTATTCATTTAAATCTATTTATCTTATATATATATATAGGAGATAATGTTAATATCTTTTGTATAATCCTAATTAATGAAAATTATAATATTATTCGATATTTTAATAATTATGAAGCTTCGAACAATTAAAATGTTTATCTTTTTTTTTTTTTCCCTTCGTTTCGTTAAGTATTATTCGATGTTTTACTTTTTCTGAATTTTGCTCAACTATGCCAAAAATGGGTTTAGACCAATATATAGGTTTTGAGTTATAAACAAAGCAGTGAATTAAGATAGCAAATTTAGTTTGATGTGGACTCCAACAAATCCGCTTTATAAACGGGTGGTTTAAGTTGATTTTCTGAAAATTCAGTCACGTATGCATATATATATATATATATATATATATATTTTTTTTTCTTTTTTTATCAACTAGAGATATAAAGGAAAAAACACAAAATTGATGCTATATATAGATTGATGGAATATGTGTTTGTGACGAGGGTTAGATGGAAAATTTCATCTCCAAATTAGATCTTGTCGAACCAAATCAATTACAAAGCATATATAATGCATTTACCATGTGAATTGGTTACTTGTCCTAAATTATACTTCAATCTCATCGTAAGTGTATAACACTTGTCATATAATGCTTCGAATCCAGCCAAACTTGATTAGAATTAAGATTTCTCATAGTCAGATACCCACTCATCCTCACTAAAATGGAAACTTTATGATGTAAAGACGTGGGACAAGTATATATATGTATCAGCCTTGAGAATAATTTAGGAAAGCATAGAGAGGGACTTTATGGGTTTAATTTATGTTGCATGCTTCGTAAAGTTAGGGCCACCGTATAATATTTGGGCACTATATCTTGTGCTAAACTCCAATTACTTAACCCAACATATAATTTAATGTCATAATAAGATATATGGATATTATGATCGTCGCCATAATACTATTATTAATTCACCAATATCACATTCATCATATTGTATATTTTTTTTGAAGTATTTGAAATTCCTGATTTTTCTATTCTTTCCTTTAATTCCTCAGTTAATTAGCCATTATTTTGTGGGCTCGAGTCTCATAATACGTGTGAGTATTTATCTCATTATAAGTGAATTTCATCTGATTTATTTTATTATTCTTAGTTATAGTGATGGATTGATCGAATTGATGTATGACTAATTAATCTATTGAGATATTAATGCGTAATCATATAATTACCATTTTAAAAATAAGTCGATGAAATTGATCTTATTTAGAGGTCGATAAATACAATTTCAAGATTTTAAATTTTGTATATTGATAAAAAATATCAATTTTTTCGGGATCAATTCAATTACGATGGAAATAATATTTCACACTAACTTAACATAAACTTACTTATTCCAAAAAAAGAATTAGCAAAAACTTATAAAACCAATTTTATTTATTCAGGTGAGATTTGTTTGGCAAAAATAGTAATTTTATCTACTAATTCTTTTTGTTGTGGATTCTTTACTTGCTTTTGGTGCTTCAGGAAATGTAGGCAGATCTTACGAATGGAAATCCCCTACTACGCGGCGCACAGCTTTTCACGCAGCTATCCCGCCATCAATCAACGCGGGAAGGAAACTCTGTCTATCGCGTGGAGCCCACCTTGTTTGTCATTAAACTTTAGTTGTATGTGCATCATCTTTTATTAATCGGACAAATCTACCAACATAAAATTGAAAATTCAAATCAATAGTTTAAAAACGAAAATTCGACGCACACATAAAAACTAATTCTCTTTAAGAATTTCAAAAATTAGAAAACATCAGCAAACTAACCCAATTAATTTTGATTCAAAATCCGATAAATAATTAAATCATCATATAAAATACGGAACATACATTTATTATTAAATAATTCTTAATTTAAAAATAAATAAAATTTCGATTATATGATAAATATAATTAATCACACCAGCAAATTTGACACACAGTATCTGAATTGATTCAATGCATCATATTGCACCTTTCAAAGACTGTTACATGGAATTAGGCCATCAATAACAACAAGAATTAGCACTGGTTAATCACAATCAGATCCCATCAAATCAGTTAAAATGATCAGGTAGTAAGGGACCTCAACCAAACCAGCTTTGACTGTTATGGTGCACCTACCTCACACTGAATTCTTTACTCGCACATGGCGTTTCTTTACCTAAACTAGATCATTATAAAATTAATCAAGTGATTAATTTTAATTAATAATATTTAGTGGGACTAATCAATTAAATTAGACCCATACACAAGATGCCTCTCTTTTGCCCCTAAATTAAGATACTCCCTATTTTAGTTCTCCCAACACTCTAAAGTACACTAACCTTCACTAAATAAACATTATTTTTTGTTTGTGGGGCACCAAGAAAAAGTGGTAAAATCCTAAAAGTCATCAATTAAATTTTATTCATTTCTGCACCATCAAAACTGACCAATTTTTATTATTTTTTTTTTTTGAATAATATATCAATTCAATCAATACTTAATATTATTAAAATTATAAATAAATTACATCGACTCAATTAATATATAAATATAATTAAAAATAAATAAATTATAATAATTCATATAAAATAAGACAGATACACACGTATCGAGTAAAACTTGAATTTATGACTTCAAATTTATTTATGGGGCATTAACTTTTGTTTTAACCAAAAAACTAATACATCAATGGTGAGTGACCAATTTTTATTGCTTAGCAAAAAAGGGTAAATAATATCCTTAATTAAATTGTATTGAAATGGTAGATTTTAGTTTCCTAAATTGCATGTTTCATGCCTTGGATTATTATTATTATTTTTTAATAATTTATGGGGTCCATAAAAGGAAAAAACTGAAAATGAAATTAAATAGAAGAAGGATCTTGAATGAAACGATTAAGCCAATTAAAGTAAAATAATATTAGGAGACATGAATATGACAAGAATCTAAAAGCAACAGGACTCTGATAGTCTTATCAAGCTTTATTTTTATTTTCTTCACTGCCTCGTCCTTCACTGGTGGTACCTGCCTTTTCTTCCCACCATTACCACCCCATGTGACGGCCCCCTCCCTCCCGGCTATATATATATACACACATGAAATATGTTTGTCTATATTTCACTAATCAGATGAGATCTTTGTTAATCAGTGTCTCACTAAGATTTTGAGACTCCTGTAAATCCAACCCTCTAGAACAAGGAAAAAGAGAAAAATAACGTGTCAGAAAGAAATTGCAAAACTGGCCCTTTAATTCATTTCTTGCAAGGAAGAAATAGAAGTAGATGCGTGATATGGTTTTTGATCAGGAGGGGAGTTTCCTAGTTCTGCACTGGCTTTATATGAAATTACGGCAGTGAGATTTGCTGCTCGGAGAAGATGGAAAAGAGGGCTCTTTTATGTTTTGCTGTTACTTTTCTTTCTCTCTCCATTTTCTTGAACTCGAGTTTTGTTCTTTGCGGCCCCAGAGATCCTTTCAAGTCCATCTTAGGTTGGTTTTGATTGATCCCTTTGCGTATTCTTGTGAATTCAGTATCGTGGTGCTGTTTTTGGGGATTTTTGCAGCTGCCAATTGATGCTTTATTTTAATTCTTATTCTTGGACTTGTTGATTTTTCATTTAAAGTAGGAGTTTGTTGAAACTATGGTCTCTATTCCCACTTTTCGGTTACTGTTTTTCCGTCAATTGATGTTCTTTTTTTTCTTTTAAAGTTACTAATCTCTCACATTGTATGCTCCATTTAGTTTGTTATTGTTAACAAAACTGAGGTTCTTGAAATGGGATACAGTATTTGTGTTCTGATGATTAGTGTTCTGCACAAGGTGTCGCTCCATCATGGAACGGAATGCTTAGAATACTGTAGACAGGGGAGTGGAGATTTTGTTTAGTAATTTGACTTATGATTCATATATCACAAATGATCTTGCTTCTGGAATTTGGAATTTTGATTTCGCAGACTGTTTTCTTCATTGTTTGGAGCATCTTGGACCTTTGTTGTCTTTCGTGAATGCAGCTTTTGTACGTGTTAATTCCTTTTCATTTGTTAAGATCCAACTGTTGAATGTATGTAGGAGAGGAAAATATGGGGTCATGGAAGGATGAAATACTGAGTTCTAGTGGAGAAGCTCCAGGGCCTGCCATTGATGTGAGCACACTTGTATTGGCAGCTAACAGGACAAAGAGGCCTGACATTCTTTCTGGGTTCCACGAGTACAGAGGTGGATGGGATATTGCCAATAAGCATTACTGGGCTGTAAGCTCTTATGCTCTATTCTTTTTGCTTCACCTTGGCATTGCTTTGTCTTTTTTAGAGTAATTGTTGAGAGTTATCTCGGAAATGCATTGATCTTTGACTGGTTGATGATGGTATGCTTATGCTGAGAATTCCATGACATATGTGTTAAATTGTTCTTGGTTTCATGTATACAATATTGTGAATTTATATGTCATTTGTTTCCATGCTTCTCTAGGATGTGTTTCATCTCTGAATTTGTCAAAGTTGTAAAATGTTGTGATGTTCTTCCCTATACGTCTCGCAGACTCTTGCTTGTCACATGTTTCTCAGTAGATTATGTAAAGAAGGCTTCACAGACTACCATAGAGATGGAATGCTTGTTAAGATTGGACTGTTGGTTCTGTGTAATTTGGCAAAAATTCTTGAGATACTCTTACTGGAAATTTGTCAAGCTTAGAAAAGAAATAATGATAACTGTGCTAGATGATGGCAAGAGTTTGCAAGAACTTACTGTGAAATAGTTTGTATATTTCAGCTGTGGGTAAAGGAAATTTGTTCTGAACCATGCTTCAAGTACTTTCTGGACGCTCTGTTAATTTCTCTTTTGTGAGCAATGATGAAGTTATAAATTTACTATTTTGTCATTGACCACTGTATCTACAGTCTGTTGGATTCACAGGTGCTGCCGCTTTTATTCTTGCTATTTTATGGTTTATTTCTTTTGGTTTGGCTCTTGCGGTGCATTATTGCTGTGGATGTAAAATAAACATCAATAGCAACGGATCAAGCTGGTCCCTGAGGATATGTCTTTTACTTCTTATTGTCTTCACCAGCGCTGCAGCGTAATAATCTAAACTCATACCTTTGGTTATTGAATGTCTGTGTAGTTTCATGCATCTATCCCACCTGATTGCTCGCTGGATCTATCTGTCGCCAGGATTGGATGCATTTTGCTTTCTGTAGGACAAGTTGAATTTCATGGAGAAACATTGGATACTCTTAATTACGTTGTAAATCAGTCAGAGTACACTGTGCAGACGCTGAGAAATGTCACGGAATATTTGTCACTGGCAAAAACTGTCAGTGTGGCCCAGATTTTCCTTCCATCAGATGTCGAGGATGATATTGACCGATTAAACATCGACTTAAACACTGCAGCAGATACATTGGAGGAGACGACTGATGACAACTCAAGCAAAATACGTAAAGTCTTCAATGCAGTGTAAGGTTTTATGCCATAATTCTGCTTTCTCTATTATCTTTTTAATTCATCTGTTAGTACTGATAGCTATTTACTTATTGCAGGAGATCAGCACTGATCACTATTGCAGCAGTGATGCTTCTCATATCTATTTTGGGTCTCGGTATGTATTGGTAAAACATCTTTTTTTGCAATAACTGGCTTCTTGCTTTTCATTTTTAGCTGACTTGCATGAACTTCTTCATCGCAGTGCTGTCTATCTCTGGCCATCAACATGCGATACACATGTTAGTATGTTTGTTCATTTCACTACTCAGTTGCTACAGGGTCTGTATTTCAATTTTCTCACTGAACATATTCGTGCAGATTCATCATTAGTGGATGGCTTCTCGTTGCAGTTACTTTCATCCTCTGTGGAGTTTTTGTAATTCTGGACAAGTAAGATGCCTAGTTTTGCCTTAAACAGGTTTTAACCTTTGTGTTTTAGCCTAATTGGTTCGAAGAACTTATAGTTGGATGGTTTTTTTTATGCAAGTCATTGTTATGACAAACAGGAAAATTATGGATAATTCTGGATTTTGTCCATAAGAATCCTCTACCTCCATTTCCCAAATTTTCATTAGCTCTAATTTGAATATGAATATGGGCTTAAGATCACTCTTTTATGTTTCAGTGCAATTTCCGACACCTGCATGGCCATGGGCGAGTGGGTGGAAAATCCTCATGCGGAAACTGCCTTGAGCAATATCCTGCCGTGTGTTGACCAGAGAACAACGAATCAAACGCTGTTCAAGAGTAAACAAGTGATCAACGATATTGCAAATATGGTGAATGGATTTGTGGGCTCTGTCGCAAATTCAAACCCGCCTCCCCAGGCTTCTTCAAGTTATTATAACCAATCAGGTCCGCTGATACCTGCACTCTGCTATCCATATGATTCCCAGCTGCAAGATCGTACATGTTCAGCCCAAGAACTTTCCATGGAAAATGCTTCGCTGGTAATCGCCTTTGTTGATAGTATTTCCACGGAACTAAATTTATTATCAATAATTGCATTCACAAATGAACTTATCTTTGCGTTACAGGTTTGGCAGAACTATACTTGCACGGTATCAGCAAATGGGCTTTGCAGCAGCGTTGGGAGGTTGACTCCCAACATGTACACAGAATTGGTAGCTGCAGTAAATGTCAGCTACGCACTCGAACACTATGCCCCACCGCTTCTAAATCTCCAAAACTGTAATTTCGTGCGTGATACGTTCCGGAACATCACCTCAAGCTATTGTCCCCCACTAGAGCACTATCTTCGGCTAGTAAACGCAGGATTAGCCCTCATCTCAGTTGGAGTCATGCTCAGTCTTGCTCTCTGGATACTGTACGCAAACCGCCCCCAAAGGGAGGAGGTGTTTGCTAAGCTTTCTTCACGACTAAGAGGCAGCTGCAGCGGCAAGAGAAGTGACAACAACATCACATCAGCAAGTACAACTCCTGGGCATGGAGCTTAGACCTAGATATATACTAAATTCATGAAATATATTTCTTTTCTTGCTGGCCGAACTTGAAATGGGGCGAAGCGCCATTTCAGGTTGTTGCGTGCCGCCGGGCATTCCGATGCCTCGTTTTTTCAGCTGTATGTGCATAGTAGATAGCTGCTGCTGTTGCAAATTTTGTGGAAGAAAGTAGTTAGTAATTACCATATGCAGAAGTAATACTTGAATCAAGTTTGCCTAATTCTTTAAGTGGATTTCTGCATTTTATATGAAGTGCACTAAATTGCATATGCTAAATTATTGTAACAATCATCTACCCCTAGAAACTAAAAAATACATAGGATCAATCGCTAGTCTTGGCCAATCCATTTTGGCCATATTTACTTTTTTGCACTAGTTATTCCCCCTTGGGATTAATTTTGGATTTGTCAGAGGATAGTGTTGGATGGGATGGAGTGCTCATATGTTTACTTCACCGGATAAGAGTGGCAATATATTCTTACATTTCTGTTTACGTGTATGGATTAAATTGACCATTTTCTAGTCTATTACCATTTTGCCCCTTCATTTTGAGCAATTACAGAACGTAGCTCCCCTCCCCCCCTTCGTCATTTTCATCTACTTTTTGCTTTTTCTGCAAACATTGTACATAATTTTTTAAAAAAGACAACCAAATAAAACATATTCTTCTTATTGTTGGATGAATATTTTTATTAATAAGATTTTATATTTTAATAACTTGAAATTATTTTAATACAATATTAAATTATTTATTATTCTAATACAAAAATGATGCGAAATGACTAATTAGTAAAATTTTAGAAATTAACATTTTCTTTTCAATATATTTTCCTCGTGCCAAACAAACAAGTATATGGATTTTACTCTCCTTTTAATCATACTAAATAATTTGAAAAAAAATATTATTATTTTCCCTCCTCCCTTCACTTCCCTTTTCCACTAGTCCAACGAACCCTTAATAAAATACTAGGAAACGATTAAATTTAGTGATTAATGATCTTGAGCATGAAGTATGAGATTTTCAAATAAACATCAACATAAAATTTTAGATGGTAGCATATGTACCTCCCTCGGCTACTTTAGAAAGAGATCCATCAACCTGCTTCCTAAATATAAACGCTAATGAACATCATAAGCTATTGGTTCCCAACAAGGAAAATTCATCATTATATTCCAACACGAATAAAAAGAGCGCCCTACAGTGTTCAAACAAAATAATATAAGGCAAGGCACAAAAGGATAAACTAAAATAATTTCACTGAAGAAGTACAATCTGATTGCTGCTCATAAAAACAAGCACCCAAATACTACCAACAATTCTGTTCAGTAGATCATGGTGTTGGAAGTTTCAAAACACGAGAATCATTTCTTTAACCATAAGATGGCATCATCAGATATCCATTGGAGCGACGCCTTGGTTGGTAGGGGGTCCCTGATCTGCAGAAGCTGGACCTGGTTCAGCAGCAGTGGCTTGGTCTAGAGCAGCGGATTCATTAGCTGGGGGCTCTTCACCAACTACCACCAACCAGCAGGCCAACATAATATGGTCATTTCCATGACCGCTGTGTGCATACCTGCAATGCGATAATGAAAAACCAGATACTAAGTAATAAATTCAAGCAACACTCAAGTAAAGTTTTTGCAATCGACGCATGGAAGAAAGCTCAGGAGAAAATAAAAGAAATCCCAGTCAATTGATCATGGAGAAAAGAAGAAAGACAAAGAAATTGAAGGTAATTGGACCAGAAAGATGGTTTCTCAAACTCTGCTTCATCATTTGAGCGGAGGCGTCTCTTTATCAGCAATTGATGTGAATCTTTGACTGCTGAATATAAATTAGAAGTTCTATGTACATGGTGCTCCAACGACATGATATCGACAATGCAGTCGTCTAATATTCAATAATATTTTAGCATACCAAACGGCATATCTGCATATTATCAATATATTACTAGCTTACACACGAACTTAATGAATTCCCCCATGAAACTTTTGAACTCCACAGGGATTTGGAGAGAGGCCCATCGTCTTTTGCATCACTGGTTTATCCCTGTTTGTAGAAAATGGAACTAATTCTACAAACATCACACATAAGATGGGAAATTTGGTCTACCTTTGGACCATCTACTGAAAGAATCTCAAGAATTAAGCTCAACAGTGGCTAAATCACATTTCCATGAAAGCAGGATTTTTTTTAGTTGTACACTCCCATTCCAAACCCAACCCCTCAATTCAAACAAATTTAGTTGTACAATTCCCCTCGCTGGTATATGGAGTACAAAATTAATTGAATTCAACATAATGAACATTAACAAAAGTTTGCCCAAGGTTTTTTTCAGATCCATCGATGAAATTCTCATACTACTACTACTCAATCAAAACCCAAACTCTCAATTACATGATTCTCCGCATCTTTACACAAGAAACCCCCAAAAGAATACCATCAATGAAAAATGAAGCAGTTCTCGTCAAAGCATTAATTAAGTTACTGATATACATTAATCCGTTTCTTTTCTTGTGATCCTTTCACAAATTTCTACACTACTGATCCCCTAATCTTAAAGCCCAACTCTCAATTAGACAATGTTCCACAAAATAAACCACCAAAAAAGTATGAGAAACGAGATATGAAACACTTAAGAATGCCACTCGCCAAGCAATATGCACACAAGTGATACATTGCACATTTCAAACAACCACTTAAGAATTCTAACATGCATGGAGATCAACAAATTCCAGAATATGGTCTATTTCAGTTTAATCATATTTCTTTTATGATCAGAAGTATATCCAGGCTTAGAACCATAATGGGAGCATTGCATTAGAAAAGTTAAACAGCTAATTAATCTTATTATAATCAATGCACTAAATGTACTCTTCATGTCCTACTGAGAAGATGAGCCACTTAACAGAGGATGTTTGGCCGAGCTGATAATGTGATTTATTTATTTTAACAACTGCATGTACAATACTTCGGCATTCGACTAAGATGGACCAGAAATTTGCCATTAATGAAACTTAATTAGTGCAGCAAATAATCACATGTGTCACAAAGTAACCACATAAAGATATGTGCATAACATTGACAAAATGGCCAACATATGAGTAACACCATCAACCTGGGAAAGGAAAAGAACTCATTGAAAATAAAGTTTACTAAACTCTTACCTCTTCAAATTTAGAGAAAATTAGAGATAATGTTTCAAGAATCTTAGACAAGAACAGAAATAACCTTTAGACCTCTAAAAGTTGTACCATTTCTTCCTTTGTGTAATCAAGATAAATACCTCTTTAAATATAAGAAGTCAAGAATTAAATAACCATACAAAAGGTTCTCGAATTGTTGTGTACAAGAAACCCATATATGCATCTTTAACACAGAATCATGAAATTAGCACTATTTAGACAAGAATTTGGTTAACCCTTACACCACTAAAAGTTTTGAGGGTTTTTACCGGCGGAATTTTTGTTTCTTGTATTTCTCTATGTTGTGTCCTCTGCCGCTGCTTCTCACAGAAAGCAACAGTCGGGCATCCTGCGCGCAGTCCACTGTCCCTCCTTCATCGAAGCCGCAGAAACCCTTCAGATTCAACCATACGGAGTCACAAACCCAAACCCTTTCTGATAATAAAACAACTTAACAATCACCTTCTTCTCATCACCCTCCACCATTGCAAAACCCCCTCCAAAGCGTCAATCACTCGGAGCAAAAACCCCAAATTACAAGACCCTCTCTGCTGATCTTTCCTCTCTCTAGCGGTGGTTTTGAGGGTTTTTCACTCCTCTGGTGGGTTGGTGGTGGAGGAGGAAGGATGTTAACCCAGAATTTGAGGTTTTATTTTCATGAAGGGATGCTCATCATTGAATGAGCGCTTGGTTGTTCTGCTGCCAGCAGCTGCATATGCCCTTTGTGTTGGTTCTGCAGCTCTCATAAATGAAACTCTACGACTTTCACGATTACTCCATGTTTGAACATCTGAGACATTAAGGTTTAACAAAGAAATTAAACTAAACCTGAGCCTTGTCGTCCATCGGCCGTCAGTCCGGCGATCTACAAAGCTTTAGTGGGAAACGAAAAAGTGTAAAGAGAATTAAAGTCGTGAACGAGAGCATTTTAAATTGAGGATAAAAATGTAAAATGAGTAAGCATGAGAAGTCGGATAACTGGACGGGATTCGGATCCCAGCCCCCAAACCCGGATTCAGAAAAGGGGTTTTCTCCAACCCAGTACCGGGCTTTGCCCTTTCAACCCGGGCTACGCAAGTCGAAAGTAAACGATGAGCACTCTCCGATTAATGCGGATATTCCGTATATTTCAGGTTAGTAAACATGGCCTATAGTGGTACTAGTCCGCCAAACATCTGTGTGTTGAGAGAGGTACATTAACATTGAATTGCACTACTCACATTAATTTAAAAGGCTAATAATATAAGTCGGGTGGAAAGATAAATTTAATCCTGCCCATCTTAATAAATTTAAATAGATAATTTATATAAATTATGGGTCCCGTATTGCGGTCTGATAAATTTGGGCATCAATATTATTATTGGTTACTAATTAAAACCAAAATAAATTTTCGTGTATTAAGATGCAAACTTTTTTTTATGTATTTTCTATGCATTGGAGCAGCATTATATAAAACAACTAATGGATACAATATTTATTGCTGAAATTATGGTATTTTCACTTAGTTGAACAACCGCCGCCGCCGCCGCCGCCGCCACTGCCTAGTTTGTGTCACTAGATTCTTGAAAATTAATAAGAATCCATAAATAGAAGATAATATCCATTTTTTACATCATGTGTACTTTCCTAAACAGTGCAGAGTACAACAAATGCCAACACAATCTCAAAAAATTCTAACTGAAATTGAATTTGATGGAATTAAAATTAATTCCATAATAAATATAATATATTTATTATTTAATATATAATTAAAAAAAATCAATAATATAACAAATCATAATTAATTTAATTTGAAAAAACCTGAAATTAGCTTTCATCTTTGGTACCAAACTTTGAACTCAGAAGGCGTCGTGAGCAGCCTTTAGGCCTCTGCCTAGAGTCTAGACTGCCTTCACCGGCGCTCCTCTCTCAAACTCAAAGCATCTATAATATACTTACTTGCACATTCTTGTATCTATCTACATCAACCATAAGTTCCATGTCTTGTGCAGCCATTGTCAGTTTGTTAATGCTAACGTCGTTTTTCCCTAGCAATGAAGCGTCGGCGTCTGGGATTTCAGTTTCAGCTCCGTTTGCCGTTGGATCTCGTTCGCTTCTACGATCAATCGCCGACGCTACAGTTGATAAACCAGATTATGCGGTGGAATTAAACGCCACGAATTTTGATTCTGTGTTTAAGGAGACTTCCGCTGCTTATGCCATTGTTGAATTCTTTGCTCACTGGTCAGTTACTCCTTTTCTTTGGTACTTTTTCGTCTATTTTTCTTTGGCTTTGCTGGTTTGATAAATTGACCTTTTTTTTTGGTTGTTTATATGGGTGGAACATTTCAATTAATGAATGAAGTGTGGTGAGAGAAATAAAAATGTAACGATATTGTTATTGTCTTTTATGGTCCAGTTGGTCAAGAAAATGTTTGTACTTGGTGCTTTTCTCTGGATTTCTCTTTATGCATATTTGTTGACTAGATAATAAGCCAGTAAAATCTCGTGCTTTAGTGCAGAAGAATTTCTGCGCAAAACAGGGTAACATTGTATGCTTTATCCCTCCATACCAATCTTTCACAGGACCTCGTTCCCACTTGTCGTATCTTTCCGTATGACACTGTTTTTGGATGTTGAATTGTTCATTTGTTATAGTTACTGAGCCTCACAAAATGTGATTGAGGAGAATTGGACGATTATGACAAGCGATCATTTTGGTATGGTCAAAGGGGTGACAGTGCACATCTCATATTTCTTTTGGAGTATTCCCAGGTGGTTTCCTAGATTTTTAGTGGATATCTTCTCGGTTTCTTAGTTTAGTATTGCAACCAAATATTTACACCTCCATAAAGTTGCTAAAGTGGCATAATCAGGAGACAAACTAAAGAGACTCAAATGAAAATGCAATTCTCATTAGTAAAGGCTAAATTGACGGATCCGGCAGGTCGGGCGAAAAATTTTTTTGTTCACAAAAGAAATAAAATAAAAAAGAGGCTAAATTGACGGAAAGAGAAGAAAAAGGAACTTTCTTCCCTTAACTAGAAAATACATTTTGGATCCAATAAGTTTAAGCTTGTACTTGCTTACAATATCGTGCTCACCACTGTTCCTTTTGTAGGTGCCCTGCTTGCAGAAATTACAAGGTATTTCGGGTTTGAAACTTTTGTTATTTGCAATCACTTGCCTGGCTATGGTTCTCACGATAAGTTTACAATTTGGGCAGCCACAATATGAGAAGATTGCAAGGATTTTTAATGGAGCAGATGCCGTCCATCCAGGGATCATAATAGTGACTAGGGTAGATTGTGCCTTCAAGGTGGGAATGCTATCCCTCACAAACAATCTGCAGCTTCACAAATTTTCTGTGGTGTTATAATGATTTTTAGTGCAAGTCACTCAGATTTTTAACCAATGATATTTGTTTCTTAGTTTCTTTTGTACCCTGTTGAGACAAATTCTACTCACGAAGATTTTATAGCCCAAAAAGTAGTTGCAACTGAAATGGCACTGCAGAGACAGCAAAACTGCTGAATAACATAATGAAGACCTCTTCCTTTCTTGTTTTTTGCAAATTCTTTACATATTTTCTGTTTGTTAGTTTTGTGATGTTAAGTTTACATTTTCATTTTTGTTTGAGTGGGCCTGAAAACCTCTTGTATATGGCTGTTTACTCTTCAAGTATGAGCATGCTGTTTACTTAAAAGTCATGCAATGCAAGCAAAAAGAAGTGCTCATTTATATCGCTTCATCTTGTGTTTAATTTTAGTACTTTGTGTTTTCTAAACAGCCCTCGTCAAGTTATAGCTTCTTGAGTGTTTCTCCAATTTTCCTTGTTTGGCAGCACAGATAAATACTAATCTATGTGATAAGTTCTCTGTTGGGCACTATCCTATGCTTTTATGGGGTCCACCTTCTAAGTTTGTGTCTGGTAGTTGGGACCCAGAGCAAGAAAAGAGTGAAATACGCTCTATCGATGATGGCCGGACAGCAGAACTCTTGCTAAATTGGATTAATAAGCAACTAAGCAGGTAGGAAAACATTTCTTGGTATTGGCTAGTATCATTTGTTTAGTAGAAGCGTTCGATGCTTTTCATCTGTATACTCATATTAGAAGTTACGAATAATTAGGTGCATGATGTTCACAGAATGCACATAGGTAGTAGTCCATAGGATTTTGTTTTTTCTTCTCTCTACTAAGATTTCACATGTGCTTCTATAAGTCTGATGATAGCTCATAGCTATATATTTGCACCTCATAATGGGTTTAATTTCATCTCTCATTTCATATGTCTATTTTTATTTATATTTACAGCTCCTATCGCTTAGATGATGAGAAGTATGTGAATGATCAACTTCAGAAAAATGCTTCAGATTTTGGACAGGTGCTTGTGAGACCATATTCTGAATGTTTGACTAAATTGATAAAATTTAACCTCTTATTTGTATTCCTTTCTGACTTATTGATGTGTTTCTCGAGAAAGATTGCACATGCAATATATGATATTGAGGAGGCAACGTTTAATGCTTTTGAAATCATTTTAGACCACAAGGTGAACATTTGTGTTTTACTTCAGTTTTGGCTTTTAGTTCTATCAATTTTCTTAACTTATGAGTTTGCTTATTCACTAAATAATCATGATTAGATGATCAAATCAGATACTCGAGCCTCACTTGTAAAATTCTTTCAACTTTTGGCCGTTCATCACCCATCGAGAAGGTCAACAATATGTCCTTTCTTTCTCTATGTCAGTTGCTAATATGCTTCACTCTTCTTAATTTGGATTTGGATACTGTTCTTTAGATGCCGGAAGGGAACTGCAGAGATACTTGTTGATTTTAATGATTTTTCAGTCAACAAGAAGGCAACAGCAAGTATTGGCGAGAAGGGAGAATTCAGGAATTATCAGATTTGTGGAAACAATGTTCCTCATGGACACTGGGTACGTAACCAAACCAAAATATCTGGCCTAATATAAAGGCATTTGGAAAAAGGCCTAAGGGCAGGAGAACCTGACATGCTATCAGATACTTATACATTCAGCAACTACAAAATGCATGTTAGCTCATTAGTTGAATGCAGCTGCTTTCCGAATTAAAGAAAATTTGATTAGACATTCATTTAGAATTTATGCACCTTTGGTCTTGTATGGGACCTTTTGCCTGTTCTAGTTCTGTGCAGAATGTTTACTGCACACTTTTAGGTGAATCCTTGTAACAATGTTTTTGTAATCTTATCACTACTGATATTTGCAATCTGGCAATGAATTCTCTTTCTAGATCTTTTGTCGCGGAAGCAAAAGTGAGACCAGAGGTTTTAGGTAAGCGCATTCAGATTTATTCCTCAAGTAAACTTGTTTTCGAATTTTATCGGGAAACACTTAATGAGTTTTTAGCATACGTGGAAAAACAGGCTTGGAAGTAAATGTGGGCATAGTTTGGTTGCTGAAGCTGCACATCCATGGATATTTGAGATTCCCTGCCCCTACTAAACTAGACAGCGTTTTAGATTTTCTTGTTGACTTGTTAATACTGGTGGTTGATTCATTGTAGCTGACAAACAAGAGCTCAAAGAGTTTTATACATCCATCTGCTGGATGTTCTCGACCAAAGTGCTTTAGGTCGGGAGATGATAGGTTTACTAGTTCTGTGGGTAGCATCTGGGATGTGAAAGAGATGAACAAGTGGCTTCTAACTAAAAACTGGTTTCCATACTGCTGTTGACTTCGTTTTTGTAGTTGAGAAAACCTTCTCAAGCTCTGAATTTGGTTCAGGAATATATTTAGTATAACCTGTAGAATCTAATGTAATTGTTCTGCAACTGGCTGTCTAGCTCCTAGAAACATCTTGTAATTGTGCTACATCAGTCAAAATCTCAAAACACCTTTGCCTCACTGCATGTCACGGCATGTATTCTGCTAGATGTGTCCAGGAATAATGGTAATTCTTGGCTAGGTCCCCATACCCTTAAAGCAACCCTCTTTTGAACAAAGATGAAAGTAGGTCATAAACCTTCAAATTGTGCAGTCCTAACTGATGCATCTGTTTCTTTCGCAGTTGTGGTTTGTGGCTTTTGTTGCATGCACTTTCTGTAAGAGTTGATGATGGAGAAAGCCAAATGGCATTTACCACTATTTGTGATTTTGTTCACAATTTCTTTATCTGTGAAGAGTGTCGGCTACATTTTTACAGCATGTGTTCAAGGCAAGTTTATTCAGGCTTACCTTACAATATCTTTAAAATATGTCATTCAACAATAAGTATTGGAAATGCAGTGTTTCCAGCCCATTCAAGAAAGCTCGTGATTTTGTGCTTTGGTTGTGGGATGCACACAACAAAGTTAACAAGAGACTTATGAAAGAGGAGCCATCTCTGGGAACTGCTGATCCTGAATTCCCAAAGATCATGTGGCCTCCAAAACAGCTCTGTCCTTCATGCTATCTAAGTGGTAGTGAAAAAAATGATGGTTATAGTCTGATTGACTGGGATCAAGATGAGGTCTACAGGTTCTTGATTGGCTATTATGGGAAATCACTCGTGACCCAATTCAAGGATAAAGAACTTCTAGTGGAAAGACAGGCTGATCGCATGGTAGCTGAGGATTTGCTGGCTTCAAGACATGCAGCTGTGGTTCCAGTGGGTGCTGCAGTTGGGATTGCTGTTGGAAGCTGTGCATTTGGAGCACTCGCCTGCTACTGGCGTCAACGGCAAAAGGACCGGAAGTATAAATACCATCTACACTCTTTAAAGAATATATGACTATATACAGAATACAGGCACTCTAGTGAACAGATGAATCTTAAAAAGGAGAGGAAAAATGAATACAAGTGCGATGAAAACAAAATTGAGGTGCTATGGATGCTTGACTGTAGGGAGTTTGACGTCCTCATATTCTCTCACTCAGAAGTTTTAGGTTGAGGCGAAGCTGTAATGGACATAGTTAACAGAATCTATGCACTAACAATGAACAGAGTTTCTACACAAGTGATTCAGGCCTTTTACCAGAATGAGATGGAAGCCTCTTATAAGATGATTCTACATCTATCATCTCAGGCATCTCTTTCTATTAGAGTGTACAGATTTTACATGTGAATTGTGTAACTACGAAGAAAAACTGTCGGTTCTGTAATCTGTTTTGGGATATGGTGTTCTGCATGAATGATGGTAAACTTGTGACTTGACGGCATTTTAGCTAAAGAAACTTTGCTCAAACCTGAAAGATGAGCCCTGAGATTAAGTATGATGCAAAACATAATGATTGTGAAGAAAAAGATTGTGGTAAAGAGAAGAAAGCTTTTAGATGGGGACTGCGAACTACAAAAGCAAACTACTGCTTTCCCGAACTTTCCCAACATTTTTTTCCCTTCAACTTTAATTTTCTATGATCTTAGCTGTAGCCTGGATTAGATTAGCTTATTCAACAAATCAAGAAACACATCGAGTAGCTCATCGATAGCTTTAATTTACTCTTACTTTAGATATATACATTGACATATATCAGTTATTTAATGTACAACAAATGCTCCCCAAGAGGAGCATATTAAAAGGCTACTCTACTTTTAACACTTGGAAGGAGGGACAACTTCTAAAATAGCGCCCTATCCCAAGGCAAGGCATTTTTGCCTAGTTTTTCACATAAAACTACACACAACTTTCGTTAATCATCCAGAACCATGTTAGATATACTTCACTTTCTGAATCTTTCTTTGCAGCAGCTATGCTTTAACAGCTTTCACAATTTGAAGATCCTAAATGCGACTGGATGCCATACCAGGTTGACTCCAGTGTCGAAGCATCAGGTCAGCTCTGAGTACTACAACTTATCATACACCAATCTCACGTGGCTGATGTAAAGTCAATAGACCAGTTTCTTCATCATATGGAGAGACAGATAGAATTGCCTGTTAATTATCAGCCAAAGACATCGTAAATACGTTAGCTCAAGGAAAGCCAAAGATTACATTTTTTCTCTTTAGATATTTCAGGAGTGCATGAAAGTTGGTCTGCGAGTAATATGCAATTTTGGTGATTCATCGGGTTGTCGCCAGTTCAGAAACCTGTTCTACTTCCAAATTCAAGCCTCAACAACCATATTTTTCCTCGAAGATTTTTGCAAATCAGGTGTCATTCTCGTAAGTCATAAGTAATTTTTAAAAAAATAAAAAAGAATCTTTTGCTACTTTAGTTACCTGTTGGTGGCGGAAACGTAGGAGGAAAGTCACTGCTTTCAGTACTACACAAATTGGCAGAATAATCCCAGCAACTCGTAGCATCGATAACTGTAATAGAGATCAACAACTAAGAAATTTCTTCTGCAGGTTTATAACACATATTTCCCATTTTTCATAAGCCAGATTTGTACCATGATAGGTGGGAAATAATAGTTCCCTGCTTGACTAACGACGACAGGAAGAGTATGCCTCAAAACTAGGAGAAACATAAACTGCAAGAAAATACATAAACAGAAAATTTTATCAGATCGTTTCTGATATGCACCCTGTCATTATGTCTTCATTTGAACACATTTGAATGCCATGTCCTTGTTAAGGAGAACACCACGTAGCTTATCTGAATAAGCATTTCTCTTTACTGATGAATACCAATCTGAAAGTTCCTCTCTTTATTTGTTTAGTTCACTTTTTATCCTTTACTTGAGGTTGGTTAATCTTCCAACCAAGAAAACCCATCTGTACCATGCATGAGAGAAATTTATAGACTACGGAATGCAGAGTTTGAATTTTCTTTTTGCCTACAAACTCTTGATTCCCTGGAAGTTCCTTTTCTTTTCATTTTTCTCTGAAAGTTTGTACGGTTGCAGCTAGGTTCAGAACACATCCTAAGCACATATAAACACACTCAGAGGAGAGGGGGCAGGGTGGTTGAGGTCATGGAGAATTACTATTATGGCAACAGAACGACAGCAAAACATGCTTCGTGCTGTAGAAACTGCATACTCGTCATATTCTGGATCTAGGAAATCACGATCAGTTGAAACCCTTGCAACAATGTGAGGATTGTTCAAGTCTCTTCTAGCAATTTGCCAATTTCCCCTGATAAGTAAAAAACTGATTAACACCAACTATACATGGACATAACTTCCTACTATTTTACATGCTACCCATACAAAGAAATTGAAAATGAAAGAAAGGAGAATCACCTCAAGTTCATTGCTAGTCCCCCAATACGAAAAATTGGAGGTGGTGCTGTATATCCTGGCTTGAATTGCTACAAGACATGCAAAATAAACAAGCATAAGACATGCAAGTAGGAAAGTATAGAAGCTTACATTGAGTTTAATGCTATAGTGAAACTTAGCCAAATCAACATAATACAAGCTTTTGGGAAGCACAACAAAACAGTAGCCCACCTGATGGCATATTTCACACACAGTGTCGCCCTTCTCGTTGCACCACCTCTGTATGCACTTGCGATGAGCATACTGGAAATTGAGCAGGTAGAAGTTTGAGATGTTGGCGCAGTATAAATTGGAACATGAAACAAAAATAAGGATAATTCATGGAGATAGTGGTTAAACTAAAAAGCTGGTTTAGAAAATGACCAGAAAGAAGCAAACCATGTTCTTTTGTCTTAACGCATGCATAAAAGGTAAGAAGGGGTTCGTCAAACCAAAGTCCCACGGCAAAAGCAATAGTAATTACTAGCTGGCAACAGACCTTTAAGCTGCCACAGCAAGAGCATGGAACCTCCATATTTGAGTCAATGTCTTCGTCTTGGCATATCCTGCATTCCACCAGTTTCCTTGGAGATAAAGTAGCTTCAGACTCCTTATGGGAGGAACAACATATAATCATGTCATTAAATGCCACCGGTTCCACCTGCTTCAGTGAGTTTTTACTTTCGATTGCAGCCTCCAAAGTTGATTCAGTTAGCAAGTGATCAACCAGTAAACCAAGGTGATCCGCCATCCTTTATCAAGTAGTGATTAATCCCCTTATTGGAAGGAGAACTTTATAAACCACTCTTTTAACAGGGAACCTGGGGCATAATAAAGCAAGAGTTGCATTGTATTACCAAGAAATTGACAGCACATGCAACAGAAATGAATCTAGTTGAGATAGAGAAAACACATTAACGTTCATATTCCTTACTTGCAACAGAGCTCCGAGCATGTCTATGTTACCAATTCGTAAGATTTTCTAATGAAGAAATGAGGTAGAAAGAAATCAGGTCTGCACAATATAAAGCAGGTCGACAAAACATATGATGATAATCATCAAAGACTAGTTGAATAAACATTAATGGTTTCTTGGCAGTCAAAACTACTATTGAAGCCTCATTTTAAAGACGACACCATAAATCAACAAAAAGGTTATGAAGAAAGAACCAAAAGGTGGCAAATAAAGTAGGCAAACGAAGAATGAAATAAGCGTAACAGCAAATTCCAAAAAAATGTTAGCTTTTCCTCGAGAAAAACAAAGGCCTTTCAAATAATAATTTTTTTACCAAAAACCAAAATCTCATTTTGCAAAAACTCCCACCGAAACAACCCAGAATTAGAAAAACAGGGAAAGAGATCAACACATTCCAGAAAGTTATAAGAAAGAAGGAAATTTGAACATATCCTTATGTGAAAAATGTGATTTTGAACCAACCCACTGTTAAGTGCAGAGAAACATTACATAAAAAGATTGTTCGAATTTAAGAGAATGTACCCAAAGAACCATTACATATCCAATGATGTTTAAACAATGCGAGGATAATGGAACATACCCAGATGGATAAAAGAAAAAAGATCTTTAGCTCAACAATGTGTTACATGCATAGAAAGACAGCGCTACAAAGTTGTAGTAGCTTAATACAATATACTTAGAAAGCAAAAGAAGTCCGGTAAAAAAGAGACTTACAAGAAGGGGATCGGATATCTGAAAGCTAAGAAATCTTCCTTTCGTTGCTAAAAGCAACAGATTGAGTGTCCTTATTCTATGCACTGCAAATTCAAGTTTTTGCTCAGACACAATTGCTCGCTCTACTCACTGATGCGTGTGTGTGTGTATGTCTTTGTGTACATATGTATATAGACACACACATACAAATGCAAGAAAAAAAGTTGTTTTTCAAAGTTCAAAAATTAAAAGAAAAAATAGTTCCGTAATAGGAATTAGTGTCTTGAGCCCTTCAAGCGTGACCCCACCATTTATACTCTTTCCCAGTGACGTTTGTGTATAATGTACGCCCAGAGGTATTCTACTTTTTGTCTGTGTTTCTTTGTTTACTTGTTTTGTAGTTGAGATTCCAACGGGGAAAGGGGTATCTTTTCTTTATTTTTTCAGTCTAGAAGATCAGTTAAGTATGAGTATGGATTATGCAAAAGCTCATTTCGCAAATTCTGTTTATAGAAAATTAGCTCACAAGATTCTTCCCATATACACTCTTCCACCACTTTATGCAGTTTTTTTTAAGATTAAATGCAATTTACCCCTACCCTTACATTATATGAAATGAGCAAATTAACCTCTGTAAAAAAAAAAAACAAACAAATTAGCTCTTTGTGAAAAGAAAAATAGAACAATTACACGCGAGATCGTTTAATTCACCCGTTTTTTCTTTAATTTTATTTTTTTAATTTTTATTATGAAATTATATTTTTAATCTTATTAATAACTATTGGATTAATTTGAATCTAAAGTCCAAATTAAATTAATAAATGTACGGTCCAAATTTTGATTTATTTCACTTGATGGTTAATATTTAAATAAATACATAAACTTAAAGAATATAAATAAAAAAATATATATTATATATAATTAATAATTATATATAGAGAGAGAGAGACAAAAAGAAAGAGACAACGACGGGGGAAGGGGAGGAAGAGGAGGGCGAGCGACGAGGAAGGTGGGGGGCAGGCGACAGGGAAAGGGGAGAAGGTTGGGGGGGGGGGGGGGATGAGGGGGAAGAAGGGGGGCCTTCGGCGCCGGGGGAGGGTGGCTGGTGAGGGGGTGGGATGGAGTGAAGTTTTTCTTTTTATTTTTAAATAAAAAAGTATGTATTATTAAAAATATTATATATTTTATAAAAATTAGTTCTATTCAATAAATATTTATATATATTATAATTATTAATAAATTTTATATAATATATTATATAAAAATAATATTTATATTTGAAAAAACCATGCCCAGTTGCAAGAAAGGCGAGTGCATTACACACCTCCCTCTAAGGAAGTGAATTACTTCAATTTTAATAACATAGAGAGGTAATTGATATTTTTTTTCACATGAGGTATTTTAAACATTAATATCACACAGAATGATATGCATTTTTTCTATTTTTTTAATGTTGAAAAATTCAGACAGAGAAAAGAAATTATGGTAGCATATGTCAGATCAAACACTAATAATATTTGTGGGATTTCTTGTTGTTCCACTTGAAGTATTGTTTTGAAATCCGAGGATGGTTGGTAACTTTCTCATACCAATGAGAGAATATGTTAATGTTGTCCAAACCCATTATTTCACCCAAAATGAGACTTGCAAACCCGCTAGGACTCATCGCTCTCCTTATGATTTTTGTTGTGGTATTTATTTTTCATGCATATTAACGACCAATAAACTGCAACAAACACCTATACGTTAGATTTTTGCGGGAAATAGCCTGGAGAATCCAAATGATGTTCCTGATTACAGATTTCGGACCTTGGCTCTTTAGTTTCAATTCGAGGTGGTTTTCTCTTTTTCCAAGCTGTCTGAATGGAAAAATCAATTATATCAAGACATCAAACAACTATTTCAAGTTCAAAAATATAATCATACATCTAAACCGAAGACAGTTACTTTGAAACTACACCAACAGGTGGAATTCGAAAATTCGCCCAAACAAGAGAGCAACAGCTTTTCCATCCTAAAATTCCATCCCTCTCATCTAAATTCCTTTCGGAAACTTCTTGCATATGATGCTTCTTTCATGATCCCTTGAACATGGAAGTTGGAGACAAGGGAGGAGTATCCAACTGGTACAAGTTGAGTGCCGGACCAACAAACCGGAACAATATCCATCCTCCAATAACAATAAATATGGATGCATATGCAAATTTGTTAAGCCAAAACAATGCACCCTTCTCACCCACATACAGCTCCATAGCCTTCTCAGCGAGAGTCATTGAGTCCCAATCCTTTGGAGGAGAAGCCACCTTCGATGGCATTTTATCAATAACACCATCCTGCTGTTGCTTTCTTCTTTTTCTTGAACCTCTTTTGAACCGAATTTCTACCATTTCTGGTCGTGTTATAGGTGGTGGGGCAGGTGGAGATGTGTCTAAGTCATTGCCACTGGCAATGTTATTGCCGTTATCACTACTGCTTTTGATTACTACCAGAGATGGAATGTAATGATGCTGGAAAGTATGCGGCATATGAGAGGGAAAAGTGGTGAAAGTTTTTGTGAAGGACAACATTTTGTAGTTTGCTCAAAGCCAGAGGAGGCAGTGGCCAAAGAACAGATTTTCTTATCCAAGGTTTGGAGTTAGCAATCTTTTCATGTAGTGTAAGAACAGTTTCCAGATGTAGCTTGCAATCACCTGATGTCAAACCATCAAAATCATTACATGTCAATTACAAACACTTGGATTTGGCAAACTAAACAAAAATTACGCACAATTTCATCATATTTCAAACCATTCCAAAAGTTCCTCAGTTGTTAGTAATAACAAATAAACTTCTGACAACATCGACCACGCATTGTTTAAAAGACACTTGTGAAAGAAAAATCTTTACTGCAAGATTGAGCATCTCCAGTTATCCACTTGATGCAGCATGTATATCAATCCAAGAATAGTTCATCAAACATGATCGAATTCATTTACATCAACTGCTGCAAATGCTCAACACCCACAAAAATATTTGGCCCAAAATATAGAATTATCTCAGCTCACATACAGTACGGATACTGAATAAACTTGTACACCATACCCCATTTCTCTAATCAATCCTTCCAGAATTTACACAACTTTTTCACAGTTTTACTTAAAATTACTACCCTCAATTTCAAATTCAACATTCACCCACAGATTTTTCGCAAATTCTCTCTCCTCAATTCACATGAAGACCCAAAATTGGCAGAAAAAAGACGCAATGATTTCACCAAATCAATTCTGTTCCCAATTTACTTGACTGAATACCGACAGTGGCGTTGCAGTTTAGCTATTCAAGAATAAAAAAAGACCACCTTCTACACAAAGCAATACATGTAACGAAGAATTCAGACGGAAAACTGAATTCTAATAAACAATTAGGCCACAATCACAGACATAAGTGAGAGAAAGGATAACGAGGCTCAAAAGAAGTACATACATACATACATACATACATACCTGTATGAATCCAAAATGAAGACTGCGAGCAACATGATTCTTATGGTTCCAGATTGTTTTGTTTGGTGATATGAGAGTAAGCCAATAACAAACACGATTTCTTCAGAAACAGACCTTTATGCAAGGTAGAGTTGCATTTGCTGCTGCCAGCGACTTTGTCACATTTTATTTTATTTTTTTGACAGCCATATCATTGTCACATTAATAATATACACCTAAATCAAATTGAATCTGCCATCAAATTAAAAAAGAATGTTTTTAGCAAAATTATATTCTTAAGCTTTCAAATTAAACTAAAATGTGTTTTTAAGTTCAAGAAATATTTGAGAATCAAAATTAGTATTCTAAAACAAATTGATGAAATTTCAATTGAGAATAAGAGAAAGGTGGATTTGTTGCTCTGTTTTTTTTTTTTAAATAAAATTTATTACTACATCATATAATATATTTATATTTAAATATAAATTCAACACAATAATACTTGGAAATTAATATAAATAAATAAAAAGATACAACAAAACTGCTATGAAAAAGGAGATAATGTGTTGTATTTTTATTTTATTTACTTGTGCAATTTATGTGATGATGTATGGACTCGAACGAAACTAATAGAGCGTTTCATTTGTTTTGAGAAATGAAAGGTAAATGAAAGCGGACTTCCTGCATTCCTAAAAAGAACTGCTTAAAGATAAATCCACAAATAGCGACTTCAGTTGTTGAGAATAGCGCCTTACCAACTTTGAACCCTCGCCAGAAGTCAGAAATATCCCAATCTCACCCGATATTCAAATTGACAAATAAATCATCAAAATTGAGTGGATTCCGCAGTTTGGTTCTCATTTGCTTGCCACCCGTTTAAATTTCGCTCAATTAATTCGAGGAACTCCCGTAGATTGCTTTTCTTTCCGACGAATCGGCTAAAAAGGGTATGCTTATCTCTATTTTCGAAGAATTCTGCTTATGTAATTCCTTTCGGTTACAATATTTTTTGTCTTTAGTTACTGCTGAATTCTTGTTTCTTTGTTTATGTTTATGGAAAGTCTACATGTAGATCTGCTTAAACTCGTGATGTTGAGGTGGGTTTTGTTTATAATTGGATAGTCTTTGAAGCCAGTGTTCGTCCATGCCTGCTTTTGATTTCTGGTTCTGTGCTTAATTTTGTGATTCGTAAGTATTTCTCTTTTCGGCTTTACGGTTGGAAAAATTGGGTTGGTGGTGTTTGTTTACTAAAGTGCATGTGGGTTAAGAAAAGGTTGAAAATTTTATGGATTTTGGTTAAATTATAGGGGGATATTTTAGAATTAGAAGTAAGAAGCCCTATTTGGACTAAAGGGGGGAAAATTTTCTGGATAATTTGTGATTGACTCGAAATTTAGGTTTCCCATGGCATGGAATCGTGGATTTACTTTAATTTGGAATATGTGTACTCAGGGAAGATAGAACTGAGATTTGAAGGAAGATAGGATGTTTTGGAAAATTTTGTGCAACCATCTAAAGTTGGGTTCGGATTGCCCTTTACCTGCCTGTACTTTTTGGAATTGCAAACAAACGGATTTAACCCTGGAATAATGACTTCCAGATCTGATGAGGACCCCAATTTAACGACATTATTGTGCTTTATCATCATAAAGTAACTCTTTGAGCTTTTGGTGTTAGAGGATTGGCGTGTTTAAAGCCAATCCAATGAGTAGTTTGATCAGTATAACTCTTGTGGCTGTTTGAGTTGGTGAATTATTTTCAACTTTTGTGATTGCTTGAGAAGTTCAAGTTAGTTTTCTTGAGATGGTAAATAACTTTTAATGTATTTGGCTTGAAAAATTTCAGATTTTCATATATATCATTAATGCAGGCAGTATCTTTAGTGAAGTCGCGGCTTCTATTGGCATCCATCATGAAGTACTTGGAATACACTCCTCTTGAACGGTAAGTTTTAAAGATTTCACAGATCTAATTTATTCTACTTCATTTTTAATCGTTAATTGACTAAAATGTTCGTGATAATAAGTTTTTCTCCCTCTGATTTGCCCTTGGACATTAATTGATTGATCAATATGTGGTGTTTCCTCAGGATAAATGATTTCTTGAGCCATGTAAATCTTGTAGAACGAACTATCAAAGGATGCTTGGAGGCTTACTCTTGTAAGTATGATTTCCAATATGAGAGCACACAATATGTTTGTTGGTGGAAATTGAAGGACATGGAGTTTCTTGGCTCTCTGCTTTTTTAGGCAAACATACGGGAACAGATAAGAAGCTCTCTCTGAGCCTGGAGAATGAGGTAATAATTTCTGTTTTTTATATCTATTTTATGGACTATGGAGATATTCTAGTTTCGCATCCTTGATGTTTCAAATAGTCTCCTTTGCCATCAATAGATAGGCGGTCAATGCTCTTATCTTCTGAATCATATCTGATTTCTACTAGTTTGGACTCAGTATCTTTCCATCTTAAGATTTCTCACATGTATTTTTCAGATTCTATGCCCAAAATTTTGTTTGTTATGAAGTTTTAGCTTGTATCTCCATGTCGTATCTTTCATAAATTGGATATTGTGTTATCTAGTTCAGTCTCAAATTAATGTATCACCACATGTTTTGCTGAGATTTAATTATTTTTATTCTTTCAAATTATTTTTTCAAATCCAGATTCTTGATCATCTTGGAAAGTCCTCGGATACAGACTCTTCTTCACCAGTTGAATATCTCTTTAGTAGATCCAGGTTGCTGAATCATCTAAAAACTTGTTAACTTTTCATTCTCTTGTTTGATATGAGCCTCATTTCATACTTTTACCTGGCAGCCGGAAGACATTGATTTATCTGCTTCTTACTCTCCATCACATGTATCCAGACTATGACTTCAGGTAACTCTGTATCTTATGTTGGATTATGTAATTATTGATTGAGATGGAGCCAACAAGGAGGATTATGGGTAATGCCACTGTCAGCTTTCTTTGCGACGTGGCATCCCGCTATATAATCCTTTCTTAACAGCTTTGGGAGTGTTGTCAGAAGGTTTGACAGACAGTTTAGATTACTGTTGCTCTTATAGGAGCTGAGAGTTCAAGTCTCTCCATATCCCAACACAGTAGTCAGTTGATATCTTGGTTCTTAGTTGTGTCACTGCCATTATACATCTTTTGATGCTGTGAGATATATATTCTGTTTCTCCTTTTTATGCTACAATCTGCCAATATTTGGTTTACCAGTGCAGTGAGAGCCCACGAGTTTTTCACTGAAGAAAGCTGGGACAGTTTTAAACAAATTTTCGATGTTTACATGTTCGAAGCGTCAAAGGTAGTTTCCTATATCTATGATTCTATAACTGAAAAACCAAATAAAAGAGTTTTGTTTTTTTTTTTTTCCCTACTAAGACCAAATAAAAGAGTTTCTAGTGCTGCAAAAAAGCATTTATGGTCAAATTTCTGAGCTTTTGATTGCAGGAGTGGCTTGAGGAGAATGAGGGAGGTCCACTGCTAGAGACCTTGTACAAGGCTCTAGATGAGGTATCCTAATCCTTGGAGGAACCAAAGAAAAAACAAAAGAATGGAGGACCATGTCCATGCACAAAATGGCTAACTTAAAAGGCTTTACCACTTTAGATAGAGCAATTTCTTGACACTATTGATCTTGCAGGTTGTGAAACTAGCAGAATGTGAAATCTACAGTTACAGCCCAGACGCTGAAGCTGACCCCTTTCTTGAAAAAGGAGCCATGTAAGCTTTAATATGATTATGTAATAGATGATTTGGCTTTAGTAGATATTAAACTTTTGTCCTTATTGCTTATTATTCTTTTTATTTTCCACACCTTCCAGATGGTCATACCATTTCTTTTTCTACAATAGAAAGCTCAAGCGGGTCGTAAGCTTTCGGTTTAGCTGTTTAAGGTAATTGAGACTTTTATTCATCCATCGTTTTTTACTGCCATTTGAATTAAATAAGTTCTTTGGCTTAATCCACCTGCTCTTTGTGGCAGCAACTTGGTGAGTGAAGGCTTTTTTGCTGATGATTCGAGTTACGAGGAAGATGGAGAAATATTTGATGGTATGGACATATGATCATCAATTGCTGCAATCCAATGATTATATCACTGTAGAATACCTGTATCAACCTCTCGTTGCAGTATCTTGGTTAGTAGCTAGGTTGATGTATGTTGTTCTTGGGTTCTGTAAATAAGTGTTTACACCTCTCCTGTGTAAATACGGTTAGTGAAGCTCACATCACTTGTTCTGTTGTGCTCTAGAAATCTTGTGTCATCGTCATTTCTGTATCAGGCCTGAGGTTTATCTCATTAACTTTTAATTAGATGGTTGTATTGTTTGAATTTTAAACTTGTACTGCCTTGATCGGCCTTAGTTAAAATCCTTGGTTGAAATGGTTTGTTTACAACACTATCCTGAGGTGTTGATGGATTAATAGATAGAGCAAAGTGAAGAGATTAATGTTGTTTTCTGTCGTAATAATTGAAGAACCTCTTCATATTCACCTTTATGACAAGAATTATATGGCTGTTGAAGGGATTGTACCAACACGACATCACTTGGACCTCATCTTTGTTCATTTCCGGGACAGTGAGCGTGCATACGTATGCGTTCTCAGTTCTGTAACTTTGTATGTCATTCTTAGGAGCCTCTACTGCCCGTGAAGGGTCCTGCGACTGACGACAAATTCATCATCATCATCATCGAAGGGTGATTGAGAATTAGGTCTAGGATGATGTTGGATTAAAGGGTAGATTTTGATTGGATGGCAACTCGATTTCACTAACGGTTTTAGGTTGTTCGGAATGGGATGCCATTTTTCTCTTCCGGCTACCTACTTAAGATGATCATATATGTGTTGTGTGTGTGTATATATATATATATATATTGATCATTTTGTATAGCGGGGGGGGGGGGTGAGTGTTGACGTGTATTGTATAAATGCAGTATAAGATGAACGTGAATATTGTAATATAGAAAATATAGTTAGATTTCAATTAATTAAATTGGTAGTATACGTATGGGTTTGTGAGCAATGGGCATGCTTGGAGCATTAAATTTTAGATTTTGACTTGTTAATTTGAAGGTTAGCCATATATTTAGAGGTTGAAATCGTTAGAATTAATTTATGTGTACGAAGAATGGTGTTACGTTATTATTTTGTAATATGATTGACTTTCAAATGAAATCATTTTGTAATTACTATAGTTGACATATGCTGTTGATATATATATGTATACATATATCGTTGTGTCAATGAATACGAGAATATATAATCATGAATAAGGACAAATCTACTTAAAATTTGATTTGGTATTTGGTATATTTGTTGAGTTACGATGGAGTTTAATATATAGCATATAATTGTAGGGTAAATTTCAACGACTTTCTCTAAGGTATGGCATAATTACGAATATCCCTCATTGTTTAAAAAATTATCAATACTCCCATTTAGTCCAATCCATTAGTTTTTCATCTATTTTTTGTGCTGACCTGGCCAAAATACCCTTATAAATTGAAAATTATAATTTTATTTATTCTTTAAATTTCTTTATGGACTTAATAGATAATTTTTTTATAATTTTTAAAATTTTTTCGACTCCAATTGATTTTTTTGTATAAATTTTAATTTTTTAAATAAAATAAAAAATACAATAAGAGCAAAATTGATAATTTTATACATCCATTTAAAAATTATATAATTTTATCAAATATCAGGGAGGTATCTGAAATTTTTCAAAAAATAAGAATTTTTGTAATTATAATAAATTTCAGGGGAGAATGTTGTAATTTACCCTATATTATTATATCAGGGAGGTATCTAAAATTTTTCAAAAAAGAAAATTTTTTGTAATTATAACAAATTTCAGGAGACAACGTTGTAATTGTAATTTACCCTGTATTGTATTGCCAATATTTCATTACAATGAATGATAAATTAATTCCAGGTTTTGTAATGAAGCCGGTGAACTCTACTCAGAGTTAACCATATGCATATACATATAACAGGTATTACTACTCAGAAGGTAGGATGTAAGCACACAATCTTGATTGAAAATGTGTAAACTTTGTGTCACAGATACAAACACACACGCACAAGAAGGGAAGGAGGGGGGTGGGGGTTAAATTTAGATAGAGAGAGAACAAGACTACAAATTCTTGTAGATGAACAATACTTAAGTATAAGAAAGCCATAGTATTCAATCCATATATTTTGTATTTTAGTTATAAATGATGATATATAACTACCTTATACCATTGTTATTTTTTTGTTTGTTCATGCGTCTCTCTGTGTGTCTATATGTATATATATGTGTGTGTGTTAAGAGGCGAGCTTCTTGTGAATCACCTCGGTAGAGGTAGTTTCAACTTTAGTCCGCTTCCTAGTTATGCCGGAAAACTGGTTCGAGTGTATCTCCGTTGTGGTGGTGGTGCTGGTGTTTTCGCTTTTCGACGAAACTTGGCCCTCCAAAGGGTGCTCCGTCGTGGTGCTTCTGAAATCTACTCGGGGTCTCTCTTCCTGGATCCAGATGTCTTTGACTGCGTGGATGAGTTGAGGTAATTAAAGAGATGTTCCCCTGCACATATTCATCAAATAGAGCTTCATGCTCGACGACTGGGCTTAGGAGGTTGGCACCAGAATGGTTGGGGTTTCGATGAGAGCTGCTTCCACCACCATGGGAACTGGAAGCCATAACGATCGATGAGATTAATAGCTGAATTATTACTATTATTCTTTTATGAGGTTGAAGCCTTTTTTGTGGGATGGGAGTTGAAGTTGGGGGGTGAAGGGCCCAATCTATAGAGATAAAGAGAGCTGAACGGAAGTTGGTGGGCAAAAAAATAAAATAAAAATAATAATAATTATATTTAGTACCTTTAAACTTTATTTTCGTCTAACAAATAAATCATTTTGTAAAAGAATCATGGTCCAAATCCACATTGGCCAAGCCCATTCCTCTTGGATGGTTGGACCTTCTAGAACCCTTGCTATTTTGCCCAGTCTAAAATTGCTTGGGCCTATTCCTGACCCAATCCATCTGTCCGTCCTTAGTGAAAAATGCAAGGAACAAAAGGACGAGGATCTACTCCAAGTGGATGTCTTCTAAGAATAAGCCCTGTGTCGAAGCAGGCATCCCTCTAAAAAAAAAACTTCACCAAGGGGGCATCCCTCTGAGAAAATAAGCCCTCCTCCTAAGCAGGCATCCTTCATGGAATAAGCCTTGCGCCTAAGCAGGCATCCCCCTCAGTGAATAAATCTTTACATACCTGCTTCCCTCAATGATTATTTTTTATTGAATAATTTTGGAGAATTATTTTACCCCATTCAATGTGTTAACATATGTTTGCTTGTAAGGATTTTACGAGAAAGACATCCATTTCATTAAAAGCCATGTCTTCCACATGGGCACAAAAACCCTGTTCTCCACACAGGCACCCTAGCCTTCTTTGGGTAGGCACTTAGGATCTTTTTTGGAGGACTCATAAGCTCTGTCTCGTGTAGGCACCTAAGCCCTCCTCTGCAGAGGTATCTAAGCCATGCTTCCAGCGGACACCTTATTCTTCCTCCAGTGAGGTTCCTAGTCTTGCTCCAGAAAGGGCCCCCTCTCAAATAAGCCCTCCTCCTAGGAGGCACAATAACTTTGTTTCATGCAATATCTATTTGTACTATATACATCTATTTCTATTTAACATTCCCTTGTAGAAAAATAAAGCCCTACACTGAAGTAGGCACAACCCGTTAACCCCTCCTTCAGACGAGACATGGACTTCTACTCTAAGAATTTGGAGGCATCCTTCCTCCTTAGAGTAGGGGGCTTGAATGATGGGTAGGGCCCAAATATGATTAACCCAAGAAAGAGGCATGTTTTCTCAAGATTAGCCCAAGAAGGAGGCTCGCTAGGCTCGACCCAAGGAGGAGCCCCCAACCCAGAGTGCGTCGATGAAGCCTGCAAGTTTAGCCTAAGAAGGAGGCCCAATACGAAGGCTTACTGCATCTTTCCATGGCTAGCCCGAAAGGAGGAAGGCACCCTTAAGGGGTTGGACTCTTCAGCCTAAGAAGACTCCCCCACCAAGTAGGAGTCTGCATGAAGAAGGAGTCTCCCTTTATCCGAAAACTTGATGCTTAAGGAACGGATAAGGAAGAACCTTATCCCCTCCTGAATCCCGCCTTTCTTGCTGGGCATGCGAATCCCCCTCACCGAAACTCTTGGCACAGAGGGATTCCTCCTCTATAAATAGGGGAGGTACCCCTCAATAGACAACCCCTTCTTTCACACCTGAGAACCTCCCTTACTGATACTATGTTCCTTTAATTTCGTACTTTTACATATGAAATTATCACTTTTATCATAATTTTTCGTCATGATTTATTTTTATATTCATCTATTCTTAAATTTAAAATTAACTTAAGCATCGTAGTGCTAACGTTTTGTTTTGCAGGTCCTTTTTGTCAAGAGCTTTAACTCAATTAGGCCAAACCCAATATCGAGATCCAAAAACTTTGGATCAATGCTAAAATCACATGCATATTATGATTTTGTACCCTTCTAAATATTCAGTGGTCTGACCTGGTCCATCTTGTGGCCCAAGTCATGCATGGAGTCAAAGATCTAATAAAATTTAAATTCAAATTGAATTTAGTTGAATTTAAATTAATTATATGATAATTGATCAATATAATATATTATTATGTAATTAGTGTATAATTAAAAAAGATATCAATTATATGAAAAATATAATAATTTAGTTCAAGTAAATTTGATTTGGATAAAAAGAAATTGGTAGTGTAAAATCTTAATTAATTTATTGTAATTTGAACATGCATATGACAAATTCCTTTACATATAAAAAACTTCTCTTGGTGTTGAAAATTATTCCACCTCAGGAACGTAAATAATTCAAACCTAATTCAACACCTCATTTTCAAATTTTTGCTAATTATTATTAGACTTGAAAAATTATATTTCAATTCAGTTTCATTATCAATCTGAGCAAACTCAAGAAAATTTTAATTGGATCAAACGTAAATCAAATCGAACAATTTGATATTTTTTAAGTATATTTTATTATTCTTGCATTAATCAAACTACAAAAAATGAGTTTCACTAAACTATGAATAATTATGTCTTAAAAGTCGTAGTATATCAATATTATTAATTACGGTCAAACAAAAAAATCAATGCGAGAACTTCAATTTTTACTATATAATATTTTACCATGACTCTTTGCTATCGCTAAAATATTTGCTATGGTTTTAACTATGACTGATTTTTTGGCATTACCTGCAGAAATAACGCTTATAGCCATTGTGTAGTCATAGTTAATTTGTGTACAATTCATTATAATTTTTTTTCGTTTAACTATATTAATAATTAACTTAGCAAAAAATTACATTTTTCTAATACTAGTGACAAATTGATCTTATCAAACTAAGTTTGAAAGCTTATTGAAAAATTAAAATCAAATAAATTTTTATTGATGAATTTAATTGAGTCCAACAATTTAATATATTTTTTTAGCCTAATTCCACTTCATTAATCAAGTCTTGTTTGCGGTCATAATTAAAAGTACTGTTCTCAAAACCAAGTATATCTATATACAGGAAAAGAATTTTTTTTCCAAAAAATGATATGCATAAACACCTAAGTCAGAAAAATAAAAATTAGAAAAGAAATATAAAAAAATTGAAAATTTTAATTGTAAAATCAAAATTATTTTTTCATTCATCTTACAAAGACTGGTTCTTCAGTAATTGTATCCAACACTGGTTTCCTTGACCTGCATCCCCCTACCCTATACTTATATTCCGGCGCCACGCCTTCCACTATCAATCTCGGCCGTCCATTCTCACTCCCTTCACCTTCCTCCTCCTTCCTTGTCCCCGTCGCCTCCGGCGATACTTTCACTGTGTTCACGCATGATATCCGCTTCGGGGCGGAGTTAGCGGACATCAGGAAAACCGCCACGTCAGCTGCCGTGACGATCGAATTAACTCTCCTCATAGGAAACATGACATAGAGGTTTCCGAACTCCAAGTCCTCGTCCGCCGACAGCGGAGAGAACCGCCGGCCGATGTTCAATGATCTCGAGTTCACGACGAAATATGTAGGAGACTCGAGCATCAGCTCCGCCGCCTTGACGGGCTGCCGGAACTGCCGGATTTCGCCGCCCGGAAGAATAACCCTGGCTGTTCTCGGACTCCTCAACCTGGGAGCCACGAATGTACAAGAAACGTAATTCCCCATCTGATTTGAAGATTCTGAGAATGTTTTGTGGTGTAAGTGTGGAAATGATTTGAGGTTTTTTGGTAGTTTAAATAAAGGCAGTTAGGCAGACAAACATTACACTGAATAAAAGAGTACAAGAATGGGCAATCGGAACGCGTGTGGGGTCAAATGATAGTGATTTTTGTTTCCGTGGGCTGTTGATAATGCTAGAGCATTTGTTCTATCAGCAGACGAAATACTACTGCAAATGACAATAGTGTCCTCGGAAGAAATTGTTCTTTGTTTCATCTTTTGTGAATATTTTGCTCAACATTTTCTTCTATTGTGCTCATGATGACAATGAGTTGCATACAAAGATTCTTACCTTATAATATATTTTCAACAGCAAATGGTAAAAACAATACTATATGAGACTGTGGAACTCACGTTACACTGATGTGTATGATTTTTATTTTAGTGCAGGATAGTGTGTTTTAATTAAAAGAATGTATTTCTCTGCCGTTTTGTGTGGTTAGATACAAATTTAATTAATAAATCAAATGTGTAAATTTTATCTATTTTAAATTAACGGATTAAATTATGTAAATAAAAATAATATATTATATATAATTAAATTTGAATATATATATTGATGCATGCGATTTTAACACGGGTTCAAAGTTCTTGGATCTTGATGGTGGACCTGAGCAATTGAGTGAAAGCTCTTGAGAAAAAGGATCTGCAAAATAAAGGGCTAACACTCTGATGCTTAAATTAGTCCCGGATTCAAATGCAGATAAAAATAGAGATGAATTATAACGAGAAATTATGATTAAAATAAAAATTTCGTATGCACAATCGCAAAATTGTGGTATGAGGAGAGCAAAAATAAGAGTTCGAAAGCCTTTTTTAGCAAGGGGGTTTGTTGAGGGTACTTCTTGTATTTATAGAAGAAGAGTTGTACTACAGCAAGAGTCCAAAGAGGTCTATCTAGTGAGAAAAATCTGAATCTCCGGTGAAAAAAAAACAGAATATTGGGGATAAGGCTTCTCCGTATCCATTTAAGCAATAAACTCCCAAAAAAAAGGGGGGCTCCTTCCTCATGAGGCCTCCTATCTGGTGAGAAGTCCCCTCAGCTGCAGTTCATCTCCCTGTGGGCATCTTCCTCCTTCTGGCTTGGCATAGAGGGCCCTAGGATTGGGCTTCCTCACTGGCGCAGCTACAACAAAACAGGCTCCTCTATTGGAATTTGGTGCGGAAGGGGGGGGGGTCTTTTGGGTTAAGCCAAATGGACCTTTTTTCTGGCACGCCAAGATTTTTTTTATATACTTGTGGGAATCGTGTGCGACAATGACTAGTATATATATGCAATTGCATTATGAGGTTGAAAAAGATATTTTCATTTGAAATATTTTTGGTGCACGATTTGTGATTTATCAAGAGAACCCTTATTTGCTACATGATTTGGAATCCTAGCAATAAATAATGAGTACAACAATAGTAATAATATGAAAAATATGCCATCTTTGCCTTTGCTTTAAGCTTGCATGGTTTGACTGAAGGGTAATAGGGTCATAGAACATGAATTTGTTCTTAGCGACTCGGAAAATGCTCTGGCACTATTAGTACTTTGGTACCCGTGTTCTTCATATAATGGAAAAGGACATTGGCAGACAGTTATGCAGTGTTTTTCGTTGTCCGGTTTGACGGGGCTCACGCGGCCTCCATACTCTCAAGTGCGGGGAAGCTGGAAATTTCTGCATCACGGGCAATGTCGGCGTTGCCGATTCTTGATTTAATACTAATATTATATAACTAATTAAGGTTTTAATTAAAAGAGTATCTGGCTAAATTTTTTAAAAATATTTTATAAACTTCTATATCTTATAAGATGTTTTAATAGCTTATAAGATTTTAGATTTCATTTTAAAAATTAGCTTTCAAAGTGTTTGGTAAAATAAAATGTCAGAGTTTTTGGCATAATAAGGCCTTTAATCGGTAAATGATTAACATAGACATGTATACCATTATAATCAAATAAGTTGTTATTTCTTGACATATTTTTAAAAAAAAATTTAAAGCGCTTTTATAAATAGTACACATTAGTTTAATTCCAAATAAAAATTTAATAGATAATTATTTTATAATAAAAAAATTGATGAATTGTTACCAAACTTTTGAATAAAAATAAATATGCATTTGTGCTAGTAAAAAAATAATATAGATATATAATAAATATTTTCTTTATTAATGCAATAATTATTGCTAGTCGGATATGATGTGCGGCCCAAAGAAATTCGGCCAATGGAAAAAAATCCTCAAAAAATCCAATAGAATCCATGGCATTAGAAGGAGACGAGACGTTCAAGGTCTTCCCCATTAGGCCCACAGCCTGTACGAGGAGAAGGGCCCAAGCTACTCACAAATCTGACGCAAATTCATGGCCAATGATGACGGTCAGATTGAGGCCTGCACCCAGTCTTCCACCCATGGCGTCTACAAAGATTGCCACGCATGACATTTAGCCAATATGAAAGACATGTGTCGAGGGAGGTCCTCTCACAGCCCTAGACTTTTGGAGCAGAAGGAATCCTTGTTGACCAAGGTGTTCTCAACAACGAAGAATCTCCCTCAACTTGAAAATGTACTTCACTAAACTAGATTAGGTGAAGATAAGATCGGATTATGGCTTATCTTAACAACTTTCATGTACTCATCTCGAGATTTAAGAAAACGTGCAGAATCATGTCGAAAGGGGGACACCTCCTATAAATACAGGTTTTGTTCCAAGCGAGGGACACCTTCCAAACGCTGGAATATTGTTGTCACACTTTTTCTTTGCACCCTGATTACACTTTTAACACGATTTCTTTCAAGCAACTAATCACCATACCACGATTTCTAATTATAATTTATTTCTTGCAATTATTTTTTATAAAGTCTGATACTAACTTGAGCGATGAAATGTTAATGTGTTGTTTTGTAGGTTTCGTTTCTCAAGTTCTTTTATCTCTTAACCAAAGCCCAAAACAAAGGTCCAAACTTGTTTGATCCGTACTATCTCTACACGCCATCTGTGGGAAACACAAAGCAAAAGACGTGAGTAACAATGGAGACTCCTAGCAATGTCGCAAACAAGCAGAAGGCAGTGGAGGCTCCTAACAACACCCAGGCTTTGGCAGGGATGTCCCCAAACCCCGTTGATACTACATTATTGCTAGCACCTGTGGCACCAAACCACTCCTAAGATCTGATGAAGGACACCCCCCCCCCCAATGCAACACCTCTTCTGATTCCTCATCAGGAGAATTATCGCTAACCCTTTTGTGAGCCATCCAACAAATAGTCTCGGTAGCTATTTGAGAGCAGATGGCAGCGTTGATACCTGCTAGCATAATTACCCAATCTGATGGGGATGCCCCCAAAGAAGACGGTGAAGGCGACACCCCCCTTCTAGCACCACCAGTCATAGGAGGACGAGGACATGTCCCGACAGCCCATTAGGAGGTCCCTTCACTGATACAAATGCTGTTATTGAACTGATACAGAACGCTATTGTGCCTAGTTGTGAGATAATAAATTTTGACTTAAGTGTTTGAATCAATTCAATTACAATAGGAAAATAAGAATTTATTATGGCTATTCTAATAAATTTCAAAATTGGATGCTTGGTTGTGAAATTAATTTTATGCGATTAATCATTAACATAACCATTGTGTAATACATTCCTTTGAGTCCGGAATTCTTCTCTATTGATTTCTTATAGTAATTTATTTATGCTTTCTATTTAATCTCTGCTAATTCGTAGTTAATCTCAATCCAAATTCCCCTTGCTAGTTCTTTAGGATTTCGACCTGATTTCACTATTGTTAAAATTGAAGAATCAACAATTAATTTTGACGAATTCAACAACAGGCCGATCTCTCATTATAATAAAGGTCCACAGACCAAACTGTCACAATATGTCTGCTGCATTCTTCACTCTCGCACTGTTCAATGCAAGAAAAGTAAAAGAGAAGTCCAGCACGGCTAAAGTGATATATAATACTGAAACTTCAATAGTCGATATCAAAGACACTGAGGATGAAGATCATTTTGAACAGTTACATGAACTATGAATGTGTAAAAGACTTTGTTTCTTTTTCCAGAAATACACCGCTACTTTTCCTGGATGTTCTTTTTTCCATGGTGCGACTAATCAACCTCAATCTTCAATTTAATATCCATTGTTAATATTCAAAATTCATTAACTCTCCTGTTTCAATCTATCAGTGATAGCCTCCATTTTATGCTCGAATATCTGTATCCGTATTCGTATAGCAGGAACAGGGCTTATTAATTCAGAAACGGGTAAGTCAGCAATTTGTCTTAATGATGGGAAAAGTCTGGGTTATGCTTTCATACTTGATCTCAAAAGACTGGTTCTTTTTGGTTAGTAGACTTTAATGGATGTTCTATTTATCTAATCCGTTATATCTTGAGATTCTTGAAATGTGGTGGCATGATGAAGCAAAAACTTAGCTAATGGCAGTCGTTATGTTTAAGTTGAACTTCTATACTATGTTTTCTCTTACTTTGGATAACTTGCAAATGAGTTCGCTTGACAAATGGAAATCTTAACGGCTTTGAAGGGTTGTTCAGAGTGTTCGTAGGTTGATTTGTCAACCGGTTTGCCAAGAACGAGATGAGGCTGCCCTTGATACTCCGTCTTGTTTCCACCCTTTGCCTAGCGACGACTGCTGCTCTAGAGGCATCCTTGGCGAAGCCTGGATGTCAAGAAACTTGTGGAAATGTCACCATTCCTTATCCTTTTGGAATTGGTTCTCAATGTTATGCAAATTCGTCATTTGCAGTGATCTGCGACAATTCAACCAATCCAGCAAGGCTGTACTTGAGCAGCATCCAGTTGGAAATACTAAATATTTCCCTGGTCGACGGTATAGTAAGAATTGTGCAGCCTGTTTCCCCTTTGAATTGCTCTGCTGAAATGAGAAGACAATCGTCGGGGAAAGCACTTCTTGGAAGTCCTTTTACCATCTCAGCAGTTCACAATTCAGTGATTGTTTTAGGCTGCAGAAATACAGTCTGGTTGCTAGCCAATGAGACGACAATAGTTGGTGGATGCACGGCTATTTGTAGTGAGAATTCAACAGACATAAGATGCAATGGTGTGAGCTGCTGCCAGATTACAATCCCACGAGGGCTTCAAGAACTTCAATTTACTTACCGAAGCAATGAATTTAGCAACAATTCGACATTCTGTGGCTATGCTTTCGTTGCTGAGCAGAAATGGTTCCTAGAAGATTACAGAAGATATAATGGCCTTCGGGCCAATTTTTTAGATCCATTTGACCAAGAATTCAGAAATGCAAGTATGGTACTCGAGTGGGAACTCAACAACGTGGAGCTTTCCCTTCATAGTAGTTGCGAATATCGTGGTACTACCCCTCCATCTTCACGTGATGAGTTTGATGCATTAACCAGACTGTGCTACTGTGACAATGGGTTTGAAGGAAATCCCTATCTACCTGACGGATGCCAAGACATTGATGAGTGTAGCAGCAATTCGACACTCAATCCCTGTCCTTATGGGATTAATTGTGTCAACAGAGTAGGGTATTACGAGTGCCAGGAGCAGAAATCTAGGATGAAACTAGCGTTTATCATTGTTGGTTGTGGCCTTGGTGGACTAGTTTTGCTCCTGGGGGCATGGAGGTCCACCAAAGTTATTAGAAATAGAATCAAGACTCATCAAAAACGCAAGTTTTTTAAGCGAAATGGAGGTTTATTATTGGAACAGGAGTTGTCTTCAACTGATATTAATGGCATAGAGAAAACCAAGTTGTTTACTTCCAAAGAGCTGGCACAAGCTACCGATCATTATAATGAGGATCGTATAGTTGGGCGCGGCGGCCAAGGTACTGTTTACAAAGGCATGTTAGCAGATGGAAGAATTGTGGCAGTCAAGAAGTCCAAAAGGGTAGATGAAGATGATCTTGAGTTCTTCATTAATGAGGTTGTTATTCTATCACAGATAAACCATAGAAATGTCGTAAAGTTACTTGGATGTTGTCTGGAGACTGAAGTTCCTCTTCTCGTCTACGAGTTCATCCCAAATGGCACACTTTTCCATCACATCCATGAACCAAATGAGGACTTCCTTTTGTCTTGGGAAATGCGTGTGCAAATTGCCAGAGAAGTAGCTGGAGCACTTTCTTACTTGCACTCTGCTGCATCAACACCGATCTATCATCGGGATATCAAGTCAACTAACATACTCTTGGACCATAAATATCGTGCCAAAGTTTCAGATTTCGGGACATCACGGTCAGTTGCCATTGATCAAACTCACTTGACCACAAGAGTATTAGGCACCTTTGGATACTTGGATCCAGAGTACTTCCAGTCGAGCCAGTTCACAGAAAAGAGCGACGTCTACAGTTTTGGGGTCGTTATGGTTGAGCTTTTAACTGGGGAGAAAGCAATTTCATCAGTTAGAGCCGAAGTGGGAAAGAGTTTGGCCACACATTTCTTGCATTCAATGGAGGAAGATCATTTATTCAATATTCTTGATCCGAGCATTCTCAAAGAGGACAGGAGGGAAGAAGTTGTGGCTATTGCTGAACTTGCTAGAAGATGTCTGCATTTGAATGGCAAGAAAAGGCCAACAATGAAGGAAGTTGCAGTGGAGTTGGAAGGAATTCAACAGCTGAAAGAAGGGTCAGTAGTTCTGCAGAATCATGATGTTATCAGAGAATGCCATTCAATTGAGTTTGCTGAGCCTCTTGACTTCTCTTCCATCTCAAGTAGTATGCGTTTTGACACCATTACCATTACTGCATGCTCAGCCAACGACGACAGTCGAACATTAGTTGCTTGATGACCCGGGAAAAAGATCTCATTTCTTTAGTCTACATCCATTATATTGCTGGAATATGATATACGCATTTCATCTTTGTACTACGTTGTCATAGTTTTCTTTGCATGTTTGTATAAAGTACATATGAGACTATTTGCTTCAGTTTACATATTCTGAAGACCCCATTCTTGATGAGAATCAAAGTAATAACATGAAATGTATTGGAGGGCCAATGATACAAATTGGAATAACTTAGAATTTATATGGCTGTTGAACTAACACGGCTTGTTAGTTTGGAAAATAGTTTAATGTAATTTATCTCCACGTGATATTGCAAATGAGAAAATTACCTCCTTATAAGAAAACAATAACAACTTTTCCCCTTATGTTTTTTAAAGTAAAGCAATTTACCTCCCTATCTAAGGAGATAAATTGCTTCACTTGACATAAAATTAGAAACCAGTGAGTTAAGTAAGAAAGAAAAAGGAAACTATAATAAGAAAAAATGATGGCAATAGTATATAAAAATGTGAAAAGTACAAAATTATAAACAAAGTACAGTAAAACCTCTATAAATTAATACTCTATAAATTAATAAACTCTCTAAAATAATAAAATCATCCGGTCCCGACTTGGGCCTTTGTAAAAAATCATCAAATTCGATAAGATAATAAAATAATAATTTTTCGGAAAATTCCTTTATAAATATTAGGTCCCATTAAAACTCTAAATTAATAATTCATAAATATTACAATTATAAATATTATGATAATTTACTAAAATATGAAATCTATAATGCTTTACGCATTTGATCATTCATGGATGATTTTGCGATGCCTTTTAGATGAGAAGACATGGTTGGGTGTTATGAATTATTTTATTATCATATTGAGATTTATGTAGTATATGTTTCATTCATCATGTATGAATATATTTAATTGGTTATAATAGTTATTTAAGTGCAACGAATTAATGTAAATATGTATATTTAAGTAATTCCAATGAATTGATACATGTGTCTATGAATATAATAGTTAATTGTTGCATGAATATAATCAACGAAACACATATGAATTTATTTATTTTCAATACATATGTACTAAATTTGCTGAATTTAAAAAGTCTCTCTTTTAATTAATAAAATATTAATTTATCGATAAATTAATATCTCTCTAAATTAATAAAATTTCATGGTCCCAAGGTTATTAATTTATAGAGGTTTTACTGTAATGTGATTTTGAAACCATATTATCATAATGGGATGATATCACAAGTTAAAAAATCTTACATTTATCAATTATATAAAAAAAAGATATAAAATATTAAAAGAATCTATATAATATAATATAAATATAAATATAAATTATTATGTAATTAGTATATGTTATATTGTCTTTTATATTAATTTGTGTACTATCAAACTTTTATAGAATTTATAGAAATTTGTAGCATATTATCTTCTTGGTGTTAGAATAATAACGATAGTAATAATAATAATCAACCGCAATTTATGCGGTCTACTAAATATACAATGAAACTCAATTCCACATACGATTTTTCTAAAACTAATGCAAAGACCAAACCAACTCAACCCAAAATATTGAGACCGCCATTACGTATGTATTTTGAGTCAATGGAAACCATGAATTGGACTTTGTTGTGCATATATTGAAAGAGTTTAGAGTATATATATACCCATGATATCATTGTATCTTTAGATTATTTTTTTTAATAAATAAAAACGAACAACTATTATTGTAATTATAATTATTAAATATATATATTTAATAAATATCAACAACAATAATAATTGTATACTATTTATTAATATCAGATAATTATATTTAATTAATACCTACTATTAAAATATAATTATAACATCTCACATATTGATGGGATTCGAACCCACGACCTTAGAGTTATGGGGTTTCAATTTCATCAATAGTATTAGGTCTCCTTTGGCGGGCTCCTCCTCCCTCCCTCTTGCACGCCCGTCGCTCCCCCATTTCCCTCCCCTGGCCGCCTGCTCAACCCAGATCTGCCTTCTCCCCGACCACCTCACCGTTGGCATCTCTCTCTCTATATATATAAATAATTCTTATTATAAAAGTATAAATATATATTCAATTCTAATTATATATAATATATATTTTTTATTTTTATTTATTTAAATTTACACCGTTAGATTTGAACTACATAAAATCCACACCATTGATCTATTAATTAAGGACCTTGAATTGATCAAGATTTGATGGCTATTTAAATAAAAACATAAATGATATTCTAAATTTTAAATTAAAAAAATAAAAATAAAATAAAAAAAGCCCGTGTAGTGCACGAAACGCGTAGGGGTATTTTATTTTATTTTTTATAACACATGAAAATAAATTATTATTTATTTTTATAATGATAAATTACTGATTCCTCTTAATACATGGAGATAAATTACATTTAAGTCAATGTGATATTCCTTCAACAATAAAATATTCTAGTTTCAATTTCGAGTTCTCAAGATTGGAGACTAAATTTGGTTATTCTTTAATTTCTATTGCTTTTGTTCCACCTGCATTCTTGCACTTGTATAGAAAACATTTTCAGCATACTCACATGGTACAACACTGGAGAAGTGTAAGAGAATTTCCAGGCGGCTAAGGTGTTTAAATTGAAAATTCTTTAGTCGATATCAAAGACTAAATCAACAGATCATTTAAAGATGAACCAACTCTATGGATCCTTGTCAGTTGACTTGAAAGACTTTGCTTCTATTGGTAGAACTGCAGTGCTGTTTTTTGGGTAGAAAATACATGGCAGGCAGAGCTCAGGATCTACTGTTCATATTTATATTTCACCTACTTCATTCATGTTTCAATCAATCAGCTCTTAGCCCTTTTCAATCTTCTGCTCCAAATATCTGTATTCGTATTTGGTAGAGCAGGAATAAGGATCTCAAGCACACTCCAGATCACCTCAAATCAGCTAGAAGAATATCGAAAACTGTAAGTTAACAATGTTATTGCGATCCAAATCCTGATAATGCTTCATTTCTTGATCCTCTAAGGAATGACTTTTCTTGGTTAGTAGAAGTTAATGGCTAGTTCGTTTATCTATTCTGTTAAATATTGAGTGAGATGTAGCAGCATAACGGAACAACTCGGGTCATAATATCGAGTTTTACATCCTCATGCTTAAATTAATTCAACTCTATATGTATTCCCTTGGCTTATAATTTTGTAGGATCCATCACAAGTTTATATTGGTTGCTTTGTCAAGAACAAGATGAGGCTGTCCGTAATATACCTTTTCGTTTCCACCCTTTGCCTAATGACCTCTGCTGCTGTGGCTTTATCTTTGGCAAAGCGTGGATGTCAAGACACTTGTGGAAATGTCACCATTCCATATCCTTTTGGAATTGGTTCTGAATGTTATGCAAATTCGTCATTCGCAGTGGTCTGTGACAATTCAACCAATCCAGCAAGGCTGCACTTGAGCAGCATCCAATTGGAAATACTAGATATTTCGTTGCATGGTACAGTTAGAGTTGTGCAGCGTGTTTTCCCTATGACTTGCTCTGATGAACAGAAAACACAATCTTTGGGGAAATCACTTGTTGGAAGTCCTTTTACCATCTCATCGATTCAAAATTCATTGACTGTTTTGGGCTGCAGAAATTCTGTCTGGTTGCGCGCCAACAAGACGACAATAACTGGTGGATGCATGGCTCTTTGTGATTACAACTCTAGGGATACAAGTTGTAATGGTATAAACTGCTGCAAGATAACAATTCCTATGGGCCTTCAAGAGCTTCAAGTTACTTACCAAAGCATTGCAAATGACAAAAATAATACTCCCTTCTGTGGATATGCCTTCCTTGCTGACATGAAATGGTTTAGGGAAGATTACGGGAAATATAATGGCCTGCGCAGTTATTTGTTAGATCCATTTGACGGAGAATTCGGAAATGCAAGTATGGTGCTTGAGTGGGAATACGCCCGCAGTGTGAAGTTTATCCGTTCTAGTTTCTGTGTGTATCCGGGTGATACAAGCTTTGCAGCTTTTAATTATGAAACATTAAGTAAAGTATGCTACTGTGACTTCGGGTTTGAAGGAAATCCCTATCTACCTGAAGGATGCCAAGATATTGATGAGTGTGGCAATTCGACAACTAATTCCTGTTCTGAGGGAGATACTTGTGTCAACAGAATAGGATCTTACGAATGTCAGAAGCCGAAATCTCGGCTGAAAATAGCATTTATCGTCATTGGTTCTGTGCTTGGTGCACTAATTTTGCTCCTGGGAGCATGGAGGTCCACCAAGCTTATTAGAAAGAGAATCAAGGGTATTCGAAAACGAAAGTTTTTTAAGCGAAATGGAGGCCTATTATTGGAACAGCAATTGTCTTCAACTGATAATGGCCTAGAGAAAACTAAGTTGTTTACTTCCAAAGAGTTGGCAGCTGCTACCGACCATTATAATGAGAATCGTATACTTGGTCATGGCGGCCAAGGTACCGTCTACAAAGGCATGTTGGCAGATGGAAGAATTGTGGCTGTCAAGAAGTCCAAAAGGGTAGATGAAGATGATCTTGAAGTCTTCATTAATGAGATCGTTATTCTATCTCAGATAAACCATAGAAATGTAGTAAAGTTACACGGATGTTGTCTAGAGAACGAAGTTCCTCTTCTTGTCTACGAATTCATCCCAAATGGCACACTTTTCCGACACATCCATGAACCAAACGAGGACTTCCCGTTATCTTGGGAAATGCGTACGCGAATTGCTAGAGACGTAGCTGGAGCACTTTCTTACTTGCACTCTGCTGCATATGCACCAATTTATCATAGGGATATCAAGTCAACAAACATACTATTGGATGAAAAGTATGGTGCCAAAGTTTCAGACTTCGGGACGTCAAAGTCAGTTGCCATTGATCAAACTCACCTGACCACAAGAGTATTAGGCACCTTCGGATACTTGGATCCAGAGTACTTCCAATCGAGCCAGTTCACAGAAAAGAGCGATGTCTACAGTTTCGGCGTTGTTATGGTTGAGCTTTTAACTGGGGAGAAAGCAATTTCATCAGTTAGAGCTGAAGTGGGAAAGAGTTTGGCCACACATTTCTTGCATTCAATGGAGGAAGATCATTTATTCGATATTCTTGACCCGAGGGTCCTCAAAGAGGGCAGTAGGGAAGAAGTTGTGGCTATTGCTGAACTTGCTAGAAGATGTCTGCATTTGAATGGAAAGAGAAGGCCAACAATGAAGGAAGTTGCCGTTGAGTTGGAAGGAATTCAACTGCTGAAAGAAGGGTCGGTGGTGGTGCAAAATCATGATAATAACAGAGAATACCATTCAGTTCATGAGTTTGCTGAGTGCTATGACTTCTCTGCCATGTCAGGAAGCATGCATTTCCACACAATTACTGCATCCTCAGCCGAAGTCGAGCGTCCGTTGCTTGATGAGCCGTGAAGAATAATACTGCATTATACTTCTTTAGTCTACATCCAATATATTGCTGGAATATATAGTATATGCGTTTTCCCTTTTGATTGTTTGTATGTTGTGATATTTATATATCTTTGTATGTTTCTTCAAGTATCCATAGTAATTATAAAAGCAAACCCTGTTTCTGTGTCTAAGTTTTTTTTTTTTTTTTTTCACAAAATTTATCTTTAAACCATGGATTGAAGTAAAATAGGTGAAGGAAGTTGGAAACAGTAGCAACAGTAACACTATCAATTTTAATAACTAAAAGATCTTTCTTGAAGTCCCATCTTATTCCATTTGTTATTTTTAATTTATTAATTTTAATTATAAAATTTAATTTTATTGACACGCGTCCCCGATTACATAAATTTTAAAATGTAGACCAAAAGAAACACAGTATTCTTAAAAAAAGACTATACAATCTAACCAAGATGACATGAAAACTATACATTTTTAATTTGAGTACCCATAATTTTATGCCCATAAGTTTTCTAACTCTGATGCAAATAATTTTATTATTATTGTTTCTCATGACTTGATCCCATTTATTTCTTGAAAGGGTCTGGTTCATAATTGAATTAGTATAATTTTTGCTCTTTATATTTAATGCATTTGTTATTTTCACGAGATACAGGGCATCTAATTATCAAAGAGCGTACAACGGTTATCCACTACTTTTCTATTTTTAAATTTATTGCCTCTCTCTCTTTTTCCTTTAAATTAATTTATGTCTATTAATATATCATATGCAATGTGATTTTGGTTGTTATTTATGATAAATCTCACTTTGTTTTATTGTTTCATCTTTCGAAAGATTCAGCTATTTAAAATTGTGAAAAGAAACACACAAAAAGGCTTAAAATTTGTGTCCTTTGATGCTGGTTTTACTTTTACAAGTTCATACTGAAAGAAAATATTGAGATATAAGTTTCAATTTTTCTATATTATTTTTTATTGAGGTTTAATTGATTTATGTTGCATCGAAGAAGGAAATGCTGTGTTTTTTGAATAATTTGAATGTGTCCTTTATGTGCACAATGTATAAATTTGAATTTCCTCTTGACGAAATACACATTAATTCTTTGACATAATGTTTACATTGCAACGACATATATTCATTCAGGAGAAGGAGATCAAAATATAGGTGAAAGGAGCTTTTCTAAAGCTTTGCCGACTTTTATGCTTTATTTTGTATTTTCTTTTTGGTGTAATTTGTGATCTTGCTTTACTGTTGTTTGGATCGATATTAGATGTAATTACTCAAAATTATTATGTAATATTCAACTATTTTTGATAGAAGTCTTTCCAATATTTAAGCTGAGAATTAATGTCGGACTAGACTAATATTTGTGAGAATTGCTTCAAGAAGTTTATGTAATTAGGAAATCGTATAATAAAGTTAGGAATACATATTTTTTTTGCTTTGTTTATAATTAGAAGATTTTTGTGTTTGCATTGATTTATATTTAAAAAATCTATGCACACGGGATTTGCGTGCGACTGCTACTTAAACTAATTAAATAAATCGATCAATGAAATTTAATACTTTTATTGTAATATTTTTATATTCTTTTTATTTCGCTTAAAAAATTATATGTGCGGGAACCGTGTGAGCGAGTTGCTAGTATATAATAGTGAGAGAAGAAATTGTGTTGTATTAATTCAATAAAATTGTAAAGTTATAATAATAAAATAAATTTACACATAAAAATATATTAATTGAGACTTAATAGGCATTTCTAAACACAAAATATTAATTTTATAAGGCAAAAGCATAAAGTTAAAAGAAAAATAATTTTTCTTCACTTTATTTATTTTTTATATCATAAAAATCAAATATATTTTTTTACATACAATGCTTTAGTATAAGTGAACGTAAATTTATATAAGTAAATTTGAACCAAAATAATTATATGCACACGTATATGAATGTGTGTAGAATATACAACCAAAACATTATATTAAACTCTAACTATATGTAAAGTTGTTTAATAATGTAATTTTTGTTAACAATTTTTTTATTTTTTTATTTTATTCCCCGTATTGATGGAAAATAGTCTAAATTGAGAAATAATATTTTATGGAATAAATTGAAGGAAATAAACATAAAAAATTATTCTCTAATTTATTAAGTTAGAGTCGAATCAAAAATATATATAAAGGTACATAGATTAATTTACTTATTATTAAAATTGATGTATTAAAGTTTTATAGACCAAGTGACAAGTTATTTAAACATTCCATAAATAATAAAGTATGTGATTGACATCACAAAGAGAGAAACATAAAACAAAGGCACGTCATTCACATTTTATAATTGCAACATCATAATAATAATAATAATTTATAATATATAAAGGGAGAGTATCTTTTTGACGCCTCTCTTTTTTTATATATTTTTTAATTTAATTTATTTTTTCAGTATTTTTATCTATCTTCTCATTCCCGCTATCTTCTGATAGTTATTTTCTTTTCTGTTTTTTTTTTAAATTTCTTTCATCTTCTTTTTGTTATCATTTTACAAATTTAATATTAACTTATTATTTTATATACTAATAGTTGTGTTTGTGACACAACGTTTCTGTGTGTATATAATAAATAATTTTTCACATTTTAAAATTATTATAAATAAGAGTAAAGTATATAAATTAATACATTTTATTAAAAAAGTAAAAAGAAACAAATAAATAAAAAACTAATCTATTAATTAATATAAAATTTAAAAAGTTAAATAATTTAATTATTTTATTAGTTAAAAAGGCATTTTTATCTTCATAAAAAATGATGCGACTGTATTACTAACTGTCACTTTTGAATATGAATTATTATTTTTTATATTAATATAAATATTTTATTTTAAATAATATTTATAAAAATTACACACATATAAAATATGCTGCAAATTATTAATAATAATAATAATTCCACCCTAGAGGAGATGCAGATAAAACTTCCCCCTTTCTCCTTTTTCTTTTCCCTTCGTTTTCTCTAAACGCTCTAAATACTTAGTTATATATTTTGCTTTACCAGTACGAACATTTCAGGGTGTCTGGTTCTTGGAGTTGGACTTGTTCTTCTTGGGGTTTCATTGCCAAAAAATATGAGCAGCGGGAGTAGAGAAGATGAAGAAGATCTGTTTGCGGAGGCGTCAAAGGCTGTGGATTTGCTCTACAACATTCGGGACACGTACTTCCCCACGAACCCAGATGAGAAAACCTCCAAACTCCTCACGGAATCAAATCTTGCCCTCCAGCTGCTGGATAAAATACCCCCAGGTTTTATTGTGCACAGACCAGTCAATGTATTTGGAATCTAATATTTACATATATGTTCTTTTGATTGTTATGATGCAGAACAAAGGAAAACGCCGATGCAAAGAGCAACTTATGAATATTTGAGAGGGAAAGTATTGGATGTTTTCCCTGAGTATAAGAAAGAAGCAGAGGATCATCTCTCCAAGTCTGTGAGTGGTGTCTAAAGGATTTAAAGTTGCTTTTTTTTTTTTATGTCTTTCTGGTTTATTCTTGGTGTTAGGTCCTGAGGTGTGCTTTTTGGTGATTAATTCACTTTTATGTTTTGCTGTTTGAGAATCATGATTTAGTGGGAAAATTTGTTCCCCATGCTAAAGTTTAAAGAAGTTAACTGTCTTTCCTGGCCCTGGCGAGCTAGGCACACTCTTGCAACGGAGAGCTTCCAATAGTAGTCATATCTTTGTAATTAGAGTCTAAATCTAATATCATAAGAAGGAGGGTTAAACATTCTGGTTTTATGTACTGACTACATTTTGATTTTGCTAGTAGGCTTTGTTATTACCATGCCAAAATGGAAAATGACTTGAGAAACTAAAAGAAGATTAAATCTTTACTGGAAAATATCATTGCGTATTTTCTAGGTAACTATTATCACTGGTTTCCATCTTCAATCTCTCTAAAGTTATAGATTATTCTATATGCACAACTTGTCTCAAGCAATGGAAGAAAGCTAACTAGAAACAAGTAAAAAAAGAACCTGCTGTGCACCTCTTTCAATGAATAGGACTTGGGATTCTCAATTGGTTGAAGCAGAGTAAAAAGAGCTTGCTTTGCCATTGCACAAGAAAGCCTCTTACTCTAGCCGTGCATGGGTAATATTCTTTTTTGGTGGGTTGTTTTATTCTCGTGTGAAATTTGATGCAGTTGGACTTCTTTTCTTGATTATAGATGCGGTAATTGGTATCTCTATGCTATTATAATATTTTGATATTTGTGGTTTTATTTCTTTCTTTTTGCTGATACTTTGAATGCTACTTTTATATAGGTGAAACTGAATCCTTCACTTGCAGATGCTTGGTTAAGCTTAGGTAATTGCATTTGGAAGAAAGGTGATTTAGCTTCAGCAAAGAACTGTTTTACACTTGGCTTAAGGAAGGTCATTCTCTTGATCCTTGTGTTTTTACAAAGAAGTTTCTTTCGCTCGATTAAGTTGTGTATATGTTTAATCTTTTATAATAAATTTCAGGGTCCAAATAAAGGACTTCTTTGTCAATTATCAATGCTTGAAAGAAGAATGGCTCAAGGCAAGATTAGAATGTCTTTCCATTACGTTTCTCTAGAATTTGGTTGGGCTTATCTTTGCTGATAGTTAGCTACATTGTCTCATTTGCCTGACTTATTTACACTTTCCAGGTGCTGAAGACCAGATCAAAATTGTTGATGACAGCATTAAGCATGCAAAAGAAGCCATCGCTCTAGATGTCAAGGATGGAAACTCTTGGTGTATGTCTTAAGAAAGATCATATGTATAGCCTTAGAGTTAATGCATGAGCGTTGTTGCTAATTTTTGCTAGTGCTCATTTCATACTTTCTGAAGTTATATTACATGATATATCTATTTTGTTGAACGTGAGCATCCTTTTGGTTCTTTGGATTTCCATATGTTTTCTTATCTTATTTATTTACAGATAACCTGGGGAATGCTTGTCTCACATCTTTCTTTGCCACTGGAGCATGGGATCATGGAAAGCTTCTGCAGTCTTTAAAAGCCTACCAACATGCTGTGCGTATTATGTTGAAAACTTTGTCTTCATCAATTCTTTGCTGCAGTTTCTGTTACAAGCTTTTGTTAAGCTCATAAGTTTACTTTGTACTTGTCAGGAAAAAGATGAAAGAATGAAGACAAATCCTGATCTCTACTACAACTGTGCTATTGTAAGGCTCTATCTTCTGTTTCATTTCTCTTAAAAGTGTTTTATGCGTGGAAACAATGTAGGAGTCTACTGTTCTATGGGTATATTTATGTCCACTGTCAGCACCCTTTATGTCATTTTATTTTTTCTGTCTGCTTAATCATGATAAACATTGTTTTTACTTTTTAGGTAATATTTACTTTTCTTTGAAATGTGAATATAGGTCAACAAATATCTAGAGAACTATGAGAGAGCCCTGAGTGGATTTGAAGCTGCTGCACTGAGGGATCCTGGTCTGAATGCCATGGAAGAAGTTCATAAGATTGTTCGCCTACTTGACAAAATAGAGAGTTTGCTACGAGTAAGATGATTGTCTAGCTAATATAGTAAATTTGGCAACCCTTTTTAACTTCTAGACTATCATGCCAATTTTATCTCTTGTTCTTGCTAGCATGCTTGCATTTGGAATGCAGTAAGTTAAGTTTCTACCACTATCTGTCCTGGCTGAATGCATTTAGCTGTAAGCTGGTAACCAGGAAAATTCAGATGGTTGTAAGTAATGTTTTGCATGAAAATAATATTGTAGGCCTGGATTACTTTAGCATCTACGGGTTTAACTTATTATCCAGCAAGTTTATTAGAATCTACTATATTTGGCCTTGAAGATAAGCAATTGTGTTCTTTGTGCGACACTCAAATATTTTGAACTCTGTGTCTCTGATATGATTCATAAATAAATTTGTTGACTTCTAAGAATTTGGATGCTTGCCCTTACCTTTGCTGTGTAATTGAAAAGTTAAATCTTTATGATCGTAACCATTTTTTGTTTAAAATAAACAAATCATTTTAGATTTTTTTTTAATTACCATTGATGATGATGCAGCTAATTTTAATGTCTCATTGTTACATAGGGACAGACCAAGGTTAAACGACTAGCTTCCTTGGCATCATCACTCGCTAGTGTCAACTGTAAGCAATCTGAATACTGCAATATCTTAGATTAGGTGGACTATGGTTTGCAATTAGCCTGTGTTTGAGTTGAAATGTTGATCAATTTGTGCCAGTGAATCCTTCATACAGAGGAGAGACGATAGATCGTTTGTTGGAAGGTCTCAACAAAGCAGTTGCAATTGTAGGAAGAGTTGTATTCTTTGTCAAACACGAGAATGTGGCGCCATTGTAAGTTTGCTCCTTCTCTGATCAAAATCCTGCTGTCTCCTCACGGCATCTATTGTGGAAATATACCTGTTAATTATATGTATACTGTCTCACACTACTCATTCCACTCTACAATTTTACAGTTACTATTTGCTGTGTGATTCCAGTCAGATATGCTATGTTCTCTCTGTGTACGGAATACAGAATGAGGCTGTAAGTTGGCTGCTTCAACCTTTTCCTTTATTCATTTCTTAATTGAAGAAACCCTTTATTTATTCTATGCACCTGATGGAACATTTCAGATTTCAAATGGCTTGGTATAAGTCAGAAAGATATGCTTTCACATGGATTCACTTGCTATTAATTATCTCGTTGATTGTTTTTTCAGATTAAAGAAGGAGATCAACTCACTCTTTTGGACCCTTCTTACCATTATGTTGATTTTTCCTGGAAAGGAAAGGTATGCTGCCAATATTTTCCTAGCTACTGATTGGTCCCCCATCCTTGTTTAGATGTACAACCTTCTTAACAGAGTTAGATACGGACATGTCAACTAGCAATGCAGTTTTATTGGTGCTGTGATGCATACTCATATTCATTTTTCTGCAACTCTCAAGGGGGTTGGGTTAATTCAGGTTTCATATTCTTTAAATTAATCAATTTTGGTTGGCAGTTGTATCAGTTCAGATCCGTCCGCATTGATTTCTTGGAGCAATTGCTCGTGAATGGGAAAACTTTGTCATCTCAGCATTCCGTTCAAACATCAATCTATGCTCAAAACAAGACATGAAAAGAACAAGGTACGAAAGCGGCTTGGTTCTTGTCTAGGCAGTGTAATACAATGGAAAAGAAAATTCCCTGAAGTGGAAGAAGAACGAACTTTGCTTGAAATAGTGGAATTGTGTATAATCCTGCGGAGAAAAAATTATTCATCTTTGTCCAAACGAATCTTGTTGAATCTAAAGCTGTAAATAGATCTAGATATGGGTGAAAAATACGTCACAATTATTTCTGATGTCATGATTAATGATAAAAAAGGGTTTGTTGTATGTGTACCAAATTCTAAGTTGTTGAAATGCATTCGACTCGTCAATGCATGTTTCGGAAACTGCTTTGATTGGTTGTACAGTTTTTTGTAAGAACACAAGTTCTTGACCCCTTTCCATCTTCCCCGTCTTTCTACAGTACTTTAGTATTAACCATTCTTGAACCTGCAGGGAGGGCGCCCGATTGCAGCACCATGGGCTCCTTACCACGGGATTTTCTTTAACGTATGTCAACATTTCTTTTATTTAACTTGTACTCCGTGTTAAGGTACGAATAAATAAAAAATTATAAATAATTCAAATTTTATACTATAAAAATAAGTGATTGATTACTGAGCTGAATCTAATTTAAAAATAATCAATAATAAAAACATTAAAGATATAAAAATAAACAAAATAATGTTACTAATTGATTTATCTCAAAAACATGTAAATCTTTTGCATAGAAGGTAAATACCAACACATATATCTAAATTTAAATAAAAATACAAGATATTAAATCAAAAAAAATGTGATTAGTCTTTTTGGGAAAGATAAATAGACATAGACTTATCTAAAACTAAACAATAAATAAATAAATAAAAGCATGATCTCTTATGTTAGAATGCAAAGAGAATCCAAACATATACATAACAGTTGTATAAATGATATCAATTTTTTTTGTTTTATTATATATAGATGTGATGATGCATCACCAACAGAAGAATACGATGTAATTTAGATCAGAACCCCTTATTGCAAATCAGATTAAGTTTCGAGCTAGGTCGTCTTGTTTCCATGTCATACGTAATTTTATAAACTACCGTGGTTGCTACAACATAATCAACATTAATACCTCTCAGCTGCTTCCCTTTTATACTTTTTAAAAATAAAAAATTGAGTTCTGGGTTGTATTATTTTATTTTCACACGATAAATAAAGACCCTGGGTCTCCCAGTGTAGGACTTCTCCCATTCATTTGGAAAGTTAATTATATTTAGATTTTCTTCAAAAATATAAAATTATACTTACACACCTTTCGAAAATTATACTTAACCTCTTTTTCTTAAAATTTGAATGAAAAATGCTGAAGCTTGAAAAAAAAAATTGCATAAATTTTTAATTTTATCACTCATTTAATATTTTTATGTAATAATTTTGTAGTTATGAAGAAAAAAAACTATAATGATGTTAGCCCCACTTCATATATATTGCATTTTTCTCTTTATACATATAAAAATATACACAAAAATGTTAAATGAGGGACAAAATTCAACAATAGCGTAAAGCATAGCTTGAAAATCTTTAATACAGTAGATGATGTAGTCATGAAAGATGCAACATAGCCAGCTAGTTTGAGATGCTGTATTGATTGGTATTTGGTTTAATTATTTACAGAGCGAGACGGGGGGTAAAATTTGTTGATGCCATGTTCCTTATTTCCTTTAATTTGGGGTGTAAAATGGTAATATATCAGCTTCCACTTGTTTAAGACTTTCATAATTTCAGCAGTGTCGGACTTGTTTTGGCATTTTATTATAAGTAGGTAAGAGATGTTAGGAATGACTAATAAGAAGACCAAATCCCTTGCCCTATTTTTAACTATTAACCAACAAATCCTCTTTGATTCTATTATATCCATTGGATTAAGGATTGGATAAGTCCAATTGATCTTATCTACTTAGTCAATTAAGGATTGGATAAGTCCAATTAATTTTATCTACTTAGTCATGGCTCTATAAATAGGTCTTGAGTTCATTTCATTTTGAAAAAAAAAACAATCGAGAGCCTTTTCTCTTCTAACTCTTTCCTCTTCTTTCACTTCTGAGTGTTAATTTTGTTCGTTGTTTCAAGCTTTCTTCCACGAGTGCGCGTGTAAGAAAGTAATAGATGTGTTAACCTTGAGGAGCGATCGATTTATACTATCTGCACCACGGTAGTACCGAAATTTCGCTTTCAAGGCAGTGGTTTTTCCACGGCACAGTCTTTCAATATTCCAACAAGTTGAAAGCGAAATTGTAGTATCAAATACATCAACATTAGATTGCCAAAGAATGGAAAGACATTTTATTGTTTTGTGGTTTTGTTTGAGATCATGTTTAGGCGTTTGGTTCTCGGCTGATTTGGTTTTCTTTTCATCCGAAAATGCAATATAGATATGCTAATCCTTGTGTGGCTCTTGTTTAGGGAACCCAATGATCTCTCATATTCTCAATTAAATGAGAAATGGTCAATTTGGAGGTCCAAACCATTGGGTTAAAACCCCCCAAATCATAGAAGAAAAAGAAAGAATTAATCCAAAACCCACTGTACCAAATCTTCTCTATGAAATATGTATGGAATTGATGCCAACAGCAATCGGTGGATTCCGCCACCGCAGTATGGAGTCGGCAAGAGGACAAGATTCTTGAGCAGGCTCTGGTGGAATTCCTGGTAGGAATCGACCACCGGTGGCGGAGAATAGCTGAATTTCTTCCGGGTAAATCGCCAGACGAGGTCAGACTGCATTACGAGGCTCTCTTGCATGACATCGTCGAGATAGACTCGGGCCGCGTTGAGCTGCCGGGTTATTCGGATGAATCCGCGCCGCTTGGGTGGGACGAGCATGCCAGGCTGAGGGCGCCGGGTCAAATCTCGTTCGGCGGTGGGAACCGCAGTCGGCACTCCGAAGTTGAACGGAAAAAGGGCACGCCATGGACAGAAGATGAACACAGGTTAATCCGATTGGTTTCAATTATTATTGAGTTTAATTTGCTGCTTTTTGGAATCCTTTCATATTTATTGATTTTGAAAGTTCAATTTTGGTCGAAAGCAGAAGGTTCTTGTTCTTGGGATGTAGGATATTGCTGAAATTTTGTATTAGGGTTTTGGTTGTTTTATTTTTCTTTTATGATTTTAATGTTTTTGATCATTTTATTTTTGAATTTAGAGGGTGAGTTGATTGATATTACGCTGCTTTGTTTGCGAGTCTGTTGATTGGTTGAAGGAACAGGAAATGGGTAATGAAATGGGAACTCCAAGAAACAGGGGACGTTGTTTGCTTATTCACATAAGGATAAGTTTGGAATGATGGATATATAGGTAGAGATTTTAGATTCACGATAAAAATAGAATGAATTATATTGACGTTTTTTTAGATTATGTCAAATTACACAAATAAATCTTATATTTTATAAAAATTTCAGCTAGTGCCTAAGGGGTGTTAGTGTAATATTTTTTCAAATGGTGTTTGTATAAGTTTTGCATTTCAAGATGGTGTATTACCTCAGTTTTGGTTGCCCTATTTGAGCAAGTTTTGCTGATTTGATTGATTAAATTCAATATATCTTCTTCCAAGAATGTTCCTTTGTTATCAGAAGTTGGAACATTTTCAAGATTTCAAATCTTGATATCAGTATATTCTGTTAAAGACGAATATATAGTAGTTGTAGTTTATTCTCATCATGTGATGAAAATATGTCAATCACTTTAAGATGATGTGTTAACTTTCAGTACCAGTCCACCAAATTTAGTAAAAATGAGATAGTATTCTTTCTGAGCTCAGTAATTGTGGTGAAGTAGGAGTTCCTATTTGGAGATTGCATCTAATCCATAGTTCCTATTTCAGTTCATCTGGGTAACCATTGATCACAGCTCTGATATATTTCTTCTTCTTAAGTTGATTAATCAAGTTAACCCCAGTACTCTATCTGAGAGTATTTGTGCACTGTTTTGTCCTAATTTTGGTTGTATTTCTTACAATCACTCTCACTGCTCCTTTCACTCACCACGTTCAAACTCGTATGACATAAAAAATTTGATGGACTACTGCATTTGCACCACGGTTAATCGTTCTTGTCTATCTTAAGATACGCCTGCAGTACTATGATTAATTGCAACAAGTAATGGTGATGAGTGCCAGGCTATTTGGTCATGTTTCTTGTTAGGCTTCGGGAATCATGATCATTCTATTATTTCTGGAGACTTGGGCCTTTTGATTGCAGAATGTATTAATCAAGACCAACTAGTGTTACCCGGCTTAAGAAATGCACTCTGTGAGAAGGCTTGAGAAGATCAAAGAGTGTTGTTTTGTTCAAGAGATGCACTCTGTTTGAAACTGTGGCAACAACAATCGTGGATGACTTATGATTTGAATGTTTTAGTGGAGAGGCGGAGCGAGAGTAATGCTAGCACGTTGGAATCTGCTGAGTTTGTCTATGTCACCCTCTCTACTTGTGTTTTAATGTGCATGTGAATTTTCTAAGATGCACTGTCGGGTTTTCTTGTTGGTCATCGTATACTTTTGCCAACAGAACTTTGCAAAGAATGAAATATGGTAATGACCATATAAATCCATAGCCCTGTGTTTGGGTGGTCCTAATAAGGACTTGATGGATAACCCTGACTTTGTTAAGGAAGATAGCTTCATAGCTCAGTTGTTGAGTGGTGTATAAGACTTGATGAAGCTATCTAGAGAGGTGGGCTGCCTTCTATGAAAGAAAAAATGAAAGTTCTTTTTAGAGCACTCATTAGAATCCAAGGTACAAGCGCACGGCCTTTAATAGCGCTCGGAACTTTATCGCGGAACAACGAACATTAAGGAATTCATACGTGATTGTGGGGGGGTCTCAATTTGAGCTATCGAAAGTTCAAGAGTTATATCACTCTCGTTAGCCAAATTGATTGCCTCACTTCACTACGCATTAATTCAATCGAAAGATATTAATGCTTAAGTATATCTACTCCTTCACTCAGAAATCATATTCTTCTTCTATATTAGTCATTTGTGGGGGATTGTTAGGAATGACTAATAAGAAGACCAAGTCCCTTGTCCTATTTTTAGCTATTAACCAACAAATCCTCTTTGATTCTATTATATCCATTGGATTAAGGATTGGATAAGTCCAATTGATCTTATCTACTTAGTCAATTAAGGATTGGATAAGTCCAATTAATTTTATCTACTTAGTCATGGCTCTATAAATAGGTCTTGAGTTCATTTCATTTTGAAAAAAAACAATCGAGAGCCTTTTCTCTTCTAACTCTTTCCTCTTCTTTCACTTCTGAGTGTTAATTTTGTTCGTTGTTTCAAGCTTTCTTCCACGAGTGCGCGTGTAAGAAAGTAATAGATGTGTTAACCTTGGGGAGCAATCGGTTTATACTATCTGCACCACGGTAGGTAAGAGATGATACACGTATAGGACCACATGTCACATGCAGCTATCAGTTGTATGTGTCAATAATTTTGTACAGTCGTAGCAATTAGTACTGTGACGATGTATTTGTAGAGTATGCTATTCATAGTAAAGTCGCTGTTCTGTTCGTCTTATATATATTTAGTAGGTAGAGTACGCTGCAGGTATACCACCTACGCCTTTCCTCTCATTTATTCCACGTTAACTCCTGTAAGGAAAACCACTTTCCTTGCTTTCTTGCCCCTGAGTTTGCTCTCCCTCGCTTTTCACTAACGTGTAGATTCATTTGTTAGTTAAAATATAGTGAATATGTTAATATTAACAAAAATAATTATTCCAGATTAGGCATATATAACATTTTTTCTTATCATACCACTCTTATTAATAAAAAAAGATTTATTTGATATATAATAAGTTAATTGGGGATAAGTATGAATTTTCATTCAATTTTTTATCAACAAATTCGATGAATATTGACTGACGGGAATGATCTATTTGCTAAGCATAATCAAACGTCAGGATAACAATAGGCATATAACAGTGTTTTTTTTTTTTTTTTTTTTTTCATTTTCGACGAATTTTGGGTGAGTTTCTGAGGGAACAGTATCCGTCCAAAAAAGGTTAAGACAGAACACAATTTCTGACAACATTATGATGAAACAGGCGTCTGCTGGAAAATCGCCCTAGTGACCAATAATTTCTTGAAACAAAGAAAATGATAACTAATTGATTACATTATTTTTAAAAAAGTGATTATCACGTTTGAGTTTATAATTTGATAATTCATCATACAAGTACAGATGTAAATTAATATTTACGAAACTAATCTTATTCTTGAGATTAATTGAAGAAATTTAAAAAAAATAATAATCAATATAATGGTTTATTAGCTTGATGAAAAACAATTATGGTGAGATTAAAAAATATAACTTTTATTAAAATATGATTTTGATGGAACTTAATAAAACAAAAGTAATTATTAAAAAAAATGATCGAACAATGTAACGAAAATTGTGTTTGGAAAGAAAGTCATAAACTTCTCAACAATAAAAACATTAACTATTTTAGTAGAGACTTCAACATTGTAAACTGGAACTCCGCCTAATTACATTTACTACCCTATATATTAGGGAGGGTAGTAAAACAAGGATCCCACATATAGGCGGTAAGTAGAGTCTAGTTATATAAGATACACTCAGCTAGTTCGAGAAAGTTGTATTTAAACATGTGAAGAACGTTTGTTGCTCAAAATAATTACATGCATATGCCAGTATAAATACTTATCCTAATTATACTTCATCAATCAAAAGTTAGCAAAGTGTTCATAAATACAAGCAATTTGAAGGGCCGGAAAAGATGACTTGCAAGGACGGCAAGGCGGATAACGTTGCGAACGAGGCTTTGCCAAGACCCACCTATCTACCTTTCTATCCCATGAATCCTGGAGATGGACCTCATAGCTATGTCCAAAACTCCTCCTACCAGGTACAAACTTCTGTTTTCTTGCTTTTAATGATACACATACTTATATATGTTTGTGTAAGGATTCTGTCTGTGGAACAACATGCAGGGAAATTCTAGTTTGGATCTGGTTTGGCCAAATTTGAATCAATCACATGGCAAGTGCAATATATTTGCTGTGTGATTGGCGTTCAATTAAAGGAAAGTGACCAATCATATAGTAAGTGTATCACAATTGTTTTGTGATTAGTTTGATTCGATCGGATTTGATCCAAACTAAAATTTTTTCTAACATGTATATATTACACGAGCTGATCAACCACATACATGGCTGTGTCAGAAAGTTGAAGAAATATAGTGAACTTTTTATGGGAGTTTGGTCACCTGTTATGATTGGCATAGTAGTGGTTTCTTTCAGAGAGGAGTAGTGGATATTGCAAAGCCAATCATAGAAGATGAAATTGCGAGAAAACTAGACATCAAGAACTTATCTTCAACCACCCCAAATTGCTTTTGGGTTGCAGACTTTGGCTGCTCAACTGGCCACAACTCTTTTCCTGCCATGCAAATCGTCACTCAAGCTATCTACCAAAAACATGCTTCCTCAGGACTCATCACTCCCAAAGTCCCGGAACTTTTCGTGGTCTTTAATGATGTTATCACCAATGATTTCAACACCCTTTTTAGTACCCTTCCACCCTATAGGAATTACAATGCAATCGGAGTTCCTGGGGACTTCCACGGCCGACTCCTGCCGGAGTCGTCCCTGCACTTTGCTTACTCGTCTTGGGCACTCCAGTGGCTTACTGAGGTGCCAAAGGCGGTGGCGGAAAGTGGTTCTCCGGCTTGGAACAAAGGGGAAATTCTATACACAAGAGACAGAGTGGAAGTTTGTGCTGCCTACTTGAATCAGTATGCTAAGGATCTAGAGGCATTCATGGAAGCTAGAGCAGTGGAGATGGTGAGTGGAGGGCTAATGGCCCTTCTAGTTCCTGCCGTTCCTGCCTTTTGGAATCCTGAGACAGAATACACCATCCCTTCTGATCTCAACCTTTTGGGATCTTGCCTCATGGACATGGCCAAGAAGGTAACTATTCCCAACAACAATTTCATGATTTTTAAATCGTGGTCTTTATAGTAAAAGGAATAGTGAAAAAATTGCCTAGTTAGTCCCGTAATTTAGGGGTGACATTTTTTATATAGTATAAATTGATCTAAGCAATTTAATTTTGTAATTTTAAAATTTTAGCAATTTTAGTTATTTTTTTTGTCAAGTTGGTCGAAAATTTGTATATGACTTGTACACGATCCAATTAATTTGCGATTTTAAATCAATTCGTGCAGGAAAAAAAAATGCCACCCCTTAAGTTAGAGAATTAAAATTGTATTTTCGGAGTCAGTAATTAATTTTAATTTTGCGGTGAAAACAGCTTATTAAATAAAAGATTTCTTGATTCAGGGATTAATACGTACGTTTTGCTGCCTAGGGTGGATATGATGTTATTGGACTGCCTTTATTCAACCCTCTTCCAATTTTATGTCCCATAAAGATTGAAAAATGAATAAAATGCTGCATTAGAGCCCACACAAAATCATTTTGCTATATTATCAATGATCTATATCAGCCACGTTGATCATTTATAAACAACCAATGACATCTAGATCTTGGCTCATATTTGAATTCTTTTAGCTCACCCGAATCCATGTAAAATTGTAAACAGAAAGCATAACTACGGACCCGACAAGTGTATATATATATATATATATATTTTCCCAATATATCCTGTCAATGTTCTTGCAGGGAAAGTTCAGTGAAGCAAAAGTAGACTCATTCAACCTCCCTTTCTACTTTACCACCCCAGAACAGTTGAAGGCCATATTAGAGAGCAGCCACAGTTTCGCTCTTGAAAGATTGGAGATACTAAACAACCCCGGAAAGTACACCTTGCCCAGTGTCAACGCCCGTGCAGCATTCTTCAGGGCTGTCCTTGAAGGACTGCTGACAGATCACTTTGGAAGTGATATCATCGATGAATTGTTCACCCTATACATGGAGAAACTTGCAGCTTCACCGGTGTTCCTGAACCCTGACAAAGACAAATCTATAGTGATTCTTGCTGTCCTCAAGCGAAGATCCGACTAATTTTACAATACCGTGGACTCAGAAGGGATCTCCATGTTGCAATAAGCATTGCATTTTGCAGTATTCCATGTTGTTGTTTACTTCCTTTCGGTTGTAAATTAAACTGGGATTTCTCTGTAATATCAATTTCTTCTTGCTTAGAAGTTGAAGCTTTTTCATACTTTGATTTTCAGCATATAAACTCTTGGCGTGCTTTTGACATTTTCTCATTAATAACTTTTTCATTCGATTTCATCAACAATCAATTATACGGTCACCTAATAATTCATCTTATGTCCAGACATTACAATCACATATAACACATAGTAACAATTTTATAGATATTCCCAACAAATAGCCCACAATTAAATATATAAACAACCAATATACAATACTATATAAATATAAATCTAAGATTAAGATCAGATATATAAGCAATCAATATATATAATATTCATATATATAAATATATATATATATATATAAATTCAATTAGCTATACTTATATTTATATCAAATCTCCAAAACAACTCTATTAACACAAAGAGCTGCTCAACCTTCTATCTTGTCTTCACATCCTATAATAGGAATTATACATATAATCAATATATATAGAATATCATAATTTCTAAATAAAATATTATATAATATTCGCACGTGTTTCACCAATCTTTTAATATTTCATTTATATTAAAGTTCAAATTTCTGTTTCATTTTTTTTAAATAACTACACTTTCTAAACTTTTCAAGGATATATTTAATTTATCAACTACCTCATTGGAATTCATTTAATCAAATCCCTTATATATTATAACTGTCGTTTTTAATAACATCCTTAAATTGAATTATCACGATAATTTCATTTTCTTTCTAATAACCATAATATTTCTCAAATACAATTTTTCTAATATTTCTTAAATATAGTTTTCGAATATTTTTGTGAATTTTCTATCGATTTATTGTTACTAAATAATTTAATTAAACATCAATACATATAATTACGTATTTGGTTAATAAGTCCGATGAAATTATGTAAATTAACTATAATAATGATGAAATCTAACAAATCTAGTAATGTAACTAACTATAACATTTTTATATCAATTGTGATATTTAATCCGACACTAATTTAAATAACCAAACTCATAAAATATTTCAATTAAACAGTAATCGTACTATATAAACTATTTTTAATAAATGAATTAATCAAATAATATAATTATATAAATTAAATACAGAATTTTTTATACTTTTTTTCCTCTCGCGTTAACGTGTCGTGAGAATTAGTGTGAGAGTGTGTGTTTATATTTTAATTGTTAATCAATTTAAGCCAACCATATATACTATTATGTAGGGACGCGGTGGGTGCCCCTCCTTTTTTTATTTATTATTTTATTTTATTTTATTTAATCTTTTTAATAATTATCATTACGCCGTATTTAATTTTCTAATTAATATAATTTGCTATCAAATATTATAATGAGTTTCAATTTATTTCGTTCAAATTTTAATATATCAAATTTCGATCTATAATTTATTAAAATAAAATGTAAATTTTCTTAATAGTTACCAATTAATCTCTCAATTATATATAAAATCCTAAGGACATCACACCGTAATTATTAAAATAATTAATAATAATTTTCTTTTAAAAGAAAGAAATGAATTAAATGATAAATTCTAGAATTCAAAAATTAATACGACAAACTTTTTTTCTTTTTCTTTAATAATAGTATGGAAAATTATTTATTTAGTTCTTTAAGTTTGTCTGTTATTTATTTTAGTTCTTTAAATTTACACATTTTAGTTTTAGCTCGTAATTTTCAAAATTGCTTAATTTTAGCCTTTTGACCCAATTTCGAATAATTTTCCCCCTACACAGCTTTTTAAGAGCAATTTCAGTCCACATATATATATATATATCTATTTATTTTGCATCTTGTAGCTAATGCCCCCTAAAATGATATAAGAATTTAGGTTTATTGAAAAAAAATATTTATATATATTAGAATATTAGGATGGACTATTATTTTTTATCATCAAAGGATAAAAGAATCATAAATTAGATTAAATGATCAAATTTACGTAAAATTAATAGATAAAAGCTAAATTTAATATTTATCAAAAATAAAAGATGAATATGAATTCATACAGTGTTGTAGGACGAAAATTTTCAAATTTTCAAATAGTATAGATACTATCAAGATATGTCATAGCCAATTATGTCCAGTGAAGAAGGATCATGTGACCACGAATTCTTATCTTTTTAAGTGATTCATATGTGACCACGAATTACAATCAGTCATATATTACAACACGAGATTCTTATTTTTATATTTATGATGGGGACAATTATACTGTCCTTTTTTTAGAGTTGGTATAATTACACGTAAATTTTGTATGATATAAAAAATTATATTCAGTACTCATAATGTTTGTTTAATTTAATAAGTAGGTCTATCTGATAGTAAAAGTCACAAAATTTATTGAAATAAATAAGAATATTGGCGAAAATTCATATTTACCACAGTTGACTTACAAACTATCAAATAATTTTTGCTACCAGATTATCTTTATATAAGTGAAAGTGTACTTCCTCACATATATTAGTTTATCTATAAAGGTAGTTTGATTTGAAAATATTTTTTTGACCTATAGTAAAAAAGCAATAATAAGTCAATGAATTTTCATTCAATTTCTTGTTGATATCAAATAAATTTCGTGAATTTCGTCTAACGAATCTATTTATTGAATTGGAACAAATAAATTTAATTTTTTAAATTATAAAAAAATTATATATATTTATACAAAACATTAAATGTGGGGGTGTAGTTCATTTGGGATACAATGAAGACGTTGCGGGTTCCCATACCATTTGAGTTGCATATCCATGCCGTAACATATGATTAAGGATAAAGCATGTCAGTCTTTTTGTTTGTCTGAATGCAGTCATTGGTCGTATACGACCAATAATTTCTCCAAAAGGAAAAAATAAAAAAACTAAAAATCTTGACATTATTCTTAGTGAAATATTTTGAATAATTTTGAGCAGTTGGAGTTTTGGAAGACTGTAATCGTAAAATTCCGGAAATTAAAAAAATTATTGACTTTGTGCCTTTGATACATATAACTTAGTAGAGACTTTGACATTGTAAAATGAATTTTTTTCTTTTTTTTTTTCTTCTTTTAAGATTTTTTTTAATAATTGCGTAAATATAGAAATATAACTTCAAAAATTTAGGACAGTAGATGTAGTCTGAGAGAGTCACATCGATTGTTAGAACACGTGAAACAAGTGCTACTTAAACAAGTACATGCATAAAAGTTCAACTAATCTCACTAGTTATGTTATTCACACAATTTCAAGTTTGCAAAAAATAATTATAACATTAAAAAAATTATACACAAATAAAATTTTATAAATTTAAATAAAAATAGTTGCAATTTTTTAAGAATGCATCACAAATTGGGATCCTTCTTGAAGCTTATTTTTTAATAAAAAAATGCAATCTCCTTCGGATTTCGTGAGGAAAAATCATGGGCTACTTTAAAATATAAGATCAAGATTTTAAATATTTGACGAGTGCCAATGAAGACATAGAATCTTAGTGGTTGCAAAATTTCGTCGTGACAAACAGTTTTTGACTTAAGTTGCAGATTTACTATGTGTTGGTGGAGACCCTATTTTATACTAATGAATAGGGTAGCTTGTGCTCACTTTTATTGGATTGAATACCATGAGCTTTGATATGGATCTGCCCCTTAAGGAGTTGAAATTGAATATACTTCGATCCAATTAACTAATTCAAAATAAAAAAAGTTTATTATTTATGTTGGATCAATTCATCAGAGTCGATAAGATCCAAATTTAATATGGGCTTATTGCAGATTAATTATTTCGAACGTGTATAGGGCAAATTTGTTATAAACTTAATTATTAGTTAATTTATTTAAACTTTTAATTGATTATTTATCCCAAAATATTTTGATGTAAACAACAGTCCATCATAATAACAATAATATATATATTATATATATATAGCAGAGTCGTCATACAACAATTAGCGGGCACAGCGCACGTAATGGAAAAGATGAGTAGCAAGAAGACCAAGGTGGATATCATGGGGAACGGGGTTCTGCCAAGACGAACGCTAGATCTCTATGCTATGAATGCTGGAGATGGACCTCGTAGCTATGTCCAAAACTCCTCCTACCAGGTGTAAAATTGATAATCTATGTATTTACGTCTGTGTTTATACATAATCTCAATCTCTATTTGATCGTGTTTATTTTGAATTAATGTTCTATTATTATAGATTCTTGAAATAGCTTTAGTAGAAATAATTAAATTTGTAGAAACTTCAGTACTTTCTTAACTCTTGTCTAAAAGCTCTGTGCAGATATCAGAAAATAGACTGAACTATGCTATATGCAATGAACCTTTTATGAATATCTCTAATCTATTACAATTTGTGTGTTCTTTTCCAGAGAGGAGCGGTGGATATTGCAAAGCCAATCATAGAAGAAGAAATTGCCAGAAAACTAGACATCAAACACCGGTCATCGACCAGCCCGAATGGCTTTTGGGTTGCTGATTTTGGCTGCTCAACTGGCCACAACTCTTTTCCGGCCATGCAAATTATCACTCGAGCTATCTACAGAAAACATGCTTCCTCAGGACTCATCACTTCCCAAATTCCAGAAGTTTTCGTGTTGTTCAACGACGTTATCACCAACGATTTCAACACCCTTTTTACTTCACTTCCACCCCGTAGGCGCTACACTGCAATTCGACTGCCAGGTGACTTCCACAGCCGCCTCCTGCCGGAATCGTCCCTCCACTTTGCTTACTCTTCTTGGGCACTCCAGTGGCTTACGCAGGTGCCAAAGGAGGTGGCGGAAAGAGATTCTCCGGCTTGGAACAACAGGGCAATTCTATACACAAGAGATAGAAAGGAAGTCTGTGATGCCTACTTGAATCAGTATGCTAAGGATATTGAGGCATTCATGGAAGCTAGAGCAGTGGAGATGGTGAGTGGAGGGCTAATGGCCATTCTAGTTCCTGCAGTTCCTGCCTTTTGGAATCCTGAGACAGAATACACCATCCCTTCTGATCTCAACCTTTTGGGATCTTGCCTCGTCGACATGGCCAAGACGGTAACAGCTCCAAGTACATTTTCATGTGTCAAAAGTACTAAAGAAATATGACTTTTTGTAATGATTAATTATTATGATAAAAAAATTAAAACCGCCAATTCATAAGGAGGTCATTCTCAGAAAGCATTTTGCTAAATAAAAAATCTATTTCTGATGCAAAGAATACTATGTTGTTACCTATCTAGGTTGGATAAAATGTCATTGGACTCCAAGTCCATATGTAGAATTATTTTGATACTATCAATCATCTATATTTTTGTGATAAAATATTTAACCAAGATCTCGCTTGTTCAAAACTTTTGAATGTATTGGACGAGATTCAATATCAGCCGCATTGATCATTTATAAACTCTACCAATATTAGATCGATCCTGGCTTATATATCTTAATTCCACTCATTCGCTCGAATCTATGTAAACAGAAATCATGACAAGAATCAACAAATTATAATGTATAATTTTCAAATGCTGTCAATGTCCTTGCAGGGAAAGTTCAGTGAAGCAAAAGTAGACTCATTCAACCTCCCTTTCTACTTTACCACCCCAGAACAGTTGAAGGCCATATTAGAGAGAAGCCACAGTTTCACTCTTGAAAGATTGGAGATACTAAACAACCCCGGAAAGTACACCTTGCCCAGTGTCAACGCCCGTGCAGCATTCTACAGGGCTGTCCTTGAAGGACTGCTGACAGATCACTTTGGAAGTGATATCATCGATGAATTGTTCACCCTATACATGGAGAAACTTGCAGCTTTACCGGTGTTCCTGAACCCTGACAAAGACAAATCTACAGTGATTCTTGCTGTCCTCAAGCGAAGATCCGAATAATTTTACAATACCGTGGATTCAGAAGGGATCTCCATGTCACAATAAGCATTGCATTTTGCAGTATTCCATGTTGTTGTTTATTTCCTTTCGGTTGTAAATTTCTCTGTAATATCAGTTTCTTCTTGCTTAGAAGTTGAAGCTTTTCATACTTTGATTTTCAGCATATAAACTGTTGGCGTGCTTTTGACATTTATTTCCCATTGATTCAATTCGATCAGTATTTTGTTATAAGTTGCTAAAAATTTTACAAGTCTGGCAAAATATACATAGGTACGTATAGGAACACAGCATGTTCACCTTCCTATAATTAGCCTTGGAGATTATTAAAACATGCCGTTTGTTCAACACTTAAAGTATTACACTAATACACTGTCTGTGATCAGATGATTCGTAGGTTAACCTTACCACTGCCGTTTGTGGATAATTAGCGAATAGTTACAATCATAACCATTTTTTGTCGTTTAATCAAATTAATTAGACTCTTTGCAGAGTTGTTTCGACCATTGATATATGATGCAGCTAATTGTAATGCATTGTTACAATTAAGGTTAGACGGCTGGCTTCATTGGTATAATCACTCGATCTAGTAACTCCCTTCTTACCATTATGTTTATTTTTCCTGGAAAGGAAAGGCAGGCTGCCTAGCTACTAATTAATCTGTTTGACACCTTTGTCTGAAACTACCTTCTTAACAAATTAAATTTGATGTGGATACAATGACTAGCAACGCAATTCTAACATGGCATGTGATCCGGGTCGAATTATTCTATCTCCTGCGACGATCTCACAGCTGTACGATTAACTCTTCCGGAACAGGTTTTGGATCCCCTGAGAATAAAACAAGAACCGTGAGCTCGTCGGGTATGTCCCCGACAATGACCCTCCGACGCTCAAGTTAGGTTGATCGAGAGAAATGTATGCTATCTCAAAGTTCGATCTCAATAAATGTACAGCAGTTACCCCATTTATGGCGTATCGGGGTCTATTTATAGTACACAGTTGTACGGAAAGCACTGGGCCACGTGGCCTCATCTGGTTGATCCCATTTTAATCGAATGGCCGTCATTGTCCGGGTCTTCTGTCAGCTCCTACGACCCGGGTCGGGTCCTCCGCGACCCGCCCGTTGTGAAGTACGCGGATCCGGTCGCGGAAATGACCATGCTACCCTTAATGAAGGGCTTTTCGGTCTTTTTGCGGGGGGATTATACATATACCCATCATTACTCCCCCACTTTTTCAAAGTGCAAGTTCGTTGCCTTTGAGGAAGTCGAACCGTCGCGTCCGTTGATTGCGTACACGTGGCAAGATCTCCTCGGTTCATCAGGGCGCGTCGTTCCATGGTGGGTGTCCTATAAATACTGCCTCATTTGACTTCTCGGCCCACCTCACGCAAAGACTTCCAGCGACCAAGGCTCACAACCACGAGTTCGTATTCGATCTGCGGCTTCCAGAGTCATCCTGCTTTAAGGTACGATGCCTTCCAGCTCTAGCTCGAATTCTGGGTCGCGATCTGGCCCTAAGCCACGATCTAGATCAGGGTCATCTTCCTCTCGTTCTAAATCTGCTTCTGGGTCTTCTTCCGAGTCTGGTTCTGGTTCGTCCTCAGGGTCTGGGTCTAGGTCTGTCTCTAAGTCTTCGCATGGGTCGTATTCCACCTCTCCCAAGAGGAATAAAAAGTTTCCGGCCACCAAACTTAAGGATAAACAGGCCGGACCTTCGGTCCTTGCTAAGTTCCAGGATCGGCTCGCCAAAAACCCTTGGGAGGCTGTGGTCAGTACAGTTAGGGTTTCTGTAGATAAGATTAGAGAAAAGTACCACATCCCCTCCGATTTTGACATCCTGATCCCTGCCACCTTCGACCGTATGCATCGTCCTCCCGAGGGGTTCACTGCTTTTTCTATCAAACACCTCGATGCCGGGTTGAGATTCCCTCTGGCTCCCCCGGTGGCCGCGATCTTAAATAAGTTGGGGTTGTGTCCCATGCAGCTTTCCCCGAATTCCATTACCCATATAGTCCTTTTTGTGGTAATGATGCGATATCTAGAGTTAGAACCCAGTTTTGATAACTTTTGGAGTTTATATTTCTTCACCACCTCGAAGCGATCTGGTAGTCGGGGTTTTTTCTATCTTTCGGCCAAACCAGATTGCGGGTATCTGAGCGCCCTGAAGTCGAATGTAGGAGTTTGGTTAGATCGCTACATTTTTATTCGACCTCCTAGTGGTGTCTGGCCTTTCAAGAACGAGTGGACTAAGTATAAACCCCTTCCGAAAACCTGTGGTGGGGGGCTGGAGGGTGACCAAATAAGGAGTCTGACACTTTATAAGTATGACCCAAAGAAGCTTCTCAATGAGAAAGTTTTGCAATTGTCTGGGCTCTCTCCAGCGTCCCTTCACATCGAAGAGTCCTTAGGTGATTTTCTTCTTTCGGTCTCACTCGCTTTTATCATTGTGACGTCCAAGTGTGCTAACTTTTCTCTGTTCGCAGATAGTATCATCATGAGCACGCGCTCGGCTATGCGGAGGATCGCGGCCCAAAACAAATCACGCCAGGGGGGTGAGATCGCCGGTCCCTCGGACCCGAAAGGGAAGGGTAAGGCGGTCGCGAGTGCTAAAGACTTGCCTCCGATCCCACCTTCCTCGAAAACACTCGCGGTCGCCACTCCCGATGGGCAACAGCCCATTGCCGTTGACAGCGAGGGTACACCTTCCGCCCATGACGATCATCTTGGCTATAACTCCTCGGAGTTGGATCTGGGCTTGGATGAGGCTAGTGGAGGCCACGGGATCGACCAAGGAAGCCCCGGTCCACCTGAGGAGCGATCTAAGAAGAGGAGGCGATCTCCGCTCAAAAAGGGACAAGGGCCCAAATCCAAGTTGGGGCCTAGCGATAAGGGCAAGATGAAGGAGCCCGCTGAGGCCTCTCACCCGCCTCCGAAATCGCATAGCCCATGCGTGCTGAGCAGGATGGCTAGGGAAGCCGCAGACAAAACTAGCGTTAATGACGATCGGGACAAATTTTTGAGGGTGGCGCAGCTCGCCACCTGTTGGGAGGATAGCCGGGCATCTCTTCGAGGTAATGTGCCGCCTCCCGAATGGCAGGACATGTCGAGCTCGTCGCTGTATGGCGAGGCCGGAGGGGATACTTTTGCAGTCTACAATTCATTCGTCTCCGTTCGCGACCAGGGAGCACTTGTACCGAATAACCCTATTCGGCTTGAGGAGTTCGCAGCCCACTCCCTGGTCCAGGTAATTCATCGGTTGGTTTCCTTCGACTTCCCCTCTTTTGTGCCATTCATTGCTTTTGGTTTTGCAGGCCATGACCTTTCTTCGGAGCTTAAGCCTCAAATGCACCCATTACCGGAAGAGTTACATTTCGACTGACCAGAAGGTGCAAGATTTGAGGTCTCAATTGGCCGAACGAGACGAGACCGAACGCAAGCAGGAGGATAACCTGCTGGCCTTGGGGGACGAGGTGCAAAGGCTGAGAGCCGAGCTCGATGTTGCCAAGAAGGAGAAGGAAATTCTTCACTCTGAGCACGAGGTGGCCCTGGCAGAGGCCAAGAAAGAGGCGTTCGAAGCTGGACGTGAGGTCGGTCTCATTGAAGGCCACAAGCATGGGTTGGAAGAAGGCCAAGCTGGTCGCATTTTGATCGAAGAGCATCAGCGAGCTTTGGCCGATTCCCGGATGTCTGCGGTTCGTGATTTTTTGAAGACTGACACCTTCACGACCGCTCTTGAGATCAAGTCTGCGGACTCGTTTGCCAAGGGCTATGAGACCTGCCTGTCTCAGGTCGAAAAGCTCGGTGGCTTCAATGAGTCTTTTGACCGCAGCAAGCTTGACATCTCGCTTGATGGCGACCTTCAACCTCTTCCTCCGGATCCTGAGCTGAAAGATGATGAATTCATGGTCCTGAGGGACGAACTGGAGGCAGAAGCTGACGCCTGATTAGTCCCGATCTTCTACTTTTGTGGTAGGATTTTGAGCTGATTGATCCACATGTAAATCCTAGAAATTGTTAGGACACCATTTTTTGTAAACAGGAGGGTGGGGTATAAATTTTGATGACCCCTGTATAGGACATTTTGTTAAATGAAAATGAACTTTTGTCAGCTCGCTTCCTTTGCTATATTTGCATGTTATGTTCTTTCAATTCGCTTTCTGCTTGTGTGCGTCTTTTTCAGATCGCTTATTGGACGCGTCTTTTTCAGTTCGCGTATTGGTTGAGTGCGTCTTTTTCAGATCGCATATTGGACGCGTCTTTTTCAGTTCGCGTATTGGTTGAGTGCGTCTTTTTCAGATCGCATATTGGACGCGTCTTTTTCAGTTCGCGTATTGGTTGAGTGCGTCTTTTTCAGATCGCATGTTGGACGCGTCTTTTTCAGTTCGCGTATTGGTTGAGTGCGTCTTTTTCAGATCGCATGTTGGACGCGTCTTTTTCAGTTCGCGTATTGGTTGAGTGCGTCTTTTTCAGATCGCATGTTGGACGCGTCTTTTTCAGTTCGCGTTTTGCTTGTGTGCAAGTGGTGATAGTAATGTACGCACGAATCATAGGCACAAAACAAATCATAAGCACAAAACAAATGTAAGCACAAAAACAAAGAAACTTTGATAAATATCGTCGCGTAAGTTACAAGAGTGGTAAATATCCAGTAATACAATGTTTAGAATGGATGCGATCTTCCTAACCTTTGAGAATATACAACTAACAGTTTGCTGGAACGCTTCCCGTGTAGTTTTGTTCGGTCTTACTGTTGAAGGCCCTTTGCCGGCCAATTGTTCGATCAGTCATCTCGTTCGACCCTTTGGTTGATGGCCTTTCACAGGCTCCTCGTTCGAGTCGACGGCCTTTCACAGGCTCCTTGTTCGATCTGCTGACGGCCTTTCACAGGCTCCTTGTTCGATCTGCTGACGGCCTTTCACAGGCTCCTTGTTCGATCCTTCGGTTGGTGGCCTTTCACAGGCTCCTTGTTCGATTTGTTGATGGCCTTTCACAGGCTCCTTGTTCGATTTGTTGATGGCCTTTCACAGGCTCCTTGTTCGATCCTTCGGTTGATGGCCTTTCACAGGCTCCTGGCTTCAGGCGTAGAACTTCTTCAGGTTTTGTATGTTCCAAGGGTGTGGTAGATCGCGACCTTGCATGTCTTGCAACCTGTAGGTGCCCTTCTTCCTGATTTCGGTCACTTTGTAAGGGCCTTCCCAGGGTGGCTCTAGCTTTCCCACATGTTTCGATGCCTCAACTTTCTTCAGCACGAGATCCCCTACCTGCAGCTGGCGTGGTCGAATTCTACGATCATGGCTCTTCATCATTAGACCCTTGTGATGCAGGATTCGGGCATATGCAGCTTCCCTTTTTTCTTCGATGACAGTGAGATCGAAACTTCGTTCGGCTCGGTTCGTCTCGGGCTCATACTGCATAACTCTCTGCGATTCCTCCCCTATTTCGGCGGGAATGATGGCCTCGGTCCCGTACACCAGGCAGAAAGGGGTTTCACCCGTGGCGGTTCGCGGCGTTGTTCGGTAAGCCCACAAGACCCCGGGCAGTTCGTCGACCCACGACCCCTTGCTCTCGAGGCGAGTTTTCAAATGTTGTAGGATCGTCCGGTTCGTCACTTCGGTCTGCCCATTCGCTTGAGGATTTGCGACTGCTGTGAAGTGTTGCGCGATCTTCAACTCCTTGCACCATTCTGTGATTTTCCTGCCCTGGAACTGCGTGCCGTTGTCAGATATTAATATCCGCGGTATACCAAATCTGCATATGATATTCTTCCAAATGAAGTTGATGACTTCCCTCTCCGAGATTTTGGCTACCGCTTCTGCTTCGACCCACTTGGAGAAATATTCGACCGCTACAATGATGAATTTCTTTTGGGCTTGTGCGGGTGGAAAAGGTCCTACGATGTCAATTCCCCACTGGTCGAACGGGCACGCTATCTTGATCGGTTCCATCGGTGTTGCCGGTTGATGTATCAAAGAAGCGTACTTCTGGCAACTCTCGCATTTCCTGACCAAGTTCTTAGAATCTTCGACCAAGGTGGGCCAGAAATAACCTTGCCGCATCACCTTCTGAGCCAGCGACCTCGCTCCCGAATGATTACCGCAGCTTCCTTCGTGTATTTCCCGCATCACGTACAGGGCTCTCTCTCCATCCAAGCATTTCAGGACGGGGCCATCCACTGTTCGTTTGTATAGCTGACCGTCTAACATCGTGAATCGGGTGGCGCGAAATTTGACCCTTTTCGCTGCTTGTGGGCCGTTGGGCAAGATGCCCTCTCCCAGATATCGTATGATCTCTGTCATCCACGATTCGCCCTCTGAAACGACCTGGATTTCTGTTACACTCGCTAACACCGATCGATCGCGAACCATGGCGGTGATTTTTCGATCTCGAATTCCGTCCATTGCTGCTCCAAACTTTGACAGGGCATCCGCTTTGTCATTTTCTGCTCGAGGAACTTGTGAAACGGTACACCCGTTAAACTTTCCCATCAATTGCTGCGCGATCTCTTTGTACTGTGTCATGGTTCTTTCTCTTGTCTCGTAGGTTCCCTCAATTTGCATGGCGATCAGCTGAGAGTCGGTGAAAACCTCCAGATCGCGAGCGCCTGCCTCATACGCTAGCTCCAGCCCTAATACCAACGCCTCGTATTCCGCCTCATTGTTTGTTACCGGGAACGATAGTCGAGCAGCCACTTCTATCTCGATGCCCTCGGGTCCTTGGATCAATATGCCCGCTCCTCCGTTATTCGCATTCGAAGACCCATCTACGTGCAGCATCCACCTCGAACAGGTATGGTCGGGAGCCTCAGGTTCTTTCGGATCGCTGGATAACTCCGTGATGAAATCCGCGAGCACCTGTGCCTTCTGGGCCGTCCTGGGCTGGTATTCGATATCGTGTTGCCCCAATTCAACCGCCCACTTGATTAATCTTCCGGAGGCCTCTGGTCGAGACATCACGTGCTTGAGGGGGTGGTTCGTCAGCACTACTATTTTATGCGACTGGAAATATGGCCGCAGCTTCCGGGCAGTCACTACTAATGCTAGAGCGAGCTTCTCCATCTCTGAATACCGCAATTCCGCCCCTTGGAGCATTTTGCTGACATAGTAGACTGGATTCTGATTGTTAGCCTCTTCCCTTATCAGCACGGAGCTAACCGCGTTTTCAGACACTCCGAGATACAAGAATAGGGTCTCACCCTCTTTGGGATTTGCGAGCAAAGGGGGTTTGGTGAGGTACTCCTTCAGTTCTCGCAAAGCCTGTTCGCACTCTTGAGTCCACGCGAAACTCTTGGGTTTCCTCAAAGCTTTGAAAAATGGTAGGCTTCTATCTGCCGATCGCGATATGAATCTGCCCAGAGATGCAATTTTTCCGGTAAGCTTCTGCATGTCTTTGATCGAACTCGGCGACCTCAGGCCCATAATGGCTTGGATCTTTTCTGGATTCGCTTCTATCCCTCTTTCGCTGATCATATACCCCAGGAACTTTCCACCTGTCACTCCAAATGTGCATTTGTCCGGGTTGAGTTTCATTCCATGCGACCTCATTATGCTGAATGCCTGAGAGAGGTCTTCAATGTGGTCCTGCGACCTCTTACTCTTGACCAGCATGTCATCAACATATACTTCCATGGTTCTTCCGAGCAGGTCCCCGAACATCTTATTAACCAATCGCTGGTAGGTTGCCCCTGCATTCTTCAGTCCAAAGGGCATCATGTTGTAACAATAAATCCCCTTATCTGTGACGAAGGAGGTTTTATCTCTGTCCTCTTCTGCCAGTTGGATCTGGTGGTACCCCTGATATGCATCCATCATTGAAAAGAGCTCGAATCCAGCGGTCGAGTCCACCATGGTATCGATCCGGGGCAGCGGATATGGGTCTTTAGGGCATGCCTTGTTCAGATCCGTAAAATCCACACACATTCGCCATTTTCCTGAAGATTTTGGGACGAGCACTACATTGGAGAGCCAGCTCGTGTATTGGATTTCCGATATATATCCCGCTTTCAGCAGCTTCTCGACCTCTTGCCGGATAGCATCGTTCTTTTCCTTACTGAAATTTCTTTTCCTCTGCTGCACAGGTCGAGCGGTGGGGTCTACATTCAACCGATGCACGATCACTTCCGGGTCGATCCCGGTGAAATCCGACGGGCTCCACGCGAACATATCCGCATTTTTTCTTAGAAAATCTATCATGGCCATCTCCCCTTCGTTGAGGCTGGAACCTATCCTGGTCGTCTTGCTGGGGTCTTCAGCAGCGAGCTGAATAGCCTTGTATTCCTCGCTGGGTTTCAGGTGTTCAGCTTCATACGGTCGAGGCTCCGCGTCCTCCCGAACCTTCTGTTTCTTCGACCTCGGCTCTCCCTTTATCGACAAGTTGTAGCATTTGCGAGCCTCCTTCTGGTCGCATGATACCTCCCCGATTCCATATTCAGTGGGGAATTTCATCTTCATATGGTATGTGGAGATCACCGCCTTGAACGAATTTAACCCCGGTCGACCCAGTATGACATTGTACGTGAATGGGGTATCAACCACTAGGAATTTGACCATCAGCGTTTTTCTCTTCGGCTCTTCGCCCATGGACACCGGCAGCTCTATTGTCCCAAGTGAGGCCACTTCGCTTCCTCCAAATCCGACCAGCGGAGTTTTCACGGGCTCGAGCCTCGCATTCTCCAGCCCCATCCGGTCTACGACACTTTTGAAAATGATGTCTGCCGAGCTCCCGCTGTCTATCAACACTTTATGGACGGTGAAGTTCGCGATGTCGAGCTTGATGACCATGGGGTCGTTCTCTCCGCCATCCTCCAATCTGTCCGAACTATTAAATGAGATGGCCTCTTCACCCTCCACCTTCATCACGAATTCTTTCTGTCTCACCGATCCTGCTGTTCGGGCGCATCTTTTCCGTGTTCGACCCAAATCTCCTGCAGTCGACCCTCCCGCTATTGTGTATATGACACCTTTTGTGGGTGCGTTGTTCCCACCCATCGGAGGTTTGTCTGTCCTTGATGGGCACGGATTTCTATCTCGGTCCGGGCTTCTCGATCGGCTTCTCCTTCCTCCTCCACCAATTTTGCAGTTTGGGGGCACGCGATCTCTGAAATGCCCCTGCCGAACGAGCCTTTCGATCTCATCTTTCAGTTGGTAGCACTCTTCTGTGCTGTGTCCTCTCTCCCGATGGAAGCGGCAGTACTTGTTAGACATCTTCTTGGTGGGAGTGTACCTCGTATGTCTTGGCCATTTCAGCACGTCAGCGTTTTCTACCATCATTAGAGCCTTCTCCCGGGACATGGCCAACGGAGTGTAGTTGTGATATTTTGGCACATACTTAGGCTCCTTCCGTTTCTCGATTTTTGGCTTGTCATTTCCTCCTCCTCTTCCCTCGTGAGGTCGTCTGGGAACATACTCACGTTCCCTTCGCTCCGAATCTTTCATCGCGTTCATCTCCTCCTCGTCAATATACTTCTGCGCTATCGCCATCAGTTGCTCCACATCGTAGGGCGGGTCGCGCGCGAGGGCGGAGGCGAAAGAGCCTTTCCTGAGTCCGTGTATGAGGATACTCACAAGCATGTCAATCCTCAGTTCTTGCACCTCCAGGGTCTCATTGTTGAATCGTCCCATGAAATTTTTCAGCGTTTCATCTTCTTTTTGTCGGATGTTAAACAGATGAGTAGCCGACCTCTTTTGTTTCTTCTTGCTTGCAAAATGAAAATTAAACTTTTGCACGAGTTGCTCGTAGGACTCGATGCTTCCACGGGGTAGGTTCGTGAACCATTCCTGGGCTTTCCCCGTCAGTGTGGTTGCGAACAATTTAGCCATTATCGGGGCTGACTGTCCGTAAAGATTCATCACCATCTCAAAGGCGGCCACGTGCTCCTGAGGGTCTCTCATCCCATCATACCTCCTCAAATCGGGCACTCTGAACCCGGGCTCGACAGTCTGAACAAGGATTTCATTACAGAAAGGGGAGTTCTTGTTTTGCGCTACGATCTCCCCTCGTTTCTTCAACTCGTCTATCTGTTTGTTCAAGCTATGTATCTGTTTGCCCACGCTCTCCACTTCGGCCCTGGATATGACCGGCTCTCTTCTTTTTGCGCGTCCATGGCTGCTGGAACCTGCATCGGATGATGCCGGTCGCTTGCTGCGGTACTCATGTTCTCCCTGGACTCTAGACTCTCTTATTGGCTCCACGTTTTCAAATAACTGCCTTCTAGCAGTTTCTTTGACCAGGGGGGTTGCTGTTCTCCGTTCATATTCTACTATGGCCTTTCGGCTTGCCTCGTCTATCATCCTCTGCAGCTCATCCTGTGTGATTTGGATGGTTGCACCTGCTCCTCTCCTTGGTGTTTCTTCCTCGGCGGCATTTCTCCTCGATGAACCCTCCATAACGATAGAATTCTCAGAAGTTCCCACAGACGGCGCCAACTGATCCGGGTCGAATTATTCTATCTCCTGCGACGATCTCACAGCTGTACGATTAACTCTTCCGGAACAGGTTTTGGATCCCCTGAGAATAAAACAAGAACCGTGAGCTCGTCGGGTATGTCCCCGACAATGACCCTCCGACGCTCAAGTTAGGTTGATCGAGAGAAATGTATGCTATCTCAAAGTTCGATCTCAATAAATGTACAGCAGTTACCCCATTTATGGCGTATCGGGGTCTATTTATAGTACACAGTTGTACGGAAAGCATTGGGCCACGTGGCCTCATCTGGTTGATCCCATTTTAATCGAATGGCCGTCATTGTCCGGGTCTTCTGTCAGCTCCTACGACCCGGGTCGGGTCCTCCGCGACCCGCCCGTTGTGAAGTACGCGGATCCGATCGCGGAAATGACCATGCTACCCTTAATGAAGGGCTTTTCGGTCTTTTTGCGGGGGGATTATACATATACCCATCAGCATGAACGATAATCACTTCATGCGTATGAATTCAGGTCAGTACGAAGTTGATTTCTTGGATTCAGACATACTATATATATATATATATATCTATTTATGTATGCTCAAAACATAAAGGGAAAGCACTGTAAGTTGTATTGCACCAACTCAACTGGAATTTCCTACCATAGTTTATTATGAGAGTGTTTGTAAATACTTCTACTTTTGAAGAAATGATTTTTATAAAAAAATATTAAAATTTATAGTAAAATTAAGATTAGGTAGTCTTTGTAATAAAAAAATAAAAAATAAATAAAAATTATATTGTAAAATGTTTAGAGGACATTCAGTTCTGAAACAATGATCGATGCCTCTATAAATTCTTACCTTAGAATCCCAACCACATGAAAAAAAAAAATTCCTTATCTTGAATTCTTTTCTTTTTATGTGATTCATATGGGAAGAAGAATTACAATCAATCATATTTTAGAGCACGTGATTCATATTGCTGCATTTGAATCGAAACCAACAACAATAATTCCTTATCTTGAATTCTTTTCTTTTTATGTGATTCATATGGGAAGAAGAATTACAATCAATTATATTTTAGAGCACGTGATTCATATTGTTGTATTTGAATCTAAACCAACAACAAGAATTGTCCGATTTTCGTACATCCACCAAAAAAAAAGAAAAATTTATTGTCTACGTTTTAATAGTTATGGACAAAAAGCGATAGTAATGATTATCATATAGTAATTATAGCTAAATAAAAATTAATTAAAAAATTTAATTTATTCACTATGATAAAAATATTTGATGTGGCTGTTAATTATGAAAAATATTTTTGTCAGGTATTTAGCTATTACTAAATGTTACTATTTAATTACTACAATGGGTTGCGTGGTCAGGTCAATGATTATTTACTACGTCTTTATGGTTTTAACCATAACAATTAACTATGATTAAATATTATATATCAGTGTAGTGTGCATATTATGTATTGTTGACATCAAAATTTGGAATAAATATCAATTAAAGGTCTAAAATAAATTGACTAATAATTAAATTCTAAATTAAAGCTCATAATAAATTTGGGTTTAAATGTGTTCAAAATAAATTCGAATAAATGTCCATACTAATTAATTCAGGCATTATGCATTTTAATGAATTGATACAAGATAAAATATAAAGTTATTATCTTATTTTAGGTTGGCTAATTAGGCTGGAAAAAAAAGGTTCAAATACCACCCACTAAAAGATGGATCTATATCAGAGCATACGGTCTTCACGCTCAGCAAAAGTAAGCCCAAACTATCAAACTTGCTCATGACTATAGAAAGGAGCCTCCCCCGTACAACTAATTTTGATTTATTATAAAAAGATTAATTGAGTAAGAATATAAATATTTTATTGATAATGAGAATAAATATATGAGATATTTATATTTTTATATGGAGTATCGATATAAATAATGTAATTTAGAGGGGCAACATGTGAAAATGTCCAAGTCGGCAGTCTGCCGGCAGCTCCTTGGGCAACACGGCCGACAGTGACTAGAGGAGGACATAGGCCGGCACGCAGTTGTGTAAACGGCCATCGAGCAAAGATTCTTACCCATTGGAGATCGCAGAACTGTTCATATGGGAACTTTCTTGATGTGCTGGGATGCTATCCACCAAGTATGAAGTCATTTCGAACACGTTTGGGCACGGAGATACAAGGGCGATGATTAGTCGCCACCTTGCACGCCAACATGAGATAATTGTGTGAAGTAGAGTGTTTTATCATTGGAGATTTGCAAATTTGTTTCTTTGGGGACATCCTTCCTCTCTTGGGAACACCTCCAAGATGTTTAAGAGCTAGATGGTTCCGTTTAAGTAGGAAATGACGACGATATTTTGAGTCAGCTAGTGCAGTGGCAAGACTGTAATTTCAGAGTATTGCGTGGGCAATTCCTCAGTGATGGATGATTGGATGGGACTGAAACTCTTGGGTTATGATGTAAAAGTGTAGACTATGCAATGGTTCAAACGACACGTGATTTGGACGTCGGTTGAGGGAGATGCGAAAAAGGTGCGCTCCTCGGCCATTTTAATACAGTGGTGAGCTCCAGCCAGTCCTCCTCGTACACGACAACAGTGACGATAGCAACATTGCCACTAAATGAGCATATCTTGGGGGACTTTAAGATCCAGCTCTAGACATCTCAAATGAGTGTTTAGAGTCCCGAAAAGGTATGAGAACCGAACGGGCGGCATAAGGCCAAGATGGCCTACATTGGGCACAAAAGCGGCCGAGAGGTTCCACATGATGAGCAAGGTTGCACTGCGAGCTGCGGGATATTAGGGACAACACCTCTCATACGAATGGGTGATCGAGGCAAACGTTCTAAGACCTCATGATCCAATTCATAGCATGCATTATTGGGTTATAGCCGTCCATATGGATCCAATGGCTAAGATGAGCGGTCGTAGGGAGACACCACACCGTGGGCAAATTATGAAGCAACGTCAAAGGGCAAGAAGACATATTGGGAATGCCGTGTGGGATCAATGCGTGATGTTAGCATATCGAATAGGCCCCAGACTTATGATGCGGTCTTACTCGGGCAAGGCATACAAGATAGCCACGACGAAGGCGTGCGTCGAGGATGCACCGATTGAGCATTGGACATGAGACGGGCATTACAGGCCCATGCGGAGCGTCGTAAGCGAAGCGATGATGCTCTTTACCATCAAAGGACGTGGGCGAGTTCCGAGATTGTAGACAAGATGCATGGCAGCACACTAGCTAGTTGGGGCCGGCGTGAGAATGCGCAAAGGCGTGCGTGCCGAGAGCCTCAGCGAACATGAGCATTTTGGATAGGCGAGCGCACGGGCACGCGGTGTAGCTTAGGGAGGCGTTCAGATATCATGTTAGCGAAATTCAGTATTGAGGACACCTGACGGACAGTCAGTAAACTTTGAGATATGCGAAAGTTGGTCGAAAATTGGGTGTAAACAAAAAATACATTTCGTTATGAGAAAAAAGTCCGTCCCTGACACAGTGGCAAGTGATATTGGGATCAGAGCACCATAGCTGATCGAATAAAAAAAATCTGCAAGGTTGCTTTGCTCGCGTGATAAATATATCTATAATATCCAGCGTAGATCGTGTAGTTTACCAACTACGGCAGGTCGGTTGGACTTTCTGTTTTATTGTGAATAATACTTTTCAACTTCGACTCAGTCCAGACGTCGGTTTTCTTTATTTCCGCACGCAAGAAGGCAATGTCATGGTGCGTACAATAAAATAGATAGAATTCAGGCGTACAAGCTAGCATTAATTATGATATTCAAGAAACCAAATTAGAAAGAGCAAATTGCCAGAGTGCTATATATGGATATAGCTATATATGTATGATAAATAGATTCGTATAGGGGAATTATACACACAATAAGATGGCCCAGTTACATGCCATGACCGGTGGAGAAGGTCCTCTTAGCTATGCTCAGAACTCTTCCTACCAGGTATATATTCTATCATATGTTAATAAAGGAAAACTTGTATGGAAGTTCATTTAAGTCATCTAAGATATTTGAAATAAGCACTATAGAAGTCTGTAATCGATCATAGATTCCCGTAACTTTTTTGTGCTATATGCAGAGAGCAGTAATGGATGTTGTGAAACCAATCATTGAAGAAGAGATAACAACGAAACTAGACATCTCACAGCTTTCTCCAAATGACTCCTTCTGGATTGCAGATTTTGGCTGCTCAACAGGCCTCAACTCATTTCTTGCCATGCATATCATCACAGAAGCCATTCAGAATAAATTTCAATCAGCAAGTTCTATAATTAATTCTCAAAGCCGGGAATTTTACGTGTTCTTTAACGACCACGTCAAGAATGATTTCAATACCCTTTTCCGTTCGCTTCCACCTGAAAGGCCTTACCAGGCTGCTGGATTGCCTGGTAGCTTTCACAAACGCCTCTTGCCGAAGGCCTCCCTTCATTTTGCCTATTCGTCTTGGGCCCTTCACTGGCTTTCGCAAGTGCCAAAAGCAGTGACAGACCCTACTTCTCCAGCATGGAATAAAGGGAATGTTTACTGTGGGGGAGCAAGACAAGAAGTTTATGATGCTTATTCAAGTCAATATGCCGAGGATATTGACTCATTCTTGGAAGCTAGGGCACAGGAGCTGGTGAGTGGAGGGCTAATGGCCCTTCTTGTTCCTGCATTAAGTATAAAGCTTGACCCATCCTATAAGGGGGAAATGGTCCTTGACCACATAGCTTCTATCCTCATGGACATGGCCGAGAAGGTAATTAAAGTTCAATATCCAATATTAGACAATAAAATGCCTTCAAGAACTGTCAAAACAATTTGAACATTATATGTCATAGAATCATAATAGGATTTTGTAAACTTAACAAGAGTCGACAACTTCAGGACTGGTCTTCTTGCTGCCAAGCAATCCTTCAGTATTTATTTAAAAACTCTAATTAAGGAACTAGAAATCACCAGCAGATAAAATGATCTAACTCTGTGGATATTTCATCAACTATCCAGTACTGATGCGGATAAAAGTAGAAATTGTTCATAAAGTCCTAATGCTACTCTTATTGCAGGGAAGAGTCAGTGAAGAAAAGATAGACTCCTTCAACTTTCCGACTTATTATACGTTCCCAGAAGAACTCAAGGCAATAATAGAGAGGAATGGTAGTTACAATATTGAAAGAATGGAAGTATTAGACAATCCAGGGAAGTATGCCGTCACTAGCGCCCATGCTCATGCCTCGGTATACAGAGCCGTATTTGAGGACTTGATGACAAATCACTTCGGATGTGAAATCGTTGATGAATTATTCGAGACATACAGACTAAAACTTGAAGCATCTCCAGATCTCCTACTTCCTGAAAAGGATATATCAATTATAATATTTGTCCTTCTCAAGCGCAAACTTGAGTGATATCATAACATCATATATGTATACCTACCCCTTTTTACACAATTAATTTCTGTGAATCTTGGAGCAGCTACAACCTCTTTGGTTATCAACTACCAAGGTTACTGGAGGGGTGCTTGCAATTTGCCCGTTCAACAAAAGCCAATCTAGTAGGCGCACTTAAGCCCCTACATAAGTTTTAGTTATTGTTAGGCAAGTTAGGTGTCTAACAATTAATTAGAAATATTTGGTGTTTCATATTCAGAAATTAATTATATGAACTTGGTGAGGCAAAAATATTTTTTTAGTCACATAAATAATGGAAGAATTTTTTTTAGTGTCATAACTATGGTAGGTGTCGCTTTTAATCCCATAAAACTCATAATCATGCATTTTTTGTCCCAAAAAGTTATGTGTGTTGATTTTAGGATTAAAAAGATATTGTTTGAGACTAAAAAATATTGCTTGGGATTAAAAATGCATTATAATTTTGGAACCAAAAGATCCCAAAATTAAATCACACTTCTTGAGACTAAGAAAGCATGATTTTAAGTTTTATGGGATTAAAAAACATCACAGTTGTGGTACCAAAAATAATTCTATCTTTTTTGTATGGGACTAAAATAATTTGCCCAATTCGCTAATATATATATATATATATATATATATGTAATATTTAGTCTATCGTATAACTCAAATTTAATGTATCATGTGTAATATATATAATGCAATTGTTAAGCAAGTTGAGTGTCTACATTTACATGAACCAACCCGAGGGAGAGTGTTAATACGTAGTATTTGGTGCTTCATATTTTGAAATTAATTACATGAACTTGGTTAATATGTATGTGATATATATATATTGAGAGAGAGAGGGAGACAAGACTTGTTTATATATATATGAAGAGATTGGTAAGGATTGCAATATACGCATCCAGGCACACACAACGGACACGATCGTGGAGATAGGATGGCTGCGTTACATGGCATGACCAGTGGAGAAGGTGCTCTTAGCTACGCTCCGAACTCTTCCAGGTATTTTAAGCTAAATTATATTGTGTTTTAAGGATTCTTAGTTGCTGTAATTTTTTTGTGCTATGTGCAGAGAGCAGTATTGGATGTTGTAAAATCAGTCATTGAAGAAGAGATAACAATGAAACTAGACATGAAACAGCTTAATTTCTTCAAATGGCTCCTTCTGGATTGCAGATTTCGGCTTGTCAACTGACCATAACTCATTTCTTGCCTTGCAGATTATCACAAATGCCATTCAGAATAGGCTTCAATCAGAAACATCTATAATTTACGATCACGCCAAGAACGATTTCATCACACTTTTCCTTTCACTTCCACCCAAAAGGCATTACCAGGCTGTAGGATTGCCTGGTCGCTTTCATGAACGCCTCTTGCCAAAGGCCTTCCTCCATTACACTTTTTCATCTTGGGCCCTTCACTGGCTTCCGCAAGTGCCAAAGGCGGCCATAAAAACCTTGCATATAAACAGACCTAAGAACATTTGTCTAAAAATCATAAATATTTTGAGGTGAGATCTTGACACCAACTTTACAAAATATACCTCACATCAATTTCTCAATTGAATTTGGAAAAATTCATACCGCACCATTCATTTGTCCTGACCCGCGGACTTTTACCCAAAATCTATCAACTAAAGCTGAAAAATAACTCAGAGCGTTGGCATATGCATAATTACATTAATTATAGAGGAAATTATATTGACACTTCTTAAGTTTAGGTCAAATTACATAAATATATTTTAGGTTATGTAAGTTTTACATTTGAATAGGAGTATAGTTGTAATTACAACTGTAACTTCAATGGGTGTACAGTAGTTTTACAAAAAACAAGAAATATTTGTGTATTTTACTCTAATTTTAAAAATTATCAATGTAAATTACTCTTAATTAAGATCAATAGAACTGTTGAGACATTAGACAGGCAACCACATAATTAACGATAAATAATTATGTACAAAAAGTGTTTGAAATGTGTTGAGAAAAAATTGAAGAAGACATTCGGATTAAGTATCAGCGGACGGGGTAAAAGGCGAAAAACAAATAATAAAAGAAAAAAATCAAAGTTCCCATAAATGAAGGGCGAACCTAAAAACCACACAAGCTTAAATGTTTTTCGTGAATTAAAGTAATCGCAATATATAGAAAACTATTTAACAAAAGACGGAAAAATTGCAGTTCACGTTAAATAAGTAGTCTCTTTACGATTTTAGTCCATTTATTTTCAACTCACCATACTGCATTTTATAACTTCAATAAAATTTGTAATTTAAGTTTCAAAACTTTATTTCGTTAAATCTCTTACAAAAACAACACGTGCATGGCAATAGCTAAATTAATTCTTGAGGTGAATTAAGATTGTTTTTCATAAATTTAACAAAATTAAAGTTTGAAATTAAAATTACGAATATTTTAAATTTATGGGATGTCACCTGTTGAGTTAAAAAATAATACAACCAAAATAGCAAAGAAACTAACTTATAGGAAGTAAATACAATTTTCCAACAAAGATTCATATGAGGAAGTGCACCTTGACAAAGAATGAGTTACAATGTATGAGGAAGTGGATAACATGGTCAATGAGGCTTTGCCAAGACGAACACTAGCTCTCTATGCCATGAATGCTGGAGATGGACCTCACAGCTATCACTACTTAATGATATGAGCCAAGCACATGTCTTATACCTTTAACTTTAAATATTTGGGACCAGAAAAATCGTTTTTGAGATTATCACGACTACCTCCGTCTATTCTGAAAGTTGAGGGATCAAATTTGTTCCTAGACTTATTTAGTAAAAAGGAAGTAGATTATTAATTTTTTTTATAGGAGTAATTTACTCATTTACATATCACATAAAGTTCCTATTTTTTAAAAAAAATGTTTGTTGTACTATTCCGTGTTGTTGCTACTTTCCCTTTCGGTTGTATGGAATTGGAATTCCCCGGTCAGTTTTAGCTTGTTTAGAAGTTGAAGCCTTTTCGTATTTTAACTCTTGTTTAGAAGTTGAAGCTTTTTTGTATTTTAACTCTCTGCACATAAATTGTGTATATTGTTTTTGACATTTTATTTTTAGTGGATTCAACATTTTTTTTTATAAGTTGCTACCTTTACAATCTCTAATTCGTAATTTTATTATGCAAATCACTCATATCTTTTAAATAAGTGCAAAAATTATCCCTAAAAACAAAAAAATAGAAGTAATTTGTATAATAATGTCGACGTTTTTTAAGAATATATGTATAATTTTTCAAAAAACAAATAGTAATTTTTATAAATGATGTTGACTTTTTTTAGGAGTGTTGATCCAAAAAGCAATGATAATTTATCTAATCAGCTTATAGGTCAAAAAGTGTAAATATATTAGCCAAAAAAAAATGATACAAAAATGTACGAGATACCTTTTATGCTGCACTAGTCATGCAGAGACTATCATCTGTCCCGACCAGAGTTTATCCACTATCTGTCGCCTAAAGCTGACAATTAACTCAAACCAATGGTGTACATAACATTTTTAAGATCAAGAACCGTTCAAGATCGAAGCAGGCACCAAAATAATTCAGGTGAAGTAAGCGAGAAATTCATATGAAGATTGTTTACGCAATTGTATTGCAACAGCAGTATTTTGCAGTACGCTTCATAAATGTCTGATACAGTAATATACTAAAATGGGAGGAAAGTAGCACTCTGTATATTATTGCATGATGTGAGCCGCAAGTTGCATCATTACCAAATGACTTAATGACAGCTAGATCTAGAATCCAACTATACAACAGCATTCCACAGACGAGGAGAAAAAAGGTGACTCATTAAACAAAAACTTATCATTGCCTGTAGTAGCCGCTCTGGTGGGAAGGTGGATACGGAGATGGAACAGTGTAAGGAGCGGGAGGCATAGATCCAGTTTGCTGAGGAGGTGCATTATAGTATGGCCCCTGCCAACCGGGATATGCTGGATGCCCATATTCATGGCTCACTGTAGGATGTTGGTTTGGGGGAGGAGTGTACGGAGGACTTGAAATGGAAGCATGATAGGGTGGGGGCAGATGTTGAGAGGAGCCATAAGGACTTTGAGTGTAGGCAGGTACTGTTGGCTGCTGAGGCGGCTGGTAAATGGGAGTTTGAGGATGAGATGTATTTGATGTGTTCCCCGGATCTGGTTGAGAATTGGATCTTTGAGTCAGATGAGCATGCCCGGTCGAAGGATATGAGTAGCCAGCGGTGGTTTTGCCATCCTGAAAACTAAGACCTGCTATTTGCCTCTGAACATCATCAATCATTTCTCGGCACTGGATACTTCGAGTCATCACAAAGTCGCTGCATTGTTGCTTCACAATTGTTATAGCATCCTGTTACACATAAAACATAAATACAGAAGAACTCAATCTTCAGGGAGAAATAGAAAACTCAAGAGAACAAATGAAATGATCTTGTGAACAAAACAGGATAGACTAAAATGATAGACAGTTTCACACCTGAAGGGTAACATAGAACTTCAGTCCTTCATTGATGTTCTCCTTAACTTCCCTGAATTTAGCTATGGCAGCTTCAATCTGTTTGTAGCTTTTCTCACGAGATGCTGAAGGATTGAAAGCAAGGAAGTATGAACACAGAGGAAAGGATTACATAAAAACATGATAAAGGAATAAATGTTCCAAGTCACACAAATTGTTCAATATGTTTCAGATAATAAAGGGATTGGTTCTCAAGTACATCAGGACTAAGCTTGTTATTTGCTTATTAGATACTGTCTTCTTGAACAGATCATGATATCATCCCTATAACCATAGGGGCGTGCGCAGGGAAGAAAAGAATCAACTCGACATACATCAGAATTTTTTTTAGGAAGGAAAAAGAATAACATGCAGAAGAAAATAAGTACTTTCATCATTGTTTGGACAAATCTTGTGCAAATTGCCACTTCACCAAGTATAGCTACTAAGAGAATACTTGCACATAGTAAGACGACATACTTTCAAATAAATCTCCAGAGGTGAGCAAAAAGCATACAGAGATCTATTGGAGGGTGAAACCAAAAAGCAGTAACTCCATTTAAAAACAAATTCACCAAACACCAAAATCTAAATGAGACACATTACCGAAAGGAATGTTAAAATCTAGCATACCAACTTTCTAGTGTGGCCAACGGACATGTAGAACAGGATTCCACAAAGTATACCTAGCAAGCTTACCTTTATAATCTTCAAGGTTAAAGATAACAGCAAACTCATCATTCTGGGCCTGCACAAGATACATAAGCTCATGTTAAAGGACAATTTCTTGAGTGACATGTCAGCTTTGAATTAATTCCCAAATTGAAACCATTTCATACAGAAGTACCGAGGGTAGAAAAGAACGAATGAATTAGTTAATGCCTAATATTACCTAAATAAAAGCCATCAGTGCTACTTTGCCAGAGCCCAGAATATCAAGTTTTCTCTACTTTTAGAATCCATGAGAACAAGTTACAGAAGTTTAAAGAATGCATTAGAGAATGCATATAATTATTTAAATATTAATGGCACAATAAGCATAACAAATACAACTTGCACAAAACTTGACCATTATATAGGGAGGGCTGAAAAGTAATGCAGCCCAAGATTCAAATTAAACTTTTTGATTATGTACTGCACACCATTTGTGATTGTGTGTGGATACGAACACATGTAAGCAAAAGTGCGTGCACGTGTGACAGAGAGAGGTCAACGCCTAACAGGGTTCTTACTGCCCATGTTTGATCTACAGTGCACTGGAAAAGATAACTTCAAAAGAAATACACACCAGGAACAACAATATCACCTAAGATGAAGCTTAATAGGCAGAAGGCGATGCTAGTCCTCAAGGATTGGGGGAACATGTGAAACTAAAGGTTATTAACATAATGAGCTAAACTGAAACCTGAATATGCATCAACAGTTGTTCTTGAGCTTCAAGGTTTTTAGCAATTTCTTCACAAACATGATCGTACTTTGATATCTCCTTCCTAAAGAGATCCTCATGGGAACCTGTGGAGGTCATCAACTTGGGTAGTATATCATCCTGATACACATACAATAAGCACACTAAGCAAAAACATTGAATATGAGCACGAGAAAAGAGCAAGAAGTTAAGCAGGTAATCCGAGAGAATTAAAAGGTAAGACAAAATAAGATTATGTTAGGTACATCAGTTAACTCCAATTATACATCTTAACTGAATTTGCTAGATAGACATAGTTAACCAAAGCAGCTGTTCTTAGCCAGAACAAAGATAAAGACTTATAACTTGTGTTTGGTGTGGACTTCATGGCCATGTATCACCCGAAAACAAGATTTGCACCATTATATTAGGATGGTTTAAAGGAATTTTGAGATAGCTAATTTCTCTTTGAACCTAATGCTAACTTTTGAACTGAATCCATGGTTAAGTAATAAAATAAGTACACAGTCAGATCAGATGCAGGCAAATAAAAACATTAGCAACTGACAACTGGAATAAACCATTGATAACCAGATGTTTATTCATCGCAAGAATGAACAGTTAGGGCAAAGAGCTAAATTTCATAACTCAAAAAGGACCTGATCTCAAAGTTGAAGCAAAGAACACATCATATCATCAGTATGACATTTTATATATATTTCCTTAGGAGTTGTGCATATCAACATCAGTTGATCAACAGCACAGCAGGGCTGAATCAGGTGCATTATACTGAAGATACAGAACCGAAGCAGCAGAGTACCCAGTGCAATTGGCCTAGGACAGAATGCTAGACTAACAAAAACATAATGGCCAAGTCCACCTTACCTTCCTCTTCATTTCTTTCAGCATGTCCTCAAGACCTGCCCTCTGAGCACCAAGAGTCTCCAATTGCCTCTGCAAACATAAACAATTAATCATAAGCATATTGTCACCACATCCAAAGTAAACTGACACTAAAGGAGAAAGGTTCAGCACATTTGCTTTCATCATGAATTTGCAGCCGGTTAAATCAACTACTTTTTCCAGAGTCAAGAAATTTCGTTTTTCGAATTGTCAGCATCATTTGCAGCAAATAAAACACCAAAGGCATGACATTTCTCAGTAGAAATCAACAATAAACTACAATATTACAGTCTTTCACCACTTGTTATTAACCAATATTCCAAGTCGGATCCTAATTTGCGAAACACAAGTGTACTAAAAAATTTGCTCCAAAGTTCTCTACATAAAACCAAGACTCTTAAGCTGTTGTGTGCATGCCTCAACTTCGAATACTTCTATTCACATTGATGTGATGTGAGGAAGTAGCCAGGATCTCAGGAGTGTATATTAAATTCCGACCATGTGGGTTCCCATTAGCTTGATGGAAGGATTGCTTCCATAGTAATGCTTCTTAATATGTTCTAAGTTGACTGTTCTACTGACTCGAGGGATTTGGAATACATCTTAGGACTCTGCCTCTCTCCTATGCATTTGAAACTACTTAATCCTTGGTAAAAAGTATTATATTAAACCACAAAAATAAATTTGTATTTCACCCCAAGAAAAAGAGGACTGTAGACATCAAGTTCAAATCATCTCAGAGAAGGGTAGCTTTAAAATTATTCAGAATTCAGAAATGACTAATATGTGACTTATGGCAATCCACCTAAAAACGAGTGTGATATTTTGATCAATAGTTTTAAAATCAATAAAATACTAATATTACACGACCTCTATCTAGTGGAATATGGTTTGTAAATCCTGAAGATATGGTCAGATAACTAAAGTAGAAAGAAAAGTGAAAAAGGCCACAAATTATATTGAATATATAGTGTTGATGGATCAAACATTTAAATCATAGCCCAAGTAAGATGAACTTACCAAGCTCTGCTTCAGGGCTCCCACTATAGCATCTTCACTTGCATCCAGAGACATTATTGGCCTTGCAAGACTTGGCAGGGCAGATTCAATCTAACAAAAAGCCACAAATAAAAGGATTAATTAAGAGCCCTGAGTTAATAGGGTGCCAGAAAGACCCACAACAAATGAAGACCTGCAGTGGTCTCAAGGTTGCGTGATCTATTAGATGATTAATCATATAAACTAGCATGAAACATGTCAGACATTTAACACAACTAGTTGACAAGAGCACCTTACAAAATGTTTGCAGAAAATCAAAAGTACAGAGGTAATTTCTCCATGAACAAATACATTAACCACGCCGGATGCTTCAGACACTACTCTTCAAGATGCAAAGCATCAATATGCCAGATGAAATTTATCACTGAAGTTCAAAATGCTTACTGGACGGCAGTCAAGGATAGATAAAAGTGCAGAATGTTCTCTGATAGATCTCTCAATCCGAGCATCACTTTCTGCAGCTTGCTTCAAATTTGCGGCAAACCTATTTAATCTGTCCTGCAAGTTCTTTGTTAAGGTAATGGATTGTGGCCTTGTCCACCGAGTTCCAAATTGGTTTCTGAACTGTGCATCCTCTGTTGCTTCTTTCTGCAACTGCTCCTCCGTCTGCACCAACAACTCATGGTTTACCCTCCTTAAATCTTTAAGTTGCTGGAGCTCACCTTCTAAACCAGCCGGGCCTCCACAAATCTGTACTGCCTCAACATCTTCTTTTAAAGCTGTTGGCAGAGTAAAATTCCCTTCCAATGCAAGAATGGAATCAGGCAAATCCATTTCCTTCAGTCTTACTCGAGCTAGTTCACTTCCCTGTTGCAGTTTCTCGGCCTGGGTTCTAATGATTTCATCAACCATTTCAGTATACCTAGAAAGGGATTTTGCACTACTATCAGGAACAAGACTGGCAAACATCTTCTCCCTGCTAGCATCCAAGATCTCATTCATTGGCATAGGCTTAACCATGGAAAAAGTGGGAAGTGGTGGTAAAGAACTCACAGGAGGAACCCTCATCAGGTAGACCCTATCATTCTCCTTCACAGCCCTCTCCAGGTTACGATTTAAATTAATTTCTAGTTTATTAATTGCATCCAGTAGCTGCTGAGCGGCTCCTTTGGGTGATGTTTTCTTCGCCTCCAACAAGGCATTGACCCCACTTTTCAAACGTGCAATTTCTTCAGCAATCTCTTCCTTCTCATGCAGCTCTAAGCTATATCTATAGCAGGCCTCTGCATAAAATAAAGCTGCCTTATGTTGAACATGCGCAATCCAAGCTTTGTCAAAGTGCTGGTTCAAAGGGGCAACATGTAATGCTGCCAGAGCTTCCTCATAAAATAGCCCAACCTGCAACCAAGGCAGTTGAAGTTAAGTGTCCTTTGTTACTTTCAGAAGGGAGGCCCCCAAACCTAAAGAATTCAAAATCATTCTTGGCATTAAGAACCAAATCCCTTTTTACAGTACAGATGTTAAAAGTCACTTCCGCCAGACGGCATTCACAATCAGTGGAATTTGACCAGGATGCCTTTTCCTAGTGTTCAATATAATCAAAGAGTAGCAGAATTTTCACACAAGCTTGCTGCCTCATTCTTTCATTTAATAAGATTGGAAGGATCAATGAAATTTGAAAAAGTAGATTGACCTAATAACTTTGGAAAAAAAAAAAAACTAACAGAGAAAGTGAATATATTCAGTTTCCAAGACCTGTCTTGAAATCTTTGCACAGACTCCAGGACTGCTCCCCTTAGCTATAGTATTCTCATATACACATTCCTGTGCCTGAGCTAACATCAGCCGCTCCAGCATCCCCACACACTCCACCGAAAGATCCAGGGTGGTTGAGCTCCCCACAGATGCCTTCATGGCTACATTATCCCTTAAAAATGCAAATGCTCCAGCTGCTGCTATAAATGAATGTGAAGCCTGTCTCCTTCCCTCCACTGCAGATCGATCTGAACTTAGTCCAATTTGGCTGTGCACAGCTCCCAAATTAAACAACACTGCGGCTTTTTCTACACAAGTTTAAGTATTTTGGGTAAGGTTACAGAAACAAGAATTGAATGCAGAAGATATCATTTGGCAGGTAGCAAAATAAAAAATTGGAAATTCATGCATGAGCAAACAACTACTATCAAGAGATTTGTGCCAGAAAAAAGGGTATCTTCAGTCACTGTAAATTAATTGTAACAGGCTCCTCTTTGCTCTTTCTGATTTAAATTCCTGTGAATCAATGTGCTATGTCCATGGTTTTGTCGTGTTTTCCAGCCAAAACGTGACACTTGAAATGGACCATTTGATCAAAGAGGCACATCTGGACCGTTCGATCAAGGGCACGCCTGAGATTGGAGATGAATTAAAAATCCCAACTCTCGACGACGTCGTTTTGGAGGAGCTAGGGCACAATCAACAGCGGGAAGAAATTGGGGAATTCACTCTGGCAACTCGTACCCAAACCGAGCTGACAGGAGGACACGTGGACGGTTGATGATGAGCGTAGCTGGCACTACTGTGGAGTTGCCGTTTTTTAAGTCCTTTTTTGAGGAAATGGATCCACCAATCACTAGCTGAAGAGGAAGGACAATGCTACATTTTTCTGCAGTTTTTATTAGGTTTCAGCTTTAATTTACTTTTGTCATTTTGCTACATCTCCATGTAAAAAGAAGGAATGTGTAAGGGGAAGCAATTATGGAATGAATTAAGTTTTCTACTTCTCTCACCTCCTCTCTGTTCTTCATCTTTTTCCTATCCCCCTTCTGCTGAGTTTGAAGTTTTCTGCAATTTTCACCTCTGTTCTTAACAGGTTTTAGTGTTTCATAGTACTTATTCAAGCTATATATTAGCTATCTCCAAATTCCTTAGATGAGAATGTAGAGGGTAACTCTGGATTAAAACTAGTGTACGGAACTCAAAACCAAAAGACCTACTAAACTAAATCAATGCAAAAATCAAAACTTGATTCTTGATCATCATTTTAATCAGGAAGCAGGTTCAGCATCAGCAGACTTCACCACGTGCTTTAGCAGCTCACTTTTCCATACAATACCCAAATCCAGAATGGAGAAATCACGCATTCGCACAAGAGATGGTAAATATTAAGCAAGCAACATACCATTTCTTTCCCTCGCGCCAATGATATTAAATTGTAGAAAGCAAAGTCACTATCTAATCAAATTCCATACAAGTACCTACCTAAATGAATATTCTGCTGCGAAGCCTTCTGCTTAGGCTTAAAAGCATCAAACCACGTAAATGTCACCGTATTGACGTGATCCTTGTCCGGCGAGATCGGGAACCTGGACTCCACCGCGCAAAGGGCTTTATAGTAATTCTGGAGGAGGTCACGGCGAGCCGGGGGAGAATCCGCTGTCCCACCACGCTCGACGTCGGAGCGTAGCTGCTTCAGCGTCTGGAGATCGTCCTCCAAATTCTGCGCCTCACGCTCAGAATAATTAATCACTATAAAGTTGCGCAGCGGCCTATAGAGGTCGAGAGAGCTGGTCTTCTTCTCGACGATCGCAAGCATGATGTTCGTGGTGGTGGTGGACGACGGGGCCGCCATAGCTAGTACTGGTAGTACAGTGGCGGAGGAACGGAAGTACTGATCAGAAGTAACTGAAACCGGATCAAAATTTCTGAGTAATTAATTTGGTATGAGGAGTTGATGAGATTTCTGGTCAATGGAAGGTGGAATTTTCTATGGCGTGTTTTCGTTTTTGCTTAGCTGAAAAGAAAGACGAGGGAGAGAGGGGTATGTTATTAGATTAGATGGATTTCAGGGGCTATTCTGAAATTAAAGAAAACTGCTCGTTTTTAATATTTAATTAAAATTAAAGTAATAAGAAATAAATCAAAGGTGTCGTTGCCGTGCAAAACCCGCTTTGCCAATTTACGTTGAATTCAAATTCCGCAAAAACGCGTCTCCTACCATTTATAAATACGCAGTTCGCAGCGGCTATCGAACCCTCTAGAGAAAAGGGCAGCTCACAAAATAGTCAATAACAGCTCCTCCAACTTCTGAAGCCTTCCCCAAATACAAGCAGCGTTAGATCTGGTCGCCAGGTATGGAAATTTGGTATTCTACTCTACTGCATTCACGTTGATTCATGATTATGTGTGATTTGGAGTTGGTTTTCTTGGACGGGCTTGTCCGGTTCAATTGAACTTTCACGAATTAGATGGGTTCTTGTTTCCTCGATTTTTTTCGGTTTTTTTTTCCGTCTGTTTTCTTCGATCTGTAGATTATCGACCTGGGAGCGCTGAATAAGGTTTTGAGAAGGGAATGTAAATTTCTTGCGTTTGAAAAGATTCGGTTTTTAGGGTTTTTGTTTCTTGTTCGAGTACTTTATGTGATTTTGACGTGTGGTTTATTCAGCTGTGTGTGTTTGTTTTCTTGTTGGAGTAATCATGCTTGGTATTTTATGTGATCTTGACGTGTGGTTTATTCTCTTCCCCCCTATAAATATGTTAGAGTTTGGGCTGTGTGGTTTTGGTTTTTGCGTAACTGAAGAAAATATCTCAGTTTTGGGTTTATCCTGATCATCCTTCTGCCTTTTGGTTTTGTAGAGCGAAGTGGTCGTTGAGCTGTGTGCTTTCTATTGGGCTGTTGTGGATATCTGTTCTTGTCATAAGGTAAGAAAACCCGATTCTGATTTTTATGGCATTGTTGTCTAAGATCTCTCTTGGTGCCCGAGTAATATTGATTTATGCTGAATTTCTTTTGCGACTTTTTTTGTTGGTAGAGAAAGTTTTCATCTTTCTTTTATGCTAGAGTGATTAGGTGGTTAAATTCGTTTGTCTAATTACTGAACCACTTTGCAAGTTATGCGTGCACAAAGGGTCAGAAAATGGTCAGTGAAATTTATCTGAATGTGATTTGGGGTTTTTGGTGGTTGTGGAGTTGCTTGGAAAAAATTACAATGGAATAGTTATTACCTTCTACACATCTGAATGAAAGGGAATGAGGGCTGCTTGGTGCATATTGCAGTTTCTGTTGATTTTTCTTCTTTGTCTCTCTTAAAATGGAGTTGCATGTCTCTTTTTAGCTTTATATTAAATCTTTTGTTAGTTTTGGTAGTTTGTTTTTTATGATGGAAGAACTAACATTGTTTCCTTCTCTCTTTGAGATGTACTTCCGGTCATCATCATACCAAATGCAGGTAGGATTGTGTTTATGGATGCCAAGAAATTTATGCAGTTGGTCGAGGAGAAGAAAAAGAGAGTTTTGGCAAAGAAAGAAGCACCATTGAAATGGGAACAGAAACTCGAGGCAGCTGCAAAGGCAAAAGCTGATGCTGAAGCCAAGGAGAGAAAGGCAAAAGTGGCTAGGCATAAGAGAAGGTCTGTGTCTGTGACTGATTCAGATAGCGGAACTGATAGCCATGACGAGGGTAGAAAGAGAGCGAAAAAGTCTCACAAGCGAAGAAAGCACAGTCATTCTGATGGTGGTGACCATGAGAAGAGGAAGGATAGGAAATCCAAGCAAAAGCCAAAGAGGCGATCCTCTGGTTCTGATGACAGCAGTGATGAATATGATACTGACTTGGAAGAAGAGAAGAGGAAGAAGCGTAGCCATAAAAAACACAGGCATGCTTCAAAGTCTGATTCAAGTGCTTCAGACTCTTCCAGTGACGAGAATGATGATGCAATCAGAAGAAGGAACCACGCAAAGCATCATAAACATCATAGACGATCTCATTCTAGCCATTCAGATTCTTCTGGTGATGAGTATGATGATAGGAAAAAAAGCCGCCCGAAACACCGAAAGCATCACAAAAGATCAGACTCCAGCTCTTCAGAATCTTCAAGTGATGAGGACGCTGTCAGGAAGAAGCGTCATTCGAAGCACCGCAAACATCATAGACGATCCTATAGTCATGATACTTCCGATTCTGATGGGTACAAGCATCACCGGAGGAGCAGATCTATTGAGAGGTCATCTAATGATGATGAACAGGGTAGAATAGGGAACAGAAAGAACCACCATCGACATGATCATCACCACCATCATCAGAGAAATGGGCACCCACGTTCGCTTGAAGACCTGCGTAGCAAAGAGCAAGTGGCACAACCTGCAAATCCTGATGACAAAGCATCACAGCCTGCAAATCCCAACGGCGAACCCATTGGAAATGGTTCTCAAGAAGTAGATCTGAACAGCCATGCCAAGGCACATGATCAAAGTGTAGATTTTTGCAAGGCCAGTCACCAACTGTTTTAGACAGTTGCTGTTGTTGATTACTATGTTGCTCATTTAGTGAATGTGTTGGTTTGTGTTCAACATGAATTGTGGTTTGAGACTGTATTATGACTCTACGGCCTTTGTGCCTGCTGGAAGATAGGTGGAATTGTTTCTTTATTGCAAACTTGAGCCTTAACAGATGAAATTCATGTTCAGTCGGATACTCATCTTTGGTGATTATATATTTTCTATCTTATTTGTGGTCTTCAATCTGGGTACGTTGTAAAGGTGTTATCTTCCTAGGCATGCAAATGTGCCTCAATGCAATGTCCATCGGCACATCAGTGTAGCTTTGTGGTGTGATTGTGCGGATACAGTAAATGACCAGCTAAAAGTGCTGAAACGAAGCAGGGACTGAGTTGACACAGAATAAAAAGCTGCTGCCAACAGCAGAAGCACAAATGTAAGTATCCATGATTACACGCGACATTGTATGTAAAAACAAATGGGGAAACTCTCCTCTGTGAGATGTATTTCTAAATTAAGATATCGCAAATACAGGACCAATAGTCGGTTACTTGACCTGTGACCCTCGAAAAATATGAATAATAAAATACTAAAATCAAGTGCAGTGGTTAGGCCTCTAAACAGGATGCCTGCTTGCACTGATAAGGACTAATGCCTTTACTCAATGCTGAAACACCAAACTTGAGTGTGATGACTACCCTCTAAACTGGATGCCTGCTTCAAGTGGATGTATGCTCATATTCTGACAAGATGGTTTTATTCTGTAATTTAAGCTGATCCTCAATACTTAGCACAAGATGTAGAAAAAAAAAATGATACATGGTTAAACGTTCCAAACATATGGTTCTTAAAAGTTCTTCAAAATCTTTTCACTTGACACTCCATCTGATACAAGAACAGAAGTGACCTCCTGCAAGAAGCATGTAATAATAATCAGTATTCTGCACGCATCATCAAAACGAAAATTTTGGCCCTCGGAACACAGAAAGTAGTTCTGAATCTCTAATTCTCACCATAGAAGAATAGTATGGTAATGCTATTTTCACACATTCTAAACCTAAAGCATTTTTGAAACTTTATGGTCCAATATCCCAGTAAACATGCACCTCGTAATTTCATTCCACCAAATCGTGATCACCTCCCCCCTCTGGGTACACCATTAATGATGGTTCCTTATGCTCTTAATTTGTGCGCTATTTAACCTTCATCCAATAAGCCACAACCATCTGAGTAAGCTCTTAGCAAAGCTTGATTAACAGTGGTGTGTTGATCAAACCCTTCTGGCCCTCTGTCCTTGTTTTAGAACAAGTCAACCTCAAAAGTTCCATCTAGTTCCAACTTCTCATTGAAGTCTGAGAATATGCGATTCACAGAAGACTTACAGTTGTAACATGTACGGATAAATTCCTCCTCATCAGGGATCCTGTTCAAAGCAAAGACAGCTTCTGCCCACCACCCCCCCCCCCCCCACAACACCCAAGCCAACCCACCACAAAAACAAACATAATCCAACCCAATCCCCATCTCAATCTACACTAAACCCCTTGCCTTGCCCCCACTGTGTGCCTGGTCTAGAACATCTCCAGTTAATGGTATGTGTGTATGTTCGAGTGTTTAGCATGTGCCCTACGCATAAGCATGCCCTGATGTTTAATCTTGATTGTGTTATTGGCGAGGAGACTGATTCAATGGAGTCAGCCATGATGGGTCAAGAACGTCTCATATTCCCTTGTGCAGAAATACATTGAATCCTAAACCCCTCTCAACTGACAGCAGGGACTTGAAATCATATGTACAGAAAAGTTGATATTAACATGACACCATAATTTGCCAAAAGCAACCTCAAATGATGATTTAAGAAGGGTGGTTCAGAAATTTTAAAAAAAAAAAACAACAACAAAGAAAGAAAACACAAGCCTATTAGTGTGACAGGTCTATTATTGATTGCATATTTTAGTCACTATCACACAATAATCTAAAACAGGAAATATATCTGCAAACTATCCGAAAGATCAATCAAAGAATAGCTGATTTTGTTCAATCATTGCTGGAAAAAGCTACAAACCTCAGCCATCTGCTTATGCCCACAGAGCACTGCACCAGTAGACCGAGGGCTGAAGGTTCTTTTCGCTCTAGCAAACGCTGCCTGCAGAAGCAATAGTATGAATTTAACAAACAAAAGAGACATCAAGTACATTGCCCTCAAAGGCAAGTGTTTTAACAACCTGTACATAACCTCGCTCCCCTATCCAACTATCATCTGGCTGAGACAGCACTGGCACAATATTCACACCAGAAGATTCCCAGTCTTTAAATCTCTCCTACAAGAATTTTACACTATATAAATAAAACTTGAATCAAAAGACAGTAATTCGACATTATTTATTAACCCCTTTGCAGAAATGCACACAATTCTTCAGAATAAGCAAGCAGTTGTACCTGATATGCCATTCTATGAAGGTTTCTGGCACCATAATAGAGTCTGACATCAGATCTCCGATCAGCACCGAAGCCTGCCTCAATCAAAGATCGTATTGGGCTACATATAAAGACAGAAACACATGAATAAAAAAGATGGAGGAAAGAACGCAATGCAACTTTTAGGAAATATGATCAAAATAGGTGACTTCCTAATTAGAAAATGTTGTGGAGATTCCTGAATGTTGAACTGATACTATACAACCATACAAGTGTAAGGTAAAATCAATTTTCACATAATCCATGTTTATAATCAGCAAAATTGATCTTAATCATATGCCAGTTCTCCATTATAAATCAAACAAAACCAGGTGAGCAATTGATTGACGGAGTAAGCACAAAAGATAGTGTATTGCTCCTCTATGAAGGACACAGGACATAGAAAATATGTGACATGCCTATCACTGAAGTGAAATCTATAAGACAATTGGGTCCACCGAAAAGAAATCTATGGCAAGCCTAATCACCAACCATCATCTAATGGCCATTCAAGACAAATCTCTCCCCAACTGATCTTTTGAAAACTGAAACAAGAAGGCAGTCTTGAATTCTGTAAGACATTTCTTGCATGAATACTCACCTCCAGGGAGCATTTAATAATGGTTAAAAACATGATTCTAACCATATTTAGATCATGGTGCTACATTAAAACTTTCTTCTTCAGTTAAACTGGGGCTCCCAGAATGGTATTGACTTCAATTCGAAGTGAAAGATTAGTTTGTCATAAATGAACATTAGACCTGAGAAAATCACCAGGAACCAACTATCAAGAGGTCCAAGGGACTAGAACATACAATCTCAAATGGATCCAAGCACGAGATTTGACATCCGAAGTCGAGGTCAAAATATAAATATCGAAACCACACACTGAAGTCCAACGAAAAGAATAAATGAAAAATATTTAATGTATAACATCCACAAAGAAAGGGAAAAGAAAGTTAATTTGGCAAATATACCAAAATTCTAACAAATTTGGACAAGTAATTACCTGATTCCGGATCCCGTGGCGAAAATGAGAACCGTCTGATAATTCTCCGGCGGGGAGATCCGATCGATATCGAAACCTTTTCCCATGGCCGGACTTAATTCCACAACATCACCTTTCTGTAGCCCGCAAAGGAGCTCGGCTGTGGAGCCCGGGATGGACTTCACCAAAAATTCGAAAACGCCTTCCGAGGCTGTAATTGACGGAGGCGACGCAATGGCGAAGAACGCTGGTCTGGTGCGGGGATCGTGGAGACGAAGCTGTAAATATTGGCCGGCTTTAGTATAAGAAGTGGCGAGCTCGGGGTAATCGGAGATGTCGACGCTGATATGGAATAACGACTCAGCAGCAGGAGTGACCTTCACCAACGGGGTTTGGGTCCAGTGGGTGGTGTCTTGGCGGACGGCGGCGGCGGTTAAAGCAAGGCTGCGGCGGTGAAGGTGGTGCGAGAGGCGGCGGAGCGGTTTGAGTCTGGAGAGGGTCATGGGTAGGTGGCGGAGAGACAGGGTGGAGAACGGAGCATGGGAGCTGAATGGGGGGAACGGAATTTGGGCAAATAGAGATGTTTCGGGATAGTTGATTTTGTACAGTTTGAGTTTGTCGTAGAGGCGACCAAAAAGCGCCCGCCGCGGGCGGCGGGGTGAAGGAGTGGGAAGGTTCGCGTGTGCGCTGGTCCGCTGTAGCTACTGTGCAATTTCTACGTGGCACATCTCGATTTAGTCATTCCATTTGTTGGGTTGATGTGATTTTCTCATTTATTTTGTATGACAAACAAGATTTACTAAAAATTTTATTAATTTGATTAAACAAATTTATAATTAGCACAAATTTAAGTTAATTGATAACAATAAATTTCTAAAGGTAATTTATTTGCCTCCCCTTATCTAATATAAGTTATTTATATTTTTTAAGTAATTACAAAAATCATGTACAGTGATATTGATATTCTTTTGGGGTATATATATAATTTTTAAAAAAAATATAATTGTTCATACAAATAAAATTAACGTTTCTAACAATTATATGTGTAATCTTTTAAAAGTCAGTAGCACTTTGTATAAATGAACCATAGGAACAGGGATAAAAAAAATATAATTATCCCAATCTATACACTTAGATTAAGTATTTTGTCTATCATTATGATAAATTTTAAACCCACTTAATATTAAGAACACACACCCTATATTTTTCAAAGGTTCAGCAAAGTACTTGAATCAACTCCAAGACAAAAGTGAAGTGGAATTTATCAATCTTATTTCAGCAGGTGATTTTACTATGAGAATCGCCACTTTCACACAATAGCATAGGGTGCTGCTTCACCAACGGCCAACGGCCTCCGAATACAGTACGTAAATACATAAGCAAAAACCTGGGAGCTAGAATGAAAAAATAACTCGCGTTCAATTTTATTTATTACGGTACACTGGAACACTTATAACTTCACAATAATGTTCTAAGTACTACTCGTTCAAATCAAGGGGGCATCAAATTTGGCAGTACAAATCAACCCAGGAAACCGAACCACACTAACTCAACTTGATCCAAGAATAAGCCTCCTTGAACAGAGAAGTGAATAAACTTTCAGAGCGAGCGCATCCAATATTCAGAAGATAAATTCAAGCAAAAATATACAAGTCCGCCATCTCAACCCCCCCTTATTGTGTCACACGAGAAGACAAATGGGGGCTTGGCAGGGGAGGCCCTCTTGGCTCCAGAATTGTATCATTTACCGCACCACATATAAAACAGGAAGATAACATTTGGAAAATTTCGGTCCCAACAAAATAAAACTCCTGATGCTGGCATTGCCAAGAACTAAATTATTTTCGCAATTATCAGTAGAACGGGACAAGATGAAGTGTCTTTAAAAAACTTTGGTCTATATCTAAGCAGCAGATTCCTTGGCAATCTTCTCGGCCTTGGCAATCACCTCATCGATTCCTCCAACCATGTAAAATGACTGTTCCGGAAGGTCATCGTATTTTCCATCCAACACTCCCTATTGCAGAACAATCAAGGAATGCATCAAGGCACCATATCAAAAAAAAAACAAAAAAGGGAATGCATCAGGGTATGACAGCAGATGACAGTTTGGACCATCGCAGATGCAAATTCAACAGCAATAGTTGAGTATAACTACCAGGATACTCCACAATCAGAAAACAAAATTTATCATGTCTAGAAACAAAGTATTAGAGAAATGGGGGCATGAAAAGATAAGTCTTAGCTTGTCTTGAGCCGAAAAAGTTCACAATTCTGTATATGTCAGCTACAAGAGCTTAAACTCTTAAAGAAAGATTAACAAATTCAGACTAATGCCATTTTCCTCAGAAGTATATACAATAAGAAAATAGTGTCAAAATTTATCAACTTCAACTGAAAACATAAAGATGGCATAAAAAATAGAAAACAGAGCAAATAATCTTGCACGAACTTCAAATATATAATTCTTACCTGGAAGCTGTTAATACTCTCCTTCAACTCAACATACTTGCCAGGGGCACCCGTGAAAACTTCTGCAACATGGAAAGGCTGGCTCAAAAATCGCTGAATTTTGCGAGCACGTGCAACAGTCAATTTGTCATCTTCGCTGAGCTCATCCATTCCCAGAATTGCAATAATATCTTGAAGATTCTTGTAGTTTTGAAGAACTTTCTGTACACCACGGGCTGTGTTGTAGTGATTCTCTCCCAAGATGTGAGGTGAAAGCATGCGAGAAGTTGAGTCAAGAGGATCGACAGCAGGATAAATACCCAGCTCAGAAATCTGTAACAAACAACACCACCAACAATCAAAATCATTGCTCGAAATGATGTTTCTTTGCAGCAACTTACAGAAAATTCTGTATACCTGCCGAGATAACACAGTTGTGGCATCCAAGTGAGCGAAAGTTGTTGCGGGGGCAGGATCTGTCAAGTCATCAGCTGGCACGTAGATGGCTTGGACAGATGTAATGGAACCTTTCTTAGTTGTTGTGATACGCTCTTGAAGACCTCCAAGATCTGTAGCTAAAGTAGGTTGATAACCGACAGCAGAAGGGATACGCCCAAGCAAAGCAGACACTTCTGAGTTAGCCTGTGAAGTTCAGACCAAATGTAATATTAACATGGGGAACAAACATAGAATACTTATTGGACAGTCATTAAAAAATGCAAACTCACTTGGGTAAAACGGAAAATGTTATCAATGAAGAGAAGCACATCCTGCCCTTCTGCATCACGAAAGTGTTCAGCCACGGTCAATCCAGTAAGTCCAACACGGGCACGAGCACCCGGGGGCTCATTCATTTGACCATAGACTAGAGCACATTTGCTGTCAGCCTGATAAAAGATAAAACAATGATATGTAATGCGAAAGGTAATAGCAATTTTGATTTTAAACACGTATAATAAAAATTGAGGGATGCCTACCTGCTTATCACCTAGCTTAATGACACCACTTTCAATCATTTCTCTATACAAGTCATTACCCTCACGAGTACGTTCTCCTACACCAGCAAAGACAGAGAACCCACCTGGCAAGGAAGATAAGCAACAGTAAGATCAGAGCATCAAGCACACTAAGGCTCTAACATCCCAAAAAGGACCAACCATGAGCTTTGGCAACATTATTGATCAGTTCCATGATAAGAACAGTCTTTCCTACACCAGCACCACCGAACAGTCCAATCTTTCCTCCTCTTTGGTACGGTGCAAGAAGGTCGACGACCTAGCATTATTATAGAAAAGAAAGAAAAAATTAATATCAGCATCTAACAAGGAACCCAATGAATATAAGCGCAACATGGTAAAAGTGAGTCAGTGTGAGCAGGAGTCATCAAACGAATTATCAAGTACCTTGATACCAGTGACAAGAATTTGTTGCTCTGTAGCTTGCTCCACAAAGGCTGGAGCTTCACGGTGAATGGGCAAAAAGTGTTCAGTTTCTGCATCATCACTCATTTGTTAGTAAAGCTGCACCCTCCTTCAATCATAAAATGATTGTTTTTATTGAAAAAATAACACCATCACTTACTAATGTCGCCTTTCTCATCAATAGGCTCTCCAATGACATTAATAATACGTCCCAGAGTGGCTCTACCGACAGGAACCTACAATTACAAGCAGATGTGCAAAATCATTATCGAATAGAAATTAACTCTACCATGTGACATGAAGCAATATCCTAAGAAATTAGAAGCAATCACAACCCACGAGCAAGTAAGACCAAAGGGAACAAATAGCAAGTATCCTAATACAGAAAACCCATTCAAACTCAAAGTAAAATTGTACAAACAATTATGAGTGATCCTGCTACTAGAATTCAAGTATTCTGGAAATGCAGAAACCATTTGATAAAAGAACAATCCCATTGTTTAAATAATGAAATGTAATCTCAATACACAAGTGAGAATGGCAAATCCCTGCTTCGGTGGAATAAACGGATCCATAAGATTCAACCAAGAATGATAATCATAAAACTCCAAATCAAAACTCAAAATATGACTTAATTCTTTATTCCCGAAATAAAAAAATGCCATTTTACAATCAATTGCATTAAATTAACAGAAAAATCCAGAGATTCAGGCACCCAACAATCCGAAAAACAAAAATGCAAAAGAAGAAGAAAAAGAAGAAAATTAATCCAGCTCAAATCGAGATCCCATCTAGAAATCGAGAAACCCATTTCCAAACAATTCAGTCAAGTGTCACCAAAAACAGAAATTATCAACAAAATCTAAGTTGAAATGATATCAAAAACGAAAGCTGAAGTCTTCCAAACTCACAGTAATGGGGGAACCAGTGTTGAGCACGCGCTGGCCTCTAACCAACCCTTCAGTACCGTCCATAGCAATACATCTCACCACATTCTCACCCAAGTGCTGAGCCACCTCCAAAACAAGCCTGATCTGATTATCCAAAACCTCCAGCGCCGTCAAAATGGGGGGCAAACCCTCGTCGAACCTCACATCGACGACGGCACCAATAACCTGGCACACCTTCCCGATCGCGCCTTGACCCGTAAACTCATCCGTGATTTTGCCTCCAGGCCCACCACTAGGAGCCGGCTTGGAGGACGGAGGCGCTGGGGCAGCTGCAGAGGTGGCGTAGTGGGCGGCGAAGCGGTGGAGAAAGTGTCCAGCAGGAGAGGGGCGATGACCGGGCTTCGGAGCAGAGGGGAAGGGGGATCTGGGGCGACGGGCGGCGGAGGATCGAAGAAGCGAGGCTATGAGCCTCCGGGAAGCCATGGCGGAGAAGTTGATGATTGGGGTTTGGGTTCGTAGAGGGAGAAGTGGAGTGAAGGGGAAAGACTGAGCAAAAGAGTAGTAGCGCTAGGGTTTGTGAGAAAGGGGGTTATAATCTAGAGAGAGAGAGCGGAGGAGTTGGGTATGCGATTTTTAATTTTAACTTTTACTGTTTCCTTTTCTTACTGTGGGGGAATAGGGCCCGGTGCTTGAGAATATGCTGTGGCGTCGGGGGGGTTAGTTTCGGTTTTGACTTTTCATGCCTTGAGATAAAAAAGGGTTAAAAATCCACCTCCCACTTGTTCAGTTTTTGACCTTGTGCTCCTTTCTTTTTTTTTTTTTTTTTTTTTGCCCCTTTACATTGAATTTCTTTTAATAATTTTTCATGATATAGTTGGCATTACACACATATTTTCAATCTTTGTGTTGGGTTGAGATTTATAGTGGTAGTTTATATCTATTATTATATAAAGGCTTAGTTGTAAATGTAATTTTTTAAAAAGTAATGTATGTGTAGTTTTAATTGTTTTTAAATATAATTTCTTATTTTTAAATGAAATTTCAATATCCCCTTAAAAAATATTTATATATTCTTTTTTTATCTTTGTACGGGTATTTATGAAGAACAAGAGAGATTATACCATCTTATGGTAGATTGACAAATTATTAGACCGCATGTATATAAATTAGTATAGACATATATTGCCAATAAATTTACAATCCATTCCAATTAGCCATTCCGGCATGGACCTAAGAATAATCAGTTTTAGGCTTATTGGTAATCCAATAAGCCAAATTGAGTGTGCGCTCAAAATGTCTTTAAAAATGAATTAAAAAGTTGTATCGAGATAAAAGAGTTTGACATAGAATATGAGTAAAATATGTATTGAAATTTCAATGTCGAAGAGTAATTTCTTTCGGTCTAGTAGAACTAAAATGTTGACGCAAAGGAATTCCTTGGTACAGCAATAGCCTCATCATTTGCTCAAGTAAGCCTATCATCAAATGAAGACTTCTCCTCAAATAACCTCTCCCTTGCCTTAGCTGCCTGCACATTGAAATTCTACCACAATCAACACATTTTCTAAGGGACAGACAGACTGAAACTCTGGAATTAGAGCAAAACTACAATCAGTCATGAACTAGGAAAAGAAGAAGAAGATGATGACCTGTTTTTCCCAGTTTGTGCAGCTCGTTATAATGGAAAGCATGATCGTCTGCAAAGTTGCACCAGAGAGTATTCCAATCCATAGACCTTTTCCTCTAAAATCCAACCAGAAAGCCAACGTAGCTGCAATTGGAATTCCGAAAAGATAAAATGCTGCAAGATTGATATAGGCCCCAATGTGCTGCCACCCGCAGCCCCTGGCAACGCCTGCAAGAAATGAATGGGAAGATTAAGCAAGTTGATCGATCTTTTCTATGAGAGAGATCTGTATGGTTGAGGATAAAAGTCTCGTTAACCTGAAAGGGCCCCTTGGAGACTGTCCACTATAACAGATAGACAAACAAGAGGAGCCATCTTTGTTACGTAGTCCACGACTTCTTTCTCATTGCTGAAAATGTATCCAAAAACATTCTGGCTGGCAAAGACGCCCGTGCTCACGATTATTGCATTTACAGCTGCAATAAGCATTAGAGCGATGACTGATGTACGAGCTTCCTCTGGTCTCCCAGCTCCTAGCTCATTTGAAATTCTTGTGCTGAACATTAATATTCACACAGCTTAAGAATTGGGTAAGAGATTCGTTTATTAGCACCACATGTAACACAGACACGAGATCATACGACACAGAACTGATCTATATCCTTTAAGTATACCTTGCTGCAGAAGCCAGTCCATATGGTATTGCATAAAGTGTAGCTATGGTGTTTAGGCTGTCAAGATGAGGCATTAAGATTCAGATTGTAGCAATGTATAGTTGAATAATGCTTGTAGTAATTACGATATCAATAATACTTGTGAGAAGCATACCACACGGACAGCACTGAGGTTTCAAGCTGAGGATTTGGTAAAATCCCCGACAGCAAGATAAGTAGCTCAAATGACCACCATTCAAGACTGCATTCATTTTAAAAAAATCAAACTGTTAGGACATATAGAATTTCTAGAAAACTCAGAATGTGCTAGTCTGTAGAAAGTTGGAGTAGAGATAAGAGAAGTGATTACCAAATCATTACAGCAGAAGGAATTGCAAAGCGGAAAAATTCTTTTATTCCTTCGAATATCTTCATTGAAATTTGAGAACGCGTTTTTGCGCATGCCTGGGAGTACTTCATGTATAAACTCAGGATTGTCACGTTCAACCACATCGAAAGACTCATGGCAACAGCACCTCCAAGATTCTCTAATCCAGACTTAAAAACGAGTGCCCAACAAACTGGCACATGGAAACAAAGGGTGACACACGAGCTTATCAGCATGGGAAGAATCAAGCTTTGCATTTGATAGTACCGAATAAGTGGTTGAAGAACTGCATAGCCGAAGAGAGCAGGAACAAGCCACATCATGAATTTTCCAGCTTCATGTGAAATCTGAGGATCTTGGCCAACAAATTTGAGTAAGGTTCCCATATTTGTCCACAAGACGGACAAAGGAATGCAAACAATGATCAGAGAGAAAATGGCAGTGTAAGTTTGAGTTCCAAGTTTTTCGTATTGTTGAGCACCAAAAGCCTGTCCACTGATCGTTTCCAGTGCACCTGCCATACCTAACTGTTTCACGACAAATCAGAAAGTTCAGAAAATACTCCCGTACTCGGTGTAGTGAACAATCAATTCACTTTATTTTGAACTAACATATTTCACCAAATTGTATTCTTTGCACAATCAAAACGTTGATGTGAGACACATTAAGGCACATCTGTGGGAACTTCAACTGATTAAATGTTTTTCAATGTAGCAGTTGTCACATAATTTAAGCACCACGTATTGTATACATATTACATGGACATGCAGATTATTAGTCGGATTAGATGACAACCATCAATGTTAAGACAGTCTTTAAGGATAATGGTTCGAGGGATATGCGACTGAACCTGATGATACCAATCGAGTTAGGACGAATGCTTGAGAAGACACCTATTCATGTCAAGGCCGTTATCAAGTGACAATAAATAGAAGTGCGTACTGGCCAACCTAAAAGACAACAGACGTTGTGGTCCTCCGTTGATTTAATGGGAATCACAACTCGGTAACAACTCACCAACATAGACACATCATCTAGTGCAGGGTTTTTTATGGGTGGATGTCTCAGTCAGTTAAAAAGTAAGTCTTCAAACTTCCCAAGGCAGTCAGTTGTCACTAGGACTCGAGGTTTAAATTTAGCCAACCACTACTTTGCTTTTCAAATTTTCTTCCACATACAGCAATGGAATTGTCATTCATGATCTACAAAGTATATTAGGCTGGCTAACAATGTTATCATCATAATGGTCCTTCTGATTTATCAATGCAATGAGGTCCTTGACCAATAAATATTCCTTCTCAATGATGAATTAATTTGTGATGTACAGCAAAGATTTTTTTTTTTTTTTTGAAAGGAATACAGCAAAGAATTAAACTGCAGGAATTGTGAGTTGTTTTCCAAGGCAATAGTGAATATGATGCCGGTGCAGATAACCTTTGATGAGATATATGGAAAGTAAAGGGTGGTAGCAAAAATAAGATGAAATCAATGAAGAACCTGTACAATAGCAAGAGAGATTCTTCTCAGATTACTTGCTACTGCAGTTCTTCACTAGAAGTAGGAGACAACTTAAGTTTGAACTTATATTAAGTAATGTATGTGCTGGAGGTATATGCTGGATATCCTTCTCTTCATGATTTAAGTTTCCACATTAGGCAGCATATCAAACAAGATGAAGGTCAAAAGGTGTGAGTTGCAGATGACATTAGCACCTTAAGTGGATATTGTTCAAAACATTTCCATAAAGGTGAATCTGAACGGACACTAAGTTACAAACATGGCAGACAAGTTGTGATTCCTCAAACCAAATGTGAAAGCAAAATAATAATTAACCACACAGAAAATCAGAGAAAAGGGAAGTCTGCTAGAGATACATACGAGGAGGCTAAAACCAGTAACACCAGCAAGAGAGATGGCTATGGCAGTGCTGGAAAGAGAGAGTTCACCTAAATGACCAACCATCATCAATGATATAACTTGCAGCAAGTAGTGTGATAAAGTGACAGCTACCATAGGTCCTGCTAAATAACCCAACCTCTTCATCTCCTCCCCAATCTCTCCCCATCTCACTCTCCTTTCTGATACCCTTTCCTTCAACAACAAACCCTCCTCCATCTCTCTCTCTCTTCTCTCTCACAAGAATCTCTATTGCATCTGCAGGAGTAAAGGGTTGTCTGTTTCATGGTCCTTATTATAGTGTATATACCTTGGACTTGGAGGCTACTTTGTTTTTTTCTGCAAGAAAGATAGATATCTTATTAGTTACTAAACTAGAATAAAGGGAACTAATACGTACTGCTAGCAAAATCTGCTACGACTCTCGACTCCGCAGTTTACTTTAGATACATAACATGTAAATTTCCCGTGCTTCAGTGGCTTTTTCGACTTCTTACAAGACAAAGGTCCAAGTTTGTATGTTAACTAATCCTAATGTTACAAAAACAAGTCCATGAGTACAATGATAATCGTGAGATTGAATGTACAAAATTTGGGATAATTGCAATTTCAATTTTTAAATGAAGTCACTTTTGCTGTTTTAGTTCTCAATGAATTTGTGTTGGGTATCAACCCCCTCAAGTGATCCAAGCCCAAAGAATAAAAAAAATAGGCCTATCAACTATTACAGATTTTGATAGGATTTGAAAATCCCTTATATAAATATTTTACATAATAAAAATTACAGATCTATACAAGTACAGAACTAAAAAATACATTTTTAAAATTAGAACAATAGAGAAAGAATAAGAGATAACAATGATTGCTTGGAACAACAGAGTTACAAAGGCACTACAACCCACACTAAATACAAAAGCCACTAAGGTCAACAACCCACACTCACGGTTGCTTGGAACTACAGAGTTAGATAGGTACCAAAATCGCCACAAAGGCTATTATATTAACTCAGGGCCACAAATGCTTAGATTCACACAAGATCAGTCAACCACTAAGGTTCGTTCACGAAGAACTTTAAGGAACAAAGAAGGACATTAGAGAGAAGAGAAGGGTTTCAAGTTCTGATCTCAAACTAGACTGAAGCTAGCAATATATAAAGGAATAACCCATTTAATACCAGAGGAAGATCGAGAATAAATGACGGTGAAGAGAGAAACAAGAAATGGCGTAGGAAAATCCAACACCAGGGAGGAGAAGAGAGAGAAGACGGAGAGAATCGAGGCTGGATTAGGGTTATGATAGAGAGAGAGGAAGAGACAAACCATTTAAAAAGGGGGAAACGGATTGACCTAGTGGACCGGGTCAGGAGATGGGCCAAGGCCAAAATGAAATGGGCCAAGCAGCAAGAGGCGGACTAATTCCAGCCATCTAGTGAGATGGGCTAGGCCAAAGGGATTTGGATCATAACTTATTAACAATCTCCACCTTGGACCAAATCAAGATGCTGGATACAAGCATCATCATTGCCCATACTCCAAGGCCCTAAAAAAATGGAGTTCCTGCATTACAGAAGACAAGTAGATACACATACAGCTGGATTAATTTAAGTTAAGAATTTTGAGACAATTCATAAATTATCTATAGGGAGATACTTAGTCCCCATATCTGCAGGATTTTCTTCAAAGCTGATTTTTTCTAAGCGAATAATCTCTCTTCCTACTATATCTCGAATAAAGTAATATCTTACATCAATATGCTAATTCCTATCATGAAAAATTGAATTTTTACATAGTTGTACCAGATTGACTATCTGAGAAAATTGTGACTTTTGTTTTCAGAATCCAATTTCTTTTAATAAACCTTCAAGCTAAAATGGCTTCTTTGAAAGCTTCTATGGTAGTAATATATTCAGCTTCTGTTGTGGATAATGCAACAATATGTTGAAGTTGAGATTTTCAACTAATGCATGCACCACATAAGGTAAACACATAAGAAGTTGTAGATTTCCTACTATCCCTATCATTTGCATAATTAGAGTCTACATATCCAACTATATTTACACCTTCAGCACACTTAGTAAATTTTATACCAGTATTAATGGAACCATTCAAGTATCTTAGCACCCATTTAAAAGCCTCCCTATGAGGAAAACCAGCATTTGGCATATATTTACTTAGACAACTAACTGCATAGGCAATATCAGGTCTAGAGCTAACCATTAAGTATATTACAGATCCACTAGTATTTGAATAAGGGATCTTTTCCATGTATTTTTTCAGAATCAATTTTAGAGCTTTGATTTTTACTAAGTTGAAAATGAATAGTTAACGGAACAGAAGTGCATTTGGAATTTGTCATTGAATTTTTTTCTAACACTGATTTGACATAGGATTTTTTATTTAAAAAAATTGTAGAATTGTTCCTATCTCTTTCAATGGTCATTCATACTATTTTCTTGGCATTTTCTAAATCTTTCATTTCAAAATTTTTTGCACAAATTACTTTGCAAATCCTTAATCAGATTTATGCTAGGGCTAGCAATTAGCATATCATCAATATAAAGTACAAGAAACACAGGAATATAATGATCATATTTGAAGTATAGACAATGATCATAAGTACTTCTTTGAAACTTTAAGGAATGCATGAAGAGATCGAATTTCTTATTCCATTGTCTAGGTAATTGTTTTAATCACCATAAAGAGATTTATTAAGTAAAAAAACATAATAAAAAATTTTCTTATCAATGAAACCACTGGATTCTCATATAAATTTGTTCATTTAGCTCACCACGCAGAAATGCAGTTTTAACATCCATTTGCCCAGTTTCCAATCAAAATGTGCAACTAAAGCAAGAGTAATTCTTATGGTAATTTATCCAATGAGATGGGCTGGACCAAAAGAATTTGGGTCACAACTTATTAACAATTTGAATTTGCAGTATTGATTATCAAATTATTATTTTTTTGACGTTTTTAGTTGTTTCATTAATAAAGACGTTAAAGTTAAACGAAAGTTTTATTTAACAGGAAATAAATAGCTATTTCCTTTCTGTTTCATTGTATTTTTCAAGTTATGGTCCAATACAGTCATTTTCTGTATTTTTCTTCAAATTTACAGAATAAAAAATAAGAATTATGAATTTAAAGAATGAATTTTTTATATAATCTTAAAGACAAAAGTCCCAAGGGGTCAAAAGGGCTCTCGGAAGTCAATTTTGCTTGGCCAACAAGACACATCAAAGAATTGAGAAGGCAACAAGAAGCGGGACAACATTATTGTCTCGATTGTGACCTTGTGCGAAGTTAATTAGTCATGCAAACTTTTCCACAAAAACAAAATGAAAAAAGGTAATTTAAAAATAAAAATGTAATGTTCTTGAGGTAATAGAATAATATTCTGATTTGTGGATTGTGGAGCAAGTGATTCGTTGATGCTGTTATCTAAAGCCCAGTAGATTGGCCCATTAATGTCTGGACCCTGAAACTGTAGAGAGTTCTTCTCTCAAATTTATCTGTTATCGTATTATTATTTTTTTTTAAAGTACTTTTCAAGAACCAGAGGAAAAACCCTGAAATTAACAGTGAACAATTAATTCCACACAGAGTGAGCGTTTTGGTGTTGCTGAGATGGGGAAAGCAGCGAGAGAGCAACTGACCCGAGCTCTGAACGAGCACCTCAACACCATACATGAAACTTTTCAGGTTTTTCTTCAAGAACTACCGCTTTTGTTTGTTTAAATTTTAATGGAATGTTGACATTTTTCGTGAGATATTATCAGTTTTAATCAACAAATTGTTCTGGGTTCTGTTTGGTTTTGGTGTTTGGTTGTAGTTTTGTAATTCTTACTGGGGTATTATGCAGATGCTGGATCAAACACCAGCCTCATCCCTTGACAAAGTCGGCTGGAAGGAGGTCATTCAGATGGGCGAACAAGTCTCCAAACAAGCTACTACTGGTCTATCTCTCTCTCTCTCTCTATATATATATATGTCCATTGTTCTATATTTCGGGTTGCAGTTGAAATTCTGATTTAGTTCAACTGTGTGTGTGTGTGTGTGTGTGTCTGCATGTGTAAAAATATGATCTTCGTCGGTTTTGAGTGATGGGTTTTCCATAATCGTATTGTTCTTACTTTGTGGAATATGGCAGTGTTGAACTGCGTAACTATAAACTAGACTTTATGGCTATTTTGTTTCTTAGAAAGGATGAAATAGTCCAATTCCTATTGTTTTTGTTTTTTCTGTTTACTTCAGTTTATCTTATTGCTTTTGGTATCTTAAAAGCTAATTTTAGTTTTAATAGCTAGCAAAAGTTGAAAACTGTGTGTTTCAAGCATACTGTTTTACCAGTCTACAAGTGAAAATGTTTCATAATCAACTCGGACTTTGTCTGAGTTTGTGTATTAGTAAAATGAATGGCTCAATACGTGCTGCCACTTATGATTACATGTCTTTAAATTAGTTGATTAATTGGAGTCAATAAGTAATCATGCAACCATGCAAGTTGAGTCTTTGATCATCTTTGACATTCATATCGTCCTTTTGCAATTATTGTTTCATACACAATTTTTCCTATCAATTATCAATGCCTTTTGATATATAACCAATAACAAACTTATGTACAAGTGAGTAACTAATTATCATATCGACACCGACTTACTTGAACCATTTTCAATAATAATTGGACTGTAATTGAGATAGAACATGATACGTACTGTCTTTTACTTCTGTTCTTTAAATTTTATAAGAGCAGCTCCTTGAAAATTTCGTAACTAGGACGTTCCCCATCATTTCTTTTAACTAAGAAGCATCTTCCAACTTTCCTATGTTGCATTCTTTTGTGAATTATTGCATCATCTTGTTCGTAATGCAGTTGGAATGCTTTACACTGGAGAGACCCCTGGAGTTAAAGCCCTTGAAGAAAACATGGCTACATACTTCAATATGTTGCAAGGTTTCCTTTTACTCTCTCATGGAAGTTCAATGGGTGCAGGACCAACCCTCTCTTCTTGCATTCATAGAACTGTAAAGCAAGTTATTGACAGCAGCTTCTTGCTATTACAGGAAGCAGTCTCTTCATATGGTACGTGTGGTACCTTTTGCTTTCTCTTCCAGACACAGAGACACACACAAGGACAAACACCATATATATGTCGCAGTGTATAACAGACATCATGTAAGGTTTGGTAATAGGAAGAGTAAAGTATTAACCTGATACATGTAAAACTTTACAGAGAGAAAGAGAGCATAGGAAGAGTAAAGTATTAACCTGATACATGTAAAACTTTACAGAGAGAAAGAGAGCATGTAACTGTTTAGACTTCAGAATTGCAAATAAGAACCTGGTCTTACAAAATCTTTTTTCAGTCCATTTGTTTAGAACTCTGTGTTTTTGTTGAACCTTGTTTTATGGGGGATAAGAGGGTGCTGTAGAAGCAATGAGAATTGTCTTTTGAGATTGTTTTTACATACTTTGGCGAATCAGGCTAAATTTCTTGTGTCCTCAATTAACAATAAACTGGAAAGTTTATATTTTGAACAAAAATGACATGTCTATCTTTTAATGGTTTGATGCTTTTGCTGTACTTCAACCTGATTGGAAGAAACAATTGATATTAGGGATCTTTTACTAAATTCTGCCCAGTATAAACATGTTATATTAGAAAGAACGCAATGGAGTTCAAACTTTTCAAGACTGTGGAAGCTGAGTCTACATGATGATTTCTGTTTCTAGTTACTCATATAGCTTATCATTTGTCATCTAATGCGGCTGCTTAACTGGTACATCAATATGTAATTTTGTTCTCCTAAATGAATTTGCAGGATCACAAAATAAAGCTCAGAAACTCTCTATCCCACGACTTGTAGGTGCAGTCTGGGATGCTTGCGCTGCCCTGAAGAAGACTCCCGCCACAAATGTTACAGCAATTGGACAAGCAATGACACAAGTTGCTGTTTCCATGAAAGATGTTCTTCGGGAAATGAAGGAACTGAAGCCAGCTTCTTCTGACCCCTCGGATGAATCTTCTGGTGAGAGTTCGACGAAAGCAGTAGACAAATCCAATGACGATGATGATTCATGCGACGAAGATTTGGGCAATGATTTGTCACCTGAAGAGATGAAAATCGTGCAGTTAGCTACCGCCATCCTGTCTGAAATACTGGTGGTTATTAAAGAACTAATTCGATCCATTACCGCATTGCTTCAGCAGGAAAACTCTGATGGTTGTGCCATTTCAGTTGATTCTCTGGAAAAACTTTTGAAACTCTGCCAAGGATTAGGAGTACAGGTTGATGAGCTGGGGGCGTGCCTTTACCCACCACAAGAAATTTCTGCAATTAAGGTAGCTCTGGAAAAAATTTCAAGCTTCACTAAGGAAACAGAAACCGAACTACAAAATCTTAAAGGTTTTACAGATGATTTTAGCAAGGCTTGCACTGGTTTGAGGAGTTCGTTGAGGCAGTTGGAATTTGAACTGGGTTGTCCAGGCGCCACTGATCTTGTCCCAGAACTGGAGAGTCTTGTTGTAAGCAATTAGAAAGGAGTTTGACTTGTCTAGCTTTTATTGAGTGTGTTAAAGGTGAAGGGAATTAATTTCTCTCTTATAGATCATTTTCATATAGTACGCACCAACCAACTTAATTGGACTGCTTAGTTGTTCAAGACTCCCATGTTTCTACAAGAGCTGTATACATTTTCTATGACAGCACTCCGAGAACTTGAAATTGAACTAAAACTACCTTATACAAAAACTGTAAAGTCACAAAAACAATAATAGGTACAGGATAGTTTCGTATATATTCAACAAAAGGAAATCGTTTCCCAGGCCACTCGTCTTACTAGCTGTATAGAGCTTGTATAGGGGAATCTGAGGAGCAAGTTGTTTCTGTTTGCCTGCCAAAAGCTCATCGGCCAAGAACCTTAACAATACCAGCACCACCCAAATAAAGACCCATAAGGGGGCCTGCCAGGAGCATTTGAGTAAGAGGATCGGTTGATGGTGTGAGTATAGCAGCTGCAACCACTGAACCTACCACCACATATCTCCAAATTGACAGCATTTGATCCGATGAAACCAAACCAAGTTGTCCAAGAAGCAGTTGTATAACTGGAACCTGAAGAAGGTCGAAAAATGTCAGAAGACTGGCAATCACCGAAATTAACACATTCCTGTGCTTGGTACAAGAATGTTTGATTTGGAGATCTAATAAATTACTCAAAGAACAACTGTAGCTGAGCAGACATCTTTCTTTTGTCCACACAGGTTATTCAAACCTTATGTATCTTGTCTTCCTTTAAAAATTGAGCTAGTTTCTAACTGTGGTGGTATAATCAGCACGAAAAATTAACGCACATAAAACTTTACCTGGAAAGACAATCCTGTGCTAAACATAAGCACAAGGACAAACTCAAAATACTGATCGATAGACCAAAGCGACTCAACAACGCCTTCCGCATAGGTAACAAAGAATGTCAAGGCTGCTGGAGTAAGAACATAGTAAGAGAAGAGGATGCCAGTATAGAAAAGGATTGATGACCCCAGAACAATTGGCCCCAGAAATCTTCTCTCTGCCTTTGTTAAACCTGGAACAACAAAAGCTATGATCTCATAGAGGATTACTGGGCTTCCCAACAGAAGCCCACAGTATCCTGACACCTGCATAAAAAGATTATATTGCTTTTAGTCTACACATGCGTAGTAAACATTGAATACCAAGTTCTGAGAATAAAGTTTCTTAGATGGGTGATATGCCACACCCTCACCAAAAATGAAAAGGTGAAGTTCTGCTCAAAGTTTGCTTGGATTATGTTGAACATAGTTTGAAATGTCTTTAGAAATTAGTTTTCTTGGACAAACACGAACCAAAATATTAAAACATTCCACGAGGATAATTAGTTAACTGAATAAATATATCAAGAAATACTGAAGAAAAATCAGCACAGGACCCACCTTCAGAGACGTGAAGAAAAATTCGCCAGGTGCTAATTGTAAAAACCGAACACCTTCTGCTCTAACTGGAGCTTCAAGAAACATAATGAGATCCTTTGAGAAAGCAAAACAACCAACTATAGCAGCTCCAACAGCCAAAACAGATACAAAGATTCTGTCTCTTAATTCCTCTAAATGGTCATATATACTCATTTCCTTATCATCTGGGAGTAGCTCTTTACTAGGATAAAGAAAATTGTAAATAGAATTTCCTCCATCATCTACCTTATTGTTCAGAAAAGGGTTTTCACTTGACTCATCGCTGGAATCTGTAATGCCATCAAAAGAAATCTTAGAATCTGAAGACAATAATGTCTGTCCAACATTGAAAATTGCTTCAATTCAGAAAATTCAACTACAACAAATAGTAATTAAAGAAAGAAAATTGAAAATACCCTGCAACAGCTGCCAATACAATGTGCATAAGCCAAAAGTTATAAGCTTATTGGTAAGATTGATCAAAAGTGTCGTGGGGAAATATGATGGAGAAGTAGCTTCCATGCACAGATCAACAGACCGCACCACAGATGAGCTGTTAAGCCAGATCGATTAAAATGACGTTGCAAGGGAGAACATTTAAGTTTTAGTGGTACCTCTTGGGAGATGCTTAATCCTTTTTATTTGCTGAACTTTATTTGATATTTACAAAGTCATACGGGGTGGACAAGTCAAAGAATAAAATGTTGAGGACAAAGTACAACAAGTCCAGATGTCCATAGATGGACATTCAACTCCAAATTCTGAGACACCAAATTCATTGGCCAGCCAAATGTTTTTTGTTAAGTGCTGGTATTATATCTCAATACCTAAAACTTCCCTTAGGGTTTATGTTCTAATGAACCCCAATTAATAGGGAAAAGATTATGTTCCACGAATTTCACTTATTAACTAGTTGAACTTGATCCAAGAAAGGTTCATCATTACATTCTACAAAATACTATAGTCAAGAAAAATAATTAATTACTCCGTGCACAAAACACCATAGTCAATAAAAATAAACTCGACGCAGCAAACAGATAAAAATCTTAAGCCATTTCGAATATCACCACCTATCTGAAAACCTTGTATAATCATCACAACCAGGTCAAGATACACCGAAATACAGCAAATTTTAACCAGCCCCGTCTAATAAAACCCAAAAATAAAAGCGTCGAATTCAAGTAATCTACAACAGCATTAAAAAATTGAAACACGAAGGAGATAAAAAAGGAAAAGATTTCTACTTTACCAAGCCTTTCCTCCACAGCAGGTCCAGCTCCATTAAGACTGCCACTGCTAATCTCCCGCTGCTTATCAGCAACATCTTCGACAGCAGAGCAAACTATTCTGCTGAATTTCTTGAAATGCTTCTTATTTGAGAATCCCAGCAACTTGGGCCTCCTTTGCTTGATGTTCAAAATAGGTTTTGACGAGGCAATTGAGTTCAAGCATTTGAAACAAAAGGTGTTATTGTTGAGCTGGGGTTTGAAGATGAGAGCTCCTGTGCTCCCCATGGCTCCTGCCCCTCGCAACAAAAAATGAGGCTCGCAATCACTCGCAATGGAAGAAGATGATTGGCCCCTGTGCGCTTGGTGGGCGATATTTTGCGTGCCGGACCTTGCGCATCATAGTGGATATTACGTGGAATTTCTATTGTGCGCTTCTATCTGCTTGTGGCCTTAGTGGAATACACAAGACGGTTACAATCTGTTACCGTGTATATAATAAATTATTTTTTAATATTTTAAAATAAATTAGAAAAAAATATTATTAATTAATATAAAATATAAAATTAAATAAGTTAAATTATTTTATCAATTGAAAAGCATTTTTAATATTATAAAAAATTAATATAATTGTGTCATTAATTAATATTTGTGGGTATAAAAGATTTTTTCTTTCTGTACGAGGATAGATTAGGAAAAACATTCATATTTAATTAAATATATTCCAAATATGAGTTTTTCTATTAAAAAATTTAAATAAAAACATAAATTTTTCAAAAACTTAAACTTAATTTGCCTACCTCAAAACACACATTCAATACGTATAAAAAATACGATATATATATATAATAAATTTTAATCAGAATACAATAACATCATACATAAAAAAAGATTTTCATTCTGAAATCAAGATTTCAATCATGTTCCAATTATTCAACAAAAGAAAAAAAAATTGCCAAAAGCAAATAGAATAAGATGAACATAAATTCCCCCCCAAAAAATTCTTTTTGTAACAAAATAAGGAATCAATTATTATTTTTTTGATAATTAAATAAAAAGAATAAAGTGAAACTCAACAACAGAAGCAAAACTTGAAAAACACATTCAGCCAATTTCCCATGCAAAATATATGAAAATGCATAGAAATGTCACATCACACGTATTCATTTTTCCCAATCTACCACCTATATAGGAAGATTGATATGAGCAGTGACTGTAAGTAGTCTCCAAAATGGCAACTAATATGCAACAAAATTTGCATTAGCAAGGTCTAAGGCATTTTCACATTTTAAGAGTGTTGCAGCTGTATTATACTCATTTAGAAAAAGGGATGAATAACATTTTAATAATACTAAAATATCATTGGAATCTTAGGATTTGTGTTCTTCTATTTCGGATTGGGTCACATTTTTCTCATTCTAATGACCCGAGATTTAGACTATAGATCATCTGACAATTCATGACTTAAGATGATGCCACGTAGATCGAAAGGTGGGCACGCTTAGTCCTATAAATATTCTGTTCCATGGCATTTAAGGTTACTCGATATCACATTTATTATTTGATATCGTCATTTACCATCTCGAACTTAAGCTCATTTAGGTATCGGAGGGTTTTCGCCAAGAACCATCCTAACTAGCCTAATATATTTTTCTCTTTTCAAAGTCCACCAAAACATCCAAGATAATCATACTAGATTGTGAATCACCTCCCCTTAGAAGATTGCATCATACTAGATCGCGATCACTGCTCTTTAAAAGATCATAAATTTTGATCCAAATTAGCAACTATATACTATACTAATAGCCGTCGCACAATATATGCTAGTAGCCGTCGCGCACGATCTTCCACCTAATAACATAAATGACACTACATGTTAGCCGGCTATATCATGTTTGGTGTTGGTAGCCTAACTCAATCTCAGCGCAAAATAGTTGCACATGTATTTATATTTTTCAACTAGATGTGTTCACTTATAAAATTCCCAAAATTTAATTTAATATTTCACCTTATATATAAACCATATCACGATACATATATATATATATATATATACATTTCTCTTCTTTTTTTAGTGACTCGATCCGTCAAAAGTATATACTTGACCTGCAACTATACTATACAATAAAAGACAATATGAAATATAACATAGTTTTGTAACTTAATCAACTCATTTGAGTAGCTTCTCATTCAAGGTTTCAGTAAAAAATTAACTCCCAAGAGGCATCCAGACACTAAAAGGGAGCCATAAGTTCCATGCAAACCAAAGAAAAGAAGCTTGGATTAATTGAAAATGCCAAGCCTAAGTTCTAGGGATAACATGGGGAGGAAACTAGAGTTCAGCCAAACTTTAAATAATAAATGACTAATGAGTTTATGTCCTATTTAAACGCGTCGATTGCTGCTAAGCGACGATCCCACAAGAGACCATTAATCAACAGACATCAGACATCCTTTGAAATGACCAAATTCAGAACAAAGTTCCCTTTTTTGTTCCTCCAGGAATTTTAGTCCTGTCCGCCGCACAGTGACTATATAATCACTACATAACTTCAAGAACTCTTTCACACACTTTCCCTGTTCACAAACTAGGCAAGAATGGCTTCAGTTTCCCACCGGTTGCCTTTCTCTACTCATTTTTCTGGTAGTAAAAGTGGGCAAGAATCAAATAAACAGAAACTTTACTGTGTGAAAATCAATGGGAGTAATAGTTTTGCCCCAGCAAAGGTGGATTTGTTGAGCCAAGATCATGAAACTGCAGTCACTTCTGTCGATGCTTCTGCAAGTGTGCACATGTTTGAGCAGCAGGTTCGACAGAACATCCCGACGAAGAAGCAGTTGGTCGATCCGTATCGTCAGGGAGTGATTGTAGAAGAAGGCGTTGGATATAGACAAACAGTTGTTATAAGGTCCTATGAGGTCGGCCCTGATAAAACCGCGACAATTGAGAGCATTCTTAACTTGCTCCAGGTGATGAAACTGAATTCCAGTTTTTGCATAGTTGAAGAAAATTGTTTTGTGTTGGCATGCAGAGTCTTCAAGGGAGTCAGGGAGTTTTATGTTCATGCAGGAAACAGCATTGAATCATGTATGGATGTCGGGGCTTTTAGGCGACGGGTTCGGTGCCACACATGGAATGATGAGAAACAATCTTATTTGGGTTGTTTCAAGAATGCAAGTTCAGGTTGATCATTATCCAATCTGGTATACAACTTTCACCATCCCTTTCCAGCATCCACCAATATCTACTTTGATATATAGTAACTAGTAAGTGACAAGCTCTGTGTGTGTGTGTGCAAAAACAGGGGCGAGGTAATGGAAATAGACACATGGGTTGGAGCATCAGGGAAGAATGGGATGAGGAGAGACTGGCTACTGAGAAGTCAAGCCACGGGGCTTGTTTTTGCTCGTGCAACAAGGTACAAAACATCGACCCTCTTCTCATGTGTTCTTTCATGTTATCCATATATTAACGGAAACTATGATTTTGTGACAGTACATGGGTGATGATGAACCAGCAGACGAGGCGTCTATCAAAAATGCCAGATGAGGTAAGGGCTGAAATTTCACCATGGTTCATTGAGAAGCAAGCAATCAAAGAAGAAAGCCCTGAAAAAATATACAAACTGGACAGTAGTGCGCGCTATGTGCATTCAGATTTGAAGGTTATAAACTATGTGCAATCAAACTTTTTTAACTTCGCATGTCATATGGAATCATTCAACTGATACTACTTAGTTTTGGTCCATTTTGCAGCCGAAGAGAAGTGATCTTGACATGAACCATCATGTAAATAACGTGAAGTACGTTAGATGGATGCTTGAGGTAACTACCGAACTCAAATTTGCTATGATTCTTTCATCCTAATAGCCTGAATCTTGAAAGCTGCAATGATCATTTCAGTCAATCCCTGATGAATTCTTGGAGAACCATCAGCTGGCTGATTTAATACTAGAGTACAGAAGAGAGTGTGGGATTGCAGATGTGGTGCAATCTCTCTGTGAGCCTCAAGAAGATGGACTGATAAAGACTGGGATTCAGCAGTGTAATCACATTGGTTTGAATGGACATTCTTCACTATCTTCAGAAATTCTTGGGGGAAATGGATTGCTGGGGTCCTTAGATCAGGGGCCATTAAGCTACACTCACCTACTGCAGGTTAAGGGAGAGCCCAAAAATGAAGAAATAGTGAGGGGAAAGACCACATGGAAGCCAAAGCTCAATGCTATACCATTTCCTCCGTAGAAAATTATGTCACACTGACGAGTATATATATGCCAAGAAACAGAATATCCAGCCAGCCTTCAACGAGTCGACCTGGTCGGAAAATGGAATGAGGATGTACAAATAAATATGTTAATTCTGAGGTTCAAGTTCATTGGAAGCAAGCAGTGAAGCACAGCTGCAAAGTCAAGAAAAGTTGTACAAGTAAGATCTACGGAATAAGGTGTGTGATTCTTGTGCAGTTAGGATCCTCGAAAAATTGGTTGTCCTGTATTAGCGAACCTGTATCCCTGTCGGATATTCTCATTAAATATTCAACTAACTGTCTGCTTATAAATAAACAAAGAGTCGAGGAAAATGCAGTATAAGTGGGTGGTATCAGGCTATCAAGTAGACGACAAAGGGTTTGATAAAAGCAACGAAAAGTCGAAACAAGCAATGCTAAGAAAATGGAAAGATGGTAAACAGAGCATGTTTGTCGCCATTTAAGCCAATTTGACTAAGACTGCCAACGAGTTACATATGAACGATCAGCCATTCTTACCACTATATTGGTCTTATTTCCATTTAATCTGGAACATAAATAGGATCCAAGACTAAGGAAAGGCTGTGTTTATTAAAAATACTCATTGAAGAGTTCGATGAAAATGCTTTGCCACAAGCTATGCTCCAGGCTAATAATTTTAACTAAAATTGCAACTTCCGTGGGGGGGGGGGGGGGGATGACATTTGGCCATGCTAAATTAAAAGAATTGAGGTTGACAAAAAAAATTATGAGATCTAACCTAGAAGAGAAGACATTTACAGCTATAAATATGACGGGTATTTACAATAAGGTTAATTACCTAAGAAAAAGAAAAACTTGAGACCTCAAAGGAAAGTGGAACACATAGAAAAGATTGAACCCTATTCCCTCTTTATCCTCATTGATCTGTGCAATTGCCATGACCATGCACCCAAAAATATCACGAGCCCGACCCCAACACAACTCCAAAAAATAACCAACCACCTGGGCATGGCGTTAGGAAACAGTCCTGGAAGAGGAAAAGTATTAATAATGAGTAAAGTACACTCCTAACGATTTGCTAATAAAGGAAGCAGAGAGTAGAAAACACACCATGTCCAAACTTGATACAAATAAGCAGTTCCACGATGCAAATAGCAAGAGAAAGCCAACAAAATGCTCCCACCTTTTTCACTGTTTTTCTGATACAATGAAATAATAAGAGCAAATGGTAAGAAACCAAAAGATTTGCACTATAAGAAGCATGGAGGAAGAGGAGTCACCTGTTTTGTAGGTAAGAATTGTACTCCCGAATTGTTGGTATTGCGATAAGCCACCACAAAACCAACCTATATATGATGAGGGGGTTTCGAGGAGGAATCCAAAGGCAAAACTTCAGAAAGAACGTATTGAGTTCCACAGTCAAGAAAACAATGCAAAGGCTGAGAACTTGAATAAATCGGAACGGACCAAGAAAAGGGTGCCATTCATCTTTATCCCACCTAGCAGGTGTGAATTGGCCCAGTGTTCTTTTTACCTGAAAATTTAAGAGATCCAATAAGTTCCTGCCATTAATTCATGTACACTATTAGTAGCTTGTTTCTAGAGAACAGACAAAAGTTTCTCCCACCACTGACTTGCATTGCTTTCACAAAATCAGGAAATTAAACTCATTACTTGGATCTAGAAACATATATGAATATGATATCTCCACATAAACAATCTCCAAAATTAAACAAACTGAAATGGAAACACTTATACATGGATAGGTTATGTTAATCCATGGCAAAACTAATAGATGAAAAGCATAAATCTGCTCTATGTCACAGAATCATTGGCGTAAAAGAAGGTATTTTACTCTAGCTATATCCTTAAATTTGGTTAACAAGAAAACTTAATATTTTAAGCTTGATACCATATTCTTGATCACGCAAAGCTATATGAAGGAAAAGAAGAATGAAATACATGGAAAATCTAAGAGCAAATTAAAGAAAATGAAATAGAAGTATAGAAGAAAATGTTGCAAAACCAACATACTTTGCCCATGATGTTTGGTTGTCTGCTTATACCAACCCACTCATAAGTTTTACCATCAAAATACCGAACAGTACGCATTCCAGCCCAAATACCTGTAGAGCAGAGGTTTTAACACATGAAAGTGCAGTTTCATACTAAAATTCAGTACACAAGATATAAGAGGGTCTTGGAAGAGGGAGGGGGGGGGGGGGGGTTTACAATACCTGTCTTGACAAAGTGGAATCCAGTATGCATACCCTAACACCTGTAGTTGTTTAACATTCTTCCACCTAATTTTTTGCTTTATTATGATAAAAAAAGATGTCTCCCATGGAACTTGCGGTAACATTGGAATCACCAATTTTTTTTTGTAGTTACCAAATAAATGCCACAGGAATTCCAAATCTGTGCTATTAGAACACTTACAGACAAGAATCCACCATATTTACTTCCCTAAAGCTTACTTCACATGTTACACAAGGATATGAATGAAAATGTCAGTCTTTCATGTTTACAAACTATTTAGGCAACATAAACAATAAGATGACTCTGGGCAAGGGTTGGTATAATCCTCAATATATAATCACAAGGATAGTGAGCCTAAGACGATCATCCAACAACCGAAACTATGTATCAGCCTAGGGAAACCCCAGGTTAAAAGGTCATGATCCACACCAATGAGAGCACATCAATAATAAACAAGTGCTAAAAGAACGCATTGACAGTTAAATCCATGCATCATGACCGTAAAAGGAGGAGCTCAAAATTCCTACCAAACCAGTTGCAGATTAATATATCAAGAATAATGCTGTCCCACCAGCACTCATTGAAATTTGGCAACATGTGGCGAAAAGTGACCTGAAAAACCAGTATAAAATCACCTCAATGAACAGAACAGATCTATGTATAGCTTGCTTCAAACTGAATAAAGAACAAAATAGCAGGCAGGCGATAGAAGTTTACCTCCATTAACTCAAAGCCAATCGAAAGTACCCACAAAAGAGGCTGATTGCGGATCATTATAGCTTTCCCCCACCATCCAAGTATATGAGCCAGAACAAACTCATCAAAAAGTGTCTCCTAAAAACAGAAGTAACATAAGGGTCTAGATCCAGAGGCATCTTTATTACATAACAAGAAACAGAAAATTCCAAGACATGAGAAAATAAAAGTAACATACATAAACATTCTTAAACCTGCTTGCTGGATTTTCAGGCACGTAAATCCGGCAATCAGCACCATAGGATCTCTCCGGAAGTTCTGCATCAGAGAAATTGCATAGAACTAAGATCTAGCACAAAAGTATGGTGATTAATAGTCCATAAGAATAGGGTGATTGACAACATGTACTACCACTGCCAAAACAGAAAAGTACATTCATTGGAAGAATAAACAGGACAAAACTCATACCAACACCAAGATCAGGATGCAGGAATTTCATAAATTGCCGAGCATCATCACGCTTCTGAAATAAGAAAAATGAATAGGTGGGTCAGAACCTATAGAAAATGACTGTGAAACAGCATTACTCGTATACATTTGAGCACAAAGAAGTTAACAGAGTTCATGCCAACTTAGGACCATGTAATAATGCATATATTATCATTCACCAAAAATCCTTAACATAATACACCTGACAAAGAGCTTCTTTCTACATAAACCATAAACTCCAGCTAAAATAGGCAAAAGTAGAGTAAGTGCCCACCAAAAACCTAACCTGGAAGAGTAAGAATGTTAATGCAACGAGATAAATAACTGCCATTCCATGAACAAGGCGCCAAATTGCAGGATGCGGTCGGGTAAGTACTCTGTTAATAAGAAAACAAGCACTCTCAGAAATGGACAACAAGGTTTTCAACAACAAATAAATAGGTTAACATATTGGTTCAAGCATCTATGCCAATCTTTGTGAAGGTGCTCCTCTTTAGCATTTTCTTACAGAAGTAGCTTATTAACAAGTGACACGTACCACTCTGAAATATTTTGTGAATTTTGACACGCCATTCAAAATCTGATAAAACTAAGCAATGTTTGTTAGATAATAGGTCCGTTATTTACTACAATGCAATCAAAACTAGTTGTCGGCCACTTTCTTCATCCAAGACAACAAAACAGCAATCAAGTGAAAGGAAAATCAAGGATGTATTCAAATATCTAATTAGCTCAAAGCAAGCACAATGAACTTAACATTTGAATAAATAAAAGCAAGTAAAGAACTTACGTGGAAGGAGCTTGTAACAAACTATAAGCAAGAAATACCGCACTCATTGCCCATACACCCCTAAAAATGCAGCAACCAATGGTTACAACGTTTTCAAGAAAGCCATGTAAGACAAGAAGGAAGAAGGAAGAACGAAGTAGAACTTTGACAATGCAGTGTGGTAGAGGAGTTCATATAAGATACCTTTTTACTGAGGTGACAAGATTGTTTTCTGAACTGCCTTCAGGATCAAGAGCTCCACTTGCCCATCTGGGAAGAATTTTTCAAATAGAAAAATTAGGACATCAATGAAACTTTTCTCAACTGATGCCACGTCATAGTTATGATCTTATGCTGTTTTCCTCTTGTAAAGTTAACGAAAAACCAACATATCACAAGTCAATAACCAGTCAAAAACCTTATAAAACACAAAACAAATTGAGGTAACGACTTACACAAGAAAGCATGCACCAATGAGTAATAAGCTAATGGTACGGGGCTTGTAAGCCCAGGCAATCCACGGATCAAGCTCATCTTCAGTGTTTGATGTGCTCACATCACCATTTTGGTAAGTGACCAGATCCTTCCGCCTAGCTCTTCGATAACCATTCACTTCCATGGCCCAGAAAATCAATTATTCTGAGCACTTGCTGCAAATCAAGAGAAAAAAATCAAGAGACAGATAATATTCTGCAAAGATATCATTAGTTGATACAAGACATTAGAAGAGATTGTCCAATAACAAAGAAAATTGATACAAGAAGTATACAATTTGGAACCAAATTTTGCAAGTGAATGACATGCACTCTTAGATACCTGAGATGATAAAAATTGTAATTATCCATATGACAAGGTTCATAGAAAAATAACATCTTGGTAGTATAATGAAAAGGCCCCAATTAACTCTCCATCAGCCATTACAAGTCAATATCACTCAATTGTTGTTATCCAAACCAAAGCTAAAGTCCCAAGAAAACTAGAGACCTACAACCAACTTAACTCTTCTGCCTCCCACTGAACATAATCGATAAAACAAACCTCATGATCAATGACCATGAGAAATGGTTTAAAAGAACTCAAGATGGCACCTCTGAACAAGTCAAGTATAAGGAATGCGTCACACAGCAGGGGCAACCTCTATGGTCAAGTTTGAAACTTCTCCGTTTTGCATCCTATGCTAAGCATCAATTCACACCACAAAATGACTCACACTAGCTCCAAAGAGTTCACAGTTTTATGCAGCTTTTGCACTATGTACATTGTGTTTCAATAATAAATCATGACAATGTAACACTATGAATAAAATAAATTTTATTTAAATGATACCGGTAATTACCAACTAAAATAAGTAGAAAAGCCAAACAGTAACAAGCAATCAAACTAGTTACTGAAAGGCCCAAAAAAGGAGATGTTTCGGATGTGCTACTAAATCATCCTCTTAATTTACATGGAATGGCAACTTTGCAAACCCTAATTAGCCTTCTCTAACCCGGGAACAGCAAAAGACTCATAAACAGTACCGATCTGTTTCAAATTAACCAACTTTTCACCAACAAGATAAAAAACAAAAAAAAAGGGTAAAATTGATGTCACCATCAGCCCCTAAATTGAACAATACTCAATAAATAATTTGGTAAAGTCATTCATTGCATGCAAATGAAAACACCACTAAAACTTCAAATTAAGAGTTTGAAAGTCTTCTTTCAATTGAAAACTCGATTAATCCATCAAAGTAACGAGGCCCCGGTACTAAAAAACACAGCAAAAATTACGTCCCCTGCATGCGAAAAATTACACAACCCCAAAAAAGATTAACAGAAAGAAAAAAAAAAAAACATCACGCGCAGAAGTCTCCATGTATATTGTTATATGTGGAAAGGGTGACACCGTAAATACATGTGCGCAGTCCTCTTATACTATACGTCTAAGCATACATATCCGTAAAAATGTTAGTGGCAGCAATTAATCATGTAAAAATGATTAGTAAGATAGCGTATCAAATTTATCCCCTATTCTTTTTTCTCCTTACTCACGTAGAAAAAGGCTGACAAGCGATCCCCAGCAGCCCGATTGGAAAAGAAAAGAATCTCAGCCGTCGGATCAAAACCCAGATAGAAAGTTATCGATTTGAGAGCAAAAAAGGAGGAGAAGACAATAATAATGGGTGGGTAGCTTTACTAAAAGATAACTGAGACTTGAAGACACCAATACCAACACCAACACTAACACTGTTTGCTTCAAGACTGAATAGAAAGAGTAAAGAAGTGAGTGCGTCCGTGCAGGAAAAAGTGAGGGAATGCTAATAGTAAGTAGCACGGAAGCGGAAAATGAAAGGTGGGAGCTTAATATTTCAATGGCAGCAAAGCAGGGCGGCGAAAAGGCGATGTGTTAAAAACGGTACGGTGGTCAAACCAAAAACTTTATAGAGAGAGAAAGAAGAGAGAAGAAGTGAGAGAATCAAGATTTTAAAAATTTAACCTTTGTTGTATGTATGTGTATTATGTTGGACAACAAATGAAAATTAAAACCCAATGGGACGAGGAACGGTGGGGGTTGGGGGAGGGGGGGGGGTGTTGTACCACCCTAGCCTGCGGCGGTGATGGTAGGATATCCTATAATTTCAGGGAATAAATTAATTGTCACCCTATTGATGTGTGCTGGCATCTCAGAATGACTATTTTGCCCTATATATTCTGGGCTTTTTTTTTTTATTTATTTCTCCAATATTATTTATTATCTTTGTTTCTCAATATTTTTTTATAAATCAGAATACTTATATTAACTTATTATCTTACTATATATTTTTGGTATTTTTTTACTCTATAAAATTAATGCTGTAATTTATATAAATATCTCATGTTGATTAATTTTTTAAAAAATTATGCATATACATAACAATATGCCACAATTATTAGTCATAAAAGCTTTAAGGCTCCAAAGTTTCAAATAGTTACTATTATTTTCACGTGATAAGATTTACACGAGGTTGTTCGAAAACATAAATCCCAATTATTTTAAGAATTTTTATGTTTATTTAAATTAATATCAACAAATTCAGTAAATTTATAAGCAACAATACAAGCTATATTATGTTAATATTGAAATTTCCAATATACCGCAGAATATTATTCATACGATTTAATATTTTGCGGACCCAATCTATATAAAATGATTTGGGGTGGAGTTGAGGTTTGATGGTCCGCTTTGCTCTTCCCCGTGGATGCGGCAATAGGAGTTACGAATTGTTTGGTACAAGAAAAATTAAATAATAGGACGAAGTTAGGAATGTGATATGTCGACTCTCACAATTAAAAAGTTATATATTCGAATTTCACAAAAGTGGGTTTATAATTCACTGTTAATAACAGCGTACTGTTTTATTGTTTCCTTCGAATATGCTCTTTGATATAAAAGTGCCGATGTATTTAATTCATATTTATATTTAGATGTACTAAATGGTTTAATAATAATAAACAGAGTTATTGAAAAAAAAAACCCAATAAATCAAATGATATAATATGAATCGAGTTGGCAACAAAAAATTCAACTATTATTTTTGGACTAAAGCTGATGAACAGTTTTTTATAGGAAAAATTCTAATTTAAATTGATTTTTTTTTTCAGAATTCTCAATATTCTAATTCGTTATTTGTGGAATATTTATTAGAATTTAGAAAATTGTAGTGGAAACTGCCTTGTTGTAGTTGCATTTTTACCCATAGTTTTGGGCAAATCTTGGGCCGGAGACAACTCGTTCTGCAATTCCATGCAATTTTGAGGTGCTCTTTCCGAAATTGTCACCCCTCCTCCCCAACACTAATTTCACCGTTCTATGGCAGCTTGAAATTAATGTAATGTACTAATTTATATATTTTATTATTATACATAATATATTTTAAAATATGAAAGATTATTTATTATATATATGTAGGAACGATGTGCCACAATAACTAGTATATATTATATAATTATACTTTCCTCCAATGGGATTTGGTATAATTACACATACACCTTCTGTGATTTAAAAGATTATATTTGGTACCCCTGAAGTTTACTTTTGTTTAACAAATAGGTCCTTCCATGAATCAAAATTCACTAAATTTGTTTATATTGGCAAAAAAAACTGAACGATGATTTATATTTACCCTCAATTGATTTATTACTGATTTGTTGCAGGTCAAATAATTTTTTTCTCACTAAACTACTCTTATAACAGTGAAAATATACCTCATCACATGTATTAATATATGAAATTGTATAAGGATACAGTAAAACCTCTATAAATTAATACTCTATAAATTAATAAACTCTCTAAAATAATAAAATCTTCCGGTCCTGACATGGGCCTTTGTAAAAAATCATCAAATTCGATAAGATAATAAGATAATAATTTTTTGAAAAATTCCTTTATAAATATTAGGTCCCATTAAAACTCTAAATTAATAATTCATAAATATTATGGTAATTGGCTAAAATATGAAGTCTGTATTTTACGCATTTGATCATTCATGGAAAATTTTGCGATGCTTTTTTTAGATGATAAGACATGGTTGGGTGTTATGAATTATTTTATTTTCATATTAAGATTTATATAGTATATGTTTCATTCATCATACATGAATATATTTAATTGGCTATAATAGTTATTTAAGTGTAACGAATTAATGTAAACATGTATATTTAAGTAATTCCAATGAATTGGTACATGCGTCCATGAATATAATAGTTAATTGTATACAATGAATTGATATGATACATGAATATATTTAATTAGTTACAAAGAATTGGTTGATGCATGAATATAATCAATGAAACACATATATGAATTCATATTCTTTTAATACATATGTACTAAATTTGCTGAATTTAAAAAGTCTCTCTTTTAATTAATAAAATATTAATTTATCGATAAATTAATACCTCTCTAAATTAATAAAATTTCATGGCCCCAAAATTATTAATTTATAGAGGTTTTACTGTAATTTGATCATAAAAAAATTATTTGACCTGAATAAATCAGTATTAAGTCAATCGGGGTAAATATCAATAAAATTGATGAATATAAACTAACGAATGTACTTATTTGTTAGATTGAATCAAATTTTAATATATTAAATATAATTTTTTAAATTATAAAAATTTTATATATAATTACACAAAACCTCAATACATAAAAATTTATGTATATATGATTAATAAATAACGTATATGTATATCTAAAAAGGCAAGTGAAAGGTATTGCAATGACCCAATTTCATGATATCAACATAAGACAATATTTGATTCAAAGTTATTATGTGGGCACATTAATGACGAGGAAGGACATATTTCCCATTTAATGATGCATGCCCAACTTGGTAGCATTTATCTCTATGCTATATATCGCTAATTATGTAAATTCCTTTTCAATATTCCTAACAGTAATTAATATATATCATAGTCACGTTTCATTTGTGGCTTTATTTTTCCTCCAAGAATTTGAGAGTAATTAACATGAAACTATTAATGCAAATTAATAAACGGCAAAGTGTATTCATGAGGACGTAAAGAAAAATATTGCGGCGTCTTATATATATATATATATAGATAGATGGAAGAGGTTGAAATATGTCGACTCTTGTTCAAGTGGTAAAATTTAAGTTAAAATTCATTGAACAAAATAATTGTGGGTTTTGTATATTTTCAATTTTATTGAATGTGTATTTCATTTGAAATGATTAATATATTTCATTATTATTTATATTTTAAAATGAAGAATGTATCTTTGGTCCCATATGTTAGGATTTGTTTTTTATCTAGTCATATTTGTTACGATTTTCTCACATTTTATCCCATAAATTTAGAATTTTCTCACTTTTAGTTCGTGAGTGCATTTGTCTAATTAATGAAAATTGTAAAATAATGTAGGTGACACTGCTAATGGCGTCGTTAGTTATTGGATAGAAATGTACGAGAGGGTGAAACTTGAGAAAATTTTCAAGTAATGAGATGTAAAGTGATAAAATCATAATGAATGGAATTAAATTGAAAAAAAAAAAACTTAATATATAGGACCATAAAAATGATTTTAAAAAATACAAATATCAAACTATATTGAGTAATTATATTTTGTTATCTGAACTACACTCATTTATACTCCATCTAAATTTTTTTGTGACAACTTACCATGTCAAGTTTACAAAATTCAATCAATTCTTATGTTAAAAAAATATCACGTGCAGTACATATATACATATATGGAGAAAAATTTATTTTTAAATATCACATGTGCACTGTATATATTATTTTTTTTTTAATAGAAAAATCAATCAGAAAATGATCATATATCGTAACTTGCAAATTTCGTAAAGTTGAAAAAAATATATTTAGATGAAAAAATATATAAAATAGATATAATTTGAAAGGTAAAATATAATTTATCCTAAATTATTGAGCTCTTTTTGTTTGTTTGGGGGGGGGGGGGGGGGTTGGAGTTTGATCCTTTCGACTTAAACTTGAACTATGAGATTTTGGGCATGATAATGAAGAAGATGACTATGATTACGACTTTGAAAAAAGAAAAATTAACCCATGTGAAGTTAGGCATATGGAGATGCTTTGACTAATCAAAGTGATGATTATAGACATAAGTCAATAAAATAATAGTCTTGAAATGATTAATAATTGCATAATGGCAGAAGACATTTTAGGTTAAGAATGGCATCAAATCACATCTTCATCCTCAAAGTACTTGTCCACATTGTTACTCAAAAGTTGACTAAACTAAACTCGTGTTCGAATAAAAGGACAAAGGACTTCAAATTAGCGCTACCTTAACATTAACACAAAATAATCTATCCTCGTACTATTGTTTACAATGAAAAACATATAACTTCATGACAAAATACACATTTTTTATGAGTCGATAACGATTTCTTCGTACTTCTATTTTCAAAATAAATAAAATTATATAATATTAATGTTAAAAGGCTCATGACTTTGTTATTTATTGATATTATGAAGTGATTGACACAAATATATATGATAACTTTTAAGCTCAAAAAAATGTTGTCAACCAAGTCATAGAAAAATTCTTATTCAAACTAAATATGGTACAATCAAATCAATCACAGAGCAAGTGTTGTACATTTGCTTTATAATTGATTACTTTATCTGAATAATACACCAACCAAACCGTAAATATATTAGACTTTTCATATAATTAATTTAGATCCAATCAAATTTTATTTGTGTTAGAATTTCCCCAAATCATAAACGGGTAGCAAGCAAGAATTATGGGCATTAGAAGGAATTTGATGATCCCATATGAAAAGACCAACAAGCCCATCTAGTCTTCTATTCTCCCCACATGACAAGATTTTGAAAACCCCATATGGTTCTTGAGATTTTGACCAACCTGTCTGTTATTGGAATTATACAAATCTAAGATCCAAGATCAAGTTGTGATGATAAATTAAAAGAAGACATGCATGATATGTTAGGGTTTGGTTTGCCCCCACCCAAAGATCCACTCACCTCTTATTCTAACAAGAAAAAAAAAGGGGGGGAGGGGGGTCCCCTAAACTTTAGTGTCATTTCAATTGAAAAATGTGACACTAACTTTAAGCAATTGCAAGTTGTGTGATTTGGACATTAATGGTGGCAAACATACTATCAACATGTACAGTTTCATGACAATTTTTGTGTCATCACATTGTTGGATTATAAGGTCAATGGTGTGTACCTTATAAGTTACACCGTCCATGAGCCATCCAGGCCAGGCCTCCATAAGATTAACATTTTCTATTTAAATTATAGTGATGATATATTTTAGTGGGAATTGAGGACAGGAAGGAGCATCCCTTCCCAAGCTGTCTCGAACTCATGCAGTCAGATTCCATTTCTCTCAACATTATTTACCTAATCAATTACATGATTCCGACAGCCAGATCAATGTCGTGTTTCGAGGACAATTTACTCTTTATTTTATTTTTCCTATTTCTTCCAATTATAGTAAACTATACACAAATTACTGTAAGGTGGTCCATCAAGTCTGATTGATCTGTGGCAGGACCGAAATTTAAAATAAAATAATATTATTTCAAATCGAGAAATGGGGCATTACAGCCCAATATAAGTTAATCATTAAAATACACAGGGGCAAATAAAGAAATTGTATCCCCTTTCTGCCTACTGATTTCCAAAGTATTGGTGGGCTCTCTCTGCAGGCCATCAAGAGAGGAGATTGATAATGGGCGACCTGAAAACGGGCTGCAATTCGGCCCAACAATAAAAGGCTGGATGATTTTTAGCTCCAACCATTATTAGAATGGGGCGGAACATGCCCCTAAATCATATGTCGCTACCCACCAACTGCCCTTATATCGATAGAGGAATATAATAAAACACAATCTACCAATATAAGTTATCAACTTAGGGCGAGATAATCATACAAAGAGATACACAATTGCTTATTTTTCAATTCAAATCCAATGTATGGTAGCTGAAACTCAATCTTCCTGGACCATCCTTGCCAATTGGATGGATTTTTAATATAAATTAAGCATCCATTCTATTAACAATTGGGTGGGTGGGGTGATGCAACCAAATGCAGTTGAGTCTTCAAAACTAAGAGGAAATTTCCAGAGAACACCACCACTCGGGCCATAAACCATGCATACTCCTCATTATAGATAAAAAGGGAGGATTAGTTGGATTAGTGGGGTGGACAGAATCACCCTTTTCCGGTCAAAGTGTTGATTTTCCAACAGTTCTCGGCTTCCCAGGTCAAGAAGCAACCCAGAAACCCCAAGCAAACATAAGCCAATGAAAGTCGGTCAAAAGCTGGCCAGCACTCTAGCTCGGTACCCACTCAAGGTTTGGTTCCCTTCACAAGCAGAGATAGGAGAAGAATGGGAAGATATCTCACCTTGAACTTGAAACTCTGTGCATCGACGGTAAAGTCTCAGCATGATGCTTCACAACTTTCTTGTTGCTTATGTGGCAGTGGCAAAGCACTCCTTAGCTGGCATCCATGCAAGGCTGCGGCTACTTTTGTGCCTACCAACAGGTATCTCTTCTTTACTGTAACTCGGTGCATGTCACATTCCAAGACACCTACAAGTTTATTTGTGATCTTTCTTGCTTTTTTTCAGCAGCATTGATATGTGGTCAATATAATCACGACCTACTACATTCCCCCCTAGTAGCCACTGCAGAGCCTCAGCTGCTGCATCTTTTTCTGCTTGCTTCTTGTTGTTGCAAGGCTGCCCCATAAGCTGCATACCATTGAATTCCACTGTTGCTTGAAACTGATTGTTCTTTAGCTGCTTAGTCTTATAGCTGGGTGTGGCATGGCCTGCCCGAGTCAGCAACGTCTGCAGCTGGCTTTTAGGGTTATCACCTCCAGGGCCACTTTCTGTATTAAACGTCAAGGCTGGTTTTTGTGCTGCTGTTGGCCCAATGGATTGACTGCAAGGCTGTAGTACCTGACGGTTGAACACAAACCTGCCACCACACTGATCTTCTGCGATCAGCAGACGTACTGCTGAAAGAAGCTCATGATATGTGCGTATGTCCATTGCGGGATTTAGAAGCTGCTCGTTGAAAAAGAAAAAAAACTCCCTGTTATTAGATCATCAGCATAGGTTATATTCATTAAAACCAGCAAAACTAGAAACTGATTTTTCACTAGCAAAATCCACACAATGGCATGACTAAACTGCTACTCCCATGGACACTGAAGAAGACAGGAAACAAGTTAAAGAGAGGTATAACGCTTCATTTCTTATACTAACTTTGATCTGAATTAATTGGTCAAGCTCTCTCCTCAAACTCTGATATAGGTCTGCTAAAGCAGGATCCATATAAAACTCCAAGTATCCACCCAACATTTTCAAGTGGCCATCCTGTGAAATCATTCACAAGATATTGATAAGTCAGTCGCCAACATCTTGATCTCAATAAATATAGAGGGCTTCAAATCGTACTTAGGGCAAGAAAATAAATGTAGATTAAGAATCGTACCATATCCCCTTTCGTGATGCTTCCACCAAATAAGAGCAGCATTGAATCAGACACAGCAGTTGAATCCCGAAGAAAGACAGAGTTTACTTTTATCTTTTCATTGAAAACGAGCCATGGATAAGGTATTCTTGAGTGACGTGCATTCACCGAGTTCTACTCCAATTTGAAAGAGAGACCAAAATAAAACCTCTAGTGATGTATAATGTTTCAATCCCAATAACAACTAGAAGATGTTAAGCTAGTAGGGACACTCACAGAGTACAAAAGCACCTGCCCATCTTCCATTGTTTTCAGGGAGAACGATCTTTCATTGTGCTGTCAACGAGTTCAAACCATGTCATTGAAAATGAAAAGGTAGTTAAATTAATGGTGAACAAACTCGAGGAAACTAAAACCACTTTGCTGGATAAACAATGGGTTAAATGAATTTAAAATAATTTTTTTAATCAAAATGCTTGAAGTAGCAACGGCGAGAAGGCACCCATCATTGTCCTTTCATGTACAAGGAGTCTAAACAACCAACATCATCCGCGCACAGGAAAAGAGAACCAGGATACAGGCAACCATATAAATAAAAGAAAAATAAAGTTACTTGATACTACTGATTATCTTTGTACAGCAAATAACACCATGGCTTACCACAACAGAGCAAATTCCAGGATACAACCCATAACAAATAATTGCACGAAGGAGATGTTCATCATAGCTCCAGACATTATAAATGGTTGGGTTGCTATCAACAAGACCTGTGTCCTTCAGCAAAGAGTAGAACTCCTTACGAAGGGAATCAATAGCTTTCATAGACTGTGCAGACAGAAAATTCTTCCAGCAATATTCATATCCAGCGTTATCTCTATCAGCAACTTTCCAGCCCTCATATGCCCGGACAAGAGCAAGATGGTCACTGTAATCATGTGAAAACTGTGCTTTTGCTGCGTCCGCAAGCTAAAGCAGAAAACAAGTATGTTACAACAATCTAGATAAAATATAGTCAATCCTCACTACAGGAATAAAATCTTCATGAAAGATGCGAAAATGGATATAATCTCAGCCCATACTTCAAGAGAACATAGACTTCAAAGCATCCAAGGTTTAAACATAAAAAAAAGAGACAGCAAATATAAGAAAACTCTAAGTTCTGAAACTTGGGCATTATGTTTGAGATTGGAAAAGAGTTTAAATCATCCTGGCATTGGTACTACAAAACCACCCAAACAGACTTTGACAACATTATGCTTTAAGCTAGATAAGGCAGCTGACGAGGAAGTATAAAGTTTCAACCCAGAGTTTTTCTCAGAACTAGCTTGATCCGTGAACAAACCTAGAAACAACAGAAACCAACCTACTCCATGGACAGAAGTGCAATAACACACAAATCATTCTGACCATTGGACCCTAAGGTATGAACATGCAACACATTCCTCAGATCTTTCCAGGAATAAAATATCACTAAAGGCTTGAGTCAAACAAGATGAGTCTTTGTAATTATCCACATAAAATGAGGAAGGAGGTCAAGGTTTTGTTAATTGATGGTAACAAATTCAATTTTCGAACAACTTCTGCAATGTAAGTATGAAAAAGCAAATATATATATATATATAGAGAGAGAGAGAGAGATGTGCCCAGGAAAATCAATATATTTGTGCTCATAGAACAATACGTAGTTTTAGACCGGTTCTCACATCCTTCTTATCCATTGGAGCTAAAAAAGGATCACGGACACTTAGACCAGCAACGACACTTAGTATTGGGTCCAAGCAATTAAATATAACACCAAGTATAAGCATTTTCCCAAGTTTGGGCTCCATAGGAAGCATTGTAAGGTAGCGTCCTGCAAAAGAAATCAGCCAAGTGTATAACATAATGCCTTGTTAACCATAAAACGGATGCCAAAATAAGATATTTCAAGCTTACCTAAAACAGTCAAATTCTCATTCTCATCTAAAGCCCCAATGATTTTTAGGTATTCAATGGCATTTTGGACCTATCATTGAAAATAAGTGAAGTCATATAACAGCCTTGGACATGGAACTACAACCATAAACATGCAACTATCAATGCTCATTCCATGATCTTTTTTATCAAGACAAGTTCCCGTGAATACACTGCAAATAGAACATATTCCAGGTGACAGGCAGCCAATGATATGATGAAGAAACATATCTGGAGTGAGCATTACCGCAAGATACTCTGGTGATTGCAATGCCCTAGATAGGAACTCAGAGATACCACCGAGTTTCAGACTCTTGATTTGCAAACAAAGAGACTGCAGAGGAGTCCTTAGAATTTCGGGTAGTTGATACTCCGCGAAAGCATCAAACACGCATCTTGGATAGAGATGATAGCATTCTCCTGGCTGAACACGTCCAGCTCTTCCTCTTCTCTATTTACAAAACCAAAAATAATAGAGAGAAATAAAGAGAAATTAATATACAAAATAAAAACCTACCCATGTGAGATTGAAGTACCCCAATATGTGGCAACTCTCATAGGACACCATTGTGAGCACGTGTCTTAAGAGTACAACCCCATTAAAGTAGAACTTTTAGTTCAGCTATATATGTAAGCTATACCAAACGATAATTTGTATATGGCATCTAGTAGAAGTTATATACATTTTTATCTTGGGGGTACTGTCATCTGCACCTTTCATCAATTTTATCAGCAGTCAACACCCAAAACTGAAATATACTTATAGCAGATCTTTGCTATAAGTGATATCTGTTTAGAATAATATTTTCTTGGATCACATTGAATAAACCAAGAAATATTAATGATTTTATGTAATAAGTTGAATGAATTTTATATGTAAAGAGAAGGCAAATAAGCTAATAAATACTCATTCCCATGGACAAATAATCAAACTCAAGCACCATTAACCACGTACTTGTTTTGCTGAAACCTTCGAAATCCAGGAAGGAAGCAAACAAGGAGTGTTATTTAGCGCATCATATGATGTCTCTTTTGCTTTCCCGCAGTCAATTACAAAAACCACATCATCAATAGTGATGCTGGTTTCAGCAATATTGGTGGCCAGGACAATCTTCCTTATTCCATCTTCAGGTTTGTTAAAAATCAATTTCTGCAGTCATTGAAGATCAAATGCAAGTTCTTTAGCAGAGGGGAAAATTTTCTATCCAACACAGAAATGACCAAGAAACACAATAGATTTTTGTCACTGCTTCAATTACGAAAAATAGAGGAAAGATTGAAATTCTGGTTTTCATTTCCAGGAAAAAATTATTACACGTATTTGATACTCAAATGCAAGTGACCTCTACAATTTGAAACAACCGCCTGCTTTGGTCTTAAATTGTGAAATACATAGCCAGTTTCAAGATACTTTATTTATGAGGATAATACATGTAAGTAACCAACACTGTACAGAAAGGAGGTCAATAGAAGGTTGCAGGCGTGAATAATCATGTGTTCAATATAAAAAAATATATGGAAGTTTTTGTTTTTTTAAAGGATCAAGCAGCCCAGTTCTAGGTGACATTTGACATAGTCAAGGTTAGAAAACCTTTTAACTTGTCTATACGCTTTTCTGTTGTGACTGCCAAAGCAGTATTACCAGCTTCAGAAGTATATTAAGTAATTACATGTCCTACATTTGATATTTTGATTAAAAACTAACCCTTGGAATAACTACTTAGTAGTTATCAAGCTTCATGACAGAAATCACTAAAGAAAGGCTGAAGGGCAAAATCAATTGGACTTCATCTTAATATTTCCTTTTTCTCAGGGAATCTGATTATCTGCCTGGAGAAAACATAATAAAGTTTTAGTGGTCAGTCTATGTAGAAGCACCAGCTGATATTAAGGACGGGGACGGTTGCACTAATGAGAAGATCTTAAGGACCAGCACAAACCTGGTCCGGTCTGGGGGAAGATAGAGAGCAAGAGTTTATGGTAAAAAATGACCAATTACAAATATCCAGCACAACAAACTAATTTTTAATGTCAACATGATAGAAGGTAGTACCTAATTACCAAAGGCAAGATATCAAGAAGTAATCTCAATTACCTGTTCTTCGCTGCCCATTGAACCATGGCATGCCAATAGTAAAACTAGATTTGTATCTCCTAGTATAGGATGAGCTTGGAGCTTATCTTTCAGAGATGTTATATCATCCCAGCCAGTCATGAAAACTAAAATAGCCCCTGGCCTTTCATTTTCACATATATTGCATAGAAGATACTCTATGAGATTGAAACCAAGGCAATCAGGGTTCCAATTAGACAAGGACTCCCTTGTCAGAGCACTATAATCCTTGAAGTCAGCAGCACTAAGTGTATCCTGATTCATTTTCAAGGAAGTTGATTATAGTATCATAAGGATACAACGAATAACATTACTGAAGTACAGTGACGTAGATTACCTCCACTGCTGAAACAATTTGGCTTTTTCTCTTTCTTGGTGTTTGTTTGCTCATCTTCCACATCTTTTCTATACCATAATCGTCTATTTGATTATAAGGTGTCAACTGGTATCCTGTTGTCTCCAAAATACTTTCTAGGAAATGTGTCCGTACTGGATAAGTAAAACCCTATCAAAAAAGAGAGAAGAATTGGTGTAGCATCATATTTATAGGAGTACCTTCTAAAACCAAGGTCATATGAGATAAGTAAGACCCCAAAATGGGCTAACTTCGTCATTAAATTTCTAGAAATTCCGTATACAATTTCTCAAGAAGCATCAGTTTTACAACTCATTGAAAATGAAACTAATGACACAAAAAGCACCCTCAATACGACATCACGTTTACTAAAATTTCACAGTGAAAATTGCAAACTAGAACTTTGTGGAAAATTGTATTAAAGTGCCTGGCAACTATGTCCCCCAACTACAGCCAGAGTTTTAGATGCATTTACATTATTGCTATCAGACAACTGTTGCTCTTTGAAGAGAAGCAGACTTCTCTCTGTTGAGATTAAGAGCAATGAATTTTTCTGATTGAAACTTCCACGGAGAATAAAGAAGTACAGATATCATACATGTTCTTTAGAGATATGATGGACATAATTTGCATCCACAAATACATGCCTCATGATAATCACATGTAAAAGCGCCACATTTTGACTAAGAAAATGTAATAAAAACCAATTTATGTCATACAACATAGCAACTCTGTCAATCACCTTTCAACCTGACAGCTCACTAGTGGAGAATTCTTGTTTAATGCACAAACTAAATGCTCCCTCCAATTTATGTGTGTGAACTGCAGGAACCAACATTAACAAATGCATCCCCTTCGATTTTAATACAAGAGGAAAACAAAAACTAGCATGATTATTTGGCAATTAAATGGTCCATTCTTTGAAAGCATTCCCTGTCTACCCATATACAAGAAAACCAGAATGACAGAGTTATGGTCAGTACGAACTATGATTTTAAAATGGTGGAACATTACACATGATCCTGATTATTTGCAATGAATGATCAGCCAATTGAAAGTAATCCCTCTCATCCAAACATGAAGAAAAACAAAACACCTACCGGGATTTGAACCACTGGAGCCCCACCAAAGTATGAGGAGAAAAGTTCTGCATCTAAAGTTGCACTCATCAAAATAAGCCGCAATTCTGGACGACGAGGAAGAAGATCTTTCAAAACGATAAGCAGAAAATCTGCCATCAAACATGCAAAAAAGTTAGTAAGTTCTCTTGCCATGTTTGTTTTACGAAGTTAATTAATACATAGGATACCTTCATTTATCCCACGTTCATGAATTTCATCCACTATAATATGTGTTACACCCTTTAAGTTTCTGTCAATTAATAATCTGCGCAACAAGATGCCAGTTGTGCAGAAAAGGAGGTGGGTATCCCTTCCTTTCACGCCCTCTAGCCGAACTTTATATCCAACCTATAATGTGGATGTGAAGTGTAAGGGAGGATATCTTTACACTTTGACTTACAAAATCATAGAAAAATGTTACCACAGAGGTGATTGCATTCATTCATTAGAAACTCACTGTTTCCCCCAGATTCTCCCCCCTCTCTGTAGCAATCCTCTCAGATACAGATATCGCAGATATTCTTCTTGGCTGAGTACATATAATATTGCACGTGGCCCCATGCATAGAGTCTATCTCAGACTCCAAAATAAATTGAGGAATTTGGGTAGTCTTGCCACAACCAGTTTCTCCAGAGATGATGACAACCTAAAAGTAATGTCCATACATCAATATTGGCTGATATTCAAGGGGATCCCCTCCGATTTCACACACCAAAAAAAAACTGTGAATTTCCTTTGATTAGCAGCAGCATCAAAACTAAAATTCAGAAGAGAGAAACACCTCAATTTTGTGTGAAAGGCCATTAGCAATCATCTAAGTAAGAATTCTCCAGAGCAATAATATTTTGCAATTACGTCAGATAAAGATAGTTGAAAGTGAAGGGATATTTTTCTGCTGCTCAGAAATAAACCCCCTCTCTTTCTCACACACATGTTTTGCCGTTAAGTTGGAAAGGGGAAGTTTAAAAGATCTTCTTCTTAGAATATCTTTTCCAGATAATGGCATCCAAAAATTACTTCTTCAGCAGGATGCGAAATAACCAATTAATCGGAATAGGACGGGGCCACAACTCCTTGACTCGCAACAGTGAGTACATCTGCATTGCTTATCCACATAAAAAATAGCTTCCATACGCGAAAAAAGACAAAGAAGAGCATCACTGTGAAGTTCAGCACACAACAAATTAAACAAGCTAACTTATTGAACAGTGTATTAATTCCAAGCAATAATCAGCAAAGGAAATTGCCTGAAATTTTGAAATACCTGGTTCTGTGAAATGGCATTTAATATTGTGTCTTTCTCCTTGTAAGCAGGGAGACTACAACGGAAGTCCATCATCTTTCTTCCTCCGGGAGATTCCTGAAAAAAATTGACAAGATGATGATGACTGTGTCACTTTCTCTATTCCAATTACAAATGACAACTGGACATATATATTAATGAGAAAATTGTTAGATTACACAAACGATGAATAAGAACAGAAATCTATTGAGAAATCAAAACGTAAGTTACATTAATAGAAAACATCAAAAGTATGATATCATTCTTAGTATATTACAAATATAACCAATTTCTAGAGATGTCTGCATGCAGGACCAAGTTATAAACCATCATAAATTCATGACTTTAAACAGGAGGTAAATAGGGATCAGGTTTTTTATAAATCAAAGTCAACACCATGACTTGGGAATTCATAACATAGTATACTAGTTGCTCATTATAATCTCAGTTTAACAATTAGGGTGCATCACAAAACAGAATCTTGATGTATCAAAAGTTCAATTATAGCAAATTACTACAATAAGCAGCTAAGAAACCATCAGAGTTGGGAAGCTTTTTCAATTACAGGGCACATAAATATTAACTCTATAAAGTCAACTCATCATATCAATCTTTAGAGGAAATTGAACCTGCCAAGTGTACTGCTCATTGCGCATTTGTACACTTCTACGCCAGAAAATTTTCTCCATGGCAGCTTTACTATGTGGAAGTGGTTCTGGTTCCTCAAAAAGGGATTCTTCAGCAGCAATATTGGCATCACTACTAGATGTTGAAAGCGTATCCAGACTCTTACACTTCCCAGAAATGTAGTCCACAAAATAAGCATCCACGCGCTTTTGCAGACCAGGAGGCAAGATCACCTAAAAATTCTCGAAGTAATTGGAACATGTAACCGGATAACTCTGTGGAGTGCACACATAAACTCGGAGTTCTTCTCACTAGCTTTTCTCTTATTCCTATACTGATTTATTTTGAATGGCGGATGGGGATTGAAGAGCATAGCTCAATTGATAGATAAGTTGAGAAAGCTTTTAGACAATGATGAGACAAGCAAGTATTCCACTATAAAGTCACAAGTACCAAGAGGTTGAATAGCTGCACTAGTAGTGGATAAGAAATGAAATGAATTATCAAGATGACTCAGAAAATAAACTTAATATAGGAATTCTATTATGTTGAATCCAATACAACTATGTGAAAGATCACAAGAAAATACCTCCCTCTGGGGACGCTTGTCATCAAGATCAAACCGGTAATTGGGTAATGGAACTTTACTCACAACAACTACTTTCATATAGAGATGGCTGCAAAATAAACATTTTCATAGTTAAGCTCAAAAGAAATGTACTGAGCATTACAGGTGTGAATATAAATCACGCCCGAGGTACCTATATAAGCCCATTTTGCTTGCTAAGGCTGCTATTTGCTCAAAATCACGTCTATCCTTTTTTTCTCTCGATACCAACTCTTGCTTATCTGCACTGCGCAAAAGAGTGTTTAACTTCCGTTTCCATGCAATAATATTCTCCGAGGAAGCAGCAACCTGAAATTAAAAAAGAAAGTTAAAAGGAAAAAAGAAAAAAAAGAAAGAAAGAAGATTGTACGATAACCGCTGCATGAAAGCAATAGACCGAACCCAAATTCATACCTAAGCACACATATCAAAACAAAATATCAATAATAACATCTATGGAAATCAGTAAACAACATCTAAGTTCAAACAATAGGTACAAAAAAGAACTACACTATGAAATGCTTTGAATGAAAAATAATGACATTTTGACAGCACGGTATGTTGATCGTTACCACCATATTTTAATGTTTTGGTGACTTCCCATCCCCATCCAAAATGATAACACTCTTCACAAGTGGTCCTCGCATGCACTATAGAGCTTTTTGATGCTAAATTTCCAATCAGTGGGAAGAAGATAATATTTCATGATCAACATACACTGGGAAGAACTTAATCCAGTCTAGTTAATTTTATTACTTTTAACTTTCTGATTGTGAATTTCCAATGGCAAAGTACAATAGTTCCTGATATTTATGCAAGAGAGGAACTTAAGCCCAACCTGAGTTCATTTTTAAGTAATTTTTTCTCCGAATGTTTTCAGATGAAATACCCCTTCTTTACCAAGATCAATCCTCTCCTCTACTCTACCCCTAATTTGGGACTGGGTAATCTGGGCCTCTATGTGCTAAATCAGATAATGCACTTTTGAACAAATTATATGATTATTTAGCAAGGACTGTGAATTTGTACTTGTTCTGAACTTATGTTATTAATATAGTTTGTCTAGTTCAAATAGCAAGACCCCTACATCCTTTTCTTATCAGTAAATTTCTGTTTTCACCAGCATCCAAGAAAGGGGGGGAAACTCTCTAATGTATAAGTGTCCTAAAAGGATGTCATTGTTATTTTAACTGCAGTACAGCTTCTAAATTGAAGGAAGAAGTTAAAAAGATGACAAGACCCACTACAAGAAGGGGGAAAAAGGGAATGATAATATCTTGACAACAACTCTGGATAACTTGAAAAAGGAAACTTGTATGTGATGACTGTCTTATACCTAAAAAACAACTGACACTCAATCTAGCACCCCCTTGAGAGCTAGTTCCTTTCATTACTAGTGTTGCAATCAGGCTTGGCACCTTCCCTTCCTCCTTTTCTTCTGTGCTTGGATTATATTTTAACCTACTCATAGATTGAAAGCTTACTCCTTGTCCTAAGCCAGGTTTTAATTAGACTTGAAAACTTTAAAAGATTTAGCAACTTGAGGGTCTTATCTTGAAAGGCAAACTAAAAAGAAAGACTCACTTCATTTATCGCCAGGACTTGTAACCACACCGACTACTCTCACTGTTTAAGTTCCGACTGCCTTGAACCCATAACTGCTTTTACGGAAAGAAAGAATGAAAATGAAGGGGACAGAAAGTAGAATTGACAATCTTTCCTGAGGGAAAAGAAGGGAGATTTTTTAATAGAAGTTTCGCTTTCGCTTCGCTACCACTCGCCAGAAAGTAGGTTCATTATGAGCTTGCTTGCCGACAATTTGATCTGCTCAATTACATCGAGCCTCCCGCTTGTCAAAAAGCTATAGTCAGTTGAACTTTCACTTGCCTTACTTCTTTCGCTTCCCTCAGGGCTAGCAGAGGGGGCTAACCTTCGAGTAGAGGCCAGGAGTACCTATATATAAGAATAAGATAATTGGCTATATTATACAGTAAAAAGGCATTCTTCTTTACTCTCAACAGCTTATCGAAGAGCTTATGAGACTAGTGAAAGAATTTCATTGCCTTGCTTTATCCAGCAAGAAAACTCCTTCGCTCCTCTCCTTATCAGTCTGAGGTTGTGGCTCATCGAGAACAATCTATGGTGTGCAGGGAGACCATAGCTGAGGTTGGGCTTGATCCAAAACCTCTTACTATCCTGGGTGGAAGTGAAAAGGCTAAGGGACATGCAGATTACAGCATCGCTGATTCAGAGGAGATTACGATATTGTGGGGACAAATTTCATGACAGGCACTGTTATTGATCTACAACATTCTGGTCATGCGGCATCGGGTTCCATGACTGGAAGAGCAGGTAAGATGAGTGAGAAGCAGCCGCAACCCTCTAGGACAGTTAGAAAACGAGGAAGCCCGGGAATGTGGCTGACTACGGTCAATCCAATAAATGAATCTACATCCTTTTCCTTATCAGTAAATTTCTGTTGTATGGGATTGACTGTCTTATACCTAAAAAACAACTGAGACTTATCAAGAACAAATTGAAAATCACACGGCCATCAAGTTGGTTGCAACTAGCTGTAAAATCTAATAATCCACTTGTGAGAAGAAACTCATCACCACAAGGAATTTCGGTTCTGTTTCTATCCCTTTTATCGTCATAAAGCATCCCCTGCTGAATACATTCCTAAACCACCATATTATAGAAAAATAGCAATTGCGTGAATGAAGATTCACAAGCTCCGTATAGCAACTGAATCATTACAGACAATAAACAAGAATAAAAACATTGAATAAATCTGAACCCAGCTCCACGCTGTGATTAAAGCTTACCTAATTTCACCTTAATTATATTTAAGTATCCAATTCACAAGTAAGATGTATCATCAATACAACCAAATGCATTCATGAACAAAAACTCGACTGCATTACCGGAAAAGACAAACACAAAAGGAGACACATATTGAGTATCTATACATAAAACATACAGGCTGTGCCGAAAATTCGAATCCGGAGTCTTCTTCCGCCACCTCATCATGCCGTGAAATTTCCTTCTGCTGTTGAAGTTGCTTCCGATAGAGATGAGGAGGCAAGTAAGGATAAGAACTAACGTTATTACTACTAGCATCATTATTGACTTTTGGGCTAGTAAACGAGCGCCGTTCGTCACCATCACTGTAAGTGGCTACATTTGTAGGCTTGGAATCGGTAGTGGTCGAGGCAGCGGTAATTACAGAGCGGAGGCGATGGTGTGGCGGTACATAAAGCGCGCCGTAAGGAGACGGCGGCCGGTCCTTCATCCTGACGAGTAGGCGCAGCGGCGGCGGTGGCGGTGGGGTGGCGTTATGGGGTTTTAGGGTTTTGGAGTAGGAACTGTAAGGAGAGAATTTGAGCGGAAGGAGGTACATGCAACGTTGAAAATGAGCTCCCACGGTGTCGCAGCCAAGACGGTGGCGGTTCCGTTGGGTTTAGGCACTAAGCCGGATTGTCAACCGCGGAGGCGGATGGTTGGATTTGGTGATGGAACTGAACAGCAAGACTGATGATCGGAAATTCTAAGGGGAAACGTGAGGCGCACGTGCGGTTAGTAAAATCTGACAGAGAGCCACGTCATCAAATATCAATAAACAAGCAAATATATTTTGGGTTTTTTTTTTCCTTTTTTTTTTTGTAAATTGTAATTTCTTTTCAAGAAAACAAATAGTAAAATCCAAAAATCATTTTTGGTGTTTGAAAGGATTTGAATTAAGTATTTGAAATTCATAATTTCAAATCTTTCAATGTAAATATAATTAAAGTGACAATTAATGAGATTTGAATATGCATGTGTATATTAATTGAGAATCCATTGCCCAATAGGAATGGCAAGGGGTGGATTTAGGTACGAGCTTATCAAAATTAAGAATTTGACCCACTAAAAAAAGAAAAAATTGGATTAAGGATCCAGACTTAGGACAAAGCGTGTTGGACCAATAAATTTGATTTTATAACTTTAAAATATTAGATAATATATTTTTTAAATAACAGTACTACAATTACTTTATAAATATGTAATGATAAAATTATTGAGAGTTCAATCCTTTTTATAAATATATACGTTCATATTTTAGACGTTAACTATTAAAAATTTTAAAATATGCTCCTATAAACTATTTATATTATTATTTTAAATTATAAATATATGAATTTTCTATGTTATAACTTATATATAAGTTTAAATAAAATACACAGTTTCTTTTCATATATGTATAAATATATCTTATGTAAACATATATAAAACTTTTAAAAAAAAAGATAAAAGGATAGATTCGAGTACAAAATACTAGGACCTAAATTTACATCGAGACCAAATTAAGACTTCATAACCCGCTCCAAACGGGGTGAGCAGGTCTAGGATAGACACAAATCAAATGCCCATTCCTATTACCAAGAATCCATTTTCATCTCTAATATCTAAAATTCAATTTTAATTTAGGTAACAATTTATTTTGGTAATTTCAAGATGACAAAAGGCTTACACCTGATATTGGTAAATACTTTGCATTTCTTGGGATATCACACGATATTGGTTCGATTCCCAGTGATGCTTATCCAGGATTATCTTCATTGAAGAGCAGGAAAAGGGACAAGCAAATCCCAATTAATAATTCAAAAAGCGGAGGAAAAGGTTCATGACCGAGCACAAAATTTAATAAACGTAAATAAGTACAAAGTTACAGTAGATGCATAAGTATTTAGCTCACACTACCATCCTGATACTAAACAAACATTCCTTCACAATGGTACATTAAGCCTCATGGTCCTCATCAATATCCCAACCTCATACAGGCTAAAGTTTGGATACTTGGTTCTCACTTATGACAACTTATTACAAACATTATTCAAGAACTAAGTAATTTAGACCAAGAAACAAAAAGATTGAAAAGGGCTATTGCATTCGAGTCTTTCACTGAAGGGAGCAACTAAGGGCTTTTGAGCCCCCAGTTAGTATGTATAGCCCTTGACAAACATTCCCTTCTTAGCCTCCTCGTTCTCGCCCTCAGCTGAGTACTTTCCAAGTTGTGCCAAGGAGTTTGCCTTTGCACGCACCAAAAGTGCTTTCTGTGCTGCTTCTACGTTCTCTGGGTGACCTTGCCATGTCTTGAGCACAGTGTTTTGCAGTGCTCGTGCATAGGAGAAAGATACATGCCATGGGTTGGGACTTTGGTTCATTGCGTTGAGGTTCAATGTTGCCTCCACTTCAGATTGTCCTCCTGACAAGAACTGAAACCAGAAACGAAGTTTACAAAGAGACCGCTGAGATTAAGAACAATTCACCTAAAGAGGATAACGGATCTGGCTGGCAATGGTACATTTCTGATGCAAGCGAAGAGTCTGTATTATCAAAATCATTAATGGATTGGTTTTTATGAAAAGAGAAACAAGCACCAGTCAACAGAATCAACTTGTTCAAATTATTGTTTTAAGTATTGATGCATGCAGTAAATTAACCAAATGAAACTGTGTTCCAAGTCATTGACGTGAAACACGTAGTACGACCTTGCTAGTTTCTGATAAGTTCTGAACAAGCACAACCCTAATTTTACCAGGGTATGGAAATTGATCCTAGTAAGTGGCCCATATAATGTTTTAGATGCCAAAAGTGGCATCCTTTTTCAAATCCTATGAACTGTGAAGGAACTTTTATGTTTGCTTTCTTACTAAGACAAAGTCCAAGCCAAATAATAACTCAAAAAGTCCCCATTCCTCGATAACTACCTAATAAGATAAAAGCCAAAAAGTACCAGCAAAGCATTTGTAATATCATTGATAATGTGTTCATGTGAAGTACCATGATTCCAGGGACCGCAGGAGGCACTCTTCTTCGAAGCATGGTGAGTGTATATTTGGCAATGGTATCTGGTGAAGCTTTCTCTTTGTGTTCAGCCCCTGGAGTTACCATGCTCGGTTTAAGCAGAATTCCTTCGAACGTGACATTGTTCTCCGCCAAGTAGTAGAAGACCTCGGCCCATACTCTCTCTGCCACTTCAAGTGTCCTCTCGATTGGATGATCCCCATCGAGAAGAATCTCAGGTTCAACAATAGGCACAAGGCCATTTTCCTGTATAGAAACATAAAAACATCTGACTTTGTATAAAACAAGGCTACACTCCAGTTGTAAAAGCGAAGTAGCAAGTCAAGCAAATTCCAAGAGAAGAGAAGGGTAGTACGGTACGGAATTTTGAATAGGTACCTGAGAAATTGCGGCATAACGTGCGAGACCCCAAGCTGCTTCTTTAACAGCCAAAGCAGACGGACCACAGGGTATGCTCACAACAGTTCTCCTAAAATACTCAGATGCAAATGCAAAATGGTAAGTAGACCTAAGTATGGTGTAACAAATGAAGTAAATATATTAAGAAAAACAGCATACCACTTTGCAAAACGAGCCCCTTGCTTATAGTATTCGGCAGATCTAGAAGCCAATCCATCCAATCCCTGGCACCACGATTCATTGTTTGACCCTGGTAGTGGAACCAAACCCTGTCCCAAAGGAGAAAAAAATAAAAAAGCAAGGGAAGGAAAAGATAAAAGAGAACAAATTAGATTGACAACTTGGCATCCGGAGTCCAAATTCTTAAGAAATGTGATAATCAATGGAGATCTTACACAGGTACTATATGACGTGATTTGGTAACATTTGGGAAAAATCAAAATTCATTTTAAGCTCACCTTATCAACTTTGATACCAGGAACGATATTCTCATCACGCAAGCAGTCCACGAACTTCTTTCCGTCCGTGGTTGACTGGTAAAGTGTCTCTTCAAAGAGAATGGCACCAGAAATATATTCACCGAGGCCAGGAGTAGTCAGGAGAAGTTGTCTATAAGCCTGTCTGTTTGTTTCTGTGTTGTCAAGTCCAATGGACGCCAACCTCTTTCCACATGTCGCATTTGATTCATCAATTGCAAGGATTCCCCTACCTGGAGATGCAATTGATTTCTGCTCCAACAAAAACAAAGCAGGAAACACTTTAGCAAAGAGACAAATTAGCTAATATATGAGCAGCAAAGGCTTTGCATTATCATGTTACAATTTAATTTAAGGGGGCTAAAAAAGAAGAGAAGTGGATTCCTACTAAATTAAACAATCAACAGTTGCAGTCAACCAGAATATTATTTGATGCTGCAGTACCAGCGTGCATCATGACCTCACAATGATATAATTAGAAGACTAACCATTTCATATACAAATAAATTTAACACTCTCAACAAATTCACTTCAGCACATACGCTCTTCAAATTCTCGCGTAGGCTCTCAAGATTTAGCAAATTGGCGTTTATCATGGTGAATTTTAACTACCAATCAATGCAGCCTCCATGTTAAAAGCCACAAAAACAAGAAGTAAACTAAAGCAATTCAATCATTGTGGTTATAGCTCAGGTGAAAACAAAAGGAAAATCCATAAAATTTCAGTAGAACATAAACAAAATGATCGAGCAAGAAATGGAATCAGTTACGAAATCTAGTATCAAAACAGCAAGGGAAACTTATATTTTCCAATAAAGCTGCACACCATACATTTGCCTAATAATTTCGTACACACTCCAAACCATGATCACCAACACAAACAACATTTACAAAAAACCTCAAGCCGCCCAACATCCAAAGCGAAGAAAAATGCAAATACTATGAACAAAACAATCTACCAAACAATTAATCCACACGCAAGCATGGAGAAATTCCTTACGGCGGTTTTGATAAGTTCATCCGTGTAAGATCCAGCACGGATAACCGATACACGGCGGGTGGGGAACCGCGCCGCCGATCCAGGTCGCTGATTGACTGCCTGCTGGCCTGCGATCCACGATGAAGAGGAGGCAGTCAATTTCAGCAAACTCGAGCAAGCCATCGCTCTTTGTTTGCGTCGATAACCAACTCCGTGCGAGAAAAAGAGAGAAAAATGAAGAGGGTATTATGGTGTATTGTGGGGCAATGGGTTTATTAAGAGAGAAAAGGGAATGAGTTGTTTTCTTCTTTATCTCGGAGAGTCCGCTGGTGAACTAAAAAGACAGACTCATCAGCACCTACCAAACAATGACTTGCTCTACCTCTCCGTATCAGGGGGTTACAAAATTACCTTGCTGTCCTTTGCTTGGTTTTTTGTCTTTTTCTTTATTTGGATACTTTTACATCCATTTTTCTTGCATGCTGCAGAATTTTGCACGCATGTCGTGTATACTATTATAAAAAAAAAATATTTGTAGTAATTTTTTACTATTTGAATTTATTTTTTAAAAAAATAATCAGAATATTAATTTTAATATTTTTTTCTTTTCATTCCATATTTTTCTCACGCTACTCCATATTTCTTTCTCTTTTTTTCAATTAGAGTAAATTTAATTTATAAGTTAAATTACAATCACACATGATGGAGTAACCGTGTGGTAATGCCAAAGTATTCTCCAAATTCTGTCAAGATAAATCTGCACTGATGATAAGTTGTTTAATCTCATTTATCACTATAGTAGCCAGTGCCTCAGGTGCCCTCTCAATGTGTTGATATTTTTTTCGATTGTGCTCCTGCCACAAATGATAGACCAGAGATCCCAATAATCCTCGATAAGTTGCAGTGATCATATGGCGGTCTCTCCATCTCCTTGCTGCCCAAAGAACTCCATACCTCTATTATGGTGCGGCCAAGGGAACCGAACCCGTCTCCAAATAGCTGCGATGCACCGGTATGAACACCAACAGTTGAAAAATAGATGAGAATGGTTTCCAAGCTATCCACAATTGCATAGATTACAACGTCCGTTCGAATGACTAAGCCAAGGTTTGTCCATAGTAGACAACTTGCTGAGTATGGTTAGCCACGGAATAAAGATATTACAAGATATCTTCAAAGTACTTAGAAGTAGAGAAAACCAACCTACTTTAGGCCTTGATGGCTGAATAAGTGTGTAAGAAGCCATGGCCGAAAAGATGCCACCATTTGTACGTTAACTAATCATATCAATACCTCCATGGATAATAAGTAAAAGAGTGCATAATATCCCAAAAGTCAATATGTATAAATTTATAATGAGGAGCCAACACCACTCACCATAAATAATCACTCTACTCACTAAATCATCAATAGAGGTGGTTGTTAACTGTGAACCACTCAAGAACCTATGAATGAGTGATTTAAGGTCATGCCATGGATCCTGCCAAATAAAAAAAAAACCCCAATTGCCTATTCAGTATTCAATTTATGTCTCTATATTTCTTTCTTCCCACACATTTTTGTAATTCTCAATTCCTCACTATACAATTGTTTCTTTTCACATTTTTTTTTTGTCTTAATCCACACCACATTTTTATTTTATATACTCAAGGAGATCACATGCAGCGGCGACCAATACTTTTTAAATAGAATAACTTTTATTTTTCAATACGAATTATAGCAGTTATCATCTAATCATATTTGTTAAATTTTGTCATTCAAAAGTACACGATCTTACATCCCAAGCTACTTTCGATAAAAAAAAAAATCATCAAACACTAGTCACATATGCATATGGAATTTGTAAGGGCAAAAAACGTCACTCCACGACAATTTTATTTGGATAACTTAGTACTTGTAAGATTGTACCAATAATGCCTGAGAAGAACAAGTAGAAATAAGTAATACCACCATAACTATATCAATTGATACAAGATTGTAATATTTTCATATTGTAATTTCCTAATAGAGTTTTACGCCATGCATATCATAATTTTTTGCATATTAGGTTTCAAAATAAATATTTATTTTTTTATAATAACATATAGGCTGATTAAAAACTCTAATTGTGTCCTATACTTAAAATAAAAATAATACAAGTATACATTTAATTGAAATTGAATGTCTTCTTTTAGCCTCACATATAATACTGTTCTTTATGCATGTTCTTTTTAATACACATAGAAAGTAAATCCTATATTATTCCCCTATTGGAAGAGTTGGTGGAGGCTGCATCAAGCTAACATCACTACGAAACTAATCAAATTGAGAGGTCCAAATTGGGATTCAAGACCATAAAGCTCTTCAGCCAAGCCAAGGGCCATCAAGGCATCACTCACTTGTTTACCATCTCTTCCTTCTGGTTATTACATGTACTCTACATCAATTCAAGCTTGTTGCTCAAAGCCCTAACATATGCTAAGTTACCCCCATTGTTGTATGCATGGTTGTTCACTGGAGATCACATATAAAAACTTGGGCCTACTTCTAATGTTTCGATTCACATGTTAAAACATAAACATAGCCAAAAACAATGGTTTTATTGTCCCCTACATGTTTAATAAATCGAGGTTGGTCAAATTTATTGCCGTTTTCAGTTTCTTTTATATATTTTAAAAAGGTTACAATATCGCGTAATTAGAAAATTATTTTGAGTTTCTTTGAAAGCATTCCCTGTCTACCCATATACAAGAAAGCAATAATGACAGAGTTGTGGTGAGTACGAACTATGATTTTAAAATGGTGGAACATTACACGTGATTTTGATTATTCATTTTGATTATTTTCAATGAATGATCAGCCATTTGAAAGTAATCCCTCTCATCCAAACATGAAAAAATAAAATACCTATCGGGATTTGAACCACTGGAGCCCCACCATAATATGAGGAGAAAAGTTCTGCATCAAATATCATAGAAAACCACATCATCAAATATCAAGAAACAAGCAAATATATTTTGGGTTTCTTTTTTCCTTTATTTTTTCTAAATTGTAGTTTCTTAAAAGAAAATAAATCCAAAAACCATTTTTGGTGTTTGAAAGGATTTGAATTAAGAATTTGAAATCTTTCAATACAAATATAATTTAAGTGACAATTGATGAGATTTGAATATGCATATGTATATTAATTGAGAATACATTGTCGAGTAAAAATGATAAGGGATCGATTTTAGGATGAATTTGTCAAAATTAAGAATTCGACACAAAAAAAAAAGAAAAAGAAATGAATAAGATTAAATATATTAATTGAGAATTCGGCCCTACAGATTCGATTTTATAACTTCAAAATATTAGAAAATACATTTTTTACAAAAACAGTACTACGATTACTTTATAAGTATGTAATAATAAAATTATTGAGAGTTTAATCTATTTATAAATACATATGTTCATTTTTTAGACTTTAACTATTAAAAATTTTAAAACATGTGTTACTTATACATACATTAAAACACCTATAAACTATTTATATTACTATTTTAAATTATAAATATATGATTTTTCTATATTATTTATAAGTATAAATAAAATACACAGTTTCTTTTCATATATGTATAAATATATCTTCTGTAAACGTATATAAAACATTAAAGAAAAGGTATAAGGATAGATCCGAATTAAAAATACTAGAACCTAAATTTACCTCGAGTCCAAATTAAGACTTCAAAACCCGCTCCAAGCGGGGTGGGAGCAGGTCTGGGATAGACCCAAATCAATTACCCATTCCCATTACCAATAATCCATTTTCAACTCTAATATCTAAAATTCAATTTTAAGTTAGGTAACAATTTCTTTTGGTAATTTCAAAACGACAAAAGGCTTATACCTTCATGAAATTGGTAAATACATTGGCATTTCTTGGGATATCACACGATATTGGTTCGATTCCCAGTGATGCTTATCCAGGATTATCTTCATTGAAGAGGAGGAAAAGGAACAAGCAATTCCCAATTAATAATTCAAAAAGAGGATGAAAAGGTTCATTACCGAGCACAAAATTTAATAAATGTAGACAAGTACAAAGTTACATTAGATGCATAAGTATTAAGCTCACACTACCATCCTGATACTAAATAAACATTCCTTCATAATGGTACATTAAGCCTCATGGTCCTCATCAATATCCCAACCTCATACAGGCTAAAGTTTGGATACTTGGTTCTCACTTATGACAACTTATTACAAACATTATTCAAGAACTAAGTAATTTAGACCAAGAAAGAAAATGATTGAAAAGGGATATTGCATTCGAGTCTTTCACTGAAGGGAGCAACTAAGGGCTTTTGAGCCCCCAGTTAGTATGTATAGCCCTTGACAAACATTCCCTTCTTAGCCTCCTCATTCTCGCCCTCAGCTGAGTACTTTCCAAGTTGTGCCAAGGAGTTTGCCTTTGCACGCACCAAAAGTGCTTTCTGTGCTGCTTCTACATTCTCTGGGCGACCTTGCCATGTCTTGAGCACAGTGTTTTGCAATGCTCGTGCATAGGAGAAAGATACATGCCATGGGTTGGGACTTTGGTTCATTGCGTTGAGGTTCAATGTTGCCTCCACTTCAGATTGTCCTCCTGACAAGAACTGAAACCAGAAACGAAGTTTACAAAGAGACCGCTGAGATTAAGAACAATTCACCTAAAGAGGATAACTGATCTGGCTGGCAATGGTACATTTCTGATGCAAGCGAAGAGTCTGTATTATCAAAATCATTAATGGATTGGTTTTTATGAAAAGAGAAACAAGCACCAGTCAACAAAATCAACTTGTTCAAATAATTGTTTTAAGTATTGATGCATGCAGTACATTAACCAAATGAAACTGTGTTCCAAGTCATTGACGTGAAACACGTAGTACAACCTTGCAAGTTTCTGATAAGTTCTGAACAAGCACATCCGTAATTTTACCAGGGTATGGAAATTGATCCTAGTAAGTGGCCCATATAATGTTTTAGATGACAAAAGTGGCATCCTTTTTCAAATCCTGTGAACTGTGAAGGAACTTTTATGTTTGGTTTCTTACTAAGACAAAGTCCAAGCCAAATAATAACTCAAAAAGTCCCCATTCCTCGATAACTACCTAATAAGATAAAAGCCAAAAGTACCAGCAAAGCATTTGTAATATCATTGATAATGTGTTCATGTGAAGTACCATGATTCCAGGGACCGCAGGAGGCACTCTTCTTCGAAGCATGGTGAGTGTATATTTGGCAATGGTATCTGGTGAAGCTTTCTCTTTGTGTTCAGCCCCTGGAGTTACCATGCTCGGTTTAAGCAGAATTCCTTCGAACGTGACATTGTTCTCCGCCAAGTAGTAGAAGACCTCGGCCCATACTCTCTCTGCCACTTCAAGTGTCCTCTCGATTGGATGATCCCCATCGAGAAGAATCTCAGGTTCAACAATAGGCACAAGGCCATTTTCCTGTATAGAAACATAAAAACATCTGACTTTGTATAAAACAAGGCTACACTCCAGTTGTAAAAGCGAAGTAGCAAGTCAAGCAAATTCCAAGAGAAGAGAAGGGTAGTACGGTATGGAATTTTGAATAGGTACCTGAGAAATTGCGGCATAACGAGCGAGACCCCAAGCTGCTTCTTTAACAGCCAAAGCAGACGGACCACAGGGTATGCTCACAACAGTTCTCCTAAAATACTCAGATGCAAATGCAAAATGGTAAGTAGACCTAAGTATGGTGTAACAAATGAAGTAAATAGATTAAGAAAAACAGCATACCACTTTGCAAAACGAGCCCCTTGCTTATAGTATTCGGCAGATCTAGAAGCCAATCCATCCAATCCCTGGCACCACGATTCATTGTTTGACCCTGGTAGTGGAACCAAACCCTGTCCCAAAGGAGAAAAAAATAAAAAAGGAATGGAAGGAAAAGATAAAAGAGAACAAATTAGATTGACAACTTGGCATCCGGAGTCCAAATTCTTAAGAAATGTGATAATCAATGGAGATCTTACACAGGTACTATATGACGTGATTTGGTAACATTTGGGAAAAATCAAAATTCATTTTAAGCTCACCTTATCAACTTTGATACCAGGAACGATATTCTCATCACGCAAGCAGTCCACGAACTTCTTTCCGTCCGTGGTTGACTGGTAAAGTGTCTCTTCAAAGAGAATGGCACCAGAAATATATTCACCGAGGCCAGGAGTAGTCAGGAGAAGTTGTCTATAAGCCTGTCTGTTTGTTTCTGTGTTGTCAAGTCCAATGGACGCCAACCTCTTTCCACATGTCGCATTTGATTCATCAATTGCAAGGATTCCCCTACCTGGAGATGCAATTGATTTCTGCTCCAACAAAAACAAAGCACGAAACACTTTAGCAAAGAGACAAATTAGCTAATATATGAGCAGCAAAGGCTTTGCATTATCATTTTACAACTAGCAGTGCCATTATACAGTCAGAACACGTACATGTTGCATCTTATTCAAAGAGATAGTGAGCAAATGTTAGAAAAGATTGCTAGATGAGAAGAATGTAAATGCTAAGTAAAGAATTTCAGGCAACCAAAATTACTTAAGGTCGTATAAATAACTAATAGAAAGAGGGCACCAATTAAAAACTGACCTGATAAATAAACAAGTAAATTGAAGATTGCCAAAGATAGTATTTTTTTAACTCTAGCTGTTACACAACTTTATAGGACCCTAGTTAAAAATCGAAGGTGGCTACAATTGTCCATATGGAATCTGCATATAGTTGCACTCCTCTTTTATGCCTAGTGGTAAAAGCTAATGCTCACCAACCAAAAGAATAGTACAAGCACGTGAGTAAGACCTAATCAACCCATTTCGACAATTTAATTTAAGAGGGTTAAAATAGAAGAGAAGTGGAATCCCACTAAATTAAACAATCAACAGTTGCAGTCAACCAGAATATTTTTTGATGCTGCAGTACCAGCGTGCATCATGACCTCGCAATGATATAATTTGAAGACTAACCATTTCATATAAAAATAAATTTAATACTCTCAACAAATTCACTACAGCACATACGCGCTTCAATTTCTGGCATAGGCTTTCAAGATTTAGCAAATTGGCGTTCATCATGGTGAATTTTAACTACCAATCACTGCAGCCACCATGTTAAAAGCCACAAAAACAAGAAGTAAACTAAAGCAATTCAATCATTGTGGTTATAGCTCAGGTGAAAACAAAAGGAAAATCCGTAACATTTCAGTAGAACATAAACAAAATGATCGAGCAAGAAATGGAATCAGTTACGAAATCTAGTATCCAAACAGCAAGGGAAACTTATATTTTCCAATAAAGCTGCACACCATACATTTGCCTAATAATTTCCTACACACTCCAAACCATGATCACCAACACATACAACATCCATACAAAACCTCAAGCCGCCCAACATCCAAAGCGAAGAAAAATGCAAATACTATGAACAAAACAATATAGCAAACAATTAATCCACACCCAAGCACGGAGAAATTCCTTACGGCGGTTTTGATAAGTTCATCCGTGTAAGATCCGGCACGGATAACCGATACACGGCGGGTGGGGAACCGCGCCGCCGATCCAGGTCGCTGATTGACTGCCTGCTGGCCTGCGATCCACGATGAAGAGGAGGCAGTCAATTTCAGCAAACTCGAGCAAGCCATCGCTCTTTGTTTGCGTCGGTAACCAACTCCGTGAGAGAAAAAGAGAGAAATGAAGAGGGTGTTGTGTATTTTGGGTGGGCTATGGGTTTATTAGGAGAGAAATGGGAATGAGTTGTTTTCTCCTTTATCTCGGAGAGTCCGCTGGTGAACTAAAAAGACAGACTCATCAGCACCTACCAAACAATGACTTGCTCTACGTCTCCGTATCAGGTGGTTACAAAATTACCTTGCTGTCCTTTGCTTGGTTTTTGTCTTTTTCTTTATTTTGGAAATACCTTCACATCCATTTTTCTTGCATGCTGCAGAATTTTGCACGCTTTTTGCATGTCGTGTATACTATTATAAAAAAATATATATATATTGTAATAACTTTTGGCTATTAGATTTATTGTTTTAAAAAAATAATCAGAATATTAATTTTAATATATTTTTCTTTTCATCCCATGTTTTTCTCACGCTACTCTGTATTTGCTTTTCTTTTTTTCGATAAGTGTATATTTAATTTATAAGTAAAATTATAATAATACAATCATGGAGTAACCGTATGATAATACCAAAGTATTCTCCAAAGTCTATCAAGATAAATCTGCAATAATGATAAGCTGTCTAATCTCATTTATCATCATAATAGCCAATGTCTCATGTGTCCGCTCAATGTCTTAAAATTTTCTTCGATTTCGCTCCTGCCACAAATGATAGACCAGATATCTCAATATTTCTCATTAAGCACATTGATCATATGGCAGCCTCCCTATCTTCTTGCCATCCAAACAACGCCAAACTCCCAATTATAGTGTGGTCAAGGGAACCGAACCCATCTCCAAATAGCTGCGATGCACCAGTATGAATACCAATAGTTAAAAAACAGATGGGAATGGTTTTCAAGCTGTCCACAATTGCATAGACTACAATGTCCGTCCAAATGACGAAACCAAGGTTTGTCCATAGTAGACAACTTACCGAGTATGGATAGCCACAGAATAAAGATATTATGAGGTATCTTCAAATTATCTAAAAGTAAAAAAGACCAGCTTACTTTAGGCTCTCATGGCTAAATAAGTGTGTAAGCAGCCTAGGCCGAAAAGATGTCACCCTTCATTCGCCAACTAATCGTATCAGTTACTCCATGGATAATAGGTAAGGAGTGTATCATATCCAAACAGTCAATATGTGTAAAATTGTAATGAGGAGCCAATACCACTCATCATAAAGAATCACTCTACTCACTGAATCATCAATAGAGGTGGTTGTAACTGTGAGCCATTTGAGAATCTATGAATGAGTGATCCAAGGTCGTGCTATGGATCCTGCCAAAGAAAAAAGAACCCCAATTGCCTATTCGGTATTCAACTTGCGTCTCTATATTTCTTTCTTCCCACACATTTTTGTAATTCTCATTTCCTCACTATACATATACTCAAGGAGATCACATGTGGCTGCGACAAAAAGTTTTTAAATAGGATAAATTTTATTTTTCAATATGAATGATAGAAGTTACCATCTAATCATTTTGTTACATTTTATCATTCAAAAGTATACGATCTTACATCTCAAGCTACTTTCGATAAAAAAAAAAAAAAATCATCAAACACTAGTCACATATGCATATGGAATTTGTAAGGGCAAAAAACATCACTCCACGACAATTTTATTTGGATAACTTAGTACTTGTAAGATTATACCAACAATGCCCGAGAAGAACAAGTAGAAATAAGTAATACCACCATAACTATATCAATTGATACAAGATTGTAATATTTTCATATTGTAATTTCCTAATAGAGTTTTACGCCATGCATATCATAATTTATTCCATGTATGGTTTCAAAATAAATATTTATTTTTTTATAATAATATATATAAATTTGTATGCTGATCAAAGACTCTAACTATATCCGATATTTAAAATAAAAATAATAAACGAATACATTTAATTGAAATTGTATTTATTCTTTTAGCCTCACATATAATATTATTCTTTATGCATATTCTTTCTAATACACATAAAAAGTAGATTGTATATTATTCCCCTATTGGAAGAGTTGGTGGAGGCTGCATCAAGCTAACATCATTACAAAACTAATCAAATTGAGAGGTCCAAATTGGGAATCAAGACCCTAAAGCTCTTCAGCCAAGCCAAGGGCCATCAAGGCATCACTCACTTGTTTACCATCTCTTCCTTCTGGTTATTACATGTACTCTACATCAATTCAAGCTTGTTGCTCAAATCCCTAACATATGCTAAGTCACCTCCATTGTTGCATGCATGGTTGTTCACTAGAGATCACATACAAAAACTTGGGCCTACTTCTAATGTTTCGAGTCACATGTTAGAACATAAATATAGCCGAAAATAATGGTTTTATTGTCCTCTAAATGTTTAATAAATCGACTTTGGTCAAATTTATTGTCGTTTTGAGTTTCTTTTATATATTTTAAGAAGGTTTTGATGTTGCGTAATTACAAAATTGTGAATGTAACGCAACTGAATCGCATTATATTAATAATGTACTGTATTAAAGTAATTAATCGAAGTCGTATTTGGAATAATTTATGTATTGTAAATCGTATTTCACATTTAGTATATAATGTCTAATAGGTATAAACTAAAATTGATAGTCACCTTGAGCAGCACATTTGGGTTCGTACAACCCTGATGTTTATACACTCCAAACCCTAGCTTTTCATCATCCCTTCATCACCATCTTCTCCACATCTCACCTGCAAAAAGAGAAACCCTAATCCGTCCCGAAGATGTCGCTCTAGTTCCTAAATTACCCCCTCTTTTACATACATTCGTCCAGAAGGATTTATATATCTCCGATGTCTCTCGACGGCGCAACTACACCAGCGGCAGGCGACGGCAGACCTGACCCGGCTGGTGGCTCCCAGTCGGGGCACGCCAACGGAAGTATTAATGGTGCGGGGCAGCAGAACGGCGTCATCGCGCCGCCGCCTACGTACTTGACGCACAGGCTGAGGCTGAACCCGAATTCTGATCACAGACCCGATAATTACGAGGATTTGGAGCTAGATTTCAGCCCGATGGTCTTTAGCTCGCTGGAGAGATATCTCCCGCCAAATCTCCTCCTCCAGCCGCGAGAGGTGAAGGTCAATTACATGCGCGAGATTCTTGTCCGTTACTACCCCGAGAGCGAGCGCGTTAGGGTGAGTGGATTACACTCTATGTTATTTGCATTAAGTGAATGTGTGTTTAGAGGGGTTGAGTATGTGCATGTCGAGTGTTAATTTGGGTGTGGGATATGTTCTCGATGTACACGTGGTGCTTTGCCCTGGTTTTGGACAAGGTTCGTGTTATAGAACCTAAAATGAGTGAGTCTCCACGAAATGATAGGTTAACGTATCGAATTTTTAGTAAGGTACAACAGCCAATGTGCGACTGATCACGCTGTTAAGATTGATGTGGGTTGATTCTCGTGTACATAGTTGAGAATAAAACGTTGTGAAAAATTCTGAAAGAAATCAGGCTACTGATTTTGGTAGAACTTAAGGCTGCATTTGATTTCAATCATTGGCTTTTGAATCTATTTATTCTTGAATCTATTCTTTGGGAAAAAAACGAAATTCTGAGGACTTGAAATCCACGATTCTTGAAGCTTGCTGAGAACTCAAGATCCATGATTTTTTCCGGTGAGACCCTGTGTTGTTTCAATAACAAATGGAACTAAGATTTTAATTGTCATGATAAGATTCTTCTTTTGATATTGAGTGGATAGGGCAGCGTGCTGGATGGTACTTTAGCTTTTAGGTGTAAGTGCCATATTCATGTGCGTGGTTGTCCAAATGGAAATGGTCAACTAAATCGAAGCTTCTGGGGAATCCGATTGTTCAGATTTTGGAAGTGGATGATTTTAGATGAAGGCATTATGGGCATGCTTGAGATGTGCTTAATTTGCTAGGTCTTGTGCATATCAAGTTGAATTGTGAATAAAAAGTGGTATAGGGTTATAGTGGGTCCAGAGCTGCAGGGATGAATCTTTGGCTTTACCATGTCCCTGTGAACAGCTTAGTTACAGACATTCTTCTATGGCAACTTTTATTCTTTTGCAGCATGTGTGTATGGGTATGTGCATGCAGGTCTACATACATATAATTCGATATAACATACCATTATGTATATGCATTCCCACACAAGTCAATGCAATTGAGAATTTAAAACAATTGTGTTTGAACAGATTCAGAAGCATAGAGAATACAGACAGAAGATTATATCCAACTATCAGGTATGAATTTTATGAATATTTGATTACAGATGCTGTGAACTTGAGTAATATCCATTATTTCTCATATGCCTATAACAGCTCTAATGGTCCTTTGATGACTGCTTAATGTTACAATGGTTTCATCAGAGACATCAAATTGAAATTGGAACAAATTAATTTTCTGGGGATTAAGGGAATATTTAGTACTGTATATTGCCTCCTTTTATATTTATTTTTCTACATTTGGTTTTTCCTAGTTATGAAAATTTAGCATGCATTGAAGGAATTGGGTTTTATTCCATTTTGTAGAGTTTGCTCTCACATGAAATCTAGGCACCAACATAATTACTATGCTTGAAGCGTGCATGATTTGGTAGGGCAGTGGACAGCCTTCCTTCTTTACCGGGAGAATGCTTATCAAGTGCTTGTTAAAAGATAAAATATCAACTTAATAAAGCCTTCATATTGGTATACTTTTTTATACCCTGATGACTTTCAGGGTGGGAACTATGGACATTGGTATGTAGCATTCGCTGTTACCATTTGTTGTTTTTATCCACATCTTATTGTCTTTCTCTTTTCTAATTTTGTCATGTAAGTTCAGAATTCTAACAAACAATTGAGGATTATCTTTGTCTCCTCAGCGCCTACACAGGGAGCTTTATACGATGCATGCTTCAAACTTTTTTGTCCCCTCGTTCCTCAAGGCTATCAATGAGAACACTGAACAGGGTTTTAGAAACATAATGTCTGAACCCTCTCCAGGAGTCTTTACATTTGAAATGCTGCAGCCACGATTCTGTGAAATGTTGCTAGCTGAGGTGAGTTCCTTCTTTCTGGTTATCATTCAGCATCCTAACTTAATTTCTCCCAGCAGTTTGGACTTTGGACTTTATGCTTTCTTATCATATTCTGATTGCTCAGGTAGAAAATTTTGAAAAGTGGGTCCATGAGACAAAGTTCAGAATCATGAGACCTAATACAATGAATAAGTATGGTGCTGTTCTTGATGATTTTGGCATGGAAACCATGCTTGATAAGCTCATGGAAGATTTTATACGGCCAATATCAAAAAGTGAGTATGTTGATGACAAGTAGGAACACATTTTGAGACTCTGAATAAATTCCACTTTCCGTGTTAATCCTCTTCAACCAAAATGTTTGCAGTTTTCTTTGCTGAGGTAGGTGGATCAACGCTTGATGCTCATCATGGTTTTGTTCTTGAGTATGGGATGGATAGAGATGTTGACCTGGGTAAGTGACTGTACCCAAGTCTTCTTCCAATTTTATACGTGTATGTGTTTCTATGTTCTATCAGTTCTTGAATGTAACTACTATTCCCTTGCTCTGTGCTGTATCATATAATGATTGAAGAGGATTCAATTACTGTCCATGGTCCGTTAAAACTACCTCTAGGTAGTGTTTTCCCTTGTTTTCTCTAGCCATCTCCCCTTTTATTTCAACTTTCCTGACAACTTATTTTTCTTCCCTCTTCATATATTCTTTTCTATCTCTAGTACTTACCTTAATTAATATTTTCATGTATTCTCTGAATTATTTTTTCATTATTTAAGAAAAATATAAAAGTTATAAACAATAAAATTTGTAAGTTCAAAAAGTTGTAGTCATAGGTCAATTGGTTTTACTCATCTTATTACTGATAATGCAGCTTTCAAGACAGTCTTGGTGTTTTAACAAATTTAACTTTTCAGGTTTCCATGTGGATGACTCCGAAGTCACCTTGAATGTCTGCTTGGGTAAACAATTTTCTGGTGGTGAACTTTTCTTTCGTGGCGTACGGTGTGAGAAACATGTAAATACAGAAACACAGTCAGAGGTGAGTTGCTTTATCTGCAGCTTACTTAAGGTCAAGTGTTAACATAAGCTTGACAAGTCAAATTTTTCATAGGCTGACGTCCTGTTTCACTGTAAGCACTCACTTGTGCTTGTTCTATGTAGAATTTTCTTGTACATTTATTTATTTGTTTGTTTACTTTATTTGCTAATCATACATGGAAATAGTATGTTGCTTTTCCTTATATATCATTTTATTAAGCAAGTCCTGAAAACAACCAGGTTTCATTCTTGGAGTTGAACTTTTCTTATGAATGGATGATGATCCTCCTTCATATTACTTTCACATTTATCAAGTTGTTGGGTTTGCTCTAGGATTTGATTGGGACTTTCCTGAATTCAGATTAGTAGTCTATCTTAAAAGCAGAAATCTAGTCTACCTGGTAGATTCATATTAAGTGACTAAATTGAACTTTTTATTGGCTCTTTTGTAGGAGATCTTTGACTACTCGCACCTTCCAGGGCGTGCAGTTCTGCATCGCGGTCGCCATAGGCATGGTGCTAGAGCAACCACATCAGGAAATAGGATTAACTTGTTGTTATGGTGTAGAAGGTAAAGAACACCCTTCCCTTTGCTATACATCTGCCACTCTTACGCTTTAAGAATCTATTTCCTGGTTAATTCTAGAAAAGAATATTTTTTGGTCCAAAAGAAAAATGAACGTTGTAGTGCCATCGCAGAAAGTGAAATCTTTCCCCTATACTAATTCATTGCTGGTGATGTTTCTCTGGAGTATTGACGGAATATCTCCAAACAATCTATAAGCCTGTTCATTGAACTTGTAATAAACATGAACTTCCTGCTGATCTGTTTCCAATTCTGATTTCGTCATTCTACAGTTCTGTTTTTAGAGAGCTGAGGAAATATCAGAAAGATTTCTCCAGCTGGTGTACAGAGTGCCAACGTGAGAAGAAAGAGAGGCAGCGCCAGTCTGTTGCTGCTACCAAACTGGTAATATACAATCTTGTAGTTGGTCTTTTTTTTTACTTTAACAACTGACACGGGAAGGGTATCTTGCTAGTTTACAGTTGGATATGGTCGTCTGGAAGGAATGATAAAATAGTCCGGTTATGAACAGTGATTAAAATGCTGTTGCTATGAGAAAATATGACATTGCATCTTAGATAAGAGAGGAAAAGAACATGCAAAAACAGAATAGCACCTAACCGCATTTTACTATTTTCTCATATGGACTTTTGAGAAGCTCTAAAATGTTTGTGTGGCTTTCCAGGAATTGCTGAGGAGAGAAGGGCAGGCTGCTACTTGAGCTCCTAATTGTCTTTGCGTTCTAGACCTGTATTATATGCCAACCTCATCCTTGAAGAAACAATCTTGAGCGTAGTCAGTAGCAAGGAAAATGAAGCTTTTGTTGTCTGTTTCTGGTGCGATCTAAGCGCATATGTACATGAAAATTGGTAGGTTCGAGATGTCTGTATTAATCTCCTAGTCTTGACCTTAAAAGGAGCTGACTCATGTGATTATAACAATCATTCTTTAGAGATTTATCTGTTTCTAGTTCTGTTGATGGTAATCCTTGATGAGAAAATACATGATGCCATCTTCATTTTGTCAGGAAAATTTTAATGCCATCCATAGTCGAATAAGTAAACTGTTATGGGTGGTACGGAATAGGCCCTCGTTGATTAAGGATGGTGATGAATTGGTTTTCGATAGAGATTGCAATGCTATGTTCTGAGATCATTACATCATGTGAGAGAGTATTCACATCGCTTTACAATTACAACTAAAGGTCTCATAGTTTTAATTCTTTTAGAAAAATAATGCATGTTATATCATAATATAAGAACATGAATCACAAAAGTCTTTATAACTAACAAGATAAATGAACATTAACATTGTTACACATCCACAATATTTATATTTGGAGAAATTATTTAATAATATCAAAAAAGAAAAAAATGAAATAAGTTGTTTTAAATATTTTGAAGATATAGGCAACACTGTGATTCTCAATCGTGTGCCGCTATTGCGATTTTCGAATCGCGGTGCCATTAAAAATTAAGGATAGATTGTGGTGCTTTAAATGTTCTTATTTAATAAAAATAACACCAAATTCAGAATCACGATGTTACTGAATTTCTTTTTTAAAATAAAAAATAGCAGCACCGCGGTTTTTAACCGCGGTGCTGCCTATCTTTAAAAAATTCAAAACAACTTTATTTGTGTAATTTTTTTTGATATTATTAAAATAATTTCTCCTTTGTATTCTTACCAATTTTTTGGATTTTGCGTTAACTGCAGCCACATCGTAATAGCAATGCGTGGCTGCAGGTGATCCCTTCTCCGTTCATTTTCCCGCTTCACCGCCAACCACGAACTCTATAAATAGCTTCTTATTCAACTTTTCAGCTGTATACACTGCAGTTTCTGTTTTGTCTCCCACGCCCCAAGGTACTTACTCTCTCTCTCTCACGCACACAAAAATGAACGCGAACATGTAGTACTGAATATGCCATTTCAGCTGAACCTGAGTGGTGGAGATATTTGCGATTTACGAACGAGAAATTGTATTCATCGGAATAGATATGGATTCACATAAATTGGGGGAATCTACTGTTTCTCTGGTGTTGAGGAAGATTTATTGAACTGTGACCCAGCAGGTTTTGCTAATCTGTTTAATCCGGAAAGTCCAGCGTGTAGATTTTTTTTCTCCCTAAATTTGTCTCGTATCTGCTATTTTACTTCTGCTGCCGTGTCAAATCCTTGCAAGCGTAACCTCCCTGTCGTAACTGTGATCTTAGCACATTGGACTTTAATCATTCTCGGTCATGAAAACATGAGTTCGTGTATGGATACCTATGCACTGAAGGCAGTGAGCGACTTACCTACTCCTTTTCACTCCGCTTTTAGTTTCAGGTACTTGAGTATTAAGTCATTTTTCAATACTTCAATTCACATGGAAGTTTGTTGTTCACAGACTTGCAGGCAATCATACTTTGATGCAAGAAGATCATCTTTTCATACCTTAGTTATTAGCATCCTATGAGAATGGGTGCTTTGAGCAATGGCAGACATTTATTTTGTACGAACAATTACAATACTAGTCTAGATGTACAGACCAAGAAATTGATCTTGGTGACTTGAGAGACCAGCATGTGATATTTAGAGAAGTTCCACCCAAGGAATGGAAAATCCAATGAGCTTTACTGATAATATCACTTCAAATTTGAACTCTATAATTTGCTTGTGATTCCATTCATGTGACTCCTATTGAAATTTCAGTGTTGTTATATCTGTTTTGATATGTGCACAGGTACTTCAACTCATTGCAGAGTGAATGCTTTTCCACATGCTTCCTTTCCGATGTAAACATGGTCATTTCTGCACCAACTGGAAGTGGAAAAACTGTACTTTTTGAGTTATGCATTATGAGGCTTCTCTCTAAGTTCATCAGTGGCGATGGAAAATTCACCAATCTTAAGGGGACCCTTAAAACAGTAGGTTTCTGCTGATATAGCATTATCAACAAGATTGATGTGTTTGATACATCTGGCGAGATTATCATTGTCTTAGCTATGTTGGTAATATACTACTGTATTTCATTCTTCTTTAGGTGGTGAAGAAATCTAAATCCTGCAGTCGTATTTGACCTCAATCATGTGATATATGTACTATGCTGTTTGGCAATAAATTTGTATTCATTTTTTGGCATATAACAGAACCTGAAAAACATATCAATATTTGCTGTGATCAGTGAATGGGCTTTTACTGAAATCCTGCATCCTGTCTGTTATAAAAGTTTATCATTTTATAACTCAAAAACAAAATTAAGGGATGTTATCCATTCAGGTTGCGTCCTTTTATTTTCTCTTTTTGGAGTGCTTATGTGTAAATATGCTGTGTTGTGAAGATCTACATAGCACCATCAAAAGCATTGGTGCAAGAAAAGCTTCGGGATTGGACTAAGAAGCTTGGACATTTGGGAATAAATTGCCTCGAGCTAACGGGTGATAATGAGTACTACAGTATCAAGAGTATACAGGACACAGACATCATTCTTACGACACCTGAGGTTAGTTAGCAAGGAGGACTTGTTTCTCATCTTTGAATGGTTTTAGCGGGCTCAGGTCTGGCCTCCCTTCTCACAGAAATTTGATGCTGTGACTCGATACCGGATAAAAGATGGAGGCTTGAGCTTTTTCAGCGATATAGCACTTGTGCTTATTGATGAAGTTCATTTACTGAATGACCCCCGAGGAGCAGCACTAGAAGCAATAGTCAGCAGAATAAAAATACTTTCTCGCAATCCCAAATTGCAATCAAGTCCTTTATCCCTCATCCGTTTCCTAGCTGTCTCTGCTACAATCCCAAATATCAATGATCTTGGTAATCTTCAACACATGCTTCACTGAAATAGTTTACATTCTCAAAGTTTTAGTACATGGGACAATTGTTGATAATTTACTACATTTTAATTTTTATCCCTTGAAGCGGAGTGGCTTCTGGCTCCAGCTCAGGGAGTTAAAAGGTATACTCAAGTCCGATAAAATGGTAAGTGTGTGAACTCATCTCATGCCTGTTACTGCAATGTCCTCTTTGCAGGTTTGGAGAAGAAATGAGACCTGTAAAGTTGACCACCAAAGTTTTTGGTACACCTTATTTTTCCCTACATTGATTGCATGGACTGTTTCACCAATGAAAAAAAAAAAGAAAAACTTATGAGCATTATATAAAGAGATGATGAACTGCATAACTAATTTGATACTATAACAGATAATAGTTATACGCTTATGGCAGCTGAGAAATACTTCCCTCCCAATAATGATAACTAAAATCCTCCTTGCTTGCAGGGTACACACCAGCAAAAAATGATTTCTTATTTGAAAAGGTCTGATTGCCAATATTTGATGTTTTGTATGATTTGTTTTTCATAATAAATTAATTTCTCAATCATCAGATATCAAAATCTTCTGTATTTTCTGACAATGAACTCTATGTTTTGATTATTCAGAGGCTCCAGAACTACATTTTCAGTAAGTATGAAACCTCTTTGCATATTATCCAAGCAACACTTTCTCTATCTGATTTGTATTGGCAGTATTTCACTGTGCATAGTGATACATTAAATTGAAGCAATCAATCTGCAGATCTGCTCATGCAATTCTCTGGAGGAAAATCTGCCTTGATTTTTTGCTCTACCAGAAAAGGAGCGCAAGAAGCAGCACAAGTACTCTCTCAGACAGCAATGACTTTTGGTCATTCAAATCCTTTCATCAAAAATAGAGAACAGCAGGAAAGGTTAAGGGAGGCATCACTATTGTGTAGCGACAAACAAATGCAATCTTACATACTTTATGGTGGTATGAAATCATTCTTTTCTTTTTTATGTCGGGATTGGGGTCCATGGATAGGTTGCAGAAAGACAGAAATTTAGGATATAAGTCTGAGTTAAACATCATGATAGGTCGCTGAAAGACAGAAATTTAGGATATAAGTCTAAGTTCAACATCTGCTGATTGTTTCTGGTGCAGTTGCATATCACAATGGTGGACTTTCTTTGAAGGATCGCAATCTCATTGAAGGCCTTTTCCTGAATGGTGATATTCAAATTTTGTGCACCACAAATACTTTGGCCCATGGAATTAATCTACCAGCACATACTGTTGTCATCAAATCAACGCAGCATTTGTATGTCTTCTAATTATTTCCTGGTACATTTCTGAGTCCTAATATAAGCAGCCAGTGGGCAAACAAGCAAGATATCTGGATATCCTCAGTTAATATCATGCCTATTGTCAGTAGGTATTTATTTATGATAGATAATAAGCAGGTGGAGAAAAATCTAATAGAGATGCAATGTTATGATCAGTGCTGTGCTTGACAATCTTTTCCAGCTGTTAAACTGCTCTAAGGACAACCTATTTGTTTCCTTGGAGGTTATCAACAGCACTAGAATTTTAACACCATTATGATCTGATCTTCATTTTGTTCCAGCAACAAGGAGAAAGGTATCTACATGGAGTATGACCGATCCATGATATTGCAGGTGTGTTACTATTTTTCAGAATCATTCTGCGGAAAGAATGAATAATTTTACCACACTCAATACAAGGCTTGTAAAGATAACACTGTGTTAGTAATCCATCATAGTAAATCTAGCAGAGTTAATTTTTGGGTGCACTTGGACCAGCTCGGCCACCTGAGTGTCTCTTCTACTGAAAATGAAAACCACCTTTAATTTATGCAGATGTGTGGAAGAGCAGGCCGTCCTCCATTTGATGACACCGGAATGGTCATAATCATGACCAGAAAAGAAACAGTATACCCTTCTCCAGATATAGAAAACCACTGATTACAAATAAACTATTTGTTTATAACGCTTGTAAATCATAACCCAGGTCCATTTGTATGAGAATTTATTGAATGGATGTGAAACGGTGGAGTCACAGTAAGCGCATCTCCGACCTTGCTGTTTATGTTAATTAAAAGTTGAAACACCACATGTATCATCCATCTTGATTGCATTTGTGTTTTTATTTCTCTTTAGATTGCTGCCATGTGTAACAGAACATCTGACTGCAGAGATAGTTCAATCAACTATCTCAGATATAACAAGGGCAATTGAATGGATGAAGTGCTCCTATTTGTATGTGAGAATGAAAAAGGCAAGTTTGTTTTAGCGTAATGGGTGGCACAATTTGGGTTTTCCTTCATCAAATTGCACTTCTGAAAGTTTTCATGCAACAATCAGAATCCTGAGAATTATTCAATTCTGGGGCTGCCTGGTAACCGAATAGAGAAGCATTTGCAAGGTAATTTGTTCACTGGTGAACAGATATTGATCCTAATGTTTCCATACCATGACATCATGTTTATATGCTTTGCCAGAAATTTGTGTTCAGAAAGTTAAAGAACTGTCAGAATATCAGATGATCTGGACTGATGAAGATGGTTTCCTCCTGAAGCCACTTGGTATACGATCAATTTGTTGCGACAGCTTTCTGACTATTATCACTACAATGCAGTGTAGGATATGATTCTTTCCTCTTGTGTTCAGAGCCTGGAAGGTTGATGACAAAGTACTATCTGAAGTTTGACACAATGAAGCACATTATGCAGGGCCCTCCTAACTGCAGCATGGAGGACATACTTCATATTATATGTCAGGCAGAAGAAATTGCATGTATGCTTGCAATCTATATAATATTTGCTTTTAAGATATGAAATTTAGGTGATTTATGTCATTCTAAATAAAAATAAAGGGATACAGCTGAGGCGGAATGAGAAGAAGTTCCTAAATGACATTAACAATGACAAAGATGGCCGGCTTCGCTTTCACATCCTTGACGATAAAGGAAAGCGTAAAAAACGCATCCAGACCAGAGAAGACAAGATATTTGTTCTGGTGAATGACTGCTTGACTGGTGATCCATTAGTGCGTGATTTATCTATGAGTCAGGTTTCACCCTTGTCTCTGCAAATATTTAAGATGATGTGGTATTTCTTCAGATTTCTATATTTATTTGTTGTACCATGATCAAGCATGTTATGCTATAGGATGTGAACTCTATATGCTCAAATGGGTCTAGAATTGCAAAGTGCATGAAAGAGTATTTTATGTTCAAGAAAAGCTACAAAGGAGCTTTCAATTCAACAGTAATAGCCAAATGTTTACATCAGAAGTTATGGAATGATAGCCCATACTTGCTGAAACAATTACCAGGCATTGGAATGGTGACTGCAAAGGTTTGTTTCTTGAACTTACAGTACTATTAGGGATATCTGATTATTTCACCTATGAAGATCAAGACAATGTTTCCCTTCTTGTGCGCCGGACAAATTGTGATTAGGCACTATATTCAATGGGAGTAATGTCATTTGAGACCCTCTTTGAAGCTGATCCAAGAAAGATAGAGCTGGTTACTGGTAGAAAATATCCATTTGGAAACCATATAAAGGAGTCGTTGCTCACACTACCCCCCAAAGTTGAGATGGCAATTCAGGAAGTTGAGGACCAAAGGATAGGAATGTCCAAACTACTGATAACATTGACTAGGCTATCGCCGCCAGCGCAATCAACTAAAAGACATTATGCTGATATGGTACGTCAAGAACATAGCATGTTATTAACTTTGAGTCCAAAACATGTCTTCTTCAATTTTATTCTTCGTAAAATTGTAATTGAATTTTTTTGTCACAGATGGTCAGTATAGAAGAAGATAACATCATTCTGTTTTATGAAAAAATAAGGTACAGTAAATTGTTTGAGCTTAGATACAGACTATAATGCATGTCTTAAATTGTTGGTTCGTAGTATATTTTTGTCGTTTCTGAAACTCGTTTTCTGGTGGTCTAGGTTGGAGGAGTTCTCAAGGTAAGGCAATTACAGACGTCAAGTCTGTTGCTTTCAAATTCATGAGGCATTTGGGTCATGAAATTGATGCCTGGTGTTTGTGTATTGGAAATTCTTTCTTCTGACATTATGGATTTTCTTACAGCCCTTATACTGCAACAGTCTTATTTTCAAGCCCTAAGCAAGGAAAGCTGACGATTAAGGCAGATCTGATATTTGAAGAATTCAGTAACTCCTTTCTTAATTTACACCCAAAAATGTTGTTGTTTTCCAGTGCGAGATGAATATGCATCTAGTCCTCTGTTGATGTTATTGCAGTTGGCATTGATCTCCATCGGAAGGTTATCATCACAGCACCAGTAGACTTAAATGTCGTCCACAGATACAGACCCAAGGAACTCTCCCCCTTTATACCGAAGGATGTTCACATCATAAAAGACGACAAGGATGAGTCTTCTGTCACTGCCTCCAAAAAATGTCACTACTCCAATGAATTGATAGAGAACTCAATTTCCATGTATGCTGTAACACAACTTTCTCAGTTTTTTAAAAGTAATTCAATTCTATGAAGTTGGTTTCCTATTGAAGTTCTCATATTAATTGACCTTGAACTTTTCATTTTCAGGCCCACCTTCAAACTTCTAGACGAGGAATTGGAAGATGGTAAGGAACTTTTGTTTCTTGAGTCCTATTTTCTTGTCCTCCAGCCCACTCACTGCCACTGTTTTTCTTTTCCTTCCTCTAATGTTGAAGACAAACCAGTTATTGAGACTGAAGATGATGACTGCAAAATCATAACTGAAAGGACGGTATTCGACCATATTCGGAAAAAGGCAAAAACATTACCCTTTTTGCCCATGCCCAACGATACATGTTTGCCATCACTGGAGGCCTTCACGCTCATCAGGAAACGCACTCGTGAAAGGCATCTTAAACTGGATAATGATATTGAGGTTCTGGAAATACAAGAGAACCGAGTTATTCAACATTCCAAACTTACAGAACCAGAACCAAACATACACGCTATCGATGAAGATGATCCAACAGATATTTCTGAAGGCTCTTATAATCTCATGGACACAGGTGAGCAATTGATGACACAGTATTTCCACGAAAATTATCTCTATTTACTATTGTACTTCAAGGTAAATTCCCTGCAGAAATTTTGGGTGGAGAAGGAACACTGGCTACTGAACACCAGAGTACTGAATCAGGAACACTGACTGAAGATACAATTCTCGGACATACAAGAAAAGTGCCAAGGAACTACTCGGTTTTCGGTAATTCTAGGACAGCTGATTCTACAGTACGCACACTGGACTGTGGAACCTCTCACATGCAGGGGAATGATACTCAACCCCCAGTAAGCTCTAGCGATAATGATGTGATTAAGCTGTTGTCTCCAAGTTTACAGAAAGGACAGTTTTGTTCGCTAGCAATTGCAGGAGAAGTCAAGAAAGAGGATTCTTTTCTTGGGTTCCAGAGTGTGTTTTCGTTTCTTTAATATTTTGGATATTTGAGACACGGGCAATTATGTTTAAGTGTACTTGGTTGTGCTTCAGCGTGGTGTTATCTTTTCTTTCGTTTTTCATATTTCTTTTCTGATTGCTAGAAAGTCGAACTTTGCTTTGTTTTGTCAGATACATAAATGTTAAAATAATATGACCCATGACCCTTAGTTGATAGGTCCCAAAAACCCATGGCCACTTCCTCACTCATCTGGGTGGCAGCCAAGTCCACCAACCCAACAACCTGGTTACTCGATCCATTTCAACCACATCGGTTCCTAACTATTTATTGTTGGTAACCCTAACCCTAATCACTTTTCCCTTGACTCCTCGTTCCCTTCTTTGCATTTTCTCCCTCTTCCTCGTCTTCTCCTTCTCCCCCTTTTTCTACATCGGAATCCTTTCCGATGTCTCTCTCTCTCCCTTGGCCGACCACTATATATATCTCCACTTGTCTGGTTTGTTCCAACTTAATAGAACAATACCAGAACATCAAAATCCTCTTTGTTCTTCGTGAACTTCTCTATGATCTTCTTCCTATGTGGAAGTACCTTAGCTATGTTGGTTGGTTCTGCTTTGGTCCTTGGTGGACCTGGGTTACTGTTTCTGGTATAAAATGTGCAATCGGTGAGTGAGGTTGCCCGGCCTGAGTGGCCGTGGGAGACCCTTAATCGAATCTGGCCTTTGAGCTGTTTATCGTTACTGCATGCCTTGTTGATATTGTAGATTTGTAATTATTTAATATATTCTATTATATATCTTGATTTGTATTTTAAGGATTTTCTTAACCCACGATTCACTGTAATAGTTGTTAGGATTTGATTAATTATTTGGGCTCATTGCTAGGTGGAAAATTCCCAACAGTGGTATCAGAGCCACTGATCGTCTTTAGTGGCATTCTACGGTAACAAATCTCTAACCCTCTCTCTTTCTTTCTTTGCGAAATATTTTTGTCAAAATCTTTTTTGGAAATTTTTAAATTTTTTATTACGCTTAGTGGATCTGAATATTTTGTTTAACTGCTTAAATATTGTTCTTATTATTGTTGGTGTTTATTTTTGTTTTATATCCACGACTTTACCATTAGCCTTACTTATCCCTCACTTGGCCTAGCCTTTGAGGCTGTCAGGTATCTAGTTGAGGTTAAGTATTGGTTCATTCCCTTTTATCTAATATTATTATGTTCTTATTCTAGAAATATCTGTATATGTGGTCGCTTCATTTGTTAACATTTTCTGCATATTTTTCTTGCGATATCTATTAAATGGATGGTTATAATTTGCAACGCTTCGATGAAAAATCTGATTTCTCTATTTGACAACAAAAAATGAAAGGCATTTTAATACAACAAAAATATGGGAGGTACCCTGAAAAATTTTCTGAAGAAAAAAGAAACTTAAAAATGATGAATATGCATACTCTTCCATAACATTAAATCTTTCTGATACTGTTCTTAGAAAAGTAGGAAAATAAGAAACTGCTAAAAATCTATGGAATAAACTTGAGGAACTTTATTCTGAAACATCTCTTCCTAGTAAATTGTTTCTGCTTGAAAAACTTTTTAGGTACAAGCTTGATTTATCTAAAAATATTGAAGATAATCTAGATGATTTTACAAAGTTAATTCAAGATATTAAGTTAACAAGAGATAAAAACATTGATGATTATTCTGTTATTATTTTGTTAAATGATATTCCTGAAGCGTATAGTGATGTTAAGGCTACAATAAAATACGGTAGATATAATGTAAGTCTTGACACTGTTGTTAATTGTTTAAAAAGTAAGGAAATGGACCTAAAAACTAACAGACCTAGTCAGAGTCAAAATGAGGTAAATTTCATTAGTGGAAGAACTGAGACAAGAAATTCAGACTATAAAAAACATAGTAAGCGTAGAAGTAGAAGCAGAAGTAAAAGTAAATTCAGATCCAGAACAAGGGAAGATAAGTATAAATATGATTTCTGAAGAAAATTTTGGTGATGTTTTTACGGTATGTGATGTTAACTCTGTTCTGTCTTCTTTGAAAATAAATGAATGGATAATTGATTCTGAATGTACTTTTCATATGAGCACTTTCAAAAAAAAATTTACAAACTTAAAATTTGGAAAGTCGGGCTTCATATCCATGGCAAATGAAAAGTTTTGTGAAATAAAAAGATCTTGGTGATATCAGTTTGATTTTTGAAAATAGTTATAAGTTAACTATTAAAAATATTAGGTATGTTCCTGACCTGAGTCATAATTTGATCTCTTGTATTCCCTAGAAGAAGATGGGCTAAAAGGTAGATGGCAAAATGGATCATGAAAATTATGAAGGGTTCCTTAACTGTCTTCAAAGCTCGAAGAAAAAGAAATCTATATGTTTGTTCTGTGAAATATGATGCCTTAGCTGCTACTGTGTTGAAAAGTGGTAAAACTTATTTGTAGCATAAACGATTAGATCACATAAGTGCTAAGGGTCTTGAATTGCTGCAAAAAGAAGGTTTTCTATCTGATAAAATAAGTAAAATAAATTTATGTGATGAATGTGTTATGAGAAAACAACATACAATTCATTTTCCTTCATCATCTTACCCAAACCCCTCATCATCTACTTGCATACTTGTCTATATTCATGATGTTTGGGATCCCGCAAATACTGTTACACATGGAGAATATAAATATTTTTTGTCTATTATTTATAATTACTCTACAAAAGTATTCGTTTATTTAATAAAATAAAAATCTGAAGCTTTTGAAAAATTTAAAAATTGAAAATCTCTTGCTGAAAATCAGACTTGAAAGAAATTAAAAACATTAGTAACATACAATGGTTTGGAATTTTGTAATTCACAATTTTATGAATTATGTGATAAGTATGTATTAAAAGGCACAGAACTACCCCTTATACCCTCAGCAAGATGGTGTTGCTGAAAGAATGGACAGAACTTTGTTAAATAAAGTAAGATGCATGCTTGTCAGTTCAGGATTGTCAAAATATTTTTTGGGGGAAGTTGTTTTAACTGCTAATACATTTAATCAAATAGATCACCATCTATTCCTCTATTTGGAAAATTACCTGAATTTGTTTGGACGGGTAATCTGTTGATCTTTCTTACTTGCGCATTTTTGGATGTTCTGCTTTTGTGATGCAAAATGAAGATAAACTTGATCTAGTTTCTAAAATTGTATTTTTATTGGTTATCCTCAAGGTACTAAAGGTTATAGATTATGGCTTAAGAGCCAACTAGATTTTAAGGTAACTATCAGTAGGGATGTTATTTTTAATGAATTAAAAATATCATGCCTAATAAATGCATCTAGAAATAATAAAGATATCGACATAGAATCCACCTTTAACAAGGTGGAGGGACTTCCAGATAATAACCAACAAGGGGAAGAGTAGAAGTTGAAAATCTACAGATAAGCAATTTTGATAATAATGAACCAGAAGAAAGTTTGAAAAATCACCAGCCTGTTATGCATAGAACATAGAGAACATAGGTTTCCTCCTAGATTCAAAGATTTTGTGTTAAATGTTGAAAATTTCGAAACTAGCACTTATGAAGAAGCCTTACAGTCTAAAAATTCAAAATACTAATAGAAGCCATGAACGAAGAAATGAAATCCTTACATGCTAGTAAAACTTAGGAACTTGTATCAAAACCTAGTGAGTGTTCAGTTGTTGATTGTAAATGGATTTTCAAAATAAAACAAAAAAACAATGCAACTCGTTTTAAAGCCAGATTAATTGCAAATATTTTACTCAAAAAGAAGAAATTGATTAAACTAAAATCTTTTCTCCTGTGGTGAAATATACTATTATAATTATTATACTTGCATTTGTTGCTCATTTTGATTGGGAGTTAAATGGATGTTAAAACTGCTTTCTTGCATGGTGACTTAGATGGGATAATATTTACATGTATTAACCTAGTGGATTTATTGATAAGCAAAAATCTGACCATGTATGCTTACTTCAAAATCACTCTATGGTTTCAAACAATTTCCAAGACAATGGAATAAGAAATTTGATTTGTTCATGCATACCTAAAAATTTCAAAAAAGTGCATATGATCCCTGCCTGTATTTTAAATATGAAAGTTCTATTCTTGTATTTCAAGTACTATATGTTGATAATATGTTAATTTCTAGTGCTAAAAGAATACTAGGTATGACCATCAATATGGATAGAAGTAACTACTATTTTTCTAAATCAAAGGTCTTATGTTAAAACTGTTTTAAAAAATTTTCAATGGCTAATTTTAAACCATTCTGTTCCTTTGGCTACTCTTTTTCAACTTAGTAAAAATCAATGCCAAAATCTGATTCTGAAAAAGAAAAAATGAAAAATGTTCCTTATCAAATGCAACTGGTTCTGTAATGTATCTAATGGTTAGTACACGCCCGGATATCGCATATATTGTTAGCTGTTTGAGTGGATACATTTCTAATGCTGGAATGTCTCATTGGGATGTTTTAAAATGGTTACTTGAATATCTAAATGGTTCTGCTAATGATGGTATAAAATTTTCTAAGTGTACTGATGATGTCAAATTAATTAGATATGTAGATTCCAACTATGCTAATGACAGAGATAGTAGGAAACCAACTACTTCATATGTTTTCACTTTGTGTAGTGCTTGCATTAACTGGAAATGAAACTCCAGCATATTGTTACCTTATCAACTACTGAAATTGAATATATAACCACAATTGAAGCCTTTAAAGAAGCAATTTGGATATACGGACTATTAAAAGAAATAGGTTTATAAAGGAAAAATTAACTATATTTTCATACAGTCAATCAGGTATCCAACTTTGTAAAAATCTTGCTTTTCATGATAAAACCAAATATATTGATGTAAGGTACCATTTCATTAGAGATATAGTTGGAAAAGAAATCATAAACTTAGAAAATATTGATTCTGAAAACAATCCCGCAGACATGAGATTAAATGCTTGCCTTTTAAAAAATTCAAAACTTGTCTTAAAATCCTAAATTTAAAATAGTATTTGATTAATTTTTTTAGCTCATTTTTGGGTAGAAAATTCCTAAAAATAAATTTGGAACAACTTAAAGAAGAATAATGTTTTTGTTGATTGATGCTGAAGCTTGTGCTATTTGAGGATGATTCATTGACATGCTAGAATTCTGCAGAAAATATATGCTCGCATCACGGCCAATTTCAAAGCAATTTCAGATAAAGTCACGATTTGAATCATACTGATGTGTCATATATTAGAAAGAAATTATGTAAAGTAAGAATTGGAGGAAAAATATTCGTAATGTGGGAAATTGGACATATAAGAACAAATTATTAGGTAATAAGTTGCGGGCTTCAGATGTAAAATCTAGCAACCCCACGTTTAAATGGTATTTCTTAATTCTTACAACATGCTATTAACCTCCTTTGCAACATTAGGATTCATTCTAGTATGGAGTCTATATAAATTGCTGAAATTGACCTTCTCCAATGAAGGAACATGTCACAAATGTGATCTACAGAACCAAGAAATCTAAAACAAATGAATGACGTGTCATGTCAGCTTATTCCCAGCACCATCTGATGTCTCCATTTCCACAGAAGCACAGGTTGTAGAGGAGATACAGATCACAACAGAAGACACTTCCATAAGCGCAAATACATCTGAAGACTTGTGCTTGAGACAATCTTCCCAAATGTCAATACCAGTTTAGCAACTCTCTAGATGCATGAACCAAATGTGTGAACTCCCGCCACTCAAGTTGGTTTCCTCTTCCTCCCTAGAACTGGAGCCATTTGGAATCTGGGCCCACCCATCCGCCATTTCTTGAATGCTGTTATAGAAGACTGACCAGCTTCATACACTTCAGAGTGAATTACATTGTTAGGACAAACTCCTTAAAACAGAAAACTGATTAAGTAAAAGGAACTTGTAATTATGATGACAAATTTGCTATACACATGCGTTTGATGAACTTACATTTGGCTTCTTCATTAGTTAGAAGTGTCAAGTATTTTGGAGCCACTGCAGGTGTCAAAGTATGGGCCTTAATCAGGACTTCCTTGTATCTGGTCCGAAATGCTACAAGAAGGAATGGCCCTATGGTTTTATCACCAACACTGTTCATTATGGGAAGCTGAGTTCAGTCTTAATAACATCCAATTTTCAGTGTGGAGCTCAAACTTAACATGCTTCAACCGACAAACTCCTAGAACTATATAACAGCTAAAATGAAAGAGAATCCATCTAGCATGTTCAAGATAAAAAGCACAGAAAGTGGACCCAATTCCAAGACTTGGGAAAGAAATGATATTATGATTCCTTCGGAAGCTATTCAAGTGCAAGTCACCAGATAATGTGGAACTGCATTGTAGCATGACCTCCATAGCCTTCATTACAACCATGACAAAGGTACATATTCGGTATTCCTTCAAAGACTATTTGAAAAGAATGCCAAAATTATTAGAAGCAACTTGAAGTTTTAGAGGACACCCTGGATGGATATATTTCAAGGTCCTTGCATACATGTGTACATGACCCTCGTCATTCCCAGGAGAATTCTATTTTATCTAAACTGTATGAGTATGATGAACAGCAGGCACACAGATATTTGGAACATGAACAGAAAATAATCAAAGGATTAGAAGTAACTTACAGTGGTGCAATCTTGCATCCTACTTCATAAAAATATAGACATCGACTTCTTAAATCCACATGTGCAGCATCAGCCCCTATTTCTTCCCGTGTTTTAGATCTGGCAAACAACAAACAAGGACATAATCAAAAAGCAGAAAGTAAACAAATCAAATATTACAATATAATTATCTGTTATGTTTAAATACTCTATAATAGTTATGTGAAGAGCTCAAGTAAGCTCCCAAACTGGTGGAGTAAAGAAACGATGTGGGAAATAAAATAGAAGACTGTCTGAAATAATTTCTTCAGATTGCCCGATTTCATTTTCTGGCATTATCTTTTGTAACAAAAGAAAGAGCCATTGACGTATGTTGCATCTCTTCAGGTTTTTCGATCTTCTCTTCCAAAAACTAATGTAGGACTAAGATGACATTACTCTCTATCAAAACATGGAGGGACCCTTATGGATATTAGTTGTCTCAAATACAATTCACGGACCAGCCAGAAGGGTAGTTCTACTCTGGAACCAGCTTCCACCTGCAACAAGGAAATGAGTCGGTCATGGAATTACATGATCATGTTAAATTATCAAGGTAAGATAAATCAAACACATATCCTTTTCTTAACCAACTTAAACTACCATATGAAGTACCAGCACCATTAGCACAGTTGAGCTTGAATATACCTTATTTGTATCATCACTTGAGTCGAAAAGCCCAACCTCATTTGCAGCATGTTGAAATACAGATGGAACGAGCTACAAATGTAAGCCACAAAAACAAGAACATGCATCAGAGCCACCACCTTTCCATTTTAAAGGACAAAGAGCAGGTGTAGAAGCATATACCTCTTCTTCTGCTAATATATCATCAATGTCATAATATTTTGCCATTCTGAGTGAAAATCGCCAACTATGCAGAGTCCACCTTCACAAGTGATCTAAAGCTGCAATCTGCAGACAGCCAAAATGACATTGAAACAATCATTAGAAGCGGAAAAAGGAGCAACAAGGTGCCAAAAGAAGTAACAAGACTCACAATTGAATTGCGAAAATGAGGAATTGACTTAATTTTAGCAAGTTCCAACAAAATATACACAGACAAAAACACATAAAACATAATTTCAATACATCATAGAACAAGACCAATGATTCCACCTCAATTACTAAATTTAATTACAAATGGTAGTCACATACTTCAAAATGAATCCTACAATGTCCATATAATCACACCCAACAAATATTCGGTGTAAGATGTTGAATCTGAGCTCTAAAATACTTGATGTTTATGTTCTGTTTGAAGTTTTTCTTTGCTTAAATGGCGCCAATACCATTTAGGTTTCACAAGTGGGGTTGATTGGATAACTTGTGTTCAGAGTCGGGTCTGATCCGTATCTTCCCAGTCGGCGTAGATTTTTCGGGTGGGTTTTAGATAGGGTTGTAAAAGAGCCAAACTCGACAGTTTTTTGTTGGCTCGAGCTCGAGCTCAGCAATTTGTTTAGTTTGAGCCAACCGTACACCCCAACAGTCTCCCTTTCACATACCAAATCAGTTCATATCCATTTTCATTTCTTGAAGCACCAAACCAACACAGAAAATTCAAATTGGTGTATAAGAATAATATTCTAGCATTCAAGAATTACATATATCTGCAATGACCAAGATTTAACAATGATAAACTTTAAATATATGTTCAAAACCCAAAAAATAAAAAGTGTTGATTTTAGATTTTATTTTTGTTCTTGCAAACTCCCAAAAGTGTTTTCCAGAATAGCTCGAAATGCAATTGGAGATTTTTGGAGAATCCAATAATATAAATCAGTGCCGATTGTAGAACAAAATATTAACAAGTATAAAAAAACTATAACAACACAAAAATTAAAGAACCAATTTCTCCTCATAGGCGCCGCCCACGCACACACAAGCCGACGGTGAGACCAAGACTATGAGATGTAACGGCAAATCTGTTCGAGCTTCTTGCTTGGCCCACACAACAGCAATCGCCTTCCCCGTTGCGGTGGCAGATGGACTGGGGCTTGCAATCGTTGATTTGGGGCCTTTTAGGATTTAGACGGGAATTAGGGAGAAAGAAAAAAAGAGCGGGAAGAAAAAAGGCATTTAGATCTGGGAATTGGGGAGAAAGAGTGGGAAGAAACGAGAAATAAACGAGCGTAATCTTTGGTTTTATTTTTAAATTGTTTTGGAGAATTTTGTGGAGAAAAAAAATAAAAAATAAAAATAAATAAGTATAAGTTATATAGTGTATATGTTTGGATTTATTTTTGGGATAATATAAAATAAGTATAGTATGTTTGGTGTTGGATAATGGGAAAACAAAAAATACTGTTTATTGTCAAATTATGTTTCTTTTATATATATTTATATATATGTATGAAAATGTATATAATTAGGTGTATTTTTTGGATAAAAGAATAATTAAAATACTGTTTTGAAATAATGCAAAATAAAACAAGACAAACATGGTGTATATTTTGGCCCAAAATCAAACATAGTGAAGAGTGGGAAAGAAATTGGGGTTTTAAAATTTAGAAATGGGAGAAAGAAATAATGTATATTCTTTTAATAAAATTGTTGGGTTGTATATTTTTTTAAAATAAAATTATATTATTATAAATAAAAAATATTAAACATATGGTACAATATTTTAACTTTTTGTTATAAATATAAATTACTAATTAGTTTAGTAATAATATAATTTGTAAAGTTTAGAAAATATATGTACATCAAATTATTAGAATATGTATATAATTTTGTATAGTTATTAATATTAATGATCTTATTATATACAAAAGAAATTTAAGAGATGATTTTTTTAATCAAAGTACAAAATAGTGATTGATCTCATTATATAAAATAAAATAATAATAAAAATAATTAAAATTACTCAACAACCAACATTATCATTATTGTTGTTGTTGTTGGTATTTATGATCTTTAAATTAATTTATAGAAATTACCAAATTTTGACATAAATTACACGTAATAAAGGAGATTGCACACTGCATATTCTGATAAATATAAAACTCATAAAAAGATATAAAAAATTATAAGTTAATTGTTAAGGAATTGTCAATTTAAAAAATATAAGAAATTACGAATAGATATTAAAATATAATAGAAAATTTATATGTGTTATATTAAATAATGTCTTGAAAAAATATTAAAACTTATCAAATTGTTGATTAAGCTTGTCGATCTCGTTATACAAAATAAAAATTAAGAGACAAGTTTTTTAAATTAAAGTACAAAATGGTAATTGATCTCATTATATATATATATATATAATAAAATTACAATAAAAATAACTAAAATTGTTTAACAATCATCATCATCCTCATTATTATTATTATTATTATCTTTGAATTAAAACATGGGAATAACCAAATTTTAATATAAATTTATAAGTAATAAAATAGATTCCATACTATGTATTTTGATATAAATATAAATTTCACAAATAAATATAAGATTATAAGTTAATTCTTCGAATTTGTCAATTTAAAAGAAAACATATTAGGATTTTTTTTTTTTTAACTATTTCTATAATCGTAAGGGAGTGAATCGTAATTTACCCAATAAAAATAGAGAGAAAATTAATTTAATAATATAAAAAAATAAAAAATTACGAAATTAGAGTAATTTGAAAAGTTTTACAGTTTCTTAGAAACCGGTTCTTGCTTTTTACAGTTTCTAATACCCCAATCTTCGTAACTTTTTATTCGTTTTACATTATCTATACTTCTATATTTATACTATATAAAAGAAAAATGCCTTTTTCTTTAACAAATGACAATTATGACACCGCAATACCAATTTTATTGTTATCTCGTAATAGCTTTAAGTTGATTTTTTTTTACTTTGTTGCTTGCTTGCTTTCTTCTTTCTTTTTTTATAAATATAATGTATATTATAAAATATAAAATATTATTTATTATATGCACGCAAGAACGTCATGCCACGGCGCTAATATATAAAATGAGAGTATCCTTTTGGTGTCTGTTTAAATTTTGTATGTCCATTTTTATTTTTTTAATATTTAATTAATTTTCTTTATTCTCTTCTTAACTTCCCATTTTCTCTTTTCTCATCTTCCACATCTCTTTTTCTTCTATTATTTTTTTTTATTTTCTCATATTTTGTACTTTTTAATATTTTATTAATCTAGTTAACATATTTATAAAATAATAATATTTTTTAATATTTTAAATTAATTGTGCACACACATAGCGTGCCACATATACTCGTATATATAATTGAAGATGGATGAATTGGTATCTCAATTATTTTAGTATGTCAAGTTTAATATTTAATTTAATTTATTAATTTATTTATTAACTTCCCACTCATCAATTATCTTTCAATAGTTATTTTTTTTAAAAAAAAACATTCATTTCTTGTCACTATTTTTCATAAATTTAATATTTTATATATAATTTATTAAATAATAAAATTTTATAAGTATTTTATTTTAAGTAATATTTATAAAAGTTGTACACACATAAAGTATGTCACAAATTACTAGTTATAATAATTTACCCAATATAATAGATGGACGAGGGTCAACAACTTTGACTGGATAAAGACTTTTAGTTGCGGCCCTTCTATTTCCTTCTGTTCTTTAAGAGAAGAAAAGTCAAATCTTAAATTTTTCAACAAGAGGGGATGGATAGACTTGGATCAAAGAATACGACTACTGCACCTTGTAATGGGATATGGCAACCAATTTCAATCGTGGGGCCTACTGAAATTGATGTTATTATGAATCAGGACTTGGAAAAAATTTATTCTCTACCCATTTTCTATTGAAATTCTTCAAAAAATGTTGGTAAATGCTCTTACTTATAAAATGGTGGCAGTTTCTTGAAAATGCGGCATTTGTCCATCTCCTATTGAAATTCTTAAATAAAAGTTGGCAAATGCTCGTACTTGTAAATTGGTCGCAGTTGCTTCAAAATGCGGCATAAGGTCCATGCCCTATTGAAATTATTCAATAAATGTTGGTAAATGCTCTTACTTGTAAATTGGTCTGAGCTTCTTAAAAATGTAGCATTGTGTTCGCCTATTGAAATTCTTAAGAAATGTTAGTAAATGCTCTTATTTGTAAATTTATTGCAGTTTCTTGAAAATGCGGCATTGTGTGAATGTCACGAAGATGCCATACGATGGAAGGAAGTCCTTGATAGCTTGAATGAGATTAATATATTCTAAATCTAAGCAATCTTGTTAATCTTTTCACCAGTGTTAGATATTCACCTTTGGCTCTTATCGGATTTTTGACTTTACAAAAAATTAATGCGGCAGTGTTACTAACAGCTGTTTGTGAGTGTATATTTATAGTATGAACCTATTGTCTTTGTAGTATCATTTATTTTCACTTGAGGAGCACTATTTTCATTCAAGACCCAACACTTATAACATAATAGATAGACATATATATATATATATATATTTGTTTGAAGAAAGATTTTAATGAGCAAAATCTTGATTGGAAATATTGATACCAAAACTAATTTATTAGAAATGTATCATATTTGATATTTATACATTTGGGCTTCTCAAATAAACGGTGATCATTAATCTTAATCTTGTGTGGAGAAATTCCAAAAAATTCTTTTAAAATATTTTGAAATATTATAAAATCTTTTAAATTGATATAGAACTTTTTTAAACTTAATTTTTATACTTGTATAAAACCTTACATTCATAACTTTTCATATTTTTATAAAATATTTTTTTTTTGTAACATTTTTAAGTTTGTTGTATTCAGTGCTCTGTGTATTATGTTTATAATACCAATCTCTAAACCTACGTAAACTTTTTTAAAATAAATCATCATAGAAGTTGTTCATATATGTATATCTCTCTTGATTTTCTCTAGAGAAATGAAAAACGAATTTTAGATATCCTATTACTTCAAGTTTAAAATTTAAAAACACTAAACGATATACGCACAGTATACCAGAGGGAGATGTTATTCATTTTCAATTGACTCGGGTATAAATTTATTATTCATAATAGTAAGATCATAAGTCCAATTCTTGTCAAAATTTATTTGTGTATTTTTTATTTTTTATTAAACACGCTGTATTTAAAAATATATATATTGATATTCCTAATAATTTCCATAAAAAAGATAACACTATTAAGCATTATAATACCTAAAAGATGTTTTTCTTGTTCATTCTAAATTAAGGTCATGTTTACTTCAACATATGGGATTAACTGACTAAATATTAATTTATGATTGTATTGATTATTGCTTTGGCATTGACCAATTAATAAGTTGTTTACTAGCTTAGAATATTGTTACTGACCATTTTATTTTATTTTTTTGTTTATTTGCCTTTGATTATTTAATTGATTGTGAATTGAAATTACTTTTTTAACCTCAAATAAGATAAATTGAACTGTCAACTCAACTCATCTCTCCTCTCTCTTCGCATTGTTTTAGATTGGTTTACTTCACTTTAGTGCCGTCTTCACTTTGTAAACTTTTTTCCCAATTAGCTGTTTGTATGCTCCTTTTGTTTCATCAAAGGTAAGTAAAACCATCCCAAAACACAATCATTATGTTTGGTTTCGATTTTGGGTCATCTCACAAACCGAAGCAATGTTTGGCATTCAATATTGTACCAATTTTTGGCTCGTTTCTAGGTATTTTGTAACAGTGAGTGTGGGACAAAACTAAAATTTCTCTCTCTTCATTTACAAATAAATTATATACATTTATATATATATATATATATATATATATAGAAGAGACATGGTTTAACAATAAACAGTACTTTTTGTCTTCTCACTACCCAACATCAAATATACCATACTTATTTTATATTATCTCCAAAAACAAATCCAAACATACACACTATCTCTAACTTATTTTTATTTATCTTTGTTTTTCTCTCTCTATCTCCACAAAATACCCAAAAACAAGTTAAAAACAAAACCAAACATTATGAAGGTTTCTTTTCTTCTTTTATAGTTAATATTCTGCTCGAATATTTTATTTATATTTTTAACAAAAACAATTTTTTCATGCGAACATGATACTTCGTAAATAAAATGATCATTGTTGTAAACTTATAAAAAATTTAAGTTCATTACTCTTAAATTTATATGAAAAAAGTCAGAATAATTATTATCTCTAAGTCTAACTTATTTTCTTTTCTTATTGTTATTCACAAATGAAATACATCGTGTTCTATTTATAAATCGTCAAAATATTATTACAAACTATACCATTAAAAATTATAATTACAAATATTATGGAAATATAAAAAGTACGCATACAAATAGAAGGAGTGTGTATTCAGACATAAATATATACATATATATATATTTACAATAATTATACACAAAACTATTTTTAGGTAAGAAATACTTATCTGTAGTAGTAAAACAAAAGATATGAAATATATATATATATATATTAAAGAATAATTTAATATTTTTCTATAATATTTATATAATACGTAAAATCATTAATAGACTATACATATTTTCATAAGATATATATAATCAAATATCTAAACATGATACAAAAAACGATTTAGAGTATGCATATGTATCGATTGTGATTAATTTGAAATTTTATATATGATTTCATGAAATATTTATATATGATTTTCTATAAATTTAATGTAATTATATATGTGATATTTATGAATACAAAATTTTCCTGTGCAAGTTTTATAAAATATTATTTTATAATTATAAATAGTAGTTTATTTCGTAAATATAAAAGTTAGCTAATTTAGAGGTAAGTTTTGGAAGGAGAGCATAAACCCACTTTGTCCAAATTAGCATAAAACTCCCCAACTCCATATACATTACATGCATGCATAAGATTACTGCTAATTTTGAGCTGCAATGGAAACCGAAGTTGCTGCTCTTCGACCTTCTCGTCATTCATCAGTTGTTGGTTTTTCACCCTTCATTGGAAGTTCAAGAACCTTAAAATAAATTATTACAGATCAATGAGTACAAAATCCTCAATATTACATATCAAAATATACAATGAATGAAGAATGCAGATCTTGATATTTAACAAAAACAGTAAGTAAGAAATGCAAGGTTTAGAGAGCTAGATCCAGAGTAAAAAGAGCTCACGACTAAAAAAAATCGGCACTCATAAACCTTATGGTTGCTCACAAAGGCCAACCAGTGAAATATTACAGACGTTTTCAGCCGTTGTTCATTGGCCAAGACCGCCCTTTAAAGGGCCAAGCCATTAAAGAGGAGTTAGAAATATGATTTCAAAGTCATTGAAAAAAGGAGGCGAGAGAAATCAGGCGACAGAGAGAGGTAGAGGAGTGAGAGCAGACAGACGAGAGAAGAAAGGGAGGCAGATGAATTGGAGAAGTTAGGGTTAGGTTAGAAATAAGTAGGATAGAAAACCATGGTCGGGTCATGCGCTGGGTGGGTTGAATCATGGGCCAATAAAGTGGGTTGGATTTTGAGAGTCGTCCAAGTGAGTGGGGGCTTGGGCTTTTGAGCTAGGCCTACAATAAATGGTCTTGGGCCAATTTTTCAATATATTCTCCCTTGGACCAAGACTCATAAGAAGGAACCAGGCCCAAGGGTTTGGATCTAGCAAAATATCATAACACTTAATTTTCTTGCAAAAGAGATGTTATTAACAGCATTTGAAAAGATGATATCTTAAGCATAAAGTATGGCACACAATAATTAGCACTAAGCACATTGAACATTTGCATACAGCAAATAACACTAAGTGAATTTTCCAAGTAACAACCATGCTATACCCTATAGTTAGCGAGACTCATTCATAAAGACACAACCAGCCACTTACGTTCAGATTGCAAATACAGACATACAGCCACCAAGGCTAAATCATATAGCCACATAGGCTCAATCACAAAGACACTTTAGCCACCGAGGTTGTCACAAAGACAGACACAAAGGCACATCAGCCATCAAGGCAAAGTCGTAAAGACTAACATCATTCACTAAGGAACATTTTTAATGCATTTAGCATAAAATTGCGTACAGTGACTAAAGCTAAAAATTATGATTTGATACAAAATTAATAAACTGTTAATTCTTCTTTAGAAGTTTCATCAAATGCTATCTTCGCATCTTCTTTAGTTTTATTATATCGGTTTGGCATTTTATAATCATTTATAAAATGACTCTTTTTTACCACAATTGTAGCACCTCCTATCTTTATCTTTTTCATCCCTAATTCCCTTCTCATCATCACTTGATTCAGAACTATTATGGCTTTTATTCTTTTCTTTACTATGTCTTTTATGAAAAGAATTTCTATATTTTGTTCTTCCTCTGACAAAATTAACCACATTTTGGTCCCGACTAGGTTTATTAGCATTCAAATCTATTTCTTTTCTTTTTTAAACCACTAATCACAGTTTCTAAATTTATATTGTTCCTTCCATATTTAATTACAACTTTTACATCACTATAAGTTTCTGGTATTGCATTTAATAAAACAATTGGGGAGTAGTCATCAATATTTTTATCTCCAGTCGACTTAATTTTTCAACATCAGTTCCTTGTATTAAAATCCTTGAAAATCATTTGGTTTCTGTGCTGCCCAACTACACGGCTTTCTTTGAGAATTCATTATTCTTCTTCACACACTTTACTCTCCAAGAGGAACATACAGTGTCGAAGTAGTGCTGAGAGAAGGGACCGCCAAGGGGTTTCGGATGTTGAAGAAGAGAAGCAAAAATTGAAACTTATACTGAAAAATCTGGCAATTTTTGTATCAGGTGGGGGAAAAAGGAAGAAACGTGGAGGCCAAAGAAACTTCACCTGAGTTTGCTGTAGAATAAGCTTGGGAAGGTGAAATGGGTTAAATGTAATTGCACCTGACAAGACATGCGGTAAATTATCCAAGAGTGGAGGACAATAGGAACATTACAATAATTAAAATCAATGATAAAAGTGGAAGAAAAGAATAATTATAAAATGGGCTGACCTAGTGATTTTCTAATCACCCACGTTGAAACCCCTTACTACAGTCACCCTTAATGGTGACTTTATTGTAGTCTAGCCCACATTTTACCGGGCTAACAAAAACCTATTTAACAAACTACTATTGAAAACTACTTGGTGTATCAAGTCTTATAGTACAAGAAAGTATACGTGACCTGACATAATAATAATGATGCAACAAGTACTAAGCAAGTTAATTAATCTAACTTAAGTTATTATGGCCTTATTTACTTTTTCAGATGGGATAAAACTGTGATAGGTAAATGAACGATAACTCTTGTGATATATATATACATATGCATGTGATAAGTATTCTTTTCTTTTTTGTAACATTTTTAAGTTTGTTGTATTCAGTGCTCTATGTATTGTGTTTATAACAGGGGTGGCAGATGAGTCAAGTCGGCTCGCGACTCGAGCTCAATTGTGTCTGTTCATAGCTCGCGAGCTTTTTCTATTTTTTTATTTTTTATATATAATTTGTTTTGGAATGTTTTATATATTTAACTTTATACTTAATATTTGATCAATTTTATAATTAAAATTGACCATATATTATAATTATTAATCAATATCATACATTTTATTTTAGATAATAATAAATTATGGTACTTTTATTTGTATATTTAATTTTTATACAAAATTAAATTTAATGAACAACTTAGTAAATTATAATATTTTTTATAATTAAAATTATTATTTAATATGACATATATAAACTTTATGTTATATTTAATATATATTTGCATTATGTTATATTTTTTTTAAATTGACAAGTAATTCACTTATGATTTTTAATTATTTATAAATTTATGTCAAAATTTAGTAATTGCTATGAATTAATCTAAAAATCATCATAATAACAATAATAACAATAATGATGATGATGATAATGATGATGATGGTTGAACAAATCTAATTATTATTTTATTATATATATAATGAGACTAAAAAATTTAATCAATGATTATGATATTTAAAATTTGGGCACCCGATTCATACGAAATTTAAATATATACAAGACTGTTTGCATTAGATCATATCAAACGGTATGATTTAAAATCACATGGTCTCATTCAATAATACATCGTCTTGAATGATTACTATTATGTTTCGAGTACGATATACCGACATCCGTATACCCAATAAGTCTAAAACGTTACCAAATGTATTTTTTTGTAAGTTTGATCATATTTAACGGTTTGATCTGAATTTTGATTGTCCGATTAACCCATGTTGTTCAACAATGTAAGATGATACTTACATTAATGTTATAGTAACACTTATAAATATATAAATTTTGCAGATTGTAAACATATATTAATTTCAACTATATATAAAAATTTGATGATTCGATCTAATGATTTAAAATAGTAATAATAATAATAATAATAGTAATAATAATAGTAGTAGTAATAATAATAAAAATAATACAACAAAAAGTCAAAAACCCATTATAAATTAAAATAATATAAAATAGGTGTTGTATGTTTGGTTTTATTTTTTGGAACAAAATTAACTATTTGTGTGTATTTATATTTGTATATAATTTTATTTGTAAGTGGTTAAATTATATATATCATTGGAATAATATTTGTTTGTAAATCATTTATTTACTAAATTTTTGTAATAATAATTTATTTAAAAAACTAATAAGTATTTCATAAATAACTAATTATTTATAATTAAAACCTAGAATTTCAAAATTTTGAATGGCAGAAGATCAAATTTATGTAGTATATAAATAAATTAAGGTAAACTAATCCAATGGTGGAGTAAATTCCTTTTTCTTTCTATCTTTCTATCTTTCTATCTTTCTATCTCATTTCTTCCCCAAACCCATCTCTTAGAACCCTAGCCCCAAATTCACGGCAACAAGAACGGCGACGAGTACTGCTTCCAGGTAATCCTTCTTTCTCTGTTGCATTTTACTTACTCTTCTTTTTCTTGGGTTTGGGTGTGTTTTTAGTATCATCTATTTTCTATAACCAAAACAAGTTGAAGAAAGGGTGAAAGTTGCGAAAGTTCATGACTGTTGTAGAAGTTTATATGTAAGATTAAAGTTCTATTATCATACTAATCGGATTCAGTGGCACATTGATTTGTTTAATTCTTGTTGTTGGATTCTTGAATATTAATGGGATTCTTTATTTGTTTAATACTAATGGGATTCTTTATTTGTTTAATACTAATTGGATTCTTTATTCGTTTAATACTGATTGGATTCTTTATTTGTTTAATACTAATTGGATTCTTTATTTGTTTAATAGTAATTGGATTCTTTATTTGTTTAATTCTTGTTTAATCGGATTCAGGGGCACATTCAAGGGCACTATGGTTTGTTTAATTCTTTATTTTTCGATTTTATGCTTTATACCTCTTTCTTGTGCGATATTTTCTACTATTCTATTTTATCCTCTATTTACCCGGCGATAGTTTGCATAGGCCTCGATATCCATTTGATACTTTGGTTGATTTGGTGAGCAAGCATAAGATCTTGAGTTATTGTTGTAATGATTATAACAAGCATCGTAACAACTCAAGTAATCAAAATCAATGGTGATTTATTGATTAATACCCTTTACTCATTTGATACTTTGGCTTGCAATCAGCCATTTCTATCGGTGATTACAGTTAGCCAATTATGTGGATCAATACCGTGCCAGTTAGTTTAGTATCAGGCTGATCAAACTGCTAGTAAATACACTATTAACTAAAATTGTCAGGGATATTATCCATTATCCACTGAAGTAAACATGGCCTTAGTGTTTGTTTTTTCTTTTCATATTGGTTTTTGGAGAAAAAGTGTAATATGTAAATATTTTTAATTTGTTGTACATGTGACAGACTCTGTTATTGTGAAATTTTTTATTTTTATTTTTTTAAATTTGGGGGGCTTCAATCTTTATGAGAGGCATGTATTTTGTTTCAACTTTTGACTTGTCAGTGCAATAATTTTGGTCTATCATCTATTTCTTGCCTTAGTTTAAAACGAAAGGATTCGTTAATTGTAAAAGATTTGTATAACTATTACACAAATTGTAAAATTGCAACATGAAGTGTTTGGTTAAGCATCTCAATAAGAGTGCCAAGTGAGTGCAATAAGAATGGGTTAATCTTTGCAGAGATTTCATGCATTGCAAATATTCATAAATAAAAAATAGGAAAACATAAGTCAATATGGATGTTAAACCAATCACAATAATCATTTCAATAGTCTGAAAAAAGTTGAAGAACCGCATTAACAACATGTGGTTCTGCCTAATTCTGTCACACTTTTCGAATACCCCTATTTTCTTAATCTTTTATTCTTTTTATAATAATTTCCAATAGAATAAATAGATGAAGGTCAACTACATTGATTGTATAAAGACTTCTAACTGCGGCCCTTTTATTTTCTTTTGTTCTTTTAGTGAAAACAGGATGGATAGACTTGGATCAAAGAACATGGCTATTGCTTCCAATACTGGGATATGGCAACCAATTTCAACAGTGGGACCTACCAAGATCGATGTTATTATGAATCAAGACTTGGAAAAGGTTTCTTCTCTACTCATCTCTTCTTGAAATTCTTCAAGAAATGTTGTTAAATACTTTTCAAGAAATGTTGGTTGCAGTTTCTTGGAAATGCGGCATTGTGTGAATGTCGCGAAGAAGCCATACGACGGGAGGAAGTCCTTGGTAGCTTGAATAAGGTTAATCTATTTTAAATCTAAACAATCTTGTTAATCTTTTCACTAGAATTAGATACCTAGGTTACTCAAATGCAATTATCATGCAGATCGTCAAGACATGGATCAAAAATGTCAGCCGCGCCAAAGGTCACAGTGATTCTACAGTGCGCCACGCAAATGCAAAGATATTCACCTTTGGCTCTTATCGCCTTGGTGTATGAATTTTCTCACTTGATATTCATTTTCCTTATTTTAAATTGTTGATTAACTTTTTAAATGTTTGCGTAAACATGCCTCTCATGATTAGGTTTCGTTCTTAACTTAAACTGATAGGTACACGGACCCGGTGCTGATATTGACACATTATGTGTTGGACCAAAGTATGCCGACCGAAATGTATGGCTGACTTCCCTTTTTAGCTGTGAACTTTGCTTATTGAATTTTGCTGCTTTGATGAATGGAAGAAAGAAAATAACTCTATTACATACAGGAAGACTTTTTTGGTGGGCTTCAGAAGATGCTGTCTGAGATTCCTGAAGTACAAGAGTTGCATGCTGTACCCGACGCTTATGTTCCAGTGATGAAATTCAAGTTCGATGGTGTTTCCATTGATCTCCTCTATGCAAATGTGTCCCTCTGGGTTATTCCTGAAGTATGAATCTTTTCTTTGTAGTAGCCTTTATTCAGGAATCGGCGCTTGTTTTAAGAATGTGATGCAATAGTTAGAAACCGTTTTCGGCTGATGTTGAAAAATTTTGACTGCCTAATGGATATGATCTCCTCACTGGAGCCTATATAACTTATATCTGAGCTATCTACTGTTGTTCAAATAATCATTGAATGTCTTAATTTGAAACTTGTGCTTTTGGATATCCTATAAATTCTTTCTGTCTTGGTATCTGTTTGGTTCCAGGACTTGGACATATCTCAAGAATCTATACTGCGATATGTGGATGAACAGACTGTTCGCAGTCTCAATGGTTGTAGGGTGACTGATCAAATACTGCAGCTCGTCCCGAATATTAAGGTGTGAACCGCACAATTATCTCTGAAGTACTTTTTTAACATGATTTCTACATCACATTCTTTTTTCCTCCTTTAGACGTTTCGGACTACTCTGCAATGTATGAGGCTATGGGCGAAAAGGCGTGGATTATACTCAAATGTGAGGAATTTAAGCCAGCACTCCTTGCTTTTCTATCACTCATGCATATAAACATAATTCTCGAGCATTCTCATTTCTCGGACTACTCTGCGATGTATGAGGCTATGGGCGAAAAGGCGTGGAGTATACTCAAATGTGAGGAATTTAAGCCAGCAATCCTTGCTTTTCTATCACTCATGCATATAAACATAATTCTCGAGCATTCTCATTTCTCGGTTTAAGTCTTTCTCCTTTCATCTTGCCAGGTTACTGGTTTCCTAGGCGGTATAAATTGGGCATTGCTCGTTGCTCGCGTTTGCCAGCTATACCCAAATGCTCTACCAAGCACATTGGTGTCGAAGTTCTTTTGGATCTACAACATGTGGCGGTGGCCAATTCCTGTGATGCTGTGCCCAATTCAAGAAGGATCTTTAAGACTTCCTTTCTGGGATCCTAGAAGAAATTACAAGGATAGATCACACCTCATGCCGATAATAACTCCTGCATATCCCTGCATGAACTCAAGCTACAATGTGTCAACAAGCACACTACGGGTCATGATGGAAGAATTTCAGCGTGGAAATGAAATTTGTCAGGTTATTCTTCTGCAGCAGTTAATCCCTTTTAGCCAACAAAGCTTCGTCTTCCAATGGAATTAATTCTGTAACCTGTGCCCTGGAAAGAAGCTCCTTTGTTTGCAATTATTGTATTTTTCTCCAAATTTTGCTTTTTAGAACCCTCGTTTTTCGTTTGTGCTTCTTTATTTACTTCTAGGATACAGACTTGTTTGCTATGTGGCAGTTCAATTAAATTCCATTGTTGTTATGGATGTAGGCAGTGGAAGCAAAGACGGCCAGCTGGGATACTCTGTTTCAGCCTTTCACTTACTTCCAAGCGTACAGAAATTATCTGCAGATAGACATTGCAGCAAAGAATGAAGGTGACTTGTTGAATTGGAAAGGTTGGATCGAGTCAAGAATACGCTTGCTTACGCTGAAGGTTGGTCGAAACGTTCCTTTTTCGGCGCCCTCCCAGAATTGGAAAGGTTTGTTTGGTGTCTGTTTCCGTTGGATGATTTCTTGGTGTCATTTGATAATTCCAGATAGAAAGGGACACGAGTGGTTTAGTTCAGTGCCATCCTCACCCAGGCGGTTTTTCGGACAAATCAAAGCCGTTTCGCCACAGTTATTTTATGGGTTTGCGAAGGAAACAAGGCACCGGTCCTCAACAAGGCAAACAATTTGATGTAACGAGGACGGTGGAGGAATTTATGTACGACGTATATGCATACTCATCCTGGAAGCCATCAATGTGGATTGATGTATGCCATGTGAAACGGAACGACATACCTAACTTTGTCTTCCCTGGTGGAGTACGCCCCCCTAATCCAGCAAAGAAGCGTTTCGCCAAAAGGTCACTTGCATCTGCCTTCCCAGAAACAGAGACTGTTACGAGCATGAAGAAGATGAAACAAGACGAATCCAATAGTCCAGTTGGCTCCACAGAATCTTCCAGCACACCAAGCAATGTACCTTCGCCTGATAGCACAGTGGCTAGCCAACAATTGGAGCAGGATGTTTGCGAAATGGAAATTTCAGAGAGCAGATGTAATGACACTGAAATTGCTGGATTTGATGAAAGTGGATCCCGTTCTCTGCCTGCATCTTCTTCTGGTGAGTCTTCTCCACCTGGTAACAGTAGCCAAGGTTCTTCAGACGACCATGATGGGCTTGTAGAAAGCGTACAACCGAACAGTGAAATTCAACTCCACCATCATGCAAATGAAACTCAACCATTAGTGTTCATCACTGCAGAGCGAGCCGTAGCATGGAGTGGAACCAATTCTAGTTCCAGCATTCAAATAAATGGGATCCTGGAGGAGCTTGAGGTCTTGTCAGCTTACCTTTTTCGCTGCTGTCTCTTTGCAATGACAATTGTTTCTTGTTGCCATAGTAAAATGCCAAGCTCTGATGCTCTACTCCAATCCTACATTTACTGGGAATCATAAACTTGAATTCAAATTTGGCAAGAAGACCTGGAGTTTCTTGCAATTGAACAAGAAGCCTGAAGCGGCAAACCGAGCAGTCCTCTGAATGCGATTGCCTGCTATGTCTACAATTTGATTCATCAACTAGATATGCACAAGGGAACTGAGATGGACTTCTGACATTTTCAACTCTTGGATGTAGTTTTCTGAACACTCTAGGGCGTCCGCTTGAGCAAATGTGGCAGCCCAGTAGCCTCTTATCAAGGTATTTTTCCACTCAAGTCGATAGGGATTGAATAGACGACGTGCGATTTCACAACAATTGTTGCACATTGTGGTGTTTATGTTAAGTTCATATTATAAGTCGACTCATTTCTTTGCAGATTCAACTTTACCTCTTTACCAAGGGCAACCAGCAACACTGCATGAAGAGATTTGTTGAGAGAATGTCTCCAGAATCATAGTTAGGATTTCTCTTTAGACTCTTGGTCTAAGAAATGTAATAGTTGCTTAAACTTTGTTGTTGTAGATGAGCCAAGGTAGCTGGTTAACAAAAGCACCTTGCACCTACGACTTTGGTCATGGGTTTGAGTCACTCTGGAGGGTAATTAGGGAAACAACATTCTTCCTCTTAAAAATATATTTGTCGATCACTACCATTAGCGTTCAAAGTAAATATTTCAATTAAGAATATAATCTATTTATATATGAAACACATACATATATAAATTCAATCAACTGAGATCCAATCCAAACCCAACATGACCTACCCATCCATTTACCACCCATAAGTGTGTGTTGTTATCAAATACATAATGGGCTCCATTTGCATGGAGGTTTATTGTTAAGGGTTGAAATTTGAATGCATGAACCTGTCCATTTCTCGGTAGGCGGTGAGTAACCTTCATTTGATGCTCTCTCTCTCTCTCTCTCTCTCTCTGCGCTTGGGCTTAACATAGTAATTAAAAATAAAGTTTTATTTTGAAAATAGTAATTAAAAATCAATTACAATATATTATTTTGATTAAAAATAAAGTTTTTTTTTGAAGCAGATGAATTCAATCCCATACGGGCTACCTTTTTCTTTCTTTCTTTCTTTTTTTCTTAAAATACAAAAAAAGGGAACTACATATGTAAAATATATGAAGCAATATCAGAATTGGCAGATAAAAAATTCAGATTTATTTACGTATAAAAATGATAATATTCCTATGATATTATGAACCCTTTTTCGTTTTCTCTTTCTTTCTTCTTGTTTTAAGGGTTGTAAGGTCGGAGAGGGCGATATGAATGTCGAAGGATGGCAACGTTAATCTTTTATAATCCCATGCATTTGATGGCGTGGACCTGTATTTGTCCTCGTTTATCTTACAGCTTTTTTCATTATGATTATTTAACTAATAACACCAATTATTTAACTAATATCCAAGAGCAATCAAACAAAAATGCTCGATATTATTTGTATATTAATTAATATATTAATTAGGATAAATGACGACCACCTCTCCCGAGGTTTTCAATAAATTACAAATATCTTATTTTTGTTTCGAAAAAAAATAATATCCCCAATATTTTTCTAACAATAAATCCATTTAATTAGCCTCCTTTATATTTTCATCAATTTCTATGATAATCTCGCCAAATATCTTTTTGAATTATGAATTATGATTTTACAAACTTTTCTATTTTTTTTTTAAAAAATTAATGATTGTTATGCCCTAGGAATTATTTACTTTTCCCACCCTCAGATTTTTTAAAATATATTTTTTCAATTTTTTTTTTGAAAAAAAAAATCAGCAAGGATAATTGTAATTCCCACCTCACTATCTAGAGACTAGCTACATAATTATTTTCTATTTGATTGATTAATTATTATAATTTTCCTTTTCGCTCTTTAGATATTATGTTTATTTCTTGAGCTCGTTATATTGATTTAATTATCGAAGAATTTTAATCGAGATATTATCTCGGTTACTCTAACGACTTCTTTCATATTGATGGAAAAATAATTTACTAATAAAAAGTTTGATTAGATTTACAATTATGCATGAGTCACTTATCACTGTCAATCTCAATATTGTCAAATTTCATTAACATCAACATCATAAACTCTATCTCGAATGTTCTATTTCCATTAATTTATTAATCCATAAACAAAGATAAATATTAAATAAAGATTAGCCAAAAGTTAGTGGAAGTGGCTGCAGATCAATTCAATTAAATTAAATTAGATAATGATAATTGTGACTAATTAAAATTAAGGTTATCTTTTTGCATCCCATTTTTGCAACAGCTTGTGATTAATTAAGAACATTCTAATCATTAATTACTCTCTTAAATCATCAATCTGGTCATGATCTTATGTTAAAATTAGGTTGTCATCATATATAATGGTCAATTAAGTTAGGCTTGCATGTCCCTAAACCTAGCTTTCCTCATCCATCACACTTATTTTCTTTTTAATTTTAACCTAATTATATTGACTTCACTTTTTCTTTATTTCTTTGGAGTTGCTTTAAATTATTTTATTCTTATCGAGTTTAATAGCAAATTTTACATTTATGGAGTATTAATTGGATTTTGATGAACACGAAAGTTTAAATACAACTTGACTTACCTTTGCTATGATTTTACGTTGTCGTTGCTATTGAGCAATTATTGACCGTGACCATATATAGACCCGTACCTTATACGTGGACGGTCATGACAGTAACTTGAAAAACGACACTATCAAAAAAACAATCGAAATCTCAGAATACAAACAAACACAAACACCCTTGAAATACAAGAGTGGGAATTAAATGGAAGAGCTGGCAATTAGAAAATGCAGAGGTGGCACAGAAAGGGCCATCAATCAAATGATGCAACTTGGCATAAATAGGACATATAAGTCTTGGTGTGGACATGTACGTCTCTTCTTCAAGCGCAGAATTTAATGATATATTTTTGCCCACCCTCAGCAAATCAAAAGGGTTTATAATATATATATATATATATATTGTTGTCTCCTCTAATCCTATTGTTATTACAGATCTATCATTTCATGTGCTATTTGCGTACATTAATACGTCCTGCACTAATTCTTGCAAGTTGTTAAGAGAAAATCTTAGCAAATCTTTCCAGTCAGATGGCCGTAAATATTGTCTCAAACCCTAATCTTAATCACCGGCCTAGCGTGCTCTTAACTCCTCCTCCTCCAAAGTTATTTATTAATTATTCAGATGCTCTGATATAAGTACTCTCTATTATCGTACGTTCTAATTATTTTTTCATCCTCGATCCACTATAAATTTATTGATACATTAATTTGTATATGTTTCGCTTCATACTTTCACATATATATTTTGTCTATCGTCCGGGAATTATTATTTTTTATATATAAAAAAATTAAAGTACGTAAAACATGGTCGTGTTAGAAAAAGAGAGGACAAGAAATGTGGATGGATGATATTTCTGAAACATTTATATCAGGGGGTCCAAAAAGGTTTTGATGCATTCACATTTGTGCTGATATATATACATATGTATATATATATTATTTCCAAGAATAGTAAAAACTTTAGAACTAAGCTATTGTGTTATTTTTTATTTCGCAAGTTGGAAACTGTACTGCCTTCAAAATATCTGCTGAATTTGTTGTATATATATAATTATAATTTAAGTGTTTAAATATGTACATATATATGATAAACAAATCATTAATTACTGCTCAATGAAAAAATTAATAAATTATCTTGGTTGCATATTTATATTGGAGTCGACTAATTATTGATCATATTTTTAGAAAAATAATGAATTCAGAAGAAAGATATGATCAAATTAGTATATAAATTTACGTATTTTTCCTCATCGTTGAGCATTGTTTTGAATCAAAAGATGAATTATTATAATTTATACAGGTGTTTGAATGCAAAACATGGGAACAACTATTCTGAATACGATATGCACAATAAATTAAAATTTTAGTTTGAAATTTTATATAGTCTACATTTTTTTTTTTGTCTGATTTATATTCACATCATTGGATACGCATATTTAAAAAAATATTTTATACACTTAGTATGTATGTGTGTACGTATATTCTAAGACTGAAGTTAGTTAGAAAGTAGTGTGGGAAAAAGGGTGATGAAAGCAAGCAATCTAGCTACATATATGCTTCTTGTTCTTTCACATATCATAGAGCCAAAATCAATTAAGTTTACTTACAATATAGGGAAGCTATGAGCATTTTAATTACAACGTCATCATCATGCATCCCATTATAACCCAATTTGCAAACTGGAGTAGTTCACTAAATACACAACTCATAAGGGACTCATCCCACAATTTTCAAAATTCAATTTTGCAATACATGTAATAAACCAAAATGTTGTCGATTCGAGTCTTGCGAATGCATTTCTATGTCTTTTAATAGTTTTTTTTATTTTTTTGGATTGTTTGATCGTATTTATTAATTCAAATATTCTATGTATTGCACCAATTTTTGAATTCAAATGTATTGAACAATATAATGAATTCAGCAATCAAAATTGAGATGCAAACTCACAATTGATACAAACATAACCATATAAAAAAAAAGAAAAATAATTGGAAAATGACATTGAAATTCAGCAAATAAATTTTAATTTATTTAATTGTGAGTTGATGAATAGAAAAAGGTTAGAATAAGATGGCTAAGAAAACAACATAAATAATAAGGGGAAGTTTGGGGTTTTGGGGGGCGGCGGCATCACAATTCACACATGGGCCGTCATCTCATCCCCAGTTCAAATCTCCAACTCTTTAGGCCCCCTCCCCTTAAATACATCACACTCTTCCATTTCATTCTTTCTTCCCCCACAACCCCCGCCCCCACCAGTAGCATATACTGCTGCCATACACGCACACAACCACTCTATTGTGTGCAATCTTAAAGTTGTTGAAGAGTGAACACAGCAGAAAAAATGGGTTTGCAGAACCAGCTGTCCGATGTATCGTCTGAATCGATCGTCGTTCTAATGGCGGTGCTAATTGGGAAGAGCGTACGTTATCTCCATAACCTTGTATTTACTATCTTGCACGCACTCGGCCTCTTCTCCCCCCGCTTCGACTCGGATCATCATCTCCACCACCACTCTGTGTTGGGGTCTGGTCTGACGGGACTCATCCTCCTCTGCGAGCAATTGAATCTGAATCGGGTCTGTTCCTACCAGAATCAATCCAACGACGGCGTCGCCTCCGATTGCGTGGTGTGCCTGAACCGGATGGGAGATGGGGACCGCGTGCGGAAGCTAGCGTGCCGCCACGTTTTCCACAAGGATTGCTTCGACGGCTGGCTGGACCACCTCAACTTCAGCTGCCCACTCTGCAGGGCGCCGCTGGTGGCGGAGGAGCGCGTTGAGTACACGCAGAGGCGCGTGGCCGGGGATCTCCTGACCTGGTTCCACTTCCATTGACGACGCATCTCCATGGCGCGTGGTGATGATGAGCTTCAGTATCATATGAGGAAGGAAGCGGCTTTCCCTTTTTCTTATTTCTTTTTTACCCTCTTTTCATCTTTCTTTTATGTCGAAGGTTTTGTGGCAGTTTTGACCTTTGACTTCTTCTTTATTGGGAGTTGTTTCTCCTGTTTTTTGTGAAGAGTTTCGCGACAGCCTCTTTTTCCCCTACTTGTATAAATCTTTATTTTTATTTTCATTTTCCAATAAATACCTACTCAAAACCAAAAAGAAAACCCTAATTCATGTTATTTCATTCATATTCATAATACATCCAAAAAAAAAAACAATTAATATAATTTGGGTGCAAAGAGAAATAAGTGATGGGGAAGCATGAATTAGTGGTCTTGCTTGTAGGCAGTTATCCACTAACACTTGCGTGTTACGACCGATTTAGGTTTGTCATGTGTATTATAATTTGGAAATATATTCTTTTATTTTTTGGTATAGTAGGAGATAGTGTAGAATTCATTTATATATATGTTTACACTAGACTATTTTTATTTTTTGAAATTATTATATATACACTCATCAGAAATATTAATATTATATATATAGATCATTTCTATTTTTCGAAAAATTGAACCTACATGTTCCAAAATATCAAAATTATTACACAAACTACTGCTGTTTTTTAGATATTACAGATGATTTCTGTAATTATACAAAAAAAAAAAAACAAGAAAAATTTGTATAAATAATTTATAGATCAGGGGTGTAACTTAAATTTTTCTTAAAACGAAATTTGAAAAATGGTAGAAAATTGTTGGGGAAATGGAATGTGATTGAAAGTTTGTAGGCATGTGAAGGGTTTGAGTATGAATTTCTGAGGTGGGAGTGTGTTGATAGCTTGAAGGGCATCACTTGACAACTTCAGTTGTAGCACACAATTTGCATGTGAAAGAATTGATTGATATGAGGAGAAAAAAGGAGGCGAAGAAGCTAGAAATAAATGGGACAAGTAAAAAGGCAAATAGCTCCTAACAAGGACAAAGTTGATAAGATAATTGGGGTAGAGATAAATTACAACATACATTTATTTGTATATTTTTCCTCTATCTCTTTCTCTTAATTCAGGGACATTAGGCTTCTTCAACACTACGTTTTTCCAGTTTTTGCTTGCCAATACGTAAGTTTATATATTGATGCAATTTGTGACTTAATCGATACTTTATTGCTCAAGGTATTGTTTGGTCTGATTTTATAAGAGTCTCATGATTTTGTCTTTTAAAAACATCCCGTTAGAGAGAGAAGGCTTTGAGGCTTATAAGCCATTTAAACTCATTGTCTACAATCAATATAAATACTTGCCTACATTATTTACTTTTTTTTACGATTATATTTTCTGGAGTCGAGTATGAAGTTAAAAGAAGAAAAGGTAAATATAAAAAGGAATTCATCTAAGATTGGGGAGAAAACGGTTAATGTGTATTGGAAAAGGATGATGTGAAGTATTGAAGAAGGTGTTTTCAGGGTTGAATTTGGCACTTGCAAGATTGAGCTTATGAAAATAGAAGGATGTGGTTGGGACTTGGGACGCCCTCTTTCACATTCCAAATCCATAGCATCCACTAATAAACTGTCTTGTTTGGTGGTTTTAGATTCGACTCTTTTTTTCCTCATTTTAATTGACTTTAGGATTTTTAAATTAATTCGTTGGATTTGTTTACAGAGAATTCCTTCCTCTACTTTTAATTTAAACTATATTTGAATAAATACAAATTCATTTAATATAAACAGTTGCATGTATATGTAGCACAATATTTTGTAGTGGTATTAAGAAAAGGGGTTTGGGCCCATCCAGAAAATCTGATGTGGAAGCCCAATCCAAGGCCTGCAGCCCAGGGTGGGGTGTGTGTGAAATGATGATGATGATATTAGAAGAAGTGAAAAGGCAAAGCTCTTACACTTTTTGACATATTTTATATATATAGAAAATTGAAGAGATGGAGAGCAAAATAGTACACAAGAGATGTAAGAGATGCATGCATGCCCACTACCACCTACCATTACTAAATACTAATAAATATTCCACAACCACCATCAACCCCTTGTATGCATCTCTTACATCCCATCTTTTTTTTTTTTTTTTTTTGAAATGCGGAAAAGACAAAAGGAAATAGAAAGAGTAATTAGAAGATAATTCGGACCGGTACCCTCAATTCCCCGCGATGCAATCTCCCATTTCTGACGGGACACCCAAATTGCAAAGCTGTCATTCTGTAATTTCATCAATTTGTTGAGCTGCTTGCTGCTCCTTCCACATTTACATTTCTACCCTCCTCCTCCACCACTAATCATCATATCCTTAATTGTAAGCTAAAAGGGTGAGGAATGAAAGGAGGGAAATACCAGAAATATGATGCCCAGTAGCATTGTCAAGTGTTTGTTGTATATAAAAGCAAGAGGCAACATATATATATATATAGAGAGAGAGAGAGAGATGTTCTTGAAAGTGATGTGGAAGTAGGGTTAAGGGCATGTTTGTGGGGAATGAGGAAATGTGCAGTAGCTCGAATGCCGATGGGAGGCATTGGAGTTTTCAGACTATATACTAATTAATGATATATTGGGATAGAGAGGAGAAGAGGACGTGGCTGTGGCTGTGGCTGTGGCTGCTTCCGCCTTTGTGAGTTAATTTTCCAATCCAATTCCTCTCAACTCAAGACATAAAAGTCTTCAATCATCCCAACTTTTCACTTTTATTGCCTTACTATTCCCACTCTCTCTCTCTCTCTCTCTTTGCGCATAACTTTTGTTTGTATATAAATAATATGGAAATTGAAGGAAAAAGGCATTTGGAAATGAAAATGGTGATGAAATATTTGGAGAAGTGGTTGGTGGTACTTGCACTTGAGTTTGGAAACACCAACTTTTGCTTCTCTTTTGTTCAAAATTCTTATTCTTATTCAAATCAAATTTAATTGAATTAAATTAATCACAAACAAATATGATATAGTTATTATATAATTAATTATTTTTTCTTAACTATACACTAATTAATAACTAAATATATTATACTTGTCATATCATTAGTTTATAATTGTATTTTATCTAAAAAAAAGTTTATGCACATAATGTGCATGTATATTTTATCTAAAACTGTTATTAAATTCAAGAAAGTAAATTGTTATTTTATTTATAAAAATATAATTTTCTCATTTATAATATTATAAGAGGATTACTTGTATTTTCCTTTCTCGAATAGAATATGTCAAAAAGAATTACAGTAGAATTTAATTCGGAAAATGAATTGGCACCCAAATAAATAATGGGTTGTTAAATGAGTTGATGGTGGGGAATATATATATATATTCTAAAAGCTGAAATCAATTCCATAACTCAGCCATTAAATTTTCATATATATCCCTTCAATTTCTTGTTGTTTTTTTTTTATCTCTTTCACTAATATGCATTTGTTTCCCTAAATTGGTTGTGATAGACGAAATAGTCTCACACAATCACAATTTTGTTTAAGAAAGACAAAAATGATGATAATTAAAATTGAAGAAAATGTTAGGATGAGAGGTAATCGAAAGAGGTAGAGATGAGAAGAACAGAGATGGTTGGAAGTGAGTGTGAGTGTGTCCAATGAGTGTCGGGTGGTGAGTGGACAGAGAGCGGCGCGCGGGCCTCGAGAAGAGGGGCAGGGTGAGGCGCCGCTCCAATTCCAAAATTCCTATTTTCAGCCACTCACTCCCCGCATTAACCGTCTCAATCTCTCACCCTCTCACACACACTGCAACTCCACATCCACACTTGAGTAGCTGTCATCTTGTTCATACTCAAATCTTTCATCCATCTCAATAACCACACATTTTGCAATCAGACAAGTTATTGATTTTTCATTTACCATTTCAAGACAATTCTTCTTTGTTTCCTCCATCCCAATTTTATAATATTGGTCATTGTTTATAACTTTATTTAACCCTTAGAAAGGCAACCAGCTTCCGTAGCATAGTGGTAGTGCGTTCGCTTCGTAAGCGAAAGGTCGCGAGTTCGATCCTCGCCGGGAGCTGTTTTGGAAGTTGCGAATTTTTTGGTAATAGGTCAAAGAAAGAAAACTGTTGTAACTACGGCTTCAAAAGCATCCATCCCCACACATATCCAGAATTGGATTGGGTTGTAAATCGTGCAACTGAAATATGTGAAGAGCTAAGAATTGAGGCCTTTGCATTTGGACCCCTCTAGGCCTATGGAGACATGCATAGGTAACTGTGAGTTGGATAGAAATTGAGGCCCATGTGATGAGGGATAGGGCACACATTTCTTACTTGAGATTTGAGAATAGTCATGATTTATGCCCTCCCCCACTTGTAAATCACCCAACCTATAAAACTAAATTCAATTGCAAAATCATTGGAGCAATCTATGCAAAATTCAACTGCCCCAATAATTCCTTTTCTTTGTTTCTTCAGTTTGGTTCATTCCTAGTGGAGAATACGGCATGATGGGGTATGTATTTATGTATGTATGTAGGTCACCCATAAATGTCAGTTACACCAAGAAGTTGCTTAGCCAGAATGCAAAACTACATCATTGCAAAAAGTAGTTGTTCTCTACATAGCCAATTAACCATACAAGTTTCCAGAACTAGAAAGCATTATTACTTGCGTATAATGAGGGTTTTAAGGTAAAGGAAGCGACAAAATGATGCAAGCAAACATAATCTGTTCACTCTAAAACTTCCTAACTTCCAAGTAATGAAGCCACCTCCTCCATCAAACAACACACCCTTTATCGTGTTATGACTTGTATGCTTATTTACTTACAGAATCAACTTCTACTTAGTTGTATTTACTTTTTTTCCTGAGTCTAGTGGGAATTTTGGTTTCTCTCTCCAAATATCATAAGCAGCTCTTCATGCACATCCAGTTCCATTTTCCATCACATGAATGGGCTTTACCGATAGTCCAGTGGCTGAAGAGCGTTGGAGTTCATTGCCCTAGTGAGCTGTTCTTGGTCGGTCAAAGTATGGCGGAAGTGGCAGCGGTGGCCATAAGGGCAGGGAACGCCATTTAGGACCATGCGGCAGATCTCAGTCTTGTAACGAGGGTGGCGGAGAACTGGACGGAGCTCTTCGATGCCATGAGCAAATTGGCAGTTATCTCCGTAAGGACAAGTGCCAGTTTGTTGCCATTTGTTGCACAGCTCTGTCTTGAACATACCTTGATTGTACACCTCAAGTTCTATTTGCTCCTTCTTCCCTCCGTTCACATAAACCCTTTGCTGCATAAACAGACAACAATAAGTAAATAGGCTCATACAAACATTAATTGAGGCCAGCATTTCTAATTATAGATGTTAACCTGTTATATTCAGGGGCTTATGAGAAGACATTCTAGTTTTACATGATTAAATAAAAAGAAAATCTGCAACAATTTCAGTGATTTCACAATAAAACGATGCTAATAAAATTGAGTTTACTAGAGCAAAAAGAGCAAGAGGAGAAAAAGGTTCACAAACTCGATTAAATTTATGACTACAAGGAGGAAAAAGGTCTGGAAATCCCATTATACGTATATGACCATCAAGGGGATAGTAATATTCTAAGAATTGATAAAAAAGAATTTATACAAGGACCGAACTATATCCTTTTCCAAAAAACTTGATCACTTTTCACACACTATAATTCCTTCTTAAACAAAAACTTACTCATAACTCCATGTTTGTTGCTGCATATTATCATTAAAAAACAGAAGCTTACATAATCCATTCTCAAAGCTAGATGGCGGAGAGCAGAATCAAGAAAAGACTTAACACGAGATCATATGAAACTCAATTTACCGTCCCATTGTCAATTCTGGTTTGGTTTGATGCTTTTCCACAATCTCCTCCTTTTCTGCTGCTCCCGCCAGCTCGCACTGCCTTCAGATACCCACTAGAACGAATCGAAATACTCTTGGGCAAATGAACCCGGTCCAGTTCTCCACTGTCACCCCGACCCGGATCCATCACACTAGTCGGGCTCTTCACCACCGCCTCATTCTCACTCGTACCTTCTTCCTCAGTCCCGAAACCCATGTTCCGTAATCCGTCCACCACAGAATTGAAACCCGGAACAAGATCCACACCATGGCATGGCGCCGCATTGAGCAACATATTCAAACGATTGTTTAAGTCAAGGTTGGCCATTTTGAGATTAACGTTCTCATGGCGGAGGGCCTGCGCCTGATTCGCCACGTCACGGAGGTTGGAGAGCACCCTTTGGTGACGGTCCATCAAGTCCTGGTGCAGATGCTGCTGTTGGATTTGAGGCAAGCATGAGGTCGACACATCGTCACTTTCCCTTGAAGGCGATACACCATCGTTCAAGTAATCGAGAAGAGGCGAATGCATTGGCGGGAAAATTGAGGGGTAGAGCGACGCGGCAAAATCATAGCCCCCTGTATAAGGCGGCGACGCTGCAGAGACAGTGGGCTTCTCACGGCCTGAGATTGAGAATTCTCTCTGCATTTCTTTTATCTTATGTGCATAAAAGTTCTGCCATTGGGGGAAAACACACACACACACAGAGGGGGAAAAAAGAAAAGATGAGAATTTCATTAATTCTTCCCACATTCAAACTTGTCTAGGTAGAATGTAACTACTGAAAATATAAATTATCATTTACCAATCACCACACAAACTGTCTCTAAAAGAATACTAAATCAGGTCATTTTCCCTGATAATTTATAGAATAACGAAGGAACAAATTTTTAACTCATTTGGATGGAATATCACAGAAACAAAGAATGATTAAAAATTCTTCTTGCACATTTCTCAATTAATTGAACAAGAACTAACCTTCGATTATCTCACACTTTCGTCACCAATCAGACTTGTATACAAAGAGAAGGAAATTCCGTAACTGAATTCAATGAGCTGTAATTTAGGTGAACTTGCCTGATTATTATTAAGCTTCAAACATCTTGATAATACCTTCCGCTCTGATTTTCTCCAGAGAGAGAGAGATTATCTTTTTTCTTAGAGAGAGAAACAGGATATTAAGCGGTGACGAGGAAGAAGAGGAGAGGTGTATTTATATCGCAGTGTGGTGCTTTAGGGAGGGGCAATCCGGGAATACGAGCTTCATGGCCATTGATCCGGTTCAGTTGTTGGACGATGGATGGCATTTTTGTCATTTCAATTGGGCTTTGAAAAATTACTTAGGCGGGAACACAACCTCTAAACAATAACTAACTCAACATTACGTTATTTCACTCTAAATTATCTTCTAATCACACTTTTAGACCTAAAATTCTATGCAAATACTGCACTTCTACAAAGACTATAAATACGGGAAGCTTTAGTTCCAGACCTCCATCCAAAGACTTTACATAATTTCATCAAATATTAGGGAGATAAGAAATATTTGTAATTATGCCAAATATCATATGAAAAATTATTGTAATTAATTTAGCATTAAAAATAATATACATGAGATAATATGTAATTTAGTGAGTAATTATGATGAGGTGATGATTGTATTTGTAGGGCAGGTTGGGTTTGTATTAATGGAGGTTGAAGACTTGAATCAACTGACTAATCATAAGTTGAAGTTGAGATTAATATAAAAAGATTAAACATCATTATCAAGCCAGACAGCAAAATAGTTGATTTATTAACCATAAGATTGATTGCATCTTGTTTATCTGTCTAATTGGGTTTTGTTAGATTGATTCTCATAGTCATCCATCAACCTGCCCCATTTCACATGCATTTATACTAATTTCCACTTCTCTACACTTGCATATTCTTGCATCATATATATCTTATCCTCTTGCTCTCATAATATCACATATATAGTGACTACATCACATACTTAGTATATATACATATATATATAGTTTAAGAAGAATCATTAATTACATAATTAACAAGTGTGATAACCTAATTCGAGAATTTTTTTAGGTTGGTGTGACTTTCGACTCAATTAGTGTCTTATTGCGCAATGTATTGTTCGCTGTGGCTACTTATGTGCCTCGCTAGAGAAAGGAGCATATTGAGGCTTATAAGCCGGTTAAACTCCTCGTTTGCAATTAGTATGAGACGCTTGCCTACTTCATCAGCCTCCACATGAGAGGCTTGAAATGGTCGCATGGCCTCGTTCCCAAAATGGCGTCAAATAGTGTGGTTTGCAATTCAATCAGTGTTTCATTGCGCAATAATGTTCGTTGTGGCTTCGTAAGAGCCTCACAATTTTGTTTTAAAAAAGGGCCTTGGTAGGAAGAGAATACCTTGATGCTTATAAGCCGTTCAAACTCTTCGTTTACAATCAATTTGGACAATTTCCATATCATATATAAATCTCGTACATAACCTACAACAATTGAGAACTATGACTTCTCCGAGTTCAATATACTGCACTTAGTGTTTTGCGCACACCGAATGTATAGATAACTGCTAATACCCTCATTTTTATGTGACAATCAAAGCAAAACCAATTTCTCAATAACCCTCCAAACAACAAATCCTGGAATCCCTAATCTATATGATGCTACCATTTAATTCAATATCCACAATATTTTCATGAACCAAGAATTTGAAAAATAAAAAGAAAAATGAAGATGTTGAAGTGGGCTATTCATTTTGTGAGAGTTTGTTAGAGCAGCAAATTGAGTGTGCAAATCAAACACTTTTCCATCAATCTTACTCCACAAACTGCAGTTAGTTGGGAAGAACATTAAGACATATTGTACAGGTTGCAGTTAGCAAAGAGCCATTTTGATTGCCTGTTTCTTGCTTCTCTTGCAAGCTGTTATGTGCAAATTATATAGACACAAGGCATTTGAAAGCAGATAAAACCCATGATTATTTTCCCAATCCACTTTGCTTCTTTAACACAACTTTTAACTAACTCTAAATTCAAACACATAATTTGTTAGGTAAAAATACAAATCCTTCTTGTTATGTCATGGTTGTTATGCTACTTTACTTCTCACTCACCTTCACACAGAAGTTTCATCTTCCTCGCCGTTAGGGTTTTTTATCGGTATAAATTTGTTATATTCACACATAAACTGTTTCACCTCGTACTATACTATAAAATTCATTTATAATTGTACATCGATAGGATGTGCTATAAAATATTTATTATTATTCATTGTACTGTAAATTCAAAAGTATTATTCATCTATTAATTTGCGATGATAAATGAAATAAGTTAATAATTCCTTTAGGGAATTGCAAATCTCACTAGAATAATTATATAGTGGATAACTCTTTTTAAATTGTACATCAAATAAATTCGAGTTATTGACCCTCTTAGACTTTGATGAAATTCACTGGGTCCGAGAACTGGCCCAAAAGAGTCTGAGCCCTATGTTGGGTGGCCTTCTTATTTTGTTCTTGCACATGGGCAAGAGCACAATACCGGGGGTTGAGTACGGGCCGGCCCAAGTTTCCACAGTAGTTGCAAAAGTTAATAGGGAAATATAAATTGAAAAAGTATTTTTATTTTTTAACTGCTTAAATTAACAAGTCAAAAGCTCTAAGCACTTTTTTTATCGACGACTTCTAAAACTTACTAGTAAAATTATAAATATTAAGCTGTTTTCAGAACATTCCAATTCCAATTTGTTTTCACTTTTAACTTTTATTTTTTAACAATTCAACTGTTAGTACGGTTTTACTTACAATTTATTGCTACTACAAAAGCAGAAGTAATTAGAAGCACCCCTTAAATAGTATAGCATTTAAGTTTAGGATAATTGAAAAGGGAGCTTTTTTGATGGAAAACTCTTAATGATATACTCGATGTGAAAACATCAAATAATCTTAATCATATCACGTCAGTAGAATATATGTACCAATTATTACCGAACATAATCCACAGTATTTAGCATTGGATGGGAATGATATAAGTGGGTGCAGTATTGAAGTAGCTGGGAAGGGAGATTTTAAGCAGTGGATTCTCATCAAACACCAGTATCCAAAATCAATAAAAGCATCAGGATAATTATCCAGAATAACAGGAAATGGGCTTCAATCTGCATTTGGCCAAAGCCACAATCTCAATCTCCACATTAATGAACTGCTACATTTGAGAAATCATGCATATTAATTTAGTTTTATCCTCACAAAGTTCACCAGATTTTTGTGCTTTCATAGAGTGCATTGGGGCTGATTTATGAACATACAGAAAGATACTCTTTAAAGTTGTTTTCCACTTTATAATACAGCAATCTCTCTTTCATTTTCTTGCTCTCTCTTGAATCTCTGTTTCATGAGTATTGAAATTTCTCTGCGGAGAGATGAGTCAAGAGAAAGCTACTGCTGTTCCTACTCGTTTTCGCGGGCTTCGTGTGCTGCTGGTTGATAATGATACAGCATCTTTGTTAGACGTAGCATCGAAGTTGGAAGATTACTCCTATTCAGGTACATAAATGATAAATACATAACCTTTGTTCTTCATTTTCTTTACTAGTTTATACATTTCTGAAGTGATGCACTGAAGATATTGAGAAAGTACTTCATACCACTCTCTGTAATCCCTTAGGATCTTTTTTATTTAGAATTTCTTTCGTGTTGTTATAAACGAGTGGTAGTTACAATCAGTTAGCATTTTCGTATAGTTAGAAGAATAGTTCAAGACTCTATAATGATAGTTAGAGATGATCGTTAGACAATGTTTCTGATTCTTGGTTTTCTTACAGCTACAACTACTGAACTAGCTACAGTTGCACTGTCCATTCTGGGACAACGCAAAGATCAATTTGATCTTGTCATGGTTGATACTAACATCCCAGAAATGGACATCTTCAAGTTCATTGAGAGTGTACAGCTTATCAAGGATTTTCCGATCATATGTAAGACCTTTTAAAACTGTCTGCTCAAGTATTATTAATTTTCTTCTTCTATGAACATGATTTTGATTCAACATTTACATTCAGTGATGTCTTCGGAGTTGAACAAGAATGTAGTGGAGGAAGCCATGTCAAAGGGGGCATGTTTCTTTCTGAAGAAGCCAATTTCTGCCAAGAATCTCAAGAATGTGTGGCAGCATGTATACAGAAAGAGTACAAACGAAAATATTAGATGTCGAAAGGGAGAAGTAAAGGGTAATGCTGATCAAGAAGCTGCATCCCAAGGAGCTAAGCCAGAAGGGAAGAGCAAAGTACTTGAAATTGTCAATGACATTACGTTGCCCGAACAAGAAAGCGAACAGGTCGGGGATAGCGATCAAATTGAGAACAACGTTAACAATCTTGTCAAGGGAAAAAGGCTGTTAACAATATCAGAAGGAACTTGCACTAAAAGGTCCGTGCCAACGGAAAACAATGAACCTGGAGAGTTTAAGAGGAAAAGAACCGATCAGGATGAAGGTAATAAGATAACAGGAACTGCTACAATCAACGCCTCAGAACTGACCCATCATCGGCCCTTCCGTGTCTCCCAGAAACATGGAGTTGAATCACCAGCTACTGAACTTAACCGAGTAACTGCTCAGCCTGTTGATCATCAATCTATGCAGACACTGTTAAAATCTAACTCTTCTCACAAGAGGGGGCTTTTATCTGCAACTCCTTCACCACAGCTTGGAGTTGGCAGCTTGGAGAACCATAGTAGTTTTCCAGGAGGGTTAAGTGGTTTGCATAAGCAGGTCGGCAGAAGTCAAGAGGTGGATAAGCTTCAGGTTTTCGGAGATTCAAGTCACTTTTCTGCAGGTTTTCTCAAGTTACTTCAGGAAAAAGGTTACAGAAACGAACCAAATCCATGTGAAGGCTTAAGTATTCGAAGTAAGTTTTCAAGCAGCATGGCTTGTCTGAACCAAAATCCGGAGTTTACGACAGATTTGGGTTCTTCTTTGTGTATGTTGAACGAAAGAAATGACAGGAAATTGAATACGTTGGAGCTCAATGTTCAAATGAGTGAAAGTGGCAGATCTTCTCCACAGGTGAATAACTCGCATCAAGAGAAGTCTAAGGAGTTTGTTTCTAAAGAGGGAAAATTTCATATTTAAATTCGAAAGTCTTGGCAGGAAAGAGTAGTTTCAAAATTTGATGGAGGTAGAATTTCATATAATTTTCATGTTAGACGTGGGTATGGATACTACCTGATCCTTCTCTGTCAAACTCCTGTTCGATAAGTTATGTTGTCAATAGATGAATTTTGCTTTAGGCTTTTTCTTTGACTGGACTAATAGAATACACATCGAACAACATTCAGAAATCATTATTTTACACATAGATTATTGCACCATCTATAGTATAAAAATAAAGCCCTATCATTTCCACATACTGCTATCAAAGCCTAAAACAGAGCCCGAGTAGCAGATCTCTGTCAGCAGCGGACGCACAGTAGAGTGACGAAGTCCACAATTGGCCGGGTACAAGTCATTATCACAGGCCAATCATTTAATTGTCCTCCTCCTGTACGATGTGGTTATGCGACCTTGAGAACTGATATGATCGACTCCAGAACGCAATGACATGATCCATTTCATGATGGTTCGCATTAGATATCACAACACATAAATAACTGACAATGTCCAACTCCGATATAGATTGGTAGAATTCGTCAAAATCTATGATTTTTCAGTCGATACAGGCAAATCATCATGACAAAAGCAGTCAAGAAGAGGCAAAAAGTGACACTACTGTATTTTGTACGCCTAAAAAGAATATGAACAGCTGTTTCTACTACCTATGTGCACCACTAAATTCAGTGTCTTCTCCCACTTTCCATTTCTTCAAGGATTGAGTTAGGGTCGTGAGAATTGGTGTCTGATACGTGAGATCGGGCATACACACTCTCGAGCTCCGATTGCCTTACAGTGAGACGATTTCCAGTGTTAACTGATGATTGGTTGTCACCCTGCAACTCTGCCAGCATATGGAAATACGCATGAGGTGCCCAACCTGCACATCCCATATAGATTGGTCCACAAATAGAATTAGAAGAATGACAGAGAACAGCTACAACTAACCTTATAGCAAATTAAATGGACAAAAGATCAATGTGATATAATAATCTCAATTAAAGAAAGTTTTTCCATTTTCTTTTTGAAAGTATATGCTTAAATTTCACTCTTTGTTCCGTGATTAGAACTGAAGGTCATATAAGGGTGGAGCATATTCTAAGGATGACTAAGGCATTGATATGCTTGGGAAATAACTAGCAATCGTCCTACTACCTGATCCCAAGTTTGAAGATAATACATATATTATAACGCAAGCATCAGTAATAAACACCCAAAGCATGTGTGGTGAACTAGTGAAGAGTTTTTGGAAATACATACTAGTTCAAGATAATCACCAGGGCCCAGGTTAGATATGAGCACAGTGCAATAATATTAATGATAGCAAACTGTTTTTTCCTTCACAAGCCACCAGTTCTTCATCTTTATCATACATCTAGACCTTTTTTCTTAAAAAACTTTCTTTTGCTGGTAAATTGGTATAATGATTGTCAATCATTAGTAGTGCAAAGAAGAAATTCAAAGCACACTTTTTTCCTAAAACCAAATTTTGTTGAAGAACCTGCCATAATTTAGGACAGCCAATACCAGTGCAACTACTAACCAAAAATAAGCTCAAAGAAGAAAAATACCGTCCACGTCATATGGTGGTGGAAAGAATTGCAAGTAACAAAAAGAGGCAACTGTTGTTCCTGCACATAGAGCAAACACTAAATTCAGTAAACAAACAAGTAAATCCAATAACAAACCAAGTAAACTTAGGCATAGTTTCAATTTTATAGTTTAAATACCTATTAGACCTCCAGCAAAGACATCTTGCCAGTGGTGCCAATAATCATCAACTCTTGAAACTCCAACTAATGCTGCTAGGAGTAAGGGCACAAAGATAATGCAGAGCTTTGCTACATGGCCTCTGCGATCAAATACTCTAATTTTACCAGATAAGTACCAGGCCAGGAAGGTGAGACCAGCAAAGGACCCTATGAGTACAGTAACCCAAATGCCATTAACCTTCTTTCAAGAAATGTAAATTAAAAACATAAATAGTTACCTCTGCAGGCCTTTTTACTATTTAGAAACTAAATAAAAGATTTCAAGGAGAAAAAATTGATAGAATGCTAATCTGCTTGAACTCAAATATAGCTATGGTTCATTTATTAATACCTCTAAATCTAGGAGACAAGGACTAACATAACATAAAAACCTTTTCTTGCCATTTCTTCATTTTGTGGTGAAGCAGGGCTGGCATGTTTCTGCAGTAGTTTGAATTGGAGCATAAAAAAGACATCTGGTTTAAGGGTAGCATTAGCCAATGTATACGATTAATGCATTCCACCAACTACTACTAGTTACCATGTCAAAACTGACGCAGTAGTATTGAAGAATGCAAAATTTTAAGTTCGCTAGTTAGTAAATGGTCATGATAAGAAAATGCTAGTTTATATATGCAATATAGGATAGAAGTCTGAGAGGCAAACATTTCTTATTAAGGACTTGTAGCACTGACATAAGTCATTGAAATGTGCATAGGTCATACTCACATGAAGTATGTCCACTGGGAAAACTTTTATGACCTTCTTTTATGACGCTCTTCAATCCAGTACACTGGACGTCCCCTGTCACATTATGAAACACCTAACCACAAAAATAAAGAGGCAATGTTACTGAATGCTGGTTGTGACACATGCAACAGAAAGTTGTGGCTCTAAGTTAAAGGCATACCAATAGAACTCACCCCTTTACCATCAGGGAAGCAACGCCAGAAGAAGTCTGGTCGAGGTCGACCGACAGCATCTTTGATTGCATCAGTAATAACACCAGTTATAAGTACAGAAAAGAGCAGGCCTGAAAGTGGATGCATATAATCAATACTCATGCAATCTAAGCTAGTCAACAATGCAGAAAGAAGAAAAAGAAGGAAGAGGACAGGATTAAAGAAAAGAGAGTCATACCCAGGACAGCTTGGTGTAAATCATAGACATCTCGCCGGATGAAGTAAAAGATGAGGATGACAGTGAAAGGCAATATGATTGCAATTATCTGTGGTGGATTATAAAAGGGCAATTGTTTATCACTTCCACATAAAGGAATCCAAAAGTTTTTGCATCTTGTAAAATATATGTATATTTGATGGATTCAATACTGCTAACTCCCACACAAAGCGTACCGGAACAGCCCAAAAGGGAACTGTATTGTCTTTCAATGGGTACTTCAGGTCTGTCATCATATCTTCTCCAACAAACCGGTGAAATGGTTCTATCACATTCAGAATGATCTCTATCACCACAAGCAACATAAGAATAAGCCAATCGTGCATGTGAAACCTGGCAACTTGAGCTCCATGAGTTCTTATTGTGTGGGCACCCAACTGAATCTCTGGCATTTTAACCACCTAGCACTATAATCAATTGCAAACAAAACCAATTTGTTAAGATAGAGAAAAAGAGAAAGGTCCACTTTTAGCCACAGAGAAAAACTATCACAAATAAAACAACAACAGGCAAAAGAAAAGACACCGATAAAGTTAGCAGACAGCTGCATTGAGGCAAAACTGTTTTCAAGCTTCAAAATTCAAAATATTGACTATTTTAAACTGAAATGCAGCAATGGTAGGCAATTATTGTAATTGGTTAAATTCGAAGCAAAAATGAAACGGTATGTGCTTCCCACATCAAACAGCAGCAAGACAACGCCGATTGTTAATTTCTTCTTTTCCAGTAAATTTTGTCATTTGTCAAGTATGGACTACAGCATAAACTTCCATCAGTAAACAATACAATAATATCTCCACTTTAATATTTCAATTAATTGACTCCATTCTCGCTATACAAACATATATCAACGAAATTCACGAAAACCTTCCAATTCCACATTCGCAGCAAACAAAATTAGCTATACACGACAGATGTGAACTCGCAAACCAAAAATCTCAAAGCCAAAGCAGAAAAAAAAAACATTTTTAAAACGCGAAAAAAGCTCAATTAACATGTAACTAATCAACCAAAATATCAATTCCTCCAACAGGTCACTAGAAATTCGGGGAAAAAAAACCGTCACTTCAAAAACAACCAACTTCAAAAAAAAAAAAAAAAAAAAAAAGAGCTAGACGAAAGAAGGAATATGAACTCACCTGAGGAAAGCAGAAGCCTATGAATGCGCGTGAGAGAGAGAGAGAGAGGGGTTGTCCAGAACTCAAATAATGGTAAAGGATTAAGTAGAACGAGAAAATCTAAGCGGAAAGGGACAGGAAAAACAGAGAGCAAACACGCGGACTCACCGGTTTTCTTCACCGAATCTGCTTCTACCTATTTCAATAATTCTTTCAGGACCATTTTCCCATTTTCAAAAACTGAGAGAGAGAGAGAGAGAGAGAGAGAGAGAGAGAGCGGGTGGGGCCAGCGGCTTCTCGTCTGCTTTAGTCAAAAGAAAAGCAACTACGGTCTCCATGATTTTGAATCAACCCAATTTTCAATTATCTAATTCCAATTTTTTATTAATTAAATATCAGTAATAAATTAATTTAAAATAAATATAAATTTTAATTTTAGTTTTTTTTATTAATATATGTAAATTCATTAATTATTAAATAAATTATTAAATAAAAATAAATATCAAAATATAATTTTTAAAATTATAAATAATTTATGTATAATTATGCAAACTTTAGAAAAGTCCAGTATAATTCTCCATTTTAAATACTTGCTCTGTATCTCTTTTTCTAATTTGGAACACCTAAGACACTAAATTAGAACAATTTTATAGTTTATGAAGTTATAGACTACATTATAAACCATGCTACATTCTAAATTTGATAATTTATTCATTAATAGATTAAGAGAATTATTTTTAGGTTTTATTTAAAACTATAATTACATCCGAAGACGCGTAAAATTTAATAATTTTACAAACTATCAATTTTATTTAATTATAGTAGCCTATGATGTTAATTAAAGGTCATTGATGGTCAACACATATTTTTCATCTCATTCCATCCCATCAAGTATGGCGTTTTTTTATTGTGATATTATTTTTTCACTCGAATAAAAAATTATCTCAAATCCATTACATTATTTATAGTTATTACATTTTAATTGTTATCTAACACATTTTATATATCATCATTATATTTTTATCTCATCTTCAATCATATACTCAAAAAAAAAAAAATTCATCTAATTTTTTCTTAATTGAGATTGGATGAAAACACAAGCCACATACCATGTCTCTAAATTTTGGAACTGTGAATAGAGGATTTGGATTTCAACTTAGGCTTTATAGATATGACTAATGTGTTATTTCCTATGCATTTTTTATATACTCATTGGCCCCATAATCTTAGAAGGACTGCTGATAATTTAGTAATCTTTTCTTCTTTCTTTTTTTTTCTAAACTAAATAATTGCATCCTAGAAATAAAAGTATTTACTGGGAAAAGATCAATAGATTATGTATATTTATGAATCAAATTTAGATACTCCTCAACTTTGCTACAATTATTTAATAAAAAGTGACTTTTATCAATCTAAATTATATTAAATGGATGCAGGTATATGACCATAACATATAGAATATTTCTAACATTCTGGGATGATTTATTCCTTGATTTAGCAGAATAATCCAACCACCTTCAACAATTGTCAGAAGTTGATTTTTTTTTTTTTATTTTTTAACAAAAATGAATGAAGCGTCATTTCAGAAAATAGGAGCCTGTCATAATCAGCCTTCCCCATCTTTATTGTTTTTTGCTCTTTGTATAGCGCTTTAATTCCTTTCACATGTGAGTAAAGTTTCCCAAAAGTAAAATAAATAATTATTCATTTGAATTTGTACTACTTTTGAGTAAGGAACAAGTGTTCATGCGATTCTGGAATCGGAAATTTCCTTCTCTGTTAATATGGATGATTTTTATCATTACAAGCGTGTGTTCAATTCCAATTCTCATATTGAACAAACTTCCTATTACTATGATAAGTGCATTCTCTTGATTTTCCCACAGGTCCAGAATTTGCTGTTGGGGAATTCACTCCACTAGTAAGAAACAATTTAAGAAGAGTAATCAATTACACAACTTTCGTCTTGTAATTGGATACAGTCAAATCTGAACAAATGTTTCTCTTTCGGGGAAGCTATCTGAAATGAAAATGAAAATGAAAATTGTTTCCATCAGAAGGCTGTTCCGCTAACTCTACACTTGACTTGGATTATACATCCAACAGACACGTCTGCTTTTGACCATTTCACATGCTGCCTAGCAGAGGCGCGGTTATCTGGAGCGGATTCTCTCTTTTGTTGCCGAACCTGCTGGCCCCATGTGAAATGGTAAATTTGCATTAATCCATTTGACATAACCAAAGTTCTCAAAATGAAGCAACAACACTTTTTACATATACTCTGCAAAGTCTTTCTTCTATATACATACTAATTCACAGAGGTCGTTATCAACCATCTCATTGCACGAGGAAACTAAGGACTAATTCACAGAGGTCGTTATCAACCATCTCATTGCACGAGGAAACTAAGGGGGACAACGAAGAAATCACCAACTAGATATTAACAGGAAACTCATTTCTGACACAGCATAGTTGAGAAGAGCGTCTAACGAATATCTCTAGTACTACCTTCTTCCTGACTCCATGGCATCAAATGTTGAGTCTAGATTGTGATCTACAATGCTGTTTACTGCTGTCTGTTCTCGGTTAATTCCTTGCATGCTGGTACCGTCCCAGGGCTGAACTGGTCTAGAGTTGGAGCGAGATTCCTCCACTGCTCGGAAATATGCATAAGGACCCCATCCTGCCACCAATTGATACAAGTGGTAAGAGCATTCTTTTCGTATTGCACCAAGAAAACCCCATATTTCTGTTCTAGAAGAGTTTTTTAAGTTTAACCATAACAAGTCAAAATGCCTTGCTAGTTTGACTTATTAAGTTGGATATTATGTTCTAATTTCCAAAGACCTTATCAGTGTAAAAAATAAGAGTACGAGTTCCTAGTAACGAAACACATTGTAAGGGCTTTTAAAAGTTTGAAGAACTCACAACCAAAATATTGTATATAGTAATGCAAATAACAAATGAAGTACGGCTGTGGGCAAATGAAAGACTCTACCTTCTGTATCATAAGGTGGTGGGAAAAACTGCAGGTAGCAGAAACTAGCCACTACAAGACCTGTAAAGGCACAGAGATGTTAGCAGCATAACACAATGAGAATAACCAATTAACTTCTTTGTATAACTTCAAGTAAATGGACTACACCTAGGAGACCGCCAGCAAACACGTCTTGCCAGTGATGCCAGTAGTCATCCACACGAGAGACACCGACAAGACATGCAGCAAGGATTGGAAGAAAAATAATACATAGTTTTGCCACATGCCCCCTGCGATCGAAGCATTTGATTTTTCCTGACAAGTATAATGCTAGGAAACCAAGACCCGCAAACGACCCTGCAAAATTAATATCCGAGGATGACTGGCAAAACTATGACAGTACAACGATGACCACAGCCTTTAAAGGTTTATTCTAGAAAAATATCACAGGGAAAACCATACACCGAAGGATTACTCTTTAATTATGCCAGTTTGAAAATCGAACCCACGATCCACAGTTGGGAGATCTTTTTCTAGCATTAATTATCCCATTCAGAAGTTAAATCCATATGCAAGAAGTTTACTTACATGAAGTATGACCACTTGGAAAACTCTTGTGTCCTTCTTTTATATCACTCGCTTTACCATGGCACACCACATTGCCCCATTGATCATATTCCTGACAAAAGATAAATGTATAAGATGATAAACAGTAGGATAACATCTGAGCAAAGAAGCTTTCCTCACTCAGATCAGTTTGCTTCAATTCGACAAATATGAAATAGTGTCCTCTGAACTAGGAGGATCAAAAAAATTTAAAACCACCTGAACCAAACCAAATCGAACCGTTTTTCATGATTTATTTTTCAAACTACAATTCTAAATTTAGAGTAAAATTGATTTAGTTTTAATTTAGAACTTACAAGAACCGCCAAAAACAGCACCGCAACGCTAAATATATAGTTAAAATTTTAAATTATATATATAATAATTCGATGAAATATAAATTAGAAGAATTTCATCTTCGAATTATATTATCCCAAAATTCATATGTTATCAAACCACATTACAAAGTCCAATTTTATAAAATTTATATTTGGACTTTATACAAAAATATATATATACATATGTTTAATTATTTAAGCCCCATTTGATGGTTGTCTCAATTTCTCATTCATTTTTTCTCCCCCTTCTCCTCTTCTCTCTTTTCTCTCTTACTGCTTTCTTTGTTCTGTCTTTCTGCGTTTTATCTTTGTTCTCTAAAACCGACCATTGGCCTTTATTTGATTAAGTGTTTTCTTGTTGGATTGATATATGTGATCCTATATTTTAATCTACTTAAAGTTGTGGAGAGTGTTGTTGGTCTATGGTGCATAATGTTGGTTTTTCTTGCTTGCTACATACAAACCCTTGATTCATTTCTTGAATTTTGTTAGTCTCAAAATCTTATTTTTGTTATAAGTATTAAAATAGCAAAACCGCCCGAAACCGCACAAAACCGCATCTTTGATTTTGGTTTTAAAGTGGCAATTTAAAAATTATTTTATAAAAACCGCCAATGGCAATTCAATTTGAAAATAAATTTTAAAAAACCAAAATCGTACCATGAGCACCCGTACTCTGAACTAATTGAGTCATTAAACAAAACAGAAAACCATCATTGATGCAACATAAAATTCCAAAAAATTGACATACCATAACGGTGTTTTGATTCTATTTCTTGACAAATTAGAATTGCATGACATAACATTCTGCACAGAGTAGCAGTTTAACAGAAATTAAGACGACTTACATCTCGCCCATCAGGAAAGCAACGCCAGAAGAAGTCAGGCCGGGGCCGGCCAACTGCATCTTTTATTGCATCTGTTAGAACTCCAGTTATCAGCACAGCAAATAAGAGTCCTGCAGTTCAATCATTAAGGTCTTATAAACCAAACAATTACAACTCAGCACGGTCAAAGGCGAAACGAGAAATCTAAATAATATTACCTAATATACTATGGTGCAGATCATACACATCTCTTCTACGAAGATAGTAGAGAAGGAAAATTGCAATAGGCAGCAGAACTGCATAGAACTAACCACCAGACAACCATATCATTTGCAAATTTGTAAGCAATGGTAAACTCAAGAAAAACTTAGATCTCTTTAGAAACTGAAAGACACTCACAGGAACTGCCCAGACGGGTACTGTGTTGTCTTTCATAGGATACTTAAGGTCAGTCATCATGTCTTCCCCAACAAACCGATAGAACGGGTTAATCACATTCAGAACAATCTCTATGACTACAAGTAGTAATAGTATCAGCCAATCATGCTTGTGATTTCTTGCGAGTTGTCCCCCATGAGACTTAATGGTATGTTGGCATTCAAGCTCAAGCCCATTTGGTACAACCTGTTTGGTAGAAAATAAAATGCAAGAATTACCATATCTGAGATGTATGCTGCAGTTGCCAATGCATCAAAGATCTACTCAAGCAAAAAGGAAGGAAAAACTTAAAAATTGAAAACGAAGTGTTTTCCTCTTAAACTAGTCCATTACAGCCGAAAACACATGTGGACGTAACAATTCTTACTGAAATAAACACTTGTGGTGACAACCTACTAAAAAGAAAACCATAAATACGGAGATAAAAACGTTATTTGTAGCAAATACATCACACTTATCCAAGCTACTTTATACCTAATACCCAAACCCCATAACTGCAAAAAGTCATATCTACTAAAAAAATCCAAGTCCTAACTAAACAGCATGACTTAGATAATTTTCTAGACAAAGTTCGAATTCTTGATACGGAAATAGATCCTTTATATCAGCAAACGGGAGAAGCACAAATAAAGAAAAGCAGAGACCAAAGACACACACACACACACACAAACCTGAAACATGTTCCGGAAATTGGGAGAAGGACAAAAAGAGAGCATATTCCTGAAGCCCATTTGCAGACAATCGGAAAACCACTTACCCCAAGCCCAGAATTCCGGATTTCTAAAGGAAGATTAACCCACAAAAAGAGTGTGTGTTAGTGGTAAAATATCATTAACTCTTAATTACAGCAAAACGGTAAATAACTGCAAAAGAAGCGTAAAGTTGCTGAACCGAAATTGCACAGAAACTGAATCTTTTGATCCTCAACAGTGCCCCCAACAACTACTGGCATTTTCTGTGTGTGTGTGTGTGTGGTGGAGAATTTAATGATGCATAAGGGGAAAATTAATGTACCTTGCAGATATTTTTCTTGGATTGCTGTCAAGGGCTTTAAAATGGGACCCCAACTTGCATCAAATCAAGACTTCTTTTGCTTACAATTATACAAGTTTTAACACTAGAAAGGGTTGCTAAATTGTCACTTAATCCTTGAAAATCGATGCAGATAATGATGATAGCGAACTGTACAGAGTGTGAGAGAGAGAGAGGAAAGTGGAAATTTGAAATGAAGCAAAGAGGCGCTGGGGCGGACGGTTGAGCAATCCTATAATGTCGTTATTCGCTGTAAAAGCTATGCGTATGCAGTTGGAGAGTGGAACTGCACTGCACTGCACTGCACTACAATACAACGACGATGGTATTTTTTTCCCTTTTTGAAATTTATAAAGAATTCGTCAGCATTTGACGCCAGCCGTTAGATTCGTCTACAGTGTTCTGCGCGGCTGATGATGATGGGCCATTCTACACACTCTTCATTTTTTATTATAATTTTTTGATCGGATGCGTCTATCCGTTCTCTATTGTCAAATTGAGGTTTTCTTTTTTTCTTTTTTCTTTTTAACCTTTTTTTCTTGACATTGTCTATATGATTCCCGCTCGATTCCAACGTAACAATCATGCCCTTAACTTTTGTCTAAATAGACCATTTTATTAGTTAATATACCAAATTTATTAATATTATCAAAAATAGAATTAATTAAAAGGTTATATTTGCCTATTATTCATTTGTACTAATTTATTATAAGTCAAATAAATCTTTTTTTAATTAAAATAATTTTTTAAATGTGAAGATATGCCTACTTACATGTATTACTGCACGAAAATATTAAGGGTAATTTGGGTAGAAATGATTTATTTGACTTGCTATAAGTCAGTAATAATTCAATTATGGGTAAATATGGATATTTATTATTTGTTTTTGCTCATCATTAGTAAATTCAGTAGATTTTTACTAAAAATATATGGGTTTAGACATTATTAGATATAATTTTTCAAACTATACGAGATGTACGTATAATTACATAAACTTAAAAGGGCTGCATAATTATTCCTTATTATTATTGTTTTTTTAAATTTCTCTGTTTTTTACAACTCTCGAGTTGTCCATTTTTCTCAACTTTCACAAACTTTTAATTTCTTACAAATTTTTTTACTTTTTTATTCTTATAAATAAAACAAATGAAATTTTTATTTAATTATGCACAGTCAATTTAGTGTGCCACATATCCATGAGTATATAATAAGGCTCCAATTATTTTAATGCATAAGTATGTATAAGAAAATTAATAAAGATTAATATAGTGTTTCCTTTATTGTGTGGGGATCGATATAAAATCAAAATCTTGTACTAATTACTGTTATACTTGAATAATTAATACCACATTGAGAGGTGGTATAAAATATCTCAAGATTACACCAAATATGAATGGTCATCGTACCCTTTGAATTTTGTCTTAATAATGAAAAAATAATAGCAGTAATAATAGTAATAGTAATAATATTGTTATTATTATTATTATTATTTTGTTGTCTATTAAATTTTGTAACAAAGATTCAAAGCTAATTTTTCTATAAAAAATATATAGATATGTCAAAATAAATATTTAATAAAATTTATAAATGATTTTTATTATTAATTTAATAAAAAATAATTCCATCATTATTTAATACGATTATGAAAATAAACGGGCCGTAAGAGAATAACATATGTATATATATATATTCTCATAAATAAAAAAAAGTGTATGATGAATCACAAAATTAGAAGGGTGGTGTGATGTAAGTTGGGCCCCCATAGAGACAAAAAGTTAATAGTGGGCTCAATCTATTTTTATTTTGGATGGACCCAATGCTTTAGCCCAAATTTAATGTCAAAGCATTTACAGCTTTTCTTCTGCAAAATTTTCTCAAGCATTTCGAAACGAAGTTGGCTCATCCATGGACTCCTTCAATCTCAACAGACATCTCAAAGAACAGTAAGTACTTGTCGTTAATCCAGAATCTGCTGATCAATTGACTTGTCTTCACATTGTTAGGCTCCTTGATTTTTGTTCTTATGTGATTTTAATGGAAAAATTCAAAATGTTGTTTCAGATTTGTGAGCAACTTAACGGGATCTTCGAAGCTCGAAATTTTCTTTCTCATCACAAATGTTTCTGTGAGTACTAAGCTACATCCCTCCCCCCCCCCCTTCTTTTTTTTTTTTTTAAAAAAAAAAAGTTAATTGTGATCTTACACGGTTGTGCTCCTGTTTTGCCAGATTTTGATTCTTGTTAGACATGGCATCAGTTGGATCAATTCTGGTAATTATATCGTTGTAAGCTCTGCTAGAAAGTCTGCATAGCGTTGATGTTTGTTGTTTTTCTCGTAGTAATGTTTTTATTGCCCAACATCACTTTTTGATTATGGTCGCTTGGTTTTATCAGCTTCTGCTAAGAAAGATGATAATGCTGCGGGTAGTGGCAAGAGCATGAAAGCGTACTTTGGATCTTTGCTTGTTGACTTTCTCTGCCTTGCTGTTCCTTACATACTATTTGTGACTGTAAGTATTACTAAACAGAAAATATTGTAGAAAAATGTAGTAGCTTACTCTACTCTATGTGATTAGTTTCTGGATTCCAGATTACTAAATGGGTGTAAGGCTACATCTGGGTTCATATTTGGTTTTAGGATAGACTCTACAAGCAGTATTAAATGAAAAATTCATCATAATTAAGAATAAGAAATTTCACAGATAAAGTGTGATGGCATCCAAAAGTAAAAGAATAATACAGAGCCTAAAGTCTATTTTAGACTCAGTAGTCATGTCAGAAACACTAAAATCTGAAGTTAATCTTTCAAAAACTAATGTACTTGGTGGTCAAATAGGGAACAATAATATATTAGAAAACATAACTTGCCTAGTACCAGTAAATAGAGAAAGCTCCAATTTTTGGACTTTAGTAGCAAATGGGAAGCATGTTCTGGTTGCTTGTTGGAAACACCTCACTATTTAAGATGTCTGTGAGAAAAAGTTGGTTTTCATTATTGGCTTAATGGGCTTTCATAGTTGCCTCATAAGTTTGAAAAACATGGGAGAGGAATAATGCTGAATTTACAATATCAAGGAACATGTTTGTTATGCTTGGCTTCCATTTTGCTTGGGTTATTTAAGCACCGGAGACTACTCATTTCTCTATTAAGTTTTGGTAGATGACTTCACTATCCACTAGCAGGGCAAAGTAATTTTGTGTACAAGTGGGTGTTGGTCTGTAAAATGAACGTATCTGGATTCTTGACATTAGTGGTTTATATTGGAGAAGCAGCAGGAGACTGTAGTGATTCTTTATCTCCAGATATGGAAATTGTTTGGTTACTGTAGTTGATATCACTAGTCCATGACAGGTTCTGGCAGAATGGACTTATCAGAACACGTTCGTGATGCTTTTGCAGTTGATCTTCCTGAGAACATTTGAGAGGTAAAAAGTTGTAGCTTAATATTTGTGTTTGGGTGAGTTTTTCCTGATTATAAGTAAGATAACTGGAAGGCTTGAATGATTCTGCATATTGTGCTAAAGTAAATCATGTATGGAAAATTTACATGGAATTAATTTAGTTTTCAAAACAGAAACCGATCTTCATTCTTGCAGGAAGATGACCTAGAAGTCGTTAGGACAAATATATCATCTTATAGGGTTTCCATGGTACGTGGTTAGATGGGCAAGTTACCTAAATTTCTTGTTTGAAATATATTTTTGTTGAAATTTTTTGCTGATGAGTACGACACCATGCAGATGCTTCTTACATGCACCTCTATTTTGGCTGTTGATTTTAAGATATTTCCCAGAAGATATGCGAAAACAGAGGCATATGGCACTAGCTTGGTGAGAACGAATGTGCTGAATTTTGATACATGTGTCTTTGTGATCCAGTCCATTTACTTATAACTATATCTTAGCTTGGTGAAAACTGATGTTCTGAAGTTTGGTTCATATGTCTATCTGATCAAGTCAATTTGCTTGTTACTTTATCCTGTTAATTCATTACATTCTTAGAGCTCCTAATTGATGGGTCATGGGATGGAGTTATAGATGAAACCCGAAAAGTGGAAATTTTGTGTAAGTTTACAATTTTTTACCCTTAAAACTGGTTGATACGTGTGATGTCAAATCATTACTTTAAATTAGAGGTTAATTTGGGAACCATGCCCATAAATTTGTGATACGTGTAGTGTTATTGTCATGCTTATTTACTCAGTAGGGTTCCTCTGATGAAAAAGTGGACCACACATCTTATATTTTACATTATATACTAGTGAAGTCAGAACTTTCGCCCAAGTTTGTGAGGACCTGTTTGATGGATTTGTAATCATGGTCCAGCAATGTGCTACTAAATCTTCCCCTCATTGTTGTTTTGGCCATACCAGATGGATCTTGGGGTAGGTTCATTTGTAGTGGCAAATTCCTTGGTTTCACGGCAGGCGCGTGGCATCTCGAATATGTAAGTACTTTTTTCTGTTTGTTACTGTTCTTTTGTAATTCTTTCAGTTGCCAGTTTCCACTACATTTTCGTTTCAATTATATTTTTGTTAGTTTGTGATAGATCAGGTAATCTCAATTTCTTGTTTGCCAATCCAGGACATTGAGACACACCCTTATTTCGACTAGTCCTTTAATTGTTTTGGGGTTTGCTCGACTTATTTCGACATCAAGTGTAAATTATCAGGTGCAGACCTTCTCTACTATATGCTTTGCTATATATGTTTCCATTATTGTCTATTGGCTGGCGTGATAATCTTGTTGCATGTGCAGATTTGAATGTACGTTTAAAATGTCAAAATAGCATCTGATGTAACTGAAAAATGTTAATAAATAAACTGATTGAAACCAAGAAATTTATTGTGACGTTTTCATTTCACTGTGAAATACAGGACAGGCTTAACAAATGTCTTTTATTTTCTCCCTACAGGTTCATGTTGGGGAATATGGTGTCCATTGGAATTTCTTTTTCACTCTAGCTGCTGTGTCTATCCTCACGTCAATTATTAACGTTCATCCAAAATACTGTGGGATTCTTGGTTCCTTTATCCTCATTGGTATGTTATACAATTTGCTTTATTCACTATCCTATTACAAATGGATAAATTACGTAACTTGTTCATCTAACAGAGGTGAACTATGTGTAATATCAGGGTACCAAGCTTTACTATTAAGTGGGTTTAATAAATATCTACTCTCTGAAGAAAGGGGAACGGACATCTTCAGTCAAAACAAGGAAGGAATATTTAGCATATTCGGTGAGGATCTTTCTGTAAGTAAATAGAAATACCTTGGGTACTCCTTTTGCATGTATCCTTCATTTTTCTAAATCTCTTTACACATAGTTCTTTTCAGGGGAAGGTGAAAAAGGCGGTGAAGTAATGTAAATGGCCTAACCTTTAAGTGACGTATCAAGCGAAATGCAGCTAAAGCTAACTAAAATCTAGCTAATTCAAATTGAGCTTAGCTAATGAACACTCTGTTTTGAGTTGAAAACTCTTAGTGGATTGTATTTCTCTAACCTTTTAAATAGATTGCATCACAGTGGGAGTTTTTCCTAAAGTCTAATGCACACGCATTAGGTGGGATGCTTTTCCAGTCTCACATTCAGCATTGCCCAGTGCCATTTTGAAGACCAACTTATATTTAAACTGATAGCCTCAACAAACAATTTTCAAGATAAATTTGTGTAGATAACCGTCACTTTAGTTCTCCTGAAAATACTTTTAATTATTATTATAATGTTCCCGTCACATTTTTCTTGCCATCAGGGTATTGGGGTATGTATCTTCTTGGTGTCAGAATAGGAAGCCATCTCTTCTTTAGAGACAAACTTGATAGTATCACAAAAACCAAGAAATGGACAAGGACTAGAGTTTGGGCTCTTTGCCTTCTTTTCTGGTACGATGGATGGTTTGGACCTAGCATTTGGTTCTTTCTTCTAAATTACTTGATTTGCTAAGTAGTTCCATTTCCTTCATATTGTCACAGGTCAGTAACTTTGCTTGTGGACTGGCAAGTTGAACCAATATCTCGTCGAATGGTAAATGCAGTCCTCTGACACTTTGATATATCGCATTTCTGCACCTTCTGAGTGACCATCCGTTGTCACTCTATCCCCCGTCCTTTAAAGAGGGAGAAAGATATAACTTTTTAACTTCCGTTGCAGTGTAACTTGGGCTACGTATGTTTCACTTTAGCTTCCAACCTTCAGGTAATTAGACCTTACTTTCTTCATATTTACTTTCAGTTAGAGTTGGTTTAATATGTAGAAATTGTATGAGAGGGGAGGTCTTCTTTTCAAATTGGGACTCGTTGACTTGCTCATCTATATGCTTCCTCTACATCTTAGCAATAACTAAAATCTAATTTCCAGGTGCTAGCCATACTAATGATGTCTGATTATGTATCGGGATGCAAGAGTTCAGCTCTAGAAGATGCACTTAATCAAAATTTACTGGCAACTTTTCTTCTGGTTAGAGAAAGTACCCCGATTATTATTACACTGCAGAACAATCTTATGTTTTCGTTGGATCAAGAGGCTTACTAGATGCGATTTTTTGTCTTGACATGTACAGGCCAACATCCTTACAGGATTGGTGAACTTGTCCGTTGACACCCTGTCTGTATCCTCAACCTCAGCTCTGGCTATCCTGTTCGCTTATGCATTCGTTTTATCTTTTGCTGTTGGACTTGCTGGTTTTCTTGGCATTAAGTTTAAGTTCTGGTAGTGATTGGTAAGACTTGTTTGATTTCTCTTCTTTGTCCAGAAACTGTAACGTTAACTATGCTAGAATGATTTACGATCTCATGTAGCCCTACTGCGCCTCATTGATCGCAATGTGATTCAGGCCTAATCATCCTTCCAACTGCAGAATTACAGTGTTGATTAGTCCGTACTGGTGGATGGAAGTAAAGAGAGAGGAGTACTCAAAAAACTAATTCTTTATCTACTAAAAATACAACGATTCATAATTCTCCAGAAATACCGAATTTCTTTGTTTGTAGAATAGGAGTGGATGTATATATATCCATTGTAATTGTATTGGGTGCATAGTCAAATTATCAATCAGCAGAAAATAATTGATCCCTTCATTTTTTTGTAACAAGGAAAACACGTTTTTGATGCTTCCAAAAGCAAAAAAAAAAAAAAAAAAAAGATCGTTAACAATGAAAAGATTGATTATAGCTAAAAATACGTCCAAAATGGGGCTTTGGACGTTAAAATATATTCATCAGCTTATTAATTCTCACTACAGAACAGAAAGCCTAAAACGACAAATAACTTTTACCTGAGTGGGCCGGCCCACCTACTCTTCTACACACTAATCCTCGCGTACGAAACATGAAATTAATCAATTTCACCCATCTTATCTGTGTATTTACGAAAAGTTGAAAATGATATGTGTGTGACTGTCACTTCCATATTTCAAACATTCACTCACCTTTCCTGCCCCATTCTCTACGCCTCAAATTAAACTCATCTTATACAACCCTAAATTACAACTCTTCTTTTGAGATTGTTATAATTATAAATATATTAGTCGTTGTTTCTGTGTGTATATAATAAATAATATTTTATATTTTAAAATATATTATGAATAAAAATATACATTATATTTCTAAAAAAAATAGAAAGAAAGAAAGCAACAAAGAAACAAAAAGAAAATCAATTTAGGGATATCATTATCATAACAATAAAATTGGTATTGCAGTGTCATAACCGTTATTTGTGAGAGAAAAAGACATTTTCTTTTTATATAGTATAGAAGAGATATCCCTTGTGACAATGCAATATAAGTGGTATGTTTTAGACGATCATTAAATTAAGAAAATATATATCATTTTTTAAAAAATGATGAGATATTTATAATTATAACAAATTTCAAAAGAATATATTCGAACAAATTAATAATTTTTGCTTAATTCCACAAAGCTACCAGAAACCTAAAGTTGAAAAGAAATGTTACGTTACTTGGACAACAATGTACATATGTAGATTGAAATTTTAATATAACAGAATGATGAAATTGAAAAAAAGGGAAAATCTTATTAGAAAAGATATAGAAGTAAAAGAAATAGGTGGGATGAACAATAAGATGCAAAAATCAAAGGCAAGTAAAAGGATTGTAGTATGAGAAAAGAAAGTGAATGGAAGGTAAGAAATAAGAAAAGGGGAATGGAAGCAAAATCACCTGACCAACTCACCAACCCTGCACAATATCATGTCCTCACCCACCCCCTACCATACCCAAACTAGCTGTCAACCCACATGAATTTCCATTTTACCCACAGTTTTTTCAGATTTATTTCCTTTCCACTTCCAATTATCTCTACACTGTCTTTACTTTACAACGCAGCCCCACCTTTTCCCTCATTATTCCCATACTCTACCCACATAATGTTGGTAATTTCTAACAAATACTCATCTTCTCAATCTTCCATAATTCCAATTTACAAACCAATATTCTTTTCATAATAAAATAACTCTATTATTAACTATTATCAAGATTCAACCTTTATTTAAATATTCCTCCTCAATTATTCACCTATATATATATATTTGTACATTTCAAGAAAATAAATCATTGAAATTGGGATCATATTAATGTATGGTTGTCAACAGGGAAAATACAGAATGAGGGGTGTGGAATGGATAAATACATATTTACATGTATGCATGTGAATGTATACGTATCTATACGTGCATATATAATTAACTTAATAATTTATTATTATTAAAAAAGAAAAGAGAAAGGAGTAATTAAATATATAAATATAAAATTGGAAAACAGCTGGAGTAAGCAACAAGTATAAAATCAGGAACGAGTCCAAACAGCACATCTCCTTTCACCATTTTCTCTCTCTTCCCCCCTTTTTCCAACTATGGAGGCCCCACCACCACTCTCAGCCGCTGCTCCGCCCCTCCCAGCCTCTACCCCCACCGCCGCTGTTTACCCTGAATCCCTCGACTCCTCCCCCCGCTCCCGCCACACCGACTCATGGGACGCCGACCCGCCGCCACCTCAACCCCCACAGAAGCTCCGCCTCATGTGCAGCTACGGTGGGCATATAGTCCCCCGCCCCCACGACAAGACTCTCTGTTACGTCGGTGGAGACACCCGCATCATCGTCATCGACCGCCATACTTCACTCTCCGACCTCCATCACCGCCTCTCCAAAACCCTCCTCCATAACCAATCCTTTTCCCTGAAATACCAACTGCCCAACGAGGACTTGGATTCCTTAATCTCTGTTACGACAGATGAAGATCTTGAGAACATGGTGGAAGAATACGACCGCCTTAACAGTGCCGGTGGGGGGTTGAAACCCGGCCGCCTTCGCCTATTCTTGTTTCCAAAGACATCGTCCAATATTGAACAGCTTCTTGTGGAGACCGCGTCGACTAAATCGGATGACTGGTTTTTCAACGCTCTCAATGGTAAGGCAAGTACTTTATCCGTGGCTGCCAGTGATCGTGGGTTTTCGGAAACTTCCTCGGTTAATTGTCTTCTTGGATTGGATGATGATTTAGTGGGAAAGGCGGCGGCCGTGGGGAAGGATCCAGAGGCCCAGACGGAGGCGTCGAAGATCGGTGGAAATGGAAACGCAAACAGCGTTGCTAATCATGATGTTCACTCTGTCCCTGATTCTCCAATGCTGGAAACGACGTCGTCCTTTGGGTCTACCTCGAGTTCTCCGTCCATGGCGAATTTGCCACCAATAAGGGTTCACGTGGAGGAGAATCCAAAGGTGGGAGGGTTGGGAATTGAGGAGCAGTTTCAGCAGATTAGTGTGGGAGCTACCGGAAATGTAAATTTGGTGTTGCCGCAGAAACAGGAGGAGGTTGGGGGTTTTGTGGCTGCTGGTACGGTGGTTTCCGGCGTACCAGTGGTGGTTGGTGGTGATTATGCAAATCGGGTTTTTTCTGATGATGAAAGATCAGATCATGGTGGGTACAGGAAGACACAACAAATTCAGCCCCAGGTACAATTGCAGCCTCAGCAGGTTCCTCAGTTTCAGCATAAACAAACTGCTGCCGTTGATTTACCTTCTCCAGATTCAGTTTCAAGGTACGCTGTTGAAAGATTTGGTAAATTGATCTTTAATTTGAGATCTTTATTTATGAATTTAGTTGTGTTATATTTTTCCGGTGATTTTCTGTTCAATTCTTCGAGTAGAAACTATCTCAGTTGGTATTGTGATGTGCTTGGTTCAGTGAAGGAAGCATGTCAAATCCATTATCTAGGCAGAGGCAAGCTATGTATCAAGAATCAGTTATGCAAATTCAGTGTGGAAACACCAGGGTTACTGCAAATCAGGCTGATCTCAAGACTGGGGATCAAAATAACACCACTAAGGTTCAGATGCAGCCGCAAGTTCAGGAATCTGGCTATGTGTTATCAACACAGTATGATCAAAATCATCCTCAATTGCATCATCCGCAACAGTTTGTTCATGCTGGCAACCAATATATTCCTGCTGGAGCTGTGCCGATTGCTTCTTATTACCCAATTTATCCTTCCCAGCAGCAACACCATCCGCACCAGCAGATTCTTGACCAGCAGTACCCATTTTACTTCGTGCCCGCCAGAACCACCCAGGCTTATAACTTGCCTGTGCAGCAGCAACCCAGTTATAGCGAATTGGCTCCATCAGCTCCTTCTAGCCGTCCCCAGACGCCGCCTCCTGCTAGCCTGCCCCCCCATGCGGCTTACAATCAGGCAATAAATGCTGCTTCATCCAAACCTGAAATGGCTGCTGCAATGTATAGAACAGCAGCTGGAACAGCTCCACAATTGGTCCAGATCCCATCCAGCCAGCACCAAGCACAATATGTTGGTTTCACTCAGATTCATCATCCGTCTCAGTCAATTGCTCCATCTTCAGCAGCCAATTCTAATTATACTTATGAATTTGCTGATCCTACACATGCTCAAATGTACTATTCTCAGCCTTTGCCACCTCAGCTGGCTGCTCAGTACCAAACCCTGACATCAGCCCCTGCAATGGCCGCCCATGATGCTTCGGCTCAGCTTCCTACGGAGAACATCAAGCAGCAAGTTAGAACTTTGCAGCCATGACAGGTGAGTTGGACATGGATAAACAATTTTGCAGCAGTGGGTTGGATTAATCTTTGGAGTTTATATTGCGATGTGTGTCTTATTATTCTTATTGGTTTGTGGTATGTAATTTTAATAGGTAATAAGGAACTCTGGTGTTTTATCTTCTTTCTCTTGTGTATGTCATTGCTCTTCTCAAGTGAAAATGGATGCTGTCTGATATCATACTGTAAAATTTCAACCTCAAAAAGTTACTTGCCCCCCCTATATATCAGTTTCGAACAGAGTATCTTTTAGTCTAGTTATTTCGGATGCATCCTCGTTTCTGCAGCGATCATACTAATCTATCCAATGGGCTTGTTTATTTTCTCTATAAGCTCGTGTCAATTTTGACGAACTATGTGTCTCGTTTAATAGGCAATCATTTCATATGGCTTAATAAGCAAGATAGTCCCAAGCTTCATGTAGTGATTACATACATTAAATTCTTGGCCTTCTATTATATAGGATATTCATGCCAAGTTTTGGAATGGGATCTACTGAGAACTTATGGTTCTTGGACACTGCTGCATATGTCTTCTGGTTTTTGTTTATCAATATATTGCACTGGAGGAAGCGAGGGCAGAATGACGTGTTCTTACTGATGAGATTATCCTATGCCACTGGGCTTGTTTTCACTTTTATAACACCACAGTTCATGCTATTTATCCCTAGTAAGTAATGCTGCTTCATCACAAAATGTCATCTGTCCATACGGTTTGCGCATGTTAGTAACTTCATTAGATTCATGTTACTTGACTGCCTTTTTGTACTGTCATCTTATGATTGCAATCATGCTTTGAGCACCTTTATGTCTCACATGAATATTGCTGTGTGAAGCTTCAGTTTTGGTGATCTGTAAAGGGTTCTTGTAAACACATTCCTCGTAGGTCTTGCTTTGCTTTTCAATCTTATGACTAGCTTTCGTGTCTCTCTCCTTGTCGTAAAGCAATATTGCTACTCTCTTGAAAGCTGAGTTTGTTATCCCTGGATTGTTAAGACGGCCATTTAACTTTGTACAAGGATCTTTATCTGCTCTGTTGATATAAATATATATATATATATATATATATGTAATATAAAGATGGGGTTGCTTATCTCAGAAATCAGGCTTCTTCCTTCTCTCCTCATCTTTTTTGCTGATGTTGCATGTTCCATCTTGTAATGATTGGTAGTTAGCATGGAAGTTGAGTATTTATGTTTGCCTGCAACCAAAGCGATTGAATATTTTACTGCTCATAGCTTTACTTTCTTGGTAGTCTTTCTTTATCCGACATCTTTGAATCACAGGCAAAATAGACGCTTTCTGTACTTTTTCTTCCTTTTTAGAACAACTGAATTTTCTTTGTTCTGTTTCTTGTCAGCTATGATATGAAGTCTTTAGATGTATGAATGCATTTTCTAACTTATGATAATACAATTTCTTGTTTGGAGAAGGATTGCAAATATAACATCCCTCTCTTTTCTTTAAGAAATATGAAGTATGGTCTATTACACTAAGTGGTCGAACCGATGACCTTCTGATTATTCGTCGGACGCGTGTTTGACCACCACTCTCCCTTCTCATCCGACGGTCCAGTCCATCGAAGAATTTGAATGTCAAAATCTCAACCCTCCATTAGTTGATTAAATCGATGCAATGCCTGGAGGGGTTGCTGATTTTTCATTAAACACCCTGCTCTGATCTCTTCATACATTAATTGATCACTGATTTTCATGTGATTCTACAGTGACTTTTGCAGTAGTGTCTTATGCTTTGTGTGTTGAGTAATTAAGAATTAGTAGCAGTAACTAGGGATTAGTATATGGGTTAAAGGGTACGAGGAATCTGTCATTTCCTACGGAGAAAAAAGAAAAAGAAAACAAGCGAGTATAGATTCTTCTGACATTGAAAAGCTGAAACATCTGACCCATCCCACAAGCTCTGACCATATGTCTGAGCATTTAAAGCAGTTTGAAAATGCCGACTACCGTACTAGTGTAATAGACCACTTAGTGTAATAGACCATACTATATATTTCTTAAAGAAAAGAGAGGGATGTTATATTTGCAACATGTACATACGGTTATTATGATGAATAGTCTACGACTATATAGGATTTCTTTATGATTTCATATAGTAAAGAAAAATGGTAATTAGACATTGTTCAGTGATGTTTCTTCGTCTCTTGTTGTTGCTTTCTCATGAAAGTTTTTTTCTGTTTGTATCCAAATTCCATTGATTTTGGTAAGTGTCTAATACTTGTGCAATGGCTGCTATGATGAGAGCTTTCGTGGAAGTGAAGGTAAAAGTTGTTAGGGTTGGTGTAGGGCTGCATTTGGTACATGAAAGGTCATTTTCCCCTAAACAACGGATAATTGCCAGCCTAAATAGACATTATTCTTGGACGCTTTTACAAACAAATGGGCAGGATGGCGATAACTGTGATTTTGGTGGTCCTCAAACATAGTTGTTTATACAGTTTTGGTCTTTAAATAATTTGAGGTAGCAGTTTAGTCTTTAAACTGTTATCTTTTTGGCAATTTTGCAATTTCATGAATAAAATTGTTCAAGTTAACGAAAATTTCATTGAAAAAAAAAATTAGCCCTTTTCCTCCCTTTTTGTATATAATGCAATTTCTAGACATATATGTAATGCAAAAAAGAACATCCATACTGAAAAATAAACATCCATGAATTAATTAAACATCAATACAATCAAAACAACATTCCTTGAAGAAAATAAGGGTAATGGGTGTTTTGGACAAAAGTTTGAAAAATATAACAAAATGAAGGGAATATCGCTATTTTTTTAACATAACAATTTTATTAATAAAAGGACTAAAAATGATAAAAAAAAATAACTAATAGATTAAGGATTAAAATTGTAACCTGAAATTATTGGGAGACCAAAATTGTATTTATCCTGGTAGGTTTTTTTCATTTTTTTTGATATGGTGGCAGGATGGTGAGTTACTTCTCATCACTCCGTGTGAAATACTCTTTTAAGACAGTTGTAAGTGCATTAACTTGCATTTATATCGTGGTATGGACTATACCTTCCATAGAGTGGGACTTGACGTCTAAACCCAAAAGCCTAAATGAAGTTATGATCTTTCATAAATAACATAAATAAGTATTCATCAAACGAAAGCAACTATATATTTAGTTTAATGAAAGAAAGGGAAACCGGTGAGCTACGACAAATTTTAGTCAAGCTTTGGCAAATGCGTGTAGCCAACCGACTGCTCATCTTCAACTTCTCGCTTTCTTTATTCTATTTTTTTCTTCAACTTTTTATTTATTCCTTTTGTCCACTATTGTCATTTGACTACCTCATATATATATATATAAAAGAAGGACGATCAGTTGATTTGGTTTTAAAGAAAGATTGCAAGGGATCATTTATACCATCACAAAAAATCTAAATTTAAATTGAGTTCGATCGAACCAAATCAATCACGAAGTAAGCGTATATATGATTGGTCACTTTTTTTGAACCGTACACCAATCATATGATAAATGTATTAGACTTATTATATAATTGATGCAAATTTAATTGCACCCGAATTAGAATTAATCATACCGTCACATATAATTTGAGGATCAAAAAGAAGGTTGAAGGATGTTAAATATAGTATAAGTTGTAGAAATGGTGTTCAAAATGTGGATCACGGGCTCAGTCTTCAAGTCTTCAGTACCACCACTGATTGTGGCGGGTCTACATATCTTTCCATTCGATCCATCTCTCTTGTAAAAGATTGCACCAACTGCAACTTTCTTTTCAGGAAAAAAGAATATATATACATATATATAGATAGATAGATAGCCGAAACTAGTGGAGTAAATTCAGTGGAATTTATAAATGTGATCAAGGCCTTTTAACATAAAAAGAAACAGGAGCGAATGGGCTAAAACTTTAGGGATGGAATGTTCAATATCCAACATGGAGCAGTGAAAAGCTAAATTGAGGTTGAAAAAGACGAGCAAATAGGACAATTCAAAAATAAGGAAGAACCCTTCAAATAAATCTTGTCTAAAGGGGTCCATTCCCTTTCGAATATTTGAATGACAAAGGCACCAAGAAGTGGGATATTTTAGCTGAGGGATATCTATACATGAAGATTTTCGGTCATATCCCATCAATCTCCAATTCCCACTTGTTTATAAGATATGCAGAATGCGACTCCTGCTAAATCCCATTAAATTCCCACTTGCGAAAACAACTATAATCCCGTTTCATAACACAAGTTTCTTTACTGAGGCTTATGCTTAAATTCCATTAATTGGGTATCAAATTCCATTATTAGTATTGGATACGTATATGAGTGTCAATGACTCAATTCTCCTACTTTATCAATATGAAATTTGAATCTGATATGTATCTGATTGTGGCGTTATAAATTTGTCCTTAGATTTCTTATGAAACCAGACTCTTGGTGGAAAATTCTTACCTAGACCGAGTTTGGCCAGATTGAATTGTATAGTCAGTGTAATACACTTAGGTGTGATTGATTTAATTTGATCAAATTTGATTTAGGTAAGAATTTTCTAACTCTTTGATTTCATTATCCCAACCAGTTGACTTAGGAAGTAATTAGGAGGAGATAAACTTAATACCAGGCAATTGCAGGTTGAGAGCAATTGGGAGGGAACCATCATGCCTGCTCCACAACTGCAAAAACTGAACTGGACTTCAACAGATGTCTTGCGAAAATCAATGGCAATTGGCATGCATTCGTTAAGAATTTCAACTTTTTACCTGAAACAAGTAAGAGTCAAAATTCCCTATGGAGAGAGCGTACCTAAGAAAAAAGAGATTCTGGTAATTGGTACATGTTTTGTTAAATCAGCCACAAGAATCATGTTCCTCTCGACTTTTATCCAGACTATAATAATATTATTTGATAGCACTATACAAGGAAAGCATGCACAATTTTATTATTCGGATCACGTCCTGATTAAGGGCTATCTGCCCCCTATAATTGCAAGATACTAAAACAGAAAAAGACTGAACTCACGGTTCCTAAATTACTCATAGAAGCTTCACGAGGAACTAAGTTCATGTATGGTGCATACGTTTCTTTCAAAAGAAGTAGAATACAATTCCTACATGAAGATTTTGAGTTGTGGGGGTTTTGGACAAATATCTTCGCAATCCGAAAAATTGCGATCCATGTACTACTATTTACCTGACATTCCAAAGAACTTGGGAAGGAAAGACGTGGTTAAGGTCTCTATATATCCCAAGTAAATCCAATAATTTAGGGCAAACAAAAAACAAGAAGAAGAAGAAACTCTAGTAATTAATGAATTAACTTCTCTTGATAGAATTTACAAAATAACAAAGGTTGTGAAAACTTGAGTCTTGAGATGTCTTATGCTATTATAGCAACATGACTATCTTAAATAATTGGATCGCTTTATAAGGCGGCCCAATAGGCCGTGGAAACATTTAGTCACGAGCTTTAAGTTTGATTTGATTTATAATTCAGGCTATCAACAAACTGGACTTTGATCCGAACTCTACTTAGGCCTGGATTTACCTTTTCTGTTGGATCCTTTTTTCCACTTGATCTACAAAGGTCCGAGCGGGCCGCGTCCAAATAAGAGCCCAATTCGTCTCTACAAGAAAGGAGAGCCGTGATGCAAATTCAACCAATTAATTGGTATTTTGGCTTGGATCTGATTTCTTGGTACTGAAAAATTTTTCAGGAAAATGATAAAGCGCTAAACAGTAAACTATACATAAATAAATAATTACATAATATATAAATGTGTATATATAATGATAGTTATAAACAAATTAGCTTAATCGCACTTACAATGAGATTTATCAAAGTGAAATGGTGTCAGTGAAACAGAAATACCTAATATTTGATTGAGATAAACAGTGTAAATGAAAGGAATATAAATGCATGATTTCATTTTCAGTAGCTATCCCATTAACGTGGTATCCGAATACATGCACAAGTGAGATGCTGATCAAACAATTTGACAACTAAATGGAATATGTTAGTATTATTCTAAAACACTGATAAAATCAATGTACTTACATATTCTATTTATGATTGATTGATAAAATCAAGTTCGTCCAAACAATGGTTATTATTGGCTTATAAAAAATCAAATTTGTAATATTAGTGAACAGTGAAATTCAACTAAAATTTGGCAGTAGAGTAAGACATAATTGGGGATCAGAACTTAATTTAATAAGCTAAATATTAAAAGAAAATTAAACATATGTAATTCCCTAAACCAAATCATATAGCTGGAGCAATGTTTGCCTTAATTTTACTTTAATGCCTAGAAAAGAACAGATGCTTAGCTGCAAATACTCTTGCCAAATATTCTTATCCAAAGTCCATTATTTTTCTTTAACAAATTAAAGAATAAAACTATACCAAGTGGAAACACACCCATCACGCAGTTTCTAATCAAATCAATATAATTGAATCCACTTGTCTCAAATCATCAATTATTATTTCTCAAACACGTTCCACTATTTCTGAATCTACAATTTTATAGACCTAAGTAGACAGAGGTGGCAAACATCCATTGGACCACACATTAAACATTCTTAGTTAATTAATATAATCTCTGGTGCGAGGGTGGGGAGTTATGAACTTTTCATCTACACTATGTTTATTTCCAAACAGGAAGTAGATAATAGATGGAGACCTAATACTCAGAATACATCTATTGAAACAAATATTAATTTGGATAAATGCTCATATATATATATATATATATATATGTGTGTGTGTGTGTGTGTGTGATATGTGTGTTTGTGTATTAATTTGTTTAAAAGCGGTTTATATGCATTAATTAATTAGAAAACGACCCATAACGACATCTGTGAAAAATTCTTGGAAACAGTTGATCAACAAAAGATGCTCAACACATCAGCAGTTGCATGGTATAATTCTAGCCTCTAAATATCCTTTATGGTGGTGCTTGATTCCATTAACAAAACATGATCTCATTCTCATCTTTTGTTATATATAAATAGATATACCCTCCATGCCTGATAGTCCATTGTGCAACCAAGAGCCCCTTTCGAGCTTTCTTTAAGGTAATTTATGATGCTTTATTCATTCCCAGTTTTCTTGTTTCTTCCTCTCCCATCCAAGTTCCTACTTAAGTTTTGTCAAAGGATTTGATCATAGCATATACCATCTAGTATTACACATTGATCTAAAACTCGAAAATTTCTGAACATTTATTCACATAGATACATGACCTCGTATTTTTAGTTTGTCTGTTTCTTTCCTAGCATATATTCCCTATATTCTTTTGGCATGTGCATATAGTAATTTTCTATCCTAGGTTCTTCGAGGGTGTCAACATATATCTTCAGAATAACATTTTACTTTGAGAAGTAAAATGTGAATTAATTTCTTCAGGAACAACTTCATCTATAGTTCGACTGAAAATGGAAGCTGTCGGGGACAGTGGTGCTAAATATGAGTGCTTGCTCTTTGGTACATCACTAATCCTTCTCTATTTATCCTCCCCTTAGTATTTGTTCATCCAAATTAAAATTACAATATCAGTTTAATGGTTGAAAATTAAGGGAAGATTTTTTTTTCCCGATCAAAGGGGAAGATCGTATATGATGAATTTCATAATCCTTCATCTTTTCTTAGATATGGATGACACTTTGTACCCTTTGAGCTTGGGGATCAACCTGGCCTGTCGCAAGAATATAGAAGGTAAAGTTCTTGCATACCACCAGTCATTGTAATCCTAAATTGTTGTGATAGATTATGAGTTTATGATGATTGATAATGAACGCATGCATGGTTTCGCTTAATTTGCAGAATATATGTTGCATCACTTGCAAATTGAAGAAACTGAAGTCCCTAGGATGTGTTTGGAGTTGTACAAAGAATATGGAACAACAATGGCTGGTCTTAAGGTATATATAAACAAGGCAGAGATATATATTGATCAAGATGATCCAAGGTAGATGGCTTTAATTTCCATAGGCCACTTAGAACTTATGCCTTTGTCATTTCTTGCAGGCACTTGGATATGAATTCGATAACGATGAGTTTCATGCTTATGTTCATGGTAGATTACCCTATGAGTTGCTAAAACCTGATCCACTGCTACGAAATCTGCTATTGTCCATGCCCCAACAGAAAATAGTATGCGAAATTCAAATATTTGAACTTATTTTGGAGGGTGGGGTGGGGATAAATGTTCAAATTATTCAATTCAAGCAGACATGTAGGTAAATGGCAAATCTTAAAGTACCTGTTATTTTCTGGCTGCAGATCTTCACGAATGCAGATGAAGCACATGCAGCTCAAGTGCTCAGTAGGTTGGGCTTGGAAGACTGCTTCCAAGATGTTATTTGCTTTGAAACTCTTAACCCTCCCATGGAACCTGTTAAATGCATAAACGGAACGTATGAAGAAGAGCCTCAGGATGCCACTGAGACAAGGAAGAATGAAGAATCGAGTTTTAAGACTAAAATTTTGTGCAAGCCTTCATTAGAAGCCATTGAAGCTGCCATCCGTATCACAAATGTTGATCCAAAGAAAACAGTTAATTCCAAAAAATACCTAATTAACACATTCAATTCAACTGCATAGCATAGCGAAAGACTGAAGGGAGTTTCTCTTTTTCTTTCTCAGATATTCTTTGATGATAGTGTTCGTAACATTGCCAATGGAAAAGCAGCTGGTCTTCACACTGTAATTGTAAGTTAAGAAAAAAATTAGCACATACAGTAACCAAATTCCAATGTTATGAGAAATCCTGCTTCATATTTGACCTGATTGGATACCAAAATGCAGGTGGGAAGATCAACTCTGGTACCAGGTGCCGATCATGCTTTAAACAGCATACATAATATAAGAGAAGCCTTGCCTGAGATATGGGAAGATGAAGGAGAGCATTTGGAGCAAATAATCCAATCGCCTGTGGTAGAAACTGTTGTTCGAGCGTAAATCAGATTACACATTTAATAGGTGTGCTAAGAAGCAGCAAACTGATGTTAAACGTCTATGACGTGAAGGAGACTGCTTACCTGAGATATGTTAGTAAAATGCTTGTTGATTAATAAAATTATAGGGTGTGTGCGAAGATGATCAGCATAATGACTTTGTAAGCAACTTATCATAACAAATCTGCAACTAGCATACTTCTATCCTGTGTGCCCTTAGTGATTCATACAGCCAAAATTACATCTATATGCATCCAATATCTCATGTAATTCGTAAAAATTAAAACACAATTTCAGTATCTTGAAATCCTAACTCACTTGTATAAGCATTGATATCCTGATTGAAATTCAGTAAAATGACAGAGGAATTAATCGCAAACCACTCATGCAGTACCAGTGCCATATTTAGGTCATACTGATACTACAACTAATATACTGCAACAGGTGCTTGAATTGTTCCAGGGGTAAGCTGCAGATTTGGATCTTCTGTTTATCCCTTGTCATACATTATCTCAGGATCCACCATGAATGTTCTCTAGTAGGTACTTAGCATTGTTCAAAAGAGCATCAATCTCCTCATTAGCAGCATCAAGTAAGCGAAGTTCCTTGATCTCCCCCTGCCACTTTTCCATCTGTTCCTTGTGTATTCTGTCAACAAATAAGAGTCATAATATGTAGGAAATCCTCATTTCCAGTAACTCGAAGCCAGTTTTTACTTCTTTTTACTTACAAAATCATCCGTTCTTCAAATTCATTGCTCAGTTCCTTTAGCATTGACTTCCCTGATTCTAGCAGCTCGGACACCTTTACAAAAAGCAATCAGAGGCATACATATTCCAACAAAATTGTTCCAGAAATTCACGTATGAAGTATATATCAAACAAGGTATTTCTTGAGAGTCGTGGACTCTCCTGTTCAGATGAAAACTACAAAATTTTCAGAACCGACATTTGTAGAATTTACCATTTGAGTGAAGTTATTGATCTTCTCGAGAATGTGAGCAATCTCCATCTCCACTTGTTCGGAATTCGAAGCTCTTGGATCGTTATCTTCACCAGGAACCTGTACAATCGATCCACCTTCCACCAAGGTCTCCTTATCCTCCACCTGTCAGTAATAGGATAACAAAATATACTCCTGATCTCTTCTCGACATCTAAATGCTTGTAAAGAGCGGCAGGGCATAAGACATACAGAAGCTTTCATGCGTTTTGCCATTCCACTGACACCTTCGTTTTCCATTGGCAGTGAAACTTGTAGATATTGGAAGGAAGAAGTATAAATAATCTCATCTTCCTTAAAAAGCAATTTTAAATAATGCATTATGTATAGACATATATAAACAAAAATGGGCAGCAAAACACCAAACCAAAAACTCTCAAATCTAAAGTTCGACTGTAAATTCGAATTATACAATTACCAGAAAAAATCAGCAGTGCGAATGATAGTTTGGGGGTCTCTGTGAGTGCGTGTGTGTGTCTAGAGAGAGAGAGAGATGCATCTGCAGGAGCGAAGAAGAGAAGCGTCGAGTATGGCGCCGATTAAACAAATGTCTCACTCCGGATTCATAAAACGTGTACTCCAATGATAGTCCTTGCTCTCGGTTGGTTTCACGCATTGCTTGACGTGTGGAATACGAATCCGGGTATCCGGGCTCATCTAGACCGAGTGAAATCTATTGTACAAGAGTATCCTTGAAGGTTTTTTTTCCATTGCAGCAGTCCAGTTTGAGTCGTAAAACATCATACGTTGCAACCTAACGGCATCCCCAACCATTTTTAATATTTGAATACACAATAAATCACATAGCACAATCAACTCCAAACTCTTATTTATACATATATACAAGCGTAAAGGTATTTTCTAGTGCAATACGCCGTAATGCATTTCAATTCACGTGAACATAGTAGCAAATAAAATAGTTGATTGACAATACGTAGAAGTGTTCTACATGTCACAAGCTAGGAAATACAAAACACATAATACTTCTACACGCCTATTCTCTATGCACGAGTGATCTCGTCAACTACCAATCTCCAACATATTTTGCTTACCAACTTTATCAAAGTCACATAATATCATAACCACAATGATAACAAATAAGAACACCGCCAAATTGTAATATTTTTCTTATCTTGTTTTGCTCAACTTAGTTGGATTCGTAGCTTATCAATTTCAGCAACCTTCTTCTCGTAACTATTGATCTTCTTCAATAAATTAGGAATTATAACCACACTACAATCACACATAAAGGGATCTATCCATTCGAAATATCACAATAACCATCCTACACACAGAAAATAAAGTGGTTAGCAAATTATTTCTAATCACATATTATTAAACGATAATATTCAAAATAATAAAACAAGTTGGACATTACACATTTGACCCTTAGCAACCTCGGAAACGACATCTGGGGTTTGCGTTAGTCCAAAACGTCTTAGTCACAACGGCATTGCTACAGAAATAGAAGTTAGGGACAGTTCGTAAATTCAAGGGAAACAGCAGCGATTGCTCGAACTTCCCCCCATTAGTCAAAATTCACTGAATTTGCTGATTCTAATAAAAAAAAAAAAATGAATGAAGATTGATATTTACAATCGATTGACTGATTACTGACTAATTGTAGGTCAAATAATTTTTTTTATCATAAAAATATTTATTTAACCTGTAATAAGTCAACAATAAGTTAATCAGGGGCTAATACTGATTTTTTTTTCTGGATTTATTATTAATATCAGCAAATTCGGTGAATTATGACTGATGGAGGGACTTATTTGTTAGATAGAAACAAATCTTAAATGTGTAGATGTAATTTTCCACATTACAAACGATTTATGTGTAATTACTCCAAACCTTAGAGAAGGAGAGCATGATTATCCCTAAATTAATTAACCCAATAATGCCCAAAACACTCTGTAAAAATAAAATTCAAAGCAATGAATTCAAGAATCTTTAGCATTAAATTAGACCATATCCCTAAAGGGCAATGCATTAAATTCTTGTTAGAACTTTGCAACTTCACCCATTCTTCTTTGAATGTTTGCTGACTTGAAGAAATAAGTGTGAGCTCATGACTAGTCTAAAAACATGCATCTATTTGATCTTTCACCAGCCAGCCCTGTAGATAAAGTCAAAATTTTTCTTATCACCCAATTTGTAAATTACGTCACATCAGTATAAATAATACAGATTCCACAGCTGAGATGGCTTAATTGTGAGTGTTTGTTAATTTTTACGCTCAATTTTAATAAATAGGGATGAGGGCAAAGGTCCACTTAGAAAAGCTTAGAGGAGGAGAGCAAGACTTGTCACTGCCACCGACACCGGCAAAATCCATAGATTGGATTGTTCACATGCCAAATGAGCAAAAGTTGAACAAGAACAAACACACAGGACAAACTCATCAACGGAACAACCACCAAACAAGAAGATGTACCAATAAGAACAAGAAGAAGACAAGTGAATAAGCATTCTCGTGCATATACAGACGTGAGCTAACACAACACAGTCACAACCTATAACACCATGCTCTTAAACCACAATCTAGGCTGTTCTGGCCATCACAAAAGGAGATTTCAGACATAACTCAAACTTCTCGTGAACACGGGTGCGATTATGCCCTCCTTCATATGCCCATTTTACAATAATGCCAATCATTCCTCGTATTTTCAAGTTTTTCCACTTCAAATGACAACTTCTATGTGGTAAATAAAGAAGTGAATCCTTGGACCAGATCAGTCAGAGGGGAGTGGCAGTCTTTCCAGTGCGTCGGAGACATGCCTCATCGAAGGTCTTTTTTCGGGGCTGATGTTCGTGCATGCCATTGCAATCTTCAGAACGGCGATCATCTCTTCTTCTTTATCGGCATCTTGAGCTAAGTTTGGGTCTAATACGTCGGACACGGGTTTCTTCTCTTCAATGCATAGTTGCATCCATTGGACAAGATCCATTTCTGAGTTACCAACTTGGACTAATGGTGATCTTCCAGTAATCATCTCCAATAAAATCACTCCGTATGAGTAGATATCCCACTTTTGTGATGGTTTCACTACTTTCAGCGACTCAGGAGCGTGATAGTAGGAGCTGAAGGAAGAGACGGAAGCAACTGTTGCTGCATCTGAAGCTGAACTGCTCTGTGGCCCTCGCTGGGGCTTTTCAGAGACCATTCGACTGGATTGCAAGGTTGGGGATCCACCTGCTATATTAGCTAGGCGGCCGAGGCCAAAATCAGAGATTTTCGGCTCCATATTGTGTCCAAGTAATATATTTGATGGCTTTAGATCTCCATGAACATATTTCTTGGGACTGTACTCGTGCAGATAAACCAGGCCTTTTGCGACTCCTTTCATTATTTTCAATCGCACAGACCATGAAAGAGGCGTAAAAGCTACCAGTCCAGGCTTGCCTGAGGACATTAGCACAATATACAAATTCAGGTTCCATTAAGTAAACAAAAAAGTCATCAAAATCACAATAGAAACATGATAAACTGGGTAGGGTTTTTTCAAACTAACCATGGATTGCAGTACCAAGATTCCCATTTGGTATGAAATCATATATTAGCAGCTTCTCATCTACTGACCAATAATAAGCTTTGAGAGTGACAATGTTTGGGTGTCTCAGCTTTCCAATAGCTTCAACTTCAGTCTGGAATTCTTTAAACCTTTGTGAACCTCCTTCGCCCAGTCTTCGGACAGCCAAGGTAAGCCCATCCTCAAGCACCACTTTGTACACAATTCCAATTCCACTCTTACCAAGGACAAAAGCAGATGCCTTCAGGAGCTCATCAAGATCAAATGCCACCTGTGCGTCCAACGGCACTAGATCATACTGCTCTACATTTTCAGATAAAGTCTCCGACTCATCCTTCCTGAAGCATAGACATTCCTTCCTTCCTTTACCTCCCTTCTCGAAACCATAACCATTTTCATCCTTCCTCTTGCCACAACGGCAAATCCTCGAGTAACAATACGAGAATAACAAGCCAATAACACAAATACCAATTACATCACCCACAATAATAGCAACCACAGTGCCTTTACTCAGCCCCCGTCTACCACCAACCTTTCCTCCACCTTGGGGTGGGTAGTTACTAGGTAAGTAAGGGAATGAGGAAGGTGAACTTGCCTCGCTATCAGAAGAACACAGATTCTTCAATGGAGGACCACAAAGGCCCGGGTTGCCAATAAAGGCGGTCGGCCCTCTATTAATTAGAGCACCACTTTGTGGAATTGGACCGCTTAATCTGTTATAAGTGAGATCAATGTAAACTTTCTCAGGAAGATTACCAAGACTGGCTGGAATTGAGCCATTAAACATATTATGAGATAAGTCAACAGTCCCTTGCAAATTAGAGAGATAACCCAAGTCACCAGGAATAGGACCACCAAAGACATTGAATGAAAGATCAAGCTTTTCCAACAAAACCAAGTTTTTCCCAAAACCATTAGGCAAAGAACCACTAAAATTATTATGACTAAGCTCAAGATTCCTCAACCTTTTGCACTGAAGCAGTGATGCAGGCAATGACCCATTAAAGAAATTCTGTGATAAATCTAAAGTCTGAAGGTATTGAAGATTGCCAACCTCAAATGGCAAAGTCCCAGAAAAGAAATTTCCATAAAGCACCAAACTTTGGAGCCCCTGAGGCTTGAAAAGCTCGGAGGGCAACCCTCCAAACAACTTGTTGTTCCTTAAATTCACATGCCTAAGCTCAGAGAGAGATCCAAGAGAGGAAGAAAGAAACCCAGAGAGTTTCTTCTTAGGTATGCTAACAGAGACAACTCTTTGGTCCTTGCATGTAATGCCATTCCATGAACAAGGGGTTTCATCAGAGTAGTTCCAATTAGTAAGTGACCCCTCAGGGTCTTCCTTAATGGACTGCTTGAATGACAGCAGAGCTGCACCTTCATCGTTCAAAGAACTCACAAAAACAACACCACAACAACTACACAAGATTAAAACCAAGAAAGCAAGAAAAGCTACCATCTCCAAGAAAAGAAGATGGGTTCTTTAGAACTTACCTTTGTGCAGTAGGTAGGAAAAAGAAAGAAGCTTAGAGATTGAATTGTGGCTCACAGAGTGAGTGAGAGTGTGAAAGGTTTGACAGTGGGGATGGGAGTATGGAGAAGAGCAAAAAAGAGAAGAAAGTCGTTCTGGGGAAAAGGTAAAGTTGTTGTGTTCAGCTCAGCAAAGGGCAAAAGCCCGAAAGGAACCTTGGGAAAATAGATTAGTTTTTAGGAAAGAGGAAACAACAGTGGAAAAAACGAAAAAGAAGCTCTACTGCCTCTGCCTCCAACTCCAGCTCTCTTGGTGAAATAAACAACTCTCTACTGTTTGTAGTAGATTTCTCTATCTGTTATGGTGGAATTGGGAATACGAAAGGGAATGGGGATACGAATGGGAACGGGAATGGGCGTTTCTTCTTTCCATTTTTTATAAATCAAACAAAGGTTAAGTTTAATTTATGATACATGGACACATACACAACCATACAAAAAATCATTAAAATTTAAGACACGATACGGTATTAATATGATTATATATAATATATTTTTTAATTATATATGTTCTTAATTTTTTATGAAATTAATATATGCAATATAAAAAATATCAAGATAAAATATAAGCACGTCTTATATCTAATTTTTTAATCAAATGTAGCTTAAAAAATATACAACAAGTTCATTTTAAAAAATATGAAATTAAAAATTTGTAAATCATTCTAATTAGTTGAATCATCATTCTCATCTCTTGAATTTTTAATACTTTCATCTCAATTTTTTTAGGCTGAGATGGGTGAATTATTTTTTTTCCCTTTTGTTTTTCTTATAGACATCCCAAATATGTCCAAGCCATATCTGGTATGTCCGACGCAATATCCTTGTTTTTGTTTTATATTTTTAAACACACGAATGCCACGTCCAATACATATCTGAACCGTGTTCGTATTCGATACTATATCGAATAATTTTTCAAAATGTCCACGCATTATACAGTTTAATTATACAAATATTTTATTTTTTACAAAAAATCATAAATATGTTTCTTGATGGGGTGTTAATGTAATTTATTTTAAAAATCATTCATATAATTTTTTATATGTAAAATTATCAATATAAATTACAATCACAAGACTCAAAAGATATATTTATAATTTTACTAGAACCACAAGCATCTTGATATAATTGAATTTAATTTAGATATGTAGGATGTGATTTGTGATTTTGCATAAAGGGAAGTTCCCATGACATTTTGGTTTAGAAAGTTGGGCATTTTGGTTCCCATGCCATGCCATTAGGCTTTTGTTTAACAAACCAAGAAGTGCCTTTATTATTCATTAATACCAACAATATACAGCAATTAAACTATAGAAAGTTCAGAACCCAACCAAGTAAACAATATTTAATTTTACCAGTGACTATTTATTTTTTCACTATATGTATACATTATTTTATGTAAAAAAGAAAAAAAAATTACTTTGTGTTTCACATTTAAATATTTTGTTTGACCAACACCACTAAATACGACGAGAATATATACGTATTTTTCATAGTTTACGATTTTAAAAAGAACAATGATTTGTTTATTATTAAAGTCTAAAACATTATAATTATCTCTAAATTGAGACCCAAAAGTTGGAGCATGACAATTTGCACAAAGTTTGGATTAAATTTAAACTAATCTTCTAATTATGTCTCTTTGATAAGAGCCAGAAAGCAAAAATACAGACCAAATTGAAAGGAAAGTGCAGATTGACAGTCTAGGATGTCTTTAAAGTGCTGGACCGTTGAGTGATAACATAATACATAATTCAAGATTATGTTAATAATCTCGACTAATACCATGATTCCAACACATGCCTCTTAATTAATCATCAATAATATGAAAATTGTAAGCAAATGTTTTAGTAAAGTTCATTGGATTGTAATTTTTTTAACCAATAATTATACGTAAAATAATAGTGAAAGACATGATGTGTGTTCAACTTTAATCCGTATACCAATTAAGATGATACTTTTTTTTAATTATTATTATTACAATTAGACGTACTAATTAGATACATAAATAGTACTTACTTGTCGTCATCAAATAACTTGAAATAATAATATATATTAAGTAAAAATATAATTATAATGTATAGCAAATATCATAAGCAGTCACTTCATAAAACTAGCAGAGAAATTTGGATACTTTCTGCATATGATTAGAACTTAATTCCGATGTGGAAAAAAAATTACATTTGATGGATAATTTTAATTTCTGTGTCTAAAGCAACAATAAAGTATGGGGAGATGGGGATTTTAGAAAACGAGAAATTGGGTGGGGCATGTGATTGTGCATGTCGTGGAATGTCATGTCACTCGGACTTTATTACAAAGCAGAGGAGGAGGAGGTGGTACCTCATGGGCCACTATAGGGATGGCTTACAGCTTTAGCCGCTAATTTATGTTTACCAACCAACCCCAAAAACTAATAAATCATTCTTTCAACATTTATTACTACTACTTTAATTAATATGTTTTCAAATCTAATTTTAGTAAAGTTGATAATTCCACATAATTGGTTTCCAAACAAGGAACAAATCAATGATGGTATAATTCATTTATACAGAATTTTTTTAGTACCACCAAAATTATAAAAGAAAGAATATTAATTGCAAATGAGCAAAATATCTTTTTACAAAAAATTATAACAGTTTGTCTTTTTGTATTGTTTAAAATAAAGCCGTTTACTTCTTTAGAAAGAAAAGTAAATTGCTTCATTTTAAAAAATAGATGGGATCAAATATTATATTTTAAAAAATAAAAATAAATAAATTGCTATTTTTTTTTAATACGAAAATATTTTGATAATTTGCAGTATTACAAAGGGTTGTCTGCGTTTTTCCCGTAAAAGAAATGAGCAGCTTATGATATAATTAAATTTACCTATTACCTCTACTGCAGTAGCACATGATTGGTTTGAACATTCCTTAGTGGATGTGGTGTAGTAACTTAGGAGGAGAAGCAATTGGATTAGCTGACAATGTTGTGGGCGTAACTTTACAAATATTGGGTTTGGGTCGGAATTTGGGTTTAAGTCTGGATGCGGACAACCTTCAAATCAAAGGGCCCTGTAGTTTTGGGAAGCGGTGATGACAAGTGTATAGTGGGAGTGAGGGGGCGCAGTTGTAGCCATTTACATCTTCCACGTCCACCCATCACCACCTTGTCTCTCCCCATCATTTCCTCCTTGTTGCTCACACCGAGTCCCTCCGACCCATCGCCGCCGTCGCCATTTAAATTTTTCTACGATGGCGCAGCAGAGATGTGTATGTATGAATAGCACTCAAATGGGTGGCGGCCCACCGAGGAAGTTTTCGTGTACGTATGAATTTTCTATCCCATTTATTTTAATTTATTACACTATATTAATTATTTCTTGTTTTACTATATATTGATAGGAAATTTCAAAACATTTGCTACCATATATTAATGTTTTAGAACTATTATCAATTAAACTCTACTATAAATTCATCTTTATTTATAATGATAACTCGATTTCCAAACCTCAACTCATCAATATATATATATATATATATACATCTTTTTTTCATAATAGTTTATCATTAAATTATTCAATACCTTTAATTAAATTATATCGAAATTTCAAATAAATAAATACGTTTAATTAAAAAAAATCCATTATATAAGTAAGCATGTAATTATATTCGCAGGACTTGAACCCAATCCATAATATAGAATACCATATATGCAACAATATTTTCTTTTTTTTCTTTTAATGGTCAATTAAACTTTAATTTGATGATCACAAACTTTAATTTTATGGTCAATATAATATATTTTTATTTTTATTTATCATATATTTTAAAGTTTAAAAAATTATTTATTATATGTATGTAGGAACTGCGTGCAATATATAACAACTAATTAATATAAAAAGAAAAGAGCTTCCATACTTACAAATTGAGGTTGATGATACCGCTGAATTATTTTTTTGTGAAGTAAAAAATATCCTTAAATTAATAACATAACTAACTTATTCAACTTTTTCAAATCATACATTAATCAATAAATTAATTTTGTTTCTTGTATTTTTTTGAGTTACTTTTGTGGGAAGAAAAATAGTTATGATTAGTTTTTAAAATGGGTTGATTACATATTGCATCCAAGTTATGATTGTTTTTATATTTTGGAGTCTAAATTTTTTTCTGTCAATTAAATTTTGCAAAGTTGAGATGGTAAGTCGACATTAAAAAAAAATTTAAAGGATAAAGTGTAAAAACAGATACAATTAAAAATGACGAAATATAATTTATCCTTAAAAATTATCTAAGTGGAAATATAATGATTTTATTTAAAAATTAATACGATGGTGTTATTTACACTACCGTCAGTAAGCGTTGAAGAATTTTGTTTTAAATGTTTTAAATCACATTGTCGTATTAATTTTTAAATATGATAATTACACCCTTAATTAGATAATTTTAAAAATTAATTGTAATACGTTTAAAATATAATTTATTGGTTTATATATTTTATTTTTATTCATAACATATTATAAATATAAAAATTATTTATTATATGCACGTAGAAATTATATAGCGAAAGTATATTAGGTAGATATAATTAACACAGAGAAATATATAGAAAGAAATGGAATAAGAATCCTGATGAAAATGAGCAGCAGCACCCTTTATCAACTACGGAGGGCCAAAGAGTAGAGTGGTGGAAAGAATTTAAATCCTGACAATGAATTAAAATTACTACTCATTCTGAGAAACTAACAAAATAGAGAGAGCAGACTGATAACAGAATGTGGGATGACTCAACATTTGTTCTTCATTATTCGACACGTCGACAATCAAACAATCAAGCACATGCCTCACCCTCCTGACATGTGTAATACTATGTCTCAACATTCAAACAAATGTACCACCATTTTTAAAAATTATTATTTCAGGGGTTAAAATATTATTTATAATATGGTGAAATATTCTAATCATAATAAAATTATATATACTAAATTTTGGACTAAATTTTAAAGTTTCGTGTTAGTACAAATAGAGTCGATGTATCGTAAATTTTCTAATGTGGTTTATACACTAAAATAATTACAACATTTAAATATCGTTAATAATAATAAATAGTCGTAGTATATAATTATTGATGGCCATGTAACGATTTTTGAATGTGATTTTTGCGAGGGTAACTAAAACATTTGTCAGAGCTAAAAATTATGATAAATATTTTTACCATGGCTCTTAGCCGTGACAACTAATTTTTTCACGGTGAAAAATTTAATTTTTTATTTCAATTTTATTTAACCATAAATAATAATAGTTATTTAGCATGAATTTTAGTCATAATCGTTAATGTTGTAGCTAATAATACTTTACTATGGATCGAAAAACGCCATTAGATTTGATTGCCAAAAGCCATCAGATATATAGAGAATAAATTATTTCTTTTCTAAAAACGTAAACATATTATTATTATTATTATTATATATAGAAGGAAATCATAGGAACAAAATCGTTTTCTCTTTGCGTGAAAAAATTGAAAATAAAAATGCAAGACTTATACAAAAATAATATATATATATATACATATTTATAATTGTTGATTAATTTCTTGAAATATATAGGATAGGGTTATTTTTTTTAATTTTTCTGGCCTCGCACTTCAACTATCGATTTTATTCGTTGTCCTTCTCTCTCTCGGCTGTTATTTATGTGGAGAAATGCATGGTTTCTTATGTATGAAGATATTCTTGGCAACTTCCAGACGATTTCTACACAAATCTTACACGTACCTTGGATATATAGTAAGGTGGAAAATTCTAGGTGAGATTTGGTCGAGCCCGAATCATTACATTATAAGTGTAATAAACTTAAAGTATGATTAATAAATAATTAAAAAAAACGACCAATCACATAAATTATAAGCCTATTATATTTATTCTGTAATTATTGATTTAATTGGGTGAACTGTGAACAGGCATCATATCATTGCCTACCAAAACCAAGAATAAACCACACAACCTGACAAGTACGCCTTTATATGCACAAGTTTTTCAAAAGTAAATTAATAATAGTAGTAAAAATCCCACTTGAAATAGACCTGCGCATAATGTTTTATTTTTTTGGTATAAACATTTCAAGTAATGGGTACTTATACAATTAATTCCCTTGCACACACATTCTATATAAATATCAGACTAGAAATTCAATGTTCATGCACGTTATCTGCTTCCTTGCCTTCTCCCCTACTATTTTCTCTCTCTATTTTCCATATTATTAATTATTTTTTTTACAAGTATCTAAGTAGTTGTGGTACAAGAGAATTACGATGAGTGGGCGAAACTCAAGTCACGATGAGGCTAATTATTGTAATCAAGTTGTTTCAAAAAATGCAAAATCTAGTGGTGGTGAGATACCCCAAGATTTGATCAAGTTTGTGTCAAATGTGGAGCTCCATCCCATATTAAGGGATCCTGATGAGCAGCTGGGAGAATCCAAAAACAAGTTGGATGCCTCATCCACAAAGCGTCTTCGAATGGAATGCGATGGTGATCGTGATCGTGATCGTGATGTGAGTCTTTTAATATTAATGTTTAATTACCCAAATAATTAACAAGGAAAATTAGGGAAAATATCTAATATTTCAATTTCTCGAATTATGTATATGTTAGCCAAATATTAATAATTTGTTCATGTGATTTGATTTTGTAATGTATAGGGAAAATATGATGATGAAGGGAGAGAATGGAAGATGAGGAAGCATTGTAAAACTAGCCGTTCCGCTCAAGTACATGTATCTTGTGAGAGGGTGAGTGACCTACCTACCTCACCATATATATATCTATATATATTTAAATTCAAGAAATATTTAATTACTACTCCATATACGTAATCCATGAAGTCATTTAATTAATTAATTACTTGGGTTCAACCCTTTTATTTTATTTTTTTTTTGTTATACTTTGCTCTCTTATTAGTACCCAATGAGAGCTATAATTAAGATTAGGGTTCAAGATTAATGATCTTCAGCAGGGTTTCAATATCTCTTGTATATTTAGCTATTTGATTATGAAATTATATTTCAGACACCAACATGTGTATGTAATTAATAACTTCCAACCCAAAATTAATTTTTGTCTTAACTAGGGATTGCTAATTAATTAAATATACATCGTAAAGGGTTATTATAATAATTAGCTTATAATGACATTTATTAATATAATTTGAATTAATTTTGATGCTATTAATGAATATAACTGGTAAATAATATAGAGGTGAAATCATAAAGATGCTAATTTTATGACCTGTTTTTGGTGGAGTTGGTCTTTATTTTTTGTTTACTACTCTCAAGTTAACAATATTAACTGGTAAGTAATTATGAGTTGGACAGAGGCGCAGGGATCGGATGAGGGAAAAATTGACTAGTCTTAAGGAGCTGTTGCCCACCACTGCCTCCAAGGTACTACTACTACTACTACTAGTCTACTGCTACTGTCTTTTTGGCTTTTAGGGGATTCAATATATATATGTTTGATGAATTTTTTTTTTTTTATTTAAATCAGATTTAGTTCAACTCGATCAATTATAATCAAGTGTGATAATTTTTCTTTTTGTATATTGTACATTAATTATATATCAAATATACATATTTATCGTGTAATTCAAGTTTACAGTCTAGTCTTTGTACAAGAAATTTATGATATTTATGGATGTATTTAGGGAAATTATATACAACATAAAACTATGTTGGGCAAAATGCTTTTAGTCCTATAAGTATAAAATTTGTTTTGGTATCACAACTTTGGTTGGTGTCGCTTTTAGTTTCATAAAACTCATAATCAGGTAACGACCAGAAGCGATAGATTTGGTCTACCTCAGTAATGAAACCATCGATGTTTCTGATGCTACTATCGATACTTCCTTTATTGCCCATGTTCGTTACATTGCGTGGGTGATGTTTTCACAGCCAGCAGGGCTTAACTAACGAAAAATCGATCTAAACTGGGGAAGTGTTTTCGCTCTCAAGCGCCCTAGCCGAACCAGATACGCCGATCCACGCCAGTGGCGAGCTAAGCGAGTGGAAAGCCTACCCTTATTAGATTTTAGTCCAAAAAGTCACATATGTTGTGATTTTAGGACTAAAAAGGCATTGTTTGAGACTAAAAAAACATTGCAATTTTGGGACTGAAAAGGCCCAAAATCACAATTTTGAGACTAAAAAAACGTGATATGAGTTTTATGGGACTAAAAGCGTCACGTACGATAGTTGTAGTACCAAAAAAAATCCTACCCTTGTTTTTATGGGACTAAAAAAATATTTTGCACAATTATGTTTGATTTGAAAAATTAGAATCTTTATATGTTATCTTTACATGGGATTGTTCGATTACGTAACTTGTAGATGTCAATATAACTTATGTTATACACGAGATGTACATGTAGACAGCGTATTCCATTCAAGAAACTGAAAATAGAAAATGCAAAAATCTAGCTATAATGAAAATGGAAACACTAAATTCATTTAAACAGAAGATGAGATTAATTAATAGCATATATATAGCAAGGTACGTACAAGAAAGTAAAAAGGGCACAAGACTTACATTGAGACACCTAGCTACAGTCTGGGCTGGGCGAGGAGGAGCTGCTTCATCGTAAGACTAGTACAACAACAAGAAGAAGAAATTAAGATCCATGTTTGTTTCTTATATAGACAAGACATATATAAGTGACAGGCTGGTTTGGCCTCTTGCATGCATGCAGTTTAGAAAATGGACAACACTACGTACACTCTACGTACTACGTACGTAATTGACTTGACAGGGCCAACTACAGAACAACTGTCTTAATCTGCAAGCATGAATATCATCTTTAACTCCATCTAGTGAAGTAGTGGTGTGGGCTCATATCATATATAGTCTGCTTTCTTTTCTTTCACATGCATAAGGACGTGGCTACTCCGATTACCAACCAAAATATTATTATACTTTGATGCATTGCAGTCGGATCAAGCATCTCTTCTGGATCAGGCTATTAGGCACATCAAATCTCTACAATCTCAATTTCAAGTAACACTACTCTCTTTTCTTCTTTCTTTCCTCACCTTAATTCTCTACTCTTCCATGCATCTCTGCTTAACGATTCAGTCATATGAAAAAATATGCATTAGGTATTGTCCATGGGATTCCATCCATCCCATATTGCACATATGCCAGCTGCAGGTCAGTTTCACAGCAGTATTCAAAGGCCATCTTCGTCTGCTCCCGGGAGGCTGGAGAAAGCCGGGATTGGAATGGGATTCCAGGTTCCATATAGTCCCATTCCTTTCTTGACGCCTGCACCCACTACTATTTCACCTTGCGTCATTCCATCATCGATTCTTCATCCTAGCTCCACGCATCCCCTGCACCAAGAATCTACCAGCAACTCAATCCTTCCACCAACTTCTTTCAATCCCCATCACCTCTCAAATGTGACTCTTCAGGTTATCTACATTTCTCTCGTATTTAATTCAGTATATTTTTTGTTCTTATGGTGCAAAAGTACGTTTCTTATTTTGGTGTTTTATTTTGTAATGAAAGATTCAGAACCTGGAAAGTTCCATGATGTATGGGGTTTTTAGCAGTTAATATTCTGACTCTTATGATGTGAACCTGCAAGAATTTGTTAATGGTGTTCCTTGGTACTTCTGACTCTATATATATTTATGTGTGTGTGTGTTCATATATATATATTGGTATATTTTATTTCTCAATGATTAAGAACATATAACTTGAAAGTTCTGTACTTCAAATGCATAATTATAGCACTTAACATACTTGCTTGAGTAGATTTGGAACCAATTGAAAATAATCAAGGATAAATTATATTGACACCCATTGGGTCGTGAGGTTAGAACGAAATTCACTAACGCTATCTGTTTTTTGTGAAAGTACAGCTACACCTCTAAGGTTATATTTGTAATTATAACCAATTCTCTGTTCAAATGCAAAGTTTACACAAATACCCCTTGAAAAATATTAATACTAACAAGTAACACCCCTTAGAGTATGTAGTTGTAATTTTACAAAAGACAGAAAGTATTTGTGTAATTTGACCTACTTCAAAGGGCGTCAATGTACTTTATCTAATAATCAAAGATAACTTCCCTGATGACGTGGATACTTCTTCCTCACTCATTCAAACCACATTTCCTTTTGGTTTTCTTAAAGTCCTATGATATTAATGTTTTATGTTTTGTCCATAGCAAGAGGTTTGGCCTCTGAGTTCGCACGAGATGCCTCTGAGGCGAGCATCAGGATCCATTCTCAACACGGGCATTGGTCATGGAGTAGGAGAAAACGATATACCTTTCTCTGGCAGAGGTTCCAATATGTTCCCATCCACACCGTCTGATCTCAGTGCATTGCATTTATCAGCAACAGGTTTAGCTCCAACATTTGGACCAGGAGTTCAATCAGTTGCTCCTGCCCTGTGCCCAGCTTCTGATTCAGTAGCGCCGTCCACATATTCAAGATTTTCCAACTTTAGTCACTCCCTTCAAGGGGAATCAGGCTTTCCCATTGTACCAAGAATTGGGCCAGAGACAAATCAGGTTTTTCCTCTCATTTTAAGATATCATCATATTTTTTTAACTAATCACACTGAAGTCTTGTCCAAACAAAACCTGGAGAGATATCGTCACGAAATTGGCTCTTGTTTCATTACATTTCCGTATTCCCTTTCCCCCATGTTAGGATCTGAAGTTTTTCTATGTCCTGGGGCATTTTTCAGACACCTCTTCCGCAAGATCCATTTGCAACGATCCAGTCTCTACAGGCATTGCCATCCTCCTTGATTAGCAGCATGTTAGAGATGGTAAACCAGACTTATAGAAACACTGACTGACACGGGTCCGTCTCCTCCCATTAAACGTTTGGCGTGAATTTGTAATGAAGGAAGCAAAGCTCATTTTGCTTGGTTTTGGGAGCTGAAATTAGGTAGAATTCAAATATGTTCCTGCAACCTTTGCTGAGGATGGGAACTCCGAAAAGGTTATTGACTGTTGTTAAAGTGTTTAGGAATCAAAATCAGTTCTTTTGCTGTGTTTGCTAGACTTTGGTTACTCTCCTGAGTAAAGGAATGGATCATCGTACTTCCAATTTTTATTTCCTTCAACATAAATCAACCTATGTAAATATCCAACAAAATCATGAAACTTTCTTTGATTTCAGACATGTTTTACATTCATGCACTTATAAATTAGGCCACAATAAGAGTTCCCAATTCCTGAGTCGATGTCTACAGCCAACATAAGCTCTATAATCTGGCAGGACCATCTTCAAATGTGGGAGTCAGTGATTGATGCCGATCAAACCTCCTTCAGAATCTCTTCTTTTCTTTAACTGGTCCTCTTGGAATCTTGTTCAGGATCCTGGAGTCAATTTTCTTGTATAGTTTCTTCATGTCCCTGTTTCCTCTGCTCGCAAGATAATCCACCTGACCCTGATACCGTTCATACAAGGCCGGTATAGTCATCAAGCAGATACAGCCTTCAAATGATCAGACAACAGAAAACACTAAAATTAGTCTCGAACATAAAATCACAAAAACCAGAAAATGAAGGACGCAGAGTCTTTGTACTAGTGTATAACAGGTTCAAGGAGCTGAAGTAGTCTCCAATTCCTGACAGGATCGAGAGGAATGCGATCGCCTGAACCAAGAAAGAATCAGGGAAGAAGGACAGTTTAATGAAGGAAATGCCCTTTTTGTGAAAGGATGATGTTGTACACATTAAGTACCAGGATAAAGGTCTTCAAATCTTTCCCAGACGAAACATCGTAAAATCTTAACAATATCCTGTTGGCTTTAGCAAACAGCCACCGGAAGGTGGATTCTGGAATTGTGATTGTCCGAGGATCAAGACGATTCCTTTATGTTGACATGAATATGAACAGAGAAAAACTCGTTTGTTAGACATGAAATATATCAGCATACAGAGTTGGGATTCTAAGAATGTCGTAATGCTTACAAGTCAACCATGTCTGCCCCAATAGACCAGATCAACAGGGCCAGCATCAGAATCATGGAAGCATGGCACAGAAGAGTGACGAAATTATATTCCAGGACTTCAAATAGCAACCATATGATGGTGGATCCAATCAGTATTGCCGCTGACAAGTTCTTGTTCCTCCACAACAGTATGTCAGCAGCTGCAAGAAGCATGTTTATATATGTCATTATGATCATAACTCAATTCTGTTAGTCATTAGCAAGATTTCTTGATCACTTCGTTGGGACCAAATCAAGAAAGCTACAATCTAGAATCTGAACGTGTAAAATATAAAAATTGTATATGTACTTAAAAAAACTATACAATGATTATCATACAGTGTAAGAAGAGTGATCAAGAAGAGGAGCTGCAAAGGGGTATTGACCTTTCCCTCCTCCAAGAAGTGCATGCAATGGCTTTTCACTTCCAAACAATCTTTTTGGAGATGCGGGAAAGTCATCGGATTCGGAAGAGGAGTAGATTGGCATTTTTCACTTTTCAAGTTCAGAAAGAATGAGTGTTGTATCTACTACAAAAGTTTTTGACAATCTGAATAGATCAGTAGTACATTGGTTTTTATAACAGTAGGGTAATATACCAAGATTTGCAGCCAAGGAACTTTGCAGGTAGAAAGAAAGGAATGCCTTCCTTTGGCATGTCTGAAAAGACTACCTCCATGCATGTTTAAGGCCTATCAGCCTTTTTTTTTTTAAAAAAAATTAAAACCACCTAAAGGTGGGGAGCTTTTCGGAGTCCCCAGTCCTTATATATTAAAATTTACAAAATAGTTACAACGGGGAGAGCTACCTCCCTAAAATTTCTAGCAAAGCCATAAACAAAGAGTACTACTCCCTTACAAATAGAGCAACAATAAACGAGGAGTACTATTCCCTTATAACAAAAGACTCGAACAGGTGTACTAGTATAACTATGGCGAGTCAAAAAGCTTTTTGTTATCCCACCACATCATGAACCGCACAACACCTGCAAATAAATCTATACAAGAAGGCCAAGCCAGAGTGTGTAATGTTCCAAAATGATAAATAATGAACATTAGTATTAACGTGGAGATCAAGTTTGTATGACTGGCAGCTTTTGAGCCTATGAAAGGGGTTCAAAAAACCTCCAAAAGATATAACAACAAGCAACTAGACAAAGGAAAACAACAGAAGTAACAGGCCAAAGGAATCCATAGAGACATTAGTTTAAGGCCTATCAGCTTCATTATGAAGGTTGGGGAAAATTACAACGAGCTCCCCTAAAATTTTATATAATTATAAATATTTTCTTGTTATTTGAAAAATTATCAATATTTCGTTGATTCTAACGTCCGTCTAGCAACTAGTCAGTTTAGGATAATCCGTTAGTCTTTGTTAGGTTTCGATTCACTTTTTGTGGTCAACTGACTAAAATGTTGATTGTGGATTGTATATTATTTTTAAAATTTTTATGGACTAAGTGGATAATTTTTTTCTTACATTTTCTCAAATTTTTCATTCACCTCGTTGGATATTTTTTTAATATTTTAAGAAAAAAGAAAAAATTATAACAAGGGTAAAGTTGACAATTTAAAATATCCCTCCAAAAATTACATAATTTCATCAAATACAAGGGGACATTTATAAATTTTCAAATAGTGAGAAAGTATACATAATTATGTCAAATTTTAGAAAAGCTTATTGTAATTTATTCTAAAAATAATGCTTCGGATGCCACCTCAAAATTCAAATTTGTTCTTTTTGTTTCTAATTATACTTAATGAAAGCTTAATTTTACTTATTTGTTCTCTAGAATAACTAAATTATTAACTTCGTGTTCACCAATTTAATAATTACAAGAATACCCTTATGTAAGTTTGTTATTTGAAGAGGAGATTCAATAAGATTTTGAATTAAAGATATTATTCAATCCAACTTATTTTTGTGAAAAAAGATTAAAATGGTAACATCAGCTTAGTAGACATCTTGATTAAAGTAATTGGGTCATTTGAAGGCCCAATAGGAACCCCACAAGGTAGTGATCGTATTAAAGGGCCCAAAATACAATTTGTTTTTCTTATATTTTTAAATAACGGATAATTACATTACACTCGATTTGTTTATATAAATTATATCTATTTTTAAATAATTACACGTACACCCATAAAAAATATCAACATAATTTATATAAATTAGCCATATTTTTTTTAAAAGACTACATATACATCCTTAAAAAACATCAACATCATTATAAAACTACTCTTTTTTTTTTCTATTATGATGATTTCTATAATTATGCAAAAAAAAAATAATAATAATTCGTATTAATAAATTATAGATCATAGAATATAAATGTAATTATCCCTTTTAAATAATTGTTATATTATATTTTCAATATCAAATAGTAAAAGAAACTTCCTCCATATTCCTCTCATATTAAATCCAAATTTGTTCATTTTATGGTAAAGGGTGAGTGATTATCATCATTACCATACTCATGTAATGCTAAATAAAACTAAAGTATGGGCATCACTCTTGCAATAAACAAAGAAAAAGGTTGTCAACTTAGAACAATACGGTGCCATTGCGGTGGCTTTTGACCTTTAAAGATGTTTTACTTTGAAAATTTAAAACGTTTCATTCCTCACCACTTTTGATCATTACACACTCATTGTTATGCAAAACACTACTTTTTTCAATTTTTTTTCTTAAAAATATATAAATTTTCCCCCTCCATGGACTGGTTTAAGAAGATATTAATTTTGTGCGTTGAGATGAAACAAATAATTTCACATAGGCCCATTTATTCTTTATTTTGGGTGCATTAAAATTTGAGAAATAGAGTTTTGTTTGTTGAAATTAGCGAGAAAAGTTAAGTTGGTGATGATTGCAATGGGCGCATGCGATTTGCATCTCATCTCATCACCATAAAGTACTAAGAACGCCAATTATACTAATCACTAATCCTCCTTGGGCCCTTCTTTGACACGATGCTCCTCCTTCAACTACTCAACCCCACTCCCCCCCCCCCCAACCCCCCAAAAAAAAGAATGGGATGTTTGATTTATTAAAATCTCATCTTGTACAAAGATAAATAATGTCCACTCTACTATTTAGTATTGAATATCGTCATTTACGTTTAGTGTCTAGAATAGTGGGACTTGCTTAGTTGTTGTTAGATAATAGTTGTTGCAAATTTCATGGATCCCTACTGAAATTTAAAATTGATTCTAGGAAAATCTTGATTGGAAACGAATCAATGTGTAAAATATAATTTAAAGATAGAAGAAGAATGGAAAATTTTAATAAAATGAAAACTTTAAAGAAAAGGAGATAACAAATATATAATATTCTACATATAATTGGTTCAAATTCAACCGAAGTGACGGTGAGTTAACATTTTCCATGAGGAAGAAGGCATTTCATATGAATAGAATTGTTGCAAGAATGATTAGTGAGGGCATTAGTATGGGTATGGGTATGGGCATGATGAGGGATGGATAGTATTAGTGTTAGTGCACCACCATCATTGCAGCTCATTCTCATCATTTACAAGCGTGACTAACCTATGCCTACAAAAGTCTTCCCATTATCACTTTCTGCCTATCATTCCTTTCTGTAATCTAAATATGCATCCATCCATCATTTCTTCAGATGTTACATTTTTCAAATTATTCTTTTAGTGATTTGTGTATGGTCAATTTTGTGTTATTTTATGCTCATTCTTGTTCATGACAGGATACCTATGTTTTAAGTTGTCGCAGTGCAATGAATAATCCGAACTCAAAATAAGTGGAGAAATAGCTGTGGTCGATTGTAAATATATGACTAGTCTTTAAAGGTTTTTCAGTAAGCGTGGACGTCGTACAAATTCATTTATAGACCATTCAAGTATATATATGTCTTAAGTGTTTTGATTTTCTCTCCTATTTTTCTCTTATTTTTGCATATACGGCGTCTTTGTCTTGTATTTCTAATAATAAATCGACATATCAAATTTGTGAGAGGATAGGATAAATTTTGTACCAACTTTTACAGTAGAATCTTGGAATTACAATGTGGCATGTGGTGAAACAATTGAGTCATTATTCCACTTATAACAATAGCATAAAGTAGTATGAAAGAGGTACAATAGGTTATCTCCGTTCCACCTTTCCATCATACCAGTTCCCTCTATAAATTGAGATGCAAACCATAATCTTTCCCCACACATCTCCAAATCTACCTCCCTAACACCCCACCCCAACCCCTGAAAGCAAAAGAAGCAGAAAATGGACATGAATACCAAAACAACATTTCTGGCACTCTGTGTAGTCCTTGTGCTTATTCTTGGTGAAGTTGAAGTGACAAATGCGGTGACTTGCAACCCACTGCAGCTGAGCCCATGTGCATCTGCAATCACATCATCGAGCAAGCCGAGTGCTGCGTGCTGCGCCAAGATTAAGGAACAGAGGCCATGCCTGTGCCAGTACATGAAGAACCCCAATCTTCAGAAGTTCATTAAGTCTCCTGGTGCCAAGAAAGTTGCCAATTCTTGCGGCACGCCATACCCCAGATGCTGAAATTACACCGTGTGCAATTCTCTATGACCTACTGCTTAAGTATCATATAAAGTGAAATCACATGTCATAGTTACTAAATTATATCCCACTATGGTATAGTTTTATATATATCTTTGCCTATGAGTATTTTATCATATGATGAGTCTGCTCTATACCTGTTTGGTGCTAGTAATGCCCTGTTTTGTGCTTGGACTCTCTGGTGTGTTTATTATGGTAATAAAATTGTCTTTGCATGGATTTATCTCTAGCAGGTATAGAAGAGTAGAAATGATCTGGATTAAGCTGCTGCTATGCATATCATTCTGACTAGAGTTTTAGTCATAGTGTTCGTATCCCATTGCAGAACCATCGTCTCCAGAAGTAAAGGTTAACTTGCCTAGATTGTGTTTCCTCCTTTGTTCTGAGAATATACAGTCCACAGTGATGAATTTGCTTGCAGAAAATAGTAGTGAGATGTGATGATATTTGCACAAAGAATAAAAGAGGAAAAACTAACATTTGAAGAGTGATGCGAGTGAGATTCAGACCAATGTCATATGCACTTTGCAATGGATCTTACTGTTAACACCCATAACAGAACAGAGAGACAATCTCTCCTCAGAACCATCAAGTAAATGTCATTTTCAGATTTTGAATTTGGACAACCTTTAAGAGAAACCAGATTTAGACAGCTTTAACGGGCACGTCGGAATACATATTTGGCAGATAACTTATCATTTTCATTGACTTGATAGCAGAAGTCAAAACATACAGATTTATATGACCCCAGCTCTAAATCTTTGACTTTTAAGCACGGTGACCACATTCTGATCCCTTATTGATGAAAAAACAACCACCAACTGTTGTAGTTATATTGTAATATTTCCATTCTTGTTTCTTGGAACCGTTAAAATTCCTCCTTCTGGTCCTGGCTTAGTTACAATATGGAGTCCTCTCAACTTAAAATTGTCTAAAGGTATGTTGCATCCATTAGAGATGATGTGGCATGATCATGAGTTATGAGCTTAAATTGTATATAGGGTAAAGGAACGGGATGCATCAAAATGTTTGTTAAAAGTTGAATAGTAAAGAAATCAATTAAGATGATAGAACTAAGAGATTATCTTGGTGTAAGTACTAAAGGCATAACATAGTAACTTCGGTTTCTACAAGAACATTTATATATGTGTCACCTATTATATCCTGAACATCTTAATATCTCTTCATATCAGAACAATGCCCAAAACTTTTAGCAATAATCTCATAAACCGAACCAGAAGGTTTAGAATTCACTGGCCTTCTGATGATGGGGATTTTCTGTATAAACTGAAGAGGTCATCCCAAGTCTTTCAGTGTGGTGTTTCTCCCATCCACCTGTATCGGCCTTGAAGTGAGTCCAGTAGTACAATATAGAAGCCATCATTGATATGAATGTCAGGGCAGCACCGGCAGCAAACCTTCCGGAGAGTGGCACATGACAAGTGCCCAAATGAAAAACAGCCCAATACCTTGTGGTAAGCATTCCTAGCTGAGCCTGCCAGTAAGCATGCCTCTGCTGCTAGAAAGCTGACCCTGATGGTGTATCACGAGTTCAGTACAGGTAGAATGAAAATTTTATCAGCGAGTGTGAGTGTGTACAAACAAAAGAAAAAGAACCAATGCAATTGCGAAAGAATAAATTATAGCATATGTTCATCAATGCTGAAATAATTTGATTGACAAACTACTACTGCTGAAAGCAAATCAGCAACTGAAAATGCTACCACATAAAGTAAATAGGAAGAAAGAACAATGGTACAAAAACTACGGTTCATATTCTAGTGCAGCACAAACAAGTCATCCATCTCTAGAGGAAAAAAGCAAATATATAACTGACAAATGAGGCCATCAATTACACAGATTAGAATGTAGATACTGGATAACTGAGAATAATGGGGATGAGAAAGCAAAACGCCAGATACTACAGCTTCAATTATGCTGTTTTCCTTATTTCTGGGAATCATTTTGTTGACCTTTTATACTCAGACAACAAGAAGGGACTCATCCAGCACTTGTTATCGTGTCCATCATATTGTTAAGTAGCATGCATAATAAAATTGGTCCAGCATCAGCAGTCAAAAAATACTTATATTGATGCGGAAATCTCTAGAGCTTGGAATGCAATCTTCAGTAGCTTTGGACCAAGGCAAATAAAAATCTTGGAGAAGATAGGAAGTCCCATAAACATGACCCAGTGGCAAAAATGGTGCAAATATAGACGGACCATTGAATAAGATCATGCCAATTGCTACATAATTTCCGTCAGGGATGCCTTTCCGGTACATCCATCTGCCAAGCTTTTCCTCAATTCAATCAAATTGTTAGTTTTCCATGCTTTAATCTTCGTAGAACATGTGTAACTTAAGTGTGTCAGCCCCTGCGAAACCAATTGCACCCTGCCGATAAGATTTGTTCCACGTGATATTTCGTGAAATCCCACAGCCAACAACTAGCCAACATGTTAAGCAACACCACGTATGTTCCATTTTCAAAGAAGTCTTTTTCATTCCCAAACTTAGAGAGGTTTTTGTGGGATGCAGAACAAATGAACCAACTCGCAAGTATTGTCATCAGAAGCAGCTTTTACTACAACATTACTACACAACTAAAAATTACCTCATCCGAACAAAGAGAGAAGTAACAAAATAGTAGCAGAAAAAGAAACAACGTTTCATACACTGCATGTTAAGTTTGCTAAAACATCGAGAAAAGGGAAATACAAACAATAAATAGCAATGATTTATTAGTCCATTAAAACCGTATGGACAAAATCAAGCAAAAACACACCATGTGCGCCCGGACCTACTACACTATTGAGCTCCAGTTAGTGGAGGAGAATGGTAAATAAAGCGAGTGAACAAGGAGAAAACAGCGAAATAGCAAGAAAGATTACCATGAAAAAATAAAGAAGAAAACAGCACAAGTATTAGAGCCGCCACCCATCATCCTCTCCTGAAACACAAGCACTTAGTGACGCCGTGAACCGACGTTTGGCTAATCAAAAGCAGCCCAAAGGCCGTCATACCGTACGCCGTCGACGCGTCAGTGCCGTACCTACAGTATGTCTTCTCGTCGTACGCATCCGGCACCACCTTGGCCTTTATAATAGGAAATAAACAGAAATGAACAAATGGACAAAAACCCACGAATGCTTGCATGAAAGATAGAGAAAAGAAGCAAAAATGGGAAGATGGAAGGAGAATGGCACAGTGCTTCGGCGGCGTTCAGCACCGACAGCTAGTACAAAGGCAATGGATGTGAAACTGTGGTGTGAAGTATGAATAGTCGGTTGTTTCCTTGGAGGGAGGAGAGGAAACGACAAAAGTAAAGCGGGGTTTATGGTTTTATGTCAAGTATTACTTACTTGGATAGTTTGTCGTGAAGATATACATTGCTACCACCAACATTGCGTCTGAATTATATATAAATTATATTATATTTATATTTAGTATATAATTAATTTAAATTAAAAAGAGTTTATTTTAACAAGTTGTGCTCTTATATTTGTGTAACATAGTTCGTGGAATGTGTTTGAAATTTCCTTAAATCAGAGAGAGAATAATAAATAGATACTCCGCCATAAGTGTTATGTTTGTTTTTTTTTTTTTTTCCGATTTTCGGGTGCTAAAAGAGTCATATTTTCCTTAAAAATTACTTGGGAATAAAATTTTAAATGGTCAAGACATATTAATAATTGAATTGATGAGTTGGATGATTAATTAATAATTTTAGTTTTACCTCCCAATAACCCACGCTACCTGACATTTAGAGAGATTCATGAATTCAGATGAGTTACAATCCAATTCTTGGAAACCAAATTAGAAGCCCAAGAAAAACAATTAAGTTTGTCCACATCAATAATGAGAAAATTAGTATATTAATTCTTGGGTAGCACAATTTATAACATTGTTGATTCTTTAGGCTATTCAATTTTATTGGAATGTAAGGTTCGCATTTGGTTGTCTCATTATCAGAATTTAAACGGAATAGAAGCTTTATTTGTACTTTGTACGATAGACTTTATTCATTAATGCAAATTACATTTTCTCAATATATATATATACGAGAAGCATTGGTCTTTTGTTTTGACCAAACCAAATTCATTAGAACCTAAGCCTCAACTCCCATCATCATTTTGTCTCTAATTCAAAAGGGAGGAAGCGAAAGCAAAACATTATTATATTTGAATTCAAACATTAGGTAGAAAGTGGACATGCTCAAAGGAAAGCTAATCCACTGAGCTGTGACTGGACAACACCGAAGCAGACAAACAAGACAATTTCCAAGCTGTTGGCGAGCACAAACCACTTGTGTTGAGCTGTCTGAACTGGGAATGTTGAACATGTAATGGTGGATGACAAGGCTTAGATTTTTGATGGACCACATTTACAGTCTGGTTCAGTAGCAATTATGAATAGCTGGGCAGCACAGCTTAAGAACATGCGACATCTAGGAAGACGATAAGAATCATAAATATGAAGGCACCATGCATTTCTGAGCAATTATACTTCAATCATTACTCATTACTCTACTAATAGAATTTTTCCTTTTCGGTAATTGTCTACCAAGACAGTTAGTATACATAACATGAGGCAACTTGACTGAACGCCCAGCTACGATCCTCTATCAAATCCCTTTCAAAATGCATAAATAACTCACAGCGCCTACAACTAATCACCAGGGCAGAAAAAACCAGCCTGTTTTATGAAACAACATAACAAAACAGAGGTAAGAGTTAAAAGGTAAGAAGTTTTCAACCAGCCACGGTGCTGCATGCTCCGGTTCAGCCCAGCTCTAATCACTCAACAAAATTTCTTTTTCTCATCTCATTCCTCAATCTTGATCTTAGGCCGCCGTAAAGTATTCTGCAAGACTTCCCCACCCCACCCCACCTCAATTTTTTGTTTTGCCTTTTAACTCAAATAACAGCGCTGTAACATGTGACAAACTTGCTCACTTGGTCAACCTTCCTCAGTTTGGTGCACCCTCCTCATCAAGCTTAAAATGGCGCATGGGGTCCTTGTAACAGGACTAAGACGACAGTGAAGCAATCTCTAGATTTACTTGCGGCAGAAGAAAGCGAAATCCGGGTGGGTGACTTGGAGTAAGCTTAGCCAATTATCAGCAGCCTGCAAGAGAGAGTTTGCCAACTGGCGCTGACGACCTGCATCTGGAGTCCACAGTGATACTTTATATTTATATGAAGCAAGGCCAAATACTGGCAGTGAAATCTGTGGAACACCGTCACTCTCTGATGGATATGTCACAATTGGAGGATGCATGGCTTGACTTCCTGAGTAAGTGTAAGCGAGAACGTCACACACATGAAATAAGATGTGAATGCCATGTGTCTTGTTCCCTTCAAGGGAACACATGGCAGGCAATGAAGTTCTTCAGGAATCATAGTTGTGACTGGAAAACAAGAACCGAGACAAAGTTTGTATGTACAACAAGCCCCAACAATACCATTGAGGCTCTACACATATCTTTGCAATAATTGTAACAGGTAGAGACACACACACACCCAGAGTTTTAGCTACCTGTCATGGAAGTATGAAGGGAATGAAAGGTTAAAAAGCAAGCATCTGTATCTTTAAGAGTTGGACCTGTTGGTATTCTGTAAATGGGGTACCTACATGATAATTGTTGCATTAGGCCAGCACTATACATAAATCAGTAACTATAGACAAAATTTATGCATGTTAAACAAAACAATACCAGGCCACAGAAATCCAACTGGATGGAAGTAGATCACAACTTCTAAGTGTTTTTAATTCTGGGAAGTGATGAGCAAGATCAGATATCTGTGAAAATTTCAGCATTATATAGTGTAAGGAACAGAAGAGAGTAATCCTTTCTCAACAAAAGAAAATATAAGAAGAAATATAATAGCAAATTCAGGATGGAAAGAAAAAATGACCTTGTCTGCCAAAGGTTCCCTGCAATATGGTTGGTCTCGTGCAAAATACTCAAACAACAAGCAACCTTGTGAACTTCCAGATTCACCTTCATCACTAGAAAAGCCTTCTTGGAATGCCATATGCTGCTCTCTGAACAACTGATCCACTCGAAGAGAACCATCACCTGTTTGAAGATAGTTAAGTGGCTCCCTTGAATAACACAAGCCACCTCTATCTTGTTCACTGTCACTGCTGCCATCACTACTAGAATCCCTAAAGTATTCACCATCACTTTCTTCACCAAGTCGCCTACCACAAAAGAGAAGAAATAAGACTTGGATGGAGTGTGATCGCTAATCAGTCTGTATCAGTAAATGCTGTAAGTAAAACAAATAAATCAGGGCCACAATTGACAAGTAAAAGAATGTAACAATAAACACAAGTGCACAACTACCACAGGTAGGATATAGAGCTCATTACATCAAATATATATGTGCAGAGTTTAATCACCAAAACCTGGCAGAAAGTTTGTTTTCACCTAAGTAGGACATGTACCACTAAGTACCATAACCTGGCACAAACTTGACATCAAATACAATTGCAGTCACTTGTTTTTTCTCAATTTTCATAATGCAAACAAGAGCCTTGGTGCAAAATAGGAGTTACTCATAGTGCTTTCAAATCCAATAAACCCATACCTTGCTATAATCTTAATAAGAAGGGCATCAAATCCAATAACAATTTCTCAGAAAATGAATGGCAAGCATAAGCACGAATTCTGAAAGGAATGTAAGCGCAAAAGATATATACCTTAGTTTTGATGTACTCTTTGAGAGATCAGCATACAATTGAATGCCTGACAAATAGGGCACATAATACTGAACTACTCTGTCCCTGTCATTCAACATCAAAGGCACTCCGGCACCATAGACACTCCATTCCTTGAATGATGCCCATAAATCACTAAGCACAAAGAATGGCTGAAACTCGACATTGCATGTTCTCCAATCCCTCACTGTCATCTGTGACATTAAAATGCATTCAGAAAATCACATTTAACAAGAAAAATGCTACTGCTTTAACCAGGTACTCAGGAAACCTAAATTAAAGCAGTATTTATCCTCTCTCAGTTAAAGGAAGTGGCCTCAGTACAGCCCTTTTTAAACTACTAACTTATAACGTCTGCTCAAAGAAAGGAAATATAAGTTACACCAATAGCAGCAGACTTGTAACTTGTTAAATCCCGTTATATAGTCAAAAACTATATAAATCTCGAGATCATAACATACGTCTCATTTCAACAAATCAATCAGTAGTCTTAAATAAACTTCAACCCATTCACAATCCGGAAAGAAGAAAACGGAAAAACCTTGGATAAGTACTGTGCAGGGACCGATGGCGTGACAGATTCCAAAAACCTCTCCAGATTACACAAAGGAGAAGATTCTAACACAGGAGCCGAAGCCGGAGTAGCCGGCTTAGACTTCTCCTTTGGCGGCTCATCACGCCGGTTCCGCCTCGAAGTGACATCATTCTGAGCCCTCCGCGAAAAATCTTGACTCCGGCGAACCCTCGCAGTGCTGTAAAACCGATCGTCGCCATTATTACTCCTATTGAACTGCACTCCTGGTCCCAACATATTTAGTCAAACAAAACTAACACCCCCAACTACTATACTCGTATATCAGAAAGCCCTAAACCCTCTTTCTCAGAATACCTTCCCCTTCAAAATCGTCCTATCTACTTATCCAGAAATGATTTTATCCTAATACGAATGATTTATATATCCAGCCCTTGCTACTGAAATTAATGGAAATCCCGCAGCAGCGGAAACCTAATCGACGGATTATCGTACACGAATTTGTCCAGAGCAATCTTAACTCGGATCAAAACGTCAATGGCAACTTCTGCAGAGAGGAACAGTGCGTGTGTGCGTGTGTGTATATTATAGAAAGAGAGAGCGTATGTGCATGTATATATGTATGTATGTATGTATAGAGAGAGAGTGTTTGTGTGTATCTGTGTTAAGACAGAGTGAGAGGAACAAATGGAGGAAATGAACAGGTAGGAGAAGATAGGAAAAAGAAGGGAATTAATATATATATATATATACCTCTAGGTGGTTTTTATTAAATAAAAAATATATATATATAATATTAAATTAAATGAGTTATTTATTAAATAAAATAATTAATTTTAATTACAAAGGACATGAGAAGAGAAAATTGCTGATGTAGTTAGTTGAGAGGGTTAGGTGAATGGACACATTTAACACAGCTTACATTTTTTTATTTAAGCATTAAATTAAAGCTCAGTACCATCAAACTTAGTATACCAACATTAACATGATTAAATTCCACTTTTTCTAAAATTATAACTTTTCAAGGATCTAAAATTATTTTCTAAATTTATTAAAATATAATTAAACATACATTATGACACGGGTCTAAATTAAGTGTCTTTTAAATTATTTCTCACAATATCTCAAAATACGACAAGAATTTACATATTTTTTTAAACATGTGACTCAATCTCACCCGAAGACGTAGAACCAGAATCATTGATCACCATCAAATTGAAAAACTGAAATCACGGCATGTGAACATGTAGGAGTATTAATATTTTAAAATTATTTTGGGCTAAAATATGTGATTCTAATTGAAAATTTTCAGAGAATTCGTTTTTGTTTTTTTGGTTATCACATCTGACTAATTTAAGTATAAAAATGTTTTAAAATTTATTCATTTTTCTCAAATTTCAATCAATTTTGGATTTACTAACGTTGTAAATTCAATATGTATCAGAATTTGATGTGAGAGGGTAGTTTTTAGTTATAGTTTATGAGGTGGGGTTTTGCTGGCGTGGTGGCGATGACAATTTATGTAGAGTGTAGCCGACCAATGGGATCATCAAAACATTATTGGACTTAGTAGCAACCCATCACTAGCTAAGCACTAACGTGATTGGTTCTTCAGAGATTACCCAAATTAATAATCTCATCAGGACGCTGACACGTGTATGGCTAGATATTAAAACGAGGTCCTTTTCTTATCTATTCGTCCTTTACCCTCCCTCACCTCTCTCACAAATTTCCGCCCTCGATCCCTCACTTGTTAGAAATATTATTTGAACTTTTTAATTTATATACTAATTACATATCAAACGTTATAAATTAAATAAGGATTGGTAAAAATATATATAGATAATTAAATATTAAATAATACAAATCACATAGATAATACAGTCATGAATTCAAAACTGCTTTTCGATTTTAACAACTATGTCAAAAGAATTTCTCGGCCCCCATAATAATAATATGTGTAGTAACATTTCACCTCGTTGGAGGGGCCCCTAGCCCTAGCTTATGGTGCGACAGTTTAGAAATTATGAGTGGTAGCTGCTGCTTACATGTGGGGTGGGGTGGGGTAGTTGGAATTTTTTGTTATAAGAAAATAAAAATTGAATTATTTCGTCTTCGATTGATACATTGAATCATTATATAGTTTAAGGACCATAAATCGTTTATACGAACTGATGATGGGGCCGTGTACATGACTATGCTAACTTAAAAATTGGTCGATTATAATCAACTTTTTATCGATATTGTTGTCACCAAGTTTGTAGGTGTAGGTATATGATAGACTTGACTATGTTTGCATAAAATGGAACTTCAAATTTTGAGTACTTAAACATGACCGGCCAACATAATTATGAGTTAAACCTGTGTACGTCATAAAGAGGTAGTTGAATGGTAGCCTGGAAAAAAGAGGATGAAGATGAAGATGGAAACAAAAGTGGGTGAAGGTGCAACACCAAGAGCACAAGGTACAATCAAGCTTTAATAAAAGTGGGGAAAATAGCATATCCACAGGAGCGATTCTACATGACTAAAGCTTAATGGAAAGCGACTTTTGTCCTTCTTTTTGAGGGTGACGTTTTGGTTCTAATTGCTCCACCACTCCTTTTTACTTCCCTCTTCTTTAATTATTTGGTGTAAATTATTGGTCGAATATACCTACATGTATAAAGTAAGGGTTGTAACATTTTGGACGACTCAAAATTATTATATAATTATAATAAATAAAATAATTATTGCTCTCTGTTCTATAATAAAAAATAAATAATAATCGAGTCTCGAGTCAGGTCCGGTCTAGGCTTATAAATTAATTATTATATTAAGTCTTTTTAATGAATAAATACTATACACAATGACAGATGCATACTGACAGTTAAGTGTAAAAAATAGCATGTGGATTTTTAAATTATTATAATTTTAAATATTAATCATAATGTAAAAGAAAAGAACTGACTAAAAGTTGACTTTGGTAATTGTTGTTTATTTTACACCTTCGCTCTACATTAGTGGAATCAAAATCAAATTTAAGCAAGAGAAAAAAGAAAAAAGAAAAAAAAAGAACTATGAAATATTTAATAGCTATTGGAAATGAAAATTGAAGGGGGTTGCTCCCTTTATCCTGCTCTAACCCAGGAAAAATGAAGCCCATACAAAAATTGGGCTTTGTTGTCTGTATACAGCCCGTAAATCTAATTGGGTCTCACTGTTTGTAATCTAAAAAGTTTGGCCCACTAGCATCTTAGAGACAAGTAATATCAAATTATTTTTTGTTTTAATTTCTTTTCGTTTCATTTAATTAGAAAATATCATAAAAAATTAAATTATACACACGTATTGGGTATGTTCTTACCCACCACTTATATAACAACAACCAAATGCCGCAGGTTGTTGTGTCCCACCTTAATTGAGACGGTCAACCAAAAAATTAAAACGGTGCAATATTTCATATGCAACTCTAGAATTTTTAGTATCGGAGAATCAAATTTTGATATAATACAAGTTCTTCCCATAAAATTGGTGTCTTTCATATGCTTTCTTACCTCCGTTGTTGTTGTCCCATTTTAATCACACGGAGGGAAAGATTGGTATTCTTACACTGCTCTCGTTTATGTCTTTTCCCAATATATGCCGACTCATTTAATCAGCACTTGTCAATTGGTTTTGAAAATACTCAATTTAATGTTTTTTGGTCAAAATAATAATAATGACAATGCATAATGACGAGAGTGGATATAATATATTCAATTAGGTACTAAACGTTAAATTACATTGGTATATACTGTTGTTGATTATGATGGGAATTTTAGGCGTTCTATCCGAAAATTAAAAAGAAAAACGATCACCTTTTTAAGTTGATTTTAGTTTCTAGGAAGCTGTGTTGGTTCAATTTCGGCCACTCCATTTGGTTTTTTATGCAAATGCGATTTCCACTTTTCAGGAGTTGTCCACTGAAAATGTACACAATTCATTTAGCACGTTCAAAATGAATTTTAATAGAAAATATCATTTTGTCAATAATATTTAATTTAATAGTAAAATTGAGATTTTATGACTTTAAGATCATGGGTCAGAACTCCACTAAGATGTTATTCTATTTAAGTGTAGTCATACTTTAATAGTGGTTATCGATTGAAAGCAGCTATCTGATATTGATAATTAGTATATGATTATTATAATGGCTGATTTTTGTTGGATACAATATTTGATATTAATTATCGTAATTAATTTTTTTTAAAAAATAATAGTATCACTTTCACTTCAAAGAAAAAATAGAAACATCATTCTTTCATATTACTTTATGAAAAAATAAAAATATAAAAACCCAGGAAAGTTAAGGTTTCTCTTTTCAATTTTCTTGTTTTCATGGATTATTAAGTGGAATCGAGTTTGAAAATTTCTATTTTAAATTATTTTTCTATTTTTCACTACATCACTTTCATATATAAAAACAATATTTGATCCACATAAAATGAACATATAAAATTATAATTATACAAATTTAAGATAAAAAGATCCGAAGAAAGACAGCCGACCCACTTGATTAATTGGATCATTTTCTCTGTTCTTGCAGTTCCATTCCACCTCAAGCTGATGACATGAAACCATTACAACTACAAATCCTGTTCCTGTGCCCTTCATCATATTGGGCCGAGAATACCCTTCGCCTACACAATAACTATCAACTCCAACATACTGTTATTAATTTATCCAAACTGCCAAGATTAATACTAAGATCCCACAAGGTCAAATAGATGAACAAGATTGGTCAATTCATGCAACTGTTGTCTTAACATGTCTCTATTTTGCATACTCCGCAATAACTTCATTAGTCTAAGATTTTAGGCAGATAGAGACGCCCACCCTTTCCCATTGTCAGAAGCTTTGAAGTCATTCATATCCACCAGATCAACCCACCCCTCTTCACATATCAAATTAAACAGCTATCCCAACATGAGATGTATATATGTATAGTTTTCCTTCATGATTGCAGCTGCTCCAAGATTTACAGATGAGCAAAGGCTATATGCACGGTTTCTTGGAATCTTTAGGCCTTTCTATACTCGGTCTTATCCTCTCATGTAGAATATCTTGTGGTGCTCATTATCAGTACGAGGCGTGCGTGCCGACGGATTGTGGCAATGGCCTAAGCATAAGCTTCCCCTTCTATGTTCCAGACAGGCAAGAATCCTATTGTGGCTACCCGGGATTTGTGCTCAATTGCAGCAAAGATGGCTTTCCAGTTCTTAACTTGCCTGGAAATGACTATATCGTTGAAAATATTTCCTACCGTAATCGATCTTTACATGTGTGGAACGCTGCTGTGTTAAGATCGGATGGAAGTAGTTGTCTTCCAAGTATCAGAAACACAAGTCTTGATGTAGCTCAGTTCGATTATGTAAATGTGACAGGCCTCCATTTGTTCTCCATGTTAGGAAATGGATCGGGTTAAGATGGATAACAGGTGGAATATGAAGGCGATAAAAGACACACGAATTTGTTAACCCAGTTTGGATATAAATCCTACGTCTGGGGGCGATACCAAGCCAGGAGAAAACACTCAAAGAGGAGGAAAATTGAGGAGTACAACACACACACACTTGTATGCAAGTCTTCACCACACGTGAAAAACAACACTCACCCTCGTCTCAACTCTTTCTTTTCTCTCTACTCTATTCTACTTTGCTCTATTAAAACAATGCTAATAAGAGTAGTATATATAGCCATGACTTATCCTTTTTCCAACTCAACTTGGGATTTCTAAGTTGAATGAGGTTATCCTTCTCCAACTCAACTTTGAATCGGGTTATCCTTCTCCAACTCAACTTGGGAATTCTAAGTTGAATCAGGTTATCCTTTTCTTCTTCAAATCAATCTTCACAACTTAACACTCCAACTGCAAGAAACCGTTGCCGGAGGAGCTGTTAAAGTACAAGATTGGCTGTAATAGTTCTGAGGATGGAAAGAACTGGGATGTGGCTTTGTATGACAAAGATGAAAATTTGAGGAAAGCATTGGAAACGTGTGATCAAAATGTCGTTGCACCGGTGGAAGGGTTCTATATGAACGAGGGGAATGATGGGATGGTAAATCTTAGAGAGGTATTGAGACGGGGATTTGCTCTGAACTGGATAGCCAGTGATTGCAATACATGCGAAGATAGCGGCGGCCGTTGTGGCTTTAACGCAACTACTTTCCATTTTAGGTGTTTCTGCCCTGACAGGCCTCATTCCAGGAGTTGCAAACCTGGTAAGTTGTTCTCGAGTATGCTATCAGGATGCAATTTCCTTAATGTTTGACGTTAGCCCACATGTTTTGTGATCTGTCTTGCTATTATCTATGATGTGAACTCTTTCTGATAAATTATATTTATAGTTGATGATTCTATATCTTGGTTTGAAAATAATAAATTAGACAAATAGTCCTTGTCTTGTTCTTTGAAATTTGGATAGGAGCTTAATACAATGATCTGGCAGAAAAACCGAGCATTAAGTTCAAAATGGCATCCAAATATTCTACTTGTGCCGTGGTCTTCAGAGAACCTAATCGAGTCCGTTTGGTGAAAGTTACTTGATTATTAGTTATATCCTTGATTCTGTTTACATCATTGGTCAAGAATCTGATTGTATCAAGCTGGAGCGTTTATCAGACAGGTCCAAACTTAGAACTTTGACTAATTACAAAGTAAAAAAACCAAGAATGTCTGAAGACAGTTAACTAGCTTTAAGAATATCCTAGAATATGTCAACCTTTTTATAATACCTTGCACTTCTTTTCCTCAGTATTTCCTCAAGAATGAATTTTCGTGCATTCCTTCGATGTCTATAGATTTTGCTTTCTTCTGAAGTTATCCCTGGAAAATGTCGATACCAGGGGAAACTGTGGAACTTACTAGTCTAATAGCTAGGCATCCAAGAACAATGAGAATAAGGGGTGAATTAATCTTTTGGGAGTTTGATTTACCCCTTTTGTTTCACTTTAACTTACCCAATCTGCAACTGTAATTACTCCTTATGCTGAAGAACGGACTGAAACTGTACCTTGGGTCAGCTTAAAATTCATTGTTCTGAAGCAAAAACGGCACGTAATGCTGCTTTTACTGTCCTGGCTAGTTACTTCATGGGCCAGCTAATGACCATGAAGAAATTTTCACGATTGAGATAAATGACATCTTTATATTCACGGTTTTACTGAATCCAGTGATATTTTACCATTCATTTCTTTTAATCTTTGCTTCTCATTTTTCTTTCCTGTGGAAATAGTTGGCCTGCTGTACCCCATTTTTCAATTAGAGTTGCTGTCAGCTTTTCTATTAAAGATTTCCAACAAGAAATGAGATATGGGGCTTGAAATCCAAGATATAGTGCTTTTCTTTTTCTTTTGGTGGTGATGTATCAGCCTCAAAACATTGAACAATTTCAGACCAGAAGAACAGCTCGTGCACTGCTGTAGCTCTGGTGAAATCATGTCCATATTACTTTAACCAGAAATACAACTTCATTGATCTGTGTTCTCTTTCTTGTGTTCTCATTAACTATGAAAAACTGAAACACAAATGGAAAACGGAAGCCCCCTTTCTTGATTTGTACAAAACCTTCAAACAAGTCTTTCTACATATTTGTTTTCTACGGTAAAAAATTAAATAAGAAGCGGTTTTCTTGATGTGGCCCATTTCTGAGTTGTTTCCGATTGGTTGGAATTTAAAGAATTATGGACCTTGGAAGGGTCAAGACAAAAGAAGTCAGGTCTACTACAAATGTACTGATAGTCAACTGGAAAGTGTGGAGTAGGAAACTTCATGGAGTTCTGGTTCAGGCTGAGGCTGACCATTTCAAAGCTACTATACCTCAAAAACGAAAAAAAGGAAAAATCGTTTCTTGATATTTTGCAAGTGTAGTTTCCAAAAGTCTTCCAAAAGATTTCCAAGTCAACTGCCGTGTTTCACAGGAACATGCCTAGTTGTATCCAAGTTGTGAAATTAAACGCAACAAATTGATCAAAAAAACATTAAAAGTAGCCAGAGAAAAGAGCTGGTTTCCTCTCCAGGGGGATCCTGGATTCCAACTTCTTGTTTCTGTATATGGTTTGTTGTGGGAAATTCAGATATGGGTCTCACCAAGAATTTGTTTCTCTTCTTCCTTTTGCATCTTGTTTTTCTACTCCATTCAGCTGATTCCAAGTGCCAAAAATCATTCCCGTGTGGAAATTTTACTTTGCAATTTCCATACTTCAGGATGGAACCTGACTGCGGGTTACTCATGGTTGATGAATGTGAGTCTGAAAATCCTAAAATTCAGCTGGGAGGAATTTGGTATGATTTTCTCGAGTGGATATCCGAAAACAAAATATTAATCCGCGATCCCATTCGTCAAGCACACTTGAGTGACGAATGTCTTTTTCTCCGTGTCGGAGATCTGTTTCTACCTAAATCTCCTTCTATTTCATTTTCAGTCACCCCCAATCTCACCTTGTTCATATGCGACGATCAACCTGATAATGAACAAGTACGAAATCATTTCAGAGACTACTATAATAAAAGCTGTGGTGTCTTCACCGCGTATTATAGAAATCCGGGAAGTGGTGTTCCTAGTAGAATCCCTCAAGGATGTCGTTTGTCTCATCTGCCTATGAACCCTAACAAGAACTCCAGTGAACTGCTCGAAATGTTAACTGCTGAATTTACCGTAGAGTGGAATATAAGTGAAAGTTGTAATGAATGTCACCATGGAGGTGGGCAGTGTCTTACTAACACCTTGAACGGATTCGAATGCAAAAAAGGTATCATTCTGCTAACATTTGGATAGTTTCTTGGTAGACCCGATTATGTTCGTCTTGTTCTGCCAGAAATTCGAGGCAGGGATATTCCTGTTTCATGATTTAATATCGTAGAAATAGTTCTGTCTTTGTGTATCTAGGTTTATTGCTACTTAATTGAAATGCAAAGACTTTGATAAATGCAGTATGTCTTTTACATGTCTATAACTGTTGCTACCTGTTTCTATGGCTTCCATTAACTGAATCTGACCTACAAAGTGTTTGATAATGGGTGCAGAAAGAAGTCGATTGACGCTGATACTAGTCACAAGTAAGTATGACAAACAGACATTCATATCCTGCAACTTAATTGATATACATTTCATAATATGGTTCATTTTCCGTTGCAAAGTTTCAGAAGCTGTCTATCCTTTCACAATTTTCTCACTCAATCATACTATTTCAGACCTTAGTGACTCTGATTTTTGGTGCTCAGCTTTATCTGGAGTTGGATTCTTCCTTGTTGTATGCGTTTTGGTCACCTATATTATTTGGCAACGGAAGAAAATAATCAGCAGGGGCTACCTCCTCTCTAGAAACTTGTCTTCTGATCCCTCCTCAAAATCAGACATTGAAGGTGGGAGTTTATACTTCGGTATACCTATTTTCTCATGTGCAGAACTTGAAGAGGCTACCAATAACTTTGATTCTTCTAAAGAACTTGGAGATGGAGGCTTTGGAACTGTATACTACGGTAAGAAATAAAAGTTCTTGCCACTGAGACAATCAGTTAATTTAAGTTTTGATAACTACTATAGTGGCAACTTAGCCTGGCTCATTATGACTAGGCAAACTCCGGGATGGAAGAGAAGTTGCAATAAAGCGTCTGTACGAGCATAACTACAGAAGGGTACAGCAATTCATGAATGAAATCAAGATCCTCACTAGTTTGAGGCACCCGAATCTTGTTTCTCTGTACGGCTGCACGTCTAGAAGAAGCCGGGAACTGTTACTCGTCTATGAATACATTCCCAATGGCACAGTTGGTGATCATTTACATGGAGATAGAGCCAAGGAAGCACCCCTCACCTGGCCTGTCCGCATGAGCATTGCCATAGAAACAGCAAGTGCATTGGCTTACCTCCACAAGTCTGACATAATCCATCGTGATGTAAAATCGAACAACATATTACTTGACAGTAACTTTTGTGTCAAAGTTGCTGATTTCGGGCTCTCACGACTCTTCCCCAATGATGTCACTCATATCTCAACAGCCCCACAAGGGACTCCCGGATATGTTGATCCTGAGTACCATCAATGCTACCAACTAACAGATAAGAGTGATGTCTATAGTTTTGGTGTTGTTCTGATTGAGCTGATCTCGTCTATGCCGGCTGTGGATATAAGCAGGCATAGACACGAAATCAACTTGGCTAACTTAGCTGTGAACCGGATCCAAAGGTGTGCGTTTGATGAGCTTATTGACCCCTCTCTGGGATACGAGACTGATGCTGAAGTCATGAGAATGACTACCTCAGTGGCCGAGTTGGCTTTCCGTTGCCTGCAACTGGAAAAGGATATGAGACCTTCTATGGATGAGGTATTGAGTTTTCTGCAGGATATTCAGGCGGGTGAGGATGGCAAGTTTGAAGAGACTGAAATGGATAATCATAGTAGTACTGTGACTCGAAAGATTCCCCCTTCCCCTGAAACGGAGGATGTTGTATTGTTGAAGAATAAGGCTTTCCAGTCCTCACCAAATACTGTGACTGATGTATGGGCTAGTAGTAGTTCTACGGCAACAAGTTCCATTGGGTGAGAGTTTTATTTCCATTTGGTTTGTGAGAGTAAATAGATGGTAAGGATTTCTTTCACCTTTTATATTGTTACACTCATCTTCTTGTCTATTTCTCTTTCAACTTAATAACAATTAATTAATATCATGTAGAGAGAAGGAAAGAAATAAAAAGGGAATGTACATAGTGAAGGACTTGGCTTCTGCTATCTTCCCACTTAGTATTTTCTTCTATTGTCTCAGTTTTCTTGGCAGGGAACTTATTTGGACACTATAAACTCAGAAAATGGAGGATTTCTTCCTCATTCCAATCCTGCTTGGGGAAATTTTTGCGGTATTTCTGTTAAACAGACAGATATCAGGCAGAAGCAAATACCAACTTCATTGAGGGAAAAATTAAAATCAGTTTTCGCTATTTTGTACATGCGATTGTTAGTACATACAATGTAGAACAGAGGTCCAGAGTTTATGTATCATCAATCTTCATTCAACTAAGAAACAAAGTTGGCAAGTGGTCACTCTTCACCTTTGATGCACAATGAACTTTTTCCGGAGAAAATTGAATAAATAAAATATTCTTCTGCAACGCGTAACATAAAAAATAAAAAAAATGAAATAATTTTAACCTGCCAATACAACGTAACATCAGCATAATTTATTACATCAGAGTAAACATAGTATTCAACGATTGATCCACTTCAGTTGAGCAAAATAATCATTTTCAAAGTATAAACATTCTCCATTCAGCAGGGCCATCTTAACACACAACAGATAGGCATGACGAAAAGATGAAGCAGCATTAATGAGGGTAAACACATCACAATCATTTGAATGCAGCAACGGCTGTCTAATACAATGGAGAATGGGGGAAAGTTCTAAAATAACGACCAAGATAACAACAGTTAAGTAATTGAGTTTCCAGTTGCTTTTTATTGACTTTAAAATCTAAAATTGTTCAACTTGTGGTAAATAATCTGTGGGCTCAATGCCTAACAGCTACTTTATCCGTATTTCCCAAAGGAATAAAATGAGTTCTATCGTTAGATGGGTTTACAGATTGGTCTAAATTATTGCTGTCTCCAGGGCTTGTTGTTCCCTTCTGGGAATTGATTCCACCATCAGGCTTAGGATGTGGTTCTGGATGCTTCTCCTCGGGAGGTGACACATGCCGCAAAATTCTATGTATCATCTCATAACTTGTGAATGTTATCACTGCTGATGGAGTTGTTCTGAAGAGATTAGTAGCACAGCCACGATAAAACCCGGGAATGCCTTCCTTTTGGAACACCTTCTTAATGCAATCAATAACACCTGTATACTGTAACTCAGAGTTCCGTACTTGACCTTGTTCTTGTAGCCTTGATCGCACAACCTTGTGTGAGTTCAAACATTGAATAGAATCAGCACATCTGATGAGACCAGTAAAGAAAGATAGGAAATAATAAACGCTTAGGGTTAAGTTGACAAGCAAAAGGAAGTAATACCTCATGTGGATAAGTCAATACAGATGCAACTACTTTTGAAAATGACGAGGCAACTGCAACTTCCCAGGGGCTGAGTTCATTACTGCTTTTATTGTCTTCCAAAATGGGAAATTATTGAAGAAAAACATGATTTAGTCAGTTTGGAAAATAGAAAATACAATCCTATCACCGAAGAAAAACCTCTTCCCCTCCCAATAGACAAACACAACACCTCCAAACCACAAGCACAAAAATATTAAGAGAAACCAAAAAAGAAATGCAGTAAATAGGAGCAGCAAAAACGAAAGCAAGACTCATGGTCTTTACCTCGTTTAGCCAAGTAGAACTTTATTCTTTCATATGCAGGGAACTGGATCGCAACGTGACTAATTCCAGCCAAGGAAGGCAGAAGGCCACTGTACAAGAGATGTCGGGAAAAAAGTGAAACCAAAAAACATATAATAAGTAACCTAACAAGCATGCAGTTCAATTTCTTGCCGTCTATAGAAGGGAAAAAAGAGTGGATTACTGTAAATTGCCAATAGAATCGTTTCATCTCAAAGCATTATGGTTTGAGGACAAATGCCTGGTAGAACAAATTACTCACTCCTTCCAGGCTACTGATGAAATAGTTCAATGTTTTGCCCCACAAGAATGAGGACTGACCTGTACCATCCTCGAAATCCTTCTTCATGTGCAATTCGTCTCAGGGCAGAAAATATATTCTTGTAAGGAACAACATCTTGCCTCATTCCTTGTGTCTATGCACCAAGATGAATTTCAAATCAATTTCACGCAAAAGCGGACAAAATGAATAAATAAAGGATCAAAAAACTCAATATTCTACACAACTGTTGTCTATATAACAATCATGGATGGTATCAAGGAACAGATTCATGAAATATCAAATCATATATCCTTACAGACACCTAATAAAAAGTCTCAATCTTAGGCATCTGATTTCTTCTCATTATAGCATGATTTTCAGAAATGCCAGTACTGTATAAAATGGATATCCAAGAATAATGAACCAAATTATAAGAACTAAGATCTAAAAAGAGAAAAAAAGTTGATACATTCAATTTACAATCAAGTATGCAGGATTATTTTTATGACATGTTACAAAATATTCCAACCTACTTGAAGTCGTGTCTTGACAACCCATAATGGATTTGTTGCGACGGCTGTTGCAGCACCAGCTCCTGCAGCAGCTATCATATTTGAAGCAATTGTAAGTTGGCCCTTGCCACCCTCTGCAATGTAGCAAAATGTAAAACTGCGCTATCATATTTGAAGCAATTGTAAGTTGGCCCTTGCCACCCTCTGCAATGTAGCAAAATGTAAAACTGCGAAAATTTACAGAAAATATTTTTCCGTAATATCAACTAGTTAAGTTGTTCCACTTCTAATAAACCAGAGTAAGATCAGAAATGGAGTTATACATATTAGCAAAAGCAAGAAAAGAGAAAATATTTCCAAGGTACGTGAAACCTACCATATGAATGTAGTATTTCTTTAAGATGTCCATAAACTGTAAAGTACACCTACAAATGATGAATATCCTGTCATTATGGAGGTGTATGGGGATATAAGATAGAATAGGAGGTGTAATAATTTTATTCAATTGGATAACACTAGATATTTAGGAAATTGATATTGAAATCCCGCATACTACTGTTGACTCTCCACTATACCCTATTTTCTTAAGCAACAATTGAGAAGGAAATACTATAGAAGATTCACATAAACAAACACAATTCCAGTGAAAGAACAAATGAAGTCTAGGAGGGTGATTTCTAAGTTCTAACAGAAATGCAAATATTTAATCATAAGGTACCTACATATCAAACTCAAGTATTCTATTAAGAATACAGTACAAATAATTGGAAACTAATACTTTAAATAATAATAATAAAAAAAAATCAAAGCAATGTGAATAATAAGAGAAGACTCACTGCCCAATTTGGAAGTAATGCTGCCAATGTTGGTGTAAGGCCCCGGTAAAGTCCCTTCAGACCTTCGTTCCGGACAATATTCTGTAGGCTCACAAGGATGACACTGCCTAATTGTTACCAACAAAATGCATTAACATAAGATACTCCAGCAATGCAGTGATAAAAACAGATGCAATTTAATCTAACAAAGGCCATCCTTTTAAGGAATAGCTGGAGCCCCAACGGCTGTTAGATGTTCCTGGTTGTTAAGCATCTAATTTGATGGACTGACTTATAGCATAATTTACAAACTTCTGTTCAATCATTTTCAGTGTCAATAGCAAGATTGAATGCCTGCTCTTTTGAATGGCAAAATTTGAGCAGGTCTAACATAAATTAAGCGAAATTGTACACGAGCTCAAACATCTCATCAACCCCTTACACCCGCAAACACAATTCAAACTTTTAAGCTCTACCCACAGCAGGATCCGTTAATTCCCGACAACTACATAGGACCAACAAGCAACCAAATTTTTAGTAAAAATCATTTCTTTTTTAATCTAATAAGCTAACAAAAGTGACGAAATTGTAGTCATCAGGAAAGACACCTCCACGACCGGAAGGGTGCATTTCAGGCAAGCCATGGACTTGAAACCTCGTCTTTATCACATCCAATGGGCAAACAAATGTAGCCGCTATTGCACCTGCAATTAAATTAAGAAAAATACTCAAACAAACTATTTCCAGCCAAAAAGGAAAAAGAAATGAGTATTAAATTACCCGCAGCGGCACCGGCGGAGGCATCATAGACAATCTCTTTCATGCTCCGGTGGTCACCGGCGGCCGCCATCTTCCGCAAGTTATTCCACCGATTCCCAGACAACAACAAAAAAAAGGGTCTCTCACAAGAGTTCACAAAATCCCAACTTTAGCTACAAAGAATGAGTACATGTAAGATTTTGGCATATCTATGTATATAAATGTATGTATGGGAGTTGAATTTGGGGGCGTGGCGGACACTTCAGTTGAATGGAATGAGGGTGCGTTTCTGACCCGAACCAAACCGTGTTTGAAGGAAACTCAAAAATCCACTGTCTCTGTGTGATTCTGTGTTTGCACTTGTGAGTGTGTTTTTTCTTCTGCCTAGGACTGGGTTGAATTGGGAATTAGAATAGTTGAATTGATGCCTAAGAAAACAGGAAAAGAAACCCTATTCTTACAATCTTTCAAAACTTTGAAGGGAAATATGATAATAAACCATAGGTCACATAATAAACTTTCTCAATTGATTCATTACATTATACATCTTACTGTATATTTGGTACATCTTACTGTATATTTGGTCCAAATTGTATTAATTTAAAAGCAGTTGAATTTTGCAATTAATTTCACTCCCAATGATTGAAAGGAAACAAAAATAGAATTATTATACAAAAAAGCATATGATCAAATCAGCCCATTAAGTCAAGTAGCCCATTTATTTACTCAATGGGCTAATATTAACCACAAGAATGGCCCAATTTCCCCTCATTTGATCCCTCTTCTTTGAACATCCTATGGGTGTCCTTTCCCCTCATTTATTCTTTCCTTTTGTGGTTGTCAATTACATAAAACGGGATTCAACATCTCGTCTTAGAGCAAAGAAAAGGAGAAAATCTTGGATAATACATTTAAAAAATATGAAAAGAAATCCATTCTATTTTTACCATATATATAAAGAGACTTTATAAAATCTGATAAGACTGTTTATTATAAAAAATGAAGATCTGTTAGTAATTCATCAAACCTTAATTAACACTTTGTCATTTAGTCTATCTTGATAGTGTGATGGCACAATTCAACATTATTCCATATTTTTATAACTTCAATAAAATATAAATTTATTTTATCTCCCATTTACATCAACAATACGTACCACACACAAAAAGGCCCGTAGTAAATATAACTTGATCGAATTGGGACTGCAAGTATGCGAACACCCAAATAGTGTTCTTTTTCTTTCTGTAATTGTCATTCAATCTTCAAATTTCATGAATTCCCAACTCAATTTTCTAATATCATTCATAAATATTAAACGAAAATCAAATGTTATAATATCAAGGGCTTCATGCAATTTGTCCCCATAATATTGTAAATGAGCAAGTGCCACTTTATTTAGGGAGATATTTTAGTTCATATTAAAATACATGATGATAAATTATTATATTTTTTATTAAGATAATTTGCTGATTTATAATATAATATGAGTTTTGTTAATATTTTCGTGATAACAAATCATAAAAATATAAAAATTGTGATGTAGTATACATTTCTGTGTATTTTGTGATTGCCACTTGTCGTACAATTACCCTGTTTTATACTGCCCAAAATATCTTTGTTAGCCTGTCTTGCTGATCTGTATCCTGTTTTAAAATTCAGTCCTACAATATAATTTAATCACAGAATGTCTGTTTTCTTAAGTAATTAAAATTGAAGTAATGGATTCTTGATGATTGGGAGGGGGGGCCTTACAGTTCATTCCTTGTCATCAATCCGCGTTTGGCTTATTTCCTAGTGGATTTTTCCCTTCTTTATTACTTCATTTTTTCTAGTGGATTTGTTTGGTTTTCCAGTCACTATCAGATCTGCATTTTGGCATTCTTTGCTGGAAGAAAAACATAGTACACAAAATAAAAGCATAGCCATCTTCTTTTGAGGTAATCCCATGTTTCCTTTCTTTCTCCTTGCTGTTTCTTTGTCTTCCTTTTAGTAATTAGCTTTCTGGGATTTGAGATCTTGTGTTCATAATGGTGTAAATATGTCTTATAAGTTCTAATTGCAGATAAAGTTTTCAACTCTGGGTTTGCTGTGGAAAAACATCGATTTTAGTTTGATTGGGGATTGCAGAAAAGGTTTCTATTTTTGGTCGTGTTGTGGGAAAAAAATTCACTTTTCATGGAGAAAAGTGAATTGGGCTTGGAAAATGTTGGAGGCTTTTGGAAAGTGAAGTTGAGTTCTGTTCATTTGTGGTGGAGTGGTTATGATGGTGGAAAATTGCTGAGATGTGAATATTAGTGTGATTTTGTTGATATAAAATAGTCTGCATCTCAGTAGAATTGGGAGTGTGTCCAAAGAAGGAGCTGGTGAGAAGCGGAAATGGGATCGAGGGAAGAGAGGCATCGGCATCATCATGATCTTGTGCCATTAGCTGCACTAATCAGTAGGGAGTTAAAGAATGAGAAAATGGAGAGGCCAACAGTGAGATATGGCTCTGCAGCTCAGTCCAGGAAAGGGGAGGATTATTTTTTTATGAAGACTGATTGCCAGAGGGTTCCTGGAAATCCATCCACATTCTTCTCTGTTTTTGGAGTATGTATCTGATTTTTCTTTTTTCTTGGGATTAATGGAATGTTCAGTATGTTTTTTTTTGCTGATTTGTTTTGCTTGACTTACTTATACTTCAGTGAGCAAAACCTTTCTGATCTTCATAACGTGGAAAGTACTCTTTATATTTATTATTTGTGCACTTGTCCTGATTATTTAGTAACTAGAATGAAGAAGTTAGAAACTACTGTTCAGTTTATCTGCTGGATTCTGAAAACGTGTTGTTTGATAGATCGCAGGCTTGTATAAATCATTTCTTGCAATAATAAATGGTGTACCAATTTTCAGATTTTTGATGGGCATAATGGGAGTGCTGCAGCGATTTTTTCCAGAGATCATTTGTTAAATTATGTGTTGGACGCCATTCCTCGTGGGCTTGGACGGGATGAATGGCTTCATGCTTTACCTCGAGCTTTAGTTGCTGGCTTTGTTAAAACTGACAAGGAGTTTCAGAGCAAAGGCATGGTGTTCACCCTTGACTGTGTTTTCCATTGTTAATACTTCCTAGTTATGTCCTTCAACAAGCTGATCCCGTCTGTCCTCATCTCATCCTCTTTAGGAAAAACTTCGGGAACTACGGCAACATTTGTAATTGTGGATGGGTGGACAGTTACAGTTGCATCTGTTGGAGATTCTCGCTGCATTTTAGATGCTCAGGGTGGCGGTGTGTCAGTCTTGACTGTTGATCATAGACTCGAAGAAAATGCGGAAGAGTTAGTTCTTGATCTTGTTCATTATCTCCATTTATCTGTCATACAAAACTCATTTTCTCACTTAACTGCAGAAGAGAGCGTGTAACAGCAAGTGGAGGTGAAGTCGGAAGGCTTAGCATTTTCGGTGGGACTGAGGTGAGGTCCACACAGTTGCCGCAAAGGAAAGCCTTGTTATTAGCCAGAGGGTTTATGTGATGTATCCTTCCTTTACTTTTGTAGGTTGGTCCTCTACGTTGTTGGCCAGGGGGTTTATGCCTTTCCAGATCAATCGGGGACATGGATGTGGGAGAATTTATCGTCCCAATACCATATGTCAAGCAAGTGAAGGTAGCTACATTAAACTGTCATTTTTATTTTTAGTTCATTTCGCATGTTTCCTCTCTTGGATCAATCATGTAGCTTCTAACTTATGCTCCATTTGTCACGATGTGTTTTACTTTAAATCACTGATTTATGTCATCACCATGAAGCTATCAAGTACAGGTGGGAGGCTAATAATTGCCTCTGATGGCATCTGGGATGCATTGTCATCAGAAATGGCTGCAAAATCTTGCCGTGGGTTGCCTGCTGAACTTGCTGCGCAGCTAGTCGTCAAGGTATACTTTTAACCCGATCATATTATGTTATCTTGGTTTGGTTTGTAAAATCTGCTCCATCCGATATATGATTGCATGAAAAACAGATGGTCAAGAGTTGAAACAAAAACTGAATGTGCAAATTGAATGCCTAATCTGCACATGTTAGACCAGCCCTATGGAATACTATCTCATTGCATCAACCGGTATGGTACAGGAAGCATTGAGGACACGCGGGCTTAAGGATGACACAACTTGCATAGTTGTTGATATAATTCCTCCAGATAACAGAGTCCCGCCTCCTCCTACACCTAAGAAATATACCAAACTTAAAGCCTTGCTCTTCAGAAAAAAATCCTACGGATCGGCAAATAAATTATCAATGAAGCTAGCCTCCGTGGGTATTGTGGAGGAATTATTTGAAGAAGGATCAGCAATGCTTGCTGAAAGGTTAGATTCTTTTGGTGATTCTCATTCTATTCCGAGAATGACCAGAACATGCGTAGGTTTTGCTTCTCTTCCGACTGTCACCATAATATCATCTCCAAACTGATTTCATTCTAAGTTCTTACAATCTTTTTCATTGCAACATTGGCAGACTGGGAAATGATGACACCAGTGGTCAAACGAGCAGCCTTTTTGTCTGTGCAGTTTGCCAGGCTGATCTTGCACCTAACGAAGGAATCTCAGTTCATGCTGGTTCCATATTCTCTATGAGCTCAAAGCCTTGGCAAGGCCCTTTCCTTTGTGCCGACTGCCGTAATAAGAAGGATGCCATGGAAGGGAAACGACCAAGTGGAGTTAGAGTAGTATAATATGTGTGCCTTCTCCTTATCATCCACTTCTTTTCTGGTCCTTTTCTTCCCATTACCATTCTTTCTCCTTGATTCACCATTTTTCTTGACTAGGTGATTATTTTGGATGTCAATATAGTGTTGTAATGATGTCAATATATTCTTGCAAATAATATATGAATGTATCATAATGAGTAGAACCAAGGAGTCCATTCTTTTATCAAGGTCTCTCAGTACAGTGAAACTGTCTGCTATCTATCCAGAATTTTATAAGATGAAGAAAATTGAAGATTTTTCATTCTTGTACACGATCGACACTGTTCGTATTTTCTTTGCATTGGTTAAACAGAGTATACGATACAGAGCGACTGAACTGTCCATTTTGGACAGAAGAATGTGGAAGCAGCCATGATCATTGAGGAAAGCATGTGTGGTGCATTTTGGTGCCCAATTGCCAACTTCAGTTCTCATTGTTCATGAGATTGGGAGTCATTTTCCACAAAGAAAAGTCAGAATTCCATTTCTACATGAAATAAAATATTATTTCGTTGACTCACCAGAGTTTGATGAGTTGAGTCTTTCAACTACTGCGTACTTTTTCGTTCCATTTCAAAGTCGTCGCCTAGTAAACTGGCTTGACAGACAATATGATACAAATTTGTGGTGGCAAAGCAGGTGTAGAAGAGTTAAACGAGTACAACAGCAGCATGAATCTTGCTAAGTGCTCCATTTTCTTTTTTCTGCTTCATCCATTTCTGCTCCAAGCAGCTGGTTCCAAGTGTTCAGACTATTACAGCTGTGGAAGTCTAGGAATCCTGGAATTTCCACTCTCTGACACGACAGAACCCGAATGTGGATTATTTGTCGTTGATTGTTATACTACACCTCCAAGAATTCAGTTGGAGGCAGGAGGAACTTGGTATAACATTCTTCAGAAGCTATCTACAAATAAGTTCAGTGTTGAAGACCCTTTCCTTAATGCTCAGATGAGCGACACAACTTGTTTTTCCTTCCAAAATCAATCTCTGCCGGATTCTCCTTTCAGTTCCTTCACAGTCTCCCCCAATCTCACCATATTCTCATGTGCCATGTTTCTTGATCATAATAATAAGGTAAAAATACAAGATTATTTCCAAAATTACAAAAATTACACAAGTTGTGAGCTCAGGACATTGTATTATAAAGACCCTGCCTATGGCTTCACTTCCAGGGAAATTAGTATCCCTGGAAGCTGTTCAGTAATTCAAATGCCAGTCAAGTCCAATCAGAGTTCGGCTAATTTGGTCCAACTGCTAAGTGCTGAATTTGATTTAGAGTGGACTATTTCTGCTGATTGTCTTTCTTGTCACAGTAGAGGAGGAAAGTGTCGTACTAATAGCGACAATGGATTTTGGTGTGCAGGTATCACTCTGCTATGGTTATTTCTCTGCAGCTGGTTCATGAATTATTTTGTTCTGAACTAACTTGAGCTAGAATGATATCTTTTTGCAAACAAGAACTGGTTAAATCATTGCGGACTTACTGTTTTTATGTTATCTCTTACTCGGGCAAGGTTAAGATTTTTTATGTCTTGTATCAAGGTTATCGGGAATAACAGACACACCAGGCTAACAGAAAAAGAAAAAACAAGGGAAACATGTTTCTATTTCCTTTGGTCTCCATCTCCTTTTTTATCTCTATCTGATCCTTGTCTGTTCATGTCGACTTTCTTCACAGAAAATAGGATATACAAAAAGATTATGCTCGTAGGTATGTTGTCCCCCATCAATTTTCTGCTCGGATGAAATCTTTGCTCTATCATCGCTTTCAATAGTCGGTCAACTTTCAGTTGCATATGATGTGATTTCTAATAACAGGTGGTGTGACAATGGTTGCTCTAGCATCCACTCCCATACTCTTGTTCCTTTTCATGCGGGGAAAGTACACACTGCTCAAATTGCTAGGACTACGGAAGGCCAAACCAGAGGGCCAAAAGGATATTGAACTCTTCTTGAAGAACAATGAAAATCTTGCACTAAAAAGATACAAATATTCAGACCTTAAGAAAATAACCAAGAGATTCAGTGAAAACTTGGGAAAGGGAGGCTACGGTAGTGTCTATAAAGGAAAACTACCTGACGGTCGTCTGGTAGCGGTGAAAGTGCTGAATGAATCGAAAGGAAATGGAGATGAGTTCATGAATGAAGTTGCAAGTATTAGCAGAACTTCCCACATTAACATTGTGAGTCTCCTGGGATTTTGCTTCGAGGGTTCTAAAAAGGCTCTCATCTATGAGTTTATGCCCAATGGTTCCCTTGAAAAGTTCATACAGAATGCTGCTTTGTCATCAGCAGAGGGTGGATTGGGATGGGAAAAATTGTTTGAAATCGCAGTTGGTGTTGCTCGAGGGCTGGAATACTTGCACCGAGGCTGCAACACACGAATTCTGCACTTTGACATCAAGCCTCACAACATTCTTCTGGATAAGGACTTGAATCCAAAAATTTCAGATTTTGGGCTTGCTAAATTGTGCTCCAACAGATCAAGTGTAGTGTCAATGTTAGTTGCCAGAGGCACAATGGGCTACATTGCTCCAGAAGTGTTCTGCAGGAACTTTGGACAAGTTTCTCACAAATCAGATGTCTACAGCTACGGAATGATGGTTCTGGAAATAGCTGGAGGGAGGAAAAACATTGATCCTGCCGACGTTGATCGTTGGAGTGAAGTATACTTCCCAAATTATATCTACAAGCAACTTGAAATGGAAGCTGAAACGGGAGCTCATCCTGACGGGATTATGAATGAAGATGAAAGCCAATTCGCAAAGAGAAAACTGATAATCGTTGGCTTGTGGTGCATACAGACTGATCCCAAGGATCGGCCATCAATGAATAAGGTGGTAGGAATGTTGGAAGGAGAACTTGAATATTTGCAAGTCCCACCAAAACCATACCTTTCTTCACCTCCAAGATCGGCGCCAACTCTATCGATTTCTGTATCTGTGTAGCATTCTGCTTTGATTTATGTCAATTGCAGATATGAAAATTGCAGTGTTTGTTGAGGTCCCATTTCTGTTCATATGTTGAGTAATCAGCTGTAGTGCTGCTCATTCATAAATTAACGCTTTATTATTAACGAAATTATGTAACTTATATCATGCACTTGAACAACATAATCATCCATATAAATATTATAAAAAAGTACATCCTTACAACTAAAAGCATTTCAATATAATTCTAGTGAATTTATTTATTTTTATTAGTTGTTTGTATGATCTTCTGTTGTAAAGATAAAATAGATAAATTTATTAATTTTTTATGTCGTGACACTCTGTTGTAAAGATAAATATGTTTGTTTTCACTGTGTGAAAACACATTCATATCTTTACTTAACTAACTTTTTTAATAATAAATCAAAATTAGTTAAAAATAAATAAAATTCTATTAAAAAAAGATTATTTAAGAGTTCTAATACTTCTAAACTATTTGGGCAATGATAAGTATATCCAACTAAAATAAATAAATAAATATATAAGCAAATTATATTTCTACTTTGATTAATTTGTTAGAACATTAAAAATATTAACTTACTAGGTCACAATGAAATTTTAAATGAAGAACATTGGAACAATATACAAAAGACTAATATATATATATATATATATATATATATCTATATGAAAGTATAAATATAATGAATTCTTAAATAAGCATTATGAATCTTATTAAATTGAAAATGTTTTTGAAAATTTTAAAATGAGTGACTTCTAACTAAGTAATTTTATTTTAATATTATTCCTAGAAAATTATTTTGAAACTGTATTTTTGTGTAATTTTAATTTTTATCTTCATATATTGGATGTAAAATAATACTAATATGCACAACTTTTGACTAAATGTATAATAGTGAGAATCTCTTAAGTATTTATTCATATTGTAAGAAGACATTCGTAACCTTATTGGAATATTCTTTTCAATAATAAATAATTAGTTATAAGAACAAAATTTGATCAAAGAAGAAAAATAATTGGTATTCCTAATTTCTCTAAACTTTTTGTAGAATGAATTAATATATTGTAAAAGATAATTAAGGAAACAATATTTTAACGTATATATTTCTTTAGAAATGCTTTTAAATTATTTTTTAAAAAATAATATTTACTTGGCACTGTCAAATTGAGAATTAATAGCATATATGTAATATGTAAATACTACTCCAAACTTCAAAAATAAAAAAATAATAATAAAGAGTAAATATTAAAAAATTCAGATAAAAATCCTCTATGTTTATTAAATTAGAAATCCTGTTGAAAATTTTAAAATGAGTAAGTTCGACTAATTGATTTTATCATAATACTAATATTAGATTCTTTTTAAATTGTAACTATCATCTTATATTGTTGAACAATATTGGTTAATCGAGCCATCAAAATCTAGACAATACCGTTAAATATGACCAAACTTACAGAAAAATATATTTGATAAAATTTTAAACTTAATTGATATACGGATGTCGATATATCGTACTCGAACATAAAAATAATCATTCAAGATGGTGTATTCTTGAATCAAGCCATGTGATTTTAAATCATACCGTTTCATATGATTTAATGGACACAGTCTTATATATATTTAAATTTGGTATGAATGGGTGCCCAAATTTTAAGATATCGAAATTTTAAAAAATAGATAATACTAAGTTTAAATGACTTAATAGATCAAGAAATCACACTAAAAGTATGACGGAATTAAAAATTACAAACAATAATCTTTTAAATTTAGAAGTTAATGAAGAATGTAAATAATATTTTGATAAAAGTTTAAAATTTGATAGCAAATTATAATTAGCATAATTATATGACATTACAATATAAATTAATACTAATAATATGGATATGTCTGATTAGATTAAACTTTTACAAACAATAGTTGATAAATAATTAGTTTAAAATCATTTCACATCAATAAATTTAAAAATCAAAAGAGAAAAATACAACACTCCGCAAAAATAATATAACAACATAAAATAAAGTAAATAGACATGAAAAAAACCTACAAATAAAACATGATTAGTTTTTCTAAATTGGAATTTCTTATGAAAAAAATCCTTAATTTTATTTTAATATTGGAACTTTTATGTATTATATTTTACTTTCGCGTTAATTTGTTTCAATACAAAATTATCAAACATAATAATTAGTAAATACAAAAGACAAAAAACAATACTTTAATTTGTTTTATTTAATAGTATCAATTAAATTTAAAAGTGAATTACAAACAACAAATTTAATGATTTTCTCATTAATCAAAACTATTATTATCAATTTTTTTAAAATATAATTATATACTAATGATTCAATAAAAAAAATAAAAATAACATTATGAGCTTAATATTTTTGTATAATTAGCAAGTGATATATTCATTTTTAAAAATATTTTTTATATGTGTAGTGCAGGTGATACTTTTGCTAATTCAATAAAATATTTCAAACTTCAGTGCATTTTATGAGTTAAAGGGAAAAAGTCCATTTTGGGTGATTGTTAAATTATAAAATTGAGAAGGGCAAATATGATATGAGGTCTGATATTAAGAAAATGTGCTCTTCATTACTTTGATTTCCAAGTTCCAACTCTCTTCTTTTAGTCTTCCCCTTTCCAAGTCAATTGGTAGTTCAGTCATCAGTACAAGAATTTTACAAGTCTTTGCGTATTTGTGGAGTTTGATTTTTGGCATGAAGTGCTTCATTTTCTTCTCTCTCTTTTGTTGTTTGATCATCAACTTTGCAGATTCGCAATGCCAAGAATCATTCTGGTGTGGAAATCTTAGTAGCTCCTTGCAATTTCCATACTCCAGGATGGAACCTGACTGCGGGTTACTCATGGTTGATAAATGTGAGTCTGAAACTCCTATTATTCAGCTGGGGGCTGGGGGAATTTGGTATGATTTTCTCGACAGGATATCCGAAAACAAAATATTAATCCGCCATCCCATTCATCAAGCACACTTGGGTTCCGCATGTCTTTTCAATTTCCCCCGTCTCGGAAATCTGTTTCTACCTAAATCTCCTTCTATTTCATTTTCAGTCACCCCTAATTTCACCTTGTTCATATGCTACGGTCAACCTGATAATGAACAAGTACGAAATCATTTCAGAGGCTACTATAATAAAAGCTGTGGTGACGTCACCGCGTATTATAGATATCCGGCAAGTGGTGTTCCTGCTACCAGGGAAAGTAGAATCCCTCAAGGATGTCAATTTTTTCAACTGCCTATGAACCCTCACAACAACTCCAGTGAACTGCTCGAAATGTTAAGTACTGAATTTACCGTAGAGTGGAATGTGAGTGAAACTTGTTATGAATGTCACCATGGAGGTGGGCAGTGTCTTACCAACGCCTTGAACGAATTCGAATGCAGACAACCAGGTAACCAAAATTCATTATGTAAACTGCGTTTCCAAATAGGTTACTTCATCTGTTAACTGAGCCAGACTCGACTTGCCCGTTTTGGCTTTGTTTGCAGGAAACAGGAAATTCAAAACAATTTTACTCATAGGTACGCCAGCGCCCTCATCTTCAATGATATTCTGTAAAACTAATTTGCCATAACTACACACATCCCTTCGTTGTTTAGAAAATTATCAATACCCTGAGATTGTATTTTGTTCTTATTGTAATTTTTTTGGAAGATGAAAAATTATAAACAAATAAAAATTTCTACTTAGTGCACAAAAAATAATTCAAAAAATTTTGAAAACTAAATAAAATTATAATTTATAGTCACAAAAGCATTTTAGTCCGTTCACTCTAAATAGATAAAAAGCTAACAAAAACTAACGGACTGTGCTAGTTGTTTCATATTTGTTAAAATTAGGGTATTGATAATTTTCCAAAGAGGAATATTAGTAATTAATCAAACATTAAAGGAACTTATTGTAATTTACCTCGAAGATATTTATGTGCTCTTTCAGCTGTTTCTCAAACTTCTCTTCAATTGCATGAGAGTGTATCTATGATCTGAGTTCAATCTGTTGATCTTGGTGTTACTTCAGTCAATTGGACCTTAACTCTTCTTTCTTACATGCCACTCTTTCAGTAACATATAGAACAATTTTCTGATATCTACATCTCAGGAATAAACATTGATGGCATTTTTATGCAGGTGGTGTGATTTTGACTGTGATTGGTTCTATAATCCTACTCGTTTTCTTGGGTAGGAAGCATAAATTATTCCCGAGATTCCTGAGACTACAAAAGGCCGAAACAGGGAATGAAAAGGACATTGAGCTCTTCTTGAGTAACCACGGCAATCTTGCACAGAGAAGATACAAATACTCAGACCTCAAGAAAATGACCAGCTCATTTAGTGAAAACTTAGGGAGAGGAGGATATGGTAACGTCTATAAAGGAAAATTACCCGACGGCCGTCCAGTAGCAGTGAAAATCTTGAATGAATCGAAAGAAAATGGAGAAGACTTCATGAATGAAGTTGCAAGTATTAGCAGAACTTCCCATGTTAACATCGTCTCTCTTCTTGGATTCTGCTTTGAGGGTCCTAAAAGAGCCCTTGTTTATGAGTTTATGCCGAATGGCTCTCTTGAAAAGTTCATTCAAAACAGTTCCTCTTCATCAGCAGAGTATCGACTAGGATGGGAGAAGTTGTTCGAGATTGCAGTTGGCATTGCTCGAGGGCTGGATTACCTACACCAAGGTTGCAACACAAGAATTCTGCACTTTGACGTAAAGCCTCATAACATTCTTCTGGATAAGGACTTCAATCCAAAGATTTCAGATTTCGGGCTTGCTAAGTTGTGCCCCAACAGATCAAGTATAGTATCAATGTTCGCCGCAAGAGGCACAATAGGGTACATTGCTCCAGAAGTATTCTGCAGAAACTTTGGAAGAGTTTCTCACAAATCAGATGTCTATAGCTATGGAATGATGGTTCTGGAGATGGTGGTAGGCAGGCAGAATCTTGATCATCGAGCTGATTGCTCGAGCGAAATGTATTTCCCAGATTGGATCTACAAGCACCTGGAAGTGAATACTAAGATGGATCTCGACAATATAGAGAATGAAGATGAATCCCACTTTGTTACGAAAATGGTTATTGTTGGCTTGTGGTGCATACAGACCGAGCCCAAAAACAGGCCGTCCATTAGTAGGGTGGTAGAAATGCTAGCTGGAAGCATGGAACCCTTGCAAATTCCGCCCAGGCCTGGGGAACATTCACCACGTAGAGCAGCACTTTATTCGTCTTCAACTTCTGAGCCATCAATGTAGCAGCTGCTCGTCCACTATCAAGGAAGCAGTTTCCCCTAGTGTTTGATTTATTTCCAATTTTCTGATACTACTATAATTGTGTATGATTCAATCACAACATACGGCATGCTGCTATTGCTATACAAGTCCCGTAGCTTTGCCGAATAAAAGATGTAGAATTTTAACGATCGAGGATCTACTGCATGGTATGTTAAAAATACTGCAAGCAAGATTGTGAAATCAATTCCCCAGTCAGAACAAAGGAATTCAACAAACATCTGTCGGGTTTTGCAGATGATTGGAGAACTAAAAATTTGAGTCAGTAAATCTACATGCATTTTTGTTCCTCCTGTCTTCTGGATGCAATCATAAAAAACATAGCTGTTTCCTTCAGATGGTTGAGCATAAATATTTCTACAGCACAAAAATGCATAGTAGCCATTATGTTCTCAATAGATATACAATAAGCACAATTGAGAAAGCAACTTTCAAAATCAACTAGTGAATATGATATTTGTAGGTACAATATGATAATCGAAACCATTCAATCACTGCAAGGCCTAAAAATTCAAGATGCAGGAGTAACAGACTGGCTGCAATAAACTAAATAACATTGTCCGTATTGTTGGAACACAATTTCAATGCATCAGCTCCTAATCCAAATTGAGAACTGTTTTGTCTTCTCTCCTATTTGTTCGCTTCAGAATTCTTATGACTGCAACGAAATCTTTTCGAGCTCTGCAACCAAAAGAACAATCAACTTCTCCATGGATATTAACAAGCATGACTGTACTTGGAGAAAATAAATATAAGTTTGTAGATAGAATAATAGAGATTGCATACCTTGAGAGGGAGGTCCATCCTGAGTTTTCTTGTTGCTACAATAGGGAAAATTGTAGTAAGTTAATATTTCCATTATTCATCAATATATGCAAGACTGAATATGCAGCAAGGGAAAACATCAGGGCTCATATAATTATATGACAGACCATTAAACTAGCATCTCAAACCACACCACCTGATTGCCCAAATCCAACTATCAACTTCCTCTTAGTCTAGTTCATATTTACCATTAACAAATCCAACCATATGCAATGTGAGGTTCCACTTGTATATTTTGCCATATTTGCATCATCAGCATATGTTAACAATCTTGTTTGTGATCAGCAAAACCAATTGTCAAAAAGTGACTTCACCTGAAACTTGTAATAAGCCTGGAAAGGAAAATTTGTACCTTTCTTTGTTAGTAGGTTCATCTTGGGGCTTCATTGCTGGAAAAAGCAGAACTTCCTGTACATAACATAAGAAAGAAGTATACGCTTGAGTTAGAGTCCACCTGTGTACAAAGCTAATATGATTATGAGGAGCATGTTGTATGCTAACCTTTATATTCTGTGAATCAGTCAACAACATCGTGATTCGATCAATACCCAACCCCCAACCACCAGTGGGAGGTAATCCATACTCAAGAGCAGTACAGAATGTCTCATCCAGGGCCATAGCTTCATCGTCACCGGATTGTCGGTCCTATTTTCATTTTACATCATCCCACAAATTTACATTCAGAATTCATCACTGCCAACGTTATGATTTACTTCTTCAATTAAATACCTTGAGTTGGTCAGCGAAGCGCTGGCGTTGCACAACAGGATCATTCAACTCCGTGTATGCATTGCAGAACTATCAAGCAAGAACACAGAAGTTGCAAAAGCCATTAGTCAGTATTGCAAAATCGAGTGAGACAAAAAAAACAAAGGTAATGGTACAGAAGAATGGAATATCTTATCAAAACACGTACTTCATGCTTGTTAATGAACAACTCAAATCGTTCGGTTAAGCCTGGCTTCGACCTATGCCACTTCGCCAATGGACTCATGATCTCCGGATGGTTGATGATGAAAGTAGGGTTTATGCATGTCTCCTCAAGAAAGTGGCCAACAAGCTGTACTCATCATAGAAGTAACAATTTATAACAGAGGGAGGAGAGGGGGTCAGGGTTGGGGGTTGTCAAACAAAATCTGATTCTCTGATAATTAGTGCGAAAGATTGCGCATAAAAGGATGAAAGACAAAATCAAGTAATCAACTAGCTGGCAAAAGTTAAGGACATGTTTTCCATATTGCATAGACTGCAAGCAGAAGAGATAACTGATAGAAAAAAGGAAATACAATATGCACCGATATATTACTTTGTCCAAAAGTCTAGCAGTTGTTAGAGGAGGGGGGCATTTGATATCAAACTTCAAACATGCGTCCACCAGATATTTATTGGCTTCCTCACTTGAGAGGTCCTTGGGTATGTTCAAATTTGCCAACTTCTCCAATTCACCTATCATATCAATCCGCCTGCAGAAGTAAAAAGATTAATGACCTCTTATGTTCCTTTATCAGACAAGTACAGGGGCAATATAAACCATGCAGATCATCTGCAGACCTGAAAGGAGGGGTAAAGTCAATCTCAATGGGGTCATTATCCAACCCATTGGCATGATATTTAATTTTATATCCACCTGTAAGTTCCTTCACCATCCCTGTCGACATAGAATTTGTTAAGACAATTGTGAATTAGGCAATATTTTCATTAGTCAAGATACAAACCAGATTTGCCACTCACCACTCAGCATATCTTCAGTCAGCTTCATCAGGTCATCATAATCAGCAAACGCCATATAGAACTCACAAGTCGTAAACTCAGGATTGTGTGTTAGGTCAATTCCCTCGTTTCTAAACTGTTTTCCTATTTCATATACACGTTCCAAACCACCAACAACCAGTTCCTTGAGATATAGTTCAGGTGCAATTCGCATGAAAAGTCTCATATTTAGTTCATTGTGGTGGGTGACGAATGGCCGAGCAGCAGCTCCACCAGCAATCATGTTCATCATTGGAGTTTCAACCTTAAAAAGGGGTAATCAGAAAAGCAGAACAAGAAGAAATCTAAAGTGAAGCAGGGAAATGAGCTAGAGACAAAAATTCATTTAAGACAACACTGACTCACCTCTATAAAATCTCGTTCATCAAGAAAATGTCGTATGTAAGAAATGATTTTAGTCCTGGTTTTAAATATTTCCCGAACCTCCATATTCAGCATCAAATCCAAATAACGCTGCCTATACCGTGTTTCCTATCATCAAAATCGTGATCCACTGTAAGAAAACAGATCTATGGGTCAACAAGCACTACTACACTGCAATGGTGGCCCTTCAGTCCAAGCTGGGGAACTACCCAATAATAAATGATGAAGAGTCGAGTAGCACCTGATCTTTCAATATATAAGCCTCAGGATTCCTGGCACTTCCTGGGACCCAGACATCAGTCGTCTGTCCAAAGTACTGAAATGTCAGCAAAGAAGCCAAACAGTATCAACACATGTAGAAGAGAAGACAACAGTCACCTTAGCGTTATCCGACCCTGGACCAATCTTTTGACGGGGCATCATGTGGAGACAGTGAGAAAGCACTATAAACGTTTTTGGAAATATACTCAGCTCTCCCCTTTTACTTTTACCTGCAAAATGAAGTACTCTATGAGCACTTTTTAAAATCAGGGAAATGTTACGTGCAGAAACCAAGAAAGTGATTCAGAAGCTAGGTATGCTATAACCAGTTCTGTTCGAATTACATCATTGCTGGGCTTAACATAAGTGCCCAGCCTACACAACGTAACAAGGAAAATAGAAAGCCGTGATTGCCAGCAAAATATCCTACCACGCATACATATGTGACTGTGCATGTTGTAAGAATCTCTATGAGTTCTCATCTACTTGTATTTAACAGTTTCATAAACCATGTAAAGTGCTTTAATAAGTAAAAAACACATGCCACTAGCAGAATGAAGCCACTTTGCTTATCCTAAATCAATTGCATAAGCCCCTATCAAAGTTTCACACACAAATAAGTTCCTAATCCTAGAAAATTCTTAAGTGCAATAATTTGGATATCTAGCAGGTCGCAGTTATGGTGTTTAAGTATTATGAAAAGTGCTTTAATAAGTAAAAAACACATGCCACTAGCAGAATGAAGCCACTTTGCTTATCCTAAATCAATTGCATAAGCCCCTATCAAAGTTTTACAAACAAATAAGTTCCCAATCCTAGAAAATTCTTAAGTGCAATAATTTGGATATCTAGCAGGTCGTGGTTATGGTGTTTAAGTATTATGATTGTCATTTTGCTGAGCAGTGCTTCATAGATACCAAAAGTTAAAGACTTACAGACCTGGGAATCCAATTATCCCAACAATATCTCCCCGCTTCACTGAAGAATGAAACCGTGTAAACTCTTCTTCATCCAAATCTGATTTCCTACACAAAACCATGATGAACTGCCATGGTGAACAAGGTATATATGCCACAACAAAACACAAGACACAGAGTCCAGAAATGGCAGGAGGCCTAAGCCACAGCAAGCTTCTTGCTGCTTGGAGCATAAATTGAGACATGCAGTTACCTTGCATCAGCCATAACTTGAACTTTAGCACCCCCACCATGTAGATCGTAAAAGAATAGCTTCGATGATGACGATCGTTTGTTCATAAGCCGACCTTCCAAAAGGAACATTCATATCATTAACGGAAAGTAACATGCTGCTTAAAACTAAGTGCACAAATCAGATTTGATTTCTAGTACCTGCTATTCTTTCTTCAACATCTTCAAGGTGATCCCCACTATTCAAACCTTCATACTTCTTCACATACTCGGGAATAGTCAGCTTGCATTCAAATTTGTGAGGGTATGGGTTGATCCCAGCTGCCTTTTGAGCTGCAAGAGCTTTCAGCCTATTTTCATAATATTGCTGAGCCCAGAAAGTTGCATTTAGTGAAAATAAACAGTCTCATTTTAGCAACAGAACAATACCCCCCTAAAACAACATGGATAAGAAGAAAGCAAAATAGAGAAACACCAGAAACATAGAGGTAAACAATGCGATGGACATACCGTTGGATCCATGCCCTCATCTTCTGCAGCAGCAGCTTTCTTAGTCTGTGGCCTTGACTTGGCAGAGGCCTGAAATATATGCCAACACCATAACAACAATAACAATGACAAACATAAAATACTGCAACAGAAAGAAATCCAGTAAACATATTGAATGAAATCAAAATTGCCACAAACACTTAATTCTCCTGAACCCATCTTTACCATACCATCTACAGACTAGCATACAACCTCAGTGGACTTGCAAGAAAATACAACTCTTCCAACATCATCATCATTATAAAAACCCATGTACAACTGCATATTCTTGCCATTTCCTCTCCAAAAAAATTCCTCACATTGGCTAATTACAAGGCATGTCAAATGCTTTTAAGGTGACACTAGCAGCTTTGACAGCCTTCTTTCCACCATAACCAGACCGCAAATCCGCAAACCACGTTCAGACACTCAAAACCAACATTTCTTACCACGATATCAGTTTTCATTTTGATTATAATGAATATTTAGAGATTTAGAACCCAGGAAAAAAAAGGACCTACAGAGAAACACCGCTCTACCAATAAACAGCCCATTTAAACATAGCGTCTCCATGAGTTGCATTGAAAAACACCAAAGAAAGAAAAAGAATCGCCCAAATTGTCACCCACTGGAACATTATATAGAAAGTTCACGAATAAAGATCACGATAACCATAAAAATCTTCACCAAGCTTCTAACTTCAAAATCTCATACATAAAAACTGAAACTTGAACACGAAACAATTATAATTAAACAAACAAACAAATTCGAACACAAGGACACGCAGCATAGAGACACAGTGATTCATGTTGACCGAAAGATAGAACGCACCATTTTCGCAATCGGGGATGCGGAAGAGTTCTGAGCTACTGATGAACAAATGTACACAGTCCTTTCACTTGGTAAAACCCTAGTGGCTTCAACCTTCCGCTAATGCTATACATAAATGTACGTATATTATAGAACTAGGCTTTGAGTTCATTTGGATCATATGATTCGGTGTGGGCTGGGCTTTGGTTCAGTTTGGGCTGCTCAAAAAGGGTGGAATGACCCAAATCAGAATATGTTGATTAATAAATAACATTAAATTAGTATTAAATACTAAAATAGAATTAGAAAGAAAGCATTACTAAATTCAAAAATCACAACTAGAGGCTGTTTGGCTAAGCTTAAAAGCTCCACAAAATATTTTAAAAAATTTAAGATTTTTTTATAAAAACTTATAAAATTTCAGAATATAATGTTTTGAATCTTATAAAAATACTTTCAAAAAAAAGTGAACTTTCATAGCTTTTTGTGTGACATCTTATAAGCTTTATGCAATGAATAATCCATAAGACAAAAAGACCAAAAAAAAAAAAAAGAAACTCATTAATTTGCTATATTCAAATTCTACTCTCGACATAATTAATATATTTTTAACAATAAAAAATTATTTCGTAATAATTTGTCAATTTTTTATCTTTGTTAAAAAAATATTTATTAATTTTTTTTAGTTAAACTAATGTATACTATTTATGAAAGTATTTAAAAAAATTTAATTACAAATGATGTTAGTAAACAGCTACTCATTTGATTCTAATGCATGGTATTATGTCCTTTCTTGTCATTTAACCAGTAAAAATACGTTATTATTGTCAAATACACTAACATTTTATAAGATGTAAAAATATCGTATAAATTTTAACATCTTATTTTTATCCAAATACTTTATGAGTTTATTTTTAAAATAAGATCCAACATCTTATAAATATTCAAAACATCTTATAAGATGTTGTAAAAAAAGCATAGTCAAACACGTTTTTTGTAATTAATCTCGACTCATAACTACATACTCCTTTTATATTTTGAAAATAGTAAATAGCAATTTACCTCATTGTACTTTTTAAAATGAAGCAATTTACCTCCTTATACAGGGAGGTAAATTGCCTCATTTTAAAAATCATAGAAGGGTAAATTATTCTATTTTAAAAAATATAATGAGGTAAATCACTATTTATTTTTTCATAAGAAAGTAATTTGTTCGTTTGCGATATCACAAGGGGTTACTTGAATTTTTTCATTTTGAAAATTGACATTGTTCATTATTTTTCAACTGTATTTTCACATTTTATCGATTATTCAGTCAACAAATTGGATTTCAACCCCTCAAACTTATTCATGAAAATAACCAACGTCGTATTTATTACAAATTTTTGCACCAACCGGAAAAAAATATTTGAAAACTTGAATTCTACTATGGTTGGTTATATTTTTGTCTTTAAAATTTTTGTGTAGGAGAAAAGAATGTGGCGGAATTGAGTCAATACCATACCACAGAATAAAAGAAAACATAAAGCCATATTTTGAAAATTGTGCCACAATAAGCAATTATATATGTGTTTGGACAGAATGATTAATCATATCCTAAGTACAAATTCCAATGTTTAATAATAGAAACTAGAGATTCTAAGTGAACCCCTTAACTACATCTGTTTTCTCCTCTCACTTTCGAATTTTACAATTTCTCATGCAAAAATGGGAAATATGATCATAATCTAACTCATGCTCATTATGATTTCTTACTTACCTGCTTTTTGCTAAAAATTAAAAGGTTAAGTTACAGCTACATTTTTTGAGATTTAGTATAAATTTAAATACATCATGTTGTTTGAAAAATTACAAGCATTTTTTGATTTTAACATCCGTCTAACGACAAGCACATTCTGTTAGGTTTTCATTCAATTTTTACGGTGAATAACCAAAATGCCATTTTAGATTATGAAGTATTAGTTTATATATTTCTTAAAAAATTTAAATACTTTATTGACTATTATCCCTTGTGGGTTATTTATTCTATCCATCCTTAATTTTTTTTAAAAAAAAATTAGTAATTGTAAAATATGTAGTATTGTTTGCATCATTGTTTAGGGGCTATATATATAATTATTTTTCATTAGAGGGGAATATTTGTAATTTTTAAAACAACGATGGAGTATTCGTAAGTAGCAGCCTCTAACGACACTACGTCTATATCTTTTCTAAATATCACACTTAAAGTAAACCTTGTTTTAAATATATAAACAAGCACATAATCCAATCTCTATTGAGTTTATATATACACGTAATCTCATCATCACGACTAACAAATTTTATTCATTTTACCCACAAGATTATACATATGCCTATTGAATACCACAACATGAAACTTTTATAATTAGTTCAGTCATTCTCATTTTTAATTTATTTTACACAATCCTTAAAGGTGATTTATGTCTTTATTGATAAATAAGAAATTAGATACTAGTCCTACCTGACTGATATGTAAGGGTCGGACCTAGCTCTCAATGGGTAAAGATCTATACCTGAAAAATATTAGCAGATGAATGAGACTGCAACTCAATAAGCAAATAGCATGCACTATCTACATATGTACATTAAATGTAGTCCAGACAAGACAAAACGAGCAATATATATAGAATGTAATCAATTTAACTTCAACATAACTAACTTTGTTATATAATATAGCCAATTCATAACAAGACAATCAGTTAAACTCCTCTTTTCCTAATCTGCTTACTAAAAGGTGATATAGTGTTCTTCTCCACCAACTCATTCTTGCAATTTATTATATAGTGTTTAAGTGAATCCCCTTAACACGTCACGAAGGCTCATCAATCTCATTTCACATCATAGCTCTTTTCGTATCATATCATTGTTTTTATCATATCGCATCATAGCTCTTTTTACATTATATCACAACTCTTTTATTTTCATTTGTCACATAGGCTATTTAACAACATTAAGGGGTATTCACATCACACGTATATTCAATTTTTATCACTTCCTCATTTCTACACATCACCATTCATGTAAGCATATAGTACCGTAAAACCACATATCGATATATTTCTGTTTACAAGTATCAACAAACACACCATTTAAACAATGTAATACTTCAATGCACATTCACATTTCAAACATAGTAATTCAAATTAAATCATCCACCACCCATACAATTCTGTATAAATCAGTTCCAGCACGAGTCACATATATATATATATATATATATAATTAATATCACAAAAAAAGGGAACATATATAGACTAAGTAGATTTTTTTTTATATGTTCTTCAAGTTTCTTACAATTTTTCATTTTTTTAAAAAAAAGTACAAGAAGAACAAAATTGACAATTTCATGCTTGGATCGTAGTGCAATGAATCCATATTTATTAAATAATAAAGAAATATTTATAATTATACTAAATTTTAGAAAAACTCATTGCAATCTACCCTTGAATATAAAAAAAGAAAATAACGAAATTTATACTTGCATATATCTTTTTAATTTGTATTTTATTTTTAGTTTTCTTAATTGTTAAAAAATAATTAAATATTAAAATATTTTATTAATTTTTTAATTATAAAAAATATTTAATAAAAAAATTCAAAATATTATAAAATTAAGACTAATTACTACTAATTTCTACATTACATTTCACGATTATAATATAAACAAAAATAATAAAGGAAATCAAAGCCCAAGTCATTAGTGCTACTGATAACACTTAGGACTCCTAAAAGATTTGCAACTATATTTGATTTTTGGTATAACTGGAAATATATATTTTTATATTATTTTAATAACTCGCATTTTCAGGGGAGTGTCAGAAAAAGCAGAACAAAACGAAATAATGAATCGAATATTTGTCAAGATTAGTTCTCAATAAATGCTTTAAAGAAGACAATGCCAATAACAACCGTTACCCCCAAAAACTAATTGCAGCAGTATTTGTACATTTTAGTGCAAAAAAGTATTGTAATTAATTAATTAATTAATTAATGAGGTTTGACTGTTAATTTCTTTATTAGCACCAAAAGACGTGAAAGTGGCGCTTTCTGTCAGAAGTCCTGGAGACGAAGACAAATGCGCCTTTAGGCAACCAGCTCTCCTCAAAACGGTTCCCTCCTCCACTAATCAACCAATTATTCATTGCTTATTCTCATTTCTTAATTACGACCAATTTACAACGTGTAATTTTAAGTAATTTCAGAGTGATTGTTGAACCAAATATAAAGAGTATGTTTACATTATTCAAGAATGAACATACGAACCAGATCATGATCAAAATTACATCCAACATATTTTAGTTATAGTTTTTCGATGTTTAAATCAGTAGGCTGTCAAACAAAATAATAGAGACCATAGAAATATTAAGATAACAAAAATCATACATATAATATAAAGAACAACTATTTATAGATAAAATCTATGGTATGATTTATATGAATTGCCGACATCAAATTAATTCGATGATTATAATAACTTGATACCTATTAAGATTTGTATAGCATTGAAATAGTATGGTAAAAACCAATAATTAACAATACAAGAACTTGTGGAATATATTTTAAGTAAGAAAACCTTCATAAAATACACAGACTATCAGTTGTTGAGAGTTTATATATAAGATTAGGGTTTCTTATTATTATTTTCTTTTTTCTCATGCAAGTGGCTTAAAAGTTTTTAACAGTTTAATTATTATAAATTTTGGTTAAAATAATATCTATATGTGAATCGTGATTGAAGTTTTGTTTACTTAAGCGAGTAGAGAGTTGAGAGCTCACTGCAGCAGGCGGCAACCATTCTCTCTCTGTGTCTCCCTCTCTCTCTCTCTCAGACACACACAACACCAACCAAGAATGGTGGCAGCGGCAATGCTGAAACCAAACCATTTAAACATAGCATTCTTTCTCTTCCTCCTCCACTACACCGCTGCATCAGACCACCCTGACGTCCAACCCCTCCTCCTCTTTAAATCCGCCGTCGATCCAAACAACGCCCTTCTCACCTCCTGGAACTCATCCTCTGACCCATGCACGACCGACTCATGGGTCGGAGTTTCGTGCCTTCACAACAGGGTCGCCCGTATAGTCCTGGAAAACCTGAATCTTCGAGGCTCTTTATCCCCTTCCCTTACTTCTTTAACCCAGCTCCGGGTTCTCAGCCTCAAGGAAAACGGGTTTTCGGGTCAAATTCCGGATCTTTCAAACCTCACTAGTCTTAAGCTCCTTTTCATTTCTCACAACCATTTCTCCGGCGACTTCCCAGCCTCATTATCTTCGCTTTCGAAGCTTTACCGCCTTGATCTGTCTTACAATAATTTTTCGGGGAGTATACCCTTGAGCATGAACCGGTTGACGCATTTGCTGACTCTAAGGCTTGAAGGAAACCGGTTCACTGGTCCCATTTCGCGTTTGAATTTACCCAACTTGCAGGATTTTAATGTGTCGGAAAACGGGTTGACGGGGGAGATACCGAGTGCGCTTTCGATTTTCCCTGCGTCGTCGTTTTCGAACAACCACAATTTATGCGGGCCACCGTTAGAGAAATGTAAGGCGGTGTCCAACAACCCGACCCGGCCTGGTGGGGCAATGGCTTCCCCGCTAAGCCCGAGGACGACTGTTTCGTCATCTCCAACAACAATGCCGAAGACAAATCAGCCCACGAAATCTCGAAGTACTCATCGGAGTAGAATCAGCTCGCTAGCCGTAATTGGCATAGTAGTCGGAGATTTTCTGGTTTTGGGGTTAGTTTCTATGCTTCTATATTGCTACTTCTGGAGGAACTATTCTAATAAGTTAACGTCAGGAAAGAGTAGCGGGTCCCAAGTGGAGAAAATAGTATACTCATCGAGCCCGTATCCGAACCCGGGCCAATCTGGATTCGAGAGGGGAAAGATGATATTTTTTGATGGGGAGAGGAGGTTTGAGCTGGAGGACTTGTTAAGGGCGTCTGCTGAAATGCTTGAGAAAGGCGGATTTGGGACGGCGTATAAGGCGATTTTAGATGATGGGAATGTGGTGGCGGTGAAGAGATTGAAAGATTTAACTGTGAATGGGAAGAAAGAGTTTGAGCAGCAAATGGAGGTTTTAGGGAGGCTTAGGCATCCGAATTTGGTGGCCTTGAAGGCTTATTATTTTGCTAGGGATGAGAAATTGTTGGTTCATGATTACATGCCAAATGGCAACTTGTTTTGGCTGCTTCATGGTAAGCTATTTTCATTTCTGTTTTGCTGTCTGATTTGCACTGCGTTTGTTGTTTCTTCTTTGTGTTAGGTGTTTGTGACTTAGCTTGCAGGTGTAAACTGTAGTAGAAATGGCATCGGGTGGTTGAATACAAAGATCCATTATGCGTACTGAAGGTAGTGGATGTGATATTATCATTAATGGAAAATTCAAGGACAATGATAAAGGGAGCTGTTGCTAGGTCAATCATTTTGTTTACACGTGTGGTTACAGTTGATATGCCCCCCCCCCCCCCCCCAATTGGCTTTACTGTGGCCATCTGCTTTGTTCTTGTTCTTGGAGCTCTTTCACTTCTATCTTCTATCCTGTTAGCCTGAGATGCACCTGCATTTGATAATCGATAGCGAGAAGTTGAAAAGGTTGCTAATAATTTAATGCTTTCCTGAAATCACTGTCCTAACCTCTGTCTATTTGTTGTGATTATGAAACTGATGGTAGAACATGTATTGGGATATAGAAGATGAAATCATATATCTTTTGAAAAATTGAAGATATAACATGTATTGGGATTTATGAAGAAATTCTGCTACTAAGAAACTCAAGGCCCGTTACCAACTTTTGTTTGGTCTGGGGACCATGGTATAATGGTTGAGCCACAGTATGAAAGCCAACTGCATTTGTTACTAACTAGTAGTTGTGTTGGTATGCTACAATTTTTTAAACTTTGGTGAAGCAGTATGCTAGATACTTCCTATGAATCTTTGCAGGCAACAGAGGCCCCGGAAGAACTCCACTAGACTGGACCATGCGGTTAAAGATTGCAGCTGGAGCAGCTCGAGGATTAGCCTTTCTCCACAACTCGTGCAAATCCCTTAGGCTCATGCATGGCAACATCAAATCAACAAACGTGCTCATTGACAAGGCTGGCAATGCCAAGCTATCTGATTTTGGACTCTCCATTTTCGTACCACCTTCCTCTGTCCCAAAATCCAATGGCTACCGTGCCCCTGAAGCATCACTGTACGGTCGAAAGCTAACCCAAAAATCTGATGTATACTCGTTTGGTGTCCTATTATTGGAGCTGCTAACTGGAAAATGCCCCTCTGTAGTTGACCATAGTGGTCCCGGCATGGGGTATGGTGGGGTCCTTGATTTGCCAAGATGGGTGCAGTCTGTTGTGAGAGAGGAGTGGACAGCTGAGGTGTTCGATTTGGAGCTTATGAGGTACAAAGACATTGAAGAGGAACTGGTGGGGTTGTTGCAGATCGCGATGGCTTGTACCCAGGCTTCACCCGATCAACGGCCAAATATGAATCATATAGTGAAAATGATCGAAGAGTTACGGGGAGTGGAAGTTTCACCATCACATGAATCTCTTAATTCAGTTTCAGAGTCGCCAACTGTTTCTGAAGACACACATAGAGTGAGTGAATGATCGATGTCTAGCTGTGTGTAAGCTTGATTTCCATTTGTTCAAGTTCTGTATATTTAGTGGTTTTTCTTTATGGCTTGACTTCTAGGTTGCAAATGCATCTGCATTTATAAGCTGGAAATTCTTCTACCTCGGTGTCCCATACTTGAAGTGCAACTGCATTTTGTCCTTTTCTTTGCAAGGAGTAGATAAAATTTAATGATAAGAATCGTTATCCGTTTTTATTAGGAAATACTGCATTGGAACTTCCTTCAGGTTCCCATCGGATAGATTGAACTTATATTCAGACTCTTTACAGATGCCTTGGACCCAGATGACTTAACTGCTGAAATCTCTATTGGGTCAAGTAATCCAACAATAGGCTCAAGTCACATATTTGGATTACGGGTTTCTAGTATTTGATCACACCGTAAATCAAACTACAATCATCTTAAGATAACTTTCCCCCTCTTATTTTCTTCTACAAGAACTAAATGGAGTAATAACATTCCAAGAATCAAGAATTTAAGGATCAAAGCCTAGTAGTTTTGGTGCAACCCTAAGCAAAGGTTGTAAAGTATTAGGATGAAACTTTCTTGCAAAGAGGAAGCAAATTGTGCTCCTCTCACCATTATAGGTGCAGTTGAATCCATTTCGCATGCGGTCAAGAAACCCCCCTGTGACATCATTTCTCATAAACATCGCAGGGTGTGAGCCCCCTCTAGACCAATCAGTCCAAGTAATTGTCCTATTTGATGTCAAATTTGGCCAAAATTTAGTTACTACTGTTGGCAGGTAATGTTCATCCATGTAACAAGGTGGCATGCAATGGTTTCTAAATAGGGGGTAGTATTTGATGTCTGACACTATAGCTAGGGCAAGTTCCCTATTGGCTTCAAACCATTGGGATCCCTTGCGCCAATCAGATAACGTAATTGTGGGCCACATCCGCTTGTTGTATCGGCCTCGCCCGATGGGCCGGGGATCATCAAAGGTACTAAGAAAACTTTGGTTGGAGTTTATGAGGTAGTTGTATATGATGGAGAAGTTGAATAAAGGGATGCATGTTTCTGATAAAAGAACGAATCTTTCGTTTGAGAAGTCTAGAAGGGCATTTGCTAGAAGACGTCTTTCTGCATCGATCATGGTTGATCTTCCCCACTGAACCAACTGTAAGATATAAAAAGAATAACTCATAAATCTTTATGAAAACTAGAATGCAAAAAGCTTCATTTGTAGTCGGATTACATTTTGTCTACCTTGCTAGGTATTCTACGTTTGTAGAACACCGATGACTTGGAGGGCTCGTATGTGAACTCCGGCAAGGTATGGAGGTAGATTGAGAAGAGCCCTTCATGTCCTCTAAAGAACATATCCCAAAGTGGTGCCAAAGGTAATCTTCCTCTAGTTAAGAACATGAATGCAACTTTTGGTGTTCGATTGAAAGGATATTGAACTATACCAGGAACCATTGAGGCCCTCCACATCAATTCTTCATCAGTCATTGAATGCCAACGATCTTTTGGAGAAATCCACTCTTTCAATCCGTACGCTGTGTTTGAACTATTGCATTGTTGCATGCATGGAGATAAAGATGAAGAAAATAGTGGAGGAAATGCATTGAGGGAAGAGAAGTGTAGATCCTCATATAGCACAAACTTTTTGAAGTGATCATTGATGATCATTCCTAAGACTAAGACAAGAAATGCAATTGATAGACAGAAGATTATAGTTGTAGCAACTTGAAATTTTCCATCTCTGACTTCTCTCCGGATGCGAACGGAGAGTTCTTTGATAGGCATAGTGATTTTAATATATCCCTTTTTCTTTGTAAAGGAAACAAATCCCTTGGTGCATTTTCATATCATCAACAAGAATGGAAAGTGAAGGCCTTGCTCAACCCCACATGGAAAGTACTAACATAATGTGTGTGCGTGCGTGAGAGAGAGAGAGAGAGAGAGAGAGAGAGAGAGAGAGAGAAGTGATTGCTATCATTGATAAAGAGATTTCTGCTGCAAAAGTGATGATTGCAATAGAATGAGAGCTTTAACCAAGCGAGGGGAATAGGGGAGGCTTTGCCGTCTCATGTGTTGCAGCAGCGAAAAATGCATGTTTCATATGTCATTCCATGCTGCCCCATTCAACATATCAATCTAATTATGTTTTACTATAGGGGGGGAGGGGCAGAACAATTTATAAGGGCTTTCTGTATTGATAATGCTACTAACTAATAATACTGGTATCTCACGAGATCCTTTCATTGATCTATTTGATGGAAACAAGTTGAATGAAACTTTTTTTGCAAGTCTTATTGATGATACAACAGAGCATACTGTACTGATATTCTTATGCTTTCTTCTGAATATGCTTACGCCCTTTTCTTTGAGCTAAGCACCTCTCCATCGGAGTACAAACACAGCAATGGCTGCCACCGCCCCTGCTCCTAGAAATTGAACTATCTGTAAATGATGATGCTTTATGGAGAGAGTACTGCGTAGATATTCCCATATCCAACGAGAAAAGAAATTCAGTTTACAGGTTGAATGAAATCTCTGCACCGAGAATTCCTAGACATGGCAAAGCAGAAGAGCTCCAGGTCAAGCATATATATATATATATATATATAGATAGATAGATAGATAGATAGAGAGAGAGAAAGAGAGAGAGAGAGAGAGAGAGAGAGAGAGAGAGAGAGAGAGAGAACTAAAAACCAGGAACTTTCAATTAAGTATTTATAATTAAGAAAACATAATCAGCAGCAATCACTCTAATTCTTGGTAACAGGGAAGTAGTCCAACCTAAGATGATGTAAGTGTGGACAAGGTCATAAAGGAGTAGCTTTCCTCATGCTCATAATTTACCCACACTTCCAGCAAATTCAGCTAAACTGCCGTTGAAATTTTCTAGAGAGAAATCCTGCATGTTTCAGAGAAAAGTTTGTAGTCTACTTCAACAAGCCAGTTCCAGTAAACAAAATACTCCGACGTTACACCAGAATACTTCACATAATTAAAGCAAGTCATACAACAGAATAAGCAGTCATGACTAGTTTAATTAGCTTGTGATTTTTATCCAACTTCTGATGATAAAAAGCTATGCTTTTTTATCATTTGCGTCTTTAGGATATAAGTTCATCCAGACTACTTTCCTCAAATTCCTACTAGGTGCTTAATTACCTATACAGCTGTATCCAAAATTCTTAGGTCTTGAATGAAGGAAAGGTTGTTGACATGGGTAAAAGGTTCTCATTTAGGGAGTTTCAATCCTTCTGACAAAGATCCGATGAGTCAGATTCCTAGAATATTTATGTTTTAGCACTGTTTCAGAAATAGGTTCAGGTACTCCCTGTAAGGATTTCAAAAGAAGGCTAATGAATCTTACCTCCGGTAATTTATTCTGCAGGGCAAGGTGATCGACATGGAGCCTCACATTTGATGCAGCATGAATCCATAAACTGCGATCAACTTCAGCATATGTATATGCAACAATGTCAAACAATGTTTTGGCTCCTTCTTGTATAGCTTTCAAGATAGTAGCTTCTCGATTTCTGCGGTTTCTGAAAATTTGAGAAAAGGATTTGAAAAGAATTGATAAGTGCGACAATGGAACTATAAGCCGATATTCAGGAGTTTTTTAATCTTACTTAAGATACCCACAGAGCATGTGCTTTGGCCACATATTAACTCTACCATGCATAGGAATCAGTACATGTGGGGATAGCTCCATAAACTTGTATGTCGTGTGAAAATAATCCTACAAAAGCAAACGAAAATTTCAAATAAACAGGATCGACCGGTAGAGGACTAATAATTGAATAAATTTGGCCCATTGATGAAAGAGGGTAGATAAGTGTATGGGGAAAGCCCAGGTGACCACTACGTGCACTGGTGCATATTTACTTTACATTTTCAAATATCAACTTCAAAGATGTGCCTTCTCGAATCGAAGCAGAATCTGAGTTCCTTATACATTAGTGTTTAGCAAAAACTTACACTCATATTTCCACCAGAAGTAATGTCCAAGAGTGCACTTCCTTGGCTGAAATAACATAAAAGCATCAGTTCAAAACATCTCGTGATATTCAAAGACAATCAAAAGTTAATCACCACTTGTAAGAAATCTTGATAATGGATAACAAACAAAAAAATTCTGATTCGCACTGCCAGTTTTTCTTGGCACACATAAAGATCAAGTTCTCATATTATAAATTGATAAGAGGTTATGAAATCAATCACATCCTATAATTGTATATTTCCAGATTGTTGTCTGAATAACTTACCCAACACAATGATCTCCAACTATCAATGAGTTAGTAGCTGCATGAACCAATGCCATGTGTCCATCTGTATGCCCCTGATAAGATTTGACCATGGGGAAAATTTCAGCAGGTTCAACAACGGAAGCTTAGATTAACCTAACACATTACAAGCACAGTGAACTTAGTTGAATAGTTCTGACATACAGTCAAAGCCAAATGATGATACAGTGCTCAATGAACTGGAAATCGCACATTACTCTGGAGTTGCATTGGGGGTCGACTTCTACTCACATCTCTTTTAACTTTATTAGCCCATGGAATTGTTACATTGATGAAAAGGTTTATGATGATCAAAGAAATATAGATATTATTTTTAGTAAAAGTCAACCTAAATGCTGAAGTATATAAGTAGTTGAATGAACCCAAATGTATCCATGTGGTACCTTATGAAATAACGGAAAACAAACAGTGACAAACAATATAGAGAAAAGGCAATATGCATGAAATTTACTGGAGCTGAAATGAGTTTCAAACGTTGACCACCAATACAGATTTCTTCAGATCCCAGAACTGGAACATATCCCAGAGACCAATCATCTGCATCCATAATATGAAATGTTAGTAGCAGTTTCATTTGTTTCATAAAGAAATCTCAAACCTTTATTACTAATTTAGTATTCTAGTGCCCAAGTTCCTCTGTTAGTAACCATAAATCCATTATAGTCTTCCAGCCATAACACTCATTCATGAGCGTAATTAAGGCGTTAAAAGAATTATCCGATACAAAGAACCCTTCCTTTCTTGAGCACTGATAAGACGTTTGAAGTAGTTTCTGATTTATGAATGAACCAGAAGAATCTAGGGAGCATATTTGACTATTTTTCATCTTAGCATTTGGTTTGTTGTCAGAATAACACAAGCAACTCTACCCTCAAAAACTGGTGTGTCACAAAAATTAGTGTTTTTTTCAATCTCAAGTAAAGTGGAAAATGTAGAGAACATATATTAACTCTAAGTCACTGCACCTTTACTAATTCGTCGAAAGGTGTTTTCGTGAGCCAAGAGAGTAGCATCAGGATTGCACTTCTGAACGATGGAGAGACCTGTAGGACATCAAGGCTAACCCACCATAAGTACCATACACCAAAAGAAAAAGAAAAGAAAAGAAAAGGACACATAACAGATCAGGCCATGAGATAAATTATACATCAAGGAGGTCATGGCATCAAGATATAATGAAGTCTTGAGATCAACTTTTTGTTAAGGCCGATCATATCCTAACATTACTTAAAACATCTGAACAAAACAAAATTTAGATACACTCACTTTGTGAAAAGCTTACCATCGACGTGATCATGATGATGATGGGTCACAAACACGACCAACTTCCGTGGGAGTGCAGTAACAATGTGTTCCAGCTGATAGTGGAAGGGTAACATGTCATGATGACATCAAACCAATTTAAAAGTGCAAAATTGATTCTGATCTAAATAGCATTACAAGGTACTTTTGAATTGCTATACAGTAATTACTTTGATCCAGGTCGCAGTTTCATTATATACTGAAATATACTGAAATGAGATATGGAATACTATCACACCCTAAGTTATAAATAAATCCTTCCACGAATCACTTCGCAACAATAATTCCATCCTTGATAGAGCTTTCCTGGATTTTCCAGGTAGATTAAGTCACCTTTCACAGATGACTTATCATTTAGATTATAAAGTGGCAATATGTGGTGTAAATCGTAGAATCAAATGTTATGTGTTCTTCATAGGAGATTCACTACTGGCATAAGCTTGTTTAATTGTTTCTAGTATATTTCTATTTCTTAAGGGCATCCGAAAAAAATCACAACCGAAGGATCATAAGCTAAGCTGCCTACACACTTTCTACATTCTCTTTATGTTCTGTGTCAAGTAAAATAGACATAATACCTCTTTGTGCATAGCAGAGTTGCATCCAGGATCTATGATGAGTGCATCTCCACTAGCAATAAAATTATCACCACCCAAGCCATCATAGCTAGTCCCAGGCACAAACACAACTAAATTTGTGGTGTGGAAAGGCTTCGCTGTTCTGCTTCTCATGGGAACAAGTTTAACACCAGGAGGATATTCCTGCAGAATGAGAAGGATTCTGTAATTTGACATGAACATAGTGGATTTATTTCAAGCTGTGGTAATTGAAATTTTTACTTCCAGAACAAGAAGCTGCATGAATATATCAATATATCATATAGAAAAATGTTAACGAAGATATAAGATGAAAGTGAATGATCCATATATGATTTTTCTATGGTCACCATAGAACTGTCACGTGTCATCGTCAAATGCATGTTAAATATTTAAGTATACATAGAACTCAGACTTTCCAAATCATTAAATTTATTGAAAAAAGAATAGCAACCATGATTTGAATTTCATCATATGCAATGATGGCGGGTCCCAACTATTTATTTGCAGCCATTGGAATATGTAAAACAAGTCTTTTTGGTTTAACCCCTGTCAAAATGTTCTTATTCTTATTTTCCACCATAGGCAGAAGGTGCTTGCTGTTTATCAGTTGTTTTTAGCATTACCTAATTCTTCAATCAATAATGACTGATAGGGAGTGTTGACTGGGAAAAGTAGAAAACAAGTTTTTCAACTGTGCAAAAAGCTTAGATGGATATTAATCTACCTTAGAATGGCCTGGCTTAGGGGGTCCAGATAAAGCAAGTAAAGGTGAAAAGGAAAACAAAAGGATGCAAAAGGCACATCAAAAGTAGAATTAGCTTTTTCTCATGAAACTTAACATCAACCACAAAGAAACGAACCTGAGATCTCAAGGTGGCAGGAATGTTCAAGTTCGTAATTTCCATTGAATCATTCAGAAGACCAACAAAAACTAATGGCCCTATACGATCATTATGAAGCTTTGCTTCCAGAAGCAAATCCGCACAGTCTTTGGTGTTCCTCCACTTCCAGCAATCTGTAAGTGTAACAACACAAATTATAAGTCTCACAAGAAGTCTGCTTACCAGCTAAATCTGTTTTTAGAGTAAACACATGCATGGACCATGACATATTGAAAATTTTATGGGAAATGTTATGTGTTCAAACTTTCATGAATATATTTTGACACATGAGAAAGAAATTCAACACGACATTCTAGAACCTTCAATAAAAAGATAGTTTGAGTACTTATTCCAAGCATTAGCATCACAATTTACTTCTGATCATCCCTCAAATATCAGCCATTGAGGAACTACATACTAAGGAAAGAATGAGCACTAACAAACCTTCTGACATCGCAGCATTGGGTTCTAATTCTCCGACAATATACACGGTCTTAACTGGTACACCAGGTCCAAATTCAGGTTCCTCTACGACCTTTGAGACATTCCACTTTACCTTGGTGGCTTTCAGAAATCCCACTTGCCCAAGCACCTACATCATAGACATCGAGAAACCGAATTAACAACTTGTCGCGAGATTTTTGACTCAACTAATAAGCCAGCCTAGGTCTGAACCATCAAATATATGAAAATTTTTGGGGACAATATAATGTAATTTGGACTTATGTTTTGGATTTACCATGAAATTGAACATCTGGTGGTCATGATTTTAAGCAATGTAGGCAATAGAATTAATTGATTTACTCAATACCTTCAGTTATAGCCAACTTTCCAGAAAGAGGTCTTAAAGCAAACTTCCAGCTAATTAGTTTAACTTGCTAACACCTGATAGCCAAAATGTAATTTTCGGACATCGTCTCCAGTAACTCAACATTTCCTTAGAAAGAAAAGAAAAGCAATTCCTACACTCTTGGCATATTTTAGAGCTAAAAAGGATGAAAAAGGAAAAAAAGAAACGTTACTGCATCGTAATGCAGTTAACTACCTGATTAATAGCTGAATCAAGATCAAACCCACTTAAGAATTCCAACAAGGAATTGTCCTCAGCTCCAATTTGAACTTGAGAACTACTCAACGGGCTATCAAGAAGTGATAATTGTGCAGAGGGCAAGTCCCAAAGATCAGAATCCTGATATAAATCATACTCAGGGTCGTTGAATTTCGGGGGTGGCGTTTGCTTTGTTAGGAGAAAATCTTCCTTGTTGGATGGGTTCTGGATAATCACCGCCAATTTCACCTTTTCAGTCCCCATTTCTCATTTGGTTGAAGACAAGTGAGTCTGTGCTGCGGTTTAAAGAGGCTGTAAGAATTGAAAGTGGTAGTTGCACTACACTAATTAGCCGTACTTGTTAGGTTGAAATGCGTGCTAAGAAGCAACTACTGAAACTCAAGGAATCGGATTATCCATACTCAAGGAAGCAAGATGAACAACTTGCTTAAATATTCAGCAGAGTAATTCTTAGGCCCATGATTATAATCATTTCATCCATCCCTGTTCATCAGTCCAATTGTCTACAGAGGTGGGCTTGGATGCTGCGAGCTGCTCTTTCAGATATCTTCCATCATAAGCATGCTATTTGGTCAAATCCCTGTCTGGGCTTTGGCCTGTTTGGGCAAATTTGAGTCCACAAAATAGCACTGTCAAGAAATTGCGTAAAATATTTATCATCTTCTTTTTTTTTTTTAAATCAATTCAGCAATTGATAATTGTTATATCACAGTTCTTGGAATCGTTTTCTTGTTCCATATTGTTAAAAGGTTTTCATCAGATCATCTCATCAGCATAAGGTATATTATCCATGCCCCTTAAAATTAGGTTCAAATACGCTAATATTTCCTCACTTTTAAAAAAATTATAATTACACCCCTAAAGATTATATTCCTAATCACAAGTACATGTCATATTTAATGTTACACAAACACCCTAAAAAGAAGTGTATCTATAATTTTTTTTAAAAAAAATAAAGTGTTTGTATATTTAGATGTAACCTTAAAGATGTTAAATATAATTTAACCGTGTATCATATAGAGTGAACATGAACTTAGAGCATTATTCAGGCTAGAAGTGTGGGGAAAAGTTTCTTGTCCAATAAAGGCATTCTCAACAGTTTATTGAGTTGGTTCTCCATTTTGTTGGATTATCGTATTCATGTTCAGAGTATGCAATGACTGCTGCATGTAACAGGTAACTTTAAGTGGAGATCACTTACTACATTGTTGCCTAAAAATCACTCGCCCTTTGTCTGAAGTGTGATGTCCGACTGGATTTCCATTAGTCTATTCACTTCATCTGGATAACTGGATTTTCAATCACTTGTACCCATTTACAGATATATGATCTTTTGTGTTTTCATGGATACAAGAAAAGATGCAGTTAAATGGTGCATTGGTCCACCAAAATTGAGCCACACTTTCTATATTGCTCCTGCTTTGTCCCCCTCTATAACCACTCATTCTGAACTCAAAATGATCCTCAAACCTCATTTGTGGACTACCCTCACGTATATGACTCAGATTTGCACCGAAAATAGCTGCAAAAGTCTAGACTTAGCTAGTTTTCAAGAAGATTACCAACTTACCGTCTTCTCGTTCAACTTCTAACAAAAATGGACAACTAAAAGAACCATTGACGTGCTTGAATTTGCTCAGAGTCGGGCTATCAAGAGCTTGCTCAACTCCAGTTTTCTACCGGACCAGTTCATTCATGATTGGTTCACACAAAATTAATCGTGCTCGACTAATATTTCTACAGCCTAAAACGAGCTTGATTATTAGAAGTTTGATATGAATACGGAACAAAATCGAACATAGGTTTTCCTGATCTCTCTTTGTAGAGGGGGTCCGGTCATATGTGAATAGAATATGGCCTTTCACACTGACAAAACAACAATGTTTGTACACAATGAAATCTGCCCTTCACAATTCCAGTATTCCAACTTGCAGTTAGCTTGTGGGACAGATATCAAAGCACCAAGGCCTAAACTACTCCTTTAAGCAAAGTGAGTGACATCTTTAATAATCGCACTCACTTTTTTACAAGAAAAACGCTTATTTAAAAAAAAAAAAATCATGTTTTAGGTTCAAATTTGGAAATCGTCCTCACCTTCTGAAAACCCTAATCCAAATTGAATTTGCTCGAATCTAAATCAATTATATGGTTCGTACAATACATTCGTTGTGTGATTGGTGAACAATTCAAAAACAACAATCAATTACAAAACAAATATTATACTTATTCTATAATTAATTTAATTCGATCAAATCTAATTTGAATAAAAACTTCCGTCACCAAACCACCAAAATAAAGAAGGAAAAGGATGAGGCACAAGAAGACGACAAACTATGATTACGACAAGTAAGATTTACAGTGGGAAACTATTCTTATTCACGACAACCCGCAAGATATTTTCTCTGAAAAAAATAATCAAAATACATTATGCAACATGACTATTTTTGTCACATTTGAACAAACGTGCGTCATTATTTACAAAAGTATTCATAAAAGAATAATCCATAAGTATCCTACACGTCATAACTTCAAACAGGTTGACTTCTATACATAGAAATTACCTTTAAAATATGGTGCCACGCATCTCACACCGTATCCCTCCGTCGCATGTAAATACAACGTTTGTTACTAACATTAAAAATAAAGAACGAACATTGTTTCCTTAGGTCGAGGCTTTTCGAAATTGATTTTAAATTGAGTAATGTATAGAGGTAGAGTCACGAATTAAAGACAACGCCCGATGTGTCCCGTCATTTCTGCGCAACGGTCCCCCAAGTGCAGCTGCGTGCGTAAGAAGAAAGAATATTACAATTTTAGTTTTGTAAATTAGTGGTGATGACCATTTTGGTCATGTCTAAAAATTTGTGATTTGATTTTAAAATTTTAAAAATTGTGATGATTTTAGTTTTTTGGCCAAATTCCACATCATAAGTCATCAAGTTAAAAAGAAAATATTGAAATGTCATATTATCAAATTCGTCGAAAGTCCCAATTTAGATGCTGACATGATTGATGATGTAATTTTTTTCGTCTAAATTGATTAAGAAAGACAAATTATCACAATTTTTAAAATTATAAGCCGAAATTGCAGATTTAATATGAAAAATACCAAAGTTCCCCCCTCACTTACATGAAAAATGTATTTTTTTTTGTTTCTATAGAAAGAGTGAAGAATCGGGCAACATCGATGTTGAAGTCTTATTAATTTTGGTAATTACGTGGATGTTGAGGTCAAATGGGGAGTGGTCCCGCCGTGGTGGGGTAGAGCGCTCCGAAGCTAAGGGAAGGTGGTTGGGGGGTTGGGGGTGGGGTGGACGTGTGAGGGCACGAATGTGTCGCATGCCACCCTAACATTTGGCATATGCCTACTACACTATTACCATTTCTATTTTGTCTTGTCACTTGGACTTTTCAAAGATAATAGAGATGCGTGTTGTACAAAAGTATGTCATAATTCCAATTCAATCTTTTTTTTTTCTTTTTTATTTTTTATGTTGATTTAAGAAACTTTGGACTTATCTTTAAGGATTTCGGACATTATTATTTTTTATTAAATTCTTTTTAGATAATCGAATTTTTAAATTTTAAGTTAGATTTTGATCACATCTAATGAAATTATAAAATAAAAAGAAAATTATTTTTCAATGCACGAAGATATATGACGTATGAATTAGCTGTATAGCTATAGTTTATATTTCTACTTTGTTATTTTTTTTGGAGTAATTTGATGATCGACTTTTATGTGAATGTATTTATTTAAAAGTTAAACGAGCTATTTTAATATCTGATAATTTAAAATAGAAAAAATAAATACTTTTTATAGTGAAAAATGATAGCGCTATTATCGTATGCAAAATAATGATGGAATTAGTAATGAATCATAACTGAAAAGCAATTTATCTAAATTTAGTATGAGAAAAAGACGGGCATCATTTGAAATGCATATACTATATACTATATTTATAAAAGACTCTAAACTACTTTCCATAAAGATCTCAAGCACATTTATACCTAAAATTGTATATAAAAATTATATTTGTATTATAGTTGTTAAAAAAAAATTAACAAATAAAGTATACTCGATTGGTATGTATACTCCAAATAATATCGATTTTAATTAACTAAATATTTAATCAAAATATAATAATATTAATTTTACTCACATATATATATATATTATATTTATCATTTATAAGTACAAAAAAATATATAAGATTATTAAATGATGGATAAAATTAAAAATTTATGCAAAAAAATTTCTAATGCAAGTATAATTTATTCAAATCATGATAAAAGGGAGCCAGATGTAGATAATAAATGAAACAAAAGTATAGTTTTAATTTTTTTTTGTAAAAGGTGTAATTTTATATTTTCAAACTACTAAGTTTAATTAATTCTAAAGTGTAATTAAATGTTTATGTCCCCTACATCATCACTTCATCTTCAGTCTTCTTCCCTACCAATTTCCTCAACTCACTCACGCCACGTACTTCCCCTCTCCTCTCACGTGCCATGCACATTCGACAAAGCCACCACCCATCCGCTGACGTGTCCATTTACATCCACGTCACCGCCCTTAAATCTCAGCCGCCACGTGTCCAACTAATAAATTTCCTGCCCATTATCCATCACTAATTTCTCCCTTCATTTCTTCTTACAGAAACCAAAATAAAAGAAAAAGAAATTAGAGAACTCCTAGAGAGAGAAAAAATTCCCGAGAAGGGGAGAAAATTTCCTTCCTATACGAGACCGGCTTTTTGCTTAATCAGCTCCGTGTGTATGACGAGATGGCGACGCCGGGGATACAGAACGGTGGCGTTACGGTGATGGCGGCTGAGCCGGTGGTGGCGCCGGTGGATCAGAACGGACACTCAGCTGCGGCGCTGAGGCTTTCTTCTCCGATTAGGATTTTTTTGTTTTTCCATAAGGCGATTCGGACGGAGCTGGACGGCCTGCATAGGACCGCCTTGGCTTTGGCGACTAATACAAGCGGCGGCGACATCAAGCAGTTGATGGAGAAGTGCCACTTCTTAAGGTCGATTTACAAACACCACTGCAATGCCGAAGATGAGGTTTGTGCTCCTGTGTGCTCTTTGGTTTTTTTGGTTGTGTCTCAGTATTGGGCGGTACTTTTGTGAGTCTCCGTAGTATGTGTTTTGTTGATTTAGTTGGAACAGTCTAAGCATTTGAGCTCAAAGTTTTTAAAATCTAGGAATTTCTAGGTACTTCAACTTTCCTTTTTGGGTGAAGTCTTTCCTTTTAGCTACCTGATTTCTGTTATTTTTAATGAATTATGAGGATTATATGCATATTAGCGAAGGAACTGATTCATGGAAGCTTGTGCTAATTAGTTTTATTGGATGGTGTTGTTTTTCTTTTTGAATGACAACTTTTGCACTGTCGGTTTCTTTATAGCTATTCTAGAGTGCAAGTTATCTGCATTTTGGTTTAATCATGAATTTTTCTCATGAGTGTCGGTTGATAATACATGGGCTTTGAGCCTCAGAAAGATAATCCTTTTGAGAAATAGGGACGATATAACTGCAATTCTTACTGATTCCTATTTCGTGAATACTGGTGGCTGTTTGAAAGCAAAGTTGGGAAAGTATTTTTCCTTGCAAAAGTGTTCCTACCGATCATTAGTATGTAACACGCTTCTTCATGGTGGAGCTATGTGCTTTCTGAAGTTTTATGGGCGTGCATTCTGTGTGTGATATAATATCTTCTATCCATGGAAAATTACTAGATTCAGGATGTTTTTGGAGATATTTAGCATTTTATGAGGTTCAATTTTTCTTTACCCCTCTGGTGTGCCACGAATGCTAAGCTCATTGTTGAATATACATTTTGGTCCTGAACTTTCTTAATGTCCATGTAAGCTCCCGATGTCTTCTTCCTGCTGACTTTGGGGGGGGGGGAGGGTTTAAAAGTATGTTTTTGGTCGTCAACTTTCTAATCTGAAGGTCAGTGTTTCTACAGCATGGAGCAAATTGCATGATTACTCAGAATGTCATTTAGGAGCTCATAATAAAAATCTTACATCTGATGATGCCATGAGGATCAAATATTAAACTGTGCAAGCATTACTTCATTAACACACACATACACCTAACCTGATTTTCATTGTGCACCTCTTCCCAACTGATAATATTACACTTTTAATAATGACTGAGGGAATCTCCTGTGCATCTTATGTGCCTCCAGTTCCTTAATAATTTCCTTAATTAGTCTCATTGTAAAATAGGAGAATGTACAAGATAATCATTAAAAAGCCTTTCATATTCGTAATGGCAGGTTATATTTCCTGCGCTTGATATCCGTGTGAAGAATGTGGCACGGACTTATTCCCTTGAGCATGAAGGGGAAAGTGTGCTTTTCGATCAGCTGTTTACATTGCTTCGAAGTGATATGGAAAATGAGGAAAGCTACAAGAGAGAGTTGGCCTCTTGTACTGGAGCACTTCAAACATCCATCAGTCAGCACATGTCCAAGGAAGAGGAGCAGGTTTAGTGTTGATCTTTCTTCTTCATTTCCTTGTCTGATGACCATATACAAGTATGTTTGCTACAAAGCAGTGCGTTTGAAGGATCTTCAATAGAACAAAAATATCTCCTCTGGCTGCAAATATGTGGCCTTTGGTGCCCTGCAGGATGAATAACACATCCACACTACTGCCACATGTGAGATGGAAGAAGTGCGTCGTATTTGTCGTTATAGGTGGAGCTACATGTCCAAATGTCATGTTAGACCTAAGAAAGGCAGGACTGCTTCTCAAAAGGTGCTTGTCGTAAGCAATCGCCTTGTTGGGGTCACATTATAGAATCCAAAAATTAAAAGGTCGTTATACCCCATACCATTTGTAGCATGTAGACTTAAAGTTATTTACCCCTCAGCCAGAGTCATCATGGCCAACTACTTTGTTGATGATTCAAGGCAATGGGTTAAGGCGTGTCAGGAGCTAGGGTGGATTGTTCGGAATGGACAATCAACAAATTCTATTTTTGTGTTGGACTAATGGTCTTTGCATTTCAAGCAGCTTGTAGGCCACAAAGAACAATATCCACTCTCAACTCTGGGGTTTATTTTGTGGCTTTATCTAAAATTAGTTTGGTCCTCTAAAAATATTCCTTGTTTGGTGGATGCAAATCTGAATATGCAGCACTGACTCTTCCCTTCAGTTCCCTGGCGTCACTTTCGAAAACCCTGTCCTCCGTGTCTGTTTCTCTAAAGTGCCTTTGACCTCTTATTTAGCAGAAAATTCAAAGTATTAAACAGGAGCAAATAACAACTGCATCCAGAATGCCAAATTATGAATGTTTTGTCTGTATTAAAATAAGATATTATTTTATAAGCTAGGAGGCGATGGAAGCTCATTTTTATAGTAAAACATCGAAGTTTGTTTGGCCCACAGTCCACTCAACAGGAGATCTTATTAGACGACCTATATGCAGTTTATACTTTCAGCATGCATAGGCTAGATTTTTGAATCAACACCTTCATCATCTTATGTCTGATGCAACTTTGGGCCTGAGATCATTCTTATGGTCTATTTAAGGTACTCATTTTCCTGGTTTAAGACCTGTATGTTCTTTTTCACTTGCCAGGTCTTCCCCTTGCTTCGTGAGAAGTTCTCATTCGAGGAGCAGGCATCATTAGTGTGGCAATTCTTGTGCAGTATTCCTGTAAATATGATGGCAGAATTCCTGCCATGGCTTTCATCATCAATTTCAGCAGATGAACGGCAGGATATGCGTAAATGCTTGCAGAGAATAATCCCGGACGAAAGGCTGCTTCAACAGGTTAGGTTCATTGAGTGGAAGCACTCGTGAAACACTTGCTGATCCTGTGTTCTGACCTGTCTTTCTTGTTCTTAATGAAGATTATATTCAACTGGATGGATGGGCTAAGGATGAGCAACAAGCGTAAACGCTGTGAGGATGTACCTAGACTTTCTAGTGAAAATGAGAATGGACATTGTTCTTGTGAATTTTCACGGTCTGCTCAAAGTGATCTTCCACTGTCTGATTGTAATGCTACCAGCTCCTCACTATATCATCCGGTGGATGATATATTGCATTGGCATAAGGCTATCGAAAAGGAACTGAATGACATAGCTGAAGCAGCTAGAAGTATAAAGTTAACTGGAGATTTCTCTGACTTATCTGCCTTTAATAAGAGGCTGCAATTTATAGCTGAAGTCTGTATTTTCCATAGGTACTTTTCTCGAAATGCTTTGAGCCTTGCTGTTTTATATTCTAATTTCTTTTACTAATCAAGTTCTGCGTAAATTTGGACTGTTTGGTAGTTTGGGGCTGGAATGTAATTGAGGCATATTTTTTTCATACCTATTTCTCTACAGTGAAAATGTCCTCAGTGGTTTGCCATTGTAGTTTACGTTCTCGAGAAGAGTACAGATCTCATAATTTACGTGCTCTAGGAGATGGTAATTTATTTCTTGAATCAATTTTTCCTTGATTGATCAGCTGTATCATCGACAGAAATAGTATAATGTTCGCAATTTTGTGTCCCGAATCAATTTGTGCTAGTTTTCAGAGAATCATTATCTTTTTTGAAGGATGACTTGACAATCATTTTAACTTCGTTGCAGCATTGCTGAGGACAAAGTTATATTTCCTGCAGTAGATGCACAAATGTCTTTTGTCCAGGAGCATGCAGAAGAAGAGAGTGAATTTGACAAGTTCAGATGCTTGATAGGAAGTATTGAAAGTGCGGGAGCCAACTCATCTGCTGAATTTTATTCCGAATTATGTTCACAGGCTGATCATATAATGGAGACCATAAAGAAGCATTTTCTCAATGAGGAGAATCAGGTTTGTGTTTCACTGCTTAGTTGTTTGTGTCTGCACTTTGCATATATACTGTTGTAGCATTGGCAAGAAGGACAATCTCTTTAATAGGAAACAAATTTACCGGGGAACAGTATGATATGTGAAACATAGAATGCATACATCAATTGGAAGGTCTGCTACTACACTATCCGTTTTTGCCTGTTTAATAAAAGTGGGTAGAAACAGTGAAACTTTATTTATATGGTTCTTGATGTCTTACTGAATTATATTACAGGTTCTTCCACTTGCAAGGAAGCATTTCAGCCCTGGACGGCAGCGAGAACTTCTCTATCAGAGCTTGTGTGTGATGCCACTTAGACTGATTGAGTGTGTCTTGCCCTGGTTGGTTGGGTCGCTGAGTGAAGAAGAAGCTCGGGGCTTTCTTTATAACCTGCATGTGGCAGGTACCATCTCAGTGGCTGTCTTTTGAATCTTCGTGGCTCCTTATCCATTGATTATTGTGTGCCAAAAGCTGATGCTTATGATTTCTCTTAACCAAATTATTTATTGCAGCTCCGGCATCAGATACTGCTCTGGTTACTTTGTTCTCTGGCTGGGCATGCAAAGGTAGTCCTAGAAGAATGTGTTTGTCTTCTAGTGCAGTTGGCTGTTGTCCTGCAAAGGAACTCAAAGAAACACTAGAGCATGTTGGCAGATCTTGTCGTTACTGTGCATGTGCAAGTACTTCCAATGAAAGTACAACTTTTGGACTAGCACATAAGTGTGAGGAGACACTAAAGCAGGGAAACATAGTCTCTTCAGTGGAAAGTAATGCTTGCAGTGCAAAAGCTTCTCTCACTAACCAGTCTTGTTGTGTTCCTGGCCTAGGAGTCAATAGCAATAATCTAGGAATGAGTTCCCTTGCTGTAGCAAAATCTTTGCGCTCTTTATCCTTTGGTCCAAGCGCTCCTTCTCTCAACTCCAGTCTTTTCAGCTGGGAAACGGATAATAGCTCCAGTACTTGTGGTCTTACAACACGACCAATTGATAACATCTTTAAATTTCACAAAGCAATCCGGAAAGATTTGGAATTTCTAGATGTTGAATCTGGGAAACTTGGTGATTGTGATGAAACTTTCCTCAGACAGTTCAGTGGTAGATTTCGTCTTTTATGGGGCTTATACAGAGCTCATAGCAATGCAGAGGATGATATTGTATTCCCTGCCTTAGAGTCCAAGGAAACACTTCATAATGTTAGCCATTCTTACACCTTGGATCACAAGCAGGAAGAAGAACTCTTCGAGGATATCTCTTCTGCGCTAGATGAGCTTTCTCAGCTTCATGAGAGTTTGAACGCAAAAAATGTGGCTGGAAATTTGGGTGAAAGTTCCTCTGGTTCCTTAACTGGTGTTGATTGTTTGAGAAAGTATAATGAGCTGGCAACAAAGATTCAGGGCATGTGCAAATCCATTAAAGTAACTTTAGATCATCATGTTATGCGGGAAGAGGTTGAACTTTGGCCACTGTTTGACAGACATTTTTCTGTTGAGGAGCAAGACAAAATTGTTGGCCGCATAATTGGGACAACAGGAGCAGAGGTGCTTCAATCAATGCTGCCTTGGGTAACATCTGCTCTTACTCATGAAGAGCAAAATAAAATGATGGACACATGGAAGAATGCAACTAAGAACACAATGTTCAGCGAGTGGCTTGATGAATGGTGGGAAGGGACTCCAGCAGCATCGACACACGTGTCCACATCAGAAAGTAGTATCTCACAAGGTACTTGTGACACATTAGTCTGTCCTTGCACTTTTCCGTACTAAGTCAACTGTATTGTTTGTTACTAGTAAGAAATGTTTACCAATGTGATAGTCTGATGCTTCATAAGCATTATATACCATTTTCAGGTTATGATATACATGAATCTATGGACCAAAGTGATCATACGTTTAAGCCTGGGTGGAAAGATATATTCCGCATGAACCAAAATGAGCTTGAATCAGAGATAAGGAAGGTCTCTCGTGATTCAACTCTTGATCCAAGAAGGAAAGCCTACCTTATTCAAAATCTAATGACCAGGTACCACTCTCTTACTAGCTTCTGTTGTTTTGGAGCCCAATATTTTCACATTGGTTCTTATTGCCTTAGCACATTTAACTTACCCGGTCACTGTAACTGTTGTTTAGTCGGTGGATAGCTTCTCAGCAGAAATATTCACAATCAAGAACTGGTAAAGCTGACGAAGGTGAAGATTTACTTGGACGCTCCCCATCGTTTCGTGATCCTGAGAAAAAAATCTTTGGATGTGAGCATTATAAAAGGAACTGCAAACTTCGTGCTGCTTGTTGTGGCAAGTTATTTGCATGCAGGTTCTGCCATGACGAAGTCAGTGACCATTCAATGGATAGGTAACTCTTAGAGAATTGATTACTTTGTCCCTAGATCTCTTCCCTATATTTTAGCCCTGAACATTTTGTTATCTTGCAGGAAAGCAACATCCGAAATGATGTGCATGAATTGCCTACAAATTCAGCCTGTTGGGCCAGTTTGCTCAACCCCTTCTTGCAATGGGCTTCCAATGGCGAAATACTATTGCAGCAGCTGTAAATTCTTTGATGATGAACGGTAACTTTTCATGAGATCTCTTTCTCCTGATTTAAACTCTAGCCATATTTTTCTTCAATTTCTGTGTTTTTTCAGGGAAGTCTATCATTGCCCTTTCTGCAATTTGTGCCGTGTGGGAAAAGGACTTGGTATAGATTTCTTCCATTGCATGACCTGCAATTGTTGCTTAGCCATGAAACTATCAGTTCACAAGTGCTGGGAAAAGGGTCTGGAAACTAACTGCCCCATATGCTGTGACTTTTTGTTTACATCAAGTACAGCTGTGAGGGCTCTGCCATGTGGTCATTACATGCATTCTGCTTGTTTCCAGGTCTGTTCTGTTTTCTGTTTTTTCGAACTCACTTGCACTCTTGAATTATGCAATTCATCCATACTGATACCTCTATTTATCTTCTCTCGCTTGTACCAGGCATATGCATGCACACATTACATCTGTCCCGTTTGCAGCAAGTCAATGGGAGATATGTCGGTAAGGATGAACTCTTCCATTTAATCTGCAGAATCTTAAAATCGAAGAAAAAATTTTATATGCTTGTGCCATTATACTCCATATTTTTGCCTGCATTACATCTTTTCTTCCTCTGTATGCTGTTTGGCTCTTTTATGTAGTCCTGTATCCTATCCGTGGATACAAATGTTTCTGTCTGACCTGTTGCTAGTATGGGCAATATGGATGAGTAGAGCACGTGTTTCCATCTCTATACATGAAAAACAATTTGTACCATTTTTGAGGCATTTGGATTACTAAGAAAGCTGCTCTCCTATCCAGGTCTACTTCGGCATGCTTGATGGTTTAATGGCTTCGGAGGTGCTTCCAGAAGAATATAGAAATCGATGTCAGGTAAGCATCAATCTCTGTATTTCATTTTCATTCAGCCATTCCCTTTGGCACAAATGATGAAGAACCAAATCTTCCCTACGCAGGATATCTTATGCAATGACTGTGATAGAAAAGGAACAGCACCATTTCATTGGCTATATCATAAGTGCGGCTTCTGCGGTTCATATAACACCAGAGTAATCAAGGTTGATCAAGATCATGATTGTAGTTAATCAGGAAAGGAAATTGGAATGCTTCCAACAATTTGTTCATATGTGTATAAATCGTTGGTGGTACGATGTGGGCTATTACATGTAAATCGCGGAATCATCTATAACAAAATTTTGTCTTCCCTTTTTACGTGGAACAGAGAGAATCTGCTATTGGGAAGTGCTTAATAATAAAAAGCACTGTACATTCTATAGGTAAATATGAGAATAATAAAATTTAGCCATGGCTATGTGGTTTCTTTTCGAGTCCAAACTGAGTTTCTTCGAATTACATCTGTAGCTTATTTTCTCCTCTTGTTTGCTGTCTGAATCTTGGGAAACAACAATAATTATGATCGTGTTTTACATGGGATATGTTCACTTATCCAAATCCAGGTCCAACAGTATGCCTTTGTTCTAAGTTTTTTTGTTTTTTTAAAGTTTTTGTCGAAATAACACCGCCACCACTTTTCTAGTTACGAAAATTTATGTCACATAATGCTCCTTTTATTAAACTTTTCTGAAATATAATCCAATTTGAGAGCATAATTTGACAAATATATCAGGAATTAAATTAACTTTTCGTCGGATAAGTTCTAAGGCATAAATCATGTTTTTCTGTTTTTGTGATAATTACTCGTAAATCACGTTACATGTAAAGGTTGTCAGACAGGCAATACGAATAAATTCAAAGAATAATTGCAATGTTCTCTCTCTAAATTTTGTGTAATTATATATTGACCTATTTGTAATTTAGAAAATTATATATGGCACTCTTGATGTTTATTTCCATCTAACAAATAGACATATTTATTAATCAAAATCCATTAATTTGCTATTAGCAGCAAAATTATTAAATGAGAATTCATATATACCATTTGGTTGGTTTATTACTGACTTCTCCTAACGTTTATTTTTGTCTAACAAATAGAGTCATTTTTTTTAACCAGATCACCTTTATACATCTTCACACGTTAGTGTATTTGAGGAGATATAAGCTCATCCTCATAAGGGTATTTTGATTAGAAAATATTTGTTTAACTTGCAATAAGTCATTAATAAGACAATCGAAACTAATACGAATCTTCTTTCATTTTTTTTTTATTTTGTTAATATTAACAAATTCAATGAGTCTAACTAATGAATGAATTATTTATTAAATGAAATAAATATTATGAGTATCAAATATAATTCTTTTAAATTATAAAAAAATTATATATAAGTACACCAAATATAAAAAATAACAATATAATTAGCCCTCAAGAATAAGTTTGTATATCACTGTCGCGGAGGCCGAGTCATGAAATCGGTCTTTTTTCTACCATAACAATTTCACCTTACAATACTAAAGTAAATGTAAATATCTTTTAACTCGTAAAAGAAAATCGAAAGAATCTAAATACAAAAAGGTGGAAGTTAAATTATAATTGCAAGTTAGAAATAGAGAAGCAGTCACAGCAGTTAGTAATACTAAAACACTATACGAACAGCTTATGAAGACTTGATGCCAGCAAAAAGGTTTCATTTGACGAAAAAGGAAAAAAAGGGAAAAGAGGAAAATATTGAAAATTGAAAGAAGCCTCTCATTGGTCACTGCTCATCCTCTTTGTTTTTCTTCTCTCTTTCCCCTAATTTGCATATCCAAGGTAATTTCTCCAGAAACCCTAGTTTCGTTCTGTTATTAATTGTTATTGTCTGTCTGTATTTTGTTCTGTATTTGAGTGTTTAGGGTTGTGATTATTATGTATATAAGCAATCTGAATTCTCTGCGAGATAGATCTTGCATACAGGTCGAATTTCTTATTGTTATTATTATTTTTTGTTTTTTAATTGTTAAATCGTTGTTATTTTTGGCTGATTTTGCATTGACCCCGAGGTACTTTTTTAAGCGATCCGAGACATTGGATTTCGGCACCTACTCTAGCTTGTTTTCTCCCAAAGATTTTGCTTGTTTGTTTTAATTGCATTGTGCTTGCAGATTTGCAGACAAGGGGACTTTCTGTACGTTATACGTAAGACTATATATATTTGGGCGGAATGTTATTCAGATAGCTGAAGACAAGAAGTTGATTTTGGTTGGTGAAAAAGAAGAAGAGGACTAGGGGAAATAGGTGAATTTTGGGGGAGAAAAGGAAGACAAGTTTAATTTGGAGAGAAATATGGTGGGGTCAAAAATGGAGGGGCCGTCTGCACCAGCATTGCGGCGAGACCCATATGAGGTGCTTTCCGTGTCCAGGGATTCTTCTGATCAAGAAATTAAGACAGCCTATAGAAAGCTTGCTCTCAAGTAAGTTTCTTCCATTTACTTTTTAACCTTTCACCTGAGTTTTTCATATGCTACATAACTCGTATTTACTTTTGCTGCTCATTTTGAGTCTCGATATGTAAAATTTGTGCATTGTCTATGAAGGGTTTATGAACTTTTTGTATTTATGGTTTGTTTTAGAGCTGTAGTTATCTGGTTTAGATATTAATGTAGTTTGGATTCAATTCGATTGGCGCAGAAGTGTTTCCAGTGAAATACTGGTACTGAATATCACTCGTCCATAGTTTGATTGAACATTACTGATTTTAGTTTGTTCTTTAATTAATGTCCTTGAGAGACTTTTTTGGTGTGCTATTAAGGATAACGAAATGTATTCTCTTTTCATCATGAGGGACTATTTTTGTAATTAGAATTTAGACATTGTAATGGCAGCTGATAAGAGAAAAGCATTTTATTTCAATAAGATAGGACTAATGATGATTTCTACAGAGGTGTTAATGGCATTGCTTCAATTTGTTTACTGTGATAGAACTGGGGAAGTGCCAATGCTTTGCTTACAAAGAGAGAAAAATCTGCCTTCACTCTAGGATATCCATAGTAGTTAGTGGCGCACAATGGCGCCAAGGGCTCCTGGAGCCATGGCGCACGGTGCGGCGCGCGTCTTTTTGAAGGTTGGCGCAAATATAACAAATAATCTATATATTTATATAATTAGTATTAAATGCGTTATATATATATATATATATATAATATTTATATTGTATTTATAAGAATCTAAACAATAGTTACTTCATCATCTTTAAGTATGCTGCATGCAGTTTTGAGTTTCATGATTTTTGGCAAAAATTTACAATAAATATCAACATCAACATAAACATACAATAAAATACTGTAATTAATTTAGAAAAAAGTCATACGTGAAGTGTGAACAGCAGCGGCAGGACAAGATGCTTATAAGTTATATGGAAGAGAAGAAGAGAACTAGAGAAGAAGTAAGAAGAAGATGTGTTGGCACTTGGCAGAGGAAGAACCGAAGAAGAGAAGAGAGAACTGAAGAGTCATGTGAGAACTGAGAGTCAAGTCACAGAACTGAAGAGTCAAATTCCTTTTTTTAATTAGGGTTTACCTTTTTTTTTTTTTTAATTTCATGGGCCTGGGTGAGCTGCAGCCTAGCCAGCAGCCCGCTGCCCAGGCCCCTTCAGATGGCGCGCCTGGCGCGCGCTATTAACTACACTGAGGATATCAAGAGCTTCTTCCTATAAATTGGGGTTCTTAGTATTGGAGTCTTTTACTCTAAGATAAATGATAGTAGGGAAAGGCAGGCACCAAGAATGAGAAATAGGTCTGACAAATCTCTTCCATTGTTTTAACAATATTTAAGACTTTGAGTCTCTTTTCAGAGAACTGCATTTCCAAAGTACATACATAAAGGAAAACTTGATGTTTGAAAAATCTTCTCGGACTGGTTAAAAATAAATCGAATTAATTGACAGGTACCACCCAGACAAGAATGCTAACAATCCTGAAGCTGCAGAACTTTTCAAGGAGGTTGCATATTCATATAGCATTTTATCCGATCCAGAGAAGAGGAGGCAATATGATAGTTCAGGGTTTGAGGTATGCAGTTTATGACATTTTTTAACCACTTGGTTTGGATGAAATGGGCAGCGGCTAAGGTTCCTACTACTTATAAACTGTTAGTATTCAAAATGGGCATCCAAATATTCCCAAAGTTTGTTCTGTTGTAGATGGGTAATTTTTGCTTATGTTCAGATGGCCATCTCAGAATCATTTTTGGTGATTAAAGTTTTTCCTTCCCCCACAGTCACAAAAACACATGTGGTCCCATTCTTTTCCTTTTGCTGCTCTAAAAATCATGTATCATTATCATATATGTGTATGTACCTATATGAATGCTGTACACGAGACAAGATATTTATATTGATCTCTAATCGTATGTCTTGTTATTGTTTCACATTATCTTTCTCCTTCGGTAATTTATTGAAGGACGTTTTAATTGCTTTAACATATGTCATTAATGATAATAAGGCCCTTGACGCTGAAGGAATGGATATGGAGATTGATTTGTCAAATCTTGGAACTGTCAACACAATGTTTGCAGCTTTATTCAGGTTTTATTCTTCTTCAAAAAGTTGGATCTTGTCGTATAGTGTTTAACTTGTAAGTTTATTATTTACATTTATTTTGATAGCAAATTGGGTGTACCTATCAAGACCACTATTTCTGCTAATGTTCTTGAAGAGGCTTTGAATGGAACCGTCACAGTTAGACCTCTTCCAATTGGAACTTCAGTCAGTGGAAAGGTACATGTCTCTCGTAGCAGAATATGAAACCTTAATAACTTTGCTGCTCACATTTTTCTTAATCAATTTGTTCACTGGTAACTCTCTTAATTTATTATTTCTGAAACAGGTAGAAAAGCAGTGTGCACACTTCTTTGGTGTAACTATCAGTGAAGAACAAGCAGAGTCAGGAATAGTTGTTAGAGTTACTTCAGCTGCACAAAGCAAATTTAAGGTGTTTGTTTATATAACGTTCAGCTAAAACCTTGCGTGCTATCTACGATGGAGAAAATACTTCTTACTTGTATAATAATCCTTCTCTTGTTCTTAACTGGAGTTACCTTCATGGATCCTCTTCTTCTGTACCCTTTCTGTTTAAGGGCCAAAAAGAAAAGAAGAAAGGAAAAAGGGAAAAAGAATGGATTTTCACTCTTTCTTTTTGAGATTCGTACGCATGCAAGGTGCGACTTCCATACTAATGATAATGTTGCATGGTATTGCAGCTCTTGTACTTTGAACAAGATGCAAATGGGGGATATGGTTTAGCATTGCAGGTTTATTTTACTTTTGTACCAAACTTCTTTATCTGAAATTTCTTAAATTAATTTTGATTTCAAAACCTGCACAAATACCTCATTTTACAAACTTGTAATTCTGCTCATATACAGGAAGACAGTGAAAAGACAGGCAAAGTTACATCAGCTGGAATGTACTTCTTGCATTTTCAAGTGTACAGAATGGATTCAACTGTAAATGCGGTGCGTCATTTCTCTTTTTATTTTTAGCTGGAGAAGCTTATGACGTGTTCAATTATGTTTACTGAAAAGTGTATTGTATTTGGTGGTGTAGTTGGCAATGGCTAAGGACCCCGAAGCTGCTTTCTTCAAAAGACTGGAAGGCCTTCAACCTTGTGAGGTTTCGGAACTAAAAGCTGGCACTCACATATTCGCTGTTTATGGTCGGAACTGCTTATGACATGCTTATTGTTTTGATTTCATGGCAGATAAATTTTAAACTATAGATTGTATAAAGCAGCTATCAACTCCTTCAGGGCTAATGTTTGGTATGATTCCTTCAGGAGATAACTTCTTCAAACCTGCTACCTATACGATTGAGGCTCTTTGTGCGAAGACATATGAGGATACAACTCATAAGCTTAAGGATATCGAAACTCAGATTTTGAGGAAAAGAAATGAGCTACGCCAATTTGAGACAGAATATAGGAAGGTATTCCTCCCTATTGAACCTATTCATTTTTTTATTATGTATTTCATAGTAAGAGATTTGTAGATATATCCCTTACTGTACAACCCTTTGTCTCCCTCTATTTTCAGGCATTGGCACGATTTCAAGAAGTCACCAACAGATATAGTCAGGAAAAACAGTCTGTAAGTTTGCATCATAAGAAATCCTTCATAAATATGTTTTTTTGTTATCATAATGTCGTTGCCCTGATGCCTGAGTTTTGAACTCCCAAGCTTATCCTCCACATAAACTGGGCAGAGTTTCTTAGATAAAGGAATGGGACTACAACTATAGAGTTGAGGCATTAAGAGAAGAATACCTTCTCTATTTATTTGTAGATCCCCCCTAAGTCATATTTCAGAGATCTGATAGCTTTGTCTTCTACGGTCTGCTTTTTGTGCCTTTGTCAAGCCCCTTCTCTTCAATCCAGTTAAGTACAAGGCATGAAAGATTTTACTAACCTGGAATTTCCACGCTAATGTTCAGAGTATCAAAGCGATTTACTCTTATCTATTAATTAATCTGCATGCTTTGCGAGTTGCAAACAAGGAGAAGAAAAACTTGGGAGACCCAGTTTTCTTTCTTGACAAATAAATCACTTTCTCGTGGTGTTTGATTAAATGCACTGCACGAAGGAATTTATCGTCTCTACAGAACTCAGAATTTGGCATGACAAGGCGCTCCTACTTTCTGAGCTTGCTGGATGTGTGTAATCAATAGGAGGAGCCACATCATTAAGCCCCTTTATGGGATCCACTGATAAGTTGTTATAGGCAATCACTTACATCTTTTTTGGGACTTCTCTTATTTAAATCATAATTGTTTCTTTCTTATATATTCTTGTTAATTGGACTGTCTTAACGTTGGTATTTTATTCTTATTGGTTAGACCACTATGTATGGTTGACTTGCTGACGTGTCAACCCTAGCTTGTTAGTGGCTTTTGATTCCCATCATTTGTGCTTATGCTTGAACAGGTTGATGAGCTGCTAAAACAGCGAGATAGCATCCACTCTTCTTTTACTGTTGCGAGGGCTGTTGCCATCCCAAGTGGGAGTGGACATTTTAGCAATGGAAGCAGCAGTAAAATTCCTGGTGAAGATTACAAATCTGAGAGTCCAGGGGATGAGGGCAGTTCAGATTCAAAGGATAAGTCTTCAAAGAAGAAATGGTTCAATCTTAACCTCAAAGGATCTGATAGAAAGTGAATATGGTATTAGCACTATACTTGTTTCCTGAGGTTTGAAGTTCCTTATTGCATGCAAGCGTTTCTGCATGGTAGTCTGTTGTCAATACAAGGCTTGCCTCTTATTATGTGGTTGATGTTACTGAGAATTCTCGTGGCTGTTCCATGTGGTCTGTGATATTATTTCTGTAAAATGTTGAAAATTGTAGAGGTTTGTGTTACTAGACATGTAATTCTTGGAGCTGTCGAATATATGAGGCCCAAGTTGGGATAGTTTCTAGAACATTAGAACAAACCAATTAGAAAATGTTCGATTTTGTTGTAACTGTAATTTTGTTTGCAACACATTTCATTAGTTACATTGTCAAAAATATTAAGCTTGACAGAGCATCTTTATTGGCCCCTTTCTCATGATTTTGGTATAAAATTGCAAATGGCTCATATGATTAGTTCCTTACATGGTGAAATAGGCAAAAGAGTGACCAGTCCAGACATAAAGTTAGAGACTCTAAATAAAATCAATTCATTCATGCACTACAGAAAAACAAGTTTCTACAGATCTTTATTTCAAGAGATGATGACATTTGTTTTTGTTCGATATGGAGATGAATGGTGACTGACTGGACCTTCAACTATCTTCACTTGTGTTTTTTTCTCTTTTCTTTTGAACAAAGCTATCTTCAGTTTTTGTAATTTATTCTCCCCCGAGTTTCCGGGTTTGTTCTTCTTGGCCATCATTCGTATCCCTAAACATGTACATCACAACCCTTAATTTATATTCCATATATGCACAGTTAGGTAGGTGGAATGGTCGAATTTGAATTACGCTGCATTACGATATATAATATAAATGATCTTATGTCACTATGGTTTATATGGCTCTTTGCAGGCCTATGCTAAACTCTATGTATATAGAGTACTATCGATTTCATTAATTCTCGTGATTAGAAATCTCCCCCAAAATAGTGGCCTACTAACAAGAAACTTACCAATAAATAACTTTTTTTTTTATCAAATCAGGTTTGATTGAACCAAATCAATCATAGTACAAGTGTTGATATACTCATCATATAATTGATTACTTTTTCAATTTAACCCGATTTGTGCTAAAATTTTCGTTGATAAATTAATCAGTACTCCTAAACCCACAATATTGCAACTATGGGTTACATACAACAATAGACCAGAAAAGGCCGTCTTAGGTCATCTTTTCACATAACTTGCATACATAGTATTGCAGATTTGAAACTACATTAACATTCCTTTGATGGCAACACTACACTCGAACTTAAGTTGTCAACATTTGTTGATTATTTATTTATGTTGAGACAAATTGCATCGTCCCACTTGCATTCTTGGATGGCCCAAGTCATTGAGTGACGCTAAGAACTTGAAAAGACTAGTTGTTTATCTAAGGTTCTTTTCTTAAATAAAAAGCTCATCATCATGTTGTTGATGTATACAAGGAAAGATTTAACTATTTCTCAATGATTTGCTCTCTCACATGCATATATACATGTGTGTGTTTATGAAAAATATATATTCATGTCTTGGACCTCATCAATAATACTTTAATTTAATCCCTAATTAGATTCTTTTTATTTAGATAATATAGGATTTGTGAATCTAATAATCAACAGATTCATTGTATCTTCAAAGTCGATGCATTATTATATGTACTTATGAACTGCATTTTTGAACTTATGCTTTGTCTTTTACAGTATTTGATCAAATTGATCCGTTAAATTTATGAGATGAGTACAAAATAAGAGTGTTTTATCGCAACATTTATGAATACAAATTCATTGTGGTAAATTATTATTAGTGCTAGCAAATCAACTATATATAATTTTTTGAAATTAGGAGATTAATAAGAACTAATGCTGATATGTACCGTCAGAAAACACGTGGCGGATAAAATACAACGTGTGTCAATCATACTGGTCAGAAATGAGCAGAAAGAAGAGCTGCCCACAAGGTCAAAATATTTGTTGTAAAATAAATTAAATTAATTCCAAAACTGCCCAATTAGCATAATTCAAGGAGCAATTTTTCTTTAATTAATCCCTTGACATGTGCATGTGTCCCCCAACTAATGTCTTTGCATTAACATGTTATGTGGTGCTTATGTTGCCGTCTAAATGTCTACTTTATTGGCAACCCAAACCACATTTAGTTTGTCTTATTGATTGACCAAGTCCCCCCTACACATCCCCCCCCCCCCCCCCCCCCAAATCTCTCAATTCACGGGGCTTTCAATTAAAGCTTAATTTAATCTCAAAAGCTGATCATGGAGGTAGATCACTATGATCAATATAATTAAAAGAAATAGTAGACTACATTGTAGCTGTAATCTAGGGTTAGGGTTGAGGTAATTAGATTAGTATTTTCAAGTACTTAGATTTGTTTGATTATTGACATGTGTGTTCATTACAACAAATGGAGGTATACATTACATACATATATATATATATATACACACAGTAGAGTCGCACTTCACATGACTTAAAAAGCAAACTCCACCAAACCTACATTTCACTTTATTGTATTAATAAAAATATATGAAGTAGGTAGTGTCACTTGGAATCCATAGAGGGACTTATTTTGAGTCACCCCCACATAGCTTGGAATATTAATACTTAATTAATTATCATTATTATGCTTTCAAGACATCTTAGAAAAAAGGTGGGATCACTACTTGAAAACTAAGTCACATTATAGGGACTATATACATATATACATCTTTTTGGATCCTTCCAAAGTCATGGCTGTGAAAAGGAAACAAAGATGATCAGAAAGTTAATTAGGGTGGGGTTGGGGGGGGGGGGGGGGAAGTATTATGGTAGGATCATGTCCGAAATAATCTTATGTTGGTATTGATGTAATAAGCTCTTATTGGCTTATGTTGCCTTGATAAACACATCAGAGTGGGGCACACACGCGATTCGAGCAATCTCAAGATGATAATTATCACGGCATCACTTCAATCAACACTAAACAAAGCATGATTAAGGGTCCTAATTAAAAGTGTTTTATAATCATCGGTGGAAACCATTAACGACAAGTTAATCCATTATCAATTAAGTACAATATTAGTATATTAGTGAAGAAGCTTGAGAGTTGAGAAAAGTGAGTTGATTGGACAACCTAAAACAGTCCATTTATATGTATGAAAGCTTTGATTAAAAGCATAAGTACAGGGAGGGGTTTGTAGTTGTGGCCGATGGGGAGGATTAAATTGTAGAATTGTATGAGGGAGCACATGTATTTCCCTACAACAATGGAGTGGCCATGTGCTTATCTCTTTTCTCAAACCTTAACTATGTTTTAGCTCCTCTGACACTCTTGTCTTAAGCATACCATGAGTCAATATAAAATATCAGAGAATTTTGGTTGGGCCGATTCTTTGTTTCCCATCAATACTTTGTTTTATATACATATACTAGTCTTATAATATAATATTTCCTTTTTCTTTTTTCAAAATAAATAAATAAATAAACATTGACACTGAAACTTGATTATTAAAAATAACCTACCCCTATTTATACTTTGAGCTCCCTCAAGTTGATGGTGAAGCTTCTCAAGAACTCCCTCAAAAATACTTTTAAATACTATAAAAGCTTATACAATTATATATACATCTTTCTTAACTTTCCATCTCAAGTTCTGTATTTCTATATTTATATAAAATATTTTGAATTTTTCTAACATGGGTAAATTATTTTACACGAAACTGTACACCAATCACACGGTAAGTATGTTACACTAATCATATAATTATTTCAGGTTCGACCAAACTTCATTTGGATTAGAATTTTCTGGTTAATTTGGTCAAACATTTGATGAAAAGTGTAACTTTTAGTTTGTTGCATTTCTCTAAATTTTTGTTTTTGTGGTTGTGATCTAAATTATGCAGTCCGGGTTAAAATGCCAAAAAAAAATAATTAAGTACATTTTATTTGGACCAAATTTAAAAATATTCGTATAGATGCTTATAATTTTCTTAGCGAAACTTAGCAACAAAAGATTTGATCGGAATTTAATTGATCGAATTAGAAAATAATTTTAACTCAGTTGCGCGAACACTTTCAGTTAGTTCAAGATTAATTATTTGAAATATATATAAACGTATAAGTGGTAAAAGAAATACATAGCTTTATAATTCAATAATCAATAATAAATCTATATCTTCTTTAACAAATAACTTATTTTTTAATTTATTGTAATTATGTAAGTTTGTTGATTAAATCAATGACCAATTGTAATGAAAAAAAAATAAAAAAAGTTAAGGGTGTTGAAATTATTAGCTTAATTAAAAAGCTTATCATAAAAAATAAAAAAGAAAAAAAAGGAATGGATCTTGGACGGATGTTAATTAATCGGATGGAATTTTGAAATTTATGGATGGCAGCTGGTCTATTAATACCAAACACACCCTAAAACGAACACCCAAAAACCAATTTAATTGGTCAAGTTTGACTTTTTCCACAAAAAATCATCATTATCATCACCCTTTTGTATTTTCAAATAAAAGTTATTAGAATTGAGTACTTAATTAATTAACCCAATATATGTACACACATCCATATCACATAAAAATATGCATATGCATCATGCCATATTAATTAATCGAAAATGATGAAATTAGGAATCCGACGGTCCTAAGATGATGAAATCATGCATGGGGATCAAAGTCAAGTCTTGAAGAAAATTTGAATGTTGACCAAGTAGTGCTCATGTATATAGATGTATAGAGAGAGAAAGAGAGGAAAAAGAGAGAAGAGAGAGAGAGAGAGAGAGATGGCGGAGTACATATGGAAATTGAACACAATTGAAAGTGGAGACATGGTGGGTCATTCTTGGAGTTGTGGTGAAGACTTTGGAACCCTTGTTGTCCTTTACTTTATTATTAATACACACACCTATATATATACTTGTAATAAATTTAAAAGTTTCAAATATACATTTCATATATATAGTATGCTTTTTTTATTTATATTTTTATTATATATATATATATATATGAGTACTCTCTCTCTCTCTCTCTCTCGGTAGTTAGTAAGATTCGGGGAGATCTTTGGCATGGAAAGCAAAGCTTAAACAATGTAGATTTCAACGTCAATCACGCAAACATCCTAAACAATAACTCATCATCACCACGTAATTATGGTGTGGTGGGCTCCACCATCTAACTTGTAACGCCCTCATCAAATGCCCTAATTCAAACATATATGAATAAACATCATTGTATATCTATGCTTTACATATATATATATGGTTCAAATAAGAAGATATGCATGGAGGATATGATGTAGACACATGGGCCATGCAAGGATGTCCGACGCTGCTAGATCTTACATGTATCTACTCATAGATACTCTTATATTTCTACCTATACATATACATACATACATATAAATATGGATGCTAGGTTTGACTTTTTTGGAGTTCATTTCAGGGAGAGATATATATGTAATTAAGGTAAAATGAAGTTGGTTAATTCTGTCGGCTTTTTAGGTTGATTAGCAACATTAATGTTAAAAGTTGAAATGAAAGGGTAAAAAGATGGAGACATGACGTGAAATGGCTTTAGGAGAATTTCTAATCACAGACATTCTTGTTTTAGACGCTGTCTACCATGCCTACATTATAATTAACTATAATTATTTAATTAAATTTATAGAAATCAAGATTTATAATCTTTTTTCAACCTAAGTAATTAATAACACTACATTAATCAGAATTCAAATACCAGAGATACAGAATATCAATATTACACAACTTTACGCATTCAAATAACATTCTCTCTCATTAAAATTAATAATCGACGTATATTAATTTTGCCATTACTTAAATCTACATATATATATATGTAAATAAATTACATTAATATTTTTTGAGATTGTATCTAAATATATAAAAAAATTCTGTCATTTATAAAATTACAATCACACGTTTTAATTAATATTATATTGTAATTACAAATACAACATTTATTCACCAACAAAATTATACCCTATATATAGATATATATATATATATATATGGAAACACACGACAATATATGTTTTCTATGATAGAAAAGACATTCTTGGCACTTCCATGCATTACGAGGTCTAGACATTAATTATAGTATATGCAATTATACATATATATGGGGTGGGGTGGGGGGGGGGGTATATATAGAAGAGTCAGATGAAGTGAATGTGAAGTATGTTAGTTTTGTAGCAGAGGGAGTCAGATCAGAGAGCAATGGGCTTCACGCTACCTCATTGGGGCTCGTTCCACTATATTAATATATCTATCTCTCTAATTAATTAATTAATTAAAAATTATTATATTATATATATAGAAAATAAAAGGTGGTATGGCTGTGGAGTGCATGCCCAAAGCACTGAAATTTTAATTTTGGTAGCATTCAACTCTGTCAGCCTCTCATTGGAAATGCCTACTTATGTTCTGCAATCAACAACTACTCGAGTTAAAACCACCTCATTCTCTGACACCTTATCAATGTGTGTATCTGTGTGTGTTTTTATACACGTACACACACATATGTACGTATATATATATATTTTTAAATTATATTTTCTTGATGGAAAAGTGTTAAATCATTCTGGGGAACAAGTTAGCTTTCTAGGGTACAGTAATAATTTAACATTTTTGAATCCCGATCTAGAGACATTGATTCTCTACGGTTCTTTGCCATTAACATGGAGTCTAATTTAATTACTCCCTAATTAATTAAAATGAAGAAGGAAATCAAGAATTAAGAGTAATTAAGTGCAGTAATATTTCAGTTGATTTTTTTTTCCAATTTAATTTTCAACGTACTTTTTGGTACTCTATCATCATAATAATTGGAGTAGGACAAGAAATTGAATGGTAAATGTGAAGTAATTTCTTCCCGGTTTTCCCGGACCGGAATATTAAGTAAAAGTTAGGTAAATACCTAAAATTTAACCAAACTTGATTCACAAGATTAATGATCTACATTCATCTAATTATATTACGGAGCTGTGAATAATTAAATTATATATAATTAATAATATTAATATTTTATTTTGATGGTATTATTTATTGAGCTGCACTGATTAGGCGCAGAACAGATATTAAAATGATTGACTGTTTCTAGTTTTGAAATATTGTGTGGGATTACCAAATCTTTGATTAAACATTAATTATCCAATAAGTGTGTTTTCTTGGAGTTGTAATGATGGCAACTGTTTGATGCAAAATATGATGATTAGTAGGTAATTGTGATGTGATGATGTTGGGGATGATATAATATATGCATGTATGAAGTGAAGATTGATCTGATGAGAGTTGGTAACAAGAAAAAGAAGTGGAAATGTAGAGTGTTAGCAAGGAATTATGTTAGTAATTAGGGGGAAACTCAATCATTTGATAGTTCAACCACCTCACATGCATCACATTCTTTCACTCAAATCCCCACACACTAATCACAAAATTAGCAAATTAAATTGACAACCCCCCCACCGGAGATATACCCTTCATGGCATTACATAGGACTAATGTTTGTGGATAAAATATTGTCTTTAGGACATGAACCAAGGGCAATGTAGGAACTTTACATCAATGTGAAAATTTTACTTGGAGAAATGAATCAAGGATGATGATCAAAAAGACAAGTGCAATCCATTGGGTCCCCAAGTGTTTCTTGGGTCGTGTTCCCAGTTTTACACTTAACTTTCTTCTCCTTGGGATGTCCGCAACTCTCTCTCTTCTCTCTCTCTCTCTCTCACACTCATACACACAGTGACTGCTCACATAAGATTTAAACCCTTTTAAACTTGTATAAATACCCCCCCACACATGCATCAACTCTCTTCAACCACACCCCCCATATTTGCTTCCTCTTTTTCTGTCTCTCGATCGCTTTCATCTCCGAAACTCTGCTTCTCTCTCTCTCTCTCTCCAAAATCACACACACAACACCCACTGACATCTACGTGTGTGTGTATATATATAGGGTTGTATGTATAGCATGGCGGAGCTCGACTATCAAAACAAACCATGCAACAATAGCACAGCCAACGGTCGCTTGAAACTCTTCGGCTTCAACATGAGTACTGAAGATCAAGAAGAGGTGGAGTCGTCCACCAAAACACCATCAGAATCGCCGGAGCGCTGCGGATTCCCGCCGGCGGATGGCCGGAAGTATGAGTGCCAGTACTGCTGCCGAGAGTTCGCCAACTCACAAGCTCTCGGCGGCCATCAAAACGCTCACAAGAAGGAAAGGCAACAGCTCAAGCGGGCGCAAATGCAGGCCAGCAGGAACGCCGCCGTATCATATATGCGTAACCCTATGGTCTCCGCCTTCGCTCCACCGGCCCACCTCCTCGCAGCCTCCGGCTCCGTCGTCATTCCTGCTGCGGCCGCTACGTCTCCGTCGTGGGTTTATGTTCCACGCGCCGCGACGCCCTTCCACGTGTCGCATGGCTGTGTGTTTCCTGCTTCTAGCAGTGGGAAAGGTGTAGGGAGCTTATCGTATGCCAGCGGTGTAGGGGAATCGAGCTTGACAAGTATTGGGCCCCAGCAACCCGTCAAAGCCCACAGTGGAAAACTAGATGGGCCCTCTCTGAGTAGATTTTCTCGGGCTGATGACGGGCCCACTTTCGATGATGCATTTGGGCTGGATCTTCACCTTAGCTTAGCCCCAGCAGCACCGTAAGTTTTTAGACATCGTAATTCGTCACAAATCCGTCGCAAATTTATCAACAGTCGGACTTTGTAAATTTTCAAATTTATTTATTTATTTTTTTCTCAAGGAAAATGCACCGTTATTCTACTATATTTTGGTTCCGACTTTCAGGATTCCACATTGTAAAAATATTTAATTTCCCGCACTTTGATGTACATACATTTGTGAATATATATCTCTATATATATAAATACATCCTAGAATATGCCAAACTAAGAAAACCTGAAAGCCAAAAATAGATTAGACAATTAAATAAATAAACCTAGATGCTATAATATATAGTTGCAAAAAATTAATTCTGAGCCAAGTGGCTATTGTTAAGTACTCATTATCAATCACTTTCACGATTTCACAAAATAAGACACGATTTTGATTCGAAAGTGTGTGTGTGTATTTGATGTAACAAAATTATTAACCACTTCATTGTAGCAAAATTTGACTAACCGTACGTACCAAAGTGAGACATAATTTTGATTCAATCAAATAATATAAACTGGAAGCGTAATTATTAACTACTATTCGTCATATAAATTAACAGGAATTAATTACTCTCTAGGGGGCAAAAAGGGAAATTAATGTGGCCGGCTTAAAATAAGTTGAAAGTTGAAACAACAGCTTGAAAGGTGGGAAAAGAGGAGAATTAGTTGGGAAAATCATAATGAGTAGTGATCGTGAAAGTAGGGTTTCTTGGCAACCAATTGATGGTATGTATATGTTTGAGGAAGCTTAGCTTACGTGTAAGCACGAAAACAAGATAATGCATTTCCAAGAATCAAATCATCAGCTAGCTGCTTAATTTAAGCTGCCCATGAGAAAAGCTTTTTTAAAGTAGAGGGTGAAATCGTCAAATTGGCACCTCCTTTTCGGTGCAAAGTGAGGCTTAAAAATTGCTAGTATGTGTGAAAGTCGGTGCTTTTGCTCATTGCATGCCTCTTCATCTTAATTACCTTTATACTCATGAATCAAGTGTTGAAATATTAAAAGTTGTTTAGTGCATATTGCATCATGCCATGAGAGTGGAACCACATTGGTCAAAAGACACTAGCTAGAGTGATGATAGACACCCAACCAGCTCCTCCATCCCCTAATTATTATTCGTTATAACTTCAAATTTGTACATATATTTTGTTGACAAATAAAAAACTTGAACGACTTATAAGTCACAATGCCTCTTCTCCCTAGTGAGGTGTTTTTTTATGATAAAATCGTGAGTTTCATGCGAAACTATATTGGATAAATTGGTCGTAGAAAAGTAATATACGAGGGCGTTAAAACAAAATGCATATATTAGTACGTATATATGGTGCTTAGATTGAGTTTCGATTATGAATGAGCTAGTACTAATGACCTTGATATATAAAGTTATTATATTATCAAGTGCAAAAGTATATGGTGGAATAAATTAGTAGGATTAGTTTGGATATATAGGATGCTTTTCTTGTCTTTTCGGAGATATTTGATGACAAATGTATGAATCTTGGTGAAGAAGAAGAAGGAGGAAGGATTTGGAGCACAATGATAGATTCTTGCAAACTTGTGGACTTGAGGAAAAAGTTGTCTTCTTCCCAAGATCTTTTTGACAAATTGAGACATACTAAGTGGTTGGGCAAGGCAAAGTTGAAGAAAGCTATAACTCAATCCCACATTTCCCACAACTTTGCCTGAAAGAAATTGTACTAAGTTAGCTGTGGGTTGGGGCCCTATAGGGTTTTTTCTTCCTATGTTGAATTGATGTGTGGACAACCACTTCATATGAGTAAATCAATCAAAAACCCAAACTCTCTCTTTCTCTCTCCCCCCAACAACTTTGTTTGTGGGTTTGGACTTAGAGAGAGAAGAAGTCACCTTCCACTGCAGCTTCTATGTACAAATATAGAAGTTAAAGCAAAAGGGACCGATCCTTATGCCGACAGTACCATCTTCTGATCCAAAATTCTGATGGTGGTTAACTTTTGTCTCATTTCTAACATTTGGTGGGTGAGAGCTAGTTAGCTAGCTATAGCTTCCTCATAGTCAGACAATCATGCCCATGTATCATTAAACTCTGATTTTGATATTTCATTTGATCATCATCCCATCTCTTTTATATTAGAAAATCAATGTTTCATTGCGTATACTTTAATATTTAATATTTTGCTGTAATTATTGTTTAAGGCGAAAAACCATATCTCACGCCCCGATTCCTTTATTGTATAAAATACAAAATAAAATATTAATTGTAAAGTAAAATATACATATGAACTGACTTAATGATCTAAAGTACGTGGTGGGACATTTTTTCGTCCATTAATTTAAGGTCTTTCGATTATTAGTACCATTGGTTACAAAAGTCTTAATTTTATAGCTTTTAAAAAAATAATATTTTTTGTCTTATAACATTTTTTAGTGAGATATTTAATAAAAATTGCCACATGATGGTTAATTATATGAGACTAAAAGTGAGAATCTCGTAACTAATAGGACTAAAAGTGTAAAATTCTTAGTGGCTACATGCTTATTCAATAAAAATATCTAAACAAAATGTGTCATAGGAAAACCATTATTTTTTAAAAGTTCTAGGACCAAAAATGATAATTCGATAACCAATGAAACTAAAAATTTTAAAAAAAAAAATTGGTAACTCGATAACCAATGAAACTAAAAAAAAAATCTAAGTTATAAGACGAAAAATATTATTTTCCTATACATCCTAGATGAATTAATTCTTGATAATGCGTGCACACTTAATTAAATTCATTATTTGAGTGAGAAGACTATGTACCAAACTTGATTTTTGGGATCATGAGTAGGAGGAGAAAACACTAGCCAACTCTAAATATGACAACCATCAACTTGATGTGTACAATGATGTTATAAGATTCTTATGAAGCCAATCACATGTTTTGTTCCACTCATTCTCACTTGCATGCATGTGTGCCTTAATTAAGATTAATGTGCACTGTCACGGACTCGAGGGTTTTGTCTTTTGAGTAAATTTTGGCACTGATAATGGATCAAATTCCTAGGAGTACGTTAAGGTGGTTCAACAAAACTAGAGGCTCAAACCTCATTATCACACTCTTCTTCATAATTTTTATATGTGCATTTTTCTTAAATGCAATAATGACAACACATTAATCAATCCTAGTACTTCAATCGGTGATTAATAAGACAGTCCCATTCTAAAGTTTGGTCCCCCATCATCATCATAACATGGCTGTTCATCTATAAATTTCTGAAGCGTCTCTGAAAATTTTCAATTTCAAACAATCACAAACATTCAACAACTAGATTTATCGGACATTTTTAAAGTAACTTTCTTTTTAAAATAAAATATAATTTTACACTATAATTAATTATTACAATTAACTGTTGTTTCTGCAAGCAACGTCAAAATATTTGCTACAATTAAAAATTATGGTAATATTTTGACTATATGTAGGTAAAACCATAGCAAATGTTTATTAACCATAGTCAAAACTTAAATTTTTGCATTGATTTTGTATGATCATAATAGATAGTATTGATTTAGTACGATTTTTAAGCTGTAATGATGTATAATGTAAGGAATAATCATTTTTTCTCTTGGAGAAGCAACAAAGTGCACATAGGCATATAAGTTTCTTACAATATTTTATTTTCTTACAATATTTTATAAGTTTAATATATATCTTATAAAATGTTATAAAATGATTGGTAAAAGCTGAAACTTATTATTTCGATCTTAACTATATTATAATTGATCTGGGATGTTTTTTGTTGCTATCTGGCAGCCTAATATATATTATCTTTATTCAAAAAGAATTCAAGAACTTATATTTAAACAAAAACCAACAATGATTAATAAATAATTAAGCTTAAAAAATATCTGATAACCCCTAGTAACTAATTATAAGATGTATCAAACTAATTTACCCAAACAGTCTCAAACTCTAATCTAAAACATTTATCAGTCTGTATTATTTAACATACGACTTATAGAACACTAAACATTTCTGATGCGATATTGAAATTGCTTGTGATGGTACGTACTGCTGTGTTGTCGCAAGCTTATATAGATGAATGAAGGGTCAATTAGTTTAGCTTATTTAATGGTTAAAATGGTGAAAGATAGAGTGAATCTGTGTGTCCTTTTGCTTTCATAAGCCTCTTTCAAGTTTCTCTTTGCAGACTAAAGGTTAAGTCTGTAGGCCACACGTCCTCTATATCATATTGCCATCATTAACATTTCATTTATTTTCAATAAGTTTTTTGATGTGGACCTTTTTATTGCATCGTTCATATGATGATTATACCGAACGAACAACATTAATTTTCGGATATAACTAAACAAATATATAAAAGGTCTAACAATAATTTCTTCAACTTATATACTGTTGGAGTTTATGAAATTATTTACAGAAGTAGGAATCCAGAGCCAGTTTAGAGTTCTAGCTTCGGAAGCAGTGGATTAGCAGAGTAGGGTTGGGGCCATGGACAATGGAAACCGAAACTGTACCCAACTGGAATGCCAGAAACTTGATTGTTTCTCCTTCTCATGCTTCACGTGCATATTAAATGCACACTCTTCTCTGTGTAACTCATTAGACATTGGTGAATGCCTTGCATATTGTTTGTATATAAATAATTTTCACGTACTTGTCATTATCTTGCAAAAAAACAAAGTAGATATTTGTCGATTATCTGACTGTACAGTGTATTTGGCACTGAATGTAACATCTACGGAATTTTTCTTATTCAAATTAGGACGTATGAATGGTTTCGGACACTTTGTCACTCATCCGTATCTAATTTAAAAGAAAATAATGTATTTATATGAATTTAAGATTGTAAGGAAGAGGTATAATTTGAGAGAATACTTCGGACAATATTATCATTTTAAGAGCACGATTGTAAGTTTGCTGACTTGGTGAGTAATCGTAAGTGCTTCAGGCCAATTTATTTGGGCCATAAATTTTGGTGAAAGCTACAATACCATAAATTCTGCCCCTTCGCCATAATGTTGCCTGCACGGTTGTACGTTTACAGGCATGGGGTTGGTGACTGCTCAGATTGCAGATGATTACGGCCGGGGCTGTTTCAGTATCCTGGAAGGACCCCTACCTCAGGTTTTTCGACACCCTGTTAACTCCTTGAATGTCAATTCAGGAGTCGTTTTCAGTAATAATCCTGGTAGACCAACGTCGTTGCAATGAATATGGAAACTCGAAGAAACTGCTTGCCAGTGTTGACTGTCTGATCGATCTCTTGGATATACTTTGTTCTGGGAGTAAATGTCACAAACATGAGTATAAATGGGATCAGGCACCTACTAGGGGAGATGATATAACTACAGGAGAAACAAATAACATCAATTTTCAAGTTGATGTCATAGGAGATTTTAGTGATACTATTTTCTCTGTAACAATAATAGAACTTCAATTTTGTAACAATCAGTGAGCTTCTTGGCCCTCCATCAAGGTTCCAGGGCAAGGGAAAAACTCGGTAAAGACCCACCGACACAAAGATCTTGTCATAACATAAAAAGCAACTCAAAGTTACAGTTTTAACATTGTGTCACCTGTTGATATTACTTACCTAGTTCACAAGTTAAGTTAGCTAGTTATCGACTGCTGTTTATCAGCTGGTACAATGGACTGAGGCTTTTCAGCAGGCGGAGGGTTCTGTTGTTCACCTGGAACGCCAGGTTTCTCCTGTTGAGCTGGCGTGCCTGGCTGCTCTTGTTGCACTGGAACACAAGGCCTCCAAACAGTTTCCTTTCCGACATCCATTAAGGCAATTCCCTTAGCAGCAAGATCGCTCCTGATCTGATCACTTCTTGAGAACTCTTTGTTTTTCCGGGCTTGCATTCTATCCTCAATCGCACGCAAAATTTCAGCTTCAGTCAATCCCGCCCTTTTCAGAGCTTTATCTTTCAGTTGTTGCAAAACCTGTACCACAGAGTGCCCATTAACACAAATTACAACATTAAAGTCATTGAAAGTGTCACAGGTACAAATATGGAAAAGGTAGATTGGAATGCACCTCCGCATAACTCAAACTGGGAAGCAATCCGAGAACATCCAGGACTTCTCTAACTTGTTTCTCTAAATCAACAAGAGACTTAACAGTGGATAACTGCTGCAGCTTCTGCTGCTTCTTCTGGAAGCAAAAGGAAAATACCCTTAGAAAGACTAATTTTGGTAAGCATCCACAAGAAATGAGAAAGTACAGAGAGAGACTATTGAGTATAGATCCCTGCCTTAAGCATGTTCACAGAACTGTTGACAAATCTCAGAGCTTCTTGAAGAGCAGCATTCAGGATTGTCGGTGTGTGCAAATCATCAGCTAATTTCACTTCAAACTCATTATGCAGCTTACTGATGCAATCTTGAGCGGCAGGGCTGACACGGACTTTGGCGTTTGTTGCACTTTCTTCTTTCAGTGCGGATATTGCATCTTCACAATCTTGCAAAGTCTGCTAGTACAAAAATGACTCATAAAACTGTTCACTAACAATGTCCCAACCTTGAGCACAGTGTGGTGAAACAAAACATGTGATTCTTGACTTTGTTGTACATGCATGCACTCAAGGGGGAGACTAACCACCAAATTTACTGTGCATAAAGCATAATCTATCAAATTAAGAATGTTTGAGCTGCACAACAAGCTCATGCATAACCTGATTGAATTTCCCAAGATATCAGATCGACTGAAACGGAACAATAAACAGACACCATACTTAGTTTCTGCTGCCAAAGGACATAAAACAGAGTAGCTGGTCAAAAGCACAATTCATTTACCCAGATCTAATATGCAGGTCATTTCTCACCAGTTGTCAAACAAAATCTACCGACAATGATCCAAACAAAAACAATGACAACCTTATTGATGTGCAACTCAAAAATAGAGCAATCATTCAAGAGCCTAACAATATTCCATGAGAGAAAATTGGCATATTTTCAACCTGATATATATAGAAAACTGCTTCTGAAGAAATTTCTATCTGTGATATTGAATAATTGACAGGAGAACGGTAGTGAGTCCCCAGCAGGAAATGCCTCAATGCAAGTGGGTGGTATAATTTTGTAACCTGCAAAGGAATATCACGATAGTGATGACCCAAACCAGGCAGAAGGTTCAAAACTACCAAGTGAAGGGAATTAATCTCTCATCTTTTACCTCACGAATGGTGAAAAAGTTACCCAGGGATTTAGACATTTTCTCATCATTTGCTGTAACAAAACCATTATGTATCCAGTAATTAACTTTACTCTCTGAGCAAGCAGCACAACTCTGAGCAATCTCATTTTCATGATGAGGAAAAATCAAATCCATCCCACCACCATGAATATCAAATGTATGTGTCAAGTAATGAGCACTCATGGCACTGCACTCTATGTGCCATCCAGGTCTTCCGGGACCCCATGGACTGTCCCATAGCGGCTCACCAGGCTTTGCCGCCTGCAAAAAAGAATATATATACATATACATATATGTCGAGGCATGAAAGAGTAATTACACCAGAAATCAAACTGTAAAAGTTTGTTCACCTTCCACAAGGCAAAATCAGCAGGATTTCGCTTTCTGTCATCAACAGCAACTCGTTCCCCAGCTCTATTGTCTTCTAGCTTCCGTCCCGATAAAAGACCATATTTTGGGAAATTATCAACAGAGAAGTAAACATCTCCATCAACCGCATAAGCACAACCGTTGCTGATAATCTACAAAAATGAAACATAAATAGCACAAGAATATTTAATGAACTTAGAGAAAAGGATGAATTGAAATGTAGAAAGAAATAGAACTTCTATCTCCAGAAACAAGGTCATAAAGATAATATCCCTACTCGCATGACGTGAGGAAAAGAGATTCATATCCTAATTTCTACATAATTTCCTGTCAAACATAACAAATTTAAAGATGTCTTATTACAATATTTGAGCTAAAACACGTACAAAACATCAAACAAAATTGTACATAACTCATTGTTTGCTTCAACTACTGAAAATGCTTCTGTCCAGATGTATGAACATCAGAATCAAATCATTTTATACAGGAGAGAAACATGTATGTATAATGAGGATAAGAAGAAGATCATGATCTATATAAAATCAAAGAAAAAAAAAGGCGAGGAAAGAACCTGAGCTATCATGTCCTTGATTTGCTGCATATGATCAGTAACACGTGGCTGGTGGGTAGGAAGAAGGCACTGGAGATCAGCCATGTCATTGAGAAACTCTTGGCAAAACCGCCCACTTAGTGCTTTAGAATCCTCCCCAACCTCATTCGCTCTACGAATAATCTGAACATATTACTCCTTTAGGAACCATTACAAAAGTAATCCGAGAATATAATGCCCCCTCACCCCACGGCACTCTATAACCAAGAATCATGCTTCTCAAGCACAATTCATCAAGCATGCATATTAGTCTTTGAATGAAAAACCCAACTAATAAGTTAGATCTGGCATTGAGCATATTTGACATGAAACAGATTGTATGTTGATATCATTGAGAAACAAAAACCAATTCCCCATCCCATCTTCAATTTACTCGATTTATGTCCCATAGATTTGAAGGATCTCTTATTAAGATGTAACACATTCACCAATAAATGCATATCCTTGTTCTGTTGACATCAATTCCCAATTCACTCTCCTTGTCAACTTTGACAGAAATACAAAAATCACCATCATTTTGCAGCAAATTTGAAATTGAACAGTTTATTATCCACTCAGTAGTTCATTGTCTATAAATAATCTGAGCGCTTTAGAAATCAGTATAAGCATCAAGCAAAGACATCTCACCTTGTCATCAACATCAGTGAAATTGCGCACATAAACAACCTCGTAGCCCAAATATTTCAGATATCTACACAAATCAAATTTCAATAAATAAATTCAGATGGAATGCGCATGTAGTATAATATGAAAGCAACACTACTTTGTAGTACCAAAAATTCATACAGTCGCAATAAAACCATCCAATGCAAGTTCAAGAAGAAAATATTTTCCCCTCTCAACGATGAAACTAGCTTCAGCATGTTTGATCTCCATAAATGGGTAATATAATTGAAAATTAGAAAAAATGCAAAAGCAATCCATACAGTCTTATCAGCCTAAAAATCAACTGAATTTTAGCACAAAAACTAGATAACTCTAAGAGTACTCACAACTTCAAGATGCAAAAGCATCATTGTACTTAGCCTGGCAACTTAGGTTTGGCGTGCATTTATCAGTTGGTACTTTCTATCTATGAATCAAAGCAAATTATTGGTAAGATTTTCACAGGTAAAGCCACATTACATCCCAAATGCATCATTGTACTTAGCCTGGAAGTTTAGTTTGGGCGTGCATTTATCAGTGGCTATTTTCTCTCCAAGCATCAAAGCAAATTTCTCATGAAATTTTAACATATAAAGCCTCATGATATCCTGAATCAAAATACATCCATACTTCATCCCCAATTCAAGGAACTCACCATTTACAGCCCACAATTTGTCCAAATTTTCTTTTTTTCCATTAAAGTCTCGCGGGTTACGAAATCCCCAGTATCTATTACCATTGCCAAGCAATAACCAGAAACAAACATCCCTTATCTCCAGTTTAAAACACAAACACAAGAAAAGAACTCAATTTTGTAGATACATCTTCCAAATAAATGATAAAACAAATTCAATTACCATTTATGCACATAATGAACACATACACAACAAAACTATTTATCCAAAAGAATACGTGAATCCAGCTTAATCTCCATAGTTAACCGAACCAATCTAAATAATAAAGTCTAAAATCAAACCTGTAGAGAACATCGAAGGCAACGTAGGCACGCGCGTGGCCAATATGACTAAGGTCGTAAGAGGTAACGCCGCAAACATACATTCCGACTTTGCCCTCAACTATGGGCTTAAAGATCTCTTTTTGCTTCGTCATACTGTTGTACACTTGAAATTCTGGCCTCTTGTTCGCCATCTCCTCTAGAATTAAGGAAATTTGAGAAAGAAAAAATATGTTTTTGATGGATCGGAGTGTCTGGAATCAGATATGACGATTGAAAGGATGATTATTTCAGAGCAATTTCCCTTTATAAATCTGCAATGTTCCTTGAACCCTAAACCCAAAACCGCGAAGATGTTTGAGGCTCTGATGATTTTTTTGAATCAAAAGATGAGATTTTGAGCGAACCCGTATGTTGGAGAGGCAAAATCTGTGCGGCTTTGAGATGGGATTTGCTTTATTTTACTCGTTTCTCATCTCATTAGGCTACTGGTGTTCTGGCAACTCAAGAATCCAGAAACAAAACCCTAATCGTAGGAAGACGATGGTGTGTTTCTATAGTTGTGGGACTTGTCTTTATTATCACGCTGTCTTCATTACAAGGAAGGAATTAAAATCTTGAAAATCCATAAAAAAAAATACTAAAATCTTGAAAATCCAATCTATAATCTTGACATATGATTGTCCTAAAGTTTCCTAAAATTATATTGAGAATGAACAATTTATGTTGCATTAATTGAGTTGCAACTGGCATGCAGTTGTATATAGTAACTGCAATTTATTTTGTAGTAAATCTTTTTTACAAAATTCAATTTTTGAGCTTTGACATTTTTGATATTTTTGCTTAGTTCATTTTACTATACAATTAAAATTTAATCTAATTATTAGATTTATTCCAAAGTATTTAAAGAAATATTAATTTTTAAGTTTTTTACTAATAGTAACATATAAATTACAAATTCTATATTTATTCAAATCAATACATTAATATTATGACACGCTGAATAGCATGTCTGTCCAACTAATACTTTAATTTGACTATCAACAATGAATAAATTATAATTGCTGGCATGAAATGAAACAAATAATCACATAAAGTGAGATAAATACCCACCACACATATGGTAAAATTTGAACCCATAATATTGAACTTGTTTATAGAACCTCAACTTTAGCCTTTTGTAAACTTTTTTATTTTATTAAATGAGAGTTCATTATTGATAAAATTCCAAATCAAATGTAACTAACTCAAGGAAATTTTTTTGGAGATAAATACTTCTTTGAATATTTTGGAAAACAAATATTTTGTAGATAAACGCTGCAAGTCGAGTCATATTTGCCTCGCTCCTATATTAATTATATATGGCAAGAAAGGAAATTGAGGACTTTCCGATCCAAATATCAAAGCTGCAACTAGTGATAGAACAGATTGTTAGATTCATATCAACTATTAGCTGTTGAGTTGTGTGTAGTCTAGAAGTGAAGGAAAATAATAGGCAGTCATTGCATAGCAAAATCAAGCTCTATTTTCTGTATATATTGCAAAACTCTCTTATGAAGAAAATACAAAGGGTATATATATATACAGTGAGACATAATCTTTTCTAAAGAACTAACAAATATTGTTACAGAAATTGATAAAACGGTTGTGTTGTATCTATCTTGTATCTAATAAGATTGTAACAGAATTGTTGGCGACCTCACTATGTGTGACTTCGCGACGTGCTGGATCTAGTGCAACCTCAAGACGAACGACCCGATGTTGTACTTCATTGTGACCGGTTGATGATGTAGCGACCTCACGACCCGCAACCTCTTGGCGATTGGAGGTCGAGTTCTCAACATTAGCTCACTATAAATCAGATTTTATAAAGATTGTGGTTGTTATTAGAATTCGAGGATAGTTTGCAAAGTACATGACTTATGACGCTCTTGATTCTTGTTGTACATTATTATTATTTTTTATCTTGATGAAATTTACCTTTCTACCAAAAAAACAAAATAAAATTATCTTATGTTGTGTTAATTGATGAATTTCAAATTTAAAATAATAAAATAATAATAATAAATCCACTACAATTGTTACTTTTTCCGTTATTACTATTTCACGTGCATTTTTTGTTAGCTTTTAATGAATAATCAACGACAAAGATTAATTATGTTAAAAAATAATATATCGGGGAACTAAAGTTGTAACTCGTGAAATACAGAGGACCAAAAACGTTTTAATAATATTTTAAAGGGACCAAATATATAATTTTCCCAAAATTGGAAATTGAAGGTTTTGTAATTTATATTAATTCAAATCAATTATATAACAAGCTTTTCAAATCTTATTGAAGTTTCAGATATAATAAAAATTTCTAAGAATTACGGAAAATGAAATTTGGCACATCAAAACTCCATTAACAAGGTTGAATGAAATAAGAGCTCCGACCCTAAATCTACCTTAAAAATTTATAGTGAAATATAGATCCCATAAATATTTCTAGCATCAAACTTGGAAATTTCAATTTGTATGCATATTTATTAATGGCGTGTTCCTTACTCTGCACGACTGAATTTATTTATCTAAAACTATATTTTATAAACTTAAATTATGTAAAGTCAGTTGAAATAAATTCTTTTAATTAGATTAGTAATATAAAATAATTTTTTTCTCCAACTTCTTTTTGTATTTATTTATTATTTGCATTATAATAAAAATATTAGGCTATGTATATAGAGTTAATTACACTTAGACCCTATTTAAAAATATATATTTATATTTTTTCTCAATTTTTTTTTGAAATTACGCTTATACCCCTTTGAAATTCTTCTTTTACATCTAACATCCTTCCATTAGGGTTTGAACGAAATTCTATGACTAACAAAATAAATTACATAAATTTTTAGGTTTGTCCATCATTTAATATTTTCATATATATTTCTATACTTATAAATGGATAAATATAATATATATATGTGTATGTATGTGGAGTGAGGTTAACATTATTATAATTTTTTTTTATAAGTAAAAAATTATTACATAAGAATATTAAATGAGGGGTAAAATTAAACATTTATATATTTTTTCTACTAACGTCAATATTTTTCGTTCAAACCCAATGAAAGAGAGTTACATATAAATATCCAACTTTTTAAAGAAATATAAATATAATTTCATATTTTTAATAGGAATCTAAATATAATTAACTCTCAAAATATATTTTCCTTAACATAATAGTAGACACCCGCTCAAGGCAAACCCCTTAAGATAAAAGAGCGACTCAGTTGTAAAACGATTTAAATTGCATCAATGGGCCAATGAGTTTACGTGAAAGTCGCGTTTCGGCGCGACTTGCGCACAATTTTCCTTTCCCCCCTCACCTGCCCAAACCCAAATCAAAATAAAACCCGAATATTCAAGAAACAGACCCGCAACTGCAACCGCAACCGCAACGGAAAAAGGTCGAAAACTCAAACAGCTTCCCCTTCCCGGCGATTTTCTCTTACTATATATCATCAAGAAACCAGGCAACAGAATAGAGAAAAAAAATCCTTCTCCTCCTCTTCTGTTCCCTTCTTCTCCATTGTACAAATTCTTCCATTAAAATCCCAAGAACGGAGCTTTCAGTTTGTGAGTGTGCCCGGAATTGTGGATGAAGGATTATGGCTATGGGGATAGAAAGATTGAAGGCGCTCCACAATTTCACCTTGCCGTCCGAGCTCCGCTGGGGGAATCGGCAATTCCTCCGCTGCATGAAGATCAACTCCAACGGTCAAATCTCACCCCTCCGCCGCTTCACCACCACTAATTCCTATTCCTCTGATCAACACCAGCAAAACAATTATGTCCAACAGCCCCGCACCACCAGAGACAGAGAGAGAAGACGGGAGAAAGAGTCGTCTGCTGAGTTTCTGCATGGATCTCACAAAGTAGGGCCTAGTCCGCCTCCGGCATCGGATGGCTGTCGGAGATTTGGCGACGACGATGATGGGATTGCCGCCATGAGGGAGAAAGTGATGTTCGATCTCCAAACGGCGACAGATAAAATGAAAGACGCGATTTTTAAGGATGGGCTTGAAGAGGGCCAGGTGTCTGGTCCTCAGTTGCTGCGGACGCCGTCTGCGGCTGCCGCGGTGGAAGGTGAGATATGCCGGCCATGGAATTTGAGGACAAGGCGTGCTGCCTGTAAGACGCCATTGAGTGGGCTCGTCTTATGTAGAAATGGTGGTGCTACCGTCGTCGGCGCCGAGAACGACAGTGCCGGCGGGAAGGGTTTGAGGGTGGATATCCCAAAATCCAATTTAGTATCTTCCCAGATGAGGGCTGGCTCAGCGGCAGTGGCTGACAACTCGACGCGGCTGAGGAGCGCCGACAACTGCTCGGCAGCGTGCGGCGAGAAGAGGGAGCGAGCGAAGTTTTCGGTATCGCTTTGTAAAAGAGATATCGAAGAGGATTTCTTGGCGATCGTAGGTCACAGGCTGCCACGCAGACCAAAAAAGAGAGCTAAGATTATTCAGAGACAATTGGATGTAAGTTCATTAAAATTCAACACCTCATTGATCACAAATTCTTACAGATGATTTGTTCGTCAATTTTTAAAATCACTGTTCCATTGATTCTTTTTTCGTTTTATGGAATTTTCGCAGACGTTATTTCCTGGAGTGTGGTTGATAGAAGTTACACCTGATATGTATAAAGTTCCTGAAGCTGCTCCATAACAATGAAGGTGGACATTGCAGCTTGTATGGAATTTGAGGAGGCTTTTTTCCTTCTTAAAATGGTTTATTGTCAAGGATGGACTAATCGGGAGTTATACAGCACCAGCATTATGAATACCAAATTCGATGAGAATCTTGAAATTCCTCCGGTAAAATTTGGAGTTAAAGAAAGGCTCAATTTCTCGGGAAATGCTAATTTTTGTGCAGTTCTGATTCTAATAGTTCATAATTTTGTTTTCTCATGGAAATAAAACTGGCATAGTTCGTAGTTGGATAGGTTGGTGGCCGTTTTTCGTTCGGTCTTTCTTCTTTTACAATTGAACAGAATGCTTTATGAATCCAAGTTTATTTCTTAATAAAAGCTATTCTTCCTGTTTGACCCCAGTTTGTTCTGCTCATAGTGTGCTTGGTGTTATAGACGCTAGTGAAATGCAATTCTTGAGTGTATGCTTGCAGCAACATTCAGATCTTCTCCATTTAGCTGATTACCTGCGTTATCTTAGGAAAATTTGAGATGGAATTCATAAAGGCTGCTGAGTGGTAAATTTCTAGTGCACCAGACTGAGAAATCTCCAGTATGCTTTATCTCTGTTTCTCTCCAACGCCACTCGGAGATATTGTTTCTGTTTTCTATCATATTTAACATGACGGTGCACCGTTAAAATTAAATCTTTCAACCAGCTAGTTTGTGCTATTGGTGATCATGAAGTATTGCCAGATTTCTTCTCCTTGAACAGGTTCAATATCTATTGAGAATTGTGGATTATGATTCCCATTCAACTATCTGTCCTCATCTCCACCGACATTAAATACGAAGCAAAAGCATCAAAATCATCTTCTATAGCCGAACAATATTGAAAATTTTCATCTGCATAATATCCATACCACGACATTGTATGTTTCTCTTCTTCAATATTTGGAAATTCTTTCTATCTTAATTCTTTCACTGCTCTTGTTGTCATGATTTCAGCAACGCTAGTTGTGAAAATCAAGATCACAGGACAGAGGCAGACCGAGGAGAAATCGTTCTTCCACAATGTTCATATATTGGTTGCTCTGAGCTTTCATTGGGAACTTTGAAATTCAATCCAAATTCTATGTGCAAGAACTGATGATGCTCATGTTCTACTTCTTCGAGCATCGACATTTTCATACACCAGTGGCTGAGGTGTTTTCTTGATGAGCCCCATGCCTCAATTTTGGTGGAGCCGCTTTGTTATAGATTAATTTAGGCCATTCATTTTGTGCGCACACGTTCAACCTATGCTCTATTAACTCTTTCTACACCATTTTGCTGTGTTACTATAAGATTTCAGAAAATGCGTTGCTATAGTATTCGGTACAAATATTTTCATAAAACGAATAAGCAACACGTTTTTGTTTAATCAAGTTGTAGGTTCAGTTTAAACAATTGAGCAGAAGTGCTACAGAGGTTTAAATATAAATCACATATTTATATCGGTGTATGGTTTGCTAATGAACTAAAATTCTTGTCCCATCTTGGACTTGAAATATGAGAATTTTTTTTATAAATTTCAACAGCGATTTGACTATTTAATGAATGAAACCGAACAATATATAGAGTATGATGAACAATACAAGAGATGATTACCACCACTTATCATTAAAATTCTCAACATAGATATGCTAATAATTGTTAGAATTCAACCAATAATGGTAGTGAAGTAATAAATTTATCATCACCCTTGCTCTTATCAAATTTTAATTAAATTTCATTGATATTGTCCAAATAGCCCTCCTAGTCATCCCTACAGAAACACATAGAGGACAATGGAAGTGAGTCAAGGACAATGAAGGTGAGTCGTGTATATACAAGAGTTGAGCATTGTAGTTCACCAGTCACCATCAGTCATGATCTGATATATGAGCTCAAATTGCATTGGATGCCATGGTCATATTACAATAATACTATTATCTACCTTTATAGCTATGCTAGCTACTATCTAAACATTTATAGAACATTGTGTATTATCTACAGGAAAGAAGGCCCTACACTTATCCAACTTACTTCTTTTAGTCCTTTATCAAAATTGTCTAGTAAATGTTTTTTTGGATAAACTTAAACTCTTTGTCTTGATCTGATTATAGAGTTTAACAGTAGCCTGGAGTAAAAGAAAGCACAAACAAAGTATTTTATCTACATTATAAGGGCAAATATGTCCATGAATTCCAGCTATATATGTATGTATGTATGTGGGTGTGTGCGCACAGTTCCCCTTCCATAAAATAAGGATGTCTTGTTATAAACTTTTGACTTGTCGATATATGTGAATTATTCTTACTGCAATCATGAAATATCCAGTGAATTAGTTCTATATTTACTGTTTCAGCTAACGAATTATTCTATTACTGGATAGATCTACTTCGTGCAACCAATAATTTCATTAGGTGCATTACTGTACAGAAATATGAACAACTTTGAGCCTTCATTTCTTCTTCTTCTTCTTCTTTGAACCCTTATTGCACAAAAATGAACCAAAACCAAATAGAGTTATAGTACCTTTGCTAATGTAAGTGGGAGGAATGTTCAAAATTGGGCTAATTCCAACTCCATTCATGCCATGTAAACTGCTGTTACTCTTCCTTAGAGAAGGCTTTTTCCATGTATTATTGTGAGAACAGTATTGACTGTTCGCTCTAACCTTTGAATTTGAGCCGTAAGTTGCTGACTCTTTCAACAAGTGCTGCTTTTGAATAACTTTTGGATTTTGATTTGGAGCAGAACTCGTTGAGTTGCTTCGTGTTAGAAACTGTAGGGATCGGAGCAATCCGTTAGTCCTGCCAGTATCGCAGTTCAAACTGCTGCTTCTTCTGAACTGCCAGAATGGTCGTGGCAGTGGTTTATCCTCTTCATCACCATCAGAGTTGTAGGATAGAAACTCGATCAAACGCTTCTTCATCGTGTTATCATTTACGTTTCCTTGTGTTTTCGTTGCAGCTTGTCTTGCCTCACAATGGCCTAAAATTGGATCAGGTTGATGAGTTTCTTTCTGGGGTGTGATTTTCTTGATTTCAACAGGCAGGATTCTGCCGTTGGCGAAGAGCTCATCAGCCGGAGAGATTTTTTCTGACAAGCCTTGACTGAGGCAGAAATTGAAATCTACCGTGGAGTTTGGGAGCAGTGCATTTGATCTAGCATAGTGGAGGAGATCTATTTCTGTGATATCATCAGAGAATGAGAGTCTTGGACTATCCACTGGACTTGAACTTTCTGAGCATATATCAACAGCCATGGTTGTTAATGTTTCAGCAATTGTGAACTGTTGCAAGGAGAGAGGGATTTTAGTTAATGCACAGGAAACAGGAAATTAAATTGAGAATGAAAAAGAGGGATGCCCTCTTCTCTTGCCATGTCTAGTAAAAAGGGTGCCTCATTTCATAATCTGAGGGCAAGAATCTAAGATAGAAGCAAGAATTACTGTAACATCAATGTTTCCGAAACGTATTATGTGGCAACCCACAAGGGTCTACTCAAATCTCAAGGCCTCGCCTTGTAATTAAAATATTATTGGTTCGAAATTCATAAATACATATATTTTTTATTTTAAATTATTGAATACCGATAAAAGTATCAAATAATGTAATAAATTGAATTAGTTAAAAGAGAAATGAACTAAGTTGAAACTTTTAGAGGAATGATGAAATAATTTTTCCGAGAGTTTATTTATGCAATGATCCTCTTGAATTATTACTTATATCACCCCAATATTATGATTCTTGAGCTTGGAAAAATTGGTAGAAAATTGCTAGCAAAGCATCCCACGTGGAGTAGCAAGACAGAGTGCATAACACAAACACAAGTCTGCTGAATTGTCCATTATTCGCGTCTTATCATGTTGCTTGCCTTGACCCCTCAAATCATATTGTTTATAACAAGATATATTTGGCATATCATACAAGAGTTTATTCTTTAACTGACACCATAACTGAAGGACAGGGGCTAAAGTGAAATATTTGGAAAATGAAGAATAAAAATGAAATAGAAAATAAAATGAAAGGACTAACAATGTAATTTGACCTTAAATACTCTACGGATTTCTATTTCCCAGCCGAAGCATGAGGTATAGGCCCAATAGGTCCAGTAGTATTTTATCAAACTTCTGTTCTGTTTACATCAAATGTGGGCCCAACTCCACTCCTATTGGCCCATTTCTTCTTCGTGGCGAAGAAATTTAGATATTCAACTTTCCAATTTTGACCCTTGATTGCCAAGCAAAAACCTTTGTCCTAACAAGAATCTTTGAGCCGGAGAATCTCCCAAATTCACTCTCACTAGGGTTATAATACTAGCTTCCACGCGCATACGCAGACTCTCATACGCACATAGCTTTTCCCAACTTTAGTTTTTTTTTTTCTTGTTTACATTTGAAAGAAGAGCAGATATAATTTGCAGAAGGAGGAGATGGTGGGGAAAAGCGAGAGTGAAAGTGGTGGCGAGAAGCCCTTGGATTTGTTCCTGAAGATTGGTTTAGATGAAAGGACTGCAAAAAACACCGTTGCTAATAATAAGGTTACTGCTAATCTCACCGCCGTCATTCACGAGGTATGCCTTTTCTTTTGCAATTGCGTTGTGTGAATGATGCGTTTGTATGCAATTTATTGTTTGTGCATGTGGGTTATGTTGATATATAGCTGAAGTTTGCAACTTTCTGACGGGTTTCTGGAGAACTTAGAGTAAAATGGATATTTGCTTACTGGGAAGAAGTAAATTTTATTTGGTTTTGGCATAATTTTGCCTACTTATGGTTAGTTTTTTAGTGTTTAATTTGCGTGTGGGCTTCTTTTAAATTTAAATTCATACATTCAAATTTCAATATCCTCCACCGTGCTTCAAGAGTTTGAACTGGATTAGTTTGTTTAAACGAATTGCATATTTCTATACTGGCTGCCTCGGAAAGGCAGGAGTGCTAGCGGAGAATCTGTAGTATGATTTTAAGGGGGTGGTTCTTATGAGAAAAGCAGAAACCTTTACTTATTTCTCGGTACTAGTTTTGAGTCCAGCGATGCAGTCTTTTCCAATTTTTTTTAGTAGACTTGTGAACCTTTTCCTTGCATTTTAAGATGAGATGGAAGTTGAACTTATGAATACTAAAGGAACTGACTTCATCTGAAAAAACATAGACACATGCTTTATGGACTGGCTAGAGGATTGATGGGATCAATAAACTTATTTCGGTTATGTTTTCTTGCTTAAAGTATGTTGATTAAAATGGAAAATAAGTAAACTGAGGAACTTCTGATAAATAAGATTTTTCTATTTACCTTTTACTTCTTTATTCTTTTGTGCTTATATTTCAATTTTACTTTCTTTAACATTTTGTGGATTTATGCTATCTGATTCGTCTTAAAGATTGCTAACTACTCGCAGATGGAATGAGGTTTATATATAGTTTAATATTTGAATATGGTATTGCAGGCAGCTGTAACTGATGGTTGCGATCGGACTGTTGGAAATCTACTGTACTCAGTGAGTTCTCACCTTTTTAGAGATATGTTTATGTTTAGCTTGAGGTCTTCAATTGGAGTGGTTTGCTTCCTCATAATGGCCTTTATTTGGTTCCATGTTTCCTTTTAAGATTGGTGAAGGAAATTCAGATACTTCATTCATTGTGCTTTATTCTGAAAAGAATTTTCAACTCATTGTCATTAAGAACTCACTCATCAAGGATGACACTTACTAATGTTGCATTCCCAATTTATTATTTTTAAAAACTTAATCAAATATTCAGGTTATAATTATTCTGTGCTAAATTTGGATTTCTGTTTGTTTTCTGATATGAATATTCCGAACGGAAAAAAGATTTGATCCTTTTACTTGACAGGTTGCTACGAAATTCCCCACAAATGCTCTTGTGCATCGTCCTACATTACTTAAATATATTGTTTCATCAAAGGTCTGAAGCTCTTTTCTCCTCTTCCTTTTTCCTAATTTTATATTTTTCTATATGTTGACACTTTGATTTACTTTTCAAGCATGTGATACTTACAATTTATTTTGACTTGCATGCCAGTTGATAAATAACTTTTCTACTGGTACAGATTAAAACTCCTGCTCAGTTGGAAGCTGCCTTTTCATTTCTTGCTGCTACTGCTTCTGACAACTTGAAGATTGATGATTTTGAAGCTGCTTGTGGTGTTGGTATGAGACATTATTATTGCATCACTCGTTCTATAAATAATTAGCTTTCTACGGAGTGTTTTTATATATATCCAATCTACATATTGAGTATTTGTCTTGAATAGGAGTTGAGGTCTCCCTGGAAGATATTGAACGTGCTGTTGATGAGATTTTTGAAGAAAACAAAGCTGTTATTATGGAGCAGCGGTACCGGACAAATGGTTGGTTTACTTATTTTGGCTCATTCTAGTTTAAATGAGTAATCCTATTTGGCTATGTTAATACAATAATGGAGGTCTCTTGGGAACTTTACTAGATAAATATATATAAAGGGGGAAGGCTGAGGACTTTGTCAGTTTGGACACTACTTGTGCATATATATTGCTTTTTTAATGAGCTATGGTTGTTGATATCAGGGCTTGATAATTGCATTGAACTGTTATTTTCCACTGTTCTTGTAATTATAAAGGCTTTCATTAGCAGTACTCTCCATAAGCAGCATATTTAATGGAACAGGAACACATATATCTATTCTCATTTGTGCGAATCAGTTGTCTCAACTTTGTACTGTTTGTAGTGTACATGGTCTTTATTTCATCATGGAGGGTCATCTTCATAAACTCCTTATGCTGTCAAAATTTTGTTTAGTTTTGTTTTCCTTGTACTATTATGATGATGACTGGTCACTTTGATCAACTATTTTGGATACAGTTGGTGAACTATTTGGTTATGTGAGGAAGAAACAGCCATGGGCTGATCCAAAGGTTGTCAAGGTAATTATTGCTACCTGCTTCGAACTCTCTCAAAAGATCTCGAATCAGCAAAATAACATTACCATGTCTCTTCATCTACATTATTATTCATTTTCTGATTTGGGGCAATTTCTGGACCAGCAAATCATTGACACCAAATTATATGCGCTACTTGGTGAAAGAACAGCTGCAGACAATGAGAAACCTGTGAAAAAGAAAAAAGAGAAGCCTGCCAAAGCTGAGGTGAGCAAGCTGATTTATGTTAGATTTTTCTTTTGAGTATATGTTATATGAATTTTCTGTTGGTATTTTCAAACCTGTGGGCTTCAATTTCTGTTCTTCAGAATTAGTTACACACCTGTTTTGGATCTGTACTTGTCATCAGATCTATATGGTGCTGAGAGCAGTTTATGGTGTTATATAATTCATTAGTTTAATTTACTTTTGCAAACTATAGCTATATGCTATGGTAATTTTCTTTAACTTGTGTTTGGATTTAGCAGGATAAAGCTATTGTTGAGGAGACAGCTCCAGCAAAACCATCTGAAGAAGAAATCAATCCATTTTCAATATTTCCTTCACCAGAGCAGAACTTTAAGGTAGCATAAACCAGAATATGCCCCTTGCTCTTGTATGAATTGCTTGGCTCAGTACTGGCAAACTTATTGTTTGGGTATCTGAAGTGAAAAGGTCTACGGATCAAAGATACAATCAGATAGAAGTTAAAATTTGCTTGATTTTCTATTTCTCTGAAGGTTGGAAGAAAGTACAAAGAAGATTAGAATTAGACATTAGACTAGAGGCCTATGGCATTGCGCCATGGTTTTGGATTGTTTTCACACGTTAATCACCATGAAATGTCTCCAAAGTATAGTATTAAAAGAATTATAGTGATCTGTGTGAACCCAAATGCTAAATGTATTGACTCCCTTATTTCAGCTTTTAAGTTTTCCTTTGAATTAGGAAATGCTTTTAGCAAGTTGAGAAAGTTAGTATTTGGTGATTTACCCATGGAAATAGTGTCCTCATGATTCATCTCGCCATTTGAATTAAGGGCGGGCTTTGATTTAATATTATGCAACTGCCCCTCTGAATTTTCTGACATGAAAGCAATCCTTTTACCTTTTCGGTACCTAGGTTTTTGGTTTAAATCAATTTATCTGACTTTGGCTGGGTGTGGTGATGTTGCAGTGCATTAATTTGCTGGCAGATGCCAGGCTTCATATTATTTGTTGAAATCTTGTTCAAGATTTTGATATCTACCAATATCAAGTGCCTTAGATCATATTTTATCACAATTAATTTTCAGCATGTACAGTGATTTTTGATACTGAACTTCTGTTTTATGCCAAAAATTGAAGCTTATAACTGCCTAGGCATGCTCCTAGCCACTAGCTACTTCGAAAAGTTATTTCAACTTATTTCATCTGTTCTTGCTGTTCTGGAGGTGCATACAGAAATATATTTCAGTGACCGTCCTGTGCTTAGAGCTTGCAATTCAAAGGAAATACTTGACAAACATTTGAAGGTCACTGGAGGAAAAGTTTTTACACGCTTCCCTCCTGAACCCAATGGATATCTACATATAGGTCATGCCAAGGTGATTGTTTAGCCAAACTTACATAGGTGAGGTTTTATTTGTCTGGATTTCTTGTTCATGCTCTTTATCTGGTACCTGATCATGTAGGCTATGTTTGTGGACTTTGGTCTAGCAAAAGAGAGAGGTGGATGCTGCTACCTGAGGTAACACTGCTTTGTGCGATGTACTTTCTTTTTGGGTTTCTTTTCCTTGAAATGGTTTTCCGATTTGTACATACTTATGTTGGTTCAAAGTTGACTCAGTTAAGCTACTTTTCTTATATCTAGTTTTTAATCTTTCAGTTCTATCTCCCCCCTCTTCCTTTTGGTGTTAGTGTGCCTGCTTTTCAGGGAAATGTGCTCTTCAAGCAAAAGATTGAATTCTTTGGTTCTTTATAGCAGGGGCTCTGCATCAGAGTCAGTTAATTCAGATTATTGTATGTACATATTGTTATACAGTTGTTCAGAAAATAGGTTAGTCTTGGTGCACATACTTCATGCTCAATGTGGAGCTTGCTACTATGACCCCTTCTTGGTTTTTACGGCCTCTAATATCTGATATATGTGTATAGAATTCGGTTTTCTAATAAATCTGCTGCTTTTGGTGTAATTAACGATATTCGTGTGTGACTTTGTTTCTTATGTAGGTAGGTGAAACTTTTTGAGTTTTAAGAGTAAAATTGGGCCTTTGATAGTATTATAATACTTTTTTGGGCATGCTTTTATTCAACTGGGGAAAATGAAGAGCTTCCTTGTTTTCTGAACTTAGTTGTGATATATAGGTATGACGATACCAACCCAGAAGCTGAAAAGAAGGAATACATTGATCACATTGAAGAAATTGTTGGTTGGATGGGGTGGGAACCCTTTAAGGTATAATTCCCTCCTGAATGGTTACTGGTTTACTCTGTGGACAGCATCTAATATGTCGAGTTCTCAGATCACCTACACTAGTGATTATTTCCAAGAGCTCTATGAACTAGCAGTGGAACTAATACGGCGAGGTCATGCTTATGTTGATCACCAGGTAGGTTCTTCTTAAACACTCATCTCATCTTCTTGTTCCAGATTCTTATTGAACTTCCTTGTTGGGCTCTCTGATATTACCTTTGATTGAACCATTCCTGCCATATGACAAGTGTACGTACAGATTGTGGTTGGTAAAGTTGAAATATGACGATATTTTTGCCAAGCTGACTATTGCTCCATTATTGTGCGACATTTAATTGTGGCAAGAATATCTTTGTCATTTAATGCAGACACCCGATGAGATAAAAGAATATAGGGAAAAGAAGATGAACAGTCCTTGGAGAGATAGACCAATTGAAGAATCTCTCAAATTGTTTGATGACATGAAGAACGGACTGATTGAGGAAGGAAAAGCAACATTAAGAATGAAACAGGACATGCAGAGTGATAATTTCAATATGTATGACCTAATTGCTTATCGTATTAAGGTATGTCTTTGAACATGGAAGTCTGAGTTGCTAACCTTGAAAAGTTGCTAATATACTTCTCTTACTACCTATTGTCCAGTTTACACCTCACCCACACGCAGGAGACAAATGGTGCATCTATCCAAGTTATGATTACGCTCATTGCATTGTTGATTCTCTTGAAAACGTAACTCATTCGGTATGTCGTTTGCTTCTACAGTACTTTTCCTGAATGGACATGTGCAAATTTTTCAAAGCACATCCTTTGCCTATGTTTGAATGATGAAAAGTTTATCAGGATTCAGTCTTCCCCCCCTACCGTACTAGCTTTTATGGATTTTCTCTTCACATATAAAAGATCAAGGTTTTCCGTCTCCCCTAAGTTTGAAAGTACTTACCGTTGGTATATGTCATGAGCATTTTAATACACTTTTGTTATACTGCTGTGCTTTTCCCTAAATGTTTGGAGGTCAATTTTTCTATGCAGCTCTGCACACTTGAATTTGAGACTAGACGTGCATCATACTACTGGTTATTAGATGCGCTGGGTCTATACCAACCTTACGTGTGGGAATATTCACGATTGAATGTCACCAACACAGTGATGTCAAAGCGTAAGGTGACTTGAAGTTTGGAAACATCGTGGCTTGATGGTTCAATTTCATGTGCTCCCCATTATATGGAACTGATCCTTTCCCGCATCTTATGGCAGTTAAATCGTTTAGTAACGGAAAAATGGGTTGATGGTTGGGATGATCCTCGTCTCATGACTCTTGCGGGATTGCGACGAAGAGGGGTAACTGCGACTTCAATAAATGCTTTTGTTCGAGGAATTGGAATAACTAGAAGGTCGAATTTGTTTATTGAATTTTGCTTCACAAATATGCTTCTCTTCTCTGTGGTCTCTGATGATTGCATTAATTTCTTTTGCTGCAGTGACTCTAGTATGATACGTCTAGACCGCCTGGAGTACCATATAAGGGAGGAACTGAACAAGACAGCACCTCGAGCCATGGTTGTTTTAAATCCACTAAAGGTTGTGTAATTTTGCACCATATGTTTGTGCTTGTTGGTGGACTTCATTTCTAGTTTGCTCGTCTTTGTCGGCATGCAGATGTTTTAATAAAAAATCTTGTATTTCAGGTTGTAATCACAAACATGGACTCCTCTGTAATGGACCTTGACGCAAAGAAATGGCCTGAGGCTCCTGCAGATGACGCCTCTTCATTTTATAAGGTGCGGTTGTGTTGGTTGATGACTAGTTAAACTTGTAACTTGTCTTCATTTATAGGTGTTTTTTTCTTATTATATTAACTTACATTAATGTGCATCGTCTGTGAATCACTGATGCCCTTTTGTTGCAGTTATTTGATCATCGTTATAGATATTCAGCTCTCAAATGCTATTATTTTTAAGCACTGATGATATTGGCTGATTAAAGTTATTTGACTTTTTGCCTTGCCCTCGTCAAGGTCCCCTTTTCCAAGGTTGTGTATATTGAACAATCTGATTTTCGGATAAAAGATTCTAAAGATTACTATGGACTTGCTCCTGGCAAATCTGTCCTCCTCAGGTGCCTGTTATTTGCAGTCACTTCAATTCTTAATTCATTAATTTTCACATAACACTGAAATATACTTCTTTCCCAACATAGGTATGCATTTCCTATTAAGTGCACAGAAGTGATATTTGGTGATGATAAGGAGACAATTCTTGAGATTCGTGCCGAGTATGATCCCTCAAAGAAAACCAAACCGAAGGTACTCCAGTTTCAATCAGTTGTTGGTAAAATATACGAGTGAGATTCTTGAACTTTCCCTCATTAACTCTGGCAATTCTGTTCCTCAGGGGGTTCTGCACTGGGTTGCAGAAGCTTCACCAGGGGTCAATCCACTGAAAGTGGAAGTCAGATTGTTTGACAAACTATTCCTTTCTGAGGTTGGAACATTTTTTGCCTCGAGTCAACTTTTTACTACATTCGAGCTCTAAGGCTTGTGACTTGCATCAAAATGTGTTTTAGCACTTATTTCTGTTTCTTATCGCAACCAGAATCCTGCTGAACTTGACGATTGGCTCGGTGATTTGAATCCAAACTCTAAAGTTGTTATGACGGATGCATATGCTGTACCTTCACTTAAAACTGCTGCTGTTGGAGACAGATTTCAGTTTGAAAGACTAGGTAATTTTCTTCACCCCAAAACTTCTTTCACCGTTGAGCCTCCAAATAGTATCGACATTAACTTTTGTTGCCATGCCTCTTGATAAACTTGAAACCAATAAATTATAATATCTTAAACTTCTTTTTAGCAGTGGATATTGATGGAAATGAAATTTGATATAACGCCCCTATACAATATGTTCTGAAATATTAATCCTGATTTAGGCTGATGTCTCGAATTATCACATTTTTTTCATATTTGTTGCACCCCATTCCAGGCTACTTTGCGATGGATAAGGACTCGTTGCCTGGGAAGCTTGTCTTCAACCGGACTGTAACACTTCGAGATAGTTATAGCAAGGGAGGGAAGTGAAATGGAAAGCAGAAGGATTAGCAAGCAGGATGAACAAACAATTCATGGATATATTTTATACAAATACAAGAACATCGAAATCACTGGTAAAAGTGATATTATACTATTTTAAGAAAAAAATAGACCTATCTTGAGAATTTCAGATTTTGTATATCACTATAAAGCAGATGCCATTTATATTTTCTGTTTCGTATTTACTAGAATTGAACTCGTCTTGCCCAGTTTGTGTACCCTTTCATGCTGCTGAAGAGGTAGGTATAGACAGTAGATAATAGGCATTACGTGCTAAAATTTCCAAATTTGTGATTGCGTGATGGAATTTTTTCGCGCCTGATTTCTCATTTATCACCTCTGCGCAGGCAACACGAAGCCTTGACCTCACCCTGATGTGCATGTGGCTACCTTAGTAAATTTATACCAAGTACCAATTGTTGTAGTTTGGTTTTCATGGATTGAAAAGCGTCCACCTCGATTAGTACCATAGTACTCTGTGATATCACATCTCAACTTGTCAGCTTAGTGCTTCTTGCTATGGGATTGAGAGCAGAAACTGTGGCATTGAGTTGGTGACATCTCATTTATTATGTGTATAGACTATATGCATTGTGGAAGAAGCAGACAAAGTGATTGGTGTTCCATCTGAGAAAAGCAAGAAAAACGCCAAAGAAGCAGCTGCCTGATGGCTAGGTTGTGATTGTGGCCAAAAGAAAACATTGATCACTTGGGGTTGATTTGTGGCCTTTCATGTCAAGGGGCCGACCACCTAGTTACAAAGGACGGTTGATGTTACATTTTCTTTGAAGAAACTTGAAACTTGTTAATGTCATAGAAGAGCCAATAGGAGATTGGAACTCCTCATCAAACAAAAGTAAATGTAAAAGCCCATTTACTGTGGAATCATTTGACTTGGCCAAGATTTGAAGTTCAGTTTGTGCTCGGGTTGATCATTTTAAAATTTATAAAGTATATAAAAAAAAATATCAAACTATGGGAGTTCTATGAATTGCTGTTTCAGTCCGATTATAGTTCATTCGAGTTTGACTGGTTTAATGAAATTAAATTCAAATATAATTTCTATTTCGATAAGGATTCAAAATAAAGTTTGGATAATAGTAACTGATCGAGTGAATAAAATTTGAATTTGATGTAAAACTTCTCCCTTACACTCTCTGTCTCACTCTCACGCTTATGGTGTGACGTTGCTGATAGAGATAAGGAGAATAGATGGGCAAAGGGAAAGAGGGAAGTAAGTATATTTTCTTTCACAGGAGGTACCACTTTTGCACATGAAAACTTAGCAACATGCCCCCTTAGGATAACAAGAGATTGGACGACATGACTACGCTTATTTATTGCTCAAACGTAATATCATTCATTCCCATTACAAAACCTCTTCTATTTCCCCAAATCACAAACTGTTTTTACCACTTAGTACCAGAGGATGATGCTCGACTTGCGATTTTTTTATAATATCATTTTTCTTGAATTTTTGTAAGGTCAAGATGTGATTAATGGTTGATTAATTATTAAGAACCCGTGATTAGAAAATTCTTCCAAGACTTATTCTTGTAAACTCCATGGTGCCTATCATAAGATTACGTAATGAAAATTCAAACTTTTCCATGTCTTGTTAATCATATGTTGATTAGGAATTTGCAGTTTAAGGAATACCGACGTCGATCCTATCAGCTTGTAGTTGATTGATGTCACCAGGACACGCGCTTTTAAGGTTTTTCACTTTTCACCTTTCGGCTTTCGTCAATGATAACGTCAAGTTGCGAAAATCCAATCAACTACGGAGCTCATCCTGTGGCCTCAACCTTTCAAGTGTTCTAGTTGGAAGAGCAAGTGAAAGAAAGAAAAATGAAGTCAAGATTAATAAATTTCACGTGATTTTACTTATATGTGTATTTCTGGTCATTTTAATGAACTTTAGTCATTTTTTATTTTTAATATATCAAAAATTTTATTATCAAATAAAATTATTAAAATTAATTTGTACAAAATAAAAATTACTATTCCATACTTACAAGATTAAAATTATGATTTTTTCTGATATTAGAAATCGAATTTATTCTCCATCACGACCTATTGAACATGTAATGATATTCGCCGTGTTTTCCGGGCTAACTCTCCCGTCAATACCGTTAAAAGTTAAATCGAAACAGCACTCACCAGAACTTAGTAGTTGTCAAAACCCAGTCAATAAGAATTCTACGGCCCTCATGTGATTTTTCGTTTATGAATGACGTAATGTGATTTACATAGTCAACTGGAAAATCATAGCTCCATCTTCCACTTTGATCACTATACCTTCATCTCAATCTTTTCCAATCCATTACCATGATCTGACGTACCATCCAATAATATCTCAACTTGCTCTGAATCATAATAAATTTTGCATCTCTTGTTCATTGGTTTGTGTCTAATACTTTTATTTTTTTTAAATAATAATTATAATAATAATGACGACGATGATGCCAATGCATTTCTTATAGATCAGATAATCAGGGTATTATAATTGATTACTTTCACGGGGTTGATAAGCCCTATATTTCATATTTGAATTCTTTTTTGAATTTTTGCTATAAATATTAGTCGGGTGTGAACTTACTTGCCTTAAATGTTAATATATGGATTGAATATACTCAAATTTTGATTACAACTTGAGTTTGATTCATGTGTTATTGTTGGTTTTGTGGATTATGCTCAATTTCTTTTGATATTTTGATGATATTTGCTGGTCCAAAGGCAACTTGAGGCCGTATTTTCGAGTTTTTTTTCGCACGTCTCTAAAATTGTCATTTCAATAATGTATTTGTGAACTGATTGTACCTTAAATTTTTTCATCCAAACTATTATGGTCGATATGCCGTTTATTAACTTTATTCTTGCACTCGCCAATATGTAAAAGAGAACAATAACAAGACTGAAAAATAGAACCATTCATACAAGATAATATGTTTTAACACTGAAAAATATTGTCCTAAATGAGCCATCATGATCATAAAATGTGTAATAAGTTATACAACTTTACATAGTTGGTCTGATTGCTTTCACACATAGATTAATTTTAGTCAACAAAAACTTAAGTATGATCACATTACATTATGATAGAAAGTAGATAGCTAATGAGTACCGTCTTTTTTGGCCCTACTACAAAAACAAGGGCCACTAGTCCTACAGTCTAAACTGTATCTAGACACCAACCTGATCTTCTCCCTTCCTAAACTGCCACAAGTCATCAGTCTCCCAAAAAGTGCTCCCCAAGTCCTCTCCGAACCAGTCGACCTCCGCCACGTGGCATTCGGACAGGTCTGGAATATCTTGGGAGAATTCTTGCATGTCATAGCTGGGAATCATGTCGACACGGTAGCAATCATCTTGAGTTGATTTTGAACAGGAAATTTTACTACATGGTTGTCCACCAGGAGGGGTTAAAAGTCCTGAAATTTCAGGGATTTCCGGGCAGGAATTACTGTCTGAATGTGCAACCATGGTGCCTGGTGGTGGACAGGACGAGGGCAGGGGGGCTTGGTTAAAAACCGGTGAAGGGGCTGTAAATTTTTGAGTTTCCAGAGTTGAGATGGAGGAAGAGGGAGATGATGTTACTGATGCATTTTTCTGTTCCATCTTTTCCAGCAGTCTTGGCATCCAATACATACGAATGGCTTCGAGAAATTTCTTGCTGTTGGAATCAACCTTCAGCTGTCGGGCCTGTTTCTGCACCCTTGTTCTCCAGTAATTCTTGATTTCATTATCTGTTCTTCCTGGTAAATGCTGGGCAATTTTCGACCACCTGGAATCACAAAACAGGCACATAAATGGTAGATTTCGGGGCAATTAAAGCTGGGTCTATTCAATCTTACTTGGAAATTATAAACTCACCTGTTCCCCAACTTGGAATGGAGTTCCAGGATCAAGAGCTGCTCATGAGGTGTTAGATTTCCACGCTTAATGTCAGGCTTCAAATAATTCAACCACCTCAATCTGCAACTCTTCCCTGTTCTTTTAAGCCCTGTTGACGACAAAACATTGTCTAAAAACGTCAAAACCTCTTTAAGAAAAGGACTAATTCAGAGAATTGCACGCACAAACATGTGTATGTGTGTCTGCTATACTGTTACTACCTGCACATTTGGCTAAGGAATTCCATCGCCCTTCACCATGGCAAGTTATGTACTGAATGAGAAGATTGTCTTCCTCAAGAGTCCATGGCCCTCTTCTCAACTGATGATCAGTTCCATCTTCATACAAACTGCTGCTCCTGACACTTTTAGGAATCCTACTTTTACCACAACTCATCATCATCAAAAAGAAGAGGGAATTTTAGTGTAGGTTGAGTGTCCAAGTGAAGTTTTGAGAGGATTTTGAAAGCCCACAAGAGGTTTTATAGTAGTTGCCAAAGTGTCTAATTCTAAAGCTAAAAAGACTTAGAAACAAGAAAAAGAAAAAAGTAGACCCCATTTAGAGAGGTTTTTTCCATAAGATATGGCTTTATTTTTTGCTCTAATAATGATATCCCATGTTGAATTTTCTTTGATTTGAGGCTGGTCAGTATGTGCAATGAACTAAGTTAGAGGAATCCTCTTTTTGTGGGCATCTAAGTCTGCGGAGATTGCAGATACTTAGTGCGAATTGACTAATCCACTGTATATCAAGGAAAAAAGTTTATATTATTATTATAATATAAAATAATAATTTAAAAAAGGACTGTGTGGTGTAGTGTATTTAAGTGAATCAGAAGTTACCTAATTAATTATGGGTTTTGTATAAAATTGTAGTAATTATTACTAAATTATGCGAAGAAAAGCGTGTTTTAGAGCATTAGTTCTAGAACTAATTACAAGAGAAAGAATCATATTAGTCTTGAGCTTTCAGAATTAAATTCTAGATTCTGGCCCCCATAAGACAAGTACTAGGCTGTCTATATATGATATCATCTGCAGATAATGAACTGATCAAAACAAATGTTAAAGATATGTATCTCAACATTCTAATATTACCACAAATTAAGATGGGTGGGAGGAAAGAACAAAGAAACGCCTAGAGAAAAGGGTGAAAAGAAAAGCGTGTTCTTGAAAATGAGCTGTATTTTTATTGGGGGTGGGGGGTGTTTCTTTAATTCCTTTTCATGGAATTTCTACGCAAAGAAACGTGGTTGACTAGCTAGTATGATTTTTCTTCTATGTAATTCAAAATACAAATGTGGGATTATTCGGTTAGATGAGTAGGGCGGCAAGTAATGGGGCTTGGCAATTATTTTGTGGATTCCAACATTGTGCTTCAAGACATTGATGTCCCCCCAAAGCATAACTTTGATTTCTCCTATGCATATTTCCATAAAACCGATGTCATTTTGGAGAGTTATACACATTCATTTCCACATCTTGCTAACTTCTATGCCATTATGATCACAACATTATATTAATTTACTACTTGTTCATGTTATTTTGTGGTGTAATCACGTTTTTAATTAATTTAATACACTTACGACATATGCAAAAATATTCTTCTAAATACATGATAGCGTATATATAAGTATCTTTCTCCCTCACACCACACATTTATATATATATATATATATTCAATTAAATGAATATAAAATGTACATAACATTATAAAATTTTGTCATAGAAAAAGAATATACATTTTTAATTCTTATAGTAAAAACAGATATATGATACAATCACTATAAAAACTGCAATAGTTCACTATGGTTAATAGTCATGATTAAAAATAAAATAATTATAGCAAATAGTCATTGACCACGGCCATGCAACAGTGCTAGGCCGCAGTATCCGCGAGGGTGGCTAAAACATTTGCCATGACTAAAAGTCATGACAAATATTTTTATCATGGCTCTTAGCCATGACAAATAACTTTTTCTTAATGAAAAATCTATATTTTTGCATCGATTTTATATAATCATAGTTAATAAAAATTATTTATCATGATTTTTAATTTATAGCTAATATTTCTTTTTTTTTTCTAATGAGCATAGTTATAGTATTTAATTGTGCTGCAAGGAGCGAAGTTCCAACAGAACTACTAAACAGCGTATAAGTGAAAATATCAACCAAAAATTTGTTACAAAAAAATATTAATATCAACCAAAAGGGTAGATCTGTAGTTAAAAGCAGAATCTATGCCATCCTCAGATGACACCTTAATTTTTTATAATTTTTCCTGAACACTCACCTTATTTTCTTTAGTCAAGACTCAAGAGTAACAATCTTTGGATTTGATTTTGTCGAGAATCGTCTAAATATTTCATCCTCAAATGTCATAATCATGATTCATATGGTCCCAGATTTTTAGACCAAAAATTCGAACATAAATGAGAAGTTTATAGAGGTAATTTTTCTAGAAGAGTTAGCAATTTTTTTTGAATTAATTAGTAATAACTACCTTATGAATTTTAATAATTAACAATTATAATGACCGACATATTTGATGCATATATCAATTATTTTCTTAGTTAAAAAGACAAATTCAACTCATTTGCATAAGTGAGTTAGATCGAATCTACTCACACCCTAGCACACCCAACCCTGCTGGCCCAAGTGCAGTTATTAGACAAAAAGCATGATGACAAGCCAACTACTCCAGATCCTACTCAAGTCTAGTTTCAGCAGGGTTAATGCCATCCACCTTAGCCACTGCCATCTTAGCTGCATTCTACACATTCTGGGCCACGTCACCCCAAAAGGGTGCCAGCAGATTGGATCCGATTGATTAAAGATGCAAGTAACTAACATTCCTAAATTTTAGGATGACTTGGCAAGACCTCTTTTCGGTGACATGTCTCCTGGACACAGATGTTTAATTCGATTAATCAAAATTTCGATATGCCGAAATAGCATACTGAATACTAAATCGAAATATTCAGTTCGATTGGGTAAAGGGAACTTATTTTGCTTCGATGGTTTCTGTACCGAACTAATAAAAATAAAAATTAAAAAATATAATATTAATTTATTAATCAATAACATAATATTAAGTTTTAACAATAAAATTATTATTTTGTGTTGCAAATACAGGTATTAAGTATATAACAATTATATATTATTTTTTATTATATTTATATATATTTTAAAATTCGATATTCGATTCGGGTCAGTTAACCGGAACAAAAATCAATACTAAACCAAACACCAATTTTTTTAAAAAAATTAACCAAATACCGAATCGAATTTTTGGTTTGGTATTAGGTAGAAACTGAATTTCGAATCGGTCAGTTGACCAAAAATTGCACACTCCTACTCTTAGATGACATATCCAACAACTGGGTAAGTACCATCTATAAAAAATAGCATTGTGCTTGATTTTATTTTCTGAGTATTTTGTTTTATATTTTGGAGATAGAGAAAGAGAAAAATAGAGATAAATAAGTATGTGTTGAAGATAATCTGTGTATGTTTGGATTTATTTTTAAAGATAATTTAAAATATTTCAAAATAAATGGTGTAGGTTTGATGCTGAAATTTGGGAGACAAAAATCACTATTCATTATCAAACCATATCTGTTTTATATTATATTTATATACATAAGTGTGTTGTATATATACTATACATAAAAAGTTAACAAAAAAAACAAGAGTCCAAATAAGTTATTTTTCTACACTTTCCGGCACCATTTTCAACAGTACTTCATCTTGGACTTGGAATCATATAATTTATTTCACTAAATCTCACGTTTCTCCTTGTGTTCTTTTATTTATTTTATTGATTCCCTTACTAATTTTAATATTGAAGTGGTAACTCCTATGTTATAAATTTTAAAAAAAAATTCAACTTGCGTAGTGCTACTAAAATGTGGTATATATCAATTATCAATATTAAATAGTAATATACCACTCTGTACGTAGACAAACAACCACCAAGACCTTGAAGTATTGATGTTTTTTCTTAATCCCATGACCTTACAATAATAGAGCTTCAATTTCACACAAATTAACTAAAATAGGGCTCACCACAAGAATCTTTATTTTTTATGCACTTACTTTTAGTTATTGCAGTAACCAAAATTGAAATCGAGAAAAAAGATTTCCAAACTTAAATATCAACTACACAGAACTAAATTACACAAAACAAACACTGTCTAACACTTTGCACTACTTTATATAGATATATATGTAACTATCCACTTATCAATTCCAATTATTTTCTAGAAAGAGAGTGATTTTGATATTATAATTTTCATTTTCACTATAGTCAGAAATCCAAAAGAGATTTCACGGTACTTCATTCGATATTGATTAAAAACTGATGAGAAAAGTACCGTATAAATTAGTAAAAAAAATTCAAAAGTGTATGGATTGAATATTTATTTTTCGAATTTAAAAAATGGATTTGGCGAGTGTGGATGCAACTCTCAGGTTTCTTTTATTTCTTTAAATACTTATATAATAGTTTTGATATTTCCTAAGTTGTGAAACAAGGAGAGCCTCAACTCTCAAGTAGATACCCACATCGTGCTACAAAAAGGTGACCCTATAATACATAGAGCATAAGTTGCGGATGTGAAAGGCAACCCCCAGCACCAGCCATGCCCATGGTTGTAACTTTAACTGAAAAAACAAAGGCCTTGAGGGGGAAAAAGTGAAGGATGTGAAATCAATACAAGAAGAGATAAGACTGAAGAATGAGAATCAATTATTGAAGTGGGAGGAGGAGTTGGAGTTGGAAGGAAAGTATTTTCTTGTTTGAGTAAGGGTTCTACCCTTACACATTCATGTTTTGTCCTTTACCCATTTTTGGATGCAACATCCAACTTTGATGCTTTTCATGTGGCCTTAGAGCTAGCTGTAATTTATCCATTCTTGATTCGTCCCAATAATTGCTTGAATAATAATTGTTGCTTCAATTCTCATCGAACTTGGATTATTGACCTAAGTGGTATTAAGATGATTTCAAATAAAGCATGCTTCAAGGTTGAAATCGTGAAATATTGTAGCTGCAATGAAGAGATGCAATTTTGTAGCTGTTGATGAGGAAATAATTGAACGCGTGAACTTAGCTTAGGCCCACATCAATTATGACATTAAATATGTTAATTTCTTACCATCATCGTTTCTATGTAAATAAGAAAACATTATCGTGCGTTGGTTATAGAAAATTGTCATTGAATTAACAAATAAAGTCTCAAGACGATTTTTGTTAGATTATAAGATGAGCACTACTTGTGAGTGGTGGTGGTATATATCATCTAAGTGCAAAACTGATACCTTATCGGATTGTCCTAAAGATGTGATTCTCATCTGCAATTGCAAAGTACAACATCTAGTACGAAGTGAAGAAATTAAATCGAATCTGTAGTGAAAGTAATTCTAATTTTTGAACCCAAAATTTGAGAAGGGCAACTGATATTTTTCTTTTAATTTTTTATTTTAACTTGACCTAAACCTTACAAATTATTTGGGTGTTTCAGTTTCACTGAATGAATGATATGACATCACATGGAAGAAAGCTCAAAATTTTTCAGGCAAACAATTTCATTACGAACTTTGGATCTGGGTGTTGGGCCATCACAATTTCAATTAGAGAAGTCACCCACATTTTAGTTATATCTTATTCAAGCTAGCAACAATATTTTGTGATTCAATTTTTACATTTGAAAACTTAGGTAAAATTCTTGCCATAATGCTTACTATTTTTTCATAAATATTTTTTTTTCTGTTTTCTTTACATTACAAGACAAAATTTTCGGGCCCCGTTTTTTTTTTATGTAACTATTATTTTTCGTACAATGAGGAAAATATCAAATTATAATTTATTTGTGCTGTTATATTTAAAATTATTTTCACGATTTTGTGCTATAAAATTGGTGATAGCAGCAGACTATTACTCTATTGAAGCAATTAAGGGATCTTTTTAGTTTAACAAACTAAATCCAATCAAATCAAAGTTAAAAAAAAAAAAAAAGAGTATATTTCAAATTGAAATGAAGCAAACTAAAATTTCAAAAATTTCCCAGGTTTATGGTGTTTTTCCGACCTACACACGCACCCATTACGCGAACATCCAAAATTTGAACGTAAAACATCTGAAAAAAAAGATATTGAAGTTCAAACTGCTGGACTGTCAATTGATTATTTTCAATCTACAGTTGCTTTTATATTTGAGAAGATTGATGTACAAATGAACGGAATCCAGAAGCATACATAAACTGCATATGATCCAATTCAAGATTCATTATAATTTCTCCTATATCAATTATTGTGCCTAATCTTAATCTCGAAAGTAAATGTCAACTTTAAAGCATGTGATAAGGTAAGAATAGTTTAGCAAAAGATGAAGGATGATGACAGTGTGCTCAACTACAAAAGGTATATTGTATCATCATCATCATCAAAGATAAACATAGTTATATGACCCCAAAAAGCCATGAATTATTAGACTAAATGATTTATAGCTATGCTTGTGGTCATGAGGGTGTAATTGTCAATACGTTAGTTTTGCTTCTAGGGCAATTTCTATTTCATTGATCATTCAGACTATATAAAATGATTTTCTTCGAAGTTGATTTGTCTTGCAATTTAATCGGTGTCTTATTGCGTAAGGTATTATATATTCTGGCTTCATTGAGTTGCACGATTTTGTCTTGGGAAGACACTTCACGACGGAGGTCTTAGCTCAACCAGTCCTGTAGCAAGGTATTGTTCGATTTGGCTGCACGATTTTGTCCTATTAAGATGTCTCGCTAGGGAGAGCAGGCTTTAGGGCATATCAATCACTCAAACTTATCGCTTGTAGGTTAATGTGGGATGCTTGCCTACATCATTAGCCCATTAGACGAGGGTTTTGGGAGGGACACATGACCTCATTTCCACAGACGACGCCAAATGGTGTGACTTATAACTTGATCAATAAGTTGTCTGTTTGATGAGGTATTGTTCGTTCTAATTTCGTATGAGTCTCATGATTTTGTTCTAAAAAGGCAACTCACAAGGGAGAAGGTCTAAGCCTAGGCACATAACAAAATATTATTTGTTTTGACTTCATTCCCATAGTAGGGGCTGAATGATTTTGTCCTATTAAGACGTTTCACTAAGGCGATCAGACTTCAGATTTATAAATCACTGAAAATCATTATTTGTAACTAATATATGATGCTTGACTATATTAGAGATAATCAATTTGCTTGTTTAGTTAGTACCATAACCATTTTGATTTTACGTGTTTATGTGGGGCCCATGCATGAACCCTAATCGATGGTTGTGGTTCTAGGCATTAACACTCATAGAAGAAAAGAACTTTCTTCATCATGGCAAGAGTCAATTTGAAGAAAATAATTTCTTTCTTCATTCATCATGGCAAGAGCCAATTTTAAGAAATTTGACATATGATTACAACTTTTTTCTATTATTTATTATCTAAAAATAGAAAAAGAACTCTACTCAATAATTTTTAAATTTATACTAAAAAAGTTATTGACTTATAAATTATATTATACATGTACATACAATGATTCAAAAATCAAATATACTAATTAAGTATATATATATATATATATATATATATAATCTGTTCGAGGTCATAAGAAAATACAGACAACGAGTTTAAAATCCTATTGTGTAAGAAAGTATGCTGATAATACATATATAAGACATATCCATATTCCTTGAAAATCCTACCAATTTTGAATGCAAGAAAGCACAAGTACCCATATCCCTAGGGTGGTTCCACTTAGAAAAATAAAAAGAAATAGATCCCGATTTAGGACAGGCATAGAAAAAAAAGAGTACAATATATATATGGACGGATGGCAAAGAGGGCATGCAGAAGAATATAGAGCTGTCCGATCTCTGCTGGAGATATGATTTCGTTATTAATGATTAGATTTGAGACTCTAACTCTTATCTTTTTCCTAGGTTTATGGAACTTGTGGCCCATACAGATACAGGCAGGCCAACCCGCCCGCCCCTTAAGTGGGCATATGAATGCGACTGTTGGAGAAGAAATCTTTCCCGGAAATGGAAAAAGTTGAGTTGGGACTTCCCATGCATTTCATCCAAGTTTAGGTATCGAGCTTTGAAAACCATATTCTTGCATGCTTGCCTGCTTAAACAACTGCGGAAATGAAAGTCGTGCATGGGAATGAAGTAAAGGGGATGACAAAAGTAGGAACCAACATTAATGCATGGAGATCTATATATGTGTAGGCCGTAGGGTGATGAGAAAATTTCGATGGCTGTTTGTAGTGTCCTAGATTGATTTGTGGGATAGTTTGGTAAGATAATGTTTCAAGAAATTTATCGGTTTTGGAGTAACTTATGGATTGAATTATGAAAACATAATTGTCATTATCGAAATAAATATGACCCTCGACTTGATTTTAAAAAATCACAGTGTTTATAACAACTATTTTTCTTTAATAGGAGGTGATATATATATGTATATTCTTTAATTAAGCATTTTTTATTTTCTGTAGTCCTATAAAATCGATTACATTTTTCACTACATCAAAGTATTTAGAGTCATGTCCATTTCATAACAAAGTGACAAAGACAATATATGGTCCGTACGTAGTTGTATTAGGTTGGAATTTATATGACTGATTGGCATACAGTGTAATGTCGTACTAAAGAGCATATAGGGTACAGATTAGCAATAAGGGGAGCTAATTATTGGGTGCTAAATTTCTTCGAGAATGAGGAGAAGTCTGTTTTTTTTTTTTTTATTCTACTCCATGTTTGACTAGTTGTACGCTGATACCACAATTAAATCCGAATTAGGTTTTAATACATATCACGTCTCATACATGATGCAAACTTCAACATAAGCACATATATAGTGTAAAATATTTTTTTAGTTTCATAAAATAAGGATAGAATTTTTTTTGGTACCATAATTATAATATGTATCCTTTTTAGTCTCATAAAACTCATAATACGCATTTTTAGTTCGAAAAAGCCACGTGCATTGTGGTTTCGGGACTAAAAAGATCTTGTGGTTTGGGGATTAAAAAGTACCACAATCACACTTTTTGGCACTAAAAAGGCGTGATTTTGTTGAGAGTTCGACCTCTGGACCACATCTCCTAGAGGTCCCATATCGTGAGGTCGTTGCCTCACCAACCACTCATAGTGAAGTCCAACATTAGGTCACTGGTCTTGAGGTCGCAGTACCCTCTACTCATTGTGAGGTCGCACATCGTGGGGTCACCAACAATTCTGTTACAGTTTTATTAGATACATGATAATTTTTAACCATTTTTGTGTTTTCCGTAATAACATTTGTTAGTTTGTTAGAGGAGGTTATGCCTCATTATGTATATATACCCTTTGTATTTCTTCACCAAAGATTGAATGGGTAATATATACAGAAAAAACAGAGTTTTTTGCTCTACAATGGCTCCCATTTTGCTTCCTTCACCTTTTAATTAAATATACTTCAACAGATTTTGAGTTTTATAGGATTAAAAGTGTCATCTGTCATAATTGTGGTTAACAAATTATGCCTTTATTTTATAGGTAAAAAAAATATTTTGCCCCACACATACGTGTAGGAGGAAATCAGCTAAACAATTATAATACAAGTACGAATACCTCAAACTGCATCATATTATGAGAAGATTGAGAAGTAATTGCGGGATGATGATTATATGTATCTTCGTACCAATTCTAAGGGAAGTGTTATTGACATGAACTCCTGTTTATTCTCCTGTCTGGTACGAAGTGCTCTATATATGGAATGTTTAGGATGTCCTTTGACGGGCAGAAATCAGATATCTTATTTGAAGACTCGTATAGATTTTTTTTAGGCCATACGTGGATTTAATTTGCTACCTTTTAAATGGTTTTATACCAATTGTAAGATCATAGTGCACATGTTTGAACATGATAATTAATCATCAGTCATAGTCGAAATGATCAATAATATGATAGTGACAATTAAGTTTGGACAAGAACCCTTAACGTACGCATACTGATTACATAGGATAAGTTGTTATCTTATTCCTTGTATGTTAATAATTCAACAACTCTTTGAAGCAATTTTTCATTTTTTTTTTAATTTATTGATGTATATAATTGGTTTCCAACCTCTATATACTATTTATCAGTTTCACTTGAAAGAAGTTATATGACATCATATGGCTATTAAATATCAATTGTTCTCATACATATTGTTATTTCTTTCTTTCCAGAAAAACAACGGTCCGAATCTAAGGTTTTTGAGTGGAGTGTATGGGGTTTTTGTTACTCCAAATATATAGGTAATCTCTCTTCAATGCTGCAGATCCTGCGAAACAAGACTATGCAAGTTAAGGCCAAGTTAGAAGGGATTTGCGATAAAGGCTCTCCGACGCTTAAGTTAATATTCGGATTTAAGTTCTCAAAGAGAAGATGCAATATTAGGGGTAACAAAAGTTGTACTTGATTGGGGAGAGTCAATATTTATAGGTGTCGGTCTAATTACAAGAGTTCACGTCCACCCTTGATTCAAAATATGATTTATGATGTGTAGTGGACCGTATATATATTAGTACTTGATAGTGATAAAAAAGATTCCTATAGGTTGTACAAAGATTCTCGTTTGAGACCTTGAATACTTAGTTTGGTTGATCAAACACGAAAGAGGAGAACTTGAAATAGCAATTTTGGGAGGTCTCCTAGCTAATAGAGCCCTTTTGCAAGATAATCATGCAAATAAAGGTGGCTGTTGCCTCTAAAGATCTCTGATAACTTGTCATAAATATCCTTATTTCACCATTGATATAGGATACTAAAGAAACTGCCCATAATTTCATTTATTACAAGTTTGTTCATGTCAACAGTAGCCTGAGTACTCGCTCTGCTGCATGCTCATCACCTTGCTAGAATCAACTCTGATGCTGTGCTTCATCCTCATACCTGTAACTGACCATTTTGCTTGTAGTAATGGCAGTTTCATTTCAAAAATAAAAAATAGTAAATGTCAATATGTTGTATCCTAGAAATATCCTAGGTGTTTATTGGTGCGGGGAAGGGCTCCGACAGTCTTAGGAGCGAGTATTCAACTGGATCCTGTGGATTTTGATGAAATTTGCAAGAGAGAAATACGTTAGAGTCAAGCCGAAAGGGATTTCGGCTCTCCGATGGTCAAATCAGTAAGAATCTCAGAAATATTTAGTGAGTATCTATGAAAGATAGAGTGCTGAACCTAGTTCTGGAGGTGGAGAGCCACATTTATATGTGTTGGTGGATTATACGATTTTATGGACTCCTTTGAATCTAGTCTTGATCAAACTGAGGGCAATGAACCTTACATGCGTAGCTAATAAAGACAGAAAGTGCTCGAAGGGACCAAAACTGTGCAAACAAAGTAGTGTGGGTGGCATTGATAATGTTTTTCTAGCATTCTGTTCTTTGTGTCCAAAGGTCTTTGATGACCTTCAAATACCTCTATATTATAGGTTCTCCAATGCCTTTTCTTTAAATGCTTGCCATTATCCTGACCTTTTATAAATCTCGTTCTATACCTTGAAAATTTTCTAAAAAATATAAAAAATATTCCTACATCACAATCCATACACTGATAATAACATACTTAGGAATGCACCTAACCCTATGAAAAAAATTACCCCTAAAATTAATTCATCATCATTTCCAAAAACCCAATGCACAATTATCAAGAATCAGTTTACATCATTATAATGTAGAACCGTACTTAATCAAACAACAAGCAGTTAATGGTCCCACGTACTACATTTATGAAAACTTAATGCGGACCCACCAAGAAATCATATCCACAAAAACCATTTTCCATTTGTCAATCAATAATAATAAAATAATAATAATAAGTATATGATTTATACCCAATAGTTATATGGGCCAAAAGCCAAATGCTAGAATCTTGATATGGAAAACCTGATAGCTACATTTCATAAGCACCAAAAACTTATATATTGACCTCATGATCTGTATTGTGAAGCTATCAGATAAAGTAGCAGTACTAGTTTCCATTTCATGGAAGAATTCAATGTAGGCCACCAGAACCCTAAATCTGTTCTCTCACCAATGAATTCAAACATGGAACTATTCACCAACTTTGCTTCAATGGAGGGTTTCAACTCAACTGTTCACGGCATCATGCCTTTATGCAGTGAGGGATTCTCTGATCATCATCATCATCATCACAATCAGCTGCCTATGGCTTTCAGTGATGAAATTCCAAGATCTATCGGGCCCCACATTCCGATTTTTGATCCTGTAGCTCATTTCTTCTCATCTGCCGGACATGGATGCAGCACCATGAACATGATGCAAGAGCCCGAATTCCATGTGAATTCATCTCCTTCAGTTTCCGGGACTGGTGTTCCTGGCAAGGGTAGTAAAAAGCATCAAGGGCAGGTATTTCTTCATTTTCAACAGGCCCTTTTAGTTTATGATCTGGACAAAGATGTTGCTATTACATTAGTTGCTTTACTGTTCTTTTAATGACAGAATTATGGTGGGAAGAAGAGAAAAAGAGTGGGTGAAAGAGAGACAGAGAAGCTTAGAGATGTTGTTCATGTCAGAGCAAAGAGAGGGCAAGCTACTGATAGCCACAGTTTGGCTGAGAGGGTACATCTTTTTCTTTTTCTAATAATTAATTTAAAAGTTGTATTTCTTCAAGAACAGCATCCATGCAATCATAAATCAAATAATATGTCTGAGATTAATAAAATTAGCAATTTTATGGGGCATTTTTAATCTATTATTCTTCAGGAAGAAAAAAAACAATTGTTTTAAAGTTAAAATTATATAATAATGTTCTTGCTTTGGAACTAGCTACGAAGGGAGAAAATAAATGAAAAGCTGAGGTGCTTGCAAGATCTAGTTCCAGGGTGTTATAAGGTAATGATTTTCTTGATATTCTTCGTCATACATATATACATAGTACTTATAATGTTTTCTTTTTCTAATTTATGTAATAACATGAAACAATTGAACTTAATTGTCCAGACAATGGGAATGGCTGTAATGTTGGATGTGATTATCAACTACGTACGGTCTTTGCAAAACCAAATCGATGTAAGCTAATTACACACTCAGAATTCCGCTTAAATGTGTCAGTAATCGACAATAAGTTTCCTTTTTCTTGTCCTTCAAGATTTTAATTGGTTTTCTGACTAACTTTTCTTTCAAAATTAGTTTCTGTCCATGAAACTGTCTGCAGCAAGTTTATTCTATGATTTCAATTCGTCGGAGGCAGAAGCCATGGAGACAATACAGGTTAAAATCAACACATTTTTAACTCAGTCATATTAGACTTACGATCATATGCATTGATTCTAATCAAACACATTTTCCCTAATTAATTTTTGAGCAATTATTAAAAAGCTTCCTGATAATTCCCTTTTCTTGATTTATTTAAGCCATAATTGGGTTCAATAATCATGTATATATACTAAGGAATTAATTAATTAATTAATTAAATAAATGGGTTTTACAACAGGGAAGCAGTGGGTATGAAGCTGCACAAGGGATGGAGAAACTTGTGGAAGAAGGTTATGGAGGATTGTCCCATTTCCAAACATCTTGGCCTCTTTGATCTTCATTAATGTTTTAATTCTAATTAACTATAATTGATGTTTTTCTATAGACATATATATATCTTATATATATATACACACACACAATAATATCATCATCCTACTCCTAATTTATTCCACCAGAAAAAAGAAAAAAAAGAGAAGAGATCTCTGACCTGATTGACAATATAATTTCAGCTTCTACGTTAATACATAGCTATCTATATATGTATTCGAAGGATTCTTGGTCATAATTGCGACGTTGTTTTGGTATAGATACGAATACAGACACACCCACTCACACGTGCACGCCAGATGCGCGATGAATATGTATGACAATAATGCTCTTGATCATCAGCAGCGTGCAGTTGATACATTGCATTATGTTAAATGATTAAAAGTGAAAGAATCTATATAATTTGTAGTGTCCAAATACTAGGATGTATGGCTTAACAGATTTTGTGACGTTTTTAACACAGATATAGTGGTTTGTGACAATCATGGGGTGTAAGATCATTTTCATATGCAGTGAGAATAAATTATTAAGGGCCATAAACCCCCTATTGGATTAAGGCTGCAGAGGGTTAGAAAATGACATGCATTAAAGTAACCTTAATAATGAACCATTTCAGGTCCCGCGGATAGAGTTATGGATAAGCCCACTTCCAATTACTAGCTTCTTTTTCTTTTTTGGGAATAAAATGGAAAAATGTGCTACTAATTTGCGAAATTCCTATTCAAGAAAAAAATAATTTTAATGTTTAGTATTCTGAATTCATTACAAAAAAATCAAAATGATAAATTTTTATTGCAAAAGAAATATGTGTCGGCAATGCATGATGAAGGGTTAGAGTAATAGGGCCAGAAAACAACTTTTCTTAAAAAGCTTTTACAACTAATATTCAGATTTCGATAGGTATAGATCTGTAAAATGAGTGGGCTACTTTTCTAATCTCTTGTTTCTTGAGTATTCGCTTTCCCAACTGGAGTTTTAATTGGCCCATCAAGTTTCCCAACTTAGTGACATGACGAATAACGTTAATTGACAATTTAAAATGAACTATAGGTCTTTCAAGATCGAATTTCAGATTTATTGTTTATATGGATTTTATGTATATTATGAGTATATATCAGATGAAATACGGAGTGCCACATCAACTTGTAATAAAAGAAATTGGAATCCATTAATTTCGTGAAAAGTTATTTACAAAAGAGTCATTTTAATTGGTTAGTGTTATCACATCAAATTACTTTAACAATTGAAAGATTATATTATGAGTATATATATATATATATATATATATATAAGATGAAATACAGAGTGCGGCATCAATTTGTAATAAAAAAAATTGGAGACCATTAATTTCGTAAAAAGTTATTTACGAAAAAGTAATTTTAATTGGTTAGTATTATCACATCAAGTTATTTAACAATTGAAAGATCGATATAAATATATAACAATGCATATAGTACTAGGCTACTAGTTCTATGCTAATACTAGATATATGATTTGGAGTTCTTTTAACATATATTTTGGGGAAGGTTTAAATATATTTTTGATCCGTGAATTTTGATAGTTTGATATTTTTATTTTTTATCTTTTTAGAATTGTATAAATAATTCTATAATTTTTTAAAAAATTTAATTTTAGTCTTTTTAGTGTCGAATTTTGCAAAAATTGTCGAAATAAATCACGTATCTCTTGTAATTTTGGTATCTTTATTCTAATTTTTCTTGGAGTTGCAAAAGAGTCCTGTAACTTTTTGAAATTTCGCAATTTTGGTCCTTCAGGTGCTAAAGTTTAAAAAAGTGGCCGGAATAAATCATATGTTACATCATTTTTTTTATTTTTTATTTTGTCCATATGCTGAATTTTGGAAAAGTGAACCAATTTAGACAAAAATCCAATTTAAATGAATGGTGTGGGACACACATAATTTATTCCGACAAATTTTACAAATTTCGATACCGAAAAGACCAAAATTAGAAAATATAAAAAAATTAAAAATCTATTTGCAACCTTAGAAAAATAAAGAATAAAATACTAATATTACAGACTAAAAAAATATTGAAGCCATTTGGGAAATATATGAGGTAAGATGAAAATATATATTGGATTTTTTGACCCAAGACCAATTTTTATTGGTAGACCCTACCCACCACCTGATAGCCCAAGGACCTGACCCAATCCGATCTCAAATAAAAGCGGTTGTCTTCTCCCTTTCTCTCAAAAAGCCGATTGTCTCTCTTCTCTCTTCTCTTGTTCTTTACCATTCTCAATGCCTTGGAAACCTTCACCACCGCCCAAATCGTCATCACTTCATCAGTATAAATCACCCTATTTTGGACCAAAAATATGAGAGCTAAGAATGAGAAACTAATGAAGGAAACCGAGAGTTTATGAGAAGTGGGTCTATGCCTCGGTGGCCATGGTTTCTTGGTGCAACTGGTGGTGGGTTCTCAGTGATGAAGCTATATGCTTTGCCTCCCCAATTTGGCTCCCTGAGCCTTTTTGATTATGTTCCGATCCTTTATGTTTTCGCTTTATTTTGTATTATTGTTGATATTGTTGTATGTAGTTGTATAATGATCAGACTCATCACTTTGGGATGAAAATCCCAACAATATGAGGTAAGGTGAAAAACTTAGGGAAAAGTATTACAAAAAATTAGAATATATATGTTTCTTTTGATTTTTAAAGTGCCTTTTCTTAAAACATGTGGAAAATTGTAAACCAAACACAGTTTATTCATTTATTCCTCCATGTCCATGGACATTCATTCAATGTATTTGTATCCATATAATTTATCAGTCATTAGATCACACTTAATATCATAATTATATATTATTTAATAATTCATAACTCGTGTAGATACTAATTCAGGTTGTAAATTTTCCCCATCTACTACATATTTATTTATTGTATTTTTGGGTGCTAGAAAGACGAAATGATCAGTCGTCGACAGCTACTCGAATAATCTGTTTCCCTATATTGCGGCCATGATAAATCCCAACAAAAGCAGAAGCTGCATTCTCTAAACCAATAGCCATATCTTGGAGGTAGATCAGCTTCTTCTCCTGCAATTTCTGAGCTGCCCATTCACCGTACTGAGGATGCATGTGCACATAATCTCGTTCGACAAAACCTCTCATTGTCAGGCGGTTTTCTATTAGGCTAAAGAGATTGTGAATCCCTTGTGGTTTACTCAAATTGTATTGAGAAATCATCCCGGAGAGTGCAACTCTTCCATGGATGTTCATGTGAAGCAGCACCTCGTCCAGCATTTCCCCGCCAACATTGTCAAAGTAAATGTCGATGCCCTTCGGAAAGTGCCTTTATCAACAAATAAAGAAGCCTTGAATCCAAGATATTATACTTAAAAAGAGGTTGTTTTTTTTTTTTTTTAAGAGAAAAGCAAAATTATATTTTTCGTCCCACTTAACGGGGTCTACACTTTTAATTGATCTGGTCATGCCGAATTTTATGTAAGATTTGGAAAGGTAAAAAATAGGGTACTTTTATATTATATATTGATCTAAAAAGTTGGGATATCCTTAATTTAATGTGATAGTTTTGGAAAAATAAGTTTATTTAAAAACTTGAGCTTTTTTTTTAGATACTTAGAGAAAAAAAATAAAATAAAAAGAGTGATCGAGAAATTTGGGGTAAAGACAATTATGGAACAAACTCTCTTATTTGGGCGCCCAAATCATGCCCTTCTTTATAGTTGAAAGCGTCATAAAAAAAAAGAGTGATCGAGAAATTTGGGGTAAAGAGAATTATGGAACAAACTTTCTTAATTGGGCGCCCAAATCATGCCCTTCTTTATAATTGAAAGCGTCATCAAAACCAAGTTTTGTCTTTAGCAGATTAACCTGTCATTCAATCAAGAGAACAGATTCAGACAATATCATTATAAAATATGTCGAGATTAGGGAAAATTTAACATGTTAAGTTGCAAACGTTACAGTAGGAACAGAAGTAACAATATCTAAGGAAAATTATTGGTGTAACTAAGGTTTATACCTTTTGTTGGGTGCTAGCACTTCCAACAACATAGCAACCCATGATTTTAGCGAATTGTCCCACCAGATGACCAACTCCACCTGCTGCAGAAGAAACATAAACAACTTCTCCTTGCTTGGGGCGACATATCTCGTGGAAGCCCGCATACGCAGCAAGCCCTGGCATTCCTGCTCATATTGCATCACATGCTTATTTATTACAGGCTAACTAATACAAGGACAAATATACATCAATCGTACGTGTCCCAGGTCGTACGTGTTTCTGTTGTTTCATCATCGTACCATATCAAACACCTGTTAATAATAATATCTTCATGCAATACGATATCGATCTTGAATACAAATGAAGCATCAATTCATATTAAATGCGGTAAATTAAACTCCATCCAACTCAACTAAGTGAAAATACTGCTGAATTAAAATGAAAATGCACAGTACCTAAAATGCCTGCATAATATGATAGAGGGACATCTTTGTTTTGTATTTTGTTTAATATCATTTCAGGATTAAGAACCAGGCTGAATTCCTCCCATCCGATTATTCCCCAAACGTAATCTCCCTCTTTCAGCTCCGGATATGCGGACTTGATCACCTTTGCCACTCCACATCCCTTGATCACCTAACATACAAGTAACCTAAATTTAGCTCGAACACCTCTGGCCACAACCAACCAGTCGTATGTTAAGTATTAATACACTTGTCATGTAATCGGTCGCTCTTCCTATACTATAAAGTAGTAATACATAGATTCATTTGCCATGTGATCAGTTGTTGTACTATGGCTAAACCTGATTCAAGCTAAAATAATTCCCTTACAATTTTTAGAAAACATTATAACTAAGCGGAATTAATATACATAATCTTACAGTTCCAGGGACGATAGAATTTAGTATGAAAAGAGATTTTCTTTGGGAACGCATGAGATGACACATATAAGGGTCGCAGGCCAAGTAAATATTTTTGACAAACACTCCCCTTGATCCCTCTGGAATTTCTGTACTGGCCACTCCCATTTTCAGTTCAAAATCGCTCTCCTTCGGCCAACCTTGTACGTAATTTTTCAATATTATCTGCTTGTTAGGCAGCTCCATCTTCTTCATGTGAACTCAACTTTAAAATGATTCTATTCCTGTACGGGAATAGGCAAGAATAACATGTACGTGTTTAAATTGTGTTGAATCACTCGGTTTGGCATTAAATAACCTCCAACCGTGTAGAAATAGCAAAGCTGTTGAGCCGTAGTGTTTGCCAATATCTAGCTGAATCTAGTAGTATATATGTCTACTAATTGGAGTATTGTATATTAACCCACAGAATTATCACGGGACAAAATTCTTATTCAAATTAAGTCTGGCCGAACTAAACTAATTACAAATGTAATACACTTGACAAAAGATTTATCATTTTTTCCAAACTGTGTAGCAATCGATTACACTTGTTATATAATTGGTTCCGCCCGAGTTAGAATTTTTTCATCACATGATGATGTTTTTAATGTAAAGAAAGCAAAACAGTCCAGCGGATATACGACAGCTGCTACCTGAAACACTGCTCGAACCAAAACTTTAATTGTCAAAAAGATTGTATGCAGAGGAAAGTAGAAGATAGAGGGTGTTTCGATAAGTTTTATAAACTGGTCTAGATGCGGATCTATTGTTATAATATCTGTTAAAGATAATAATTTTGAAGACATCTTTATTCTTTATTAATTTTAATTCTAGATCCACAATGCATAAGAACAAACCAAAATTATTTGGTTCAGATTTCACTATATCTTTTATCTAGGGGGAAAAAGTACTTATTTTTAATAAGGTTTAAATATATTTTTAATTTCGTAATTATAATTTTTTTGACATTTTGGTACCCAATTTACTCAGGTAAATTTAGTCTTATACATTTTTAGTTTTCGTGATTTTAGGATAAAATTCCAGCCAATTTTTAACTTTTAATATTCCAGTCAATTTTGTCAAGAAATCGCTAAAATTTAAAGTATAATATAGGATTAAATTGCTATTTTAATAAGTTATAAGATCAAAATACAAATCACTATAGTTAATATGATTAAAAATACAATTGAACCTTTTGAAAAATCAATGAAACCTATACATCCATACATATAGAAAGCATTACTAAATATTAAATAATTCTGACTTTAAAATATTTAAGCATTTATGTGAAACGGTTATTCAGTAATATAATTAATTAAAAGTGGCTGAAGCTATTCGGCCAAACATTTCCCTACTTTGAGAGATAATTGGAGATAGTAGCGGTAATTCCTATGTGTTTAGGGGGTTGGTGGTGGTGGCGATCATGTTGATGATAATAAAGGTATTGCCGATGTTTGAAACTTAGCTTAGCCCTATTAAAATTTAGTAAAAGCATAAATTATTCTAAAACATTAGGATAAGTTCAAATTTGATTTCATGTGTTACGAGATTTTAAAATTTTATCCCATGTTTCGTCAAAAATTATAAAAAGAGGTGAAAATATTGCCAAAAAAAAAGTCTCCTCCCACTAAATGACGATGTTAAAACTAATCATCGATTAATTTTTTTATCCGTACGCGCGACTTTCGCATGGGTTCTCTATCATTAGTTTTAACATTCGGTAGTGTTGGCGTTGTTTTTGGCAACTTTTAAAGAAACATGGGGTTAAATTTAAAATTCCATAAAGCATAAGTCAAGTTTGAAATTGCTCTACACTGTGGGATTAGTTTTGCAATTTCATCTCAAAATTTAATAATCATTGCAAATTAATCAGATTTATCCATTTTTTAAAAATTAAAACATACATTTATGTAATCATACATTTTACAATCAATTTTTATATATAAGTTTTTTATTTGTCTTGAAAGACTTGAATAAAATAATATGTAGAAAGTAAAACTCACTTTATCCAATAAATTAAAAATAATTACAAAACTAATAAAAGAACAAATTGGTTGAAAATTAAAATACATAAATTAATAAAGATAAAAGTAATAGAAATTTAGTAAAGAATTATAACATAAGAGGGAGCAAACTCTTCTTCTCTGTTAAGTTGAAAGTTGAATGATATGATTTTAACTAGTGGAGAGTGTGTATTCAAAAATAGGGAGATGGAAAAAGTGATTTGCATAAGTTAAAAGAAATTGCATGTGATTTTTTATTTTTTATTTTTTAAATTGTGAATACAACTTCGACTTGGCCCCATGAGGAAGAATATGAAGTAACGTTTCATATAGCACCATGATTCATGAAGCTTTTTTATGGTCCTAGGAAGAAGTGCCCCTTCTTTTAAATTTTTAAGATAATTACGAAGCAAATATTCTTAAGAATGAACAATGGGCTCTATCATTTATAATTCAGATTATTCGTAATAAAATCCTAGAGAATAATACAAATACCAATATAAATGAAAGTATAAAGCATAAATTAGATCTCACAACTCATTGGAATTAAACAATCACCGAATTTTTAACCGAAATTACAAAAATTAGCGAGACATGTTCACGAAGGAACACATAAGAAGAAAAGAGAGAAAATTCATTAAACACTAGAATTTTTAGAGAAGAGAGATCCAAGTATCTAAGATCCAAAGATGTTCATATGATGAACTACATCAACATTTATATTTACTAGTTATCTAATCCTATTAAAACTAAAACAAATAGATTTCTAATTAAGCTAAAATACTTAAGGAATTAAAACTAATATTCTAAAGGGGCAAAGTATTTTTTTAGTCCATAAAACAATGACAGAATTCTTTTGGTACCACAACTATGGCATATGTCGCTTTTAGTCCATAAAACTCATAATCACACATTTTAAGTCCCAAAAACGTGCGTTGTGATTTTAGGACTAAAAAGGCGTTGTTTGGAACTAAAAAAATCGCAAAATCACATTTTTTTGGACTAAAAAGGCGTGATTTTGAATTTTGTGGGACTAAAAACATCACCTACCATAATTGTGGTACCAAAAATAATTTTTTCCTTATTTTATAGGACTAGAAAAATATTTTGTGCGTCCTAAAGAGATACTTCCACCAAAGATAGTTCCCAACCATCCTAAGGTATCCCAATCAATTTCAAATCCTTCCAACATTCATGTCTTAGACTTTTCTTTTTCAATCACATTCCCGCATGTTTACGTGTGGGCATGCCTAACTCATTATTTTGGCTTCTTTGTCTTTTCTTCATTTCATCAATCCATTATAAGCTAATGTTGCATTATGACACTTGATCAAAAGCATTTTAGCCATAAAAGATAGCAAAATAGCACTCAAAATTATAATAAAATGAACTCCTCTCAAGAAGTGGGAAAAAATATATGTATAAGAATATGTTGGTGTTTGGTAAGAAAGAATAGATGGAGGTGAAGTAAAACTCGATATATATGAAACCCTTTTGGAGTCAAATTTTTTTTCCATCCAAAATTGGGCAGAAAAGTAAACGTATAAAACCAAAAAGACAAAAAAGTATATATTTTATGTTTATTTACTCTATGACCGATACACATAATTTTTTTTTATATTTTTAATCATTCCTGCTGAAAACACATGAATTTAATCTTTAAAAAGGAAATAAATCACCAATAAAAATGCTAACGTTTCAATTTAATTTCTTTATTTGAGGGCGTCGGTAGTAATTTATATTTTATTTAAATTGAATAGTTTAGAATAAATAAATAATGCTCATTTTGATGAATACTTTTATTAATAAAAAATATTCTTGTTCTAGTTTGATGAATATTTTTTATTAAAAAACTATTCTTGTTCTGTTTTATGAGTATTTTTATTAATAAGATTTTTAATTTTTTTATATACTAAAAATTATTTAGTATAATATAACTTGTTTATATTCTGATACAAAATAAAAAGAAAGGATTAATCAGCAAAATTACAAAAATTAATTTTTTACTCTCAATCTATTTTCTTCGTACCAAACAAAGAGAAGTATTTGAGATTATCTTCTCTTCCAATCATGCCAAACAATTTGAAGAAAACTATTATTCTTTCCCTCCCCTTGCCTTTTCACTTCCCTCCCCCTTTCACTTCTTTTTTCCTCTCACTTGAATCGAGTGTAAAGTGAAAATATAAAAAATACAAAATAAAAAATTTACTTTCATACTGGTAGAATTTGACCAATGGAACAAAAGTCCTAAATCAAGAAGGCACGTACATGCCACATGCTCTTTTCAGACAATATTTGCAAACTACGATAATTGAAGGATCAAATTGTAAAAAATTAAAAAATGACAGAACTTATTTATTACCTACAAAGATAAAAGATTAAAACAGTACAATACAAACAAATACAGGAACAAAAATTACATTCAAGCCATTGACCATTCTACATATATAGGTAGGACGTACCATTAATTCTAATAGGCTACTGTCTCGATATTAGGTTCAATTAAAAGTTAGGTAAGGTGTATAGAAAATAAAACGGTTGGTTCATAGACGAAGAGCTGTAAGTAGTGCTTCATATTTAAAAATCATTAATTCCATGTACAAGCGCTTTCCTGGGAGTACGTAATGCGATTTGAACAAGACATGCATCTTAGAATTTGTAGTTAATATTATGTGTGTATGTACTCATTTATACACGCATATGTACATGTTATGTTTTGTATACTTAATTATATAAAAAGCAATTAAACAGGAGTCGTTTAAAAAGTCCCCTCTTTTAATTTAAAAAATTATACAATTTACATCCCTCCGTCAATTGCATCGATTTTTAAATAACAAGGGCGTGAATTGTATTTTATTTTTTGACATGTTTTTTTTTTTTCATTTTTCCGTTAATACAAGGAGTAAATTGTAGTTAATTAACCCCTTTTTGCGGCTTAGTTGACAATTCATTTAATGTGTAAAATGTGTTTAACCAAAAAGCCTATTTTATAAATAAATGTCGAATTACTCAAAATTACACAACTTCATCATATCATCTAGCTCCATTTGCAGAGAAAGTGATCGAAGAAATGCCAATGTCAGCATGCCTTTCAAATAGTAACCTTCTCACAACACCTTCACTTAGAAATATTCATTATCTCAGCAATCCTCAGCGCAAATCTTTGGTCGTTGCCAAGCAGCGCTTCCAACCGAAACGTGCCCAATTATCGGCTAATATTCATCCACTCCTGCAGGAACCAAATGCAGATAGGTGCTAGTTGACTGAACATACATGAATAATCATAATTATTTAATTTTTGTCTTACCATAAATTTGGATTTTGTTATATATATATATATATATAGGTGTGTATATCAAATTGAACTCAGTGTAAGGGACTACGAGTTGGATCAGTTCGGGGTTGTGAATAATGCGGTTTATCCAAATTATTGTCAACATGGTGAGAATTTAATTTCGCATGTTAAATTATTTATCCACTGTTACAATATATAGTTTCTGTTTGTTATTTCTTATTTAATTTCAATATGCTTTGATATGAAACTATTGATTTATTCAATTAATTCTCAATATTTCAACATTTTGAATCATATATATTAATATAATGATCGCTATATAAAAAGAATTTGATGAACGAGACGTGATTTGAACAGGGTTTAACGAATTTTTGAAGGCATGCACCAGCTCTAGTTTTGATAAGATTACCCGCAGTGGTTACTCAATAGCTTTGTGTGGTGTCTCATTTAAATTTGTTGCACCTTTAAAGGTAAGGTTTCCTCTTACATCTGGTCAATAATTAATTATGTATTTAGCAGTAATAGTTAGTATAAGTAGTAAATTGTATTTCCTTTATGCACCTAACTAATGAAACAGAAAAATAATAATTCATACAATCTCGAAATCCGGACCTCGTTTTTGGATTATTGAGACCTCAACCATAATTGCTACACCCATTTTTGACAGAGTGGAGACAGATTTTTTATGAATATCAAGATATCTGGATGGTCTAAGACTCGTTTATTCCTTGAACATTCGATCGTCAAGCTTCCAAATGAAGAGGTTCTTTAAATTTTTTGACCAGCTGTAATCCAACTTCAAATGCAATGTACCCCAATAACATGTGAAATAAGTAAAAACCCTATGTAAAAAAAAAATTAACAAATTATTCCCCGTGTTTTAGAAAATAAAGAAAATTTGCTTCATTTTCTAAAATACATAGGGTAATTTACTGTTTTATTTTTCATAGAATTTTTTTTATTATTTTTCATATCACAAAGGGGTAAATTGCATTTTTCTTTATATATATTGATAAGTCTCGTGAATTTTTTCAATTGTTTCAGCCAATTATGGAGGGAAGTGCTACAACAGTTTGGCTTGATAAGAACTATCGTCCGATGCGTATTCCACCATTGACGATAAGCGAAGTCAGCAAATGGTGTTTTGGGGAGAAAAGTTCCAGTTGATGGCACTTTCGTGCAATTTCATGAAAGACGTCGATACCTGCCCTTTTCATTTAATTTCCTAAATAATCTTACAGTTTAATTAAATAAATCTATAAATTGTGATCCTTTGAAATTTATAGCGTTAAGTATCACATAATTGATACATATTGCATGTTAAAGGGTTGACTACAAACACTGTATCAGAAGAGGTCTCATCCAAAAGGAGTAATCTCAACCAGAACTTTGGGAGACAACAAAACTCTACAAAATATGGATGCATATCTAATATGATCTATAAATCGAAAATTCAACTTGTGATTAATTATAGGTTACTCTTCTTTTTTGGGACAGTATATGTTTATTTCAAGTAGGTAATATATCAAATAAAATATATGTATATGAAAATTGTGACACCCCTTCAGTATTCATATCCAATTATCCCAACAAACTCATATTTATCCCAATAAGATAACTCATCTTTAATCAATATTTATATAAACCTCAAATGAATAAACTACTATATCAATATTTTTGGTATAACATTATTGTCTCTATGATGTTAGAGCTCCCGACTTAAGATAGTACTAATGAACCACCTATACAGCTGACAACTGCCTTAGATCTATTTCCTGAAAAAAAAAAATATGGAAAATTTTATAAGTTGTCAACTCAGTAAGTAGTGACTAATTAGTTTATATATATACACACACATATAGGCATGTATAACATCCAATTTTATTCTATGATCACAATCAACCAATATTCTTTTTATCGTCATGAAGTTGCAATTTTAAAAACACCAGTCAATAAATACTTGTCACAGAATTTCATGAAATCACGAAATAATAATACCAATAGTCAAGCAAAATCAATATCAGAATCAAACATAATCCAGAACATGATTCATACATCATTAACATTTAATTCTCTTAATTGTTAATTATCTTCTTCGGGCCCTGCTTAGCCTAATTGTATCATATTCAATATTTTGTCGGCTCTCATCATCTAAACTAATATCATACAATCAACAACACAGAGTATCAATCGTATGTGATATTCCCATACTGGCCAAGTGTGTAATAATCCCGACATAGGACATCACACCGAACATGACACTCCCACACCACCCCAGTGTGTAGCTAACAACACAGGATATTCCCTACTACCCGGAATACCCCAGTACCCTTAGCGACATGGTACCTAGCAATATATTTATTTTTCTCATATCATATATTCCATCATCATGATAGCATACAACTCGTCATCAATCACATCACATCATCGTACACTATAGACTATGCCCCAGATTAGGTAAGCCATCTTTTCATGTCAATAATCCATTCACGTTTTAATAACTTTATGATTTAACTTCGTTCGACACTAATCTCAGTGAATCATCTGTACAATGACTACTTCATAATTTAATCCAGTTATTCATCAAATAAAAATGTGTCACAATCATTTACAACAACTCAATCATTCAATTTCATTCAACAACGAGATCAATCAATTAGAAGCATGTTATAATCGTCTCTACAATTCAACTTTATTCACCATATGTATCACACAACCATAGATAAAATATATAACAGCTATTTCATGAGACAACCGTATAATTCAGTTAAGTACATGACGATTTCTGATCAAGTTCACAGATAGATGAGTAGATACATATATATATAGAGATACAATTAACTATATATACATACCTCACTTTCTCAACTATTTAAATAGTAGAATAATGTGTTGCATCTTGAATGTTATTCTCGTGTCCTATAATGAATTATAAAATATATAATCAAGGAATCGTTAATATTGTAATTTTTCATAAACCATTTGATCGTATTCGTAGACTTCTCACTAATTTCTGAACATCTCCTTCTATGAAATTCGAATTTTTCTTCCGATTCCTTCTACATAAAGTAGATTCGATTATCTTTCCATCGTATATATGTTAATGTATTAAAACTAGTGCTTATATTTTTAAATGTTACTTTTACTGCCCCTGAATCTGTATTCCTCACCGTATGCGTATTTCTCATTAATTAAATCACAACTTTATTTATAATCATTAAATACTGTTGTAATCTAATAAACTAGACATAATTAGATTTTCAATGGTTTATTATTGGTATTTAAAATTATTGGAATTAATTCTATTAAAATTTATCTTTGTCATTCACTTGATTTTTTCTTGACAGGATATCTGTTTCAACTTATAAATTTTTCTAAGACAGAAATAAAATTTATGAAGATGCAATTTTAACATCACATATTCTCTTGTTTCTCTAGTTTGATTCATTATAAGAATCATACCAATTGGATTTATAAATAATTAGTTGTTTAAATTTTATTACAGCCTGGTCCAGACTACAACAAATTCAAATCCACTGCTTTAAAATTCTCCCAAAGTTCATATACTCTTCCAAAAATCACCATTTTTAAAAATATAAACTCCTATGTGTTCAGTTCTATTTACAAAAGAATTATGTATATTGAACCAGTATAACTTCAGTTACAAGATCTTAAATATACTATATTGGATTTCCCATAGAAACAGAGTAGTAAAATATTTTCTTATTTTTACCCATCAAAACGACAGATTCAGCTCTGACTCAAAACTATAAAGTTTTATTAAACACCCTAAGATTTTCATAGAAGCAGAATTTACTAAATTTGGACTGGTATATCTTAAGATAATAACGATGTACAGAGACTATTTGAAAATAGACCCTCTCCTAGCGTTCCTTCCATCTTTATTAGTGCATCTTCCTCAATTTCAATTCACACCCAACTCCTACACAAATTTGATCAAGACGATGAACAAAACTTACCTTATCAGCTGTGGAAATTTATTGATCTTGATAGTAACAGAAGCAAACACCAAAATCCCTCATCCTCTCATCTCTTCTCTTCGCTTCTCTTCTTTTTCTTCTCTTTTCTCGTCCTCTCCTCTCTTCTCTTACCTTTGTTTGAATATTAAAGGCTGTGCCGTAGACAAAATCACTGCCTTGAAAGCGAAATTTTGGTATTACCGTGCTGCAAATAGTATAAACGGTTCGCTCCGCAAGATTAACAAAGCTATAACTCTCTTACACGCTCATTCGTGGTAGAGAGCTTGGAAGGGTAAATTACATTTGTGGTCCCATAAGTGGACCTCTCTCTAATTTTGGTCCCATGCTTTGGCCAATTAGCACATTGAGTTGCATATGTGGCTTTTTTTCCAATTTGAGGACCAATGGGGGATTCGTCCAATTGATAACGACAGCTGCTCTCTCCATCAGGTCGTTAGTCACGCGATCTGCACGTGTGAAAAACGTAACTCCAATGTTTGTTTTGGCAGCAAATAGAAGTAAAAAGAAAAAAATTACCTCAGTAAAAACCCAAATTTTTTCCCTTTCGTTTGACTTACGCTGTTGCGCTTCCTTCACACTAAAAATTTCTAAGATTCTTACTTTGATCTTCACTCCACCTTAGAAACTAAGAGAGTCCCTCAAATTTTTTGCTATCCTAGCGAAAAATACCCCAACATTTTGAAATTTTGTGAAGTGTGAAGTGTCAACCATTGTTGAAGGCAAGGATTTGGTGATTGGGTAACTGAAATAGCTCTATGCGATCCCAAAGAAAACGAAAACCCTTCTCCAGATTACGGTATGTATGCACATTTGAACTCAGGTTGTTGCTTTTCCACCTTAAATAGTAGAAGAGTGCTGCTTTTTTCTATTATTTATTCTGATTCTTGACCCGAGATGTACCGTTTTTTGTTTTGCTAAAAAGATTCTTTGACAATGTGTTGGATGTTTTGGCTTTTTATGTTGTTGTTTGGTTAAAAAATTGAGCCTTTATTGTTGCTTTCTGTAGGGAGTTTAAAAACCCCTAGTGGTATCTTCTTTTACAAAGATTGGAGTATGAAACTATTACAGAGGTTGGAGTATGAAACTTATTAAATATTAAAGGCCAATATTACAGATCTAAAATAATAATAACAGTAAGATAAAGGATAAATGAATAACAAAGTTTGTATGAAAATGGTTCAGGTATAAGCCAAATCCAATAAAAAGGGAACACGATCACTAGACATCGTACCCACAAAATTGACCCACAGTTGCTCCTCACCATAAACTTTTTCAGATCACAAAGATCTACACGAAGAACTTTAGGAGAAGGAGAAAGAGAAGAAAACATAATTTTTGCTCGGTTTCTTATATCTAATGGCCGAGGGTTTATCCCCTATTTATAGGGGTGAATATTCGGTAGAAAAGGAAGGCAAGGGTGGTTTTCCTAAAGCTATTATCTTCGTTTAGAAAAACCACCACCATTACGGCGGTGGAAGAAAGAAAGTAGCAGCTATGGAAGAGAGAGAGAGAGAGAGAGAGAGAGAGAGAGAGAGAGAGAGAGAGAGAGAGAGAGAGAGAGAGGGAAGAAGAATAGTGGGATTTGGTTAGGGTTAAGAATATATAGTTAGTCACCTGCGTTGTGTCGGGTGTAGGGCCTCCAAGTGGGTCGATTCTAGGTGGGTCTCCAAGTGGGGTTACCAATTTGTTGGGTCATTGGGCCACAAAAAATATAACACTTTCACATGGCTACAGTGAGTTGGTCCCTCACTGTATATATGTGTATATATTTCAAAAAATTTGGCAATTAATACTTTTGGCTACTTTTTTAGCTCTGTGTATATATATTGAACTTATACTATCTGAGCATGATATTTATTAGTTTTAATTATTTCAAATTATTTGTCTCCAGTTGTTGATTTGAAATTACATCTTGGTGGATAATTCTGTAGTAATCCTAGTCCTGTTGATTCTAAAAGGGGGTCCATCGTTGTTTATGATTATGTAGACATAAATTGTATTTGTCCAAGTTATTTGGATGATTTGTGTTTGAAGTTGGGGTATGTAAATGGGTATAACATGTACTACAAGTTGGGTGAACATGGATTTCAACTTTTATGTTCTGCAGATGATTTAGTATCTATTTGTTTGGATCATTATATTGACAAGGTGGTTGATGTGTACTTAGATGTAAGGATAGATGATTTAGGGGCTGAAATTAGGTCTTCCAGTGTTAAGTTTGAAACTAATGAGAAGATTAATATTAATGAGAATGATACAAATCAAACTGACTCTGAAGATTTTGAAGACTTTAGTGACAGTGAATATGAAATGGGGGAGAGTGAAGAAGAAAATGATGATGAATTATCCAATGAAAACACAAATATGGATGTTGAGTGGACTGGAAACAATGATAAGGATGGGGGATGTGAAGCTGATGGTGCGGTTGAGGGGATCAAAGGATCTAGTGATGAAGATTTTGATGGTGGGAGGGTTTGATACTGAGCAGGGGTCTAAATTTCCTATTCTCAACAATGTTGATACATATGACCCAAAATTTGAACTTGAAATAATATTTTCTAACAAAACTGAGTCTAGATTGGTTGTCCATTCCCATGCAATAAAAACTAAAAGGACACTTAGAATTGCAAAAAATGATGGTAGGAGAATATATGCTAAATGTGGTGCTGAAGGATGTGATTGGAGAATTCATGCCCTGAAACTTTCAAAAGAATGTATATTTCAGATAAGAGAGTACTATCCTAAGCACAAATGTGGAGTGTCATTTACTGTAAAAAATTTGAAATCTACATGGTTGTCAGAAAAATTAGAAAGTTAATTCAGATCAAACTCTAAGAGAAATGTCAAAGGCTTCAAAACTGATGTAATAAAAGATATCAGAATCAATGTGTCTAAATCTCGAGCTTACAGAGCTAAACAGAAGGCAATTGAAAACATTGAGGGTAAGGCAGAAGAACAATATGGGATGTTATGGGATTAAAGAGATGAATTTAGAAGAAGCAATCCAAGATCCACACTAATTTTAAAAGTAAACAATGACATGGATGCTGCTGGTGCAAAAACTTTTGAAAAATTTTATGTATGTTTAGAGGCTTTAAAACAGGGATTTAAGTCAGAGTGTATGCCATTGATTGGTGTAGATGGATGTCATTTAAAGAATCCATTTGGAGGGGTGCTGTTAACAGCAGTTGGGATAGACCCCAACAACAACTAATTTCCTATTGCATATGCAGTGGTAAACAAGGAGAATAAAGATAATTGGGAATGATTCTTGTTGCCGTTAAAAGTTGATCTAAGCATAACCAGAGAGCATGAATACACTTTCATATCAGACAAGCAAAAGGGATTGCTTCAAGCCTTTGATAGTGTGTTTCTAGCATATGAAAATAGATTTTGTGTTAGACACTTGCATTGGAACATGAAGAGGGCTTGTTTATAAAAAAACATTGTGGAAATGTGCATTAGCCAGTACAGTGCCACTTTTTGAAAAAAGAATGAAAGAAATGGGAAAAATTGACAAACATGTGCTTGCTTTGTTTTCTGGCAAACATCCTTCCCAGTGGAGCATGTCACACTTTTGGTACTGTCTCAAAGTGTGACATTCTTTTTAACAATTTATGTGAATCATCAGTGCTACCATTCTGAGTGCAAGGAAAAAAAATTATCTTGACAATGTTAGAAGAAATAAGGGCGTTGTTGATGACTAGATTACAAGAAAATAGAGATAGGGCATATAAGAAATGATATGGAAAAATGTCCCAAGATAAAGAAGATTGTGAAAAGAATATAGGAAAGGCTGGTGATTGCATACTTATTAAGTTAACAGACTTGCACTATGAAATCTCATACTATAATGGTTCCAAATATAGTATGAATCTTGGGAAACATTCTTGCTCATGTAGAAAATGAGATTTATGTGGTATCCCTTGCAAGCGCGCAATGTCTACAATTTGTAGTCTAGTGAAGGACCCTGAAAGATTATGTTGATAAGTGTTATTTGGTTTAAACATTCAAAAAAGTGTATAAGCATGCTATATATCTAGTCAATGGGCCAAATTTATGGAAAAGAAAGTCAGTTGGAACCACTTATTCCTCCCAATTCTGGAAGAAGTGTTGGCAGACCTTCAAAAGCAAGGAGATTGCAGCTTGATGAACATGTTCGAAAGCACAAAAAAAGAGGCCAAGGAAGATCACTACAGTTAAGATGCAGAGACAACAATGGATCATTATATGTAGCCACTACAAAGAGACGGGACACAACAAAAACTTCTGTAAGAGGAAGAATCAACCACTTCCAACAGGACCAGTGGTGAGTTTTCAATTTAAAAATTTTCAGCTTCTTATTGTTTTATTATAAACCTATTGAATGTTACAGATGCTTGTTGTTGCTTTGTATATTTGTAGGTTTTAGGAGATCAGTTAATCCTTCAAGGTCTTCAAGATCCACCTCTGACTCAGGATTCTGAAAATGAACCTGTAAGTGCAATCTACTTCGAACTTCCTTTACATTTTTTAAAAATTTAAGTGTTGAACCATTTTTTTTTTGTGCGATTCAAGCATATGATGGCAGTGTTGAACCGGCAAACACCCCAGTACTTGCTAATGTTTTCTACTTTGAAAGCTCTCATTTTTCATAAATATATGATCTTAGCTTGTTCATCTTTTCATAAATATATAGGTTTATCATGATCAGCCCATGCATGAAAGCTCTCAACTTCCACCAACGACTGAGGATTCCCAAACCTTACAGAAATTGACAGTAAGTGGCAATTACTTTTCCTTATTTCAATTTTTCAGAACTTTAGTACACTAATACTTGCTTTGTTGCATGCTAGAAAAAAGATTAGTTCATAATACAAATCAAGCAAAAAAGTAAGAGGACATCAATTTCTAAAAGGTACCACAAGCAAGCGAAGGAATACAAGTTCTGCAAAGTGCTCCTATTACAGGACCAATTTCAGGAGTCACCATAAGAGCTCATGTTCCCTTTAGTACAAATCATCCAGCTGTTCCTTCTCAACCACAAACTAGATCGAGTTTCAAAGGTTTGGTTCCCACCTTGGACAAAGATGGCAAAAAATATGTTAACATGAGCAACTTGGCTTTAGTTGTATACCTAAAGAGCAAGAAAAAGTGATGTGCTAGCAGTGGATCAATACTTTTGGTTATATTTTTTTGTTATGTGTTGGAGCAAAACAATGGTACTTTTGGTATTGTTTTTATTATGTTCTCAAGCTATTGTAACAATACTTTTGGTATTGTTTTTGTTATGTGTTGGAGCCGACCAATGGATTATTTTGTATTGTTGAATAAAACAGGGCATTGTTCCATCTTTAATGACAAATTGAGATTTTTTGGTGTGGAACTTCTTTTGGATTATTTTTGTGTTGAACAAAACAAGGTATTTATTTTCTGCTCTTGCATCTATATGTTCTTTATTTTTCTTTTTCCGTCTATGGAGGCAGTAGTGGCTTTTCTTATTTCTAGTTCATTCATACATTTTCTCTAGATTGTATGACTATTTGTAACTTAATACTTTTATGTGTTTTTGAGACATACAGGTGCTAAGTACATATGCCAAAAAGAATTGAGAACCATGATTTTATACTTCACTTTGGATAGCCTTCTTTTACAGGATTTTTTCAATTCATTACTTAGGTTTTGCTTGAAGATGGAATATTAACCATAACATAACATCGCCTATAAAATTACATATTGTCAATTACAAAACAACAGGATGATAGAATACAAAATACAAATTACATATCCTAAAATTAGCACCCTAATATCGCCTAATATGTGAAAAATTGGATCATATACTCCAAAAAAATATTGAGGAAGATTCAACAAAAATAATACTTAAACAACACTATAAGACAAGATACAACCAAAAAATAAACTAAAATAATTTGTCTTTGTTGCATCTATGCAATTTTATTGTCCATTTTATTCAATTTTTGAAGCAATCCGGGTATAATAACATTTGCCCTTGCACACTTGACGGGTCTTCCCAAAGAAAGAAACCACACCCACTTCTTTTTTTTGTACACCCAGAAACCTCCTACCTGGGTTGTTGTTGGTCAATGAGGTTCTTCAAAATCGCAAACCTTCCACAGTGACAAAAAAACTTCTCTGTTATCAGTCATATTCTGTGATATTTTTCTACTAAGTGCAAGAGAAAAATGAAAAAGATGTAATAGCTTTTCTCACCAAGTTGCTGATTTTCCCTCCAAATGTCTACATTTCTCTCCACACTTAACAACAACTGACGGAGAGAGCAGCTGCCATTATCAACTAGACGAAAATCCCTCAATTGGTCTTCAAATTGACAAAAAAAGCACATATTAAACTCAATGTGCGAATTGGCTAGTGTGGGGGACTAAAATTGAAAAAAGATCCACTTATAGGACCAAAAATGTAATTTACCCTAGTTTGAAGTAACGAACAGAGGAACACTCAAAAGAGGAAGAGAGAAAATGTAAGAGGAGCACACAGAAGGGGCGGCTCAAATTTTTTTGTATGAAAAATGCATAAGAGACTGAAGCTATTTATAGAGGAGCAAACTCAGTTGGTTGAGAAATTCGAACCCTTGACCAGCAACATAAAATCAAACTCTTCACCAAAGTTAAAAATTTCCTCTTTTTTCCACCGCATCTCCCTCTTGTTTTCTTCTCTTTCCTCTGTTTTTTCCCCCTCTTTCTCTCCTCTCACCACCTCCTCTCTCTCTCTTTTGGTTTTTCTTCTCCCTTGAAAAAGTGAATAGGATACAATTTTATTATTCTCTTACCTTGAAACCAGTACACAGATTACCTTTTATAGTGGTCATGGAAATACAAGAAAAGGGAAAAATACATGGATTGTTTACATCATGCAATGTGATATTCAAATCTTCTAAGTCAATCCCTTGATCACGTTTTTATTCTCCGAATGAATTGAAATTAGCTGTGGATCTCCCCCTAATATACCTTCCATATGTTGAATCATATCAATTATGTAATACTAATAAAAAAAAATTAATTAATTCCTCTGAAACTAAAAATTTTGGCTAAAATACTAAAAAATTGAGAGATGATCATGATGATTTAATTAATTTGAATATATAAAAAAGATTATTGTATACATTTTAAAATAAATTGATTAAGTATATTTTTTATGGCACGTTTAGTTAGGAATTTAAATGTAAGACATATCTACTAATTTTATATTTTATCTTAATATTTTTCATATTGCTATATTTTAATTTTATGAGAGATTGAGAGTATATACAATAAAAAAGATATATTTTGTATAGTTGTGTTTGTACCATATCGTGCCTATATCCATACATTATAGATCACACCTAATGTTATAAGAAGAAAATGACTCGTCAGTACCACGTCCACGCAGTTTCCAGTCAGTTCATATATGTCCACTAAGGACTGCTCATTGTAGCGCAGCGGTCCCGGACAGGGCGATCCGTGCGGTTCACATTCCGTGGAAGAGAAGGCCCATATTGATCAAGGCCCATATTGATCAAGGCCCAAATTGGAGGTCTATAGCTGTCGAGTACGTGTGGATGGCTTAGGAAATAAATACATCCGGTGGTGGAAGTGCTTCGCGTGCTGCCCGTGAGTGTGAACAGCAGTGGCTCGTACTTGGCTCAACAAATTAGTGTGTCTCGAGCCGCCTCCACCTCTTCTCCCTCACCGTCCGGACCCGGTCGCCTGCTTTCCTCTCTCATAAATACAGTAAAACCTCTATAAATTAATAATTTTGGGACCATAAAATTTTATTAATTTAGAAAGATATTAATTTATCGGTAAATTAATATTTTATTAATTAAAAGAGAGACTTTTTAAATTTAACAAATTTAGTACATATATATTGAAAATAAATGAATTCATATATGTTTCATTGATTATATTCATGCATCGACCAATTTTTTGTAACTAATCAAATATATTCATGTATAATATCAATTCATTGTATACAATTAACTATTATATTCATCGACGCATGTATCAATTCATTAGAATTACTTAAATATACATATTTACATTAATTTGTTGCATTTAAATAACTATTATGACCAATTAAATATATTCATGCATGATTAATAAAATATATACTATATAAATCTCAATATGAAAATAAAATAATTCATAACACCAACCATGTCTTCTCATCTAAAAGGCATCCAAAATCATCCATGAATGATCAAATGCGTAAAGCATTACAAACTTTATATTTTAGCAAATTACCATAATATTTATAATTGTAATATTTATACATTATTAATTTAGAGTTTTAATAGGACCTAATATTTATGAAGGAATTCTTCGAAAAATTGTTATCTTATTATCTTATCGAATTTGATGATTTTTTACAAGGCCCAAGTCGGGACTGAAAGATTTTATTATTTTAGAAAGTTTATTAATTTATAGAGGTTTTACTGTATTAATACTAATTGAGTGGTAGAAAGAGATATTTCAAGATCTTGTGTTCTGTCATTATGGCTTTTTCTGTGGCATTAATTATCACAAGCCTTTGATAAATGCAAGCACTTTAGAGCTCCATAGGTTGTCAAGTAATACACATTCTATATCACCCAGGTTGAAGAGTCTGGAAATTTTGCATAAAGAAGCAATAAACAATAGCATAATACTGCATTATGGGCGGGTATACATACAAACTGTTCAAATCTTGAACCTATTAATTGAAACTGTTGGATGTTTCTTCTAAACTGTTTTGATAGAGATCTAGTCCATCGGAACAAAATTTTGATGCATCTTTTTCACGATTGTCAAACGATCTTCACTAGATTTCAACACGGAAAGAGCAAGTTTTGCTACCGAGAGATCAACAAAGCAGCCAATCTTTTAGCACAAAATGCTACATTGAGTCAAAAATAAGAAGTAATATTAGTCCCCCGATATCATATTTTGATGAATATTGTAATTAATGATGTGATGACATTTTGGGCATAAAAGTCTATATGTACCAACTCTATCGTTATCATATGAAATACTACTGCTACTTCAAAAAGACTTGATTAATATCATAATAAAAAACATTGACGCAGCAGGTCTAACATTGACACACCTGGGGCTTTCTAGGGACATCTCCATAATAGTTAAACCGCTTCACTCTCTCTCTCTCTCTCTCTTCTCTATTTTGTGCTTATCTTAATCACCCGACTAGAAATCCACCACGCGATCACACAGTATCACTATTTCTGATTGAAACGGAGTAAACCCTCTGAAGAACACCAAGAAAATGGATGGAAAGAAGAAGGTGATGGTGGCAATCGACGAAAGTGAGTGCAGTCACTATGCTCTGAAGTGGACCCTCCAGAATCTTCGAGACACCATTGAAACCTCCAACCTTTTCATCTTCACCGCTCAACCTGTTGTCGACCTCGGTTATCTTTACGCTTCATCTTATGGTGCTGCACGTATGTATCGCATCTCCTTGATTAATTCCCCGTCAATCATCTCTTCTTTCCTTGTCAAACTAACCTGATCAGGAATATTCTCATGACAACTTTTGTTTAATATTTGCAGCTGCTGAATTAGTTAGATCTATTCAAGAAAACCATAAAAGAGTTGCCGAGGCTTTGTTAGAGAAAGCAAAGGAAATCTGCAGTGAATATGGGGTAAGTTCGACCTGTTTTGATCTTTCCTTTCTCCCAATGTTGTTCAGTTTATATCTTCTAATAAAAAATATATATATCAGGTAGCTGCTGAAACATGTACAGAAGTCGGAGACCCTAAGGAGGCAATATGCAAAGCTGTGGAAAATCTCGACATACAATTACTTGTGCTCGGCAGTCATGGTCGCAAAGCTTTACAGAGGTTACTTTAAATACCGTCACTTGCTTTTATTTCTCTTTTTCATTATACAGGCTTTGTCCGTGGATCATAGTACGTACTGATGAAATGAGCATCCATCTTTCCCTGTTTTTCAATAGGGCTTTTCTTGGAAGTGTGAGCAATTATTGCGTGCACAATGCCAAATGCCCTGTTTTAGTAGTGAGGAAAAAGGAGTGAAATACGTAGTCTCCAGGCATCCGGGGACAGACTCCAAGCGTGCGGGGTGGGGATGCATGCTTCTATATATGTCGAGAGGAAATTTGATGATTTTAATGAATAAGCATATTGTAATCCTGATGTCGTTTCTCTTCTGTATAAGTCGCTGTTGTGTGGAATGCTACGTATAACTCTGTATTTTCGAGATCCTTCGATATCATTGTACTTTCGAGATCTATCAAGATTATTGTATTTTTGTGATTGGATATATATTTATTACTTGCCTAAATATTCAACACTTCTTTTAGGGTTAATTATACCTAGCCTCCTATACAAATATAAAATGTAATTTCATATTTTTTAGATGGTCTAGATAAAATTAACTTTTTTTATGATTATTTTTTAGGAGGACGATTTAATCAATGCATATATTTAGGAAGTGATTTCTTATAACAAAACATTAAAATCACTCCTTCAGGATCAGTGGTCCAAGTTGTCATTCCTGACTGGAAGCAAAGACGCTATTCTGCATTGTTGCAATTAGAGATCATTGGAAGCTATTAAATCGTTATTAACTGATACTAGTATATGCGGCGTATAACTAATTTTATTTTTAAAAATTATTATTTTTTAAAAATATATATTAATTGAATAAGTTAAAATATTTTTTGAAAATAGAAGAAAGTTATGAAAATTATTATGAAACATGTCAGGAAAAAGTCGAAAATACAAAAAAGATACTATTAAATTGCATAAAGATATAAAAGGGAAAAAGGTCAATTCATGAATATATCATCCCTTTAATCATGATTTGACTTTATCAATAAATTATTTTTCATGCAAATTTAAAGTTGATTTTACTTTATTAAAATCGATCAATTTATTTATTTAAGGTGTATAATTTTATTTGTTATGAAATAAAATCGTCGTAAATAATTATTACTGGTCATAATTAAACAAAAATTATGCAAAAACTTAGTTTATCCACTATGAAAAGAGATAAATGCAAATTATCCCCCTGAACATTGGAAAAGGGCAAAAATAACCCCTAAAAATATAAAAGGGCAAAAAGCCTCCCCAACCTTTTAATAAAGAAGCATATTACTCCCTTCACTAGGCAATGTAGTTCATTCACCCATTTTTGCGGCTTATCTATTTTGTTTGTAACCGGTCATTTTTACACCTTACAGACACTTTGAAGTTTGAATGCACACATACGTATATATAATGTTGCATGTTATAGTAAAGCCAGTCATTGCGACTTATAATAACTGAACAACAAAAAGCATATAATTAACCCATAATACATTTTCTTGATTTCTTCGAACTGCAAAGACTACAATTTATTCCTTACAACATTATTTTGCATCTCATATAAACTTCATAGACCACATGAGTTGGTACATTTATTTAATCTGTGAATTTAAGGAATGACAGGAGAGTAAGTGGTGGTGATGGATCAATTGGATCTGGGGTAACACAACTCACTGATCTCAGCCAGCATCTCAGGAGGAATACGCATTGGGCGATAATTCTTATCAAGCCAAACTGTGGTAGCTCTCGCCTCCAGAATTGGCTGTAGAATATCCAAGAGTTAATCATATTTAAAACCCATTTGATTAAATTTTATTTAAAATATTATATAGATATTCTAAAAATTTATTAATTATATTAACATATATGATTAAATAACTCGAATTAAATTAATTTGTTAAGAAATAAGTCGGAATTATTTTTTTCAAAAAGATAATGTAAACTGCATTGAGCTACCGCCTCATATTTTAGAAGGACTTACTCAAAGAGATTTATGTACTTTTTGCTTTTTTATTCATTTCTCACATACCCCCTAATATCCAATTTAAAGGATCTCTCTCTCTCTCTCTCTAAAAAGTAGTACATCCAAAGACAAATTTGAAATCGTTTCTTATTTTCTGAAACTTATCATTTTTTCTTCAATAATCATACTATCCATCCAAATATTGTGATGAAGATCCAAATTTCTTATTAAGTGATATAAGATTATTGTTTTAAAAATATGATAAATTAATATTATAATATTTTAAGTTTGCAGATATCGTAGGTACGTGTATTATAAAATTTATCCAAAAATCCAGTTTTGTCAATCTAATTTTGCTCTTATTATTTTTTCCTTGCGAAATTCAAATTGGATTTCAAGGTTGTAAATAATGAACCTCTTTATTTGGAAGCTTGACGATGGATTGCACAATGAATAATCGAGTCTTGGACCAACCAGGTATCCTGTTCTTCACCAAAAATCTGTCTCCACCCTATTAACAATAAAAAAGAACTATGAGAGACGAGGCATGCATGACTAGGTAGGAATTTATCTTTTTTCTTTTTTCTTTTTTTGGTCATTAAAAATGTTCGATATAATTATTATATCATAAGATCAATTAGGAATAAATTATAAATTAATTTATAAGTATTAACTATCAACAATCAATCAACTATTATATTATAGAAGCAATGAAGTTAATTCCGACATATATTTGCAAAAGTTCCTATTGTATAATGCATCTTTATACATGCTATATTTATAAAGATGACATCATTTATTTTATTTAAAAAAAAAATTTGTACGTATAAATTACAATCAACTTTCTCAAAATTTGGTATAATTATAAATACACCTTGTTGTTTGAGAAATTACCAATATATCTTCCTGATATTAACGATATTCTAACAATTAATTAGCTCAACTCGTTAGTCTTCCTTAAATTTTCATCTATATTTTATAGTAAATTGACCAAAATACCCTTGTAGACTTTTAAATTATAACTTATTCTTTTAAAAGAAATTAGACTAAGTGGATAATTTCTTTTTTTTTTTTACCATTTTTCAGATATTTCTATCCACCTCATCAAAAAACATTATAATTTTATAATTTATTTATTAAAAAGAAAAAAAATACAAAAAAGGACAAAGTAAACAATTTCAAACCTTCATCCAAGGATTATATAATTTTATCAAGCATTTAGAGGACATTTATAATTTTTCAAACAATAAGATAGTATTCGTAATTATACCAAATCTCAAATAAACTATTTGTAATTTACCCAAATAAAAAAAAATACCATAAGATCTAGAATAGAAAATTCAATGTATTCTTTTACGTCCAAAATCTACTTCCCATATATTCTGCCTTATGCGAGAGAAACGAAAACATAGAAGTTTGCAACAAATGCTTAAATATTGCAATCTTAAAATTATAAATCGAAGTAGGTACGTGAAAGAAATATAATTTCATACTGATCATACCATTTGTAGTTCATGACTAGATACATATTAACGGGTCGAGTTCGAAAACTTTTATTCAAAGTAAATTTAATATACTTATCATATGATTGATTATTTTTCATAAATTATAATCAATCACAATACAAATATATTACACTTGTTATATAATTGGTTTAAGTTTAATCAAATTCTATTTGAGTTAGAGTTTTTCAATAAAGCTTAACATATTCGAAAACCTTACCCTCAAAGCCGCAATAAATTTAAATGATAACTCTGTTGTAGCCAATGAGTACCCACTGCCGGAAATCACATTCGGATCTGCGCTGCTACATTCTCTCATCATTTCATGACGCGCTGTCCGAATTAAACACACACGACACGACACAACAACGTCATACTAATTAGTATAATTATGTGTGGGAACAAAACTCTTGAACAGATTGAGCAAAAATGAAGAATTTGGGGAAGAAAATATTGATTGAAACATATGAATAATATCACCATGTTGGCAGTAATTAGCATAAACTGCATTGTTAACAACCCCGAACTGATCGATCTCGTAGTCCCGTACACTGAGTTCAATTTCATGTAGCCACCTACATACAGCACACAACAAACAATATATAAAATAAAATTCCATGTTTTGGTAAGAATTAATGAATAGTTATTGAGTGTTTAATCATATATTATAAGTTGATATATGCAGGAACCTGTCAGCTTTCGATTCCTGGACAGGATGAATAACTGTTGATAATTGGGCACGATTGACGTGGAGACGTGGCCTGGAAATGGCAATAGACTTTGGCTGAGGATTGTTGGGATTGCTAAGTGAAGGTGATGTGGGAATGGTGTTTGGGAGGCAGGCGAAGGACAGTGACGCTGACATTTTCCCGATGTGTTTTAAAATTAAGCTTGCACGATGATGAAGTTTGTAATGAAATAGATCTCTTTGGTATAGATTCTTTTAAGTTGGAACATCTATTTTATAGATGTTTCATCGCATCCAAGGGCCCACTAATATTAGTTGTTCTTTCTTTTTTGGGGTTTGGATATCCGACGGATTTATCATCTGAAATTATATCTTTTTTTATAAAAATGATGAATTTACATTATATAATACATTAAATATTGAAACTATCAAATATTTCAAAATAAATAAACGGATAATAAATAATAAACTATAAAATTATTATGTAAGTAGACAGACTCCTTGTACATCATTGAAAATATGTAAAACATTATTGAATATATCAATAATTTTAAAATAAATAAAGTAATAAAAACCATAAACTACAAACTATTATATAACTAACATAGAGACCCACCTAAGACTCAATTCCAAAATATCATATAAATGTAAGAATTCTGTGGATCTCCATCTTTTACCATTAATGAAAATACGACCTCATTCGTGTTTCTTTCGCATTGGTGTGACTTCTAGAAAAAGAAGAAGCTACACTACTATTACAGTAATTATGGAAGTCACACACCTATAAATGATATGTACATCTTCTATACTACAAGATACTATAATTTATTGCTATTTAAAAAAAAAATATTCTCTCTATTATATTAATTCTAATGCGAGTTAATCAAAAAATATATCTGATAATGTTATTCCTCCATAATCACAAAATTATCAAATAGGGCAAAGATATGTGTAATTTTCATTGAGCAGGTCGTACCCAACTCGATCAATCTGGAACCCCGAAATGATAACCATGAAAGCCTTCACCATCCAAGGACTCTCAAAGTGATACGTGGCTTCTCACGAGCTCTGACAATTGGCTCTCTAGCAATTGCTCCATTTAAAAAGGTATGTATTAATTACTTTGAGATCGAGCTATGCAGCTCCATTGAACTTCAAACAAAATCTAATTTAAGTATAAGAAAGTTTTAGTTGAAGGTCACCTTAACAAAACTAACAACTTGTGTTGTGAGTCAATCCCTTCATCCAGCTCGAGGATCTCAAATGGAACCCTGCTAACATGTATAATTGTTAGATCATCAATAATCTTGACCAGAATCAAATTCAAATTTTAATATTGTTTAAAAAAAAAAAGAAAGAAAAGAAATCCCACTGCATGAATTAAAGTGTGTAGCTAATTATCCCAATGCTGCCAAGAGAACTTCGGTCCTATCAGGTTAATTCCAATTCTCAATACACACATCATGATTGATTTAATTATCCTACATTATTTAGTTAATTACTATAAAAATTTGTTATGTTGTATGGGTGAAATTAAAAGCGATTTGTTTACGTGCGTGCAATCTATATGTAAAAGTTTAACAGTAATGCAGATGTAACTAATATTAATTCATCCATGCATGAAATTTCAGTGTATACAAAAATATATAAACATAGGCTTTTGTTCCTCGAATTGCCCGATGACTATATGTCTAGGTTACCTAATTAATTAAACAGAAAGTGCAAGCTGAGTACTTCAGGACAGGCAGCTGAAACTACAGTGGTGGCGAGTGAGGGGCGCTGCTCTCCTATATAGGGTTGGTAAGTTTTGGCTCTCTCTCATAAAGTTATGACGAATTATAGCTAACGAGTGTTTTAATTTATTGTTATATGTCCTCTGCTATAATTATTCAAAATGGTGTTTGACTGATTGATTCTTAGAGTAGATGGATAGATGTGGAAATGAATGTGTGAACTCATGTACAATATAACATATATATATATATGGATATTTTACTAGAACACAACTTGCCGAACTTTTCATTCATTTATAACTGATTAGTAGCATTATCTTCAACTACATGTAAGAATGACACGTATTTGTTTTTTATTTTTTTTAAGAAAAAGGAAGTGTGATATTTTAATATAATGTGATTACGATAAGGATAAGATGCAAAGAATTAAAATACTTGCTTTATCTAATCATGTTAATCATAATATTAACAAATAAAAGAGTAAAAGTTATTATATTTTGATACATGAGTTTCGTTATTGATGTTATTTTAATAATTGAATAATTTGAAATGACTCAATTAGTATTCAAATGTCAATTTTCTGTTATCTTTCTATTGCAATGACCTTATTAAATAAATAATTAACAAATATACCAAAGAAAAAATTTGAATAAACTTCAACCAATATGTTTTCTCTTTATTTGGACAAGACTTTCAAATTTTATATTTGATTATCAAACTCGATAATAATAATTTTTTGTGTTATTTTTTGCTGACTTTTGTTGAAGAACTTTAACTACAATGCTAATTTTTGTATTGAAATTGACTAGATAAATCTAACTTGAGAATTAGTCACGTTCATTGAACATATATGTATAAATATATATATATATATATATATAAATATATTTGATTCAATGAAACGATTATTAATATACTGAATAAGTAAAGCAGTAAAGTGCATGACCTGAGTTGTATACCGGCAACGCAGCACCAGATATACCAATCATTCAATGACACTACCATCAGTCAGTTCGCCATCGTCATCCAGATGTTTCATAAGGTCTTCTTCAAGATCCTCCTCCAGTTCGTTTGGTATCATTTCAGCTAGCTGATCTATATGCTCTCTGAGGACATCTACATCGTACGAAGTTGCTAGTTTTCTCGTTAAAGTTGTTCTGGCTCAACCTCGTGTTCCGCCATCAGAGCTTCTATCTCTTGTCGGAGAATTGAGTTCTTCCGATCCAACTCGTCAGCCCTTCGTTTAACCCCATGGTGGTAATAGGCTTGTTTTAATACATCGTTCCATAATTCCTCCGTTTCATCAAGAATGTCTCGTAGTTGTTGTTGTAGTTCAACAATCAGACTAGTGAAACGTTCATCAGGATTTGACGACACAGAAGGCTAGGTCTGGTCGGAGACGCCATCTCAACTAAATATCAACACTTAACCGAATTGCAGTAAAAATGCTTGTCTTGAAGAAATTAAACACCCTGTGTCAAATGTTTCAGGTACAATGTTATTTCTCTTAAGATAAGAGGGTTTGTGTTTGTTCAGTACACCACTACACTGACGAACACCTTGAAAAATACTTAGTAGTCGTTTTATGGAAACTTAAGCTCAAAAACTATGATTTGAGAGCAAACACAGAGAGACGAGAGAACTTAGAGAGCTCGAGTGGTGTACTCGGAATGCTCGGTGTTCGGTGTTGGTGTGTTGAGAATGAAGGAGTTGCGGCCTTTATAGGCACTCCTCACCCAACATCATTAACCTCGGCATTAAACAGGACATGAATGTGCTCTTGCAATCGTCAGAAAACAATCGGGAAGGGTTGAAACTGCCGGCGGTTACAAAATGGCCAATCAAGACTTTTAAATGCTTTTAAAGCATTTTGATTGAAAATTTTCATATTCGGTTAAACTCAAATGTTTCTGATACAAAAAGATATATTTTGAGACTGAGATATTCGCCCTCACATCCTTGTCTGGATCTGAAGTCTGGACAGGTTGGGGGAGGCACGCATGTGTAGTGCAACCCCATGTTGAAAAATCTCCATAATACTTCAAACACAAATATGAATTTGAACTTAATATAAAGAGTTTATTGAACTTCCTATGTGGGACTAAGAAGTATGAGTATACCATACTCATCCTCACAACACTTTATATACTTATCAATTCCTTTACTTTTTCCATCATTTTCCTATATGAGACAAACCACTTTTTCTTTTGCTTCTCAAACAAATCTATGGATTTCTTCATATAATTTAAAAATTACAACAATCCCCACAAATCTAAAGATTTGAACTCAAGTTTCTTTAACTTGCTTTCAACAATGGTACCGTTTGATTTGAACCGTTGTCTGAGTTATCTAATATCAACAATCACCAGGTCAAATGGAACTAAGTCTTGAATTTAAGCTTATGAGTGTGACATCGTCTATCAGTAACAATAAGCCACCGGTTTTGTATTGATTTTAGGGTTGACACTTAGGTCATGTGACATGATCATGTTCATGAATGCTTTCAGGAATAACCCAATTTCTTAGTTGTGGCCAAACAACTGCATTCACGTAGTTGGGCTTCTCCAGAGATACACTTCTAGCATCTTGTTTAAAAGACTTACCTTATTCAGAGTTAAACACTTATTGTACTTTATCAACATATTCTAAAATTATAAATACAGACTTTTAGATACAAAGTATCAGTTTATGCTCTGACATACCGTACGACTTGTTAATACAATATTGAACTTTCTTTGTGGGATCTTCACTTAGAAGGTTGGATTGCTACAAAATTATATCACTGATAGATCTTCCCATTCCCAATTTGGATTTATATACTTGTGGCAGATCCAATCATTTCGTCAAAAAATCAACCACATTGTCCTTTGTTCCCACAAAGTCAATGCCTATTACTCAGTCTGACACTATTGCCCTTATAGACTTTAGTCTAACTTGGATGTGTTTTTTGGTCTTTTGGTTGTATTTACGATTCCGAACCTTTGCAATTGTGATTTGACTATCACAATATACAACAATAGGTACAAGAGGCTAGCTTACAATGAGAAGTTGTTATAACAACCCACATAGCCATTCCATCTGGTACCAGGCGTATGCAATGCACATAACTCGACTTTAAAAGTAGACTGGTTATCAAAGTCTTGTTTCCAGACTTCCAAGAGACTACGCCCCCACCTATGGTAAAAACATATCCTAAACACCCGTTGCTACCGAAGTTTTTGGCTATCCAATTAGCATCACTATATCCCTCGAGAATAGCAGGGGATCTGCCATAATATATGGTCAGTACACCATGCTCTTCAGGTACCTTAATACCCTATCCAAAGCTCCTCAATGGGTTCTATCAGGACAACTAGTGTATCTAGCCAGTTTTGAGACAGATAGGATATATCTGGTCTCATACCATTTGCCAGATACTTCAAACTCCCAATAATTTGGGAATACCTTAGTTGTGCAATCGGAACACTACTTATATTTTTTAATAGAGCTACAAAAGAATAATAAGGCGTCTTAGCAATTCTACTGTTTTAATAACCAAATTTTTTAATTATCTTCTCAACATAATGAGATTGATGGAAGTTGCACTGCACGCGCGGGTGGTGCGATTTGGGGACTTTTTGGCGTCCTTGCATGATTTTTTGTTGTCTTTATGACTAAAATGACCCTATTATGACTATATAATAGTTTTTTAGCATTTTCTTACTTCTTTTTAGCTAGTTTTGAGTACTTTTTTTTTGGCATTTTCATCTCTCTAAAAAATTAAAAATTTTTATTTAAATATATTTATTTAAAAATCCAAAAAAGAGTATATAAAATTTTAATATTTTATAAATTTAAATGAAAAAATTAAATTAGAATCACAATACAAAATTTAAAAATATTAAGAAATATGAATATTAATTAATTATAAAAATTATACATTATTAACCAATTTAAATTATATATTAAATAAATTATATTTAAATTTAAATTAATGTTATAAGTATTGAAAATAAAAATCTGATACCTTTTTATTATTTTTAAAGTTTTGAAGATATTTAAATAAATTATTTAAATTTAATTCATTTCAAATTTTAGTCATTTTTAACTTTTAAATTTAAAAATTAAAAAGAAAAATTGCTATGGAGGCGACCACTCTCGCCAAGATCTGCGCTAGGCGACGTTGCCTTCGCTCCCAATTTGGGTAGCTCATAGTCGCCCAGCACAGATCTGGGCAACCGCAAATCCCCCAAATTCGGTGGCAATTATGTTGGGGCACAATTAGTCGGAGTGGAGGTGGGGGACGAGTGGAAGGTATAATTTTATTTTTTACAATATATATTTAAAATTATCAAATCTAAACTCTTAATTTTTTTTATAAATATAAAATCTAACACTTAAAATTAGTTGGTTAAATCTGACGGCTCTCATCTAATCAATAAAGATCCAACGGTTATTAAAATAATGAATAATGTGTAAGATGTAAGATGTAAGGGCATAATAGTTATTTTATCAAAAAATTAATATCGTTAGTCATATTTAATGGAGACGAGCAATTGAGATATATTTAAGAAAACATAACGAATTTTTTTACCAATTTCTAAAACATAAAGGAGTTTCTTGCTAAGTCTAAATACTGGGAGGTACTATGCAGTTTGGCCAATTTTTATGCAATTAATGTAGAACGCCATCCCCCTCCCCCCATATCTAAAAGAAAACCAAAACATGACAACACTTGTATTCTTCATGAATCTCAGGGGTAATCAAATCTCACAACAATTGTTAATTGTATGAAAACATTTCAACAAACACTTTTACTGCTTAAAACATATCATATCAACTATAATCGTGTTATATATATATATATATAATATTTACACATCAATCAACTATCATTGTTATAATTTTGTCTCACCATCAGCATAAAAAAAAAACAAAAATTATCATTTCAATTAAACTATTTTTCTTACTGAGATAAGATAAAATGAAATGACAAGCAATCGTAACCAAAGTTAACATGTTTCCAATTACCAACTTGGAGCTAGCTACTTGTAATTTGGTAACCCAGTTCGTTGGAAATCTCGTTTGAGAATCTTCATAGATAGTTATATTAGGTGGGCTCTAATATCATGTCGTGGATTCAGATGGACTGATCCATTGCTATTTGGAGAGTAAGTTAAATAAATCCTATAATTTAGCTTCATTCTCTAATGAGCTTAATTTTCTAAAATCATTACGGAGCGAAAGCAATAAAATTTAAAAGAATAACTGAAAAAATCGTTTTCAATACTAAAAAAAAAAAAAGTCAATGTTGGTAAGAAAGAGTATTTTACTTTTGAATGAATTCTCATAATAGGACTTGTAGGTAATAATAAAAAAATATTTCTAACCTGATCCAACAGGCTTATAATAGGCTATATTTTGGACAATTCAAAAATTATAAAACTCGACCACAAAATGTCCTGACACTAGGGATAACTTAAAACCTCAAAATTCGAAAAAAAATATATAAAAGATGATTAAATTTTGCTGAAAATAAAAAACTTTAAAGAAATGCTCGTAAAAGTGGTCAAACCAATAGAATTTCTGAGTGACCTCAAAGCATCATGGTAAGAGGGTTAGATTTTTCTCAAAAAGATTATTGTACTATGCATAGTCCCGTAATTCAATCCAAATTAAAATTTTATCTCCGTTTGAACCACACATTTTTTACTCACTACATCTTGAATGCAAAGCAAATACACATTCTTATTCTACATCAAATCAACAGTAATTGTATAGATCATTTCTCATTACCAAACTATGTTTAGTTTCCCTTTATTTATACTGTTTAAGTTTGTTTTTCCAATATAGAATATTTTGCTTTTCCGGCTCTTGTCTTCTTCGTCTTTCTTCTTTCATTAACAGTAATTGTACTAAATCCTATGAGGGGTAGATTTGTGTGCACGTAGTTGGAGGGGCACTCATGGCCACGAACGCCTCTAAGTGGCCACCCTTGCATACACATAATATCCACAGCTCTCTAGCAAGTGTTGCACAGAACATTCGAACTGCCTATGTAAAATATCGTCCACGTAAATATTTCTCTTTAGTTTTTCCGAATAACAAAGCATTGTGTAGTAAAAGAATCGAAACTAAATAGTTGTGTCTTGGACCTTTACCAATATGAATACAGTGGTGAGGTGGGAAATTTGCTTTAATCCTATCAAATTTTAATTAATTAGATGGTAAATAAAAATATTTAATTCACAATTAAATTATTATAATAATCATTACTAATTAAATAAATACAATAATATTAGTACAATTAATTCTCACAACTTATTATTCTGAGGACGAGGATGGATTGAAATTTACAAGCAAGAATTTTGGTAAGAAATATTATCGGGTATTGAAAAAATTACAAGATAACAAATTTTTCTTCTTAGTCAAGTAGAAATTTTGTGGTTCTAATCAGTAGAGAGAGATTAAAAATGAAAATGTTAAAAAACTTATTTTTAAAACACATTAATGTAAACTTTGATTATAATTTTATTATTAGGCAAGACAATTTTAGACTTAAAATTTGATAGGCTAATAGACACAAGCCGAAGCCAAGCCATTTCGGCCGCTAGAGCTCGATGGACTTGTCTTCATTCCTGCGTGAATATATAATTTATTTTTAATAGGAGTTTTGTTGTTTTTTTTAATATATTCCGTGGTTAAAAATATTAATATATTATATTAAAATTTGAGTTTGGATATATTGAATAAAGTGGGAGAGAACTGAATCTTATAAATAAATTTAGAAAAAAGAAAAAAAAAAGAATTTTACTAGTCCATGGAAAGAACTGAAATCATACAGAAGTTTCCAGACAAGATAATCTTAATTAAGATGTTCGTAAGCTGGAGAACATACAAAGTAGCTATATATATAGGTTTCTTTTTCTTATGATCACTTACCGCCCATATAATTGGTCGGTCGTAAAAGACAAAATTAGGTATGTGAAGATCAAGACAAGGACGTGGGGAAATAAAAATATTTCTTTTTCTTTAAATAAAACAAAAAGAAAAATATTTGTTGATATAATATATTTGCAATGACCTGACAATTTTAATTGGTGAATTCCATTTTACCACCTTGCACTATGATTTTACTAATTTGAATGATTTTACAAATTGATTATAAGACAAGGACGTTGTGATGATTTTACTAATTTGAATGATCACAAATTTTTCATTACGTATTTCTTAGAATAAATTAATTATGTATAATTCTGAAGCCATGTATTTTGATTAAAAATTTAGATATAAGACATGCTTATTTTATGTTTTATCTTAATCTTTTTTTATATTACATATTTTTTAATTTTATGAAAATTTAAAAATATATAATAAAAAAATATATACTATATATAATTATACCTATACCATTTTGTGTCCTAATTTTTTAAAATTTTTTATATGACGTATCTGTAACCACGCATTATAACATTATACTGACGAGAGAGCAAAACTACATTTTTATATAATATGACTGTATTAATTAAAGTAGAGGACATAAAGTTAAACAAACCCTAATCTAGTTTTATTTATTTAAGAGTCGGACCACATTTTGATTTAGTTTTTATTCCATTCATTGCATGCTTACATCGTTAATTAGAAAAAAGATGAGAACCCCAACTACAATTAATCATTTATGAGATAGATTGTTAGGTCTATTTAATTCTTTAGGTAATTAATTAATTAATTTGATCCTTGGATTGGGCGACTCATATTTAAAAGCAACCCCGCGTCCAAACGACAACCATATGTCATTCAAACACTGACGCCCCCCCCCCCCCCCCCACCGCCTACACAATATCATCCATAGCTATATATATATATATATATATATATATGTCCACTAAAATTCATGGAATTTTCTTTTTTTTTTAAATTCTTAAAAGAAGCTATATAATTAATTACATTGTAATTCAAATATCTGCATTTGAATTGAAGTAGTGGAAGGTATGGGGTTTAATTGCGTCAAAATTCTGGGACGTCCTAATATGATATATATGCATTAATTATAATTAATTAATTTCCGGGTAATTGGTGTGTGAGTTAATCCCAGCACATGCATGGATGGCCTGAATATGATCAAATTCAAAGGTTGATTAGTTCCTTACATAAGTCGGCGTGGATATGATTGGATTGTATTTTCTATTTTAAATTTTGTTGTATCTTTTATTTTAATTAAATATACACGTGATGTGTATAAAATTTTTATTCTAAAAAAATTAGATAACATAATTTTTTATACATATAACACGTTTATGTTAATTGGAATAAAAGATCGATGCAATGGGATTTGAAATAAATTCACATACACAAGTTGACGGAGAAAAAAATCTAATTAAATTTAAAGCTTTGAATTTAATTATACGTCAAACAAAAACAATATGAATTTATTAGTAACGATGGACTTTTCTTGAACAACGAATTCAGGTCTTTGAAAAGTATAATATAAAAGGCCTAAGCAGAAATCAATTCATCAAGTCAGAGGATATATGCATGCATGGTTGATTAATATAGGATGCTTGTGAAGACTTTGACATTCACTTCGGTCATATTTTCCTATTCAACTTCCAAAGTTAGAAATATATATTTGTCCCCTTTAAAATTTATTCTTTTTCATTTAATTATAATGTTCTAAGCTAAAGTTTGCTTTTTTTCTTAATTTTTTTCAGCTAAATGGTACGATATATATATTTTTTTAAAAAAAAAACTCATCTACTATGAGTACTTAATAACATTGGATTAAATGCAATTTACTCCCTGTGTTATGTACAATAAGCAAAATATCTCCCTGTGAAAAAAGAATTAGCAAATTATCCCTTTGTGTTTCAAAAAATTAATGAAGGAAATTAACCCCTAGCAATGATTTAAATCGGGGAATAATTTGCTTTTTTTTTTCAAAACACAGGGGATAATTTACTATTTTGTTTTTCATAGGATTTATTGCTCAATTTTTATATCAAAAGAGGGTAAATTGCATTTTTTCCTAATAACATTATATATCTTTTGGGTGAATTCCGAACATTCATTTAAAAGAGGTATGGATATTTTATTTTATTTTATTGAAAAGTACATCGAGTGGGTTAATAAACTCACATGAAAATAAATTGATATTACAATAAATTAATATGGAGCGAGATAAGTATATCCATTATAATAACATTAATAAATTTATTTTAATTGAGACAAATACCAATCGGACTCAAATCCATGAATTCGATTTTATTAATGAGAACTCATAACCACTGGAATAATGTACTAGGATGCATAAATGATGTCAAAAATTTTCTTCCATATATTATACACACATAATGTTTTTTTTGGCGGTGTCATATCAAAATTATTGTTGCAGAATGGACCCGAATCATTATTACTATATAAGAGCTGTATTCAGCCTGCCTATATATATGGTGTAGACAAGGAAGAAATTTATTATTAAATTAAATCCCTCTTAATTAATTACATTTTACATGCTAATTAAAAACGAATAAAACTGTAAAATTTATTGTATTCTTCAATCAAATTAAACTTCCAACACGTAATCCATATAGACACTCTATAATTGAAATGAAATAAGGGTAAGCCCTCCACGCAAATGACACAATAGGAGTTTGAAATGAGTAAACACCATAAAAAAGTAACTTAATAATTATACAATTTTTTTGTATCAAATTAATTAACAAATAAAATTAATTTAATATTAGTTTTCCATAATTTTTTAGTACAAAACCATGAAGTCTCCTGCATTACTTTGCAGTGATGACAATAATTCATCACACCCAACAAAATCATTATTGTCTCGGAAGATCCCAGAAAATAAAAAGAAAGAAAAAAGTAAAATAAAGTTATAAGAGTTGCAAGAAAATAGGTGATGGTGTCCCACAAGCACAAGCAATGGACACTTGCAACGTGGTGAAATGTGAGTGGTGAGAGGGTGTGAAGGATGAAAACCAACCACAAATTCGGAATTGTCATAAAATTGCTGAGTCAGGAGTGAGCTAGCTCTGCCTCTGCCTCTGCCTCTGCTGGTTGGAATCTCCTGACTAGGCTGCTCCACATCCCAATCCTTTTGTCTACCATTAGACCTTTTCTGCTCTTTCCCACGTGGCAAAGATTGTATGGTTATTTCCAATACTCACGAATAAGAAGTAGTTGGTATTATATATTAATATTACATGCCTTGCATGATATTTGTTATAAATATTATAATTATATTATTATTATTTAAATTATAAATATATTATGAATTAAAATTGTCTAATAGATATCTCTTGAAAGAATTTATCGTAATGGAGTATTTGTTAGATGATAGTCAATTTCAAGAGAACATTCGTGATTATAATAAACTTCAAAAGTTTCTATTGTAGCTTATTCTTTCTTTTGACATGTTTGTCTAGTATGATGCATGAAATAATTATTTTTTGGCCAACTAAAATAGCAAATGATGCTCAAGAACGACCGATTATTATTGAAAATGATCAATTTATTTTAAATAAAAACAAATTACATATTGCATTGTTTTGGTACATAACATTACATATACTTTAATTATTTAAAAAAAAAACTTATCTTATCTTTTGTTGAAAAAGAATTAAGACGGAGAGCCATTGACGTCAATATCACAAAGAATAATTCCATTATAGATGCGCACTAATTCCATTTTGTGAGAAACAGTGATGCCTGTTTTAGTGTATAAGACTGGTATTGCTCCTATTTTTCTCCAAAATCATATAATGACTGGATGGATAAAATTGGTCATTTTCCACGTGGTCAGCAATCTTTATCCTCTAACCCAATCATCTCCGACCAAATTAACATAAACTATCCCCAATTTTATTTCTTTTTTATATATCCAGTCTTTTCCAACCTCTCCACCTTTAGTTATTATATATATATCACCTTATTCCATCTCCCAAAACCTCTCCCCCTCCCATTTTCCATTTCTCTGTCATTATTGTCACCAAATTACACAGTTCACCAACACCAATTTCTTACCTTTTCTTTCTGTCAAGATCATTACACACACACACAAACAGTAGCTCTCAACCTCAGATCACATCTGTGTAAACCAAGAATCTGAGAAGATTAACTAGTAGGAAGAGGGTTCATTGATATCGAGATGGAAATTCCGGAGATAAATATGATAAGCGATTTCGAGGCAGGAATGAAATGCCTGCAAAACCCATCACTGATTTCCCGTTTCTTTCCATTTCCTGTTAACTTCTGGAAATGGGGTGCTCTGATTTTTGCGATTTTTGCTACTTTCAGCAGCATAATCAAGAGAATTAAGCTTATTTTCATCCGTTTTCATACTGTGAAACCTTCTTCGCATCTAAACGATGAGATTTTTGAGTTCAGCGAAGACGATGACATCTCCTTAGCATCTTCAGATGACGAACAAGAAGAAGGAGAAAGCAGCCCCACGACGTCGTCCCGACGTCAAAATCGCGTAGATGAAGATTTCTGCGTGAAGGGATCGCGTCTTTCTTTCAAAAATCATTGGCAGAATGGTCAATTGAGGCAGCGGAGGCGGCGGAGCGGCGGCGCTTGGTCCGAATTTACTTCTGGTAAAAATGTCGTTAAGCTTTGGGATAGTTTAGGTTTGAGTCTAGATTTCGATGAAGATCTATTCAACTATGATCCGAGAAGCGTAGTTTCAACCTGGGATTCTGATCAAAACCGAAAGACAAGCGAATTTTCAGCCGGCGTCTGGAATATTCCGGCTGCGCCGACCACATCTTCTACGGTAATTCTGACGGCGGAGTGTAACCGGAAGGGAGACGGCGTAATTTTGGGCGGTTATGATACAAGAATGCCAAGTCGTGTTCCAGCTATATATGCGGAGTGGAACTCTCCGGCGGAGAAAGTGGCCGGTTTCGCCACCGGCGGAGTTGGCAAGGTTTACGTCAGGGATGACGTGAGCAGGGTGATAACAGTTGGTGATGTGAGGAATGTGAGGAGGCCGTTAGAGAGTGTGAGAGAGTCTGACGGCGATACCTGGTGGGACGCTGACGCCGTTATTGTGGAGGAGGAATTTGAGGAGTCCGGATAAAACGTGTATCAGTTTAACACGGGATAGCTGGAAACAAACGCGACTACGTTCTGGTCTTGAGTTGACGAGGCCAGGTTTGTTATGATCTGGAAAGTAGAGAGCGCAAATTGTGGTCCAAAGATCACATTGTAAGAAATTCAGTGGAAGGACACTCTTGTCCCAATCTCTGTAAATACTTATTATTTCAATAACATTTTTATCATAATTTATCAACTTCAGTACTTCTTATAATTATTCTAAATTATTTAATTTCGTTGTTTAACGCATATCGTTTTATCGATTAAAACACAAATATGCAATTGCGAACAATTTAAAATATAAGTACTAGTTTAGTCCATTGAATTATTACAAGAAAACGTGGACACAATATTTTATTATTTATTCTGGGAACATTATAGAGAAAAATTGTCAATAAATGCAAAATACTTCATTAAAATTTTGAGAAGAAGTTGAGAAAATACCCTTGAAAGAGTCGCTGTTCAAAAGTTTGACAATCAAGATTAATTGATTGCAAGTACTTAGGCCAATGTGATAAACGAGTGATGAGGAGAGGTCCATCCCATCTAGAAAGGGTAAAATGGGTAGATTTTACTACACGAAATTCACAAGAAGCTACACCAATGACTTAATTTTCATAACTTTAAGCCTAAAATTTGCTTAATTATTTTTTTTAATCTTAAGCATATAGTTTATCTTTACGGGTAAGCAAAACAGATCTCGAGGAAGAGTGTTTATTTTTAAGTATTGGGATTACAGCATCTATTTAATTGCTAATAGTACAAGCAAGAATATGACGAAAACTTACCACTCATCTAAAATAATTACAAGATCGGAAAAATTTTCGTGTATCAAATGTAAAAAAAAATTAAAATTAGTATTTTATCATAATTTTACTGTTGTCGTAATTTAATTCTCATTATTCGATATTTTTATATTTCACATATATAATCTTTGTTATGAAATTTCACGTGTAAAGAAAAGAATCCGACCATAATTATAATCCTATACGTGATGTGTTTCTTTCTCTGTCCCGATATTTCTTGAGAAAACATTGCAAGAACACAAGCACGCCACGCAGTTTGATGTTAAACGAGAAGTCAATTTCCACGGTTGAGTGTGAAAACACGAAAGCCTTCAAAATTTCATGTTCCTGCAAGTAACACCGACGGCTCAAAAAGATTACAATTTTGTGCGTGTGAAGTGAGTTTTTTATACAACATTTTTGGCTGTTGCCTTCAATTTACACAACGATAATTCTCAATCATTAATCTTTGTCTGATCACGACAGCTTGCGAAAAAGCGGGCACATTGACTTAATTTTCGTTTTTTATGAACAATATATTATAGGAATTAATTAAATAGTAATTAGAGTTGTTTGTCGGGTTAGAAATAGTTTATTAATACTAACCCCACTGATTAATGATGGAGATATATACACATTTAAATTTCGTTTACTTTTCATTATTAGAGTTTATAAACCGCCCTAATACATTTAAATAAATGTTTATTTTACATCTAATTGAAAAATTCGATACCACTGTTTACTCAACCCACCTAGCATAATAAATATAGTACAATTAATATAGTTTTTTTTTTTTATTATCATGTAATCAAATAATTTATATCATAAAATAAACGGGTTGTTAAATATAATAAAAATGATTATGGTTCATGGCTGGCACTATCGCAGTGTTGGAGAGATTTAGGGAGTTCATGATTCGGTTTGATTTGGCACATTAATGCACTTGAAATTAAATATTATTGATGGTGATTTAAGGAATATTTTGGTTCATGTGGATGACTTATCTGATTTAATTAATTAATAAAGGAAATGCATTCTACGGAAAAAAAACAAAAACATTAAAAACCTCAACTATTTCACGCTGCAACTTTGTCTTTCATGTACACTTTTTAATTGTTTTTTCAAATAACCATAATTTAAATAACTTACATTTTTCTGAATCAACAGAAAGAGGACTTATTTTTTTATTTTGGGTAAAATACAATCTATTACTATATTATTTAGTATATTTAAATTCAAACACTGATTCAATACATCAATATTTTCGAATCGATGAACATATTCAAAAGAAAAGAAATAAGAAACTATTATATAAGTAAACTATGCATTCATATTCGTGAAAGTCAAGTCCATAATTTTTTAATCGTGAGGCCTTAATATTACTACACAAATAAAATCTCGTTGTCCAAAAAACAAAAAAAAATAAAAATGTCATTTTAAGACCAATAATTGAGGTTTCGATAAGTGAAGTTGTTTGCAGGTAAGGTGGGAAATCATTGAAATGTTTGTTGGCTAGTTGTCTCTTCTTCCCTCAATATTTGATCTGTCAACATTTAAGAAAATAATTATATATAAGTAAAGTCGTGAAGCTATATTTAAAGACTTAGGTAGTGAGATAATATTTTATTTTTGAGAGAATAACCACCAAATCACCAATAATCATTATGTCTCAACTAGTTAATTAATAAGAAATCTTATTTGTCAATTATCTGGAAAGAGTGCTTAAAGCGTCATTGAATCAATTTCCCAACAAACACACCCTACTAATTTATATATTTCAGTTTATACTTACCCTATAGTACCACTCAACCGATTGCGGATTTAGCCCAAGATAAAATACCTGTCAATTATTAATCCAACAGAAGTCCAGACATACCCCAATTCAAACCCCGGCCCTTTAACATGGAGTACTTATTTTATTAATAATTAGTGAAGGTTGGGAGGGCCTAATTTTAAATAATGGATGTTATTATACATAAAAGAATTGAATAAAGTAGCAAAATTGGATATTATGCCATAGAGTTGGGTAGATGCATGGTAGCTTTTTTGTCTTCCTTTGAGAGGGAAATCCTAACACTGTACTTGGAAATTTGAGAATCATTGCACGGCATATATGTATTATTTCTACAAGTTGAAGCATAATTTGGCTTTACGAGGTAAGATAGAGTTGGAACAAGCAAGTTCACTCTCAAGAACTCAACATATTAATACATGTACTAATAGAGTTTATCTCGTTTGGATACTCTTTTCATGCACATACACCATATGTATTTCATTCCGTTCAGAAATTAGTATGCATTGATCTTTATGTAGACTAGTATTGTGAAGGTTATACACCTAACATTTAATTTTATTTATAGGCCTGTTATTATATGGGTTTCATTATTCCCAGACTCATATATAATAAATATTTATAATGATTGATTTTTCCATATTCTAATTGTATCGTATTCAATAGAATACTCATTGGATTCTAATAAATTTGAACCAAATGAACCCTTAGCCAAAAGTCCGTTCTTATAATATTGATTCAGGGCCTATTTATACTACTCAAAATATTTAATGTTGGACAAGGGGTGCAAATATCACTTGTACCCTCTATTACATATTAGTGACATACCATGACCTGTCGATCATTGAATGAAGGGTGGGAATAACTATTTTGCCTGGAGACAGCAGAATACAGTACCTTAGATTTCTACTATGGCGACGGCAGAATATAGTACCTCCTTGGGACACAGCGCCACATCACGTGGTGCTCTAGATTCAGATTTTATGCAGCTTCAATCATCAGATCACCCTGGAACGGTGATGGTGTAGGCATTACTCACTGGGAATAACTATTTTGCCTAGAGCAAAGCTATTAAGAGAGCTCTTACAACAAAAATGAAACTAGATTTTATCGATAAAACTGCAGGTTGACCACCTGCTAACACACTACGATTTCAAGCTAAGAGACAAAATTACAAGAAGAAACCGGTGCTTGATAAGAAGCACGTGGTGTGTGATCATTGTCAAAAACCAAGGCACACAAGAGATACGTGCTTTAAACTACATGGAGTACAAGATTGGTACAAGAACATGATTGATCAGAGGAAGAAAACTGGAGGAAAAGGAAGAGGTTTCAGAGCTCAGGTATCTGATGAATCACATTCCACGTTGGTTGAAGGGAGCTATCCTAACTTAGCTGATTTGGTACGAATGGAAATAAAGAAGTACATACAAGAAGAGACACCACTTGATCCTCTTAAGGTCAATTTTGCACAGCTCGACAATTTTTCAGGTAGCAGTACTATCTCCGCCTCTGTTATTTCTAGTACTTGGATAATCGATAGTGGTGCGACTAATCACATATGTGCAGACTTCCATTTGTTCCATTCTTATACTAAACTGATGGGTGCCGAAACTATAAAAAATAATTCCTACAACACTTGCGAAAGTGAGAGAGGGTCGATTCACAAGGACTGGTTTAAGTCGATTTCTTTAAAAGAAAAAGAAAATAGTTGGGGGGGGGGATATTTGATAGTAGAGAGAAATAATTAAAAACTAAAATGAACTAGAAAGCAATTAAAATTACCATGCAAAGATATAAGAGGGGACTTTTTCGATTAAGATCAGGATCATGCTTGATTCTGTGAGTTGATCATTAATGCAAATATAAGACTTGTATAAATAAATAAATCAGTTATGGTCATTGGTACTACCGAACGACCTCACATTTCCTTACCATTTCGTCAGCCAAGGTACGATCGTCGGCTAGATCCCTAATTAACAGACAACCCTGAGAACATCCACAAGATTTAATCTATTAATAACATTTAGAATTAGAAAGGCCTGATTCTAATTAACAAGTTCCTACGAGGATAATTCATTTAAATTAGATCATGCATTCCCCATAACATAACTAACTATTTTGACATAATAAATTATGCTACGTTGCTACTAAGCATTGAACTAAACAAACAATTACATGGATTTGTAAAGTTCAATTAGCTAAGCAAACCTTCTTGATAATGAATAATTGACCACATTATTCATAAATCAGATGTTTGTAATAAAGGCACGGAGAATAACATGAATACTTATTCAACAAGTGTAAAAAGAGCAGATTAGATCTCACAACAAATTACGAATCAAACAATCATCATAACCTTAACAAAAAAATAATGAATTTAGCCGGACATGTTAATGAAAGAACACACTAAGAAGTTAAATTCCATTAACTCCGGCAACAAATTAAAACTAAAAGAGAGAGTATGAAAGTGAAGTAATTTATTGGATTCAAAGTATTCTCTTCAATTCCAAGTTGTGTTTGACAAATGGAGAAACCCGCCTATTTATAATAAAAGTCTCCTACAAATCTAGACATAGGGATAGATAAACACATGATTGGTTCTAAAAATATTAATAAACCATCAATTACGTATTTAAAAGAGTCCTTTCCGAAATTCAGCAAATCCTTTCTTTTTTCTCTTGCGAAAGTCATGTCTTTCCTTTCTTCATCCGTGTTGACCAAATCACTAAGCGTGGGCACGTTTAGTTAATCCCGAAAAACTGCCTTGAAATCTTCTCTTCCTTTTTTAGTGTCCTCAATATCCGTTTTTGGCTCGTTTTTGTCATCTTTATCCCATATCATCCCTTTTTAGCTGAATATGCAATAAATTTACAATATTATGAATATTTTTTGCTCAAAAGAGAGATTAAATTACTATAAAATCATAACAGTTTGTGCAGTTATCATAAACTCGTTGTTCCCTTAAAAATTTATCTACCTAATGGTCATACACAATCAATTTCTCATGTAGGGTCAGTACAACTTTCCTCCAACATTAAACTTACTCAAGTTCTTCACATTCCCACTTTTTCAGTTAATTTACTTTCAGTCAGGCAATTGTGTGCTTCTTTATCAATTCAATTCAAATTTCTAACTTCTACTTGCACTCTGCAGGACCAGAAGACTATTAGAACTGGGTTCTCATCTATCATCCCAAGAGGCCCAAGCCCTACTAACCCGATAAAAAAGAGGTATTATTAAACCTTTCTTTATCGAAGTAATCCTAACATAGCAATGTTCAGGAATAAGGCCTAATGGAGAGGCCGAAACACTAGACAAGGGAGAGACATATTACATAGATTCTATATGTTGAAGATTACGTCACTAAAAAAAATTTCTGACTTGGTAAGACTCATTCAAATGGTCATAACTCTTAGATAACTCTGAATCAAGTATGGATAACACCATTTTGAAGCTAACATCTAGAGGTTTCTGGTAATATATAGCCCAACTAATTGTGAAGCGCTCTAAATCTCTCTATAAAGTGAGTTTATTTTGCACTCAAAGGCGTAACTGATGGCACTCACATTCACCACTTTTCCTCCTAGAAACAACAAGGTTACAAGCTCCTTGTCATTTTCTCTACTCCATAAGCTCCAATACAAGAAAATGACCCAATAACTAAGAAAAAATCTGATGTTAAAATCAGCATCGAGTTAATTAACAAGTCAAATTATTTCTAAATTTAGCTACCATTTTTACGTCCAAGCACTCCATACTATTTGTTTTCATCATTATTTCATGTTTTTACCAATTTTATTGTCAAATTTAGTCGTTGACTTAAGTATTGAAATGCTAATTCCCTTTTAATCTTTGGACTTTGAAAAAGCTCCTTGAATTATTGCGGCGCTATTGATGATGCGCATTATTATCAAAAAATATAAGTTCAATAATTTTTTAAATTAATAAATAAATAAATATTTTAAGATATTAGCTACTATATCAATATCATGACTAATTTAGAGTATTAAAACTTTACACATAAAACATGGATATTTTAAGGTAATAGAGCCTACACATATCTACTTATTTAATTCATGCGCTTTAAATAGGATAAAGTCCTCTACCTATTAATGCGTATGAAAGTTGCTTCTTATCCAGGCCTTGATTTGAGTTGAAAACTGGTTTGATGTTTGTTCATCTTTTCTTAAAAGATGTTAAATTAACTAAAATAATTAATCTCTTTCAATTAGTTGACCAATGCTCATATGTTATACTAATTAGGACGCAGAGTATATTGAATTCATACTAGCCTGCAAGAAATAGCTGGAAAACACACAAACAAACAGTATATTTTAAAAAAGATTGAAATAGAAAAGGTCAACGAAATTTAATTTATTGACAGCACAAACCTGGAAGGACATCAACCCTCCCTTAGATGGCTAAAGAATAAATATAAATCTCAAACAATTTTCTAACAATTCACCTTAATCTGTGCTTATTCATCGATCGCTATCCGATCAATCTTCCTAAGCAATATGATGGTAAACCAAAACTAAAATTAAACCAAAATCCTATATAATCAAGACTAAAAACGAATTAATTAAATGGAATGATTTCACCTCCAATCCCACACATTACGTATGTATCCCTCCACTCAGTAATCGGGGAACCCTTTCATGAAATCCATGAACGAAGGTGAAATCGGATTAGCCATTCTCGGGGATTGAAACAGAGAATTCGGCCTCGACGAACAGAAAAATTGATCGTTAGAATTCGGGGTGAAGAGTGGAGCATCAACCAAGTAGGGATTAGACACTTTGTACATCGGAGAAATGGCGGATGAATCCTTAACTTCCCCGACAAACTTGTCGTCCGTCGTCAAAACAGAAGACGACTCATTATCCTCGTACACGACATTCTTGTTAACCCCACAGTCCTTTTCTTCGGATAAGGAGCCGCTGTCGTCCTTGGTCGACTCCGACGACTCGGATTTCACGGTGGTCGTCGTCGTCTTTTCATCCTCCGATGAGCGCGAGAGGCCGGTGAGTTTCTGCACCAGGGACATGAAATCGCGTGCCTGTGCATGGATGACTTTTGGAGAGTGTGTGTATATGATGACGGGCTGTCGTTTGGCTGACAGACTCTGCTGCTGCTGTTGCTGCTGCTGCTTGGGACCCGAAGCAAGATGGGCTGAATTCTCGTTAACTGGTTGATGTGAAGAAGGAGAAGAAGAAGGTTTGTGGATCGCATGAGAATCTTTGTTGATTCTCAACGGCGACGGACGTGGACCGTTGATCACCCCCTTTGTCGTCACCTCACTATCTTGAAACTTTGAAGGGCTCATGGCTCTCTTTCCAATTAAGTATGATAGTGAAATTCGGAACAAATTTGTGTGTATGTGTGTTTTGATAAAAGGGTTGCTTTTTCCTTTGTTTTAGTCTGATGTTAATGGAAGGAAAAAGTTGGGGTGAAAGTGAGGGTGTTATGCTTATATATAGATGGAGATGGAGATTGGAAATGGGAAGAAGATGAATTAATTAGAAGAACAAGAAAGAAGACAAAAAACATATGGATGGATATATTTGTTAATAAATTATAAGTAAAATTACAACAAGTCCCTGAGGATTACATTATTATATATATATCTCATTGTTTGAAAAATTATTAATATCTATAATTTTAACGACTGCCTAACAACTAGTTCTGTCGTTAGGTTTTTGATCTATTTTTTGTGATAAATTGATTAAATGTCCTTGTGGACTATGAATTATAATGTTACTTATCTTTTAAAATATTTTAAAATTTTTGCACGGACTACATGGATAATTTTTTTAGTAAAAAAAACTACAGTAAGTACAAAGTTGACAATTTCAAACATTCATTCAAGAATTATATAATTTTATCAAACATTAGGGAATATTTGTAATTTTTCATACAACAACGAAGTATTTATAATTATATCAAACTCTATGGAAGCTTGCTGTAAATTACATTAAATAATATAATATAATTTTATTTAATAATAATAGGGACTATAGCCTAAGATTTCTGACCGTTGAAAGAATGAGTGCGGTGTTGCAAGATTATGGTTTAGCGGAAAGCAGTCGAGGGGAAGGCAAAATAGTTGTTGGTTTAAGCGGCTCTTTTGGGTGGTTGGCGACGGCGCAGCTGGCGGAGCTCTAAACTCCTGGATTTTATCATTTATTCTTTTAACAAATACTCGACAATTCATCTCTAATTAACACGTAATTATTTCTCTAACATAATTAATTAGGGTAAGTAATTAAGAAAGCGCTTTCACACTGCAAGATTAAATCTTTTGGTGATCAATTAAGGTGTGTGTTCAAACGATTCGGTTCAACAAAAAAAAAACTAAAAAATTAATTATTTGTTGGTGGGTCAAACTCCTGACGTTGTTCTTCACGAAAATTTTGACATTTTTCTTTTAAGTTTCTACAGTTTGGATATATTATATATTATAGTCGTCCTTTAGACTTATTGCGCGACGGAATTGAATAACTCTACATATATATATGACTTTTGATGGAGCTCCATTTGTTGACTTTTAAAGTGGGGTTTATTAGAGATTGATAATGAAGACTTTACATATTATATTGAAAAGAAAGAAAATGAAATGTCAACCGACTTATATCAAGAATTCAACATTATGACTATAGCTTATATAATAAATTCAAATAAAATAAAACAAATACGCTAATATTATAGAAATTAATTCTCCAGAAGGTGATTGTTTCAGCCCCATTTTTACTCATCTTAAGTTGCCACTTACTAAAATAAAATAAAAAAAAAAAAGCTGGGAAAAAAAGAGAAAAGAAAGTTGAAGCAAGTAACAACATAAATAATTCATTTGCAAACCAAAATGGAAGTATTCTTGCCAAGTGGATTGGAATATTTTGGTGGGCTGTTGAACAATCTTTGCCATATCCTACTTGTTTCTTGCTTTCATCTCTATTCTTTGAGGCCCATCTGTACTGACCCTTTCCAGAACTGACCACGGCCTGTTTTCTTTTATTTAGTATTCGTGGTTCGTGTTTGTCGGAAAGTATGTATCTCAGACGCTAATATCAAAACATAAGTAAAATGTTGCTAGCTGGATGTGTCGAAAAGCATCCCCAAATCACACATTTCTTTTCTTGGAATATTACCATTTGACGGCTGCTTCGAAATTGTTTAATGTTCCCTCCAGAATTATTTCGCAGTTGCTATATTTGAAATTGCTTAATCTTTCAATAAATTAAAATGTATTTGTATCTCATTTTATTTTATTATTGCTAAGTTTGAAAATTTTCTACTTGTTATATCTTATTTAATTTTTTCTAGAAAAAATTAACAGCACGTTAACGATGTTACTTACAGATTCATCTTTACACGATAACAAATAGATGTGTCATTGTTCCAAAATTAATAATAATCAAGAGATCCACTCGATCCAAAATTAAGTAGGTACGTATTATTAGCTTTGCCAACTTAAAAACATTAGTAAAATTCAAAACCAACCCTAGGGGTGATAATAGGCAATTGATGGGATGATAAGACTATCAAAATGTGGGAACAATTGAAAAATCCCAAGTCCATTCCCCTCTCATTGTGCCGGCAAATGTTGTAATAAGCACAACATGCATGTTATACAAGACAATGGTACCATAATTCTGTTGTTGGAACTATAAATGCGATCAATTGCCCTAACAAATTGTGATACATAAATGGATATAATACATTGGGGTTTGAGGATGGCATGGGCTTTGTGTTTGTAGGATCATGCGCACAAGGCAACCCCCCGCACGCGCACTGAGTCAGACTCGAGGCAGTGCTTTCTACTCTTGATGACCGCATACCCAATCATCTTCATCTTCCTCCCTCTAAAATAATCATCTCTTCTACGACACTTGCTTATATTAATTTCTTCATGCTTTAATAAACCATGAAAAAAGATTTATGATCTACATGTAATATGTTTTTTTTATCAGGCTGTAATAAATACCAGTTATAATTCAAATCGAACATTTTAACTCTTACAATCATGTCTAAAGAGGATTAGTTACAATGTTAAAGAAAATATTGTGAGTGGGTTTTTATGAACAAGTTCAAAGTCATGGGTTTAAGTCCCACCGTACGCGTGGGTATTTGTCTAACTTTATTTGAATTGTTGAGTTATTGTACTTTGTTATTATTTTTAATCATATTGGTATATTGATTAAATTGATATAATTTATTACTATTTTTTAGTTATATTTATGTATTTGTTGAATCAATATATTATTCAAAAAAAAAAAAACTATTATAATCTTGCGATCACTAAACAAACAGATCAGTACTAGAATTATGAAATATATTCATTGCAAGCCCCGAAACCAACCTTGGCCTCAAATTTATTTATTTATTTTTCCCACACGAAATATTCATTTATTGTATATAAAATTGTACCTAGTTGATGAGAAAATGCTTAGAATGCACTCATATGATGCTCTGTTTTCGATATTTTTGTCTTAAGAGTTCTTGGGATCTATAATTCGTGCCTCATCATTTCTTGATTTGTTTAGTAATAAAACTTAGATAGGTGTGGGTTCGTGGGTGTTTAAAATATGTTAAACAAGCATGTTCGTAGTTGAGCCAAACTAGATTAAATGTGTGGTTGAGGCATGCGCCTTTTGTTAGGTTCACTATTCACAATTTTTCCGTACATGTTACCAATATTTCAATTTTTAATAACAGCAATATTTTATTTTATTTATTTTATATTTACATAATTACATATGGCAAAACCAAACCCATAATTGATTGCCAGCTAACCATGTGAGGATTTATAGGACGAAGCTGACTCATCCCTTTGCCTCATATATACTCAGACAAGAAGATCCAGGAAAGGAAAAGAAAGTGCTCGCCTTTATTCATATCCACTTAAAATCTGTCCAAATAAATGTAGCCACTTTGTCCATAATCGGAGTAGGGGAATTGTTCGATTTGATCCAATTGATTTTGCTAAACTTAGGGCCAACCTGATGGGGTTAAAAAGTTAAAAGCAGTTATAGGGACCAAATTGTCCTTCCATAATGCTCGAAATTGTGAAACAGAACAATGGTTCGCATCTTTTTGTTTGATCAGGCTTGACCAGACGTGTCAGATCAATTAACCCCACAGAATATTCATTGAGCTTGAACTTATCTTAAGCCAGACTATTGAGCAAGTTGCTCTCCACACTCTCTCACATATTTACTTTTATAAATATTGGGGGCTCCATAAGACATATATATATATATATATATATATATATGCACTTTATGAGTGTGAGTGCTAATTCTGCAAACTCGATGCAAATAATTTAATTGATTTAAATTTTGAAATGTTTTAATTGAAAATTACCACAACAAACCTAACGATTCTGCAGTGTACCTATTACAATCCATCACATTAAATATCAGACATCTAACTCTACTCGTCAAATGATCACTTATCTTCATCAGATCATAAAACATTGTCCCCAACTGAATATGATGATCTTTTAGGTGGCCATAGTAAACTAAAAAAAAATCAAGTAATTAAGTTAAATGACAACTTCAACAAAGTGAATAGAGAGACATCTTTATTAAAGTTAATAAAAACTGCTATATTTGCCATCCAACTCACATCTGGCATTTCTTGATCGTAAACAAAGCCAGCGCAGAGTGGCCATTTTGAGCACAAGCAGAATAAATTCCTCCTGCAATTAATATACATGAGCTGGAGAGCTCATTCATGCACATCAATTTTAAGTCCTACCCCTATGATTGGGACTAAATAACTCCTCATTTTCTGCGCACTCCCCATTAATCATATAGGTTTAATTTCCTGCTGTGTCAATCAAAATCACTATCAATCGTCCCAGAATAGACATTCAGTAAAAAAAAAAAAAAAAAAAAATTGTCTTTGGGCTGTTTGAAGTGTTCTGATAATTCATGATCATGTAAGAAATTTAATCAATTTATCTAACCTGATATTCTAGGATTTTACATTAAAGTAAAGCATGTACGTTGTAGTACTGTATCATATACAAATAAATCGTATATATATGAAAGATTCTGGTGGCCCGACAAGGGGTTATGAACATCGATCCTTTATTAATCAATTCCTGATCTCATAAGTCATGTATATATAATACGTGTTAGAGTATGTATGTGTTACAAGTTTATAGTTGATTACATAATCTATTTTGCAAGATTTGGTTAATCCAAATCATGATCTTGCAATGCTATCTTACTTTTGGATTCTGAAAATCTAATCTGGAAAAAGTGAAATAATTAGGGTTACATATATATATATATATATATATGATTTTATAACTAATCCAAAACGTGCATCCAAGTGTGCAACCAAGATTAATTGTCTGAATATTTATAAGAAAAAGTGATGGATTTTCCTCCACAAAATCTTCACTCATTTTCCTCAAACCACTTCCATGCAATTGGTGCATCAAAAGACAAGATTTTCGAGTACACATTGGTATCATTAATTTGATCACCCTTTAATGATTAAGTCCTAATTATTTACTGATCATAAATACTCTAATTATACTGATTTTTTTATTAGTATTCACTTACGAACATTGATTTTGGCTATTTTGTATCTTAGTTACATTAATGTATAGTTGGTGTGCTTAACCATTGAGCATTAGTTATAATTCAAATCAGGTATTTCTCAGGGACGAGGAATCCTACGATGAGGCTCAAAGAGAGTTTTTGTGGCTCTCACTTTTTTCTTGATTTTTATTTATCAAAAAGGTAAAAGAGAAAGGTACCGTTTATTTAGTTTTTTGAATACGCATTTAAATTTGAGAATTCCAACAATCTGGCATATTGTAATGAATGAGAAATTGGGCACATTGAGCTGCTGTCACTCTAGGTCTGTAGCAGTTACTTTTGATGTGACGAGGAGAAAAGCCTTTGCCTTTGAAAGCAAAATTTAAGGGGTCTTCCGAAACTGCAGATTTAACAGAGCCAAGGAAACTTTGAAAAGGATTATTACATAGCATATGATCTCAGGACCACATTTTGCTGCTCTATTCATTCCTCTCAGCTATGTATTCTACCTCAAGCAGTAAGTGAACAGCTAAGGACATGCATGAAACCACTGAACCCCCGTGCCACGTTTCTCTATATTTTTTCATTTAATTTCAATAAGTTTGGATGAAAAATTCTTACTCAAATCAAATTACTTTTTTTTAATTGTACTCCAGTCACACGAAAAATGTATTATACTTGTCATATAATTGGTTTAGGTCTTGATCAAACTTAGTTCAAGTAATTCCCCTTCTTTGATATATATATATAGAACATAATTCCCTTCTTTAATTTTCGGGTTTGAAAATGTTTGATTCAAATTAGTAAACATAATTAATTAAGAAAACTGATGAACCTTTGCAAGTTTACTCGGAAAAGTTATCATGCTAAATAGAGCATATGTAGCTATATTTGGCTGTGTGACAGTGAGAACTTGGAATTTGTTTAGAAAATTAGAAAATTTCGAAAAGTTGCTCAACTTTTAGTTATTCCATCAGTCCACTTAATATTTATTAATGTCGTAATAATTTGGCTGAGGTACGCATGAAATGAACATGCCATATGGGGTCGAGTGTAAGAGTTTAGTTTAGTTTATTTCTTAAAAATGGTTGCGGGTTATGTCGCCGAAACATCAAAAGGCAAACCTTGTACCTTAATAGCAAAACTGTCCGAGTCCGAATAATGATAAGGGGAGAATATACGGGGGTTTGGTGATGTAGTTCATATAAATTTGTATTTATATCAATTATAAGTTGTTGATATTGTTTATGTAGATTTTTATTCATATCATTATACGTATTATCATCATTTGTGAATCTAATGATTCATAATTTATTTTGGTACAAATATTCATCTGGGCAAAATCAAATTTTTACCAAAGGAAACAAGAACATAGAACAATTGCCGCATTCTCCCGTTTCCACGCTCCAAAATTTTTATGATCTCTCGCCAAATTACAAAGAGGTTAAGCTCAAAAAACGAAAAAAGCAATAAGAAAATTTTTCTTGACTTTGTTCTTGTATTTATAGTTAGCAGAACGGGATGGAAAAAGGGAAATTAGTTCGTGGATTTTGATGTGGGAGGCTGTCTAATTCCCCAAAAATGGCCGCCGAGCCCCGCACCCACCCTCAAAGACAATTGTGTAAACTTTTACACGAAGAAAACAGAAAATTAAATTAACCCCCCGAAAAAAGAGGAAAATATTACTCTAACAAGCAAGAGAGAGAGAGAGAGAGAGATGTTGGAGGGGGAATGTTGATTGTTGAGGAGAGGAGCTGGAAATAGCTGGAAAACCTACTCCATCAAGAACTGCTTCACAATCTTCACGCTTGGTTCCACCACCTGTCTTTCCCAAATATCCGCCATCCTCCTCCCCCCACCCTCCATCGCCGCCCTCAACGACGCCGTTGAATCAACCCTCTTCAGGTCCCACCCCGCCCCGTCCCTCAGCCGTAGGATCTTGCCCAGTTGCCTCTTCGCCAGCTGACACGTGTTGTCCTTGATGGCCCTTACTGCCTCCTCGTACGCCACCCTCTTTTCTTCATCTTCATCATCATCATCATCCATCCTCCATTCCTTTCCGTTGTTCTTATTATACGTCTGAAAATATCTTTCCAACTCTGGCACCCCGATCGCCTTCTTCAACCCGCATTTACTCACTGAATCCGACCCCCCATTTTCGAAATACTCGGCTAACTCCTCCAACATCCCCGATTCAAGCATGTCATCAACTCGCTTGACTAAGTACTGGTTTAACACTGGTAGAGAGACGTCCACCCAGAGAAAACAGCAGCTGTAGCGGAGCTCTTTGCAAAAGACGGAATCTTCCCCCGCGTTTGACTCGCTGAACACGTCCAGCTCTGGATTGAATTTCTTGGCCAACAAAGCATAGATGAAGGAGTTTGAGCCGCCGACAATGAAGGGCAGCCTGCGGCGGGAAAGAATCTGAGAAATGACGGAGGAAGCAGAAGAGCGGAAGTCGGAGGGGGTGAACTCGGGGTGTGAATCGGATGAATCAAAATCGCCGAGGAGATGGTGGCGGACGTTCTTGCGTTCGGGTAATGAGATTTTGTTGGTGGTGATGTCGAGGCCACGGTAGACTTGGATTTTGTCTGAGTTAATGATTTCGGATGAAGGGAAGAATCTTGAGGCTAAGTCGACGGAGAGTTTGGATTTTCCGCAGCCGGTTGGGCCCATAATGACAATGATTTTCCTGTGGCGGCGGACGACGGAGGGGGTGGACATGTGAGCCCACCTGGAGGAGGGCTTATTTGAAGAGGAGAGGGAGAGGAAGGTGTAGTTGTTTTTGTAAGGGAAGTGATGGGTTTTTGTAAAGATTGCTAATCTTCTCATAAGGAAAACAAACAATGTGGAGATCGAGAGAGAGAGAGAGAAAGAGAGTGAGAGATGTTTTGTGTGTGGGGGGGTGTGATGATAGTACTGTACGTGGTTATTGTGGCAGCTGATCAAAACGGAATGAGGAGTGGATGAAGAGTTGGTGCGGTTATGTTAGCAGAGATATATATATATACATATATATATGATAGAGTGTGTGTGGGATATGGATCTTTTGTCTGGAGCTGTTGCGAGTGATGAATATAGATATATGTATGATGGTGGTGGTGGTGCTCATTCTTGAAACCATTGCTTTTCTCCATATATCATTATTCAGCTGCTTTAATTCTTGGCTTCAACTCTTGTTTTTCTCTCACGAGACCAAACTCCTACACTATGATTATGCTTGCATTCATACATTATTCCTTCTCTCACGTTTCTATCTACATCCCCCCGGACCCCCTATATATATACATCCAGTTGCCTGTTGCCTTGCCCCTCCTCATACTGTCTCTGTGTGTTTGAGAATTGAAAAAGTGAACGTATTTATATTTGATTCAGGAAACGGGGCGTGTAAGGACTCGTCACTCTTTTCTACCAAGTTCCCCATAATATATACTCTTCATCCTCCCTTTAATTAATTAAAATAATAAAGTTTAATGGGTATATGTTTTAATCATATAATTTATCAAACTAACTCTAATTAGACCTTGTTTTGAACTACTTTTAAAAATTATAAAAAGGGATCTACTTATAATTAAACAAACGAGCAATAATCTGATAAAATATTAAAATTATATAAAAAATTAAAACTAAGTGAGATATTACTAAGAGCCAAGAAGTTGAGAAAAAATGTTTGGACAACAATCCAAATGACGACCAACTACGATAAATAACTGTATATTGACTAGTTGGTCTCTTATATCCTCATGAATAGTAAAAGCATTTGGAGTTTGGTCGAATTTTAATAAATTATATGATAAATGCAATATACTTTCTGTGTGATTGGTTTAGAATTCAAAAAAATTGACCAATCATATGAAAGTATATTATACTTGCTTTATAATTAGTTTGATTCAACCAAATTTGATTTATACAAGAATTTTCCCGTTGAACTAGTATATCTTGGTGCCATTTATATGAAAAAGGATGCTAAATTGGACAGTAACTGTAATTTCAATTTGGACATTAGAATCAATGGAAAGAGATATATACATGGATCCTTAAGGTGGAACAAGAAGGAGAGCGAATTTTATGTTGGTCACTCTTTTGTACGTATGCTTTTTGCTCGTTAAACAGTGTTGCCTACAATAACGCGCAGACTCCGTAAGGTGGTGCCTAGAAAATCCACATAATGGCGTACGGACGGGCTACTACCACTTGCGTTTGACCAGTCAGACAATTTTCTCATCAAACTTAAAAGACATTTAACACCTTGTTTCGGACCACCTTCACTCCAATAATTTCCTACTAATTTTTATGTTTTCGCTACTAATATTGTCTTTATTGTCTGTATTTACCATTTATAAGAGTTCAAATGTTCAACTACTCTTTTATTTTTATTTTCTCTCCGTCTTTAATACACTTCGTTCCTTGGTATAAATGGTAGCTGAACAATATAATTAATAAATAAAGAAAAAATAGATAATATACAGATCAAAATATGAAAAACAATAAAAGACAGGGTGGGTTGGGGTGGGGGGTTTAAATGCTTTTTATTTTCAAAATGTTAAGATGCTATTTTAACTTTTTGGAACCATTTTCAAATGAGTTCATATCAAATAATACAAAATAAATTACCCTGCTTTTGTCTTTAAGATATATGCAAGAAAAAATAAATTACAGCATATTTTTACTTTATTCTTTTTACGAGGATTACTTTTATTAGTAAATGAGTTAGTCAGGAAAAAAATTAATTATATTTAAAACCCTTTTAAAAATATAAAATTATACTTTTTCTTAAAAAAAATTTAAAAGTACACTTACACCCCCTCTAAAAAAATTCTCCGTTTAGACCTAAGCCCCTTCAATTAGAATTTGAACAAAAAATGCTGATGTTAAAAGAAAATATATATTTTTTATTTTGTATCTCATTTAATATTTTAATATATATTTTTGTAGTTAAAGGGATAAATATAATATATATATATATGGAGTAAGGTTAACATTATTACAGTCTTTATAAGTACAAAAATATTATATGGGGATATTAAATGAGTGATAAAATAAAAAAAATTATGTAATTGTTTTTGTTAACATCAATATTTTTTGTACAAACCCTAACAAAAAAGAATTAGGTGTAAACAATGAATTTTTCAAAGAAATTATATAAGTATAATTTTAAAAAAAATTGAAAAAAAATATAATTTCATATTTTTTATATGGGTTTAATTAAGTGTAATTAACCTAAAAAAATGCAACGGAAAGGAAAAGACTCTTTGTTCAAGATATCTTTTTATGCACTCAATAACGTTTTTGTCGTGTGAAGTTGGTTGCGATGCTCTTCTTTCTTTCTCTTTTTTTTTTTTTTTAAAAAAAATTTCTATAGAATTTTTTTTTCTCTATTTGAATTGATAATTTTCAGTTAAATTATTGTCAAATTCCTACCACTAAGAATTAATACAAAATTGTATCATGTTGCTCTAATTTAAGCAACTTGTGCCATCAATTAAAGTATTTTGGGCAAGAAATATTCCAGAAAATATCATCATGAATTCTTAATCTTCACATGGAAGAAGTTGACACGGACAAGAAAATAATTTAAAAGAGAGGGGGGGGGGGGGGGGGCAAAGACCTTAATTTATATGGAGGCTTTTAGTGTGTGCATATACACATGCAACTGTGTGTATGTGTGCTGCTTCAGTCACGAGAGTTGTGTTTCTTTAAGAAAAGAATTTCGTTGAACGATTGCTGCATTTAAAAGTAATAAGTATTAGAAATAAGAGATGTGTAGCATTTAATACATTCAAATTCTTTATTTTCGCTCATCATAATTATAGATGGTAATATTTTCTCTCTCTTAATGAATTTTTATGGGTAGTTACACTCCTCCTCTAAGGTTTGGTGTTACACTAAGACATTCTATAGTTTTGAATTATATTTTGTATGCTCGATTTTTGTTTTTATCTAACAAATAGATTTTCTCGTTAGTCAAAATTTAAAATTTGCTAATATTAACAAAAAAGTTGAATGAAAATTCATATTTATCCCAACTAACTTATTACTCATTTCATGCAGGTAAAAAAAAATCTTTTGTGACCAGAATATCCTTATAAGGGTGAAAATATACCTCTTCACATGCATTAGTGTGTGAAGATGTAGGAGTGTAATTTGGTCAGAAAAAATTTGTTTGACCTACAATAGATCAGTAATGAGTCAATTGAGGGAGGGGGAATACATATTTTCAATCAACTTTTTTGTTAATATCAACAAATTCAGTGAGTTTTTTGACTAACAGATGTATCTATTTGTTAGATAAAAGCAAACATCAAGAATATTAGATGTAATTTTCAAACCACATAAAATTTATATATAATTACATCAAATACAACTTTTATTTAAGAATTGTAATCTTTTCTGATTAATATATGGTTTGGCAGATTAATTAACCAGACTAAAAAAGTTAGACACAATTAATAGATCTTGTCCTTCCAAATGAGTTCTGCATCACATGGCAATCATTTAAGAGTGCAATGATGGAATTGGAGAGGAAGTGTAATGAAAAGGGGGTCGACTCTATCTAATACACCTCATGGATGGTATTTACTTCTAAAGTTTAGCATTTCCATTACTTTTCTCCTTTTATACATGCGATAAATATATAATTATGTTAATGTTTTAATAAATTAAATAATATATTAATTAAATAATTATACCAATATGATAAAAAATATTAAATTACAATAAATTCATATATATGGAGACAAAAATATTTAAATTTTCAATAAAACTCAAACCATGATCTTGAATTTGTAATTGAAAGTCAATTTTCACTACTAGATCGATATATTATTGGCCATTTCCATTTGTGGACATATAGTGGTGAAATTGGAATTCAATACTTATGACCTTATTTAATGTTTATTATATCATCAAATGTTTAATTAAAAGATAGAGATATAAGTATTTGATATCTCAAACACAATTAATCCAAATATATATGTGGTTTACTTATTGTTTTTTCCTTTTTCCCAAGTGAATTTACTATAATCATATGATAAATGTTACAATGCAATTATTTAATAATAAAAAAAATTTCAATTATTGATAGCTATCATAATCAGCAAGTAATAATTCTTTTGTGTTTTTAATAAAATTCAAACTCAAAACCTACTAATTAAAAGACTTTAGGTTTATCGAACTTAAATTAGACATCTTTGACATAAATAAGATGCTATTGAAATAAACATGCATGGTTCCAGCATTATCCATTGCTAGAACTATAAACCTCAAACAACTTAAATTCCTGCGCCTATACAACTCCGTATTTTTCATATTAAATGGTTTTCATCTCTAACAGTTTAAATTTTAATGAGGTGGTCATGCCAATGTACTTCTAAGAAGTTAATTTCTACATTATTATCACTAATTAATGCGGACTTAATTAGTATTGATCAATTCATGTTAGGTTTATTGTAGGATTAGTGAAGAAAACATCATATAAATCATGACAAACAAAGTTAATTGCACTTCATAGTTAGGCCTCCACCTTAATCTAATGATGTTTTAGGGAGGGAGGGAGCGTAGAGGTCAATATCCTTAGTTAGGTTTGAATTTAATTACATGTTTGAAATTGTAGAAGATAATCATTGATTCCATAATCGACTCTGTGAACTTGTTAATATACATGAACATTGATTAATTCCTCTTTGTAAAGGTCGTCCAATTTCAATGGATGAAAAATATCTGTACTGATCTAAGTTTTGGACTCAAATTAGGTAAACTTTATTTTTTTTGATCCAGTCTCAAGTTGTAATATCTTTTCCAGTCCACTTGCACTCACAAACGTTGATAAGAACAATATTAAAAAAAAAAACTTATATTATATCTTTTCGATATTTAAATCGTTAATGTTAATTGAGGTGAAATTTACCATTTGAGGGCTATATATACATTTATAAGAATTATCAAATCGTATGAATCATCATGAACCGTTCATCCAATTCTGATAGGACAGATATGAAAATCAAGTTTATTATTGGATTCAATTCTGGTTGAATTTAGATTGAATCGACGTCCAGAATGAAAAATGCATAAATTTAGAGTTATTGAACTATTAAAATGAAATATAGGGGCTGTTTTGTTATTTATGAAAATCCAAATATGGTCCCCCGTCATGTACCTACTTACATAATTAAACAACAAAAATTAATTCTAATTTGTAAATAAATTATTGAGACATGTGAAATTCTAGAAATAATTATGTCAAATATGGGAAATCGTTCACGGGCGCATATGTAAAATATAGAGTTCACTTCTTGCTTGTGATGGGGTCATTCAATTTTGAATTCCCATTTATATATGTTTCATGGCATTAATTTTTTTAAGATGATGAGTTTGAATTTTACTAATGTGTGAGATATTATTCTATTTTAATATTATATATATTTTATTTTAACCGTAGTTGTTGATTAGATATAATTGTATGATAATGATGATTAGTATATATTATTATATTATCGATAGTTGTTATACATTTATATTTGATATGAATGGTCGTAATCGATTTATTTAAAAAATAATAACTTATCATTTTAACTTTAAAAAAGTCAATATGTATAAACGTACGAATTTTTTTCAAATTTAAGTTGAAAATGTATTTAATTAATCACAAATTCTCAAACTAAATAAAAAAAAACTCACTACTAACCAATAAAAATAAATAAATTTGAAGAAAATAAATGAAATTAATTAATTTGTATTGTTTAACTTGATGAGGGCATGAAATTCTGCCTCCACAAGTAAGGAGCATGATGGTTGGGTCAATTCTAAATTCCCAAAGTGGTGCACCGACCGGCGTGGGGGGTGGCTCGCACCCAATTGGCTGCTGAGCTCGACAGGGAGCCCGGACATGTCTCACATGGCCCCATGAATTACATCACGAAATACAGACTTATATGCTACAAATTATATTATTTAAGGACAAAACCCAGACACTATTATGCATTCACGCTTGTGATCCTAGTTTTTGGGGTTTGGTGGAAACCTGGAATGTTGGTGGGGAACACCCCATTGCTTCTATTTAATTTCAATTTATTTATTACAATTAGTATAGTGTATGCTCATAAATCGTCCATTTCTTTTATTTCCTTTTTTTTTAATTGCAAGATTTGATATAATATAAATAAAACGTAAAACTATATTTGTGGTCCTGTAAATATTTATCGTTTGCACTTTTGATCCTGCAATTTACTCTATTCACACATTTATTCTTTTTTTTTGACGAACTTAATTAGTCCTGAATATCTCACATTTGGTGCAAATTTTGTCATGTGTTTATAATTTTGAACTCCTTAACACTGGCATAAATTTTCATTTCTTGTTTTGTAATTAGAGATCGTTAATGTCAAAATTATTGATACAGGATTAAATTTGTCAAAAAAGACCAAATATGAGACACTAATAACTAAATTTATCAAAACTAAGTTATAGGATCATAAATACTAACGATCTACGGTAACAGGATAAAAAATATAATTTATTTAAATGACATAACACGCTAACAACAAATACAGTACTGATTGTTAGGTAATAATCGTGGATTGCCTGAATCATATATTAGGCAAGTTAGATATATCTCATTATGCACTGTTTGGAAATTAATTTATTTCTTTTTTTTTATCAATAAAAACTTGCTTGAATAATAAAATTGTGAGATCAAGTCTTACAAATGTGGGTATATATAGTTGTAGTTTCTAGTTATTTGTTTTATTTGAACATGTTCGTTCATTTCAAAATATCGATGTATTGAATCATATTTTAAATTTGAATATATTGAATCATATTTTAAATTTGAATATATTGAACGATGTAATAATCATATTTTGTAGCTAAATATTAATTTTGTTTTTATAAAAGTGATTATTTTGAGTGAGGAATAGGGTTGAGCCCTTGTGCCAATTTTCAAATGATCTTTTAGTTAGGTAGAAATAACAAATTTTGATTAATTAATTACTCCAAGTAATGGAGATAAGAAAAGTGCGAAGTTCACGAGATGGCCACAATCTTTACGATCCAAAAAATCACATTATTTCCTGATTTGGAATTCATAATTGCTAAGATCATAATTCATTACTCCAAATCCAACTAATCTTCATGTGTAGATAAACAAACGTAAACTTTTGACCCTGAATCTAAGATTTAAAAAAAAAAAGAAAAAAAAAGTCGAAGAAAAAGGAAAAGTATCTCAAAATAAATATAAATATAAATAGCTCGTGATGAGTTTCGTCTGCTTTTTCTTTTCCTTTCTCTCCGAAAGGACATAAACTACAATGATCAAGATCAACATATTCAAAGTTATTTCAAGCAGTACTGATTCATTATTTCAGTGATTTTTCTACAACTATTTAGCAATATTTGTTGACAATAAGCACATTTTTTTTTATTTTTGAGTAAATTGATTACAATTACGTTATGAATTTAAATTTAAAATCATTAAAAATGATATATAAAATTTGAAAATAAATCACCCGAAACCCAATCAATGAAACAAGAATATCAATGATTTATGTTAAAAACGATGGTGTTCGTTTGAAAATTAATTCAAAGCTCACAAACCTTCACATACTACACCCTTGATTTTTTTTCTTTTTTTTCTGTTTTAAAGGAGAAAATTGTGCGAAATCGATTATGAGCTTGAAAATGTTACGAGGTATACAACAATGTGTTGATTTAAATTTTCTCACATAACCATCTAACTTACATCAAATTATTTGTATTCTCACACTTCTTTTCATTAAATTTGATCATATGTAGTCTTGTTCATGCAATAATTGAAGATAACTGGGAAGCCAAATCAAAAGTAATTATGCAACTTTTATCTAAAAGTAAAAGGTTGGCTTGAAAACCAGTATATATGAATTATGATGATCAACTCATGATCAAACTAATCATTAGCATCAGTTTTCTTTCTCCTCTTGTACACAAATTCAACATTCAAAGATGCCAACCATCCAAAAAGATACATATTAGCAACCACTTGTACAGAAGATGAGGACACTCCCAATTAACTATTGATTCAATTAAAATGTGGGACTGCAGGAAATAATAACGTAAACAGTAAAGAAAACGATAACATCGATCGATAAAGAATTATGTATGTAATTGATAAGGCTTTACTCTGATGATTAAGGTTAATATCTCGGGACTCAACAAGTATGAAATCACATGTTTCAACCTTATGAGCTATTTGAATATTTGTCTCACTTACATGACGTCCATTTACTACTCATTATTGTTTTCTCTAGTTGTTGGTCATTGAATTACTGATCGTTAGAGTACTCGTTTCTTTCTTTTGAAAAGAAAAATAACAATGGAAAGAGAGAAATAGCTTATTTTATAAATCTTTAAATCATAGGATAAGAAGAAAACCTCCATTGAAGACTTATAGTGAAGATATGCTTATCTATTGTATACTTACCATTATTGCCTAATAATTTGGTGAAAATAGCAAAGAGGAACGTTGGCTCCTGTAAGATTTTGTGGGGCATAATGTGAAGATCTTGAGATTTTTCTTTCAAGAATTGAAATGCGAGTGCACATGGTGAAGAGCATCTTGTGCACGCATGCTCACTTTGGAATTAAGCACATCAATAGATAAATATTACTACATTCTTAATTTGCATGGCCCCTTAATAATTAACCTCTGGACCCTTTTCTTCTCCCTCAATTATTTTATAATGTGCATAAATAATTAACCTTTTCTGGGTATAACTACAAATTGGTGAATATTTCAGTCTACTTTTTCTGATATAAATTAATCATGACAAAGAGATACCCGAAAGTCTTTAAATATGAACTATCCTTGCCATTGACCAAAAAGGTGTATGATAACTTGTAAGCTATCATCATTCCATAAGCTTCTGCGGGCGACTTCCACTTTCTTTATATTCACATTAATTACTTCAATTTTATGCTGCAAACTTGTTGAGAGAGGAGAAGTTCAATGTCTACACCTTCACCATCATGCACATGACAATGTAAGGATTTTCAGTAAATTGATGATAGGCTATGTCTTAATCGAATTGTATATGCGACGTGAAATCAAAGACATTTGCAGATTCATACGTATAATTACGTTTCGAATGTTTCCAACTAACTAGCTATAGATCCGATTGTAATTAAGATAGATCGAGCCTAATTGACATTAAGTTAATGCAAAATCAGTATTTTTAACTAATTAATGTGAGTAGAGAGATATATGAATATACATATCTTATAAAATACATCCCTGTAAAATAAAACATACGTACTCTATACTGAATGGATAAAAATGACTGAACATAGTGCATAAAAATCATGTAAAGTTATATAGTAAATTGAATTAGATTATGAGGATGTAGATTAACAAATATAATTTGAACTTATTAAGGGGTGCGAACGAACTTCAGGCAATTTTAACTATGTAATTTATGGGTAATATTTTTGGTCCTATACGAATTAATTTTCTCAATTTAGTTCTATAACTTAAAATTTTTGGCAATATTAATCTTGTTCTGGCCAATTTCACCAAAAAATTATATGTGAACTTGCACATGATAAAATTAAATTGTGGTTTTAGTCATGTGACTTAGGCGGGATTGACATTTTAATCATATAACTTAGAGAATTGATATTTTTGGTCATGTACGAATTGATTTATAGGGCTAGTATTACAATTTAATTGGGTCATGTGCAAATCATAAGTAGCGAAAGACTAAAATTGCCAAAGTTTTAAAATTTCATGACTTAATTGTGAAAATAATTTCATACAGGATCAGAAATATCAACTCCTAAATTACGAGATTAAAATTGCAATTTTCCCAAAATATACCTCTTAACGGGCCGCTGGCCTCTTTTAAAGGGCTCAACTTGATAGGCAAATGGGCTTCAGAGTTTTTTAGGTTTTAATGGGCTAGACGTTGAGTACATTCTGTGACCCTTGGGCCTGCGTAAGTTCTTCGGTGCTCCCACCGAGTTTTTGCACATAAACTTGGCACCAAAATTCATGATAAAATTGCAATGAGAAACAGAGACTAAGCTAATCATAACTCAAGGGAGTTTATCAGAACTTGTGTGCGGTCTATTGTGAATCGACATCACGATGATCACTGCATCTTTCACCCCATATATAGTAGGTTCTCCAAGAATGATCAGCTTCAACCAGTAAGTGTATCTTACTGAAACTATGTCATACAATCTTTAATCTCAAACTGAAGAGTATACACAAGATCTATAGATCATGAAAATGATTATCTGTAGCGCGGTGTCTAGTTTCTTGCCCGAGCTCCGTAAGATCTGTTTCATATCCAGATAATCTTAATAGCTTTGTCAATCCTCTCAGGGCACAATAAATCTCATCTGTTCTCGAATGCCTCTCATCAAAAGAATAGAACTCAACAAACCCATCATCAGTGTCGATCGAACTCCATCCAGGCACCTTCTTAGATCCCGTATCCCTCATTGCGACCTTTAGTCGTGCCAAGTCTTTCCACTTCCGGGCTTCCCCATATATATTAGATAGCATAACATAGTTTGCAGGGTTTTTAGGGTCGAGTTCAATAAGTTTTTGTAGAGACAGCTCTGCAAATTTGATTTTCTTATGGACCCGTGATGCAGCAAGTAGAGCAGTCCATATGACACTATCTGCTTTTATTGGCATCTGATGAACAAATTCCACAGCCTGCTCCAAAAGTCCACCTCGAGCCAGAAGATCAACCACACAACCATAATGCTCGATTTGAGGTTCGATGGAATATTCATTAGTCATTGAATGAAAATGATCTAATCCATCCTTAACTAAGCCCATGTGAGAACAAGCACACAATATGCCTATGAAAGTGATGCCATCTGGTTTTTCTCCAGCATTTTCCATCTCACTGAAAAGGCTCAGCGCATCAGCTCCATGACCATGCACAGCTAATGCGTTAATTATTGTATTCCAGGATATCAGATCCCTCTTATGCATTCTCTTGAACACATCAATTGCAGTTTCTACCAACCCACATTTCGCATACATGTCAATTAAACCATTGCACACATAAATATTCCCTCTGTAGCCATTACTCTCAGCATATATATGCACCCATTTACCAAAATCAAGAGCTCCTAATCTTGCACAAGCAGTTAACACAGTAACCAGTGTCGCGTCATTAGGCTGAACATCAGTCTCTCTCAGCATCCTCTTAAAGGCACCAACAACCTCGAAAAAACGGCCATTGTGAGCATATCCTCCAATCAAACCATTCCAAGAGAAAATATTCCTCTCCTGCATTGCCTCAAACAATCTCTCACAGCCCTCCACATCCCCATTATTCGCGTATCCGTTCAGCAAAGTATTACAAGACATCAAATCTTTACCCGGCATCATTTCAAAAAGCCTCTTAGCCTCCACCATATCACCAGACTCTGTATAAGCTGTAACCATCCTATTCCACAACACAACATCCCGCTCTGGTGCCAAATCAAAAAGCCTCCTTGCTGAAACCAAATCACCATTAGCGACATATCCATTTATCATTGCAGTCCAAGAAACCACATTCCTGAGAACCATCTCCTTGAACACTCCATATGCGCACCCTACACGTCCCCCGCCTGAATACAATTCAATCAAATTAGTACCAACGTATGTATTAGACTTGAAACCATTTTTTACTGCAACGCAATGCACTTCCTCGCCTTCTCTCAGAGCCAATAATTTGCAACACGACTTCAACACCACTGGTAATGTGTAACAATTAGGCTTCACATTCTCCCTTATCATATCACTAAACAACGCCACTACTTCATTGAACAGATCATTTTGGAGATATCCTTTTGACATTACATTCCAAAGCGACGTGTACCTTCGGTCTGCCAATTGGTCGAACACTTGTCGGGCGTAATTTATTTGCTTCAGTTCAGAACATTTTGAGAGGAAATAGGAGCTTATGAGGTGGTTTTGGTAATCACTAGCATTGATTATAATCTGGGATTGGATTTGTCGGAGTTGTTTCGGGGTCTTACATGATTGTATGAGTGAAATTAGCTTTTGTTCGAGAGTAGGAGGGAGGTCCAATGCCAAATTTCGACTCACTTTAGCTATTTTGGAAACAGAAAAGCAGTCACTTCAGCTTTGGTTGATTGTAGGCGAAGAGTTTCAGAACTTGCTATACAACTGATGGCAACTGGCTACATTACGACTTACGAGCTTGGGTGATAAATTGTCGGGGAAATTATACTTTTACGCCCATACTTTAAGGTCTATTCAAAATTTAACCCTATAGTTCCAAAAAGAGTAAACTTTAGTCCAATGTGGCGAACTGTGATGCTCAAACAGGGTTTGTCCTAAAATGTGGGGACTAATATGCAATTTTCCACTAAATTTCAACTCCGGCCCGTAAATGGTATATGTTCTCTTCCGGTTACCAGTTTATGAAGACAACTCCGAGAATCGAAATCTCAATCATAAGTTTCATTATCCGTCGGTTAGACGCAAAATTTTATATAGATTACACCGTATACATTTATCAAAAGTTGAATTGCGTCTCTTGAAAAGGCATCCGAATGTCCGTGCTGAATCAACTCTTCAACAGGGGACTTCTGGGAGCAAAATGGTTAGTTCGATCAATTTACTTCTCAGGGTTTTCTGAAATTCCTTTATAATCTGTAATTGGAGTAAGGAAATTGATAATCTTGATTCTGTTGGGCCAACAGTTTCCCCTGTGTTCAATCAACTCAGTCATTTGCCTACCATCCAGAATTGCTGATCTTCGTCCGTGGTTGGGATTATTTAATTTCTGTCTCGAATTTTTTTCTTCCATAAAAACCTTTCTTGCGTTCGTAGTTGCCGTTGTTCTTTTGGCCTTATTACTGTTGAAAAATCATATGTTTCAGCTGAAAGTAGGGTTTCGTATACGCGACTCTACACCAGAGTGTATGTTCTGTATTTGGTAACTTATTTGAAATTTTGTTGTCTTATCAGGGGCCTTTTAGACTGTGTTTGGCTGGAGTGAAGAGTGAAAGTATATGTGGAATTAACATATAGTGTACTTTGATAAATAAAGCACTGGTATCGTTGCGTTTGTGTGTGATATTTGATCTGAAATTTTTGTTGTTTCTTGACTATTATCAAGTTCCTTTTATATAGCCAAATGGAACAGTGAACTAATTATGTGTGAATGCAGTTATAATGTTTCTTAAACATATGAAGTTTGATGCTTTGTCATGTGTCGGGTTCATTGCATCAAAGATAGAGCAATCTGATAGTCTCTAGTTGGAGAAATCCACTTTAAATTTCTGCCGCCTTTTCCGTCTTTACATCTTTGCCGCCTTTGTTTTGCAAAGTGATCATAGTTGGGGTTAATTCTTGATATTTGTGGTTATTTATAGATGTTAATGGGTGGTTTGCAGTAAAACATGTTTAACCTTGGGAATCTCGCGCATCAAGTTGTTGCAAAATAAGCGAGACGTGCATCTAAAGCTTATGAGGAAGGAGATTGCAGAATTTCTGCAGACTGGCCAAGAAGCCATTGCTCGAATTAGGGTATAGCACCAGTCTTGATACAAGTCTCAGTTTGCAATGATTTGATCATACTTTCTGTTTTATTTGTTATCCACAAATTTTGCATAGGTTGAGCATGTTATACGGGAACAGAACACATGGGAGGTTTACGAGATATTGGAGTTGTTCTGTGAATTTGTTCTTGCCCGTGTACCGATTCTTGAAAGCCAGAGGTAAAAACCTTGGATCACTTCCCTTGGATTTAATATTAATGTCCAATTTCTTCTGATATTGTGGCACATAAGAAAAATCAGAAGGAACGCTTATGCCCTGATGATGATTTGGAATGTATTGTCGAAATAGGATTATGCCTTGTACAGTCAGAAGCAAATTTCTGGTGTAGGGTTTTGCTAATCAGCAACCACAATATGGATTATTTCTATGATCTTAGAATAGCCTGTCTAAATTTTCCAATTTTGAGGTAGAGGTTGAACCCTGAACTGGGTTTATTATCAAGCTTAATAAGATTTTCACAGAAATAACACTTTAGTCGTAGTACATATGGTGGAGCTGGATCTGGTTTCAAAGTAATGGAGGATGGTGAGCATTGTCAGCGTCACATGCACACAGCTATGTGCTATAATTTCAGAAGCACAAGCACATAAATATTATTCATTTCTTTCTGGCATTTCTATGATAGCTGTGCTTTTAAGGTGAATCCTCAGTTTGGCACCACATTTCCATGTGATGAGTACCTTGACTGTATGTTGCAGAGTCTCCTTAATCAAAGCATATGTAGACATAATAATTTCTTTACTTAACATATAAGACAAAAGCTAACATTTTCTGGTTTATGAATGTGGAACATTTCGCCTTGTGAGAGAGATACTCTTAGGAGTTGGATTATTGTACCAAGAAGAATAGAAAAACAAGATTGGAGAAAGACCTTATATAAATACAATAATATTTATAATGCGAGTGCATTAAAGCTGTAATATGGCCTGCTTAAAGTGTATCAGAGGTTTGTTTGACTAGAATCTTTGTTGACTTGTTTGTATTTAAGATTTATTTGATGATCCACGTTTTAGTTATGAACCTGACAAATTAAGAAATGTATGTATGATTTTTTTAATGTCAATACTTTGTGCCATGCTATTGATTAAAACAGGGAATGCCCTACAGAGTTGCAGGAAGCAGTTGCAAGCATAATCTTTGCAGCTCCCAGATGTTCAGATTTGCCGGATCTGCTGCATGTTAGGAACTTATTTGCTGTGAAATATGGCAAAGAATTCATAGCTGCTGCATCGGAGCTTCGCCCTGATACCAGTGTCAACCGTACAGTTAATTCAGTTTGGCTTATTTCCTTTGCATTGACTCTTTATACCAATTGTAAGTTGGATATATATGTAACTTCAGATAATTGAAAAGCTCTCGGTGAGTGCTCCACCTGCAGATGTAAAGCTGAAAGTACTAAAGGAAATTGCCCTAGAATATAACATCAATTGGGATTCAACTAAAACCGAGACAGAATTCAGCAAAAAACCTGAGGATCTTCTGGTACCTGTCATTTTTAGACTCTATGTTTTGTGGGTTTTCCTAGTAATATGCTTTTCTTATTGCTACCTAGTTATTTGATGTTCAGCTCTTTCACCTTGTGAAAGCAAGTATGAGTCATGACTCTCATGGGACTAACATTCTCCAAATGCTACTCTCTAATTTGTGTTTCTCACTTTCAATTCCTTTAGTTGCTTGACCTAATTATTCTGTGTTTGCTATTTATTTACATTTTAGAATGGACCAAAACAACTAGCTGAACAACCTCATGCACATTCGACGCCGGAACGTCGGGAAGGTGCATCTACTGTGGACAATTCAGCGGCTTCTTTAAATGGTAAAAAGGTGGACCGCTACGTGCAATCTCCCACTTCGCTCGGCAGCAATTCTGTGACTCCCAGGATAATTGGATCGTCAACCAGAGAACAAAATGTAGAACCAATCACTGAGATCAAGAGCACAAGTATACAATCATCTGATGTATTGCAACGGGCTCGTGCTGCTATTGCTGCAGCTGAACGTGCATCAGCTGCTGCACGTGCTGCTGCTCAGTTGGTAAATGTTAGGTTTAACTCATTCAAACTAGACGAACAGAAAATTTAGCATCTTAGTCGAAAACAAGCGCAGAGGTCTAGTTGTGTCCTTGTTTTTCTTTAATTGCATATTTCTCGTGTCATCTATCTGAGTTTGCCCCTTCCTGTTGTTTATACGCACTCATCATTATGGAAACTTATGTTTGACACTGCACCAGATGCAACCATGACCTAGCAAGGCTTATAACAATGTACTACTAGAGAGTTTCTACACAGATGCAAGGTGCAGAGTGTGTCTTGTTCATTTTTGCCTTGTATTGTTGTTTGATATGCACAAATTTTCTTTTAAAACACGACAGCATTTCTTGCGGCTCTGCTTGGTGAAGACTATGCATACCTGATATGGTTCAATAAATAGCACTAATATGAGTTGATGTTCTAGGCATTGCCCAAACGATCAATGATGAAATTGATCATTTCTATGATTTATAAAAAAATTGTTGTCAAACACCAGTAAAAAATGCAGGTAATCAACCATTTGTAGAATATTTGGGAAAAGAATCTCCAAATGCCAAAAATTATTACTAACTTCCTGAAAAAGACTTGAAAGAGAAGTGATTTTTTATTTCCTGCAAGTCTATAGAAATGAAGCAGCTGGGTGGCAATGGCATGATCATTTTTGCAAGTGGTGGTAAAGAGGAGATGAGATGGTACAATCAGTTTCCTAAAATATAGAGCAAGACAGGAACTTAGTTGTGAATGCTTTCGCAGCTTTTCATCTTCTTGAAAAGACACATTTCACAGTAATGTGAAATGCTGCAGCATGATTGGTGATGGGACAAGCACAACACATCAGGCTTCTGCCTATTTACAGTTGCAGATTTTCACAACTAAAATATTCTTCTTCCTTTCTTTATTCCCACAAATTGCTCATCTTGTTTCCATTCAACATTTCCTTTCCCACTTCTGTTTTTCTTTTTTCTCCCTTTCTTTTTGGTCTTTAATAATTACATTTCGTTTCATATAAAATATAAAATGTCCCGGAATTAATACAACTGCAGCTAGATTCTCTTTCTAAATATTCAAAGGCTTGTCAATTATGATCAATAAATCCCCAACGATGAGAATCAATTTACATGTAATTGGGGTCGCAGATCAGCTAAACACCATAGTATTTAATGCATTCTTTCCAAATAGGGAACAATTAATATTAATTAGGGTAGAAATTTCTTGACCTTATGAATGTTACATGTCTACTCTGAAACTCTTAGACGAAGAAAGCATCGACATTTGATATCTAAGGTCAACCCAACTTGGGTAAATAAAATCTATATTCACAGTTAGGGACCAAATGTTTTATACTATATGGATCCACATATTAGTCCTGGAGCCCTTAAATGAAGAAAGCATCAATAGCTGACATCTCGGGTCGATCAACCCGATGGGATATAGAAAGTGCGTCTCTTCATCATGTTTGATAATTTTAGTCTTTTTAAGGGATAATAGGGTCTTTCAAGGGATTTTACATCCCCATCCGCACCCAAACATGTTCACCAATTACCATCTTTAGCTAAAATAGTGTAGCACAAAATAGCTATGTGCTCCTCTAGGTTATATGCAGATATGCCTGGTTACATAAAAAACAAGTAGCATACAGGTAACTTTGCATATACATGCATACAAAATTTAACACTCCTCTGATGCTTTTCCATGCAACTCAGAAAACCCCACGTCTGTTTCAACAAAGGACACTCCATTTATTTATTAGATGAAACTATCTGCAATAGAATTACCAGCAGTACACTCACAGCTGTGTGTGTAGGCTGTATGTATATATATATGTATGTACGTACTCTTGTATATATGTATATGTACGTATTCTATATGAGGGCGTGACAAAGATGTAACATCTGGTTGAGCAGGAGAACTTAAGGGTGCAAGTCTTTTAGTTCTTTTTAAAGAAATAAAAATTTTATTTAGTTATCTAATTTGATCCGTCCGTATAATTTTTATTTTTCCTTTTGTTGTTGATAGTTTCCTCTCTTTCTCTACCCAACCAAGTTTCCTTTTGGTTCTTTATACAAGATTTACGTAATTTTTATGTTTTCTCACTACCTTTTTGTCATTTATATCTTTATAATACTTTTACTTTTTTCTATAATTGCAAAAAAAAAAAAAAAACTTTAATACTTTTCATACTTGTCTTGATTTACACTTAAAAAATTTATGCATGAGAAAATCACGTGCCACAGCTGCTAGTACAAGGTTTAAAATGCATTTTTCGTCTTATAACTTAGATCATTTAGTATCTTCTTCCTTTAACTTTTTAGAGTAACATTTTGATTCAAATAGTTTAAACATAGGGCTCCTATTGGTTCGTTTCTACTAGTATTTTTATCAATTTCAGTTCTTTTTGTTACTGTAAATGATCAATTGGTCCTACATTTTTTTAATGTTCTCGATTTCAATTCTTTTCTTTTCAAATTCACCCTTTTTATAGGTATAGGTGAATTTCGGTAAAAATAAAACTAAAATTAAAAGAAAATATAAGATCAAAATATTACTTACCCTGAACAGTTAAATTGAGAAAACATTAAATAACCTAATTACAGAAATAAAAATGCACACACACCAATTTAAAATATTTTAGTATATTAACAAAAGTATATGTAAATAGAGATGGAGTGTGATGATGAGCAGGGGTGATAAAAAAATATTTAAAATCATCCAAAATCGGTCTAATCAAACTGAATTGAATCATTTTTCATGATTTATATTTCAAATTATAATTTTAAATTTAGAGTAAAATCGCACCGAACTATTGATTTGCTTTTAATTTAGAACTTAAGAAACCCGTCAAAACAAAACCACACCGCCAAATATATAATTACTTTTAAAAATTATATATATAATAATTTGATAAAAGAATTATTTTTTTTAGAAGAATTTCATATTCGAATTATATGATTTCAAAATTCATATGTTATCAAAGATCACGTTACAAAACCTATTTTTGTAAAATTTATGTTTTGACTTTATACAAAATATATATATATATATTTAATTCTTAAGCCTATTTAAATTTTAATCTCATTTGATGATTATCTCAATTTTTCATTCATTTTTCTCCCCTGTTTTTTTTCTCCCCCTTTTCCTCTTCTCTCTTTTTTGTCTTACCGCTTTCTTTGTTATGTTTTTTTGCCTTTTATCTCTAATCTTTCTAAAACCAACCATTAGTCTATGTTGGATTAAGTATTTTCTTGTTGGATTTAATATATGATCTTATAGTTTAATCTATTTGTGCATAATGTTAGTTTTTCTTGTTTGCTATACACAAATACTTATTTTATTTTTTTATTTTTATTAAATTTTAATATTTTATTTTTATTATAAGCATTAAAACTGTCAAACCACCCGCAACCAACCACACATTTAATTTTAATTTTAAAAATAACAATTTAAAAAATTATTTATAAAATCGACCGCACCATAAATACCACTAATGATAAGATGATGGGTGAAGTGAGGGGGTTCAGATTTATTTCATGCGCGTGATGTTCACTTTTGCACAAGCCATTGATTTTGTTGGCCAGAATGAAGAGTCGTTTTCGTCTTGAATTGCGTTTTAAGACGGCCACGTTTCCATTGGTCAATCTTCATCTATTTCTAGCTGCTAGTATCAAGTATTTATGCCTTATGGTTCGTTTGTTTGGAACAAAAATTCAAAGTACAAGAGAAGTGGAAGAAAAAATAAATATGTAAAAGAAATTTAGTGTTTGATTAGAGAGAATAGATAGATGAGAAGTAAAATTGGATGTTTATGAAATTTTTTAGAAGTTTTGTTTTGTTTTGATCCAAAATTGGGAGGAAAAGTGATGTCAAAAGTACAAAAAACTTCATAGTTTATTTTATTTACTCTATTACTCATGTATATAATTTTCCTCCAATAATTTTTTTCTCATTCCTGTTGATAATACTGATATATAATTTCTTTATTTGAGGGCATTGATAGTAACTTTTATTTTATTTAAATTAAATAGTCTAGAACAATTTTTATGAATATTTTTATCAATAAAAAATATCTTTATTTTTGTTTGATGAATATTTTTATTAATAAAATATTTAAATTTTTTATATACTAAAAGTTAATTTTTTTATGAATTTATTCTTCTCATACTAAACAAGGAGAAGTATTTGATATTTGCTCCTATTTCAATCATACCAAACAATTAGAAAAAAAAATTATTATTCTTTCTCTCTTCCTCTCCCTTCCACTTCCTCGTCCCTCTCACTTGAACCAAACAACCCTTAGTCTAGTGGTTATAAACCTAAAGTTGAGGTTTTATGAATATATTTGAAGTCATGCATGGATTTTGAGTCCCACTATGCGAGTAATTATAATTTATTTATTATTATTTATGCAATATATAGAAATAAGTCATTACAATTTATTTATTATTATAAATAAAAAAAAATCAAGCATTTATACACCAAAAAGAAAATTCTTAGATGGCTTAGAACTTTTTTCGGCCAAATGATATAAGCGTATAACTATGCTAGCTAAAGGCCAATTTTATGTTGGCTACTCCTGAGATTTGAATCCACAATACATTCTAATATTAAATTAATTAGGTTTATAAAAAAAAACAGTTATTATCTCAAGAAAATTAACAATTTTTTTATTAATTTCATTACGTGCTTGTCAAAAAATAAATAAATTGGGTGAGTGGGGGTATGAGACGCTAAGAAGACATGTATTCATAAAACTACTGTCCTAAAATAAATTAAATATAGAGAAACTGAGACATGAAAATGAGGATATTGTTGTTTAAATGTACACAAGTACAAATTATGGACAGAAACTGAAATTATAGGTAGCTGCTGCCGCTGCTGCTGCTGTAGTTGGGAAACCTAAAAGAAAATGTGGGGTGTAAGAAGTGAAGAGATGGGCTACTACTGAACTGATGATCAAAGTTTACAAGCACGAGATGGAGTTGATTCAACTCAAGGGGAATCAAATGTCTTGTCTGTCTTTGTGGTCTTTGCTTTGTCCATTTATAAACTTCGATCCTAGTTACTTTTTGCACTAGATAGCCCTGTCTCTACTATACCCCACTCCTTTGCTTTTATTTTATTTATATATTAATTATTCCCACTACTTTTTCACAAATTGATACTGCAACTGGGGACCAAAATGGAGTACCTTGTATTCTGTACAGGCTTAGTACTGTCTATGGACTATATATAGGCATCTTGTACAAGTTGCAAAAAAAACAATAAATATAAAATAAATAACTCAATGATACATCAATTACGAAAACATAATTTATTCCCAAGTTAATATAACTACACCCTCATTATCTGAAATTATCAAAACGTTTCGTCAAATCTTAGTACATGCCACCGCTTCCAAATTCACAACTTGATGCAGGTCGAACGATTTGGGGTCAGGTCGCTGGACCTGATACCTTGAGATCGGGTCGTTGAATCTCTTTTTGAGCTTCCTACGAGTGGATCCTGAGAACAGAACAAACTTTAGGCTTGTCGGTTAGCCCCCAACTAAAGCTCTCTGATGCTTAAGTTAAGAAAATGGGGCCGAAAGCGATCAACGGGGAGCGAATGAGATCAAGAAAATGTGATAAATGCACTTGTGTAAATATTCATAAATGCGAGTATTTATAGTATACGGTACCGTATAGCATAGTGCCACGTGGAATCATCTGGACACCCTGGTGTCAGGTGATCCAATGGCTATCTCAGCGGGCAGGTCAATTGGATCGGGTCCAACCCAACCCACGTCTTTATGCGTGGATCCTGGCATTTATTGCAAATTCCTCTAAAAATTAGGGGCAATTTAGTCTTTTGAAAATTACCCTCATCACAACCATTATAATTTTATAAATATAATGTAGACAAACGTCTTATATTGGTTGCAAATGATAAGTTTGTATAGCTTAACCCCTCAAGGTCTCTTTTCTCTAGTGAAACGTCTTTTCAGAAAAAATCCGTGAAATTTCTATAAAATTTGAGCGTACAATATCTCGCGCAACATAACACCAATTAGGCTGCAAAACTCATCAAAATATAAAGGTTTAATCAATTGTCTTATATATATATATGTGTGTGTGTGTGAGTGTGTGTGATCATATGTCTAACCTGAAAAAAGAGAGATTATATATAAGATTATGTTGGTAGGTAGGCATGCAGAGTATTAGTTGTAAACTTGTAATTAATTATAAATTCAGATAAATATATATATAGGGAATTTTGTGAAGGGTTGTTTGTTCGTGGAAAATACAGAAGGTACAGTACGATTCAGCCTACCAAAATTAGACAACATATCAATACTACTTTTTTTGTGCATAAAATAAATCCGTGCGATGATGATGAGTAGGCAGACAGAAGCATGCATTAATTATCATCAGAAAGCAATTTCAGAAACACACACACACACACACATATATATATATATATATTTATATTAATTCAATTATTAATTAATCATACGTACTTCTGGTTAGCATGCATTTAAGGTAGATCCATCCATCCATCCATCGATCATCACCACCTACTTTATGTTTTCATCCATCACTTAATTCAAACTGCTAATTAAGGTACTGTAGCAGCTTTAAACATTCATCTCCAAAATCGTGAGTGTAAGTAACCCGACTCTAGCTACAAAATTATAGCTTAGGCCAGCGATCGTCGAGGAATCACTTTTGCTAGCTGCTGCAGATTCTCTTCTATTTCACACTTTGTTTTTAGATTTTCAAAATACGGAGACAGATCGTAGTTTAGATCGAAGTTTCTGGCCTGTATATGTATATATGTAATTTTCGCCGGAAAAGATGTAGTCAGGCCCCAAACGGAAAACCCTTTTGAAACAACACTGTACATCTAGTCTTGTTCCTTTCACCAATGAGGTCTCGGGATTTCAGCTCAGCCCTAGAGAGAGAGAGAGAGAGAGAGGGTATGTTTGTAGTGTGTACATGGTCTTTGTATTGTATGTTAGAGAGAGAGAGAGAGAGAGAGAGAGAGAGAGGGTGTAGAGAGAGAGGCTAGCTATAACTATAAGTACATTACACATATAATGTTGTGTGGATCTGTTGTAGTGTAACAGTTGAGTCGTTCCAGTTTCCTCAACCTATGAAATTTTGGCAAATATTATGTTTGCCATGTTAGTTTATTAGTTAATTAGTGTAACATTAAACAATGTGGAATTGTAGAAAAAGGAATTCATATATATGTTTGCCATTCTCATATTTAATACACCCCCCACACACACACATATATATATATATATATATATAAGAATTCAATAATCAATTGAAAATATAATGTTTTCCTAGCTCTTGAAAGGAATAAGGAAGTAATAGGATTAATGTAGGCCGGATGAATGACTATATATCATTAGCAATATGTCGGATTTAAAGAAATGAAGAAATATATCTATCTCAAGTAATGTTAACATATAGTATATATACTTCTCATGTAATTTTTTTTATGGGGTAAATTATAATATTTCTTTTGAAATTTACTATAATTACAAATACCCCTAATTCATTTATTAATGAGAGTGTTCAAATCATGTGTTGCTTTCAATATGTTTATTTCAAAAATACTTGAACATATTCGACACGAGTAATAATCAACAACTATTTTTTTAGAACAATAGTATAAAACAATATTAAAACTATACTCTTAAAATTGCATAACAAAATAATTGATTAAAACAGATATTGGGATTATATTATTATAAATTACTAATGATCATAGTAGTAGTAGTTAACTATTGTGCAAAATCTTGTAGGGACTAATTATATAAAGGGCAAAATACACTCGGTCCCCCTAAATTATTCTAACGTAATACTTACCTTAAATTAACAAATATAACACTTACCTTCTTGATTGGATTAAAATGTCCCTCATACTTTGAATGATTATATTATTCTTAATATATATATTTTAGTATTTTTCATATTAAATTATTTTTAATTAAATTTTTTAAATAAGAAAAGAATTTAAATTACAAGTGGAGTATGAATTAATATATAGTAGCTAGATACACACAAATATAATATAACCAACAATTCATATATACTTTTTAAAAGAAACTCATAGATATATATGCTTAACCAAAAAATAAGTATTTTTTAAAAAAATAAATAAATATAAATATTTTATCATATTTTTAAAGAAAATATATTCAAAAAACCATTTAATTACTCATTTTTATCTAAAAGAATAAATAGTTAATAACTTCATACAAAATTAATAAAATCTTTTTATGAAATTATTTCGTGTATTTTTTATATGCATTCATTACTTAACTTTGAGTTTGTAAAATATTATAACATTCAAACTGTTTAATTTACTAATTTTCGATTACTTCATTATAATTAAAAGGTACTTTTCCTATTTGAGAAAATTTTAATTAAACTTAATATACAAAATTGTTAGAAAAAAAAATTCTTTGAACTAAATATAATACAAGGGTAACATTATCCAAAAAAATTAATTATAGGAGGTAAATATTATATTTATTAATTTTAAAGTAAATATTACATGAAGCATAATTCACAAAGCAAAGTGTATAAACATATAGGTTATGATTAGGGCACTGTAAAATGGACAAGACAAACAAGGCAATATGTTTGGTTTCATTTTTAACTTATTTTGATGTGTTTTATGGAGATTGAAAGAGAAAAATAAAAATAAATAAGTATGTATTAAAGATAGTGTGTATGTTTTTGGATTTATTTTTGAAGATAATATAAAATAAGTATGGTATATTTGATGTTGTTTAGTATGAGACAAAAACTATTGTTTATTGTCAAATCATATCTCTTATATATATATATATATTTATATATATGTATGAGTATGTATATATTTTTTTTAATTATAGGACCTATAATTAGTGTAAACTTATTTTGATAAAAAATCAAATGAGATACTGTTTCAAAACATCTCAAAATACCACCAAAACTTTCAAAATAAATCAAGGCAAACATTGTGTATATTTTGACCATTTTGAAAATAAAGCAAAATTGAAACCAAACATTATGAAGATCTCTTGGATATACCACACAACCCATTTTGACCCAAGTGTCTTAGACTTGATAGATGGTAGGAGTGTATAGGCCGGTAGGTTAGACTTGAATTAGTTCCTCTCCTTTGTCTGGTTGTTGTGAATAGACTATATATATAGAGAGAGAGAGAGAGAGACGACTATTGATTGAGTAGTTGACAAATGCCAATTAAGTAAACATTTTTGTTCATTCACTTGCATCCTATTTTTGCCTCAATTTCAACTTCATCAGCTTTCCGCCGAATTCACTCTACTCTGCAAATATTCTCAGCCCCTATATACATATATGTTTTCTTGTCTCTACACCCTTATAATTTCCTGTTGGATATAAATTAATTATCCAGCACATCAATGGAACCCTATAACGTTAATTTAATATATACTTCAAATTCCATTTTTTTTTCATACATTCAACGAATAACATTTTCTTTTAAGATTTGGTGTGATTACACGTAAAATTCCGTAGTTTACAAAATTATATTTAATATCTTCGAAATTTATTTTCGTCTATCAAATAAGCCACTTTGTTAGTTAAAACTTATCGAATTTGCTGATATTAAAAGATGTATAAAGATAGTATTATCATAAAAAGATTTATTTGACATTCAATAAGTCAACTAGGGTATATATAAATATTCATCTATTTTTTTGTTATTATCAACAAACTCGGTGGACCTTAACTAATATGAGCTTATTTGATAAACAGAAATAAACTTCAGAAATTCTAGATGTAATTTTTTAAATTATAAATTTTTTATGTATAATTATACCAAATGTGAGAGAAAAATGTGATCTAATTATTCCTATAATCCAATATACAAATGTTAACCTGGAGTTTGAATTTATCTTCAAGAATCACCCACCTTGTCTGTTTACCGTCATCCAGTACTTAATGGTAAAATAAACAATTCTACAAATAATTTATTTAGAAAACGTCAATTATATATGTTACGCGACCACTCGAATCCGTTTTATAACCTACGTACGTTCAGTGTCTTGATAATTAGGTGATTAATCTCAAGTCTTTATCTCTTGCGATTGAGAGATCATGAAAGGGAGAGAAATTAAATGAAAAGAGTGCTTCCATTAATAGGCACCTACAAGAATTAAACAATATATTACACTCAATTTTAACAATATATAACACTAAAAAATAATATGATTTTGCATTACGATTAATTACTATAGAAAATAAAAATAAAAATCATGACAAATATAAAGTAATTACGGCTTCGCAACGGCTATTAACCGTTGTTTCTGCAAATATGGTTAAAATATTAACTATGGCTAAAATTATGATAAATATTTTACCTATGGTAAAAAATCATGGAGAATATTGATTAATTGTGGTAAAAATTTAATTTTTTGCTTGAATTTTATTTAATCATGGTTAATTGTATTAATTTACCATAATTTCTAAGTCGTGGCATAGTATACCAAAAACTCAATTTTTTTTGTAGCGTAATAAATTGATGGACTAATTTAATATATTCCACGTGATTTTTTCTCCAATTTAGCTTTATTTTATATGCTAGTCAATTCTTGGTTTAAATGTATTTTTTTTGTCCAGTAACTTAGACCACTTAATATTTTCGTTTTTTAATTTTTTAGAATAGTATTTTGATTCTATATCTTTTCAATTTTCGTGATTCTAGTTTTGGTTTCGCGTCAGTTCACCCTTCTCGACAGATAAATACATTTGTCTCTGACGTAATTAAAATTGAGGTTTTTGTACCTATTGACTCATTTTTTGTTGGTATTTTGTCCTTAACTTTTTAGAATAGTATTTTCGATCCTGCTTCTTTATAATTTTTATAATTTTAATTTTTTTCTCGTCAGAATTCACCTTTCTCGCCAGAAAAATACATGTGTCTTTGCCTTTGATGTGTTAAAATTGGAGCTTTTATTTCTATAAGCTCATTTATGTCAATATTTTTGTCCTTTAATTTTGTAAGATAATATTTTAGTCCTACATCTTTTTAATTTTCGCAACTTCAATCCTTTTCTCACTGGAGTTCACCCTTCTCGCTGATAGAATTGAACTCCCGCAAACAAAATGACTTAAACCTCAAAACTTGAAAAAATAAAAGATGAATCGCAAAATATATATCCTAAGTTATGGGACTAAAAATACATTTTCCTTTAACTATTCTAACTAGCTAGGACCAATTTTTTGAACGCCTTGTTACAATATGCAGCTGCCCCCAGATGAGAAAGTATAACTTAGACGGCAATTAATTGATTAAATCTCTATGGATGATCTTCATTAGTCTTAATCATGTATTTCATCTATAATTGCTTCTCTCTTCAAATCAAATTGAACTAATTAAACGGTCATATTGATGAAGGCGAAGCAGCTGTAAGTAATTAGAAGGGAAGAAGCATTAATTAATTAGCTAATTATGATGAAATGAATTAGATTTCATCTATTACTTCTTGTACATGAATTAATTACTTATTGTGCACCGACTCTGAATGTTTTTGAAAAACAGAAAAGCCCACCCCACATACCCTTAGATCCCTGGTTCAAGCCCAGACGTGAAAGTGAGAGCTCAGACAAACCTGTATGAAAAACCCATGATTTCCACTTCTTGCAATCCACATTTGTCAGTTTGTTCGGATTCTGTATCTTTCTCTTTCAGTGAGAGCGCCGTGTCATGCCAGCATTTAACACTTACACTCTCACTCTCCAAGAAAACACCAAACAACAACACAAAGAAAACACAAACAAATTAATAGAATCCATCTTGAAACTGATTGATCGATAAAGGATCCAAATGTTTTCAATATTGTCCCCATCTACCTCCGGCCCCAGCTCAGTCCCTCCTCTTGATTCTGCAGCGACACGTCTCTAACACCACCGCCGCCACCGCCGGTGTTCCCGAATCCATGCCCCACCGGCGCCCCGATGCAGGTGTAATGATTACCTTCACTTGGCTGGGTTGCTCCATAGCTCGAATTGGAATTAGAGAGGACATGCCCCACAAAGTAGTCATTCACCGGCGGTGCTGCCGGATGCTGAGAGGCGAAAGACAGTAGACGTGGTGGCGAAGCGTACATGTATGATGCCGCCTGAGGCTGTGGTGGTGGCGGTGGTGGTGGTGCGGGAATCAGTGGTGAAGACGTGGAAAACAATCTTGTAGGGTACATTGATCTGAAGTCGCCGGCCATGTTGCCTGCTTGATGATAACCTCCGTGTGGAATAGTCTGACCGCTGCCAAAAAAGTAGCACACACAACTCATCATTTTGCTGATTATCTGAAGGATTAATTTTCTCTATACAAAACTCATAAATTCAAAGAAGCATGTAACTGATGATCAAAACAAAAACTAATTGTATCAGTCTTACCCTGAAACATAACCTAGGTGACCAGGAGCTAAATCGTTAGTGAAGACCAGTTGACGAGCCTTGTTCAGCGTTTCTGTCTCCCTCTCTGGGAAACAGACGAATACAAACAAATATTCGAATCAAACATATATATATATATAGTTCTTGAATCAATATTAATTTTCTTAGCATGCGCGAAAACAAGATTGGCTAAGACTATATATATGTGCTTCATGTATATAAACAAGAAGAAATCATTAGCGAAAATGAAGAATATAAACTCCATTCATTATTACATATAACGAACTTTGTTGAAATTCATGTGATGTTACATCATTGTTTGAAGAGAAGAAACATGCAGTTGTTTTATTCTATATGTGAAGGAAAAAATGGCAAAGAAATTGCATGCCTTGGCGGTGGCGGTTCATGTGTCCCCCAAGAGCTTGAGATTTGCAGAACTTGAGGGAACAAAACCTGCACTCATAGACCTTCCCGGGCTCATCTTTTCCCTCCTTAGCGCCGTTTTTCTTTTTCCTGTGGCCGCCTGCAACTATGCCAATTAAAGCAACTTTGATGAGACTAATCTTATACCTAAACCCACAACCCTAACATCCCCCAGCTACCTAATCGCCAATGAATATTCCATCTCAATCAATTTTTTTTCCTCCTGTCTTGTCAATATTTTTACTTTCTAGGGTTTCGTTCTCATACTCCAAAAGCCAAGAAACAAATAAACAAAAATGGAAAATCTTGGAAGATCCCGGGAGTGAAAATTAGTGGGGTGTTATTCGGGTGAAACATGTCTGTTCTTTGAGTCTGAATGGGAAGAGCCAACATGAAGTTTTCATTCTCTTGATAATCATGGCGGGAAGTTTTCTTTCTTTTTTTTTCTTGGTTTAAGGGTAATAACAAACCCCAATTAATAAGTTAATAGCACTGAGGACAAAGTAATTTACCAGCAGATGAAGAGCTGTCCTCGGAAACCTGTTTACCATCCCTGGTATAATCTTCGGGTAAGTTGTTGAGGTCTAATGGGTTTTCCTCTGGTCTCCTGGAAAGAAACAAGAAACAGGAAAAAGTTAAAACAGGCGGCTAGGGAGGTGTAGTCAAAGAGTTTGAACTTATAAAAACAAGGAGATGAATTAGGAAGAGATAAGAAGCAGGAGCTGGGTGTGGGGGGAGAGTTTAATTGTTTGTGGGGTTGAGGCCTACATACATGGAACCGACAGAGAAAGACAGATGCAAAACAACTCAAAGAAAAAGAAGAAAAAACGAAATTTGTTTGAAGGCGATCAATCGATCTCTCAGATGGAAGAGATCAACTAAAGCTTGGAAAATTATAAGACTTCAGTTTGGGACTGAATAATAGAGGCTAGTTGAGTGATGTTGAAGAAAAAGGAACCAGGCTTGAAAGTTCTCTCTCAGTTTCTCTGCCAGCCCCTCTGGAGACATCTCTTTCTCTCTCTCTCTCTACAATTGAAAGAACACCAAAGTGACAGAGGCTCTCGTGACTTTAAAAAGGAAGAGGATGAAGAGAGGCTTTGTTAGATTGTGAGAGATGAGAGCGACATGGCCTTATTTTTCTTGGCTCACTATGTTAGCTAGGTTTAATGCCCTACATCCACTAGCCTGCATGTTAAGAAAAACACAAACACATATTTACACAAATTGTAAACACACACACAGACACACACACATATATATATATATAAGGATTTATTTTCAGCCTTTCAGGGGGAATAGAGACCTTAAAATATGAATCTTATTGGTGCAGATAAGCATCAAAATATAACCTTAAGGGCAATCAAGACAAAGGGTTTGCCTTTTACACATGACTGTGCAGTTGTGATCGGTTTTCATGTAAAGAAGAGCATGGGGGAGATTATATGTTATAATGCACAAGAAGACTAGGGCCTCGTGGGGTTGTAGTACCTTTGTAGCATTGAAGTGTTTCTATCAATTTAGTACTTTGAATTCCAACAAAAATATGAAAACATTAATACACAACTTCTTTTAGTAGTCAATTTATAGTTCAGGGAGAGGAGTTAATATAGTAATCCTTCAAATTCAGAAGATATTTTGAAATAGGTATACAGTACATAGGTTGTTTCTATTAGTTACATCAGTCTTTTTTGTCTTAAGTTTTGGATTGGATCGCTTATTCATCTTGTGCAGACCAAATCTTTAAACAATTATTAATTGACTAATAAATCACTTTTTCTTTTAAGTATTTAAAAGAGTTAGTCTTTAAATATGTTATCAGAGCCATTCGAGCTTAATGAGTTTATTTCAGTGCCATCCATTTATAAAAAAGAGCTTCTCTTATTAGTCAATGGTGATACTCCATCCCACATGGATTATAAATTAATAAGTTAAGTAATATATATAATTAGCATTGACCATATAACTAGTTTTTAAAATACTTTTCTAAAAAACAACAAGGGTATTTTCACCTCACTATTTAGAGGCTACATAACTATTTTTATTTGAGAAGGTTTTGCAATTTTCAAACAATAATGGGGGATTTAAAATAATACCAAAGGTCAGGGAGCTAGTTGTGCAATTCTTACCCACGTTAAGAATTATGTTATAGGTGATAAGATGTGTTAAAAGGGAAAAATAGTATTTTTGGTCCTATAAGTTATATATGCTTGTTTTATTTTTTTTGCCTCATTTGTTGCGAGATTAACAATATTAATTTCGTAATTTATAAAAATTAGCACTTTTAGTCTTCTTTTATTTTTTCATTAGTTTTTTAACAGTGTGACCCATGTGGCCGTCAAAACAAAAATTTGAGATGAAAAATTGGCACTTTTTCTAGCTCGATAGTATGTTTGAGGGAAATATAACTAATATAGAGGCCAAGAAACAAAGATCGAAGGAAATTAGGTCAAAAAAAGAGGGTTTTTTGCCTCCGTCACAAAAATTCATTCCCACCCTCCCATATTGTTGTAGTCTGAAATGAAATAGAAACTAAACAAAGAATTATATCTTACACAAGTAAATCAAGCTAAATAAAAATCATGCCTTCAACATGGAGTTTCGCAAACTCATAAAAAAAAAAAAATGTTGCTATCTTCACTTCCTTTGTTGGAATCCAGCCTTTGTTCAATTTTGTTGTTAATTCTTGGTTGCGTTTGCATTTCAATGTTTGAGAGATTTTGAGGGTTTGTTTGTGATTTAGGGCAAATGGAAAATGAGAAGTTGCATCATTAAACTAAATTAGCTAATTTTTTCTCCAACAAATAAAACTAAAAGCCACGTATCAATAAAATCAAAAGTGAAATGAACCTAAATTATAGAATCAAAAATATTATTTCTCCTGTTAAAAGTATTAAATATAGAATACTTATTTTAATAATTTAATCTTTTAAGCAGACTTGTACTTAATATTCAACCAAATATATATATAATTAGAAAAACAAAATTTTCAATAAACATTTAAATTTCAAACTTCTTTGGTTGTAAAGTTGTCTGATCTTATCAGGCGAAATGTACTTTTAATCCCATAAAATAAGGGTAGGATTTGTTTTGGTACCACAATTATAGTAGGTGTCGCTTTTAATCCTATAAAACTTATAATCACGCATTTATAGTCTCAAAAAGTTATGTGCATTATGGTTATATGACTAAAAAGGTGTTGTTTGGGACTAAAGCACACTGTGATAAGTCTCAAAATCACATTTTTCAAGGACTAAAAAGACATAATTTTGAATTTTATGAGTCTAAAAGCGTCACATTTCATAATTATGGTACTAAAATAAATCCTACCCTTAATTTATGGAATTAAAAGAATATTTTGCCGATCTTATTGAAAGCGTATAGCATCTCACCATTAATCTGACATCTAAGACTAAACCACGTGAGGCTAAAGGTATGAATTCAAAATTAATGACTAAATTTCATAAGTTGTATGTTGAACTTGAACCCCAGCACTTATGCCGGCTGCAATTGATTTTGTTTACTTTCACCAAGCTACTCTATCAAGCCTACCAACGTTCTTGATCCTTTTTTTGGTAATTTTTCATTTATGTCTATAAATAATAGATATAGAATTACATCTTAGGACTAGCGACTACACGTGATCAAAAGAAAACGTGGTCCTCATGATCCCGAATGAGGCCTCCCTCAGACTGATACTTTTAAATTAATGTCTGAAATGTTATTTATGTCAGTTGGTTCTCTGCAGCTTATTAAGTAATCTATCAGTTATTTCACGGGATTAAATATATTTTTTATTCCGTAATTTAAATTATTTGATATTTTTATCCTTAATTTTTTAATATAATATTTTGGTTCTACATTTTTTTAATTCCCATGATTTCAACCATTTTGTTTCGGCGAAATTCATCTCTACCAACGAAAAAGGTGAACTTTGACAAAAAAGAAACTGAAATTATGAAAATTAAATGGATACAAAACCAAAATCCTCCTAACTCATTAAAAAATAAAAATATTGGCAAAAATTGACCAATCGAAACAAAAACTCTAATTTTAAAGTATAACGTAAGATGCACATGCATTTTTTTCGATGAGAAGGGTAAATTCTGATTAAAAAAAAACTAAAATTATAAAAATTAAAAACAATATGATCAAAATGCTGTTCTAAAAAATTAAAAAAAACTAAAACTAAAACGAACAACCGAAAATGCACATAAGCGTATTTCATCCTTAGGTTTTGTAAATATTACAAACAAAGCTGCAAGTTCCACTTCACATTTGTTCAGCCCGAAAATCAGTGATATCAATGAATTGAAAGTAGGGTCGAGTATTATATACATATATATGTAAATATATATCCTGCTTTTTATATATTATAATTCAAGATTATTTTCTTTGCTATAGCTTCTATATTTAAAATTTGAACCTTCAGGGAAATTAGCTTTGGATTTAGAAACATGAGACAACTGATTATTCAAGTTTTTTAGTCTTTTTTTCTCACATATACACCATCTTACATAGACGATTAAAATTTGAACTCAAAATCTCTAAAAAGAGATTGAAGCCCAACCAGACAGCCGGGCCTTTACCACAATGACTATTGAAGTTTATAATATTGTTTCTTGCATGGACACAACTCGTACGTACTTGTGATGCAAATATTAATAATTAATTATCATCCTGTATTATATGTTAATCATTCTTGAGGCAAAGGGTTGTAAGTACTTGGAAAGCTATAAGTAAGATGTTCAAACATTTTTCTTTACTTATTGACACCGATTATTGCTAAGGCTACGCCTCCATAACTAAAATAGTAAATGTCTTTTTTGGGCCACACTGATCCTCAATTTGTTTATGTATATAGCCCAAATTTTGATCATCTTTGTCTTCTTCATGGGCCTAAAGATTCAATCTGTAGGATTGAGCTTAAGCCCAAGAAGTAATTAGCTGTAATCTAAAATGAGCAAACTAATATAAAAATGACGTCGTTCCAGTTATTAAGTCATCGAGTGATAATTTTGGTCTTATTCAAACTATAATTTGCAATTTGATCCTGTAAAAATTAAGATAATTTAGTCCTTTCTGATTAATTTGATAAAAAAAACTCCACATCATCAGTATGTCAATATTGAAAATATGGCTTCCAAAGAATTTGATGACATGACAATCCAACATAAATTTTTTGCATTTTTTGGGAAATGACTTGGTAAAAAGAAAATTACAACTTGAAAAAATTGTCATATGATCAAGTGGTAATTTTCTTTTTACCAAGTCATTTTCTAAAAAATAAATGAATTATCATGTCATCAAATTCACCGAAAGCATTGATTTAGGTGTTGATATGGTTGATGACGGAAAATTTTCAACCAAATTAATTGGAAAGCACTAAATACCATATTACATGACTAAATTACAAATTTTAATCTAAATAGAACCAAAAGTACCAGCGCCTCTAACTTACAACATTAAATTACATTTATCTATGGAATATGGTGAGTTTTCTGCCCTCTAAATCAAGAAAATTCAATTGGTACATGAAATTTGAATAGAAAAAAATAATAATAAAAGGAAAAAAGTTGCTAAACTTAAAAGAAAATAAAATAACATAAAATTTATAATAATAACAATAATAAAATAAAAAAAATAGAGGGGGGGAGCCCAGGCCTCTGTCCGTTGGATGGTAAAACATTTTACAGTGAGCAGTCGAAGTCAAATCCATCTTTATCTTACCTGCCATGGCTGCTTCTGTGAGCTCCCTCTCCTCCATCGCTCCATCCACAACGACATCTCTCCTTTACCACTCATCATCTTATTTTAAGGTCCTGTATGCTGTATCTAACACTTTCACTGTTTATCTACTTGTCCTTTTATTAATTCACAAATAAAACCAAGCTGGTGAGGAAGCCAGCACAAAGCTGGAATCATCAGAAGGATGGAGGTACAGAACCTCCCTCTCATATTGATCTGCCTCCAATGTTGGCGAATCCGTCATGATCAAGGTTCGTAATTGCAGTGATTTGTGAAAATTATAAAAAAAAAAAACAAAAAAGTATCGAGAGACCTTCAAGATGAAGGCTCTGATACCATGTCGAGATTGCAATCCAACAGAACAAAAAAGATGCAAAATTGATCGGAAGAGAGGCGAAGCTCTGCCATAGATTTCATCCTTGTTGCAATTCTCTTACAGAGAAAGAATGAAGAAGACGAAGGCCGGTTTAAATAACAAAAACTACTGCCAAAAATCTAACAAATCAGCAACTACCCAATCACAGAGAGAATAAATGACGTAGTCGCTAATTGTACATAGGAACTAAAACAAAAGAAAAACGTAAAAAACGCTTTTGCTCTAGTAGTGCGACTTCTTCTATCCTTGGTCCAGTAGATCTGCGTCAATGCGAGCACCAGCAACACTTGCAGCAATCTGAGGTTCAGTGCGTTGAGAGATGATCATGGCAGCCAGAGAAGTTGAGGAGCTTGAAGAAGCAGCACCAATTCCAACACATCTTCCAAAAGCAAACGTATAAATATTCTTTATGCAATTTAATATTTTGATAGAAGTGGAGGTGCTTCATTTCATTTGATCACTTACCATATGTTTCATCCTTTGATTTATGGTTGCAATAAGTTGAACCTTGTCTAATTTTGCAATTCCTAATGCTGACCAAATATATGTACTTATATCAGATGGCTATATGATGACTTGTTCAAAGTTTATTATATGGAGACTATATCTTCGCAGTTGTAAAATCTTTGCAGGTGATGATGCATTTGTTACTAGTTTCCCTTAATAACTTCAAAGTTCAACTATATTACCTTTGAAGCTTTTCTGACTTTCAAAGGGAAGCAACTGACTAGTCTTACCTTTGTGAACCTTTAATATCGGTTGTGCTTTGCATGTTCACCAAGTAAATGCTAGGACGAGCACACAAATGCGTTTGTGCTGATATTTATTCTTTTCCCGTAAATCAGGTATGCATGTTTTGAACTGCCAAAGTATGTCTCTATCAACTTGAAAGATATAGCTGATGCAGGATTTAAAGTGGGAGAAGAGGTCCCATTGGAATCCTTGAAGATCAAAGGTCTGATCAACCCATCAGGAAGGGACAGGACGACGTCCTCTAAAGGTAACAATATGATGCGAAAATGTCAAATAATTCTACAATTCAGTGAGCTGCATTACCATGGCACAACGTGTTCTATTAGGCATCTTACTGCTTTTGCATGTTTTGATGACAAGTTACATGAAAAAATGCCGAGGAGGATAGAACTGCGTTAACCGGATCTCTAGTCCTTTGAAATCTTTGTTATGATTTTTTCTTTCCAAAGGTATACTCCAGTGCGTTGAGCTGACAGGACGTCGCGTATTTTGCTCACAGTCAGGAAACAAAGCCAGGAAACATTAGATTTTGTCACAAATAGAATATATTTAGTAGAGCTATTATTTTCAAAACCATTCTAACATGGGATTCACTAGATTATGTATTTGGAAAAAGGCATCTACTCTGTACTTGAAAATTGTCAAATTTTGTAATAAATTCTCGTATATCCTTCTATTCAGATCTTAGACAACGGAGAACTGAGAGTAAAACTCGACTTCAAGGCCCGTGCTTTCTCTGAATCAGCAAAACAGAAGCTCAAGGCTGCAGGTTGTTCGTTAACCATTCTTCCGGGTGGAAAGAAGTGGGTAAAGCCATCCGTGGCCATGAACATCGCCCGTGCAGAAGAATATTTTGCCAAGAAAAGAGCTTCATATGAGTCAGCTGATTCTCCTTCTACTTGAACCTCAATTTTCTGACCACACGATTTTGCAAAGGTATTGAAACTATTCGGCAACTGTGTTTTTGTTCCCCCAGAATATAATTTTTTGATAGCTGCTTTTCGTTTAAGTATTGTTCTTCAATTATTCAAATTGGTTAGTGGTCCAAATGAGTAGGTATTGGCATATTGCGACCTTTTCAGCAAGTAAAATTATTGTGCATAAAATCTGATGAGGACCGGATGTGATTTCCATGTAATCTGATCGTATATAATTATATTTATTATGTGATTGATATATAATTTAAAATTTATTAAATTTATTTCATAATTTAATTGAATTTAGTCAAACGCGATAATTGCAAAAAAATTCTATGTAGATCTGTCCTGTCTTGCTCTTCGGAATTTCTACACCAGCTGTTACTTAACTATTTTAGATGGCTGCACGTGCAAATTTACTAGCTTTGATGAAATGATGACAAACCAACCAACGGAGAAAATCGTCTCCAAAATGAATAATAGGTGGACGGACACTACAATAAATTTAATATTAATGATAAACTATTGCTTGATAATTCTAAAGTTGTCAATAAAAATATATATTATGTGATAATAATTTTGATTTTATTACTATATTATTATTAGTCAGAATTGTGAATAAATCTATCATTATAAATTATTAGTAAAACATCTATGTGAATGACAACAATCATCACTAAATATGCGTCGTTAATAATATTTAGTAACAATTTCTGTGCATAATTTTTTATCATTAGTTCTTACAAATAATAAATTTTATAAAATAATGATTGCTATTAAAATTATTAAATTTACTGTTATGATAAAATAAAAATTCTTGTACATTTCCTTCTCCTAAAGTTGATACTTACCATTAATTGATTTATTATTTACTTATTGCAAGTCAAATATTTTTTTTTCTAACTAAACTAGGTAAGAATATACATTTTCACATGCATTAGCGTGTCAAGATATATAAGAGTAATTTGATCGTAGAAAGACTTATTTGACCTATAATAAATCAATAATAAGTCAATCGGGTAAATATGAAATTTTGTCCCATTTTTTTTTTTTTTTTTTGTTAATGTCAATAAATTTAGTAAACTTTAACTAACTGATGACCTTATTTGATAGACATAAATAAATCTTAAAAATATTAGAAGTAATTTTTCAAAATATAGAAAATTTATGTATAATTATACAATGAAGTATAATTATTTTTATTTATTTATTACTAATTGTTGGGAATTTTTGACCCATGATTGGTAGGCCCAAGCCCACAGCATCTGAAACCACTCACCATGGATGGCTCGCCCAAATATGCTGTCTTGGCCCATCCCTCGATCCAGCCCACTCCAAGCCACCTGGCCCATTACCCGACTCGACTCCTCTTTGATTTTATGTCTCTCCTCCGCAGATGAATTCATAACCATAATAACCCGTCTCCTCGTCTCTATCATTCCATCTTCTCTCTCTCGCTCTCTCTTCTCGGTTTTTTGCTCCAATTCTTCTCTCTCTCTTACATAAGTGTCCTGGCTCCTATAAATACATCCGGTGGCTATTCAGATTAGTAGGACTTGAATACGATTAGAAAGGGGTTCTTCGTGAACCAAGTGGAAACTTGAGTGATTTTAGTGATTCTTTGTGAATCAGTCGTTGTGGCGAGTTTGATCCTTTATAGACTGTTCTTGGTTGGCATTGTGTCTGTGTGACTAAACTTTGTCGCTAGATTTGGGTGTTAGCAACCGGTGTGTATGGTTGCTAGCCTTAGTGGTTGTGGCCTTCCCGCTCCTCTTTTGGCTCCCTGAGCTGTTTATCTCTTTTTCTGTTCTTATTGTTGATATTTTCTGTAATTATAATTGTTAATATCCATTGTTATAATTTCTGTAATATCTATTGTATAAGGAGTTTTGTAACTCATATTTTTTCTTGTAATAGTGAATTAGAGCTTTGTATTGTTTGGGCTCACGAGCATGAAATTTCGGGTCTTTATTGTTGTTTTCAGCTCGCATCTTCCTTTTAAAGAAAGACAAACCACACCCCATTGAAAATGAGATGATGTCACACTTCTATAATTCGACATGTTTATGATTTTTCTTCTTTTCTTTTTATTCATTTTTGGAGAAACTGATGAAAACATGAACTTCTACTTAATTACAACATAACATACATAACAACTTTCACTAGGAATGATAATAGGTTGGGGTTAAATTCATATTCAAATGCACTTTGGTTTGGACAAATTTTAAAGTCTTAACGAGTTTTAGAGCGGCTCTCTAGTCTTACTTTATAAAATATATTTGTATATATATAAAAAAAAAAAATATGTATATTTTATTTATATTTACATAGAATACATAAACTTAATATTTTTATAAATTAAACGAATGATATAAATAATTTATAAACATTTCAATATACATATATAACACATATTTTAAAATTTTGAATATTTTAACCCCTAAAATATGTATATATAAATTTATAAAGAAATTTACTTTTTTTAATATACTATTACCTCATATTTATAGTATTATTTCAGAAAATATATATATTTTTTTAATATTTTAAATAGATTAATCCAATCTAACCGGATGAGTAAAAGTTTTTACAAGTTGAAATTACTTTGACAAACATTAAAAAATATCTTTTTAGAAGTTGAAAACCAAAACCAAATACTTTTTTCAAATTACTTGCAAATACTCTATATATATTTATCCTATTTAAAATAAAGTTTGATTTTACAGTATTAAATAAGTCCATACAAAACTATGTGGTGGTGGTAAAATTTTGGAATGGACCAATATATATTAAAGTATGATAAGTACGCTCAATATGAGGTTTGAAGTAATTATATATAAATTTTTTATAGTGTGAAAAATTACATTTAACACTTTTGATATTTGCTTTCGTCTAATAAATAAATCTCTCTATTAGTCAAATTCACTACATTTGTTGATATTAACAAAAAAATAAAATTTACTTTCAATTGATTTATTAAAAGTCAAATAATTTTTTTTACGATCAATGACCCTCATACGTTTTCAAGCATTACGCATGTGAGGAGGTATATTTTCACTCTTTTTAGTTTGGAAAAAATTGTTTGACCTACAACGAATTAGGAATAAGTTAATTAACGGTAAATATCTATTTTATTCATATTTTTTTATTAATATTACTAAATTTAGTTAATTTTAATTAATAAAATAATTTATTTATTATATAAAAACAAACCTCGCTTGTAACTTATATAATTACACTAAATTTTAAAACGGGAATAATTCCATTAAAATATGGAGTCCATCCATCGGCCTTGAAAGAAGAGAGGTTGACAATGACAGCATGTGTTTTATGACTGTGCGCTGAGTCTTCCTTGAAGTTGACAACACCTCCAACCTTATCTGCCTTCCTCATAAATAACACCTCAATTCCGGAAACTTGCATCTTTCTTCCCATAATTCAAGTTCACTATAATTTTAATTTCTTTCTTTGATAAGATTTTCCAAAACAATTTCTCTATTTGTAAAAAGAATTATTTCTAATCTTTCTTCCAACTTTTATTAGAAAATTGATGAAAAAATTAAAAATAAATTACATGGCGTTACCTTTTTTTATACAAGAAAATAACTACTTAATTTGCGCATAATTTTTTTCATCAGTTTTGTAATCAAAGTTGGTAGGTTGAATGAATGTAAATATTATTTAAAAAGTGTCACTTCCAACTTTTGTTAGAAAATTAATGAAAAAACCCCAAATAGACTACGTGATGTTGTCGTATGATTTGCACGTAATTTTTTTCATCAATTTTCTAATAAAAATTGATATGATGGCTCAGTGTGGTAATTTTTTTAAATTATAGAACTTTTTTTCATAATTCTATAGGCAACGGAATTAAAATTGTACATAAATTAATTTACGAGACAAAAAAAAAAATACAATTGTCGTGGATAAATAGCCTTGGAATTTTCATGAGTTGAATAAATTCAAAGAGCCACCAACTAAAATTCTCTCCTTTTCGTATGCAAAGATCCCTTTGTGTTTACGAGATGAAAGCGATTGACAGTGTGGGTAGATTCGACATGTTAAAAAATTAGATTGCAAATTAATTGCTTTGGGATGGGATTTCAAAAGGAAAATATGATTCCACGACTTTTCTAACAATGTGCGCTCCAGCTACACTCTAATCTGTCCTCGTGGAACCGATTTCCAATTAATGGATTAATTAAACATGTATGTATGTATTTTGGGAGTTAAGTAGAGTGGCCCACATGGGAATACGTACGTATTTCGTACATGTATGCTGCGTCAAATTAAATACTTATGTAGAAATACTTAAAATGATGATCATCTTCCATCCATGGGTATTAAATTATTGAGAGCAGTAGCAGAAATCAAGTGAACATGATCTTGTCCATATTTTCACAGACATCTCTATAATAAAATAAAGGCATCTTGTCCAACTTTGCTATGTAAAATGGGTACGCAGTTCATTATGCAGCCCATTAATTTGAAGATATCATCATGTTACCTCTATTAAATTAATTATTCAGAAATAGCACCATTTGGATCCCATAATCAAGAACATCACAACATCATATTCATCATTATCATCCTTCTTTGCTTTTACCTCATTTTCTATTTTTTGTTAAATTTTATATCATTTATTATATTCAACAATTATATTTTGTTACTATTGTTTCTAATCAAATTGCTGATTTAAATCTTGAAAGATTTTAGATTAGTCGAATGACTTTATACATATTGTAAATGAAACGATATTATTGAGAATATTTTAAAATTTATATACAAATATATATTGCACGATAACACTACACATAGTCAACTTAATTTTTTTGAGTTATTGGGAATATATCATATTCAAGTCATTTTTTAAAAATTATGAATCTTTATAACTAAAAAAGTTGATCCGCGTCCGATGTGGAGAAATCTTATGACTTTCCTAAAAAATCCTTCTGATTTTCAAACAAGCTCTAAATCATTTTTCTTAATTCAAGATCCTTATGATTCGGCCTTAATACATTATAAATCCTAATATATATGTAAAGATTCACCTCATACTTTAGGTACAATTTTTGCTATTCTAATTTTCTTACGACCTTCATTATCATTTTTTTATAACCTACACGACTTAAGCATCGAATGACTATAGTACAAGCCTTCTTAATGTAGTTCGGATGGTGATTTGTTTTGTAGGATTGCTTTTCGTATAATCAAGACGTATCCTATTCCTTAAAATAGCAATCTCCCAAAATCACTTTGAAAGACTTTATTCAAGTTTTTGGCACTACTTCTTTTAGAAACATAATTTAAATAATACTTTTGATTTAAAAAGATGATTAAAGAAGAAAAAAGAAAATCAAGCAAGAGGTAGCTGATAAATATTGATAAAGACATGATGAATTGAAATCGTGGTGGACTTAAATTCTTAAGTTGAATCAAGTCCACAAGTCGGAAACGCAAACACTGTTCAGAAGGTGGCTATGGCCTGTGGGTACCATAAACTTTGTCTGTATGCAAAACTGTCCATGAAAAGCGCTTAGAGTTATATGCACTTTTTTCCTACATCTACAATATCGTATCATGTTTTTTTCATTTCCCATTCATCGCATTTTGTTCTATTAACGCTTTTTATTTCAATTTATAACCCTAGACCCGGTTTACAAGAATGCAGATAGAACTAGGCCGCTGCTTTCACACGTGTCACAAAATCACAGGTGCTAAATTGGATTATTACAACCTCAACAGCCGAACGACAGCGTCTTATATGAGTTCATTCATTCATGAGCATTTCATTTCAGCAACAAACTCTACCAACTTGTTGGCTGTGTTGCAAGTTGCAACTTGTGAACGGTTAGTGACTGAGAGGCTATGTCTATTCCTAATCCAGCTCACGGAATTTAATTCAAATCTCTCTTGATTTATTATCGTCATTACGGAAATAATTGTTACTACTTTTTACGCGTTTTTAGGTTTGTACTTGCGCTTTTAATAATTTTCTCAAGCCTTAATTTAAATCATGCAACATAAATATCTATTATAAAATATAGATACACAATATGATTTTAACCACTCAATTAAATTATTGATTTAGATGAAGTACTTGGAAATTATTTAACACTTAAATCACCATACGATCGTATACGTACTAGAAGAAAATTTACTAAGAGGGTGTTTGGTTAAGTTCTTTTAAAATATCATATAAGCTCCTACGTATTATATTATAAGATATTTTAGTGGATGTGAAAACATCTTATAAGATGTTAGAGTGCTTGGCATAATAAAATTTTTGAGTTGGTAAAATGACTAAAGTTGATATGATACTATTAAAATCAAATAAGTTGTTATTTTTGACATATTTTGTTTTAAATATTTTTAAAACGCTTTTATAAGTAGTTCACATTAGTTTAATTTCAAATAAAAATTTAATAGTAATATTTTTACAATAAAAAATAATAATGAATTATTACCTAAATTTTTGAATAAAATTATATATATATATATATTCATGCTAGTTAAATTTTAGTGTAAATAATAATTGATATTTTCTTTGTTAATGTAATAATTAGTTCTAGTCGTATCATTTATAATATTTTCAATTTATATTTTTTTAATAAATATAATATCAATATCAATCTTATTTAATTATAATAGTTTATTATTAAATAATGAAGTATATTCTCTTTTTTGAATATTAAAAAAATTAAATTCTAAAGAGAGTTCTGTGTGCGCAAGTGAGAGAGAGAAATAGTGAGGAGAGTGTGTGTGGGTGAGAGAGAGAGTGTATAAGTATATAAATGAAGATATTTTTGTCTTATGGCATATTAATTTTATATAGTTTATAGGATTTTAAAAAAAAAGTTACGAAAACTTAATTTTTTTTTAAAAAAATTTATAAAATCTTTAACATTTTATTTTATCCAAATATTTTTTAATCTTATTTCAAAATAAGATCCAACATCCTACAATTTACTAAAGCATCTTATAACGTTTAGAAGCTTATAAGATGTTTTCAAAAGCTTGGCCAAACATCCTCTAGATTTTATTAGCTACGGACTAAAACCTTCACTAATAATTATTATTAATTATAATTAAATAAAAATTAATACCAAAAATTGAAACTATCCACTATAAAAAATTATTTTTGTCATGGCTACGAGCCATAATAAATATTAGAAGTCATGGCAGAATTAAAAACTAAGTTTTTGTTCTCTTTCTGCATCATAATCATAAAATTTAATAAAGTAAATACACTGCACAAACATAATAAAGGACAACAATCACAATTTTATTTTTCTGATTTAAAGTTATTTTTAATTGAAGAAATTTTGACCATATTTTATAGGTAATTAGGTAGATAGGATATATAGATGTGTTTGAGTGTTGTGATATTAATTTAAGCCGACTCATACATAAATATAATATTCACAAATTTAGTTTCTGATTTAAATTTATTTTATATTAGGTGGGGAAAAAGAAAAATAGTATGACAAGATTTGTAAAAGAAGATGGCAACTTGATGCTTTTTGGGCTACGAGGAGTCTATCAATTGGTCAAAACTTTAATTACTAGGCTTTGGCATCCTACAAAAATAGAACAGATTTAAAATTCAAATCCTGGAATTATTGCATGTATTAAGCCTCTTGCAACCCATTAAAAAAAAAGAAGAAACCCATTAGAAAAGATGAAGATCTAATTTCACAGAATATTAATAGTACATTTTTGTCAGCAGCCCAAACGCTCCTCCCATTTATTTTTGATATAATAAAAAATAATAATGATAATGTTGATTATAACTAATTATAAAGTAAGGACTTACTTTTTATTTTATTGCAGCCTTATATCAGTTGTTGTCCCCCACGCATTAATATTATATCCACCGAAATTAACATTGTTTAATTATTATTATTATTTATTTTAAATACTATCTCAGCTTAATCAAGCCCGAAAGCGTGTATAAATTGGAGGGCGCCTGACCCTATCAACCTTCTCTCCTCTTTGCCCGAACTGACCGTTTTATCTGCCTCTATTCCTTCTTCTCTCTCTCTCTTTTTTCGTCTTTCTTCTTTATTTCTTTCTTCTCTCTTTTATTTAATTTTATTTTTTGAAATTCTTATTGGAAATCCTCCCCTTTGGAGGAGCCTCAACAATTTTGTACAGCTCTTTCAGGTATATTCAGCTGCTGAATCTCTATTTCTTCATCTGTTGTGCGCTCTTTCTTCTTCTTTGTTGTAGTTGGAAAGTAGGTGGGCTGGTTCTGAAAAACCTGTTTTTGTTGAAAATTTTAGTGTTCTTTTGGTTTTTTCTTGTCGTCAATCTGAAGTATTGTGATAGCCCAGATGGTATTTCTCTTCGGTTTTTGTTTACTGCCAGATTTATTGTCGCCTGGAGAATAAAAGACGAGTCTTTGATGTGAAAAAAGTTTAAATCTTTGGTGTTCTTGATTCTTGTTCGCTAATAATATGTCTTTGGGCTAAGTTTAACTTTTTTCTCTCCAAAAATCTGTCGGTTTTGTCAGTAAATTTTCTTAGTTCACGGGATTCAAAGAGTTTGTAGATCTGTATACCTGAGAAGAAATTCAAAGTATTTTCCTCATTTCTGAAGGGAATAATTTCATTTCCACACTGGTCGCTGAAAATCTGAAATTTCAAGAAAAAGATGTACCTACTCTGCGTGTGGAGTCGTATAGTCACGAGATTTTGTCTGATCTGTTACTTGGAGCACATGCGGAGTGATTCACAGTTGTAAAAAACAAAAAACTTTCGATGTTTTCAGCAGATCTGTACAGTTTTCTTCTCAGATTTTTGAACAATTCATATTCCGCTTGAATATTTAATCTTTTTCTATTTTTGTCTGTAAGAACAAGTCAAAAATCTCAGCCGGCTCTTCTAATCTCAAGCCCTCGTTGACCGGATCTTAGCTTAGAAACAGAAGTAAACAAACAAAAATTAGTTTAAACTATTCTTAGCTCGAATTGTCTTCATCCATGTTTTTTCACAGATCTTTTACTTGTTTGTCTTGAAATCATCCATTCTGAGCAAGATTTCACCTTTCTCGAAACAGCAGGTGTTTCTATTCCAAGATCTTGAAGAGATAAAAATGAACCACTGCGCGATTCAGCAGAACAGCTTTGCTGCCTGTGAAGAGATTTGGGCCAGCGCTGCCGCCGCGGGCAGATCTGTGGATAAGAAAGAGGCGGTGGTTTGCCCAAAGCCACGGCGGCTCGGTCTAATCCACACCACCCTTGACCCTTCTTATGCGAGACCCTTTAGATGGCATATGAGGTATTTTCTATTTCTTTGCACCTCTTTTATGGTAATTTTACATCATAATTTTTTGTGAGTTCTGAATTTCTGATCTTTGTGTTTTTTGTTTGATTTCGATTAACAGCCATCAGCAAGAGGATTGTGATGCAAAAGCTGGAAATGAATTGCTGGACATAATTCTTGCAAAGGTTAGGCCTTTTGTGAAAAAAAAAATATTTTATTTAATCTCCTTGTTTTGTAAGATATATTTAATTTCTTGAATGTGGGGATCAGATGGACCATTCACTTTGTATGACTTTGTACCAATAATAGTACTATTGCATGTTTTTGTGGACATGTTTGTCAGAAAACTACAACACTTGTGAAAAAATCTGGTTTAAGTACATAACTTGTGCTGGAAACACCTGAGCACCACCCATACTTGTTCCTTCAATCAAGAATTCATGTCTTAACTTTATCCACACAAAGTATTTCAGTTTCTGCTAGATCTGTATTAACCTGGTTATCATCTATTCAACAGTAGAAACAAACAATTCATTAAATTAATTGATCTCATCGCTTACTCGTTGGATCTAATGGAAGTTTTTATAATGAATTTGCAGGGTGGTAGCGGTTCAGATCAGTCAGTCGCACAGGTAGCCTCGTCGCCCCCATTTTTTTGCGGGTCGCCGCCGAGTAGAGTATCTAACCCACTAATTCAAGATGCCCGTTTTGGGGATGAGAAATTTACTCCTGTATCACCAAGAGCAATCCCGATCCCTTCTGGGCCGGCACCTTCCCCATCGTCCACCCGCAAGGGCGGCTGCGTTAGGGCAAATTTTGGCAACAATCCGGCCGTGAGGGTCGAGGGTTTTGACTGCCTCGACAGGGACAGGCGCAACTGCAGCATCCCTGCCTTGGCTTAAGAGTACATATACATAGATCTGAAGAAGTCAATCAGGAACTTCACTTGTGTTGTAGCAGGGAAAGAGAGACAAGAATCAAAACATTTTGATCAAGTGAGCTAAGTAATTATAGGTAAAGATCATTGATCATTTTGTCTTAGTGTACATATGATGTTTGAAAAGTGTCTGTAATTAAAGGAATGCATCTCTGGTGGTGTAAGTATGGAGTCTGAAGTTATATATTGACCAAGAAAATAATTAGGGAGGTTTTAAGGGCTGGCAACCCCTCTTTGTAATTGTGTAAGTAAGAGATGAGAGGAGTGGGGTGCCTTTTAGTAATTTGTTGTGTCGATTTTGGGGTCAGTTTTGAGATTTCATCAGGCGGCTTTATGAGGAGAAGAATCTGTAAAAAATGAATGTTAAGCATCATCGTCATCATCGTCATCGTCATAGTTTGTATTGAGTGATCGTCTGATCGATCATCTTTTGTAGTCAAATTCACTTTGTATATACTTAAATATTTCGCTGTAAATCTTTTTTGTTTTCTTTTTCCTCTTTTGATAGCTCAATTTGCGTGTAGTTTAGTTAATAATTTCTTCTTTTGCTTTCTCATTTTAGTGTGATGCGATCATTAATGGCTATTTGATAATGATGATACACCTTTGCTTGTTTGCCACGCGAAAGAGTGGAGAAAGGAGTGGGCCTGCAGCCTGCCTGCCCCTCCATACCCGAAATTCTACTTTTAATCTTATATGTTTAATTTTTTACATCTAGTTCTATGTTTTACAATTTTTAAAGTGGTGTCGATTTTCTTTTTGTTTTTATTTTTGAACTATCTTGGAATTTTGGCAAAATAGAAATTAAATGTTGTAAAATTAAAAATGTAATTTTGCCCCCTCCATCCATGGTCCATCTATTGCCTCTGTTTTCTTTCAAATTTTCAGGAAATAAAACTCCATAGATCAATATCATACATAGGAATTGTGACCATTAAGTAATTGGTAACTTCATAATTGGGTCTTAGCTTTTTTGCTTAATCCGCTTGAAAGATCAAATACAAGAATTTTTTCGTATAGACAAAGTGGTGAATGTAGTCTCGAGCAATTTTGTGGGTGGGGGAGTTTGGGATTTGGAGAAAAGGTACACAAAACCACTTTGTAGTTCTTTACAGGACAGTCCAACGACTTGGGCTATATAAACTTACATGAGTGTAGAATGCGTAGTTAAAAATGCAAAAGACACCAGTTTGTGGCCTCCATAGAACTTCCAATCTTATCAGCGTCGGGAAATTAGAATAGGCTTCAGGACCATATATCGGTATTTACAAATTATTTATCAACACAATTCTAGTAACGACCAAGAATTGTATTTGCTGTTTGGTTTGAAACAGCAATATATTGGTGAGACATCCTTTTCTACACGTGATGTGTTGCTGCTACTCTCCTAACGTATGGTTTAAAGTTTGGTTTTCATTAAATGAAGAATGGAGGGTAATAAAAAGGGGGGTCTGGTAATAAAAACTGTAGCCTTCATTAATGGAATCGTAAAGTTGGTCTTAATGGAGAGCTGGAAATAGCTGCAGGCTGCACCTCTATCTTCTTTACTTTTTCTTTTTAGGTTTATCTTTCTTTCCTTTATGCTTTGCGGGCAAAGTACCACATCTTCCCAATTGACCCGACCCAGAATCAATCCTGTTGGACTTGTACTTAATTCACGGGTCCAAGCCCACATATAAGTGTAGCTTCGTATAAAATTTTAAGTGTAGCTTCGTATACTACCACTCGGGCTAAACTGAAAAGATGCATCATTTTGTGGCAACAATCTCGTCTCGATCAGGCTTAAATTTATCCTGAGGAAAGCACTAAAATAATAATAATAAATAAATAATTATAAATGCTCTTGGAAAGTTTGCCAAAAATATAATTATCTTCTTATTATTCGAAAAATTATAAATATTCATAATATTAATAATCATCTAATAAATATTGTATCGTGATAGTTTATGTATTTGTTAGACAATTGTTAATTTTAAGAGAGAGTTTGTAATTTTTTAAATAATAAAAATATATTTAATAATTAGAATAAATTTAGTAGAAGCCGAATTTATCCTATATAGAAAAAAATGACAAGATTCCGACCAATCATACCAAAAACCTAAAATAAAAGATAAGATCGATGAATGAGTCATTATCAAAAATAAAATACCAAATCAAAGTGTGGGCATTTTGTCGGCCCGCAGGAAAGTTCTGACAAAGTTGAGAAAACGAAACCAGTGTCAGCTACAGCCGAAGAGGCCTTCAAAATTGTAAACTTGGCTCGGCCATGCTTCCAAAGGCCAGGTGCCTACATCATCCAACGCTAAATTCCAAAATATATTAATTGTAACAAGATTCATGCAACTTACATTAATAAAAATGTATTATTTTTTTATATATATAACTTTATACCCCATGCATTGTTAATATGTTACGACTTTGAGTCCAACCAATGTTGGATATTAATTTAATAATAATTGATTTATTATAATAATAAATTATTATTATTGGTTAATTATACAATATATTACTATTAATGTATATTGATTGTTAATGATTAAAATTAAGATTTAATTAGTATCAATTTACTTAGATAGATACTTAGCGTGAATGGTTGCAGCAATCCATTATTTGTTGCATAAGTAATATGCATATCCGCGAAATAAAAATAATAATGAAATCACCGGTTTTGACCTCATTTTGAATGTTTTATTTCATATTACACTAAGTATATGGGTTAAATTCGTTGTAATATATCAAATTATCAAAGTTCTTCTTATGAAACTTTTAATATAAAAAATCATCTTTATGTTCTGAATAAATAATCACACCATTTTTTGGTCAACTTGAACCTATTTTTTTTAGAAATAATGATTAAAATATTCCTTCTAGCCAATCGATTAAACTAGATCTATTAACATATAATTATTTTTAATTTATAATATATATAATTTATAACTATTAAAATATATTTATAATACATATAATTATAATTTATAAAAAAATTCAAAATAATATTTATAACCCCCCACCCCCGCCTCCACCCTCCCCTTCCCTCGCCCCACCGCCCATTTGGGCAATCCCGATCGTCCAGAAGTGGAGGGCGACCGCATCGCCCTCGCTGAAGATGGACGACGGTTCGCCCTCACTGCGTTGGGCGACGATTGTTGCCTAAGGGGTGAGGAGGGCGCCAACCCTCCTTTTCAGCAGCAGCGGCAGCGAAAACGCTGCCGTTGTATTTTTTTTAAATATATAATTTTAATTAATTTAATTAAAACTATATTATATTATATAAATAATTAAATAATTATTATATAATATTATATATATTAGATGTGAGAGAAGGGTAAAATTATTTTTAAAAAAAAGGTATTTTCATAGCAAATTCGCAGTCAAAGCGCGTGTGGCCCAATTTCTGTACGGAGGGGGTTTTTCGAACTTTATTTTATAGGGTATCCAATACTTTAATTTTTATAAGAGTTTTTTAAACATTCCTATTATCACATGCGGGTCTCTGAATTTTTTTCTTAAGTATATATATATAGTATTGTACCGAAAATTTGGAACAAAGTTTATTTTAGTGAATTTGTGTGGTTATTATCCCAAAAGAGTGAAATATGCCTCGATTCTTCCTGTTAAGAACGTACAGAATACACCTTCATTAGAACTATATATATTGGGATGAACCCTATTATAATTAACCTCTAATGCTTAGTTCAGTAGATTGTTAGAGAAGTGTTAATAAAGTTTGTAAGAATATTAGGATAGTCAAAATTGTATCTGCTGCATATATAGAGAGTTCAAAATCTATCGGATCGTAAAAATAGAGAGGTCTTAGTATCAACTTCATAAGATATACTCCAATATCATACATAAACGCTGCTTGTATAATATATATATTATCTCAAATACATAAGTAGAGTAGAATAGTAATGTACAGCAATATACAATAAAAAAAATTATTTTGTAATAAATAAAAGTTATTGGCCCATAGTAGTTAGTAAAGCGGTGGCTGCCTGGTGGCACCAAAAATTGACACAGCGATCATCTTGGAAGTTTTGATTAATCAACAACATAATTCTAAAAATAGTAAAAAGGTTTCCCTTTGAAGACGCTTAAACAATCTGACGACCAATTTGGAGTAGGAAGTGCGACAAGTATGACACCCAGTCGATGATGTACTATTCCTCAGAAGTTCGTAAAGGGGTGCATTGTGCAATGCATCCAAGTTTTATTTTTTAATTCGTATATATCTAGCTACCAAAGTCGTAATATTATAAAATTACATTATGAGGAATCTGAATGTAATAGAGAATCTGAACTGAGTTCATGAGACATATCATTTTCTGTGTCCACGTGACCGTCGAAACTTGTAAGAGATCGCACTGACCTCATCACCATGCACACACATACCAAGTTCCAAAATGGAACCACCGCGGGTCTACGTACTTTCCGTTTTCACCACTATATATGATGTAGCGACAATATCACAAATTTTCAGTGCACGATCACCGTATGATCAACGTTATTATTAGTATAGAGATGACTGACTCAAAAATGGACTCTAGAAAACTAAAGAGGGGAAGAAGCGTCGGGACGGAGGCGGTGACAGCCCCAAATGCAGCCAAGAAAGTGGCGAAAGTGGAGCCGGGGAAGGGGAAACAGAGGGAGGAGAAGGTGGTGGAGGAGGCGGAAGTAAGTTTTCCGGTGGAGGAGGAAATGGCGGACTGGGCGGGTTTGTGGAGTGGGGTGGATGAGGAAATGGCATGGGCGAGTTGTTGGTGGCCGTTTTGGGAGAGGGAGGATAAGGGGGATACTTTTGATGCACTGTATGGCGATGTTTGGTGGGGTTTTGATATTTGGGACTTGAAAGGGAGCTGCACTGTTCCAAATCCAAATCCAAATCCATGACCAAATTACTCTGTTTCCCGCAATCTTTAATTTCTCTTAATTTATACTTGGTTTTTATGTTGTTCATGTATTTTCGTGGCAATTGAAATCTTGAGTTTGGGCAAGAATCATTCTTGGCCGTTACCGTTGATTAATCTTGAACTTCTGAATCGTGATCTCTGACACCACTTCGGTAATAAAGGGGTTGGTCTTGGGCCTCGAGAAGAAATGTTTCATTATGTTTGGTTTCGTTTTTAAAGCGCTCAAAATCGAAGCAATATTTGGCATTCAATATTTTGTCAATTTTTGTCTCGTTTTTAAGTATTTTGTAACAGTGAGTGGGGGACAAAATTAAAATTTCTCTCTCTTCATTTACAAATAAACTATATACATTTTTATACATATATATATATAAATATATATAAAAAAGAAATGATTTGACAATAAACAGTACTTTTTGTCTCCTCACTTCCCAACATCAAATATATCAAACTTATTTTATATTATCTCCAAAAATAAATTTAAAGATACACACTATCTCTAACTTATTTTTATTTATTCCTTTTTTAAAACTCTCTATCTCCACAAAATACCCAAAAACAAGTTAAAAACAAAATCAAACATTATGTTTAGGCTCTAAGGCCGGCCCAGTGGAGAAAACTAATAATTACGACACAAGTCAAAGATACAGTAACTGATGTGTTGGGTTGATTCTGTTTTCTGTCCTTTGACAATCGCGTGCTATGCACTCTTCTGTGTCTCGCGTCTGCTATGGATCCTAAACACCTTTAGATCGTTTTACTACATGCTCTTAGAAACTGCGTATCATCGATGTCATGGGAGAAAAGAAAAGGAAACTGTTGACACTTTAATCACTCTGCTCTCAGTTCAAAGAAAAAAGGGGAAGAGAAAAGAGAGTAAAAATTGAAATAGAAATGGGAGAAGGAAAAGGGTCGACCCTTGTTCATCTTCTACTAATAGTCTTGAGCTTAACTGCATTTGGATTTGCAGTTGCTGCTGAGCGACGCCGTACCATTGTAACCTCTCCTCTCTTTTTATTTCCTACAATTTTCCGACATTTACATATTTTTATGTACGTATACTTGTCTATTTTGCTGGAACTGAATTGGGTTATGTGTATCACTGTCAAAAGTTGTTTCTTTGTTGATTCTTTTAGTAGCATTTGTGTTGTTTCTTGGCAGTGTTTCTTGCTTTGGAGTTTAGCCTTTCCTAGAATTGGAATCACTGTGGGAGTAATGGCGGGACTCTAGAATTTTTTTTAGTAGATCTATGTGCTTAATTATTTTGTTTGCGATGTGGATTTGCTGCTTGTATCTGTTTGAATCGATTGGCTGCAACTGAATTTTGATGCTCTGTTAGTAAGATAAGGGAGAGTTGTTTTCTTGTTCGAATTACTTGTTTCTGTTTGTGTATTTGAAGATGGTCTGTGGTCAGTCTTTTGTCTGACAAATGATAACCGGTATCGATTAGTCTATTATATTTACTATCGAGTGAGTGAGTGAGAGATATGGTTATGGACTTATGCTGAGCTATGTGAGAAATCAACTTTGGCTATGGACTTATGCTGAGCTATGTGATAAATCAACTTTGGCTGATGAAGTATTACGAGAGGGTGGTAAGAGCCGATAAACATGAACTGAATCAGTGATAAAGTGACATAGTGTGGATTTTTCGGAAGGGATGCTTTATGTAAATAGAATTTGTAATTATGTCATCTACATTGTTGTATTCATTATGGTAATCAATGTTTTTGGTGTATGTTGAACACATTTTTGACTTGTAATGGAGGGATTTTTACTGCTTGCAGTATGCATACACTCTCAAGTATGGTGCTTGGCATGATGTCTAGTATGTGAACTATTATTTATGGTAACTGGATTTATCAAATAAATTATGGTTCTGAGACAGTTTCTCGTCATTGTAAGTTACTTGAAGATGTTTCAATGTGAATTCATTGAGATTGATGTTTTGACATCTTCGATTTTCTGTTTTTTATTTGGAAAGTGTGTATACATTGAATAATTATATATGTGACTTGTATCTGGTAAACACTAGGTTATGCCATCTTTGAAGGTCAGGAGTATGTTGGGGTTACGTATTATATACTAGTTATAGCATGGTAACTTATTTGAATAGAACGGTTTAAAAAGTAGATGCAATTAGATGTATGATACCAAATTTGTGCTGAAAACAGTATTCTAGTCAATGAGCAGTTTCATGGAACAAGGGGTCTATAAAGTGTTTCTTTGTGATAACAAATTTGTGCAAAGTTGGATCGTCTCTTTTGACCGGTAAGGTTGATAACACGATAATGATCACATATTAGAATCTTAGTTATATATGGTCAGTGGTTGTTTCAGCAAAAATGTTCAGTGGAGTTATTATGCGGGTCGCAGTTGATTCCAGCAAAACTTTTGCCTTGGAAAGTACCTTAGAAGTGCTGGTGAACCCTTTCTATTCTTTTAGTCCTCGAGCTTAAAGTAACTTAGCAGGTCATTGAATGAGGTTTCTTGGTCCAAAACAAGATCAAATTATATACTTTGGAAGATATATCTAAATTATTTAAGTCGAACTCCATGTAGTTGGACAGCACTTTTCAAAAACTGTCTTTATGCAATGCACATTTGTTTAAGCATCCAAAAGCAGTATCTTTAATTGCAGCTCTTTGATTCAATGTCTACAACAGCTGATCCAGGCCCCTTTAAATTAATTGATAGGGAAAAATTCTGAATTGCGGCTCATTGGCTCAGGAGTGTCTTTTCATATTTGAGTTATTACTTCATGAAATTTCTGTAAACCATGAGTATAGGCTCATCTTGTATGCAAATGAATCTTTATGTCTAAGAAGACCATGAAGTTCACTAGAAGGTCTCTATTATCAAAATATGATCATTTAAAAGTGACTCAGGAGTTATATTTTCTGTCCAATCAAGCTGGAAGATTGTTTAATAAGTTGTTGTAATACATCGGAAGGACCTAAGCATATGAACCAACTCATGTTTATAAATTACTGCATCAGCCTGAATATCTTCCAATCTCTGCCTGTTTTGAAATTTCTCAAATTAATAGAACGCATTTGTAACAATTAGATTCTGATAGTCATACTTGAGATATCTTCTGCATAAAATGATCACAGGACAGTATTAAGGGCTGACATCATGAGCTCTTCAGTATAACAATTTTTCTGTTCCTTACCACTAGAAATCTGCTACCAGTTTCAATGCCAATAAAGTGACAGGTGAGTTGATGATCTCAGTGGGGTTAGGGCAGAAAGCCCTCCAGTTGACGAAAACTCATTTTAAATGTCTTTGTACTATCCCACGTAATATAAAATGTATATAGCGTTGAGTAGAGGGTGGATGGCAATGTTAGGCAGTGGAAGCTCTTGATCGATAACGCAGTTGTCATACAGTGCAGTCTATTCTCTCGCCACCGACTATGTCAGCTATGCATTCGGATTGGTCTTTGCCCATAATTGTGACCTTACCTCCTAGCTGTACGGCATAATTTCACTCTCGCTGGAGCATAAACTATTCCAAGTATACATCTTACCTTTTCTCCATCACTACAGGGCACTCTACATAAAGATGAAGCCACTAACCAAACATACTGCATTTACAACTCTGATGTTGCCACTGGATATGGAGTTGGGGCTTTCTTGTTTCTGCTCTCAAGCGAGTCACTGCTTATGGGCGTCACAAAGTGCATGTGCTTCGGAAGCCCTTTGGCTCCAGGAGGAAACCGTGCTTGGACCATAATATACTTCGTCTCTTCATGGTATGATAACGTTTGTGGACATTCATGTTATGATATAATGCTCATTTCCAATTTCCTTCCCGCATGTTGCTCCCCTAACAAAAATGATTTGCAGGATGACATTCCTAGTGGCTGAAGCATGTCTAATTGCTGGTGCAAAGAAGAACGCTTACCACACCAAATACCGCAACATGATCTATGCAGATAACTTTTCTTGTGAGTCATTGCGGAAAGGCATATTCATCGCTGGAGCAGTCTTTGTGGTTGCCACGATGATCCTCAACATCTACTACTACATGTACTTCACTAAAGCTACTACTCAAACAGCTCAGAAAACCAACCGCACTGGTTCAACAGTCGGTATGACTCGGAATGTATAGTTTTTTTGGGTTCAAATCTTGTCCCTTGCCAGGATAATACAGTCATACTTAATATTAGCTTATAAAATGTAATTGTCTCAAGAGAAGTATTTAGTCTAGTGAATGATGAGTTGCAGCCAGAAATCATCCCATGTTGAATACTGTTTTAATGGATTGCTTGTTTTAATTAGAAGTAATTTGTTTGTTATATTGTTTATGAAAAAATTGTAATATGAAATTTATAAGCTTTTGAAAATATCTTATAAAATGTTTCAGTATCAGGGGTATGGGACATGCGATTTAACAATTCAAATTATAAAGGAAAATTATATCACAAATCGAATATGATGTAATTATATATATTCTCAGTAAAATATGAGCTAATATAGATTTTTAATTAATTCTAAGTAGATTTCATCTCAAAACTATCTATACTACAACTTAAGTTAAAGGAAAGGACAAAACAGTCCCTCAAAACTAAATTTTGTGATATATATAAATAAGTAATTCTGAATAGATATCCGTTATAATTCATTCAGCAAATGTTTAGCCCAAAAGGGATTTGAAGTCAGAAAACAAAGCAGCAGTTGTCTCTACACCAAATCAAGTATAGGTATATAAATAAGTGATGGGGATAGATAGAGAGAGAGTTGAATGTGGGCAAAAGCAAAATGGCAAAATGGGGAATGAGGCTAAGAGCAAAAGTGTAAAATAGAGATTGGTAAAAGACATTCTTGAGATTTAATGTGCTGTAAGAAAAAGGCAAAAAACCACAGTAAAAGACACCAAGAGAGGAACAAATCCAAGGTACAAACTTCAAAAGCCTCCCAACTTTATAAATACTGTGTCCAGATGTTCAGACGCCCCTTTTCCTTTTCAACACTCAGCCAAATATACATACATATATATATATATATATGTAAACAATTTTTTTTTCCTTTTTTTTAATTAAAAAAGAAATATCTTTTTCAGAGTCAGAAGAGAACAATCACTACTCCTTTTTTGTTTTTTTTTTTTTATGTAAAAAACTTTTTGGGTCCTGTTTGGATTTTGGAACAAAATCCGACACCTTGGTTTGGGTGCTCTTTGGCATTTCTTCTGATACAGTTGATTGTTCAAACTCTGATGAAAAAGTTGGCTTCCTGTACGTTTGCAACTATTTTCTTTCAACTCATGTGATTATGCATATTTTTTTATATTTCCTATATTACTACGTTAATAATAGCATAAATTCTACAAACTCATGAAACTTGTCCATAGTCTTACTCAGACTCTATATATATATATATATATATATATATATATATACATTTTATGGCCCTATTCTGACCATAGTTTCTTTTTTTTTTTGGAGCGTCAAAAAATATTTTTAAAAATATAGTCTTATTTGCAATATTAATTTAATACTAATTGAATTTCGATAACTACTTTTAGTGTAAAGTTATTTTTCACTTTGCAACTTTAATTTAAATTTTCCGTCTACAGAGTTAAATTTGAGGTGTGAGGAATAGTATATGTATTATTTATCATCCTATGATATTTTAAATTTTGAACTGAAGGATTAAGCAACAATTGATGGGCTGATCCTATGCTCGAAATACATGTTTACCTAACACTCAGTTTGAATAATTTGCATATTTGCAATAATTGATAACTGATAAGATAAGTATCATATAAATTTTAGTTAAAAAATTTAAATACATTTTGTGAATATTTCTTATCGATGAAAGATCCACTGTGAGTATGAAGGCAGTTCTTGCACCCAACCACTTTGTTGGTCTAGAGCATAACAAATGGTATTAAAGTCCATTGCCAAACAAAATCGAAAACTAAGTGTTATACGAAATAAAATATTATGTACGTGGGAGCCACTTTTTTAATCTACTGAAAATCATGATCTCTGTCATATCATTGTAAGGACGTTGCGTCCTGAAGAAGTAATTGTGATACACCATCCAACACTGATTAGGAACTGATAAGATCTCGTTGCCTTCATCTTAATTAGGGAAGGTGGGGAGATTAATAAGATAAGTACCATACAAACTTTGTGTTAAAAAGTCTCTTGATTCGTTGAAATTTTGATGAGCGTAGTTTGCAGTACTGCTCATGGCAGAAAATACAGTGGGAAGACTACTTGTTTATGAAAGTGATAATTAATAATTCAATTTTTTTTTTCTATTTTTCTTGATAGCTACATAATATAAATACATATGAAAAATAATAAATATCCAACTACTTGTATGTGGATGCCGTAAGGTTTTTGTTGAGACATTATTATTGTTCGTGATGACATTAATTTTCCCCCAGAAGCATCCGCGGTCGCAATAAATTTTGTTATGGGCATGTCTGAAACATCTGGCACTGACAAGTTTCATGATTTTGTAAACAAAATTTTTAATACCTAAGTACGTGCATTCTTTGTGTGGAATAAATTTAAACTTGTTAATCTCGCGATATATATATATATATATATATATATATATGGGACGTAAATTAAATAAATTTTCATACTACTTATATCATTCTCCAATTAACTTTTTATGCCCCCATTTTAAATCTTTTCTTGAAATTTAATATTTTATTTTATATTCTAATTAACATGCTCGTATTGTTTTATCATAATCTGCTTCACTGATATTTACAGGGGTGACGTGCATTCATACGACGTCAAATACGTTCTTTGATAATTTTAAGATCAAATACTCGTAATTATGAAATTAGACTTATTAAATCTCGTTCCACTCGTTCAATAGTAATAAATCTCACTTGTTAGTGCGTGTATATATATTGCTTTTTAATATTTAAATTATAATCAATATTTTTTTATATTCCTCCCATTCAAATTGAGGTTAGTGGATGTTTATGGTTATAATATTTGTAATAATTTTTATTTAATACCATCTTCTCACTACTACACCATATTCATACACATTACTACCCATTATTACATAATTGTCCACTAATTCACATTAAAATGGTAGATGATTTCTACACTTATAAAAAGGGGCATCATTCTACTTATTTTGATACACACATATGCACATATATTAATGCAATTATTTTATAAGAGAGAATTATATTAGTTGTTGGAAGGTGTTCATTTTTTGTGGAACTTTGGATTCCACTACTTGTCCAGCGTGAGTTAGTCGTACGATATTGTCAGACTGTTGTATCCTGGAGGGACAAGTCAAGAGTGATACTGTTGGACTAGTGAAAATTTTGTTGCAGCGAGCTTGAATCTTCTTAAAGATAGCAAAATATCTGCTCCTTAACTTGAAGATTTATTTTTATTTTTCAACTGTATTTGTTATTTCTACAACATCACTTATGATGATATTGCAAAGAAATTGTCGGGTAAATTGCTGATGTGAGGAAACGTTTCATATTAATTGCATGGTAGATGTTAACGTTAAGAAGTTGGAGCTTGAGCAGCTTATAAGCCCCAATGCCTCCTTTCTCTAACAAGACAAAACAAGCAATTCCTTGAGCAATAAGGCACGCATTCTATCCCAAGCTGCTTCATATATTTAGTTGTAAACGTGGAGTTTGAGTGGCTTATAAGTTTTAAGGGTTCCTCTCCCTAGCGAGACCCCTTTTCAAGGACAATCCATGAGGCACTTATGAAACCAAAACAGATAATACCTTACACAATGAGACCTCAATCAAACCACAAGCTACATCAATTATGTATTTTTTACAAACTAAAAAGAAAAAGGGAAGAAGAAGAAGAGGAGGTTTTAGCAATTTAATTCATCAATTCTTACAAACTACTCTTTTTTTCTCCCTTCTAGAAAATGATTGACTAATATATTCAAAATTGTACCACATAGCAAGAATTTGTCTATGGGTTGACAGAAAACAAGATCAAAAGCAGGGACAATTGGTATTTCAAAGTTGTTCACAAGTTTCACTATCAAAGCATCAAAGTTGGTACAAACGTATCCTCCTCCTGTCAACACATAATGTAATTAATCCTTAAAAATAATATCATGGTATTATATTAAACTTAGTACATATATACTTAATTAAATATAAAATTCAACGTTAATAAACCTAAGCCCGTTAAACAACAAAATTCTTTATCAACACCGTAGCGAGATTCCCGGTCAGCCAACCTATTAGGATCCACCCCGTCTCATGTTTTTCCAAATCTGTGTCTCCTTCTTAATTTTAAGACACTAAGTACTAACATTTCAACGTGTGATGTGTGTGATTGACATTTTAAAAAGAGTGCTTTCAGAAACAGGAAGATGTAGAATAAATCCAACATTGCCCACTCTAAAATCTTTGAAAAGTTTATACGCAATTCAACTTTACTTTTACTTTATCCCAAGTCAAAAGTTTATATATTTAAGTGATTGAGTTAGAACATGTTTGGTTGGAGTTATTATCAATATGTTGTGTTTCATCGTAATAGGCCGGGTTTAATGTTTTTAGTACTGTTTTATGAGATTTTGAAAATGATTTTAAATTGAAAAAATTCGACATATTTAGTACTCTATTTAAGGAAAATTTCAAAATTAAGAAAATTCGACACATTAAATTTTATATTTTATGAAATTTATGGGACTAAATACATTGATTTTTTTAAATTTTAAAATTATTTTGAAAATTCTGTAAAACAAAATATTAGATACATTGGATTTTTTTATTTTTGAGATCATTTTAAAAATTTCATAAAATATGGAGCCCCATATATTATTAGATTAAAAATATAATTTCACTGCAGAATTAGTAATTGTATTATTTTTTCTATTAATCACTAAATAATCATAATTTAATAATATTATATATAAATAATAATGTGATTACAGAATGTAACGTGGAATTGTTGTACCGACGTGTTAGAGCACCGACCGGTCGACGCCCTTGCATTGCAATAATTCGAACCCATCTTTTCAGGACATTATTTTGTAATAAACTAGGTCCACGTAATACCAGGAAAGAAATTGTTACTGAAAATCTAGTCAAACCTCTCTGGCAGATAGACTCGTGTTCTCTTGTTTAAAAAATGTAGCATCTAAATCCATCCATAGATATCTGAAAAGATACTTAAATCTATGTTTAATTTAGTTAAAAGGTAATAATTCTACAATATTATAAGATGAATTTACTTGAAAATATCTAATGTAAGTCAAATCTTTCCAGCCACATAAAAGAAAAAAAGAAATTAAAAAATTATTAAAAAATTAAACCTCATTAATCATTCTCTCAATTAACTTGTACCAGTCATCAATTCCCATCTCCAACGACAAACACTGCTAGTTTGATATATGTTCCCATCAGGGGGTCCCTCTCTTGCATGAATAACACCCCCCCCCCCCATCCCCACCCTCACCCCCACCTCTCTGTCTGTACGTATCGTGTATGTAAAACACAAAGCCATCAATTCATACTCAATATACTGGAGGTGGTCTATGACTGTGAGCCATCCCTCTCTGTGTGTGTGCGTGTGACAGAGAGAGAACACAGAAAATTTCAACCCAAAAGCTCGAACTCAACCACACCAACCAACCATATTTTCCAGCAGGCAAAACCTTAACTACCCGTTGAAAAAGATAGCTGCTCAGATTCCCTTAAAACCCTTTATGTGGGTTACGTTCACCGGCGATGTCATTTTCCGGCGGAAAAAGACCACTCTTCTCGTCATCTCTGGCGCTACTGCTTCTCTTGGTCTCACTTGTGCATATTTGGGTTTCCGGCCAAACCACGGCGGAGGCAATCAGGATATTAGCGGAAGAAGGGCAACCCATGGAGCCTCCTCCTCCGGCTCCGGGCAAGAATCAGACAGAAATATTCAGAGAGTATTTCAATAGCAGACTTTCTGATCTCAACAGTACTACCACAAATGCTACATTCGTTGATTACAAGAGGAGAATACCCAGCTGCCCAGATCCTCTTCACAACTAGAAAGAGTTAGATAATCATCTGCTAATTTATTAGTTTCTTCCTCTTCTTTTATTTTAATTTTTTAATTAGGCTATATGCTTTCTTTTTTTTTTATTTTTCTTGGATTTTGTCCAAAATACCCACGTTTTTTCTCACATTTGTTGTTACGCTACTGTGAAATGAAACATGGTTCTAGCAAGTACTATGATATATTGAAGGGGGTAAACCGTGGGTATTTTGGTATTTCGAGATTCTCCCTTTTGGTTCATCATGGTGTAAATAAAATTATGCTGAGTTCTTGTATGTTAATTATTCTAAATTAGCAGTTAAATATACGTACCATCGTTTTTGATTCAGCCTGCAGGTATATAGCCTTTTTTACCAGCTTGTTAATTCATAGCATATGTTCAGAAACCATGGTTGTTGTTTGTAATAATACTACTTCCAAGAAGAGTAGTAATGGTAAAGGATGGTATGAGTTTCATGTGTTTTCGCTGCCATTGATGCAAAAGGCAATCTCTTTCACTAATAGGGCAAAGTTTTGATCAGAGTCTTGGGAGATTGCAAATCTTATGGATTTTTCAGAACAGATAAGATTTGGCTTTATGGAGAATTCAGACACAGTTTGCAATTTTTGTGTTAAAGAGGTTTTGGGTTTATGTATTTGCATACAAGGAGCAAACAAAAATAAAACTTTTGGGATTCTAGCTTGCTTGTGTTAACCTCATTTTTCCAGAACAGGTAAGTTTAGATTCTTCTGTGCACTTTTCATTTGAGGTTGAAATCGCATTGTTTTACTGCAGCTGAGGCCAACTTTTTAGCATCAAAACATAGGATTGATGGGCTTTGATGTGTGTGTCTGCGCATTGACTGTTTTGCATGAAATTGTTTAATTTGGACTCTCTTCAGATTCCATCGCATTGTCTCTATCTTGCTGTGAAAGAGGATGTGGCTTTGCCGTGAAGGATATGCTTTCTTTCTGGGTACAATGTAAACCAACAGGCCCCTGTCCCTTACCCCCCACCCCGACAACACTCCACTTCGAAATTAAGAGTCTGAAACAACGAAAATTTAGACTCATGAGATGGTTTAATCATAGGATTAAGACAAGATGATGAGTAGCTGAAGAGCGACGTACGAGGTAGGACTGCGACTTAACACACATGCATTTTACACGATTGTTCAGTGTAGTGTGGAGGACAATGAGGAATCAATTAGATAACTCATCACGAAAACTTCAAAGAAAAAAAAAAAAAAAAGGACTATGAATTAATTACATGGTACGGGTTATGTCTGGACAAAGTTATTTGCGAGTACATGTAATAGATATCACCAGCATCTAGCACGTATTCATCAATATTTATTCCACTTTAATAAATGAAAATTTAGATGAATATATATATATATATATATGTTGTTCTTTTTTAAAAAAAAAAAATTATTGAACACGATATATATACAAATGAGCACTTTTCATTCCTAGGGAATATATTTCTCTTTTTACCGCTTGACGCAGTAAAATGCTATTTACCTGACACGGCATTAAGTCAAGTACAATGTGTAACGTAACAGTCGCTACCTCCTACCAATACTTTTACTTACATGAGAGAGAGAGAGAAATTATGCTTAGCTTATCCAAGAAGGGAGTGGTGGATTCTATATGAATTCGTGTGTAAAAGTTGTAATTTATTTTATTTAAAAAATATTTTATACCACTAAAAATAATTATTATTGCCTCTATTATATATCACTACAGTTTAAAATTATAATAAATTAATATTATCTACACCCAAAAAAAATTATTTCTCCCTATAGTATAAAAGACTATGAGTTAAAGCGGTAAATCAATATTGTGAACTACTGTCATATGAATTCAATGCAAAATTTGAATTTTTAAAATAATTAATTAATATTTTTCATGGTTTTCGATAATGGCAAAACTTTTTCATGATTTTAACTATGTCTAATATTTTGTTCTCACTTGTAGAAACAACAGTTGATCGTTGCAGAGTCGTGATTAACTATAGTGAAAATCATATTTCTTCTAGTGTTTCAACGATTAAAAAAAAAAGATCATTATTAAAACTTAAATTTTGACAAAGTTAATCAACATTCATCATAATTTTGTCTAAAGCCAAAATATTTGTAATATTTTTTGTTTTTAACCATTGTTGCACAACAGTGAATAATTAATATTATGATTTTTTATTTTTAATTATAATAATTAACCTTAACACTAATCATATATACATGCAGAACGTATACTATAAATGTAATAGAATTTGCAAAACAACAATCTTATTACAACTGATGCAAATGTTGAATCCCATAAATTCAAAATCCATATATAAAAAAGGACAAACTGGTAACATGATTAAGCATTGATTTCTGAAAAATAAAATATATATAGTATTGTTAGTTTTGGCGTGTGGTTTAATTTGATTCCCTTTTATACCTTTCTATCAATTAAATTCTGAGCCTGTAAATTAATTACTTTACTGGGGGGGAGGCGGCTATTCCACATTTGTTGGAAGACGCGAGTCCAATTAGAAGCTGCACCCTCAACTTTTTCTGCTTATGAAATTAATAATATTAATCACTTAAAATAGTTAATTAATCATTATTATCTTGTTTGTTAACTCTGTAATCACTGATTTGAACTTTATTAATTAATCGCAATAGCACTTTTCTATTCAAGAAAGCGAAAAAAGGCTAATTTGGGTTGTTGAGACTGTGATGATTTTCAAAGTTAATTACAGTTTCAAATATTATTCAATTTCTGAGGAATTGAATATATAATCATTGTATTACGAGTTTTAGTTACCGACAATTCTGATAATATTTAACATCGTATATCAACAATTAATAATAATTTATAATTAAATCAACCTCTACATATATACCATTTATAATTAAATGAGAAATGAATTCATTATGGCAGTCCTTTCTCTTAACCTAACAGGCAGCTGCTTTAAATACATCAACGTACGTACTTCATTGATAAAAACACGTACAACTATTCCCCTCACAAGCTAAATAGTTCTCTATTCATTTTTTTTTAAATTAAAAAACAAGAGAATATATATACGGAGTCGAAAATAATAATTAAAAAAATGGTGGGTTGAATAAAGTGAAATAGTTGAAGAGGTGGGAGGGTACGCATGTGGAACTATTACGTTGAGGAGATTGATCATCTGATGAAAAGACGTAGCGATTTTACAGAACAGTTAAACCGGGTCCACTCCATCATCAACCTGACTCGATCGGGTTTTCAAGAACTTGGCTGATATTATGAATATTTTCTCTTCTTCCACTCAACTCCTTTGTCCTCTACGTCTACATTGTCATTCAATTCATTTTACAAGTTGTCAGGGGCAGTTTCGGTATTCCAAATCATTCACCAAGTGTAACACTTTCTACAGCACAAATTGAGTATTAATTATGTCAAGCAATTAGGAGATAAGAGTAATTAACAAAGTGAAAATTGATTGGTATTGTCAAATTTGAAAATATTTTCATTTACTGAATAATGTGATTAATATTACTGATAAATTTATGAACAACATAATTATTAAAAAGCATGATAATTATGCATAACAATATAAATCTTTCATTTTACTATATCATTATGAAATTCCCTTATTCTCGAACCAAAAAATAGGTATTCTTTTTTATTTTTATTATATATTTGCTCTCCACTTGTAAGAGAGAGAGAGAGAGAGGTGTTAGAAATCGAGGTTAGAAAAGTCACGTATTGTGCGGCGGATCAAAGTTGAAAAAGCTGAAAGAGTTTAATTAGTGTCCTGGGAAGGGGTTTGTTTGGTAGTGGTTTGGAATGGAATCAAATTGACTGATTCTGTGTCCCATTTCCCTCCAAACTTCACTCATCACCATTGCAATTGCATTTCCACTTTTATTAATTACTATATATGCATCCAAGTGCTACCCTTTTTGTTTGCTTTTTGGTTTGTAGTGCCACCAAAAAGCTCTTCATTGCCTAATTCTACTCGGTTTTCGTTTTAATTAAGATAATCAAGTACGGTGGTTTTGGACTTTTTGCACAATTTTTGGTCAAATCCAGTTTGAGCAAAGTCCTCCAACTTTCTAAACAATTATTCACTAATCTAAACAACCTCTCCCAATTATTACACCTTTTTAATCTTGATTTTAGCGCCTGCCACTATGGATTTTGTTTTATGTATGTTTTTCACTTATTTCGTCTGAGGCAACATACAACTATGTATTTCTTTCCTCACAGATTGGTCTACTTATAACCAAAGTTTAGTTATCTTATTTAGTCAAAACTATGTGTTTTCTTATTTTTAAACTTTATTTTTGATAAAATTAAAGCTGTTCGAAAACTTGAAGAATTGTTCCAAGGAAAGGAGATATATGATGAATGATATCTTAGTTTAAAGATAAAAATTGAAATTTTATAAATAATTTGAAATCATATATTCAAGACCCACCACCAACGTATGGATATTTTCTTATTTATTTTATTATTTTTAATTAAATTAATATATTGATTGAATATTGATGTATTGATTTAACCTGTGTTAGAGGTGGCAAATGGATGGGTTGGGTCGGGTTTGGATTCAGTCCAAATGGGTCGGGTTCAAAATGGGTTGGATCGGGTTAGTATAAATTATTTTATTAATTTGAATCTATAGATTTCAAAATTTCACACAATGAAAAGAGAAAAGGATAATATTTGAACTATTGAAAAAGGTAATTACTATATTTAATGTAATACGACTAAACTTGTATCACATGTTATTTCTGTCTAATGATCATGTAAATTAAAATTCATTTGCTAAATCATAAAGTAAAAAAAACTACAAAGTATCTAACAAAATACTACGCTTTATCAAAATAATTCACAACATTTTGAACGTTCATCTTGAATGAACACCAAGTCGTGCAACCAAGTTTCTATATTTGTTAGAGAAGACAATTTTCATATATACGTATGAGAGAAAGAGGATAGTGTGTGTGAGAGAGATATGTTAGAGTACCCGTATATGAAAAGGAGGAGTTGTAAAAGTGTTATTTATGAGAGAAATTATTTAAATAATATAAACTAAAAATATAAAATTGGTGTCGTTTAATGATGGAAATTTTTTTATATAGTATATATATTATATATATTTTTACGCACAAATAGAAGTTCTAAATGAAACTAAAAAAAAATAATAATAAAAATAAAATCGCAGTTGTGCCTAATTTCATAATTTTTTTTAACAGTACCAATTTTATATATTTTTTAATTTTTTATTATTTAAATAATTTTCTCCATTATTTTGTGTATGTGTGGAGAAAGGTGGCTGTGTGTGTGAGGGAGATGTGAGAGTGTGTGTATATGCAGAAAGAGGAAATAGTGGGTTCTTTTAATTTCTTTATTATTTTAATTTATAGTTGAACATATTAAGATCCATATTAAAACCCAACCCATATAAAATATAATCTTATTTCACTACAATACATATCAATCCATTTTAAAATATAACCAATCCAATCCTATCTAAAACTAGTTAGTTGAGTTGAACCATAGGTCTTAGCCCATCTTGACACCCCTAAATTACACGAGATAAAACCATGCATATATTCCTTGATTCATTCAGCTGCACATTTGCTAACATTCAAATTTGTAACTGAAACATGTTCAACAGAGACATATACTCCACGGTAGTGAACAGAGGTCTGATAATGGGCCCTATCAAACTGCTTGGAGGCCTGATCCCAATATTCCAAACGCTGGGCCCCAATTTGATATCTTGAAATGGTTCAACTCCAGTTCAATATTTTGGCCCAACCCAAACAGCAAGCTGCCTACTGGCTTGCTTAAATACTGGAATCTGTGGTCAATTTCTGACACGTACCCTTTAGAAACAAGAAAGTGCTCAAACACTCCAAAGTGCCCCGCGACCCGCTTCATCAACCATTCATATAGAGCTCATCCGACGGAAACTTTGTTAACACATTATTCCTATGGATTCTTACACATAAACTTTTATAAATACATTAACAGTACATTTCACAGTTATATATATTTATTATTAAGACTGCATTTTGCGAACCTTATAACCTCGAATTCTAAACTGACTCAAAATTCGAAGGGTTTTAGTTGAGGAACAAGATTAGGTGATTTTTGCAATTTATGGTTTTCTAAATTTTCAGACTAACACCTACGTGGAATTGTTTGTGGTGGTCCGTGGCTTGCAGCTTGCACGGGAATTAATTTGGCTATTGACAGGTATGAGTTGAGATGGACGCCCAAGCTGTTTTGCACTTGATTCACAAAGAGGGGGGAGATTGGCGCCTGCCAGGCTCTTACGTGTCTTCGGATTTTGAAGCGAGGTATGAACATTATCAGATTTACCCATGCGGATCGCGAGGGAAACCAGTCGGCTGATCTTCTGGCAAACCGTGCGTGGCATCTGAGGCCCTCAAGCATTCTCATTCAGGGAGGGGGGCATTTGGCTACAGTATTCGCTTCGATAACCTTCTGCCAAACTTTAGATTCAAATAATTTATATAGTGTTTAGAATAGAGATTAGAGTTTTATTTTCTAGGAAAAACGTGAAGGGAGTAAGTACTTCTTATTTGATTGTAAAGAAATACTTTTGAATTAATAAACGGGTTGGGGTCTATGCCTAACACCCTGTCTAGACACGGGGAATTTTCGTAAAATTTTTTTTTAACTGTGTCTCACTTTAGCTAACCTAACATTTTATATGTAAAGGCCAATCACTATTAATCCAATTCAAAATACTCATTTATATTGATACACTAGATTATAGCCAAGTCATCGCCAGATCAATTTCCTCATTTGTTGGTGTTGCACTTAATCTTCCGACAAATGACGTAGTGAACAAATAAACTATAGTAATAAAATGAGTAATTAAGCTGGATAGTTGATTTTTGTTATTATTGTATGTTAGAAATCTTCTATGTCGAAGTATTAATATTATAATTTTATTACATTTTTTCGGTAGATCATAAAACGTTAACTAAACAAAAAATGATGCTATCACCAATAACATTGATGGCGCAGGTGTAAGAGATGAATCTGAAAATTATTGGCCATATATATTAAGAAGCATTGGTTGATGATAATAAATTATATATATGTATGGGTAAAGTGGTCTTTTAGTTCCATAAGACAAGGATTTTTTTTTTTTTTTTTGTGACACTTTCAGTCTCATAAAACTCAAAAATCATATATTTCTAGTCCCAAAATATATGATTTTGGGACTTTTTAATTCCGAAATCACAACGCCTCTTTAGTCCTAAATACACATTTTTTATGTGCCGGACCAATATTTTATGAAATTAAAAAAGCATTTTAAGCAAAACTCCAACCTTATAGCGTGTGCGTGTGCCCGACCAACAACATCAAACGTGCGGAGATATGGTGTATATATACTGTGAATCTTTCCTTTGGTAGCATAAAATCTACTAAATTAATTACAAATGTACTTTTGTCGCTGAGTAATGTTTTCTTTGCTAATTTTCTAAGGGCTACCCGGAAATATATATATACATATATATTAATTAATTTTATTATATCTTTTAATTACTGAAATCAAACAAACATGTTCAGGAATACATAAATGTATGTAAATTGTTAATTAATAATAACGTAAATAAGAGACAAAAAGATCGACATTCTCAATATTTCACTGGAGGAGGAGAAAAACCGCGGCGCCCACAGTAGTCCCTTGCAAAAGCAGGAAGGATAAACCTTAAAATCAGGGCTTTTCCTTTTCTTTTTTTTTTGGAAAGAGAAAATAAAATTTAGGGTAGAAAGTAGAAAATAATATTTATTCCTGGAAGTAAAGTGTCCTGGAAAGCGGGAGATAGGAAGGGGTGGGGGACACGGCGGCGAGGGGTGGCGGTGTTTGATATGTGGGGAGCCGCACGGGGGTGGTTCACAATTCACATGCCCGCCACACGCCACTTTTCATACACGATTTTTGGAGTGGGAATCAGTCTGTTCTGTTGCATGTTAATCCATCAGCCTTAACCCTTTTCGTTCTCCATTTCCGTATTCTCCCACTTTTTCTTTCCTTTAACTTCTTCTGAATTATGACTTCACGCCCCAACCATATATTATTGTTGTTGTATTTGGCATTTGTCAGAAATTAATAGAGAAATATTTTATATGCCACTTTTCTTTTAGAATTACATAAATTCGCTTAAATAAATAGATTATGTATAACAATTACCTGTTAATTAGATTGAAAAAGAGAAGCTTGAAAGGAGTTTCTCTTACAAAATTATGCATCATAGTATAGAAAGAAATAATATTAACTAAAATTAAGTGAAAGTATTAATATTGTTAATAATTGTTTAGGTGTAATTAGTGACATTCAATTTTACTTTTGTACAATAATAATTTTCTGTGATCCAATAGTGACAATTATCAATAGAAAAAAAGTCACTATTGACTATAATTTTATTGGTTGTAAATTAAAATCGTGATAAATAATTATTATTAATGATAGTGTAATAATTAAAAACTCAATTACGATGATAAATATAAGCGTCACTACATTTGCATTGTTAATTTGAACTCTTATTAACTACAATTATATTGGAATTATCAGTATAATAATTCTTTTCACTATTAAGTCACCTTAATCAAGACTATATACAGTCACTTAATACATATTACTTTTTAACAAAGAAAAAAAGTTTATGATGGAAACAAGCATGAATTCTTAACTTGATTCATTAGGAAAGCAAAAATGATAAGTTAATTAACTCAATGAGTTGAGTAGTAGTTAGATGGTAATCAAGCCAATTGGTTTCCTTAATTACATCCCATAAGAAGATCCTCGACTAGCTATAATTACCTGGCAGCAATATTGTAGCTTGCAAACTGAATCATATTTGTTGGAGTTGGAGTTTGTAGCTTGCAAACTGAATCATATTTGTTGGAGTTGGAGTTGTGGCTCAGTTGTAATAATAATAATGGGGTGAATAGCAATTTATTTTCCTGTGATATTAAAAATGAGCACATTACCCTCCCTATGAAAAAAATATAGCAATTTACCTCCCTATACTTTTTAAAATGAAGCAATTTACCTCCTTATATAGGGAGGTAGATTGCTTCATTTTAAAAAACATAGGGGGTAAATTGTTGTATTTTAAAAAATATAGGGAGGTAAATCGCTATTTATTTTTTCATAAGGGGATAATTTGCTGATTTGCAATATCACAAGGAGTTGCTTGCATTTTTCCCAATAATAATATAACTGCCTTGTTCAACAATAAGAAATATAAGGGGATTCAATTTTAATTAATTATACAAGTAGATGAATAATTATGAGAAATTATGTGATTGGGAGTGACAAAAGCAGACATGCAAAAGAAAGCACATCACCACCAACTTTTATTGCAATAAATTAAGGAGCTAGTTGGGGGGTTTAGCAGTTGTTAGAAAACACATTTCCAACTCCAGGTAGTACTTTCTCTTCTCTGCCCTAACCGGATACACCAAAAATACCGCTCCGCCCGCACATCACAACAATCATCATATCCCCCTCTCCTCCCTCAATAAATACCCTTGTCTTCCCCTCTTCCGCATCCCTTTTCTCTTCATATATTCTTCCCTATCTCCTCTCTCTCTCGCGCTCCAAGATAGTGTGTGATGAGAATGAGCTGCAATGGCTGCAGAGTTCTCCGCAAAGGCTGCTCCCAGAACTGCACCCTCAGACCTTGTCTTCAATGGATCAAATCCCCTGAATCCCAGGCCAACGCTACCCTCTTTCTCGCCAAATTCTACGGCCGCGCTGGACTCATCAACCTCATCAATGCCGGCCCAACTCATCTCCATCCTGGTATCTTTTTTTTCTTAAAGTTCAATAACACACAAGAGCATTGACATGCAGATTTGGAATTAATGAGACTTTTCGTTGAATCTCAATTTACTCATGATTTTGCAGTTTATTATTTTGCTGCGCAGAAATTTTTAGGTCGCTGCTGTATGAAGCCTGCGGAAGGATCATCAACCCGGTACACGGATCAGTCGGGCTGATGTGTTCGGGAAATTGGCCGCGGTGCCATGCGGCGGTGGAGGCCGTACTTCAAGGGGCTCCCCTCGTGATGCAACTCCCCGGTGAGGACGATTCTGCTGCGGATCCTCAGGGCTGCGACATTCGCCACCTCTCCAAGGATTCCTCCACCAGCCTCCGCCGCATCAGGACCCGAAACCGCTTCAAGCGCAGCGCCACGCATGCCAAAACCCAAGTTGACTCCATCACTGCCGATTTAGTCATGAGTGAGTCAGAGGGGAATTTTACAATCACGGGGTGGGACTGCGGCGAAGATTCCAAGAATTTCGGTGGGGACCTGAAGAGGCCCCCGAGTCGCGACTCGTTCTCGGTTGAGACGGTGGAGCCAGCCTTGGCGAACCGGAACGAACAACCGGCTCTCGGAGTCAAACCGGAGGAGCTAACCAGTGAGATTGGGTTGGATTTGACATTAGGCATGAATCCAGGGCTCCAGGCCTACATGGCTACAGTGATAGAGATTTCCGACAGCGAAACCTGAACATTCAGAACATTAACCCAGTTTTGGAGGCTCCATCAGACACCAACTCTTTTTACTAGGTCTCAATTTTCTTTTTATTTTCCAAATTTTATGCAAATTAATCCCTCCTCAATTATATATATAGTTCGTATTGCAGAAGTTTAATCTTACTAGCTTGATTTTCTTTTGAGCAATGAGATGGTCTAATGTAGGGTTGGGACCTTTGTATATATAATTACATATAATAGAAGTAATCTCACTAATAAACATGTTCCCAACTCGTTGTTTTCAGCTTTATTATTTAAGTAAAATTACCAATCTTTTTTTATTCATTCTTTTCCAATATTGTGGTTCTCTCTCTGTCTAACTTTTCTCGTTATAGATAATTAAAATTAATAAATTAGAAAAAAAAATAAAAGTGTTATTGATGAGGCGAAATTGATCCAGATGGGCGATGGATACAAGAAGATTTCTGTGCGTTTGGTAGGAAAAGGTGAAGCAAAGTGAGGTGACAGGTTTGCAGTTTCTTTTGGACATCTGCTACCTTAATTTCATGCAAAAAGTATTTGATTCGCCAAGTTTCATCACCTCTATCGAATCTTTACTCAGTCCTGAGGTGTTGTTAGGACACATAATTAAATTGCAATAGTTTTTAATTCTGAAAATTCTAATCATTTGAAACAATTTTATATATAATTAATTGGTAATATAAATCAAGGGTTTTTAAATTCATATAATAATTCAACATGTAATTAATTTATATTCAGTGAATTCCTACTTGAAGTTTATGTAAGTAAATTTTAATTTGGATTGTATTTACATCAGGAATATGAAGTATGTTTTCCAAACGAATCTATACGCCTAGGTTCCGTTTCTATGCAGACTTATAAGGTAAAAATCGTAATAACCACCTCGATAAAGTCCCAGTTATAGCCATTTTGTGTCTAAATCAGATACATCCTAACTGATATTTATAGATTTTTTTAATTATACAATTTAATATGAATTACAAATAAAAAAAATAATTGATTGCTCATAGTGAATTCGTCCATACTCAAGTTTTGATCTACCGAGAACAGCTTGAAACCACCAGAATTAAAAAAAAGATGCACATTTTTGCATGTCCACAATTTGAAATAGCGTCGCGGAACATAATTATTTTTTGAGAGGGAACTAAATCTTATTACAACCTTTAAAAGATTACCAGTATCCCGACCAAAATACTTTTTTGATTTTACAATTGAAGAGTGAGTCAGCTATGTCGCAACTTACCAGTGGCTTCTGTTAAGTAAATCCCACGTCGTTTGGGTTCATTTTCGGAAGTTGTCTTTGTTTTAAGTAAATAATTGAATTAATAAATAATTGATCAAGTATGTATGTTTGTGTAAGAGGGCCAATAGTATCTACTTACGTGAGCAGAAGAACGACGTTTCTGGTGGAAGTAAAGCCTTTATCCATATTACTCATTGTCTTATAAAAATAATATTTACATCTTATATATTAATTAACATATTAAATTAATAGTTTAATTTCACATAAAGACTTTATGTTAATAGAATCTTGCAAATCAATTTACCTCATCGGTCTCCTTAATTTTGATTACATAAATTTGAGGACAAAATACTTTTTTAGTTCCATAAAATATGGGTAGAATTTGTTTTGGTAGCACAACTCTGGCAGGTGTCATTTTTAGTCACATAAAACTCATAATCACGTATTTTTAGTTCCAAAAAGTTATGTGTGTTGTGGTTTTGGAACTAAAAAGGCGTTGTTTGAGACTAAAAAATTATTATAATTTTGGGACTAAAAAGGCCCAAAATCATGTTTTTTAGGACTAAAAAGACGTAATTTTGTGTTTTATGATTCTAAAAACATCACCTGTCATAGTTATGGTACAAAAAAAAAAATTCTATTTTTAATTTATGGGACTAAAAAAATATTTTGCCAATAAATCTGACGTAAATTCTTTAAGGTGTTATATTAGAATTCTTAATTACACTAATTTTGTGTAAACTCATGCATATAGGTGAATATGTTAATTTATATTTGAAAAGTCTGTATCTTTTATATTTATATCGATATGGCCGACACATAGAAACATATAAAATATCTTAAACTTTAATTCCTGCAACAATTTTGACTTTTTGAAGATTGAGAAGTAAAAGGTTTTTAATCGCTTACTCAGCTATCCCCTGGACGAACCAAGTTTAAAGCTGCTTCCGGTTTTATCTGTTTTTTATTCAATTGGACCAATTATAATGATATCATAAATTTTTATAATTAATAATTAATATATTTAATAAATTAATAATTAATATATTTAATAAATTAATAATTAATATTAAAATAAATTGATTAACGAAATCAAACTCATAAGCTCTTAGTAACGGGACCTCAACTTTTGATTTTATAGTTATTCCATATTTATTGAGCTCGGCACGTTAACTAAAAGCAATTAATTACTCGCCCCCCCCCCCCCCCCAAAGAAAGTTTTGGCTGACAAGTAATTCAACTTATCGCATTATATTAACTAATTAATTCATGTAAAAGTTTAAATTGATATAGAGTGAAAAATCATTTAATATTAATTAATATTTTTGGCCAATCTCGTCGTTAGTTTCTCATATCTTAAATTTGTCCCATTAAAATTCTTGATCCTTAAATTTAATTGAATCTAAACTATAAAGAATTGAATATTCTGGGTAAAATTGGAAAATGTCAAATTCCTATATTATTCTTTCATAAACTATTTAACTAACGTACTATATGAAAAAAAATATATAAAATACCATGTATAAAATAAATGATCTTGTAATTCACCATGAAAATTACTTGCAAAAAAATAAGTTTGAAATGTTATTATAATGATATCACATCACGTACTGTTATTTGTTTTGCATTAAAAACATCAATATCAATTAGTTACTAAAGTCGACATAATTCTTTATATGTTTAACATTTTGTACTCTTTCTCTAGCTTTGGTAGTCTCTTTGGGTTTTTTTTGTTTATAAGTTCTTGTCTCGTAGCACTTTACAAAGATTTTAATGCAATATGCCATTACCTTGCTTAATGAAGTCGGCACTTATTGAAAGTCCACAAAAGCCAGTGGTATTTACTGTTAAGCCTATCCTACAATTGGACTCTCTGCAAACATAGAACCACCTAAAACAAAGTCATACATAAGTAAATTAAAAGTTATTGAGCATATACAATGACACATAAAAAAAAAAAAAAAAATTACTTGTAGGTTCTTGTGTTGAGTACTCATGTATTTCCATAGGAACTTGGTATTTTTTAATTTTATCCGTTTTCAATGGAATATTCTATCCTTTACAATTTAGATTTTCCTTAAATCTACTGGTCCAAGACATTTATGGTATAAATTTAAGAGATGAGGTTAAAGTAGATATTTGAAAGATGAGGGACTAAAAGAAGAAATAAGACCTAATATCTTTTAACACATGAATTTGATTTTCCACTTAATTACCAAATGCATTCCAATCATAATTACTCTTCTTTCGGAATCTCACAAGCACCTCTCACCTCCATATTTACCACTTGTGTACAAAAGAAAGAATTAAACCATTAACTACCTCTAATCATAGCTCGTTGCCAAGTAATTAATTAAACAATACATGTAGCTAGTTGACAATTTATGGATTCCTAAAATAAACTATATATGTAATATTGAATTTGTGGTGGATTAACACTTATAAGCATTGTTTGTTCGTCGCGTACACAAACAATCGTACAGTATATATAACCCGATTGGCATTTGACTAGAAATTTTGGGCGTATACAATTAAGTCGGCAAAATTTTCTTGACTTGCTTCACAACTTGACTTTGTTTAGGAGATAAGAAATCCCAATTTTCTTAGTTGTTAAAATTTGGCGATTTAGAAATTGGGTTGATGACCACATGGATGACGATTTTGCACTAGAAAGTGGTATTTATCTCATGATATATTAATTTAATTAATGATGATGGAATCAAGATTCTACTTAGTTGATTTAATTAAAGCTAAAGAAATCAAGATCACAATGTAATTAATGTCACCTCCATACATGTGGACCCATGTAATGAGAACTAATAATGTTTGTATTATGAAGACAGATTAAGTTAATGATCGACTCTTTTGCTCGAGCAGGTTGCCACATATATTTCCAAGTAAAATATTAGTTAAATCGTTGTCTTTATGTTGCTGGGTTTCGGACAATGATGCACATAACTCACAAATTGACCTTGTTTTGATTGGTTTTCTTGAATTTGTGGGTTCGGAGTTAAGTCTACTTGGTATATATTATACAATGCTTCTAATTAATTATCTTCTGCACGACACTTCACCACAGCAATGAGCTCTATATATATATATATATATAGCTAATCATCTGTTATTTTGAAGCCATAAGAGTGATTGATGCTGTCAATTTCTGATGGAAGCATTCAACACAAAAGAAATTCTTGTATTAGTGTAAACTATTAAAAAGTGTGGATCACGTTATATCAATATTTGTTTTTTAAATTTGGAGTTTATAAATAGAACTAAAAACAAAAAATCGTACAATAATTTACGGTTAAAGTTAATTTAACAAAATAATAAAAAAAATAATATATTGAAAGGGAGACATAAAAAAATGATGCCAAAAGAACCCCCAACATTTGTGGATTGGATTTTCTATTTCAAATTTTGTCGCATCTTCTACTTTATTTAGTATATAAGTGCCACATGTATAATTTTTTTTTTAAATAAAATATATTATGTCATCTTTATATATATAGTGTGCACATGTTAAATAGAGTAGAAGAGCGGGTGTGTGCCATTACATCTCAATTGTTTTGTACTGAAATACAGGGGATTCCTTTTTTTATCTATTTGCTCCTTCTCCACCTCTGTATTGAAGAGGATGAAAACAATATCTCCTTGACTACCCACGTACAGGAGTAGAATTGCTGTTCGGTATTCACCTTCATGGGCAGCACGCGAAGCACTTGAGCACAGCATATTTAGAGCAAGCCCGGGGGCAGCTGACACCTTTGGACCTCCAATTTGGGCCGTGTACGATGTGGGCCTTCACTTCCAGGGAGCCAGGACCACCTCCAGTATTGTCAGAAGACTTCATACACTGCCCTGTCTCAAGGTGCCCGGCACCAAACGAGCAGATCCAGCCCGTGACCCGCGCGGACCAGCTTGTTAAAACCAGTCCGGACCGCTACAATGAGCGGGCCTGAGTGGACACATATGAACTATTTCAACAACTTTGAATTGATTCATCTTGGAAACATTGCCACTTATAGTTAAAAAGTCCCTCGTATAAATATATGTACATATATTGACAATGAAGTGACTGGAAACTGTTTCTGTGTGGCACTGATTAGTCCTTTTCTTGGATCAACATTAGTTGTAAAGGGGCTTTTTTTTTCTGCATTATTTTTCAATTCAAAGGGACCACTCATATGGATGTCAGTCCCGCACACTTTTGTCTTTGAATTTAATTGTAGGGCCACTCTCACTCTCACTTTTTAGTCTTATCTACCTGCTTTTCATAAACATACAATATATACCACATTGAAGTCGCATTATGATCTGATCGAAAAATTTAAGTTTCATCAAGTTAATAATGTACGTGGTTAAGTTAAATTGAAGTCCACAAGTTGAGTATGAATTAGTTAGAAATTTGATTTCAAAATTAAGAGGTCTTTTTCTTGAAGTGGAGAGGAGGAAAAAGAGAGGGAAGCATAGTGCAAAGCGTTTTTCACCTCGCCTATGGAATTACGTAGTTTGAGTTAGATATACCACATAAATTTTGTATACTTATAAAGTTTGTTTTTCTTTTTTGAAACTTAAAAGTTTTCGGTGTTAGCTCATATTTGATGCTATGTAATTCTTGGATGAACTGATTCCAACAACGTTAGTATACATCAAAATGACCATTTCTGCAAACGAGCATATATACCCGCAAACAACTTAGCATTTGCTCAGATTAATAAATGCTAGAAAGTGAACATACAAAATCGTCATATAGTTTATTGCATTAATTTATACAGACTCCTTGAGAAAGGAGAAGCATAAGCCAGTGAACAGTGTAGTTAAGATCATTGGCAGGCAGTTGACAGTTAGGTTCCTATTTATTGAGCAAACTGAAAGCAGGTGCAACTAGATTTGCTCTCTTAACAAACCTCCCTTTCATCCGGGGCCTTTTCTCAGCATTCAATTTCCGAACTTCGTACCTGATTTTCTTGGAAAACAACCTCGTCCGCCGCTTCTCCCTGTACCTCGACACTCTTGCTTCTCTCCCTCCATCGCCCACTGCCACCGCATGTCCAATCATCATTCCCATCTCTCCATATACATGCACTGTTCCGCATGTGCCCTGTATTGGAATTCATAGCAGCAAAATGATTAATGGACGTAATACACAGGAAAATTCAATTGAACTCGAATGCCTAATGTTAACTTGGCCCTCTTCTGCGACATGTATTAGTGCTGAGGAGCCCTTATGGCTATTTAGCTCTCCTGTGTTTACTCTTTTTTCTATTAAAGGTTTTTTTCCCCCTTTGTTAAATCTTATTCTAGACATGCTTGTCTAAATGATGATGCCGGATGTACCAGTGTTTGCATTTTGCTCCTGTATTGTAATTTCTGTTGGGCTTTTGTTCATTATAAAAAACCTGTATAATTATTGAGGATTTTTTTTTTAAAAAAAAAAGAACTTGGAATTAACACATTCAAGTGTAATTCATCTTATGCTCCAAATAAAATAAGGAAATGTTTAAGATAATGTCCTTAATCTCAAGATTACGTAGTTTTAGTGTAATGCAAGTGCTTAAATATATTGACTTCACCTACGTAGGACAATGTAAAAGTTTAAATTATAAAGACGGAGAAAGAAATCAAGAAACGTACCATGCAATCAGGCCAGCATCCAGCCGAATCCAAATCGGGGCGTTCTCCGGTTGTCCAGGGGGACTTCTGGTCATCCCAAGCTGACAAGACACCTTCATAGTCAAGCCTCAGAAAAATCCTCTTGGAATCATGCACTTTGTTGGAATCTTGATCAAAATTGTTGGGCGTAATCGGCTCCACATTTTCTGCTTTTATATATTCTTCTTCACCCGTAATTGGAGAATCATAATCGAAATTCAGCTCAAAAGTTTCGCTTCCCATATCAATAAATTCCGCATCAATTCGATGATTGGCCACTTCTCCAATCTCCTCATCTTCAACTTTTACTCTTCCACTTCCCAAAGAACACTCCCTTGATTCTTTCACTTTTCCATCACAATCCAAAAGTCCGAGTCCTTCCATATCAAAGGATTCGTTTTCCAGCCCTTTGCCCAGTAAGCTCTCAACATCTGCTGCAAATTCAGCAAGATCCATTTCAGATGGAAGAAATCCTTGTAAATGACTCATTTCTTGGCTAAAATCATTGAGTGCAGGTTTTAGTTCAGGCCCGGAAACATGCGTAGTTTCTCCACCATTCTGAATACTGTTGGCAGCTTCGCTTGAATTCGCGGAATTGCGTAATTCTGCAACAGATGGATCGAATATCGGGACCCGATAAAGAAGCTGCTCCTCGTTTTCCTCGTGGGAATTGTCTTCGCTGCAAACCTCAGGAACGAGGTGGAGAGGATTACTGATTCCGCTGACGAGCTCATCAGAACTAAGCCTGTTATGTTTTTTCTGCCTCGGGGTTCGGGCTTTTCGGGTGAAACCCTGATGCCACGAGGGTACGGAAACTTGAAGCCCTGATCGGGATTCATCGTCAGAAGACTTGGTTGATGCCGTTTTCAATCGAACCCTTTCGTGCCGACGGGCCAAAGGGTTCGCCGAGTGAACCGATGAATCACACGATTGGCACAAGAATGCATCATCAGCAGTACAATACCATCGGGCCCGTTTTTTCACACAGTTATCACAAGCTCTGGCGGATTTTCCGCCGACAGCAGTAGCCAGTTTTCTGTCTGAGGAAACCATGGAGTTCATATATATTTGTGTTAGCTTAGAGACGAAAATTTGAAGACTTCAAAAGAAAAGAAAAAGGCAATCAAATCAAAGTTAAAAGGCTGCAGCCAACAGCAAAGAGCAATAAAAAAGTACGCTGGTTTTCCTGTTTATGTAAAGAAGTGGAGGATTTGATGCAATTATTTGTATTGAGGAGTGACCCACAACATGCACTTTTACAGTATTTGTATTCAATTCTTGAATGCACTTTTTGTTCTCTTTTTGAGAGCTTTGCACAGGGAATGGGGCTTGCACTTATGGGGCCCATAAGAAGGCCTTATCTCCAATCTTATTGGTTGGAACACAAAATTTAATCCTAATCCGTGGCTGTTGATTGGCTGGATGTCTGATTATAGGATTTCCAGTGGAGCCCTCTTGCTGGGATGAGAATTAGTCATCAATCCAATTTCAGACTATATCTATGTATTTCTTTCTCTCTGCTCGTGTCAATTTCTTGCTCTTTAAATTTGAAGGAGACCTTTTTTGGAGGATTGTCTCCTTTCGATAACAGTGTTTGAAGTTGAGAAAACTGGATCTTGGTCCCCTCTTCCACTCCTATTCATCCACAGAATAATAGTGACAGTAAAAGAAAGTAGTACCAACTCCTCATGTAGTAAAAAGAGAAATAATTCGACACTAGTCTTGTTTAGCAAATTAGACTTTCCCCGACAACCACTTGTTTTGATGATACCACCACACTCAAATTGTATTTGAATTAGTATGACTTCTTTTTCCTGCCCCTCTGAAATAAAGTATTGATTATGGGAAAGCCTGAGGACAATAATCATCTTGAATTTATGTCATTAGTTACTTATACGGACAAAATTACTCCTAATCTTGAAAGATGTTACAACTTTTTCGGTCTAAATATATATACATAGACCATGTTGAAATACAATCTATCGACTTTCATGAAAAAATTTAATCAAGAAGGCATATCATTCAACCATGACATAATTTCAAGATGATTAGCTTTCGAAATCTTAATCTACAAATTAAGGAATCCATGAATCCCTAATTTTGGATGGAATGATTTGATTATTCTGAATCATTTCGTGCTATATTAAAAAATATTAATTGTAATTTGATTTTGAACTCACAGTGTTGCTATGGAACATTTGAATTATTCGATATTTCCATTTCTATTTTTACTTGGATATATATATAGAAGTGTAAGAGTTGTTGACATCACGGGCTCAGTGCCTGTTCAGGGCAGCATATTCTATTATGCTTATACCCATAAAAGTGAAGCACTTTCTCTGTGAATATGGTCCACTTTTGTCCCAACCAGAGTGCCCATTTCTTCGGTGAAGGCCATAAAATTTATATATCAAGTAAATAACGTTAAATGAAATATGAATTACCAGCAATTTCTTTTCTGAAAATTTTTATAATTAGGATATTGGATGAAGAGATGGCCAGATTAATTAACTCAAATAAAATAAATATAGTAAAACGACTATTTAATTTTGCGCATATATATAATGTGCATCAAACGAAAAAAAAGAAAAAGAAAAATAGAAAATGAAATGAAATTATTATATATAGTGGATAAATATGATGTGGAGACCTCATCTATTTGAAATCTTACCTTTTATTATATATTCAGAAAGAGGAAAAATATCTAGGCAGACAAAACTGAGAAGGTATGTTAGAGTCATGGAGTTGACAATGACTCGTTCGTTACCAACCCCACGAGCGCTTCTCTTTCTTGCATGGACCGCTCACAGATATAATGCTTTACTAATTAAGGGGAAAAGCCAAATTATGTATGGGATGATTCTGCCAATATAGATTGGGAAAATTGCTATTTATTCTCTGTGCTATGAGGAATGAGTAAAATATTTTATGTGTTTTAAAAAAAGAAGCAAATAACTCCTTATCTAAACCATTGATAGATGGCTAATTTATTTTATTTTTTGAAACACATGGAGGTAATTTACTAATTTTTTTAATTTTCATAGGAGCGTCTTTGCTCATTTCATATATCATAGGGGGTAAATTGCATTTAACCCCATATAGATTTATAGTGTGTGACAATGATTCAAATATTAATATTATTTTCATTTTATTTAATATATATATATATTAAGTCGCAGAATAAAATTCTTCTTTTCATTAAATAAATGGCTTATTTTTTTGTATATACAATGTGTATATTATATGGGACAAAAAGGATGTAATAATATTAGGACAGGAAACTTCGAACCATGTCGCCTGATAACCGTAGATTTTGTGCTCATATACATGTTTGGAATTGATGAAAAACCTGTTCAAATATAAGTAAAAAACATTTCATAATCTTAATATTCTAGTAATTGATTCTTTAATTCGGTGATGGAAGACATGTTAAATTACTTATGTTGATTAATGGAGCTCTTTATTCGGTTTTAATGTTCAATTAATTATACATGTAATTAGTTGATTGAGCTTTTATATATGATCAGTATTTAGTTTATATTAGGAATAATTACTCTTCCCTCTTCTAAAATTTAGTGTAATTATATTTATCTTTAAATGACTTATTACTAACTCATTGTACGCCAACCAAATTTTCTCTAACTAAATTACCTTATTATGGTGACTATATACTTCACATTAATGTGTGAAGACGTATGAGGGTAACGATCATTAAAAGATTTCTTTAATTTGCAATAAATTAGTAATAAATCAATCAGCGCTAAATATAAATCTTTATATGATTCTTTTGATAATATCAGCAAATTTGAGAATTTTGTCTAACGGAAGGATTTATTTATTAGACGGCAACAAACCACAGGGGTCTTAGATATAATTTTTCAAACTATAAAGGGTCTACGTATAATTACACCAAATTTAAGGGGTTGGGAGTATAATTATCCCTTTATATTATAACTCAAGTGCATAGTTTATGCTCTAATCTACCATTACACTCGGCCAAATTAATTATTAACATTGATGCATTCTATATATTTTAAATTGCCATGAAAGATTAAAATGACAAACCTACTTTTAGAAACTAAAATTTAATATGTTCATTTTATATGGATTAAGGGCACATTGACTACCCATTATGTGATTATGGTGTGATAGATTAATGGATCATATAGTGTTGGAAATATATTGTTATAGACTAATATAATATTTTGTACATTTGCTTTGACCTATTGCATGATTAATTTGTGATATTGGAAGGATATAAGCAAAATGGCCATAGAGAAAGACAATACTTCTCTTCCATATCTGAGGCTATTGTTTTGTTTGAGGAAAAAGTTCCACAAAACTATCTTTGAAATTGTAAATGCACCAAATGTCCCTAAACAGTTCCACAAAACTGCCAGTGATCACCAAATGTCCCGTAAATTGCAAATGCATCAAATCAAATTGAAACCAAACAACCAAGTCTCCGAATAAGGAACATGGCATTCATTAATTGTTTTGCCCGACAGCCACAACAGGGAAGGTGTATGTAGGAGGTTTGATTGTACCTAAATATATTAATTAAAGGTCAATGGATCTTTCCGGTTGGATTACGAGATGTCTAAAGGCCTCATTGCCAGTCCACTCCTGATGAATGTTTGAGGGTAGAGCACATCTACTGCCAATCTGAGCGATCAAGGCTGTAGCGAAAGCTATTGGATCAGTACAATGCAATTATGGAGTGTCTACAACAATTAGAAATTAGTCTTTATCAGTTTTTGTCGAAAATAAAAAGTTATTAATTTATAATTTCCATTTCAAAATTCTTAAATTAAATTGATTAAACCAAAACTTACAATCAGATCCCTTTACCAACTGTTATCAGTAAAATGGTAAGGATTAAACCGTTTTCCTGAACTTCCTATTTTTCCTTCAACCAAACTTAATTTTTTTTTACAATTTATTTATTACAAAAATAGAAACTATCAGCTCCTAGTTCAAAAAGTCAGTTGTCCTTGAGAACTCTAGAAATTGAACGAATTGTAGAAGGCGTAGTCCGACAGCAGCCACCTATGAGCTTAGCTCCAGCATTTCTCCATGTCGTCGCCAACAGCTCAAACTCATCATGAACACATTTTGATGGCTGAAAACACAAGTCCAATCAATAGTTTTAGATTATACTTGGAATTGCACAATCGCTGTTGTTATGGTTTATCCCACCTGCCATGTTTTAGCAGTGCCATCCCGTGTCTCACCGCTGTTGGGATAGACAACTATTACCTTAGCAGTACGCTGTAAATACATTTTCATGTCAGGTTTTGTGAAACTTAGAATTTTCAGAAACTCGTGTTTCATAAACTTATATTTTAAAAATTCACCTCTTTGAATCTCTTTATAAGGCTTAGAACAGAATTTGGCGGTGCGCAATTTATACCAACTGCACTAACTTTGCTACTCTTGTTAATGATGTCAAAGCATTCCTCACAGCTTTCCCCTGAGGAGACTTTTACGCCATCAACTGTGCTGAAACAGAACCAGGATGGGATCAGAACATTTCTTCACCCAGCAACTCCACACAAGCCTGCTCATCATGCAATTTGCAATCTTAATTTTAGACGCACAAACGATCACTTTTCATTAATTTCCTAGTACATATAATCAAGTCAAAGAGAGGAAAAAGACTGATTTCAGATTGCTCGAACTTACAAAACTGAATAACATATGCATTCAACAATAAGGTTAGTTTTGACATGGAGAAAGAAATATATAATTTCACTTCTAGGTTCAATGTAACCTAAAAATGTCAGTATTAAATTAAAATTTCCTGCAACTATGCACTAGTTATTGGCAAAATGACAAAGCTTGGACAAATATTGGCATCCACCTTATCATAAAAAACCTATAACATCTGTTCAATGCATCTCATGCCAGATTCATCTAACAGGGGTTAGAAATAGCTGGAATTTAAACAGACTTTCATTAAGTGTTGTATTGGATGAATTTTCCAGTCTCCACTGTTTCTTAACTTTCTTCTCTCCATGATAGGCAGATAAATTAACAGAAAAGCACATTAACCTATGTCTCACACCCTGATCACCAGTCACCAACAGCAACTGCCCCCAAACTTGTCGAAAATCTTTGAGTGCTTGGTTTGAACTACAGATAGCCTCTCTTTCAGCCTCTATCCCGTGAGCAAAATGGCAAGCACTCAAGGAATTACGCTTGAGGGCCTTAATTCCAAACCTCATCCTACAAAAATTGGGCGTTCTATAATACAGGTAAGAAGTCCATGTCAAATGCTAGTAAGTATATAGCTTTAATGCTAAACGAATTACTGCCTCTTTATGCTGACCATGATACTATTTTGCAGTTTACAAGGAAGTTACAAGATAAGGCCTGACACAAGAAAATGAGAAAACAAATGTAGGATCTCCAAGAAGAAACTCAGAAAAAATTTATAAATGGCATTTGAATCAGAAACCATACCAGGATTTGCTAATTTGTATCATAGCGCAAGGCAAAAACAGGAGTTCCGGAACTTTTGGAATCAATTACTGCAGTATGAAGAGCATCTGTAAGCAGCAGCTATATAATATTGAAAAAGTCAAAATATCGCAAAAGACATCTACCTTCTAATTCATTGCGCATCCAATCCTGAGAACACATCAAAGCTTGTAAAGTATCTGATTTCAGTGAGCTCCAACAATGATCAAGGGCCCTATCTCCAGTATCAAACAGGGATTCCTGTGCAACTTTTGAAATTGGAATCCCCAATATGTTGCGGGCCATCATGGAAAGCACAGGGTATCTTGGTTCGTGAACTTTCCACCAGTTTAGTATACTAAAATCAACACTGCGGGGGAAGAGCGGTTCTTCCAAATACTTGTCTAAGTCTGATTTTGTGTTTTGGCTAAGTGAAGTTTCATGGAGGAATCTGTCAAACCCAGTAAGTCTATCCTTAACAATACTACCACTACTTTCAGAAGCTGAGCTTTGACCATGAGCAGCTAATGGTGAATAGATAGCATGACCGCTGTAAAGAGCTCTCATACAATTGGAGACAATGTCTATGCAATCTGGAGCGCTATCGCCGTAGATTTGTGGGTAGTAATATTCCACCAGTTTCATCTTAAACCGTGGATCTAAGATGGCTGCAATTGCCATAATCAAGCTGCATTTCTTCCAATATTCATCAAATTTTGATTTTAATTTCAATGCCAAAGAGCTAATAAAATCATCTGATTTCTGGCACCATTCAATCAACTGCAAATGAATATCACAAATCTCAGCAAAATAGGAATTTGCAGTAATATGCTTGCGTCCCACAAAGACATTAAAAACTTCATGAAAGAACTTCAAGATGCTGGTAATAGCCCTCAATCTGTCCCAATCTAAACCAGATGGACACATTGAGAAGCCAGGATCATGTTCTTGCAGTTGAGGGAAGGCTTCTTTGCACTCCAACGCAGCTTCAAGCATCATATATGTTGAGTTCCATCGAAATGGCTTATCAATGAACAAGCCCTTCTGCCAATTAATACCAACTAATTGTACTATCTCATTGAACTTTTCTTGTGTTCCCTGAGAACCTTTAACATATCCTATGGTTTCACGAACTTTATTGATTATCTCACCTGATGTTTGCAGGACATCATGGACCAATAACTTAACAGTACTTGCTGCACATCGCACATCAAATAATTGGCCTTCACACATAAGGAACCTGTGCTGACACAGTTGGTCTCTGATTCTATGGACAATTCTGTCATAGGTCGAACGATTGTCAATAGTCAATGAGAACAACTTCCTATCGATATCCCAATTCCTAAGACTTGTCATGACTAATTCGGAAAGCGAGTCTTCTGCCTGGGTAGGATCAACAACCAAAAAGTTCAAAATCTTCTTCTTTAGTTCCCAAGAATCATCAATATAATGAGCTATCAAGCATAAATATTCTGTGCCTCCATTAGTAGCCCATCTATCAACAGTAAGGCTGACTTTTCCAGGCAATTTATCCAACTCTTCATACACTCTTTGTTTCTCTTTTTTATAGATCTCCATACAGTCAGCCTCAACTTCACTAACTGTTACTAGATCAAACAAGGGCTGAAGGTTTCGAACAAGTGTCTTGAAACCAATATCATCAACCATGCCCAGGGGATATCCATGCATTATAATCATCCGTGCCAGATCTAGCTGACTTCTCCTGTAATCAAAATTGACACTGCCTGTGTTAATATTTCCAACTTTTAGCCCTTGTTCCAAATTTGTACTCGCAACAGTAACTACCTCATTCTTTACTGGAGCTTGATTATAACTGAAACTGGTAAGCGCAAGGGTGTTTTGCTTCCTCTTTCCCCTTGTTAATAATTGAGTTATATCATGGTTTGATCTTCTACGACACCTGATCAAATGATTTCTCAAATGAGATGTTCCACTAGTACTTGACCCACTAAGTATTCTTTTACAGTGCCGACATATAGCTGCAAACGTCTCCCCTTTCTTAACTCTGTCAAAATCATTCCATACAACAGATTTCAGTCTACTAGAATTTACAATCACAGCTTCTTCCGAGATCTCCATCAGTCCATAATGTTATCTGCTGACCAAATCCGTCAAACAGGCCACAAAAGTAAGTTCTAACAAAGGAACGCCTCAAACTATATTTTGAAAATAGATTCACATTGTTCTTGGACGTTGTAGTTTATTAAAAGCAAAAAAGGAAGGAAACAAAAAAAGAGGTTCAGTCCTAAAAGGACACCAAATCATTTGAACCTGAATGTTGACTCGAAACACCAGCATTATATAAATAAGAGATGAATAGCCTAAAACAAAAAGCGAATTCTGGGATTAATAATAATGCATATTCACTTTATATTGAAACGTTAGTGGCAAAATAGCAGATCATAATTTGGCCCGTCTCGTGTTTACTGTAAAACCCGAAACCTTAACACTGATAAAGCTACAGCCTTTTCATAAAATTTATATATATAAATAAATGAACCGACCCGTAGTCTATGACAAAATGGGCCAAATCAGGAACTACTAAAATAAACCCTAATACCGGATCGGAACCTGACCCGACTAACACCACCCGTGCTCTCTCTCAATAAACAAACGCAACCCATAATTCGGACTTCGTGTATAACCATGTAGACCACCCAAATTATGCATATCAATCCATCACAAATTCCCCCAACTTTTGAGAGAGAAAGAGGCTAACTTACATGGAAACTGGACGGTATTTCAATTTGTCGGCAAATTAAGGTTTCTTCAACGCAGCTTTGCGTCCGTGGATGACCGGAGAAAGCTCTGTGTCCCTCGAGTGTGTGTTGTGTGTGAGGGAGAAAGAGAGAAACTCTTCTGGTTAGGTGGAAGAAGAGGATCTGAGGAAACAGAGCTAGTTCTCTCCGAAGGCGCCAACCCGCTAAACTGAGTGAGCTTTTTTGGGGCTTATCTCTGTTGGGTCGAGTCCATACAGATCCAAAATATGTGGGCCTGGTGCCAGTTTTGGTATTATTTTCATTCGATCAATACAAAGCAATTATGGAGTGTCTACAACAATTAGAAATTAGTCTTTATCAGCTTTTGTCGAAAATAAACAAAAATAAAAAGTTATTAATTTATAATTTCCATTTCAAAATTCTTAAATTAAATTGATTAAACCAAAACTTACAATCAGATCCCTTTACCAACTGTTATCAGTAAAATGGTAAGGATTAAACCGTTTTCCTGAACTTCCTATTTTTCCTTCAACCAAACTTAATTTTTTTTTACAATTTATTTATTACAAAAATAGAAACTATCAGCTCCTAGTTCAAAAAGTCAGTTGTCCTTGAGAACTCTAGAAATTGATCGAATTGTAGAAGGCGTAGTCCGACAGCAGCCACCTATGAGCTTAGCTCCAGCATCTCTCCATGTCGTCGCCAACAGCTCAAACTCATCATGAACACATTTTGATGGCTGAAAACACAAGTTCAATCAATAGTTTTAGATTATACTTGGAATTGAACAATTGCTGTTGTTATGGTTTATCCCACCTGCCATGTTTTAGCAGTGCCATCCCATGTCTCACCGCTGTTGGGATAGACAACTATTGCCTTAGCAGTACGCTGCAAATACATTTTCATGTCAGGTTTTGTGAAACTTAGAATTTTCAAAAACTCGTGTTTCATCAACTTATATTTTAAATATTCACCTCTTTGAATCTCTTTATAAGGCTTAGAACAAAATTTGGCGGTGCGCAGTTTATACCAACTGCACTAACTTTGCTACTCTTGTTAATTATGTCAAGGCATTCCTCAAAGCTTTCCCCTGAGGAGACGTTTACACCATCAACTGTGCTGAAACAGAACCAGGATGGGATCGGAACATTTTCTTCATCCAGCAACTCCACACAAGCCTGCTCATCATGCAATTTGCAATCTTAATTAAGTCTCAGTACAGCATTTGCAAACTGATATATGAAACAGGTTTTGTCACACGCACCCATGAAATCAAAAGAGAATGAAAAATGGATAGATAAGCAGACCTGAGCCTCCAGTTTGTTAGGCATGGTCTCGAAAGCAAGCAAATCAGGGCCTGCTTCCACAAGAACTTGCAGCCTGCGCCTGTGAAAATCCTTTAATTTCTCCAGGGTTATATTCGTTCCATAATTCCCGCTGAAAGAAACAAACTTATTATATAAACTGAACTTAACCTTTTAAAACCCGAAATTTTGAACCAAGAATCAAAATTTGCAAGTTGTGTTTGCTATGTGTACCAACCTATATTCTGAACCATCAGCAAGATATGCACCATAGCTTCCAATGGAGGCTGCAACCAGGGCCCTGTTGTAATTATGTCCAGATTTCCTCTTTCCTGAGGACCAGAACTTATCACGGGCTTCAACAGCGAGTTTCACACTTTTGGTAAGCAGTGACTCTGCTTCTTCCAGGGACAATCCCCTGGAAAGAAATCCTGGTATAGTTGCCTGTTTATTCAGAAACTATTCAGAACCATATTCTTACTAGTATCTTCGGATATTGGAATTATAATGGTGCTTGCGAGTTGTCATAAACGAGCATTAATCAATTAAAACATGTCTAATACTGCCATGTTCCTGAATTTTTGCAAGATAAAAAAGATTCAAGTAAAATGGTTGAAACCTGATAAGATGAAGTCACTAGTACGTCCGCACCCGCTTCCAGGTACTCCAAATGTACCTGCATGCATCAGACGAAAGTTCGATTGAGTCTGTCGAATTTTCATGTAATTAATTAATCTTGAAAACAGGGGACAAGATTGTCATTAAATTATGTGTATACACAATCATCATTCAAGACTGATGGCAAATACCCATAGCAATGGCATACGTTTGATTATACGAGGACCTGAACCGAAAAGGCTTTTAAACTAGATATGCATCTACGTATATACATAGACAAGAATGTATGGACATAACAGAAATGAATATATATGGACCATACCAGTTTGACTAAATCAGGGGCTTTAATAAGGCAAAGGGCGCTCCAAAGAGGGTCATTAATGCAGGCGCCATGAATCTCCAGCTGGGTTGAGAAACCACCGTCCACGACGGCGCAACCACCCGATTTCTTTATCAGATCCAGCAACACATTTTCTTGCACATCGCCGTTCACTCTCCCCATCTCTCTCTCTCTCTCTCTCTAGTTATAGCCACAAATTAGAAAGAAAAACGACGAATTTAGTGACCTGGGAAAAACAATTAAACGGGCACGTCAAGCGGCTATTTTCGAAAGTGGGGATGATGAAAGTGTAATTGGAGAATGCGTACGTGTATTTGGTACATAAAAGGTTGATGCTTTTAAGTAATGATAGAGAGTCTAAATAATAGGAAAGGCGTGTGCGTGTGAGAGTGGTGAACGCGGACGGATTATGGTTCCAGGTTCTTACTTGGCCTTCACTTAGACTACTTCTGCATTTTGTTCCACTTCTTAAATTGGACAAGGCTAATTTCAGCTTTGACCCATTTTTTCTCTTATTTTTCTATCTGCATTTTTAGTCTTGTCGCCTGTGCTTTTGCGTGGACGTCGGGCTCGATTAAGAAGATCCCAACCACATACACCATTATACAATAAACAATACATATGTCAAATGTTTATACATTCAATGTATTACAACATAAATTTTATTACGTGTCTATTCCAAATTTTCAAATTACTCCGTCTCTTGTTAGTGTATGTAGGTCCATTTCACCTACAATCTTTTTGGTAGATGAGATGTCATTTTTCTTTTCTTTTCAATTCCTTGATTGCGTGGAAAGAAAGATGGACATGTATTGATTACACACCCACCTTAGATGTAGATGTTAGATTCGAACTAGGTATCTATCTTGGTTCTTGATGTTTCTAAACCAGATTTAGAACTACTTGACTTTGCTGCCCCTTCAAGAAGTTTTTGGTTATTGCTATTATTACTTAGGGATCATGAGCCCCTTATCCTATATGTTTCATTATATATATATTATCATAGAGGAATTATCAGCTTTATTATCTAGCTTAATTATCAAATTATTATAAGGCTATGTGTACAATAATGGGTTCTCTTTATCTTAATAAAATTTACATTTATCCCAAAAAGGAAAAAAAAAGATAACGGGGTTCCCGATTTTGAAGATGAAGCAATGGAGATCTGAATATGGGGATTTGAACTAAATATATGTGCTTATAATACTTCATCTTAAAGAAAAAAAAAATGGATGGGTTTACTTTAAATTGTATTATATTTTTGTTGTATAAAAATTATGTCATTTTAAGTTAGGAATTGATATTGTGTTCACGTGTATATATATTAAGTGCGTATGAGATGTTATAATTTGTAATAGGAAAAAATTAATAGGTGGAAAAGTTTTCCCTAAAATGGAGGGAGGAAATGAAGTGGATTTATTGTTTTCTGATTTGCAAACTGCAAATAATTGAAAATGTCCAACTCTACATAATGATAGGTTGGTATACAGAAGCATAAAATGGATGGTCATTTATAAATTAATTAAGATAGAGCTGGCAAGTGCCAGCTATGCATCTTAAAAGCAAAAGCTGTATATTTACTACCGACAAATGCGGTCTTAAAAATTATGTCATAGCAACGCATTTAGTATAAAATCTATTGCAAAATTATTTTGCCATGAAAAACTATCCATATAATCTCCTCTATTTTTCTGTTCGTACCAAATTTTGGCACAAAAAACTGTCAGTTGCTATAGTGGTTACATTGTCAAATCTTTGCCTTTCACCGAATTAACTTTGCAACGAATTTTATTATATTTTTTCTACAACTTTTGTAAAATATAGAAAAAATAATTCAATACATATCCACTAAATAAAAGTATAAAGTTTCAAACATGCAAATTTAATAAAAGGGTTCATCATCATTTTCACAATCATCGAAAGATGGTTGGTCAGATCGGGATGGTAAATCATTGTCACTGGAGTTATATTTTGATTTGCGCACATCTTCTAACGTCGTACTCAATTTTTTCACCACTAGGTTCCTTAGCAATTGTATTTGTTTACTTGTGCGCTTTATTTCCGACCCATTGTTTTGTTTTCACGAAACAACTTGTACATTAACTTTAATCCGTCATGTTCCAGCACTAGATTGAGAGTAGTAGTGTTAGTCGAGGTAAAACAAGTGGATAACCTCGCTTTCCAACCCATACACCAAATTTTGCTCTTCTTTATTTCTTCAATTGCCTCCAACCATAGTGGTTAATCATTATCTAAAGTGCTAAAAAATGACTCGGACAAATAAAAAACAATGTCCCAATCGTCACTCTACTTTCAAAAATTTTCCTATACAATTAAGAATAATATAAATAGCAAATAACTTGAAGATAATTTAAATTATTTACTTTGATTTTATTTTAAAGAATATAAACTTGCCACTGCATCCTAGCTCTCGAGTCAGGTCAATTGCCCTTTTTGCCTTTCCAACACTTCTCAAACTGTTCAATAAGTGAAGGTGCGCGATTCCTCCTAATCAAATTAAAAAAAAAAACAAATATTAATTTTGAGTAAAAAAATAAACTATATCATGAAAACAAAAGAAACTATTTAAGATAATAGTTATCTTAATTAAATTAATTTAGTTAAAACTTTTAAGTTGATGGCCAATTTAGTTAAATTAGTTTAATTAAAACTTTTAAATTGATGATTGACTTAATTAAATTAGTTTAGTAGTAACTTTTAAGTTGATCGATGGCTAATTTAGTTAAATAAGTTTATTTGAAATTTTAAGTTGATGACTAACTTAAATAAATTAATTTAATTGAAACTTTTAATATGATAGTTAACTTTAATTAAAATCTTTAAATCGATAGTTAACTTAATTTTAAAATATCGTTAATAATATTCTAGATCCTAATCTATAATTATCATCAACACTCATTCACCTTATCAATACTATCATCATCCTCGTTCACCTCAATACATTGAACACATCTATTTGACATTAACAACAAAAAAATAAAAAAAATTAAAAAAAAAACATCTACAACAAAATTTAAATGGCAAAATAGGAAAAGAATTGTAAGATGGAAAATGAAGGACATGATCAAACAAAATTGAAACATTGTCACACATCGTATTCCTTTATGAGATTGTCGGGCTTTCTTTAAAAGCTCAGCAGCTATATACTAAATGTTCAACGCTTACCTAAGAGCTAATAGTGAAGCAGAAAAGGAAAAAGGATAACTTCAAAGGTCAAGCTTCAAATATGGAGGTTTATTAAATACAATCTAACAGTTAAAGCATCTACTAAAATAAATCATTTACAACCTCTATAATAATGCACCACTAAAAGAAAGGGGAAAATACATACGGCCTTTTATCATGTCTAAAATGAGCAAATTATCCCTTGTGAAATAAAATAATAAATTTCTTGTGTTACCCCTACGCGATTTTATTAGGTGCACACGCTTTTTTTTTTTTTACTTTTTTTAATTTTAAATTATAAAATTACATTAGTAACATTAGTTAAGAACTGTTGGATCTGATTTGAAACTAAGGTCTAAATTTAACTAGTAAATCAATGGTCCAGATCTTATTTTGATTCGAATCAATGGTTTGGATTCAAAATTTATATTTTTATGTAAAATATATTTTTAGAAATATATAAATGTATATACATATATGATTTATTTATATATAATATATTATATATACTTATATATATACACACACAGAGAGAAAGAGAGGGACGGTGGATGGCGGTGGAGGGCGGCAACGGTGACAGCGACATTGGGCACGGGGAGGAGTAGGCGTCGGAGGGGAGGTGCAGATGGAGGTGTGAGAGCTGAACTGTGGGGAAAGGAAAGGGGGAAGGAGAAGAGTTTGCAGGGGAAGGTGCGGCGGCGGGGCTTAGCTTTTTTTTTTTAAAAAAAAAATAATAAAGATATGCATATATTATAAATAATATATAATATATATAGTATAATAATATCATTATATATATTTATATATGAAATAATATTTTATTCTTAAAAAATCAATCAAAATCTCATTAAAAGGTACGTATAACACACCACCTCCTTTGAAAAGTAATTTTTGCTTTATTTTATAAAATACAGAAAAATAATTTTTTTTTTCCAGAGAGGTTAATTTACTCATTTTGGATATCATTGGGGGTGTTTTGCATTTTTTTTCCTAAAATAAATCATCTTCAATAACTATATCAAAAAATATATATTTTCACTCAACCCTATTAAAAAGAGAGAGAGAATATACAAAATGATTAGTAACCCATCTACAACAAAGAAAAAATAACTAAAAAGAAAAAAATCACCAAAATTATATCATGCTTCCCCAAATTCGTGATCTTGTCCAACCAACTTATTGTCGCCTATAAATAGAGAGCTCTTGCAACGGAAGAGGGCATGTTTTGATGTTTTGACACTTTAAGCCTACCTACTACAATTTTTTCACCTTTATGCTACCATATTAGCTTAAAGGAATATTGTACTTTGGTGATTTAAGTTTTGATTCGTTATCAATTTTTTTCTTGTGCACAAAAATCGAGCAATAACACCTCATCTTCACTCATTTTACACATTTTTAATGTAGCACTCATTTCACCGTTTTTCACTCCAAATTGGCCGAGCACCACATGTTTTGCTTGCATCAAGTACATTATACACTTATTGTATGATTGGTTCGGTTCAACAGGACTTAATTTTAATAAAAACCTTTTAACAAGCTAGGTTGTTACCATCTCAATTATATTGACACTACAAGAAATTAGCTATAAAAAAAATTGATGTTAAAGTTAGTTTCGAACTAATTAGTAAGTAAAATTTCGATTACGAAACTATACTATTTGTAAACAATTCGTTGTTAATTAGTTAGCAATAATTTTTTGTTGCTAAGTACTAGCAAGTAAATTATTGTATTAAATAATGTGATTTAGTAATGATAATTTTACTCACTAATTACTTCAAGGTTAATCTTTTTTCATTGCTATCAAACTATTTTTTTGTAGTGTACATGATAATAAAAACAAAATTTTTGTTACTAAGTTGTAGAAAACCATATTATATGTACTTTATATATTTATAAATAAAAAAACTACCACTTAATTTTTGTATTAATTATTATTATTGTTTTTTAATTACAACAAATGCCAACTATTTCTCAATTTTTATTTTATTTTTATAATTTTATCAGCAAGTACAAGCTATTGCAAACACCCCTTCACCTTCTCTCTTAAATTCATAAATGAGAAAGTTGAAAAAGTGAAGAATTTGCAGCCTACCCCAACTACGTTATATTTAATACTGTAGAAACATCAATCCAAGTTCCAACTCTGCAGATCATTGTCTCATAGATGAGAGTGTTTAAGCCTCTAGCACTGCAGGCAGCATGCAGCTAGCTAGTTGTATGTACAGCTACTCCAAATCAACTGCTTGGTTTGGTGCTTTGCCAATGAGCAATATCCACACACGCCCTTCATTAACCATCTCAGCTGCCCACCAATCTCCCATCATAAATGTTCTCACCCCTTTATATTTCCCCCAGCCCCCCAATTCTCTTCCAATTGAAACAAACAAACAACCATCATGGCTCCACAAATGCCGGATTTCTCACAATCAGTAAAACTCAAGTACGTCAAACTAGGATACCAATACCTCGTAAACCACTTCCTCATCTTCTTGCTTATCCCTATCATGCTCGCTCTCTCAATCCAAGCCCTTAACACCAGCCCCGAAGAAATCCTCCAACTATGGAACTCAATGCATTTGACCTTAGTTCACATCATATGTTCCTTATTCCTCGTCATCTATTCCTTAACTTTCTTCTTCATGTCAAGGCCTCGAACCGTATACCTAGTCGACTACGCCTTGTTCAAGCCTCCACGCAGCCTCCGGGTCTCCTTTGCTGGTTTCATGGAACACGCGAAGCTGGCATTATTCACCGAGCCTAAAAGTGTGCATTTCCAAATGAAAATCCTCGAACGCTCAGGCCTCGGGGAAGAAACCTGTTTGCCGCCTGCCATTCATTATATCCCTCCATCACCAAACATGGCGCATGCAAGAGAAGAAGCTGAGTTTGTCATCTTTTCTTGCATGGATTCTCTTTTCCAGAAAACAGGCCTCAAGCCTAAAGACGTTGATATACTGATCTTGAATTGCAGTCTTTTTTCTCCGACTCCATCTTTAACTGCCATGGTCATTAATAAGTACAAAATGAGAAGCAACATAAAGAGTTTCAATCTTTCCGGAATGGGTTGCAGCGCGGGTTTGATATCCATTGATTTAGCGAAAGATCTTCTCCAATACCACCCCAATTCAAATGCTGTGGTTATAAGCACTGAGATTCTCACCCCCAACATCTATCTGGGGAAAGAAAGAGCCATGCTCCTTCCCAACTGCTTGTTCAGAATGGGCGGCGCAGCCATTCTCTTGTCCAACCGGCGGGCAGATCGCCGCCGTGCAAAGTACCGACTGGCTCATGTGGTCAGAACCCATAAAGGAGCTGATGATAAATCATACAGATGCATATCACAAGAAGAAGATCCCGAAGGTCATGTTGGGATAAAGTTGAATATTGACCTCATGGCTATAGCTGGAGAGGCTTTGAAGTCTAACATAACTACAATAGGCCCTCTTGTTCTTCCTGCATCAGAGCAAATTCTCTTTGCTCTTTCACTTATTGGAAGAAAAATCTTCAACTCTAAGCTGAAGCCATATATTCCGGACTTCAAGCAGGCCTTTGAGCACTTCTGCATCCATGCGGGAGGCCGGGCTGTGATCGACGAGCTGCAGAAGAGCCTCCAGCTGACGGAGGAGCAAGTGGAGGCGTCGAGAATGACGTTACACAGGTTTGGAAATACTTCTTCATCTTCATTATGGTATGAATTGAGTTACATTGAGTCCAAGGGGAGAATGAAGAAAGGTGATAGAGTGTGGCAGATAGCGTTCGGCAGTGGATTTAAGTGTAACAGCGCCGTGTGGAAGTGCAACCGGACGATCAAGACGCCGGTTGAAGGGCCCTGGGCTGATTGCATTGACAAGTATCCAGTTTACATCCCTGAAGTCGTCAAGCTTTAGTGTAATTTTCTATTTGCTTGAAGGAATAAAATGCTCAAACATTGTGTTGAGGATTTCTATGTAAGGACCTTGTGTTTCAACCAAAAGGTTTAAGGATCTTTGTACTGAGCTAGCCAGTTTATCCACTGAAATAGAATTGCACTTTCTATTATATCTTTATAATTTTATGAATGAATTTGTCCATAATTTAGTTGCAACTGAGATTTCCCAAGTCTTCGATTATATTTCTTAACACGAGTAGTAGTAAACCTTACAACATACAACTAAATTCAGAACTAGTTAGTATATATAGATTATAACTTTCACGCAGAGGGTTAAGTGTCCTCGATTTCGATAAACTTATGATATCATAATCAAGTGATTACAGATGTTATAAGAAATGGTTGAAATGTGCTGAAGTTTATTCAACATTAAGTTTTAAGTTGTCGGATAAATTAAGGTTGTGAAACTACTTATAAGATAATGTTAACTAATATGATCAAAATGAATGGAGTTGCCCAGGAAGTTCTGACATTTTAATTTTTAATTTTATGAACTCATTACTTCTCTTCACCAACCTAGGTACACAAAGTTGCCCAAGAAATTAAATTTAAGGATAAGAATTAAGGGTTGATAGGGCGGGGCAAGCTTGGTAAGTGTAGAGGAACTGTACGGAACCACTAGGCAGCGCTGTATGTTTCTCATCTCAGTTTGATGAGCATTATATGTACATGACTGCTACTGGTTTGGTCAAAAATAAATGAATAAATTCAGCTAAGTGACTTGATTTTCTTTATCACTCATATGTGATCTCTCAACCATACATGTGTCTTTTAGGGAACGCCCGATAATTTGAAACTCAATATTTTATTGTAGAGATATTGAGTTCAAAATTAATTAATAATGTGTGTGAGTGGACACGTATCTGAATTTTAAAAAAAAACATACACCTCACAGAAAAAAAAGAACCATACACCTGACAACAATTTAATACTATTGTTTTGCAGAAAGAGCAAAATTTATTAAAGGCAAAGAGTCAGAAGAAAGAAAAAGTGCAGCAACAACAATTTAATACTCTTTACATCTATATATATATATATATATACATATTGGTACTTGAATCTTTAGATATATATATATATATATTCTAGTGTTATTACCTTAATAAAGAATTTTACTGTCACTGCACAAACTTATATATCTGATCAGCACAAGTTTTGAAATTTTGATCATATTCATCACTAGTGGTTATTTATTTTGAGTTGGATTTGAGTGGTAGCATAATTAGATGTGAATAAAATAATATTTGCATGTCATGTTCTTTCAACATTCAAACTTAAAGTAACCGTACGTGCGTATACGTACGTATTCAAATTACTTTTTCATGTGTGTGTATATACATATATAGGAATAATAGGAGGATGCCTCTTTCTGCAATTAATTTTTAAAATAATCAAGAGGCCAGCAGCAGGTGCATGTGTCTGTGTTTGGTGTCATATATATGAGGAGATTTTTATTTTATTTTGAAATTTTAACAAATTTCTTTAATTTGATCATATAAGCTAGCTACAATTTTTCATATTAAAATTTTATAAGTTTCTTCAGAGAATTGTTTATTTCAAGAGATAATTAAGACAAAACAATTAAAATTAAGTTTCGAGAAGATCTTATGGAATTAATGTCATGTGAACTACCTATATATATTCTCACTTTTCATATTTCTATTAGGGTTAATTAATTTTGCTATCTGAACTATCACCGATATTATATTTTAGCATTTAATTTTTTTTTATATCAACTTGTCATCTCAATTTTACAAAATTTTGTACTTTGCCGAACTTTTTGTCAAAAAATCACATGCAATGCATGTATGATATTTAATGATTATGTGATGTAATATTTTTCACATACGCCAGTATGTGATTTTTTTCGGCCAAAAAATCAACAAAAGAAAACCTTTATATATGACAAAATGCAAATTTCGTAAAGTTGAGATGTTAACTTGACACATAAAAAGTTTCGATGGCAAAGTGTAAAAACGAACATAGTTCGTATGGTAAAATGTAGTTTACCCTTCTTTTATCGATACTATTATAATAGAAAATCCATAGATCGTAACAATATTTAATTGTCCCATTTTACCCTTTCATTCATTTTGTTCGTTCAAACAAAATTGTCCATATTATTAATTTTAATTATTTTACAATTATAATTTTTTTATACCTCAACCCACTACTACATTTTTCTCTATATTTTTAACCCTCACAAACTTTCATAATTTTAATAAATCCTATTACCATTAATTTCTTCTCTCTCACATTCTCCATATTTATTTTTTCTTACAAGCTTTCATATTTTTAATAAACCTATAATTATAATTCTTTTCTTTCTTACTTTACCCACATTTTTCTTTTCTCACATACTTCTTTCTTTTTCATCACTTCATTACTTTTTGTATCTTTTTATAATTTTTTTTCTTTTCATCCCACACTATATTTTTTTATATATACGTGGAAATAGCGTGCAACAACAACAACAATAATAATAATAATAATTATCATTATTATTGTTATTATTATTATATGGGGGCGCGTAGATGCACACGTGTTTGTGCATATAGCTAAATCTAGGCAAGACAAGGTACGTTATTACTGTATCACTTGATTCTGAAACTTGCTATTGAAATTGAGTGATATGGTCACATCATCATCGTCCATGTATACTCTAGAATAGGATTCAAGTAGTTAGAATTGTATACACAGTTATTGTAATTCAGTATTATTCAATATATCGAAATGAATTGTTATAATTTATTTACTATTATTAATAAAAAAAAAAATAGTTCAAGCTCTTGACAGGTCAATAAACTCTAACCTAATTAAGTGTGAGGCTGAGATTTCAATTCTTTAAGACTGTGGGATTGAAGTTCCAAATAAAAGAAGTATTAATATTTGTGTATAATTGTTATGGTTGATGAATTGTTGATAATTAATTGATACTTTTTCTCAATTGCTAATTAACAATTATTGATTAATAATGGAATGCAGTTTGATACAATAATGTATCTATATATGTACCCTATTGTATCTGGAACTTGATGAATTATTTTTTGAAAGGACCACATGATAGTGTTGATAATTGAATAATTAAATATGAAAGGTACCAACTACCAACCCAACCACCTCCAAAGCTACTACGGGGGGCATACCCACAATGGAAACTTAAATATTTCATTGGATTCATTGACACGTGGTGTTGTCTTGATTCAAAAATTTTAATACCAATTTTTCTGTTGTAAGATCGACTTAAAAGATGAATAATTTCAGGATTGTGACATATTTGAAACATTTCGAAAAAGTGTCATCAGTTTTGTAAGTGAAGGAAAATATTTTATATATAAATTTATGTGTTGTTTGTACACGTGAAAGTGAGATATATATATATACACACAATAATTCTACTAAAGCAAAAAGAAAAGATTTGTACAATCTCATCATATATATAAATGTGCAATCCTCTTCATTTATATACAAATCTTCAATCTTCTTTATATGTTAAGATTCAAGAATCTTTTGTAATGTATGTCAAGATTTAGTATCATGTAATATCCCGGCAAGTTGGAGCGTAGATGTTAGCAATTCCCAACTTGGATAAATGACCATGAAATACGAATGTAGATAATGCTTTTGTAAGCATATCGCCAAGCTGAGACATTTTTCACAAATAAGAGATGACAATCTAACTCAATAAATGCTTTGCCCATTCATGGAAGACTGGATTGGCGGCGATATGGATTGCTGCTTCGTTATCACAATAGAAATCTGTAGGAGTAGGTACTGAAATTTGTAAGTCACGGAATAGGAATGAAAGCCATGTAATCTCACAACTAGTGTTGGCCATGGCTCTATTTTCTGCTTCAGCAGAAGAACGAGAGACAATAAATTGCTTCTTATAGCGCCAGGATATGAGTAAATTACTTAGGAAGATGCAATAACCAGATATGGATTATACGTGAATCTTGGCAAGAGGCCTAATTAGGAAGAATGAGCCGAAAAAAAATGCCTTGCCTGGGGCAACTTTAATGTAGCGCAACACCTTATAAACAGCTTGTAGGTGATATGAAGTAGGCGAGCTCATGAACTGACTTGATATTTGAACAACATAGCAAAGATCCGATTTGGTGACGATCAAGTAAAGCAACCGTCCTACTAGACGACGATAAGGGGAAGGATATGATAGTGGTTGCCCAGAATGTTTGCTCAGCTTCAAGTTTGTTCCACTGGTAGCTTTGATGGTTTAACTCCAAGAGATCCAGCATCTGCTAGAATATTGAGAACATATTTTCGTTGACATAGATAAATTCCTTATTCAGATCGGGCCACTTCAAGTCCAAGGATATACTAAAGAGATCCGTGACACTTTGATCAATCTTAGTCAAATAAGAACTAGCCACAATAATATCATCAACATATGATAACATTAATGTTGTAAAAAAATATGCATCACCATGAGTGAATAGGCTGTACTTTGACTTTGATTGAGTAAAGCCAAATTTAATTAGAGCGTTTGTGAACTTAAAATTCCATTGTTTTGAGGCTTGTTTCAAGCTATAAAGACTTTTGTGAAGTTTATAAACCTTGGCCAGGGAGCTTTTAGAATACCCTGGTGGTTTTTGCATGAAAACTTCCTCGTCCAAGTCACCATGAAGGAAAGCATTTTGAACATCAAATTGATGTAAATGCCAACCTTTGAAAGATGCAATGGCAAGTAAATATCGAATAATAACCAATTTAGCCATAGGGAAAAATGTATCGTGATAGTAAATCCCTTCTTGTTGTGTGTAGCCTTTGGCTACTACCCTGACCTTATACCTTGAAGAGATTTGAAAACAGAGTAAGAAAAATGGAATCTGTAAGTTCCATTAACAAAGACAAAGAGAAAGAAAGAATGACATCTCATAATACAACTACTGCTGCTCTGATATAGCTGCCACGAAGCAGTTAAATTGTACCAACTAACTCAACGTCTAACACCTAACTTAACCGCTAATAAGTTGTTGTTTCTAATCAATAAAAACACTACTCTTACAAATGAAAACGTGAGACTTAAACTATGACTAGTAAAAATGTACATAAATTAGCAACTCTCCACGAGTTTTCCCAACTGTTTGCTGTCTCAATGATCTCCAACTTCTGAAGACAAAACAATCTTAATCAGTTAAGCTTATTTTAGAAGTATTTTTTTCCTCAAACACTATCCAATATAGCTTTTAAATTGAAATGAATTTTTTGTCCTGTAATTTATGCGTTTTGATAAAAAAAAAAAAAAAAAAACTCCTTTATCGTTTGGAGGTTGCAAATTGATCTGTATCTTTTTGTGTTTTCATGATTTTAGTCCTCTGCGATATCGAAAACTGCAAAATCACTTCGAAAAATAATATGTGCTCCTCACGTGCCTCTTTTAAATTGGGGTTTTTCATGTGATCGGCCCATCTTTGCCTACATAGACGAAATAAAAAGATGGGCCAATCACATGAAAACCCGCAATTTAAAAGAGCCATTTGAGGAGCACATGTTGTTTTCCAGTGAGACTTTGTAATTTTCAGAGCTGGAGGACTAAAGTCGCTAAAACACAAAAAGATTTAGAATTAATTTGCAACCTTAAAAGGATAAAGGACTTTTTCAAAACGCATAACTTAGAGGATGAAAATTACATTTTAGCCTTAGCTTTTATCTGATTTTCACTTTCTTAATTTAATAATAACACCCATTTTTAGTTATGCTATAACTTCCACATTTTTATATAAAAAATACTTCTTTAAAAGCAGTATAATCGAAAAGTTCAATATGTAGTGAATACCAATAAAAAAAATTTGATTTAGGTTGAATCTAAATTTTGAAAAAAAATTGATATTTCGTACAATCTCGATACTCGACGCAATTATACCGTACAACACTGAATAATGAATTATTTTTAAAATAGTTTATATATTAATATTATATATATAAATATTAAATATCAGATTTATTTATAAAAAATAAAATTTTATTATTTTAATTAATATAACTATTAGGTACTAAGTATTAACTAAAATATAAAAAACGGTTAAGTATTCTAATAACTAATAAGTATTAGATTTAAAAAAATAAATTAATTAATAAAAAAAATCAAACCCAATAGAATTTTGTTCGTTGTTATTAATTCGAAAGGAAAAAAAATTGATATGTCATTTTGGTTTACCAAAATTTCAATTAAATGAAATTTGTGTTGGATTTGATTCAATTTTAATTTTACCATACGAATACTATAGTAAGAAAATCAAATACATCCAAAAGCGAATCAAAGTCCTGTCAAGCCCTAACTGCCAAGTGGACTTGGATTGGGCTTAAGTGATTATTAAAGATATCAAGTTTCATTTTCTGTATATTCCCCCCAAAAAGAAAAAGAAATAAAGAAAGTAATTCCCATTTTTCTATAATTTCTACCCAACAAAAATAAGAAAAGAAAAATCATAATCTCATCTCATTTTATAATTATTTCTTGTATTTTCTTTCTAAAATTTTAGTCCTAACTTTATACACAAAGCCAATAACAATTTTTATAAAATAATACTCATATGATAAAATTCTCAATTGATCTTTTTGTCACTAATTTTTTCTTTTTCTATAATGACTTTTACAAATTTAATATTTATTCAATAAATTAATTAATTAAGTTTTGAGAGAGCTAAATCAATTTTCTGAATTTGGTGTTGGATACACCTATCACCCGAATGCATCTTTATATTTCTTTTTCTTTTCTAACCTTAATTAAATTTTAGAAATTATTGCAATTATTTTCATAGAACTAAGATTATATTTAAATTGATGAATTTGCAATCATGAATTTTAAATTCTAATACAAATCATTTGGATTAATTTTAGATTCAAAAAAAATTTATATTTAGATTCAATTTTTTTTAAAATTTCACCTTTAAATTTGAACTATGTGTTGTAAATAATAATGAATTTTTTGAATTCTTCTAATATAAAGTTGTTTGAACAAAAATTCAAAATTTTTTTCTTAAAGTTTAAATGCATCAACCAAATATAGCTTAATAAAACGATAATTTCCAAGTTTGGAGCCCGTCATTAAAATGATGATATCCCGACGGATTGAGACTGATCCGCACAAATCTTTCTACTTTCCAGGTTGCAGTTTCAAACCCGCTTCAAAGAAAGAAAGAAAGGAAGGAAGGTGAATTTATCAGCAGATAATCATGCTCACTAATATCTGTAGTTTATTATTATCATTAAAGCAAAATCATGTGTGTTCCGAGCATGAAATTGCCATTTTCCTCGATGACCAAACTCACACCAAAATTGTCACTGCCCACAAGCTTTTTCACGTTATAAAGTATCTTTTCGTATGATCCGAATCTTTATATTTATCGTAAACACCGAAAATTAAAGACCTATATAAATGTTTCAGTTGCAAATTAAACTAAATTACCAAACAAAGACCAACAAAATACATAGAGGAATAAGGTCTTGCAGGGAACATGCCGGAATACTGTGTGACTGGGGGGAACGGATTCATCGCAGCTTACCTGATCAAGTCCCTGCTCGAAAAGGGTCATATTGTAAGGACGACAGTACGAAATCCAGGTGCGTATTCTGTCTAACTTTTACCCTGACTCTTGGAAATTAATTTGCTAATGGGTTGTATTATTAAATATTGTAATTTCTTTTGAGTCAGAAAATGCAGAGAAGGTAGGCTATCTCTGGGAGCTAAATGGAGCCAACGAAAGGCTGAGGATTATGAAAGCTGATTTGCTGATTGAAGGAAGTTTCGATGAGGCTGTGGACGGAGTGGATGGTGTATTCCATACAGCATCGCCAGTGCTTGTTGCCTATGATGATAACATCAAGGTAAGTGTATATTATGATAGCAATAGACTCAATTACTTGTGATTAATCAATGCAACCCACGCCTCTGAGTTTTTTGGTAATCTCATCCACTATGTCTGCTATTTCTTATTATAGAACTGAAATATTGCAGGAGAACTTGATTGATCCATGCATCAAAGGAACCTTAAATGTGCTCAACTCCTGCAAGAAAACAAGCACTGTGAAAAGGATTGTGTTAACTTCTTCTTGTTCTTCAATTAGATACCGATATGATGTTGAGAAAGAGTCCCCCCTCAATGAATCTCATTGGAGTGATCTGGAATATTGTAAAAACCACAATGTAATAAAGTACTAGCAATGTTATTTTGTTAGAAATATTGCAGGATCAGCATGATTATGTTAGTTTGCTAAACTTTGAGAGGATATGTTTTGCAGCTTTGGTATGCTTATGCAAAAACTATAGCAGAACAAGAGGCCTGGAAATTTGCTAAGGAAAGTGGGATTGATCTGGTGGTGGTGAACCCCTCATTCGTAGTCGGTCCTCTACTTGCACCTCAACCAACTAGTACACTGCTACTTATATTGGCCGTTGTTAAAGGTTAGATTGCAGTGTTGAAAATGAAATGAGATTTTTGAAGAATGAAACTTTGACAAGACCATGGTTTATTGTTCAAGTGCCTGACACTTATTTAGCTCATTTATATGTCCAACTCATTGCTATTCTGCTTTAGGATTAAGAGGAGGATATCCAAATACAACGGTAGGCTTTGTGCACATAGATGATGTTGTGAATGCACATATATTGGCAATGGAAGAGAGCAAAGCATCAGGCAGACTTGTATGTTCAGGCTCAGTGGCACACTGGTCAGAGATCATTGAAATGCTAAGGGCCAAATATCCATCTTACCCTTACGAAAACAAGTGAGTTGAACTGCTCATGTTGATTGATTCATGATAGAAACAAGTATCAGCATATTGAAATTATTAGGAAGATTCGGGATGGAGTTTGAAGGTTTTTCCCTTTCTTGCAGGTGTATCAGTCAGAAAGGAGATGACAATCCACATACCATGGACACTAGCAAGATTCTTAAGTTGGGGCTCCCTCCTCTGAAATCACTGGACCAAATGTTCGATGACTGCATTACAAGTTTCCAACAAAAGGGTTTTCTTGGAAGTTTATACAAAAATTTCTGAAATCGGTTAACTTGTTTGGTCCCAGCTGGTTCAGTCATAGTACTATTTATTCAAAATAACAAACCAAGATGAAATGTTAATGCATTTCAATGGATAATATTTTCTCGGTACTGTGTAAGATTATGAGAGAATTGTTCCATTAAAGAAAAATCTGCAAGTACATGACTGAAATTAAAGAACTAGTTATAGATTTACACCTCAAGGGGAAAAACATAGACAGATCCTTTCAACTGCAGGAGACGATTAACTATCTACCGGAACTCAAGGAATTAACTAAACCGCCCCAAACGTCATCCCTTTGCCCCCGCCCAGGACTGACTGGGACTTGGGTCTGCCCAAAATCTGTACACTTGATGAAGAGATCCTCAATCATGCCAATGTTGCTACATGGTACCATACTTACTGACATATAAACCCCAACTCTAAATAGCACTAACCCATCCGGGATCATGAACATATAGTACCATTTATTATTATATTTCCATTCAGTTCAAATCTCAACCAAAATAATTACATCATAAAAGAAGAGTTGAATGCTACTGAACAATCCTAAATGCATAATGTCGGGCCTAGATCCCAAACATTTATAAGAGTCTGATCGAGCTCATAAAGCTTACTCACACCAACATCCGGACCTGATCAGTATTTAGTTGGTTAAATCGGAAGAACAAGCTCATGAACCTCAACATATTCTCTGCATATACTCAAATTCTAGTATCAGGTTTCATCTAATATTAAAACTAACATCCGAGCAGAGCCCCGTCTTTGCTTGCACAGATGCTTAGATCATCCAGCTTACTAAATTCACCTATAAGGAACCCATTCCTGTCAACTATTTGCACACCGTTCAGGACTCCAAATTTCACTTCTTGATTTAATTGTGGAATGTTGTTTTCACCAAAACTTTCCTCTTTCACAGCATTGGCATGGTCCGTTTCAGACGACAAATCCGAGGATGAAGAGTCTTGGACAGATGATTCTCCAGAGACAAACCAATTAAATCGTTGTTTGGCACTCAGCTTCTCCTATCAATCTCACTCTTCTTAGAAAGATAGGCCTTGTAGGCCTCCTCAGGAGTGGAGAAACTGCCCAGCCATAGCCGTTTCTTCATAAGGGGATGCGTGATTCTAGCAGCATATTTCCCCGACTTTCTCCTGCTTACCCCAATGAATTCCCTTCTCTCACTCGCCCACTGGGATTTCTTGGACTCCATGACCCCTGCAGCTGCTTGTTTTGAAAACAAAACCAGAATTCACTGAACTTGTCTGTAACCTTCACCTGTTGAGAACCACTTTTCCCGTATAATTCTTCATCCCAGCCTCCCAGGATATCTAGCTATGCTAGTATACGTATACGACTATAAGAGTTCTTTTATACTAAACCCTAAACTCTGCAGTGAATGACAAAGTCTAATTTTCTATATTTACTTGGACTCGGAAAATATTTCCCGCAAAGTTTTGGGTCCTGGATTCACGATTACTTCTAGATGTCCTCTTGCCTACCTAATGTCGGCGTCAGGATTTCCATCAAAACTCAAGTTTATTCAAAATTTCCGTTGAACTAGTCTCGTATTAATTATATCAAACCAAGCTTAACCAAAATTAGCTTAGGGCTTGTATAATTAAATGAATCAAGTTATAATAAGGATTAATCAACACTAAAAAAAAAAAAAAACTGTAGATTGGGATGGATATATGCAAAATTGGAAATGGGATGCCGCATTTTAGGACAAGTTTTGGGACGGTAAACTATCGTCATTGTCAAAGATGTCCAAAAATATTTGGAATTAGCAAAATATAATCGTCCCGAATTGCAACAGACTAGAGACGGATAAGCCCGACCATCACAAATATTTCCGAATTGATGGATAATTGTTGAATTGAATTTGCAACGGGTTTGCAACGTATTTTGGAACGAGAACAAATTACAAAATATAATATGTTTGCATCAGCTTTCAGATGGAGGTCCATCTTAAAATTGTCCAAAATTTTGAGTCGGCATCCATCCTAAAAGCCAGATAGATGGGGTAAATTTGAGACGTCATTTGCATGGAGCCTCATCGGAAAGTTTGGGATGAAATTTTTCATATCCTCACCATGGCAAATTCAATTATAAGCAAAATTCTCTCATACAAAAGTCAAACTTAACCTCATTCATTATTTTGAAATCTTTCATTTTTGCACTTTCAAAACGGCCACCTAATCTTCTCAATGACTATATATTTATGCTAACACTTAACCTATTTTACAAAAGCTTAAACCCCATCCTCAAACTCACATCTAATACCCACATTCCCCCACTTATACATCTACCTCCTTAATTATCTTAACGTGATTATCACTATACAAACATATAAATTTTAAGCTATAAATTCATTCATTGTCACTACAATGTTTTACATTCAAATATAGAAATTAAAAACTATAATCAAACTATATTGAACAAAAAATAGTTCCAATTATTGCATGGTCAGCCAGCTCAAAATATTAACGGTACGTGAAAATAATGCTAATTAATATTATTAATGTACTAAAAATTCATAGAGAGGTTGAGAGCGTGTTTATGTGGTTTAATAATTTAGGATAGTGAAAACAACACAAACATATATATAGAGAGCTTTTTGGGCGGAATATAGCAACATATTTGAGATAGAAAATAAGCCGTTAAGAAATAGCCTTTAGATTTTAGGATGGAATTTGGGACAGGTTTGCAATGGAGATATAGCCATTATGGAAATATCGGTAAATTTTGCAATGGGTATATAAATTTGCAGCATAATATTAAGAGGGTATTTGGCTAAACTTTTTGAAAACATCTTATAAACTCCTACATCTTATAAAATATTTTAATGAGTTGGATCTTATTTTAAAAATAAACTCCTAAAGCATTTGGATAAAATAAGATATTAAAGCTTATAACATGTGAAAATATCTTATAAGATGTTGGAGTATTTGACATAATAAGGTCTTTTATTAGTAAAATAACCAAAAAAGGACGTATATAATACTATTAAAATCAAATAAATTGTTATTTCTTAACATATTTTATATTTAAATATTTTAAAATACTTTCACAAATAGTTCACACTAGTTTAACTCCAAATAAGAATTTAATATCTATTTTAAAAAATATAAAAAAAACAAACTATTATCTAAAATATTTGCTAGTAGAATATTAATATAGATATGTAATTGATATTCTTTTTATCAATGATTATTTCTAGTTGTAAAATTTATAATATCTTGAATATATATTTTTTCAATAAATATAATTTGAATAGCAATTTTTTATGTTAACTATGTATAATATTTTATTATTAAATAATGAGCATTTTCTCTTTGCAAATAAAAAAAAATAAAGTTCTTTAATATCCTAGAGAGAGAGAAAGAGAATGTGATTGTGTGTATAAGGATATTTTTGTCTAATTACATATTAATCTTACAGAGTTTAAAAGATTTTCCGAAAAAGAGAAATTTTAATTCTATTTTCAGAGTTTATAAAATTTAAAACATCTTATTTTGAGATTTTATAAACTCTTTAAAAAAAATTTGTCAAACACCTTTTTTGAGCTTATGAGTTCTCAAACATCTTATAAAATATTTTGAGAAACTTATAAGTTTGGGCAAACACCCTCTAAGTTGTGACAAAAGTTGTTTCAACTTGCAATGGATTTAGCATCGATTTTGCAACAGTCATATATATATTTATTATGTAATCGCCTCAATTTAAGCATGGTCGACGTGAAACCCGCCTCAATTTTGAGATGGAACACAACCCGCACTAAGATGGTCTATTTTTTAGGACAGGTTTTGGGACAACAAGTAACAAATCTTATTTTGCAGCAGGTTTTGATATGGTCAATCCGTCTCACAAAATGTTAATTGATTTTAAAGCACACGATGACATTGTCGGCCCAAATCCGTACCAATACCCATCCCAATTTGAGATGGATATTTTTCTTTCATCCCAAATAATAGTTTTTTTTTTTTCAATGATATATATACTAGTTAAATTATGATTGAACAGACTGACATGGATCCGAGTTCGCATTTGTAAAAGAGTTACATATACCATTGTTAAACCTAGTGTCCCATGATTCTTAAGAATAACCCTCAATTTCATGTCTAACAATTAAGTTAGCTAGGGATTGGTATTGTTGTTCTAGTAACAGGGAAAATTCTAATTAACTTATATCGGGTTTGATCGAATTTGAATGAATTATATGACAAGTTTAATATACTTGTTATATAATTGATGTCATTAATTAATAGACGTCATTAAATAAACAAATCTTATTAAAAATAACTTGTCCAAATTTGTGGTTTCTTTTTCTTTATTTGAATTTTATCTATGATACACATATTCAAGATGTTTCCTATTTCTCATGAATTTTGAATTTTATCTATGAAATCATGTGAAGTAAATCACTTGTGTTCTGAAAGTACACACTTAAGCCTTTCAAAAAAAATAAAAAAGAAAGTACACACTTAAGAATACTAACTTATATCATATCTTAATATCATTCATTCATATCAAATGTATGACAAGTCGTTTAGTAAGCATTTTGTAATTTGGAATAGCATTTATAACTATTTGTCCAATATTGATAATGTGATATAAGAAGTGAATCAAACAACTTTCATAAAATAGTAGCGATAATGTTGGAGCCAATATCGTTGGCGTTTAAATAAATCTTTTATTTTCGCTAGAATTGTCATTTTTTCATATTATTTTTTAGGAATCATGTAATAATTATTAATCCATATATCATATCTCTTTAGTCTTTTCTTTTACGAATTTGTTTCTAATTTAAGCACCGAACAATAGATATTAGTTATTTCTAAATATAATTTTTTGTATTTTATTCTCATTATTGAATGCAATAAAAAAGGTACATATGTTAAAACTAATGGAAATACTAGCTCGCGGTAGAGATTAAATGGTCGTTAACTTTGGCGCGAATTCTAGTATTTCAAAAACTCAAGCATCGGAAGGCAAATGCCATTAGGTTTTCTAATCTTCCTATATATGAATAACAACAAACTTGAATTTGGACTAAGAAATCAATAAGATGGACAATGGCTGAATTCACTCCATCTGAACAATGTTTGATGTTGGAGCATTGATGCTAAATAGATCCTTAAATTTGAAGCTGATATCATGAACAAAGATCTATCATCAACAAGACACAAAACCTTACTTAGGACAATTAAGGAACTCCAGTACTTGAAGCAAGAGGACATGGTACAACATACAGAAATCAAAGATAAAATGAAAAACATAAGACAATACAACAATATATACATTCCACTGATGAAACGGAAAGAAGAAAACCAAGTAACTAGAAAGCTTGCATAACATCTGCTCTCCAAACAATTCACTTAGCACCAAAACTCATGTCCGGGCAGAAAACCCCATCTTCCGTTGAGGGGAGGCTGAGATCATCGATTTTGCTGAACTCACCAACCAAGAAACCATTGTTGTCAACTACTTGCACACCATTCAGGAACCCAAATTTGGCTTCTTGATTTTCTGAAACCTTGTTTTCACCGAGACCTTCCTGATCTTTCACAGCATCGGCCTGGCTCGTCTCATTGGTCAAATCCGAGGTTTCATTTTCGAGAACTGAAAATGGGGAATCTTTGTCAGATGGTTTTTCAGTCGGAACCGTATCAAACCCTTGTTTCCCTTTCAGCTTCTCATCAATCTCTTTCTTCTTGGCAAGATACGCCCTGGAAGCCTGCTCAGGAGTCGCGAAAGTGCCCAGCCAAACCCGTTTTTTGATGATGGGATCCCTGATTTCAGAAGCGTATTTCCCCGATTTTCTCCTCCGCACCCCCACGAATTTCTTCCTCACAGCCGGCAACGGGGATTTCTCCGAGCCCACGAGCTTCTTTTCAGAAGAAACCTCGGAGGCAGAACCAGAACTCTTATTCACCGCATGAAGAACAATTTCAAGGGTTTTTTTCTTTTTTCCCTTTTTCTGGGTTGTATCGACTTCTTCATCCGAGGATGACTCAGTGGCGTCTGGATCAGAATACAAGATTCTAACCATTTTTATGGTGGGCGTGGGCGTCAGCTTTTCCATGGTTTTTTGGTTCATGTGTTTCTCGTAAACAACCAAGAAACATATAACAAGTTCAGTTGAGGTAGGGCGAGAGCTGGCTTCGACCCTATCTGACCTTGGAAATTAATCTTTTGATTCTCTAAGAAATAAAAACCTTAACTTATAAGACCACTAATTCAAAATTAGAGAATTAAATTGAACATTATCTGGAAATTAAGATTTTACGGAATGGAAATTCCAGATAAGATTATTCAGACCTCATCAATCTTTAATTTGCCCCCTCACATAATTACAATGCAACGTTAATATAATTTCAAAATTATTAAAAATAAGCAAAATCAAAGTATGTCATTTTTTATGCACAAGGACGTTATATTCAATAAAATTTAAAGATCAACAGGAAGAAAAAAAAAAAAAAAAAAGGTTTCCGGACAAGACAAAAGTGTTAGTTATTTCGTTTTTAGGTAGAGGGCGAACAAATAAAAGAAGATTATGAAAACCGTTAACGGTAATCGAGAATACACGATCTTAAGTTCGATTTTAAGTCGATACGGATAAAGACAATTTTACTAATAAGTTCTTTAAATTATTACTAATTTTGAACTTAAAATACATTGTTGCATATCCATTATTAATATTAACTAGTCGAATATGAAATATTTACAATATATCCTTCGTATTTCGATGTTTAAGATCAAAATTCAGTCTTTATCTAATTATCAGTATCATCATATTTATGACAATATTTATCTTGCAATTATTATTGTATCATTAATCTTCTAATTTATATTTACCACAATCTTATTGTAGCAATAACATTTTCACAGTATAACAATGTTATTATGAAATTCTGCAATAAGTTAAGGCTGTAATATAACATTTCTCCTATACATGACACCAAACTTTACTTTATATTAATCAAATCTAAAACATATCCTAGGTTCCAAACACTATAGAGTAAAACCTGGCATAGCAACAGCAATGGGCCATGGGGTATTACAAAATGAATAAGATATGGCAAAGACATGAGTTGGTCTCAGAGCCCATCTTCTCTGTTTGTCTGATTGGGTCATCCTGTCTAGGCCACTTACGGCTTAGCTGCAACATTCTTTAAGCCATCATAGTTTGAAACTAAATGTCAATCTCAACCTCAAACTCGAATCATCGTTTGAAATCTCCAAAATTAACATAAGCTTGGATCGGACAAGTTTTTACTTCTCGGCTTATTTAAAACATTATGTGTGGTTCGGGCTCGAGAGTAAAATGGTCGTGACATGTACTTTTATGATTGAGTAAATCTAAGGGGCATATGTGAGGGTTTAAAATAATTATCTATAAATTTATTGTTCAAAATAAGTTAAAAAATTAATATTTTTATTTTAAAACTCCTCTTTTTGAATTATTTAAATTAAGTTAATTTACAATTGTCTAACAACTTTTATAATTTATTAATAAAATTTTAAATAACAAGATGATTTACAGGCCCACATCCCAAATAATCTAACTTCAATTTTTTTAATTTTTTACTTTTGTTTTCAAATACTCTCAACTTTTATTACAACTTACAACGTTTATGATAACTAATTTTTAGCATAAATACATTGCAGATGGTTCTCCTGAGGTTTTTTATAATTATAAATATTTTTTCGTTGTTTGAAAATTACAAATGACCCCTTGAAATTAACGGTCATCTAACATACCCCTTACATTGTGCTGCCATGAGGAGCATTTGTTAGATGATTATTAATCTCAAAAAGTATTCGTAATTTTTGAAACAACGAAGAATTATTTATATATAATTATGACAAGTCTTAGAAAAACCTATTGCTACCCTAAAAATAAAGTTGTTGCAAGCATCCGCAAAAGGGTAATTGGTATGCAGGAATAGAATGGACATTCCCAAATCCATTCCTACATCTACGATTGGTATGTTTTAGGTTTAAAAATACTTATTCACATAAAATTCTTATTTTCTTATATAAGGGATTAGTCATTCACCGCTCCAAACATGTTATTAGTTATTCCCAACATATTGGGAATGAAAGTTATCTTATCTTCTTCTGTTTTTTATTTTATTTTTTTTATTATTTTAATATTTAGTTTTAATTATTCCTAAATTTAAGTACTTATCGTGTCTATTATTGAAAAAGACTTGTATATGTATGGTAATAAAAAAAAGTAATAATATTTATATTTAATTATTTTTATTAATTCAAAATATTTTTGTCACCTTGTATTGAAGGAATAATGATAGATGAGTACGATATGATTAAGTTCGATTTTAAGTCAATAAATTATTTTTTGCTTAAATAAATATAAATTTTCATATACATATATAATTGTTTATTAATGTCTTATAACCTTCTACAAGCGATTCATTGTTATACAATTGAGTTCCATATATTAAATAAAATATGAATAAATAATTTTTTAAAAAAATACTAAAAAGGAAACTTTTTTTCATAAAATTAATTTAATTATATCACTAATTACTATTTCTAATTATCAATTATGTGAATGAAATTAACTAAAAAAATGATTCTATTATCTTTTAATTTATTGCGCATACAAATTATAGAAATACTACAATAATGTAATTCCTTGGATGTTCTTATTTGATATCTAAATTAATTTAATTCAATTCTTAGTTATGAATGCAACACCCAAAATTGCAACTTGCAATGCCAAAATTACTTTTCCGTACTAAATTGAAGTTGGGGACATGGAAAGATGGATAGTTTGAAAAGTATCAAAGGATTTGTTTCCATGCTCTCCTCCCTTCCAATATCCATATTCTATAGAGTTGCTAAACAACAAATTATAAACAACTCATTCTTCCTCTTTGTAAAACCAATAGAGCAAATATACATGGAAATTATTCAAAGCTAGCCGACCGATAATGATGTTTCAGCCAATCAAGACAAAGTCAGCCTATGATCACGGATTTAATTTTTTATTCGAGACCCCCAACTCTAATTTTATTCCGGATCGATTTATGTTAAATTTATATTAATATTATATTTATGTTAAAAATCTGAGGTATTTTTTACTAGAGCCGAATCGTCTAACCCACCAACCCGTAATGATAATCGTTGATGCTTTTCATTTACGGACTCCAGAGCTATACGTGGATCCTTATGGTCCAATGTAATTAAAGACCATCTGAACAAATCTAACGATTTGTATGATACTCATCCATATCGAGGATTGTAGGAGATGAAGCTATGGCACAAGACCCCCAACATAAACTTGGACGAGGTTGTTAGACTGTTGCTGATCACGACCAATATATGTAATTAATTTAGTGTAATTCAAGTAAAAAACAGGTTTACTGAAATGATAAGAAAATCTCAAGAAATTACTAAGATTTTTCTTGTGGACAAGAACATATGCGAAACCCGACATATTAATGACTTTGTTTACATGATGTTCTAATGGGCCAAATCAATCAACTCAAACCCACATGCTTTCAAGATTTTTTAAATTAGGAGTAGGAGTACTTCTGATCCACGTAACACCAAAATTCTTGATTTATATCACATAAATTACAACCAGTTTTTTTAATATTTAAAATTCATAAATATCACGTGATATTTCATAAAATTATTTAATTCTTATATGAGGGTTAGGAATTGTAAATTTTATTCTTGTTGTATTTTTTTTATTTTTAAAAAATTGAAAAAACTATAAAAAAATTTTGATAAATTATAAAAAAGTTATCTACTTGGTTCAAAAAAATAAAAGATTTTTTAAAGAAATAGATAATATTATAATTCATAATATGCACTGATCAAGTCACCACAAAAATTGGATGAAAACCTAACTAAAATTAGAAAACTTAAGCTAGTTGTTAGCTAGAGAACTGATAAAATCAAAGGAGTATTAATAATGTTTCAAATAATAAAAAAAATATTTATAATTATAACAATATTAAGAGAGCTCGTTGTAATTTATCATTTTATATCTAAAGGACGATACAATAACATGCAAGAACAATTATTAAGCCATTTAAATTTGACATTTTCACTAAATAGCACATATACTAAGAAACCCAACTGAGAATATAACATGAATACTTTCAACTTCAATAATCATATTATTTAATTATTACAGATATACAATAAAGTATATTACAGATTAAACTCATTTTTTTTTCCTAAACAAATTGATGTAGGACTAAATCAATTAAAGGGGTAATTTAAACTTTTTAAAATCAAGAACATAATATTTAAATGTTTTGAATCAATTTCCGAATAATAAAATTATTATTTTAGTCTTTTTTGCACTTTTGTGCGACGTCACAAACAGACATTAATTGCGATATAAATTAATATTTATGGAATAATTTGACCAATTCAATTGAAATAATATTAGGGACAATATAAGGTGGAATGTAAAAGCTGAAGACAGAAACCTAGCACGAGGCTTGACACTTTTGACAATTGTACTGTATACGCCTAACATGAATGTGAATTAATAATAGTAAATATTAGTGTGAAAAAACAGAGAAGTAACATGACATCAATAATCATATATAATTATGTCCTTATCTCTTTTTATCAAACTTTAAATGACATAATGAAGAGCAGCTGTAATGTTGTTTTTCTCAAGGAATAATGATATTACTCTGCCCACATTCTCCTCCCTCCCATCACTAAATTTGAGTCTCATATTTAGAATAAAATTTAATGAAAAATAATGGAGATGTTGATGTAATTATATATATAATTACTATGCCAACTATCATATATCTAAGCACGTATTAAACACTCTTGAGGCCATTAAAATATGATTAAATACTAATTTAATGAAAGTTCATAAAAGAATTTAAAATTGAAAACATGTAATTAAAAGATTACCATAGATTTGAATTTATGTTGGAATTATTAATATTTAATCAACATATGATGCGTAATTGTGTAATGAACTGTGTTATAATTAGAAAATAAAAAAAAAAAAGAAAAAGGGGCGAGGTCACAAATATTCGATAGGACTACAAGTATTAACTCCATATGCATTAAGAAATACTAGCTATCATGGCACATAATATTTGAGTGTATATATAAAAAATTTTAAAATAAAAGATCAATATATAATTAAAAGTAGATCAAGTTATTATATATAAAAGATGGTATGCAGCGGACCATTTTAAAAATAAAATTAGATATCGTGGAGTCATAACCGGTGATTTGTATGAAAAATATATATATAGTTTTAAATTAGTACAGAGGAGCAATTAAATGAAATGACAATAAATGAATAGGAAGAAGAAAAGGTAAAAAAGAGACATTAGAACATGAGAGGGTGGTGGGTGTGGTGTGTAGGTGTTGGCCACCATGCAAATGCAATGCATTAACCATTTACCATAATTCATATTTTCTGGCCCTCAAATCAGAACCCCACTCTGCCTCCAAACAGTTAACAAAAACAATAATTTTGACAATTATTAGTAAATTGAGTTGGGCCAAAGGCAAAGGCAACAAAAAAAAATTAAATGGAGTTGATTAATTCCAAGAAAGAAGCAACTGTCAAACACATTAAAGCAGTGTCAAAATTCTCACCAACCAACCCCCCAATTCCCATTCCCATTTAAAACCTCACACACCCACCCTCCCCTAAACTCTTGATTCTTCCACACTACTTTTTATTTATTTTTTTATTATTTATTCCGCTTTGGTTTTAGTTTATAAAAATGTAAGTTGAAACTATTGAAAATTATATAAGTAATTAAATGTGTTTTCAACACTGTATGCATGCAAGAAGTTTCAGTATGTTGAGGGAAAATGGGATACAGCTTGCATTGCAGATATTCTTTTATAGCTTCTCAAACCAAACATTGGCCCACACATACACACACATTCAGTAGAGTGGCATCTCCTCACCAAGCATATGAGAGTGGAGGTCAATTGAATGTTAATATGAAATTGGGTATGTCATTTTTCTTTCCAAGTAAAAAAGAAGGCAGAATGACTCATACATAGCATTATGAACAAATTTAGGATATATGAAATTATAAATACTCTTTTATTATTTAAAAAATTACAAATTCTTCAAAAAAAAGTCTGTTGTAATTTACACAAAAGCTTGTATTCATATGTAACTTAGAATCCCAACTATAAGATGAGATCCCTCCTGATTTTGAACTCTTGTAATAGATTTTAACGCCTGTTAAATGATGTTATTTGTTGATATCTTGAGTGCGCAAGCCCACCAGATAAAAAATCACAAAATACATTATTTAGAGAAAAATAAATAAATTAAATGAGGCAATTGAACTTAAACATCATCTCATGTTTAGACCAAAAACAGAAAGACGGGGATGAAGAAATAACTAGTAATAAAGACTCTGCTGCAACAGCTGAACCACTGACTGACTGGGCTTGAAGCCCCCTTGGACGGCTCTAATAGCACAAGAAAACCCAAAGGACTCTCCAAACTCCTAACAATACAAAGATGAAAGATGAACATCATCATCACATCCCTCACCACAAAATCCCTCTTAACAAACAAACAAATCACAAGAACATCTCAGAACTGAATTGTCCAGTTCTTCATAACACTCAACTTAATAAATACCAAGACTCATAAAAAACCTACTAGCTGCAAAACTTATGGGCATGCTATGTTGAGGGTTGCTCCACTCATCAGGGTTGGTGCATCATCCATCCAGGCAAACGCTTCGTTGCAAGCATCAAGATCAAAATCAAAGTCAAAATCGGGCAATGCACCAGGATTATCACCATCATCGAACCCACATATTGGGAGATCATCGAATCCATCCACAAAATCATCCAGTGAAGGGGCAAAATCACCACCTGCCACAAGAGAATGAAGTTCCATATCCAAATCTAACTCTTCTCCAATTTGTGCCAGTGCCATCAGTTCTTCATCCATTAGTCCAGTATCAGCTACTGTTACTTCCTGCTCGACAACATTAGCCTCCGCGGATGCATCAATAGGCTTCTCATCCTCACATTTAACATTAACAGCCGAGGTCAATGAATCCAATTCAAGAACTGATGATGGAGAAGTGTGTGAAGTGAGTGAGACAGCGCTCCCACTGGAATCCTCAGATACACAAAGAGCAGCATCATTTTGCTGCTTCAGGTTCTCAGTTGGTTTAGAAACCACAACAGAACAAACAGGTGTATCATTCTCATCATTCGAGCTCTTTTCAGATGAGAAGTCCGTGCTATTAGCCAATGCCTCGAATTCCAGCCGTTTCAATTCATAAGCTCTCGACGCCTCCTCAGCGGTATTGTAAGTACCCAACCAGACCCTCTTATGCTGAATAGGATCCCGTATTTCAGCAGCCCATTTGCCCCATTTGCGCTGGCGAACGCCTCTGTATTTCCCTGTAACCGGGCTCGGCTTGCTTTCAATCAAGGGAAGAACCCTTTTCTTCTTGGAGCTTTTCTCACCATTGTTGCTATCCTGAACTGAACTCTCGGATTCAGTGGATTTTGATACTCGAGTCGGCTCACCAATAGGCAAACAAACTTCATGGATGATGCGCTTGACCTTCTTCTCTCTCACTTCCTCATCATCGGATGAGTCGGTAGCATCAGGGTCGTTGCAAATAATCCGGACTTTCCTCATAGGTCTACTTGGTTCAGGCTTAAACTTTTGCTTTCTGCTTATAGTTTCTTTATTCAAAGGAACTGGCTTTCGAGGCTCTGGCATGATTTTTCACAGTTAAAACTACTCCAAAACCCCTCAAAAGAATACCCAAGAAATTGTACCCTCCAAAGTAATAAATCAATCAAACAACAAAGGCAAAGAAACGATGGAAATGAAGATCAAAGGGCTTCAACCAATGAGTAATTAAGTGAGAGGACCTCTCAGGAACAAGAAAAGATTTAATAGCCGATTTATGTGATAACCCCCAAAACAAACGACTCCAGAACAAGTCCTGCAACAACACAAAACAGAAGAACCACAATAATTACAACCAAGTATACAACAGATCGGCTCATGAAAACACTAAAACCACCCATAAAACCTGTCAGAACAATGGAGAAAACACAAGGATGCAAAAAAAAAAACATAAAAAAGAACAAAACACATAAGGGTTTAAGGAAGCAAGGTTTTTTACCTTTTGGGCCTCAAACGCATCGAAACAGTCGGGAAGAAAGTGAGGTTGCTCTGCTGGAGGGCGCAGCAGAGGGATCTTGGCATGCAGTTAACAGATGATGAAGAGACTAATGAGAAACAGAGCTTCAACGGAGCCCCAAACGCAACAGCCAAATCAAAACTTGCCGACATAAAATCTCTTGCTCTAAACCCCCTTATCTCAGAAAGCCTCCTCCTTTTCTTCTCAACTCTTCAGAAAATAAAAAAAACCAGAGCACCCGAAGAAGAGAAAAGAGAAATCGAATCAGATACAACCTATTTATAGAGTGTAAAGATAAACGTTATATGCCTATCTATCTATCTATCAAGAACCAACCAAGTAGAAACACTCTGAAGAACGTAGAAAAGGGATTAGGAATCAATGGTTATGATTTCTTCACAACATACAACATGACAAAAGATCAGACTTCTGGTACTATCGAAAAACAAGCAGAAACCAACAGTTGATATAGACCTCTTCTACTACTAGCAAATGAAGAGAAATAAAGGGCACTCAAGTGTGTAAATATAGAGTGCAAAAAGTGGACTATCAGACCCAGAAACAACAGTTGTGTTGTATTAATTTCTTTTCTTTTATTTCACAACACCACCACCATCAATTTGACTGACCAAGAACGCAAATCCCAAGGCCAGTGAAGATGAAAAAATAAAAAATTATAAACATCACCAGAAAATATCATGGGTAGCCATCGAAAATCTGAAACAAATCAAATTAAAAAAAAGAAAAACAATTAACTAGTTACATACAGACATACGTATGTCTATACGCTTTTGCCACACCTGCTTTGTTTTATTTCTTGTTTCTCACTCTCTTCTTCTGCCCTTTTCCGCCCTTATGGGTCCTTTTCTCACCCACCCACTGTGTGTCTGTCTCTGCGTGGCTTTTCGTCTGCCTGCTGCTGTTACAAATGGGTTTTCTGGGATTCACTTTTCCCTATGCGGTCAAAATGGGCTTTCTGTGGGGGTGTATATATACTGTAGATATACGTAGAGATTTTGTGTATACGTATTTGGGGTAAGCCGGTTAATGAATGATGAGCTGGCAATGCACATCCATGGAGCATGACATCGGCCCCATCTTTCATTTCATGCATATCATGCCATCCCATGGTTGGTAAAAGATACTTATGCTGTTGGGCATCGCACCTTACTCTCTCTCACACTGCGCGTGACACTCACGAGCCAATGAAATTGACTCATTGTGGGGAGTATGTGTCACGCGATGACGCTAAGCGTGGAGTTCAAGTGTTGGGGCGTTACCCTGTTGCTAGTAATGCTGCGATCCGGCAACGTAGGCGTTTCTGACTTCTGGTAGTCGACTACAGCTAATTTGTTAAAGAATTTGGGCTTTGGTTGGGAGATATTTACAGTTGTGCCACTGTGAAACTTGACCATCAAGTTAAGTTATTACAATATGGAAAGAAATTGTTGTTTAAGCGTATACAATATACATGGAAGATGATGACAGCCCACTACTTTCCTTTGCATTTCTCTTTTCTTTTTTTCTTGGTTAAGTATAGATTTTATTCCCTTTTTCCCTTTGGTTTCTTTCCTTTTTTGAGCCCTTAGACCAACGAGTAACACAACCTTTTTCTCAATTAAATTTCCACAAGATAAGTTTCACTAATTGTTGAATTTATTTTAATTTTGTAACCTATTTTTATTTGTATTTTTTTATACGATAAAATTCGTTGAATAATTAAAATTTGATAGACATTATGGCTTCCTGCTACGTGTCTAATATATCATCAATTTTGGCTAATGGGTATTTCTTTTTCACAATCATCCGATTCAATTGGAAATGATTAATATACAACTTGATACTATCACCCTTTTTTTTTTACAAACAACATTGGTGCTCCTTTATATAAAATACTTGGTTTAACAAATTATTTCTCCAACAATTCTTCTATTTTTTCATTGATTTCTGTTGTTGCTTCCTTTGTCTGGCTGTCAGTTACCAATCACGTAATTACGACATAACTAATTCATTTCTAAAACAACGCAATCAATCTGCATGTAGTATGGCACCATTCACTATCGCCAGATAAAATCTAATTATAAATGACTCTTAGGGTTTGCAGCGTGTTCATTGTGTCTTACATCCTATAAGAAAATCATATAGAAGGCCATAAATTGGATTATATTTTTCTATAATGGACAAAATATCAAAGTAGAAAAATAATGTGATGTTATCATTTTGATAGATTTCATCATTAATATGTTGTAAAATTTTCTATTTGACAATGCAATAGCAGAATCAAATAGAGCTAATGCCTAGAAATTCTTGGCATCTTGCTTTGCACTTTGGCATCTACCTAACTATTCAGTACAACTAGTTTTCCAAATGCTATATTATTTTATAAATGTGAAATATGGGTAAGTATCTGAATTTTATATGTTAGGGTTTCTATTTTAGTTGAGGATCAAGTATTTAATATTAGGATTGCACAGACCATTTCATGAGCATAATAATAATAATAATAATAATAATAATAATAATAATAATAATAATAATAAGTTGATGTGTCTCATTCAATGTCTTCTTCATTTTTATAATTTTTAAGGTCAAAATATTATTCGTGTCTAGTCTAGAGACGGGGAATAGACAACAAAATCCCCATATATTTTTTTATTAAATTAATAATTACATCTCAAGTAGGTGGCCAATTCTTTATATCACGTCCAATATGGACAATAATAATTATTATTATTATGGGACGATACTTGACCTTATTATCAATAATAAAATATACTATAAACATAGGAACCATGCTTCCTGCAAACATAATGAAGACACCATGCCATGTCATGCACAATGTGCATCTCCCACTCTCATTCCATTTTCCTTTTAATTATAATATCTGACGATAAAAAAATATGAATATAAACTCAAAAGTTCAAGTCATATGGTTATTGGCAATTAAATTATTTTGCTAGACCATCACATTATTGCAACTTTGTGATGATATATAAAATTACGAATTCTTGGTAAAAAAAGATCATGTTTAGATGCAAATAAATAAAGATATATTCACAACAAAAGAAAACATAATGGTTAAATAAATGATAATATTATTTCAATTATTAACCAAACTTTATAAAAATGTTTAATGAAAAATAGTACCACATTGTTGTGTTTGGTCAATTTTTGAAGTTGGAAGGCACAGCCAGAGCCACAGCAAACAGTGGTACGACAAAGTGTGGGAATTTATAGCATTTTAAAACTGGAGCATTGATAGATTACACGGCGGATCTTTGGCAAACACAATAATAAAAGCACACAGGCCATCCACATATCACGTGATTCTGTTTGCATCTTTCTAGCAGTTGCGAATCTTACGTCTCAGAGCTTTCCACGTCGGCAGAGCCGCAGTATTTGTCCTGTCCCCCCACCGCAACCAATCCGTACCCCCTCCCCACTGTAGCCACACCTACAGGACTCACCCACTCCCACACCACCCACTGCGCACTAGGTATTTCATTATCGTCGTCTCACGTGATCTCTCCATATATCATACCATTCATGCATTGCCAGGTCACGTGACATTCCTTGTACGTGTATACGTACGTGTGTATATTAAAGTATATGTATTTTTACCTTTTTATAAAGTGTATACCAAGAGACTGAGAGTGCGCATTTTCCTTTTATTGTTTAATTAATAATTTTGTAAAGAGTAATGTTATGCTTTTACTTCTTTTTAAAGAAAAAGGTTTATTTTGTCTTTGGTAATGGATCTCATCTTTTTCTTTTTATACAGATGGACTATTAAAATTATTAAATAATACATTATTTGAATTAATCGTCTTGTCCCCAATTGCTTTTTTATTTAAATTGTTTTCTTTTTATTTTAATTAATTTATATATATTACGTGTATAAAATTTTTTCATAATTAAAAATAGATAATTTATTTTTGTGTATGTTTCGTGTATTTGTTAAATATAATTTAAAATAAAAAAAATTTGATCCAATGTGAATCACAAGTCTTAGGATGAAAATTAAAAAGTCCTAATCGTATTTGAACAATTTTCATTAGAAATGGTGATAGAGAGTAAAATTTTTCACATGTAAAAAGTAATATTTACAAAATTTAAAGAAGATAAACGTTATAAATCTTAGATAGAAACATAGAATAATTTTAATTTGAAAGTCTGGATACATAGTATTATTATGATTTGGGATTATTATTATACAATTGTAAAATAGATTGACTCATGAAAATAATAATTTAGTTTATGAAAAAAATTATTTTAACTCAACAGAACTTTATTGTTTTTCATATCCAACGTATTTTTATGTAAAAATGACTATTTATTGAAATTATTCAACTGATTTGTTATTTATATGTATTGAATTTTCTAATCGATTTAAAAAGATTTGAAGGATTTTTGTATTGCATTTAATAAAATAATGTGTGCGGGGAATCAACTCGCCGTTACTAATTAATATAAAAGTGAAAGGCCTTTTTTATTCATAAATGATGATTTTTGATACTGTGATACTGAATTTTTTATTGAATGGATTATTCTTAATTTAAATTTATTTTATTATTTATTTATTTTTACAAAATATATTGTATATATCTATTTTAAATTATAAAATATTATTGATAAAAAAGTATATGTATGGTTGCATAAAAAGCTTTACAAGTAGTGTTATTGTGAAACCATCATCATGGTGAGCAGGTCATGTGCATACCTGGTACATGTAGCATGGGCATCATGTATGCAATTATTTGATGTACTATGTATGGTCATGAATGCCAACCGAATTGGGCGGTTTTAAGAGAGAGAGAGAGAGAGAGGAGGCAAAGTAGGGTACGCAAGTTGGGGGTGGGAGAGGGATTGCTTCGTCTTCCCGCCATAGGCGCAGGCGGCGGACCCACCGCCACGCTATTTTTAGCGCCAAAATTCCAGGGTGTGACACCTCGGCAGAGCTTGACACGCGTCCCCCCGGTGGGCGTTTCCCACGCACGAATTCCACATTATATGTCTTTTAAGGTTGATTACAACATTTTATGGTGACGTTAATTACAAGGAATTTTCCAAGAGAGAGAGAGAGAGAAGCAGAGCCGTCCGTTGCTACGATGGTGGCGAGAGAGGAGCGTTGCAAATTGAGTCAATGTAGGTGGGTAGGAGCATTGCAGCAACCCGACTTTTGGGTTGATTCGTTGAGGATTTTGTGTCTCAGATCATGACACTCTTTCCCTCTCTCTCTCTCTCATTCGATTCTCTAGTTCTTGGCCCGATTCGGATTTTGTGATCCGGTTTCTCTACCTCAGTCAATCAATGACCCGCCTTATTCCATCAATCACCTCACTCACTCTCAGATCTTTTATCCCTAACTTTGGAGATTCGGGTCCAATCCCTCAAACCATTTTTTTTTAATTAATCATTAACCACAGCTATCGAGAATTGGTAGCTTGAATATTTTCATAAATTAAAATTTTATTATAAATATTTAATTATTGAGGTGATGATACGATTAGGAAGATGTGATGGAACATTTTGTTAATGTATGTTGATTGTGAAAAACAAGTCGTAGGTTTTAGATCAGATGGGTAAAGACAGTGCTAATAATTTGCAATCATCAAATACACTCTAACCCTAACCACATATATAATATCATATATGTTACTGATTTTTTGTTTGTTGCTTCATTGTAATCTATAAATTATTAATATACACACTCACTCTTTAATATTTAAATATATAATAAAATAGCAGCGATCATGATTCCACAAAATAGTGAAAAGCATTGGATGCCCAAAATACATATTATATTTTTATATATATATTAAGAAAAAAGGTTTCTATAGGAAAGTCATGAAGTGATTTATTAGAGTGTCCATATTAAAATAAGAAGAAAATACATTTTTTCACTTATAAACAGTGATATGTGACACTGCTACATTAATATTTTCGATAAATTATAATCATTTTTTTAAAATTTAACATAGTTATAAATACTTTCTTGTTGTTTTGAAAATTTATAAATAACTTCTTATATTAGGTTGGATATGATTTGCATCCAATTTCTTAGTGAATTCAATGTTATTTTGGATTATGAATTATAATTCTATATATATTTTTTAATATTTTACAAAATATTTATGAACTAATATTCTCAATAAATTATTTACTTTACTAACTTCCAGATTTTTTTTATATATGTTTGTAAATATTTTCTTTAAAAAAATATAAAAAGGGTAAGATAATAATTTTCATTTTACAATCTAAGAACTGTATGGTTATTTCCCATTTGAAGGAAATATTTATAATTTTTTAAATAATAATGGAATACTTGTAATTAAGCCAAATTTCAGCAAATAACTATAATTTGTTCTATTTTGTTTGTTGTGTCAATAATACTTTAAGTTGATTTTGTTTTTTTTTTAAATATAACATTTTGATTAATATATTTTAATTTTATTTAGGGAGATTACTCGTTCCTCCTCTAAAGTTAGTTGTATTTACACGTAGACCATTTATGGTTTGAAAAACTACATCTAGCACCCATAAGATTTGCTTCTGTTTTACAAATAAATCCCTCAATTAGTGAAAATGCACCGAATTTGTTGATGCTAACAAAAAAATAGAAAAGAAAATTATATGTACCTCCAATAGACTTATTACTAATTTATTGCAGGTCAAATAAATATTTTTATAATGAAATTACCTTCATACATCTTCACGCGTTAATGAATGTGAGGAGGTATATCTTCACCGTTAGAAGGGCAGTTAAATAAAAAAAATATTTGACCCGCAATAAGCCAGTAATAAATCAATCGAAGGTAAATCATCAACTTTTATTCAATTTTTTTATTAGAATTAACAAATATGATGAATTTCGACAAATAAAGGAACTTATTTATTAGACGGAAGCAAACCTCATGAGTGCTAAATGTAATTTCTCAAATAACCAGGAAATATACGTGTGATTACACTAAATTTCAAAGGATAAAAATACAATTATCTCTTTTATTTATAGTATAAAAAATTATTTATTATACTGAGCGTGGAAAACAAACTGGTAGACAGAAAAATGAAGAGGGGTTAAGTAATGGGGAGAAATAAGATTCATTGGTGATGCGTGAGTGGGCCCCATATCTCCAGGCGCATATAACTCTCTGTTTCCTATCCACATTTACAAACTTTGTACATAAAATATCAACATTGGACTTCACTTGAGATGTGTAAATCGAATGTAGTCTACTTTTGATGATCAGTTGATTATATGACTTTGATCAACATTTGTTAGGCTGAGGTTTGGGTTCAAACAATTTCAAGAAGCCAAATTTAATTTCTGAAACATTTTGGTAGAATATTCAATAACAAAAGAAAGTGACTTGAATGGAAAGGGATGAACACAGTTTTTACGCCATCTCCTCACCATTCACAACCTTGATTCACGTTTAAACTCGTGATTCTTCAACTCAAATTGCCAACATAAACACTATTACAACAGGAAAAAACAGGGACATTTTTTAACCAACATGCCAATGAATTCAGGGCTTGATTCCCATTTTCCAGGACATGGTAAACTTCTTTCCCACCGGCAACTCCAGGCCTTTAACCTCCACCATTACATTCTTCATCTTATCCCCACCCTCTTCCAGTTTCTCCGGATATTTGTGTTCTGTTGAGCTGATTTCAACCTTGGAAGTCTCTGCAACTGCATTTCCGTCTACTTCAATCTCAAATGCACTTCCGATACCTTTTAATCCAAGTACGGTTACCTTCTCGACGATCAATCCCTTCTCTAACGCGAACTTACTCTCTTGAACATCAGACCAAATCTTCACCGTCCCCTGACTAACTGTTGCGTAGAAATCAATGTATGTTGCGTAGCCGCTGCCAAGTTTCAACTCAGGAAGTTCATCGTTGTCTAGGAAGAGATTCCCCTTAGCTTCTCCTGTAGTTGCACCGAGTGGGAAGGAGACTATTAGAGTAAAGGGCGTCTTTCTTGCTTCTTTAGAGATCAATCCACCCTGCTGCATGGGTATAATCGCGTTCTGATACAAATGCACGTTGATAACGTGTAAAGGCGCATCGCATGTGAGGTAATGTGATTCCTTTGAGACAATCACCTTTGTCATGTCAAACAAATTGTACCAGCTACCAGGAGGGAAGAGAACTTTGACCTCAGTTTTACCCTTAGTCAACACGGGAGACACCATAAGACTGCTCCCAAGCAGGAATTGAGTGCTCAGTCCATACAATTTAGTCTCATTCGTGAATGTAAAGAACAGGGGACGAGCAATTGGTGCTCCAGTAGTATGTGCCTCGTAGTTCAGAGTGTAAAGATACGGTAAAAGCTTGTACCTCATTCCTAGAGCGTTTCTAGCAGACACAGCCACTGATTTCCACTGGTAAAGCTCCTGCCTTGGAGAATAGAAGTTTGCATGATCCCTGGAAAATGGGTAGAAAGCACCAAGTTCAATCCATCTGTTGCAAAGTTCTTCGGTGGGAGCTGGATAGAATCCGCATATATCTGAACCAACCATCGGAACTCCAAATATTCCAAAATTCAGCATTGTAGAGATTGAATATTTCAAATCTTTCCATGTTCCCTTGTTATCCCCTGTCCAGTGTGCAGCGTATCGGCCTGAACCAACATAAGTGGAACGTGATAGTATAAAGGGGCGCTTGCCCTCCAGCCCCTGAAGCGCCTTGTGAGTTGCAACGGATTGTGAAAAACCATAAAGACTGTGTGCATCATACTCCAATACTCCATTATAGTGGTATGCACTGGTTGCTATGGTTTTGTAACCTATTGGAACTTGTATTCCAGAAGCATTTATCTTGTAGGGTGGATCATCCCATCTTGTTTTCGTTATGTTCTTGCAGTCGAGGCAGCAAATCCAGCCCGGTCCAGTTCCATTAGGGCAAATCCTGCCCTCCGGAAGTGTGCACAATCCGTTGCAGAAGTTGGACGCTTCATTCATGTCTATCCAAAGACCATCAACAGGTACAAGCTTGTGGAACCGCCGTATTTCATCACCCCACCACTCAACGGTTTTCGGATTAAGAAAGTCAGGGAAGTTAACAGCTCCTGGCCAGACTTGGGCCAGGAAGGGCTTGCCTTCATACTTTATGAAAACATCATTCGCTAGGCCTCTTTGGTAAACACCATAGCTCTTGTTAACACCAATTCCAGGGTCAATTATGACGATGTATTTCATGCCCCGAGCATGAATTTTCTCCAAGAATGCCAAGAGCTTTGGACGGGGGTAATTGGTGGGGTTAAGGGTGAAGTCCTTGTGCCCATCCATGTGATCATCATCGTTCCAGATAACATCCAGTGGAATCTTGGCCTTCTTGTAGTTTTCAACTACGTCTTCAACTACTGATAAATTATGGTAACCCCATCTGCATTGATGGAATCCTGTAACACCATGAAACACAGTATTAAATTTGTTATGTATTTTTCTCTAATATTATCATCAATAAGACAAACCAGTTATGATGGACCAACAGGCGTTTCCACCTAATCAAAGTCAGCAAAATTAGCTACTACTTATAAGTTATAACCTATATACATAGCAGGGCATCTGTCCCACCTTCCTCCATCAATGCCATGAATATGAGCAACCGATATATCGAGGCCCTTAGAGGTTCATGTAACAGCACAGACTTCGCTACAAAAATTATTTCTTTTAGAAACTGAAGCAGGGAGAAGGGCAAAACTCTTAAATTGATTACTGGGACCTCAAGATAATACGTACTGTGCTTTTCATGCCTTCTTTCAACTGGGGAAGAATGATATACCCTCCACCCCATGTGCCATCCAACTTCTCAATAACATTTACCAATTCATTGACATTTACATGCTTTGTACCCTACAGACTGTTTGCCATATGAACCCAAACCGTACGACCTCATAAAGACTGTGATGTTGCATGTCACCATCAACTATAAATGCTATATCACCCTCCTATTGCTCCCTACATCTCCATTACATTTTGAATCTGATGACAATTGACTTGAGTAACACAGAAGAAAGATTGATCTTGAAAAATGGTGCCGCACTGTCTATTATGGAAATTGGATCTAAATGCAACCTCATGAGGGGAGAACAATATCTCAGTAGATAAGTGAGATGAGGAGGGTGCCGACAAGAGAGCTTTTCTTGTGTTCCAGAAGTTGGTTTCTACCAAGATTAAGTATAAATGATGAACTTTCTGGTAATGATAAGGTAGAAAGGGACGTTGAAGAGAGAAAAGAAGAGCCATTAAAATTGATTGCAACACATGTTTCCATGTGGGCCTTGGACATTGTCGACATGATTTCGTGCAGAAGAAAATAGAATTTCTTGCAAAATTTACCACAAATTCTTTTACAAGGAATAACTGATGTTGGGGATGCTAAGGTACAAGGCAAGGGCAAGAAATGTTAGAAAGAGAACAGTATTGACCCTATGCACCAACCTATTTTTTTAGCTCTATCTACAACAGAACCAGAGATGTATCGCAAAATTCCACCCTCAGGTACGTGACATTACACATCTATGATAAAATTCAGAAAACAAATCTTGGAATTATCAAGAAAAGAGTATCTGTAACGGTGACGTGTATAAGTATGACTTACCACAAAGAAGAAAAAGCTCATCACTAGAAAAGAAATGTGATGCAACAATGTTATCTCCCCATTACTACAGAACCCATTCCATCCTTGTCACACGCTATTGTACAAGGGCTATTGCTCTGTTTCTTCTTCCTCTTATATTTTTCTCCTTATACTGTCAATAAATGTAATTTCTAAGTTTTTTTGGCTACGGCAACATAAAGTTCGTGTAGAATCTTGATGAAATTGTTCGATCGTTCTCTTCTAGGTGGTTTTAGATCAAACAGTGCTGATTCTCATGAACCCGAATTAACTGTTGCAAGGGGAAGACTCTTAGCCAATTCAACGAGGTCCTTATTGCACTAGGCTAACTGTGTTTTACTATAACTTATGCTAGGATGACAAGTTGTTTAAATGCAGAGGGAAAATGTCGGTGAGCCCGGAACACAAGTCAAGTCACTATCTTGGCAATAAATAGAAAGTAATAAATTTATGTTGGTGACCCCTATAAGCGCCATAGCTAAAATTACCATCTTCTACAAAAACAGCAAAAGCCCTTCAAACAATTCAACAACCAACAAACATTTCTAATGCCAAAACATATTGAAATGAACAAAACTGACAAACTTGAAATGGAATGAAGTCTTTAAAAACTTACCAAAAGCCCAGTATGGCATTGGAGCTGGACGGCCTATGAAGGCAGTATACTGATCAACAACAGCCAAAGGTGAAGGACCAGAGAAGAAGTAAAGGTCAAAAACACCCCCAATCACTTTATATGTCAAAGAATTCCCTCTGTAAAAAACATCCATCCCATTGCTGTTCAGCAGCAAGACTGCGTGGGCAGAGGGCTTCCCTTTGACATTTCTCAAGTCCATGTACACAGGGTGTGACCCATACAGATCAGCATTAAGGTTAATGGCTGATATATCAGTGGTGTACAAAGTGTAAGGATCGTTGGGGTAAAGTTTAATCCCATGGGGCTGAGTGTTCTCTCCCAGACCATACAAAGAAGCATCTTTGGGCAGTTTAGTGGAAATCTCAAGGTATTGGTCTTTAAATACCAAATCACTGTAAGGGTCTGAATCCTCAGAGCTGGTATCAAAAAGGGTCTCGCCATTTGATTTTCTTTTTACAGAAAAACTAAAAGGGTCTGATTCGTATGCAAAAATCAGCTCATTTCCTGCATATTCTGCAGCTGTGAGCTTGTACACTCCCTTTCTTGAACTACCAATTGTTTGTTTTAGTGAAGGGGGACTTTCCCTCGGCAAAAGATCGTACGGAACCTCCCATCTTTGCTTTTCAGCGTCAGTAATGTGAACCCTCAAACGGTTGTCTGTTTCGTGCCTGAGAGACAAGTGAAAAAAAAAGCCAAGAAAGTGGTATAAAGATCATATTTTATCAAGAATACCCTGTCAGCCAGTGCAAGCAATGCAAATGTTAAAAAACAAGAAACGATCTTGCAGTGTCGTTGAGTGGGAAACTTACTTGACATAGAGCTGCAAGAGGGGAATATCAGGGCCATAAATATTATTTTTCTCCTTCACTTGCAGCTGGCCCACAAGGCCACCATTTGGAGCCTCTTCAATGGAGATCAAACGGTAGCCTTTACCAATTTTCTTCGGAGGATTAGTGCTAGCAGAAGCTAAATCAACTTGAAATACACATAGAACCAAGAATACCAGCAAAAGTCTAAGAGAAGAAGATAATGACAGGGGAAAAGGGAAACAAAACAACATGGTTGCTAGGTTGAATGGCTTTAGAGCTAGTTTATTTCTGGAGGGGCATTGGGTATATAATGGCCAAGAATGGCAGAAAGGTATAGGATACATGTGATGTGTATGAGGTTCGCATTCTATGAGGACATCTCTTTCCATTTGCATGTGACTGTGATGTCTGTTTGGGCCCCAAAATTTTCAGACCCTTTTATGTGATATTTGTTTCCATCCCCATGACCAAGCAAGCAGTAAGTTCTCTTCAGAATGGCTTGGTTTGCTGTCTCTTGCAAACCCACACTGTTTATTGATTACTCATTCTTGCAGCCACTGTTGATATATTTGTAAATTTCAGCTTGCACAGGATCCTTTTTTATTACAAAAAATCACTTTGATTTGCATTATACACTATACAGTGCACTCTATTTGTTATATTACATGTGTTTTTAACAGTGGAAAACCTAACTTTTAACGAGAATAAGTCACTTGTCTTTACACTTTAATTACCCAAGTTCCATGCTGACATCAATTTTTTTAAGGTTTCCAAAGCAAAACAATGTTCGTCAGAAACACTGGAAATATGGTCACAATCTCATACATGATAAGGTTATCAAGATCTCCAGAAATTTCAAGAATGTATATAAACACTTCCATGCATTTGTGCCTCTGACAACATCTAAGTACGTGCACCAGCAGAAGTATAAAGATAGCAACCATAATTTATTGGTTAGTGGCAAAATATATGAGTTATTTAAACTTTTTGTAGTTAGGAAAGCTGCATATATAAAATCATTTTCAACCTTCCCCACATTTGCTACTGTCAAGAGCCCATTTCTCAATATATAGTTTCATTAAATTGTGAGAGATTGATATTATAACATATCATATCTACCCCCAATCCAACTGCATTTATGACCAGCAGTACTGCTCCATAAAGTCTGCACTAACATAATTAAACCTCAGCATTCCCTCTCTTCCTTCTATATAGATTGTTGAATATAATATAAAACTGTAAAGGTGATAATTGATATTGTGTGTAATTGGTGTTAGATAAGAAATAAAATGTAAATATTATAACTGATAGAGTATGATTCCTTCTAAGAAACAAATATTAATTTAAATGAAAAGTTTTTCAAAAGAAGAAAGTGATGAGAAAAATATGAGGGATAATTTCTCCTAAGTCCTAAGCTCTCCTATCCACATAATTTTATGTATTGGAAAGGGGTAAAGTTGTGAGGAGGCTTTTATTTATGGAGTTTGCATTTTGTCTGCGATTTCTGGGACACTTCTTCTTCCCAATTACCACCACTCCTTCCCCCCTCTCTCTCTCTCACCCTACATTGGAAATTCAACACTTCATTACCTCAATTTTACAAATTAAAAAACAGTCTTCACAAACCAAGGAAAAAAAAATATGAGCTTTCGTTTTCTTTCAACAATATAATAAGATAAATTTGAAAAACGCCCACCGTGGGGCTCGAACCCACGACCACAAGGTTAAGAGCCTTGCGCTCTACCGACTGAGCTAGACGGGCTTTTGATACTTTTATACCGTAAAATTATAATTGTTATAAATCACGAATACCCCTCAAAATGATGAAGTAAACATTACTACTTTACTCTTGTTGAAATTTTTTGAAAAACTAAAATAAAAATGCTTTAAAAAATGTAAAAAGAAATTGGAAAGTGGGTAAAATGAATAATCCATAGGATATATTGGTCCATAAAAATATTTTAAAAAAATCTTCAAAAGATACATAAGATTATAATTTCATAATCCAAAAAAGTCATTTTGGTAAGTTATTACAAAAATTGAATAAAAACCTAACCGATGCTGATGGAATGAATTTGTTGTTTAACGAACGTTGAAATCAAGAGTGTATTTGTAATAAAATAAGGAAAAATATTTATAGTACAATTAAAATGCAAAATGGAAAACTAAAAGGTGTGAACTCATAATAGATTTATATAACTTAAATGAGAAAAGAGTTTAATGAATTGAATGCCGACGTTAATTCAAGTTGTGGATTATCAAACTATAAATGATAATATCAATATTTTGTTTCATTGAGTTATTAAAATGAATAATTAAAGGTAAGGCAGAAATATAGAATTTCAAACATAAACCATTCTGGATGTACTAACACTAGGAAAAAAAAATTATTGGTTATATATAATTTTAGTAATTATGGATTAAAAATCATGATAAATAATTTTTATTAACCACGATCAAATAAAATCGATGCAAAAATATAGATTTTCTACCAAGGAAAAATTATTTGTTATGGTTAATAGTTATGGTAAATATTTGCTAATATTTTAGCTACCCTCACAAATACCACGAATAATAAGCATTGTATAACTATAGTTAATGACTACTTTATTTTTAACTATGACAATTAGCTATTGTTAAGTGTTCAATTTTTTTTTTTTTTTTGTAGTGTAATTAATAAAATAACAACCAATGATTGATTGTAGGTGGCATGGCAGTAGGGCTGGGCCTAGGGGGGGTACTATCTTTCCCGCGTAAAATAAGAGAATCCCATGTCGGCTGTCGCGTTTCCAACACAATTAAATCATATTTACAACCCCAATACAATAAATACGTCGAAAAAAATTAAAATTATGATTAAAATAGTGACATGTGAAGAAGAAATTAACTAATAATATATTTATTATTTTAGGACAAATTATTTGATTATACATTTTGAATATTTACCATCATAACATACAAATGAGATTAAAATGTAAAATTATATTTGTGACAATAGATAAGACATAAAGCTTATTAAATATCACTTCAATTTTATTATTTTCTCTTCCTTTTAAATTTATTAAATACAAAAATTATTAATCTATAATGCATAATTAAATATTCTAGTTGGACTGGATTAACAAGGATATCCAACCTAGTCAAGTGTGGTAAATACGGCCTTAGTATATCCACCACTCATATTCTATTTTACCTAATTGACAAGCATACTCAATGTGTGTTCCATGTATAACTATAAATTTAAAAGACCATAAGTAAGGGTAATTTAAATTTTAGTTCCATGTAAATCATTCTGTAATTGTTCAAAGTATTGACAATTTAGTGCGGACTTTATGGGTGGATAATGATGTTCAGGTCTCACAACTAAAAAGGTTGTGAGTTCCAATCTTATATATTTACGTATTAGTCTACTTTTATAATAGTACATGAATGTTGTTTCTTTATTTCACCTGAAGTCGTTGACTGATTTAAAAATATTATTATACTACGTATCGAATATTGTAATAGTTTATTATTGGCTTTAGAAATATGATTGTATAAATAAATAAATAAATACAAAGTTTGGGCTTTATGGTTAGTTAATTACTTCTCTTCCTTAACGCTGAAAAATTATAAAAACTCGTAATAGGATGTTGGCCCCCATAGCCATAGGTTTGCCCATGGGGCTTTGTATCTTTATTTTGAGACATTTTACTCTTAGGGAGAAAAGGCCAATTGAGCTTGTGAGGCGGTCTTGGCCCAATCCTGGCCGACTAGTGACGAACAGCTGTCCCAAAACTAAGAAGAACTTTTTTGGGAAATTTTTAAAATCGATCAAAACACACTCAATATTTGATTTTTTTTTTTATATATCTTATATGTGTGATTTTTTAGTTTTGAACTTTCTATATATGATATATATAAACACACATATATAAATATAATATAAAAAAGAAATAATTTTACGATTAACAATTATTTTTATCTCTAAAAAACATAATATTAAACATACAACACCTATATATACATATATATATATATATATAAAAGATATATGATTTAACAATGAACAATACTTTTTATCTCCCAAAACACAACATCAAATATACAACACTTATTTTAAATTACTGCCAAAACAAATCCAAACATATATTATTTCAAACACATACTTATTTATCTTTATTTTTTTCTCTCACTATCTTCACAAAATAAAACAAAACAAAAAAAAATTAATCCAAACACTATGTATAGGTGTTGGTTTGGTGAAGATCAAATTTGATGCTTTGTTTTTATTAAAAGAGGAAACAAGTCAATTTTATAAAGTGGTGGCAAGATTTCAAATTTGTAAAAAATATGAGTAGATGCTTTATTTATATTAAGTTACTAATTGGAAATTTTGGTTGTGGTGAAATTGGAGATAAGAATTAGTAGAATGATGAATTTTGATTTGAATGTAAGTATGATATAATGAGAGGAATTCCAATCTTAGGTTAATAATAGTGATGAGGAGGATTAGATGTTATAAGATAAATGATGAGCCCTTAATCAGTTTCCACCCATCTTAATATCTCCCCACACATATGCAAATTCACATCAAATTCCCGTCAAACGCTGCGCCTCCCCAACACAAAATCTCACCACATGCTCAGCATCTTTGCTGCTCACCCCTTCTCTCATCTTCATTCCTTTTTATTATTTCACCCTTGATTTGTCAATCAAATTTAATGCAATTACTGAAATTTAAATTTTAATAATGTATAAAATATTATTTTATTTTTAATAATATATATATATATATATATATATCATTCTACTTTTACATTAACATTCATAGTCAAACGTAAACTAATTCCACCAATTTCTTTCCACGACTCCACCCCCCAAAAGAGAAGACGACGTCAGCAATAATGCATCAATCTATGACGTCATCCCCGTCCGACTTTTTTCCTAAAAATCCCTTTAAATTAATGCAAGTGTCTTTCATGTCTTAAACGCCAAATATTCACACACTCAAATCTTATTTTATTTTTATATATTCTCTGTCTCCCTTTACTTCTTTGTTGTGTTCAATGGAAAAGGAGAAGAGGAAACGGCAAGACGACGGTGAAGCAGCCGGCAAGAGAGGGAAGCCCCGGGAGGAAAACGACGGTGTGAACAGGCCCGTGCCGGCTGATGAAGAGGTGGACGAGTTCTTCGCTATACTCAAGAGAATTCAGGTGGCTGTCAAGTACTTCAAGAGGCGCAACGGCCACAGGTGTGCCGACCGGGGCCTGATGACGGAGCCTCTGTGGAGACCGTCGTTCGAACGGGAAGATTTCGACGGAGTTAAGAAAGAGCCGGCGAGCTCGGAGGACGATCAGTATGGGGGTTTGGATCTTAATTCTGACCCGGCTTCGGATTCGATTTGAGGTTGTGATCGGGTTTAAGGATAATTCAAAGAGCCCAAAAGGCAATCGGGTTGAGCTGGACACTAGAATTGGGTTTCTTGTCGCCTTAATGGACCTCTGACGGGTGATCCAATCTTATGGGTCTGGGCCTAAATTATACTTTTGCAGACTTTCTAATTAATTTTGATATTATATACGTTAATGCTTGGTTTGTAGTAAGAGTTGCTATGCGACTGTAAGTTACCACGACAATTAAATTATTACATCAAAAATTGAAATTATAATCATATTTCGCTCTAAAATTCTCAAATTAACATATTTATAAATACCCAAAAAACCATGTCGACATAGTTTACACCGTCACACTTGCCGAGCCAAAACCCAAGTTATGAAAAGTTGAAAACCCACAAGAAACACAGGAGGAAACTACATAGAAAATAAAATGTCGAGGAAGTTTCATCTAATATTGTCGTATGCTAAAATCCTTCTCTTTCTTGGTTTGTTGTGTTTCATTGCAATTACCTAACCAATTTGATTGTAATAAGTATGTAGCACTCTTAATCGTTATTACGATTATATCTTCCTTAAATATTATATTTAAGGTAATTCATATATCTATATTTTTAAATATGCACATAATCAATATGCACACGTAATCTCAACGTCACAACAAATACAATCAACTCACAATATTATATATATACGCGTATATCAAACACCACAAAGTAATTTATCACAAGTAATTCCCACACTTTTAATTCCTCTTTATACAACTAAAATGTAATTTGTATTTTAACTAACAATGAAGAGAAAACTACATACTGGCTAGACCTGACCGAATAAAGCATTTGGATCTAGTCTTCGACACGCAGACACCTCAAGATCTACTCCTGAAAAAAAATATCAGTAAAGGAATGAGCCTGCAACTCAGTAAGTAAATAACCAACCCTATCTGTATACGTATATCAATTATAGCCCATACAAGATAAGTAGTCAACATGCATAGAATATAATCAATGTAATCCCAATATAATCAAATTTATTGCACCACATAGCCAACTCGCAATAAAACAATCAATTAAACTCCTCTTTTTCTAGTCTGTTTACCAAAAGGTGATATAGTGTCTTTCGCATCAACTCAATCTCATAATTATATAAAACTCAAGTGAATCCCCTTGACAACCGGCTCATCAGTCTCATTTCGCATCGCAGCTCTTTTCATATCGCATCAAAGCTCTTTTCATTTAAATTTTTTTCTCATATCGCATTATAGCTCTTTTTGTTTTATTTTTCCGTACAGGCTTTTCAACACATCAAAAGGTATTCACATCACAATTATATTTAATTTCCAGCACTCCCTCATTTCCACGTATCACTATTTCTGTAAGCAACTAGCAAAACCATATACAGACATATTCTCATTTTCAGCATCCATCCACATATCATACAACCATGGAGTATTTCAATGCATTTTCTCATTTCACGTTCACAATATCATCATTCAAATTAAATCATCCATCACTTATACATTTTTAGATAAATCAGCTTTGACATGAATCATAAATTTATATAAAAGTAATACCACAAATAAAGGGAACATATATAGATAATACTAATTATTTACTTACATCGATCTTACAATATTTTATCTAACCCAATAAATAATTGTTCAATCCTTTCATTTTATCCTTGTATCCTATGATGAATTATAACGCATATAATTAATATATCAAGAATATTGTAATTTTTAAATAGAATATTAAATACTATTCACACAATTCCTAATAATTCTTTAATATTTCATTTCTATTGAAATATAAATCTTCGTTCTAATTCTTCTTAGTAATTAGACACTCCAAGCTTCATAAAAATACTTATAATTTATCAATTAATTCATAAAAAATCATTTACTCAAACCTCTCATATTTTATAACTTCCGCTCTTACAACGATTATAAATTAAATCATTTCAAAAATCTCATTTTTTCTATTCAATATGTATAATATTTCAAATACAACTTTCTAATATTTATTAAATACAATTTTCGAATATTTTTATAAGTTTTCTATCAATTTCTGGTTGTTATGGTGTTGTAAAATGTAAGAGGGGAGAGTGAGGCGGTGGGTGGCCCATGTGCTGCCAACCCTACTTTTTTTTTTTTTTTTTTGAACTATACATATTTTTTAATGTTATTTAATTTTTTTTCGTAATTACCATTACGTCCTACCTAATTTCTTAATTAATATAATTGCTCTCAATTATCATAACGAACTCCAATTTAATTCATTAAAGTTTTAATAAATTTTTTTTTAATTTTAATCTATAATTTATTTACTAATTAACTAAATTTCATAAAAATTTATCAATTAATCCTACAATTATGTATTATAATCTGTAGAGTATCACAAAGTTTTTTCTAGCGTCTTCCTACCTATCTTAGATAGTTAGAAGTGTGCTTTAGCCTAGTGAGTGACTACTCCAATACTTTGATTGTTATTTCTCAATAATTCACTTTTGAACGAGAATAAATACTATAATTCGGAAAACTTGCTAGAAAAATAGTTGGTGTTGTATAATTCTGGTGGAGTTAGGTTTCCACGAAACTACGACATCTATTTTCGGAGAATATGTAAGAAAGCATGAAATATTGAAATTGTCGTATACAGAAATTTCAAGCCTCATTCATTTACACCACCAACCAACTACTAGTCTAGCTAGCTACGTGATCGTTACATGTAATGAACAAAGTTTTGGTACGAAAATTCACTTAATCAACCAATAAATACTTGGTTACAAGAGCACGCCATCAATCTCCTTATATAAACCTAACAATACTACTCATGACTTCAATTTTTGAATTAATTACATTAATATTTTTTGAGGTTATCCCAAATTATATTAATATTTTCTGCTTTTTGCAAAATTATAAGTATATCCATTCAAGTAATAATTGTAATTGTAAATACGTTATTCATTCAATCACGAAATTTTACAAAAAAATACGTCATAGGTACATTGCCCTCACACCCACTAAAGGGTGTACCTATAAAGTATGAGGTGTTTGTGTAATTAGGCCAATTTTAAAGGATGTTGATGTAATTTATTCTGAATTTTATGTAAAATATAAAAATTACAATAAAAAAATATTTTTTTAGAAAAAAGAAAAAGATTAACTCGGGAACCAAATGAGAAGCTGGACAAGTTTTAATAACTAATAAGTGTGACGTATTTTATGTATGCGCATAATTTTTAAAAATAAATTAAAATACAATATTTATATAAAATGTATTATTAATTTTTATAAATTTAAAAAAGTATCTAAAAATATATATTAAGATAATAAATTAACATAAATATTTTGATTTATAAAAGAGTATTGACAAACAAAGATATTAAATAATGTTGAAGTAAAAAACAATAACTATCAAAAGGTGGTTATGGAAAACTGTGATAAATGGAGGAGTTAAAAATAATTCATTAATTTAAATTTTTAAAAATAAATGACAAATCAAATTTTAATTGAGACACAAAAATATGCTCCCACTCAATAATAAGGGATAATTACATCCTCCTCTACTGAGGTTTATTATAATTATACAATCTAATGAATAGATTCTTCCGTTAGGTAAAGTTCACTAAATTTGTTAATATTAAAAAAAAGAATTGAATGAAAATTGATAACTATCTTTGATTGACTTATTACTAATTTATTACAGGTAAAATAAATCTTTTGTAACTAAACTACTCTTATGACGCCGAAAATATATCTCATCACATGTATTAATGAGTGGAGTTGTATAAGAAAATTTTGGTCATAAAAAAATTTATTTGAACTACAATAAATTAGTAATAAGTCAATTGGGGGGGAGGATTTTTAATTTTATTCGATTTTTTTGTTAATGTCATTAAATTCAGTAAATTTTGACTGACGAATAGCTTATTTAATTGATAAAAGCAAATTTCTAGGGAATTGGATGTAATTTTATAAATCACAAAAAATCTATATGTAAATACTGAATTTTTTCTAAAGAAAAAGTGTAATTATCTCTAATAATAAAATATAAGTATGGTTCCGTCTCAAAAGAGAACGTCAGATCACTCAAGATTGTTGATGTTAGAATTGCATAGTCTAACAAAAGATTCTAGAATATTTCCTTATAATCCCATGTTTTACTAATCTATGTATTTGTCTATGTTTTTGTATTGGTGCAGTAAGGTTCGAGAGAATATATATATATATATAGAGAGAGAGAGAGATCAGTAGTCCTGATCAAAGTGGATGCCTATATAATATATATATGTATATATTGTGAATAATTAAGCATCCTATCAGATTCACTCAACTTATAATAATTAATAACTAGGTCAAGAATTGCATGTGGTGGTGGAAATCCACTACTACGAATAACAACAATTCGAATTTTTGACGATTTGATCATCCAAATAGATATGAGGAGGAAACTGTCAACTTTTTGACAAAAACAAAAGTTGTATTAATGGAGTACAGATCTGGTGTGTGTGAATAATTCTGAGAAATTATGATATGATCATGATTGGACAGACTACAGAGAGATGCCCTCCACTCCATATGTATATATGTCCCCATCACTTTTGGTAATATATATACACATCTCCCTCAATTATTTTGTTCTTCTCCTCCATCACACTACAAATCCAACTTGGTTGTGCCACCATTTTCTTCAAAGTCAAGCCATCTAACATGTTTAATCAGAATATATATCTTTTATTACAAACTACTATTGTACATCATTTTTTATTTAATATATATATTATATCTATAGAATATAATATTATTTTATAATAGAAGATTCAAATAGACATAAACAATTATGGTCATAACGTAATATTAACAGCGTACCAATCAAACTTTGCAGGTACAAATTTTGAAAGTTGTCTCTATGTTCTAGGTAGTGCACTATTCAAAACTTCATCCATTTGTCCTGTGCTCCCAAATACAGTCAGGGACTTAGGAATAATTAGGTATGCTCCAATTATAGCCCTATGATATCTAACTCAATAAAATTTGATTCGAAAAAGTACTTATTATTTGATCACTTAGTCCAATCTCATCAAATTAAAGTAATTTAAAGCTAGTAGTTGCTCAAATGGAGGTGGACTAGCAAAATTTGATCATAACATCAGTTGAAGTCCGATCTACTCAAAATGAAAAATTCGTAAATGTTAAAAGTGTGGGATCTCATGTTAGCAACCAATGAGAAAAAGTCTTGGAGTAGCCTCCTTAGAAACGTAATTACATTGGAAAATGTCAATGTCTGAAGGAGGTGAAGATGACAAAGGAAAGAAAAGTTTGTATATTTTCTCTCAAGAAAAGGGATTTTTTCATGAGGTTGCCTCCGCGGCTAAGGAATTGGGATTCAGACTGACGTGGGTATAATACCAAAGTTCTATATATGAAACAGATAAAAACTTGGTAAAGCTGACTTTGAAGAATGTTTCTTCCCAGATTTTTGTCACTTTCTAAGCTTACATTGCATGATATTATAGGGAAATTTTTGGACAAACATTTCCACAAAGACGCAAATACCCTCCTATTAAAAAAATCCTCCAAATAAAACAAGAGTTTGCACCTTTCCTTATTATATAATTCTAAGTATCTATTAGGCTCAATTATTATTTTTAGAAAATCTTATTATTATAGGTAAACATCCCATATTAGTTACTAATGGTAAACTTGAGCGGCTTATGAGTCTTCTTCTCTTTAACGAGGCATCATAATAAGACAAATTCGTGTGGCTCCTCTCTATGAGACTGAAGTCAAAGCGGATAATACCTCCTGCAATGGGATGCCAATTGAGTCGCAAGCCGCATCATTTTATATTGTTCATAGGAACGAGACAATGAGTGCGCCCCAAGTTCCTGGTGCACCATAAAGGTCTCATATTGATTATGAACAAAAAAACTTGAGTGGTTTATAGGCCTAGAGCCTTATGTCCAAAGCAAGCACGTCCCCTTAATAGGACAAAATCGTGAGATTTATATGGAGTCGGAATGAATTATACCTAGCATAATTAAGCATCAATCCGATCATCAGCCACATCACTGATAATATATATATATATGTACATATTTTGTGATATTCAATTAAATAATAACATTATTTAGTTAAATAAAACAAAATATATTGATGGAGTAATCCCAATAAATTTAATACTAATTCATAGTGGAGATGAAGATGCAGCGTCTCGCGTCTCCATAATATTTGATGACTATCATCTCAACCAGGAATATCACATGATGTCCTTTCTAAAACGCAATGATCTCTCAAACTTTCTAAACAAACATTTCAAGTCAATTATGTGGTCCTCAATAATTAAGACATGAAACATATATATATATACATATATTTATATATATATATATATAATATGTGAAAGATGTATACGTACAATGCACCAAAAACCATACATATGTATGACAATAAAACAACCCTGATATGTGACAAGACAATCGACTGGTGATTATAGTGATGCCACATCTGATGGTGGAGAATAAAAGTTGGTTATACGTAGTTGCTTAATGAATTTTCCATAAATCTAATAATTTTATATGACTGGCTGTGCTCCTTTTTGCTGTCCATCTCTAATAATGCTCACGATTTGTTCCAAATTACACACATGACCAGTTTGAAAGTTTGTTTGTTTTTTTTTTAAAGAAAAAACAAAAATAAAAAAAAAATTGGTACCTAGGGTACGAATATATTGTATAAAATGTATTTATAATTGATGATGTAGGCAATCATTTTTTATTAATTGCATACAAAGTGTTTAAGCGACTTGTTTATAAATCTCAAAACCTCTTTTCAGCATCGAGCCGCTTTTTTTAAGACAAATCCATGAGATTTCTGTTAGACGTATCAACAATGTATCCCAAAGAACTTAATTCAAAAAAAAAAAATTAATTAAGACCTAACTATGTCTATGATTAATTTACATCTGTATAATATTATAAATTATCAAATATCTCACGACATGTTTGAAAATTTACAATATGATTAACGTTGTCAGCCAGACATCTATTCATATGCACTGATTTAGAGGTGTCTGGAAGGGTTTATAAGATTTTTCAAACATTTTATAAAGTATAATAAGGTGTTAGTTACAGTTTTAGGAATAAAAATTACAAAATCTTAAACTTATAGGTTCCTTTAGAATTAAAAGAAAAAGTAAAGTATAATTTATTTTGAAAACTTGAATAAATTTCTACAATTCTGCTGATGGTTTGTTATGTCTAACACCTTATAGACTTTATGGTGTTTTTTATTCAAGATACTTTAAAAATTTATTTTTAAATAAAATCTAATATTGTATACATTATTAATCAAAATCGTATATTTATTAAAGATGAAACGTCTAAAGTAACAAACTTAGTTCATAAAATGTTTATTCACAGAAGACCTTTTAATTAATTTATTTTGACAATTTTGATTATTTATTCAGTTTAATAACTTTATTTTTAAAATTAAAAATTTTAAATTATGAACATGAATTTCGTAAACTTGGAAATCTAGTACATTATGAATGTCGAGATAATTCACTTGACATGATTTTGATCTATTCCATACATTCGTCATCCAATTTTCGTCCATTCATATTTTGAGATGCCATAAGCTCTAGAATATATATAAGTTTGAACAAGGAAGGAAAACACGTTTCTTTTGAAATGAGATGGCAGTGACTAGGTAGGAAGAATTTATTAGTGGTCTTCCGAAGACCAAACAACGCTTATCATCATCAACAAAAGCACTAAGGTGAAGAAGACGCATTTGTGGTTAGTGGGAAGACTACTCACAGATTAGTGCATTGTTTCCCCATCTAATTATTAATATCCCAATTTGGAATATACCGTTATTTAATTGTTATAATGTGAAAACGTGTTTCCGTTGAGAATTTATAAGAAACGTTTTGGACAAGTAATATGGAAGCTCCGGTTTGAATGTATTGTACAACTTGGTGGAAGGAATTTGGGAGGGAACAGTTGGGGCCTACCAATTATCATTATTAAAGTTAAGCTATGATTAAGGGAGAAATTAACAATGTGGATGACAAAACTTTGCCAATATTCTGAAAATGAATAGATAAACTCCAATATTATATATTCTAAACTCAAGGTCCTATGAATAAATTCTAAATTATGGATTCGATCTCATTAGACGTGTGAATATATATTTTATTATATTATTATAATTTATTTTCAGAGGCCCAAGAAGACCTGCGGTGGCTTTGGGAGGCGTCCCCCAAAAAAATAAGATTGGCAAAGGGAGGAGGCCCAGACATCCTCCTACTATGATCATGATCAAAACCCAACAAAATATTCTGCTCAAAAGGCTCGCGTGGCAGCTCACTCTCCACCGTGGCATTCAATTGGCTTAGGCATAAACACCACCTTGGAACCACATCAGCCCTAGTAAGGAAGAACTCCCTGACGACAGGGACTTCTTGTAGACGAAGGAGGTCTCCTCAAAGCCCTAGATTCCTTGGCAATTGGGACTCCCTAGAGGTTAGGAGTCCTCATTGATGAAGGGTTTCCTCAGCTCGGAGATAAGTATTCAACAACAATACTAACAAGAAGATAAGAACAAATTATGTCCCTCAAGTGGAAAAAACGTGCATAACCCTATCGGAAGAGGACGCCCCCTATAAATAAAAGTTCACTCTTTCAAACTCAGGGCACTTTATGATACGTTCTTGACACCTTTCTCACTCTCTAGGCATCCCCTCACGTCCCTCACACTTCTCTTATTCTCTAAATCATCTCTCTTACTCTTTTTAAATATTCTCTAAATACTCCACAAGCACATTATCAAGTGTTCTTACATTTTTCACCGACTTTATTCACCATATCTTGATTTCAATTATATTTATTTACTTTTTGGCTTTATTCCATCTCAAATCCAATACTAACGTAGGTGTTGGAGTTAATACCTTTTTTTGCAGGTTCTTCCTTCAGAATATGCATTCACTTCGGCCCAAGCCCAAAACAATTGTTCATATCCATTGGATCCATTCGTTTTTTGAACGCACTATTGGCCCCGTCTGTGAGAATACAGAGTTAAAGATGTGAGAATAATGGAAGAAGTCCACACCTCCTCAGATGACTCCCCCAGAAGGATGGTCCCCCCTCACGCTAGAGGATCTCCCACACATGATTACTACCTTTGTTCAACGCCCAACTTTAGCGGCCCTATCATTATCATTACTTAATTCTAATGTTCCTACTAGTTCGATTGTTAATGTGCAGGATTTGCCCCTGAAAGAATAGGAGGTCATCTTCCTCAGAATATACGCCCTGCCCCCAGGCAGGTATCTCCCTCACGGAATAAATTTTCACATTCGAGCTTCCCACAGGAAGTATCTTTAATATTTGAACTTAATAATTTTGGAGGTTTATTTTACTACCTTCAATGTGTTAACATGTGTCTTCTTGTAGGGATTTCACATGGAAGGCGTCCCTCGCATAAAAAGCCCTGTCGTCCACACAGACACAGAGACCCTCCTCCGTGGAGGCACCCCAGCCCTCCTTCGGGCAGGCATTTAGGTCCTTCTTCTGAGGACTTGTATGCTCTATCCCCTACAGACGCCTAAGCCCTCTTCCATGGAGGCCCCCCTCAAATAAGCCCTCTTGCGAGAAAGCACAATAATTTTGCTCTATATTCATTGAATTTGTGTATTTTTTTAACGCATCACACGTATCGTTTAATTTATTACTGAGGTCCTGACTTGCGCAATTTATGCTAATCCCCACTCCTACATTTGGCGTCTCTGCCACGTGGCGTTACCTGCGAAACCCCCCTTACCCTCCTCCTGTTCATATCGGTGGCTGCTTTCCCCTCGTTTCTCAAATTAGTGCTCGACTCAATTTTATTTTGTTGGGTATTTTGTTATTATTATTATAGGTACATATTGTATATGTATGTATAATTTATATTTTCATTTACCAAATCAATTTATTTTTATAATTTTTGTATAAATGTGACTCAATGATCAAATTTAAATTAATTTTAATCAATAATTTATACATTAGTATAGACTGTTGGTCTAAATGAAAAAAGATACAGATAATTGATTTGCTTATTAAATTTTAGTTGGTGAAATTTTTATATAAAATAAGATTTAATAGCTTATATTTGGGGATATAAAAGTTATTTTATAAATATAAATATTAAGCAAAATTACAGATGATTTATGATGTGTACCACATGATGTAAAGGGTTATTTTGCTGATTTTTCAAAAATCAAGATTATAAATTTAGTCCTTTTCTTTTTCTCCTTTTCATTAGGGTATTGTTTATAATTTTTAAATAACAGAAGAGATGATTTTAAAATACCTAAATAAATATAAGTATAATTACATTTTTTTCTTTTGAAATTTGGTGTAATTACCATTAAATTCTCTATGTTGGGAAATTACATCTAGTATTTTTAGAATTTGCTTATGTCTAGTAAATAAGTTCCTCCATTAATAAAAAATTTACTGAAATTGTTGATATTAATAAAAAATTGGAATAAAAATAAATATTTATCCTCGACTAACTTATTGCAGGTCAAATAATTTTTTCGTACTAAATTATCCTTATAATGTTGAAGATATACCTTCTTATATGTGTTAATATGTGAAGACGTATGAGGATAATTTAATTTTAAAAAGATTTATTTTAAATAAATTTTAGAACGATTAGATATAATTTCTAAAACTACAGTGAAACTAATTCACCAAACATAAAAAAAGCAAAGTATTATTATCCCTAAATATAATAGTGAGCTAAATTGAATTGATCGCGTAGCGACACGTGGAAAGTAGGTGGGTGAATAGGTGCTTGGTAATAGTACAGTGTCGACAAGGGAAGAGTCCTGTGGGCGACTGTACCACGTGGGTGGGGGGAATGAAATCTACTCCACTGCACCCACCGTAACCGTACTGCATTTATCTGCACGCATTGATGCTTTTCACGTGACTCTACCATTTTTACGCTCATACACATCAACCTTATTTATTTCCTTCAACGGCCCTACCTCCATTTCCCCACCCCTCTACCTACATGATACCCCCGTGACTATTCTCTTTTTCTTAATTCTTTTTTGGTATTTGCACTGTTCTTCCACTATTTCGTATAATTATATATATACATATATATTCTTTTATAATCTAAAAAATGATATACAAATGTACCATGATTTTTTAGTAAAAAAATCAAGCAAAAAAGTTAAATAAAATTCATATTTATTTTAGATTAATTTAATTACTGCCATATTGTAAATCAAGCAAAATTTTTTAGAATCAAAATATTATTATATTTTTCACACGATAATGCATGTGAAGAGCTACATATTCACCTTTATAAGGGTATTGTAATTAAAATAAGATTTATTTGATCTATAATAAGCAAGTAATAAGTTTATCAAAGTAAATATAAATTTTCATAATTTTTTTTAATATCAATAAATTTGGTGAAATTTGAGTAAATTTTTTTTTGTTAGATATAAACAAAAATTAAGATACTAGATATAATTTTTTTTATTATATAAAATATATGTGTAATTATATAAAATTTCAAGATGGGACGATATAGTTATGGGTTACTTTTTTGCCCCCCCCCCCCTTTATTCTCCTTATAAATATTCACGAATTGTTCGCGTGCTGTACGAATTTATAGGCCATAATATGGGTAGAAAAGCATCCGGTTCAAATTTAATAATTATTTTGAATAAATATCTTTTGGTTAAACAAATATTGCTTTGAATAAAATTCAACATGTTATGTTGTAGTTGGTCTGATTTAGAATAGTTGTTCAACTTATTATGTTCAGATAAAATTCAAATCAATGATGTATTGCTTTATGCTAGGTTTACTTTAAGAATCGTATTAAATGAATGATAGAATTATATTTTACTAAATGAATGATAAATTTTTTTTGTATAATTAGTAAGATGTTTAGTCATATGTATTACCGAAACAGAATAAATTCTATCAAGTGTTTACTTTGATGTATTCACATGCTTTTAATACTTTTGAGCCCTTGTTTACAAAATTTACTAGACAATCAATTATTATTATTGTTGTTGTTGTTGTTACTGTTATTATTATTATGGGTTAAAAGAAAAATACCTCTCGTGTTAGTGATAAAGAGCAAATTATTCCCCTATGATAAATAAAAAAGCAAATTACCCCCTTGTGATTTAAAGAATGTAACACACTGCCTTCCTGCACAAATTAAACGTTGGTGTGAAGGAAAAAAAGATGAAAATACCCTTCCTTATATATGAAAAAACTGACTACTGAGTCAAAATTAGGGTTTCTATTGTCGAACTTATTTCTTGAGAGAGAGGAAGAGAGGCGACTGACCACGAACTCTAGATGCAAAATCCACTCAAAATACTTGAAAATCCACGATTAAAAAAGAATTAAAACGACTAAATATTGTAGCGACGTGATTTTTAAGTATTCTAATAACTTTTTTTTTTTATGTTTTTCCATTTTTTATTTTACTAATTCTTTTTTTTTTCTAGAAAATTTAAGGACGTAGCTAAAGTACTTTTCCAGATCGAGGGAAAAACTTACATATAAAAAGGTAAAGTTTTTAAACCTCTGTTCTTTGAAAATTTTTTTCGATCTTATTCTGAATTTTCTGTTATTTTTTTTAATGGAGGTTTGTTCTTAGGAGAAAAGCTGGTGAAACTTCAGATCTGGAGAAAAATAACGGTAGGCTTTTCTTTTCTTTTGTCTCGTTCCCAATCTATATAGATAAATGTATGTTAGGGTTTTTTGTCCAGTAGGGTTTTTATTCTTTATGTAAAAACCTTACTGTTGTGGCATATTTTATTAGTATGCTTTATTCCTATTTGTGGGGATTAGGGTTTTTTACACGTGGTCTCAACTGTGTTAGGTGTTTGGTTATTTTCTATTCAATGTATGCATGAATAAAATAAGATTTTGTGGTCCTGTAATGAACAACATAAGGTTTATGGTCCTCTAATGTAATAATACTTTTGTTTTTTGGTTGAAGGGAAGTTGTTTTGCTTCTTGCTGAATCATATTCAGACACATGACATAAATTTTTGGTGGGGTGGAAAATTTGTAACACATTTTAAACTTATATATAGGACGGTATAAGAAAGTATTTGAGAAAGTGGATAGTCAATTCTTAAATTTTATTACAAAGATCCTACCCTACCATTAGAATGAGGCATAAGACAAATTAAAGAAGAATGTCCTTGTTAGGAAATGGATCGGGTTAAGATGGATAACAGGTGGAATATGAAGGCGATAAAAGACACACGAATTTGTTAACCCAGTTTGGATATAAATCCTACGTCTGGGGGCGATACCAAGCCAGGAGAAAACACTCAAAGAGGAGGAAAATTGAGGAGTACAACACACACACACTTGTATGCAAGTCTTCACCACACGTGAAAGACAACACTCACCCTCGTCTCAACTCTTTCTTTTCTCTCTACTCTATTCTACTTTGCTCTATTCTACAAAACAATGCTAATAAGAGTAGTATATATATAGCCATGACTTATCCTTTTTCCAACTCAACTTGGGATTTCTAAGTTGAATCGGGTTATCCTTCTCCAACTCAACTTTGAATCGGGTTATCCTTCTCCAACTCAACTTGGGATTTCTAAGTTGAATCAGGTTATCATTTTCTTCTTCAAATAAATCTTCACAACTTAACAATCTCCCACTTGAAGATTGATTAGCTTTTCTCCACTTCTTTCTTGGTACCGCCGGGTTTGTCCACTCTAGTCATCAAGGCCAGTCGAAGCCGTACACAGCTTCAACTTCTCCATCGCAACCGCCTTGGTCAGCATGTCCGCAGGATTCTTTTCTCCTTGGATCTTCTCCAGCTGCAGTGCCTTCTTCTCCAGAAGTTGTCGGATGAAATGGTACTTGATCTCGATGTGCTTTGTCCGCGAATGGAACGCGGGATTCTTTGCCAGATGGATCGCACTCTGGCTATCGCTATGAAGAATCACATCTGCCTGAGGTTTCCCTAATTCACCCAACAAGTGTTGCAGCCAAATGAGCTCCTTAGCTGCCTCAGTAACTGCCACGTACTCAGCTTCCGTCGTGGACAGTGTGACAACCTTCTGCAACTTTGAGACCCAGGATACGGCTGTACCGCCATATGTGAACACGTACCCTGTAGTGCTCCTCCTTTTCTCATAGTCACTCCCTGCAAAATCAGCGTCAACAAACCCAAACAAGGTAAGCTTGCCCTTACCAAACACCAATGCTCGGTCCTTAGTACCCCTTAGGTACCTAAGAATCCATTTCACAGCTTCCCAGTGCATCACTCCTGGATTGCTCATAAAACGGCTAACTACTCCCACTGCATGTGCTATATCCGGTCGAGTACAGATCATAGCATACATCAGGCTCCCAATTGCTGAGGCATACGGTGTGACTCTCATCTTTGCACGTTCGGAGTCAGTCTGGGGCGAATCACTGTTGGATAGTTTGAACTGATTTCCCAATGGCGTTCCAACCGGTTTTGCATTTTCCATCTTGAATCTGCATAATACCTTCTCAATATAATCAGATTGAGATAACCATAATTTACCAATACCTTTGTCCCTTGTGATTTTCATGCCCAATATCTGTCTTGCTTCGCCAAGATCTTTCATGTCAAACTTCCTCGATAACTGATCCTTGAGCCTATTGATCTCCTTGACATTTGATCCTGCTATCAACATGTCATCAACATACAGGAGTAGAATGATAAAAAACTCATCGAACCTCTTCACGTAGCAGCAATGATCAGCATTGTATCTAGAGAAACCTATCTCTAGCATGAAGTTGTCAAACTTCCTGTACCACTGCCGCGGAGCCTGTTTCAATCCATACAGGCTTTTCTTCAGGCGACACACCTGCTGATCATCTCCATTATACCCCTCTGGTTGTACCATGTATATCTCCTCCTCAAGATCCCCGTGTAGGAAGGCTGTCTTTACATCCATCTGTTGTAACTCCAAGTTCTCTGCCGCTACCATGCTCAACACAAGACGAATAGTAGTTAACTTGACAACAGGTGTAAAAACATCAGTAAAGTCAATACCGTATCTTTGTTGGAATCCCTTTACTACGAGTCTTGCCTTGTACCGCTTCTTCCCGTCTGATTCTTCCTTAACCCGATAGACCCATCTGTTCTGTAGGGCCTTCTTTCCTTTTGGGAGCTGACACAATTCCCATGTGTTGTTTTTCTTCAACGAGTTCATCTCGTCGTTCATCGCAAGCTCCCACTTGCTCTTGTGGACATCATTGACTGCCTCTGCGTAACATTCGGGTTCTCCACAATCAGACAAAAGCAAGTAATAAAGAGAGGGGGAGTACCTATCTGGGGCCCTTCTCAGCCTCGGTTCTCGACCTAGTGCCAAGGGTGTGCTGCTTTCAGTAATCAGTTCCTCCGATACTGGTTCTGGCTCTATCTCCGTTTGTTCGGTTTCGTCCGTCTGAACTCCCACTGAATCCGTATCTGCTGGTCTCATGATCCCGGAATTTGAAATGTCGAGATCAACAAATTCCCTTTCCTTCTTGTCATCGTCCGGGCTTACCTTCCTGTCGTTGTACATTACATCCTCATTGAATATAACATTCCTGCTACGAATTATTTTCCGGTTTTGATCATCCCAGAATCTATACCCAAATTCGTCAGTCCCATACCCAATGAATGTACATTTAATCGACTTAGCATCCAGCTTAGTCCGATCATCGTTCAAAATATAGGCTGAACAACCAAACGTACGTAAGAAAGAAAGATCCACTTTCTTACCACTCCATACCTCTTCTGGTATCCTGTTGTTCAACGGGACAGAAGGCCCTCGATTGATCAAGAAAGCAGCCGTGTTGACTGCATCTGCCCAAAACATCTTTGGTAGTCCGCTCTTCAATCGCATGCATCTCGCACGCTCATTCAGTGTTCTGTTCATCCTCTCAGCAACGCCATTTTGCTGAGGTGTCCCCGGGATTGTTTTCTGCATTCGGATTCCATGGTCGGCGCAGTAATTCTTGATACCTTCACTGTTGTACTCGCCACCGTTATCCGATCTGAGACATTTCACTTGTAGACCTGTCTCATTTTCTACTAGTGCCCTCCATCTCCTGAATGTATCAAAGGCATCAGATTTTCTTTTTAAGAAATACACCCATACCTTTCTAGTGGAGTCATCGACGAATGTCATGTAGTACGTTGATCCACCAAGAGATGACACTGGTGCTGGTCCCCACAAATCAGTGTGAACAAGCTCCAACTTTTCTTTCCTCGGAATTCTTCCTGTGGTCAAGAAGCTCACCCGCTTCTGCTTTCCGAACACGCAGTGTTCACAATGACCCACCTCCACCGATTTTAACTCGGGCAACCGTCCTTTCGACTTCAGCACGTTCATTCCTTTCTCGCTCATGTGGCCCAAGCGATTGTGCCACAGGTTAGCCTGCGATACAGTTCCTGCAAAGGGGATGTTTGAACTGGATCCTCCCGCCATGTAGAGCGTTCCCGACTTTAGTCCTCGAGCCAAAGTCATTGCTCCTCGACTGATCTTCCACTTCGCGTCTCCAAACGTCGTGTGGAATCCATCACTATCCAGCTGTCCGACTGAGATCAAGTTCCTTTTCAGTCCTGGTATGTGTCTCACATCATGTAGGGTCCAGCATGACCCATTCGTTGATTTGATCCGCACATCTCCCTTTCCTACAATCTTGAGGGGTTTGTTATCTGCAAGATAAACTAAGCCAAAATCACCTGAGGTGTATGGCTCCATGATGTCTTTGTTGCTGCATGAGTGGAATGAGGCCCCTGAATCCACAACCCAATCATCGGAAGAACTGCTCACACTCAACAAGAGTGCATCCGTGATCTCCTCCGTCGCGGCATTCGCTGTCCGGCCCTCCTTTTCCTTCTTTGGCGCCCGACATTCGCTTTTCATGTGTCCGGGCTTCTCGCAGTTCCAGCACACCATCTCCTTCTTGCCCTTGTTCTTCCCCCTGGACCTTGACCTTCCACGGTATTTACCCCGTGTGTCAGGTCTCCCTCTGGACTCTGTATGTAGTGCAGAGCCAGATGATCCACGCGTTTGCTTTCTACGGGTTTCCTCGTTCAACATCATGTCCCTGATGTTGTCGAACTTCATCTTCTCCTTCCCAGACGAAGTGCTCACCGAAGTAACAACCACATCCCAACTGTCAGGTAAAGATGAAAGCAAAATTAACGCTTTTACCTCATCGTCAAACACGATATCCACAGACGCCAGCTGTGTCGTGAGTTGGTTGAAGTCATTGAGGTGATCGGCCACCGACTTCCTCTCCTCCATCTGCAACCTGAATAGTTTTTTCATCAGCATAACCTTGTTCATTGCTGAGGGTTTCTCGTACATATCGGCAAGAGTCTGTAGGACTTCCTTCGTGCTCTTTGCTCCCTTCACATGATAGGCGACATTCCGAGAGAGCGACAGGATTATTGCGCTCATCGCCTTTCGATCGAGCACCTTCCATTCTTCATCACTCGTCTTCTCGGACTTCTCTGCAAGTGGTTCGTACAGGTCCTTCCCGTACAGGTAGGCCTCCATCTGCATACGCCAAAACCCAAAGTCGGAACCATTGAACCGTTCGACTGGAAACTTTCCCTCCATCTTAACTCCTTGAACCAGGCTCTTGATACCAGTTGTTAGGAAATGGATCGGGTTAAGATGGATAACAGGTGGAATATGAAGGCGATAAAAGACACACGAATTTGTTAACCCAGTTTGGATATAAATCCTACGTCTGGGGGCGATACCAAGCCAGGAGAAAACACTCAAAGAGGAGGAAAATTGAGGAGTACAACACACACACACTTGTATGCAAGTCTTCACCACACGTGAAAGACAACACTCACCCTCGTCTCAACTCTTTCTTTTCTCTCTACTCTATTCTACTTTGCTCTATTCTACAAAACAATGCTAATAAGAGTAGTATATATATAGCCATGACTTATCCTTTTTCCAACTCAACTTGGGATTTCTAAGTTGAATCGGGTTATCCTTCTCCAACTCAACTTTGAATCGGGTTATCCTTCTCCAACTCAACTTGGAATTTCTAAGTTGAATCAGGTTATCATTTTCTTCTTCAAATAAATCTTCACAACTTAACAGTCCTAATATTTGTTCGGTTGACTTACGAAATTTTTATAAAGACTTTGATATTCCAGTAAATATTTATGTGGATAAAGAGGATGTTGAATCTCTTCAAGCCGTAGATAGTCAGGTAAGATACTTATTAGATGGAATAAACTTTAATGAATTGGATAGGAATGAGATTGAGGGTGATGGAAGGAAAGACTGGGACGGGCAGAGTGGGTTGAGTTTGAAGGTGATGGGAGGAAGGACTGTGAGGGGCTGGGTATAGAGGGTCAGGATTAGATGGGATTGAGTTTGAGGGTGTTGACTGTGAGGAGTAGGGGGTGAGGCATTGGGGGTTGATGATAATTTGGCTAACAATTTAGTTGAAAATCCAAGTGAGAATTGCACTGAAATTCCATTTCAAGAAAATACTGAAATTCCATTTCAAGAAAATGCTGAAAATCCAAGTGAGGATTTGAATGAAATTCCAGTTCAAAAAAATGCTGAAAATCCATCTGAATGTTTGACTTAAATTCCAAATTCAAGAAAATGCTGAAAATGCAACTGAGAATTTCACTGAAATTTCAATTCAAAAAAATTATGAAAACATGAATGAAAAGGGGAATTGAAAGTTGTATGAAAGATTTTTGAATTGAGTCCTCATTGGAATATGATGATTCATTTAATAAGGGGTATGCACAAAGTAGTGAGGGGAATGATAGTACGGCCCCTAGTATGGTTTTAGAAGACATAAAATGTGAATATGATGATGACATTTTCTTGTCAAAAGACCCAAGTAAAAAAGAATTAATGATGAAATTGAAAAGGGTGATGAAAGAAAAAAAAATAACAAAAGAGAATAGTCACGGGGGTATCATGTAGGTAGGGGTGGCTTTGAGGGACTCGTGCATAAGCAGTGGGGTAGATGTTGGGTTTTTACGAAATGAAGCTGCAAGAATGATTGCAAAATGCAAAGTAGAGGGTGTGAATGTAGGATCCATGTCTCACCAATATAGGATGGACCTACATTCCAAATTAAAACAATGAATGGAAGCATACATGTGCAAGTACATATAAGAATAGGCTTGCCAATGCATCATATCTTGTAAAAAGAATTGAAAATGCAATAAGAGATAATCCAACAGTTCCTGTTCAGCAATTGAAAAATAGAATTATCTCAAAATGCAATATGGATGTGAGTAGATTTAAGGCGATGAGGGTAAAAAAAAGAAGCGTTAGAGAGAATAAGGGAGAATGATCCAAAGCAATATGAATTGCTGTGGGATTATTGTGAAACTGTCGGACAATATAATCCAGGGTTTAAGCTCATACTTAAAACATTGAAAAATCTAGTATTTGACAACTTTAGCTTAATGTTTATGGAATCCAATTTTAGTTTATGTTTCTGGAATCCAACTTCAGCTTAATGTTTAGTGTTAGTGTTTAATTGTCAAATTCTTTTTTTTTTTTTTGTGTATGTGTTAAGTGTTTGTGTTTAGTGTTTGTATATCCAATGATTAATTTGAATATCCACTTTTATTTTTCAGTTGAAAACATGTCAAAAATTTAAAATATTACAAATTAATACATGAGACAACATATATATTACAATAAAGGTCAATACTTAAACAACAGAGTTTTACAAGTTTAGTTTATATTGTTCTCATTTTAACAACAAAACTAGCACTAACACAAAAAGAACATTGAAAATACTCATTCAAAATTTGACATTTCTGGCAAATATTTCTTCTTTGACATTAACACCAATAGATCCACCAGATTGCAAGTTTCACACTACTTTCTCACCATCGTCCAAATCACACTGTTCATCAAAGCCACGAAAAAAAATTTCACTACTGTGTACTTGAGCATGGTTAGAGGAAACCCACTAGGTGCCCATGAAGCTCTTTCAGGCTCCAACCAATGAAAAAATTTACAAATTTGATATTTGCAACAATAATATAACTTGCCTTTTCGAGAGCTTTGTTTGTGACTCACTACTCTAATTTCAGTTTTCAAATTACATCCACATAAAGGCGTAGTTGGGAATCTCAAATCTAGTGATTATGTGCTCTGTCTTGATTTGCTTTTCTGAAATGAGGAGCTTGACCTTGACATTTTATCTCTTTTTGGAGAAAAAATCGTGAGAAACAAGTGGAAAAAAGAGGATTGCAATAACAAATGAGTTATTGCACTTTTATTTGATGAAAGACGGGCATAATTGTCAAAAGACAACATGAATATGGTTCCCTAGCCGCAACATTGGCACATGTGGCGCACATTGGACATACAAGGGTCTAATTGCTATAATAAAAAATTCACAGGGAGGTAATTTGATATTTTTATATCACAGAGGGGTGTCATGCATATTACCCATATCACAGGGGGGGGGCTGCAATTTTTTCTTATTATTATTATTTAGTCAAATTTTGAGAGTACACTGGTCATTCACATCTTGGTGCAACTTTGTACCAATTTTATACCACCTCCCAAGATGGTATTAATTAGTTATTCAAGTATAACAATACTTTTATTTATTAGTAGTTGTAATTAATTTGAATGTGAGTGAATGGTATATTGAAATACTAATTAATATTTGAAATGATGTGTGTGACGCCCCAAAAATTATAATATATAATTGGGGGATTAATTGATAATTCTTTTGTGAAATTTAATTAATTAATAAATAAATTATGGGCCATAATTGAAATATAATAACATTTGAATGGATTAAATTGGAGTTCGTTATAATATTTTGGGACAATTTATATTAATTAAGAAAATTAGGAAGGACGTAAATGGTATTTTTGAGAAAATTTAATTAAATAAATAAAATAATAATAATATTATATATGTATGTAAATAATCTATATATATATATTAGTAAGTAATATAATATATATATATGTATTTTAGTAGTGATATAATATTATATATATATGAATTAGAGGAAAGGCACACCGCCTCACCACCCACTAAATATATATATATATATATATATGTTAAATTGAAAGTCATTGTTAGACAAACAAAATACAGACACTGACGCGCACAGTTACGGAGGAAACAGAGGTACGGATTTTAGATTTTATTCTTTATTAATTTATATAATTATATTATTTAATTAATCTGTTTATTAAATGTTGTTTATACTAAGCGATACACCATTTAATCGGAATATTTTACGAGTTTGGCTATTTCAAATGGTGTCGAATTAAATATCAAATTGGATATAAAAATGATATCGTTGGTTAATTAGATTATTAAATTTATTAGATTTGAATGTTGCTATAGTCAAATTATATAATTCCATCGGAATTGCTAACCAAATACGCAATTATATGTATTATTGTTTAATTAAAGAGTATAATAGCGAGAAACTGATAGAAAATTCATAGAAATATTCCGAGAATTATATTTAATAAATGGTATGTTAATAAAGAGGAAAAATGAAGATTTGCATTTTGATAGAAATAGAATATTAAAGAATTATTAGAAATTGTACAAATGATATTTAATATTATATTTTAAAGAAATTACGATATTCTCGATATATTAATTGTATATGGTATAACTCATTATAGGATACGGAGGTGAGGTGAAAGGACTGACAATTAGCGGTTGAGTAGAAAGAAACGTTGTAAGGTTGAGGTAAGTAAATAACTAGTATTATCTATATATGTTCCCTTTATTTGTGGTATTAGTGTTACATGAATTTGTGGTTTATGCTAATATTGATTTATCTGAAAATATATGAGTTGTGAATGAATTGATTTGATTGACGATATTGTGTACATAGAATGAGGAAATGCATTGAAATATTATGTTTATTGTTTGATGTGTTGTGGATGTCTGCAAATGAGAATTTGTTGATATATTATTTTACGTTACTAGTTGCTTACAAGAATGGTGACATGTGGAAATGAGGGAGTGGTGGAAATTGAATATAATTGTGGTGTGAATACCCCTTGACGTGTTGAAAATGCTATGTGCGAAAAGAAAGTGCTATGTGCGAAAAGAAAATGCTATGTGCGAAAAGAAAATGCTATGTGCGCAATGAAAGAGCTTTGATGCGAAATGAAAATGCTATGTGCGAAATGAGATTGATGAGCCGGCTTCAAGGGGATTCACTTAAATTTATATAACGGTGAGACTGAGTTGGTGGGAAAAACACAATATCACCTTCTGGTAAGCAAATTAGGAAAAATGGAGTTTGGTTAGTTGTCTTATTATGAGATAGTCATGTGGTGTAATAAGTTGATTATGTTGGAATTAAATTGATTGTATTCCATTCGTGTTGCTTGTTTATCTTGTTTGGGCTATGGTTGACATGCATATATAGATAGGACTGGTTATTTGCTTACTGAGTGGCAGGCTCATTCCCCTGCTGACATTTTCTTTCAGGAATAGACTTTGAGGTGTCTGACTATTGAAGAGTAGGTCCACGCGCTATACCCAGGCAGGTCGGGCCAGTATGCAGTTTTCTCCTCTTTGTCAGTTAGAGTACAAAGCACATTTTGTTTGTACAGAGAGAATATAAGCGTACAGATTATTTGTGACGAATCACCTTGTGGTGTGTGATATATATATATATATATATATAATGTTGTGGGTTGATAATACCTATTATGACATTGGGGTTACGTATACACATGGATTAAATTATTATGTGCATTTATATTTATAAACACAAGGATTACAATAAGTATGACGTTTAGGATAGGTATAGCCCTTGTAGCAAAGGGGGTGTTACAGTGTGAATGCCACTTCTATCCAAGAAGAAAATAAAAAAAAAAAATTCAAATGTTACAATTATTCTTAAGAATATATGAAACTTTGAGCAACATATTGATACCATTTTAGTTGAAGGGGGCCAATTATGTATAGGGATAAATATTAATATCTCGATGGACCGAAGTGTTACATCTATATAATTAAGGGTATCAAGGTGAAATTAACATTTTAAGACCGAATTCTTGCATGAACCCAATCGGGACACCGATCAATTTTTAATCTAAATCGATTTAAAGGTAGCAAAATCTTGGTCTAGATCAGAAAGAAATATTTTTTGTTTATATTCTATTTTTCCCCAATATTTTATTTCAATTCTTTTAATAATTTAATTCATTTGATTAAATGGCCCCACTCAATTACATTCAACGACATACGCAAGTTTGTGCAGCACAAAAAAAAAGGGTATTAGATGTGTTTCAATTTCAAAAGCTACGTGCGATATTAATCTTGGTTTTTTAATAAATAAAAGATTAGTAGATTCCATTTGGACAGATGAGATGAGATGAGAAGAAGCTGCCCATTGTCTGATTTACAAGATTAGTAAAATTGATTAGATGTGACATGCAACCCTTTTAAAATACAGACATAATATTCAATTCCTACAGAAGGGGAGATGTCTAGATGCTCTCAGAGTTGTACTTTTGTGAAACTTTAATTAATTATGGCAGGCTTGTTGTGGTGCACCACGCCACGGCTGGCTGAATAATTGTTTTTCCCTTCTTAGGAACCAAGCATTGAGCTGTCCTAGATTAGATCATCAATTCTTGAGCTTTTGATTCTGCACGTTGCCTGCTTTAACCTATAATTAATACTGGTAGTTAATGTAGCCACATAGGTTGTTAAAATAATGTAACCTATATGTTCTAATTTTCATTTGATTTTTGGGGCATAAGTAACCATGCCCAAAGTTGAAATAACTTATCTCACAAAATGGGATTGAAGCGATATTTATAAATTGGACAATTCGGGCTATTCGAACTCTAATGACGTAATTTAGAGGTCATTTGTCGACCATATGGGGATCAAAAGATTAGATTTGACAATCACATAATCGGGTTGGGGCTGGTCGATACGTTCCAATCCTAAATCAATTTTTGAATATGGAAGTGTTGAGTTTTTTCTTAAAAGGTATTTGAAAAATTGATATAGTGTGGAACATCACGTCAAACGACCTTTAACTGATAAGAATATTAAAATTGTGGAGCACTGACAAGACACGATCGATATATACACACATATTAATATTGTCACGAGCTTTATATCGATTACAAAATGCAAATTAAGAGCTTGTGTGAGTTATAAGGCTCAAAGCCTTCTTAGAAATAAATTGAAGAGGCTCTAATTAAATATTCGACGCCCGTTTACGATATGAAATTATATGTTTATCCTCAATCCCTCGTCAAGAGACTGATAATATTGCCACAAAATCCCATGTAGAATTAGTTCATTTTAATGAATACATAAAAAGTCAATACAGTCCATCCAAAAATTTAAATTTAAAATATTTTACAGTAAAGAAGAAAGACATATGACATCAATAATGCAACTTGCATTATACATCACACCATAATTCCATCTTGTGTGCATCTTTCTTCACCATTTAAAAAGAAGAAAAATAAATATGTAAAGTAGAGAGGTTTGATAATTGATGTTGTTATGGGCACGATTGCTTGGATGCCGTCAAATTTATTTTTTATTTAATCAACACATAAATTATAAATATCAATAAATTACAATAATTCACATTAATAGACTAAAAACAATAATTAAATCATAATCATTTTTCATTTAATTAATATATTAATAATAATTATAAATAAATTATAATAATTTATAAAAAATAAACTAACAATAAAATTCAAATTCATAATTTCGAACATGTCAATTGACAGGACAGCTTGGATACGGTAAAGTCTATTGATGGTGTAAATGTTCTTCCCCAATTTCGTCCAAATTATAGAATAGTCCAATCAAAAAGGCCTGCCGTTGCCAACCCACTCTACTCCTCAAAATAGATGTGCGTGGTGAGTTCCAATTTAGGCCACTTATTTAAATACTATGTCTAGACCAGGAAAAATCGTAGTTCACAAATTTTTATTTCCATATTCCTCCTTAGAACAAAAGTGAATTTTATTCAGTATTGAGGTAATGTTTCCGAGATTAGTCAGCGCAGTTGTGCTTGCTCAACACAATTTTTCTCACGTACAAATTAATACTCAAAAAATAAAAAAAATATTACTTTTTCTTTTATTTTATATTTTCACTAATATTATATAAGATGGGTAGCAATACATTTGGTTCCGATAAGTCGATTGGCTATGATTTGCTTAAGTTCTTGATAAAGAGTTATTGAATAATATCACATTATTTTTAAGTACTAGAAAAAGAATTACTGTTAGCTATATTATTAGTGGTTGTGTCTAAAAATTATGATATACTTTTAATTATTGTAAATAAAATCAATGAAAAAAGTTAATTTTTTCACCATGAAAAAATCATTTTTCATGGTTAAAAGCTATGGTCAAAATATTTATCATGGCTAAAAAGCCATGACAAATGTTTTAGCCAATATCATAAAAATCACGGCCAACAATCGTTGCTTGGTTGTGATTAATAACTATTTGGTACGACTATTTATTATTAACCATGACAATTAATCAAAATTAAATGTTATGACTCTTGCTGTGAGGTGAAAGAATATTCTTAAAAAAAATAATGTTATAAGATAAATTCTGGTTCTAGAATGTTAAGAAAGATAAAAATAAAATAAAAGTAACATATTATTTTAATTTAATAATATTGGAGAAAGACACATATTAATTTCCTTTTTTTAAAAAAAACTATTTTATAATATATAGACAGCGTTTGCAAAAATCAACTAACATGTAATTGAGAACAAAGTGTTTAAAACGTATGCAAATTGAGGTTTTCTTTTTGAGTTATGAAAAAACAGAAGCTCAAAGTCAATAAAAGGCGTTGTTAACCACTTTTGATTTCCATACATTATTTTATTTTTGGTTCTACCACACTGACACACACTCTCTTCACTGTTATGTTACATTTTCGAAAATTTGATTTCTTCATAAACTTTCACTTTTTAAAAAAAATAATAAGTTATTGATATATGAACAAAAGTTGGCTCAAAATATTAATTGTTACATTATTCAATTTATTATTTGTTATTCAATAGATTTAAATTTATAAATTAATAAATATATTAATAATTTTAAAATAAAAATTATTAAAAAAAAATTACATATTTGCATTTGTGAGAGTCGTATAATATAATACCAAAAAAGAAAACCCTAGTTGCCTCCAGAGTTGGGCAGACGGCCGATGGTAAAAAATTCTGCCGTAAAAACAGCGCCCAAAATGTACAAACAACCCAAACAAAACAGCTTATGTCATGACTTAGATATATATATATATATACATAGATATTTAAATTATTATTATTTTATTTATTTAGTTAAATATCTATTCTGATGATGTGGACGAAATCGTTTGTACAAAAGAAAAGAATGGGTAAAGGGGCCGTGATTGACTATGCCCCGGGTGGTCCCCACCTAACTGACCGGACTCCAACCCCAAATTCAAATCCTGTTAATTACGCAATACTAAATTCCAGACCAAAAAATACACACAGACCAGATGAGCAGACACGTCAAATGAAAGCAATATTACAATTGACGGGACGTCCCCAATATGGGTCCCCCCCTCCCTATTCCCACGTCACCATCATCACTCCCGATACCGCTTTCCCCCCACTATAAATTCCAACCCCTTTCATTTCTCCCTCATCACACCATTTCCATTTTTCTTCTCTCTACACTGTTCTGAAATCTTTTGCCAACGTTGCTGTGCATTGTTGTCAAGTCTTTTTCTAATTTCTCTCTTCTGATATTCTCTTATGGAAGATATGAAGTTGAGTAAGAAACGAGTTCGGGATGAGGCGGAGGAGTCCGAGTCGGATATCGACTCGCCGGAGGTGAAGCGGCTGAGGGAGAATCTGCTGGATAGTTTGGACGATGATGCAGAGTTCTGCACTTCCACCCAGGATCTCGACTCCTTCATGAAGAGTTTCCAGGAGGAGATCGCCGCTTCGACGTCCGCCGGCGACGGAGGTGCGGTTGATGTAGGGGCGGATCGCGGCGAGTCTCGGCCGGAGTTAGGGTACTTGTTGGAGGCGTCTGATGACGAGCTCGGGCTTCCTCCTCCGACCTCATCTCCCGGTGGGATGAAGAATGAGTTGACTGAGTTGGATCGGTTTGAGTCCGACGCGTCTGAGTTCGGACGCGAGTTCTGGGAGTTTTCGGGTTATGAATCATTCGGATTGGGGTTGGGTGCGGCGGATAACGCGAACAGTGAATACGTGGCATTAGACGGATTGTTTGACTATGCGGATCTGGGTGTCGGGTCGGGGGATTTAGCATGGAGACCCGAAACGCTGCCGGCTCAGTAGGGCGGACTTTTTATGCTCCACCTACAACCTATATATGCTACTGTTAGGGAGCTTAGGGTTAGGCAAAGAATATTGTTAATATAATCACTTTATTTAATTTCTTTTTTCTTTGATATATCTAATGATAGTTGAAAAAGTAAGTTAAAAGTATACCCAGATCTAGAGACTTACACGGATCATTTGCTCTAACTCTGATGGTCTCAATTTTCGCGTATGAAAGATATTTTTCCCTTCTCTTATTTCAATTAGTAGCTGTAATTAATTGATAATAATTATTCAATTGAAATAAAGATTATTAATTAATGATCTAATAAATATTGACATATCTAATTTCCATTTAGAAGAAAGGATTGGGTGGTGTCAGAAGTGAGAACGACAATTTCCACCTAATATATTTCATGAAATTTCACTTTCTCCTCTTTTTCCATATATCTGAATCCAACCACTCCACCCGCCGGATTTGATTTTCTATTTGACACGGCAATACATCATTTTTGTTTTTTTTTATTTTTTATTTTAGGATAAATTACATTTTCTCAATAAGATTATATTTAATTTTTATATTTTTTTATGTCAATTTATTATTTTAATTTTACAAAATTTACACTTTACCAAATATGTTTTCTTGTTGATTTTTTTGTAAAAAACGCATTACATATTGTGGATATACAAAAATATCATTTCACATCATCCATAAATATTACATATCTCTTTATATTACGTTTTTTTGATAACATATTTAGTTCAGAAATCATTAAAAACAGTTATAATTGGGATGATAAAATTTAATGAAAATGTTATTTTATTTAAATAGAATAATTTTATTGACACTCTAATATATGATTTATTCATATGAATTATTTTTATTTTTTGGGTAATTATGCAAATCACTCTCAAAATATATTTTGTAATGTTGTTGATATTTTTGGAGTGTATTTGTATTTTTTTAAAAATTATGGATGTTTGTGTAAATTGTATTGATGTTTTTATTGGTGTACGTTAATATTTTAAAAGATCGGTTTATATTAATAGATCAAAGTTGGATTGTAGATATAATACATTTGACGTGTATAAAAATTACATTATTTATTTGGGTAAATTTTGCCATTTGAATTATGCCCTTTGTTATACTTTGCTATTGATTTTTTTTTTTTGTCAATTTAATTATCATCTCAACTTTACAAATTTTGTACTTTGTGATATTTTTTTTGTTAATTTTTCTGTTTGAAAACATCACATGTTGTGCATATGTGAAAATATCATATTACATAACCCTTAATATCACATGCGTATTACATTTGAATTTTTTTTCCATAAAAAACTTGATTGATAAATATTTATAAATGACAAAGTGCAAAAATTCATAAAAAATTGAAATGGTAAGTTGACAAAAAAAAAGATTAAATAATAAAGTGTAAAATAATAATAATTCTTATATTTATTTTATTCAAAAAAAAAAAAGATTCAACACAATATAAATTATTATTTTTATAGTAGGTAAAATATATTTTACATCCTTGAGTATGTCATCCTCATAAATCATCCCCTTGAACTAAAAAGACCTTCACTTACCTCATCATTTTCTTTGATCCTTCAAATTTAATAAAAATGGACAAAAATACCCATGAAGATAACATAAGAGTATGATGTATTTACTTTAATCTCCTCCATAATACAATACATTAATTAATGTTGACTTTAGATTGTATTTAATTATCGTTAATAAATTAATACTAAAATAATTATTGCAACTTAATTAAGTATAAAACGATTATTTCAAATTTGATAGTATAAATATACATTTTGAAATTAGTAAAATGAACAATCTCGCAAGATTTTCTAATTTATTTTAAATGATCAATCTAGAAAAATTTAATGTGGAATTTTAATATTGTTGATTAGGAAACACTTATTTATAATTAGTAAATTTTCATATTGTTCAATGAGAAACAAAAATTTTATCGTAAATGATAAAAATATTATTTATTTTTCTAATTTTAATACAACTACTTGTACAATCAAATTTTAAACAAATTATTTGGTATTTAATTAATTTAATATTAATTTTGAAGTGCATAAAATAAGTTGGCTCAAAAAGACCCAAACGATCCAAAAAGAAGAAAGAAACAAGCGACTCATAACATCATAGGAGACCAAGTCATGAGAGGCCCAAAAACACTTGATAGGTGGTCTTGACAGGTGCCCCCTAGAAAACAGACAGGCGGGCGACCTTGATAATTGGCCCCCAGAAAACAGACTGGAAAAGGGAGATGACTGAAGACATCCCCTTACTCGAATCATGATAAGAGCTTGACAAAAATATTCGGGCTAAAAAGCCCACACATATGGCAGCCCACTCTCCTATGTGGCATCTCGTCAACAACCACATTGTACCACATAAGCCCTAGGAGGACTTCCTGGCGGCTGAGACTCCTCACAGACGAGGAAGGTGACCTCAAAGCCCTGGACTCCTGGGGAGCTAGGACTCCCTAGCGATTAGGAGTCCTTGCTGATGAAGAGTTCCCCAAACTTGGAGATAGGATTCAAAAGCACTTCTAACAGAAGGTAAAGATCAAATTATGGCTTATCCAAACGACATTCATCCACTTTTCCAAAAATGGAGGAACATGCATAGTCATATCGGAAGATGACACCCCTCTACAAATACAGGTTTACTCTTCTATGCTCATAGCACTTCCAAACACCTTCATGAGACTCTCTAACGTCTCTCACACATCTCTTACTCTCTAAATCATCTCTCTCACTCTCTAAACACCTTTTAAATACCCTTTAAACATTATCTAAGGACTCTACAAGCACATTGTCATATGTTCTTGCACTATTAAACGACTTTATTCATCATATCTCAATTTCAATTATATTTATTTACTTTTTGGCTTTATTCCATCTCAAATCCAATATTAATTTGGGCGTCGGAGTGCTAAGGCCTTTTTTGCAGGTCCTCCCTTTAAAATTTGCATTTACTTCGACCCAAATTTTGAGCATAGTTCATATTAATTGGATCCGAGCATTTTTGGAACGCATCAAAGTTATTAACAATATAATTGAAATAAAAATGAAAGTTATGTTGATTGATATATTTGATTGTAGAGGGCATTAAAAGTGAATATATTATATTATTAATCATCAAAGGTGTTTTTGTCCATTTATATTTAATCTAAGAAATTATCTCAAAGATAAGCGGTAATTAAGTGAAACTTCCTTTAATTTAAGGGGCTAATTGATAGTATATTTTAAGAGTGTAAAATATATTTAAACCTTAACATTATCGTGTTTATAAACCTACAAATTATTTATTTTTTAAAACTTTATTTTCTTTATAGTTATTTATTCTTTTATATTTTTTTAACTATTTTAAGAAAAGAAAAAATCTAGCAAGAGCATACTTGAATATTTAAATTCTTTATTAAAAAATTATATAATTTCATCAAATATTATGTATATTAATAATTTAAAATTAAAAAAAATTATAATTATATCAAATCCTCCCAATATATCCTACTTTCTCTCTCTCTCTTTTTTCTTTAAATGTATGGAAGGATTGCTGAGTACATTAAACGGTGACATACTAATCAGTTGGCGTATGAATTACGAACGACGTTCCATCAACAAATTTGAAATATCAACTCCCAATAATCGCCATCATTGATTTAGAAATTTGATTGATAAAGAAATTTCAACAAAATTTGTAATTTTAGACTCACCACAATAAGCCCTCTTTAGCCGAGTAATTTTATTTAGATCTGGAAAAAATTTGGTTTTATTTTTTAATCATAAGTATAATAGATTTTAATTATTATTAATTAGATCAAATTGGTTAGTCAATTATCAACATTAAATAATGATTTATAACTATTAAACAACGATGATTTAATTCCACCTAAATGTGATTTCGAATTTTCTTTTTTTTTTGGGCTTCTAGATCGATCGAACGGTAGGCCAATTTTTTCCGATGGGGACTGGGTTTGGCCCAAACCCGATATCCAAACCCACAAAAGACTTTGGCTAACAGCACACACATGGCCATGGGACTTCCCACATACTCCTTGTCGGAATCGGACACAAAAATCTAGCTCAGGTTTTATCCTCTTCCAATTCACCAACATTTATTACTCTCTATATTTTGTTGACTTGCACGCACCAATCTGACCTCTGAACTATTCGACGTCCATGGCACGGCAGCTAGAGAGCGTGTTATTTGATCTCCTGTGCATGGTTGATATATAGTATGAGAAAAGCTCAAGGAAGAATTTCAAGAAACATGGACGTCAAAGTAGGTGAAATAAGTCTTGTCTTGCACCGTTGGGTCTCGATACCCCTCTTCTCTATGTTTTTGCAGGCAACCGCCGAAAATACTAAATTAATACCATCAAAAAATTAATTAGGAAGGTCATGTTGATAACACTCAAAGGCACTCACTTCGAATTCGAAGGGAAACCCTAGATCTTTTCCTCATTTTCTTGCTGGTGTCGATTTCATGATTTCGTTCTGAATTGAGTGTGATGCTGTGTTTTGAAATTTTATGTTCAAATTTCCTTGTTTCTTGTTGTGGGGTTGCTGTGCATTTCGGTTTTTTGCATGTTTGATGTTGGTGGCAGTTCAATCTGCAGCCGGTGTTGTTGAATTATGTTAGGATGCATGTGCATTTGAATTGAAAGATTTGAACTTCTGATGAATTTCTTAGACTGTGTTGGTAGATTTACTCCATGTATGGGAAAATGATTTGTTTGTATTGCTTCCCATTGTCATTCTTCTATGGAGAATGCGAAATGCAATGCTTAATGTCATCAACTCGTTTTCTTTGTATTTGGCTTGTATGGTTGCTGAACCGTTTTGCGATAAGTTGAAATGTAATTTCTGGTTTATTATTGTTTTCATCAGTTGAAGGAAAATATGTTAATTTCTGATCATGTTAACAACTGGGGATGAATGTTGATGTATTTAAGTTTTCTTAGTCCTCACTCCTCTCATAGACAAGTAATGCCCCTGCCTCTCTAATTACTCCTGCTACACTGCTACTGTTCCCTGTCAATGACGAGATTTTGACGTTTATAACTTTGTTAAGTTTTCCAACAATTAAATTTTTCTGTTGACTGCAGCTCAGATGTTTGTGGTCAAGCTGCATCCAATCTAGTTGCTGGCAACAACTTGGAGGGAGACAGAGACACAGTTGTCGAGCCCTTCCAGAGCGGTTGAATATATGTAATCTGTAAGTTTATCAAACTTGTGTTTCTACGTGCACTAAATTGTTGTTTGCGGCGACGAGTTGCTTATTGCATGAGGTTTATTTTTTTAGCGAAGCATATACTTTTTGGTGATGCCATTATTTATATATAATCCTGGGGATCCCTGAATCAGCAGAAGCTCCTCCTGAACCTGTAAGCGTACCTAGTGGACAGGCTGCTAATGCGCACGCTCAGCCTCAGCAAGCAGCTCCTCTTCCTTCAACTGGACCAAATGCTAATCCGCTATATCTTTTTCCGCAAATCCTCGGTTCATCTATTTATTTTTTCTTTGCGTCGTTTCTCCTTTAGCTTACTAACTAGGTTTAATGTAAATTATCCCATGTGATATCAGAAATGGTTAAATTATACCCTGTGAAAAAAAATATCAAATTACCTCCATGTGTTTGTGAAAATAGAGTAATTTACCCCTTCACACGATTTCATATAATGCACGAGCTTTTTATTTTTTTAAATTTAAATTATTTAAGAACTGTTGGATTTGATTTGAATCAAAAGTCGAAATTCAATTTATAAATCAACAGCTTAGATTTTACTTAATTCAAAGTCTAGATTTACAATTGTGAATTTACCTAATATGTATTTACCTAAATATTGATTTAAAATATATTATATGTAATGAATTTATATATAATTATAATCATAAATATATATGTATATATATGTAGAGAGAGAGGGCGGGTGGCCACGCAAGTTAGGTAGGGGGTTTGAGTGCGGCGACGATGAGATGGGAAAGGGTTGGTGGTTTGGGCAAGACGACGACAACGCAATTGGTTTTGAGGGGGCGTCTCTACTGGTTTAGTGGGGCTGGAGATTGATTTTTTGGGGGGAGGCAACGCCAAGGCGCGAACAGGGAAGGGGAGGAGGGGCTGGCGACGTGATGTTGGTAGAATTTTATATATAATCGAGAGATTAATTGATAATTATTAAAAAATTAATTAAATTATAAATAATTTATAAATTACAATTGAAATATAATAAAATTTGAACGAATTAAATTGGAGTTCGTTATGATATTTGATAGCAAGTTATATTAATTAAGAAATTAGATAGGACGTAATAGATTTTTTATAAAAATCAAAATTAAAATATATATTATATATGTATATATATATGACACGAGTGGGGGAGGTGGGCCATCAACCCCACCGGCCCACCTACATCTTATTATATACAAATATATGTTTACTTATCATTCTAAATTGACACACACTTCACACATTTTACACACTCACGAGGAGAAACAGGTATGAAAATTTTTAGATTTTAATTTATATTAATTTATATAATTATATTATTTAGTTAGTTCATTTATTAAATGAAGTTTATATTGATCGATGTCTTGTTTAGTCGGAATATTTTATGAGTTTGATTATTTAAAATTAGTGTCAAATTAAATATCATATTTGATATAAAAATATTTAGTTGTTTAATTAAATTATTACAGATTTAATTATTACTATAGTTAATTTATTCAATTTTATCCGGCCTATTAACTAAATGCGTAATTATATGTATTGGTGTTTAATTAAATTATAGTAGTAACGAGAAATTGATAGAAAATTCATAAAAATATTCTAAAAATTATATTTAAGAAATATTATGTTATTAAAAAGAGAAAATGAGATTTTAATGATAATTTAACTTGGAGATGTTATTAAAACAGATAGTTATAAATATATGAGGGGTTTGATTAAATGAATTCTTATGAGTTAGTTGATAAATTAAATATATACTTGAGAAATTTAGAAAGTATAGTTATTTAAAAGAAAATGGAACAGATGGTTGAACTTTAATATAAATGAAATGTTAAAAGATTGGTGGAAAACATACGAATATTATATAATATTTTGTTTAGAACTTATGATGTTCTCAATATATTGATTATACATATAATATTTTATTATAGAACGTGACGAAAAAATAGAGGGTTGAGCAGCTCTTTGTATTAATTGAAGCATTTTGAGATTTGAGGTAAGTATAGCTAATTGATTTATATATATATTTGTGTAGTACTATATATATATATATTGGTTGTTTATATATTTGTGTAAGGTTACCTATATATTCGTGAAATTGTTATTATGTGTTTATATGTGGTTGTAATATACGGACAAATATTGATTGGTTGATATGATTGTATCATGTTTGACTTGCAAATATATATGTAAATATAGATTGTTTGGCAATACTTACTGAGAAGGCAGTTCACGGATTGTCACGTACTTTTGAGGAGATAAATCACTCTGAAGTTTGAGTCGTGCTGTTCTGGCCAATAGGTGGGTCAACCATGACATTTAAAGCCAAAATTTTTGTTATGGGAATATTAAATATGTCAGTCTCTAGCTCGATTTCTATTTAAAATCTTGTACAGCTGGTTGTTGTGTTATTTTATTTTTGGGATTTTGCAAATGAGGACGCCTGGGAAATGTAAATATTATCTTTTGAATATGCCTATTATCTCGTGAGACGTTTATATATTATATTGATAACTGAAAATATCTTATACGAGGGATTTTAATAAGGGAATGTATGATATTTAGTGGTAATTAAGTATAACATTGTAGGGAGTGTTACAGGCGACAAGCCTGAAAGTGGCGTCGTAGCGCGAGCGAGATCGGCTAGGGTGGAGGGAAGCGACGGGTATGGAGGTTGAGGCAATGGACTGAGGGGGGAAGAGGCGGGGGCGGCAATGGCCGGTGAGGGGGGTGGGATGGATTTTTTTTAAATAAAAAAGTATATATTAATAAAAATATTATATATTTTACATAAAAAAATAGTATTTTTAGTTTTTGATAAGTATTTACATATTATAATTATTAATAAATTATATATATAATATTTTATTTGTAAAACCTATGCCCAGTTGCAAGAGGGGTGAGTGCACTACACACACCCCTCTAAGGAGGTAAACTGCTTAAATTTTAATAACACAATGAGGTAATTTGGTGTTTTTTATTTCACAAGGAGGTATTTGCACATTACCCATATCATAAGGAGGTAGCTTGCATTTTTTCTCTTATAATTATATGGGCTTGGAAATATGATTCTCTTTTTAACAGGGCCTTCCAAGTTTCAAATGGAGTGTTGTTGGTGCAAACAATCTTGAGTTGGTACGCATAATGACTTGTTAGATTAAAATCCTTGAATACCATTGGGTTTCAGGTGCATATATTTAATAGAGGATTATAACTGGAGCAAGTACAGTACATATTATGATCGGTATATATATATATATATACATAACTGGAGCAGGCTTTATGTGTAGACATTATTATGATATTTGATTGAAAAATAGGAATTTTGTCTGGAGGTTTGGATGATTGAGGTTGTTAAGATTCCAACCTCATAATAATTGAAGCCCGGAGGAGGAGCTCATAAGCGTCTTCTGCTTGGCTCTCACAGTCACAGATTTGTGGTGCTTCCTTCAAGTTTAGAACAGTGCACGTCTCTCTCTCTCTCAACTTCAATCATCCCAATCTCCATCATCTGTCGCCTTCAGATGATGTTGTGACTTTTTGCTTGTCCTGTTTTTATATTATAGTATTTCTAATTTTTATGTTTTTAAATAAATTTAAGCAGAGAAAAGAGATTTTGATCGGAGTTAAATCATTTGGAATTTCGGGAATTTGTTTATTATTCATGAAAGTATCTTTTTTTCCTTTCATTTTGAATGAGAAAAAAAAAAAAAGAACAATCGTTAAGGTCCCTTTTAACCATATCAGAAGAAAAGGAAATTATAATCGAAAGAAAAACGACTTCCGAAGAAAATGTGAGACGAGGCCAAACCACGTTTTATGGAAACTAATACGACTTGCTTGTTTTATTATCTTTTCATTTTAAATTGCATTTTAATGCAGTTCACTCATTTAAGTATCAGATTTCGCAAGTGCGACCACCAATTTGTTGTGTTCTCCTCATGTAAACACTGTTGAATTAAAATAACATTATAGAATTTATAAAAATATTAATATGTCAATTTCATAATTTATATGATTATAAATACTGAAATACGCTAAGATCATATAAACCTTGGACTTTACCTTTTTAAATATTTTATTTGAAATAATATATATCAATCGATATTTTCAAAATTTAGGAAATATTGTATATATCGTTTGTAGTTGTTTCAATATATAACCTCCTAGTAATTTTTTTTTCATAATGTGTTCTGAATTTTACTGAATTCGAGATTAATTTTGACTAGTGATTCGTGGTTGTCGGCCCCAGTGAATTTTACACAAGATGGGAGTTGCATTGGCATTCTAGCGAGCTACTATATATGTGATTCTAAAGAGGACCCCATGCATGGTTGACATGGTAGTCTAAATCACTCACCTCCCATCCCCCACTAACATTTGATCAATCAAACGGAAACGTAGATCTTCATCAAATCTTACTCTGCTACAACTTTGATTGCTACGTGCATGGTGGATTTGCTGGGATCAAAAGATGGAGTTTTCGGTGCGTATGATAAGTTATGTGGGCATGATTTCAGATGAGCAAACATACCTTTCTTCGTGTAGGTCACCGTGCATTGGACCATTGATCTGCTGATGTCATCCCTGACCTCAGTTAGCAATACTGGACCCAAATCTGCTGTCTTTCCATATTTGATGGGCGCGGACCCGAAATGGTGTCTGGTAATTCCTGTGGGAGCCTAACGTTGTTCACTTTTCTATCCTTATCTGCTTTTCTTTCATGCCTAAATTCCCTCAACAGTCACACTGTCGGAAAAGGGCAGCTCCTCAAATTTATATATTTATTTATACTAATATACGAAAAAAACCCTTCAAATTCATAAACAGTGATTAATGAAATAGTCATATTAACTTTTTGTGAGGTCACAGTATCCTTCGTTACAAAGTAATTAACTTTAACTTTTCAAAATTTATATTAATTGATCATATTTTTCTTTTTACTAATGTAATGTATTAATTTATATATTTTACTCTTATTTATAATATATTTTAAAGTATGAAATATTATTTATTATGTGCACGCAGGAACTGCGCGCCACAACAGCTAATACTATTATAAAAAACAATCTTTTCTCGTACCAATTGTTTATTACCAAAATTTATTCTTAAAATTATTTTTTTTCTTCCAAAATAAATTTGGTCAGAATACTAATTTCAATTTTTTTTTAATAATCTCATAATTTTATAATTTTTTTCTCTTACCTACTGTTCCATATTTCTCTCTCTGCGAACGTCTCCATATTTATTTTTCTAACAAACTTTTAGATTTTTAATAAACTTATAATTACAATATTTATTTTTCTTTTCCTCTCACATTACAGTTTTTTTATATGCTCGCGGGGATTTCGTGCAACGGCAATTAGTATATATGATACGTATAAGATCTTTGGCCACACCACGAGGGTTGAAGGAACTTTTGAAAAAAATCTAAGATTATCAAAGGACTACCCCTGTAAAATAGTGTTAGCACTCTGATAGTTAAGTCAGTAACGGTTTATGAAAAAATAAAAAGAAAAAACTTGAATTAAAATTAGATAAAGGTGAGGTATGATGTGAGAATGACGAATATTCACGTAGGGCGCAAAATGTAAGTTTAGAATAGCTTAAAAATCGAGAGAGGGTAGTGAAAATAAGTGAGAGTTTGAGTTATGAAGAGTGATATTCCAAATGACCGCACAAAATCTCTATTTATAGGCTTGTACAGAGTAGGATACGGGGGTCGTTGGAAAGCTCTTTGAATTGGCTATCATGCAGAACAAACAGTTTGAGATTTGGATTAAATTTGACTGAGATACATGAGTTGGACTGAATCCTGCCATATCTGCCTAAAAATCCGAGAGTTGGTTATTTGTAGATTTTCTAGCTCGTTTGGTACTCATTTACCTGGAACCACCTAAAGTTGAACAAAGGTGACGTGTATAAATGTGTTGGCAAGTCCTATGAAGTGTCCTTTCAGCTGTAAATGCGCTTGTATCTTGGACCTACTATCTCATAAAAGAAAAACAGGCTTGTGGGTCTCACCTCCCTACTGGTAGGCTTTATCCATCCTTCTGATGAGTCGATTAGGCACTTAGTCGATTAAGCTAGTATGCCTAGTTTGTAGGGTTGGTCCAATAATTTTAGGGGACATCAATATATATGATGTGGCTTGTCACTCGCATGATACCTCATTGTGCGACGTACTATTCACTTTTGCTTTTTATAAGCCTCATTGTTTTATTTTAAAAAAGTGTTCTCTAACGAGAAAAGATATATGTGATATAATTAGGGTGGAAACGATCATATAAAAGTCAAATTGTCAAAATAAACATTTATGTGAAGGGATTTTTGGGAAAAAAAATAATTGATAATAACAACAGCACGAATGTGATACTACTTGCTAGTGAATATAATAAATGGGGTAAATTACAATTATTTTTTTTAAGATTTGGCATAATTATAAATATTTTCTCATTGTTTGAAAAATTATAAATATTCCATCAAGTAAAAAATAATTATGTAATCCCTAGACTGTAAAGTAGATATTACTATTTTACCTTTGTTGAATTTTTTTAAAAAAATAAAAAAATTAAGGGTGGATAAAATAAATAATTTAGAGGGAATATTAATTCATAAAAATATTTTAAAAAATTATGAAATATATAAAATTATAATTATAATTTGAAAAGAACATTTTGATCAGTTCACTACAAAAATTGGATGAAAACTTCACGGAATGGGGTTGTTGTTAGACGAACGCTAAAATTAAAGGGTTATTTATAATTTTTTAAATAATGAAGAGATATTTATAATTATATTAAACTTGAAGAAAGTAATTATAATTTACCCTAATAATAGTGATACAGTGGAAGATGTATATCGAATTGGAATAGTTTAATATATATAGAAATTAGAACAATCTAGAAATATCTTTCTTTTTCTCAATCTCACAAACAAGATCTAGATCTAATTTTAGAATTTATTAGTCCAAAAGGCACCTCCAAATGTAGGGGTTTGTGTTTTTAACTTTCATTGTAAGTCAAAACCACATACATTATTCTGGGAAAGGAAAAAGAAAACGAGTCCAAAGCAATTGTGATGAAGATCATATTACCAAAAAAGAATGGAGTTTGTTGGTCTTAAAAGATCTCAGTGTTTATTTAAGATTTTCTAATGACGGATTAAGGGTATTTATTATCTCAAATGCAATGATATTTTTTCAAGAAAAATGTAGTGCTTGTATTGTCAAAACAATGTTAGAGTCAAGTTAGATGGGTTTATAATGAAAGTTTTTCAACACTCAAGTCAATGTTTAGAACTTGGTTCTCGAAAAGATATACGATGGTAATAGGGGTACCCAAAGTTGTACCTGGTTGGGGGAGAATTATTATTTATAATTTTCGGTCTAATTCTACGATTTCAAGTACATCATTGATTTAAAATATGACTTACGGGCAGCAATGATCTATACATATTAATGAATAATAATGGCATATAGGTCTCTACAAATAAGACGATGGATCAGGCCGAGACATAGAATACTTAGCTAGAGATAAAAGTATCTAAGATAACTTTGAATGAAAATATTCTTGAGATTTCTTAATTGAATCGTTGATAACATAAATCGTGGATATGCATATTTGCGAGTGTTGAAGGTCCACTTAGCATAAATATTCCCACATTAGAGAGTTATTTTAAAAATACTAAAATATTGATGATCTTGCATGTATGTAATAATTATTTGAATGATTGGTCGAAGAAGATGGTCTTTCATGATAATGAGATCTGGGCGCTGGTGCCGACCAGTCCCTAATCAACACAATAATTGGCACAGTTATTGCAATTCACAATATTTGGTAGCCAGTTTCTTCTATGTATATTAGTTATTGTCACATATTGTTATTACGTGTGTATAATAAAAAAAATTATATTTTAAAAATATATTATATATAAAAGTAAAATATATAAATCAATATATTATATTTAAAAAATTAAAGAAAGAAATAAAATAAAATAAAACTAACTTATTAATTTATATAAAATTTGAAAAGTTAAATAAGTTGAGAGGTATTTTTGACTTTATAAAAAATTAGTACAGGCGGTACCATTAATCGTCATTTGTAAGTGTGTAGTACTAATTTATTTATTTTGATTCACAAATAACATCTGGCAGATTCTAATTTATTTTGTTGATTTCAACCTTAAAACAATATATATATATGTGTGTGTGTGTGTATGGTGGTCAACAAGTGGGCTAAAAGAAAAAGAATTAATGACTCCATAATAAATAAAAAAATCTAACCAGCCATATTGGCAGAAGATGATGGGTGGGCTTTCCTCTCCTGCTGTGGCATATCGATAAGGAGTCTTTTCAGAATGTATGTTGCATTCCATCCTACTTATTTCTACATCCACCATATAATATTATTTTTCAAATTTGTCTTGTCTTAACTTTTCGTTATAAAAATACACATTTATATATATAATTAAGGTAAAAGAAATAAACATGCCAAAATAAACACAAAAGCACACTCGCAATTAGGTAAAAGAGATGGAAATTTCAATGAAAGCTTTATGTATGCATGTGTGTTAGTGGGATTATTTGGAGCAATACGGAACTCTACTTACCTAAACCACATACTTCCACCTAAACTCCTTGGAGCCATAATCCTGGAAAATGAACATCTTTTACAAGATACTGATGATGATTCATGTGTGATTTTGAGTGGAACGAATCCTGTCTATTTATAAAACAAATCATGAAATTGAATTGATTTAAACATTAACCAGCTTAAAACAATAGATCTATAATTTAATTTCAGTGCTATATAGCCAGTTGTAGAATGGGTTGATTTGTTGTTTTTGTTTTGACTATTATACTCGTTTTTTTATTACGTCATCATAAAAGAAAAAAAAATTATACATGTGGCGTATATGTATTAAATAAAATAAGAAATGCAATAGGAATTAGAATAGAAATTCTAATCGGCTCTAACTAATGGCTTAAGTAGGACATCCCGTTCCAAGTTCTATGATTGCTACTCTTCTCTCACTTCTTTATTCATCAAATAAAGATCTTATAAAGAGGGTAAAATTGTCCCCAGTTACACCATGTAAGTAACACAACATCTGCCTATAAGTACCTGGCCTGGATCAGGCCATTTACTGCTAAAACAACTACAAGAAAATATGGGAGCAATGAAGCAGAAAGGCCCAAATGTTGAAAAGAAACAGGGTGGCATTGTTACTATGCCCTTCATCTTTGGTGAGCTTCTTCATGCTAAATTTCTCAATTTCTACATAAATGAAGTCACATACCTTGTTAAACTGTATCATCCGTGGGAATACATATATAGGCATAAGCATCATACGGGACGGTTGTATGTATTTATACACGGTGTATTTTGTTTTGCAGCAAATGAGATATGTGAGAAGTTGGCTGTGGTTGGGTTCAGCACAAACATGATCAGCTACTTAACTACGCAGCTACACCTGCCACTCACTAAGGCTGCCAATACTCTCACAAACTATGGAGGAACCGCAGCCATGACACCGTTGCTTGGTGCGTTCGTCTCAGATGCCTTTGCCGGGAGGTTTTGGACCATAACAATTGCTTCAATTATATACCAAATAGTTAAGTTGTCTGAACTTACCAGAGATACTTTATAAAACAAGAAAACAACGACTCATTCTACTAAACTGTTTGTGAACAGGGCATGATCAGTTTGACAACATCAGCAGTACTGCCCAGTTTAAGGCCTCCCCCTTGTAAAAACAACCAATTTTGCGAAGAAGCTGACTCAGGCCAACTAGCTGTTCTCTATGTCTCACTCTTGCTGACAGCCTTAGGCTCCGGTGGGATTAGACCATGTGTTGTTTCATTCGGGGCTGATCAATTCGATGAGAATGACCCCAAGCAGAAGACTTCAACTTGGAAGTTCTTCAATTGGTATTATTTCTGCATGGGAGCATCTATTCTGGTTGCCAACACAGTCATCGTTTATATTCAAGACAACGTCGGATGGGGTTGGGGACTCGGCGTTCCAACCATTGCTATGGCTCTGTCAATCATTGCTTTCATATTCGGATACCCTTTGTATCGGAAAATGGATCCCGCTGGCAGCCCATTTACGCGACTGATGCAGGTCTGTGTGGCAGCGTATAAGAAGAGGAAGGTAGCTATGGTTTCTGATCCTAAAATATTGTATGAGAATGAGGATCTTGATGCTGCTATTTCTGTCGGTGGGAAGCTTGTCCACACAAAAAGCATGAAGTAAGTTGATCTCTTATTTTTATCTGCATTCTTTCTTTCATTATTATTTCCTCCCGTGCATTATGCATTATTGATTCTTGGTCCTACAATGTGCATGATTATGTGTTTCCCGAAGATTATAATTTTTTACAAAGATTGTTCGTCTGCATCTTTTAAATGAATTCCAAAGAAGACCTTACCGTTGAACTCAATAGGAGCAAAATTCTGGTACACAGTAATTTGAGGTAGTTGTAAACAGTAAAGAGTGTTTCAGCCCCACGGATCTTATCTTGCCAATGGATTATATAAAAATGACAACGTAAAGATGGACCGAAAAAATCTATGGCTCATCAATTTCACAGGGCAGAGTACATAAATCAATGGATAAAACGCTTTAAATAAGGTACTTTCTATACAAACAACTATGTACTTGTATATTTCTGCAATGCAAATTTCTTTACCACCTTAGATCTGCTTTTTTACTACACAACTTGTTCAATGTCATGTCCGCTGTATCAGGCGCCCACCTGCAGGACCTTTATCTGATGAAACTAGTCCTGATGTGTTCATTGAATTACATTATCGGATAAGGCCTCCTGTTATCAGCCACAAGTTGCTCTGGATAAAGCCAAGATTATACCCTTCTCTGGATTGGCTAATCCAACCAATCTCCGTTCCGCTTCCCACTAGCATATCTCTCAATTAGGCAGCAAAAAATAAATATTTTGGAAGAAAGAAGAGAACTTGAATCATTGTAATGAATCAGACGGCACTGAGAATTTCCCAGAATGTTATGACTAGTAGAAAAGCTGAAAATAGTGGAATTCCAAGATTTTTTTCTTTTCTTGGTTTATGGATTTTAATCCAGTAATCGAGTGTTGTTTAGAGTTAATTTTATCATTACTATTTAATGAAGTCACACTTTAGTTTTCAAGAAATTAATATGTTTCCAGCTTATGGAATCAGCTTAAGACAAAATGGCATTCAGAATTACATGATGGAAATATTTTGATTCCCCTGTAACTACGCAGGTTCCTGGACAAGGCCGCCATAGTGACAGAGGAAGACAACCCCAAGGCCCCCGACCCCTGGAAACTCACCACAGTCCACCGAGTCGAAGAACTGAAATCCATCATCCGAATGGGCCCAATATGGGCCGCCGGCATCCTCCTCATCACCGCCTACGCCCAACAAAACACCTTCTCCCTACAGCAGGCCAAATCCATGGAAAGACATCTCACCAAACACTTCCAAATCCCAGCAGCATCAATGAGTGTCTTCACCCAGGCATCAATGCTGGCCACCATAGTATTCTACGACCGCATCTTCGTCCCGTTAATGCGAAAATTCACAGGCCTGGAGCGAGGCATTTCCTTCCTAACACGAATGGCCATAGGCCTTTTCATATCTTTACTAGCAACACTCGCAGCCGGTTTCGTCGAAGTGAAGCGCAAGAATGCTGCTTTGGATCATGGCCTGATAGACAAGCCGCAAGATATCATTCCCATTTCAGTTTTCTGGCTAATGCCACAGTATTGTCTCCACGGGATGGCAGAAGCATATATGTCTATCGGGCACCTCGAGTTTTTCTATGATCAGGCGCCGGAGAGCATGAGGAGCACCGCGCCAGCTTTATTCTGGCTTTCGATGTCGGCGGGGAGTTATACAAGCACCCTTTTGGTTACTCTGGTACACAAGTACAGCGCAGGGGCTGATGGATCGAATTGGTTGCCGGATGACAATCTGAATAAAGGGAAATTGGAGTATTTGTATTGGTTGATCACGTTGTTGCAGTTCTTTAACCTGATTTATTACCTAGTTTGTGCGAAATTCTATACGCTGAAGCCAATTCAGGCCCGCAAATTGGGAGATGACAAGGAAAAAGAAGACGGGGTTGAGCTGACAAGCCATGTTTAGGGTCCGTGATTTTGTGGGTTTTTAGGTAGGGGCAAGAAATTTAGTTAGAAGGGAAAGTCCTAGAATGGATCTTATCTATGTATATTATCTGAAAAGAAAGTCCATTTTCTTTGAATTTGGACAATTTCTGATTACTTTGTCAATCTTGTTAGGGTCACTTTTTTGCCATGTCTGAACTTCCATATTCAATCATTTTGAATAACTAATTTGAAAATACCTTCTTTAAGATAAACTATTTAACTTCTAAATAGTAATAAATCAATAACAATCTATTTGAAGTATAAAGAAAAAGTTGGAAGGAAACCCCGAAAAGATTGGTCGTTTCAACGACTTTTCTTATCCAATGCGTACCCTATTCCGCATTTCCCCCTCAAACCGTAAGCCCGAATAATCATTATATATAATCTCTTACGTCCTACATTGTTGGGAAATTTTGGCCCAAACCAAAGGTGATGGGCCCTCACTTCGGACGGCCAAATCACACATGGCCCTGTGGGCCACTTACTCTCTTGACCCGACCCACAAAAGGTTCGACCCATTGACCCTACATATTTATACCTAATCTCGGTCAAACCCTAACTCATTTCTGCCTCTTCCTTCTCCCTCCCGAACCCTGGTCTCTCTCGTCTCTTCGGGTTCTTCCCATAACCCCTGGAGTCCTGTGTAACCTCCCCTTCCCAATAATGGCCGTTTCCCGGCCATTAATGGACAGCCCGTTTATATGGCTGGTCTGTTTTGGTTCGTGGGGATAAGCCGAAAACCGAACTCTCTCTTCTCCTGTCTCTCTGATACTCTGATATTGCCTTTGTGGCATAAGCCTCCGTGGTTATCTTAAAGCCTTTGTGGCATTCTCCTTTGTGGTTGAAATAGAACCTTTGTGGTTCGGTTTGCCTGAGTGGCTTGTGTGATTTGAGCAACCAGTGAGGTGCTCAACCTTTGGCCTTGTGTAGGCCTTGGGTTTTACGGCTCCTGAGCCTTACAGTTGTCTTTGACCCCGTTTATTGTTATCTTATTGTTTCTGGTTTATTTCTGGTTTCTGTTGTGCTATTCCTTAGATTACTTGTAATTCGTTATAGGAAAGCCTGTAATATTAAGTTATTGTTAATTTCTGTAACTGTGTAACGTGTTGTAATTGTGCCGGAGATCGATCCACTCCTTACAGTGGTATCAGAGCACCAGGGGGTGTCTCTGGCTTGAAAAGCCAAAACGGTAAACTCGCTTCAACTCTTAACTCTTTAAATACCGGTCCCAGTGTCCCAACCCCTTCCCTACTCACCTCCCTTGGCCGGGCTCGAGAAGCCGTCGGGTATCTAGTGGAGGCGTAGTGAAGGCCCCTGCAAATTTTTTCTTTTAATTCCTGTTCTGTAATTATTTCTGTGATTGGGGATTTCTCTGCTGTTTAATATCTGCTCCTATCTTTTGAACTGAGAACACTGTGTACTGTGAAACTTGCTGAAAATGTCTGGTTATAATTTACAACCGTTTGATGGTAAAACTGATTTTAGTATATGGCAGCAAAAAATGAAAGGTATCTTAATACAACAAAAGGTTTTTAAAGCAATCGATGGAAAATATTCTGAAACAGTTTCTGAAGAAAAACGGCTTGAAAATGATGAGTATGCTTACAGTTCTATTATCTTAAATTTATCTGATTCTGTAATTAGGAAAGTTGGAAAACAGAATTCGGCTAAAGAACTTTGGAATAAACTTGAGGAACTCTTTACTGAAACTTCACTTCCTAGCAAACTTTTTCTGTTAGAAAAATTTTTTAGGTATAAACTTGATATTTCTAAAAATATTGAAGAAAATATTGATGAATTTACTAAATTAGTTCAGGACATTAAATTAACTGGAGATAAAAACATAGATGATTATACACCTATTGTTTTATTAAATGCTATACCTGAGTCTTATAGTGATGTTAAGGCAGCAATAAAATATGGCCGTGATAATGTGTCATTAGAAACTGTTATTAGTGGCTTAAAATCAAAAGAAATGGACTTAAAAACAAATGCTCCTAGTACCAATAGTAATGAGGTAAACTTTGCAAGGGGAAGAACTAAGTCTAGGAGTAATGATAGTGATAAAAATCATAAATACAGAAAACATAGTAAAAGCCGTAGTAGAAGCAGGGGAAGAAGTCCATCTAGGAGTAAAAATCATAATAAAAGAAATGATAAAAAGGATTATAAGTGTTATAATTGTGGGGGTAGAGGACATTTCATAAAAGATTGTAAGAAACCAAAAAAGAATAACCAAAATGACTCTGCAAATGTTTCTGAAGAAACTTCTGATGAAGTTTATATGATTTCTGAAACTAACCTTGTTGATAATTCTAATAAGTTTGAATGGCTTGTAGATTCAGGGTGTACTTTTCATATGACTCCTTATAAAGATATTTTGATGAATTTTAAAACAGAGAAGTTAGGATCTGTTTCTATGGCAAATCAGAAACTTTGTGATGTTCTTGGTTTTGGAGATATTTTTCTGAAATTTGAAAATGGTTCTAAACTTACCCTTAGAGGTGTTAGATATGTACCAGACCTTGCCCATAACTTATTATCTTGTTCAGCCCTTGAAGAAGATGGGTTGGAAGGGAGATGGGGTAAAGGGGTAATGAGAATCACCAAAGGGTCTTTAACCATTTTTAAAGCTGAAAAGAAAAGAAATCTCTATCTTTGCAAGGTTCAATATGATTTATTCTCTGGAAATGTGTCTGAAATTTCCAAATCTGATTTGTGGCATAAAAGACTTGGGCACATAAGTTTAAAAGGACTTGAATTGCTGCATAAAAATGGATTTCTGCATGATAAACCTACCATTTTGAATTTTTGTGATGAATGCATTCTAGGAAAACAGCATAAAGTCAGTTTTCCTACCTCCTCATATCCCGTTCCCACTTCTTCAAAATGCATATTAGATTACGTGCATGCAGATGTGTGGGGTCCTGCAAATATTGGCACACATGGTGGTAATAAATACTTTCTTTCTATTATAGACAATTATTCCAGAAAAGTCTTTGTGTTTCTTATGAAACAAAAATCTGATGTTTTTGAGAAGTTTCAAAGCTGGAAAAATTTAGTTGAAAATCAAACAGGTTTTAAACTTAGAGCTTTGAGAACTGACAATGGATTAGAATTTTGTAATAAACAATTTTCTGAACTTTGTGAAAAGTATGGCATTAAAAGACATAAAACTACACCCTATACCCCACAACAGAATGGTGTAGCAGAAAGAATGAATAGGACCTTGCTGAATAAAGTCAGGTGTCTTTTAATAAGTTCAGGATTACCTAAAACTTTTTGGGGTGAAGCACTGTTAACTGCAGCATATCTAATAAATAGATCACCATCTGTGCCTTTGTTTGGAAACATCCCTGAAAAATTATGGTCTAACACTGATGTTGATTTATCTTCTCTTCGCATTTTTGGATGTTCTGCTTTTTGTCTTGTGAATGGTGATAAATTAGATCCTAGGTCCCAAAAATGTGTATTTATTGGTTATCCAATAGGTGTTAAAGGTTACAGATTGTGGTTAAGAAACCAACCAGGTTTTAAAGTAGTTGTAAGTAGAGATGTAATCTTCAATGAGTCTGAAATGCCTTGCTTGAACACTGCTTCTAAAACCACTGAGAATTATAACATTGAAAATACCTTTAATAAGGTGGAACCTAACACCCTAGATAACCAACAAGGGGAAGATTTAGGAGATAGAGAAGAAAATCAAGAAGATCATAATGAAATAGAAAATGAAGTCAACTCTGAAAACTCTTACCAACTAGTAAGAGATAGGGTACCTAGGCAACGTAGAATTCCTACTAGACTAAGAGACTACCACTTAGCTCTAAATGCTGAGAATATTGAACCAAATTCTTATGAGGAAGCTTTAGAAAACCCACATTCAAAAGAATGGTTGTCTGCTATGCATGATGAAATTAAAGCTTTAAAAGAAAATAAAACATGGGTCTTAGTTCCTAAACCTGAAAATGTCTCTGTGATTGACTGCAAATGGGTTTTCAAAGTAAAAGAAGAAGATAACAAGAAAAGGTTTAAAGCTCGATTAGTAGCTAAAGGTTTTACACAAAAAGAAGGAATAGATTATACTGAAATCTTCTCACCCGTAGTTAAGTTTACTACTGTAAGAATTCTGCTTGCTTTGGTTGCTCAATTTAATTGGGAACTTAAACAAATGGATGTAAAAACTGCCTTTTTGCATGGAAACCTTGATGAAAAGATTTATATGTCTCAACCTTATGGCTTTGTTGACAAGAAAAATCCTGATCTTGTATGTTTGCTTAAAAAATCTCTATATGGACTTAAGCAGTCTCCTAGGCAATGGAACAAAAAGTTTGATCAATTTATGCATTCCTTAGAATTTAAAAACAGTGCATATGATCCTTGCCTGTACTTTAAGTATGTCAATAATGTGCCTATTTTTCTTGTCCTATATGTAGATGACATGTTAATTGCCAGCTCTTGTCTAAGCATGATTAAAGAGTTACAGAAAAATTTGTGTAAAACTTTTGAAATGAAGGATTTAGGAGATGCTAAAAAGATACTTGGAATGAACATTGAAAGAAATAGGTCCAATTCATCTATTTTCTTAAATCAAACACCTTATATTCAAAGTATTCTTGAAAAGTTTTCTATGTCAACTTCTAAACCTTCTTCTGTGCCTCTTGCTGCTCACTTCCAGTTAAGTAAGGATCAGTGTCCAAAAACTGATTCTGAAAAAGAAAAGATGAATAAAGTGCCCTATTCTAATGCTATTGGTTCTGTCATGTATTTAATGGTTAGTACCCGACCTGATATTGCTTATTCTGTTAGCTGCTTGAGTAGGTATATGTCAAACCCTGGCTCTCCCCATTGGGAAGCCTTGAAACATCTTTTAAGATATCTTAATGGTACTAAGAAACTTGGTATAAACTTTTCAAAAAGTCCTAATGGAGCTAAACTTGTTGGGTATGTAGATTCTAACTATGCAAATGATAGAGATAGCAGAAAATCTACTACTTCATACATTTTTACTTTATGTGATGCATGTATAAGCTGGAAGTCTCAGCTACAAAACATTGTGGCCCTTTCAACCACTGAGGCTGAATATATTGCCACTACTGAGGCAATAAAGGAAGCCATTTGGTTAAAAGGATTACTTTCAGAAATTGGTTTTCTAAAAGAAAAACTCACTGTTTTCTCTGATAGTCAGTCAAGCATCCAACTTTGCAAAAATCCAGTTTTTCATTATAGGACTAAGCATATAGACGTAAGGTACCACTTCATTCGAGATGTGATAAATAAAGGTTTGATAAATCTTGAAAAAATAAAGTCTGCTGATAATCCTGCTGATATGGGCACTAAAAGCTTATCTTTGGAAAAGTTTAAAAGCTGTCTTGATATACTTAATATCTGAACTGTTATTCTGTAACCAGTTTCTTTCTTGCAGGGACCATCCTTAAGGCGATGATGAAAGCCTGAAACCCACCACCTTGGTTTGGACCAAGGTGGAAATTGTTGGGAAATTTTGGCCCAAACCAAAGGTGATGGGCCCTCACTTCGGACGGCCAAATCACACATGGCCCTGTGGGCCACTTACTCTCTTGACCCGACCCACAAAAGGTTCGACCCATTGACCCTACATATTTATACCTAATCTCGGTCAAACCCTAACTCATTTCTGCCTCTTCCTTCTCCCTCCCGAACCCTGGTCTCTCTCGTCTCTTCGGGTTCTTCCCATAACCCCTGGAGTCCTGTGTAACCTCCCCTTCCCAATAATGGCCGTTTCCCGGCCATTAATGGACAGCCCGTTTATATGGCTGGTCTGTTTTGGTTCGTGGGGATAAGCCGAAAACCGAACTCTCTCTTCTCCTGTCTCTCTGATACTCTGATATTGCCTTTGTGGCATAAGCCTCCGTGGTTATCTTAAAGCCTTTGTGGCATTCTCCTTTGTGGTTGAAATAGAACCTTTGTGGTTCGGTTTGCCTGAGTGGCTTGTGTGATTTGAGCAACCAGTGAGGTGCTCAACCTTTGGCCTTGTGTAGGCCTTGGGTTTTACGGCTCCTGAGCCTTACAGTTGTCTTTGACCCCGTTTATTGTTATCTTATTGTTTCTGGTTTATTTCTGGTTTCTGTTGTGCTATTCCTTAGATTACTTGTAATTCGTTATAGGAAAGCCTGTAATATTAAGTTATTGTTAATTTCTGTAACTGTGTAACGTGTTGTAATTGTGCCGGAGATCGATCCACTCCTTACATACATCCTTCACTTTCATAATAAATTTGTGTCAGCATCAAGATTTGCCTGCTTTTCTTTAAGGTTAAACCGCAGTATTCGTGAACCTTAGAACGATGGCCCTCAAATTATGTTCCCTTTTCTCAAGAACCGAAAGGTCGTGCGAAGAAAAGTAAGATTTCAACGTCTACTCTTTACACATCTAAATAACTTTTTGTTTCCATTTGATCCTGGAAAGAGTATGAAACTTGGGATTGGTTTTTGAAGGAGCCCAAATTTGGTCGCAAGATCAAGAATTTCAAGGGATGAAGAGTATGATTTTGACGATGCCACGTCCAAGCTGACACCTCTATCGGTAGTGGCGGATGCGTTTGTAGAGCTTTCTGAAGTGGTGAAGGCCAATGGCTTTGATTATGATCTTGATTTGAAGACATTTTGTGATGCATGTTCGCTTGTTTCTCATCTCTTTGGTTGTTTGGGCAAGCCTTTTAAATTTGCTGAATTGGATTATCGTTCCAAGGTTTGTGGGATATTCTCTTAAATTTGCAAGGCTTTTAAATTGTGCAGTATCCATTGTTGGATCTAAATTGGTAATTAGCAGGCAAGATATCTTTTCTTTGTTCTATTGTGCATGTGTTTAACAATATGGGCAGGGCTTACAGGCGTTACAGCCCTAGCACTGATGAGATAGTTATGTGAAATTCAAGTCTGTGTCTCGTTGAAGTGGTATATGCAATAGATGTAAAAACAATAAATGGTTAGGATATGCCATCAGCATATAAATCTCACTTTCTAGGTGGCTTAATCCCATATTTCACTGATTTCATGATTAGCATATAAGGATTTCCATGTGTGTTTGTGGCCATTCCATTTCTCCCAAGTTATGCAGGACAAACTATTGTTTCTTGAGATAAGGCTTGTCTGCCTATGAATATTGCACATTTCTTTTATTTTGGTCCCATCATCGGCCTTTTCCTTTCTCTGTCCTGCCTCCCTAGCTTTTCTCGGGTCAATGTTTTCCAGGTGAGTGATCTTGCAGAAGCATCAGAAAGCTATGGAACTTTAAACAACATTCTCAATTTTGATGTGCAAAACGACACGGTGAGGGTACGGGGAAGTCTTTCACGTTATCTGCGCAGAGTCAGACAGGGTCTTGATCTCCTCCGAGCTCTATTCCAAAACTTTGTTTCATCAGAGTATGTTTCGATGCCCATCATTTCAACTTCCAGCTCTAAGATTTCACTGGGACATGATACTATCCATAGGTGTCTTAAATTCTATGTTTCTTGCTTGAAAGAGATGTTGCGATTAACTGGGCTGTATATCTGCAGTGATACCTGTTTGAAAGAAGCAGCCTCAACAGCTTATGCAAAAACATGCGCACCATATCAGACGTGGGCTGTGAGGACTGCTGTTTCGGCTGGAATGTATGCTCTTCCGACAAGGGAACAGCTACTTTCGAAGCTAAATGAAACTGGTGAGTTGAAATCCTGTGCATTTCTTTCTGCTCCACATTCTGATATTGAACATATGAATAGCCCTAAGCTCATAATGCTTGAAATCACGGGAACATATATATCATGTGATCAGTTTTTACCTTAAGTTTTTCATTTTGTAAAAAGCGAATTCTGTTAATACTGTTAGTTCTATGAAAACATTGCCACAGATGAATCGGCACAAAGGGAAATGGTAAGATACATCAAGGCTTCGCTTCCAATAATACAATATATCGATAAGCTCTACACTTCAAGAAATATCAGCTTGGACTGGTGAGCTTATCTGAAATGTACAATTACGGTCATGTTGGCCACATTTGGAGATGCATCAAAAGTCGGAAAGATTCTGCTTATTCGTAAGAAGCCTTCTGACAAATCCAGATCGAACTGGGTTTTTTAGCAACCAATTTAGGTAACTAGATTGATAGACAGAATTAGCAATGGACGTGGATGCTTATTAGCAAGCATTCCTAGCAGCAATGGCATTGCTTCTTGTATTTAGAGTTAGTATGGATGGCTAGCTAATAGTTCAAATGTATGTTTACTTGTCGATCAACTGTATGGCTTATAGTTCAAATGCATGTTTACTTGTACAACATCTGCTACATGTATATGAAATGTTGCCAGAACACAAATTTCTAGGGCAGAGATTCTTATAATATGAATTTCAGGCATGTGCTAAGACATTTTGGTTAGTATCATACACGAGTTAAATTGTATGTTCACTGTTGTCCCGCTCAAGATGACTGGACATATAACGAAACTATTGTATGATTATATTTTGAAAATCAGTACCTAAGTAATTATTCAGGGAATTAACAAGTAACATAGCAACATGAAGCAATATATTGAGACAACAAGCACAGCTATGTCACTTGTTTTGGGAAACTCGGGATTCTTAGCAGAAGGAAGAACAAAGTATAACAAAGGTTTTGGTCTACAGGAAGTAGATTATAGAGAGAGAGAGTACGACGAAATTCAACACCAATTTCATTACTGATCATAATTATTTAAATACTAAAGCCAAAATAAAACCCAAAAAAAGGTTATCCTTCCTCGAAACAGAATTATAAACCGCATCTAGGTCTTTTAAAAAGTTCTAAAATCCTTTTGTTTCAAAATTTGTTAATGTTCAATTGTATAATCTCTCAAGAAAAAGAAAGAATTAAATACAACAAAACATTGACAGAAGTCTAACAGTAGTAGAGGCAAGCTTTAATTGGTTGCGTGCTACATCGTCAAGCTTTCTGGGTTCTCAATGATTTTTGAGAAGGTTTGAAGGAATGCAGCCAAGTCAGCCCCATAGATGATTCGGTGATCAGCTGTAACGTTCACCTGAAAACATTGGTGCAGATTGTTTAGTTTTCTGCCTTCCAGCAAAATTCTATTCTCTGTTACATGTTAAATGCTGTGATCCAACTGAGAAAATGTTCTTTACTTCTAGCAGAAACTAAGGGCTTGTTCTGAAGTGCTCAGAAATATTACATCTGTCAGGCCTTATGTGCTCTGGCACTAGCAGAAGCTCTATCTTACAGCCCCAAAAATTTAAGTAGAAACACCACTATTTTAGCATTAGTCATGAACTCAGCTAACTGTCTGATGCTGTATATTACTCTTAGTTGGTGAAATGCATTTTAGTTTGAATTAAAGCAAAGTCAATCTTCAATGTTACATGTATTTGAGTTCAAAAGGAGAATTTATCAAAAAGAACAATCAACCACCAATTTTGGCTCTATTACTTTCTTCACACACAAAATTTGTTTCTTATGTATAGAGGAAATATATCAACTAATGCACTTAACTGATCTTAAATGGTATTATTTCAACGATAAAGAAACAACCAATTCCCTTGATGTTTTTACAGACAACTCCTATGGTTTAATCTTTATCATATCAAAGTTATGTCTAGCACAGTTTAGTGGTTAGCCTTCATCTCAAAGGTAATGTGTATGTGATATGCGACTGTTAAATGGGTTCATATAATGGACTTCAAATATATTGCTTATTAACACCAGCGAAGATCCAGGTGGATTTTCACATCCAACTAACAGTATTGAGTATTCAAATTCAAAAGAATGATAACAAATAGAAATAAGAGTAGCAACAGATCACACCATAAACATGTGCATTGCAAGCTGGGGAGTTCTAATTAGTGTTATAATAGCTTCAAATACTATACCTAGCACTATATGCGCTGATAATATAAGCATGTTAAGTGGGAAAGTTTTATCAGCATTAACTAGACAACAGACTTACCAGCATCTTGTTCTTGACGCTGAAGAATCCATCTTTGTCAGCTACAACAGTAGGTTTTGATGCTCCCACAGCCATAATAGCCCCCTGACAATCCATCCAAATTACTTGAGCATTTCAAAAATTACCTTGCAATAGAATGTATTGCCAGATCTCAATCCTCACCTGTCCTGGTGGAAGAATAGCATCAAATCTATCCACTCCAAACATTCCCAAATTAGATAACGTGAAAGTCCCTACAAGTCAAAAAACCATATAAATCAGTTTGCTACATCCAAGAACCAAAATACTGATGTTCTTGAAAACCGATACAATTTCTTACTGTTTAATTACCTGAATTGTACTCCTGGGGCTGAAGTTGCTTTGCCCTAGCCTTCTCAACTAGCTCCTTCCATTTTTGAGACAACAGATAGAGATCCAACTATAACCAGAGCAAACAAGTTAAGATCATCTGAAACTTCAATAATTGCATAGAATCAACCAAATGTATGGAGGAGAAAATATTTCATTCATGTATTATACCTTATCAGCATCTTGAAGAACAGGTGTGATCAATCCACCATTAATAGCCACAGCGACAGCAATATTTATGCTGCTATTATAGGTAAAACTTTTCCCATCTTTACATGTAGCATTCACCACTGGATGCTGAACCAATGCCATTGCTGCTGCTTTGGCCAACAAAGCAGTCATGGTAACACCCTTTGGCTTCACCTACAGTTAATGTAAAAAAAAACCCCATTTAAAATTTGACTTGACTTTAGACTTATATCATAAGTCTGCTAAATAGATCATATCATAACAACGGTATAGTAAGTGATGGTGAAAACCCTTTATATCTAGTCTTGGCACTGCCTATGCAGCCCATGTGACAAATCACAAGTTGTGAATTACATGTATCCACTATGTAGTGTAATGAAAATTCAATTGAATTCATATTGCAATTTACCATAAAAGTCGGCACCTTGAAACCAAATTAAGAACCTTTAAACAACTTTACCTTCTCGTATAGGGCATCAAGCGCATCTGTCGAGATGGGGTAACCAACTCTGAAAGTCGGCACGCTAAGACTCTCCACCATATTCTTTGACACAGCAGCCTGCATCGTGGTGAAGGGTACGACATTTGACCCTGGAATCTCAGGAAAACTTGTTGCAGCCTTTGCTGGAGATGCCGTAGACGTTGCAGCAGATGCAGCTGGGGCAACAGGCGCTATCACATTTGCCTTGGGGGCAGGCGTAATTCCAGCTGCCTTCTCCACATCCTCAGGCGTTATCCTGCCAAATGGCCCTGTCCCCACCAATTTATTAATATCCACCTTATGCTGCTTGGCCAATTTCTTCGCATACGGCGTTGCCACCACCTTCCCCGGTGTCGCCGGAGCAGCTGCTGCAACGGCGGGAGCAGGAGCTTCGACTTTCGTAGCGACAGGAGCAGACTCTTCCACTTTCGTGGCTGTGGCACTAGGCGCAGACGACGATTGCGCCGCTGCTTTAGCCTTAGCTTCGGCGATTTCGTCCTCCGTCTCGGCTAAAAGCCCAATCGGGGCGCCAACGGGAGCCGTTTCGCCGTCATTAACTACAATGGCAGCTAATATTCCGTCGTAAAAAGTTTCGACATCCATATCGGCTTTATCGGATTCAACGACGACAACGGGTTCGCCCTTGGAGAGAACGTCGCCTTCGGATTTAACCCAGCTGACGATCTTGCCCTCCGTCATGGTAGAGCTGAGGGCGGGCATAAAGATCTCGCGGATCTTGGCGCGGACAAGGGGGAGGCGAGAGATGGAGCGGGGTTTTAGAAAGAAGGCAGAAGGACGGAGGAAAGGGGTGGAGGAGGAAACGGAGGAGGAGAAGGAGAGGGAGGCCATTGTGAAAGAATGGAGAGTAGAGAGAGAGTGTGGTGTGTGTTATAGTCGTGTAGAAGAATAAAAGAGGAGAGGGGGGGAGGGGGAGGGCGGAGAAGACGAGGAAGAGTTGGTTTGAGTTAGCTTTGAGTAGTCCGCCTGCCACTCTGCATTTTGTTCATAACTGTATTTCCACGGCGGAATCTGAGATAGTTATAGCTTTGTACATAGCGTTTCTCAAAATAGGTCCAGCCCACATGAAGTTTATTGGGCCATAGATACACTATACAGATTTGGGTAATTTGAAGTAATCTTGATTGACGTTGGATGACCTCAAACTTAACCAGTTGGGCCTAAATATCAATATCAGTCCAAGCCAATAGAGTAGGCAGCAACTGGAGACATGAGATTACTAGACTACCATTGATGTGCAGATCTTGCCTTACAAACAGATTTTAGATTACAAGATAAAATCCCTTACGCTCTAACACTCCAGTAAGAAAATATAGGAAATATCCAATTCTTCTTAACTTTCTATTTTAGATGATATAGTGAACTTAGTTAAACAATCATAATATGAACGTGTTATCTAAGTTTCTACTACTTTTTACATTGGTGGAATTGTAGTGTACAAATTGATAAATTTCTTTTAAAATAGTAAAATACGCTTAACGTTGACAGCTACAACCAAAAAAGGAACCTTTAATTCAGCGAAAAGACCAAGAAAAGCAGTGGTGATACATATAATTGAAGCCAAAGTTTTGCATTAAGCTTTTGGATGGGAAAGCACATGGGATAGAGACCCTACCCAAAGAAGGAAAGATAGATAGAAGAGCCACACTTGACACTCCACAGAAAGAGCAAAGCATAACCAAAATTGGGTTGATGAAATCATAATTTCACACATGTAAGCTGCTGCATCGTCAAATCCTTTCTCAACTGTCAACATAGTTAGTTGTTTTGTTGCACAAACATTTAGTCCATACAGTTTTTGTGGGAATTATTGCTTCCACTACTACTTTTTTTCATTAGTGATCCTCTCTGTTATCTTACTTCTCCTATCATACAAACACATTTGCTCTTAATTACTTGCTTTCTTTCTAGCTACCTTCAACATGTCTATGATTACCTTCAATGCATATAACCACTGAAATTTCAATATTATCTCACATTCATCTTTTATTACTCATATGTATTTGTTTTCTATTCTTTTACATAATTTTGACATTCTTTTCCACTGAAATGTTTATCAAGCCTCGTTCCTAAGTATAAGGAATAAAATAATTCCATAGAGTTGTGAATCGTACGTCAATATATGCTAATTTATCTGTTAATTATGTGAGTTATCATAAATGAGTGATAGCTAGGGGCTATTGTTGAAAAGCGTGGCCAAATAGTGGTCAAAAGGTTATGTTTGATATAAATCTAATCTTGAATTAACTCTTGATAATAACATTTTATAATGCAAAATAAATCATATACACCACGAGAAGAAACATTTTAGTTAATGCCAAGCAAAAAGTCGAAATAAATTATATACACCAGATTGAAGGAACAATTAATCATATAATTTTTGTACACGTAACCTGTAAATATTAAATAAAAATATATATATAATGGGATAGAAATAGAAATTCAATCAACTAATTACAGCCTATCATATCAATTCTGGGAAAAGGCCAAAAAGGTTTTTGATTATTCGCAAATGATACTATTTACTAAGATTTGATCGATATAAAAAGGATAATCAATTAATTGAACGTTCTTAAATAGTATTAATAACGAATTAAAATCTATTAATTTAGATTCTCTTTTCCCACGCCAAACAATATTATATTCTTAAACTAATTGTATTTACAATTCAAAATTAAAAATTATTTGAAATGGTCAACTATTGGAATCAAATGGGAATGAACAAAAGATGGAGATTAGGGTTTGAATATGTGGAATTGGTCCAATAATAGGAGGGCCGACAAGCACACATTTGGTATTCAAAAATATGTTTCCTACACTCCAACCACTCATAAATAAATTGATAGCCTTTATTAATTGAACAAGTGCTGCCGCTGCAAATTTGCCACGCTTCCCTGCCCTGATTTAGTGCGCCAACGCACCACAACTCAGGCCCGCGCACCAATCGCATTCTCTAAACTTAAAACCTTAAAACTAATCTCATATTCCTAGCCCTCAAATCCCAATTCACCATTATTTGCATCAATCTCTCTTGATATTTATCATAATTATGAATACTCACTTATTATTTGAAAAATTATAAATATCTCTTAATATTTGATGAAATTATATAATATTTGGATGGAGGTATGAAATTATCGACTTTGCTCTTATTATATTTTTTGTCTTTTTAAAAAAATTAAAAATTTATGAAAAAAGTCAAATGGGTGGATAAAAAAAATTTAAAAATTATAAAAAAGATTATCCACTTAGTCCAAAAAAAATTAAATTTTTTTAAAAAAATAAATAAATTATAATTTTTAATTCAATTCATCACAAAAAATAAATAAAAACCTAATAAATTGAGTTAATTATTAGACGGCCTTTAAAATAATATTATATTATTAATGCGTTGAGTTTTTAACCATTCACCTACTTAATTTAGTTATGTGATATAGTAGTTACAAGTGGAATGATCCCTTGGCGATAATTCAACCACATATTCTATTCCAATTGGAGGTTGAATTAGGTAATATTTGCGAATAGAGTCCACCTAGACAGAAGTCCCACTTTGGCTACATCTTCTTGGAATAAATACATTATTGCCACGCACTCTATACTTTATGCATACAACACCAATATAAATACTTATCTCCCATATTTGTCAAGTATGAGATTTTGACTCCATCTTTTTACAATTCTTTCTACCACTTTAAATTAACTTATTTAATTTAAATATAGAAGGGTTTTTTTTTTTTTTTTTTGCGCAGTTCCGATTTCGATCTTTAAATACAAGAGTACATAAGATCTTGATGAATTCAAATGTGTTGTTTTATGTTGAAACGCCTTCAATTAATTTAAGTATACCCAAACAATTATGATAAAAAGAATTTTAAAAATTGAAGTGGGAAAGTTTTTCACGATTTGTTCTAAAAAAAATTAATATAATTCAAAAAATGAATATCATACCGAAGTTTTAAACCAAATGTACTCGATACCGTATCCATATTATTTGAAATATTGAACTATGGAAATATACTAAACAATACATACTTTATCACCAATTATTGCTTCATTAGCACCCAAAGGCTAACAAATTGAAGCTAAGCACTTGGATCCTTTCTCACTTTATGGTATTGTTTACATGGGTAGTGTAGCAAGTGAGGGTACCTAGTCCATATGTGTAAGCTTTCATTGGATGGTCCATCATCCAAGAACTCATCGATATGCCCATTGGCTATGCCTTATGACCAACCTCTTATACTTGGCCCACGATCAAGCTATCTTGTCACTAGGTCAATACTAACAACTTATTGCATATCCTGCACCTCCATTATTTGATTATTACAATTTAGTCATCTTCATATTTCATGTACTGTGGAGCATATTTGCATACTAATCCAGATCGGAGGTTGAAGAGACCCTAAGGGTTAGTTCAATTTGAAGATATTTGAGATTTGATAAAGACGAACAAATTGTTAGACTCGTTGAGCCCAACAAAGATTTTTTGATATTTAAATCAATTGAATTATGACAAAAAAAAAAAAAACTAGTCTGCAAATGAACTTCAGCAAACTTTGGCTTCATTCAATCAAGAGCAAAAATTGGAAGTTATGCATTTTTACCATGATCAGAAGTTTAGCATCCTGCCAATTATAATTTTTGTAATTTTTTTGTGTTTCTCAAAATACCATAATTCGTTATATTTCATCTGAATACTAATATGTGGTGTCATATTACACAATATAAAAAGTTGTCATTTCTCACAAAGGGTGTGAAAGAGCATGATCGATTAGCATATTCATAATGCACAATGCATCTCATATCTCATTTTTTTAAAATTAAGAAGCACGTGGCACTTATCTATCAGGTGTAATATAACATGTATTTAACCAGATTGGCTGCCAAGACAAAAGGAGAAAGTAAGCAGAAGTGAGGAACAAGAACCAAGATGAAATAAAACAAGAATGCAGGACCAAAAGTGCAAAAAGAATTTCAATGTCACAAAGTAGGAACAGGATTCGCTTAGCTGTACATCCAGCCTATCCCCTTTGGCATCTTCTCTCCGACACTTGACACGTAGCACTTTCCAAAAAGGGACCACCTTACTAAAATTGTATGACTCTCAAAATATTGTTACAAATATATCAATCGTATGATACAAATCTTGTTTACTATAATATAATAACTTGTTTCTTTTATTACTCAATTCTTTCGCACCCAAAATCTAGTCTAAGTCAGAAAATTTTAATTCAAATTGAATTTAATTAAATTAAAATTTAATCGTTTGATAAATATAATATATTTGTAATGTAATTAGTATAATTTAAAAAATAATTAAGTTATAATAAATATTAATTATATTTATTATATAATTAATTTAATTTAATCAAATTTAATTTGAATAAAATAATGTATAATTAAATTCAAACCTACAGCAAAATATCTAATCCTGCCAATCTACGACAAATAAAAAGACAAATAGAAAAACGATGTAGGCCCAAAAATCCCCCAAGAAATATCAATGCCACCTCTACAAGCTCCACGTTACCACATGGTGTACTGTGCATGACCACCCGCCCCCACCCCCAACCCTCACCCTCCCCCCACCTAAGCCCACTCCATTACCTTATATGATGGTGCCCCCTCACCATCACAATTGAATGCAAAAGAAAATTGAGGTTTTGTTGTATAGTTGAGGCTTTCTATCTTTTTGGGTGTCTTTTTTTGAAACAAAATCCTCCCTGTATTGAGGGGTACAAAACATTTATGCATGGAATGGAGGGAAATAATGGTGACAGTAGTATTATAGCACCGTTTGTGATGAAAACGTATCAGATGGTGAGTGATCCCACTACGAATGGGCTCATCGCATGGGGAAGGGAACACAATAGTTTTATTGTTCTTGAGCCTTTGGATTTCTCGCACAGGATTTTGCCGGTTTACTTTAAGCATAACAATTTCTCCAGCTTCGTGCGTCAGCTCAATACCTATGTGAGTGCTTGCGGGTTGCTGTTTTTTTTTTTTTTAAAGTTCACTTCTTGTGTATCTGATGCGATTTTGGGGGATTTTTTCTTTTCTTTGTGAATTTTACTTATTGCTCAAATCATTTAACTTTAATCTGAATCTGGGCTCGAGCTTTTATGCTGGGGAAGTTAATTTGAGAATCGAAGAACTCAAGCTAGCATAGGAGAGAAATGAACAGATGAGCTTTTTTCCCTTCGTTACTTTCCTCTGTTTTTCAAGTTGTGGGATAATGAAAGGATGAACATCAGTTGCATGAAAGATGAACTAATATTGACCAAGTGATTTAAACCAAATAATTCAAGAATAAGATTTACTTTTATTGGACTAAATTCTGGAAACATACTGAGGCACACAAATCTATGTTTTCTGTGGTTCTGCCTGTTTGGATAATTTATGGAGCTTCAAACATGTTATTCTTGTCAATTAGTTTGGTAACCTATTCGACATATCGAAGATTGAAAGAAGTGGTTTCTATGTTCTTGGGTATTTATGATGGAAATGTTCTTGCTGCCCTTATACCTACTTTTGGATGGTTCTTACCTGTTAATCTAGTTTTGCAGCGAATAGAGATGTTAACTGTGAAGATTGACTCAGTTTAGCCCACAAGTATATTAGTATCTCAACTTATTAGATTTCTTGTTTTTCTTCTTCTTTTACTTTGTTTTTCTGTGGGTTCCAGGCGAGGGGTGGGAGGGCGGGGGTGTTGGACCATCAAGGTGATACAAAACTTTGTGATGTTTATAGTTATTGTGTTGTTGCTTACTTTTGAGCAAGTTACTTCTCTGAAATTAGGACAAGAAATCTTTGAGTTTTTGATTCATAAGGAATTCTTCAACTTATATCAGTTATGTTTTGCTCTAATCATTTCAATTGTTGAATGTAGTCATGTTGCATATAAATAATTGATCTCCTTGACAGTACAACAACTGGAATTTAATCATGTTCTGATTCTTCCTTTGACTCAATCCTAAGGTCCTAACCAAGTCTTATATCTGTTTGAGTGATTTACTTGAATATATGTCAAGTATGTCGCTTTCTTACGTAACTTTATAGACATGTCGGTATTATTGATCAGTATGGAAAAAGGACTCATATCGTTTTCTTGTGGGTTTGTGTTAGGGTTTCAAAAAGGTTGATCCAGACAGGTGGGAGTTTGCAAATGAATGGTTTTTACGCGGGCAAACGCAGTTATTGCACAACATTGTGAGGAGGAAGAACACAAGTAGAGCCTATACTTCACTCATGAAACACGAAGACGATGAAGAGGAGGAGCTTTTAGTGGAGATTGCAAAGCTAAAGCAAGAACAGAAGAGTTTAGAACAAGAGCTTGAGAGCATGAACCGGAGGCTGGAATCAACAGAGAGGAGACCCCAACAAATGATGACTTTCTTGTACAAAGTTGTCCAAGACCCCCAAATTCTGCCCCGAATGATGCTCGAGAAAGAGAAGATGAGAAGGCTAACATCTGATAACATCGAGAAGAAGCGAAGGATTATGATATCCGCAGCTTCATCAAGTTCCTCTTCAGGAATGGCTATGTCGAGTTCATCAGCCAAGAGCGAAGATGATCAAGACTGCAATACTATCGGGGAAACAACACCGAGTTCATCACCCGAAGGGAACTTGGATGCCGATACTTATTACCAATCTTCACCGTCTCTTGAGCTTTCATCGTCCCCTGAGATGTTTAGTCATAGACAAGGTATAGGTATGCCTGTGATGAGGCAAGATTTTCAAAATTATGCAACTCTTTCTAGTTCATCAATGCTTAGCCCCTCCGGCGAAAACAGTGGTTTTGCTGCCGCACTACCGCCAGTAGATAGCATAGCAGGGTATAATAGTGGCGGCGGAGGTAGTGCAAACTACTTTGAAGGGCTAATGGCTGGGGAGAATGCTAGCCCACCACCACCCTATCCATTCTCACTTCTTGGAGGTGGATAGCATCACATTATTTGTAGGGATTTAGTCCTTTTTATTAGTAATAATTTAGAATGTATTAGTACCTTGTTTGCACTTCTTTTATGCTTGTAAATTTTTTTTCTAAACAGTAGTGTAATTTCAGGTTGGTTAGATGTTACATTAATAGCATTCTATTATCAAGTTATGAGCCTCACTCTAATTATTGCCAGTAAACTTGAGAATTAATTGCCTTTTGATTTCCATTTTTTGTTTATTGGCAACAAATCATAAGATTTGTATAATCTCCTTTTTTCCGGTATTCTCAAGTTCACTAGGCTCGAGATTTAATCCTACTCATAGTTTGTGACTATTGTTGGTCTAAGAAAATTTTACAGACGATGAATTCACATACAACAATACCTCTCACTAAATAATTCAAACCTCACACATATACATGCAATAAAATCTTACACGATTTCACCAACCATTTCGAAAGTAACTTCATTGTCAGGGAATCATAGAAGGTTTAATGTTACTAAGGCATTGGAGGTTGAGTTAGGTAATATATTGATCTTGGTTAGCTTCAAGCTTTCAAGTGTGCTATTCCCTTCATTAGCAAGCCACAATCCATAGACAGAGAGCTAAGCCTCCATAGAGCCTCCCAAAGGCACAATATAATAGATGTAGTACCACCCATATAATTATACTTAACATTTAAATATATCTATTTGATAGTAGAAATCTAAAGTTTTTATTTTATTGGCCTCATTGTGAGGCACCCATCTCAAATTAATTGATGGAAGAATTTATGAGCTCCTTAATTTTCGATTTCTTATGAATTAAGGCATTTTTGTGACAGATGACATCAGAATAAAATATTAACGGAGCATAAAGAGTGGGAGGATTCATGTGAATATCTGAGGTATCCACTAGCCACAGTTCAAATAGGTATATAATATATGAAAGAGTGCACGAATTGGATTGGATTAGAGAGAATGTAAGTTTTCAATCCTCCGTCACCAACTATAATTTTTTTTTTTCTTTGTCCGGAATAAGTATGGACTTGTGGTCTCATTCTACTAAAAGTACAACTTAAAAAACAAGGTATGATGAACCTCTTGAATTCTTGCAAGAGCAAATAACAAAGGTAGTTAAAACAACAAAATTAAGAAAGACCTAAAAGTTCCAATCTTGCCAAGCCCAGTAGCCCAAACCCACCAATACAAGAAGAAAACTACAACATCAAATTATGGGCCATGAGCCTCAATAAGACAAAGTTAATTCCAATTCATTTGTGCTGAGCTTTCTGTCCATAATATTTTAAAAAATATTATTTATACACATTTTATTTTATTATGAATATTACATTTTAATACGTAAAATATTATTTATTGTATTTTATGATAAAAAATAAAAAGAAAAAGAAAATATGGTGGCTTGGTCGAGCTTTTGCGATTGCAATGTGAAGGAAGAAGAGGAAGTGATATTTTTGGAGTATTAGGAGCCCAACTTGGCACATGCGCTTGCTTTGTCCTTACCACATTTGATTGCATAATCATCCCCACCAACTTATTTATTTTATTTTCCTGTCATATCATAGTCCAAACTCTATCCCTGCTTTACTGTTGCCAATTAAATAATATCCATCGACAAGTTGCACAGGTAACACATAATTCGACATGGTCCACAATGTTGTCTATGAGTAATAACCAGTGTTTTCAACATTTATTGTTCTTGCAAGGATTGTCTATTTTGATTTGATTGAGTTGTTAATCTTATGACTAAGATATATATATATATATATATATATTATTTTTCAATCAAACATGGATAAAATTAGATAATGAGAATTATTTTATTTTATTTTTGACACAATAATTATTATTATGATCGACATTCATAAGATTTGTTTGAGAAAAAAAATTTGATTTATTGCTTTAACACTGGTTTTATTTCGATAAATCTAAAAAAAAATAATAATTCTAATTTCTCAATATATTTATATGAATGACGATCGATTAAAAAATAATTTTTCAAATTCGACATAACTCTAAATATATTTTTAAAAAATCAAATCCATCAAAACAAAATTCACTCTCAGATCTATGTATAATGAAAACCTACACGTGCATAGACTTAAATGAATCAGCTCAAGTCAGCTCTACTACACTAACTTTGAATTTTCCCTAAAGAAAACCAAAAAAAAAAAGAAAAAAGAAATATCCCTCCACCTTAATTTCATCTAATCCAAATGAAAAATAAAATATTGGATTGAAATTTTTTATTATAATTTATATTTTATTTTTATATATAAATAAGGCATGTACGAGTATTACGTTATTGATTTTATTTAAATAAAAACTTTGCATATAACACGTATATGTTAAATAAAATCAGTCACAATACTTACGCGTTGAAATTTTCACGTAAGTAAATATTACTTCATCAAAATAATAAAAAAATCTATATGAAGTCAAAAGCAAGTAGCATAAAATATAAAATTAATGCTAAGCATACAAATCTATTATTGAAGTGTATCAGCCTAATAAAATAAAAGTACATGAGACTACATCAAAAGAATATAGCAAAATGTATATGGCTCCCATGTCATGTGACTTTGAGATTCAATTCATTTGCTCTAAAATACTCCACATAGATTGTCAAATTCTTGTGCAGATTTGTAGAATTATCCTAAAAGTACTATTTATATACATTCTTCCAAATTATATTCAATTTTCAAGAGAAGTAAGCAGTCACCTGTGTCGTTGGAAAAACGGAACAATTTAATTTAAGTCAAGTGTGTTATTTGTACAGTCATTTATTATCGATCTATGATAATAGAATCAACCGACCTATAAAGGTGGAATCATGTTATTTGAAGGAATATGAAGTTGTGATTGGATAGTTAGTTATTATAGTGGTGTAAGCAACCGTTTTTTGTCAGTAAAGATGAATTTTTTTTATATTAATATAAATATAAAATACAATTAAAACTACAATAAAAAATTATATCTAAAAAAAAAACGTTAATCAAATAATTATGTGAGTTGGGGTGATGCGATGAGTTAGTATATTTGGTGTATTGATAAGTTTAAATCGATGATCATAGCACGTCCGGCTGGGGGGAATATCCACCGATTGGATTCAACGGGGGATGAGGAAGTTTCCTAATTTTGAATAGTCTTCCCGCCTCAGCAGGAATAGGGGGGCTAGTTGTGTTTTGGAGCCAATCTTTTGACTTACGCCACCTATTTGGCCTTTATTCTCGATCCTTCCATTCATCTTTTGGTTTTATCCATATCAGCCGATGCCTTCTATTCTATGCCGTCTTTTCTGTTTTTTATTACACTCTGGAATTATAATATAGTCCAATAAATCTTCAGGATTTTGGGTTTGGTCCTCAAATCACCCATCCGCCTTTTTTTCTTAATCATTACATAAATTAGGTATGTTTGTTAAACTTATTAATTATATGGAATGTTCATATTGTTGATTCTCGTTGCAACTCTTTTAAAAATACATCCATGTTTTTTAATTAATCAATATTATTACAATATTCAATATATGATATATGAATATTTTTTAATCAACCAACAACTTAAAGCAAATAAAAAAACAAGATACCAACAACTTCAAAGCAAACAAATAAACAACGTACCACTATTAAAAGTGAACTAAATATTTACATCTGTAAAGACACAAACTCATGACTTTTTTGTTGTGAGACCTCAATCTCACCACTTAGGAAAGCTTGATCGTTGTAACCTTTTTATCAGTCTCAATATGTTAAAATTCTCAAAAAATTTTAAAAAAATCATAAAAGTAAAAATATCTAATGATTGTATGCAAGATGTTAAATCAACCATTCACAATTATGTAAAATAAGTAGTTAATTTCATGTAAAATTGGAAAGGTAGTTTAACAAAAAAAGATTGGAACACACAAAAAAGACCTCGAGGCTTTATCAACAGCATAGGTAGATTCTAGGTTATGTACAAGAATAAGTATCAATTTTTTTTTCATGGGTAGCATGTAAATCATTTTATGGCTAAGCTCGCCTAATTGAAAATAGATGATTATGTGCTCGATTGACCCTATGATTGAGTAAGTTAAATCTGTGTTTCGAGTGCAAGTGCAATTTTTTATACTGTTTGACTCCTTTTTCCAAAATTATTTTTAAAATTAAATTATACTAAAATCAAATCTTGATTGAAACTACAATTTATAGTTTTTAATTTCATCGCAATTATTTTTCATCAGATTATCTAATTAAATCCATTAAATTCTACTAAAATCACATTAATGAGAATCAGAGAAGTTTATGCAAAAAGATAAATTTACAGAAAGCATGTGGTTTGAGTGCTCTTGAGAATTTCACGTGGATATGAGATTGGAGGGTGTTTGGGAAGTTTATAAGTTATTTAAAATATTTTATAAGATGTTTGACATTTTATAAATTCTATAAATTATTTGACATTTTTTTTTTGCAAAAATAGTTTATAAATTTAGGATTTTAAAAGTTTTCTTATGTTGTATTTGGATTGATTGATTTAAAACTAAGAATTTGTTTAATTGAGGTAAAAAGTGGGTGTATAAAAAAAATAGAAGTAAAAATAAATGTACGAGATAATTTTTGGTGTTTGATTATGAAGAATAGTTGGAGATAGTAAAATTGGATGTATATAAAATCTCTACGAAGTTCAATTTCGTTTCTGTCCAAACTTGCACGGAAAAATAGAAGTATAAGGCAAAAAAAAAAAAAAAGATTTTATTTTTATTTTATTTTATTTTATTTACACATAAATGATTTTCCTCTATGTTTTTTTCTTTTTGCTGAAAATGCCGGTATAGAACTTTTGAAAAAAAAAAGTATAACCAATTTCCAAGAAAGATTTCTACATTGTTGATAATTGATAGTAATTTTTTATTTTATTTAAACTGAATAATTTAAAATAAATGCAATAATACTCATTTTGATGAATAATTTTATCTTTATTTTGTTTGTTTTACTAACAAGAGGTCTGTATACTAAAATTATTTTTGCATAATATTAATTTATTTATTTTTTAATTTAAAATAAAAGGCACATGATTATTCAGTAAAATTTATAAAAAATAGTATTTTATTCTCAATTTATTTTTCTCCTACCAAACAAGGGGTACCATTCAAGATTTATTATTTTTTTAATCATACCAAATAACTTGAAGAAAAACTATTATTTTTTTTCTCCTCCTTGCCTTTTTGTTTCTCCTCCCCCTTTCACTTTCTTTTTTACATCACTTGAGTCAAACGAACTCTAAAAGCTTCAAAGTTGTTAGAATAGTTCAATACTGTCAAAAAAAAAAAAAAAAGAAAATTCTTAAATCAAAATCATTCCATCCAAATGCCACCTTAAGCTGTATTTGAATCGATGAATTTGAATTTGATGGAATAATTTGAGGTAAAAATTTCAAATGAATTCCTAGAAAAAAATTTAAAATCTAATCAATATTCAATAAAGTATAATTTAAAATTAGAATTGAAGTATTTAAAATATTTTGTATTTAAAATTATCCAAATAAATCTAAAAGATCCATTAGTGGGAAATTTGAAACCCATAATTTATAATTCATAAATTTTTGTGTTAATGATAAAAAGTGTTAGGAGTTCTTAACTTATTTTAATAAATTTACAAACGCTTTCAAATTAATTATAAATTTTTGTTATTAGCATTTTATAAGCCTAATCAACTTAAAATTTTCAGACACTTCAAAAGATTATTTTTAAAATAAAATTTAAAATCGTAGATGATATAAAAGTATTTAATAAAATTAATAATTTTTATAAGACTTTCAAAATAAATTTAACAAAGCACTCTATTAGTAACAAAAAAAAGTAAGAAAAGTTGATATATATAGTTATAAGAATAAAAAAAAAAAACTAAAATAGTTATATAATATAAAAAATAAGTCTGACTATGTCATATAAAATTGTTTATTGATATTGCTCATTTAAATCATAAATCTATAACTGTATTATTTATAAACCAATAGTTGTTTTGGCATCAATTAGTAAATGAGCAATAGTCCAGGGACTTTTCTGCAAACGTTAAATAATGCTCGCAACTTCTTGCGTATTTCCTCCGTATCATCGCCATGTTCAAACTCGATCCTAGCCGTCAATTAGAATCGCGAAACCCTAGGCCCCCCTATAAATACCTTTTCAAAATAAGAAATTCTCGTTTTAAAAAAGACATAAAAGATTTGAAAACCAAAAGAAAGTCCTCTTCTTCATCTATCCTCTGTCCCTCTCCTTTTACGCGTCTGCAGTTTTGTTCAATACTTTCTCCAATTAGTTGATAGTTGATGGGGGCGATGGCGAATAGTTCCACGGCGTCGTATGTCGGTTGGGAGGAGGTGGTGGTGTCGAGCGAAAAGGGCCGCCGTAAGGTTCACTATTACCTGAAGCGCTGCGGCGGAGGCCGAGATCTGGTGGTTGTTGGAAAGGAGAAGAGCGCAAGGCATATGTCGTATCATTATGCGATTAAAGACAACAAATCCTTGCTTCCTATCTTGAACCGTTCTTTTAGGTTGAAGCTGAGGTCTAGAAGAGAGGTCATCGATTGGCTCAGTTCAATCCTTTCAGGTGCCTGTCAAATTTCTTATGAAATTCCTCGTGTGAGTTATTTTTTCCGTGAAATTTAAGTATTTTGCTGAAAGAAAATGTTTTTTCTCCCGATATTTTTAGGGTTTCTTTTTTTATTTGAACTTTTGCTTCAAATCTCTCTCTCTGCTGTTTTTGAAGTTTTTGTCTTTTGTTTTTATAACTTTAGATCTGCGCATAAGTAGTATCAGTTACGTGACGTGTAAAAATGGGACCTTTACATCAATTTTTCGTTTCTGCGGAAGTTTTTCAGCGTGGTGTTAAGACCTTTTGGAGAGGGATAAATTTCTCTCTGATCTGTGCGCGAAAAGTTTAAAAATGAATTATGTTTTATGTTTTGATTTGTTCAAAGAACAGATTGGAGGGTCAGAAGAGTTGAATTATTTTTCTTGGAAGGGTTGGTTTTTACTTTGTATCTGAAGAGGGATTCATTTTTAGGTGAAAATGAATTTTTCCGGGAGTACCCCCGGGCTTTTCTTCAGGGTAAATTGTTGTGTTAGTACAACCGCATCTGTATTCTCTGCTGATAGAGGGAGTGATTCTAGATTTTCTTGAGAGTTTTGTGGTGAATGCTGCGTTCAACTGGATCTGAGCTATAAGCTTTCTGAATTGCATCCCTATCCTTTTCTCTTTTTTAATTGGTGGTTAAATTCTTCTTTGTATCTACGAGTGGTTTTTTTGCTCGTTTTTTTAAACCCATCTCATTTTTGTTTTTCTTGCTTGGCCGTTGCTTCTTTCCCCCAAATCATGACTTTCATCATCTCAATCGGCTCTTGCCGTGCTTATGCAAGACTGACAATTGTCTGCTGCAGGAATATTAGGTCAATTACTAAGAGCCGGTTGAGAGCCTCGGAATTCCCATTTCCCGTTCTAGGTTAACATCTGCAATGTTCTCTTGAGGCCAATTTTGATTGGTCTGTGTTTGCCTTTTCTGTTTGTGTTGTAGTGTTGAAAATAGTTGGAAATTTTCTGAGAGAACTATTATGAAATTTTGACAATATTTTGTCACTTTTTTCCCTATGCACTTTCGGTTTTCCAGATTTATCTCAAGTTATTTAATCTATTAGTATTTCTGATGGATGGATTATTGAAGCCCTGGTATCACCTTGCTTGGTGCTCATGTTTCTCTTCTGATTTTGTTTCAGGTGAACAGCCTAATGGTTCCCCTAGGCAGTTTCAGGGTGGGATGGAGAGTGAGTTGGATGCTGATTTTATTAAGGTTGCTAATTGCTTGTGTTTTCTCTTAATATTTTTGCTTAATTCTTCAAATCTCAAAACCAAAGACTGATTGATTTCATTATTGTGTTCCACCGAAATCTTTATGGGATGCTCAGCCTCAGAAGTTGGAGCAGTCCAGGTCTGAATTCACGTGGTTGGGTTCATCATGGTTCTCCCGAAAAAGACGGGCCCACTATCAATCATTCCGGCGCAATGGTGCTGTAATATCTGTATGTACTCGCTCACAACTCTATAAATTGTTATTCTTATGGTTTGGCTGGGAATGCTATTTTTTATGCTTTTGTTTTTGCTTTGTTTTCAACTGATTAAATCTCTGATTGTTCATTTTCTCTTGACTTGCAGGTTCAAGACTTTGTGTATGTATTGGCAGAAGAAGGCAAAAGACTTGTTGCTTACTTGGATGATATGTATGAAGACACTAGAGGCAACAAGATGGTTGTGGTACGATGGTTTCACAAAATTGATGAGGTTGGTTTTGTTTTGCCTCGTAAATATAATGACAGAGAGATTTTCTTTTCTCTTTGTCTTCAAGATCTCAGTATTGAGTGCATAGATGGACTGGCAACTGTGCTAAGTCCAGAGCATTATGAGAAATTTTCCGATGAGGCTGCACGTATGGGGTTGATGCCTTATGTGTGCTATAGACAGTTTGATAATGATGATGTCAGACCATTTGACATAACACGCATCAAAGGATATTGGAAACAGGAAATATTGAGGAGTAGAGCTTCATTACGTGAACTCTCTGGTGATGATCTGAAGTTGAGAGGATCTATTGGTGATGCTGTTGGAGATAGACCCAATAAAAGAATTCGCTGGTCTAAAGATTGTGATGCATACTTGAATTCGCCTGATAAAAAAGAGACTATTGGAACTAGTCTACAATTTTGTAGTGGCAGTTCGCTTGAGTCTAAAGGAGTTCTGAAAGTGGGTAGTCTAAAAGAAGGTTGCTCCTACTTATCCTCGTCTGGCACAGATAATACAACACCACCGAAGACTGGGTGTCATTTAACTGTTGGCTCGCAGGTTGAGGTGCTTTCTCAAGATAGTGGCATCAGAGGCTGCTGGTTTAGGGCTTCAATCATCAAGAAGCACAAAGATAAGGTGAAAGTACGGTACCGCGATCTGAAGGATCCAGTTGATGATTCCAAAAATCTTGAGGTGAGTATGATGTTAAATTTTGCATTTCCATATTGATGGTTGTGCTTTCCTATTCATTGAACCAATTCCTGACCATACTATGTTGCTTCTATTTCATAGGAGTGGATCATGGCATCTCGATTAGTCACACCAGACGCACTGGGAATTCGGTTGTCTGGAAGGACCATTGTTAGACCAACCCCGTTATCTGATGTCAGCAGAGTGGTTGGTGTGCTAAATGTTGGTAGTGTTGTTGATGCTTGGTGGCATGATGGATGGTGGGAAGGAATTGTTGTGAAGAAAGAATCTGAAGATAGGCTACATATATACTTCCCAGGTGTGTATCACAAGTTTGGTTTATCTGAAAGTGATTTAAATGTTTACGGGAGACCCTATGTCTGACACTCTCTGGTCTTCCCCCCATCTCCCTTGCTCCACCTCTCTAGGTGTTGTCTGAACTGACTGTATGTCAAGATGAATCCTGATATAATTGTAACTAATTTGCAGAAGAAAAGCAGAAGATAATATTCGGTCCTTGTGATTTGAGGCGTTCAAAAGAATGGTTTGCTAGTGGGTGGCAAAATATCAAGGAAAGACCAGACCTTGCCTCAGCATTTTCTGGTATAAACAGAATATCAGATATTGACCATGATGTTGCACCATTTGATAACAAAGATCTTGCTGGCCGCATTCAGAATGATGCATTGCCTCAAACCCCGATCAAGATTGGCGACTCAGTGGCAGACAATGTTGGCAAGATGCCAATTGAGTGTCAAGCTGTAAGAGACCTCTCAAAAGATTATTTACTTGCTAGGTTGCGATGGAAATCATCAGGGAAGAGAAGGCGTTGCCGGAGCCCTGTTCACAAGGTCCACTTTGGTACCAATGGTAGTAATTTTGAGACAGGACTGCAGACATTCAAGAAATTCTTTGCCAGTTCGTCTTTGAAGTTTGATCCTGACTACTGCAAATATGCTAGTGACTCTCACTTTAGTTCATCGGTTGTGCCTCCTCTAACAAACTTGGTTATGTCTAGGTGATGTTTTTAAGATCTTGTCTAACTTGTTTCTTGGTCTCTCTATTAACAAGTAGTGTGGTGGATCCATCTGTACATTCTTGCTGGTGGTTAGGTTGATCCAAATTGATGGCTTTAGAGTAGATTTATTGACTTGTGCAGAAAGGTGTTTAATGGAGAGGTGAGGCGGCCAACCAGTTCGCCCCTTTGTATACAATAGGTAAACAGCCTGCTGTGTGGTGTATTGCCCGTGGACCACAGGCAGCAGTTTTGGTATAGCGGAATAATCCTTAGGTGATTCTAACTTCATTTAGAATGTTTCCTGATTTTCCCTTAAATCATTTGTGAACTATGTATTTATTTGTCAAATAATTTTTTTTGTTACTCTTGTAGCATTTCATTTCCATCTGCTGATAGACTTCCATATGCTGCTGGAGGTACATTGTATATTGTAACTATCTGACGAAGTATTGACAAGAGGGTGTTTGTTTAAGAAAAAGGGTTTCTGTTTTCGTGAGAATTGGGTCAGTCCGTTGGGTTGTGCTGGGCAGCTATTGCTAAACACGTTATTTTGATATAGTTAGACGCGCAAGCATCAAACTATTAGCAATTTGTTAAGAGTTCAAACATTGTGCAAGTCCTTGCTCTATGAGGATATTTTAGGAAGTTCGAAACTCCCATGAATTCCATGATGGACCCCCTGGATATTAATTTATACATTGTCTAAATAGTTTCCCAAGCATTTTCTAAGTCGAGAAATAATAAGCGTAAGTCTGATGCAAGAACATTATAATAATGCCTTCTAATTTTCTCCAAGTACGCAAAACATGAGTTTGAAATTAGCTAAAAGAAGTTATGAAGGATTAGCATGTCAAGAGAGCTGGCCATAGTTTGAGACGGTCTTAAATCAAACAAGACAAGCCATCAGCCAAGCGAAGGCAGCGGTAATCTTACCCTTATTATTACCTAATCTCAATTTGACCTGATTGGTTCCTTGCAACTAATCTCTATGGTATTAGAGAGGCTTAGTCTTTAAAGCAACCTATTAACAATAATTGTATGCAAAGAAAGTTCAATGCACTGTGGGGGCTCCTTCATGATCTAAACCATATTTGTCAACTCAAGACAATTTTTCCCTACTTACAATGTTTTTATGGTAAAGTCCCCATTTTCTCCTTCCTAGGAAGCATATATGCAAGGAAAGATGGCGTAGTCCTATCATTGTTGTAAGTTTATGTTGGCAAATCCTTTTCCTACCACCATCTCCAAAACCCCTCCTTTCATCACTCTTTCACAAGATGAAAACCAGCTTTTTCTCTTGGCTCTATCTGTGATCTTTTCTCTCAGGCTGCTGATTACATACTCATAAGTCATAGCACAGAAGCATGTCCCTGGTAAGATGGAAGAAGGATGACCTAACAACGATGACGGCAACGACAGGGGTGAAAGGCAGTCGCCCTGATCGAACCACCCTCGCTGCGGTCGAGTCGTTGGCCGTACCTCTGGTGAGTTAATTTCCGTACAACAGTTCTGAACTTCTTGCAAGTAATGCAGTAGCTTCTCTGTTCATAAGCTAAACTGCCATAAAATCCTCTGCTCTTTGTAAGTAGGTGCAAGAAGTGGTGTTTTTAGCAGATTTCCGGTGTGCCAGGTGCCAGAAGAGGGTGGCTGAGATTATGGCCAAAATGAATGGTAAGAGTAAGATTAGCTTGTTTAGCCATTTCACTCAACCAGCAGTGGTCTAGATTGTTGGCCGTTGTGGGTGGTGGTGGTCCAGGGCTTTCTTGACAACCTTGATTTCTGGCGTTGTCAGTGGACTTCCCCATAGGCCATTGGATTCTCTTTTGCAATAATATTATGTGATGGTGGCCCTGCCGAGTACTTGATAATTTTCTTCTTTTTGGAGTGAGAAAAGTGACCTTTTCCCATGGGGCCAAGTCTTTTGGGGCAAGGGTGTTTTATGACTGCGAGTTCTACACTTGTTTCGAGTATGGCTTCATAAAAAATGAGTGTCTGAATTTAAGGATGATAATAATGTTGTTTGGCGCAGCTTCTCTCTATGGTTTCCTGATTAATACGATAAGTGACGTTGAGTTGACCGTTGCAATTATTGTATGGATCATTGATTGTCATTCATTTGAATTGTTAGAACCTAATAATATGGACAATTATCACAATTATAGCACATGTAGGAAACTAGAAGGTTATAACAGGGAGGGAGCAGTTGTCTTTGCTGATTACACACAACTGTCCTCCACCAGATTTTCAGCCACTCCTTTTCTCCGTACTTTGATAAACTGGAAAACACGAGGGAGTAATCTTACCTGCTATATTTCTTTCTTTCTTTCGTTTTGTCCTTTTCTTTCATGGGTATACATAAATTTAGTACAGTATACGGACATCTAAATCACCGTTGTGTGAAACCAGCTTTCTACTACACACCTATTTCATTTTCTTTGCATAGACAAGCCTAAAAACATTAAAACTGTACCTATAATGTGTACTTGCTTAAGGCCACCTACATGGCCTTAGCCATGTTATCTTGATACAGAGCCAACAAACAAAAACTTCCATGTCAAGAGGCCCATCACACACACACACACACACATACTGAGAGCACTGTTTTCCAACATTTTTTCTCATTTGATTTACTCCAGACTGATGGTTTACAGTGTTGAAGTAAATTTCGTCAGCAAAAGCAAAATCCATATGTTCGTTTGCGTCTTGTAGGAGAGACTCAATCTGTGGTGGTTAGCGTTCTGGAGAAGAAGGTAACACTCACTTGTTCATATCCAAATGCTGATAAATTGCCCGGACGACAAGTTGCTGCTGTGTGCAGGAGTTCATGGAGCAAGGTTTCCCTGATCGTGCGCCTCTTTCGCTCTTCCTGCACTTAACTGCCTAACCAAAACGATTCCACAGCAGAAGAATTACTTACTTGAAATATATATACGTACAAAGATTCCAAATTTACTCGTATAGAGCTGTTAGTACAACACTATACAGGTGTAAATAACCTTTTGGGCAGCGTTTTGACAACGTTTGGACAGTGATTCACAGAGATTAGGGCCTGTTTTGGTAATAGAAAATTCTTACTTTGGTGTTAAATTCTTGTCTCTTACTGTTGTTCTGTTGTGAACTTTTATGGGGGGAAATAAGAAATAAGTGGAGTAAAGCTTGTCATCTCAGTACTTTCAATGAGATATTTGCTTCACTTGGAAGACTGGTAAGCAACAAATATCAGCCTCAATACTATAAAAACTACGCAAAAACCTTCCAGCAGCAGGTTTTTCGACCTTTTCACAGCAGTTTAAAAGTTTAATCCTCAGATCTCTGTACGAAATTCAGACGTAAAATTCTGTATACGATTGTGAAGTAAAGAAGAGAAAGAAATGCTTTACCAATTTCGGAATGTGACTTTGTTTACTGATTACTCCTACTTTTCTGAATCATCATAAGAGCTTATTTACTTAGAATTCTTTTTGCAATTCCCATTCGTGGACAACAGCAGGATGCTTCCTCTGTCAACAATACTATCATATTGTTTACAAGGCAAGAAAAAGGTTGAGAAAGATGGTCAAATCAAGACATCTTTTTGAGGTTTCTCAACCTTCAACAGAATTAGATTCCTTGTTGAGAGAAAAAACCTTTAATAGAAATACCAACCATGTTCAAGAATCGTGATCCTTCAAACACAAAAAGACCAGTTTCTTTTCCCATTCCTCTACTACTCTTTTTTGGGGACAATTATCCAGCTATTAATCCTGGGATCCCGTCAGAGTTCCATGTCTGAACAGGCAAGGATTATTCTAACCATGCCGAATGATCTCTGTGCATTTTCTTATTTGATCACCTCCTCAGAAATCAATGTCAAACATAGCTTTATGTCAGAAAAGACCACAACGTTACCTGATCTTTTGCTTCGTGTTCCTCTCAAGAACAGGCTCACTGCATGGTGATGCGGATCAATCTTGACTGCAATGCTTGTTGCAGGAAAATGAGAAGAATACTCCTCAGGATGAAAGGTAAGGCCATTTCACAAAGTCAGTTGTTTGTCTCCATTGTCTTAATAAGTATCATCTAACAAGTTGTGTGCCGTTTATGTTACTTGTTTGAAGAAATAGAGAGACACATGATAGAGAAGCAGCAGCACATGGTGACTGTTTGGGGGAGATTTGTGCCGGCAGATGTTGCAATAAAGATAAGGAAAAGGATGAACCGTAGAGTCGAGATTCTTGAAGTTCAAGAACTCGGCGACATCAATGGACATGTAGAACAAATACCCCCCCCTGTCCTAGCACATCCCGTTGAACAAATGCCCCCTGTCCAAGCACAACCTGTTTAACAATTTACAGAATTCTACGAGTCACTTGTAGCACATCAAGAAAATTGATAGTTGTAGATCCATTTTCAAGATCTAGCCTGTAAACGGTTAAGTAGACCAGTTTGGACATAGCATGTTTGTAGTCTTTCTCCTTGTTATCTGTATAAAATGTGTCATATCAATTATTTGGAATGAACACTAATAACAAGCATAAAGAACGCAAGGATTTAACGAGATTCGACAACGTGCCTACGTCCTTGGAACTGATGATTTCTTATTGTCTCAAGAGAATAAGTTTTAATTTATACAAATACAATTTATATGCACAATTCTTGGTACATTACAAAATTACCCAATACTATATCGCGGGGACGTTGCTCCCACACCCCCATCCCAGTTATAGCCCTCAAACTGCCAATGAAACTCCTCTAAGCATCGGTGTATGAGTCATACCTAACAAAACGCGTCATTTGGTTCTAAATTATGACCTTTTTCCTCCATAATTAAACATATTCTACTGTAGTTTTCGATTTACATGTAACCCACCACATAGAACACAAAAATTTGACCAAGGATTTGTAGCAGACTTAAATAGTACACTTTTGATGCACGAGTATGTGAATGTTGAAGAACAGCAGATTATGCAAAAACGCATTGCCAAAGACAAGAATACATAGTAGAAAAAATCCCAAAAATGTGCATATAATGGGCTGCTACTTGTTTCCTTTCACTAAAAAAAGATTGACTCTTTATAGCTTTTTTTAGATATAGAAATAAAATCTTTTTCATTTAATAATATACAGATACCATTATCGAATGCTTTAATTAAAAAATTCAAACTTTTTCAGTGTACTAATTTATCATAACAAAATTGATATGATTACAAAGGTGTCCCCAAGAACCTTATTTCACTTTAACATGTAAGAGGGCATAAGAAATTAGTAATTGTTATTAGTGTATTACTTAGTTTATACAACCAATGGATTATTGCATAAATAAATCATCATATATTTTGCCAACGCTAGGATAAAGAATAACCCTCTTATTTTTCAGCTCAAATCTTAATAAAAGATTTGTGTGACGTAATGAACGTTTTCGTATTAGTTTCAAATAATAAGTTTGGACGATTTATAATTCTCAAGACATTCTTTTTGTAATGAGGTATCTTTAACAAAATCAAAACTCATACGAAGTTAGAAAGGATAATATCGTACAATGTAGTACAAATTGAGTCGCAAGCCGTATTATCATCAAAATTTTAAATTTCTATGGCAAATTACAACTATTTTATCTGAGATTTGTCATAATTATGAATACTCCTTATTGTTTGAAAAATTACAAATACACCACTCAAATGAAAAATAGTTATGTAACCACTAAACGATTAAGTGGACTTACTATTTTACCCTTACTAATTTTTTTTAGATAAAAATATTATTTAAAAAATATAAAAAGTTTTAAGGAGGGGTAAAATGAATAATTTATAAGGAACATCAATCCATCAAATATATTTAAAAATATATAAAAAATTATAATTTATAATCCAAAATGATATTTTAGTCAGTTAACCATAAAAATTGAATAAAAACTTAACGAAAGCTAAAGAGATGTGCTTAATATAAGAGGAGTGTTTATAATTTCTCAAACAACGTGAAGTACTTAAAGTTATGCCAAATCACATAGAAGATGGTTTTAATTTACCCAAAATTTTATTTTAAACTATATTTTATGCCATTATATAAATTCAAATCCAGTTCATATGAAGTCATTTGCAATAATTGCCTAAAATCTAAATACTTTCTTCCAAATTTAGCATAATAGAATCTTTTAGTATAAGAAATGTGTATAGAATATTCAAAGGATGCAGATTGCACAATTAGAACATGAAGGGGTTATTCTGTCATATTTCGTAAAAGCAGGGGCTATTAGTGATATTATGAAGCTTTTAGGGAATTATTAGATGTCTCTCCTTGCATATCTTAAAACTACACAATAAACCTTTATCGCTACATAATATTTTCGGCAACAGAAGGATCCGTGTCAAATTTGTTCTTTCCCGGACCCTAACCCTAACCCTAACTCTATAGATTTTTGAGCAACTCAAGAACTTGATCTTTTGCCTTATTGCAGCCAATGGGAAGTGATTCTAGTGAACCCACGCGTCGAAAGCACCACCGCTCCTCCTCGACCGACGATGCGGAGGAGCGTTCCAAACGCCGCAAACACCGACACCACCGCCACCGGCATCGCCATCACCACCACCGGCATCGAAGCAGTAAAGATAAAGAAGAAACAACTGCGGTAACTATCGAGGAATTGGAGGGTGTACAAATCGACGAAATTCACGTTGAAGAAAGGATGGACAAAATTGGGGATGATGATGATGGTGCCTTGGGAGAAGTTTTGGTATCGGGTGGTTCAGGATTCGCAGGGGTGGATTATGAAATGGAGGAAGGGGAGATCGTGGAGGAAGATGGCTTGGTTGATTTTGGTAAGGATTCTGATAAGTCTAAGAAGAATTTGCATTCAGATGTCGAATCTGGGGAAATTGAGACGAATGGATACGATGATTCTAACATGGTGTGTTCAGATTCCCCTCGCTTTTGTTTTACATAATATTTTCTGTTATGATTATTTATTGAATTGTGGGTGTTCTTTTTTGGAATTCTTTGGTGTCTATGTGGTTTGTTGCGAGAAAACATGTCACGGAATCATAATCCACTTTTGGTTATGAGTGAGTATGCACGCTCATTTTTTGACCATAACACTTCTTATATTACTGGACTTGTTACATACACATAAATTTTCAATTTGATACGTGCAATAGATTAATTTTTAATCATTCCTTATACTCTGCACACCAGTGTTTTGAAAAATTTTCCTCTTTCATTTCGGAATATTAGTCGTCTTGGTAATCAATCAGGATATAATGGGTTCCTGTGAGTTTCTTGAATTGTCATAATGAGTTTCTGATGAGATTTTGTACTGATGGTAAAATGATGAGCTTCTTACAAATATTCTAGCTGCACTACACAGACCCGACAAATTTTATCAGTAGGAAGCTTTGCTCCCTGTAATTACATTTTGTTGCCAGGCAAAGTTTCCCTAGGCGTTTCACCACTTTCCAGAAGACTGAAATGATGGCTTTCAATTGATTGTAAGACTTGGTTATAAGTCTAAACTTTTTGCAGGCATTATTTGTTTGGTGATGGTGCCGATTTATTCCTTAATATTCTTCTCTTTGTATTTTTCCTTAACAGGGAGTTAATGAAGAGAATGCGGAAAGAGTTGATAAAACATTAAGGAAATTTGGAAAGGACAGTGTGGATGGCAAAGAAAGTGGTGAGGCGGATAGATTTTCTAATCTGGAGGGTCTTGTAAATGGGAATTATGCACTGAAATATGACAAATCCGACAATAGAGTTCCCTATGGAGATGGTAAGAAGGCAGGTGACTTTCTTGATGAAGTTGAGCGAAGAAGTCTGAGGAAAGCCTCATCTTCTGAGAAAAGGCCCAGAGATGTTTCACGCTCCGACTCTCATGACAAGTACCTGAAAGAGAGTTCTCAGAGTAATTTATCGAGGTCACCTGAATGGTCTAGGGGAAGGTCTCGCTCCCGAAGCATTGCACGGGAGGTTTCTGTGGAGGAACCATATTGTATTGAGATAAAAAAAAAGAGTGAGTCTGATGATGAAAGGGTGAATGCACGTGCAAAAAGCTACAGACACAGCAGCAGAGATGATGTAAGAGAGAAAGAAAGGGAGCGTAGTTCTAGCAGATATGCGGAGAGAGTAGAAAGGCATTATAGCAGGGAGACTCGTGACTCATACAGGGAGGGCAGTAGAGAGAGGCATTGGGATAGGGACAGAACTAGAGAGAAAGAAAGGGAGAAGGAAGAGATGGAAAAGGAGAGAGAAAGAAACAGAGTCCGAGATAGAGATAGAGGGGAGAGGGAGCGGGATGTGCTGAAGGACAGGGCCAGAGAGAGGGACAAGGAACGGGAGAGGGATAGAGACCGAGCAAGGGATAGGGAGAGGGAGAGGGAGAGGGGGAGAGAGAGGGAAAGGGACAAGGATCGAGTAAGAGAGGAGAAGAACAAGGATAGAGACAGAGGTAGAGAAGAGGTTAGAGATGGCAGAAGGACTAGAAGCAGAGATAAAGATAGAGAAAATGAGAGTGATCGGGTAAACAGGCGCCAGAAATATGATAACGACGAGGATGGTTATAGAGATAGGGATAATGATTCTGGGCACAGAAGATATTCCGAAGACTACCATAGGGATAGGGCAAGGAGAAGTGGTCTAGAAAATATGAGCTCTGTAGATAAACAGGAGGAACAGGCTAAGGAGAGCCATGAAAGGTATATTGTCTTCTTAGACAAGTTAATTAAACTTTTGTATTCTTCTTCTTCTCTGTTCTTGGGTGTCTGATAATTTATTTTGTGTTTTGGGTGGGTTCAGAGAAGATGACAGACAAGAGGACTATCAAGAAAAGATTACAATGCAACTTGCAGAACAGGAAGAAGATGATCTTGAGAGAATTAAGGAGGAAAGTAGGAGGCGCAGGCAAGCTATCCTAGAAAAGTACAAAAATCAACACCAAAAGAATGAAAAGCAGGCACAAGATATGGGTAAGATTTTATTATGCTTGTACTGCTCTTAGTTTTGCCGCAATGTTCATGTTTCTCTTATTTTCTATCTGGGGAGAAGTTAGGAATTATATGACATATGAGCTCTGTGGCTAGCTCACAAGAATTTGTTGATTGAGCTTCTTGCCAAATGACATTTGTTCATTGTTGAGCAATTGTGCGGTGTGCCATATCTTGGAATTTGTTCTCATGATGTAATCAATTTTGGCAGGTTATCATAAGGCGTTCTGTGAAATAATATGCTTTTGATCTATTAGAATCTTCATACTGGACTTTCTGTTCTTTTAGTGAAGTGTAAGGAAAGATATCTAGTTAAGAAAAGGTATTCACATTATGAAGGATAACATTATTGCCAGATATAATAAATCTTTCTTAGTGGCTTTCTTCTCTTCATGTGTTGAAGACTTGAAGTTGAAATTCTTAATTCACGAGCTCTCTTATGGATAGACTTGCATTTTTGTCTCTAAGACTTCTCGTAGACATTGTTGGACTTGTACTGCTTGTCTTCTGTTGGCGCTAAGTTTGGCTAATTGTTGTAATTCTTATGAGGCAGCTAAGGATCAAGGTGGAGAGTCTTCTGCACAAGTGGTGTCGGCTGAAAATGTACCAGAAAAGTCTGAAAATCGGTTGGAAGGAGCAGATACCTATATTCCTGAATCATCCTTTTCTCTGGGGAAATCGCCTTCCCAAAATGGTTTTTCTGCTTTACAGGTGCCTAGTGGCGCTGGCGGACTAGGCGAGGGTAGCCCTAAGGTACCTCAGTTGCCAGTAACTTGAAGAATTTTACTGAGAAGAGATAACCTTTTGCTAATTCTTTTTTCTGACGAGAAAAAGTTCTTGTGGGCTCTTTCTTGTCTTATTATGTTAATTATGACCTTTGGCAGTTTTCCTTATTCTTCTGTATATATTGATATGCTTTGAATTTTTTATGATTTTTTGATAAAACTATGCAGAGTGAGAGATCGAATGATATGTTTTGTGATGATATATTTGGAGAATCACCTGCTGGAGTTCGTAAAGCGGTTAGTCTCACAATTTTTATGTTATGGTTTAGCCTTCAGATTGCTTTATAGTGATATAATTGTTTAATGCTCTCAGTGCATTCGAGTTTGCTGTGTACTAGTTCTTTGTTGAGCCTTTTCTTTTCTTTGGATGTTAGCTTCACATTCTATAGCTGATTATCTTGTCCTTAAGTTCTGAGTTTTCTTCTGCAAAGACAAAGTCCGTTCCCTTTAGCTTTTTTAAACATTTTGGAAATATTCTTGTTTTAGTGTGCAACCTTGGGCTTTGTGTTTCTGCTCATGATGATTCCCCTGGTAGATGAAATTTTTTATTAACTTATACTTGATGTTGCTTTTACTGTCATTAAACGAAATCACCCTATTCTTATTGAATCCTTTCTCTGGATTGAATTCTTTCACAGGGTAAAGGAGATGGTGTAGCTGTTGAAAAGAGTGGACTTAATGACAATTGGGATGATGCAGAAGGTTATTATGGTAATACCCGATTCTAATCTCTACTCTGTTATATACGTGCCTTCCTCTTAGATGTTGGTAGTTGTAGTTGAATTTCTAAGAAAACCTATTCTGTGTATTGCTGTGTTTTTGTCCATGTACATCTCTGAATTATTATGTTCTGGAACATTTCTGTGGAGCTTTTGGCTTGGCTACATATCTGGTAACAAAATGTTATTCTTAAACACATGTTGCTTCACGTGAACTTTCAATAAAGCCTTACCTGTATATCATTCTAGAAGCCTGTCCATTCAAGAAATAGTTCGTGCAATTGTTGTTTGAATTACACTTTCTTCAAATAGCCCCCTTCTTTGATTATCAGGCTACCGATTTGGAGAAGTACTTGATGGCCGGTACGAAATAATTGCTGCCCATGGAAAAGGCGTTTTTTCTACTGTTGTTCGTGCAAAGGATCTGAAGGCTAAACTTGGTGACCCTGAAGAAGTAGCAATCAAAATCATACGTAACAATGAAACAATGTGAGTGATTATTGTTGTTGTGGTCTCCTGCTTTATACGGATGTCGTTTAGCTGTGGTTTTTGCAAGAGCTGTCCTACCTAGTTTATTGTCTCTGATTTTTTATGTAGGTACAAGGCGGGTATGGAAGAATTGGTCATACTAAAGAAGCTAGTTGGAGCTGACCCTGAGAACAAGCGCCACTGTGTTCGTTTTCTTTCCACATTCAAGTACCGAAACCATCTATGTTTAGTTTTTGAATCTCTTCACATGAATTTAAGAGAAGTTCTCAAGAAATTTGGTCGCAATATTGGTCTGAAGCTTACTGCTGTGAGGGCATATGCTAAACAACTTTTCATAGCTCTGAAGCATCTGAAAAACTGTGGTGTTCTTCATTGTGATATCAAGCCAGATAACATGCTGGTATGCAGTAAATTTCCTCTTAATTTGCTTTCTCATAATTTTTAGCCCTTCCGCATGTCTTCATTTTATTAACTAATTATTGTGCATTTCTTCTTCAGGTAAATGAAGCAAAAAATGTTTTGAAGCTTTGTGACTTTGGTAATGCCATGTTTGCTGGTAAAAATGAAATCACCCCCTACCTTGTGAGCCGTTTTTACCGTGCCCCTGAGATCAGTAAGTGTGTTACTTTATCTATTTTAAAGTTGCTTTGATTGCCTATTTGATTCTTGTAAATTTTGGTGGAGTTGATTTATTTCTTTGTATATAGTTCTAGGCCTGCCGTATGACCATCCCATGGATATGTGGTCGGTTGGTTGTTGTTTGTTTGAGCTTTACACTGGGAAGGTTCTATTTCCTGGTCCTACAAATAATGACATGCTTCGTCTTCACATGGAATTGAAAGGTCCTTTCCCAAAAAAGATGCTCCGGAAGGTAGGGACCCAGTTTCATAACCTGTCTTTGGACAATTTTATTTTCCTCGCGGACATTCCCATGTCAAATTATGAATTTGTTTATTTTTCTGTATGTTCTTACTTTCTACTTTGTTTCAGGGTTTATTTACAGATCAGCATTTTGATCAAGATTTGAATTTTCTTGCAACAGAGGAGGACCCAGTCTCAAAGAAGGTCGGTATGCGACTGATCTAGTGTTTGCTTTTCTTGTGCTAGTTGAAACTTCAGTTTCATATTGGAAACAACGAATCTGGAGTTTTTATTGAGTTTTCACTCTGTTGTTGCAGGCAATAAGGAGACTGGTTGTGAATATCAAGCCAAAAGATTTTGGCACATTAATTTCTGGTTCTCCTGGCGAGGATCCAAAAATGGTAGCCAATTTTAAAGATCTTATGGAAAAAATATTTGTGTTGGATCCAGACAAGAGGTTGAATGTATCACAGGCCTTGAGCCACCCTTTCATCACTGGCAAGTGAACCATGATGCTGATTCTCTGACTACAGAACTGCTGCATTAGATACTTATACATTTTGGTGTCGTCTCAAAACTGAATTATCTAATCATTGGGCATTTATCTGTCTTTGTCTTCTCTCTGTGGGAGCAAGAATCCAGGAGACAGTGGTTGGGCATGTCAAGTTCTTAGAGAAGATCTTGGGGAGACAATTTACGGGAGTTCTTTGCATGGATTGTTTTCTATTTCTATTGTAAGAAACTCACCAAAGGCGTATTTCCCTTCTGTTTGTACTGATTATTTGTGGTGACAATCAAGAAAGCTTTAAAATATTTTTTTTCTATGGTTCCTATTTCGTTTTATCCACTGGACCTGATGCCAGCAGTTAAAATTGGAGGCATTATCTGCTCAGTAGATATCAGGAAGCCAATACCATCAATATCCATATAGATGGATGAAAGCAATAAGATATATATCTTTTGTGTTGTGATTGTGGTTCTTTTCGGGATTGCATCTGAAAAGTTGGTATAAATTTTCCATTTCTGTGCCTCACCAATATATACTTTTCATTCCAGGTGGTCTGTCTTAACAGTGGTTGTTTCGTTCTGATTTCGGCAATTCCTGCTAATAATCCTGATGTTCTGTTGCTTGCTTATTTTCTTTCTGTATACCACATTAGATTTGGGGTTCTGGAGAGTCTAATCTAATCTTTCATTCAGGAAATCTACCTGTGCTATGAGGAAACCATTCAGTGGTTTAGATGATTAAAGGCACTCTGGAGAAGGTACCTTGGTTTGTTTCTTAGGAGTTTACATGTGGAACCTTTGACAACTAAAGTTAATGTCAAGTCTAAATTATTTCTAGGGTCATTTTGGATTATTTGAGTATTGGCAGTCTTCTTCAGAATATTTTGTGTCTGGTGTTTTATACTTCTTTGACTAGTTGAGTGCCTTAATTCTGCTTGTATTTATCCTCTCAACATATTAGATCTGCAAGGCATTGCTTAAAAAAATTTATTTTTCACTCCTCCTTTATTGATTCATCTCGGTGTTGTCTAGAACTTCTGATAAGGCTTGTTTTTATTCTCTACTTCTATTTAGGTTAAACCATGTTTACCCTCTTCTGTATGGGAATTGTGGGTGACTAGTTGTTGCTTCTTTTTTAGAATTTTAACAGTATGTGCTATTTGTCTGATCCATGGTTTGGTTGTTCTGGAGGATTATATGCCCTGGAGATATTCGGATGCTGCTTGAAGTCTGAAAAAGATTCCTGTAAGTGGCACGAATTGTTTTTGTTTATTGTGTTTTTGTAGTAATAATTACTGTTAAATGATATTCCAACTTAGTGATGACCTGTATCATTGTATCCATAGGTTTGAGCTTTCTCATTTCTGCACCACTGGTGAGTGCCCCCCTCTTTGCTCATTTCCTGTAATGGGTATCTTTTAGCTGATAAACAGGGTGATTATGCTAAGATCCTCATGGTTTTCAAGTAGTCATCCATTTTGTGATTCAGAGTTATTGGTCAGGAAATGTTGATTTATAGACATATGGACTTGACTGTCATTGTTGCTTGTGGATGATGGTATTGTTGGTCTTGGCAAAAATGGTATCCTCCTGCAGTTTTCAATTATTTTTTTGCAATTTTGTGAAACTGATATTTCTTATAGAGAAAGATTCTTCAGCGAGGATCATAATGTTAAGCAGAACTATTATCAAGACACTTTTTATGATCAGGAGTAGAATCAAATTAAAACTCTCCTAGGCTCAACTAGCTGTTATATAATGAAGACGAAGCTTTTAGTAGATGCGGGATGCTTATTATCATTATGAATTATTGAATTTGATTGATACTTGAACGAGGAGCTTTCTGGTTCATAATTTTAGAATTATGTGTCCACTAACTCCAGATTGCAGCTTTGCCGCTGACTCTGCAACTGTATCTAAACTGAATCATCTAGTTCTTATGTAGGATAGAAATTTGTGTTTTGGAAAATAATTAAGTCTTGATAGGAGATTTGTGGTACTTTTAGGAATGTAATTGCATGGTAATGCTATTATGGTATTGCAATCAAAACCACACGTTTTGGAGAATAAATTGTTGTACTGTGCAAGTCATCTAAGAAAATGACTTCTTAAGATAAGAAATGCAGACTTGTGGTGCATCTACAATTTGTATTTCCAATGTCCTAACTATCTTTTTACTTTCTAGTCTGGATTATAGTACATTACCTTGCAATTTGCATATGATTTTCTAATTTCGGTCAGGCTCAGGGTGTTAGGAAGCTTGTTGTTTCAGATGGTTTATTCTTCTACTCTTCCAACCAATATTTATGTGGGGACCTTTATTTGCTTATTTCCCTTTTTCTTTTGGTTTGTGCATGCTGATCAAGTTTGGCATTGATCATTGTGTTATGTTTTTTCTTTGATTTACTTGGATTTGTTGATTATATTGCCACTTTTTTTCCTGCTCATTTGTATTTCAATTGAAAATTGAAAATAGGGTACACCTTTTTTTTTTAATAACGAAAATAAGGTATACTTGGATGTTTCTTTGTGATCGATCATTTAATGATCCCAAAAAATTCTTCATTCTGCAGAGATTCTCCAATTGTAAGGTACATCTCTGAAAGGGGAAATCCCCTTGTGCATTGTTTTGATGCATTTGTTTCATGCACTTCAAATGGATTTTATTCCCCCGCAGCTGTTTTGACATGTCATAGTGCTTTTGACACATTGAAAAGGTGCCCATATAAATAAAATATCGTGAAATACAAAATGTTTTGATCTTACATACGAACTAAAAATTATTTGATCATGCATGTGGACTATTAGGGTGGTCTTACGATTGACTTGCTCCTTGTACTAGCATCTTGTCTGCTTTCTGTTATTCTGAGTGTTCCAAAATCATTCGTCCTACACTCTGCAGAAGGGCTTGACAACAAATGACATTATAGACTGAGATGAGAAGTGGGAGATAGAATGTCTTAGGATTAATGTTATGCATGACTGTTCAACTTTCTAACTGTTATCTGCTTATGAGCAGCTGTTGGTATTTCCCGACATCTCCCTTGGTGAGTATGATTGCTCCATCATTTTCTTATTTTATGTATAAGATTTATATTGTAATGAGGAGCTGCGGTGCTGAGTTGGGTGGGTAAAAGGACAAATAGTTTGGGGAATTTCCCATATACTTCAGATACGCTCAGGAAAATTGGAAGCATGGTGACCATATTCAATTTTAAGTCCCAATTTCTGGAGATGAGGTCAATTATGTAATCATCCCTCGCTCCCCTGTCCCACCTGTTTCTCAATATTATGCTGAGATCTGAAGTTCGTCCAGAACTGGAGGAGTATGTTAGGTTCTGCATGCCTGGTGATTGCTTCATTTCATTGGTCAATGGATTGCATGGGAGAGCTGTAGTTTGTGTTACATCGGTGGCGCCATCTCATTAGGCATCATAAATATGCTAGCTTTTTAGGTTGAGGTTCCATAATCGAATTTTAGTTGTTGGAAGATCAAGTGGTTTAATGTGGCCTTCTCTTTTCCTCTCTTATTTTCTCCTTGCGGGGTTTTCCTTGTTTTTTCCTGAACAAAGAATACATCATTTTGTTAAACCTGAATGTTATCTACGTAATATTCTGTAGTTGTGTATAATCAGGCAAGTCTAGTGTTTATAGCAGATGTGTAATGCTATATTTAGAACTAATGTGGATGTTGGAATAGTACCAAATCCTTGCCGGTGTACAGCACATGACTTTCTACCTTGGCTGCAGAGTTTCCAAGTGGTTCAGTCGTTTCAGATTTCTGATGGGTTTTTCCTGTGCGCTGGTGTGCGCTGGTATTTTTAAGTGAGTGAATGAATTTCTAATCATGCAATCTGGAAATGTCTATTACCCGCTATTTGCAAGGCCGTCATGTCTATTTTGAGATTTCCAGGGCTGTATCCCCTGCTGCAAGAATTACACACTCTTCGTGATAATTTTATATCTCAAACTTCTGATATTCATTGAACTGACTCCGCACAGTTGGTGATTATTAGCGCTAACAAGATCAATGCTTTATGCTCCTCTGCCGCCCTCTCTCTTCTATTTTCCATATCCATTCCTCATTTTGTGTTGATCAGCCATGAGACGGGAAGACGAGCTAATAATTTCAAGCCCCAATTGTGTCGATTAAACTTAAAATCTTGAAATTCTTGTTCAAGAAAATTTCTGTGGGTAAATCGTTACTCAACTAATACAAACCATCTTGTTTAGAGATTATATCAATCAACTAAGTACGAAGACGGACAAAGGAATAATGAATTCACCAAAATAATATGTTAAACTCGCCAAAGTCTAGCTGGATATAGGTCCTAGGATTCAACGGCATACCAGCTAAACACGATTTGATTTGAAATTTGAGAGGTTGTAGGAAGGTTGACCGGAAAGGAAAGCACGAGGCTTTTATTTTCATTGCATGAGAGGGAGCGCGCCACGTAGCACCTCACCTGCCAGTCCGAGCCACTTAATCCCGTGGTCTCATCTGATAATTGCGGACTGTAATAAAAGAAACGAAATCGGCCCCGCCGCTGCCGCCGGCAGAGTAACTTACGGAGATGTTATTCACCACGCTAACATTATGCAGCACCAGTTCTCCGCTGCGCAGTTTTGCCCCGCTCAAACCGTCGAGAGTTTCCAAGCTTAGGAATTCTGTTTTGCTCTTTGAACGGAATTCTTTTAGCATTGACGATCAGGATAAAAGTTTTGATCCGTCTGTTTTCACTGCAAGAGTTCCGGGATTGGGCACTCATCCTAAATTCATTTCTACTACAACTGCCGCCACAAGTGGCGGCGGGGGTTCAGTGTCGGAGTTGGACGATAATGTAAGGAAACTATTGCAGGCTCTTTTGTGGATTGCGGAAGGCGTTTACATTATTTGGCTCTTTTTACTTCCCTATGCTCCTGTAAGTATCGTCACACCAAGCCTTTTCTTCAAAGTTGTTATTAAAGATTTGAGGATTGTAGATGTTCAATTTGCGCCTTGATAGTATCATGGTTTAGCTGTCAAATGATGCTTGTTTCGGCATGCGGCAAAAGCTATAAATTCCTATATGATGTGGCAAGTGTTTTGCAGCACTTCTTATTTACTATGCTCACCTTGATGTTATTTGAAGTTCCTTTGAGATATAATATTATAAGTTGCATACCTGCAATTGGGATTCTGGCACACCCCTATTCTGCTTTAATCGATGAAAGAGAGGGGTGCTTTTCAAATTTATCCAGCGGCGTTTTAAACAAATTGGATTTTTCGTGTCAAGTTTTAAGTTTGGTATTTCCTTGTATACATGCAGGGGGATCCTGTCTGGGCCATCAGTTCAGAAACAATTAACTCTTTGATAGGCCTTTCTCTCAATTTCTTCTTTATTCTGCCTTTACTGAACTCTGGTAATATTAACCTTCAGCTGCATTGTACAATCCATTTGTTATTTCTTCTATTTATATGCCGTTCCAATAAGTTTCTAGTATTCGAATGGTGTTAAGACATCTTTAGATGACACTGGCAATTTTCAAAATCAAACTCTGCAACGAATGAAATGCACGTCTCAAGGGAAGTTATAAGGACATTGGATATAAGCAGCTTCATTCAATTATGGAAAAAAATCATATAAAGTAGCTATTCTTTAGTGGTTTTTGGACGAGTTTCCATTGAAGTAGGAGTGGCATGTGTTGTAATCACATGAGTTGATCTGCTTCTGTTTTAGTAAAAGTATCTTGATCGTTTGTTCAATTGAACTTTGACAGAGTAGTTGGTATTCATCTTATTGAGGCACCAGTACTCCATCCGGTAACATTTACTGCTACATTTAACTGTTTAGGACCTTGATTCTGTATGCAGCTCATGATTTAGACTAATATCAAGGTATCTCTATGTTCCATTTACTCAGATGTCTGAAGGCTTGTTCAACTTCGTAATTGGGTGGACATTCATGTTTGCTCCTTTGCTATACACTGATAGAAGGAGAGATAGATATAAGGGGTCACTTGATGTCCTATGGGGCTTTCAGATGTTCCTCACAAACAGTATGCTTCCAGACTACTATTTTGTGTTTGGCCTATACTCTTTAAATTCACAAATGTTTATATAAGTTCTTCCTGCCCCCGATATGAGCACAGCAGGGAGTAGAGGTACAGGAAATGCCCTAGTTCAGCCTCAAATGGGCAGTTACCAACGTATTTGGGTTTCTTTGGGATTCATAACCATGAATTTGTTGTTTGGATTATGTTGTTGTTATCGTGGCGCAGTCGTTGAATGGTTTCTTCTTTATTTTGTGCTACAAGAAACAAAATTCTTGTGAATCGAAATGCCTAGTTCTTGAGGGGAGGAGAGTATGGAGCTGCAATATGCTTTTCAGACTGTATAAAGACATTTTGTGAATGTCACCAGAAGTTGTTGGTTTCCAAGTCTTTCTGGGATTATTGCTATAGCTACGCTATCTACAAATCAGTGGATTTGACATGTATCTGGAGTTACAACAGCCGGCATGATTTTGTGCCCTTTAATAGTGTGAATCCTGTTGCATCTTCATGTTTCCTTTGTGTTAATATTCTTTTGCCTACTATGCTTGGATACTTTTGCCATTTACAAGTTCTTCTCCTGCTAAATTCTTCATTTTTCGTGACGGGACTGGCAATTTATTCCTATTGTACTCTATGTTGCAGCATTCTTGATCCCATACATGGCGATACGTCTTAATGAGGCTGATGGGGAATACACTCCAAGCAAGACCTCTCAACTTGGTTCTGTTATGAAGAATGGCGCACCTGTTGTTGGACTGATTGGTGGGCTTGCTTGTTTGATTTCAATATTATGGGCCCTTTTTGGTCGCGGAGATGATAATTTTGGTGATTTACCAGAAAGATGGGAATTTTTGCTGAGTTATCTAGGGTCCGAAAGACTTGCTTATGCCTTTATTTGGGATATTTGCCTTTATATAATTTTCCAGCCATGGTTGATAGGAGACAACCTGCAAAACATTCAAAAGGATAAAGTTGCTGTGGTTAATTATCTTAGATTTGTCCCTGTAGTTGGCTTAATTGCCTACTGTATTTGTTTAGACGCTAGTTATGAGAAATAAACCAGTACATTTATTACTTACGAGTTCTGTACACTGGTTTTCATTTACGATATAATATTACATTAGACGAATACATGTCTTATTCGTCAAGCTAGAGAATGAAGCACTAGATTCGCCAAATTATTTCGTAACTCTGGATCATAAACTTCAGACAAGTATACTTACATGGGTTTGGTTTTGCAAAAGTGCGTCTTGTGATTTCACCAAAGATTTTCGCATTAGTTGTAATGGTGCCTGGTTTAGCATTCAAAATTCTTGGTTTAAAACAAGCCTTTCTCTGCTCTCTATCTGCTCGTGTCTTAGTTCCAAGGTAGAAACGAAAACAAGTCCAAATTCCACATTATAAAACAATAGGCCGTAGTTAAAATAGAACGTACAAATCAATAATGTAGCTGAATTCAGAACTCAAAGACAAATATTACAACATGAACCCGAAAATTGTCACAAATGGGTGATACTAGAAGCGTGTTTAGGACAGATTGCCACCGCTCTGTTGCCAGAGATTGATAATATCAGTGGCCTGGTTAAGAAGTATAATCATTTTCTTCTGTGATATCCAGGGTTTGCTCTCTAGAGTAGCCTTGAGCTCTTCCCATGCATCTTTCCTTGGCCAAAAGAAGTAAGGACTCAGAGGCACAGCTCCATGGCCTGGTATGATTTGATCCAGCCCAAGACCAATGTTCTTTTCCATCCAAATGAACTTCAACACTAGCCTCGGTTTCACGACGGATTTCACCTCCACTCCCCCCACCTGGAAAACCTAAGAACTCGCTTAGTATGTGAATACCTCTCCAACACACGCTTCATCAGCAAGGAGAAATTATCATTTAATTCTTACTTTCTGGAAATTCATAATATTTTCCAAGTATGATATAAAATGCAATGCCCATGTTTCTGAATACAGAGATGGGCTGAAAAGGATGTTGCTAACTGAAAATAAAGAAGCTTCTTGAGCATTGAATTTGAACCTCAGGTTGTTGAGAGTCTGAAATCTCAGCAGGCGTTTCTTCTGGAGCCAATTCTGTGGCAGCTGCAGCAGTAGGTAGCCTTTGAATTCTCCTAAGGGGTTTAAATTTCAGGTCAAGAATGGGTAATGAGTGCAAAGAGGAAGCATTTGGCTTCACAGAAAATGAGTCTGGGAATGGAGCAGAAGACAGATTCTTGAAAACAGACCAAGGCCGGTCTGTCAAAGTGCTCTTCATGCTTGGTTGAACTAACAGGGAGAACATTTTCTGGTCTGCACTCACACACACACACACGAGAGAGAGAGAGAGAGAGAGAGAGAGAGAGAGAGAGAGAGAGAGAGAGAGAGTTTCTACATGTGAAGGGAAGTCATGGTGATTGACGCCATGGATAAGGTACTGATAATTCGAGAACAGAATTAAAGCAACGGGCCTTCCATGGGCCTCAAGAAAATGGGCCTTTGTTTGACAATTGGGCTTACGTGCCGAATATAAAAATGATCTTCTTTACAGTGATGGCTCCTTTACCATAAATTGATTAAGTTCGGATAGATTAGGTTATGAGTTATGATTGATATATGGATTAGCCGAATAAGAATGTTTCATATTATGTTTACATGCATGTGTTATAATCTGTGATTGTGTTATCTTGTATTTACTTATGTTTAAATGTATGATAATATATGGAATAGAGCTGTTTACCCTAAAATATGTGAAAGATGTAGCCATTTGTTGCATGTCTTTCTTTCCCCACATGGAACCATTTACGTACAGCGGAGCCTCTTGCTCACCACCATTCTGCTCATACATTTTCCACAACCAAATTGATTATTTTCACAGGAAATTACAAAGATGTATATTGTGATGGCCATCGTTTTTTCCCCCTAATCCTTCTCCGTTGTGCTGTAATTCCCCCAGCACCATAAGAATGGAAAATAAATATCAGTGATGGAAGAACCTGGAAGAATGCTGGATTGTTTTCACCTGTCATCAGAAAATCTATCATAGTTGTTGGGTAAATTTAAGTGAAGTGAGGGGCAAATAAGAGAAGTAAGAGTAATGCACTGTAGAGATGACCAAAAATTAATCTTTGCCTATTATATGTAATACCACATTTCTGGGTTTGATTGGAATTAGACTATATTTATAAATAACGACCAGCCAACTTATTTAATAACGGGCTTCCTCTAATTGAAGTAAATAAAAAATAAAGTATGACATTTGACACCTCCATAATTTTTTTTTTAAAGAAAAAAGTAAAAAAAAGATTGGAGAAAAGGAGAGAGAAGTACATCAAGAAGAAGAAGAGAAGAAAAATCTTATTGGCCGTTAGAAGTAGCTCTTTGTCCCACATTAGAAAAATAAAAACCACATGTAAATATTTTATATAAATATAGAAAAACTTAAACCAAACTTGGAAAAAGTATAAGTCAAACCTACATACTTTAAACAATAAATATAAAAAGTTCATTTTCCCATATTGAAAAAGCATAAGTTAAGTTTAAACTATAAATATGAAAAAAATTAAGCCCAAAATAATTTGTATTTCATTACATTATTAATTTATTTTTTCTTAAAAAAAAGGAGTCAAAATCAATTTTTGATTGATTATTGGATGATTAATCTTGACCGATTCACATCAATTTTAATTCTATGAACCAACCTAAACACATAGCCAGATTTTTATCAAACCGATCGATCTGGACCAATTGTGAAAAACATGGCTTAAAAATATAACCAAAGAAAAACAAGAAATATTTGGACGGATTCGGGATATGGGAATCTGGGATCTGCTCTTGTAGGCCCTATTCTGGATAGGCCGAGAACGGGTTAACGTCAAACCCACACCTGTTTCTATCCCTATGACCAACTATCATATGTTGCCAATGCAGTATATGTGGTAGGCATTATTATGGTATTGGTCTACGTAGTTGGGATTGGGAAATATATTTTATCATTAATTACACAGTAAATATATTATATTTATAATTAATTATTTTTATATAAAAAATATATTAAACTTATCATATAAATAATTCAAATTTTAATTGAATTGAGTCGGAATTAAAATTTGGGTGGACCAGTGAAACTTCCTGCATACCCCCTACTACAACATTCACACAGTTTAGTTCTCTCACTATTTGAATATTGCCCCCATCATATTGATATGATTACCGTAGACTTTCTCCATCTCCCACATGAATCACATGGACAGTTGTTCTCAATAATTTTCTTGTTTCAACTGAGGCCGGTTTTAAGATTACAATCTTCAGATAACCTGTACGCCATTCTTGCATCTTGCAGAGTTCAGTTGTACAAAAAAGAAGTATAACAATGCTGAAGAATGCCAGTTCTTTAAGTAGTAGTTTTTCGAGGAAGAGCAGAGAGAGACTGCTGGATCTTGGAAGCTTGGAAAGCCAATATGAAGAGACCGGTCGATGCATGTGTTTGACAAGTGCTATATGCGATAAATTCACTCAGTATTTTAAAGATTTTTCCAGGAGAGCATTGGAGATGGGCAGGAACGATCCTCGGAAGATCATGCACGCCATCAAGATGGGGTTAGCATTGTCGATAGTGTCGTTGCTCATTTTCTGGAAAGAGCCCTTTCCTGATGCAGCTCAGTATTCGATATGGGCAATTCTGACGGTGATTGTCATGTTTGAATTCAGTATAGGTAATACGATACTTGATTATCAGATTTTGTCAGGGATTCTTTGCTTTCTTTAGGGCTTTTTCCAGTGTTAAATTGTCCTTTGACATGTAAAATGCTGTTGCATCTGTTTTTATCCGGTAAAGTTCTTGCCGTACGTTATTGGTTGTTATGCAGGAGCAACCTTTATAAAAGGATTCAACCGTGGCCTGGGGACGTTTTGTGCTGGAGTACTTGCGTTTGGTTTTGGGAAATTAGCCTTGTCGGTTGGCAAAGGGGAAGAGATAGTAATTGTCACAAGCATTTTCCTCATAGGTTTGTTGTGACTGACTACAGAACTTATCTTCATCAAGATTGTTGCCCAACATCTTAGTTTGTGATTGTGACTGAGAGCTCCATTGGAACTCTGTTTTCACACCCGACTAATGTTTTCATTAATTTCTGCTTATTCTGCAGCTGCGATCGCTTCATACTTGAAACTTTATCCAGGCATGGAGCCATATGAGTATGGATACCGTGTTTTTGTGTTGACTTATTGTATCCTGATGATGGCTGGAAACAGGAATAGCGATTACACTGAGGTGGCTTTGACACGATTAATGCTTATTGCACTAGGCGCCGTTATCTGTTTTATCATAAACATATTTATTTACCCTATTTGGGCTGGTGAAGATTTGCACCGATTGGTGGTCAAGAATTTCAAGGACCTTGCAACTTCTTTAGAAGGTCGAATTCTGTCACTCGTCTCATCTAGTTTGTTGTTTATTCTACTTAACTATTTAAAATTATAGCATTGTATGAATCTGCAGGCTGCATTAAGGGGTATTTGCAGTGTGTGGAATATGAGAGGATCCCCTCGAAAATATTAACTTACCAGCCCTCTGATGATCCACTATATAGTAGCTATAGATCAGTCCTTGAATCCACAGGTCGAGAAAATACACTGGTATGTCTCTGCTCTGTGCTGGTTTATTTTCTCATTGAGAAATTAAGAAACTCACAGCACAAAAACTCCTATCTAACATATTGGTGATCGACCAGCTAGGATTCGCCCTCTGGGAGCCGCCTCACGGCCGCTATAAGATGCTACATTATCCATGGAGAAACTATGTCAAAGTAAGTGGTGCACTAAGGCATTGTGCATCCATGGTCATGGCGCTTCACGGTTCCCTCCTCTCGGAAATTCAGGTGAATTGTCCGTGCTACAAGTTTATATCTACTTCTAGTAATCGAGAGAGAAAAGGGTTATCTGTTTCGCTTGTAAACTTTGCTGGTGGTTGATATTTATACCTGAAACTACAGGCGCCACCAGAAAAGAGACATGTTTTTGCCAGTGAACTCCAGAGGGTCGGGGAAGAGGGTGCTAAAGTATTGCGCCTACTGGAGAGCAAAATTGAGAAGATGGAGAAGTTAGACAAGGATGATATACTTGAACAAGTACATGAGGCAGCCGAGCAGTTGCAGAAGAAGATAGACAAGAAGTCATATCTTCTAGTGAAATCCGAGAGTTGGGAAATAGGTAAGCGCTCTCAGGAGTTACCAGATCTTGGCCTTCCCCATGAAAATGAAAGTATAGGATTGGATTTTGGCTTCAGGTCACTGAGTGAAACAATACTAGACATGAGATCAATGCCAATAGTGACAACAAATTGGCCAACTAAAGAATTTGCAAAGCCTACTTTAAGGAGGCAAACAGCATGGCCTTCGTGTTTTTCGCTTGATGGAGAATCGATAATCAAAGAGGATGAGGCGAGAACATATGAAAGCGCAAGCTCTTTGTCTTTGGCCACTTTTGCATCCCTTCTAATTGAATTTGTCGCAAGACTTCAGAATCTTGTTGATGCCTTTGAAGAACTAAGTGAAAAGGCGAAGTTCAAAGAAGTGATCACAAGCCAATCAGCTGGAACGAAGGATGCGGGGTCATGGTTTAGGCAGCTAAGGTGCTTTGTGTTCAAGAAGTGACAATTAAGGAAATCTGCTTATAGTTGTTGAAATCATTACATTTAATGTTTTCAGTATCTCAGACCAACTCCTGATTGGAAGATGATGATACACATGAATACATATTCCATGATAGAAATTGTAAAACTCATGGCTTTGGAACTACCAATCCCTTTTCACATATGTTGGAAAATTGGCCCACGACAAATTCAGTAGGCCCCAACTCATCACCTGAAAGGCCTGACCCGATCCACTCATAATCTGATCCGGTTTTCATTTTTAGGGGACTGAAATCCTTCGCCTTCTTATTCATTTCCAATTTATTCACCCTCCTCATATTCTTCCTTCTTTCTCATTTTTTTCCGCCATCATTAATGACTTCTCCATATTTATTTATAACCTTTTGGAAGAAAAAGGAACGGAGAAACAAGGAAAAATAAAAGAAATAGGTAAATCTGCATGGTTTAATGGTGCCTTGGTAGTCGCTTGTGTGCCTTGGTGGCATGGGTTAGCTTAGGTGCCTGTCATACCTTTGGTGGATTTGAGGAACCGGTTGTTGGGTTGCCGGCCTTTGTGGTTGAGCCTGTTCCTGTTAATCTGTTGTTATATTGGTTTATATTCTGCTGTAATAATTATATTTTTTTGTGGCTGCAGGGATAAATTTCCAACAATGTAATAGCTGTACTGATACTTGAAAACACTTTAGCGTCTTGCACGGACAGATGAACGTGAACAAAGTCATGATCTCAGCTGGGCTATTTGCCACTTGATGAAGCATGCGGCTCGCAAAACTTGATCGATACATATCAAATATTCATTCTCATTGACTAGATGAGCTTGGCAATATATAGCTGAGCTAAGGCAATAATAAGTTAAATTTATGTTCATGTCTGGTCCAATTTAAAGATCAACTCTATTTGACTGGTTCAGGCACAGGGCTGTCTCATCCCTGAACGTGTATGCTTCAGCTTTCAGAGCTATATTCTGTCAAAAGGACTCTTTGCTTTCAGCATAGCTCTACATTCCCTGTAGGGGATAAATTTAACGTGTTGTTGCCCTGTGGAAGTCATCGAAGGCACCTACTAAAGGGATGAAGATCTTGTCACCCCTTTTCTGCCGCTGAAATTCTTGTACTGTGTGTTTCACAAATATGAAAAGCCAGTAGAAAAGGTATTCATGTGAGGATTCTTGTTTCTGGACATGAAAAGCCATGGCTGAACTATTCATTTTGCCTGATTTTTATATTAGATAAGCCAATGCAATCGTGAAGGCTTCTAATTCAGCTGTTACGAAAGACGAGTTAATGAATGGGACTATTCAGAATCGTGAAAGTGAAATATTAGGAAAAGGAATTACTCAGTCATGATCTAGAGTTCAGACCAATCAAATTCTTACTTCTGGTCAGGATTATTTCGCCTGACTACCACCATTTGCTAATTTTCATCCAAATTTTCCCAAAACACGGTATTGATTCTCAACTCTTTATTTTGCATGCATTGTGGCAATATCTATGATTTTTGAATTATAAAGTCTACCTTAAAATGCTTTTGTTGCGCCAACAGAGGAAACACATAAAAGAAGATTTTGAAAAGACAAAAGGATCACAGTCAAGTGGGATTCAAAAATTGTACAAATTATGGCCGGAAGTAAAGTTTTTGTACACAGCATTGCTTAAAAGTTTTCGGCATATGGTCTTTGCTTTGGACATGGATGGAAGTTTGGAGTTCAATATGTAAGGCAACATTAACCAAATCTATCGTCAGCTGTTTTACTTCGTTTTTGCCTCAACTACTTTTTCCTGAGGAATTACATTAATTAATTATAGTACAAAATCTTCTTGATGATACAGCACCACATTTGATTCTTTGGCTTACACGGATTTGTCAGTGCCCCATAGATTGACTTCTTTTATATTATTTCCATCTTTCTGTGACAAAGTCTATTTCGATGTTCTGTCCTTATCTTTTCCTATTATATTTTCCTTCTCCTCTATATATCTGGGGTTCTGAATTCAGCTGGTTATATTAAGTTCTGAGAAAACTATTCATTTGAGAACTATTTCCAAACATGAGCAAAGAAAGATTGCTTCCATTTGGTAGCGTGGAAAGGAATGAAGATGATACGATCACTTGCAGTTGTTTTAAACTGATGCACGACAGAGTTCTGCAGCTATGGTTAGATTCTTGCAATTTTTCCAAGAAAGCATTGGAGATGGGACGAAACGATCCCAGAAAAGTCATATACGCCATCAAGATGGGCTTCGCATTGGCCCTCGTGTCATTGTTCATATTTTGGAAAAAGCCCGCTGATGTCTCCCAGTTTTCTATTTGGGCCATCCTCACTGTCATTGTAATGTTCGAATTTAGTATAGGTAGTAGAAACACACTATTCTTGTAACATCTTCCTTGTTCATTTTACTTTACTGTATCTGCACAGTCTCCATTACTTTTCTTCTGCAGGAGCAACTTTTATCAAAGGATTCAATCGTGGGCTAGGGACATTTTGTGCTGGAATGCTTGCGTTTCTCTTTGCTGAGCTATCACTCTTGGCCGGAGAATGGGAAAAAGTCGTAATTGTTATAAGTTTTTTTATTACCGGTTTGTCCATAGCACCTCCAAAAACCATTTATTGTATCCTCAGCTTGCTTTCCCTGCTTGATTATACTTTCTTTTTGTTTGCAGGATCTTTTGCATCATACCTGAAACTTTATCCTACGATGGCACCTTATGAATATGGATACCGTGTTTTTGTACTCACGTTTTGTATCCTTATGGTGGCTGGGAACAGAACTAGGGAATACACAGTGGCGATTCTTAGTAGACTGGTGCTAATTGCTGTTGGTGCTTGTATCTGCTTCATCATCAACATTTGCATTTACCCGATTTGGGCTGGAGATGATCTCCACCGTCTCGTCGTGAATAACTTTAAGGAGCTTGCAGCTTCTTTAGAAGGTTTGATCCATGCAAATTCACGATAGATACATATATTTTCTCCACAAGTTTTAGCAGTTATTGACTCTTTAAAAGTTTATTAGGTTGCGTTGATGGATACCTGAAATATGTTGATTACAATAGAATCCCGACTAGATTTATGTCTCAAGCATCTGGAGATCAGCTTTGCCTTGGCTATAAAACAGTCATAGAATCTGCAAGCCGAGAGCAAAGCTTGGTACAGTTCTTGTCTTTCTGCATACTTCCATGCTTGCAAGAAATAATCCCATGCTGACTTTAGTACCCAAATATTTTGAGCAGTTAGGCTTTGCCGTATGGGAACCGCCTCATGGTCGTTACAGAACACTTGGTCATCCCTGGAGAACTTATGTGAAAGTAAGCGGTGCAGTCAGGCATTGTGCCTACACTGTCATGGCACTCCATGGATGCATTTTGTCAGAAATTCAGGTGGACACAAACATGCATGCTTCATTAAATGGAAGTTTCTACCAATTTCTATGTTCACTTGTGCGATTCTTGATTTGCCAATTCGATTCTCAAAACATGAAATCTGCAGGCACCACCAGAGAAGAGGCAGGTGTTTCGTAGCCATCTTCAAAGGGTAAGTGCAGAGGGAGCCAAAGTTCTGCGCGAACTTGGGAACAAAATAGAGAAGATGGAAAAAATTGGGACAGACGACAACATACTGAAGGAGGTGCACGAGGCAGGCGAACAATTGCAGAAGAAAATCGACCAAAGGTCGTTTCTTTTAGTCAATTCTGAGAGCTGGGAGATTGGAAACCACAGAAAGGTGCTAGAAGATCTTGGCGATCTTCCAAGTGAGAGGGAGTACGAAACGTTGCAGTTGGGCTTCAAGTCTCTGAGTGAAACAGCAATATATGTCAAGTCACCTCTGATATCGACTCCATGCTTGCCAAACAAAGATTTGCCGAAGCAAAAGCTAAGAAAGCATGTTCCATGGCCTTCCTGGATTTCGTTTGAAGGCAATGGTTTGATCAAAGAAGACGAAGTCAAAACTTATCAAAGTGCGAGCGCTCTATCTCTGGCCACGTTTGCTTCTCTTCTGATTGAATTTGTGGCGAGGCTTCAGAATGTAGTGGACTGCTTTGAAGAGTTAAGTGAAGAGGCAGAGTTCAAAGATCCCAATATCATTGTTTTAACAACGAGTGCCAGTTTTTGGACAAGATTCTTGAGGTGCTTCAGTTTGAAGAGCTAATTCTTGTAAAGAAGTTTAAATAAAAAATGTCGTACAAGGATATGTGGTTGAAACTTCATCTTGAAGATTCAGTTTATGTAGTTGTTTGGGAATGATTGCTTGAATTGGATTGACAGAGTTCATCATATATAGATCTGCTAATCTATGACATGCATGCATGACTAGGTTGTTTCAGTTGTGCAGAGCCATGTTGATGCATTTTCACATTTTTTTAATAATTGTATCGAAAAAGTTATCCAAAAAAAAAAAAAATGTACTGGAGTTATTATTATTATTATTATTATTTTATAAATAACATCAAGTTTCCTGGAATTTGATAGCAAAAAAATTAAAAATAATATTATGTTGGACGATGTTATTGTATAAAATATGATGTTAGATGGATATTATTATAGAAAAATTAAAAATATGTAATGGTTGAATTGTTGAACATATATTATTATTATTAAGGGTATATATAAAGTTTTAATTGAAATTGTATGAAATGTTAGGGAGGAGGCCGTAACTCTTTTGCGTTTGTGGTTTTGAATCTTTTGTCCAAAATTAATAGGACTTCAACTAATAAGTACTAACTCCTCAATATTTGTTTAAAAGTGCTATCTTTTCGCATTTATTAGTGAGAATTAAAAGTAGTCACAAAAAGCCAAAAAGAGGAAATCGCTCCAACCCGTTGACGACTTCAAGCAGCGTATGGGGAGATGTCGCATTACAGTGCATGAAAGAACACCGGTCCAAAAACTCTATGCATAAATCTCTCTCTCTCTCTCTCTCTCTCTCTGTGTGTGTGTGTGTGTTCTCTCTAAAAGAAAGCCTTCGAATCTGAGGGGAAGCCGGCGAAACTCATTGCCTCCGGTAGCTCTATTCTATTTCTCTCGGTAGGTTTTTAGTACACTTTAATCGTATGCTTCTATGCTGCTGTGTTCTTCCTTTGTTTGTTTTATTTCTTTCGGGTATTCAAATTCTTGGCTGTGGCCCAGATCTTAGATTGTACCACTGGATGTTTATTGTAGCTTGAGAAATTGACGAAATAAGTTTTTTTTTTTGTTTTTTTCGGATTAAACTTGTGGGTCATGCTTGGATTTTATCAGAACATAACTCCGTTTCCCATTTCTGAGCTGGAAATAAAATTGGGTATTTGTAAGATTTCTCAGAGAAGATTGCAACGGTTCTTCGGAATAATGACCTCAATTTCGCTTTTTTCTGGAATACGTGGTTACAGCTTCTTTATTATGGAATCTCGTCTTTAAGTTTTAGTCGGATAGGCTTTATTTTGTAGGAACTTTAAGGATTCGAAAATGCAATTCTTGATCTTAGTTTTCTCCAATTCCTTCGAATTAAACTATATAGCTTTATCCAGAAATCAAGTTTTTGGGCAATTTAATTCCTATGGTTTTGGATTTGTAACAGAGTAATTCTCTATTTTTAAGTAGGATTTTCGTATTTTCTTATGGTTTAGTGGATCAGATTCATTTTTCTCTGTTTTCCCTTGTCTAATACTCTTGTATGCTTTTACCCTATGACTTCAGATAAGCTGATGGCTTTTATTTTCTTGAAGTGTTTTAGTGAAGCTTGTAGCTTAAAAGTTACTTTGGTGGCACAATGTCGATGGTGGATGAGCCACTGTATCCGATAGCGGTACTAATAGATGAATTAAAGAATGATGACATTCAACTGCGTTTGAACTCTATACGTAGACTATCCACCATTGCGCGTGCACTTGGGGAAGAGAGGACTCGGAAGGAGTTGATTCCATTTTTGAGTGAGAACAATGATGACGATGATGAGGTGCTCCTTGCTATGGCTGAAGAATTGGGTGTTTTTATTCCATATGTTGGAGGAGTGGAGCATGCTCATGTCTTGCTCCCTCCTCTGGAAACACTATGTACTGTGGAAGAGACCTGTGTGAGGGACAAAGCGGTGGAGTCATTGTGCAGAATTGGATCACAGATGAGGGAGAGTGATTTGGTTGATTCGGTTATTCCTCTTGTGAAGGTCAGATATTAGATTACCCTGGGCTTCAAAGCTCTGTGACAATCTTTTCTCCCCCATAGTTCCCTTTCATGTGTGCCCACATAAATTGTGTATGTTGTTTAAGTACAAGATTCCAAAGGACACTTAAATACTAGACAATTCATTGGGAAGCTTTTAGAATCAGATCTTAATGTAGATATATGTTAATAATTGCTTTTACATATGACTTGGGAGAGAACTTGCAGTGCCTTTGATGCTACTTCAAGCAGTGTTATCTTCATTGTTGGAGGTGACTGATGCATAGTTGGAAGGTTCTGGATTCTGGAGCTTTGTATATATATATGATGCATGATCTTTTCTCTTTCCCACTATCCCCTTTCTTGAGCCAATATGTGGCTAGTGGTGAAATTGGAATCATTGAAATAGCATCATAGATTTCCTGGGGTTATCACCGTAAATAAATACTTCAAGCAGTTCATTTAGAGGACTTCTATTATCTGGTTTTCAGTAACATTCTTGCTAGTAATTGTATTTAGCATTTGAAGGTCTAGTTGTTTTTTTCTTAATTAAGTATACATATGATTGCTCTTTCACTATCACAGCCTTGGCCATTTCTAAATCTCATTTTTAGTTATTTATGTGTGATTTTTATTGGACTTGATCAATTCTAAATTACAGAGGTTGGCAGCTGGTGAGTGGTTTACGGCTCGTGTCTCAGCTTGTGGATTATTTCATATTGCTTACCCGAGTGCCCCAGATCTGTTAAAGACAGAATTAAGGTCAATATACAGCCAATTGTGTCAAGATGATATGCCAATGGTAAGAAGGGCTGCTGCGACAAATTTGGGGAAATTTGCTGCCACTGTGGAAGCTGCTAATCTCAAGACTGATATCATGTCTATGTTTGAGGATCTTACCCAGGATGGTATATCAAATTTTGGGTCTTTGTACTGGTTGATAGATATCAGAAGTTAACATGGTTCAGTTAATCTTTTTTAATTTTCTAAAATTTGTTGCAAGATGAGCTGCGAGATTTAGTTACTTGGACAGTTCTGTGAAATCTTATTATAGCTCCACAGTGTTAAATGATTTTTTCCAGATTAAGCATCTTAAACAGTGGTTATCTTCTGCTCCCTGAGGGAGGACGAAATGGCCTGTATATCAGTTGATGGAATATGTTGAATATGTTTTAGTAACAGGATGGAAGTTACTTGGTTAGTTAACTTTCTAAATGCCATTGGTGGACTAAAACTTTTTAAATGCTTCCTTTTCAGATCAAGATTCTGTTCGCTTACTAGCAGTTGAGGGCTGTGCTGCTCTTGGCAAGTTGTTGGAGCCTCAAGATTGTGTTGCCCATATTCTCCCTGTAATTGTCAACTTCTCACAGGTACACTTCACACTACGTTGTGCATTCTAATTATCATTGTAGTTGTTACTTTTTAATCTATCATTGTTGCTGTACCTGAGTTTTTTCTTGTTATTTATTTGGAGAGTTATTCTTGATGATGTTTATGATTTACTTTGACCTGTGTGTTTGGAACAGTTTGTAATCATCTTTCCTTGTATCCGTATGCTTTACTCTATGGAGCTTATTGATTGTGGGTGAACAGTTAATGTCTACCAGATCTTTGTTATTTCTGAGTGCAAAATATTGCCATATATAAAGATGTGTGATGAACTGGAAACAGTTATTTCTTCTTCGCAAATTGATGTTGCTGCTTCTTGCTTTGGTTATTTCTTTCTTTTTCTCCTTGTTAATTTGACTTTATAATTGTATCAGGATAAATCTTGGCGTGTTCGCTACATGGTTGCCAATCAGTTGTATGAGCTTTGTGAGGCTGTGGGACCTGAACCTACTAGGTAGCTGTTTATATGCTTCTAGAATTTGGTGTTACTGCATCTTATATATGTTATCTTACACACGCCTATAAATATCTGGTAATGGCAAAACTATTAGGAAATACTCAGCATGTTTTTCATTTCTTTGTCTTGGTAATAATCCTGAAAACAGTAGCATTTTTGTGGACTGTAGATATGATGCTGTCTGGATGTGTGGACATAAGGAAATGCCAGATAATGAACTTGATTGGATATAGTCAATTGTTCATATCTACTTGCGTATGCCTAGGGTGCAATTAATGTATGATATGCTGCTGTTACCTGTCTTCCTACTAGTGTAGTTAACTTTTGACATATGCAATATATGATATGTTGTCACTATATGTTTCAAGGACGGATTTGGTTCCTGCTTATGTGCGCCTACTCCGAGATAATGAAGCAGAAGTGCGAATTGCAGCTGCTGGAAAAGTTACAAAATTTTGTCGGATCCTCAATCCGGAACTTGCTATTCAGCATATTCTTCCCTGTGTAAAGGTATCCTGGATGGAGCGAAATCTAGTTGGATTTGTCTGTTAGTGAATGAATATATTGCCCTTATTATTTTTCATAGTTATCTTATACTGAGAGGTGATTGCTTGCAGGAATTATCATCTGATTCTTCACAGCATGTAAGGTCAGCTTTGGCATCTGTCATTATGGGAATGGCTCCTGTGTTAGGAAAGGTAAACAAAATTTGCAACTTTAAGTTGGACAAGCTACTTTTGTGATGCTAAAGATTTCTTTCATGTGTGCAAAAGTGTGGATGGGAGAATGTTTGTTCTGCTTCTCTACATCATATGTGAAGTATTATTCACTTCAGTCAACACTATGCTAATGTTTTAATAATATCAAAACTCTTTGTATGTATTGATGAGACTTAATAAGTCTCCTCTTGCTTCATACTTGATAAAGTAGGCTGCTTATAACTCCATAAAATACTGCCAGAAGCATTATTATCTTGTGTGGTAAAAGTATCTGCTTGTGCTATATAGCCTATTGTTGGAATTACATGTTTTTTTGCCAATCACTTTCATCTCAACTTTGTGAAAACTACTATAGCTATTGTATCTTGATCTATCTTTCAACAGTTAGTTTACTTGTTATACATATGATTCTTGACAGTCTTCCACTAAGCTGCCATTGGTCACAGTTGTAAAGCTTTGTATCTAGATTGGTCAAGTATTGTATTTCTGTTTTCTGCTTTCCTTGTCATGATCGTGCATCTCAATTGTCTTTTCCAGGATATAGAGAAATTTATCTTCCATATATCATTTACTTGACCAAAATTACAGTTGTCGCCTAATCTATTCTTAGATAAAGGCTGGATGTGGACCTGGGGTAGTGGTTACTAATTCGATTGTGATGTGGTTCCTTGAACTGCTAAGCGAACGAATAGCTGTGTGTGTGCTGAAAACTGTCGTCTAAGTTATCTGAAAATTTGTTAGACATGCAGATGAAGTGACCTTCAATTCATCGTATAATCATCAATTGGTATTTGTGTGGTATACTAGTTCAATTGATGTGTGGTTCTTTTTCAATTTGGGATTCTGATCTACCTGAATGGATTTCTTTTACATTGTTGTTACCTCGATTTTCTCTTTAGATAATAAGTTTATAAAGTTCTGCTTACTTTCATGCATGGTTGTGCTTGAGTTTTAACATGGGATTTTCCTGTTGATGCAGGATGCAACAATTGAACAACTTCTTCCTATATTTCTCTCCCTTTTGAAAGATGAGTTTCCTGATGTTCGCCTCAATATTATTAGCAAGCTAGATCAAGTCAATCAGGTCCCTGATGCCCCATTCAATTTCTCCACTCAATCACTATGTCTACCAGTATCACTTTGTTCACCTCCCACTGATTTAGTATTCTTCTTCTGCATGCCGATGCAGGTTATTGGAATTGATTTACTCTCACAGTCTCTATTACCAGCTATTGTTGAGCTTGCAGAGGATAGGCATTGGAGGGTTCGGCTTGCCATCATAGAATATATACCTTTATTGGCTAGTCAGTTGGGTGTCGGATTTTTTGATGATAAGCTGGGTGCTCTTTGCATGCAGTGGCTGCAGGACAAGGTTGGTGCTTCTCTTTAATTTTATTTTTTGGAGCATGAATCATCTTCCCGTCTACAGTTCTTTTTCTCATTTTTGCTGCTATTAATTGGAGAAAGTGTAAAAGGCAATGATGTAGTGAAGGCTGTCAGTTTTGAACTTTCAGGATCTAACTTGATATCTTTAGTGGGACATTCAAGAAAAATCTGTTCTCGGTTTCTCTCTCAACCATCAGCCAATTGATTTTGTAATTCTCTTGCCAATAAAGTTCTATTGTGAATGAAGATATCCAAAGAAAATATATTCTTTCTTTTCCATCTTTACGCCTTGTTATTGCTGATGCGCTACAACTGGGAAAAACATTGTGAACTTTTGGGATTTGTGCAGGTTTACTCTATCCGGGATGCTGCAGCTAATAATTTGAAGCGTCTGGCTGAGGAGTTCGGTCCAGAGTGGGCAATGCAGCATATAGTTCCCCAGGTTTGTGGATGACTGACTGAAGTGCTCCCTTTTATGGTTGTGCTTATATTGGCAAATGACTTCCTGTTATATAAATCTTCTGCTCTCAAAATTGATAAATCTTCTTGGAGTTAAAAAGGTGTTTCCAATAGTAGATTGAGTTTTTTCGTTAAGCATATGCTGGAACGCCTTCCATAGAATATGACAGAGTGCAAATCCATCTGTTAGATGGACGCTTTGGCTCTCATTCTCCTCAAACCTATGGACTAGTAATATTCTCTTGTTAACAAGTCTGAATGTTCAAGCGTTGCATCATTTTCCATGCAGGTTTTGGATATGGTAACCAATCCGCATTATTTGTATCGGATGACCGTTCTTCAGGCAATTTCATTACTTGCTCCTGTCATGGGTTCTGAGATTACATGTTCTAAGTTGTTGCCTGTGATCGTTACTGCATCAAAGGATAGGTAGTTTTCCCTTCCACATTCATCTGTTGGCTGCATTTACTCAACGGTATTTTCGCTGCTAAATAGCGGAATTAAATTGTTTTGCAGGGTACCCAACATCAAGTTTAACGTGGCTAAGGTGTTGCAGTCCATGATCCCCATTGTTGATCAATCCGTGAGTAAACATTACTTGTTCTTTGCACATATAATCTACTATGATGTCTTATTTCTGTTCTGTTTACAGTCTATATCTAGCTCTTGGAAACATCTTGTTGCTCTGTAGGTGGTGGAGAAAACAATACGCCCCAGTTTGGTGGAGCTTTCTGAGGACCCTGATGTAGATGTCCGTTTCTTTGCGAACCAAGCACTTCAGTCGATCGACAATGTGATGATGTCGAGCTAGACAAGTTGATGCTGTTTAATTCCCATGGCCGCTGCTGCTATTCATATGTCCTTTTCATTATAGTGGTCCTGGATAGTAGTCCTTGATTTGTTTGAAGGATCTAAATCTTACATTTCACGCCACTATTTGTATCTTCACTTTTATCCGTCCCTTTTTTGCGTCCCTTTGGCTTGCTGGCTGTTACTAGTGTTTAAAGGGTAGTATACTGACATATGTATGGCTAAAATCTAACGCTGTCAAAGTTTGAAATGATAATTTTAGGGTGTCTATTCGGTTCTTGAAATTGTTTATTTTGCTTGAGAATGTGAATAGCTTCTGTTCTTGAACTAAAGGAATGTGGAGGCTAGCAAATCTCTCTTAAGGGCCAAAACATAAACAATGAAATCCCTCCTCCACTCCACATTCATAATTCGTAGTTTGTTTGTGTCTCCTCTAAACGTGACAAAACCATCTGACATCAATTGCTTATCCGACCTCTAAATTCAACATCTCATTATGCCAATTTAAGGCCATCATCATCATCATCTATTTGTTGACCAATTTAATTGAAATATTTGTCGTATGTTGATGCCTTTTCTCAAATACTTTAATATCAAACTACCTAAATCTTCTTCCGAATCAAACATTTCAAACTTTAGCTTTAGGTTTCCATATTGTATGCTATCAAGCGTACGACAAATAATAAAAGTTTACACACTTTTTTCCACCAGTTATCATCCTTGTCTCCCGTTTGCAATATTTGAGCACATATAGACAAAGAGCTAGTGTTCAAACAGTATTTAATTAAATTGGCACCACCCCTTCTCCCAATTCATGGCTTCAATTTCAATACCTAATAATATATATATATATATATATATTGTGTATATATCATCTTAATTTCCATTTTGTATATTTAACCTACTAATTACAACAAAACAAATTTAGAAAATCACAAAATGAAATCCTTTAACGCAAACATATACGAGAATCCCCCTCGACCGACCCTCAGTTATATCTACTAACAAAGTTGTTGATATGACAAATCAACTCATGAAGCCGCGTTTGGGACAGAGGAGACTTGTTCAGAATCTGAAATGCATGCCCAACACCTTTACACACCACTTGCTCTACTTTCCTACCTTCCCTTCCCAAAACACCACAAAACTCCATATTCCTATCTTTCAATATATCCATCTCCGCTACACACACCATAATCGGCACTTCCGTTGCCCCTTTGACCACAGGATTGCACCATGGATGGTCCCGGTTGGCCCCTGCAGGCAACGCCAGCCGCCAATATGTGTCCGATGCTGCCAGCGTGAGGGCGGAGCCTGGCGGCTGCACCATGCACTTCTCCGAATGAGTCCTTGACTCCCCTCCAAAAAAGGGTTGTATTAGGATGAGTCCCTTGATGATGTCCATTAATGGCCTTACTCTTAAGGCCACATTATAGGCTATATTAGCACCGGCACTATCGCCGGCTAAAAAGATCCTCGAAAAGTCGCATTTATTGATCCACCATTTGTGATCATGATTACCAGCAGCAAATGCTTGCTGCTTCAGCCAAACTAGAGTCTTGACACCGTCGTCGTAGGCTGCCGGAAGAGGGTTTTCCGGCGCCAGCCTGTAACTCACCGACACGATCAAACACTTGATTTTTGAGGCTAAGTTTGCTAGGAAATCATGGTAGCAACTCCAAGAAGGGGAGCCAACACAAAATCCACCTCCATGGAAGTAGACAAGCAAAGGGAGCTTCTTGTTGCCTAGGGAGGCATTTGGGACATAGAAACGTGCCCAAATGTTGGTGTATTTGTCTATGATCATGTCTCTGCACGTGACCTGAAGCTCGGGGGCCAATGAACACGTGACATATGGCACGATCTGGGGTCGTTCCACGTGGCCATCTATGTAGACCCTAATAAGGCCATCAATTTCCTCAACTACATGAACTGATCGTCGCTGCTGCAGCTGCTGCTGCTGGGATTGATCTTGGCCGTTGATTTGAAGGCTGAGAGTTGAATCCAGTGTGGTAGCACCCATGATTCTCTTGATCAGAACGGAAATGGAGATATGAAGAAAAAGAGTTGCAAAGTTGAGATTGTTTCTTGAGACAAAATTGAGGGTGATTGATGGTATTTATATAGGAAGTGAAACCGGGAAAAGGTAAGATTGGAAGTGGGCAACTAGGGCAAGGGATACTGACACGCGTCTTCATTTGGAGTCTATTAAATTATTATCTAATTATTGTGAAAAATGGTCTTCGTTTCAGCCCATGAAATTAATTTCATGACGGTAAGATTGTAAATTTGATTAGCATCATACATTGATTATTGATGTTTTGATTACTCCAATTAGTTATAATAGGGTAAATACAATCATCTCTCTTGAAATTTGACATAATTATAAATACTTTTTATTGTTTAAAAAATTACCAATACCTCCTACTTTGAACGATTGTCTAATAATTAACCCGTTCCGTTAGTCTCCATTAGGTATTCATCTATTTTTTATGATGAACTGACCAAAATGCCGTTGTGGACTAAGGATTATATTTTTATTTATTTTTTAATTTTTTTTATTGACTAAGTGAATAATTTTTTTATAATTTTTCAAACTTTTCATCCACTTCTTCAAATTTTTTAATTTTTTCTAAAAGAAAATTACAATAAGGACATAGTGACAATTTCATACCTCAATTCAAGAATTACATAAATATCAAGGGGTATTTGTAATTTTTCAAACAATAAGAGGATATTCATAATTATGCCAAATTTAAAAAAAGATCATTGTAATTTACCCTTAATAATATTTAAAAGTTAGCAGTATAACTAGGCGCGGTGCGTGTATGAAATTAATTTATTTTAAAGAATGGCTATTATTTTCAAGAATCAACTTAAAAATACTTATAACTCAAGATATGTATAAATAATTAACAATTACTCAACAATAATTTTCTTATAAGACTTAAATCTAAGACCCCACAATTACAAAATTTTGTGAAAAACATTAGAAATAAAAACAAACAAAAAGAAAAGTGGAAGGGCGAATAGAAAAATTAGAATTGATGGGAAGGAGAAAATTAAGTGGGTTACATAAGGTCAAATGTGGCGTGCGATCCTCATCAAATTTCACGACATTTTACAATAATTGGATGGACGTACATGTAACATTGTGGGCGCAACCCAAAAAAGTTAATTAATATGGCACATATGACAATAATTGTAGCTGTGCAATGACATTAATTATTGTAAGCCAGAAGGTAGCTACATTATTAAACAAACAAGCTAGTGATAGATATCTTGAGAGTATTTGCGACCACTTTAAAAAGATGTTTTTTAACTTGTAACTCTTTAAAAGTATTTTTGAAGTGTTTGAAATGTCAGCTTTTACTTTTGAAATAATTAAGAAAAAAATATTTTCGGAAAGCTGTTTTGGCTTTTTTGTAAATAAATTTAATTTTATTTTTGACTACTTTATCCTTATTATAATAATCTAATTCAACTTTACCGTTTTTAATTTATTTTTAAAATTGTATATTTAGAGTTGATACCGGAGTTTTCAAATAATTTTAATTTTAACAATAATTAAATCTACCCTTTCATATATTTAATATATCATCTAATTATATTATTTCACTCACATATTATTATTTGATTAATTAATAAAATAATTATTTTTTGCAATCATATAAATTTAGTTATCGTGATGAATGAACAATTATATTATTTAGTGGGAGCATTATTAAATTAAATATATATATTTTTAATATTTTTAAAAACATAAATATGAAATACTAATTGAAATATTTTTTTACAAACATGTCCGTCGGATCTCAAAGTCAAAAAACAGACAACCTAATTTCAGATTGTCCCCCACAACATCTCCTGTCACCAACAAATTTGTTCAATGTTCCCTCTACTGGAAAATGCTACTGTCCTATTTCTTATGATTATAATTAAGGACTGAATCATATGATTATATGTTAATCATAATTTTATTTAATAGTATCTACATTCTAACTTACGCATTTTTGTTTGGACATTACTAAATAAATAACCCATTATTAATTAAACAATAGAACACGTTGACGAATATACAGTACATATTAAATTAGGTAATGAAATCATTTGTCAAGAATTTTGGCTGTAATCAAAATTTAGAATATACTTATCGTATAAATGCATGAACTTGGGTTATGAATTAGTTATTAATTAAGACAAAGGTATTTTTTGATAAGTAAAATGCAAAAGTTTTCTTTGTATAATTATTATATATATATATATAGAGAGAGAGAGAGAGAGAATAAAATCTTGCAAGTACAGGCAAAATAGGTAGGCACCAAAATGTCTTTATTCTTTTCATTCTTTTTGACCATGTAAGATGAGAACACGAGGAATCCAAATGTCAGCTCATCTCTTACCCACATACATACATACATACGTACATACATCCGATTCTTGAAAACCTACATACGTCTTTCCAACCCTTATACTGTCCTTTGGATATTCTATGTATTTTTCCCAAACAATTTAGGTCAACCAAATGATATTATTATTGCTCGGCTCTTTAGGTTCCCACACACCTTTGGTTGTAAGAAATCTTTTTCTATCCGAATCAGGTTTGATCGATTTAAATTAATCATACGTAATAAGTGTGGTACACTTGTAATTTGATCTATCAATTTTGTAAATTATACACTAATCATATAATAAGTATCTTAGTGATGGTTCAAAAAATAAGATCAACTTAAGACAATTAAAAAGTTTATAGATATACATATCAATTTATAGAGATGGTCCTTTTTCTCCATTGGATTTTTGAAAAAAGAAGGGAATATGTGGTTTTTCTCTTGAAAAGGCAGAAACGACAACAAGTGTCAATTTCACACGTTAAAAGTGTATCTGAAAATCGGATCTAAGAGTTAGCAAACACCAACTTCAAGTTAAAGATTATGATCAAATTAGAAGTTGCAAACTAAATATTACATGAGCAGATCATATGTGCATATATTATAACTATGTGTGTGTATGGAATATTGAGCAAGAAAGAATCATCATCATATATTATCCAACAATATTTGATGCTATCCACAAATTAAAAAGGCAAAGTCGGCCCGGAATTTCCCAGACCTTAAAATTTTCGATTGTTTTTCTAAAAAAAGATTTATTTCAGTAAATCAATAATTGACCTTAAATAAAATTGTTAACGTAGATTCAACTACATCTTAAAATTAATATGATTGGCTCTAATTAATTCAATAAAATTATAACAATTAGAAAATAATAATTTGTATATATGTGAGTAGTTTGAAAATTATTGAATGTCAAGTTGCAGGTGAATCATGTACCACACCAACACGCCCTGCATGCTATTCTTTCTTACAAAGGAAGAATAGGAAGCAAAGTAAAGCAGAAAAAGATATTTCATTCCAGGCGCATATAATGTCAAATCCATGTAATTTTCGGTTTATCTCATCGTCAATCAATTAATTATATGTGAATTTATTAGGAGAATTAATATAAGATAAATATCAAAAGGAAAAAAATCCTGAATAATAATTGTAGTAGAAAAAGCATATAATATTATATATATATATATATATATCTAGCTCTTCATTCCCTCTTGAACCGGTGGAGCCATCCAACCCGTTCCTTTCTGCCTTTCCAAATTCCCATGCCATCCTGCACACATTCATATATATATTTTTCCATTTCAACCTTTTCTTTTCTTTCTTTTTCTAAAGAAAAAACAAAATTATATGATCTTGTGAAAAAGTTTCGTGATCTCAGTGAAAGAAGATAGAGGAATATCTCATGCCAAATCCCAAGAATAAAAAATATTCACTTATTCTTGAAAAGTAAAGACTACTCAGAACAATTATCATTAATCATCGTCTTTTCCAAAATTGAACATATATATGCATCCACGGGGAATAATTATTCTTACAAATCAATTCACACAAAGTCCCACCAATCAATTAAGTAAAGTTGTCCATCGATTTCTAGTAAGATATTACTTAATTTGAAAATATTAAAATAGGAGGATAAAAATTAATGTACAAGCGAGCAAATAAAGATTGTACGTACCTATAGACAAGTCGAATCCCTGGTTCTGGAGCTGTCTATACTCCTGGCATAATGCACACGTCTCACAACAGCAATGCACGCAGCAATCAGTGCATGGCCTTTCCTCCAGGAAATACTGTCCCCGTAATTTTGATCGATAGAAGCAGGAGTACAGGCAGGAGCAACCACTCACGCACAGTATCATTGAGTACAACGCTCCACTAATTCCACAGGCTGAACATATATATGTACATAAACAATTATTAAACACCACGAATTATTAAAAGCGCATAACTACTAATCTGTGGGACGAGAAATGCAATTTTTACTGGAAATATATAAGTAGAGTATGGTCTAATCTTCGTATTCCTGTTTGGGTTACGTACAGGTTGATCCTCTGTCGACGATTTCTGCAATGCGACCAAATGTTATGCATGGACACCAACAGGTCAGGCAACCTGGGAATTAGAACAATTAATTAATGTTACAAATTAAAGGTTATTAGTGGGGTTTATTTATTTTATAATGAAACTAGCTATTGTAATAACACATGTATAGGTTTATGTGTGTGTAGAAAGTAGGGCTCACAAACGCTGATGTTGTCGCAACAGTCACACAGGCCGGTTGACCAGGGGACAGGAGAATGAGGGCCCAGTTTAGGGGCGTGTAGAGCCGGCGGAAAGGACTGCAGATTCACTGGAATACTGGCGGCTGGTGCTGCCATTGTTGGTGGCTCCGGTGGGGCTGATGGTAGCGAATTAGACGCTTTCATTTTCAAAACGGAGTGTATTTGCGGTGTATATATGTCTCGTAATGAATGGGAAAGGAGGGAATTCATGAGTTTTGTATTTGAGAAGGGAACGGTGCATGGGATGTAGCAGTTGGAGGTTGGTCGGGTAACTGTTTCTTTCTTTTTTATTTTTATAAATTTATGTTATTTTTATTGTTTGCCCTATCTTAATTGATTCACCGTTTCTTGTTCTCTTAAATTTGGAGGGTTTTGTCTAATATTAGGTTTCAAATTTCATGTACAGAAGCAAATCATTACATGTTAACTTGTAAGAGTTGCTAATTAATAAAGTAGATGATCATCAGAAACACTTACAGTTTTGTGATCAAATTAAGTTGGAATATATACGTCGTTTGGCTAGAACGTGTGTGTTTCGATCTTAATAACTACATCAGTTTGATGTTTATTTTAATTCTATTTTTCATGAGTTTAATTATTACATTATCAGTCACATATATTTGAAACTTTTTATTTTTTTTTTCTTTAAATCACTATTAACTATATAAAAAAAAATCAATCACAGTTAACTATTGTGTTGACATGAAAGATGGAACTCTTCCTTAATTACGCAGACCATTATTAACATACCTGTACAAATCTTGTTTTACCCTTCAAATTTGCTGTGGATTTAAGACACACACACAAACATGTGTATGTGCGTGCATGCGTTGCAGGATCAAGAACTGAAGAGAAAGGAAATTCCGGGCAGTTTTCTTATTTGTTGGCAGCGGAGCGTTCAAACTTGTGAGCAATTAGGGGTATGAACACCCCAGTCCCAGTTCCACTGGAGCTGGAAGACGGGTAGTATGAGAATACAGGTCGTCCACCACTGCTCCTACCACACACCGACCAGTCGTAGTACTTTCTTCCATCCAGCACCATTAATCTAGTACTACTACTCTTCTCAGTTATTACCCTGCAGGAATTCTTGGTAACTGATGCCGATGATGCAAGTTTGCAAGATGGCTTCACTTCCTCAGGATTCTCGACGATCAATTCAGCAATCCGCCTTTCCAATTCTTTGTAAAACCCATCATCCTCCTCGTACTTGTCTCTATTCTTGTTTGCCTTCATTTCCATTTCCATCTTTTGTTGAACGAAGTAGAAATGCAGGAAACCAACGTGATCCTTATATGTAGTTGAGAGGTCTGTTGAGCAAATTTTAGGTCCATTTGGAGATCATGAACAGATGGGAAGAATTTTCATGAAATTATACATTGAATCTGATAACATTATTGCAAACACTGGATTTAGTCCTTTGGACTCCATGGTTGGGTACATGAAATGCACAAGTAATTTATTTTTCAAATTGTTGCCAAAGAAAATAAAGGTAATATATTATAAGTGTACTTAATGAGGCCAGACCTGAACAAATTATTAGATAAATGTAATACTTATTGTATAATTAACGCATAATTAAATAAAAGTAATCAACATGATAAGTGTATTATTGGCATGTGATTAATTTGATTGTATTAAATTTAATTTTGATAAGAATTTTTCCAATATTAGTACTTAATTGGACGCAAATTAAGCCCATGATAGCTGTCAAATGACTGTTAAAATATGCATATATATGCTCCAAATGTCACTTAACGCTTAATGATATGCCGAATACATTGATTAGTCAACTAAAGTTTGACATGACTATATGATCATGAAGGGAAATAGAAGCTTAAAGTATGTACCTAAAAGTATGTAGGAACAGTTGACACGTGGATTCAAACAAATCTTTTAACACCAATAAATTAGATCAGAAAAATTCTAAGTTGGAGAGATATGACAAGTATAATATATTTATCGTGTAATTAATATACAATTTTAAAAAAATAATCAATCATATGACAAGTATATCATACAAGCTATATAATTAATTTAATATAGCTAATCCTGATTTGAATAAAAAAAATTTCTCATTAAATCATATTGCTTACTGAATAGTATTAGATTCCCCTTTCATCGAATGTATTTTTTAAGTTTACTTGGTTCAAATTTTTCGACATGAATCTTCCTGCTACTTTTAGAATTGAATTACAGATTTTTTTTTTGGTTGAAATCAAATTTATTCAGGCCTAATCTGTGGTATAGTCGTCGTTACTTTGAATTTTATTAAAGCCAATTAAGAATATAGATTTATTTATTTCTAGAATTTTGGAGTTATTTTAATATCTAAACGATTCAACACGTTTTTACACCCAAAGTGGACTTATAAACTCCAAAATTAGGAATGTTCTTAGCATTTGTAACCACTTGGAGACGGCTTGCTTGACCATTCACTTCCCTTGAACATTGACCTCAATCAAATGCAACTTTTCCTTGGATCACTTATCCACTATATATTTCTCCATTAGCACGACCAAGATTTGTCAATCACTACACAAAACCTCCTGCCATGGATGTTCAAAGCAGTTCTCAACAAGAATTGCACAAAACAGCCATTTACGCATTTGATGAAGTTGAATACGATGATGATGTTTTCTATAAGGAGCTCAGAAAACAAGTCTTACAACTGACAGCGGAGGACGATGAATCATTTGAAACCAAGAATCCCAACATGCAAAAACAAGGCCAGAATTATGGTGCTACAAATGACAGGGGCTATTACAGTTGGCCCGGGAACAAGGAGGATCATGCGGCACCTGCATGGATATTGAATTTGTGGAGAACTGGGAACGGAACAGGAGTTTTCATACCACAAATTAATGCCCAGGCCAGATCGAAAAACAGACCAAGTATGTGCTCTTATGTGAAATATGATCAATCTGAAAGAGAAATATTTTGTCTAGGCTTAACATTTAAGTTTGGTAATAAACATGTTTGCTGTTTGAATATGGCTGCAGGAAAGAAGAAGAACAAAAGAGGACGAACATACAAGGGTGTGGAAAAGATGAGCTGGACTGAAAATTAGATTCTTTTATTCTTTCAGAACCTGTGAAATATGTACTTTTAACTGCCCTGTGTATAAATGAATGGAATGGAATGTAAGTTTTGATGGCTGCATCGTTATAGCTTTATCATCATAACAATACAGTTTTAATACTTTTTAACATGCAATCAATTCCATCAAGGGATGAGCATAATCATATTCCTAGGTAGAAACTGCTTCTCATAGTGATTGTTAAGAAACTAGTAAATTACAAGTGGATGTAATTCTTAGATACAGGCAACGATACACTAACCTGGTGTCTACTCGTTCCACAAAGCAAACCTGTACTTACATTGATGAACGGAAATCTACAACATTGCCAAGCAGTCAAGGATTCGTCTAGTAGAATCTAGGCCACTGAATGCGGTAAGATCATTCCTTTGGGCGTGCTTGCCATAAAGAACTCAAGGCGCGGAGCCTTGACTTGTAATCACCAATTGCAAGAAGAGCCCGGGCAGCTTGACGGGTTGTCAAGATTCGTTGCAGTTGTCGTAAGGTCTGCTGTCTCAGAAGATCAGCCTGTCAGAGTAAATGTATGTCTTTGTAATTTTTTTGGTCTGAAAATCAAGGATCCTATAGGTGTGCTGCAATCTTGCAATCTAGACACAGTAATAATGGTCATACCTGATGGACGAAATTCTCAAGTGTGGCAAGCTTGCTCATTGCAATTGCCATCTGCCCCATGTAGTCGGCAACATTTCCAGAATTACGAGGTCCAAGAGAACTGGAGGAAAGTGTCTCTACAAGTGATTGTTGTAAAGCTTCCATGCCTTGGGACAAGGCATCCTCAGCCTGCTGGGAGGATTGCTGTAGATTACAAATGCCCACCAACTGTTGTTCGGTTAAAGGTTCAATTTGATTTCCAAGAATCTGAAATCCCGAAAAAGTAAAATGGATTAGAATGAAACAGGATTCCTAAACATGATAAAATGAAATAGAGCGAAAATTATGATATTTAATTACCTTGAGAACCTCAGAGCAGCGAAATCCTCCCAACCACATGAAACACCTTTCAGCAGGAGTCTTCCACATGCCAGAAAGCATGTGAAATACATCTGACTTTGCACCAACGCTCTTAAGACGGAATATCTCATCATAATGAGACATGACTCCATCCACAAGAAGCCGGAGTTCACTGTCACCCACATGAGAATTTATAGCTAATCTCAGATCATTGATCAGTCGTTGATGTTCATCCAGCCATCGAGCATAATCTATGTCAAATGCCAAAGCCCCTGCAGGCATTGACAACAGAGGGTCAAACTCCCCAAATCAACAACTTCTGAGTTTCTAAACTAAAAATCAACCATAAAAATGAGAAGATCTAAGATATAAGATCCAGTAGGTGCCGAAAACTCTACTGGAAGGCAAAAATTGAGTGCAGCCTTTTGACATGAACAACAACTCCAGAATATACCTAAAGATTCAGAAAAGTACTTCACTCACCAGTTCCACCCACAGAATGACTCTGGTCTGCTGAAAATCCAGATGAGACAAAGACGCCCTGCATTTTTTTTGGGGTAATGGAAGTAATTTCTTGGGTCAAATTTAGGTCAACTTCAGATAAAAGACAAGTAATTTTCCATCAAGGTTATATGTTACATATAATGAACCAATAGTCGTACTAAAGCTGATAAATATTTGCCCATAAAAAATTTATGCACTTGATTTTGTATGCCGTGATAAGGGATTACTTCCTAAAATCAAGCCGTGAATGTATAACTAAATGATCAAATAACTTTTCCAAGTTATTCAACCAGATGGTAGACATGGCAACAAGAAAGCACCTGATGCCGTGCTCTTTTCAGCTCCTGCTCGAGTTGTGTAAGCCTTAGCCGACTGTTCTCAAGTTGTTGAACATATGCCTATTCAAAACCATAAGCCTATTTTCAACAATGCTCCACAAATAAACCATTGAACTGCTATCAGAAACAAAGAAAGCAGAAAGCAGGAAGAAAATGTAACTAAGAATGCTGAGCACCAGCTACCATTAATTCATAATGGACCAAACAGAAAACTGAGCTCCATTGTGGTCCAATATAAACCTGGAAGCTATCTACCTACAATAAAGCCAAGGAGATCCCATGGTTGTAAATTATATTGATTGTTAATTGGTTCATTGGGTTTCTCGCCACTTTGTGGATAAAGCAACAAACAAAACTATATAATGACAAAGGCTCTTACCCAATACCTCTCTTACAGCACTCCGATTTTCACACATGAAACAAAACCATGAAATGATGGAGAATACAATGACAAATTAGTGTTTCGAAATTTGAGGACGGGTCCCTGGAGGCAGAAGCTCATGCAAGTGTTGCACGCTATACTTTTTGCGAGCAAGGAGCAAAAACATGTGAATATCACCACGTGCATAGAATAAGAATAGTGGAAAAAGGAATTCCATAGCATAATACTAGACAACCAGACACAAAAAATATCTGGTTATTACAATTTGCAGAATTCATGTAAATCATCATATTAGAGCTGAACACCACGCGTTACAGGCCTCGTAAAATCAGTACTTGTTCAAAAATTCAAGAGATCGACAATTACCTTTTTCCTCATTCGGCTTTTCTTTGCAGCTTCGCGGTTCTGAGCTAGCCTTCGAAGAGCCTGACACAGACAATAAAAGCAAATAAAATCATTTCCAACTACCTAGTTAGGACCCTTGAGAAATGCGTATAAAACAGAGCAAAGAAACAAACCTTTTGGTCCCCAATTTTGCCCTTAGACTGGTCCATCGAGTCCACCACTATCAATCTTTCATCATGAACTCCGGGGTACTAAAATTTGTAACCAAAGCCAAAACTAACTCAACCATTATAATTCCCGAGAATTTCACATTATTACAACAGGAAAAAAAAAAAAAGAAAAAAAAACAGAATGTAAGGAAGTAAAACTCTCTCCCAAGCTTCCAAAATTGTGCCAATAATTTCCGGACAATCTTGATGTTGAAGGCCAATTCAGTGAATTTATTATCCTAGTTTCCAAATCAAGCAGCAACACCAAAATCCTGGTTTCAGACATAACTCTCATTGATTACCTAGTAATAACTATAGGAAGGACCGAAACACAAAACAGAAGAGCAAAACGGCAAGGAACTACCAGATCTCTACCTCAAAGAACTATTTAAAAGCCCTCCATCCCCCTAATAATTTCTCATCATAACGGAAGGCAATCTCCATTATTACCAACTCAACCCATTCAGGTTGAAACCAGCTTAAAATCTGCTAAAGGATTACATTAATTGACTCAAGATCACATAAATAACAAAGCATGTAAAATTCTAAAACAAACAAGAAGCTAAAATGGAGGAGGACCTGGTTTTTGTCATCGGTATCTGTGGAAGTGTCAGTCTGCTGGCTGTGGTCTGCTACCACCCCAGAATCACCCCAGTTCTCAAAGTGACCATTTCCCAAAGCCCCACCGCCACCGCCACCACCACCTCCAACACTCACCATTGTCCCCTTGGGTAACATGAAATGCCCTGAATCCACTCCTGTTCCTGATGAGACCATCTCAGCTGAACCCAAACTCTGAAAGAAACAAAATGCGGTACAAGTCAACTATGCATTCGTTGCGTATACATACATTCATTTATTTTGAAGATAAAGAAGAAGAGAGCTCACATTGTTGAGCCCACCAAACTGCAAGTTACTAGACACAACAGAAACATTGCTTGCCTTCATGTCATTGTATATTGAGCCTACCATGAATTTAGAAAATGCATTATATTAGTCACAAGTTGTTAGAAACAAACAGAGAGAGAGAGAGAGAGAGAAGTTTTCGTGATAAGTTGAAGTAGAAAGAGATGAAAAGATTACTTCTGCTTAAATTAACAGCATCATCATGATGGAATGCATGTCCAGCTGACTGCTCAAGCTCCCCAAGATCTCCAAAACGTGGCCCATTTCTGCCACCTTCTTCACCTCTACATTCACATAAATTACACCAAATGAGACATGCAGAGATGGCCATCCAATGTTCATAAGGCCAGAAAAGCTACGACCCTCGTAAACCATTCAAAAGAAAAAAAACTACCTTTGCATAAATCTAAACATGCAATATAGTAACATAAACACAAAAAGATGAGCTTCTTGGAGCACCTGAGGTAAAAGGGTGAGTGGGAATGGCAATACACATCAGAGTTGGTGAGAGCAATTCCCTGCGGTAAGGCTGCTTTGAAGCTATGCATTTCACACGTTCACTCTGTGTGGTGTGGGGGTGTGTGTGTGTGTGTGTGTGTGTGTGTGTGTCTCTCTCTCTCTCTCTCTCCTGAACACAAACGAAAGAAATTGAACAAGAAGGGGTAGTAGGAGAATCAGAAATAGAGTGGAAGCAGAAATGGCAGCCTCAAACAAGAAAAGGTTGAGAAATAAAATCTTGGATGTATCTTTTTGAACAGAAGATAGCGTATCAAAGTAAGGTTGCTTTTATTCATTAAAAACATCGGTACGACCACCATCTTTTTTCATTATTACATTCTGACCCCCTTTCCCTTCCCTTCCCTTCAGTCTCTCAACTTGCAGAAGCTGAGATGCACTACCACTACCCTCTCACGAGGCTCCATGTCACGTGCCACCAAGAACTTCGTTTGCAATGAACCCATACTTGAATTTACTATTTGATCAAGGGCCTCTTTTGCAAATACAATCTCTTTTTGTGTTGTCTGTTTTGATTCTTGAAACTTTATTTGTTCAAATTCACCCACGTCCATAAAATTTGCACTCTTCAACTTAATTGTAGAATTCCATACCTTAAAATTCAAAAGGTTAGCACAATGGTGTAAGATTCTATTGCGTATGTAGTGTGAGAAGTCGATCTATTTAACAATAAATTTTGCGCTCAAACTTGATCTTGTATAAAATTTTCTTAACAAGCAAAAATCATGAACATAACTTTTTACAGCACAACATCATAAGCTAGGACAAGTACTTTAGTGGATAATTTTATAGGTAAAATTCATAACTTTTGACCATAAAAAATTGTAACTTTGCACCCATATGAATAAGTAACTATAATATGCTAGCGACATAGTGAAAAACTAGGAAATTTTCACGAGAAAATCATAACTTGACACCATCTGCAATAATAGTATGTTAACAAGATAGATTTGGTAGCATGCATAATAGTCTTACCAATACTTTTGGGATATGATGTATGGATATAAATACAGTAATACAGATAAAATACAATACAGACATGATGATACGAAAACTTTTTAAAAATTAAGACATGAATGGCACTACTATTTATATATATAATAGTTTTTTATTATATTTTCAATTTCTCATAAAATTAAAACATGCAAAACAAAAAATATCAAGATAAAACTAAAATAAAACATGTGTCTTACATCTAAATTCTTAATCAAAATATATTACTTAAAAAATTAAACATAACCAATTTATTTTAAAGGAATATGAAATGGAATTTGTTTAGTTATTCAAATTAATTAAATCATCGTGATCATCTCTGTATTTTGAGTAATTTTATTCTAAAACTTTTAATTTAAGATAAGTAAATTAATTATTTTATTATTCAACCCAAAACTCTTTTTATTTAAAGACAAAGACTTTGTAAAATTTTTAAAAATATAGATTATAATGTACCGAAAACGTGTGAAACACGAGAGTTGGGCGTGTTGGTGACGGGGGTTTGTAGCAGGATTATCCAATCTCAAGATTTTGTCATTTTGTTTGATAAGCTATTTGTGTACAAGTAGTATTAGAGAACCCCACCCCACTAACGACAAAAATATAATCCATTTTACACACCTCAAACACACAGAACTGCCTTTCCCAGCTTTTTTCTTCTAATTCATACAACAAATTAATGCCTCAGATTATTATTATTTTTGCACAAAAGCCATTTGAGTTATGAACAAGTTATTAGTCCAATATTAAACGGATTAAATTTTAGAAACAATTGAATTGTATTACAAGCAAATTAAGATAAAATTCAATCCTTAAATTTTTGACCACATCATATAATATATAGTATTATTGTTGTTGTTAATAATAATGACCTAGAAAGTTGTGGTGTAGATGTAGAGTAGAAGGAGGCGTCTATGTCATGGGGAAGGGTGAGTTTAATTTTCTGGACATAATTAAGGATGATGGGATGGTGATGAGATGGGATGGAAAGAGCATTGAAATTGGAGTTCAGAGTAGGAATAAAATTTAATTTCGTTAGGAGAAGATATTAATTCAGAATTAATTACGGAGGAGGGCTTTGCTCGGAAGTAACCCACCAGCAAATATGTCTGCAGGTGCAAGGGCCCCACCACCACCTGCCTGCCACCGCAGCCCATATATGCCTGCGTTTCATACGGCCGCGCCACCGCTCCCTGTCCTCGTAGGCGCTGGCTATCTTTATAGTGAACCTGCTACAACGCATCATTATAACACTTCCAAATTTATATACATAGAACCTTCACTCTTTAAAATTTCTGTACTGTGTTCTATGATGTTTTTTTTCTTCTTTAAGCAGAAAAAAGGGTTATTTCAAAATTTATTTTGTTAAATTCTGACCATTCTTCTTTTTTTTTTTTATTAACTCCTCGTGAGTGGATCATGAGAATTAGAAAACACATTAGATTTGTTAAAGATGGGTGAGGTCATATTAGGGTAGTTTTTAAGTTGGGTTGCAACTTTTCTTAACTCCATGTGAGTGGATTTTGAGAACTAGAAAACACATTAGATTTGTTGGTATGACTCCAACTAAAATCCTTTGATGTTTAAATTAGAAAATGGGGTCGAATTCAATCAAGAGGATTTAATAGGGTCGAATATAGCATTAATTGCATGTACCACCATACCATATGAAATGACTTCACATGGCAGTATCTGAAAGTATAATTGTCAAGTGATCCAACAGCCCATAATCCAGGTCTTTTTTCTTGAGTTGGACACCCGTAAATTCACATGCGGATCTTGTCCTCTTTCCGTAATTTTCATACGATGGAAGGGTGTTTTCGTCTTTTTGCTCTCCAAAGGGCTACTACCCCTATCAAAATTTATGTGAATGTTATTATGTTATTTTGAACTTAATTGTTTATTTACTACGCCAACTTTTGTTTTAACAAGTGTGCATTCATGCTGCTAAGTGCTACTACTCGCAGCTTTAGGTAAACAGATAAATTATTGGATGAGTTCATATGTTATATCCCATAGTAAATAGACGTCTGTTGATTTCGGGTCAAATTGGATCGACCCCCCTTTTGATCTAAGCCACAAACCCTCAATGGACCCTTTTGCTGAACAAGTTGCATGACTTTGTCAACCTTTTATCACACATTAACTTTGTCATGAAAGCGTTGGGCTTATGGATTACGATTACTCGCGGCTTTTTGACGTCATCTATGTCCCCATCCTATTGATAGCTCTAGCACTGAAAGCATGACTTTCTAACTACAAACATCCAACTCCTCCAACGGCTCCAACCCCAAGTAAGAAACAGAACTGATGTTCTAAACTTTAGTAAAATATTTCACTGTGAATAATACAATATGATAAGGAACCAAGGGTAGACACCGAGGAGACACAGCATTGAAGGAGGAAAGATGCAGCAATTAATATTTAATACAAGTTAAAATGCAAGAAAAGAGTTACATTATCGATCTTGGACAAGGTTAAATTCAAGAAGAACTGCTTCCGGTGTCTCTTCATCTGCTCTATGTCTTAACAATTCCCTGGGACGCAAACTTCTGTGCTGTAGGCGCTGGTGTAGTTTTTCTAATATCTTGGTGAAGAACACGGCATCCCACCTGTTTATTAATGTCGGGTCTTCAGCATAACAGATATAAATAGATGTCACTGCACTTTCAACTACTACCACTGCTAGTCCGACCTGCAAACAGAAAAATGAATTATGACCGGCAATGGTGTCGAATCCTTTGGAAACGTATTGGGGAGATAGCATCGCTGCTTACCAAGATCATTCCCATCAACATGGCAGCAGAGCCCACCATTACTACCCGCTCAGGGTGATTAATCCAAGTCCAAATTGCTGCACAAGTTCCGGCAATAAGCCCACCCAATAGAGTTCCCATCAATAGAACGGCCCCTGAACAGTCGTAGGCTACAAGTGATTCCACACCTGTTGATTGGAACAACTCCCATGCGTCCTTTGCTGAATGATTGAAGTTTTTTTCTGTAAATAGCAATCAGGACAGAACAGCACGTGTTAAAATATATATTTAGGGTCCTAGTTAATATCAAAACCAAGATAGTTGGGACAACAAATCCACATCTCCAGGCGATGACATTGAATAAGTAGTAATTCATCTCCTCTTATTTCTTTAATAATAGATGATTAAAATGTAGGAACTGACACTAAAATCTTCCATATTATGGGATCCCTAGATAAAAAAGTTTAGTTAGCTGAAAGGGCCTATTTCCTCCCGACTCCTTCCCAATCTTCTTCACAGAGCAAGCTGATATGGAAACTGAGGATGGCTTTACTGGCAAAATATTGTTACAAAAGGAGCTTACTGTCTTCCCCACAAGGTGGATGGCCTAACTCCTCATCTCGAAATTAGATTCGCAAGGCATCAAGGCTCTTCATAGGGGGTACCTACTGCTATCCAATTCATTTCACATACTTTTTTTTAAATTCTTTCTCTTATGTTCTCTAGCCTCATTCGGTAGTAAACATTTAAAGAATTGAAGCCATCACATCACGTAGTAGCATTTCAGCTCACTAATCAAAGTCCACGCGGAGCAGTAGCATAGGGGTATATCTGTGCCTTCACAAGATGTCACAATAAAATAAGATAACGATACAAACTGTAGCCATATAGGTAGAACAAATACTTGAACATAAGCATACTTGTTGAACCATCAAACTAAAAATTCTACTAGATGAAACAGAAAATCAACACAGCAGAGCAAACACTCATTCTTGCCAATCTTTGACCTCAGTCCTCTAATCTGCAAATTACATGAGATTGGTTGTTAGTAGTAACAGTAGCAAACCAAAGTGAAAAGACATGTAGCTATATTTTCCTTATTCAACTGACATCAATTAACTCCAGATCACTAACCTTCCAGTGTAGGGTTCGTACTTCGTATAGCAGCTGTAAAGAGAGACCCATAGCATATGCTGCCAAAAGAAGTAGTGATAGCACATCTCAAGGAATTCATCAGTGGTTTACGAGGCATTGGTGCTGCTTCTCGGCCACCATGAATGAGAACAAGAAAGACCATTCCTGAAACTATGACGTGGAGGACATTACACAGAACTGCACCAGTCCAAAACAAACTTATGGACAGCACCTGTGCTTGCATATAACAGCACTATGTTCAATGTTTATGTTCTCATAGCAACTATGCTGTAATACTGCCTAGTAAGAAGACATGTCTAGCAAAGACTTGCCAGCTTATCACAAGAAGCCACCAACGCCGCATCACCGATACTTAATGCCACAACCCCAGCAGCACCAAATGACAAAGGGCTAGCCATAAAAGCATTACTAGCATAAATATGGATGCTACTCTTGTGACCTCCGGAAGATTCTGTACATCTTAACTGCTCCTTGTAATACCAGCATGGTAAATGGAAGTCTACAGAAGGACACTAAGTCATAAAAGCTGAAAACCATGTATGAAAAATTTGCTGATCATCCTCTCTTTCTCAGAGATAACTTTAGACCAAATCAGGTGATCGATGTTCATATAAGAATCACACCTCGTATGTCAGTAGAGTAATGTATATATATTTGATAAAAATAAAATAACAACTTTGAATACGTGAATAATTAAAATAACTTCAGAAATGCATACATCTCCTGAATGAGAGAAAAGGTTACTCATGGGAATGGGAAAAGTATTATAATATATTCTATCATTTTCTCCAACATTGTGAATAAAGCATCCGGCTGTTAAAGTATGTTGATTTTAGAAGGTTAACATCTCAAACAAATTTGTAAACAGAGAGAAACCTCTAAGACCACCGACTCAAAGATCAAAGTTTATAAGCTGCTCAATAAAGAAAATAACCATCAAACTTGTTTACATAACTCTAGAATTTCATATCTTATAATTTGTAAGGTAAAAGTTTTCATGCATGTTCGAATTCAATCAGAAGAGTTATCAGAGTTGTGAACTCAGACACTATACCAATCATCATGCAGAAAGGTCTGTGTCATGGTAATTCTGTAGGCAGCATTTTATTTCAACCATTTTCAGACATGAAATCAAAGCTAAATTCACAAAAATTTGAACCACAACAAGGTGTTGGAGATTACCTGTCAATGATTGATATAATATACAATAACTGCAATGCAGCGCCAGTAGCAAATGCAACAACCCAGTTAAACTGCTTAATCCAAACATAACACACTGACAACAGCAAGATATGCAGTCAAAAGGTGCACTGCAAACTTCGTCATTTGATTTGCACGTGAACCGAGCAACAACAACCAAGTCCACCCCAAAGCTGCTCCAACACCGGCAGCAATAGAGTACACTGGCCAGTAATCTTCAGTGAGACCATCCTTATTCTCAAGAAATCCCATAGTATACTTGTCAATGCTTAGCCTATCCTTTTTCTTAAACCTATTAAGACCAAAAACCTCAAAAGCAAAACCTACCACTGTCAAATCACAAATGTGCCATAAAGATCAGCAACCAGAACACATCCAGCCAGTGACGAGAAGCTGTTGGAGAGATTCCCGGAGGATATGAATGGCTGCCCAAAACATTCTGCATCTATTTTGCAAGATGATCAGCAATAGATAAAAACATCATTTTAAGTATTTATTGGAATTTCTAAAGTGCAAAGAGTACTAATTGTGCATATTTTATATCGGAACTAAATTCATTAATGCATAAATTCTCAAGTCAATTTTTTTGACTGAACTTAGAGTCTGGTAGTGGAATTACAACATTTCCTTTTCGATAGTTCTTTTTTATTCTTCAAATTCCAAGTTGGCACCCTAAATCTGAAAATTGCAACATTTCCCACCAAAATCCTAAGGAATAGTTCTAAAATAATGGTATACACACAAGATATGAAGATCGAACTCAACGAGCATCACCATAGAAAGCCATGCTGAATGGTCAAGTTACTTAAATCCACCCCCGGAAAAAAAAAATCCAAACTTTATCTGTCAGACACACATTATTGCAGAAACATACATGCACACGCAAGCATTAACGGTTGCGGCAGTTCCGCGGGGAGATCATACGAGGAAAACGACGGCGACGGAGAAGGAGAGTCAGTCATTGGGCAAACGCGTACAAGAGACTTAGAAGAAGTAGGGTCTGGTCTGGATAGGAAGTGTGTCTCGTAGAGTACACACAAGAAATATGTTGCTAGGGTTTTGGAGATTTTGTGACTGGAAAAGAAGAGGGAGTTGGGGAAAGTGATAAAGGCGGCGGCAGTTTAGGAAGGGGGGATTTGGGGAAGGAAAGGGAAAACTGAAAGATGTATGTAACGGCTATCATTTCTTTCTTCAACTTTTTAACTTTTAATAATTAAGTGAAAAAGGGGTAGGGCAGCTTACACTATGTTTGTTTTCATTTCTAACTTATTTCCGAGACAAGTCAAAACATACCCAATGTTTGCCATCATTCAAAAACACCTTATTTAGGTGTTTTTAACTATTTTAGCATAAAAACATACATATATATACACACATATATACATAAATATATATAAAAAATGCATGATTTGACAATGAATAGTAATTTTTGTCTCCCAAAATACAACATTAAACATATAATACTTATTTTAAATTATCTCCAAAAACATGATTTGACAATGAATAGTTATTTTTGTCTCCCAAAACATAACATTAAATATATAATACTTATTTTAAATTATCTCCAAAAACAAATCCAAACATACATACTATCTCTAACACACACTTATTTATCTTTATTTTTCTCTCTCTATTTCCATAAAACACAACAAAACACTCAGAAAACGAATCCAAACATTATGTTAGCTTTTCATGATTTTTCCCTAATTAATATATTAATACTTTGTATTCAAAATTAAAGGTTAATCAGATCCAAGTAACTGGATCAACTTGTAATTTATGCTACATTTCTATATATATTAAGGCTTAAGGGGGTGTACCATAAATTACTATTCTGATCATTGATTTGACATTTAAAATATGGATAATTACAACAACAAACATTGTGATTCTGAGTTAACAAGATGGAGCACTTTTGGGCAATGAAGAGGGAAATGAACATATACCAAAGGAAGGCAGGCAATTTGTGCACTAATTAATCAAGAATCAATACCATTTCATAAATAACCATCTCGCATCAAACTTGCAACTTACAACTAATATTACTACCTACTATACAAACAAAGAAACATGTAAGTTCACTGAGTTGCAAGAATTACACATACACCCACACCCACACCCACACCCACACCCACATGTGGGCCCAACCCTTGGGCCTTACAGTTATTAAGGTCAGGCCCACACAAAAGCAACTACCTCAATTCTTCAATTACAATAAACAAAACTTTATAATAAAGTAAATAGTTAATCCTATTCCTTCCCCCATATATATATATATATATATATATCTAATCAGCAGGAGGAATATCATAATAATATAAATTAAAATTAACACCACTGCTTTTTTCTTTTTCAATCAATTTCTAGCATTTATTGGGTGAGAACCCAATAAGAGAATTAGTCAGGTCGTAACTGACACGTGTCCCCTGCTGCTGGACATTCCCTATAATCCCAAGCGATGACGACGTCGGTGCGAATGCGAAACAGAAAGTCCCCGATGAATCTACCGGTATCATGTAATTCTTAGCCGGTAAACTCAGTTCTTTCCCGTTCCCGAAGTGGAACGCCACCGTCGGCACCTCCACACTCTTCCTTGAGCTCAAGTCGTAGCACGTGTCGAACAGTGCCACCCCCTCTGTTGACGCCAAATCCTTCGTCCCCTTTTTGAAGGCGTCGCGCATTGAGTTGTAAGCCTCTGTTTGCAGCCTCGTCACGGCCGTCCCTGAATCCACTATCACTCCGCCGTTCCCGTTATCGTTCAGCTGGAATGTCGACGGTGGGATTGGCAGCAGCTCTCCCGCCACGCTGATTCCCGTTAAATCCACGTAATAGAACGTGTCAAGCTTCGAATTGCGGACTAACGGAGCAGTTACGGCGTCAGGAGACGGAACCGAGTTGAACTCGAGAGTCGAGGCGGAGTCGGAGTCCCGGTCCACGAGACAGTAAGAAAAGGAGGAAGCATTGATTTGGGACGGAAAGGATAGCGGGCCGCCGCCTAAGCCAATTAAGCCGGCGGCTCCAACAAACAGTCCCTCGTTGTTATGCCCGCAGCCGATGGCTACTTTGTTAACCGCAGCCGAACCCCCGAAAGTAATAGTCTCCGTTACAAAATCTCCGACGGTATAGGAACCGTCGCCATAGGAAACTTCGTAGAGACACGTGCCGTTCCGGCATTCGGACACGTCGAGCGACTTGCATTGCTGTGTTTCGCACGTCAGGGGAGAGAAGGAAGAGGATAGACTCGGGTCGAAAATCGGGTCCGCTTGCTGGTAACAGTCTGCGCAGGGTGCGCATTGCACCCAGTTGACGTCACTCCCAGTGTCGAGCACCATGTAAGCTTGAGTCGGCGGGTTGCCGACTCCCACTCTACAGAAATACTCGCCGCTGCCTTGACTCGTGCCGGAAATCACTGGACCCTCGAGCTTTTGTTCCTCAAATTCAACTTCCAAAGGCGTTAGATCTGCTTTCTTTATGTCTAAACTCACCAGATCTAGCCGAGTCTGAATCGATTTAACCCGGGCCGAGTCGCGAGCGAGTCTAGCCAATGTGAGGGTTTCGTAGTCTTTCTCCGAAGTTCCACGGACGGACAAGCGAGGATGCAGCTCGAAACTAAGGCTGGAGTCGGGAGAAACGGGCGGGTGTCGGTGGCGTACTTGGTGCTTCGAGGGTAGTACGCTGTGTGAATTGAGTGAGAACAAATCTTGGGTTTTCGAGAGTGTGGAAGCAACATCAAGAAGAGCGGCTTTTGAGGTGAAGGGGAGTGTTCTCGAGAGCACAGGAGAAGCAAAAATGGCGAAAACCGCAACAAAAAGGGCAAGAGAGAAAAAGCCCATCTTCCCCATTACAGCGCAAGAGGAGGTGAGATGAAAATGGAGGCGTGTGCAGTGCAAATTTATATAGAGGGAGGTGGCATAAAGATAGTCACGCAGGCGGGGGGAGAAAGCAGCAGAGAGAAGCTTTGAATGTGAGGAGGAGGTTTGTTGGTATTTTTAATGTTGTTTAGATATTTGAAAGAATAGATTCTTGGCGATAGCATTGATCACTTAATTTGCATGAGATCAATTGCGATTAATGTCATGAAAAGAGTCTCCCGACTTGATTAACTATAAATCTCAATCTTTTAAACTAGACAAGGTAATTTTATTATTGGTTTTGGGCAGGAGTGATTGTGGAGGGAGCGGCGATGTGGTAATTATGAGCAGATTAAGGCGGATTATGGAGAGGGAGGGGTTAGGGGTGGGGACAGCATGTCATGTGGGAGTGGGTCAAAAGAAAGATGGGGGAACACAACGAAGAAGACATTATATTTGATTATCACGAGATGGCCGCTTTATCTTTATTTTTCAATGGGTGTTGGTGAAATGGTGGACCAAATGAATGAGTTATGTATGTATGTATGTAGGTGAAGTAAGTAGTGTACTTAACTGTGTAGTAGAGCCTTTAGATCCAACTTTTTCCTTTCCTCTTTATCACCCTTGCAAGGAAGTTGATGCTTCTCATCATTTCTCATTTTCGTCAAACACTTGACCTCATCACATCAACACTTTTCTCTACTCTATTTTCTCTTTTTTCTAAAATATAGTTACAAATATATCTTTAAGTTTGATGTATCATACTTGTTTTATTTATTTTACATTAATAGAAAAATGCAAAATCAAACGTAATCTTTATCTGTCTCTCCCTATTTTTCAAAAATAAAGACAAGTATCTTAAAAGAAGAACCAAGCAAAGCTGGTATCTTTAAATGGTCTTGAATTGAGGGATTTGGAATAATTCTACTAGTTTATATGGTAATTAGGTGGGGTTCACTCTATGTAGATAATTGCAAAAATATTCATCCTAATCAAATCATATTCAATTTAGTTTTAATTCGAGCATAAGGGACCATTTTTACAAACTCGTCTGAAATGTTAAACTAAAGAGCAATTTATTGCATGCCGGTTGTCTTTATCTTTATTGCGTTTTTTATTAGCAAAATGTTGGAGGGTTTTTGCAAGAGCCGATCCGATGATCCTGAATGTGTCAACAATTGGTACATGTAATTATATGTGTCACTACGTGTCTTCATTACTGCTGAAAATAATTGCAGGGATATGATGGAAGGGTGATGATTCAAGCTTGGGTTTTTGCCTTTGTGCTCTCTATTGCTCCCAAAAGAAATCATTTTCATCAATTGATAATGACCTTTTAAAGCATCCTCTCCCTGAGAAGCAGATCTTGTATTTTCCGGCTGATTAGGATTTCTTCATTCGATAGAGACAATAATTTATCTAAATAACTGACCGAGAATAATCAAGGAAAGTTCTGATTCTCACATGCCTCCTCCATAATTCAATATGGTTATTCTATTTTCTGCAATGAAATACAAATTCAATTGTTCAAGTTATCTTCTCTTTTCTCCATCCACTTCTAAATTTACAGATTCTTGAATTTGATTTAGTTATAACTTATTTTGAGTCGATTTTCCTTAAATTATACTAAAATAATCCAACACTTTGCTAAAATTATTTTCTTCTTTCCTCTTTTGACAAGTTAAAGATGCACAAAATAAAGCATCGATGCTGATAATTTCTCGCACTGAAAAAGGAAACTATCTCGAAGAAAGGTTTTTCCTCATTTACATAGAGTAGACTACATAAGTTATTGCATTTATAATATTAATCTCGTTAACTCATAAAGGTACCTCCAGGCATAGCTGGTGCACCTTGTGAGGAAACTTGCCCCTGGGACAACAATGGCGATCTTCCAGAACCTTGCATGTAAGCTTGATTCATACCCGTACCCACCATCTGTTGTGGCTGTTGCTGCAGTTGTGGGATTTGCTGCTGCTGCTGTTGTTGTTGCTGTTGCTGTTGTTGAAGCTGCATGAGCGGCTGCTGTTGCTGGAGCGGCATGAGCGGTTGTTGTTGAAGCTGCATAAGTGGTGGTTGTTGCTGCTGCAATTGGGGAAGCTGTTGTTGTGGTTGCTGCTGTTGTTGTAGTTGTTGTAGATGCGGGTGTTGTTGTGCTTGTAGCTGTTGCTGCTGCTGTTGATTGGGTATTTGAGGTTTAAACACGACCATATCCTGGAAAGACGGAACGAGTAATTGAAAGTAGTCAGACAAGGTGGTCAATGGCTAAGCCAGTGCAGACGGGCACAGAATGTTACAGAAAAAAGAAATGGTATCTTACACCAGGAAAAAGCATTCCAATCAAGCGGTATGCTTTGTCAGAAACCGAAAGCAGCAATGTCTGGGATGGTAACTGGATTACTGCACACTGAGAATTTTAATGAAACTGAGAACATTAGAATAAGGGCCAAACAAACATTTTTTTTCCATGCACATCATTCAGTTTGTAAAACCCTTGACATAACTTCAACAGTGAAGTGCTCTATCATGGATAAAGAAAAATAAAGGTTCATCAACCAGTAATAGCTTTTAGAGTTTCCACGTAAGGTTCTCATATCATATGTTGTCCCAAAAAGGGAAGAATTAAGGTTAGCACTAATGACTTACAAGCTTCTTTTCCTGCAGCTGGCCAAGAAATCCATGCTGATCCATAGCACGGAAAACTAGAAAGTCAGCCTTTCCAACATATTGCCTAGCATAATATACAGAAGTAAATTTCTATAAGCAGTTCACTGTGGATAAGCAATTTTATTTGTAATACTACATCCAATGACAGAAGATAATTCCTCTAAAGGGATACTACTTGTTATTCATGTGGTCCTGGGATATCAAGCGAACTATCTGCATTGTTGGAGGCCAATTTGCAGCAAGCCTGGAAGGTGGTCAAATTGACAAGAAAAAGTACAGAAAATTCATCAGGTGTGTTACATTAGTTTAAAAATAGCAAGATAAAAGAGCATGGAATGTGATGAGACTCAATATGCTCTGTTAAAAGAACAAACTTAGGAAATGATGTGAAACTCAAGAAAGAACCCAACTACAGTCCCATGTATAGTAATGCAACAGGAGTTGCCTATGCATTTTTAGGTCCATAAACATAACATGATTTTTTGGGACAAAATTGTGTCGTAGGATGCAGTTTGTCTTCTGCATTTGGATTAAGTATGCAAATGTAGAGCAAACCATTTACCAGAGAACTCATGACTTAATAAGGTGATGCACTTGACAAAGCCATATAGTGCAACTATAAATCTCTTCACAAACATTATATGCCTTCGACAGCATAACATCAATTCAACAATGTTATAGATTCTTTGGAACTAGCAAACTTGCAGATTCCCTGCATAATTGTGCACAAGATGGCGACACGAAGTAAAAAATAAGGGGGGAATTTAGTCTTACGTCTCAGAAGCTGAGGCGTTCCTGTATCCCTGGCACCAGAAAGCAGAATATAAGCACACAAAGAAGTAAAATTAGGTTATGCATGCCTAACAACTAATTATCAGAGAGTAGCATGCATGATATGCATATGACACAATGTATGACAGTGAAGGGGCAGGTTTTGAATCAAAACTATTTCTGAACCAAATTATTTAGAATACATCACAATATTATTCAGAATTAGACCCCACTTCAAACATGGAAAAGCATACCTCCAATCTGGTGATGAAAACAGGCTGGCCTTGTCGCTGTCCGGATAAGTTCCCCTGGATCCCATCAATAAAACTTCAGAGGCTGCTTATGATCACACTAGCATTGTGTAGTTGAAGCAGATGTTTCCATGTCATCATTTACTAATTATAGATTGTAAATTTCATGTTGCTTATCTCTATTTCTTCATAAACTAGATATCAAGTGAGATTTCTGGTGAAGAAACCCGCAGATAACTATAGACAGCCAATTAGATGTACAACCCGTGTTAGTTTGAGGACTAACCTATTTGCATAATCAGCTAAAAAGGAGGCAAAACATTGAAGACATTTTTCAGTGGTTAAGCCTGTTATACTCTCATTGTTAAAAGAACTATGTTCTGATAAAGTAAGTAGTTAAGTAACCAAAAAATGGACAGGTAGCGCGTAGCATATCTCGAATGAAACTTGATCAATTATATCATGCACAATAGTTAGCCCCAAAAGAAGAATCATTTCTCTGTGATGAACACCCAATAAACAGAAACTTAACCATTATTTTTCATTATATTGATAATGGCAATTACCTCCCAGACTTTAACATACTTTGACTGTGCTGGCTGTATTGTACTTGATGTCTGCTGATTCAAGGGCATATTTGTCACAGAATTGTTGCTATTCACACCGACAGGCTGCATTCCTGGTGGTATTTGCTGAGACATTCCTGGAGTAGGCATCATGTTGCCACTTCCAGAAGGCATACCAGTAGTACCAGTGCCACTCATCATGTTCTGATTCATACTCATTCCTGTCTGTACCATTTGTGTGACTGGAAGATTTCCTTGGCTCATGCCAGGGAGTGATTGACCCAAACTACCACTTACTTGAAGATTACTCAGAGATTGGGACATGCCAAGGCTAGAAGTTCCAGTGACAGTAGGAGCTGTGGAAGTGAATGATGCAGAAGATGAGTTTTGAGCAACCTGGCCACTTGCTGGTATTGGCAATGACCCAGCAATTGATGCAACACCTGATGAACCTGATGAAATTACAGTTTGAGCAGGAGGGACTGAAGATGCCATTCCACTGGATATCATATTTGAGAGCATAGGTGTTCCACCCATAGAAGGAAGTCCAATAGAAGTTCCTCCTGCCAGGGCTTGACGTGCTTGAGCCACATCATTCAAAATTCTAACATTTGCTGGTGCACCAACTGGACGCAAGGAGGGTGTCATACTGGTTACTTGAGGTTTCATATCATGTACATTCTCATTACTTGAAACCATCTCCTGAGACGTTGATATAGGTGAAGAAGTTTGCAAGCTCGGAACAGGTTGAGAAGTGGCTCGAGAAACAGAAGAAATAGGTGGAAATGCAGGCCCAGTCCCAGAGGTCACAGTGATTGGCTCCTGAAGAAATTTATGTAATGAGTCTATGGCACCGATGTCGATAGATGGGGCAGTAGGTAAAACCCCTAAAAACAGAAGTATAGAAAACCGAAAAACATATGAGCCTTACTACTTTTACAGTTGCAGGAGGGATATTTTTTCCAACAGGTATTGGTTGTCGGCCCAAGACTGATCCATTGGCTGAAGAGAAAAAGGTGAGGTATCAGCACCAAACATTACATATTGACTGAGAAGTACAAGAATTCGTCCAAAATAATTCAAAAATTAGTTATCTTAAATAACCTCTTCAGCAATAGCTTGCTCTTGTGTTGTGCACCAGAAGTTCCTCAATATCTTTAATAGTCTTTTAAGTTAATTCATTGAAGGCCATTAGGTCGAAAAGTACCAGGGCACCAACAAATGACATGCTCATTGAATCTCCCACAACATGAAAAATAGATGGCTAGTGCGCAAGTTTAAAATTCTAAAATAAAAATCTAATCAAATACAAGCATTCCTTGATATCACCCATGTGCTAAGTTATACAATATACGCCATAAATTATTGACATTTTTTGTTTTTCATATTATCTTGGATGATTGACATTTTCTTCCAAATGTATATCTTCACGTTTTCCAAAATCACAAATGCAAAAGCATCAAGCAACTCATAGTGCCATCATGCCTATTCGGATCTTAGACCAACCGCAATGGAGAGACGTAAAAATAGACAAAGTCACCTGATGCCCCAGAAGCTGGAGGTGGTCCAGAAATGGGAGGGGCAGGAGTTACGTCCATCTTGATAGGGTTTTGATTGGATGGCAAATTTGCCATTCCAGGCCTACTTAAAGCAGCAAGTCCCTCCATAAAATTTTCTGAGATAAGGACAAGGAAATGAGGATTCTTAACATTATCAACAGGCGGATCTGCAGCTCGGGCATTGCGCTTTCCCTAAATAACACATTGATAATAATATCAGCTTGGTCAAAAGATCATCCTGAAAGGAAAAAAGGCAAAAAGATTTGTTTTTATTTCCTTCTTTATGAAAAAATTTCCATCCTGCACCCAGATAAACTATATTGGTCAAAGAATTAATGTCAATTTCAACCAAGGATTATTGTTAACAGAGACTTAAACCCCCTTGCGCTGTAAAAGGTGACTAATATTATTTTGCAAGTGCTGATATTTTTGCACAGACCAAGTGGGACATGACAATAAAACATCTACAGGGTCAAACGAAAAAAATCATTCTCATGACTTATTCAGGAGATTGCAAAGATGTTGGATCAATTAAAGATAAAAGTAACTTGAAGGTGAGATCAGCACAGGCAAGATGTAACACTATGGCTGCACGAGTTAACCAGAATTTCAAGTAGAAGCAAAAGAATGAGTTTCAGGGAAGTGGATAGTACCGCATTATAGATTGCTCTAAGTTTGGGAAGTTTCTTCGGACAAATAATGGATAGAGAAATACCGAACTGCAAAAGAGGAATACTTCTGAGCTACCAGGTAATATCAAATGGATTTCAATGTAAAATCGTAATAAGAGGAAACTTTTACCAGTACCTGAGCGAATGACTTTGCTAATGCCTCTGCATCAGATAGACGATTATCTGGTTGTGATTCAATATTGTCGCTCTGCTCCAGATTCTGGGGTTGTGGTCGATACACTGGTGTGGGCAATGGGTAAGGGTTGCTTGCGGCTACAAGAATACAATGTCTTTGTCCATCCATGTTTTGAATTTGGCTTCCATTTGGGGAAGAGAACATCTGGTGAATGCAATAAAATAGTTAAAGATTTCATATGTTTATTACTCACACAAAGCATAATGTATATGGACAATAAACACATAAAAGTACATATTCTATGGAATATCTGGCACTTGTCCTTCAATTATCATCACAAAAAAGTTAAATGTTCTTAATGGTTTCTGGTCATCCTTGTTAAAGATATAGTAAATTATTGATTAATATGAATTAGAGAAACTCGCTAACTGAACCTCGCAAAAGTGCAAAAGCACTAGTATGTTGTATGATTAACATAGTATGAACCAAACATACTATTTTGCAGTTACAAACTTAAATCTGCTCATCAGTCTAAACAGAAATATTCTAAACTATCAATTTCATGAACCAGTACAAAATGCATGTATATATATCAAAATATATAACCCAGAGGAATGGGTTGAAAATAGTATTGTCCTCTCAAAATTTGCCATGGTATTGCAACCATTTTGTCCTTAGAAGTAACTTTCACTTGGAAAACAAAAAAGTCCCAAAATATATCTCTCAGAGTATGCAAAATATCAACAGGATAAGTACACAAGTATAACACTTAGAGCAAGGCCTTGAAGACAATTTCTCTTGGCCAAACTGATGGCCTAACATGGAATTTATACCCAACAAATGCAACAAACTATAAGTACCACTTTTAACTATTACCAAATTCCAGAATCGGTATACATCCCATTTCCAAAAAACATGCTACTTTTTATGTAAAGAATAAACAAAATATCAATAGACCATATGTAGAAATGAATACATGTCATTCAAACTGTCCTTTGTAGAGAACTGAATGAAGCCTTTCATCTATAGCTTCTTCAGCAACTATGCTACTAAACTGGAAATCAGAATAGATCCAAATAGGAATAGCTCAAATTAATGAAAAGATAATAGATAGCCCAAAAAATGTTATCAAGAAGTAACCAATGAAGTATAAATCAGTACGCACCATTAGAGCTTCAGCAAGACCTTCAGCAATTGCAGCATCATTGAAACCACCACCTGCAAATGGTATAGCTGAAAGCCACTGAAAGAATATATCCATGTCCCTAGTCCATCCACTCCGTTGTACAAGGCAAGCTGAATGATAAACCGCAATATAAGAGAAAAGAAAGGAGTGTAAGCAATATGGTACAAGCTAAAATTAATGCGTGTATGAGAATCTCCCTTAATAGAAATTGAAATAATTTAATTCATGAAAGAGAGAAGACATTTGTATGTAACCTTCTTTGACAGTCTAACTCCAAATAATGATAATAATAATATATATATTCTTTCATGGATAGATTGAACAAAGAAGTAGCGCAGCCAGCAAACAGAGATTTGACTTTTGTGATTGATGTCAGCTTGCACGAACAAATCATAAGGACATTAAGGAAAAAACAATATGGAAGAAGAATTATGATGCATATTGCCTTCCAAGATTTCCAAGAACTAGGAAATAGAGAATCTTAAGAACCATGCTTTTTGCTAAGAGCAAAACTTAAAACAAAATAAAGAACTTGAAAGACTAGAAGCAACAGATGAAGACCAAGCCAATAATAACACAGGATTCTTTCCAAGGATATCATTCAATCAAAAAGAATGAGATTATTGCCAGAATATGGAGAAGAAAAGACGCACCACAGTATGAACCATGTGCATTGAACATGACCAGTGAAAGCTCAACTTGAGAAGTAGATGGCTTCTGAAAAAGAATATGAAACAATAAAGTTGATCCCAAAATGTTAGGAGTTGCTATTTATTAAACAAATAACATGAATACATCAAAAGTAGTCAACTAAAATATGAAGTACGGCATTAATACACACCTGACCCGTTGACTCATTCCCACAAAAACATCTGTAGAGATTTAACAGATAGATCAGAAACTCATTAAGAACTAACATATGATAGAAAAGCAATTTAAAATAGAGCATAATGGATTTAAGGAGAAAGAATTGTTCCTTAAGCTCAACTTATTTTTCACTGGTTAAATGTCATAAATTATATCATTCTATATGCTAAATAAGTATCCATGTCTACCAACAATAAGTTCCAGTGGCATCTCCATGGAATTGGTCACATTTCCTATAATAAACCTACTAAAACTGATCAGAGCCCTGGAATTATTCCTCAGTTCAACCCAGCTTGAGACCAAATTGAAGAATTACTTAACATGTCATGTAACAGATGGGACAGAGTGCTCCTACCAATAATCCAATTTTCTGTATTGCAAAATGTATGATCTTGATGCCACGGATAAGAAGGCAGAGGAGTATCTGAGCAAGTCTGCCTTCATAAATAGAGAAACTGTAGTTTAAATATCTTATCAAAATGTTCTATTGATGAACAGCTTTATGTCTCCCTGTTTCTAATGCAGAATGCTAATTAGCAGGTACTTCTCATAAGAGTACCTTCGCAGAACATAAAAAACGGTGGGTTCTCTAATTTGTAATTTCTTCTCCATCATATCTATCACAAAACACAAGTATGAACTTTTGCCTCATGTAAAACCTAATTTCTTGATTGATGATCTAGTGCTCAAAACAAGTTATACGCTCTTTAACTCTCTAGAACACCACCTCTTCAAGGAAATTCCTGCTAATCGTTCTACTGCAGTGTGAAAAGCATGTATACTAACAATTGACATCATAAGAAATAAATGCGCCACAATGATCGGTAGTTAGGAAAATAACCGAAAGAATAAACTTTTTTTGGTTTTAGCTGCCGAACAAGACAAGACCGTTAAAAAGAAACCAAAATTTTAAAAAAAATCTACTTGATTGTCAACATAAAGGGAGAAAGGTTAAGGGGGTGGTGGCATTTATAAGTGACCTAATTAGAAGAAAATAAGTATTGAACTTCAACAGCAAAGAGTATGAATAGCCAAGATATGACATTTGGTTTACTCATAAGAAACGAAAGTATAGACCAAAAGAAACATATCTAAGCCTGGATTTACATCATAAGCTGATTTCACAAGAAAAGAAATTGTATACCTTCAACTCCGAAGCATTAATATAGTTATTATCCAAGCGTATCAAACAATCCCACCATATGCACAAATGAAAAAAATAACAAAATATAGCTATAACTGCATTCAGCTGACATCCATAGCAAATCCATTTCAGGATTTAATTCCACAATCTGTTCCCCCAATAAGCAAGCATATAACGCCTAAACCACCAATCCAACAGAATAAATCTCTAGCAAGCACTAATCATACGTATACACTAACACGCAGTTGTGGGTGCGAGTATGCGAGAGTACCGGATGATCTTGTCGAGGTAGTCGGAGACGATGGTCTGCCAGAAGGGACCAACGGCGGCCGTACCTTCAACGGCCACAATCAGCTGCTTCGGCACCATACCTTGGCAGAATTTCGCCACACAATCCCCAGTCTTTCAGATTAACTGCTTCGTTCCCTATTCCTCTGATCTTGTTCTCGTTCTTGCAGCTATTTGGCCGCTCTCTCAGTTGATTGCTGTTGGGCCGTTGAGTTTTGTGCCAAGAAATTCTTCTTTACCCAAGGTTCCTGTTTTTCTTTATTGAAAGCAATTGCAGATCAGTTGAACCCAGAAATTTCTTTACTTTGCGACGAACTCTTACCAATAGCAGTACGCTTTGGTCGGCTTAATGGTTTACTCTTCAACAAGAAATCGTCGCTTAGAATTTTACGAAGATTTGCTACTTTTCAGACTCTAGCAAAATTTCACTTTGCTTGATTTGATACAATTCTTGAAAAAAATAACATTTCTAGAAAATACCCATCTTTGGTTAATGTTTTTTGGCACTTTATTGAAACTATTTTCATCAAATCTACATTAATAAAATTATACTTCTAAATAAGATACGATTTCACACTTATCAGGACCTCATTTGCTAACAATATCCTACGTATTTATGCATAACTCTTTATATTTTTGCATCTTTAGCAAATTGTTAAAGAAATATTGAATATTTTGGAAAATTTTGTAGTATGTAAGTATTTATTGGTAATTACATCATTAAACCTGAGCTATAGTTGGGTTGACTCGCTGTAGGTATATGAAACTACAAGTGGGCCAAAAAAGTCATGCCCAAAAGGGACGTGGACCCGCGTGGAGCCCATAGTATTAGTCAACTCACAAACTCAAAAGTCAAAACCATCAGGATTCTTGGTTGAGGAGGGAATGTAGTAGCATAAACTTACAAAGAAGCTATTCGGAAAACGACCCAGAATCTGTAAACCATTTATGCAAACTGTAGGAAAATTCGTGTACTTTCCTCATTTTAATAAATAATTCCTTGAGAAAAGGTCCCTCTTGAAAGAAATATGCGTATTATCACTTTCCAGGAGGTTTCAGATCAACGTTCTGTTCTATTTCACTGTTTCAACTATATTAGCAAGAACCCATATAAGAGCTGATAAGAAAGGAGAAGAAGTGGATTTATGCAAGAGAAGATCTTCTGCTTTTGTGGTTTTTTGGGAATTTGGAAGCATTTCTTGTATCCCCCTATTTGGGTAACAGGATTTAAGTAAAAGCCTGGAATTTGGACAATAGACGGAGTTAACATTGTCTTTGTGCTGTATTTGAAAGAATTTTGGTGGGGTTTTGAGGATGATGATATGTTATCCTGGTCTTACGAAGTTGAAAATGAAGCCAGTATGTGTTCTCCTTTTATCCTTTCTCTTCATTTATGGTCTATGTTTTTCACATTAAATTTCTGGAGATGGTACTGAAGCATGTGATTGTGCAGATTCTTCGTTTATGCTTGATTGTTCTGTGTTTAATCTACTTGTAAGAATGAAACTTGAAATGGTCATTGTTAGTAGTCATTGCCTTTTCTTTAGTTGGTAGAGTGGAATTCAGCGAATCTGGATGATATATATGTTGAGAAGTTGGTTCTTTGCTTCTTCCACATTGGAGCTGTTTACATGTAGGAAAGAACTGAAAACCATATGTAGTGACTTGCATTTAGTAGTTTAGGATAGTTAAGGAAAGATCATGCCTGATAAATGTTCTGAACCACTGACTCCCCGCTTGCAAATACAGCTCAACAATTATGATAACCTGATTCTTGGATTCTGTTTCCAATCTCAATTGAAGCAAATGCACTCGTGGAGTAGCTGTGCAATGCTTCTTTTGTCCATCTCTCTTAAATGTATGAAGTTAGTCATTTTGATGCTTTAAAATCTAAGTGATTAGCTGAAACAATTGTTTCTAAAATTATCTATGAGAAAATAACTGATGTTGATATCTTTATTTCCCTGGATGAGTGATTATAAAGTGTTGCAATTGCCAGATTGTGTATCAGAATGTGCTTTCAGCTAGCGATTCAGGTACGCTCGAACAACTGAAAGAGCTGAGCTCAAAGCGTAAAGCAATTGAGGAGACCTTCAATCAAACTAGCTATGTTACAGATGCAATTGCAAGGGAAATATCTGGAGGCCTCACATCACATTGTGAACAGGTAAGAAGAACACCTTTCCATATGCTTCTGGAAGCATTTCTGATACGTTTTTAAATGTTCCGTCTACTATCTTTCTCTAATGTTAGCTTAATGGTCAAGCAATCTATCTGATAAAACAGGCTGGATAAATTTTTCAAAGCTTTTGCTTACTGTCATTTGTTGAAACTTTCTCAGGACATTCAGAAACTGGAACACTATTTGCCTTTGTTGGAGAACCTGGTTCGCCATGTCAACATGAAAGGCAAGAACCACCAAATGATTTGCTGGATTTCAAACCTTCGAATAAGATGGAGCAGTGTGCTTAATTCTTCATCTATCTTTCATATCAAAGGTCCAAAGTTCTATCAGGTTAACAATATATACTTCGAGCTTGGAATGATCCTTTTTCTTTACGGTTCAATGCTTCGTGAGCAGGCTTTGGAAGTTTTATCATCAGGCAAGCATAATTCTTCCTTGATATCCTGATTCCACATAAATAACGGGCAACAATTCTCACTAATTTCTGCTGTTCATCATTTAGATCTTGTGCAATCTGCCACACTTTTCAGAAAAGCTGCTGGAGTGTACAACTATTTAGCCCAGGAGGTTCTTATTTATTTAACTCAGGCCGAAGATAGGCCTCCAGAAGCTACATGTCGCATGTCGTTTATTCTGAGCTTCATTTGCTTGGCAGAAGCCCAGGTTTGTGTAAATGGTGTCTTTTATTTGCTAGATACAAGTTCCTTTTCCCTAGCCAGATGGTTAAATGTAAAGCATCCAGCGTTACTTGTGCACTTCTATTCAACTGTTCATTTTTATGATTGAGTAGCTTCATTTGAAAAACTTCAGGCTGTAACTGCAAGGAAGGCTGAAGAAAGCGGCAAAACTGCCGGACTTTTAGCAAAATTGCACTATGGAGTTACAGAGTTTGTGATTGAAGCTATTGATGTGTTGCAAGTCACAACAAAAGAATGCAAAGATATCTCATCTCGCCTTCTGGTACAGAAGCACATCCAAATTGGCATCACTTAGTATACTATTAGTGTGTATAGCTTTGTTGCAGCAATCAGGAAGGACAAATTGCTCAAAATATTCGCTTTTGTTTGTGAAATCATAGGAAGTAACAACCAATTTCAATGTCGAATTTAGGCAATATGCAACGAGCAAGCTCCTATATTTAGAAAGCTGCCTCTCCCAGTGGGAGTAATGGCATGACTTTGAAGTAGAGCATGGGCTTTAGCAGATGGTCCTTCCAATCTTTCTCATTATAATAGCAAGATTATCTTCCTCCGACAAGATGGTTGATCTTTTTACCTTAAAATGACTGCGTAATTTTTGGTGATTTTTTTCTGGTCTATGTAGGATTATATTTTGAGCTGCAAGAAACTACACGAGTTGAAGTGTTACAAATACACTGCGGAAGGCCTGAAAAACGAAGGCAAAATTGGAGTTGCGGTTGGAGTTCTTCGTCGAGCATTGGCAAATGCTAAGAAAAGCATGCCAAAAGAAGAGTCATGGAGATCAGTCTTCAAAGAGGTGGTAGATGATGTGAGAGTTCAGCTCAGGAAATACGAGCATGAAAACGAGTTCATATGGCGTGCAAAGGTCCCTCGTACCGACCAACTTCCCTTACCTCAAGCTGTAAAAATTGTTACTCTCATACCTTATCAACCCCAAAAATGGGAAAGATCACTTGTTTTCAAACTGTAAGTGTGCAAAACCTGTATAGTTCATAGTTCCTTGTGTGGAAAAAGCTGGGATCAACCTCTGTGCCCTTCTCCTCACCAAGTAAACATCTATACTATTTAATAAAAGTACCAGGACCTGCTGATTCTGAAAAACTACCTAACTAGCATCACTCCATGAACCCAAACTGCTAATCAATATTTGATTTGGTAACTCAAACTTAATATCCTACAAATATACTAACTTTTTCACTTTTAATTTCAAAAAAATATATTATAGCTAATTTTAAACTTCTTATTCACAATCATGTAATTATAATCAAACACAAATATTTTTCTATATAGATAATTACATTTACACCCTCTGATATATGATTTATTTATACAAACCACACTTGTTTTTGTGTAATTATAAAGCTACCCATTACAACAAAAATCAGACGTATGCGTCCAGACATCTTGGCTCAACCTCAAAGTAGAAAAGCCCACATTGAGTCCAAGAGCAAGTATGGGTATTGAATCCAATTCTTGCAACTATCTCATCTGCAATCCATGAACTAGACAGCCCATGTCCCATCAGCTTCCACCCTATTATACGTTTTGTCTGTTAGCTTCTATATCACGTGTCAAAATGTGCTTTGCCGCTGACTTAGTTTCAAGCCATGTTATCTTTGTCTATTGAAGAAATTAGTACAATTAGCGCACATTGGTTTACCTAATGCTTCAAATAGTCAACTAAATGTTATTAGTTAATTAGGACAATATCTTCCCCAGAATCTTGTTAATTACCACTGCAACATTTGAAACCAAGAAGGATATATATAGTACATAACTCTCTATCTATATATTAATATTCTAAAGAAATTCATGCTTGTTAATTAATTATTAATTGCTAAATAGTCCTTGTTTACTGCTCCTAAATGAGGTGGCATATATATATATATATATATATATTAGTGAATAGTTATAATTATATTATGAATTTCAATAATTAATAATTAATTTGCATCAATTATTGATATTAAATATGTACAACTAATTAATAACTATAATTACAATAGATAAATATCCAAAAACATTAATGATACTCATGGGAAACTTGAATGAATGCCCCTTGTAGTCGTTTCTCATTATTGATATTAGTAGTCAAGTCTTTCTAAAAGCAACTCCTTTTTAACTATTTCGATTATATATTCCAAAAAAAAAAAAAAAGAAATAGATATTAAGCAACGTGAATTTAAAACATGTATATTATCATGCCAATGGAAAAGAACAAGAACGATTCTATGGATATGCTCGACGTTAAATATTTTTTTGCAGTATTTTATGATACAATATCGTTGAATAATGATATGCAGATTTGGTTGGCATTTGACTTTAATATATATAATAATAATGGACAGATTTATCTTTATGTCTGTATAAAATGATTGAAGAAACAGACAAAACTCGTCGATCATCCCATTACAAACACTAATATTAAGACGTTTGTACATATTAACCCATCAAGTTAGAATATTCTTGGGGATTTTGCTAATATCCCTTAATTTAATCACTTATTAGCGTATCAGAAACAATGAAATAGGTGGGAATTAATTAGCATTGTGCATCGCGACATACTTAGTGGATGCAATTAGAAGAATATAGAAATGAATGGTTTGCAGGTGTAAGTGTTGACTTGGAAGGTAAGTAGCACCAATACATGTGAAGTTAGGTCAAAGAGGCTTATTTTAGTACGAGAAGATGTCCTAAAACGGGTTTTAGTATCCTCCGACAACCTAAAAATGGGATGTGTCTTGGAAATCACATTGTTGTGCTTTAGATAAGTGGAAGGGACATTTGGCCCAAATTCCACTCCAAGGGCCACCTATTTATGAACGGGCCCCCCACCCCCACCCCCACCCCCATCTATCTCCTACCTCTCCAGTTCAGTGTAAATCTTTATTATTCAATGTAATAATTTTTTGGATAAGATAATAGTGCCCATGGTTTGTCCATTGCTTAAAGTAATTTATTACATGTTTGTTAATAATTATATATGGCCGATTCTATGCTGGATATGGAGTGTCAATTTGATTTTAGAAATCTTGGACTTTGGAATATGTTGAAAATTTGGAGTTTAGTTTATCTCTTTTTCTTTTTCAAATTGGGACCCCAAATGAGAGAGATTAAAACCTAATTTCAAATAATAATTATGCTACTCTTAATAGTATGTATTCGAGTCTTAAAAAGGAAGTTGGAAAATCGTCTTTCATTCTCCTTCAAGAAAAAATGCAAAAAACAAATAAAATAAAATAAACTCCTAGCAGTATATATGAATGATACATCCAATTTCAAGAAATGGTTGAAATATTTTTGAATTCATTGACTAAATATTTTTTGAAATAAGAGTGATAAATTATTATTTTAAGTTAATCTAATTACAATTACAATAATTCCTGATGATATCAATATCTAACAAAAATTATTAGAATAATCATATTCAATTACAGTAGACAACAACTCCTACTATGTAGTAAATAATATCCATACACATGGCGGAATTCAAACCCATGACCTCTAAAATCATGGGGCCCCATCTTCACCAACTGAACTAGACCTCATAGGCAACTACAAACAATTGCATATTGCTAATATCACAAACAATTTCATAGACAATCTTGTTTTGCTTGGTTATTGCTTTTGGGATCTTAACCCATTCTAAAGATTTTTCTAATTAAAAGATATATAATTAATTATATTCATATCATAAGACTAATTTAAAATAAGTAAAAATCCTAATTAATAAAACATTACAATTAAAGTATATATATGTATTAAAAATCCTCCTTCTTATTAACTTTATGTGAGTTTAATTGTTATAATTTATAATTCTCAATTATATTGATGAATGAATCGAATGAATATATTACTCAATTTATTAAAACAATATGTATTAATGTAATTCCCACTTCTATTAAAAGAATAAAAAACCCGACAAGATCAATAGTCCATTTTAAAATTTATATAGAGAGATTTACGTTAAATCCAATAATGAAAAGAATATTATAAGGACTTTGAAAAATTCAAATGAAATTCATGTGGTATTTTAGCTAGTCAGTACCGTATCCTCAATCGGACGGCTCAAAGTTAGAATATATTAATTTTATTAGATTGTAATTTTATGTTTAGGTTCAAGATGATGAATGTGGTTTTGAATTGGAGATGGATACAAGCATCCAATGCCCTCCTCTGGATTTAGTCCATTAATCAAGTGAAGGTACGTACATCCACCATATGATTAACATAACCCAAATTATTAAATAATTAATATAGCTAGATGCTAATGGTATCTTAGACAAGGCAAGATTCTCGTGGCCTTGCAACCCGGATATCTTTCGTCTCCTCCCTAGAAGATAATATAAAGAAATGAAGAATATACTTAACCAATCAATCAACTCAATCCTCATTAACATCACATTAGTAATAATTAACATCAATTAACAACTAATTAGGTCTTGATCCCACACTATTATACAAATTCTACCCATTTTAATCTCTTATTTTTAAATTATCTGTAATGTTGTGTTTGGAGGGTCGGGTTTGGGTAATCCATGCCACAAAAGATTTTTAAATTTTTTAACTTTTGTTCTGAACTATATGTTGTGTTATTTCTGTAATATCAGTTTATAATATTATAAAATCGTAATCCACGATTTTTTGTAATATTTGATTAGGATTTTAATTATTTAGACTCACTATTGATGAATTTTTATCCATTAATTTAAAAGATATAAATAGAGCATAAATCAAGAAATGTAAAAATAATTATCCTTAAAAAGAAATTCAAAAACATTGGAAGTAGTTGGTGCTACGCAGAGGCGACGAAACAAAGTTTGTCGTGATGGATATATAGGCATAATTGCATTATGGGACTGTTGTGTTTAGGGTAGTAGCTGCCGTGTCTTAACTTTCGGTACGGAATTTCAAGATTTTTCTAGTGCTGAAAAAGACTTGGCTCCATCATTCTACACGGCAATGTTAATGATAAGATATTAAATAATAATTACTGTAAGTTTATATTAAATAACAATATTTTTAATTTTATTACTATAAAGTTGTTATTATACACAATTAAAAGCTAAGAATTTAAATACACTTTTCCCTTCTGAATTATTTTTTATGCAATTTTTATTAAATTATTATCAGATTATTAGTATTTTGTACATCAAATCATGATTAGATTATTTTATAATTAAAAAAATTAATAAGTGAAGTAATAAGTTTATATATATATATATATATATAAATAGACACATAACAAGTATAATATCCCAACAAAAAGATATTTTACACGATTTTTTTATATTTATTGTACTCATTCATCATCTAAATTAAAGTTTTATTGTGTATTTATTTTACAATTTGAACTATTTTACATAATCAAAATTAATTGATGAATGAGTACAATAAATACACAAAAAAGTTTCATGTGATTTTTTTAATTAATTTAATAATAAAAATAAGTTATTAACTATTTAATTTTTTAAACAAAAAAGAATAATTACATATCCATTTTTTAAAAATATTTTCTTTAAAAAATATGATAAAATGTATATTTTAATCTTTTTCCTAAAAGTGTTTAAATTTTGGTTGAGTGTGTGTATAGATATATATATATATATATGTTGTTTTTGTTTTCAAGGTATTGATATTAACTTATTACTCCATTTCTAATTTAAATTCTTCGCTTATTAATTTTTAAAGGTAAAAAATAATTTGATGATGGTTTAATGCACTTAATACTAAAATACATTGACTATATAATTATTCAAGACATGATGGATAATTTTATCCAACCAGGAGATAATTATTACATATGTTAGTTTATGAGGCAAATATTATATCAATGATCATTCAGAGAGGCAAAGTATATTTAACCGCAATTTAGAGATAAAACAAATATATCTGGTGATAATTATTTTTGTTATCAATATATTATCACTAATTGTGCACATATAAAAATGCTATGCACAAATTTTTTTTATGACTAATTATTGTCAGTGACAACTTTTATGTAACAAATATGATTAATATTTAAAATGATAAAATAATTATAATGATGAAACAAAAGCTATTTGTACTTAATGCATATAAATGATGACAATGATCATAATTTATTTATTAGTGGATATGACTATCCTTGTTATTGTAGCTAGTGAGACGATAGTAAAAGCAGAAGATAGAGGTTGAACGGCAAAAGTCTCTCATCTCTTAAAGAAAAACTCTTGGCGTAGCAGAATAGCGAACTAATTTTTCCACGGCAAAAAAGAGGTTCCATGCTCACAAATTCCAAGGATTTCGTGTTTTTCCTCATAATAATCAGATCTGAATTTTCAAGAAATGAAGAGTGAGAGGGTCAAGATTCTCATCACGTTGCGTGTGTACTGTAGACCCCAAAAAGGAAAGAGGTTCAATTCCCTTTTATGGAAAATTTATAATCTTTTCAACACGTTAGTTTTAGAGTATTTTACAGGAAACTTCTTTTGCAGGAATTAGCTGGAAACCCCCCAACTTGCAATAAAATAAAACTCCAGTCCACCATACATACATATATTTACCTAACATTATTGTCTCTCTTCCTCTCAAATTCCTAATACTCTCCACTTTCCATTCTTTTGTTAGGTCAATCTGAATAGTTTCTTGTTTTATGATTCTGTGGGCTGTTCTTCAATATTGAACAATGGCAATGAACAACACAAGTTCCATTTTTCAAGAAAGTTGTTGAAAATAAAACTTTACAGTGGAGGGGGAATATTGGAAGATAATTTTTAGTTTCCTCGGTTCGAAAAAGGAATTTTCATTAATGATGTCTAGCTAGCCTAAAATAAGACAAAAGATTATGGATAAGTATGAAGTTATGAATTTGAATCTCCTTTGAACGTGGATAGATAATATTTTATATGTAAATCCTTCCTCAAATCCAGATTTCATTTCGGCAGCTGACAAGGTAGTAATAAGATAATAATTAAGGTACAATCAAAGGCCTGATTACTTGTGAAATAAGTAATTCTTATTATGATGTTCACCACACTGGGAATCTCCATCCGTCATTGTTAACCAAGTTGACTGTCGTTATCAAATGCATGCCTACGGCCTTTAACATACAAAATGAACAGGTATGTATAGTAACACCAAAAAACAAACAAAAAGGGCCTGAAAATCTACTCTATTTTCCTCTATGTTTACTCCGAGTATTATTACATTGTTTGCAAATCTACAATTTCTCACTAAGGAGAAATGAGTAAGCTGGTCAGGCTGTGGCCGTATGTGTGGAGGAGGAGGAGGTGGATCGGGTGCACGACTGAACGCCGCCTTCAGTACTGTTGCTGCCTCTGTCATCAGAATGGGAGCATGTCTTATGTTGTCTTTGTTTAGAAGATGCTGGTGATTCTTGGAAGGGTGGTGGTGGTGCAGCAATTGGGGTGTAGATTCCTTTGGAGGCAGCAGCACCGGCTGCCTCCCCGGATGTGGTGGTTGTAGCCATTGCGGCATACTCTGGTGGCACCCATATCCCTCCCACCACCACAAATTGAGGTGTTTGTGCATTGTTGTTATTGTTGTTGTGAATTGAGGGGTTCGGTCTTCTCGTGTGCAGACGATATTTCTGCATCAAATGACGAGAACAACGAAATTAAGTCATGGTCAATGTTAAGACAACAATGTAAAAAAGTAACATCCAAGTAATTTACTACATTCAAAGTCTTGATTGTAATGAGTAGAGGGCATAGTGAGAAAACGAATCTTTTTCTTCGGATCGTTTTATGTGATATGGTCTAGGAAACTTAGCATAAAACTAGGACAATCTTCTACCTCAAGCCTAGTTCTAAAGAATCAAAAGTTGTTGGTTCATCTTTATTATCGTGATTCGATCTTTCACTCAATTATTCTTTTCTTTCAATTTAAGTTTCTTCCTCAAATTCCTAACGCCATGTTTGAATCATGGCTTTTATAAGTTTACCTTAAAAGAGATTCGCTCCATTCAAACAAAATATAGCTCTGCCCTCTTTGTGCTAAGTTTCGATTTTCCTTTACCCTTTTCTCGTCAAAATTTCAAAATCCAAACACAGCATAAGAGATTCTCTACCCAACTATTAAAAGAGCTATTCACATTCAAGACAATGAAAACAGCTATCAATCTAGGACCCGCAAAATCGAAAAGAATCTTAGCGTGGAAAATTGCACAACATCCAATCTTGTACTTTACATTTTCTTGAAAATTTACTTTGAAAAGAGAAACATCAAAAAGTATTGCAAAACCAACCTGTAAATGACTTTTAACCTCATCATTTGTGAGCCCATCAACCTTCATCAACTCCCTAATTTGCTTAGGCGTAGCAACTGCATAATCCAATCAACACACGAAACTCAGTTACATATGTAAGAAAACTAAGAAATGATGAAGAGTTGTAGAAAGTCTTAATCTGATTCCGCTGCATATATTATATACCGTGTGAACCGCCAAGTTGTTGAAGGGCTTGCAAGAATCTCCTGTGCAACTCAGGCGACCAACATCTCCTTGCCTTTCTTTGAGATTGCCCCTCCTTGCCTTCCTTCTTGTTTCCACCACCACTGCCGCCACCAGTCTCCGCCGTGGAGCTGGTGGATGCCGGCGGCAATGGCCTATTCATGGACCCTTGTGGAGGAGGGGTTGCGGTTCCATCATCGCCAGCAGTACTTTTCTCTTTCTTAAAGGGATGAAATGCACCACTACCGCCATTTCTCTTCACCTCCACGACAGCAACTTTTCTAGGTGAATCCTAAACCCAAAAGATAAGAAAGATCAAATATGTATCCGAATTTACCAAATCCCAGATTGCTAATTTACAAAAAGTGAAGTAATAATCTGTGAAAATTACCTCTTTAGAAGGTGGATCTGGGGTTTGATTCCAGAGCTGCACAGATCTAAGCCAGTCTGATTTCTTGGAATTCTTGTCATTACCATTCTTCCCATCTTTATTGCCAGCATTACTCTCATTTTTTGGCTTCTTGGACTCTTGTTCTTCACCATCCGAATGAGATGAAGCCCTTTTTATGGGGATAAACTCCTCGAAAACTGGGGTTGATGTCTGCTCAGAACATTCAGATTGCCCATGTAAATTGCACTCGGTTGTTGTCCCTGATAACTGCTGTTTGCATGTCTCAATTGCTGCAGAATCCCACAGGCAAAAGAACCATAAAAATTTGTGAAACTTCAACATTCAACCAACGGGCCTAAAAAAATCTTCATATTCGTGCACAAATTGTGAGACTACACAAATATACAACAATTCAAAAGGAAAACTGGAACAGCAGAAAGAATCCACAAAAGGGACTGCCCAAAATTAATTTCTACAAAGTTTACAAACTTATTTACAAACAAAAACATATGTAAGAGTATATGTATATGTAAAAGAACATACCTTGTGTAACAAGCTCTAGGCAAAGAGGGAGTTCACGTTGGAAAACTTGAATCTTGCGACGTTCTTCCTCTAAGGCGTGGATATAATCCTGACATCTCTGCATTTTCTCCGAAATATCACTGTTATTATGGGTGTTGATCATCATCCTTAATTAGTTCTTAATACTATTTTGCACTTTTTTCTTTTCACCTTTTTCCTCTGACTCAAAACATGGAATTTGAGTGAAGTTTGGAATAGGTTGGGGACCAGACAAGAGACTATATGAGGGGGAGAAAGCTTCAATTTTGTCGCAGCATAGAGAGATCCAAACAACATATGAGAATAAAGGGATCTAAGTGGAATCACCAAATGGAATAAACTTGGGTTTCACAAGAAAGATTTATGTAAGTGTAAAGCCTCTGATTTTAATGTGTATTTAGGTGAAAGTGAGAGAAGATGATGAGGCAGAAGATGGGAATGGGTTTCCGTATATATTTCGGTATTTAATATTTAAGCTTAGGGGAAAAAAAAAAAAAAAAGAGGGGTGCGTGGAGAAGTCGAGGTCGGGCCGTCGCGTATACACGAATCTTAGGTTATGGTTTTTCTTGGAGAGAGAGTGTTTGAATATTCGAGGGGTGATTCTCGTATGTGGGCTGGGATTGACGTGACGCGTTACGTTTTAGATAAGATCAAGAACTTGGGGGAAGTTCTTCTTCACTCTCTCTCGATCCTTTCCGCTTCTTTCATTTTTGGCCCTTGATGTTTTAGGTTCATCGAATTGCGCCTCGTTTAATTTCTCTCTCTCTCTGTTTTTTCCTTTTTACCTACGATATTAATTTTACAGCCTCTTTACTTATATATATATATTTTCTATTTTAAGTGCTCTCTTATGAGAGATCTAGTCAATTATAACCCTCTATTATTATTTTTCAACCTAACAATACAATCATGAATGTATTTTGATAAAGAGTATATTATATACATTCATCAGTAAATTTTAAATTCTAACAAATATTTTAGAAAATCTTTATGTGACAAATGTCTTGTGTGTGTAATAAGAAAAGTTACTAGCACGATTATTCTTTAAAAAAATTATTTTAGTAATTTTGTATTTTTTAATTTTTCATTCTTTTCCCATGAACCCAGTTGGAAGGCATCTAATGGATGAGAACCTCCTCACAAACTTGTATGAAGAAGTATTCCAGCACCATAACTTTTTTTGTGTAGATTATGCATTTTTCCTCATCCTTTCTTGATTTTTTGGTCCCTTTTTTATACACAGGAGGATGATGTTTGAGGTCGGATATTACCCACTTAAGTGATCAAGGTGGAGGATGATGTTTGAGGTCGGATATTACCCACTTAAGTGATCAAGTTGACCTGGTAAATCATATCCTAGAACTCTTAAAATTATCAATAAGGAATTTTGTCATAATTATCGGGCTCGAATTTTCAGACACCAGATTTTTTATGAGACATTACTTTATGCACACATAATTTATCTTTTATATATATTATATATATATAAACAGGATAGATATAATAGTAATTGATATAAATATCAAACAAAAAATACACAGATAATATAGCCAACTTCACTTTCAAAAGTTTAAAATTAGAATAAAAAAATGAAGACCTTAGAGCTTCTTCAAACAATTCAATTACTAACAAATTTGTGGATTCAAAAATTAATACAAATAAACTTTGGAATAAAAGATAAAACAAGAATTGGAACTTTGAAGAAAGAAAAGTGAAGGGCCAAATTTGTAATTTCTGCTTTTTTTTTCCTCCTCACTTTCTCTCTCTATATATTTATGAATTCTCTCTGGAGACGAAGTTTATGGTGAGGTTGGAATATACGGTATGAACGGGTAGAAGAATCACGCGAAACATTGAAAGCTGGGGAAGAATCTTCCGCCAAAGGCGTGATGTACACGCACCTTATCGCCGCGTAGGATTAGGTCCGGGATTTTCATTTAATGGAACCGTTTTGAAAAACTGTGTTGGCCTTTCACCCACTCGAAGGGCCATCCACCGAGAGCAACCATATCCAGTTCTGTCTAATCTGTCGTGTCGTACACGGACGAATCATTACACGACACTCTGGCTTTACGGTGGACCCCGAATTCATAGTATGGTTAGAGAGTGGATTACCCTTTTTCCGTGGTAATGAGTAGCTGGGTTGCTTGGATCGGGTGCGACCAAGTCCACCAGAAGCAAACTCTCTTTTCCTTTTCTTTTTCTTTTTTTTTTTGGTTAATATTTTTTCCTTTTTTACATTACAATAAAAATAATTTTTTTCATAATGTCGTAAATGACCATGATTTAAGAATCGTAACAAATCATACTATCAATTATGGTCAAATAAAATTAAAATAAAAAATTAAATTTTTACCACAATTGATTAATATTTATTATAATCTTTAGTTCCCGTCGAAATACTTGTGATGGTTTTAGTCATAGTTAATATTTTTTCCTCATTTGTAGAAATAATGATTAATAATCGTTAAAAAACTATAATTAATTCGTAGTTACCGTGATATATATTTTTTACTTTAATAATTAACTATAGCAAAAAATTATTTTTTTTGTGTTGTTAATTGAGAAAAGAAAGACATAGCATTGCAAGAAACTCTATGAAAAAAGAAAAGAAGTAGAAGAAATTGTGTCAATATATTATTACATGACAATTAGGTGGTAAAAAAATTAATTTTTTCATAATAAGAATAGTTTTATAAGATTTCTAGTAATATAAAATGCTAAAAATATATGTATAGAGACAACAAAAACTGTATTATAAATAATAGTCATACTTTTTATTCTTACTCCCGGTTTCTTTTTAATTATTAATAATAGCGACACACTTAAAATTCTATTTTTTTTTATTATTAAGTCATTACCGTGACAAAATGAAAGATATGCCCGTTTAAAATGTAGCGGTCCTGTCCGACCAAGAATAAAAATATTCTTGTTTGATATTTTCTATCCCTTTTTTTTTTATTGGACAATGGTTCTAATTGAATGCGAATTTATTGGAGAATTCTGGAATTGGTTCGCGATACGAATATGCTTTAGCAAGCTGGTCTTTGTCTGCACTAGCAATAATGGAATATTTCTTTTTACTAAGAGGGTGCAATTTTTTCTATTAATTCGGTACAAAAACAAATTGAATCAAAAAATAAATTCGATTTCTATCTTACTTGTTATTTTTGAGTGATTAATGATGTATTAATTTAGTGATTAATACTCACATATTAGAAATAAATTTGGATTATGAATTAGAATTTATATTTTTACTCAATTAATTCATACAATATAATTCTGCAGTTAATGCTTCTCAATAAATTATTTATCTTTATAAGCAAAAATCTTTTTTGACGCGGGTGAACATTCAACTAGGATGAAGGACGAATAAAGTTTCAACCAATTGAAAGATCCTTGTGGTCTAGAAGGGGACAATGTGTTCTCTCCAAGATCCATAGGTCCCCCTATCCATCCCTGAAGCTGCACATCTGAATGATTATAATGTCGGTTGTGCTATACTATCATTTCAAAACAAATGAAAACCAAGAACTTGAACGATACATAGACCTCAACATTCTCCTCTTCTTACTTACATAAATTGCATGTTTTGAATTTTAAATGTTGCTAATTGTAAGGGAGCAGTAATTTTTGTTTACATTGTGCAGCCTCATATTATACAAATTTTTCTAATGGATTTTGACTTAATAAATGGGTATAGGTCTGTTAAACTTTTCACTAAGCATATACGGAGTTAACTTAAAAAAAAAATATTCGACCCTTCATTACAAGTAAAATGATCAATAGTCATAAAAAATTTGATGCTAAAATTAGCGTTGAGCTAATTAGCAAGTAAAATTTTCGTTGCTAATTTGCATTATTTAATATTTCTTTTAAACAATTTGATGCTAAATCCATAGGAAGTTAATTTTCTTTGCTAAATTTATTGAAAAGTAAATTTCTTGTATTAGATAATGTAGATTAGCAACGAATTTTAGTTGCTAATTGACTCGTTGGCGCTAATTTTTTTCCATAGCTATTGAACAATTTTGTTGCAGTGCTTGATGAATGGCACTTTTTATAGGAAAATCACATAATTTCAATTAACACAAATAATGTATATATATAATTTGTATATATATCTTGTACAAGGCATTCAATTGTAATAACCCAATGTATGGTACACCATATTTATATGGTAAAAGTAAGTAGATGTTTTTAGGGTTCCACATGTGGTTTTAAATTCCGAACATACTTTGTAATAGTATGAAAATATTAAATGAAGAAAATAATATCTTGAACTTTACATGTACGGCTTATAACTATCTTCGAACTTCAATATATTCAAAATTATGATGAAACCCGAGCATTGTTTTCAATTTAGATTTGGACTTTTAATAATAAATATTCAAGAATTTATATAAAAATTATTATTCTATAATTTTAACTACCGCTGCATACATAGAAATAATATAATATTTAGGTTTTAGATTTTTTTAAAAAAATTTGAATTGAATGAGTTAAAATTAGATATTTAGGGAAATGTCGTGAAAGTCCTAAAGCTTATATATATATATATATATATATATATTTGGATTATGACCAACTTGTGTGTTATAGTATTGTTTGTGGAGTAAAATTGCTTGGGGAAGCGAGGCCTACTTTATACATTTTGTGTTGTATTTGAACTTCAAATATGTCGGAAATACATATATGCAATTTGTTTAAATTTACTTTAGAATAATTTAAAGTGTCTCATTTCAAAGTGACATTTATGGCATGTGAATGATCGTATGAATCATATGTAATCGGGTGAGAGTTCTTAATTAGAAAGGCAAGTGGCTTGATCGATTCGATTCAGGCTTTTTTAATTACAAATTGATATTATACTATATTATATTATATTATATATGTGTTATTGTGGAGTATCCGTTTGGTCACCAGGCATCAACCAATATTACAGGCACTTAATCAAATTACAAATATCACTGGGTTCAAAGAACTCTCATATAAATTGTTACAAATTTACAACAATAAATAATCAGAATAATACAGATCCAAAATCTACAATTATAGATCTGAAATAATATAAAAAAATAAACAGGAAACAAAACGAGATTACGCAGGCAAGCTCAGATAGTCAGATCTAGGGGGAATGCCCAAAACCACAAAAAGCCAAATGCTTGCACCCAGTTTCAGTCTCTTTAAACCATAGAGCCGCAAAGACTGTCAACCAGAGAACCACAAAGGTAAGCCACAAAGGCTATTAGTTAAACTTGAGCATTCAAGGATTAGAACATGAAGAACAAGGTCAGAATATCAGATAGTAGGGAAGAAATAAAATGTTTCTCCTTTTTCATATTTTGTAGAACCATAGAAGGACCAGCCATTTAAAGAGGCTGACCACTAAATGACCGAAAAAGATAATTGGGAAAAGGAGGCGGTGGAGGAATTCCAAGAAATGGTGGGGAGAAACCAAAGAGAGAAAGAGAATACAACTGTTGGGGATTAAAGTTAGGGTTATGAGACAAGTGAGAGAGAGAGAGTAATCAAAAACAGTAGGATCGGATAGACGGGTTGGGCAGCCCAAAGTGAAGTGGGCTAAGTGGTTTAAGTCTTCCACTGAAATGGGGCAAGATCATTTGGGTTTGGACTATACATTTATTTACTGTCATAAAAATAAAATCTAATTATATATATTTTAAAAGCTATTCAATTTAATAAATTATATATATAACATCCAATAACTTTTAAATCAAATGGATCGGAGGTCCCATAGATTAAATTCCACACATTACATGCATGTGACGAATTACAACAATGTGCACATACAAAATTATATTGTATGATTTTATTACAATATTTTATTTAATTAGTACATTTCAAGTTTGACGATCATGTACATGTAAATTGACTAGCAGTTGGGGTCCCTACAGACAACAACGGGGGTTGGGCCCCTGGAATTCGCAGAATCCTGTAGGGTACCCTATATTCAAGCAACTTAAACTGCACCTTTCGTCATTGTAGCAAACCCCAATAGTAAAGTCACAGGTCTTACCCATGCTCTCCTCTGCAAATTCACAAATATCACTATTCACCCATCAATAAATAGTGTGAAATAATACTAATAATCTCTGTATGATGTGATAAAATTGTATTTTTGTAACAGTAAAATTATCGAGCTCTCTTGAGATTTATCATAATTATAAATATTTCTTATTATTTGAAAAATTACATATAATTCACTAGCGTTAACGACAATCTAACAATAACCCCTTACAATAGGCTGTCACGATTGATATTTATAATTTTTCAAACAATAAGGGGCATTGTAATTATGATAAATTTTAGGATAGTCCATTGTAATTTGCGATAATATTATTATATAACTTCCATTATTTAAATTTTAATCTTCCATAGTATTAACTATATAATCACATAAATTATTTTAATAAATTAAATAATATATCGATTCGAACGATATATCAACATAAAAAAATTTTAATACTTCAAAAACATATGAATATTAGAGAAAAGAACTCAGGAGAAGCAAAAAGCAGCAAGGCTAGGAGCAGAAGTCCAACCAATGATTTTGTCTCCATAATTGATCCCTCCTTTGCTTATGGTGTCTGAACATACATATATCTATACTAATAAATATGTAATTACATAATTAATTTACGTAAATCCGTATACAATTTCTTAATCTCTAGTACTTTAAATTCTTACATATTACTGTGACAAAATTACTTGTTACTGTTATTTTAGCTATATATGTTGTTGCCACATGTTTACATCCATACATACATATAAAAATTGCTGCAATATTTATTCCATTCAAAAATTTATTTTACGATGGCCTTGTTAGTTTTTACATATATGTTTTAGTAGTTATTAAAAATATATTATAATTTATCGAATAAAAATGTCTATTTTTTTGCATAATTGCAAGTAGTGTCAAACTATTGATTTCATAGCTCGATCGTGTCCTGGGCAAGAATGTCCGACTCCGTGAAAATTAAATAAAACATGGGCTATCGATTTCATAGCCCATAGTTGCTTATAATACCCAATAGCCAGAAAAAATAAAAGGGACACAGCACGCCCGACACCATTTGGGGAGTGTCCGACACATTTTGAACTTTTTTTTAAAATTTTAAAAAATTTTAAGTCGCCTTTAAAAAAAATGAATTTTAGGCTTAATAAAAGAAAAAGGATTAATTTACTCCTCTTAAACTAAAAATATTATGATCGAATTACTAAAAATTCGAAGAGATGTTCACGATAACTTAATTAATTTAAATTATTTAAAAAATTTCATTCCATTTTTTTAAAATAATCTGATTATGAATATTTTTTGAAGCCACATTCAATTAATATAGATGTAAGACATGCTTATTTTATATTTTAGCTTAATATTTTTCATATTGCATATTTTAATTTTATGAAAAATTGAGAATATACACAATAAAAATATATTATATATAGCTATGTCAGTGTCGTGTCGTGTCTTAATTTTTTTACATTTTTCATGTATGACTGTGTCATGTCATGTCCATGGATCATAGCATTACATTTATTTCTCTTTTTAAATTTTTTTTTTCTATTCATCTCATATTATAATATTTTTATATGTTTATTGAAACCACATGCACCGACTATTAGTATTATTATTAAAAAAAAAAAAAAGAAAGAAAGAAGAAGAAGAAAAACAAATTGATCAATATAAAATCTTGTCGTCATGGATTATAGTTTTACTATACATTGAGCAACTATAAATTTAATAATTCAAGGAAACAATAAAATATACGGACCTCAAATATGGAAAAAGAATGTCCAAATTAATTTGATACTTGAAACTTTCATGTATACAAATTGCATATTTTCATAACTGCCTTTCCCCACCAATTTCCCACAAATACCACTTACGTGTAATATGAATGTTAATTGGGGTGTAGTGCATTAATGACACTTTGTCCAAATCCAGACAAATTCCAATCTCGAGTTCAGATGATATACATTAAAATGGGGACACTATCGTCCTACAGTTTGGGCTGGTGTTCAGGTTTACCAGCCCTTTTTGGTACACTTTTTTGGGTCAAAGCAATTTGATTATATATATATTTTTCAATATGATACTAAAAATAATATAGTCCTCTTCTTTTGTAAATTATTTAAATAATATTAAGATTTGAGAGATGGGTGTAAATCAAACTGAAAATTCGATATGATAAATAGTAATTTTACGATGTAAATAATGTGTAGTGGTTTTGGAATAAGGGCGTATTAATATATATATATTTCTTTGAAAGGGAAGAGGCGTATTAATTAATTGACCGAACATATATACGTATATGATTATTTAATTAATAAATATTTCTAAGAATCAAGATTTGAACTAGTTTAGTATATATATACTTTGGGGCTATGTTTTTTTATTACAAATCAAGATTGTAGGTTGACGGTCATACGTCAAATCTTTCAAGTACTAAAAAATAAATTTGAAATCAACAATAATTTGTCAAGAGTACGGAATTGTCCTAGCAAAACCATTTTGACAATCAAGTTAGTAAAATGTCAAATAGTTGTATGGTCGAAACTAATAAGATAAATAATATCCTCAAATCACACCTATGTCCTCTTTATTATGTAGTATTTATAATTTTTGCCAACGTATAATTTTCACTGGGCCTACCGAAACAAGCCACATGGCTTTCATCCAAGGGCCTCAAACATGAGTTGTTGGGGTGGATCGCTTCATCCCATTCCGACCCGACCCGACCTTAAATAAACTACGATGATCTCCCATAAGTGAAGGTATTCCAGAGATGGAAGTTGAAATCACCTCAATTATTTTCAACTTTTTCCTCTTACAATTTAGTGTTTGTAATTTTTATACATTTGATTCGACACAACAAATTGACCGGTGAGCTACAGAACCAAAGAGAACAACTACTTGGGATTTGCTTGCTTGTGAAAATTTTTTCATCTCATCAAATATTTGTCAATTAGGTATATATTTAATTGCTTCTATTTTTTTTTTCAAAATACACCCGAATATACTTCACTATTATATTAAAAAAAACATAACAAATTAATTAAAATAAGTATATTTTTTATACATTAAATTACTTATCATTATTATAATTTTATCTCACGTCTGATCACATGCGAATCAATAGCGCACATGCTTGACGGTTTTCTGTGGTAAAAAGGGGCAATTCCTTTTCCAGGGCCTTTTTACAAGAAATCAGGTTGGATAAACCCATCAACTGATGATCATCGAGCTAATTAATTACATAGGTGTGAATAGAAATACGGTATATTACACACACGATTGATCCATCAACAAATTTGACTGATCAGTTCCTTTCTACAGTGTTTAAATAGCTACATGATCAGCCGTTTTTCTTGGCATCTCAAGCTGTCAAATCATGGTTAAAAATACTTACATATATCTGATTAAGGAGAAAAGGACGAGTAAAGCAGAATTATTTCTGTACCTAATATATATTTAAAAGGTAAAAGCACTAATTATATTAAAAAAAAACATGAAAGCTTCTCTTGTTTATAGATTTTACATTGATTGTATAATGAATTAAATTTTTTTTTAATTAAAATAGGAGTGGGGTTGGGTGTGGGACACCTGAATTTGAATTCAGAGCAAAGAAGAGTGATACCAACTAGATCAACAGTTAATGAAAATGGAAGGTATATAAATTTAAATAGCAAAATGTTAGATGGTTGAAACATTGATGTGAAGGAGATGAGTTAAAGGAGTGAAGTATGGACAATTGGAGACTAACATCATCCAACTTTACATTACAACACATCTCCATCGCTGCGTCCTTTAATACCAAAACTGGAAAAAGGAGAGATGAAGAAGATGGATGTTATTAGGGCATTCTCTTCTACAGTTTGCATTGCTCCCTGTCCACATAAACCCTCTTTATGTCTATAATATACGTGGGTGTGGAGTGAAGAGCTAGCTAGAGATAAAGGGGGAGAGAGAGAGAGAGAGAGAGAAATCAGATAGGAAAATTAAAGAATTTGAAATGACAAGGGCTAAAAAAAGGCCAAGTTTGGGAAAATGAGCATTGTGATTTGTGAGGCAAACCATGTAGTGTTGGTACACTCTTCTATGCATTTTTCTTCCTTTCTTTGCCTATCCCTTGTCTCCTCCACATCCAAACACGCCAAAATTTCCAACCTCCTCATCTCTCACCCCTCCACGTGCACACACACACGGCCCCCTCACTCTACAGTCTACATATATACATACAAAATCAAGAAAATTACACACACACACACACACACTATAATATAATTAATTACGTTCTTACATTAGTATATTATAAATTTGTATTATTTATTCTTTTCACTTCCAATTTAATCTTTTTTTTTTAATTTCTACAAAATCTTAGGGAATTGAATGCATGTCCTGATTCCAGAAAGTCTACATATATATGCATATAATATAAGCACAAGAATTGTGTAGTTAGTCCTGAAACTTGCCTCCTCCACCGAAACCTAAACATCTTGCTATCCTAAAATCTCCAGAAATATATATATATAGTAATAGAATTAAGGTAGAGTAGAGAGAATCAGCATGCAAACTCATCATTCTTTACCATACATATCTTCCAGTGAGAGCTTCTACAACTTGGAAGCTGATGAAGAAGATGAAATTGACTGCTCCACTTTGCTCTCTCTCGGCCCTCCAGGCCAACACCACCGCCAGCAAAAGTACCACCCCAGCTTCGCTGCGTACAAGCAGGGGCAGGATCACTTGCAAAACCCTAGCTGTGAAAATGGAGTGACTGTGGCTCTTCATATTGGCCCACCGAGTGCTTCTCCATCACTAGCCATAGCAGAAGGAAACCCTAGCGAAATTGCGGGTCTTGTAGAAGGACAGTACTGGATTCCAACCCCGGCTCAAATCCTTGTTGGCCCTACACAGTTTTCTTGTTCTGTATGCAGCAAAACTTTCAACAGATACAACAACATGCAGGTTCTTGATTGCGGAATATTCATCTTTGTTTCTCCGACATATATGTCACTTCATCTTCCTTTCAGTTCGCCCCATCGATGTTTCCAAGCATCAAACTTTACTGGAATAAAGTTTTTGCGAGTTTTAGTGCTACATTCAGGGTTTTAAGCATGTTTTCTGTTGGTTTGTGTGCATATTTCTTGTTTTCTTGGTGTTCAAATTTTCTTCAAGCCAACTTGTAGGGTTCTTAATTTATCGGTTCATGACAACATAAACGAGTAGAAATTAAACTTTGCCTTTTAATTTGTTCTCTTTTGGGAAATTTTAAACTTTGAATTACAATTAGTATTCACCAACTAGTCATCTGCTTAGTTTACAGGTTGCTGGTAAATTCTAGGTAATTATTTCTTTCTTACACAGTGTTACATAATTCTTCGTCTTTTTCCCTTAATTTTGTCTATTTGCACTCAGCAGATGCATATGTGGGGGCACGGTTCAGAATACCGGAAGGGCCCGGAGTCTCTGAGAGGGACAAAACCGGCCTCCTCAATTCTGAGGCTGCCATGTTACTGCTGCGCCGAGGGTTGCAAGAACAACATAGACCACCCAAGATCGAAGCCCTTGAAGGATTTCAGGACCCTCCAAACCCACTACAAACGCAAGCATGGGTCAAAACCCTTCGGCTGCCGTAAGTGTGGTAAGCCATTCGCCGTGCGGGGCGACTGGCGCACGCATGAGAAGAACTGTGGGAAGCTTTGGTTTTGCATTTGCGGTTCGGATTTCAAGCACAAGAGGTCATTGAAGGATCATGTGCGGGCATTTGGACAAGGCCATGCGCCACACAGTGAGAATTTGTACTCATACGATCATGTTGATGTGGAAGAGTTGGAAGAAGAAGAAGAACAGGAGGAGGAGGAGAATTAGGACTAGTAAAAATGGAGGCTGAAGTTAATGGTGCACTGATCATCATCAAACATGTGAACTTGTGTTGCTAGTGTCATTTTCTACGCACCAACTGATATTGATTAGTGACTCTTTGGCATCTAGTGTGTGTGTGTGTGGAGAGAGAAGACAAATAGTATAGTGAAAGCCATGGTTCTATATGCATTAATGTTCGAAGTGGCAGTTCAATTAGCATCTGATTAAAGTCTCTTTTTGTAATTCAAATATATCTCTGTGTGTGTTGGGGGGGGGGGGGTGGAGGCTGCAGAGAGAAGGTAAAGATTGTAGAATTAGAGAGAAAAGTTAGAGAGGGTGCATAGTTTTGGTCAAGTGAATTCAGCCCACTGAGAAAAAATTGGCAGAAGCCACAGACATTTCTGCAGTGTGGTACAGTCTCAGAATCTACTGTTCATTAGCTTGCATTTTGCCATAGATTTCTTTCAGAACACACACTCAAGATTTCTTTACCTCTCTCTCTCTCTCTCACACACACACACTAAAACACACAGTGGTAGGTGGTGGATGATCACTGATGAGTGATCAGTCTTGACGGAAGAGCGAGGGCCTGAGTCTTGGTTTATCAATTCTTTATCTGAGCTTCGACTAGAACTACTAACACTTTGATGGAGCCCCTTTGTCAGTGGGTAACAATGGACCACTGGAAGTTTCTGTTTTTGGGGTTTCACCCAAAGGATTACCTTTTTTAACCTTTTCAGACCAACAACAAACACATACTACATAACATGTTTCAGAACCAGGCCACTGTGCTTCCCTTCTTTATTAACCCACCCTAATACCAACAACATATACATTGTGCATGTCTTCTTACACCATAACTTGACAGTGTCACCATCCTGTCAAGCCCCTTTTTGGCTGCCCTTTTTCCCCCTCCCTTTGTCTTTTCGTTTTGTTCTCATCCCTAAGTTTTTTTCCTCTGTCTCTTTATTTATGTGCCGCTTTTGTATTTATGTATGTGCAAATTGCAATCGATTGATTTGGGCATGCATGCATGCATGCGTCAATCTTTTTCCCATTTCTTCCCTTTTTCTTTGTGTGATTCACATCCACCTCATCAATTCATGCATGTTATCACTCACATCTAATTGCAATATGTGTGTATGTAATATCTTTTTTAATTTCCCAGATCTCTTGATTTGTGATTCAAAATAGAGCGGAGATATCTTCATTTCTCTGCCTTTATCAGAAACCTTAAATAGCCAAATTATGTTGATAGATTCAAAAATGGGGTTGCGTAGAGCTTTTGAGTCATTAAGTTGCTACGTCCTTAATTATAGAAAAAAAATCTCTGTAGGGATTCACATTTGACTTTTTTTTTCTTTTTTTTTCAAGTGATGAAAAGGGAATGATGGGTTTCAAAATTATGGTATTTGTGCATATTAATTATTATTCTACGGGTTTCAAAATTATTGTTGTTTCTCTTTGTCCTTCAAACTTTTGTTTTAATGTGATTAGAACAACTTATAATATTTGAGTTTCAGCTGCAGGTAGATATATCTTTTTTCTTATTTTACGTTGATTTAAGTGTGATGTAATTTAGAGGGTTTTGGAATAAAATTTATAATAATTAAAGAACACATATTGATTAAGTTATATATTTTATAAATTAATTTGTTTTAGGAAATGGTAAGATATTAAATTTTATTTTAGGATAAGTGTTAGTTCTTGATCAGACTAATGATTAATCTTGTACAAGTCATAATTAAGGATGAAATTTTTATGTATTTTGAAGAGTTAATTAGAAGGCGGCAATTAATTAATCAATATACGTACGTTTCAGCTATACAATGTGTATTAATTGTTAATTGAAACAAATTAACTTAATTTTCTTCACAATCTATTGAAGTCTTGATTAGAACGTGATCAAGTAATCTAGATTTGTGTGAGGAGCCATTGCTGGATGAATGTAAATACCCCCTTAATTCCCATGATTTTACTTGAGTTCTCTTCATTTTAGTACTTTATACTCTACATCGATCTCAGCTTTGTCTTGGCCTAGAAATTGCCACTACTCCCATGGAAACTTGTGAATGTGGACAAATTAATACAACATCTAAAACATATGTATGTAGGCGAAGAGAAGTAGCTGTCTGACCTGAATCGTAGTAGTACCTGATGAGCTTATAAGCAAAATAAATACATTTTCATGGTCCCCTTCTCTCTCAGGGCGTGACTTCTTGTCAATTTTGCGACAGACGAACTTCAACAAAAATATATCAAAACGAAATTAGAGTATATATATATATGACTACAGAACTGTAGTTGATGAACATGCATAACATCAAGAATCTGTACGTCCGTTGAGTCTGTCTTGTCTATACGGTCAAGCCCGTACGATTTGTATATTATAGCTTAGTGTGCAACACTACGTAATCATTCATTCAAGATTACCTCATATACGTCAAATCTTTGGATGTTGGCAATCGAATAATATCTTCACTTTTAATTAGGTTTGTTGAAATTATTAAAATTCTTGCAAAAATATAGTATCCCAAATGCAGCAGGTAGACTCCCTCAAGAGTTTTCAAAGTGCTGAATACAAAATGAAACATATGGATCTTGTGTGTAACTAGTGAGACTACAATATCGATCAAGTAGTGAAATTAGCAATTGTGGCATGAGGTTCAGCAGCCCTAGCAGCCGCTGAGGGCTCGACCGCCGGAGTGGGGGCCACCGGCTTAACCACAAGCTCGGCCGGCAAATCCTTGATCCCCTTCAAATAAAACGTGTAGAAGAGCTTAAACGGAAATACAATCTGCTGCAGTTTAACTTGTCCATAGACACCCTCAAACACACCTGAGCCGCCTGTCACGGCCAGGTACGTGTCCTCGTATGTCAGATACGCGCCCTGCACAGTTACATGGCCGTAATCTCCAAAATAGAAACTGTACACGGCCTCATATCTGTCTCCCTTCTCCGGGAAGTTTTGGATTAACATACACAAACCCGCCGTTATTCCTAGTCGTTTTTGCAGGTCGCCGGAGTAGAGCTTGTTGGAGAAGGGCACCAGGTCTCCCAGGAATTTCCCCTCTTTCTGGCTTAGTTTAAGGTATGCGGGGCTGCCACGGTCTCGCTCGTTCATCTCGTACACGTATAGTTCTTGAACCTTAGCTGAAAGATTATAAATGCTAATCTTAATTATATATATATACATATATTGGTAGAATATCATCAGACAAAATTAATTGATTTATACAAAATACAATAGAATTTGCATCTCTAAACTGGGATTTTTTAGCATGGAGAAAATAATGTAAAAAACTTGGAAATTTTACTTACTTGGTCTTGAAGACTGATCATCTGATCTTGGTTTTCTCCAGAAAAATGCTTGTGTGCTGAGACCTCTGGAGAATCTTGAGGTGTTGGAATTTTTGGGATAATTAGTAGTGGAAATCTTGAAATCTTTTGTCAAGAGAGAAGCCGAAAAATCAAGAGCCAGCACTCCCTTTCCCTTTGATTGGAAAGCAGAAGCTGCTACGCTACTCTTGTAAGTAATTGCTTTCACTTTCAGGGTGTTGGTACAAGCCATTAATGCGGACTAGAAGAGAAGGTGCGTGCTTACGGGAGTTGTACTTGGGGGTGAATGATGCGACTATGCATATATACACAAAGATGTGTTGGAATTTATGTAAATGATGTAGAGTTGGTGAATAAATTGATTGGAGAAATTTGATAAGAAATCCATTAGAGAAGAAGGGCAGGGATGCACGTGGTTGTACCATGTGGAAACTCACACGAGCATCGGTCGGTGGGAATAGTCAACGTTGGCGGTCGGTATGTCTGATTTAATTATGAAATAATCTAATGGCTAATTAGTCTCACATGTTTCTTTTGTTGTGTCCAAATAATTCTTTTCCCTTTAAAACATTTTGAACTTAATTGGAGAATCACAATAAATTCTTGATTAGCATACAATTTTCATGTCCTTATAAATGAATGCAAGTGAGCTCCAATGATAAAATTAAATTCATCTATAAAACTACTAATTTGACATAATTACTTTTACAAATGTGCCTTCTTTTTTGTTACTTAGAAAGAGGACAATAATTATAGCAATCTTATCACTAATTTATGCTATTTCGTATTTGAACTTTCATGTTCAACTCAAATAATATCTGAACAATTCATACAAGCATTAATTATTTGATCTTATTTGTATATTATCACCAAAAACAAAAATGAGTAGAGGACAATATTCCTTAACCAGATAGAAGTATACACAGCTGATAAATGAGAAATAATTTGTACAATAGAGAAATAGTATTTTTTGTTTCATATTTTAAGGTCAGTATACTTTTCATCTGTCCTTAAACTCTCTTTTCCTCAAAATCTAATGAAGTGATCAAATTAACTAAAGTGATAGTTTCTACAATTTATGAAATTATTAATAAAAATCATGTTTAACTACTGTAATAAAAAAATATATTGATTCTAAAATACAAAGCAAAAGGAATATAATTTTCCCATCACACAAGAAATTCAAAGTTACAATAGAGAATGTTACATATAATCACTTGAATTAGAAGTGCTCAACTACTGAATGTAAGAGACAAAACTTACCAAACCATCAGCTACAACACTTGGCTATATAATATATATATAAATGTTGAGTGTTCTGCAGGAGTAGGTTCAAATTAATAGGCCTCATCATTTATTATCAACCCACAATAAAATAATAGAGATGACAGAAGAAATTAAGAAAATAAGTGTCGTCATCTGGATATATATGTCCGGATTCAAATAATTCATACGACATATTTGGATCAAGATTCTAGCTAGCCCATATCAGATCCATAAACAAAACTGCAGTCGTGTCTGCAGATGTGATGGAAATAATAAATTAATTACGGTGACAGCATGATGCAATCCGTATTTTACAGGGAGATGATCAATAGATGAAGACAAAATTAAGACAGACGACACAGAAAAAATGAGGACCTAAATGCAATGCAAGAACCTAACCATGTCTTGATGTGCTGCTGAGTGAGCATACTCAAATTTGGGCAGGACAGAAAGGCAAGGCAATAATATAGTAAATCCGTGCAGAGCTAGTGAGATGTCTGAATTTCTTTCATAGCTTTGCACTGATATGATGTGAAGGAGAATATCTTGTTGTCTTCTCGACTTCTCTTGCTAAGTAGCTCTATACAAAATATTTATAGTGAGATGATCAACGTTTTGAAAATGAAAAAATTCTTAAGCAAATCAGTTTGAGGATCAACATTTTAGGATTCAGGCTTATTTGGATGCCCTTCAAAGATTTGGTCAAAATAAAACCTCATTTTTTGAGTAACAAATATATATAAAATCGTAAATGGATGGATTCTTGTCATCATTTCTAGTTTTTAGGTTTGAAAAGGGCAAATCAATCTTCTTGATAAATACATTTTATCAATGACAATGTAATTTCTTTATTTTCTTTTCTTTTTGTTTGTGCCGTGGGAAAGATGGGTTATGATTTGGAATAATTATATCGATATTCCCTAATATTTGGTATATAAACTCCCTATGATTTGTTTTCATATATTTTTGTTCAACAAATAGATTTTTTTATTAGTTAAAATTTACGAAATTTGCTGATATTAGTAAAAAAAAAAAAACAGTAAAAACTATATTTATCTCTGATTGATCTACCTAACCTATTGCAGGTCAAATATTTTTTAGAAACAAAACTACCCTTATAAGAAAAATGAAATACCTCCTTACATGCACTAATATGTGTAAATATGTATAAGGATAATTTGATCATAAATAAAATTATTTATATTTTTGCATTAATATTAATTGCATAACTGGGACCTGAGTGTTGGACTTGCCTAAACCAAATTATTTGTTCACGCCCTGGCCAAGAAAATTGAAGTCCGTTCCAAATATTGGAGTGGGCCAACCCTTTGATCCTATTCGAAAGCCCAAATCTAAAACCAAGTTGAGGCTACTCTTCTTAGATTTAACCGTGCAAACTACGGCTCTATCGATACAACACAAAAGTCCATTGTAATGTGGGGTTATGATTATTTGTCCGGACTTGAATAACAACTCGGATGCTCAAAAAACAAGTTGTCATACAATTCTTGGTCACATATGAACAAGTTGCAAGAATATGATTCTATTATTCTCCTCATGCCCAAAACCCACCACTATTCCATGCCAATTGCCTATGTATTTTTTTTGGAAATTTTTTAATTTAAGTCCAGTTTGATACAACATGAATTAATTATATAGCAGGTACATTTATAGCATAATTAATTTATGATTGAGATAATAATTTTTCATATTTCTTCAATCTTACTACTAATTATTTTTAGGAAAAAAGAATTGCATATGCTTGGTGTGTCTTTGCCTTTGATGCCTCCCCAAATCTTGAATGTTTATATAAATATATTTCGAAATCCATTATAATTATATGTGATTCTTTTACGTATAAAGTATTCTCTTAGATATATATAGTTTGAGTATATAAATAAAATAAAATGATAATTTGAAACTATATACTATATATATATATATATATAAATATATGTGAGAAATGGGATAAGGTGGTGATAGCACGCCAACCACTAGATATTTTTGGAAAGCAAAACAATGTGCAAAAAGCATTGGCTGCTTGAAAAGAAAACCTGACCAATACCAAGTCATACAATAATAATAGCAGCAGCTGATAACTCTGTCTCAACGGTTGAAATTCTTGAAACAAACAAAATTAATATTTTTTGGTATTTCAATATTTCTTTCTCCACCTAAGTTCTTCAGCTACCCTTCTTCTGTTTTTTGTCTGATCACTGTACTGTACAATTGCAAACCCTTTTTCCCATCTTGATTCCAACAACGCCATCCCATTCCCCAACATAAAACATCATCTACAGTACTCACTACCACTTCAAATCAACAACAAGAACCGATTACAACTAAAAAGAAAAAGGTTAAAATTAAATGTTACAAGGCGTCAATTACTCTTTGTTTCTTGCTGCACTCCAATCCCAAGATCTCCATTTCTCTAAGCCTTTTCCCGCTGCAACTATCAATGGCGGCGGCGTCGCCACCGTTTCTTGGCGCTTCAAATATGTTTACTCCAAATAGCCTAACCATCTGAACGGGCTGAACAAGGCCTGACAGCCCGATTGCTGCGGCATTGGATCCATTGTTCCTTGGTTTCCAATCAATGTAAAGCTGCTTGTCCGGGATGGTTGATCGCTGGAAACTCACAATGTCGCCGGCCCGCAAATTCTTCTCCTTCACAAACCGGCTCCACCCTTTTGTCAGGACGTAGCTCTGGCTGCTGTTCCAGTATGAATAACGAAATCTCCATACTTTGCCCCCTTTGTCTTCCAAGTTCAATAGAACTCCTTTCGAATTGTTTCCGTTCTGCAAAGGGAAGTGCTTTTCTGCATGTTGTTTGGGGATCACAAGCCTGTTAAGCTTGCCCACATCGCTAGGCGTCACCGCCTTTTCGAAGAGCTGTTCTCGGGCTTTCAACGCCCTGTCGCCGCCGCCGCTGGATAGGCTGAAGAGGCCGTCTTTCGCCATCTTGTTCCCGGCGTAGTTTCTCCTGCTTTGCTCCAGCTCATCATTGTACGTGTGTTTCCTGAGCATGTCAACAATCTCGGCTTTCGAATGGGAGCTCAAGAAAGCGGCTTCGATCTCGTCTTCCTTCTCCGCCAATGGCTTGAAGTTAGTGACGGCGTCCCGGCCCCGGAACCGCTGCGCGGCAGTGTCGTAAGCTCTGGCGGCTTCTTCTTCCTCATTGAAAGTGCCCAACCAGACCCTTTGGTGCTTCTCGTAGATTTGTGCACCCCACCTGCCATTAGGCTGAGGGACTACGCCTTTGAATCTCGATGAGGGCAGCTTTCTAGACTCCGCTTCGACTCCGTTTTCCGCGTCGATGATCACGCTGGTGCCGCTGCCCATGCGGCAGAGACTGATCTCCGGCGGCTTGATGGGCGAGGGCGTGGTTGATAAGGAGTCACTGGTTGTGCTTTCATCTGCGCTGCTTGCATCCATTCTGGTGTGAAGAGAAAATGATAGTATGGTATTGTTGGAGGATAGGTACAGATGGGACAGAATGAGAAGTTTGAATTATGAGATGAGGTGTGGAGACAAGGGGTGAGTATATATAAGATCTGCCCCAAGTTTTGTGTGGAAAATATTATAATGAAAATACAACTCCATAAAGTAGTTGCATATGGTACAAATCTTGATAGAAGAAATGGAGATGTGGGTGAGGTGGGTCAACCCTTTGAGACGGTAAGGAACTAGGAAGATTCATGAGATGGTGGGGAGTTGGGGGTCCTAAACTCTAATCAACTTTCTCCACATACACAAGTTTTGAATATATCTTTTCAAACTTGTGGGACGAAGCGACTTGGGATATTGAATACCACCACCCTCTTAGAATCTAATAATTACTGCCGGTACAGGACATATGAAGGACATTCTAATTTTAATTTAATTTAAATTAATTATATGATGAGTGAATATATTTATCGTATAATGAATCTATAATTTAAAATAAGTGATTAATTACGTAACAAATATATTAAATTTATTTTATAATTAATTTGAATAAGAATTTTATTATTAAAAATTTATACAATCATAGGTAGAAAATAATATAGAGATAAAGGTGGGGTATTTTAAAATTCCACATTTGCCACACTAGATTGATGTTGTAAATTGTTAAAGTATAAGGATATTTTAAAATTTTCATATGTGACAAGCCAAATTAAGTTACTTTAGGGGACTTAGGCTTAATATAATAACATAGATAAATAAATTAAATGTGCTGTACTCACCTGTGAAATGACGTATTGTTAAAAAAAAAAGTTAGATAGTAAGTGACAACATTATATTTGTGTGCAATCAATTATTTTTTTAAAATTATATTATATAATTAATTTGAATTTGAGGTAAACAAATATGTTATGTATGTATAGTAAAAAGGGTATGTGTAGGTGTCAGTGTGTGTTGTGGGGGTGGTATGTGAGGTGGGGTAAAAGATAAGGAGAACAAGTTGATGGGATTCACATGACTGTGGACCTTGTTTTAGTAAGTTCATCCCCCCTGAGCTTTCCTGAACCTCAGCATGGTCTCCCCCTGTACACACACTATACACACACCTTCGTATAAATACATTTGCACCATATAAACTAAAAGTTGTTTCAAAATACACTGTTCTGACAAACTAATTCATCACCCAACTAAAAAAATATACATATGAATTAATCACATATTTTTTTGATTGGTAAAGTTGATGCGGCCATGAGTTCGAGTTCGACAAATGTGTTTGTATGTCTACTTTCACAGCAGCTTTTTGTTTCTTTCTCTCATTTGAATGCATTCGTTGATTTACATCGCTGATGTATTAATTCAATTTGTGAATTTGATTTTATTGAATAATATAATAATTGCATATTAAAGAAAAAGAACCGTATTAATAGAGCATTCAGGAGTGTGCGTGTGGGGAAGTTTATGTGGAGTGCAATTGGTGTAATAAAAGCAGACAACAAATAATAAAGCATAGAAGTATCAACATCAGATAAGATAAAAAAGGAAGAAAAATTGAGACAAGGGGAGGGGGGTAACAATCTTCTCCACTGGGATGGGATGGGATGGGATGGGGATGCATGGGCCACTGTTAATGAAGTGTGGATAGACTTTAAGACAAAAACCCTCATCCAACAACAATTTCCCCTCATGCAACAACCTCACTCCCATGATTTCATTCCTCCTCTTTTGTTTTATTAGTTAAGTTCATTTTTCAATCATTTTTGGACACTAATACACATTATTGTACTCCACATATATTTTCCAAACCAGACTATATCTTGTACTGAAATTCATATATTTATACGTATATATGTATAAAACAATTTTTAGTAACAGTAGGTGAGCTCTGAAAATCATAGTTATAGTTAACACACATGATATATATATACATGCATAATTATTTTTATTTTTTAATTTTTTCAGGGTAAAACTGTTAAATTGTAGCAGGATGGTTTTGTTGTCCAGCATCTAGTTTCATGATTGAAAATCTCACTAACTGTGGGCTGCTACAACAAAACCTTAGTTCCAATGTCAATAATGGTGAGTAACATGAAAAGGAGAAACATACAAATATAATGAACTAAATGTGTACGGATGCTAGTCCTCCTTATCTCAATAGGCCCCCACACTTGCAACTTGAGATACAAACCAATCCCAGCCTTAGTATTGCACCATTTGCCTGGATTATTGGTCCCATTCAACAACGCGTCTAATTATTTCCTCAATAGTTTTATGCCACTAGTGGAGTTGTAGACATAATTGTAATTTTAGTCCCATAAAATATGAAAATTTGCACTTTTGATTTTGTACTTAACAGGATCAATAATTTTTATCTCATAAGATTAAAGAACATTGTAGATGATCTCATGCACTAATTATGTGGGTACAAATTTGTTAGGCATTGAGACTACAACTGCTTTAATCCTGTGGAATTAAAAATATTAATCCTGTAAAGTATGGGACAAAATACAATACCTCGTATCCTACAGGAGCAAAATTGCAATTTTACCTGAGTTGCACATCTTATCATACTATAATACTCATGAAATACTTCTCAGGAAAAACTGAATTTTTTGTCGCATAGCCTTTCTTAATTTAGTTATATTTGTCGTGATTTTCTCACATTTCATTCTGTAACATGAAATTTTTTTCAATTTTATCCCTCATATGTATTTTCATTCAATAATTAACAGAGAAAGCACATACCCCCGTAACAGCCTACTAATGACTCTGTTGATTATTGAATGAAAATTACAATTGAGAGAATTCTCAAATTATGACACGTAATATGAAAAAATTATAATAAATAAAATTAAATTAAAAAAGGCCCTGACATATGAAATGAAAAAGGCAAATTTCCCTACTTCTAACAAGGAGTTGTATATTACTATTTAGTTGCCATGGTACACGTATCACTATTTAGTTAATGCATATAATTAGTAATGGATGGCAGAAAAATTTGAGACTCTGGTTTGGGTCATAATACATATGAATATTAATAAATTATGATGGTGGTTAGGGTGCCAAATGAATTGTGATTATTAGAATATTAATTTGGTTCATACAATTTCATGTGAATTAGTAGGTGTTGTGGCACGGCACGTGTGCATTAGATGTATCCATGCTAGTGCCTCTCCTTACAGGTGGGAGGCGACGCGTGAATATGTTGGACTTTCACATGAGACCACATACCCACTATTTTTTTCGATAGAGGAATATTTTAATTTATAATTATAACAAATTTTTAAAAAAAAATTATTGTAATTTATGTTTTTATCATATTTCTTCCCATTCCTGCAATTCCGCCCCATCACCCCGCGGTATTACTAATAACAAGAGTGTTTGATTACCAAAAATTACATAAATGTAATGGGATTTCATCTAATAAATTGACCTATAAATATTTCAGGTTTCCTATTCTAACATTGAGAGTTTGGTCTCTCATATTTTATTCAAAATAAATCAAAAAATTTGATCCCTACATGTACAAGGAAAAATTGATAATGTCTAATATTTTTTCTTAAAAAAATTGTATATATATGGTCGGAATTTACCATTTCGATATTACCTCAAATGTAATTTTTTTTTTATAGAGATGCTATTCTTTACTGATTCATTTTATTATTAAGTTTACTGAACTCGAGACTAATTTCTACTCGCGTTTACGGCCGTTGTTGGCCCTAGATTATTTATAGAAAATAGAGTTTAAATACGAGAATTCCCACTAAATAGATCGACATAACACATATAAATACAATGGGAGCTTACGGTACAGCTCCAACTATTGGGGTCCCATAATTATATACCACTGGTTGTAATTTATTGATTATGTTCTGTCTCTTTTTCTCTACCGATATTTTTATATCTGGAAGCAGCAAAAAGAGATTATACATAGAGTTGTGGGTATCTTTTAATGATGGCCTTTCCTCTTCGGGAATCATCCATTCGCTAAAGGGATTATATATTAATCTAGTGATCACCTTAAGTCACTCATGTTCTTTGTACTGTCCACAGATTTGAAGTGGGACAAATCAAATCCTAACAAACATTAATTTATTGTAGATGATGATAACCCAATGTCATTATTAATTATTCTAAATTATCTATAAGGCCTCATCACTTGCTGTTCTGTTCATATAGTTGGCGTAATAATAGTTAAAATCATCATTTAACATGAGGATTATTAACTAATCCTTAATTATATGATCTTTTTATCAAAACTACTAATCTAGATCAATTAGTCTTGTGGTTCTCTTAGTCAGCAACCATAGTTATCATTATCTTCATGAAACTAGAACTATTATGCTGGTGTACGTATTTCAACCATCAAATACGTTATAATTTAATTAATAAGTGGAATAAAATTATACACAGATAGGTTATATAATCGAATCAATTTAAACACAATCATTTGTATTTAGCAGCCAAACCCTTGGCTGTTGCTATTTTGGAAGGGCACGTTTATAATTAATTTAATTGCTTCTGCACGCGCGCGCACACTATATATATATATCTAAATATATAGGGCATTTTAGTTAAATAAAATGAAAAGTAAAACATTAATTAAAAATGTTAGGTCTAATTCTAGTATTTTATATTAAAATTATGGAAAGAAACGACACTTAATTATATAGAATATGAAAGATTACATGTCATGATGAATTACCCCAGCTGATCATGATCAGTTAATCCCACAAATGAAAAGGCATGGGTTTATCCATATCTGCTGCTACATATCACTCGTCAGAAAATAATCTTGGATGGTCATCTCAAATCACTGGATAATTATATCTATTCGTTTCCACAACCAAAAGCGCATTTCCAACTCTCTAGGATTTAATTTTTAGTATTTCTTTTTTCAGTTGGAGATGACTTCATATATGACCGTGCATGCACAGATGGGAACGCCACATCAATCTCACCGACTAAAATGCGACTTTACCCTCACCCCACCAATTAAATATATCAATGTTGGCTCGTTCATGATGCGAATCTTTGATTTTTGGTTTGCTAAGAATTATTATTATTTTTTATTGTAGCTCTTTAATTGGACAAGTTATATATATAATATTATCTCGTAATAGTATTTCCAAACATGTGTACAGGTTTTAGGCACGAGTCACTAGGTGATGATGACATATGAAATTTTGGACATTGCATGTTGGTTTAATCTCATTTTATTTAAGTATATGTATTGTTGCAAGTTTGATTTGAAATTTGCTACTATATACTTTCATTTGTTATATTATTTTTTGGATTGAAGGAGAATGGAATGCATACAGCATATGCTAAAAGTGCTGGTTCTTATCAACGAGTTGTTAATGATTTAATTTAAACACGTTTTTCAATTTTAACTGAAAATCAAGCAATTATTATACCTAAGCCACTACAATTATAAAATATTATATAGTGATTTGAGGCTATAACTATTCTCAAAAGTATAATTTTATTTTATTATGAAAAATTATATTAACAATCCTCATATATACTAGGTCTAGGAATCAAATATTATTTACCCTTTGTAATGTACATATTATGTAAAATTTCACCCTTAAATAGGGATGTATTTATAATTATAATTAAGATATTAAAATGTATTAATAATTTTATAAAAAGGTAGAGGGTATTTAGGTAATTAGAAAAGATGACAACATAATTTAGCCTTATTGTTTTGCTTACCACATTCTTCTCGGAGAAAAGGGACGCAAAGGAGTAGTGTATGATTGTCTCAACTTTGACAAGTATTTTGTTGGTAGCACGATTTTCTTCTGCGCCCATACGTAACCGATGCGATAACGCTTTCTCATTAATACTCCACTCTTTAATGAAAAGAGATAATTATAGTAATAATTATTATTATTATTGTAAACAGAGAAACTAAATAGAGAAAATTAAGGTATATCTTTGACTGCATCGAAGTGGAAGAAGACCCAGCTTTTCGGTCAACCTACCACGTCACATCATTCCAATTTAAATTATTATTATCAAAAGCTTTACTCTTTAATACATATTGAGCAGACACAAGTAAATTAAAGCCAAAAAAAACATATTAAATTTTATCCTAATTCGAAAAGAAGAATCATTTTATGAAGAAATTAATGACTGTGATACTTCATTCTATATCGATTAACAACTGATTGAATATTTCTTTTTCGATAAGTTGTTGGTAGATGAATTTCAAATCCATTCCATAGGTCTAGAGAGAGACAATTCTTGCGCCGAGACACGCTCATTTTCTCAATTATCAAAAGAAATAGATGTAAGAGAAAAACCTGATTTGATTTACGAAAAGTGAAAATAGAATTATTGAAATTGTAACCTAAGATTAATTTTAATCAATTAAAAGAAAAAAGAAAGAAAGAAAAATGAGGAGGGGAACATAAAAGAGAAAAGCGAAAGCTGGCAGTGTCGCTGTCACAAAGAATTTGGGACATGGGTTTCTTGTCCGAGATAGAAGACTTATTAATAATTAGATGAGGCAATTGCTAGTTTAATGATCCAAAGTCCCATCATGCAAGAAAACTGTGACTTCCCCAACTACTTCTCATTTAAATCAACATAACATGATGCATTTGGATTAAGTAAATGCAAAAGTCTCTTGGTTTATGAACATCCACGCATATCTACCCAAAACCCATATCTTACAATTTTCCTAAACTAAATTAAGACAAACCACAACTTGTTCTAACATTATGTCACTAATTAAAGCATATATCTTTATTATTATTTTGTTGAAATCAATCCTGTCTAAATGCGAAATAGATTGCTTGATCGTTGTATATGTACCTTATATCATATACATATTAAATATTCGTTATTGTGTAGACATGTATACTTGTATAGATGATAAATCGGACTATAGTAGTAAATAAATATGAATAAAATAAAAAAAAATCAAAATTGTAAATTTACCATATGACTATCATGAGTATAATATTTAGGTATATATTAAAAACCCCGATTCTCATTATAAATAATTATATATATATATATATATATCACTATTTTGCTCAAATACAAATGTGGGGAGAATATTCTTAAGGTTGAATCATGTGAAGTACTTACGAGAAAGAAATCTATAAACTACGAAGCAAGTAATCTTCACTATTAATTAGTTTGTATGTATGTATGTAGGTATGAATGTGTATACATTTGAAAACTCGTGAAATCAAATAAAATGATGGAACAGTCTTTATGGATTGGGAGGGCAAGTGGGAGAAGTTTGTAACAAGGGGAAGTCGCTTTTGTTGACGGGAGAGACTTTGAAATTGCTGCTATATTAATAATAATTGGGACCATATGTGTATATATACATATATATACACATAGGGTATAGGGGTAGTAGGGTGTGTGCCACATAAATCATCACATATCCCCTCCCATCCCTAATTATTATTATTTTTATTACACTTTCTCTACCCAATTTCATGGTTTTTAGTATATGAAAGTGTTACTTTGAATTTTCAAAATGTGGAGTTTATATATATATATATATATAATGTGCCAATATGTCCACCTTCTAGACTACTTTACCCAGCTAATTCATTTCTTCTTTTTATTTTCGTGCTCTTGTACATGTCCTGTGATTTCATCATAATATTCCTATTCCCAACTATACTATATATTAATCACTATATCCATGTGATGAACATTTATTCATACCCAAATTCAATCTTAAAATAGTGTTTGAATCACACAACAATTATCTTCTTTTTTTTTATGTAAGTTTTCTCAAGAATATATATATATATATATATATATATATAAACCTGGACGAAAATTCCAAAGGTTGTAAGAAGAAAAAAGTAGTGATCACACTATATATATATATATATACACACACATTAGTACTTTAGTTTTAACTAGTCTTGAGATTGATTGATCCGGAAAAAGTAAGAATTCCCTGGTGGCCTAGGGTCTACATGATTGTTCACAAATCAATCACCAACTTTCACTCTAAAAGAGAAATGAATCTCTTTTTTACAGCAACAAGAATTTATGAAATTAGGGTCAAAGTTGAAGAAATAATTATTGCAGTAACATTATTCTAGTAAGAAAAGAAATATATATGGAGAGAGATGCATAACTAATATTCGAGTTTAGAAAACAGCATATATAAATAATACAGTTTTCGTGATCATAGTATATATATGAAGAGAAATATTCAAGAAAATATAGAATGAGACTGAAGAATCTCCGAAAATTAGTGGTCGTGGTCCCTGAGTTGGGTATATAACATATGTTGCCGACATGGCACGCACAAACTTGTAATTATAAAAAGTCAACATCGTTTGGGCAAGTTGTACGTCGTTGGCTAACCATTTGATTTTTCTTTCTCGTTTGCTTCTGTTGCAGATAAGCATTCATCATCATCACCATCACCATCCAATGTGTCGTTAATCACATCACTACCCACTCTCAACTCAAAACTATCTCAATATTACTATTATACCCCTAATTAACTAATTTTCCAATTTTATTTTTTCATTTTCAGTTAATTCAAAATTTCAAAATCAATCATCAAATTAAATTTTTCAAACAAATATAAACACCCAAAATTTAAACATAGTAAAAAAATCTCGAATCTCAAACTATTAAGCTGTCCCCTTAAAAATATAAATATAGAGGAGACTTTGGTGACGTATGACTAAATCCAAATTGCAATGGCTTGGGAGGAGTGCATCATGGGCTACTCCTATCTCATCACGGGTTCACATATATGCTTTTATTATTTTTAAATTCTTGGTATGATTGTTTCAATATTTTATGCAAGTTGCTGCCATTTATCCCCTCATCTAAATCAACCGATATTAGGTCCAATTCCACATGTATTAGCTAGGTCTGATAAATTAAATACATCCAATTTACATATAGATTACTAATAATTTTGAGTGGTCGTCTGCATGTGAACGTGGATCTATTTAAATCACCTCATTTAATTTCTAATAATTAAGCAATTACGAATTAAAAAAAGTGTTAGTTGCATGCTTAAACCACAAATCGCCCAACATGTGACCTCCTAATCAATAATTAAATGGAAGTCCCACGTGCAAAGATTTGCTTCACACATTTTTGTAATTGGCTTTTGATTCTGATTAGTCGCAGTCAAAAAGCATGATCAATTTTGTTTATTAATTATTTCTGAGTTAAGTTGCAGCCTGGAATTTGTGTAAATATCACTCAACAGGAACACAATATGACGTAATTGAGGTTCAAAAAGTCTCCGTGTTCAATTGTAATACATCTGTAAGTCATCACGGATAGTTGCACTATACGTTCGAGCTGCATGACCTGCGTTAATGTGTTGGTATTGATCTATTATAATAATAATTGTTAATTAATTATAAATAATTGATATTAATAATTAATATATTAACTGTTAATTATTGAAATTTATAATATAATTATAATCGATTTCAAAAAAAGAAAGAAGATAGAAGTTGGTTTTCTTTATTAACGCTGCCTAATTTCTGGAATCAAAATTGGTCAAAACCACAATTTAATTTAATTATTAATCTGACCCTGAACTTTTAGTATTATTTGTCATAAAAAGATATTGGTCATTAATTAAGGTTGAGTCTCATTTGGTGTAACATTGTTGTCAGCTTAATTTTGTACCAGCTCCCATGACCAAGTCAGCCGTCAATTTTCTGTTTCTGTCTTAATAAAAAATTAAATTAAGCATAATAAAAGATCATAGGATCTATTAATCGATATTTTTCTTTTTTTTTGCTTTTTATAATTATCGATCAATATTTTGAAATTACATATGATTGTTTATCATGCAGGCTGGTACTTCAATCTTGAAATTTTATGTTTTTGCAAATTAAGACAAAGTCTTAATGAAAAATTAAAATACTATTTTAAAAAGTTAAAAAACAAAAATATTAAATAACATATGTACATGATTAAAAATTTAAATGCATTTAATCCACCATGTTTGGTCCATGTAGCAACTTTTTGACAAATTCCACTCAACAATGGGAAAACCTTAAAAGCTTCCCATTTTCGGGTCAGCAGACATTGCGGGAATCAAACCTTGTAATGTAATCTCTTTTTTGGCATGATGGAGTACTAGTTAGGTTTCTGAGCTGTCTTTTCTATCTGTGCTTTCTCGTACCTTATTTTTACCTAAATGAGCTTCGGATCTGACCTGTTTGGCAAAACTATTTTAGAATGAATAACTTACATGAAGCAATTGAAAGTTGCAGGTTAATGGATTTTGGAATTTTATGCCATTCTAAAACAAGAACGCGCACATAAACACCGAATCAACTCTATATATGGAGTTTTGAGATAACTGGTAAGGATCAAATAGACCATCAAATGTAAAGGCATGGGACCACGCGGTGGTATTTGTATTAGAGAATATGCGATAATTTTGAATTTTCAGCAGGTTCGCACTAAGCTCTTTTGCAGCCCTACAATCAACGAGTTATAAGGTTCAAGTCTCGTTAATGTGAAGATTAATAAAATATATTGTATCCCTTTTCGTTTAATATTCGATCAAGTTTGAAATTTGGGGGGAATATGTTTACAATGCAGTGCAGGGAATGGGTTGTGATTGATCTATGGGTTGAAAAAATGATGAATAGAGGAATCGAGAGATACATTGCACCGTAGAAAGAAAAAGTAGTTATCCAAGACCCCATCATAATAATATAAATTGAGGAGAAAAAGGGCCTCATCGGCTCTTGGCACTTAGTATGAGGATGTCCTCATCTACAACGGCTGCTGCTGCTTTTCTCTCAGAATTTTATGTCCTCTTCAACTATCTAATAATTTATAAGATTGAATGTGACCGATGAGAGCAGCGCAGCCATTGATGCGATTCCTTGGACACGTTGATCAGGAACTTCTTTAGGTTACATGATTTTGCAGCAGGTTCACGTACATATCATGTGAAAGCATATATTTGAGGAAAAGTCCGTTTCTGAGAATAAAGAAAATATTCGGACAACAACAACATAAAAAATCAATGTGGTGGGATGACTTTGGGCCTCAGCCCCAAACTTTTGGTCTTGAAAGCTGTGAGTGGTCATTAGAGTTAAAGTAGCTCCACCAAAGGGCCGAAATGTTGATACAAAATTATCCACTTTAACGGGCTTTTAGGCTGGGAGTTAAGGGACCAAGTAGGACCTCTTCCTTTGCATTAATGGTGTTTCCTTGTCTGATTTTTTATTGCATTTTCAGTTGGAACATATATATTCATGTGTATAAAACTTAGGTTATCTGGTTTATTTACGAAAAATACATTATATGCACAACGCCTAGATATTAAATAGAGTACAAAATGTATAAAAGTTGGGATAGAAAATTCAATTCAGATCACTTCTTCTCAAAACTATCTATTTTGGAGAACAAACAAAACCTTCAAACTATTTCATACACTACACGTTTCTTTATGGTGTATTTGGATTTAAGGATGAATTTGAAGAAAAGATTTTAAAACCCTAAACCCTAATAATTTTATATGAAAATAATTTGAAATTCATTGACATTCAATAAAATATAATTCAAATTTAAAATTCTTTAAATGCATAATTATCCAAACAAATCCAAAACAATTGTTATTAAGAATTTGAGTTTCATAATTTTAAATCTTTCGATCCAAATGCAACTTTAAATTAGAATATTCATGATTTTCTCTGGAAAAAAGTATTCTGTTGGATGAGATTAGGGTAGAAGTAATAAGATCAATTTCGAACGAATATTTTAAAATAGCAGTACAAGTTTTAGCATACCATTTACCTTCTTATATTATGATGATGACAACTGATGAAATGCAATGTCAGTGCCAAGGACCACAAAGTATTGATATTGATCTGCACTCAATAAAGTTTGATTTTACACTGTATGACCACCAAATATCAAAAACTGGTTAAGGTACAATGTAGGGCCATATTTTCCTTTGCATTTTAATTCACAAAATTGATCAACATGCACTGCACAATACGAACAATTTCTAACACAAACTGTTGACAAAACAGCAAAAGCCCTCGGGTTGTTTGGACTTTGCAGCGTTCGCCTCTGTATCGACGCGATCAAGAATCAAGATTCTTATCTACATCCTGGTAAAGCTGATACCTATCAAAAATTTCCGTGTCTCCTCTCCTCTTCATGTATAGAACGTCAATCAGCTTACATTGTAAGTCGGTATAAATCCTTTAGCATGTTGGCTCTCCATTTCAAGAGCCATAAGTGATTTCTGTCTGTGATATCGATTTCTCTTTGCAGCCAGTGCTGTGGAACACATTATAGTCAAAGAGAAGCAGCAAACATCAGCACGTGATTGGATTCTCGAAATGGAAATGACATTATATGAACAAATTAAGTAAAACTGTAGCAGAAATAACATTGGGGTGTTTCATGGAATCAAGTAAGAGAGTAAACAAATGTAGTTTTCTGGAAATGAACTTACACATGAGTTCATGAGGTAGACCAAAGTCATAGTCATTACGCCGTCTCCTGATAATGCAATAGTATATTCCAAACAGCAATGCAGACAAAACAACCAGACATGACAGAGCTATTCCAACTTTGGCACCAGTAGATAAGCCGTGTTTCCCCCAAAACAGTGGACAATTCGGCAGAGAAGGTACACCACACAATCCTTTATTACCAGCAAGGCTGTTTTAAGGAATTTGGCTCATTAAATATGCAAATGACATTGCCAGAAAGAATGGAAAAGATATAATGCATAACTGAATCATCTTAAGTGACTTGAATTCTGCAAGTTGAATTGTGAAATAGATATGCATTTACTCCGTTTCACCAAGATTTTTAACAGTTTAACTCATGCCTTGAGTAAGCTTTCACAGTCTGGTGCTCAAAATTGAAAGAAAGACACTCCTTAGATATGCAAAGAAAAGGGATAAGAAAGTTACTGACTTCATAAAATAGAATGAGTTTTCACCAAGACAACAGTCTCTCCATGAGATAGATTTAGTAAACTTCAGACACCATCTCAGGAAAATGTTAACATATGGCAACAGTAATTGAAGTTTTATACATCGGAACGAACATTTATTAAATTCCAAAATGCAAACCATTTATTGTCAGCAGAGAAGTACATTTTCCATATTATTTACATACGATAGGGAAGAACTTCACACAAATACAAATATACACAAGATTAGCTGCTAACAATAATAGATAGTTAATTCGTTCACAGAATGCATTAGATAGGCAAAATTGCGTGATTAGTAGTTCAAGATGCAAAGTAAACAGATAAAGTGAAAACATGAACTAAATCCAGTAAATCAACGCATGACATACTCTATGGCTCCACCGTGAACCCCAATCGAATAAATTTCCTCTGGGACTTGCCCTTCCAATAAGTTATCATTCAATAACCTGCGCAGAAGTTACAAAACTCGGTATGCTTGATCAAAATTACAATAACATTTACAGATTCCTAAATTCCTATTTTTCAACAGGGAAAAGATTTGGAGTCTGGTAATAGTGGAAATAGTAACAGAAGAGCTTGGCAAGGCCAGAAGATAGCAATTCCCGCCTATGGTGTAAGAGGCAGCTCATTGTTAATTACCCGATACATGCAAGCTATAATTAATCTCAAACAAACATAAAAGAAAGCTCATGACTTACACAAGTTGCAAGCTGGATGAAGTTAGACTATCTGGTATGTACCCCGTTAATTTGTTATTTGATAAATCCCTGCAACAAAAAGGTAGAACAAAGATTAGGAAATGTGGGGCCAATGTCAAGAAACTAGATGCAGCATCAGCTTATATTTTATTTAGATACTTCAATCATCATGAAAACGATCATGCAAATACAATTTGCTTTAGTCTCAGCTTTAGAGTAGTAGATGAAAATACTTATAACTTGAGCAAAAATAATAATGTCAGCCATGTTACGAGCTGAAAATCATAAAACCTTAGAGTTGAACGTAGAAAACCTTAATTGATTAGGTCACAGATATATTTGAGATATAAAGTGAAGCCAGCAACTCCTTTTACAATGAAATAACCATAATATCTAAGAGCAGGTAATCTTACAGCTTCACAAGAGACTTTTGACCCAAGCCTGAGGGTATGCTACCTCCCAAGGAATTGGAGCTCAAATTCCTGCATATAAAAATATTTTTATGGATTACTAATTTAAGCCAGGAGGAACAAAGTATACTAAATAAATCAATGATGCGGGAAACTCCAAGCACTAGAATGAGGAAAGTTATCAGTGCCGTTAAGCTGATTTACATTACTATTGAAACGCACCTATTCAACAGATTTGAATGAAGTAAAAGAGTAATAGATTACCCATGTTGACTTGTGAGTTGTAATAATGTCAAATTCATATAGAAGCAAAGAGATCTAATAGAAGATCATATGGTAGCTCATCTCTCAAGTAACTAGCTACCAGAAATTCAGTACCATCACCATCATGAGAAGTCCACATGATCACTGCTCTCAGTCAGCACAACCAAGTAAATGTATACAACTTCTTTGATTTCATCTTCCTATGCAATTAATTAGCCGAAATACTATTTTTAAGTTTATTAATCATTACTGTCTCCCAAGCAGCAATTGATCCATCCATCAATGAAAGAAACATCAAACAGTTAAATACAATAATAGTAGATACTTACAGGCTTACCAAATTCGTCAAAAGGCTAATTTGGTCACTGATATAACCTTTCAAGCCCTGGCTCCCAAGATCTCTGAAAGCAAGATAAACAAATTTAATACAGAATGGTCTATTATAAGATACAGAAATTAACTTGTCATCAACTTGCGACAGGGTTTTCATACTATGCTATTAGCTTCACGATACATGTGCAACTTTCTCCACATATTCTTACTACATCTTTCTCATACAAATGAGAACCTTCAAGGAGATAAGAGAAAGTTACATTTGTGATACCACAAGGGCGGATTCATCCTTTGCGAGGTGACATGTAACGCCCTCCCAGGCATCCCAAGTGGTAGGGGTGCACGGATCCCCATTCCAGCCCATTCTGTCGGGCACACGAAGTGATGACTTCAGTGCTCTCATGGCAGTAACTGCACAAGTGTAAGCTCAAACTATTAAAAAGATTTGTCTGTCTTCTAGGTAGTCGAAGTTTCAAAGCTTTAACTTCACTAAGTACTTTCCTCCCATGTACGCAATTTACCAAAAAGAGTAAGGCTAGACACAGGGGTATTTGTCTATTTGGGGCTAGTCTGTAAGGGGTAGGAGTAAGTTTGTATACGACGAAGACGAGTGGAGAAGAAATGTCAAATGGATTAATATATCCGACCACTTCCTTCTCAATAAAGAGTCGAAGCAAACATTAAAATGATCTAATTCGACCAATCAATTCTAGCATCATCCGACTCAAATTTCACATCATTCCCATTTTGTCTCTACTGCATTTCCTCAACAACTAAGCAAGAGAAAAGAGTTATGTCTTTCACTATATATCTCCTGAAGAATTGAACGGTAAGCAATCATAATAGAATAATTCAAACAAAAAATTGAATCTTTCTAATTGCACACACATACCCTGATCAGGAATAGTTTTGAGATCAAGAGGAACAATTGCGTAATTCTCAAGCCCACAAATGATCGGCGCACCCACCACCGACTCCAGCCTCACATTCAAAGCAGTGCTGCTCAAATTCTTGACCACATAGCTCCAATCATATGCAGCAAAACCACCAACCTCCTTGTACACATCCACTCTACTTACATTCTCCCCATTCACCATCACATCAAACACCCGTTGCGCAGCCTTCGTCACACTCACATCAATCTCAGCGAAATGGAACCACAGCAGGTAATCCAGCTTTGCATCCACAGGCAATTCATACTCTAAAACCCCACCACCATCTCCAAGTGCTGTAATTGCGGTCTGGTAAAGCTTTTCAGGGAAGTAATTTGGGCTTCTTTCCACATTAGCTATAGGTTTTACCGCAGAAATCGCTTTAATTGTCGCTCCATTAACAATGGAGACAGCCTGTAGCCGGAACTCTGCATCAGACTGCCAAGACCGACCGAAAAAATCGGTATCATTACTAAATCCAGGGCCCCACTGATCCGAACCGGATGAAAATCTCCCATAATTAACCAAAATGTAATTACTCGAATTCTTTGCATACTCAAAGCTGTAAGCTTTGGGGTCGATTTGGGTAACCTCCAAAGACCCTATAACCGGAGAATCAGTAGCAATGCTGTAAAAGCAAACGTCAACGACGGGCTCATCGTGATAAAAGAAGAGATCCGAGTAGGCGCCGGAGCGAGAGACTGATTCGGGCCAAGGGGATCTCCAGGAAAAGACTAAAGTGCCCTCCACGGAGACGTCGAAGGAGGGTGAGTGTGATTTACCATCGTAATTATCGTAGACGGTGAATGCACGGAGGAGGTAGCGGCCTCCTGCGCTGTCCGTGGGGATGGAGTAGCAGTTCTTCTTGCCGGAGGAGATGGGAAAGTAGCGGAGGGTCTTTTCTTGCTGGTGGAGAAAGCGGAGGGGTTCGGAGACGACGGAGGTGGCGCCGCCGGAGTAGAAGCGGTCGGAAAGCCAAGTGGTGCGGAAGGCGTCGGTAGAGTTCACGAGACCGCCGCAGTCAATGTGCAAACTGTAGTCTGTCAAAAAAGGAAACAAAGATAGAGCAAGAGTGAGTGAGTTTATATAATTAGTTAGTTAACTGGAGCCGGAAATGGAAATTACAGTAGTTAGTTAAGAGGAGGAGGGATGTTGATAGAGATGTTGAATATCGTAGAAGTGGTGGTGGACTTACTGAAAGGGGAGGAGAGAGAGAGGGAAGAAGGGAGGAGAGAGAGGAAGAGGAGGAGGAGGAGGGACATGGTTAAGTGGTGGTGTTGTCTGATAATGTTTGTCGCTTGGACATAAGGAGGGAACTGTGTGTAGTGTGTGTGTGAGAGTGAAAGAGAGATAGTGTGTGGGCGAGGGCGTGATTAGCGGAGTATAGGTGAAAGCGAAGTAAACGGAATGACGAGGACAATGTTGGAATTGGGAGACATCAGAATAACACTATTTGACGACGCTAGCACATTAGATTTGATCAAGAATTGTGGAGGTGTGGGGGAAGACTTTTGTGGCAGATAGGTCGAAATGTTGAAAGTATTTTTCTTATTTATTTCAGTGTTGAGCATGTAAAAACCAGCAAGTAACGAGCGAATGAAAAAACCATCAATAAAAATCACAAAAAGTACCCCAACCTGACAAGATTTGTATAGACTAAATTGGGACTCTCCTAATATGAAGTTGTATATAACAACCAATGGAAATTCAAATTCAACCACATCGTTCAAAAGTTTACCAACTATCAAATTTGAGTTTGGTTCAAATAACTTAGAACGATAATAAAACCAGGTGAAGTTTTAATAGAATTTAACGTAATTTTTGTTCCATATTTAGTTGTTTCTTTATCCAAATATCAAGAATTTGTAAATTTAGAACAAAAAAGAAATTGATGAAATGGAGTAGCATATTCTAGTGTTGGGGTTGGTTGGGGGTATGGGTTTTTCTTTTCTTTTATTCTTTTTTTATCTTTTTTTTACTCAAACACCCAACGTATTCACTCAAGATTTGAAAATAAGATCTTGAGTTTGAGTCATTGGTTTGATGATAAGGGTTTCTTGGACATTGAGGAATACTACAAAAAAAAAAAAAATTTATTAGAACGATTTTTTTAAATTTTATAGCGCCTTTTTTTATTTAACGGCTAGGTCTATCGCGGCTAAATAAGACATTACAAAGTATTTGAAAAGTCATTACAAATTGTAACGGCTTTTATGACAGTCTGTTGTAGTATTATAAAACTAGTAACATGAAAAAAATTTAAGTTGGAGCTTTTGTAACTGTTAGGTTGGATTTGATATAAATGTAATTGTAATAGTCTTGATAACACATTTAGGTATGGTTTTACCAGATATTTAGAATGATTTTTTTAATACTCTTTGTAACTGTTTCGTATTATATTTGTATCTGTTTTTGGCATTGCATTTGTAACTATTTTTTCCACTTATTTTGTAACGGTTTTGGAACGGTCTACTTTTTAATTTGTAACTATTTTTTCCACTTATTTTGTAACGATTTTTGAAACGGTCTACTTTTTAATTTGTAATTGCTTTTTGGTACATTATTTGTAAAGGTCTGACGATTTTATATTTTATTTGTGTGTTAAAAAAGTCGTTACAAAAATAGTTACAAAATTTATTATTTATTAATATATTTTAATATTTATTTTATTTAATATAAAAGTAAGTAAATAAATATATATAAAAAACACATAATATTAAAAATAATAATAATTTAATTATAAAAATTAAAATATTATTACAAAATTATATCTTTACAAAATACCAAAAAAAATCCTAATCTAAATTATGATCCCAACGGCCGCGTGTTCGTCATCGTTGTTGGGTGCCGGAGGATCAGCTGGAGGCTCGGGCGCTAGATAATTGCGCCAGTTGGGGACGCTTCTAATGTAGCACTCGAGTGCCAATACCAAATCATCTAGGTCAAGGTGCTGCGGCTGTGGTGGTAAGGGCAAGGGAGCAGTCGACTAGGTCGCCTGGGATAGTTCAACAATCCAGTGGTGGGCCTCGAAGTGGAGACCGAATACTCGGCCACCCGCTGCTGACATCCAGACCTATTGCTCGTCCGGGGCCACGGAACCTTGAGAGGACAACGAAGGCTCTTCATTGATGTTCTGTTGTCTCTGGCATTCCTCCATCATCCTCAAGAACGTATCCTGCGAACATGTTAAATAATTAGATTTAAAAAAATAATATAAAATTTAAAAAAATTAATCACCTCCTTCGCTCCACTGGCCGTCCTCCTTCTTTTTATACACCTTCTGAAACACCTCCATCTGTGTGACGGGACATCCGAGTTGTGTCTCCTATTCAAAATCAATATAGAAATGATTGGAAATATAAAAAAAATTAAAATAAAATTACTAATATGATTTAAAATACTTAACATCTTCTGCTTGTGTGCCCCAATGGATGACGACCCCCCTAGTAGACGGTTACAACTGCTTCTGAATTGGCGGCTCAATTGATTTTAGTCTTGGTCGACTATGCCCAAAATTTTGGGCTCGACCAGAATTCGAGGAGTTGGCCCCAGATCTCCTCGGCCATCCATAGTGGTTGAGCCAACCGGTTCCTTTCGTCAGCAAACTTCTTCCGCAGGAACTTCCCCACCTGCGACTTGACGAGCTTGAACATAGATTACTTAAATATATATATATATATTACTTAAAATTAGATAAATATTTAATTTTAAAAATATATATTACTTAAAACTAAATAATATTATTATTACCTTCAATTTTTGGAACTAGAATAGCTGGTGCTCCTGTGGGATCTGCGATATGTTGGCCTAGGAATGCAGATAATGCCCTTTGACCGCAGAATTGATGGCCATGTGAAAATCGCGGTCAGACCTGAAAATAATAATTAAATATTAAAATTAATTCAAAAATAAAAAATATTAAATCAATTAACAACAAATATTATACGTACCTCGCATCCCGGAAGCTAATGAAACTCCTCTAGGCCACTAGGGCAAGTAGTGGCGCTGGTGGTAGCGAGGGGGGGGGGTGCATCCCACGGCCTCGTCGGGGCTTGTGTATTACTGGCTCCCGTCGTCGAATTTGATTCCACTGCGGAGGAGTCTGCAGGTAACAGTAGGGGCTGGGAGACTCCCTTCGAGGATGGGACGATCGGAGGTGTATCCGCGGCCTCGTCCCGGTGAAGGGTGGGAAGGCCACGACTGCCACGACCTCGACCTCGGGGTGGCGGAGCACTGATCATCATTATCAACAATTTAAAAATTCATTAACATTCAAAACACATAATTGTATTTTATTATTAAATAAATTTATGTTTTTTGTAATTTTCCTAATAATTGCAAGAAGGTCCAAATTTTGCCTACAAATTGCAATCAGGTCAATAGTTTTCCTAAAATGCATATTTTTTCTAAAATTGCATTGGCGTCGTTAATTTTCTAATAATTTCATAAAATTGCTATTTTTTAAAATTACATTAACTTCCTCTAATTTTCTAAAAACTTCATTTAGGTGCGTAATTTCTCTAAAAATTGTATTGTAGTCCTTAATTTTTTAATAATTTTATTAAAATTTCTATTTTTCTAAATTACATTATGGTCCTCTAATTTCATAAAAACTTTATTTAGGTGCATAGTTTCTCTAAAAATTGCATTATAACCCTTAATTTTCTAATAATTTTATTAAAATTTCTATTTTTCTAAATTACATTTTGGTCCTCTAATTTACAGAAAAATACATACATATGTAATAAAATTAATATAAAGTTGAGAAAATTACAAAAAAATTTAGAAACATACATAAGTTTAAAGAAAATTGCAGAAATTTACAGAAAATAAAAAAAATTCTGAAAGTATGAAAAATTTCTAATTTTTTTTTAAATTACAGAAAAAATAAAAAAAAAACTCTGCAATTATGAAAATTTTCTGAATTTTTTTAAAATTACAGAAATAAAAAATTTCAGAAATTATTGAAAAAATATCTAAAAAAAATTTAAATTTTAGAAATTTAAAAAATTTTCAGAAATTATGAAAAAAATTCTGAAATTCTTTTAAAACTAAAGAAAATCCCAAAAAATATTCAAAAATTTCCAAGCATCATCATCATCATAAAATTACAGAATTTAAAAATATTATAGTACTACGTACAATATTTAGGAGAATGCATGTAATTAACATGATATAAGATTAATAAAAAATTATAAAACTAAAATAAGTAAACTACAATTAGTTTAATTAAACACACAAAGTTTTAAAGTCTTTGTTACCTGGTCAACCAACTTAAGTAATGATCAACACTAGTTGACGATCCAAAATTTGAGTGATAATCTACAAGCTAATCAAATGTATATTCACGAAAATCCGAATGTTGATAGTGTTTGTGGTTAGTATAAGAATTTTAACAACAAACGAAATTAAATGAATAAATATAAGTTTTTTTGTAACGGTCTTTGAAACGCCAAAGATAGCCGTTAGAAAATATAGTTGTTTATATGTAACGGCCACTACAAAAAAAAAAAGGGTCCCCAATGTGACGGTTCTTGTAAAATCGCCTTTTCATGCACTTTAGAATGGTTTTTTTGCCACTGCCATTGTAACGACTTATTATATGGAAAACTATGCGTTACAAAAATAGATAGCCGTACAAAAATCATATCAAAATAGTAACGACCTATAAATTGTAATGATTTTGGGCACACATCAATTTTGTAACGATTGTTGTAACGGTTCCGACCGTTACAAAAAAATTTATTTTTCTATTCTCTGAATTACGTCCGTACGTTCAATTTGTTACAGTTTCATTACAAAGTCTGTGTATAATGAAACGGCTTTGGGTCGTTACAAAAAAGCCATTACGAATCTCGCTTTTTTTTAGTGGGATATGGGGAAGTAAAATGGAAAAAAAAAAAAGGTTTAACGGTAGAATGGAGATTTGGGAGATTGGGATCTTAATTTGGTAAGTGGCATTATCACATGCTATTATTTAGTGCTCCTCTACAAATTAGATGAGCACATGATCAATTTCACTCACATTGGTAGGTAGGCCATGTCATCATGTATTAAAGAGTAGGATGCATGTATCAATAATATGTACACATCTATCCTCAACAAGACTCTTTATCTATATGTGGTGCATAGAGCTTTTGCTAGTTGTTGCTTCTAAATACTACGCACCATCCTCATAAATAATAAAAGAAAGAAAAAGAAATCTATTGTGATGAATTGAAGACAACAATAAGCGTATATATATATTACAAAAGACAAAATACGACTACTGCATCTTAATTATGACAAACAGTTGTGGATGGAACTGGAGGAGCGCTAATTTATCATTTCATGTATGTCCCAACTCCCGATTCAGAAGAAGTCGTGCATTTAAAGTTGCGAGTATCATAGTCAAGTTTATATTCGGCATCATATTCTATGCAGTTCGAATTTATAATCAATTAAATTGAAATTTTATTTTCTTTATCGATCAATTAATAAAAATATTATATGTATCTACATATATATTTCGTTAGACTTTGAAAATCAAATTATTTTTTTATTTTGGCGTATTATATATATATGGGAAAATTCGTAGTTTTATGTATTGTATATGGGAAGCATTTAAGAGAAAATTTAAGAAGTCAAGTCTTGGCTCGTTAGACGTGCCAACCATCCCAATTGCGATGATTAAATTGTATGAGCATAGGGAAAAAAAGGTCAACCTCTGTACATATATTCACATGTCCCTAGGTATTTCTTTGGATCCCCACAATTTCTACATAATATATAATAACAACAAATAATATTATAGTATATAGCAATAATAATGAATAAACCAATAACTCTCTTACCATCCTATTAAAACGCCCTTTTTATATTTAAAGGAAAAAAAAAAGAATAGATTATCTTTTTGTGGTTTTTATTAGCGCTTCCGTAAAGATAAATAAACATATTTCATCCTCAATGTGTTTATCAAAAGCACGTTTATTTAGCATTAAGTAACGTTTCTTGATAATTTCAATTAATAATAGTAAAACATTGTTGTAATTAAAAAGACGTTTGGATATATAATTATTTTTAATAGTAATATCTCGTTTTGTTGTTTTAATTTATAAATAGTCAAAGTATTAAATTAATATTTAAAATTGAATATAATTTACTGTGAATAAAATCTTAGCATTAAAATAAAAAATAGTAAAACGTTTAAGTAAAATATGAAAAGTTTGAAAGCCGAGAGAGGAAAAGAAGCTTTTACAGCAGATTGATTCATTGGACGATGCATCCAATCCTATTTGCTGGCTACCCAGAAAACTGTGGAAGGCCCAACACCAACAGGTCAGTCATTACAACAACTTTTCCAACCTTGGAAATGGGAAATTTGTTGCATTTTATCACACAGCTTTTGCATGGCACCCACATGCACTCCAACTTAACGCCTCAATTATATATTTCAGCTACCAATTACATAATAAGCGGATCACACGAAAATTAATCTAAATTCATTATAAATCTGTATTAACTAGTAATATTTGTTTTCATCAATGAGGGTACGTACCAAGTTTCATGTGGCCTCCAACTTCAAATACCCTCAACATGCATACGTCTCAATTAATGTTGCTGTTCTAGCTACGTACATTTAACTTATAATTTTTTAGGGTCGGTTTCATGAATGAATCTTATAAAATTCAAGTATAGAGAAGTCGAGTTGATTGGGTCATAATAAAAAGTAAAGATTAAATTTTTGATTATTTGTACGAATTTTGTCATAATATTTAGTAGGTACTTCTAATTTTGATGGTGTGAAATATATAGATAGATGAAAGGCATGCAGACCCCCACAGATGAGGGAGTGAGGAGAAATTCATTAGGTTCCCATCATTTTCACTTGCGAAAGTACCTCTACACTACAACCACTGGTATTAATTTGGCCCTGTGGCCTGCGCATAAAGTCACCGACGCGAAATTAAGGCCAAAATTATCCAACAACTTCTGCACTCTCAAGTGGAGATTCTTCTTTTAAACAAATCAAAAGTAGAAAATTAAAAGATGAGGAACAAAAGTATCCAAGAGCATCATTTTAATTTCACATCGATTGCTCCCAAAAACAATAAAATAATCATATAATTTCATGGAAAAGCAGTGTACATGTCCACCTCTCCTTTTTTTTTTTTTCTTTTTGAACAAAAGAAAAACACTAATTTTCGGAAATTCAGAGAAAGAGGCAATTAAGGTGAGGAATTGATGTGAAGTTGGAGGGTGCACGTGAACTTTTTTTGAATATGGCATAAACATGATTTGAAAATCAAGACAGGTCACGTCTTACTTCTTACCAGTGGTTGGTACAGGAATTCAATACAAAAGCCGGATGGTTTCTCTTTTAGGAATTTGGACCTCTTTCATTTAACTCACTTGTCCTAATAAATGATTTCCTGCAACTGAAGGCCCAACTATATATGTATACAATTGAATCAAACACCAATAATTTGCATAATTAAGATTTTATATAAACTATAATCCCTAATCAGTTTTCATAAAATAGTCTCTGCGGACAACTATTATTCTTTTTTTAAGTAACTATTATAAAGAAATTATTATAGTAAATAGCGTCCTAATCATCTTCACCTCAATCACATCAATCATCGTCAATAATATTATTACTAATGTTGTCGTTGTGATTGTTATTATTATTGTCATTATCGTTTTATCCATGAAAATAGACCTTTTTAAGTTTCTAATTTCCACACTTCAAGAACCACATAGATTGTAAGAACCGAATTATTGACACTAAAACCCCAAATGTAGTGTAATAATCTCAAATTAATTAACATATGAAATACATAGTTTAAATTAATGTGTGATGGATGAACAATCAAATATTAATTAGGAAGGTTGCAATTAACTACAAAAAAATTGATGACGTTCTGAAAGTAGACAAGTAGTCTAGTCTAGTGTAGTCTGTCGCATAGAACTAACCCGCTGACTGACGCAATTAAAATCATCAGCACAAGAGACATCAACTAATCATACAAAATCATCATGTCCCTGCACGAATCTTCTCTCTCTTCTCCCTATATGTATTATGTACAAGTAGTTGTTCTTCTTACGTTATTATACCCTGGATAGGACACACGCACAAACATGTGTGCTTGTGTGTATGTGCGCCACGTTTATAGAATTAACAGTGGGCATTGCAGGATAAGGGCAACATTGGACTTGACTCGCCATATTTCACAGAAAAAGGACATTCCTGGAGGAATCTTTCTCAAGAATCACATGTTTTAGTATCGCTGTGCATGTCCATAATTCCTGTTGATTTGGTATTTGTGCCACTCACTTGCGTCTACCCCATAACCATATATGTAAAACAAGCCCAAGAAGATCATATGTTGTTTATAATATAAGATTTACAGATTACTCACTAATCCACAATTTGAATTTTCTGATGTAGACTTTATTCCATCTTCTAATCCATTCAATTTATTCACACTATATGTATAATTTTATTTTTAAATAAAATACATAATATTATCTTTATAAAGGTGGCGTGTGTATGTTAAATAGTTAATTCTTCTCAAGGTAAAAGATTAAAGATGTATCATCAAAATTAGAGGAGGGTGCATTGTATTTCATTCAGGGCTATGATAATTAGCAAAGTGATTTGAATTAATTATTAATCTAACCGCAGTGTAATTACTAATGTGCAATAAATTGTATTATGGTTTTATCAACATTGTGAAGCCATTTAGATCCTAGAATTATTGATTTAATGTAATAATGAACTCGAACAGTCCAAGTGTGTCTACCGCGCACTAGAGATTAATGGCCAATTTCGTTTCTCTCGGATCAATTTCTAATTAAACTAAGGACGATACCTTTGATCTTGAAGCAATGTGTATAAACTTATAGTTTGATATGAATATTACATAGGGCCGCACGAATTGATCAAATCCAACTGAAAATGTTAATGGATCTAAAGCAAAAAAATCGCTAAAATTCGCTAGATTCAATTCAATTTGTTTTTAATGAATGACACTCTTAACTTAAATATTGCTCAGATCAATTATCGTAAAATTATACATGTTAATACCAATATGTTAGTTAATGCATGTATAGTTTATAAATTCAACATCTTATAAATCCACTTAATTAAATATATGTTGGGATATAAAATTATACATTAATTTTGTATCTCAAATTCATTTAAGATTAAAATCTTTAAATGTAGTCAACGCATAGATAATATCACCTCCCAACACACTACACATGCGTCTAGACCAATCAACTACAAATTGCTAAATGGGAAGATAAGGAAAAAGAAAAGAAAATCACAAAGGATAAAGAACATTTATTAGTTCAATTAGGGTGTTAATTATTGATTACATTCGGCGTATAGGGCCGGGACTTTACCAATAAAGATTAATCAATTATTTCGTGCTTGTTTTGGATAATTTTTTTTTTAAAATATCTTATAAGATATTTTATGAGCGTATAAGATGTTAGATTTTATTTTAAAAATAAACTTCTTAAGTGTTTGAATAAAATAATATGTTAAACCTAATAAAATAAATAGTACATTAGTTTAATTCAAAATAAAAATTTAATAGATAATTTTTTTACAATAAAAAAATAGCGAATTATTACCTAAATTTTTTAATAAAAATAATATATATGTATATTCATGCTAATCGAATATTAACTTGGATATATAATTTATATTTTCTTTATCAATGCAATGATTATTAATATATATAATTTATAATGTTTTAAATTTATAATTTGCAGTAAATATAATATCAATATCAATTTTAATTTTATTTAATTACAATAATTTATTATTAAATAATTGAGTATTTTCTCTTTTTTAAATATTAGAAAAATTAAATAATAAAAAATATTTTTTAAATCATTGAAAGAAAAAGAGTGTGTGTGAGAGAGAGAGAGAGTGAGGAGGGTGTGAGACATTAATTTTATATAGCTTATAAGGTCTGATTAAAAAATGTAAGAAAATTAATTTTTTTTAAAGAGATTATAAGATTCAAAACATCCAATTTTAAAATTTATAAACTCTTTTAAAAAAATTAATTAAATAATTTATTGAAGTTTATAAGCTCTATAACAACTCATAAAATATTTTTAAAAACTTATAAATTTAGTCAAACACTTTCTGAGTGTTAGTCAAGTCACTTGATCAGTTGGACAATTAAGAAGAGATTAGGGCTGAGCTGAAATCCGGACCGTTGGTTGCATTAACTGGACCCAACTTTTGACCGGTAGTTATGTGGTACGGCTGCTAGCGTACGGCTGCACAGAGCTGTCCCTGCAACCAGCACCACTAGATTTTGGCCTCCTCATTAAAAGAATCAGCAGACTAAAAGTCGCTGGCTTTCCAGCCTGGATTTCATAATACTCACACCAATTTTTGGTCCCACCCTCACTAATACAAGCTCTGCACCTTATGCTACGCAACTCGAATTGTCAAATATACCCCTCATAAATTGTCCAATATATATAATAAATGTTATTAATAAACTACTGTATGAATATGATATATAGTCATAAAAGAGAACAAACTTATTTTATACTAAAATAAGAATATTATTTTAGGGATTTAAAGTTATATATATTGCAATCTTTTGGTGAGATGGTCAACCCCGCTCCAATAAAAGAAAAAAGAGTATCGACAAAAATAAATAAATAATAATTTTTGATATTTTCATTGATTAAATATGTATACTGATCAAAATAAATTATTTTATTACAGTAATGAATGTTATAATTTTATATTTCATAATAATTTTGTGAAAATTGAAAATTAATAATAATAAATTGGGTATAAAATTGTCACTAAAAGTATCTAGTGAGACACCCATATATGACAATTTAATTATTATCACTATATTTGTATTGTCACTGTAAGTAGATCATAATTATCTATAATGACAACTATATACAATTTTATAAATTTGAAAAGAAAAAAATAGAATCAATATGGGTACGTAAATATGGAAATAATGGATCGTGTTCGAATATTAACAGTGTAAATTAAGAAAAATATTTAAAATTTAGTAAGAATGATGGTACTGAATTTGTGGTACTGATAGTATTAATGTTGTAGGTAATGTATTTTCTATATTGTAGTAGATATTTACTGCGCGCAATGGTCAAACTAACCAGAATTATTTACATTTACCTTTTCCAAAAGAAAAGTTTCGTGGGGGTATAAATGTCATTAAACGTTCCATCTTGCCTCTCCTCACTCACTCTTCCTCTCCTCTCCTTATCTCATTCAATCTCTCTCCCATCACATGATGAGGCGGAGGCCCAACCACAAGCTATACTAATAATCCCGCCAACCACTACCACCATGCCGCCCAATCTCCGACTCCTAACCACCGCCATCGCCACCGTTCTCTTCCTGCTCCTCCCCCTTCAGTCCGCCGCCAACCACCCTCAAATATTCCATGAGGCGCCTGCATTCCGCAACGGCAATTCCTGTCCACCGCCTCATGACAACTCCACCAATGTCCACATCGCCATGACACTCGACTACTCCTCCCCCTACCTCCGCGGCTCCATCGCTGCTGTCCTCTCCGTTCTCCAACACTCCACTTGTCCGGAAAACACCGTCTTCCACTTCCTCGCTGACCCCCACCACCACCCCCACCTACGTAAAACCATCATCTCCACCTTCCCCTATCTTCGTTTCCACCTCTACACCTTCAATCCCGCCACCGTCAACCACCTCATCTCCTCCTCCATTCGCCGCGCCCTCGACCAGCCACTCAACTACGCCCGCATCTACCTCGCCGACCTCCTCCCCACCACCGTCACCCGCATTATATACCTCGACTCCGATCTCATTGTCGTCGACGACATTGCAAAACTCTGGAAAATCAACCTCAATTCTCACGTCCTCGGGGCGCCGGAATACTGCCACGCCAACTTCAGCCATTACTTCACCTCCAAATTCTGGTCAAACCCATTCTTCTCCGCCACTTTTAGAAACCGGAAACCCTGTTATTTCAACACCGGAGTAATGGTGATTGATCTAACCAAGTGGCGGAGCCAGGGGTTCACGCAGAAACTCGAGCACTGGATGAAAATTCAGAAAAGATACAGAATTTACGAACTGGGTTCTTTGCCGCCGTTTTTGCTGGTCTTCGCCGGGAATGTTGAAGGGGTGGAGCACCGGTGGAACCAACACGGCCTCGGAGGAGATAATCTTGAAGGGCTGTGTAGAGATCTGCACCCAGGTCCAGTGAGCTTGTTGCACTGGAGTGGGAAAGGGAAGCCATGGTTAAGACTTGATGCTAAGAAGGCTTGTACATTGGATAACCTATGGGCGCCCTACGATTTGTTCAGGCACGAGTCTCTATTTTCCGACAGTTGACGTCGAGCGCAGAGGATCACTGCCCACCGGTGATGAATAATTGGGGTGTGAGTTGGAGACAGTGGGGAGTGAGGTGAAAGGACGGTTGAGGACAAAAGTAGGAGGAATATGGTGACGTGTGAGTGAGGGCAACTTGGGAATGAGTGAATTTTGAGTTAGACGTGGGTAATAAAATTATAAAAATACTTTTTAATCTTTCTTGGAAGATGGGCAGAGAGGAATTTTAACAGTGCGGCGGCGGAAGGCGGCTCAGCCGTGGGAGTGGCGGTGGGTAATCAGTTGTGGAATAAAATCTAGTGGTTGGATATGTTAAGATTCGGGATGTTGCTGTCAAGGGGTTGTCGTGGCATTGATGGAGTGGTGGTACATAAATATACTAGAGCGTGTTGGAGGAAACGTGTTTGTACGTTTGTGACTCTTTTGACCCTACTTTTCTTTGTGGTTCATTCTTTTAGTGATCAAAACTCATAATAATTGGTTTTGTTGATGTTTGTAATTTTGTCCATATTCTTTCTCCACCATAAAGTTTTATAATCTCACGTGAATTTTGTAAGTATCCTCCTAGTTTTTCTTGTGTTATTCTTTATCTTTTGCTCATGAAGGTGTCGGTTGAGGTTATTCTTGGAATAATTGTGCAAGTTTAGTTGGAAATAGTGGTCCATTTTCTTTTCGTTTTATATAATTAATCTTCCCATCAATATTGAGTTCTAGTTTATATGTTGATATATATATATATATATATATATGATATGTTAGGCTGTAGGCTTTTATTAAGTTGAGCACACTTCATCTATTTCAATATTGCACGCTTTTAGTTCGGCTCCAATTTGATAAAATATGAAATTATGGCTGAATTATATTTTCATACTTCAAAGTCGAGCCTTATTCAATGCATGCATTATGAATTATTTTGAACAAAAATAATTTCACTAAGAAATAGATGATAGATCGAATCCATCCTTACCGGACCTTGTAAAAAGAATGTGGCTAGTTGTATTATGTGGCCTCAAACAAGAAAATTCTCACTAGGGTTGTTTGTTTAATTTCCAGTGAGATGTTAATAACCCATTTGATTTTGTTTCCAATTTTATTTATAATTTCCAACATTTCTAATGGGATAAAAATAATTTATTTATTTTTGTATGAGAAATAAAAATATGTTTGAATTTAGATTAGAATTTGGAAATAGTGTATATGTGTGTATTGCGTAGGTATGATTTTTAAAATTTGTATTTGTCAAATAAAAAATTTCCCCCAAAGTCCACATGACAAGACATGGTTTTATTTGTTCTAGCCCTACGCTCATTCCTTTCTTCCTTCTTGGGGAAATGAAAATATGTGATTGTGTTTAGCAAGTCATGCCTGAAAACACAAGACTCTTTTCTTTGGTAACATATTTTTCTGGTCGACATAAAAGAACTGACAATTAAATTTATTTATTAAAATATACACGTCATTAAATCTATTCAGTCATAATTATAGAACTAAACATGTCAAAAAATTTAAAATTATAAAATTAAATGTGTTTATTAAAAAGCTAAATGATAAAAAATACAACAATCCTAAGTTATAGAACGAACAGTGAAATTTTGCCTATTTGAAAATTGGAAACAATAAGTTTCCAAACTTATTAGAATTAATTTGAAAAAATACAAGCCACCTCCTATGGCATGGGATATGTGCAAAAGATTTCTTTATAAAATATATATATAAATGACTTTATTTTTTTTAAAATGAAGGAATTTGTCCCATTGGCTTTGGTGGAGTACCACACGCTCCGTGGGTTTAATTAATTTTAAGAATAAAATATTATTTTATATTTAAATACATATAATATTTATAACAATATATTAAAAAATAAAAAATGAACATCCCGCCCCTCCGGATTATGCGTCCACATTGGAGATCTCATAAACCTATTCAGTTCATCAATGGGATTATGGTTGATTGTCATATGGAATGGAGAAAAGGCGCATAGGAAGATCCAAGTTAATTATGTTATTTTAGTTAGAAGATGTGGTCAGAACCCCTTTCGACTAAGAGTTTTGTGTCAATTTCCTTATCTATGTCAAATACTGAATCGCAAGTGAGGAATGTAGGAGAATTGTTCTTTCCCTTTTCAATGCCTATCTTCCCATTTGGCCATTAAGTTCAAGACAAGCCTCAAAACCAAGATATGGTGTTTGCCTTATTACATTAATAAATACATTGTTGGAAAATTCTTATCCCATTAATTATATGAAAATTATAATAATTACATGTCAATTTTACTTGTCTATGTAATTGTTTATTCTCCTTAATAATGTTATAAGTATGATATATTTTTTTTAGGAATAGTTACACCACTCTTTCCTCATATTTGGTGTAATTTTATATACTATATGACATTTGAGAAATTACATCTAATATTTCTGACTTTTGTTTTTGTCTAACAAACACATTCCCCATTAGTCAAATTTCATCGAATTTGTTGATATTAAAAAAAAAATTGAATGAAAATTTATATTTGTCCTTTCATAACATATTGCCTTATTACAGGTCAAATAATTTTTTTTTAACCAAATTGTCCTTATACATCTTCACATTAATGCATATTTTCACCCTTGTAAGGTTAGTTTGGTTATAAAAGATTCTTTTTGACCTGAAATAAATCTCTAATAAATTAATCGACGGTCAATATGGATTTTCATTCATGTTTTTTTTTTGTTGCTAATATTAATAAATTTAATGAATTTTGGCTACTGAAGAGATCTAATTGTTAGAATAGGTACTAAATGTAATTTTTTAAATCACAAACAATTTACCCGTAATCGCACTAAATTTTAAAAAGAAGTGGTGTAGTTATCTCTTTTTTTTTTATATAATTAATTCAAGTTTGACCAAATCTTATTTGTAATTGGCTCCAAAGGATTTAACTTCAGGGGCTTGTTAGTGGGCTAGGCTGGGACTCGCACTTCGCATATTTGTTACTTATTAATTGGATCGATCTCAATAGTGTGGATGTAACATTTGGCCCATACTGAAGCCCATATAAACAAGATAGCTACAAATTGGATTGCTGAATAGTTGTATTGGCCCAAGGCCCAGAACTAAGTGACAAATTTCTGGTCGCAACAGAAGTGGCCCAATTAGTGATCCTACTTGTCACTTGTGGCCTATATTTTCTTCCCATCCCATCAGGGCTCTTCCCACCACAAAAAATACCTGAAAATAACTGTCATATTAAAAAAGTAAACTAAGAAAATATCAAAAGAAAGCTAAAAATCAAAGGGAAAAGAAATCAGCTAAAACTTCAGAATCAAAGCTCAGATGATTCCCTCTTTGTTGCTCAAATATTTCCTAAGTTAAATTGATTACTTGTTTAACTCCCAATGGCTGCGGTTGCTACTGGTACTGGGATTGGATTAGGAGGAGTGAGACTTCACTCCTTCAACTCCAGACCACTCTCCTTATTTCTTGGCAAGAAGCTCAATCTTGGAATTTTGTCTGCCGACAAGAAATTATCCACTTCAAGGACTAGGAATTTTGTAGTTTTGGCTTCTGGGGTCGAAATTTTCAATCTTGTTCATGATGTTTTTCTGGGTGTTGGTGTTGGGCTCCCTTGTACAGTTATGGAGTGTGGTGATATAATATACAGAAGCACTCTACCAAGGTCAAATGAGATCACGGTTACTGTCCCTGGTGTGATTTTAGCTTTGGGAACTCTTTCTTACCTCTGGGCTACCCCTGGTGTGGCGCCTGGATTCTTTGATATGTTTGTTCTTGCCTTTGTTGAGAGAGTCTTTAGGCCTACTTATAAGAAGGTGTCAATATTTCTTTTTATTTTATGTTTTTGGGTTGCTTTGTGCTGTTAGGTTGTTTGATGAGTGACTAATGTGATTTATGATGAGGTTTTGGTTTGTGGATTGATGGCAGGATGACATTGTGTTGGGGAAGAAGTTGGGTGAGGGATCTTTTGGTGTGGTTTATAGGGCTTCATTGGCCAAAAAATCCTCCTCAAAGGTGTGGGAATGTTTTTAAGTTGAGGCTATTGCCATTGTTATGTTATCTTTGCATGAAAAATGTATGATTATTGTGCATTGAGTAAATGTATTGCGAATAATGGCTAATGCCTTAGAATTTGGTCTTGCTGTGTCCTTATGTTTTGCCAAAAGGATGGTGAGATAGTCTTGAAAAAAGCAACTGAATATGGAGCGGTAGAGATATGGATGAATGAGCGTGTTCGAAGGGCTTGTGCAAATAGTTGTGCTGATTTTATGTACGGCTTCCTTGAGGTGTTGTTCTTGTATTCTAATGCTGCTAGTTTTACACTATGGATAGTTTCATCTTAAAGATTGAACTTACTGATTTTGACGCTTTCTCAGAATTCTACAAAGAAAGGGGTGGAATATTGGCTGATATGGAAGTTTGAAGGGGAAGCCACACTTGCTGATTTGTTGCAGAGTAAAGAATTTCCTTACAATGTTGGTACTTTCTTGAATCAGAATACTGAAAATGTTAAGAAAAAGTTCATGCGTTTGCGTCATAAGTCCTTGCAAGTTCTTTCAGCTGGATTGAACCTATGGAATTAATTGCATTCTCACTCTTGCATAGAGTCCAAGTATCTCTACAACATTCCCCTCTGACATGAACATTGTTTTGAGGCTTTCAAAATTTCACTTAATTGTACTAAAAACAGTTTCTTTCAGTCGTATTATGCATATTTAAGTCAAAATCATTTCCTGATGAATTTAATTTTGTAATCTTATATCTACTTGATGCTGACTATATTTTATGAGTTAATAGTTCTTAAGTTACGTATTTTATAATAAAATGCCTTTTGTGTATTTAGTTTCTCTTCCACATATATGCTTACATCCATTATTGCAATGTTCAATGGTTTTTTTGCAAGCTTCAGTTTACTAAAACAAATGTCCGGAACTGATTCCAGAATGACTTTAATCTTTCATCTGAGCTTCACACTATCGGTGCATTGCATTGTTTAACTTAAAATCTAGCTTTTTAAAGTACAACTTTCTGATCATTATGACTGTCAGGTGGAAGCAATTATTCTTGGAGAGGTTCAGGACTTGCCCAAAGGGCTGGAGAGAGAAAATAGAATCATACAGACTATCATGAGACAGCTCTTATTTGCATTGGATGGTCTGCACTCTACAGGAATTGTCCACAGAGATGTTAAGCCCCAAAACATTATTTTCTCTGAAGGTGCAAGAACCATCTTCAACCGATTTTGGTTAATATTTTCATTTGAAGTATACTTGACATTTTCCTGGTAAAATGTAATCAGATTCTCGAACGTTCAAAATAATTGATCTTGGAGCAGCTGCAGATCTGAGAGTTGGAATCAATTACATTCCCAAAGAGTTTCTACTGGATCCTAGGTACTTTCCATAGTATCAGTTCTGATACCCAACTAACTGAAACCAAGATAGTCTATTCAGTTCTCAATCGTTGCAGATATGCTGCACCTGAACAGTACATTATGAGCACTCAAACTCCCTCTGCTCCATCTGCTCCTGTTGCAACTGCACTTTCCCCTGTTCTGTGGCAGGTCTTGGTTCGATTTTTTCCTGATGGTTTAACTAACTCAACACATGGAATTGATATCTTTCTCCCATTTTGATTTCTTCTCTCAGTTGAATCTACCAGACAGATTCGACATCTACAGTGCTGGTCTCATATTCCTGCAAATGGTAAGCATCACTAATTTGACAACTACTATTGTTATTAGGACAACTGTCTTAGCCAAAAATTTTGGAGTTAGAATTTTTCATCTCTAATGGCATAATAACCTGAGGCACTTGTTTGTGTAGGCGTTCCCCGCATTGCGTACAGACAGTGGTCTTATACAATTCAACCGTCAACTGAAGAGATGTGACTATGATTTAAATGCATGGAGAAAAACTGTGGAGCCTCGCGCAAGCCCTGAAATTCGACGTGGATTTGAACTGTTAGATTTGGACGGTGGAATTGGGTGGGAACTTTTGACGTCCATGGTTCGATATAAAGCACGTCAAAGAATAAGTGCAAAAGGAGCTCTGGCTCATCCCTACTTTGACAGAGAGGGGCTATTGGCTTTATCCTTCATGCAGAACCTTCGGCTGCAAATTTTCCGAGCAACACAACAAGACTACAGTGAAGCTGCTAAATGGATTATTCAGCTTATGGCTAAGTCAGGAACACAGAAGGAAGGTGGATTTACTGAGGCTCAGCTGCAGGAACTAAGGGTCTGTCCTTATCATATTTTTCCTACATCCTATTCACTGTAAACTTTTTACTTACAGCTGCCTATTTTTCTTCGTATGATGTTTAGGAAATCGAGCCAAAGAAAAAGTCAAGCCCCCAACGGAATGCTCTAGCATCAGCCCTCCGATTTCAGAGGAAAATCATCAGGACTATAAACGAGAGTGTTGATGAACTAAACCGACGTAGGAAGAGCTTGTGGTGGAGCAGATGGATCCCTAGAGAGGAATGAGTACTGTAAATATGTAGTTGTTATTACACTTGCATGTAAATTTTATGAAGCCAACATATGTAATACAACTCCAGTGGACTCACCTGCTATTCAAAGAGAAAACAAATGTGTACAAACATCTATAAGCATGTACCAAGTTATTGTAAACATTATTAATTTTCCAATGCTTACAGAAATTAATGTTTGTTATAATCTATCTCTTGTCAGAATTTGGACCATGTAAGTGGGCTGGCCCAATTCTCTTCAGCAACAATATTACCATTTGCCTCATCTGTGACGGGCTTAAATCTAGTTTGAATAAAAAAAAATTCTTAATTAAGATGATAGCAGATGAATATCCCTCTGTAAGATCACGAGAAAAATGAGTCATTTGATACGCTCAGAAGCTACGATATTACTAATTTAGACAAAACCAGCAGTGTTCCTGCTGTAATGTACGAAACCCGAATACTATAATGCAGTGACATGCATAAATTTTGATTTTCAGCTGTGGATTAAGTAATTATTAATCGTACAGTTAACGATCTGTCGTCAACCCGATTTCACATGAGCTAATTCCCTCCTGAAGCAAAGTGTAACGAAATTCGATCCGCTCGTAAGGTTTTACAACTGTATAAGCTAATAATTTAGTACAAATCACTGACTTCTCTCCATTAAAGAATCACTTAATACGTCGTTTCTACTTAATTACGTCTGGCCCTTGGAGTGAGAAAGAGCTTCAGACGCAAAGACTTGGTCAGGTTTCATTTTTTCCTCGTCTCTGTTTAAAGCATTCTGATGTTTGCCTGTATTTTTACAAAGACACACAAACTTATGTAATTTATTTTTATTCATCCCAAGTTAATCAAACATACAATTAGAGTTTTAATATATAAAATGATGTCGAGATTGTGTGGAACAACAGCCATCTGAACCACGAGAGCTTCACGTGTGGCACCACTTTCTTGTTCAGTACAACCCACAGAATACCTTAATATATATGAAAAAGTAGGACAATAGCAGCATGGGACACTTCAAACTACCCCTTCAAACTCTACGATGATAGATGATGAGCAGATTAGTGTGTTTAATAATAAATATTAAACACCACTGCCCTTCCATCATCTCACTGACTTTCCAACATATTGGGGCGCTGCCCTTCTGTACTCCATTATTCATTCTCCAATTATTTATACATACATGTCCATGTCCATGTCCATGCATTATTGCATGCTTTAGTTCCTAAATTGAAATTTTTTCATAAAGTTACAAATGAGTCAAATATGAACTCATACAAATACTTTCACAAACATGGCCTTAGGAAATTGACCTAGAAGAGCTCATGAATCTATATATATACTATATAAACTTGTACTTGCTTGTCATTGCTTCAAGTAACAAATAAATTAAAAGCCCTTGAGCAACATCAAAAGCCCTTGAGCACAATTAGCAAGATTGGCCTTAAAATTAATTATATCATGAATGGTTAATTAGGGTTTAATTATACATATATAAATAGGAGTTGGTGTCCTTAATTAGGCAAATTAATGAGAAGAGCAGGAGACCAAGTATGGGTTGCATAAGCTTTTCCAACACAGTGTAATTATAAATTAATCAATCATTTACTTGGGTTTTGAGCTATTTGTGCTAACAAAAACTGTAACCCAATGTTAAAATTAATTTCACGCAGAGTCTTGAAATATCTGCATCTTGGGTTCTTAATAGAGTAGTAGTCGTTTTCAAGGGGAATATGGCTCGGTAATTCGCATTTCACGTGGGGGCTTTGACTCTTATTTTGATCCATTTGTTTCGGCAACAACTCGGAATTCCAACCACACTAAACTTCCATTCTAATTTAATTCTATCAAAGCTCTAGTTCAAATTGAGTCTAATCAAATTTGAATTATTTATACAATAAATATATTATATTTGATCGAGTGCGATCAAATTTAATTTGAGTATTTTTTTTAATTCATTCTTTTACACATTCTATGATAATTTTTATTTGGGTAAGTTACATTGACACTTCATGAGGTTTGACCGAAATACATAAATATCTCGTCTTTAATAACATTACAACTACACTCTCTCATGTTATAATTGTAATTACAACTACACCCCCTATTCAAAGGCAAAACTTATACAAACACGATAAGGGATGTAGCTGTAATTTTACCAAAATATGAAGTATTTGTGTACTTTGGTCTAATCTTCAAAATGACAATACAATTTACCCTATTTATTTTTGAGAAATGTCTGTAGAACCGAATGTTTTTATATTAGGGAGTTGTGAAATTAACTTCAATAAAATTTAGTTCTTACTCTTCAATAACTATGACGTGAAAAGTTAAAGTTGTTTGTCCAAAAATATATTGCTAAAGAATATCTAAAGCACCTTTTTTTTTTTCCTTAGAAAATGTAAAAGGGTTGTTTTTATTACTCCAAATTAAAATTATCGACTTAATTAATAATAATTATATCTTTAATGGGCTAGCTGATTTGGTAACTTTATGCAGAAATTTTGATATGATGAAGACATAAAGCACATTATCCTAGTCAAAATGTATAACATCTTTTCTGAGTTGACATTTGACCTATAAACTTCACTTTACATGACTACTCCAACACTATAAGAGTGATTATGCAATTCCTCACAAATGAATGTAGATGTCTAGTCAAAAGCTAGTTTAGCCAAAATAATTGTTATCACCACTCTTAACAAAAGGTGATTAAGATGTGCAATTTATATTAAGTACTTAATTCCCACTTGCCTTCTTTCTTTTTGTATAATATCTTAACAGTCCCATAAAAAAATTGAATTTATTTCACTGCAGTAAATTTGATTTTTATAACAAATTTATAGAGATACTATATCGTGAAGTTGTCAAAAACAATAAGTTAACTATTTGGTCTCGTCAAGCATTTCAAAAAAGATTCAATACGTATCACTTACTGATGTGATTTGTAACTCATTCCGAAGAAAAAGTCTTGAAACTCATAAGTCGCTTAATCTCCTCATTTATAATCAATTTAGGACGCTTGCTTGCATCACTTATATATAATTTTCGGCCTTTACCATTATGTCACAGAGTTCGTGGTATTCCTGTAAGCCATTTGTTGGATTATACTAAAAGTAGATACAAAAAATGAAATAATCTTTTCCTTTAAAGATTATGGATATGGATGATGAATAGGTCCAAACCCATTGATGATGAGCTTATCATGGACATATTGCAAGGCAGGTCATAAATTATGGAAATATGTTAGCTGATATGTGGAAGCAATGGGCGACCCACTATGTTGGTAGGTAAACCCTACACATATTAGGATAAATGTAGGATGCTGCATAGCTATTATATTAAAATATACTTGCATTAAATTCCAAGGAGACCACTGATCATCCACTACATTCTCATCTGACTCACTGTATTCTAATCAATCTAAGTAATTAGAACTACATGATCAATAACTAATTTTGTTGGAAATTTGGCAATCAATTGTAGTCTGACATTAATAACTTCACATTTCAAACTGCAGAAGACATTCTTGAAGTTCACAACGATGACACATATTGGTTCTCTCACTTGTATTCATTCCATCAAGACTGAAAATACACTTGAATTCAATTCTAATTACTTATATAATACTCATTTTGTCGTCCTAAAATATAAATATAAAATTTAAATTGAGAATTGGTTGAATGAATACTCTGATTTATTTACTAGAGAAGATAACCTCTAATATTAGTAAATTAATTTGAGATACATTTAAAATCATAGATACTACTAAAAATCTTATAAAGTTGAGACAGGATAAATTAGAATATTATTTCCTAGAAGCCAAGCTTGAAATCTTGATTATAAATTGTGGAAAAAGAAAAGGAGGTGGGGGTGTAGAATAGTTACATGATGAAAACGGGGGGGTGGAATCCCAAGTGGGGGTGGGGGACCCGAAGAGGAAATGTGTGGGGAGGTAGGAGGAGGCACTGCACGCCCTTTGATGCCCCATAGTTGGCTCTTTACTCGACCAATCCTAACTAGGAAGGACCACACCCCACAAACGCCCTATAAGAACCCCTCCGCACTTGCAAATCTTCTTCATTCACAATATCAAACATACATCTCTCAAACCAAACCAAACTCACCAAACAGTGCAGCTTCCTTAGCTTCTTTGCAATAATCACATAGAACAAGTAGTATGAAGATGAGCAGCAGCAACAGCAGCAGCAGCAAGAGAAGGATTTCCAGCCGAGGGCTTGGCGGTGTCCTCCGAGAACAGAGGGCCAGGCTCTACATCATCAGACGATGCGTCGTCATGCTTCTTTGCTATCATGACTGAAGACGGCAGGCCGTCGAGCACCAACATGATGATGAATTTGACCCTCTTTTCCTAATTTTCTGTCGATCGACTTTGTTAGAGTTGTAAATAGCAGCGGCAGGACAGGAGGAATTAATTAGCCTCAGAAACTTGACAATTTTGTACTGATTATTGCAGTCCTTCTTGTATACATATCATTAATTTGATTCAATTCAAGATCTTAGTTTCTTTCTTAAAATTTGCTTCATCAGTTGGAGCAGCTGGCCAAGAAATGAACATATATAGCATGAAAATTCTTGATCATGATTTTTCTTGTTTTGGCAAATTGGCTGCAAATTGATCTTTCCAATCATTCTTGGAAAGATTTGTTCACTTTCAAGAGGGCGGTTCCAAAGCTTGTGGGTTTCATCTGAATTAGTGTTTGGAAAAATCAAAAGGAAAATCAATTCGGTTTTCTCTTCTTTTGAGGGGTGTGATGGGGAAGTTCTAAAGATTGGATCTCACTGTTTCAGATTAAAGTTGTTTGGGGTTTTTTTTATTTGGAAAGTGAAAAAGTTGAAATTGAAGTTGATATTTTCTTTTTGCTTTTTCTTTAGTCCGTAGGACTGATCATTCAATCCCAGGTCTTTGATGTGTCGGTAGATTACAAGGATGAGTTTATGAAATTCTTAAATTATATTATAAGATATTTAAATACTTATATGAAATTTCCTTTAGCACTTCTATAAAAAAAAAAAAAAAAACTTAAAATTTTAAACTAAAATAAGATATTACATCTTACAAACTCATTTTATACGATAAAGAAGTTCCATCCAGTTTATAATAATCTTAATACTTTTTTATTTTATTTTAATCATAGTAATATAAAATTATTATTAATAATATTTTAGTTTTATAATCTTATTAATGTGGAACCCAACGGATGACGAGTTTGAACGACTTATAAGTTCTAATATCATATCTCCCACTTAAGATAATTTTTCAAATAAAGAGAAGAACAATACATCGGCATCCAACACCAATCGAGCCACGTCACGTCTTTTATCTATATAAATTGTGTTTCAAATAACACATCGTAACTTATAAATTCTATAAAATCATAATTTATAATAGAAACAAAAGTTCATACAAAGTATTTAAAGCAAATTTATGCATGGAAGCACCCTCTGAATTAGAGTCAAAATAAAAAAGCCGATTTCTGTTGATTATCTTCTCTACCAATGATTAATAAGATAACAAACAATCTAAAAAGCAAGATTATGCTAATAATTTCTCAAGATTACATAGGCATGCATCCTACTCCCACAAATCATTAAAGTGGCTAATAATATGATTGTAAAAAATCAGACAACCTTTTCAATCAGTCAAACGATTTCGCCAAACTCTTTTGCTACTGTTTAAACAGCACGTCTAAAAAGTGGGACAATCAAATCGTTTAATCAGAGCAACAACGACATGCATTTTTAGGCAGGTTTGGTCGTTTGTTTTGATTTGTCTTTCGTGATTATAATTAGAGGTAGTTGGAAACATGAAATCGTCTTAACGTAGAAAGCGAGATTAATAATGCACGAGGCAGGAGGCAAGGCGACCTCGTTTTTGTTCATTCATAAAAAAGAAAAAAACGTGATCTTCTTTGTTTAATTTGCTTGTCTGGAACCAAACAGCAACAGTTACGTCCTGTTTGGGAAATGCTCTCCAACTAAGCAAATCAAGCCATCAAAATGTGAAGTAGAATTGGACTCATGTGGAAGAATATATATAAAAATTAGTCAAACTACAAAAACTCGTTTTGTGGGCCAAATCATTTTTGTGCTCAACCCACATTCATGTCATGTAGGAATTCAGACCTAATTATTCCATATAGATATCTTTATTTGCAAAGGAAAAGTGCCACTCTTGTCATCTTCGGACAAATTAAGTGTATTTAGTGATAAGTGTAAGATTTTCCAGTCACAGAATTTTTCTTCTGTTGGAGTGGGGATTGGGAAATAAAAATATTCGAATACATGCATAATTAATAATTCTCTGCTGATTTCGAGCTTCCTCAGAATATAGAGTTTGTTAATTTATGTAAAGTATATTATGAGTAGATTATTGCCAAATGCCAACCCATAATAATTGGTTAGTGAAACTTGAGTTAAACATATCTAGTTTAAGTAGAGTTGTCAGTTAATCGAAATATATTATGGGATGGCCACCAATTCATTTTTTTTTTATTCGGAGCGATAAACTATTATTAATTAAAATAAATTGATTATAATTATTTTTATTAAATATTAATATCTAACAAAGACAATTACAAAAATAATATCATAATCAATAATATCAAATAAATAAAATTTAAACAACACATAATATCACAATATGCAACACCTACTATATAGTAAAATAACATTCCACATATATAACGAAATTCGAACATATGACCTTAACTTCAGTTCCGCCAATTGTGTTAGAACTCATTGGCCACCAACTCATATCGCTCGATTGATCTAGTGAAATTTAAATTTTTTGTACCTATTATCGCAGTGTTTGCTACTTGATTTAATGCTTTTTTTTTTTTTAATAAAAATGAAGTTTTAACATATCTAGGTGCACATAAAACTTGCCACCTTATATATATTCACATATATATGGCATTTTTACAGAATTAAAAGAATTGAGGGGGGTTTGAAACAGTAAATAAAAATAGTAGAAAGGAGAGGAGGACGAAAAAACAAAAGAGGGGGTGGTGGGGCAGGGTGAGGGTGAGGGGAATTGGAAAATTGAGGTGTCGGCCACATATTAATGGGATATCCCATCTCATTCTCACCTAAAATAAATAAGCCAAAAGTGGGCAAATAGCATACCCCACCCGCCCGACATATTGTGATGAGTCAAAATGGCAGCCTTATCCTCCCCCACGTGCGATTCTTCATCTTCTCAACCCCACCACCATTCCCTTTTCTCTCTTTCAATCATTCCATTTCTTCATTATTACTTACTATTCTTCTTCCCCCAACTCATTTCTTTCTCACTCAGTAAATTTTATTTTACCTCCCTCAGTTTTATAATAAATCAATTAAGGAATATAACTTTTTATTTAATTATTTTTATTAACATAGGTAATTTTATAAATTTTGACTTACCAAATAATTTATTTATTGAACTTAAACAAATATTGAGTATTAGGCAAAATTTTAGAAGAAAAAGGTAAATTGTCCCATAATATTATTTTAAAAATAAATTACAATGAATTCCCGTGAACATTATAAAACATTAATTTGTAGGATTGCGGCATGTCATGGCAGAGAAGTGACATAGGTGTTTGTTGTGTTAGGCTAGTATTATACCCATCCCCACGCCCATGTAGAGGACTGAGGATCTCATCAACAACTTGAAAAGGGTTCAGAAGTGAGAAGTAGTTTGGAACCAGAATGGGCGCAGTAGAGAGCAGCACTTGAGAATTTTATGGGCAGATATGATATGAGAGCAGCACACGTTTTACGAAATGCACATCCATATTTACACCCTCCAATTTCCAATCTCCATATTACATGCACAATCATATACATACCCATTATGCCGCAATTCCCACCTTTCTCCGTTCTATGTGGACTCAACCACAATTCCCACCTTTCTCCGTTCTATGTGGACTCAACCATTCAATCCAGTAAATGAATTATTATTTCCTTCATATTAATTATGATACATTCATTAATTTCAAGATATTGTACGTGATTTAAAAAAAAAACAAAAGAAAAGATATTGTATGTGATTTTTAATTATTTGAGTCTGATAAATTCGATTTCCAACCGATGTTGTATATTCTCGTATTATTTTAGAATTTTTGTTGGGATTCACCTAACGACTCATCTATTTTTCATGTACTATTTTGATCCAATGTAAGGTTGACGTGCCCACGTCAATATGACTTAGCTCACCAACTGCAGAATATTAGTTTTCTGTTAAAGATATATGTTATATATACAACAACATATGACCTTCAAACAATTTTGCTTTGGGCATGTACCATAATCGACTTGTCGATAAGATTTGGGATTGACAACGTAATCTGCATCTTGGTTTGATGGTTTGCCCTTTGGTTTCTACCAGAAATATACGTCTTTTCGTCTAATTTGTCACTGTTCGGAAAATTTATTATTGCAGTATGGGCTCTTTCAATATGGGGCAGCATCAAAGTTCAATTTGAACACATGCTTCACCAGAACTAGAAGCCTCAACTTATTTCATAGGCTGCTAAATAGTTGGGTTCGTCAGGTCAGTACATGAAGATTTCGTCTGATATTATTACCTCATAGGCAAAACAAGGACAGGAGGAACAACCGGCACCAGTAGTACTACATTGCATGCATGTCATGCTCGAATAACTACTGACTTACAACACTACATGCTCGAATGAATAGCTGCTTTCTCGTTATTCATTTGCATATCCCACATAGCCATATATCAAGAAACATCATCAAAAGATTGATGTAGAGAGCAAATTGTAAGGAAACGGAATTGACATTCATCTGAATTTTAATCACTATGCCCCCACTGTCGTGCACTGCCCAGGTTGTCAAGGCCCTCTATGTCCTGTTTTCAGGCAGCAACGCATCAAGAAAATAGCAGCCCTCGTGATCAAATTCAAAGCCCTTTTCGACAGAAGATGGCCCATTTTCATGTTCTTTCACTAAGGTTTTCTCTAGCTTATATATAGTTCAGGACTTGAGGTTCTCAATTTTCTTATCTACAAAAATCACTTTCCCTTTAATACATGTTCTTCGGCCCCTCCAAATAGGTCCTGCAGTCTCTATCTTCAATCAGTCTAGGCCGGAACTCTCTCTAATTCATGTTTGAAGACAACCTCAATGACCTGTAACTCTCAGCAGGTTCATGAATTTAGCCGTCCTAGTTGTGCCATTTGTCTCTGTTTCGGACAACATAGGATCCCACTTCCGGCAAATACAGCACGTACAAGAAACAGCATAATTGAAAACTGCAGGTTGAAGTTCAACCGTGGTCTTCACAGAAGAAGCATTGGAGTTTAATTTCTCTCTGGCTTGAACGGATCGAATTTCCAAGGTTTGTGGCCTCATATTCAAAGCCCACAAAAAATTGCCAGCTTATTAGAATGAACATGAGAAGTAGGGATCAAACTGACAGAGAAGTTTATAATGTGGAAATACAGATCTTTGATGATTTACAGGCAGAGCAACTGCTGAAATAACAAGAGCACAGATTTAGGAGCGAAAATCCGTGCTATAATACAGGAACCACTGGTAGCACAGATTACAAAAATAAGTTGTCGATGCCCCTAAATTCTCAAAAAACTGCTACAAGTTACTGATAAGCAATCGTTTCATCAGCATGACGCTTCATTACCTTCACCTCAAACATCGTTCAGCAGGTTGAAGGTTAGCAAAAGAATGTTACCTTGACCAATGAGATGTCATTTTTTTCGATTCTAGATGCCCAATTTTGATTTAGTCAATCGCCTTGCCTCTCGCGCTTCCACCCCAAGCTATATAACTATCCTGGGACTCAAATTCCTGCAAAATAATATAAAAGAATTCGTCAGTGCGTAACAAAAACTCAAGCATAATTGATGGGTAAAAGGAAAAGGAATGCAGAAAACGAACTCACAAGTTGGCTCAATCGGAAATCAGGAGGTGTATCAAGGTCAATATTTGCTGGATCAGAAGCCAAATTTTGGCACTCCTCCAAATCCCTCTTCAAATACTCTGGTCCTAACTTAGCGTAATCAGCAAGACGAGGTTTAGCATCCAGTTCTTGACCATTTGCAGTTTCAAGCCGATTTGGGGATTGGCTGTGGAGAAGCTCGTCAACCAGAGACAGCCCTTCTACAAGTTGCTGTGAACTCAACAGATATTGTGACTCATGTTCCCACCATTTGTTGTCATCAGCAGCCTCATCGTCATTCTCGTCTTCCACTTGATCAGCATTATTCTCCATGTTGCAGTGGTTTTGATTATTGGGTGGCTCAGGAGTTTCTACCACCTCTTCCATATAACCCTCATTCTCATGCTAAAATCAGAGCAAATATTGGAAAGGAGGATAGCATGTCATGACAATTTTTGCATGGATCAATATTCCATATAAGAGGAGAATACAAAATCTTTTGCCCAAGGGCCAAGCATCTCCAACTGCCCACCAAATAAAAGTCAAAGGAAAATAATTACACTGACAATAGAAAAGGTTGGATTTACCTCTACGTTACGAAGTGCTGAATCTTGTTCAGACACAGGAGTCAAGAATCTTGTTTCAGTACGAGGAGGTTCGGGAGTGACCGACTTTGGCGTGACAGGATCCACCTTAGGGATCATGGTCCCAACTTCCGCAGGAATATCTTCTTCAGTCTTCTCACTCTGTTTGAGTTGTTGCTGCTGATAAAAGATTTTTGAGATAACATATTCCCCCTCCTTCTCATCTTCGCCTGTACCCAAGTGATACTGATGCATCACCCAATTAGTTTTCTCAGCTTTTCCACCTCTAACAGGGCTTACATATAGGACCATAATCTTCTTGCATCCTTTTTGGACACCATCCAAGAAGACAGGTTTTGTCCGGCCAGTCTTATGCCAACGAACATCTCCCAACTCATCATCATGTATCTTCCGACGCTTGCGGCTTCCAGTATTATAAGCTTTGATTGCTCTATGGAAGAAGTGTGAGACACTCCCATCCTCTCTCACACCTGAACATATCATTTATGCATCATGTCAGTATGACAGAAGCAGTACGAAACCAACAAAGGGAGGGTGATAAAAGAATGGTCAGACAAGATCAATTTCTGTGTACCAGGTAAATTTCGAGGATGGGTATAACAGATGCCATCATCTTCATTAACTGTTGGTATAAATTCATCGATGAAAGGATGAGGCTTTGAATTCCCAACACCAACTTTAGCAAGCAAATGCAAAATAATGTCTGGGTCAGAAGGATCAAATTTCACACCAAGGGGCAATCCCGGCCATGCATCAGCAACCTGAAAAGAGAGATGTATTTGCTCACAATGATTCCAACATATTGTGATTCAACTTTGAATAACTGAAGAAAGAGAAGTAGCTTGTCTTTCCTATTGTTGACAGGAATTTGAAACATATGCTCCATACAGTTCTAAGTAATTAATATTGAGGAATCTAAGCTCTGTGCAAGCCATAAAATTCAGGTGACCTGACAGGTGAAGCTAAGGGAACATCTCCAGCAAAGTCCAGAAGTATGATTCATTAACATTACTGACCAACATGGGCTCATGAAACCATCACAGACCTCCAGGAACCACAAAACTATAATGAAAAGCAACATAACCAACATCGAAGTTATTTACTTAGATGAATATCAACAGGAACAAGCTGCCTGCTGCCAGACCAGTAAAAGTAAAGGTGACAAGTTCCACGACATACACAATAGTCAGAGTCTTCCCATAATTGTGTATCCCTCGAGGAGAGATGATGCAGAAGAATGATACTAAAACAATCTGGAGTGGCACTCATCTACCAGACTGCCATAGACCAATTTCACACAAAAGACTACTTATATTCTATTAAAACAGCATGTCATTAGGAATATGGATGCAAACAGTGTCAGCATAACCATACAACAAGCCAAAATACATGAGAAATGAATCATACATCACTGTTATCAATAACATGCAGGCAATTTGGGCAGGATTTTGTCGGGTTGCTTTTCCAGTTGACTTTTCCTGGATTACATGCACCTGAAGCACTCCTAATTTTTGTGGCAATCCGATTAGGGTCAACCAACCATGAAGGCCTGCATGTTATGAAAGAAATAAAATAATCATCAACTGCTCCAAGCACCAAGACAAGCAATCTGATGCTGAGTAGAGAACAAACCAAGGCAAAACTAGATGAATGTTGCCAACAACTGTACACATACTAACTGAATGAGAAAGATAATGGGAACATAGACAGCATAATAGGAAAGAATAATATAAGTAAAAGTCTAGTCCAGTGGATATTGTTTTAAATATGATGGACCAACTAAGATAGATAACCTTTGATGATCAAATCACTAGTTCACATTATAAAAGAACTGCTCAATGAAATAAAATTCCCATAAAAATAAGAAAGTAGTCAGAAATTCCTCTTAAGCTTATCTACTCACTTTAATAATTATTACTGCCTTTTGAAGAAGAAGAAGACTTCAATAATTATTTTCATAAATTGCAAATGTAAACCATCACTCATGGAGAGTCTGACAGGGAGCTAAATGCCTCATTAACTATTGTTGTTCCATAACCTAATTGGAAAACAAAGATCGTAATAATATGAAATTATCTTGTCAACTTAGAAACATTTATGAGTAAAATAACAATAACATCATAATTCTTTGAGATAAGTAAAGATCACATACACACAATATATGTTGATCAAAGATCTATTCCAACTTCTAGATACTCCAATCCATTTTCTACCAATTAGTTCCAGGATAAGATGGTATTATAATCAGGAAAAGATGAGATTATGAAAATGAGATGTCATCTTTAATCACTACAACACATTAACTACTGAAAGTTGACTAGCAAATTACAAGCATACTCCAAGTCTCAACATGGTTGTGATGATTAGACCACTTCAGTTAAAATGTTGAATTATTGTTAAGTACTCCATCAAAACTGTACACTACGCAGAAACAGATGAATAACCAGATTAGTACCAATCAAAAGTATGGTACTTGTAGTGTGGAATACACATTGATAAATTGAGAGTTCAATTGATGCCATAAAGTTTTGCTTACAACTTTAGTATAAAACATATTATAGCCGAGGCAAATTGGTGCTTTCAATCTTTTGAAAAGTACATCTAAAATTAAGTCTCAATTTCCATGCGTTCATAATATTAAAAAAAAACCTAGAATCATCAAATTGTGCATTCCAAATAGCAGAAATAATATATCAACAGCCACATGTAAATAATGGCAATAACTAATGGACCAATTGTTACAATATGCTAATCACTTGCTGAGGGTCCAGGCACCTTGATTTGCTGAAATTTGAATTCCAAGTAACACAAACCAGTATATGACTGGTTTCATCATTTTAATAAATTTTTAAATACAGCAAGATAGTCTAAAAATCACTTCAAAAAGCACAACCGCCTATACTTCAAAAGAATAAAACAAAGCAAGTTGCAAGAAAAAATGTGATCTAAGAGAAACCTATCACATTTTACATTAAGTTGAAATGCAAAGTTGATTCCCTTGGTACTAAATCTGGAGAGCCCAACCCATTCACTTGAAAATAGAAGAGGTGGTTGTTGCATAATAATAAGAGTCACCAAGGGAGATTATTTTACTCAACACTAAATGTTTCGTGATCCTCAAAGTGAGATCAGAACATATCAAGCGCTAAGACAACAGAGATTGTCATTCCCCCGTACCATGACATCTGCATCATGAGTCTATAAACGCCAGAAATGAACAAAGGCATGAAATCATCTAGGAAAACAGCAATGCTGTTCAGTTCAATTGAAAAGAAAAGGCCAAACTTCCAAAGACAAAAACTAAAACATGGAAGCTCACGCCCAAGCGCTTCCCCATTTAAGCCCATAACTCTAGAATGAGAAACAGAAAGAAAGGAGAAAAGATGACATCAACTGAACAAATACCTAATCCCAGAATCCAACACAAATACACTCTCAAACTAAACTCCACTGAAGCTTAAAACTTAAAAAGTAATCTTAAATGCCATAAAACCCAATTAATCAGAAGAACCCAAGTCACTGTTTGACATCAAGATTTCAACTACTGCTCATAAAGAACAAAACTTGATAACTATAAGCAGACAAAAGTTGGAACTTTTAGCACCCCCTTGCAGAATAGAACGATCTCATGCGTCGCATAACTTCAAGATTCACCAATAACTATCTCTTTCTACCTATTTATTAATGCATCAAAAACGAATAAAAGAAATGAAACTTCAGTCCATAGGAAACTGCCGAATCAAAATAGAAAAAGAGATTGATGCCATACCCAGACATGGTAGAAGGATGCAAGGATCAAAACATACTTAAGCTCAGAAAATCTCCAGTATCTGCAGGAATCTATTTCGCATTTACTCTCACCAGTATTTATGGGATGTTCACAAAGTCTTGTCTTGATTCTTGTAAAGTGATTTTCTTTAATCTTTCCCACTTTATGTACACACCACTCTGTTCCCTTTCAGTCATTTCTGGTTTTCAAATTTGAAAGCGTGTTACTATTTCCCTGACGTGATTGAAAGGGTCCGGTCCACCTGGGAGACTCGCACCATTCCTAATAATTGTAGGAAGGACGTGTTTGCTTCTCTTTTAACAAGCATTTTCCTGATTTTAGCTCAAATTAAGCTGCTAGTTCACATTTGCAACCTGGTCAACAAGCCTCGCACTACACGTGCACTTTTGGTCTCTTAAAATCGTGAATCAGACCCGACCCTGTAAAAGTTAGCGTTTAGGAACTTTCTTGTAAAAACGTGTTTTGTTTTTATAACTTTTCTGCTGAAAGCATAGTTCAGATAGTTGTGTATTTACCGGTTTCCTGTTTTGACTGGGAATACAGTAATCTTAATAACTTCGTTCTTGCACAAGGTAGAAATTCTTATATTATATATACATATGAGCAGTAACTCTGAATAACAGTACAGATACTACATACATATATACGACTATGAGCACATTTACGAATATTTGGATGTTAAACTAATAATCCAACATTACATTTAACTATTCATATGAGGAGTTTACGATGGCGAAATGACTTGATAAAACTGCAGTCACCACCTAACCAATGCTTAAATGTAGAATTACAGCAAAAAATTTCACTAGGCCTGTACTATCAGTAGCTATACATCATCGTACACGTGCAGACGCTCATCAATGTACACACGGCAGATGGGGCATCTCTTGCACTTTTCGCAACAATTGCTGAAAATATATGTGAAAGCAAGATCAGTAATTTTTACGTAGTGGCACAAGAATAGGGTAAATTGGGTGGTTGAAGATAATTGTGCACAGACAGTGAGCGAGTTGCTGGTAAAATACCTCCATGAGAAGACAAAGAAGAGAAGGAATAGAGAGAAAAGGGAAGATAAAGTATCAGTATATGGGCAAAAATACCTGCAAAGAACGTAATGCCTACAAGGGAGCAGAACAACATTTATTTGTTCATCGAAGCACACCCGACACAGGATCTTTTCCTGATAAAGCAAATAAGCATGCATCAGCAAAGCTTTGTTACAAAACCCAAAGAACAAAAGAAACACAATAGGTTATCAAAAATGGATCGAGATTAACATCTGCCATTGTTGTTGAATAACTGTCTCATCTAATGCATTCAGCAATTAACAAGAAGAGATTTACATTTAGTTACTAATATCTTGGGTGAGGTTCTTTCATTTTTCTTTTATTTCTGAATAGTTGATTGACCTGTTTAATCATATATAAACCCGATACTACGTGTGTGACCATCGATATTTATCAACATGCACCATCCATGTGACAACCTGTTAAAGTATTTCTAGGAGAAAGATGAGAGAACTCTGCAGTCTGAAAAGTAAATAAAAGGAAAGAATTTTACATTTTGAAGTCTTTCAAACTCCTCCTGGCTAATATTTGTGATCTCTGTTTGTGCAACAAGGGCAGACTGAAGCCTGCATATCTGAGAAAAACAGAAATGCCTTGGTAAACACTAACCATGCAATATACTATTCTGAAAATGTTGGAAGGCCGACTATAGAAGAAATTCAAGAAAACCAAACATAAAAATCAACACATTTAAAACAAAATTCTATGACTAAGGATAATTCACCTCTTTAGCAAGCTCAGCTTTTGGCATTTTCTTTACAGCATCCGGAGAAAATGTATTGTACCTGTTAGGAATAAAGAATACTCATGAGCCATCCATCTAGAGGATACAGTTATGTCTATGTAAAAATATATTTCAAACTTCTGCAGCAACAAATTATGTATCACCTACGAAGCAAAACACATACTGCAGTAAGTTAGACATAGACTACTGTTATATAACCACATAATTTCAGTATTTCGTGGGTTGCAGAAAACCTTATTCAAATGCTACATTGCAGAAAAATTATCGTTTTAGCGAAAGCCCACAATTCTGATTGTTGAGACAATAAAATGTGCAGCAAAGTTCAGTGCTTCAACTTGCTGTAGATTTGTCATTAGTAAGCCATTAACTGTGCTGTTACTATTGCCATCAAACAGAATTTTGATGGTTGCATGGATTAAATGAGGTAATTGAGTCAGCCTCAAATAAATGAAAGTGAAATAACGCATGAAAGTAGGATGTAAGCTTCAATTTCAGAACACTTACCCGGATTCCCCAGCATAATACAGCCGGGCTTGCTCCTCTCGACTTCCTTCATCAATAGACCACCAACCCAATAACCTGATATGAGAAATATCCGGGAATTTCAAAAACATGGCATGATTTTGGAGAAATTTTAACCTTTTCTTTAATTCATAGTAATTACCTTGATCCACGACGCAGAAATCCCATATAGTCGTAAGCTGTAGGAGGTAGTCGGAAACTGCTTCCAGAATCAGCATCACCATGTAGTAACAGGTTGATTTTCTCAAAACATCTATATATCGCAAACAAAAATCCAACTCCTTGCAGCAGAAGTAGAGGAGAAAATAGAAGTGGAATTGGAATATGTTTAGCACCAGGAGGAGTTCCCTAGAATCAGAATTTGTCCTAATGAGATCAACTATCAACCAACTTGATAGCACTTGGACCAGAAATTTTCTTAACTCAACATACCTCCAAGTACATGAACAGCATGACCTGAAAACCAATAAAGGGTATTTTCATCACATGCCCACCAATGTCTTGCAAACTGCACATACTGTTTTCTTGGTGATCTTCCTCAGGAGATGCCAAGACACTGTTACTCCAGTTAAGATGTCTGAAACTCATTGAAGACGAAGTTGATGCTGTAAGATGCGAACGTCTATGAATTGCTGGATTATACCACTTGGTGCAAATAAGAAAGGCAAAGCACTCTGCAACACTGAGAACCAAAGACGCAACTATAGTAGGATTCAATAGACAGGACAGTTATTATGAGCATAAAGGGAAAAGTACTAAATTATATACCCATAATTGATAAATAGATCCCACCAACCAAGAGCAGCTACGTCACCTGCATATAATACCAACCAGAGACAGGGGAAATAGAGTTAAGAAGGAGATGAATAGAGATTATTAAATTCCAACTGAAGTAAATACGAAACACCAGGTTCTCGAAGCAAGAAAACTAGGCAATTTTTTTCTCTGTACCAAGAGAAAATGGAGATTGATGATCATTTTAAGAAACTTTTTGTGCAGATGTTTTGAAGTCCAGAACCAATGTTTTGAAAGATCACACTAACAGAATCAAAATAACATGTTTAAGCTCCACAGATGAACTATTTGCAACGTAAATGCTTAAACTTTGTTATAAGGTGTAGATGATGGAACATGTACAATCAGATTTCTTAATATGCTTGAAGCTGAATTTACCGCATAGCTTGAGTAGGGTAAATGTAGTTGCAGCAATGAAGAAGACCATTGAAATGGAAACCCAAAAGTGCTGAAGACAAAAACAGTATGAAACCTTCAGTTGATGATCAAGTATAACGAAATTCGATGATGGATCTAAATAAACCACTTATTTACACACATAAAAAAGCAAAAGGACAAAATATTTTAGTAACTCCACATCAACAATACAACAATCGTTGCTCATTAATTAAAGAGCTTTTTCATGTAAGATCTGTTTTTCAGTTCCTCCACTGAAGAATTAGGAAAGTGTGGTATGGGACCTGCAAAATTTTTTCCCTTGGGAGATATTCATCTTCTTATTCTGCTTTAGTTCTTTTCCTATTTTCACTGCTTTTGGCTACACCCTTTCTATCTCTAGATAGAAAAGGGAGAAGCAAACTGAACCTTGAGAGCATAGGTTAAATCCAGAAAATGAGTAAGTGATATAGACTCTTCAATGGTATTGTGTTTAATTAGTCTAAAGGGGATACAGATAACAGTACGTTATGCTATTATGAGAAAATTTCCAGTAAACAGCCAGCTTAAAGAGCTTAAAGTATTTAAAATTGACCAGACTAAGATTTTGGACTATTTAACAGATGCTTTACTTAAAATTTACCGGAAGAGTCTCCCATATTGCTTCATCGCTAATGTTCTCCTCATCTCCAGGCATAAGGGCCCTACACATCCTGAGCAGCAGAATAACATAAAGAAACAATTAACATAATCACATCTTGAGTCCTAACTCAGACAGATAGGTATAACTCAAAGTACAAATTCCTTGAGGATTGGGATTCAGAATAAGTTTCATACAAGGATTGGAACTATTACCTAATATTATCAACCAAAATTGCGACTTCTAGTGCTAGTAGAGGCAGAAATACAATCTTCAAATTTACAGCTGTCATTTATCACATTTTGGAAAGATCAGTTCATCACGAACTAAAAGAGCATGGAGATGGGCATTTGAACAAAGAAAAAGATAACTGTGAAAAGGTTTTTGGCCCTCTGCAGCCTTTAACAAACATATGTGCCAGAAGGATAAGCAAGTTTACCATAACTTCTCTCAAGATGTACACAGAGGAGAAGTTCAAAAGCAACAAGCAGAGGAGTTGCCACAATGGCATGAAATGGCGCCCACTGTCCATGAAAGTGTTCAAGCAATTTCAATACAGTGGCATTTATCAAGATAGACGCTGAAAAAATTAATCTTCCAGATGAAATAGAGATATCATAAATCAGTCGAGTGTAGGGCATCTTACGTAGCGACCATGAGGCATAGATGGGGCTGGTAAGGAGAATCTGCCTCTTGCCACGACCGCATGAAATAACCAGAGAGGAGAAAATATTAACCTACAATTTTTTTTACAGAAACGAATCAACTTAAAAAGAAAAACATGGAAGGTTGTGTGCACTTAGGCTAAGTAAAATTTTCAGAAACAGATTCAGACTAAAAAAATTGCACCATAATGCCACCAGATAATCAGTACCTGAAAATGATAAATAAGAATAACCATTTTTCCTACCCTTGATATTATACAAAGTCCTACTTCTTAACTTTTCCACATCCAATGCCTATTATCAGCAATGAAGAATAGTTAAATCACTGTCATAAGTGACAGTGAATGAAGATCTCTTCACAGTTTCACAGCATCACGTTCACATAAAACAGAAGAAAAAGCAATAAACAAGAAACTTCTTAATCCATTCAAAGGGTTCTCAGCCCTTCTAGGGGTCTCTAGTTTCTTTTTTCCAAAACACTCACATCAAGCAAACTGGATTTACATTACATCCCTTCACATTGGGAAAAATCCTCTACACTTCCAACAGGCATAAGTCACCAGACATATTAAAAATTGGGAGCATAAAGTAATGTAGCATCTTCATATAGGCGATCATATCCTCATGCTAACTTCTCATACCCGTCAGCTGGAAATCGCCTTTGGCATGCTGTTACAAAACCCTTATATAAATAACTTGATTACCAGAATTATCTTCCCCATTTTTTAAAATTCACCTTTTTTGCAGCGTGAATTAGCCAAAAGTTTTAAACACTTCTAACTCTAGCAAGAGAATAGTCAAATACAGAGACAGATCCTGCACAAAGCTTTACCTAAGCATGATCACATTCTACTCAATAACAACCTCAGCGCTAATTATTTCAAGAAAACAACAAAAGACCACGAAAGAATATCAAAATTAGCCAATCCAGGGGGGAAAAGCACATACCCAAACTACAATTCAATTGCTATACATACAGTCAATAATTCACATACGATCAAACAAACAAAATCCACAAAAAATTGAAAAATAAAAACCAAAAAAGACCACACCTTTTCAGCTCAGTCCGAACAAAATCTAATTCCTCTATTCACCAAATTAAACTTAAAGCCCGCTGCTACAGGAAAATATCATTTCTTCACATCCAAATTAAAAAGAAAAAAAATTAACAAAAACCCAAAAAGGTAAAGAGAAAAAGAGACACGAACCACCAAGAATAGCTAAGGGCGTGATGAAGCTTGAGGGAGAGAATAAGAGTGAAAGAGAAAAGCAACCCATGAGCCAGCACTACTTGGAGAGACTTGAAAACTCTCCTCCAACTCATCGTCCCCCCTTAATCCTGATATCTCTATCTGCCCAGATAGCTTAGATTGCACCCAAGAAACACACACAATCGCACACACTCTCACTGATTAATTGAGAGAAAAGAAAAGTTAAATACGAAACTGCAGAGACATGGAGATATTCAACGGAGGTTTAGAGGGAAACAAGAGAAACAAAAAGAAAAATCTTTCAGACAACAACGTTAATCGCTGCGCCTGTGGATTTGACGCCAATGTCGCTATTGTTTATACCACAGTTCATAATTGGTTGATTGAGTTTTCTTGGAAATGTCGAATTTGTCCATTATCTTTTGCCAGAGAGACGGGCGAGTGAGGAGTATTTATGTCCTTTGAGAATGTTATGGTGGGAGCCATCACCCAAGTCTTTGGCGTGTCTTACTTTACCGATTATTCTTTATATAGGATTGGGAATTCGGGAGGGAATATATTCTCACATACTACACATAGAAATGGTATTAATGGCAAAGCTAAAATTGCACTTTACCAATCCTCTTATTATTATCTTTTTTTGATAGAAATTATGATTACATATTACATCACTATCAATCAATTAATAGAATATATTCATTTGATCAATAAATTAAGATATAATTATATTTTTTGTCCTATAATTTAAGGTTATCAGCATTTTTTGTTCTATAATTTACTTTATTTACACGTATAGTTCTTTTTTGTTAACGAACTTAGTCATGAGCATTTCATATTTGGTCCTGTTTTGACAAATTTAGTCCTCTATTGAAAATTTTGGTCCCAACGATTCGTAGTTACAAAACAAAAAAATGAAATTTATTACAGTGTAAAGGGAATCAAAATAGTCAAAATAGACCTAAATTTTCACAAAAAAAATAACCAAATGTTAAATGTTCACAGTTAAGTTTGTCAAAAAAATGACTAAATATGTAAATGAATAAATTACAAGACCAAAAATATAATTTATCATTAAGTAATATTACAACAATCACATTAAGTGATACAAATACTCATTACAATATCCATATTATACTAGCCTTCATAGCACGTCGTCTCTGTGTGCATATAATAAATAATCTTTCATGTTTTAAAATAGATTATGAATAAAAACAGATATATATAAATACCAACACATCATATTTAAAAAATAATAATAAAAGAAAGAAACCAATTAAAAAGAAAAAAGAAAATAAACTTAAGGTTATTATCGGCATAACAATAAAATTGGTGTTGCGGTGTCATAACCGCCGTTTATGAGAGAAAAAAGCATTTTCTTGTATATTAGTATAGATTAAATAAATATACACGCGTTTGATGAGACTCAAGTCCATAACCTCAAAATTATTTATAGGACCTGAGTCTTAATTACTAAATTAAAACATCATTTATATTTCTCTATATTTTTTAATCTATATATATAAAAAGTTAGAATTAAGGGTATAAATGTAAGATGTTAAAAAAAATATTAAATGGCAAATGATCCTATATATCATTTGAAAGGAACAACGGAAACGTAATATAACTCTACCTATTATGATAGATGAATATTATAAATGCACTTAATATGTACACTTCAAATATGTGATAATTGAAAGTAGGGGTGGCAAAATGGGCTAAGACCTATGGGTTTAATTCAGTCTAACCCAATTAATTTTGGGTTGAGTTGTGTTGGTTATATTTTAAAATGAATTAATATGGGTTGGGTTAAATAAAATTATATTTTGTATGAGTTAGATATGAGTTGACAGTAGACTTAATATGGATTTTAACGAGTTCAACTCATAAATTAAATAAAAAGAAAACCTAAAAGAACCCACTATTTTCTCTTTCCTTATATACACACACCTTCTCACATCTCTCTCTCTCTCACACACACACACATTTTTTTTTAATGTATGTCCAATATGGTTTTGTTAAAATAAATTAAATAGATTATGGTTCCTATATGAATTTTTCATGTTTAATTTTCTTTTAGTTTTTCAAAAGTAATTTTCATGAGTTTATTATGGCTTCTGTATGGGTTGGTGATGGATTCTAAGTGAGTTAATGATAGATTTTATGTGAATTGGTGATGTATATTGGTTCGTGATGGATTTTAAGTTCATTACAATTGATTTAATTATACTGTAAATTACTAACTATTTTTACATTTTTAACTTTTCATATTTTGGGGCAGAAGAACCCATAGTTGTTATGCAATTACACCTTTACCCGGCCCTGACACTAAGTATTCTGTCTTATTATATCTTAAGAACCAATGTTAATTGATGACACCACTTACGATTACAATGTTTCGACTTTTGGTATTTTAGGCGAATGAAGTTATAGGTGACGATATTGTTTATAAATGAAACATGGTTGCTGCAATCAACAATGGCCTATTAGCTCAGTTGGTTAGAGCATCGTGCTAATAACGCGAAGGTCGCAGGTTCGAGACCTGCTTGGGCCATATTTGTGTTTTTACTAAAAATGTTAAACACTTGTTCTACGTTTTGGTGTACACCCAATGGATTTCCCATATTACCCCCACAGTCAGAAACATTATTTGATGCTGAGGCCGTTTACTTTCTCGATCCTATATTTTACACCTCCAACATCTAATTACTACTCTAGTTTTCGGAATTTATTTTAAAACTTAAAATTTCAAATTTCCCAATAAAATTGAAGAGATATGAGTGTAGAATGTTTTTTTTTTTTTTTTTTTTGTAAAAAAAGTTTATGTAGCTTTCCGAAGTAATTGGTGCATGATGATATGAAGCATTGCAAGAATTGAAAATTTCAAATTTCCCAACAATAACCATCCACGTACGTACATCATCTAAATTAATAAGTGTAAGAGTCACTCATTATCCCTAAGTTTTAACAGGACAAAATATGCTTCCTATGTACCTTCCAAATTCTTTTCTTTACCTCCCTAAAATATATTTATTACAAATTTCCTCATGAACTCTATTTACTCATTTATATCATTTTTTTTAATAAATTATGATGTAAAAATATTTAGAATCTCAATCTGCAACTATATTTTACAAAGTAAATAAAAGTACACATTATATGTATGAATCGTGATGTAACCATATATATATATATCATGCATGTAATTTTATAAAAAGATAATTTTTTTATATTATTTAAAATTGTATATTTCATGTCCAATTACATGAATATTTAAAATATATATCATATCATTGCTCATAAAATTATTGAACATCATAAATTAATAATGCATAATTTTTTATATTTTGCAATACATAATTAGTTCACTCTTTAACTTTTAAATTACTATTTACACACGATACAAAAAATAATATTAAGGAAAAAATATTAAGTGACAATAATTTTTATCTTAGTGACAAAAATTGTATATAAAGTTGCCACTAAATACAAGAGACATCTATAGTAACAACATAAATATAGTGATAATTGTTGTCACTAGGTCGACGTTATACATGTATCACTAATTATATATTTAGTGACAACTCTATGCATATTTTTTTATCACTTAGTCGTGCTGATAATATTTTATAATTATAATTATTAAAATCATGAATATTCATTATTGTGATAAAATAAACATTCTCGTCACTATATATATATATTATTAGTGATATTATTAAATTGTCACTTGATTTTCTCTTTTTTTGGTCACTAGCTAATCTTCTATTTTTTGGTAATAACAATAGTTTATAAAAAGTTATACACACACATACATATATAACAACATAAAATATAAGATATATAATTTTTTAAATAATTATATAAGAAACTATATATAAGAGACTACTTAAGCTTATGGAGGTTTTACAAGATTTTTTACTAATTATAAATAAAATATATTTTGAATAAAATTAAATGACATTTTGTAATAACTCAAATTATTTTATATATGGGAAATGATTCTAATATATAAACATAGAATAACGGGGCTAAATGATAAGTGTATTTTTATCCTAAAAACTATGATTAGAAGTGTTTAATTTTGTTATATCTATTATAATATTAACGGATCATGCAACTATAAATATACTTTAGGGTAAAAAGTGTATTCACAGTAAATCTAAACTTATATATTCCAGAAAAATAAATTGTAAAAGCTTAGAAATGAGATGAAACACTCAAAAAAAGATAATGAAATGATGGTCTTTTTACTACAAGTGCAACTAAAATCTTGCACTTTGATACACCAAACCTCACCCTGGGCCAACATATACATATATTTGATGACCACTTGCATAATAAAGGGAGAAAAGGAAATATACCAATGCCCTCATTCTATATACATCCCACCATAAGTCCGTATATCAAAGCTCTATTTAAAGAGAACTAAATTCGTCCTTCATCAGTAATGATTTTAGAACGCCGTAGCTGAAGCCGCGGAGGCGGTGGTAGTGGTGGTGGGGAGCTTGTAGCATATGCATGACAAGAAGCAATATGTCACCTTTCTCAAAATAACCTATTGCCGATGTCTGACCTATAGAGGGATATAAAACAGCATGCTGCAAGTTTTCAGCCTAAACCAGATCAAGAAAACCTCTCAAACTCCAATATTTCTATGTTAGGTTTTGATCTAAGGTTTCCCTCCTCACGGAAAAGATCCCCCACTGTTTTTTGCCCTACATTCTAACCATGTGTGTGTGTGGAGAATCATGTTCAAGAAAATGAAGCTGTAACATACATAAATGGAACTGATCTCACCAACCACAATCCACTCTTGTCAGCTGTCTGTTTTCACTTTCTTTTCTCTCTGGACTTTTTCTATTTCACACTCCCTTTTCAATAAGTTACCCCAAAATATATGATTTACTTCTAGCACACCCCATATATATGGTAAAAATAGCACAACCCAAAAACCACACATGATAGAGAAACAGAAGAAGAAAAATAAAATAAGCTAGGCTTGTTATAGCAATTAGTATTGATTAATTCTTCAAACTAAAGGGACCTGTGTTCAAGGATACTGATATTGGTTCTTTGCCTCTTAACACTCCCTGAACCAGACTCATCCCCATTGGATTTCTCCATTACTGCTTTAAGGGCTTCTTGTATTGAGCTTATAGAGTACTGCTGCGGCTCCCCTTGATGATCACCATTTCCACTACTGTTTGAGTCTTCCTCTCCAGTGATGAACAAGACATTCTTAACTCTTCCTCCAAGTGTCGTAATTTCAGCTTTCAGTGTTCTCAGCCGCAAAGCTTTTAGAGTCTTGATCAGGTCAGGCAAGAGATCGGACCTGTCCTCGCAGCAAATTGAGGCTTTGATCACAGGTTTACCGTCTTCATCCGATGCGTTGTCGACAGTTAATTCATCCATCTCGGTCGGGACCAGGCTGGTTTCGGCTATTAGAGAAGTTTGGCGCTTTAGCTCCTTCACATGCTGGATTACTTCTGCCAGCAATGAAGCTTTGTCTGTCTGGAATTCACATAACATTCGTCAAAAAAAAATGACAACATCAAGTTAAGAATATAATTCCAAGACTGCTGCCAATATTTAGAAAGGAAAAAGGATATACACATATGTAGCTAGAACTTTCTAGTCAAAAATTAAGACAGATTTTGCTAGAAACTAAGAGGGTGCCAGAATGTGAAAGCTTTGCCTTCTTTTTTTCTTTTAGTGAAAAGAAGACATGGGATTTGGTGAGTGGCTAACATATAGTCTGAACCAAGGAAAACATAAAGCTAATTTTATTAGTTTTTGTCGTTGTTAAATACAAATGGTACTGGGATTTGAGATATATAGTAGGCATGGGTATAATAATGTGTGAAAATGAGCCCAATGACTGACAAGAATGCTTCTTTGTCTGTCTTTTCTGGAGTTTCTCTTTTGAGATCTCTTCATATTTAAAATTTTTGACTGCGAATCCGGCAAGAATTTTCCATGGAAGCTTTTCAACTGCTGCATGGTTTCTCTTTATCATATCAAACTGAGCGATATTAACGCTCCCTCCCTTTTTAACCCGCCCCATTTTTTCTCCTCGGAACCACCACTTAGGAATCGAATTCCCAAAGCAAAAAAGATGAAAAGATAATAAACAAAAGTTTCTCTTCAGCACACATGAACAATAAAGTATGATCAGTACAGATAACTGATTTGGTTCATAAAATAAGAACCTATTTGTGGCATTTTCCTCCACCTAAACCTCCACCCATCATAATGAATCCAATTCTTGAATTATCTAAGTGGGATCTTAATTGGGATATCAAAATCAATCTCTGTACCAAACAAAAAATCTAACTTTAAGGTTGGTGTAAATCTACTAATTAACACATCATGGGAAGGGAATGTTTGTGGCTGATGGTATATATAATTATTTACATCTTATAAGTACACATAAAAATAATAAGGTAATGATGATTATAATAAAATTCAGTAGTTGGACATTGAAGTGGCGTAAAAATGCTTACTTTGGTGGTACTTGGGAGTAAGCTTCTGAGCTTAGCCAGATGGTTGTTAATTCTTTCTCTGCGCCTCCTCTCAGCTTCACTGTGGCTTTTGGAGGCAGCAAGGGCCTTAGCATCCATAATTTCTTGAGCCGTCATCTTCTGCAGCTCGGCGTGCAGCCCAAAAGGGGCGGAGCTGGGATGCACAACCTGGCCCAAAGACTCCGAAATGAGCCTCAGGTGGTGGTCCGACGACCCGCCATCGTATCCGAACTGCAACCCGGATGGCCTCCTGTTGAACAGACCTCCATAGGAGGGTGGTGCTGGAGGGGGGAGAAGAAACGGGTCGTGGACGGGGTTGAAGTTATGGACTGATGGGAGAGTCCATGGAAGGATTTGTGATACCTCAGGGAAAGTTAGAGTTGATCCCCCTCCTCCTCCACCTCCACCTCCACCACCTCCTCCTCCTCCTCCTCCTACTCCAATATACGCATCAGCACTAGTATTCTGCTGCTGCATCTGTGGGATAAGAGATTGATCCTGAATTTGGAAACCCTCAATATTATCAGTTAAAACATGTAAAATATTTTCTTGATTCTCTTTGTTGTTGTCACACATAATAATAATATATCAAAGCCCTCAACCCCAACAAACCCTGGCCTGCCTCAATTTATATGTGTAGGAAGATGCATAGATATATATGTATGTGAGAAAGAATTAAAAGGGGTAGTGTCTGTATGTGTGTTTGATTATGGCAGTCCAGAAACTCGAAAAACAGGCTTGAGATCAAACCAACTTTAGGGTTGTTTCATAATCATGCCATCTTTCTTTCACATAAAGATGAAAAGAGAGAATATGTGAAAGGAAAGGATCAAGAACTTGGATTCTACTTCCTCTGGGGGCCAAAAGGGGATATTTTCAAGGGAAGAAAACAGAAAATAAAAAGAAAGAAAAGAAAAAAGGGGTAAAGAACTAAAAGACAGACCTTTGTTTTTATTCTTCTCTTTTTTAATAATAATAATAATAAAAAAAAAAAGACGTGTGTTTTCTTTTCTTTCTTCTTCTTGTTGTTGGTCTCTGGCACAGCCTTTATGAGAGGTGGTGAGTTTTTGTGAGGGGGGTGAAGAGTGAAGAGTGAAGAGTAAAGAAAGAAAGAAAGAAAGCCTCCCTTTCTATCCTACCATCAAAACACCTTTCCTTTGGTATTGGGTTTGTTGGTATCTTTTTGGTTTATTTGTAATTTGTGTTGGACTTGGACTTGGCCCCTCTCACTCTCCTAACATATATAGAGGTATGGAAGTACTGTTAATCTTCTTTCCTTTCTTCTTACGGCACTCTCTTTTTTCTCTATCTCTCATTACATATCCATTTCTGTAGCTATCAGAGCAGTGAGTCCTTTTTGAGGCACATACATTATATATATACACACACTCATATATACATATATGTACAACATATAATAATATGGCATGTTGCTTAGTTATTGGTTCAAAGCCCTCATAATGACACTCTCTCTGATGAGTGCTGCTGCCGCAGAAAGAAAGAATTTTTGATGAGAGAGAGAGAGAGCGAGATATGGAGGGGGGAAACACAAGCACAACACAGTGAATACAAAACACACAGATTGTCGACCGACCAAAGACAAATAATAAAGCGTACTAAGTGTGTGTATGTGTGTGATGATAAAAAAAAAAGAAGGATATGATCTATCTATATATATATATATATATAGGGGTATGTATTTGTATGGGTTTGGTACCGTGGTCAAGCCTCCCACGTTCTTCCATATTATGCTCTTTCTCTATAGCTATTTCCACGCCAAAACTTTCTGCTTCCCCAAGACCCATGTAATCATTGTGTCTTGGAACACACTCCTCCACTCCCCCCCCCCCACCACTCCAGGTTCTCTTTATTCTTGCATACAGTTTCTGTCTCTATAGGCGATAGTTTCCTCGATTTCAGTTGCATGTATTCATGACACTTACTACTTGCTGCCTATTACATGTCCTTTTGGAATTAAAAAGAAATCACAACTGTAACTCCTGCAAATGCAATATCCATCCCTCTTGTTTTTATGGATTTATTACGTACATTTATTAGTCATGTATATATAAATCAGGATAATATATAGGAAAAATAAAATCTTCTTATAATGACAAGTCTTCGTTGTATATAGAATCACGTCGTTACTGATTTGTTATATATAGGTACCAAAATCCTCGAATTACAATAATCGTAATTTTTATGCTTTCTTGGGAACCAGGAAATAAAAATACAAATCACAAACTGTATGTAATGCTGCCTTTTTCTTCACCAACAGTATACTAAAATGCAGTTTTTGCTGTCCTGATATGGGGTGTTAGGATTTGGATTTTGAATACTAGGTTGCATCTCAACTTTAATCTGCGAGCAACTACTGTACTGTACTTGTTTCAAATTTTTATACACACACACACACACACACACATATATATATATATGCATATCTGATTTTGTCACTACTTATGTTGTTTTGCGAATATTTAAAGTTGCTAGCATTCATGTTGAGTTTTTGGAATTAGGAAATTAGTATTAATGCAATGGAAAATGATTTTTGCATTCTGGTTTTTAGGTAATTTTACTGATCAGGATAACTATTTTCTTACTTCAAATCATTGTACTTTCTACTTTATTTAATTTTTGTTGGTATTTTCTACTTCTTTCTTTCTTTTTTTCCTCGTTAATTCAAAATCCAAATATATTAATTAATAAATAAATAAGATGGACAAAGATTAATATTTAAATTCCGCGGGTAGCTAAGTATATTTTAAGAAATAGGGTTAATAGCAACTACATATATTCCGTGTAAAATAGTAAAACTCGTTGTTAATATAGATTAACAATAAATTTATTAATAATTTTACTTAGTAATAATGTGATGAGAATTTTAAAATCAATTTTTTCCCACAGCTATTAGGTATTTTTTTTAGCCGTGCTCAACCAAGAAAAAGTGAGATTTCATAACTGAAATGTCTTCCCCAGCAAATAACAATGTCTGAGTAATTACACAGGTAATAAGAAGCATTTGGCAGCCGACAAAAGTGGAGGAAATTTATGATTAACCCTACTAAACTTTTTATTCCCTTTTTTAAGCACAATAACTGAATTTACTGTGCTTGTCTCTCTCAATATAATTTGTTGTTGGGAAGAGAGAACGCTGCAGAAATTTCTAGCTTATAATTATATATTTATATATAGCATTCAGAGCAAGACAATAATTAATGATAATTGTTCTGCATGCCCTTGCACACTTATATCTTGATCACATCATACCCTTCTTACAAATTATTTTTATCTCAACATATATATGTATATTTATATTTAATTAATAACCTAATTAAAAAAAAAAAAACATGTTACTTTCACCAATTTATTCCGTGGATGATCTATCTCATTATTCATAATTGATATATATAAAAATAAAAATGAATTAAAATTTTAAAACCCTTTAAATCTGTCAAATTTAGATGTGAAAATCACAGTGTCGTGGATCAACCGTAATTTGTACGGATTTTTTTCAATGAGAAAGTCAGGTCATTCAAAGGGCAGAAACATGAGCAAGTACAAGACTATTTTGCTCACTTTGGGCAATGGAAAGAGAAGAGACGACACACTTGTGCAGCTAAATGGTCACACGCATGGCTGCTTTGGTCCCCATTTTCCATAACCTTTTCAACCCCCCACCCCAACCTTTTTTCCTTTCTGCAATATTAATAATTGTTATTTTGTTCTTATCATAATTTCTTTATTTTAATAATCTCCCAACATTTAAAAAAAAAAAAAGAGTTATTAGGTTTCAAAGATTTGATGATAGCTGCAACCCTCACTACTAGAATAGGGCACGAGAAAGTCCTACGCTTTTGGGGTTTATGATGACATCAGTCTCACGCTTTCATGACGTATGTTCCCTCCCCGCAAAGCATACATACATATGTAGTGCTAATTATGTAAATAATTAACTTCCGAGCTCATGGCACTAATCATAATTAATAAGCCCTTCATCACCTTTTCATCTTTAATTAATCTCCCAATTTTTTATGTTTAGTGTGTCGGAGTGAGGGTACGGCGCCCAAGTTTACTAGTACTTTTACCTTGTTTGGTTTTAATATTTAATTGTTTAATATTAAGTATAGTTTGATTTTTAAATGTATGTCATTAGGTTTTGTTGATTATTTTTTGGCATTTTTCTATAGTGCCTGTCACATGCAAGAGTGGGGGAAAAGAAAAGATGCGTTTGTGTTTGATTTTTCTTATGAACTATTTGAAAATTATCCGCAAAATTTAAAATAAATAAATAAATAAAGAACACATAGGTATTAACATGTATGCTTATGTAAAAATTGTATCACTTCATGCGATTGGACAATTAGTTGCCCGTATCACTTCATGTGATTGGAATTTGTTATACTTTATTCCACCTCAATTAAATTAGATAAGTATGGTGTAAGTTTCGATTAAAAAAATATAAATGCATCTACTGAATGTTCCTTTTCTACGAATTATCATAATCGAATTTTAGTATTGAAAAGATATGTGAGATTAAAGTGCTATATTCTCCCACGCTAAATCTACATAAAAAACACATGCCATTGGCTGAACGTGGACTTGTAACGTGAATTATAACTATGGTACTCACATACAGATTTCATATTATATAATATTAACTAGGTTAGAAAAGTACTTTTCTATTTTATGTAAAATATAGAGAAGTTCACACATCATTTTTTAAGCATTAGATATATAAAAGTTTATTAGATTTCAAAACGGTAAATACTAAATTTCTATTTTCAGGCCTCTTGTATTTGTTATTCTTATTGGTTTTTTCCTCAAGTGCATGAAGGGTTAGTTGATTCAATGATTACAAACTTATGTGTTAATGATACATATCATTAATTGACCTAATATGAAAAGAACAGCATGCAAATTGCAATGCATCCACATTCATGGAATTAAAATGGTACAAATAATGGGTGCAAGAAGTGGTCCATCCATCGATACAATTCATCCCACAAGTGGGTATAAGTTATAATTTGCTTACGCTCAGTGGAGTTCCTCCCATTTTCCAAATCGGCTCCTTCCAAGAAAAACCCTCTAATTTACACAAAATCAACCCGTGATCTTTTTCCGTTTAAATACTAATAAAATTTGATGAAAAGATTAAACAATTTTATTTAATCATTAATGAGAATTCATAATAAAACGAAAAATATATTGACCATAATATACGGGACAAATAATATAATTTTTCTTACATTTGAACCACAATAAAATTCAAAAGTCGGGTAAATTGCACTGACTAAAGTGTCAAACATAGAATCACTTGTCTCAATCACATCGGGATAGAATTAAGGTTAAGCTGCAATTCCAGAAAAGTTGTGGACTAGTCAAAATAAAGGCACATAAATCTTTCATACAAGAGCGGTCTTTACATATGTGCTATGTTAATGTGAATGCACAGTTGTTGGATATATATTAGAACAAATGTGAACATTATTATGTATTTTTTGCTTTAATCATATGATCCAAACATGTCTTTATTGTATCTGTATCATCAATTCATGCACTGCCGAAAGCAGTGCTGGATTTTAATAATGTCCTCAGACAACATTACATTTAACGGTACCGAGTTAATCATTCTTGACCAATGTCGTGACAACATGAATAATTGTCAATATTTTTATATGTAGGGATAATTATATTTATACCCCTAATTTATAATCGGTCTATACAAATTATTTTTGATAATTATATGCACATCCATTAGAAACATCAGTATTGTTCAAATCATCCATACTTTTTAAAAAACTAGAAAAAATGTAATTTCAGTCTGATAATTTAAAGGGGTGGTGTTTTTGATCCTGTATGAATTGATTCACACAAGTCATTCCTGTAGCTTAATAATTTTGGCAATTTTAGTTCTTTTGGTCAAAAAATTGTATGTGGATTGCATATGACCTAATTTAATTGCAATTTTAGTCTTATAAATCAATTCGTGTAGAACCAAATATGTCAACTTTCTTAAGTTACAGGACTAAAAATACCTACGTCTCCTAAGTTTCATGACTAAAATTACGATTTAATTGTGTCATATGCAAGTCACATGCAATTTGGCCGGAAAAGATGAAAATTGCTAAATATTTAAAATTATAGGACCAAATTGCAAAATCATTTTGTGTATGACCAAAAATGCAACTGTTCGTAAGTTATAGGATTAAAATCATATTTTTTCTTAAAAAATTATACATACACCCCCCAAAAACATCAACCTTATTACATAAACTATCTCTTCTTTTTGGTTGTCAAAGGTAGTTTATATAATTATGCAAAATGCATAGGTGATATTATGCAAAGACATGAATGATTTCTACAAATAGACCACATGTAAGGAAGTGTAAATATAATTATCCTTTATATTTATTAGTAATTTGCGGCACACTTTATGTGTGTGCAAATTTTATAATACTATTTAAAATAAAATATTATAAACTACTTATTAATTTTTTAATGAATTATGTACAAAATAATAAATTAATACTAAATTTATATAAGAAAATAAGACAAAAGAGATGCGTCAAAATTAAAATAAAGAAAGAAACAACAATCAAAAGATTGTGTGGGAGTGGAAAGTAAATGATTAACTAAAGAAATTAATGTTTATATTAAAAAAGACGGATCGAAAAAAGAAACGCATAAAAAAATATAAACGATAGAAAATACTAATATAAAAAATAGAGGTTTTCTATATTTATAAACGATCACTTTTGACATCATCGTATTAATTTTTTAAATAAAATAATTATACCTCTATTTAGAAATTTTAAAATTTAATTGAAATAACTTTTATTTTTATATAAAAATGATTCCGTTTCATTTTAGCACTAGTATAACAATTTTTTAGTTGTATAGATAATACCTTAAGTTGGTCTTCTTTTATTTTTTTTTTAAAATATAATTTTTTGGTTTATATATTTTATTTTAATTGATAATACATTTTTAAAAATGAAAAATTAATTATATACACACAAAGCGGTGTGTCATGATGGCTAGTATTTAAAAATAATATTCTGTTTATTTTATTAAGAAATCCGTAAATGCACGATTGTTTGTTAGAGGAATTGACCTGTTTACTGGGTTAAAGGCCCAATTCCTAGGTGGGCTCAACCCAGTCGGAGACAAATGGGTGGGTTGACGTTTTTAGCGTCGGATAGAATGAAGCCCATTACTGTACTAACCTTGCTCTTTAGAATTCACAGGATTATATATTGAACAAACAAATAAAAGATAGAAAAGAAAAACACAAATTATTTCAATACCCGTTTGGTTGTGTTTTCATTTTCATTTTCAGTTTTCAACAATTGGAAATGTGTAGAAATGCTTTCTTGGTTTTTGTGCGAAAATTGAGAATGTGTTTGGATTAATTGTTTCTAAATATAGATATATAGATGTGAGAATGTTGAATACAGGTATATTTATTTTTGATGTGACAGATGACTGAATTAATTGAATATGTGAAATTATAAAATAATCAAAGTGAGTCTTGCCATTTGAAATAATTTTAACTGATTTCAAATAAGAAAAGACATGCTGACAAGATAAGACAAGTATGACAAACCCATTTGACCTATAATTTCAAGAAATTGAGAATTAAAATAGGAATGCATTCTCAATGAAAATGGTTTGACAAAACAAACTTTCAACTACCCAAATAGTAAAAAGTGGAAAAAATCTCATTGAAAATACAACCAAACATTGGTCTCAATTGGCTCATCATGAACATCGATCGCACCCACAATTTATAGGACATAATCATGATTTAAAAAATAACAATTGTGCATGCACAATCAATTTTAAATTTTAACAACTAATTATTATTTTTAAAAATATTTAAAAATAAGTTCTCCATAATTATGAAAAAAATGAGATGACAGAAGTTGAAAAGAGATAATAAAAAGTTAAGAAGAAAGGAAAAGATAAAATAAAAATTAACAGAGCACAAAAAGGTAAATAATATAATTGTTACCTTTTCAAAATATATATATTAGTTAAATAAATAAAAAAAGTTATCGAGAGTTGTTGAGAAAGAAAAAAATACGTGGAAATTGAGAGCGTTAGAGAGAATTGGAGGTCGAATTTCAATCATAATAAGATATAGATAGATAAGATATAGACATAGACGTATGTGTTTGAATACTAGAGAGTGATGATGATGATTCAACTATATATTTTGTGTTGTAAAAGAGGTTGTAATAAATTTTGCTGATATTGCCACATGATACCATCTTCACAAAATTAATGCACGTGCCTTACCAAGTTTAATTTCTTCATCTTTCACATTTATTAGAAAGATCATTTTAATAAATAACCAATTGAAGGCCCTAGATTTGATTTGAAAAACATATGTTTGACAAGCTTCAACATCAAAAAGTAAATCCCCCCAAGATAATTCATTTAATCCATCATCACTTAAACTATTTGACGTGGGTATATCTTATAAATATCGTATCAAGACTTTTCCACAATATATCGTTTTTTTGACAGACTTTGGATATATTTTAATAATCCAAAGTCTATACAATCAGGCTTTGGTGTAAATGTGTGCACTCACTGTGATTTTACGATTATTTTTTGATTTATATGATTAACTTCAAATCATATAATTAGAGAAAATTTATAAATAATCTTCTCTATGCTTTAGGCACAACTTTTGAGCACTAGCATTTTTATACCCTTCACATATATTTCTATTACAATCTACCTTATTTAAGTATTAAAAAGCTACAATCAGAATTTTGTCGTTCTAACGATAATTTATTTTGTAAATTTCACAATTGAAAGATTGAGTTGTACCTACACTCCGTCTAATTTAAGGCACCAAGAGGGTAAATTGTTCTTCAACTTCAAATTGACTACGTTTATGCTAAAGGGTATTTTCGGATGACGATCTTGGTTAGAAACATAGCATTTTTTTTTTTTTAAATTTCATTTTTCCGACTTGTCAAATATTTGATGTAGTATGAAAATTATGTCAAGTCGCATCCAAAACTCCATGAATATATATGTATAGTTGCATATATAGATTCATTGTCGACATATGAGTCGAACTCGATGACCTTCACATTTATTGCAATTATTGACTTCTTTATTGAACAACTTGTAAGAGTTTAAAGCAAAACTTTTTACAAAAAGGCAAAGAGGAAATAACGATTTATTTTGCTAATTAATAACAACTTAATTTGTCCTCCAGATAAAAATATTTGATTTTATTTGAGGAATATTTCACATTCCAATTATAAATTATATCACTTTAAAAAAAGTTAATTTCCTAGATTATAAATGTTTAAAATCAAGATAAATTAATAATATCTATTACGGTCAAACAAAATCGATGCTAAAAACGTAAGTTTGGACTGCAATTGATCAATATTTGTGGTGATTTAACTACTTATGGCCGAAACATTTGCTATAATTTTTAATTATCGTTAATATTTTGGCGTTACTTACAGAAACAACGGGTAATATAGGGCACCAATAATTACTATAGTATTTATCGTAATTTTTTATTTTAAATCACAATAATTAATTAATTATAACAAAAAATCATATATATTTTTAATGTACTAATCGCACTAAATATGAAAAACATTAATGAAAGTTTCAATCTTTATTATATACTATATTGTTTCTTTCAGTGGGACAAGTACATTTAATGAATATTTGTGGTCGGTCACGAATTAAATAAAAATTTCGTGGTATTCATGAACAAAAACAACATAATAAAGGACCTACTCACTATGTGGTCCGGATTCTACAATATTTAGGTGGTGTGTCAAGACTCAAAACAAATATATATGTATATGTGTATATATATCCATAAATTTTGTCAAGTGTACATCAATATTGATATGTGCATGCCATATCATTGATCAAATCATGTGGACTTCTTTTGAGGCAGACATATGTACGTCTGCGGCACCATATATATACACCAAAGTTAAAATGTTTGTTTCCTATTGTGAAAAAACATTCATATTTTAATTAATTTTTTAATAATAAATTAGAATTAATCAAAAAAATAAAATTTTTAAAGAAAATACTGCTTGATTGCAGTTCTAATACCTCTAAACTATTCAGACAATAATAACTATATCCAATTAAAATTAATAAATAGGTAAATAATATTTTTATACAATTAATTTATTAGAAGAGATTTTTTAAATAATTATATCATTACTTTATCATAAAAATATAAATTAAAAAGCTATGATTAATTAGTAATTTTTTTCCATTCATGCAAGTTTAATTATTATGTATGAATCAACAATTATATTACTTAGTCAAGGTATTATTAAATTAAACATTCACTTTTTTCATTAGTATCTCCAAAAAATAAAATATGATGTATACTAAACAAAATAAAATTTATTATTTTTTATAAAAAATAATTATTATCGACAAACAACAAATACAAATATAATAAAAAATAGTATCTTTTTTTTATAAGAAATAGGGATAAAATAGTCTTCAATAAATTTAAGTTTGTCTTAGAAGTGATCTTTTCCCATACACTATCCAAATTGTATTTGTCTGCTCTTTTACTTTTTTCACAAATATTACCCACTTTTAATTCTACTAAAATTTTTAACTTTTTATGCAAAAATCACTTTTCTAAAAGCAATTTTTTTTTACAAACACTCCCTATGTATTATATTTTACTCTAGCAATAATTTGAATCATTAAACATAATAAAATTCCGTTATTTTAATGCCTTATAAAAGATCTAATAGTCCACCAAATTAAGTAGAACTTTTTGATCACAACAGTTATGTTTGACTACAACATCATCAACTACCAAAGGTTAAAGTTGGCTCGCAGTCAATTTGGGATTGAGAGCTTAATCAAAGTGCCAACTCGATATATGAAGTTGTTGAAGCTGAAGAAAAAATTGGCCAAGTCATTGGTAGAAAAATACACAACTTAATTGGTAGGTTGAAGATAGACATGATAGATGCATACAAACTGAAAGTAAGTGCAACCAATTTTCATATTGATTTTATTTAACTCTTTTAGTCTTGTTATGAATATATTTTGAATTCAATTCTTACATTTCAAGTTTCTAACATTCCAAATATATTTTTAGTGTTTTGTTAAGATATTAATCTTTTGGCTAGACCTCCACAAGCGGTTACACATGCTCTTGTTGATCTTAATTATGAGATCCATGATGCTCTCCTAGATGTTGTTGTAATTTGAATTAAATTACATGAGAAGTTCATAGATTTAAGAGAAAGAAATTTGAAAAAGAGCATATCCCTCATACGAATATGATGGGAATAAAGTGGGCATTGATGTGTATATAAGATGGATGTGGCGAGGGGTATTTTTTACACTCAAGTGTACCCTACATTGGAAGTTTATAACAAATATAAACTCCTGGTATTAAGTTCAAATTGTGTTTGAAATGTTATGGAGACTTGAGTGAACATAGGGTTGTCTCACACGTGGCCCGCCGCCTGCTTGGCTCGACTCGGCTCTGAATTCGAGCGTAGGTGTTAGGGTGAAAGTCTTAGGAATTATTTTTTTACAACAGAAACATTTGCATTTAACTAGACATGACCAAAATTAACAGTCAAATATTTTTAAATTTGTATTTAAAATGGTTAACTGATAGTTTTGTAACCGTCGACCGTCACTAGCGGTTTTGACTGGAAGGTTAATGATTGGTTTAATTGCAGGAATTAACTGTTGCATCATGGAATGCCCATATAAGATTGTCTCTATTTTCATTCCAAACACGCGCGAACGTCGCACCAAAATCAAGCTCTCTTCGTTCTCTCTAGTTTTTGAACTTTCCTCTAAATCCAAAGTTTGGGTTTTAGTTTTGGTAAAGGACTACTAAGTGTTTTTCGAGGTGTTCGTCAGTATAAGTGCTATAGTGAACGAACAATAACCGTTTTATCTTGAGAGAAGTAACACTTTAGCGGAAGCACTTGATACGCGACGTTTAATTTTTTCAAGTCAAGCAGTTTTTCTGCTATTCGGTTAGTGTGAAATTCAATTGAGATGTTACCAGTCATGCCCAACCGTCCGCTTTTGTCAAACTTCGATGAACACTTCACTAGTTTGATTGCTGAATTACAACACAATTATGAGACAGGTTTGATGAAATGGAGGAATTACAGAATGATTTGTCCAGACAAACCTACTTTTCTTACATGGCCAAACGAAGCGCTGACGAATTGGATGAGAAAAATTCAATTCTCCAATGGGAGATAGAAACTTTGAAGGTCGAACACGAAGTTGAAATAGAACAACTTCAACAAGAAAATCAACAATTTCGTAATGAAATAGATGACCTCAGAGAGAATATAGATCAGTTAGATGAAATAATTTAGAAGAGCTGGAGGAGAACCCTGAAGAGGATCTAATGGGATATTCGGATGATGATGACGAGCTGACTGATGGTAGTGTTGTTGGTTGAAAGTCATATCTTGTGATGAGTTGTTGGTATAAAACTCGATCTTTCAAATTACTGCTTTATTACTCAGCATATTGATGATAATCGTTTCATTGATCCTGATGTATATATATATATATACATACATATATGCTCAATGAATGTCACTAATTCACAAATCTATTTTCAATGCTAAAATAAGTGTTGTGATACAATTTTTCCAACAATTTTGAAGACATTAAATGTATTGAGATGGATAAATTTAAGTTCGAAATTTAAATTTGACTTAACCGGTAACATGACAACACAAAGGAACCAAAAAGTTGCTGAATTGTTGAGATGATTTTAAATCAAATCAAGAAAATTTTGTTTAGTAACAAAACAGAGCAACTGTAGGGGTTCTAGATTGCTTGCAACTCAGAAGCCATAGATTACTTGTGTGTTTACACAAACTGTCAAAGTAGACATTGACCTGATTGGTTAAGTTGAGGAACACTAAAATAATATAGCACTATGATGCTAATTATTATGTTTAATCTAACTAACGATCAAAATGAGCATGAATAACTGAAACAACTAGTATGGAGAGCGTAGATCTGAATCTCATTTTCAGAGCATGTTTTGTCTAAGTGGGTTTACCATGTCTTAGATATTGGTCAGTAGATACTAAGATAAGTTTCAGAAAAATCTTTCCGTGGTTCTGGGGTTTGATAGTTCAATGGCATCACGCATTTGATTCGACTAATTGTTTTAGAAACTCATAGTGATTATGTTTTTATTACTTGTTTGGCCATTATTTGTGGGATAATTATTATCTACTAAACATGATGGTAAATTTAATCTGAATGAAGATAACATATCATGTTTAGATATATATTATAATCGAAACTAAGTCATTTTTGAAGAATAAGTTTGAAATGAAGAATATGGGTGAGACCATGTAATTTTTGGGATCAAGTTGATTCGTTCAACTGATGGGATAACAATTTCTCAGTCTCATTATGTTGAGAAGAAAATTGTGAAATTTGGTTATCACAACAATAGAATTGCTAAGATCCTGTTTGATCCTTCTTTGGCTTTATTAAAAAATAAAAGTGGTATTTCGATGGCACAACTTAAATATTGCCAAATTGTTGAGAGTTTGCAGTATCTGAAAAATGACATGGGACCAGAACTATCATTTTCTGTCTCAAAGCTGACTAGATACGCTAGTTGTCTGGACAAACCTATTGGGGAACTTTGGATAGGGTACTAAGGTACCTAAAGGGCACGGTATCACTGGCCATACATTATGACAAATTCCTTGTTGTTCTTGAGGGATATAGTGATGCTAGCTGGATAGCCAAAAACTTCAGTAGTAATGGGTGTTCAGGATATGTATTTACCTTAGATGGGGGTGCAGTTCCTAGAAATCTACAAAAAAAACTTTGATAATTAGGTCTAGTTTTGAAGTCGAGTTATGTGTGTTAAATACGATTGGTACTGAGGCAGAATAATTGTATGGGTTGTTGTTACAACTTCTCATTGTAAGCCAATTTCTTCCACTTCTTGTTGTACATTGTGATAGTCAAACCATAATTGCAAAGGTTCGAAGTCGTAAATACAACAAAAAGATATATCCAAATTAGACTTAAATCTATAAGGGCATAAGTATAAGTCAGAATTATAGGCATAATTTTGTGGGACCAAAGGATGTGGTTGAACCTTTGACTAAAGAATTAGATCTATCACAAGTACATAAGTTCAGATTGGGAATGAGACTGAAAAACCATCAATGATATATCTATGATAACCATCCAACATTCTAAGTGTAGATACACAAAGAAGGTTCGATGTAGTATTAACAAGTCATATGGTACGTCAGAGCACCAAAAATTAGACTGATACTGCAAGTATAATAAGAATTTAACTCTGAATGGGGTCAAGTTCATTAGACGAGATGCTAGCAGTGCATCCCGACAGACACCTAGCTAAGTGAATACAGTTGTTTGGCTGCAATTAAGAAATTGAGTTATTTATGAAAGCATTCATGAACAGGATTAAGACACATGACCTAATTGACAATTCTAAAGATTAACACAAAGTCAAATCACAGGTTATTATTACTCACAGATTAACACAAAGTCAATTCTAAAGATTATTATTACTGACAGATACTGTTACAATCACAGGCTCAAATTCAAGGAACAGTTCCATTTGAACTGGTTATAACCGACGCTAGATAACTTAGACAGTGCTTCAAATCTGAAGGTACCACTGTTAAAAACAAGCTACAAAAACTTGAATTCAAATCTATGGATTTGCGGGGGATTGTTGTAATTTGAAATGAATTACATGAGAAATCCGTAGATTTAAGAGGAAGAAATTGGAAGAAGAGCATATCCCACATAGGAACATGATGAGAATAAAGTGGATATTGATGTGTATATAAGGTGGATGTGGGGTGAGTGTTTTTTACACTTAAGTGTATCCCATATTTTTATAATAAATATAAACGTCTTATATTAAATTCAAGTCCAAGTTGTGTTTGAAATTTTATGGAGACCTAAGTGAACATGGGGTTGGCCCACACGCAAGCGCGGCTCGCCCGACCTAGCTTCGGATCCGGGCGTGGGCTCAGGCATTAGGGCAAATATTTCAGTGTCGGAATGTAACTCTTTGTAGTAGAAATATTTACATTTAACCGAACATGACTAAAATTAACAGTCAAATATTTTAAATCTACGTTTAATTTGTAGTATAAACATTTGCATTTAACCAGACATGACCAAAATTAATAGTCAAATGTTTTTAAATCTATGTTTAAAATGGTTTACTGACCTTTTCTAACCGCTGGTGATTTCTGGTGGTTTCGACTGGAAGGTTAATGACTGATTTACTTACAGGAATTAATTGTTGCATCATGGAGTGCCTATATAAGGTTGTCTCCACCTTTATTCCAAATACACACCAACCTCACACCAAAACCGAGCTCTCTTTGTTCTCTCTAATTTTTAGATTTTTCTCTAAATTCAATGTTCGGGTTTTAGTTTCGGTAAAAGGCTACCGAGTGTTTTTCGAGGTGCTCGTCAGTAAAAGTATTATACTGAACAAACAATAACTGTCTTATCCTGCGAGAAGTAACGTTGTACCATATACACTTTATACGGGGTGTTTAATTTCTTCAAAACAAGTAATTTTCCTGCCATTCGGTTAGTGTGAATTCAGTTGAGATAGCGTCACCAGTCATCCCAACCATCCACTTTCATCAAACCCCGATGAGCATTTCACTAGTTTGATTGCTGAATTACAATAGCAATTATGAGACATGCTTGACGAAATAGAGGATTTACTGAGTTGTTTATCTAAATAAGCCTACAACAATCACTGGGTTGAACGAAGGGCTGACGATTGGATGGAAAAACTCAATTCTCTGGTTGGAGATAGAAGCTTTGAAGGCCGAACACGAAGTTGAGACAAAACGACTTAAACAAGAAAATCAGCAATTGCATAATGAAGTAGACAACCTCAGAGAAAATATAGATCAATTAGTTGAAATGATTCAGACGAGCTATAGGAGGATCCTGAAGAGGACCCAATGGAATATTCGCATGATGTTGACAAGTTGATTGATAGTAGTGTAGTTGACTGAAAGACATATCTTGTGACGAATTGTTGGTATACAACTTGTGTCTTTCAATTTACTTCTTTATTTATTCAGCATATTGAAAATAATCGTTTTATTGTTCCTAATATATATATACATACATACATACATATATGCTCAATGAATTAAACTAATTTTCAAATCTGTTTTGAATACTAAAATTAGTGTTGTGATACAATTTTCCCAACAGATACTCCTAGATGTTATATTTCAAATGCTCCGCAAAATGCTAGATCACCAAATGCTCCCTATGATGCTTCTCTAGCTCGTTCTGGAGATCTGCTCCGATTCAAAGATCACAAAGGGAAAGAATTATGACGGTCCCTTTTAGCCCCTATAACTGTTATTACCTTGTAAATTTCGTCCAAATAATAATGTGCACGAAATTTTAGACTTTGTTTGGCCAATAGTATGCATTGTTGTACTCTTCTTGTTATTGAATTATTCATAAGTACTTGCTTACTAAGTTATTTTTTATTTTTTTTGCAGCCCAATTGGGTACATAATTAAAAAAAAAAATGAAATGATCTGATTGATTCCTCTAGAATAGGCTGCAAGAAAAAAGGTTGCAGAGGTTATTAAATTTAAATAATATAATTTTTTATATGGTACAAAAAAAAATTAACTCTAATTGTTTCTATTCATTAAATTTTGGTTATTGTATCTTATAATTTGCGAATCTAATAGTTGATTTTTTAACTTTTTCTGCAGTACCATATATATCTAGTTTGATTCACTTGGAAAAAAAAATCCAATTTTGATCTTTTTCATCATATATATTTTTGGATTTCATTTACACTTTTGTATGCATGTCAAGTATATATTAAAAAAATATTTTAAAAACTTACTATTATAAGTGAAAAGAATACGAAATCATAATAGAAAAATCTATTAAGACTGCTTTTTCATACATGTTATTTTATAAATAAGGCCATATAGTTCAAAGCCATTTAATTTATTACATGGAAGAGTCATATTTAATTTTAGAAATCTTGCAGAATATCTTGGTGAAAAATACTTAAATTTTTGCAAATTCATCTTAATTAAATTAATTATCTGAATGAATACATGAATAGATAAAAAGCTACTCAAGGGGAGTCATGAAAATTATAAAACAGAGAGAAATAATAACAAAATTTCCTTGTTTAATTTCTAGCTAGATGATATATATAATACTCATGATTAACTAATCTTATTTAATTTGCTAAATGAACCAAATTAATTAAGCCGGCACTAATTAATTTAAAGATTAATTAAATGATAGTATATAATATCATTTGTATTTTGTAAAGTTTGATCAAATAACTCGACCTATTATATGTATCTAACCCTAGCTGCATGATATTTCGGACATGATAGATTGGTCTTTCATTTTCAGATGGGGACTTTGAAAATTCTTTCAAAACGTTAAATTCACTGAAGCAAAGCAATTGCAGGACATATTCATCAGCCAACATCGAGTCAATGCAATCAAAGATTCTTAATTTCTGCTTGCTATATATATGTATAGATCTATATATATATATATGCTAACACTTGATCAATATTGTCATGGGTCGAAAATATTTCGGACTAATTAATTAAAATATCAATGAAGATGATAAACCTTATAAATTAAGTTCACTTCAGGATTAATTTGCAATTATTGCAATTTAATTAGGTTCTTTAACTATATGGGACAAATTATTTCATCAGAATTCAATCTGGATGTGCGGATTTTTTGAATTATTTTTACGATAAAAAATATTAATGCGCCTTTTTTAAAATTCAGAATAGGACAATTTTATGTTTTGGCTACTTAGATTCTATATATGTAGGCATGAAGGGTTACATCTTTAATATTTAAAAGTCCACATTAACATATCTAGCCGTAAAACCCAATATTTTCATATTTAAAATCAATTTCTGACAAATTAATTTGTCCTCAATATGCCATTTTTTTATTTTTTATATTTAGTGTCCTAATTAATTGCCGATTTTCCTTTTTTCAGAGGACCAAAAATATTATTCCCCCCAAATTACACTTGGAGTGATATATATGAGATCCAAATTTCTGGGTCATGTAAATATTAGTGTGCACTCAATATCAAGTAGCATCATTAATTTATGAGTCATTAATCATATATAACACTAGAAAATAAATTGGTAATCATCAGCTCGTTAAATAGCTAGTTTGAAGTGGAAACCCTCCTAAAAAATATAGTTATTAATTATACTAAAAAATCAAACTCTTTAGTTTCTCGACATAAGATAATATCATCAAATTTTGTTGATTCCTTGATATATATATATATATATATATTTACCTAGCAGCTTGCAATCTAGCTAGCATTACTGAACGTTTAAATCTTAATAATTTCTACAGATAATTTAATTAATTATTTTTTAAAATTAATTGGACAAATCAACTAATATAATTGGAAAGAAACAGAAAAAAATTAATTAGGAAGATATATATATATATATATATATATGAGATGCATATATAAGAGGTGGGGGGGTGGGTAGCTAGGGTTTCAGATCAACTTTAGTACTGAAAGGGACATATAGTCTTACAGTCAAAGAAACATGGCCTTCAATGGAAATAAAGCAAGGTTTTAATACTGGTTCAAATAATTGTCCTACCCCTTAGACCCTACACCCCTAGCTCATTGGGGGGACTCCTATCCCAACTTCATTTTCCCTCTCAACTCTCTCAAACCCTTTCTTTTTCCCATGTATCCCAATAATATCTATGAATTTCATTCCACTAAAATTGATTTCCATAGAAAGTTTTCATTTATTTAAATACTATAAAAATATATAAATATATACATGTATGAAAGAAAAATTCTGCATGCTTTTGATTTTTTGCATTTTTTAAAGAGCCCGAATAATAATTTTGTTAGCAATATTAAAGTTTTCACCAATGATAAATATACAGCAGATCGACTCGATCAAATTCTTCAAATTATATACGAACAAGGTTCAATTTCAAGAGTCGGTTAGAATCATATTAATGTTATACATCACTGCAATAATAACAATTTTAATATCAAAATAACTTTAGTTTTTTGTGTATATACAATTAGTACGATTACTTTCACTGTTCTTAATTATACTCCTCATTGGCATGTGAAAATTACTACAAAGTGTACTTTTTTTTATCTATTTATGATCATATTGATTTGGTGAGAATTTTGACATTTTATAAACTTTATCTTAATAATTAATTTAAAAATTATGTAGTGCTGTATTAAGATAATTAAAAAGAGTCAAATCAACTAATTTCCCAACCATCATAATACAATCTTTCTCTGGGATGCATATGTATGGAGTATATATCGGACAAGGTTAGTATCATGTACTTGGCAACTTATCTCAAACTATTCATGTACGTCCTAATATTTTCATCTTGAATATTGTTACGAATTGTATTAAACACGTACGCGCACACATACATATGTATCGGACATACAGTTTAAACATTATCCAAAACCTATTAATGTTAGACTTGTAAATTTTGGACTTACAAAAGTGAATATTCAATGGACATATAAGCCTAATTTCATCTAAGGTCCCAGCTCAAATTTGTCAATTTTTGGGAACTAGTTAGACAACATGAAATTGCTAATGTCTTATTCGAATCACGAAAAAATTGACTCGTCATCCAAAAAAGACTCATATGATGCTCAAGATAAAAAAACCCCAATAACATTTACTTACAATTACATCATGAGAAAAAATAGAAATTGCAAAAATACATCAAAATTGGAAGAAATTTTGGCTCAAATCGAGTTCGGTCGAATTTAAATTAATTATATAATAAGCGTAATACAGTTATCGTGTGATTACTGTATAATTTAATAAAAATAATTAATAACATGACAAGTATATTATATTTATTTTGTAATTAATTTGATTCCATAAAATTGATTTGAGTAAAAAAAAATTCAAAAATTGGTCTTCCTCCCTCGCTTAATAGGTCTGGCTCGCCCTATATCCTCACCAGCTCCCACGTGAGTTTCCACAATATAGGCCTGTCCCATTGCTCATCCTCTCTCTCTCTCTCTCTCTCTCTCTCTCTCATAGTTGATGAAGAGATAAAGTTCTATAGTAGTATTTGATAGTCTATACATACACCAATTATTTTAATTCAAAAAATATATATATACACACCAATTATATACGTATATATAGGCATCACTTTCTTTGTTAAAATCCAATCCACCCCACCACGCCGACCCACCTTCCATCAACCCCCGGCCTTTCCCTCCATCACCATCACCACTGCTGCCATCCTTTTCTAGGCCTTCGTTTAGACACGCTCTTGCCCTAACTTTTACTACCAATGAACTAGTACAATCTCTTTTATCTCTCTCTCTCTCTCTCTCATTACTTGCACTCTTCATCATCATGTTCCAGTTTCCACCTTAGAGAAAACTTTTTTGATTCAAATCTCCGTTTAAAAGCTCTCAAATAAAGTTACTTAAAAGAAGAAAAACAAATGTAACTGCTGCATTTACAAGGTCCGTAGGCATGTTTCCTTCAGGCAATAGCGATAACCCTCTTGACTCCTTGTTCAAAAGGCCATCTTTTCAGCTCTGTGATCAAAATCCTATAATCTCCAAACAAGATCATCATCATGACCCTTCATTTTACTCCAACTTCCCTTCACCATTCTTTGATGAACATGAACTGCCCTTGAACCAGATGTTGTCTCAGAATCTGCTCATGCCTGCAGCAGATCAGCCTCATGAGGAAAATACTGATCATAATCCTACGAAGAAGGAGCCAGCAAAATGCAGCAGGAATATCGGGCCATTGAAGTTGAAAGGAAAAGCAGATGATCAGCCTGTCTCTAACGGGGTCGTTGGGCCCGTGAAAAGGCGAAATCTAGGCGGTGGGCCGAGGAAGAGAACTGGGAAGAAGGATAGGCACAGCAAGATTTGCACTGCTCAGGGGGTTAGAGACAGGAGAATGAGATTGTCCCTACAAGTTGCTCGAAAATTCTTCGATCTTCAGGACATGTTAGGCTATGATAAAGCAAGCAAGACGATCGAGTGGCTCTTTAATAAATCAAAGAAGGCGATCAAGGAGCTGACGAAAGAGAGTATTACACAAGGAAATCATAACATCTGCAATACCAGTGATGCAAAGAGTGAATCGTTTCTGTCTGAATGTGAAGTGGTATCAGGAACTGAGGAAAACTCAAACACTGAGATCAAGAATGTAAGTGGCAAAACTTGCGAGAAAGATGAGAAAAAATCGCGAAAAACTGCTAACATAAGTAAACCTAACACGAGAGAGTCGAGGGAGAAGGCAAGAGCAAGGGCTAGGTGCAGAACAAGGGAGAAGATGATGATCAAATGGTGTAAATCAAGCCCTAATCGTGAGAAATTAGGGTCTTCAAATAGCCCATTTGAAGGGATTGATCAAGAATCAGGTCCCCAAAATAATAGCCAGCAAGAAAGGGTTTCTCCATGCGGTGCTGATGACAATTATCCCTCTCTTGAAGTAGCTGATGTGGGCACAATAGAGAAATTGTTGGGGAATTTTTCAAGTTCATCATCAACATCTGACCACCCCATCTCTGATTATCACTACTGCTCTGCTGCTGTTTCCTGTTGCATAGATCCCAACAGTAGTTTCATGGGATTTCTCGGAAATTGGGACCTGTTGATGAACAATGACAAACCAAACTCCAGTCTCACCACTCAAGTTTCACTGGCAGATAACCTCAACTCATCAGTTTACTCATCAGCCACCATGACAAATTTTCCCTTCTTTCACCAATGAGGAATCCCATCGTATGTTATCTTGCAAGATATTTCAGGTATGTGTAAATTATTCATGGATTTGATCAATTTCAGAACTTGGAATCCCTAGCTAGCTAGCTTTCATGTATTATTTCTGTATCAATAGGGCTAGTATTTAAATAAACATTATTATTCTAAATATATATATTGTACTGGTGTTCTTCATAACCTGATTGCTGTTTCAATGACCAAGAACTTCTTGAATTAATATCTAACCATAATATACTAACTAGCGCCATAGAATGTGGGAATTGTATACATAATCTTATTCGTTTTTGGGAGATGAGCTGTTCTGGGGAAGGATTTTAATCATGATATGCAGGAACGTACTAACTGTGTTGTCTGATCTACAATTCTCATGTTCAATTACACAATCTGAAAGTTCATGAAGTGTTCATCTTGATTGTGTATATAATTTCTTGCTAGGACTCATTCAGGAAAATTGACCAAATTAATACTTCTGATGTAGTATTTTTTACTAGGCTGCAAATCATGGAATGAGAAGGTTGTTATTCCTGTGGGAAAGTAAATCCTCAAGTTCTAGGATTTATATAATTTTTGTGGATCAAAATTGAACAATGTCTAAAAGAAAATTACTTTTACATATAGATTAACCAGCTGCCTATGAATGATAAATCTAAACATATGTACATATATCAGGGTAGAAACCCCTTCAAATATATGTATGTATACATATATATACATTTCTCATAAAACACATATAATGCTTGAAGGGGATATGAAACTTTGAGAAAACATGTGAGATATAGTAGAATTAAAAGTATTAGTCAACTTTAAAAAAAAATTAAGCTTTGAAATTAGAAGTACCTTAAGAAAGCTTATTCTTTGAAGCGAATGCATGGCACAACTTTGAAACATATATGTTTTTGCGCCAAGACTATATATCTATCCTTCCTATCATTTTGTGATGCCCTTTATGTGAGAAAACCTAATTCTTATAAAGTTCTATCATACTATATATATAATTACTCTTATTCAATACTAACATTATCATTATCTGGATATTGCTATAAATATTGGTTGCATGCATTAGATGTATATATTGTTGGTTGGCTGCCCAACAGTTCAAACTAATAAAAAGGAATGACAATGGATCCAACATGCATTTTATTCATATTACAGTACTGGATTCATGCCATTCATGTCTCCTTGTAACTTATTATCTCAACCTCCTAGTAGATGAATATTAAATCCAGAATTTTTTAAGAACCTTTATACTAAGTATGGGGATCAAAAAAGGAAGGCATAACATGGACTTCCAGAGTTTCAACATTCACTAATTACGTATATATGTTGATGTAAGAATTTGAATTCAAAGAAATATTATTAATTAATATATGATGTATGCATGATTACCTTCACATAGGAATATCTAATCAATGAATTTAACTTCCAAGCTGTGTGTGTGTTTAATTTTTGATGAATTAATGGGAGTTGATATTTTCTTGTCAAATCAATGTGATAGTTAATTATACGATTTCCGTGCAACTAAATATATATATGATTTCCCTTTCATTTATGTTGTAGAAGTAAGTTTTTTCTTACTGGATTTTTGACCTTCTTCGTCGTTCTCTCAATAGATTTGATTGGTTTTCTGGATAAAAAATTAAAGGATCGTATACAAAGAACCAAAAGGAGATAAGACATATTGAGAATTAACAAAGAATTAGTACTTCTAAGTACACCTTTATAATATGTGGAACATATATAAAGTTTCTTGGCGTAACTACATATATATGAAATGCTGATAGGTATACGACATTTAAATCACAATCTGCTGAGTATACCTAAATATATAAATAGCAGTGAATAATGAGTTGGTGCATTAGTTGCCTTCTTTTCCTCATATATTGATACTTAACTACCACTAAAAAATTTTCCAATTGTGCAGTAATTGGAAGCATTATAGAGCAAGAATGATCATCATGAGGAACTACACTAGTACGTAATATTAAATAATCGGTAGATTTTAAGATCAATGCGGATCTAATTAATTATATGTAGAAATGAATGAATTAATACTTCAAGGAGACCTGCACGTTGTAGCTTGATGTTATTATGAAATGACGGTCAAAAATTTAATCATCAAGAATACCCCATTCGAGATTTAATTTTTCAACGTAACTATATATATATATATGTAGATATATCAAATTCAATGAGGGTTCTTAATTTTGAGGTTTAATTTCTCAACTACATCCATGAAAACTCAAATTCAAGGAGGGTTTCCAAATTTTCTTGCAATCATTCAATGAAGGTTTCCGCTTACTATAATTAAAAAAGCTAACAGTGCTCTACTTGTGCACTAATTTTGCAAGTCTCAGTTACCTTGATAGTTCAGATACATTTTCTCATCTTTTACCAAATTGTTGTCATCATTTTTAAGTTTGTATGTTGATAGAGATAGTTTCGGACCATATGAAAGCATGCAGAAATCCTTAAGACCGGATATAAAACGACACTAGATATAGTTTGATTTGTAATAAATGTAGTCAATAAAAGACAAAATAATGCCTACATAAATACTCCCAAGGGAGAAAAAAACAAGAAAAATAAAAGCACATTTGCTGGCAAGAGTACAACTATTAGTTATCAGACAACGTTTGTTGTGCTGCAATGATTTTTCATACCTGATATACATATGGCCTCTAAATAAATGGGTGGTGGCTGAGTAAATGCGAAGGCGGCAAATCCAGATCTGCAAAACCCGACTTCAATTTGTCTGCGGAAAAGCAAATTTAAGTTTGATTATCTGGACAAGGGCCATTGCCAAACTACAGAAATTATACTCTATACTCATAAAATTGGAAATTGGAAATTGAGAAATTGAAGTTCAGCTTTTAGTGTCAATATTTCCAGCAATAATTAAGTAAATTAAGTGTATAATTAATTATGGGGTTCCATATATATAACTAGGAGATATTGCAAGAAATATACTTAATTTTTAAGCTTGCTATAACATACATAAATAAGTAAAAATGTTATAAGATTCCGCCAGACCCAGAATGGATCATTCATTACTTTCCTCGAATTTCCTTCCAACTTCGGGATCACTTAGAGCCTCACATTTCTTGACACGCGACCTCACGCATCAAAGATAATTTTTACAAATGTCATGAAAATAAAGGTTGAATGGATTGAAATCAAATCTTTTTCGTATATCCACAAGCAATTTGACTTTATGATATATATATATATATATATATTATATAATAAAATCCATGAGAAGATCAATAGTATTATTTCATGCATTAATTTGACAAGAAAGAAAAATGATGCATCGGCACCAAAGGACTTCAACATCACATATATATATATGTATATATATATATATCAGCTATAGTGTCTGTGCATAATTGATTGGCATATATATGAAAAATGATGAATAGCGAAATGATGGAACATTATAAATAATGTTGGAATGAAGAGTGCATAATAACGTTCCGGCCGGCCGAGAATGCAATGCTAAAGGCTCTTACTCTCTATCAAGTGGTACTGTATTATGCTTTCTGAGTCCCATCATGATTTTCCACTGTATTTCAGTACATGATTTGAATGATACTCAGTCGTCGTCAGGCAATAAGCAAATTGCCAGAAAGACAGCAAATGGTCCACAAGAGAAGCTGGTGCTGGTGGACGTCTGAGTATTAATTCCACTTCTTGCTAATTATATATATTTTTATTGGATTAATATATAATTAGTGGAAACTAATTAAACTATATATCAGTGCCTGAGGTTCATTACATGTTTCTTCTTTTCCCAATTGGATTTTTGGCCTAATTGAGATTAGTTAATGAAGTACTATGTTCTAGTTATTCTTGGCTAGTAATAATTTATAAATCTTCTATATATACATTTCTAATCTCAAGTAATTAGTGAGTGACCATAAATTTATTACTTAAAAAATCCAAATTACACAAATGTTTATATTGCCATAGAACTAATTAACTGTACTGTTCATGACAGTATGGGGACAAGTGATGATTTCTCATCAGAAGATTTATACATGCATGTACCTTGAATTTGGAATTTTGATCAATGGACCACTAGATGTTGACAGGAGCCCTAAATAACTTTTGAAAATGTAGGGCATTGGAATTGGCTGGAGAATAAAGATGCTACCAGGGACCAATTTGCAAAAAGACAAAACTTTAGGATCATACAGACCACAAGAAAGCTAAACATGATCAAATATATATAGGGCAACCATCACAGTCTTTTCTTCAATCCCATGTCCCACTATATATATATATATATATTATGTTTAGTTAGCATAATTCATTTGAGATCCAATACGCAGTCGAAAAAAATTAATTACATGCTTAGAAATAGGTGGAGAATTTTGAAAGATAAACCAAATTAGATGCAAGAAACAGGTATTACAATAACTTCATACTTTGTTTTTCTTTCTTTGTCAAATTACAAGTTTTTCTTTCAAGAGGAAAAGAGAAATTACAGCAAAAGATAATCTTGCAGCAAACATACACATAAAAACAAAGATACCCACCCACCCCGACCAACACACCCCCCCACACACAAAAAAAAAAAAAAAAGAAGAAGAAGAAACTCAATGCCCTTAAAGTCTCATATTATAGGTTTAACGAACTAGGTAAAAAAGAGGAGAAAACCATATATTCGGACTGCCGACAGGATTAATGAATAAATGTATGGCCATGCAAGCAATTCTTCAATGCAACATGCAACCAGAGAAATAATTTATGTTTTTTCACTTACATAAAATGCAAAGGAATTGATGTAATAAGTATCTTTTTATATGCCTGTGCATTATAAGAGATATATATTAATTACCTGCGAAGTTGGAATGATCTCCCTTATTTGGAAAGGATGAACGTTGCAACACAAAGTTCATGACTTTGATATATAGTACTCTTCCCAACAGCATTTAATATGTGGTGCTTCATATATAGCAGTTTATATCACTGTAAAAGGGCGGGGGGTCCGCCTGGCATTTGATAAATATGAAATTATGTGTAGGCAGTTGTTGCATAAACAAGACATGTACATGTATAAAGAGATGGAGTCGTGTAGATATAGATATATAGGGTGATCAGAAAGGTAAAATTTGGAAGTACAAATCCTTATATTTAGCGATTTTGTCAAATATATACAGAGACACATAGCATGCGCGTGCAGGTTTAGGAGATAAAGAGCGCCCTACATACTGTTTCTGTAACAATGACATTGCAAATTGTTTGTTCCTTGTCTTAATTCTGATCCAGTACTGTAGACTTATCCAATATCAATTTGTTCACATGAGTAAAAGAAGGGATTTGATCATACAAGAAATCATGAGAAACCTTATTAAAATTTTAATCTGAGAAATCCCTCTAATTTCTTGATACAAAGTCGAAGTCCGACAACGACGATGATGACGTAATTAACGCTTAGCAAAAGGGGTGAATCTTTAACTCAATACAGGGTGTGAATATGTTGTGTCCTGGTATCCCAGTTCTGTAGGTGTTGAAAGTATGGGCTGTAGAGTGGTGAAAAGGGAATTGAAGTGTTAGGTGCCTTCAGAAATTTGGTTGTGGTTGGGCATATCTTTGATCCATCTCGTCTCCATATTTGCAGTACCAAAAAGGTAGACTTTGTACGGCTAGAGAGGAGTCTTTGAAGAATCAAAGAAAGATATGGTTCACGAATACGCTTTTTAATTTGTCTGCTAGATAAAGACTTTGCCCTGATCAGCTCATAATCGCTCTTGCGCCTTCTGTCCTTTCTTTGAATTACAAGGGCAGTGCAATTTTCTTCTTCTCTTTTAGCCTTTTTGTAAGCTTCGAAAAGACAACGACTGATCAGGAAAGTAAAACGGGCGGCTTTATGCATCTCACTCTTGCATAAATTTGATGTTGGAGGCACATTTTCGCTTTTGTCGGATGCGCAAATTATAATCTGGAAAAAAATTTTCCCTTCTGCTCTTCATTTCAAGGCTTATTTCCGATTTTTCTTCTGACTTCTTGAAGATAAAATTTCAGTTTTTACTTCCACGCATGTTCGTCATAGAGTATTTCAAATTACCTTGATAACGTTTGATTTTGTTCTCAAAATTCAACTATATTTTCATCTTGCTTGTTTCCTTTTCGTCATATTATAACCTTCTGGAAAACTATTAGTAGCTATACCAGACAAGTCCGTATAGGCTTCAAATCCTATATAAAGTCCATTGCCAACGCATAAAGAGGCCAACGTTTGGTTCTGTCCGCGACCCGCTGAGCAGGCTCAAAACTCAGTCTAATTTGGGTGACAACACAGATTCCCACCATGACCCCGAATTCTCTATTAATCTGGAGAAAAGAATTACAGCAATATACGCTCTTCCTTAACATCTCTATAAATACTTTTCTATCCACGTGGAATTGTTCGATCAATCATTACCGGTAGGAAGAAGCTAGGATATGGTACTCGTATTTACTAGCTCTCATTACAAAATTTTTATTAATGCATGCTCTCACAATCAAGCCAAAATAATCAGGAAAACATTTTAAAAGGAAAAACAGTAGAAAAATAGCAGAAGAGAGATCAAGGCTCGACAACTCGGGGCTTCAATACAAAATATGTACACACAAACGCTAACAGAATTTGCTGAAATATAAGATTCAAGCAACTGCGATATGCAAGCTATTACCATAGTGGCAAAACCAACTGTTTCTACCAATCCTAGTCCTTTATAGGATCCATGATCACCAAGCACACGGTTGTTAGAGATGTGATATCCAGCAACCTTAAGCCCTGTTAAATTTTCGAGTTGGATCAGAAGCCCGTGTCCATGAAGATGGCTTAACTCCACCAACTAATAACTTTGACGCAGTGGCAGCATTTATTTTTCTCCTCTTAGCTTCAAGCTCCAAACGTCTTTTATCAGACACAGAAGAAGTGGATGATCCAGAAAAAATTGAGCTTGCATGAATCAGTGCCCTCTTGTCTTTTCTGTTCCTCTCAAATTTTCCAGCAAATTTAACGTGTGAAGCAGCAGCAGCATCCTCTGAAGAGGACGGGAGAAGTCTTATCCCAAGTCCTGCTTTTCTGGAATTAGCCTCTTCTTCAGCTACTCTTTTCTTCTGATCCCTAAGCCTCGCCCGAAGAGATTTGTTCAATGCATAATCATCCGAATGCCTGGCATCGGAAACTCGCTGCAGACGCACCAGTACTGGCTCTGCTTCTTTCTTTTTCTTCATGTCTCCCTCCTGGTGTTCAAGCCGTTTAAAAGGATCTGCCAGCTTACTTCTATCTACATGAACGAGGAAGTAAGACTCTGCTTTAAACAAATTCAAGTGTATTGGATCATTTACAAAAACATACTAAAATGACTGCAATAGAATACTAACCATCATCAACTGGAAGCACCAAAGTTTCAGCATCTTCAGCATCATATTCCTCAATCTTTCTTCTGGCTCCACTAATGATCACATACTCACAATTCTGTGGATCTGTTTGAATAACAATCTCATGCTTGCAGCATGCAGACTTCATTGTAAAGCTCCATATCTGGGGAAAAGGGAGAAAAATTGGGTCAAGCAATAGTGGTAAGAAGTGAATAAATTCAGCATTCATCCTAAAAAACAGAATACCTTTGTAGAATAATAATTTCCCACTTGCTTTTTCTCTGCATTAAACCTTACACCCTTTGCAATCATGGACTCACATCCACCACACCAAATATTAAAAGGCATCTCAAACCTGTAAATTTGAAGGAAATAAACAATAAACACAGATTAGCATGAAATCTCAAGATACAAAATTAATGTTTCCACAATAATTTAAATCCCTTGGTGCAGTACCTTATGATCAAGATGCCTTGATCTATTTTTCTTGCTCTTTCCCTCAGAGCATGTTGACCATGAAACTTGTTCAACCCACCCTGAAAACCAAAGCAATGTAAGACTTTCAAACACATTCATGTAACCATGATGCGTTGTAGAGTTACAACAGAGGCATACCTTCTTTGGGTCCCATTCTGGTGGGTAATAGAAATTATCTGCCCTCGCAGCTGCAAGAGACGACTGCAGACACCAAACAAGTACATTCATTAACGATTATTTGATCGATGAAGCATAAATGACTAAAGTTAAAATAGAAAACCAAAAAGTTTTAGTAAGTACGAAGAATAATCGATGCTTTACATAGAAATCAAGCTTCTTGACCCTCAAATAATTCCAAATACCATTCTCATTAACCTTAAAAAATTCTTTTGAACAAAAGTTTCTAATTAAAAAAACAAAAAAGAAGATAAATCATGTTTTCCCCAAAAATATCCAGTAATTGATGTAACAAAGTCAGAAACCCCAATGATCTCAAACCCCTAGCCGAACAATAGAAAAAACGATTAAGAACAGCAACTGATCTCACAAGAAAAATCGATTTTTTCCAGAATTCGAAGAATCTTAGCTTGATGTAGCTTAAACAAAAGGTTTTGTCCGTTCCCATAGGATATCATCAATTAAATTCATGAACTAACCATAAAATTATAACTCCGAACCCTAAAGCATAAACAATAAAGTTTTAACAAAAGCAATGGATAAAAAATAAAATACCATCTTGCAATTCGGTTATCTTCGGCACGAAATTCAAAACCCCTTGAGCTGTGTATTCCAATCGAGTTCTGAATCAATTCTGCAAACGTATGCTGCTTTCCTTCGTTCGGTTTATTTTATTTATGTGTGTGAATATATATACATATATATATTATATATCTAGGAGGATTAAAAGTGCAGAACGACGTCGTGCCTGCTTAGCCCATTGATTGTGTGGCCTTAGTGGGTTATGGACTGTATAAATGGGCCGACACTAGATGGGCCTAATAGGAATAAGCCCAATACGATAATAAGGTAAGAAATTGTTTGGCATTCTACGTCTTCTTTAAGGCATCAGTTTAAATTTAAGAGGTTATAAATTTAAGTTCCACTAATATGAGTATTAGCTTTTTTCATAATAATTAATTGATTTATTTTAATAGTATATATTAATTAATTATTCATATTTTATATTATTAACTGATATTTATTATTTATTAATGATAAAAATTTATGATATAATTATAATTAATTTACTAAAAAAGTATACTTTCGAAAATTTAGAAGAAGATTATACATCCAACTAAAGTATAATCATAATAAATTTTATAGGCAAAATATTATTTTTGGTCCCACTGGATAGAGCCCTTTTCACTTGTAGTCCCACGCTTTACGTGTTCAACACCTTTAGTTCCAAAACCCTATTTTTTAAACAGAAATGGTCATGTTCCATTAGCAACTAACGGAAACGGCACACGGCGTCAACTAGCAGCTAGCGAAAAACACAGAGGTAAAATATCACTTTTGGTCCCACTAGATAAGGCCCTTTTCACTTGCAGTTCCACACTTTACGTGTTCAACACCTTTAGTCCCAAAATTCTATTCTTTTTAACAGAAGTAGTCTTGTCTCGTTAACAACTAACGGAAACGGCATGTGAATTGTCACGTGCCGTTAGTCAACTGGCAGCTGGCGAAAAAAACAAAGACCAGGCTTGTGTTCAGTTTTTGGAGGAAAAAAAAGATGCCAAAAAAATATTTTTTTGCTATTTATATAATGTAAATAACCCACAAACATCACAAAATATTTTCATCATTTAATCTTGAGAGCAATAGGCCAAAAGATGTCACAAACATCTCAAAATACTTCAAATATTGAATGCTATTGTAATGGTGAATTATGTGTAAAAGGATGTTCTTATATATTACTAGATGGCCTTTTAGTAATGGTGAATTATGTGTAAAAGGACTAATGGATATGCCTTTTTTGCAAGTAATTATGGTTTATGTTGTGTTTAAATGTGTAAGCAAAAATCCTAAAAGCAATAAAAATGAAAATTAAAATTGCACAAAAGCACCTAAATTGCAAAAAAATAGAAAATATACTGAAATTCACTTATTTTGATCGTTAATGAAATATGCTGTAAAGTGCAATTTTGCATGCTTAAAATCTGTCAAATACGGTTACAAACCCAAAATGTGCCAAAACATCCCCCAAAAGTCTTACAGTACGTTGCAATATTTTGTTCCTTAAAACATCACACGATATTTGAAGTATTTTGAGATATTTGTGACAGCTTTTAGCCTATTGCTCTCAAGATTAAGTGATGAAAAAAAGATAAAAATATTGTGTGGTGTTTGTGGGTTATTTACATCTTATAAATAGCAAAAAAATATTTTTTTGGCGTCTTTTTTTCCCTCAAAAAACTAAATACAAGCATGGTCTTCTGTTTTTTTCGCTAGCTGTCAGTTGACTACGGCACGTGACGTTTTCATTAGTTGTTAACGGAACAGGAGCATTTTTGTTAAGAAAATAGAGTTTTGGGACTAAAGGTGTTGAACACTCAAAGCGTGGGACTGCAAGTGAGAAGGACCCTATCTAGTGGGACCAAAAGTGATATTTTGCCCCAATTGACTAATGGCATGTGACTTGTCACGTGCCGTTTCCGTTAGTTGTTAACGGAATATGACCATTTCTGTTAAAAAAATAGGATTTTGAAACTAAAGGTATTGAACACGTAAAGCGTGGGACTGCAAGTGAGAAGGGCCCTATCTAGTGGGATAAAAAATGATATTTTGCCAACTTTATGCATATCTTCTTTGTCTGATAACTGTTTGCATATAAAAAAAAAAAACTTGTGTGAACACTACGAATGCATATTTTTATTTTTTGGAATTGAATTATAGAATAAGGTAATCCTAAAGTATAAACACAGAAAATGAAATTTAGAGAGGTAAAATTAAGATGAAGCAAAAGGATTAAATACATCTTAAATAAACATAACATTTAATCACATAACTAATTTATATAGTACTTATTGATATGATCACAGAATGTTTGTTAGCTATGATTTTTGCTAGTATGTTTCTAAAAAATATTTTTGCTCTAATTCTTTATTTTTGTCGTAGTGGATAAGGCTAAATTTTGCATTAATTTTATTTAGAGATTTGGTGTAATTACACTAGACTCATGTGGTTTTGGAAATTACATTTAGCACCCATAAAATTTGCTTCCGTCTAACAAATAAGTCCATCCGTTAGTCAAAATTCACATAGTTTGTTGATATTAACAAAAAGAAATTATATTTACCCCCAATTGACTTATTATTGACTTATAGTAGGTCAAATAAATCTTTTTATGATCAGATTACTCTCATACGTTTTCACGCATTAATGCATTTGAGGAGATATATCTTCACCGCTATAGGGGTAGTTTAGTACAAAAAAAAATTGTTTGGCCTACAATAAGCCAATCAATGGTAAATCAATTTTATTCAATTTTTTTGTCAATATCAGCAAATTTAGTGAATTTTGACTAACGGAATGACTTATTTGTTAGATAGAAACAAACCTCACAGGTACTGAATGTAATTTCCCAAACTACATAGAATTTACGTGTAATTAACCAAATCTAAAAAAAAAAAGAATTAATTATTCATTTTATTTAATTATAGTTAATAATAGTTATTTATTATGATTTTCTACTACCATAAAAACATAGGGACTAGTAAATTTTCTTATAATGAATTCATTCCTTTATTTTCCCAGCGTGAGCCATTGATTAGGAGCATATAGGTATGAAACACATAATTTATCAAAATATATGCAAAATTTTAAGCATCTCAATTGCCAAATTGAATTATACAGCATAGATTATACACATCATAATCCACGTACAGAAGTGGGGGGAACTGTGTATTGCTGGGAATTGAAAGGGTCAATTAAGTACCCAAAATCAATAGTGAACTTTTCACAATTCTTCCAGTGCACTTTCATGATTGTGCATTATTAGGAGCCAGAGCCCAACACTGTCCTACTACAGCAATTAACACTCCTTTTCTTCTTCTTCTTCTTCAATCTTCACCTTTTCTGCCATAAATGCTAACAATATCATCACATTTTCCTCAATAGTGTATATATAGATCGCTCTTAGTCCCAAAACTATCTAAATTCTTATGAAAATTAAGTTCATTACTAAAATAAAGGGTTAATTACACTCAAACCCTCTCTAAAAATGCAAATTATACTTTTTTTCCTAAAAAAAATTTGAAATTGCATTTACACTCTGTCTGATAATTTACTATTTACACATGACTCCCTTTTATTGAGATTTGAACGAAGAACGATGATGTCAGCAAAAATTGTATAAATCTATCATTTTACCCCTCATTTAACGTTTTCATATAATACTTTTGTACTTGTGAAGGAAAAAATGTACTGATGTTAACCTTACTCTATATATATTACATTTATCCCTTTATAAGTATAAAAGTATACATGAAAATATTTAATGAGGGATAAAATAAAAAATTTATATAGTTTCTTTTTTACTTACTTTAGTATTCTCCGTTCAAATCCTAACAGAGTTTCGAATGGGGTGTAAATATAATTTTAAAATTTTTCTAGGAGAAAGTATAATTTAACATTTTGAAGGGGTCTAATATAATTAACCAGTAAAATAAATCATTATGTATGATAATTTAGTAAATTAAATTACTTTACAATTAGTACAAATAATTAACTATAGAACAAATACTAATACACTTAATAACTAATTAAAAATTCAAAGAAAGCAGGGGTGAGCAAATATTATGTTCTTCCCGAGAATTGGACTATTTGTCACAACTTTCAAGATATGAATAGTAACATTGAGCAAACATAATCAAAGTATATATAATTCAGGGTTTGACAATCCACATAATGACCCTTTTTGTTTCTTGATTTCTAAGGAACATTTATTGGAAACTGCACACACACACACCCCACCCATGCCCTCCTTCATTAAATTACATATAAATTAGCTCACAAGTCTCACATGGAAGCAAGCAACCACGTCCTCTAGTTCAACCCTCCTCTCCATATCTTATATTTGGCCTATTAGACTCAAGCTGTCAACCCTTCCAATTTTTTCCCAATCCCACTACAAAAATCTGCCCTTTATTTCTCCTTATTTCATTGCTCCATGCTTCCCCTTCAAACCCTTCTCCTAACTCACCATTACCACTCTCCCCATGGCCATGATAATGAAAATCCCTCCTCTATTATACCCACTCCTTTCCCTCTTTCTCCTCCTCCTACTCTTTCATGATCAAATCCGCCACCTCCAAACCACCAATGCCGCCTTGCACCACCATGATCACTACTTAACCACCAACAAAAGACCAATTCCCAGCAAGTTTGATTTTAGCCCATTCCTAACGCGCCGCCACCTCCGCCACCGCCCGACAGAGCTTCCACTCGACGTCCACACGCAGCCGGGGCCGCCAGGCGGAAGCCAAATTGATCCTCGTTATGGTGTTGAGAAGCGCCTCGTCCCTAGCGGTCCAAACCCTTTGCACCATTAGTTGAAAGGTTTAGAGGGCTTGGAAATTACAGTTTATATATTAATCTCATATATATATATACTTGCCAAGAAATTAAATGGGTTAGTGAAATCATGATGTGCATGATTCCGATATTGTTTATTTCTCAATATTTTCATTTGTTTTTGGAGATCAGATCATATAGTTGAGTTTTAACTCTTGTAAATTGTATGATGAGAGTATTGTAGAATTCATAATAGATATCATATGAATGATTGATTCTTTTTTCTTTTTCCTCTCTTTTTCAATTTTCTCAACTTTTCATTATGACTAATGATGCTTAATATATATATATATATATATATATATATGAATAATTGGTATTATGTTTGAAAAGATGAGTAGCTGTGACGGCACGCAGGGAAATATAGGGGGAAATGGAAACTTAGTAAACGACATAATGATATTAATTAATATGGTTGGTCAAATAGGTGGGTTTATTAATAATTATTACTTTTGAAATAAAATTAGGGAGTGTGCAGTGCACGTGATGAGTTGGCTACTAGTAAGGCTGAGGCAAACCAGCCCCCATGTCTCCTGCTGCCCCCATATGGATTTCATCCTTAAATTCTTGCTACCCTCTACCACATGATTTCATCTATATATACATTGTTGGTCAATGCGGCCTTCATCCAAACTCCAACGGGCCAGATCAATTTCTAGATATTTTTGTATTTCTCTCTATATATATATATATTAGAAAAAAAATATATAGTTTTAGTTTCATAATTCATGAGGATAATATTTTTGGTCTTGCACGAATTAATTTTCGTAATTTAGTTATATAACTTTAAAATTTTGATATTTTTCATCTTTTTCCGATTAATTTGGTTGGAAAAAGATTAAAATTACCAAAATAACAAAGTTACATAACTAAATTATCCAATTTATACAGGACCAAAAAGGTCATTCCCATAAATTAGAGGATTAAGATTATAATTTTTTCTAAATAATAATAATTGATGGTAATTATTAAATTATATATCTCGCCCTAATTTTCACATATCTACATCAATATGAAGATAACATTTCTAAATTATATCATATGGCATCTCTAGACGGCAAGAAAATGCGTTCATCATCGATTATTTTCCCATTATTTAAATCCGCATTAAATGCAATTTTCATCAAAACTAATAGTCCACTATTAGAAATTGAAAGAGAGGAATGATGGAGAATCGATTAGGGGTAGATTGTAATTATGGCGAGTCAAGAAAAGCCTAAATGCTCTACACTTTTCATACATCTTTAGGCACCCACGTACGAATTCAAAGGGGTGTATATAAATATATATTTGTGCCGTGGTTGACGCCCTGACGGTGATGGGGCGGGGCCACGCATATATATTATTCAAATCCGTAGTGGAAATGTGTACGTAGTCGAAACATGCGGCAGGTATACATTTCATACTCAGTTTCAGACACGGTTTGCTATCATATTTCAGACACACACCGTCTGCCCTACTCTATTAATTTTCCGTGAAATTTTCGCCACCATGCATGTGCAATAAGTTTCACACACTCGATCACACACATATATATATATATATGTATGGCCAGGATGTATTCATATATATGACTTTGCTGAGATGATGAATTACAAATTTTACTGCAATAATTTGTCATGATGTAATCTTCGAAAGTGCGGGGAATTTTAGAGTCAATTTATTTAGTGAACAAAACCACGTACCATAAATTGTTGAAAAACTGGAAATTAGGTACGTACCACTTTTGTAATTGTATACCATAAAACACAAAAGGGTTTAATTGGTTGATGTTGTTGGTCCCAATTGATGAAAATTCTTACCGAATTAAATTTGTTCAAATCAAATCAATTACAAATTAATTATCATATACTTATCAAGTGATTGATCATTCTTGTTGAACTGTACACCAATCATATGACAAGCATATTGTATTTATTATATAATTAGTTCAAATTCGACCAAATTCGATTTGAGTTAGAATTTTCCTGAATTGATGTGCCACATATTTTAACAAAATTAACATAAAAATACGAAGTGCTAAACTTGGATTAGATGTCTCATCCTCTTCATTCATAATTGTAATACTTCAATTTAAAAGTTGAACAGCAATATATGAATATGACATAACATATAACATAAAAATGTAAAAGAAGATACAGTCTAAGGTGTCAGGTGTATAAAAGGTGGGCTTCAAGAATTTTGATTACAGGCTTCATTCTGCAGATTGGTATCAATTTGGGTTTTAGCAGCATCTGCCCATTTCCATATGACAACCCAAAGAAAAGAGTTGTCCATGCAAGAAACCAGACTCATTAATTTGGTTCGCCCGAAGACAACTTAGTCCTAAAGTTAACAATTTTTTGTGATCGAAACGAAAAAGTAGCAGTTGGACCTGTTAGAATCAAAACTTCGTGAAATGAGTTATTTTAAGTTGGGAATTATTTTTTTGAGCTCTTTAATTATTAAAAAGATTATTGGTGGTGTCTTAGCCTAATGATTAAGATTGAGATTCATGAACAAATTTAATTTTACAAGATATATGAATATTTATTTTATTTTATGAGAATCTATTGTACGTAATTTGTTTTATTATTTTTAATTATATTAATTTATTAATTGAATTAATATATTGTTCAACTTATTAAAATATTAATATAATCACATGATCAGCATCTAAAAAAATTCAAGGTTTTTTTTGGTATTTTTTACCTAAGAATTCAACTTATATCGACATAAATAAATTTTATTCCTGGAAAATTATATTAATCTGTGGCCCATGACATCGTGAATTCAAAAGATGATCATCTGTCATCTAAAACGTGGAGTCACACAATTTATGTAAAAAGATTGCAAAGAAAAATAGAGCTATAAATATATATGTAGTATCATGGACGCACGATATATATATATGTGTGTGTCTGTAGCCTGCAAATAAATTAAATTAAATTCCAGGTCGTCAACGATTTCATTTATCACTCTTTGATTTGTTCAAAGAAGTGGTAAATATTGAAGCTCAATTATTTCATTTTCTTGCAATACTAAGTTCTTGCTAATGAATTAGAAGAGATAATGACTAACAACAGTTAATCAGTCACCAAAGTACGCGTGCGTCTCTATATCAGTTTTCAAATTATAATATAAATACGTAATAATATGAAATTTTTCATTTTTCTTGATATTTTTTTAGCCATAAAGTCAGGATAATCTTAATTTATCCAGCCAACTATATTTATTGAATTTCTTATTCTTTATTATTTAAAGGTAAAATATACATAATGTGTATGTTAAATAAATTAAAAGATGGAATGAAATTTAAAATAGAAAACGTAATGCACCTAATACTGTTTGTTCATTTGAAGCGTATTAATATTAGGTAGCCTGAAAAAGTGACGAAATTAAGCCCAATTTTGCAAATAAGATAGGTATATATCAACTGAAAACCTCTAGTCATAATTAGATTTTCATCCCGACAAGCAGTCGCAGGTATGACATAATATCATATATGTATATGTATTTCAATAGACTTGGTCTATGGCAACTTTGCAGTTGACCCAACTGCCTGATCAAGTGGATTCTGGTTGACACTTTGGTCACCTAGCTACCTAGTTACCCTCTCCTCTAGAATTAACATAGTAATTAACGATTCTTGATGTCCATTCTAATCGTTAAAGTGCGATTTATGAATTCCATTGGTGATTTGACAATATCATTGTAAGTATGGTCCATAAAAAATAGATACATACCACCCAATATGAACCCATTCAAAATTTCAAAAGTCAAACTTTTAATGTATATCATTAATTAATGGTGGTAGTCGATGATCATTTCACATCAAAGTCGCACTTAATTATTTTGTCCATAGTTTATTAATGAAATGGCCTTCGCCTAACCGTGAAATGACCCGTTTCAGGTACACATCTAAAACCCACTACGCATCATTTATTAGCACCACAACCACAAGTAATCTAAGTTGAATCTGTCTCAATATCCCACCTTCCATCATAACAACAAACAAACCCACATATAAAAGTAGTACAAATTTTACATTTTCGGACACCATTCCAACGTTGTCCACACTTCCACCATATCGTCATCTCCTTCTTCAAGAATTCAATCTCTACTAAGGAAGAAAGAACGAAAATGGTTCGCCCCATATCGATGATCCATGTAAGTGAAGGCTTCTCCCCAATCCCACTGGCATTAGGCCTGTTTGTTTCGGTGTCTCTTCTTGTCGCCCTGTGTGCGAAACATGCAAGGCAAGTCCCAAGAAAGTACGCCTCCAGCTCCAAGACGAGTGATCATCCAAACGCGGCTAAGTCGCCATTACCGTCGCCTAAGCAGCTGATCACAACTCTAAGCAACAAGGCCATGATTCATGTCAAGAAATCGTCGGAGTCGGGAGTTGGCCGGAATGATCAGGAGAGTGGATTGTGGCAGAAGGCGATACTGATGGGGGAGAGATGCCAGCCGCCGGAGTTCTCAGGCGTAATATATTATGATTACTCCGGGAATAGGATTCCGGAGATGCCCAAGTCGCCTAGAGCAACCTCCATGGCCCCTTTGAAAAGTTTTGCTGCAGAAAAATGAGAATTCTGCCCACTCATGTACAACATGGAACTCTTCTTCTTTTTGGTAATAATCAAAATTTTGGTCTAGAACTTTTCTTTTAAATTTCTTTATGGTTCTTTACTAATTCTCGATTTTTTTGTTTTTTTTATGGAATTCGAATTCATAATCTATTTTAACAGTAATAAATAAAGTGCTGTCCCGTTGTTTGTTGTTATTTGGTTATCATTTTTCATATTTTTTTTAGAGCATCTATTAATTTAGCAATCATGATATATGGTTTTAAACTGTCCAAATTGCTCAATTTACACACCAAAAAAGCCATAAATATTCTGGTGAAATTAGTTGACTAATGGGATTTAAACGAATGTGGTCAATTCAAGATTAGGTTTAGCCAACCTAACTTGAAAAATAGAAAGATGAGTATTTTGCTTTCCATAATATTTCATATACTATTCGGTTAGGGGTCACTTATTTACATGTAAAAAAGCATATCAAGAGGTCCCAGGTCTCTCATCCTGTACTCTTTCATGTGCTTCAACCCATTAAAATGTGTGGATATTTATTTCGATTGATATAAATTTAGTATTATATATTATTTTATAATTATAAAAAATAAGTGTATTAATTGTTTATTAATATACTATTATAATGATAAAATTATCCAAAATATGTATACACATAATTGTGAATACAAATGAGACTTGGACCTCACATGCAGTTAAAATTTGAGGTCTTAAAACTCAGAAGGGGAAAAAGAGAGAGAGAAATATTGCACTTACCATTTCCACTAATTCCCAGTATTCTTTTATGTTAGTATTTCGATTGATGTATTTGGTTACGGATTTCAAATTCATAATAATAAATCCATTATACTTGTTTGGAAAATTTTATGTTTCAAGAATTTGAAATCCTTTAGTTGTTATTTTGAGCTATTTTTAATAATATTGTGATGGAATTAAAGTTCATTTAGCATGGAGTTATTTGAAATCATTTTTTCGAATCCCTCGTTCAAATCTAAAGTATTAATTTTTAATTTTTAAAGATGGAAAGTTTTAGTGATCAGTGCTTTATACAAGCATGGACCAATTTGATGAATAGAAGCAGCATAATGCAACTGAGCTCTATCAATTTCTAATAAGAGAAGGAGAAGAACAATTAATCTCTTTAATAATGCAAGTCCGTGGGAACAGAATTCAGACATGTACACAGTTTCTGTGGGGTGATTCATTTTCTTATTGCTCTGCTCTCCTTTGCCTGATCTCACTATAACTATGTTGTCTGTTACATATATGTCTCCTTAGTTGGACTGTTGATCCTACAAACACCATTACATTAGGTTTCTCCTCTGCTCAGAGATGATGATGAAATGTACAGCCAAAAACTCAAAACAAACAAGAGACAATTTCTCATGATGCTTCTGCTTTATTCTCTTCTGTAGTCTGCACGTGAGCTCGGCTTCTTAGCTCTTCAAAAGCCTTCATGCTTTCGGCATCAAAGCCTCCCGCGAACTGACACAAGTTTCAATTCTTGTTAGTTGTTAAAACCTTAGCTTCTGGCCTATTAACTAAGGACATTAAGGGTTGTGTACCTGATGCACGCGGAAAGCAAAGCGGACACCTTGTAGGATCAAGAATTCTTTGTTCGGTTCCTTCTCAGGTTCAGTCATTGCATCAAGCTCTGACGCCACACGCTTCATGTATTTCCGAGCAAGTTGTACTGATGAAAGCTTGATCTGCAATGAGATAAGCCGTTTACATGTAGATGATCATTTACATTGTGCATCAAAAAACATGATCCAATTATACTTCCACATGAGTACCATAATTTTAAGTTTGAAAGATTTACCTTGCCAACTACTCCAGAATCGAGTAGCCAGTCAACTGGGATGCCAAATTCCTTGTAGCGAGAAACTGCCATATCGCGTGTGCGTAACAGTGCATATACACTTTGCTCCACCCTGAGAAGAAGGGAAATCTAAGTATGCCAATAGTTTTTCAGGCAAACAAAGAACAAAATGCAAAAATTTCAAAGAAACAAGAAAACAAACTCAACAAGAGACTGCCATTTTTCAACTTGTTTGTTATCTCCACTATTTTTATCCAAACTATAAGCATAGCAGACTCTTTTAACTCACATGACTTTGCATGAGAGCACTTACTTTTCGAGCAATTTATACATCTTCTTCAGAGCAGCTTCACAAGGAAGATTTGGGTCATCGTTGAATGAGGACACTTGCTTCTCCAATTTCATCAGATCTTGATATTCAAAGGCCGCCTCTCTTAATGCATCTGCTTTACCCTCTGGCCAATCAAAGTGCTTGAGAACGGCTCTTTCGTCAACCTAGCAGGGATAATTGAATGGATAACTTGTAAGCAAATGGCCGTTAAGCAGTAAAAAGTGCATGTGGTCATATAAGCTTCATTATATTCATTCAGTTATTCTATTAGCATGCATCTTTTCTTCCATTTCTTAGTTCTCACAGAAGTAAGAATCCTGGGAGGCTGTCTTGGGGATTAAATTGAGACTGCCCTAACCGATACTAAATTCAATCATGGATGAGGTACATACTAAGAATGAGAGTTCCTCATCTAGCCAGTTCACAAATGCCACCAAATCCTCTATGTTAGTAAAAGAAGCTGCTCGGACTTCAGTCGCCAAAGACTGGACAAAATCACCTTGAGTTTCCACATCGGCTTTAACCTGATTCAAGATTTATAGCTTTTCATTGTCAGCATTGAGTAACAGCTAAGTGATAGTATTATAACAAAAAGTTAAAGGAAAGAAAAAGTTAACATACAGCCAATAGGAATGATGATCTGTTCTCAATCTCCCCAATCATGTTGCTCCTTGCATCTGAAGCGTTTGATGATGTAGATATTAAAGATGAAGTATCCTTCTTTGCCTCACGCTTCATCAATGACTGGTAAAATTCAACTAGCTCAGGAGCCCGGTAAACTTTGTCAGCACCTCCACCAGCTCTCGAGAGGCTCCCTGGGGGGGGAGGTGGGCGAGGAGGCCCACCCGGTGGGGGTGGGGGCGGGGGTGCACCTGGCGGGGGAGGTGGAGCAGGTGGAGCTCCTGGTGCTGAACTCGGTGCATTTGTATTTGCACCTGCAGGAGCCCCTCCTGATGATTTAGGAGGTGGTCGAGGGACCCTCGGAGCTCGTTTCTCGATTTGTGCAAGTTGCATTTTGCTCACTACTGGAGATTCACCTCTGTTACCATTGGACTGGTCGTTTGAATCCCCAGAGACAATAGGTTTCTCTTTAATAAGAGCCAGTTTTGGGGGCAGAACAGATTTAACATCTCCCTTTAAAGGGTCACCAAACCTTACTGCTCTTGCTTGCTGAGCTTTTTCCTTAATGTGCTTCTCTCTTTCTAAGGCGAGCTTATGCCGGTCTTTATATGCAGGATACTTTTCGTCTAGAACTCCTTCAACTGATTTGGACATTAAATGGAAAGATGATGAAACAGAGTTGAGTGTATCTGGAGAAGAATCTTGTACTCGAGTTGGAGGTAATTTTGGAGTTTCAGGCGAATTAAACTCATCCTGTTCTGCAGTCCCGAATGAAGTTATGGCCACACTGTCTCCTGCATTTCTTAGCATCAGGGCTTCAAGGGGACCCCTTGGTCTGAGGCTCATGCTAGCCCTGCTTGGAGATCCTCCTGCCAGTGATCTTGCTGGAGAAGAAAGTGCACTTGAATCGTCTTTGCTTTTTCCCCATCTCTTTAGCTTTTGCATCAAGCTAGGCTTTTTACTGAGACTGCTGAATCTGCTTGTGGAACTATCAATAGAAGTATTATCAAAATCCTCACTATCGACAGAAGTAGCATCGAAGTTGCTTTCCATATCTGTGTCCCCTCCCCCACGCTCCGATCCTGCATATTCTAACATCAGCTGTTTAGCTTTCTCTTGGGATCTCGGGCTCAGACTTTTACTGAGATCTCGGGCTGATATCTTTCCAGAAGGTGTTTGGTAGTTACGGAGCTCAAATCTTAGACATGCATTGACCCAACGCAGATACACTAGCTCTTCAACCTCACTGAATCTGTTCATCTGAAGTCCTTCCACTTGTTTAACGAGATCCTCATTTGTATGTCGTAATTGATTGACCTCTTCTCTCACCTTTGCCACCATTTCAGTCTGCAGAAAATCAAGATGACATTCGATAAATGAAAAAGGGCAACAAAGTAGCAATTGTAGCAAAATTAACTGATGTACAGATGCAATTTTTCGACTTTTACCTCTGTCATGTTGGAAAGGGTTTTTACGTTGGCTTCAGCAGCATCAAGTTTAACTATTAGTTCCCTCTTTTCATGCTGAAGTTCTTTGTTCTTTCTCTTAAGTTCCATGACCTCCACTTCCAACTCTTTCACAACTTTAAGCTTCTTATCGACCTCTGAATCTTTTTTCAAGGCTTCTTCTTCCTTCGCTTGAAGCCCACTAACTTGTTGCTTTAGCAGTAAGAGCTGACCCTTCGTCTGGCTCGCTTCAAGCTGAATTTGCCTCTGCAATTCCTTTATTTTCTTTCTCGCAGTCTCAAGTTCTTTCCTAGCAACAACTCCCTGAGAGACCTCATCTTGAAGCTTTTTCCTCTCAGCCTGCAAAGAATTTATGGTGATATTGAGCATATCGATTTCAACCGTCTTAATCTTGAGCTGCTTTTGTAGCTCAGCAATACTTGATTCTTGCTCCTTCAGTCCGTAATATTCTAGCAGCTCCCCTTCGAGCTTCACCTCTCTTTCTTCCAACTCTTTCACCAGGTTACGTAATCGTTCCAGTTCACTAGCATTATTCGCCATCGCACTTTCATAAACCTTGTCTTTCTCGGCTTTGATATTGGCTGCTGCCTCATACTTGTCACTGGGCAATGGAAAATCAATCTCTCCCGACAAAAGGCTTTCGAATTCTGGCAAAAGTTCGTCTTCGAAATCAGATGTGCTGCTCAAAGCAGGATTTATAATGCTGTTGATTAACTTCACTTCTTCTTTCTCCTCTTCCTCTTCGCCCTATAATATAACATCTTATAAAATATTAGATACAGAACAACAGGATCTCCGGACACAAAATAACTGTAGAAAAAGGTACTAACAACCACCTCTTTAAGGCCATTGTCCGAATACGTAACGTGCGCCTTGTCTTCCCCTTCATTCCCGGACTTCTCAAATGATTCTTCATCATTTTCTGATGTTCAAATTAAATCAAAACAAACTCTCAGAGATTTTTAATCAGCTTTAGAAAGTAAAACATTAAGGCCTTCATTTTTCTTCCCAGACAAACACATGACAGGAAAATAACTCTTATGTTAACATGCAAAATCACATGCCTTCAAAAAAAGGGGGAAAAAGAAAAAGAAAAATAAAAACTCGGTTTTTCCATTGTTGTTCATGATAAACAGACTTCAAATAACTAGAAACTGATACGAAAATGGCCTGAAGATATATATATATATAAAGAAGAAGTGAAGCATCTGAAGGCTTACTTAGAGATTCGTCCGGCCTCGGACTTCTGACATTAATCTGCTTAACTGCATATGCTGCAATAGAAGCAGCAACAAGAAAGCCTAACCTGACAATCATGTAGGAATTATGGATGGAAAATACCGAGGTTTCCACTCATACACCAATACAAACCCTGTCTCAACAAGGCCTTTCCCCATATCCCTTTACCTCCATACCTCATATTTCAGGCGAAGATTCCATACAAACGCAGCAGGACAAGCCAGTACTAGAAACAGGACTTGTCAATATTGCTAAGTCAAGAAAAAACTAATAAATTTTCCCCATCTCAACATTAACAGCATTATCTTCTCATGAGCTCTACAGACCCTTCATAGAGAAAAGGGAAAGACTTGCTTGTGTACAAAGTTTCTGTAAGGGTTACAGGAGCCACCAATTTCTAGTGGTCAGTTTTTTGTCCAAGAGGATTGAAACTCTGTAATATGTGGGTCTGACTTGCTAACTTCTTTTGCAGATGAATGAACAGTAAAAATTGCAGCCTATATAAACCGAAAAAGACACCAAGTAAAAGGTAACTGCATACAAGAATTGAGTTATCTGCATTCTTGCCTGAGTTTTTCCTAGTCCCAACAAACTGAAAATGAGGTTAAAAGGGAATTTTTACATAGTCTTTAGTGCCATAAATAAGCCAAATATGTGGGATGTTATCCTGCTAAATGTCCGCATTCTGTCCACTCAATCTCCTCACAACAACAGAAACTCATTTCTCAGACAGAAACCGGTGAAAACCAAGAATAGTAATTCTTGAACTTTATAGTATTGTTTCAAGTGTAACAGGACGGCCCCAAGAAAGAAATGTAGGAACCTAAGTGCAAAAAAAATAAGTTCTATTTCAAGGGACAGATACAAAAGTAGCATCTCATGTTTTTTGGTTCAGGGCAATGAGTAGATAGGATTTAGTAGGTTGAGAAAGGTAAATTTGACATTTAATTCCTGGCTTTTGCTTGTACTGGTTGGAGTGTACAGATAAAGTTACCTAGAAAAAGGCAAATTAGCCAAACTTTATGTATGGTAGTAGATTATTTGACTATTTGCCAACATTATTGGGCTGCGCTTGTCATTGTTGTTACTTAGTGTATGTGACAAAAAGATGAGAAGCTGTAAAGTTTGGCTTCTAACCAGACAAAATAATGCATTTCTTGCCTGCCCCATGACAAGCTTAAAGATTCATCAAGTATTTGAGGAAAAAAAGGATTCTTGCTTGCAATAATTCCTTTAGGTGGTAAGTTAACAAAGGCAATAAAAGCCCATAAAATTGGGAAAAAATGAGCATATGCTAAGTCCATCAAGAGTGACCCGGCAAATTCAAGACAATTGGGACTCCACCCACCAAGAATTAGCCATTTGGTCGGGTCATGGTTATCGGGTCCCAGATCCAACGGGAAGATAACATGGAGTCCACCAGCCAAGAATGAGCTATTTCGTCGGGTTATCGGGTCCCTGATCAGTCAAGAGTTGTATAATTTGGGCAAAGGGATCATTTGGGTTGAATTGAATTCAAGAAAAATTAATAGAAATGATGTGCAAGAAGAAGAATAAAGGCTGTCTGGTCCACAACTACGTGGTTCATATTCAACAGAAGAAGCCAAAGTCTTATCATCAGATTTGTGGATTTTGGGCCACTCAAAATCAGGCAGATTTTTATAGTTCTTGTGACAACTACAGGAATTTACTACATCAAAGAGACAAGACAGTGTAACTTAACAAGGTATATATGTTGAAAGTTTGAAACAGTTCCATCAAATCTGGTTGTAGCCTCCGCACATGAAAGGGCTAATTCCATCTGGACGAAAAGGACATCCTTCTGTGCAATAAATACATTCCATTACTGCAATACTGGAAGTTCCTATTACTGAAAAAGATCAAAGAATTTCACAAAGTTTATGTCAATGTATCAAAATTGCATGGACCCTCTTCCTTATGATCATGCCCAAATTCATAGACATGACGCCGAATGCAATAACAGTTATAGATCTAAAAAGGAAAGTTTCACAACAAAAAATTACTGCTTCTGAAGAAAGAGATGAACAAGCTTAAAATCTATTTACATCATGAAAGAGATATACAAATTATACACTCCATTCAGAGAGAAGAGTTCTTGCTATCTGATATGATCTTAGATTTTGAAGTTTGGTACTTAGGTGAAACTGCTCCTAGTATCACAACACTGCTCAGCACAGCCAGACCGAGTCCTAAACCGTTGACAACAGCTGATTCCGGGCAACGTTTTAGTAGATTCCCTTCGATTTGCAAGAAAGTTAACTTTTCAAGAAGCCCTGTCTCAGCAGTCACCACAGCCAAGCCATAAGTGTATAGACCAAGAAAGACATGCCAAGGAAGTACCCTTAGCCTTGTTGTTCGCATCTCGCCTCTGTGCCAAAAGCTGGCAAAGCCAAACAGCCACTGCAACGTAATACGAAACTCTGTATCAGGCCCTCTTCATAATGAAAATCAGACAAATGTGAAGGCATTATGAATGTATTCGACATTAATTTTTGCATCAAATATAGCTAATGCAGTAGTGTCATTAGCATAGACGTTCTTGATTTCACAAATTACTATGTGCAGGGATAATGTATGTGACAGTAATTAGTCAGGTGCAAAATAAAGCACCCCCTTTTCTCATCAAATCCAGGTAAAAAAATATTTGTCTGTAAGCAATTAGAACAGACCTGAGCCCCAAACATGGAGATACAGATCAAACCCATCCATGAATGCAAACTGTAAAAGTTAGCCAAAATCCCATGTTGACTATGGAATTTGGTCCAAATCCCAAAAATCCCACAAGCCAAAGCCACGCCTTGGAGACACAGGTGTACTAATTTTTTCAAATTTCTTGAACCAGGCAGCGATCTGTGCACCAAAATGGCTGAAAAAATAATTCAACAAGAAAAAAGATCATCAATCAGAGCCTGCTTATTTTCTGCTGTAAATTTGCAAATAGCACACAGGAGTGTTAATTCCTACCTTCTCCACTGATCAGGATGAAACCAATCACCATTAGCAAAGGGTGCAACACCTGCCCAACAAACAAAAGAAAGGAATTTTCACAATTTTCCTCAAAACCACATACATGCATGGGCTTATAGACTGTATAAAGATAATAAATCAAGAAATGAAACGAAGTTATTACAGCATAAATGTGGTCTTCCTGAGAGGGAGAGTGAGGAATAAAGCTAGTATTGAAGTGAAGAGCCCAGATGAGTACAAGAACTGCAACTACACAAGCTGAAAATCTGGCAAAAATTAGAACAGAAAATGGTAAAAACAAGATTCTGGCCATAGCTTCAGAGCACTCTGATCTCTTCCAAAGCACGCTCTCACTCTCAGTGTCTGAGTTCAGTATAGTTAGTGCGGAACAGTGAGCCACCGACACAATAATAAAAGATACACTAATTGAAATTGTACTTTCGGGTAGGCCAATAATTGACAATGTTATTTAGAATTTTTTTTCTTGGGAAACTTCTTTATCTGAAATAGTTCATAGTCATCTAGATTATGCTATTGTAATTAGTCAAATGGAGCATTTAATACATTTACAGATAAAGTGCTATGATTTAAGCAGCATAAATTACACTTAATAAAGATTGATTATTTATCAAGATAACTCAAATAACAGAGTCATGGTATGGACCTAAGTGTTTTTTTTATTTATTTTGGGCACCCAAGTGTATTTCTTGTTTCCTTTGTGACCCTTTACTCAGAGCAAGAATTCCTGTCAATATAAATTCAAAATTTGCTGGCCTGCATCCAAGGAATCTGTAATCTAGCCTAAAGACATATCACTATATCAGTTAAAGCCGAAGTTTGAACTCAGCAAGCGTACAAACATAATGTTGCGTTTTATCCTGTCTGTTTTGACGTTGTTGGAGACATTACACAAGTTTTTGTGTTCTTGGCAGCTAAATTTCATGGTTAAAATTATTAATAGGTAACTAAACTAGTTTTAATCTTGCTAGTTCATACTTCATGGTCCACAAGATCTTAAGACTCAGACATAATTTCCTTGAAGATTTCACCTAAGTAATCTGTTCTCCAATTATGTCAGCAGGCCAGTATCAGCTTCAATGAGAAAGTATTGATCAGTTTCTTCAGGACTACTGGAAAAACTGAACTCTTGTTCTTAAGGGCAGGGGACAGCATCGACAGCCCTTTGCCTTTGTAACTGATCCTAAAACTCTTGCCTGTTTCAGTATCTAATGCGGGACTAAGATGCATTAACATAATCCTTGAGTTAACATGTCACAAAGTTGATGAAAGTTGACAGGATTCGTTGTTGACAAAGATTATAACCTGCCGTTCCTGCTCAAGTCCAAGCAACATAGGTCGTATCAGATGCCATTCGGCTGTAAACTCATCGATAGATTCGTCATGTAATTACTTAATCTGTCATCAGGCATAGTGAAATCTTTGTAACAGTAGTTTCTAGTGCATTCGGCAGCAATCCAATATCCAGAGAACATGTGGTGAATATCATCCCTTTTTCAATTCAAAGAGCATGACTTGTTAGAACTATTTTTTGTCATTTCTTAAATTTAGATGTAGTAGCCCCAAATCAAGACAATGGCTATGAATTTTGTGCTATCAAAAGACAAAATATGAAAGAGAAACTTTACTAGCGGTTGTAACTTGTAACCAAGAAATAACAGGACAAAGTTATGTGAACTAGGAAATCGTTGTTTTATGCTTAGACATTTAGTAAACGACAAAAAGGGATATCGATCATGCCGATTAACAAGCCAACCACTTTGATTCCCATAGTTAACTGCTAATGCCACAGCCTATCCCACTCCTATAAATTGCAGCGGGTAAATATAAGATCAGCAAGCCTTTAATCACCACATACTTAGAAGAATATCAAAGGGGAAAGGAAGAAGAAATGGAATTCACTTGCAAGGACTTCAAGGTGGGAAAATGTGAGGGTGAGAAACTGGTGCATGGTGAAACCATACCACTAGTGCTGCAGCCCCCAACAGACGGTAAAAGCGACGTGAAGTCTTTGTTGGAAAACCTAGGGAGAAACAAGGAGTGGTTTGAGGAGATGATAATCAAGAATAGTGCAGTTCTTCTCAGGGGCTTTGATGTTAAGAACGCTGAAGAGTTCAACGATATCGTCGAGGTCTTTGGATGGGAGGACATACGGTACGTGGGCCCTGCCCCCCGGACGCACATATACAAGAGAGTTTGGACAGCCAATGAAGGACCTCTCTCTGAGTTCATATACTATCATCATGAGATGGTCTTGGTCAGTAGCTTATGCACAATATATATGGTTACAGTTTTTAGGATGTTATAATGATATCGAGCATGTATGATCATGTTGCTTGGTTTTGGCAGATAAAGGAATTTCCAAAGAAAGTTATACTTTTCTGTGAAGTGCCGCCACCAGAAGGTGGAGAGACACCTTTTGTGCCTAGTTTCCGAGTAACTGAAAGAATGCTCGAGGAGTTCCCGGAGTTTGTGGAGGAGTTGGACAAGAAAGGACTGAGGTACACGTTCACGGCTCTCAGCAAGGACGATAAGTCGTCCATGAGAGGCCGAGGTTGGGAAGATGCCTTTGGAACATCAGATCCTGCAGAAGCAGAGAGAAGGTTTGCAGAATTTTACTATCCGATATATATTCTTGTGTCTAAATACATTAGCCATATGCGCTAAGTACAACCTACTAAGTCTTTGTGAAAGAACTTCTTCACCAAACATGATGGGGCATAAACAAGTCGATTTGACATTTGCATAGCTTGTGTATTTCTTGCTTATTCACAATATCAGTTGAGTTTGAACTGGCTTTAATCCAATGACAAATTCGACTGCAGGGCTAAGGCGTTAGGGATGGACATGGAATGGCTACCGAATGGAGGGGTGAAGACGGTACTGGGGCCAAGATCTTTGACAAGGGTGTTTGATGGAAGAAAAGGGAGGAGAATGTGGTTCAACACCATGGTGGGGATGCACGGAAAGGAGCTGAGCTCAGCCATGATGGCAGACGGAACTGAAATACCTGAGAAGATAGTGAAGAGATGTGAAGAGATAATTGAAGAAGAAAGCATCCAATTCAAGTGGGAGAAGGGAGATGTGTTGTTTTTGGATAATTATGCTTTGCTTCATGGTAGAAGGCCTTCCCTTCCTCCTAGAAGGGTGTTGGTTGCTACATGCAAATAGCTCAGATGGCTCACAAACAGGACTGCTGAAATAAGTTGTACGAAATAAGCTCATCAGTATGAATAAGTAGCAAGTCTACCGGGTCTTGATATCCAGTTTCCTCGTCATTGTATGCCGGCCCATCGACGCGACAAGATATGATATGTGCACCACCTATGTACCATCAGGTGAAAGATCAACAAAGTTGGAACTGTATAACAGATCAAGTTATTTAGATATGATCTGATATTATAAATAGCTAAATGCCCGTTTGAGTTGTATTTGTTAAGTACAATGAATAATTTTCGAACATCTCTTTCATTTACTAAAATTTTAAACTCAACCACATTAAGATAAATATATTAATTATGTTCATAATCTACGTAGATAAAATAGATATGTATCAATTCAATATCATAACAAGGTCAGAAACAATTTTATTTTAAACTCGATAAAACACTCGAGCACATTCTAGTATTTAGGCTCAACTCGTGATTCTCACTCCCACACATGATTCCCTTCACTAATATCAGTCTATTATTTTTCAATGCAAAATTATATTACAACTAATATTCTATTTCATATATGCAACGCATATATAACAATCACCTCATTTATATATTATAGAAAACAGCTTTATTAACATGACTTATATGTTAAGTTTAATGTAAATACAAAATTATCACGTAAGAAAAGATCCAATTTGTTTTCAAGGAGGGGAATGCGTATTTCACGGTCTCACAACACATCATTAAGCAAATCATGAAAATAATAGGGCCGCCATGACATTTCATGGAGCCCGCAGACGAGAAAGTTGGCACTACCAATTAATTATATTACTAATCCATCCATTTTCTTTGGATTCAAAGACACCTTTGTAGAAAAGTATGAGAAAATAATACCTTAGCCAACATCTGATATCCCCTTCGCAAGACTCTATTGGAAACTTTTGCTTCAAACTCAAATGGATGGGAAAATGATATCAAACCAGGGACGAGATCAAAGATTCCTGACCCAGATCCTAGTTTTATTACTCAGACAACCAACATAAAATGCACAAACATTACATCAAATTCCTAAATTGATCTCTGTCCCACCGTACCAGATCAGCCTTAGTTTCTACTCTCTTCTTATCAGAAAGACATCGCTGTTTTACTATGAAGCATGGTTATGCATGCCTCGGCCACGGCCCCTGCCCACATAGCCATACCCACCATAACCTCTTCCATGGTAAGAGCCACGAAAGCGACCACCACCTCGACCCGGTCCACGACCTCCACGACCACCTCGATACCTTGAAAATTCTCCAAAAGTCTGTGTATGAAATCACATGGGTCAATATCAAAAGCTAAAACCTCGGAGATCAGCAACAGATTGGACATACCTCTGTATCGAGCTTCATTTGCTCAGAGTACCTAGTCCTTCCATGATTAGGATTGTTGTCCAGGGCATTGCAAGAAAGGGAGTCGAAGAACTCATCCTTTTTATAAACAGGCTGCAAAGTGCACAAGTATACTTTGATATTAATGTTAAATCTCTACAAATGTAGATATCAAGTCAACTCTCAGTTGAACAGTCACCTTGATTTCAATCCTAGGCAATTCAGCTTCATCCTCACCCTGTGGATCTTCTTCATCACTGCCGTCTCCATTTCCTTCTTTATCATTAGACTGGGATCTATTACTTTTACCAAGATGACCCCAAACTTCATCCTTTTTAAATTTCTCATTCATTGCTGTAAAATCAAAATCTTCAGTGAATTTTGTCACAGGGCGCGAAATCTGCAGGCAAAAGGACCAATGAACCATGGTTAAATTGGTCAACAGCATTTGAGAAAAAGACCTCAAATAAAGAAACAATTTGACATGTAATGGAGCTGAACATCCGTGTTTCGTGAAATTCTCCCAACCAGGCAAATCTTGCCACTGAGCACTTCATTGTTGGCAACTAATAGCAAGGAATTATCTCATTTAAAATATCTCTAATGATACTAGAATTAATTGAGCACATGTCCATATTCTTGGTGACGGCTAGACAGGGATGAGAATGCTATGTTACATAGCAGGTAGCAGAAAGCTTAACGTACTCTGTAATCAGACCATATTAAAAATTGAGAACAGCACAAGGAGAAGAAATTGTATTCTCAGACTGTCCTCAGTTTCTTGGGGGTGCCTTGAACAGGCAGACAAGCTGTCACACTGAAACTCTCTCTAACTATCTACTGAATTGCAAAGAACATTACTTAAATGCAGAAGCACTACTTATATCTGGAGGTATACCTAGCGGATTAAGAAATAGAAGAACCTCATAAAAGGTTTTATAGTATTAAGTACAGACCGAGGATATCTATTTATCAAGAATAGACATAATAAATGATAAGTCTTGGAGAAATCCATAACATGCAAAAAAGTAGGCAAGTTCTTACCGCAGATCCTCTTCCACCACGCCCTCTGTAATTGTTACGCAGGTGATAAGCACTTCCATTTGGCTTAAGGAACAAGAAGAAAATACATTATCAGCTCCTAAAGCTGTATTTGTTATATAGTTATTCACAACCAAAAGAGCAAAGATACAGAAAATCTAAACTACAAGTTGCCCCACCAACATCAGTCTAAAGGATGCCTTAGTTTCTCACTAGTCATTTAGACAGTCATATGTTCAACAGGCATACACATCACACTTCAATGATTCAATGATATTGTTGGACAAATAATAATTTATAGATGCAATGTAAACAGTTCATTTCCTGAAGATCATATGTCCACAAGACAAGGTAATTCTGAAATTGCATTTTTTTCTATTGGTGATAGATTGGCTGGTACAGATCAATTGATAATGACTAGCTTGCTCTCATAAATTCTCCCTAAAACTTAAATTGCGCAATTTTCACAAAATATGGATGACTTTGTTTCAGATGAATAATTATTGTGCAAAAAGATTACAAATTTCACTCAAAAATGACAAATTGCAAATTCAATGGCTTCTGTCAACTTATTCAATCAAACAAGATGCAGGCAGTACAAAAGTAGCCAAAAATAATCTTTGAAGATTGTTAAAAAGCTCAAAGTTCTTCACATCAGGTTTATGCACCAAAGGTGCAGTGTCACCTTATCTTTTTGCTTTAGTTCCAAACTTTGTATTAGACACATTAAAGCCTGGAAGTGCTATTGAAATCGCCCAAGTTCTAGCTGACTCCTTCATAGAATTTGGTCAGAACAACCAAATTTAAAACATGCTAAAAGGACAAACCAATATGTCTGTAATCATAGGTTTGTGCATAAAGGAAAGGAAGAAAACCTTATGAACTCGAGCATTTGGAGGTAATGGTAATATTGGTGGCTGAGCTTCTGTTACTAGAACTGATGGCTCTGATGATGGCTTTGGTGACACTTGAACTACTTCCACGTCCTTCTGTGTTGTTTGTAAAAGTTGAGGTGCAGAAGCAGCAGATGGTCCTGACTGCAGCAGCTGCCCTGGGGTTATGAGTGAAGGTGTTGGTGTTTCTGTAAGAATAGAACCAGATGTCCCCGCGACAGATGTTACTGGTTGAGTTATATTCTGCTGCACCAATGCTGCTGGACTAGGCGCTGCACTGGGTTTGGTAGCAACTAAAGGAACTCCTACAGTATCAGGAACTGAAGCAGAAAGTGGAGCCAATGATGGCAAGTTAGAGCTGGGTGTAGATGTAGGGATTGCAGATATGGGAGCTTTGTTTGGCAGCAGATTCATCATCGCTTCAGATACCAGTGACGCAGGCTGCAGAGGGGGGAGACTCAAAGACAAAGTTGAAGTAGGTAAAGAAGTAGAGGTTAAACTAGAAGAACTTGTGCTGCTGGGAACCAAGGAAGAATTATAATCCGGCAAATTAGAACTGGGAAGGCTTGGTGCTCCCATTGGTAAAGATGAATTGAAACCAGAAAATTGCATCTGTGGCATGGAAGGAGGAATCGACAAGCCAGGAGGTGGTCGCAGCAAGGATTGTTGAGGCAGTTGCGGAAGCCCATTAGGTGTGCCATAGAAACCTTGCCAATACATTGGCATGGCTAACCCGCTACCATTTGCATTTGGTGGAGAAGGGCCCCAAGAACTCAAGTTTCCTCCAGGTTGATATAAAGGCAGACCATTTTGGAACGCTGACCCAGGCAGCCCCATTTGAGTAGAATGGGCACCAAGCTCCCCCAAAGAACCAGTAGGAGCTGTAGGCAAGCTTGTGGGTGGGGTTGTTGGACGAGGATAGTGAGACTGCACCAAACTTAAATTCGTTAGAGTAAATTCCTCCTCCTGCATCACATTACTATTACAGTTATGGTACTACTTGCCTGAATAATTGCAGGATCACTGTTTATGGGTGGTGTAGTTTGAACTGGCGGAGAAGCTTTCACCTGTAAATCCTGTGGAAAATAGAAATTTAGAGGAACTTTAAGATAACTGAAAACATATGGTGTAAAGAAAAGGCACTTTGAATAAGTTAAAGGACAACACTAAGATCATGCTTAAAGTGAACAAGTGATATATATCAAAGCATGGGTGATACTATAAAAATCTGCCAAACGTATGGCTAACAGGTAAGTGGGAGGGCCAGTTTGCCACTATTGCCAATGCACACAACATGAAAAACTACACTCATTGTCCCAGCATCCCAACTCGCCCACAAAAAGAGAAACAAGAAATTGAAGATGACAAAGAGAAGGACAAAATTCACATCTTTATAACTCTTGTATGTGTTCAAAGAAAAATTACTTAAGCTTAATTAAATCATTCGGTCTGACTCCGCATGTGTAGTAAACACATTGGTGAATACAATGTACTAATGGGAAACAAGGTCAGAATCAACTAGCAAAAAGTGATGATTTACTCAACAGGCAACCAAGCACCAATGAAAACCTGGAATAATCAAGACAAAACACACACACCAATAGATACCTTGATATCACTTCCTCTAAACAGTATGTACTCGTATATTTTGTCGCTAGGAGGGACTTGTGGACCATCCTTTTTTCGTCCTTCTGTTCCAAATGATCTCACTGCCACAAGATATTTTGAGCACAAATAATTAGTTTCCAACCATAATTTACCCTAAAAGACAAAATTATTCAAATTTATAGCTCAATATGACAAAACAGCCATTCAGATATCTAGACCAGCTAAAGGAAATCAAAACAACCATAGCAGCTCAAGTTTACTGTTGTCTTACTTCAGGGGGCAATAAAATGATGTTCAGTATTATATTGACTGGACATGACATAACTGGCAGCTTGGATGAACAACTGAAACTAATCAGATATCATGCAATGGGTAAAAACTAAAAAGTATATAAGCCATCCCAAATTAAGCCCCACATTCTCTATTCAAATTATCATGAAACGACAAAATATGTGCCGTCCAAGTGTTGTTAAGAACTTATGATAAAGGATCTTCCATTCCATGTCATGCACCATTTGGGTTATTAACTTCCCAATAGGGGCCGAAACAAGTAAAACTGAATACAAACTGCATTCGAATTGTACAAGCATAATTCATAGTTATTACATGTTGCTGCATCAAAAGATTTACCAACAACCAATATCTGTTAGAGCGCTACTAATCATGGAACAGAACACTCGTTAAAACCAGAAAAAGTAAAAAAGAAAGCTCCAATTTAAATACATAAAAAAGGTCTCGCCTTCAGCAAACATTCACCAGAAATATCCATAACGAGAGAAACTAAATAAACAAATCCCTTATTAATCAATCACAAAATAGAAAGAATAAGTCCCCGCAAAGGAACTTATGTGCTGGCAGTAGAACCCTAACCAAAATACTAGCTACAAGATACATAACTGAAACACACACAAAATACATGAGTTCAAAGATAAATATGAGGGGGAGAATAAATAAAAAAAAATCAATTTAATTTAAAAAAAATACCTAGAAAAGCCAAAAAATACGAAGACAAAATTGACAATAAACACCAAAAAGATAACTGTTTCTCCAATTGGTCTCACCGTTACGTAGGCCGATGCTGGACTCTTCAGTGTTGATGTTGTAGAGTATGCCTTCATACCTGATCTCACTCTTGGAAGTCAAGCTAATCAAGCTGCCGATGTACGAATCAGCCGATGCTCCACCGCCGCCAGATCTACTACTCGATGCCGCCATTGAACTCTCCGCCGCCATCTCTCGTTCTTACTTCAACTGCTACTCCGGTTATTTATACAAAAAGATAAATTCTCATACGCAGAACATATATATATATATATGACTGTAGAAAGAGAAAACGGAGGACCCTCAAGTCTGAGCAGTCCTATTGAGAGAGAAACTGTTGACCCTGTTTTTTGAAGTGAAGGTGCGGAACTGGGGGGGTAATGGGGTGAAATAAATATATATAGCTTTATTGCCTGTGCAACACCACCACTCTTTGGTTTTTCGCACATCACTAATCACGTCACGCCTTTTATTTATGCGGATTTATATCTAAATAAAGAAACAATTGTATATCTTTAGGTGAAAAACTTAATATTTAAATTATGTACGTATTATGAATTTAATTTTTTATTAAAAAATAACAAGCAATTTTCATATGATGTTGTAAATGAGCAAATTATCTCTTTATTAAAAAAATAATAATAATTTACCTTCTTATGTTTTCTAAAATATAACAATTTTTTACTTTCCTATATTTTTTAAAATGAAGTAACTTACCTCTTTAGACAGGAAGATAAATTGTTATTTATTTTATAGAGAGTAATTTGTTCATTTACAATATTATAGGGAAGTAACTTGCTATTCACCCATTTTCTATACAAATTCTATTTTACCATCCAGTCTAATTGACATAGATACGTTATGTTTATAAAAATTATATTATTTGATTTATTTAACAAAAAAATTTATATACCAATGGTAATTAACATACACTCGCTGCACATGTTATTATAATTTCAAAAATATTAAAATCGTACTTTTTAGAATAATATTTAGCCTAAGCATAACATATTTGAGACAAATTCAGATTAGATGATTTGAATCCATTATTATCCCTAAGTGATGATATGAGAGGAGGACAATGACATATTTAATTTTAGAATAACATTTAGCCTAAGCATAACATATTTGAGACAAATTCAGATTATATGATCTGAATCCATTATTATCCCTAAGTGATGATATGAGAGAAGGACAATGACATATTTAATTATTGAGGGGGAAACTATGATCCTAATATTGATTGAGGGGCCTAAATTACATCTTTTGTCCTTCATCAATCAATATTTAACATTGTTAGGTTATGACATAGAGTTTTTAGGGCATTTTCTCATAACAGCCCCACAAAAAGAGAAAATTTGCAAATTTGGCCCATGTTCAGTTAAGCCCGAACCATTGACCTGGCTATTCGGGTTATCATTTCACATAAAAGAGAAACGTGGCAAAATCCAAGAACCTCCATTGGGATTCGACATATAATTCCAACCCATAAAAATAGTCACATATGCAGATTCTAACTATAATTGAGGCATTATAATTATATCATAACTTTTTTGTGGTTATCTTACCACCAAAAGACCCTATCTCTAGAGACTCTCAAATTGTTTTCGATGGGGGAGATCCCAACACTTTTGGTGAATGCATATTAATTTGAGCTTTATTTTATATGCTTTGATTGGGATCAGTGATTATGAAAACCTATTAGATTGCAAAGTACACCGTGTTCCTCAAACAAATACTTTGTTGGTCTAATTATTATATTGTTTTTGGATGAAAATTCTGGATGGACTTTAAATTTATGTTGAAATATGTACAATAAAGTAAAATTTTGTTAAATATCACATGGCACATATATATATATATGTATTATATACACATATTGAATCAAATGATGATGGATATCAATATATTGTCATATTTAAATGAAAGTGAAAAATGTATTTGAGCCTTTTACATAAACATATTTTATTATTATATACATATTACACAAAAGTATTTAAATTACAACTTTTATTTTGGTTTTTTATATATATTGAACTTATTTTCAAGTCAAATTTACCATATCTTATGTACGTGCTCCTCAAATACTCTCTCGCGACCATATTTTTAGTAAAAGAACAATCATTCTTATGGTAAAATTGAGCAAGAAAAACATGTCCAATTTAAATCCAATGGAAAACATAATAGGAATTGTATTATTACCAAAGAGAAAATAGTGAGAGATGAAGGAGTGGGTAAAAAATAAATAAATAAATAAATAAATAAAAGAGTGGACAAGGTTGAAGCAATGTTGGTCTTTGGGTTCACATCTCTCCATGGTATTGGTATGTCTATGTCCAATGACCAAACAAGAACTTAAACATTGCATCAGAAAGAAAAAAACAAATAAAGAGGAATATTTATATCCATCACCCCCCAACCTGGAATTTCTTTAACTCAACTTCCTTTTTGTTTGTATCCATTATTTTACCATTTTGGCCTTACATGCAATTATGTCAATTACAACTTCTCAAATAACTCTACTTCAAATTTTTGTGATTTTGAACCAATTTTGATAAATTATATTGAAATTTTTTAAGATTAAGATAAATTATATATAGATGTACTTGTGTGATATTCTCTTTTTCTAAAATTACAATTAAAAAAATATGATAAAAAGTGTAGTTATAATTAAAATTATAATTTTAAAAAGTGTACAGCTGTTATTTTAAAGAAGCTAGAAGTTTCAATGTATATATACATCAAATGTAAGTTATGTTTTTTAGGTTAAATTTATGTATTTAAATAAAATAAAATGATAAAAGTTATAAGATACAATATTTTGCTTTATTATATATTTGGAATATAATGTTTTTTAGTAATGTGGTATTTACAATTATTTTAGGAAAAAATGGAAAGTGATACTTGAAATATGACCCACCCATTCATTTATTCAAATTTTAGAGTTAATTATTTACTAAAGTTAATCGGTTGCTACTCAAAATTAATTGAAAAATATTCAAACGAGAAGCCTGACACATGGTGTGCAGCATTAGCAATTCCTCGCACCAGTTAATAAAATCTCGTAATTACCCTTTGCTGAAGTTGGGAGGGTAAATATGTAAAATCTTCTACAGAAGTCATTTTCCCCACAACTGAAAATAGAGGTATATTCCGCGTCACAAGAACTTCTTCCACTTTCACTCTCTGTTCTCCGAGCAAACAATATTTGGATATTCCGTTCACCGGACCCCGAATATCCGTCTGCAAGTAATCTTCCTCTCTCCGCCCAATTACCGCTACCCTGTTAACCTCTAGACACGTGAATCCCCTTTCTATTTTGGCCCTTTTTGTATACGGATTTTACATTAGGGTTTCTTCCTAGTACTTCTGGAATTGAAACCAATTTCTCATATTTAATTGAGAAATAAAAGCAGCGATGTTTACTCCGAAAAGGCAGTGGCCGGGGCCGGCCATGACACCCAAGAGTGAAGTGCGTGGGACGCCGAACCCTACTGGGAAGAACAAAATGGTGGCTTTTGTTGACGGCCCTCCGCCACCGCCGCCGACGAGCTTGTTGAGTGACAACGGGAATGCAGCTGATGTGGAGAATATGGAGGATTGGAGGAGGTTTCGGGAGGTGGGGTTGTTGGATGAGGCGGCGTTGGAGAGGCGTGATCGGGAGGCGCTGAAGGAGAGGCTTGAAAGGCTTGAAAGAGAGGTTAGAAGGAGAAAAGCTTTAGTTCTTCTGGACTTTTGTAACTTTTCCTTGTTCAAGTTTTCAAAGTTTTCTCTTTTACATGTGGGTTTCGTTTATTTTGTTTTAATGGTCACGTTATGCTATCTGGCTAAGTATACCTCTCTCTTTTAATCGTGTAATTTTCTTTATGGATGTTATTGTGGTCAATCCTGAAACTTTTGTAGAAACTGGAGCCAGATGGTAATGGACATGTTAAGGGAAAATTGTGATGGAAGATCTATACAGTTATGCAGCGCCACAAGTAGTTTCCTGCTAGCAAGTGCTGCCTTTTTGTATTTCATCAACTAAACAAAGTTCTTGATACCGTGGCTCTTATTAGGGACTTAGTGTCCTTGTTGTATGCCAACTGATATAACAACGATGTTGCTTAATGACATTATAAAATGGTAAAATGGAGAATTATAAGCTCGGCATAATAATCACCTACCACATGAGCCATGTGGTCCTCTCCCTCAAAGTTTACGTGACTTGCTTCAGAAATATATTAATAATTCCAGCACGTTTTGTTGGTGCAGCATCTTTGGGAAAATTTTGCATTTTTTGGATAAACTCAAGGATCTTGCATTTATAGTATATATTTTTAGTTATGAAATCTCTATGTGAACCCCAATATGAACATAGATTTCAGAAATATCAATGAATTAAATACTCAGTCCTTGCCTCCATCTTCAGTGTGTTCCCCTTCTTCCTCATTTTGCGGTTATTCAGCTTCTTTTTGAGTGATTGGATATTATAGTTCTCAGTCCTGTACTTTGACAAGAAGAATGAAGGGAAGATGTTAGTTGTGCTTTTTACGTACTTGTCCAATGGAGAGCATTCTTTTGTCTTCTTATATCATAGTTGTTGATCACCATTCCACGAGGAATGAACATTGAAGTGCAACTTTCATTCATTGACATAATTTTGTGTATCTATTTCTTTTGCTCTCCATATCTTGTTATGACCTTAGTGGCTTTGTTGATTGTGTCGATATTATCTCTGGTTGCTTCTTTACCCAAGTCATTATCAGTTTTTCTTTCCGTGTTTCTCAAATTTGTGGACCTCACTTCATATGTGAAAAAACCTCCTAGATTTCACACAAGCTTATTGCCTGACTAATGTAATATGCTCTCTGAATGATTGACCTCCCTTCTCACTTGTAACTTACGCCACTCTGACCGCAGAGAAGGGGTAGAGTAGAGAGGAATTTTTTTGGGAGAAAACTCATGGGATTTGAAGGTCACTCTCACCTTGTATTTACCTCTTTCTTGTAAGCTAGCATTTGCATAATTAGATTTGTTGGTGTTTCAGTGCATGCTGAAGTTCGGCTAGATGTTAGCATGCCTGGCTTAACATTTGATCGTACATCAGTTGGTTCAAGATCAAATGATCGAGTTTATATTTTTTAATATTATTCGTAAAGGTAGATCCAGGTAGGTCAAAGTGCTAAGTAGCTTGTTAGAAATTGCTTCTTTATGATCTGGTAAGAAGTTGTCAAATCATTACTTAAATGTAATTTGTTTTCAAACTTTATACATACTCACTTGATGGAATTTCAGTCACTTGTGTCTTTTCTATAGTTTACTGTTCTTTGGTTGCTCAAGTGTTAAATAAGCTGTATATTCCTTACATGAGTAGGGCTGAGGTACATCAATGGAGTTTGCTGTGTGATGGCCCTAGTTGCTGCTCGTTCAGTGACATTTAATTGACCTTCTAGACCCATATTTTTGGGTATATCTTAGTATTTGTCTTTAGTTTTGTGTGGGTGTCTGGGTGATTGTTCTAGTTATCACATTGATTCATGTATCATGCTTGCTTTGGGTTGCATGTTATATTTAGAACATAAGTATTTGTTTAACTACTTTACGGTAAAAGACTAACAGCCTAGGAAGTGAGGATATGAACCAGTATATGGAAATCAAAGTTTATCGTTTGTATTTCTAATTGTTCTGTAACAAGTACTTGAGACAAGAGTTAATCATGGATGAAGTAATAATTCCAAGAATGAAATAAATTATCAGTAATTTAGTTGTTTTGCAATTCCATATTTCTTAGTTAGGCAGGTTATAATAGTGGATCGAATTCACCAAGACCAAGCCTTTTGGAAGTGGCAAGATTATATTTCAGTTCGCATCTGGGTGTACCAAGTCTTGGATGTACTTTTCCAATATGGTTTTGCCAGTTATTTAAACCTTTTCTTAATTTTTCCTCTCTCCTTGAAGTTTGTGTTGTGGTTGAGCCCTCAAATTGGTTTTCCAAATAAAATTTATTCTTTAGCATTTGCTCAAGTGTCATGACATTTCATGTGTGCTGACAATGTCCAAGTTTAGAAAATTGAAAGTATTAATGAGTCTCCGTGTGTGTTAGCAAGTTTTGTCTTGCTAGGCAACTCCAAGTAGGAAATAAGGCATATTCTGCAGGAACAATACCTTGATAAATCCTCATTGAGTTCAATTGTCTTTATTTAAAGTTCATTAAGACATGGTATGGATTTGAGTCTTCAATTTAGTATTTGTTCCTTTTTTTGTTTTGGCAGCTCTTTGATTACCAGTATAATATGGGATTACTTCTAATTGAGAAAAAAGAGTGGACTTCAAAACATGAAGAACTTCAGGAATCTCTTCTAGAAGCGCAGGAGGTCCTCAAACGTGAAAAGGCGGCTCACTTAATTGCAGTTGCTCAAGTGGAGGAGCGAGAAACAAACTTGAGAAAAGCTTTGGATGTTGAGAGGCAGTGTGTGACTGAGGTGATATATTTTCTTCTGCATATGCATTTTGATATGTGATTGTTTATTTCTTCTCTTGCCCATTGACTATGGTTAAGAGGTCTCATTATGTGTCATGCTATCCTTGAAGATAAATCCCCATTAGCAGATAAGTTTCCTTTCTCTTTTTTCTTCAGTTTGGTTGACGGACTGTATTGTTTCCCTTGGATAGCGGTGATGCTTACTAAATAATTTCTTGGAAGAGACAAAAGATAATTGAGTTGAGTGATCTTGCTGAAAATGGTGTCCGCTAGGGTTTGAAGCTGAAATTTTTATCCTTGTTTGGAGAATTAACACTCTTATGGCATCATTTGTTGAATATTAATTGGTTGCCGTACCTGTGGCTTCATTGTGATTGTCCTGCTAAGTAGGTTATTTTGTCAATCTAAAACTGGTAGCATCTTAACCTGTTTCATTTCTTTGACACACGATGTCTTATGCTATTTTTTTGTAGAAAGATGGCTGACAGGACTTATGATTGAATCTTCTATGAGTAGAAAAAATTGGTCACTGTTAGACAAGAAAACTATAAACTTATATATTGTGGCCTTTAAGCATTTTTAATAGGACGTGATTGGTTGAATAAGAGGATGGATCTTTCTATTGCATCTCTTGGTGGTCGGCCTGACAATAGCTGTTTCATGATGTTGAAGGGCTGTGTCAGAGTTGAATCAATGTTGGTTCTTTGCTAACTTGAACTAACAAACAGGGAATAATGATGGGGCAGAAGATAAGTGATGCATTTTTCTATGAGGGCATTGCATTTTCACATGGCTGGCGAAGTGCAATTCCAGTACTTCTTTGTGGATTTAGATAATTTGCATATTTTGATGATTGTAAATCCTATATATGCGAGTTATCCTTATGGCTCAATTTTACCTTCTGTAGCTTGAGAGGTCCCTGCGTGAAATACGTTCAGAGAATGAGAAAGTCAAGATAACATCTCAGACTAAGCTGGCTGATGCAAATGATATGGTGGCTGGAGTTCAGGATAGGTCTTTGGATGTGCAACAAAAGTTGGTTGCTGCCGAAGCCAAGCTTGCTGAGGCAAGTAGGAAGAGTTTAGAATTGGAGAGGAAATTGCAGGAGGTCGAAACACGTGAAAGTGTTCTTAAGAGGGAGCGCATGTCCTTTAATACTGAGTATGATTCTCTCGCTAGAGATGAGCCCACTTGTTTTGATATATTGGATGTAGCTCATTTGTTTATATTTTCCCTTTTCATCTTTTGCCAGGCGAGATGCACATGAAGCAACTTTCTTAAAGCATAAAGAAGATATGCGAGAGTGGGAAAGGAAGCTGCAGGAAGGGGAAGAGAGACTTTGTCAGAATCGGAGACATATTAATGACAGAGAGGAAAAGGTAAATGAACTCAATAGGATGTTCAAGGAGAAAGAGAGGGAACTCGCAGAAGAACAAACGAAACTTGAGTTGGAAAGTTTGGCCCTGAAGAAGAAAGAAGAGGAAGTGAATAAAAGACTTGCCGACCTAATTGTAAAAGAGGAAGTGAGTTTCTGAATTATCCAGGGCATGATTATAAGTATCTACAGATGTTTCATTTTGTTTACTTCTTTGCAGAAAGCTGAATCTCTCACAAGTAATCTAGAGATGAAGGAGAAGGAGTTAATTGCGTTGACGGAGAAGCTGAGCTCTAGAGAGAGAGTGAGTTGCTTTTTCTTAGTTACATGCAGACTTATTGTGTCTTACTGAATTTGTGATTTTGTTTACCTGCATTAGTTGACCAACATAGTCCGAGGTTCTTGCGTGAAGTGGTAGAATAATCCTTGATTCAGGATTTCTCATGTCATTCTAGGATGCTGACTCTTTTGCCTGTAGGCCAGTTAGTCAGCATCCTTTTAAACATGGATTGGTTGTAATTCAGGTTATCCACTTACCACTTGTCAGTTGGTTGTTAGTTGGCTGATTGCTGGTTCTGGAATCACTTTATTGCTTCATTGGCTGTACATATGATACAGCAGAAAGAGTTAACTGTCTGTTTGTTAACCCTTGACGAATGATTGCTTGGCTTCTATTTTAAAATTTTTGGAAGAGATTTAAAAGCACTCAACTTTCAGAGATAACCACTATGATGTAGGACATGTAATTATGTTTTCTTGTTGTTAAACTTTCAAGTGGTGTTCGATGGAAATTCATTTATAACAGAAACGGATTATAAGAAGGCGAGACTGCTTATAATTGTTTAATGGATTTTCCCTATTTATGCAATTTTGTTTCCTAATTTTTGTTATCTGTTCATGGAGTTTTTTAGTGTGAGTTTGAAGTCTAACTTGTAATGCTGCTGTACAAATAGTTCTGAGTTCTAGAGCTGGCTGTTATTTCGTTTTTGACCTCAAAATTGACCCCAAGATATCTCATATTTATAGGTGGAGATTCAGAACATCCTTGACGAACACAGATCTGCTTTGGAAATAAAAAAGCAGGAGTTTGAAATGGAAATGGATGAGAAAAGAAAGTTGTTTGAGGAGGAGACTAAAGTCAAACTTGATAACTTGGATGAGAAGGAGAGTGAAATAAACCATATGGAGGAAAAATTGAAGAAACAGGAGCAAGCGCTGGAAAAGAAGTCGGATAGGATTAAGGAGAAAGAGAAGGAGATTGAATTAAAGTTTAAAGGTCTGAAGGAAAAAGAGAAGGCCCTCAAATTGGAGCAGAAAAATCTAGACTTGCTGAGGAGAGAAGTAGTTTCTGACAAAGAGAGTCTGCAAAACCTCAAAGAGGAGCTTGAGAAGATGAAAGCTGAGATTAGTCAGAAGGAGTTGCAAATTCATGATGCAACTGAAAAGCTTAGGATTACTGAAGAAGAGAGGAAGGAGCACAACCATATGATACAGGAACTGAAACAGGAGATAGAGAGGTACAAACATCAGACTGATTTGCTTTATAAGAAAAGTGATGACCTAAAGCAAGACAGGAAGAAATTTGAGGAAGAGTGGGAGGCTCTTGATGAAAAGAGAGCAGAGCTTACTAAAGATTTAGAACTCCTCGAGCAAGAGAAAAAGATGATTGATAAATTGAAATCCTCTGGAGAAAAACAATTGAAAGAGGATAAAATTGCCACTGAGGCTTACATTAAGAGAGAGTTGGAGGCTCTTAAACTTGAGAAAGAATCTTTTGAAGCCAGAATGAAGCATGAGCAGTCCATGCTATCGGAAAAAGCTCGAGATGAGCATAACAAGTTACTTCATGATTTTGAGACTCGTAGAAGGGATCTTGAGGCAGATATGCTGAATAAGCAAGAGGAAATAGAGAAAACTCTGCAGGAAAGAGAAAGAGCACTTGAGGAGAAGATTGAGAAAGAGCATAGCCATATTGGTCATATGAAGGAAGTGGTCCAGAGGGAGATGGATGACATGAGGTTAGAAAGGAACAGATTGGAGAAGGACAAACAGAATATTGCACTGAATAAGCGGCAGCTGGAAGAGCAGCAGCTAGAAATGCACAAGGATATTAATGAACTTGGAGCTTTAAGCCAAAAGCTGAAGTTGCAGCGGCAGCAATTCATCAAGGAGAGAAGCCGATTTGTTTCATTTGTTGAGACACTGAAAAGTTGCCAAAATTGTGGGGATATGGCGGGGGATTATTTGCTATCTGACCTTCACATCACGGAACTAGATGACAAGGAGGCCTCTCCACTTCAGGCATTGGGAGAAGAACTTTTGGAAAAGGTTGCTTCATATGAAGCGAATGCTAAGAAAACTCCTGGTGAGAATGAACCTAAATCTTCAGAGTCCGGTGGGCGTATTTCTTGGCTTCTCAAGAAGTGCACTCCAAGAATCTTCAACTTGTCTCCTACAAAGAATGTTCAAGATGTGCCTTCTCAAAACTTGGACCAAGCTTTGTCTGATACACTGGTTAATACTGCTGAAAATGTTGGAGGCCCCAGCATGCCAGTTGGGACTCACGGACGATCAGGTACTCCTGAAGTAGATCGTGGAGTACAAGAAGTTCCAGAAGATTCCCAGCAATCGGAGCTGACGAATCGTCGACGCAAATCCACCAGAAAACCAAGCCGTGGAGTCCACAGAACACGTTCTGTTAAAACTGTAGTTGAAGATGCTGAAGCTTTCTTGAGAAGGAATTCGGGAGATGTAAATCCAACTGAGGAGCAAAATAAGGAAGCGCCTGCTTCTGTGGATGAGGAAAGTCGTGGAGATTCCATCCTTGATGGAAAAGCAGCTAGTACGATTCCGAGAAAGCGAACTCGTGCACAATCTTCTAAAATGACAGGGGGAGAGGAGACCGATGACAGTGAGGGTGGTTCTGTAAGTGTGACTGCAGGTGGACGCAGGAAAAGGCACCAAACGGGTGCTCCAGCTATACAAAATGCTGGGAAACCGCGTTATAATCTTCGGCGTCATAGGACGTAAGTCTGTAGTTTCCATTTCATAAAGCATAACGGCAACTTGTTTTAGTATGTCCAAATGATGCCTTTTTTTGTTTGTGTTCAGAGCTGGTGAATATGCTTAATCTCTTAATTGATAAAATGATATCATGATTGCTTCAAATTGCTTCAAATTGTTTGAAAACAAGCTTCCTCATTGATTATTTTATTCAATCAATTGAATTTTTTTTCTGAAAATACTTGAGAACTAATCTAGATCCCTGTTGCATTACTCAATAATCTATGGGTGCAATTTTTTGCTGCCTCTTAATATCCTTGCGATGTAGAATTCTTTACCTTTTGGTGAGTGAAACTATTTGTTTATTTATATCCATCTGCATTTCCATTTCCCAGAAAGTGTTATGTGGAAAAAGATCTGAGGGCCTTGATGCCATTGGCGTCGTGTAAAACTCGTTCCCAGTAATTTCATATATGAAAAATTGAAGGAATTTTGTATAATTTGGGCCCTTCAAACTCCTAATGTGACAAACTTGCTTTTTGAATCATAATATGGTTGGATAAATTTGAGAACCTCTTTGCTCAAAGTTGCATCGAAGTCTGAAGAACAGCCAGTTGAACCAGCTAGACTTGTAATTGCAGCCTGTTATTTCTTCATAAGATTAGCCATTTGTTTGGCTAAATACTCGATGTTTTTTGTTCAGTAAGGGCAAGGACGTCACTGCTTCTATGGACAGCGTGAGAAAAACAGATAAAGAAGTTGGTAATGCTATTGTATCGCCGGAGACTGAAATTACTTCCGCACCACCAGAAGAAGTCACCAGTCAGAATGGCAACCCTGTGGAACTAGTGCAGGTTGCTTCTTATAAAACTGTGAAAACACACATTGTCTCGACTGATAGAGTAGTCCGGGTAAGTCTTCTCATCCCTTTTGCTATAGTGCCTTTGTGATACATAACTCAGTTAATTCATTCCTTATATTTCTTGCATGCTGTAAATCCAGTTTCAGACATCGGAAGCCAACATTGATGAAAATGCTGATGCTGCAAAATCAGCGGAGTATGTAGATTTGAGTGAGGAGGTGAATGGTACTCCAAAGTACAATGATGATGAGCATGACAGTACATTGCACATTGTAGAAGAAGATGATGACAATGAAGACGATGATGATGGAGACGAGAATCTTGGTGAGGCTTCCATAACTAGGAAGCTTTGGACATTCTTCACATCGTGATACTTTACATCTCCTGTGGTTTGCAAAGGTGGAAAGGGAACACTTGTATTCTTTTAGCATGCCAGTTCATTAGAACTTTAGTTGTCGAGATGTTGTGTATTACCAGTAGGAAAATCAGAGGATTCTTAATTGTCAGGGTCTCTTTTTCTTTTAGAACCCTTCCAAGTATAATTAGCTCTATAATCAGGTTATCACATTTGCTGTTTCAATAATTGAATTTTCACTGTTTTCTTTACCGGACCAAGATCAATCAATTCTTAGCAACCTATGGGTGAAAGGGTTGTCAATGTTAGCCGTTTTATGTCCAAAATTATACCTCATAAAGCTAATGATTATGTCTCAACTCTATAATTGAAGACAAGAGAGGGACAACTTAGCATCAGAAACCTCGTTTATGGTGCAACGCCATTACCTTTTCTTCTGAATTTTAGATTTTCTCACTAAAATGCAAATCTCCAGCACAGCACTCCAATCATAATAGGCTATGATTTCTCATTCATATGTGGTCCAAACTTGTAGCCTATTCATATGGGGCTTAATTAATGACCATAAGGGAACCTACTCATCTGGAACAACTAATCTTGCACTCCTGAAGATTTATGCAAAATTGTTTTTGAACAAAACATACATCTCAACTGAGCATGAAAGCAAGCATAAATCTCAAAGAATTAAGGGGAAAAATTTGTTTGATTATTAGTATATTTTGTGAGAGAGGAATGGGATTAGGAAAATGGACCAAGTGGAGAAAATGACCATTCAGGTTGTTGAGGCTGGCAAGAAGAGAAGAGAGTAGAGTGGGATAGCTATAAGCTTTTTGCTTTCTCCAAAGCTCACTTTGGGTGGTCCTAAACTCTTAAAACCAACCAAAACCATCCAACTTCCATTAACTCCTCATTATACTACATTTATCTCTTTGGTCCCCTCTCCTTCCAACACACTGTACACAGACTCTGTTTTTTTCTGTATGAAATAGACATGCATAAAAAACACACAGACACAAATGTATATGTATCGGTGTTTATATACAATTCTGAATTGTTCAACTAGCATTATGAATATCATCAAACAACATAGAAAGGATTAGTGTTTGAAAGTTTTGTTGTGTTAAAATTGTTGGGAACAACGTAATGTAACTTAAGTGGGACCGTCACTTTGTTTTGAAAGATTTTATATTATAACATCTTAGTGATAGAATTATATAGAACCTTTGTTTCTGAACAATAGATTATATTTATAACAAATAAAACTCAATTAAAGACCATGCAATATTAATTTCTTTTGAATTTTTTTGAGTGGAATTGACACTACTTGGGGCGTATAATGAATGGTAATTAATTGAAGGCCATAATTAGCCGGAAAAATAGTTGCCTAAATTTCATAGCTCTCCATCTCCATGCCCACTCTTTTGTCCTTTCCATCACAGCAATCTGTTTAAAACCCAACAGCCCAAAAGGTGAGAACAAGCTACCCAGAGACAAAAACTACCTTTGTCTTGCATGAATTTATATGCCCATCTTCACTTTCGTTATGCAAAATGGTCCCCCTACAACCCCACCATCTCCCTACAAAACCTTTAATCAGAGATCTAAATAAATCCAACCATAAATTTCTCAACTGCTTAAACATTAATACCATCTCTTTGTTTCTCTACATTTCCTTTTTCTTTTCTTTTTTTCTTGTCCTGGTAAAGATAATTTCATTCATTACTGATCAGAATCAGTCTTTTTCCATTGATAAAAGGGAAATCATGGAGACCCTTTTGGCGATAGAGTCCTTTGGAGTAGAATTTTAGCTGCCTTTCTCCATCAGCTTCCACTGCTCTGATCTTATTATTGACATTACCATAATTGCCTTTTATTTCTTTGCACTGATAACTGTGTTTTCTTAGCTTTTTCAGCTGCAAAAGACACCCTAGAGCTAAGTCTTCTGCTACCTCTGCTACTCTACAGCCTACTGTCTACACTTCATTAGTTCATTTACTACCTTAGCCTTGCTATAAACACTACCATGAAAGAGCGTCTCAGCTTGTGAATTTGGTTGTAATGTCAATCTTCACTTCCTCTTTCTGATTTGGTTCCGTAGGATCCTTATACTTGTTAAGTGTCAGCATTGAGTTCTCTGAGAGGATAGCTGGGATAGATTGATACACTTTTCATATTTGAAAATTTGCCTCCATCTTTACGTTCTTGGTAGCTTTCCAGCTCATGCAAGTAATTTAACTAATAGGGTAATCTTGTTTGTGGAGATATATAAAAGAGCTGTTTTCTTGGAGCCAAATTCTGTACATTTCCTTTGGTTGGTTTGTTTCTTGATTGCTGGTTCTTGGCTCTGGCAAATTTCTTTTCCAGTGTGACTCCAACACTTTTTTGGGCTTAAAACCGCCATGAAAAAGCTCAAATATATGAGTTTCTCCATTCTTGTTCTCTGCATATTTTATCTGAGTGCACCATGCAATGGAGAAGATGAAAGTTTGGGAGCTCCAATGAAAAGAACAGAGCAAGAGGCGCTGTATTCAGCTATTCAAGGTTTTGTAGGCAAATGGTGGAATGGTTCAGATCTTTATCCAGATCCTTGTGGTTGGACACCTATACAGGTGAATAATTTCCTCCCCACAAGACCGTTTTAAACTTATATTACGAGAATACCTTTCACTTCTTCTCTGTTAATGTTTTATGTTTTTTTCAGTTAAATCTGAGTATGTTGTTGAGTCTTTCTCTCATCTCAAGATTCTTGGAATGAAAAGTGGAATGCTACTTAGGATTTCGATCAGTTGGCAGAGTTGTCAAATATAAATCATAGAGGTTACTAGTTAAAAAGCAGGCGTTATCTGTTTTTCCTTTTTCCTTTTGACTGTTATAGCCCATCAAGGCATCAATGTGTAAAGCAAATTGGATAGTTTTTCAACTATAACTTTGTCGTTTCTCATTTTTTGGTATTCCCACTCTACATAGCTTCTCAAATCCATGCCTATTTCTAGCAATACTCTTTGTGAAGCATTGTGTCTAGACTGAATAAAGATCTTTTGCTTGTGTTCCTCTCCATTGTTAGTTTGAACTCATGCATTCGAGACTCGTTAGTCTCATGTTTATTTTCATGTTATTATTAATATTTTTTCTTCAACACATGTACTTCAGAGGATAGAATCTGCAAATTGCTAGTTACAATTTTTATACCATAATTTTCAGATTTGTTGATAGTAAATCTTCAATTGTTTTGTTCTTCCACAGGGTGTTTCTTGTGATCTTTTTGATGGCTTTTGGTATGTGACTGATTTGAGTATTGGACCAGTTCATGATAACTCCCTCAGTTGTGCTCAAAATGTGGAATTTAGCTCCCATTTGTTTGCACTAAGGCACCTAAGATCTCTTTCATTCTTCAATTGCTTTGTCTCACCAAACCAGCGTCCCGTATCAGTTCCTAGTACGAATTGGGAAGTTCTTGCGGAGAGTTTAGAGTCACTAGAGTTTCGATCGAATCCAGGCCTCACAGGAGAAATTCCTGTAGCTTTTGGACTGCTCAGAAATCTTCAGTCCTTGGTACTAATGGAAAATGGACTAACTGGTGAACTACCGGAAAGTATTGGGACCTTGATAAACTTGCGACGTTTGAACCTTGCTGCCAACGCATTTAAGGGTAGAATCCCAGATAGTTTTGGAGGGCTTAATCGTCTCTTGATTCTTGATATGAGTAGAAATTCACTCTCTGGCTTCTTGCCTATGACTTTTGGAGGGTTGAATTCACTGCTGAAGCTTGATTTGAGCAACAACCAGCTAGCGGGAAAGATCCCACTAGAGTTTGGAAATCTAAAGAACTTAACACTTTTGGACCTCAGCAACAACAGATTATCAGGTGCATTGACTCAATCACTTCAAGAACTGAGCTCCTTACAAGAATTAGTCCTTTCAAACAATCCCACCGGTGGAGAAATAATGAGTCTTGAATGGCAAAACATGAGGGGCCTAACTGCATTGGACCTGTCAAATATGAGCTTGACAGGTGGAATCCCTGAGTCCATTGCAGAGTTAAAAGGGCTGAGATTCTTGGGCCTCAACGATAACCAGCTCACAGGGAATATCCCCCAAAAGCTTGCAAGTCTGCCAAATGTAAGTGCAATTTACCTTCATGGAAATAATCTGACAGGTGAGCTTAAATTCTCAGATTGGTTTTATGGAAAAATGGGGAGGCGATTCGGGGCCTGGGGGAACCCAAATCTCTGCTATTCCATTGGATTGGTAAGAGCAGGTTATGCACCCTTTGGGGTAAAACAATGTGAAGAAAAAGTCATGAAATATGAGACTCATCTTATTTCCAAGTCCAAGTTGGGCAATGGGAATTCGGACAATCACGATTCCACTTCTACAGCTTCTTTGGGATTCAAAGGATGTGGTCTTAATAGGTTAGTTTGGTTTGTTGAGGTATTGATGGTTTTAGTTTTCAACTTTTCCCTATGAGTGTTTGGTTAAGGTAGCTAGAATAGGACTATCTTAACGTCGACGAATGCTGAAATTTCACATTGTACGTCTACATCTACTTCTAACAGCTGAATGAAACGTACTTTTAACAGTAAACTACTCAAAGGGCTAATCTTAAATTTTCTTGTCATGTGAAGGGTTGTATTTTATGGTTATGATTCTGCCACGTATGTCATTTTCGTTCCATTCAAATCAATTTTGCGGTGTAGATGTATTGAACACGCCCTTATGTCTAACTGTGATGATTCCTCTGACATTACGACCTTTACCAAAATCCATGCTGCGATCTTATCCGATGCTTGTATTAACTTCAATGAACATTTCCAGGCTTGGTAGCCATGATTTTAAATGAGGTGAAAATGAAAGGGAAATGGGGAAGACCTAATAAATAAAGCCTGTAGTTTTCTTTTGGCAATATCGCTAGAGTTTCTGCACACATAGACACACTTGTAACTTGTTGCATAAAAAATAAGTACATATATCCACATGCATGCAGTTGGAATGCATGTGGTCCATAGATTTTATATTTGGTGATGATGATGAGAATGAAATTGGTGGACCATTTGAATCATGAATGTAAAAGCCCGCAGATCAGCTGATTCACACTGTCAACTCAGGCTATGATTTTTGTTCCTTCAAAGTTTGTTCTCTCAAGATCTTCTTGAAACTCAAATTGAATGTTCTGCCCAGCTTCCAGGCCTTTGTAGCCCTCTAGGCCTGATCTTAGACCTTTGGCAGCCTTAAAACCAAAAGAAAATTAGAAAAATACTATATGTGTGAGAAAAATATAAAAAAGAAAGTAACTGCGAGGGACAAGAGATTGAAGATTAGTTTCTTATTAGTATAATTCTGTCTGAGTTACATTAAACGTCACCCAAAAGGTGTCCGTAGAATATTCTATACTTATAATTTTATCTTCCAAAGGCTAGGGCACAAGTTAGAAAAACTTTAGAGTAATTACATTGACGCCCCCTAAAGTTTGAACTTGTTAGAGTGAAGATTACAATCATCCCATCTGAGGTTTGTTCCATCTTGCTTGTAACTCCGTTCGGTAGGATCCCATTAGAGTATTAAAATACTCTTACTCTATCCCGATCGTGTTAGTAAATGTTATGTAAAACTCAAAGGAAATAATTGTAATTTTAGATCTAATATATATGTGTTTGTAATCACACCAAATTTTATGGGGTTTGAATGAAATTTACCGAAAGCTTTAGCTTGAATAAGTATCTAACTCGATTTAATTAGTTAAAAACTAAAAAAATGAAGAAAAAACACCTGGCTAATCCGCCGGACCCAAGCACAGGCCGGCCGGCCGGCAATATTCAGCATTTCCGGCAGTCACACGACTGCTGGCATGCTATGATCTGAAAAATATTACAACTCGTTTACAGCTAATGCATACTGAATTACTCTGTCCATGTGGAAGAAAATCCTGAGGCAAAAATTTCGACCCTTGTGTCGTGCTGAGGCATAGATCCTATTACTCGATTTTCAGAAAGTCGGTGACGAAATAGTCTTTATATTTAATTAATTAATTGCAAGATCAAGATGACGTTAAAGATTAACTAAGATGCAATTATTTAATTTTGGTAGAACTCTTGGGGGTTGCTCGCTATATTAACAACCCATATAAAAAAAATTATTTTATGTTCACTCTTTAGGTCCTTTTTATGTGCATATTTCTTTTATTATGAATTTATTACTTTTCATTTTTTTCTTTCAATATATATATATATATATATGTTATACAAATTTTACGGATTAAGTATTTTAAAATGAACACAAGGGATTGCCGATAATAATGAACAAATTACACCTTAAATATCTTATATAGTTGGAAAGCCTGCAAAATAGACAGGTTTTAGAACCATATCGGAAAAGCTTTATTACAATCCTCCAATACTTAAATCTGGTAGGATATAAGAGAGAAGAAAGTAAAAATCGTAAGAATGTTAGGGTAATAAAGTTGTACATACTACATGAAAAGCGACTATTTATAGATTCTTTTCAAATTGTACAATTTCACATGAATTATAATCACAAAGTGATCAGATGCTAGGGTCACGGTGAGACCAAACATTGGAGGGTGTTGGATGCATCAGGGTCGGATTGTACGTCGATGTTAGAAATACTGTAGAAATGTCTGTTACTAACTCCATAATATTATCCATCCCCACATTAATATAAATCACTTATAAAATTATCAGATCAAAAAATTCTTGCATTAATTTCCAAGTGATGCAATCTCAATTGATAAAATAAGACCACCCCAATTCCATTCCACCAACAACCCAATTCCACAGCCATGACCTGTTCTTGCTAATTAATGTTACAACGTTAATTAAGTTTTAAATTATTATGATCCGAATGTCGGTATTATTCTGTCTCAGTCTTTGTAGCAATCATACATTACTTTTTTTTCTCATAAAATAATCATAATAATACACAAGTTGAATGGTCAAGATTTCCTGTTATCAGTTGACTTTGAAAATCAAACAATCTTTTCTTACAAAAATTGAGACATTACCACTATGACTGTACCGACTCATCGCACACGTCGCCTGCATTTAAAGTCTTTGACATCCTAATTTTTTATACACTACTTTTTGCCCAAAAAATTATACATGTAAGCATCAATCGGTCAATTAATGTGTATAGCTACAAAAATATTATCCTAATGATCTAGACAATTATTTTAATTTTGGTTACTGGGATACCGTAGAATTTCACTGACACCAGTCATATTTAATTATTGAAAAATCGAAAATCAAACTGATTTTTCTTAATAAGAATGCTAAGGAAAAGTGTACTAAGATTTTGAGCCAATAATAGGAGATACAAGATCAATGTCTATCGTTGTCGAGTTTCATGTAAGAAGAATTAATATTGGTAATGTGGACCCTAAGTAGATTGGTAATTCCTTAAGGTGGCTTCTCACGCAAAAGATCTCACAATTTTAGGTAGTCCTTTGTTGAATATTTAACCCTACTTTTTTTTTCAAGCGTTCATGGCGTAGCACCAAACATGGACCAAATTTAAGGGGACTGTGGATTAATATTAATTAGAGACAAAGTCATTCAAATAAGTATTTATGAATATATATAATTTAAAATATTCATTAATTTTGAATTTTGTTCATATATTTTCGGGTTCGTGAAATTAACTTTTCTTATATATATGAGTGGCGGTGGATATATTAAATAATATGAATATGAATAACATGTTAGCAATGTGAAAAAATATAATTTCAATTCTACAATTTGGGGAAGGTAGCATTTTTGGCCTTATACGAATTGATTTTCGTAATTTATAATTACGTGTAATTTTTGAGTCAAATAAACAAAGTTAGATAAAAATATTTTTTGTCACCAAAATTAAGAGTGATAGTCATCATATACATGAATATGATTAAAATAATTAAATGAAATATGATTTGGTTAATCTTTTTCTTCTTTTTGTATGTAAAGTTGGGTTGGTAGAGCTTAAATTAATTTAATTGACCAATATTGTGGAAGCTCACCAGGTGTCACATTTCATTCAAAACATGATCATAATCTTACCAACACCACTAAATTCCAAAGAAGTGCAAATTAAAAATCTAACCCTATATGACATTTTTGCAACATTTTACGTACAAGAAATTAATTTCAAGAAAAATGAAAAAGGTGGAGCCGGCATCCAATAGAATCCCTCTAAACCGTTGACATTGAAAATCCAACACCCTATTGCGTGTGAAAGACTTCCAAAAAAAAAAAAAGAAAAAAGAAAACTTAATGATCATCTTAATTTCTAAGTCTTTACATCTCACTTTCCCACATACATGCCTCCCCATGCAAATACAAACACACAGAAACCATCCATATATAAACCCCCCCTCTTCTTGTCCAAAAAAGAGTTGTACATCCTTAATTCTACCAAATCAAAACCTCAGTATCAGCTAACTCAACTGAGAGTAGTTCTTTCTTTTCTTTTTTTCTAAAAAACGAAAGGAAAATACTCTCTAATGTCGAAAACCCTAATGGGGTCGTGGCGATTGAATATCTCAATACTGTTTCTTGGTTTGATTTTCACCAACATGTTGAGTTCTTGCGTTGCGATCAGGACAGGAAGAACGAGGAGGTTGACGATGAAGAAGGAGGACGACGACGTTTCTGTAATGACTTTGAAGTATTTTCAAGAAAAGGAAAAGTACTCATCCCCAGGGGCTGATGAGAGATTGTACTTCACTAAGCTTCCAAAAGGTGTACCTATTCCTCCTTCTGCTCCATCCAAGAGGCATAACTCTTCACCTCAAAACTGAACTGTGACAAGAAGCACTAATTGCTTCATCAATTTTTTTTTCTTTTTTAATTATTTTTTGGTCACTTTTTTATTTTTCCTTTTTTTTTTCTTCAAATGTATATGGAGATATATTATATATATATATATAGATTGTATCTAAACTAGCTAGTTGTATTGAGTGTTTATTGTAAAGGGTTTTGCTGCCCTAACATGATGAGATGGTGCTAATTAGGACAGGGTTTTGGGATTATTAGCTAGCTTTTTTTTTTTTTTTTTTTTTGTAATTAGTGTACAGGAATATCTTATTATCAAAGGGTTTGAGCTTAAAATTTATATATGTTGGGAAATATTTTCCATATATATAGAAGTGGGGATTTTTTTGATACTTTAATTTCACTTTGGTCATTTTCATGATTTAATGCTATCCATAATAAGTTGCATTGATTATTAGGACCATGCAATACAAATTCATAAATCGGCATTACATTTCTCTTTTCATTTCATATATATATATATATATGCTACACGTATAAAATTTATATATCTTAAAAAATAATTTAAACATGTAAAATGCGATGGAAAATTCAATACTGATTTGCAACAAAAAATTGGAACAGTGCATTGGCCATGCACTCACTGTGTCTTATACGTACTTGCATTTTAATTAGGTGTGGGATTAATGATGTATATCATATGATAATATTCAACCTTACATTTCCCAGTTGCCAATTACTTAATAAATGATTTATAGTCCACATGTGGGATAATTATCTAACTTATCCTCCACACTATCCAATAAAAATTCTAGTTACCATTTAAAAATATAAAATTATTCTCTCTAAATTTCTGTCAAACAAGAATGTAAATTATTTGGATTCCCTTTATTTGAGGCAACTTCTGAACTTTTCCGCGCAAGCAACTGTCATTGTTGACTTCGACCTCTTCCCATCTTGTCAGTGTCCATAAAATTCATGTAACTTTATATATATATATACCTACATATATCCACTTATGCAAACATGATATAGAAAAGGCTGCTCACGTCCATAATACGGTATATGGGCCTAACAAGATTTGAAGTCCAATGAAACTGGGCCAATATCATTACACTCCTAACTGCCTTAAACCTTAAACAATCGAATCACTACATCCCTACTTTATTCGGCCTCACGGTACTCAACTCTAATTAAACTGGCCCCAGCCCACTTAGATACCTAACATGATTATTGCCTTTGGTCTTCTTACATTATGATTTCTTTTCTTTGATACTTAATTAAAACTTTAGTGTATTTTCCACTATATTTTATTTCTTGTATTTCTTTTTCAGAAAATGCAGTAAGTTGAAAATTAAAGTAATTTGATAATTTTAGTTAAAAATAATCACTGCTAAAAATAACTTCAATGGGCCAATTTGATATAGACCTTATCACCTGCCATACTAGCATATGGGCCAACCATGATTCGAAGTCCAATTGAGCTGGGCCAAGGACCCTAAGCCCTAATCAATGTGTAGAGACCTAACTGCTTTCCTATTTTTTTGACTACGAGTCTAATCAAATCGGGCTAAGCCCATTTAGACACCGAACATGCTGCAATGCCCGCCCACTAGTATATTATATTATATTTTATGAAACAAAAACCAACCGTTAGGCCCGATTTCATTTCTTTTGAGGCTACAATGGAATGGAATGATCTGATTTTGATCTAAAGATTTTTAGAAATTTTTTCAAATGACTTCAAAACTAGAAAATAAATAAATAAATCAATTCATCATAAATATTACAAAAACCATAACAGAGAAATATGATTTGATTTTTCTTTTTCTAATATGAAACAATCCAAACAAAATTTCCAAATTTGTTATAAAAAATTTGAAATTTCTACCTTAAAATTTATCAATCCAAACACAATATAAGAAAAATAAAAAATGTAATTTTCCCATTTTTTTTTTTTAGAATTGGGAAGTGACAGAAGCATGATCTGGGTGCCGGGGTGAAAAAACTGTGCCCCATTAAGATGTATGTATCAAAATTTATCACAATTAGTGCACAATATATTGCGCGAAACATCTACACTAAAATCTCTATAAATTAATAATTTTGGGACCATAAAATTTTATTAATTTAAATAGATATTAATATATCGATAAATTAATATTTTATTAATTGAAATAGAGACTTTTTAAATTCAATAAATTTAGTACATATATATTAAAAATAAATAAATTCATATATGTTTCATCGATTATATTCATGCATCAATCAATTTTTTGTAACTAATTAAATATATTCATGTATAATATCGATTCATTGTATATAATTAACTATTATATTCATAAACGCGTGTATCATTAATTAGAATTACTTAAATATACATGTTTACATTAATTTGTTGTACTTAAATAACTATTATAGCCAATTAAATATATTCATGCATGATGGAATGAAACATATACTATATAATTCTTAATATTGAAAATAAATAATTTATAATACCCAACCATGTCTTCTCATCTAAAAAGCATTCGTGAAATCATCCATAAATGATCAAATGCGTAAAGTATTACAGACTTCATATTTTAGCAAATTACTATAATATTTATAATTATAATATTTATGAATTATTAATTTAGAGTTTTAATTGGACCTAATATTTATGAAGGAATTTTTCAAAAAATTATTATCTTATTATCTTATCGAGTTTGATAATTTTACAAAGACCCAAGTCGGGACCGAAAGATTTTATTATTTTAGAGAGTTTATTAATTTATAAAGGTTTTACTGTATTTCTATATTTGAATGAAATTGTTTAAATTTAAGGGAAGAATTTAAATAAATGATCTCAAACGACACCATATCAAATGAATTTGAAATCCATAATTATTTCACAAAATATAATTTAAAATGGGAGCCCAAAAATTTCAAATCCTTTATAATATGAATCAACCACACAAAGCCAAAGAATATTTTAATTAAAAAAATTGAAATTCCAACTTTGAAATTCACCCATCCAAACCCAACGTTAAAATGCCAAGACTTGTTACTCTAAATATTAATGACCCCTTAATTCTCTTTTCTGGTTCTTTTTGTTAAGCAAAACATGAGAGAAAAAGAAAAAGGAAAAGGGAGGGAAGAAGAAAACAGGTAAAGAAGTACAAGGGAGGGGTAGGGTATGAGGATGTGTAAAGCACCAAACTTTAGTGCATAAAAAGAATCAAAAGCATTTTTCTTTTTCGATTGGAGTTGGAGTGGTAAAAGAAATTAGACTTGACTGAAGTAGTGTGTTGTGTATCCCCCAAAGCAGAAGGACATATTTGCTACTGCTGTACCTGTACCCAAACTCAATACATTATTCATTTTGGTTACAACAAGACAACAAACAGCATCAGCATCAGCATCAGCATGCCTTCTGTCCTAATTCACATTTTGTTTCAACTTCCACTCACTCACCTATGACTTGTGACCATCAACCTCAACCCTCATTCATATTTTCATCTCAGCTTTACTTTCATAATTATTGTAAACACCCCCCAATCTCATGTTACTTCATAAATGGTGAATTCGGGTCGAGGTTGATGATGATTTGATAGAGTGTCATTTCAGTAATTGATTATTACTTAATTCTGATAATTGGTATTTTCTATATATATAAGCATTGTTTGTTATCAGATTTGGTATAATTATAGATAAATTTTTTGTGATTTGAGAAATTATACATATTTATATTCATCCAACCAATAGATATATGCGTTAGTTAAATTCATGGCATTTGTTGACATCAATAAGAAAGTTGGATGAAAATTCATATATTTCCCCTCAATTGAATTATTACAAAACTTATTATAGATCAATAAACCTTTTCTTAACAAACTACTCTTATAAGAGTGAAGATACACCTCCTCACATATACTGTTGTGTGAAGATATATAAGTGTACTTTAGAGAAAAAAATTATTTGACTTATAATAAGTATGTAATAAGTCAATCGAAGTGAATATGGATATTTATTCATTTTTGTTATTGGTAACAACAAATTTTATGAATTTTGTATTTGTTGGATAGGGACAAATATTATGAATACCAAATATATATCGAATTTAGAAATAAAATGGTGCAATTATCCCTATTTTTAATTATTTATTTTTGTGGGAAAAAACGAGAGGGCCTCCACCGGTCTTCTCTAGTTTTTTGTCCCATTGTGAGCATCCGCATGCTTTGATAAATTCATTTTTGAATTCTTGAATCTTGGAAAGACACATTGGATTTCAATTATTGAGATGTCTGGATTCTGGTAAAGATATTAATGAAGAATACATTTAATAATTTAATCTAAACCAATGTCGGAGGAGAAAACCAAGGATATATATATATATATATATATATGATTTTGAGATGCTAAACTTTGTACGTTTTCCCTATATCAAAGAAGATCTCCTTCACTATTCTTTCTCGTCCTGAACGTCCTTATTCCAGTTAAATGTAACAAGAGAATATTTAGTAATGCTACTACATTCACATATTGCCACTGAATATCCCAAAAACAAATACAATAATTAAAACTAATATTAGTTGGAAAATCGTACATGACTTTAATATGACTTAATTAAATTATAACTGTAGTTACCCCCGAATTTGCACGATTATAACCGTCATTTCTAGCTAAATTGGTCAAAAAATGACTAAAATTATCAAAATTTTAATGTTATAGGACTAAATTTCAAAAATTAATTCGTGTAAGCCAAAAAACACATCTCCTAAATTACAGGAGTAATTGCATTTTTTTCAGCTATGAAATGGCAAATCATTAGGACCAACCTATTCACTAAACTATAGATTAATATTTAAACTATATAAAACGTTACTACTAGTATTGAAAAAACTCAAACTCTGAGTAAAAAGATTATCCTTATGTTTGGATTTGTGTTTTGAGAGTTTTGTTTTGTATTTTGAAGATAGAGAGAGACAAATAAAGATAAGTAAGTGTGTGTTGAAAATAAATAATGTTTGGATTTGTGTTTTGAGGTAATTTTAAGTATTTTAAAATATGTATATATATAAATATTGTATGTTTAATGTTGTATTTTTAAGAGACAAAAATGATTGTTTATTGTCAAATCATCTCTTTTTTATATTGTATATATATAAGTGTATATATATTATATATATAGAAAGTTGAAAAACAAAAAAACATATAGATAAGGTCCAAAAATACAAGAACAAGTACTTTATTTTGTCTCGAAAAATGTAAAAACATGAATCCAAACATAGTGTACTAGTTATGAAGCAGCATTTTCATCGGGATTCATCATGCGGAAAGCTTCACAATCTGAAGATCCAACAATATTTTCAAACTTTGCCCTCATGTAAATCAGCTTTCCATCTGATTCCGTCCCACGCTCTGACGCGGCCGGCAACATTCCCGTCCCCATTGAAATCGGGCCTATTGCATTCAAAACCTTCCAATCTTCGGGCCCGCACTCTCTCCTCGTTGCATACCCATGCTTCTTCCCGTTGCAGTAGGTCCTCCAAACGGGCTCCCCCAGAAGCCCGATACCTTTGTTCTTATCGCATTCGAGGGCAACCCTCACTAGCCCGGAAGACATCTCCTTGGGAAGAATGCGTCTCGGCATTGCTAGTTCAACAAGAAAAGCTGGACTCACGTTGAAATGATCCTGGAATGCAAAATGCAGATGTCCACGCCTGCACGTAAAAACAGTGCCCACAACATTTTTGCCCAGGCCCGACGAAAATTGGATCCTGGCCCTGCCAAGAGCAAGGGCTGATCGGAGCTTGGAAACTGCCATAACTAAAAACTTTCTTCTTGGTGCTTTCGCTGACCCTGTAAAGAGTGAATGTGGACGATTTCTTGGCTCCTCTGATTTTACTAGGTCTTTCTCTTCGAATTTGAAGGTCGAAATGTCTGCGATGATATCATCATCTTCATCTTCATCAACACTCTTTTGGTTTCATTTCCCATTAGATAGATGTGTTACACGATCACTACATTGGCAGATACTAAAAACAAATTCATTAATTATATATACAATGTCATGATGATAGAAACATATGTTACACAAATTGCTCTTATTACCAAGTACATCTAAAATTGTTTATAGAAATATAAAACAATGTCAGTTGATCTCATTTTATGAAACATATAGAACCTGGATGGATTTAAATTTGAACAAGGTAATATTTAGAAAAAAATTCAAATACCTCCATATTCATAATGTTACAAAAAATAACTCAAAGTAAGAATATTTTGAAGAATTGGAAATATAAAATTATCCAAACAAGTATAGTTGATTTATTATTATAGATTTTGAAATCCTTAGCTTCAAATACACAAATCCAACCACAAGATAATTGTATTTAACAACAATTCTTTTATGCACAGTTTCCATTAATCTTTCTAATAACAACTTTTGCAAAATAAATAGTAATTATTAAAATCATGAAATTTATTATTACTACAAAACAAAAACTCTTACCATTAAATTTATATAACTAGTGATTACATTAAAATTATTACTTAGTTATCTTTGTCGCTATTTTTTTAGGGTGAATTAGCATAATTAAGGAGTTGCATATGTTTTCTCATATACATTCTCGTTTTAATTATTTATCTATCCAAAATTACAAAATATATTCACACTTATACGTGTTAAAAAATCGTTTAAAATTTATTGATAGAAGTAAAATAGAAAGGAATTGTAAAGAATTAAAGGCCAGCCATCTGTCTTACCAGCAGATCATAATTTCTTGGTCATTAGAGATAATCCCGTGGTCGTAAAGATCGGGGCTGGACGATGTGGAGTTGAAGTAGCTGGAGCGTCTCAAAGCAATTTGCCTCAACTGCTCTCTCCTCATCACTGCTCCCACCAATCTATCCCACTTGTTGTACTTCCTCGACATCGATCTGCCCACGTTTCTTACTATGTAATGAATGATTTTCTTCAAAGTTGAATGACAATCTAACTTCTGATTCTCAATAGAAATCAGAGGCAGGAGTCAAGATCTTAATCATAATTAATAAAGAGAGGGAAAAATTAAAGTACTAATGATTAATATAATTAGACTACTAAATTTACCGTGGACTTAATCTCGTTCTGCTATCTATTATATCAAAATAAAAAGAAAAGAGAATGAAACAAAAGGTTTCGTGCTATCATAATAATTAAAGGCACCTTCCTAATAATTAAGGACATGATCATAGAGCAACTGAAGGAGGAATTATAATTTAAAGAAAATGGTACTTTCTATATATATATATATATATATAAATATAGAAGGTTTTATTCGCTAATTAAAAAGGATGTTTAGATTTATTTTATATTTGACCTCCATTTTCAATATATTGATACTATCTATCTATATATATACACCTATAGCATAGTTGTTAACGTAAAATATATTGTTGTTACATTTTTATTCGGGTAATGTCCTTTTAATGATAGGGGAATGCTTTCCCTAAATAGTGATGGACGCCTCAAATCTTTCGGATACAAAATATAAAGAAAAATTACTATTAACACTATATTGGAAAGGCCTAAGTAATAGTTCTCTCGATGTCTAAGTTATCGTAGAGAGAAAAGTCTTTGTGGTCGTTAGAATATTAAGGTAGTAAAAATTATATTTGGGATATAGAGGGAGACTATATTTATAATTTTTTTCTATTGTATTATTTTACGTGAACTACAAATATCAAAATATTAGGACGACTACTGCAAGTTATATATATATATATATATATATATGTTGGGAATGACAAATATAAATTACCTTGTCCCACATAGATAGTATAAACATCTTTCCTTCTATAATATTAAACCAACTTACTAACTTTAAATGAGAAGTGTGGGTAGATGGGTTTTGAAAGAATCACTATACTCGCATGCTTGCATCCTGTCCCGGTTTGGGCGGGGCACCGCGGTTATACATATTTTTTGAAAAAATTACATTCAAATTCTTCATTTCGCACGTTTTGAACTCTTAGATGACCAAGTCATGGACGTTGAGGAAAATCCTCCTCACTGGCCGATTTTTTTGGCTTCTGCTGATGAAGAGTCTGGTTTTAGTTTGATGAGGAGTTCGATTTTGTGTTGCTAGGTGAAGAGTCCGAATTTCTCAAACAACCGAGCTCCTCCTGTATAAATAGCGTCAGCCCCCTATGCATTAATTCGAGCTTCTTCTATCTGCTCCACTTACATTTTCTCTTCTTTTTCTTTTGAATGTTCTTCTGTTAGTCATTCCAAGCTCTACCACGAGTACGCGTGTAATATAGCTGTGTTAACCTTGAGGAGCGAACGATTTATACTATCAACACCACGATAGTATCGAAATTTTATTTTTTAAGACAGTGATTTGTTCAAGGCACAATCTTTAATTTTCCAACAATATATATATATAAGTTTTGAAGCCGTTGGAGCTATGTCATAAAGATTTTAATTAATAAATTAAATTTAGAATTTGTTTCCAAATAACAATAATAAGAAAAAAAAGGTAAAATCTAAACACGACCTTATAAAATTACGTCCAGGCCATATATTTAGAAATTAATAACATATTATAAATCCCTTCTTTTGCATGTATAATCATACCTACACGAAAGTATGATTTCAAAAAAAAAAAAAAGAATTACAGGGAAGTATGGTAGACGAAATCAAGAGATGTATGGTCGTAATGAAAAGAGTCGCATGTGGATCAAACTTAAAATTCGAGGACATAATAAGAACTCATTAACACGTGTCCGCTATATATGATGCATCATCTATTTGCCAGCCATCTCTCTACAGATTTGCATTCTGCTTGATGGGAGCTGGCTGCCAAATCATGCCTAATCATTGCAAATATATAACACTCTCTTTTGAGTCATTATCATCTTTCTTAATGATGATGGTGTTTTCTGTATCCTCATCTTCAACACTAATCAACTCATTTGCTTAACAGATCATTACATGATTATTACAACAGGAAAATCGGGACTCAATTAATCTTTGAAGTGCAACCATGGAATACATGTATTAATTATAATTAAAAGGTAATTACATTCAAATCCCATCTAAAGATATTAAGTAAATTATACTTTTCCTTAAAAAAAAATGAATTATACTTGCACCCTTTTAAAAAAATCTCGATGACAGCTAATCATCTTCTATTAGAATTTGGACGAAAAATACTGACGTAAGCAAAGCAGATTACAATAACTTTTCAATTTTGCCTCATATTTTACATTCTCATTTATATTTTTGTACTTATAAAGAGATAAATGTATATATATATATATATATATATATATAGTGAGGTTAACATCATTATATTATTCTTTTTATAAGCACACATTATTACATGAAAACATTAAAATGGGTGGTAAAGTTTAAAATTTATGCAATTTTTTTTGTAACGTCAATATTTTTCATTCAATTTCTAATAAAAGTTGTCAAGTGTAAACAGTGAACTTACACAAAGGTAGTGTAAGTGTAATTTAAAAAAAAAATGAAAAAAAAGTATAATTTTTATATTTTTCAAAAGAAATTAAGTGTAATTAACCCTTCTAATTAATTATACCTCAAATCTCAGTACAACCTAACATCTTGAGTTCAAGATTTCTTCCAAAAAATTGTATACGCACACGAGTATATTGGAGTGTTCAAACATTGTATACGCACACGAGTATATTGGAGTGTGTGTTACAAAAAATAATTAATTGTACTTCATTATGATCAGTTTTGTATCATCTCTTGGTTTCTTGATCTAGAGCAGAGAATTTCCTTAAACCAAGAAATATTGTCTAATTATAAATGTAACTAGGTGCTTGTACCAAACAGCAAGCAAACAAGACATGATTATTAAACTTAGGATCAGGATCCAAACAATTATTTCAAATTAAAGTAAGACTAGGAGCAATATTGAGATGCTAAATAAAGGAATACTCTCCACAAGATAGTGAGAATTGAAGATGCTTGATAAATTATGAAAAAGGCAAATGAGTAGGACCAAAATGGGCAGACAAAACAATTACTGCATTCGCCTCTTAACTTTCATTCACAAGGGAAAAGAGGTAAAAAAGAAAAGAAAAGACCAACCTATTCACAGATATACCATCCCACCAACCCACCTTTACTATCCCATGTTTACTTTTATCCCTCAACGCCCACTAACCAGTAAATTTCCCCCATTACAAAAAACTTCAAGAACCCAAACTAACAAGGAGAATCTAACCCCCAATTTCTTCACAAAAACTAAGGCTAAGCATTCATAGTAAACAACATGAACTGGATCCTCGGCGCGGAACTTAGAACTGTAGTAGAAATTATTTCAGACCCTTAGCAGATAGATGCTGAGTTCAGGGCCACCATTGCCATCCGGGTTCATCATGTAGAAAGCTTCAGAATCTTTAGATCCCACAACTCTTTCAAATTTGGCCCTCATGTACATAAGCTCTCCATCTGAATCTCCCCCCTTTCCTGCACCGGGCAGTACCCCTGCTCCCATTGAAATCGGGCCTATGGCATTCAAGACTTTCCACTCTTCAGGCCCGCACTCTCTCTTCATTGCATACCCACATTTCTTCCCGTTGCAGTAAGTCCTCCAAATGGGCTCCTCCAGAAGCTTGAAACCCTTTTTCTCAGTCTTCTTATCACATTCCAGGGCAATCCTGACTAGCCCGGAAGCCATTTCCTTCACAAGAATGCTTGTTGGAGTTGCTAGTTCAACAAGAAAAGCCGGGTTCAGCTTGAAATCTTCTTGAAATGCAAAATGGACATGTCCACGCCTGTGCCCAAAAAGGGTGCCCACAACTTTAGTTCCCAGGCCCGATGAGAAATGAGTTCGGGCCCTGCCGAGAGCAAGGGCTGAACGCAGCTTTGAAACTGCCAACACCGAAAGTTTCTTTCTTGGTGGTTTTGCCGAGGCAGCGGAGAGTGAATGCTGCATTTGTAAACTCGTCGGCTCCTCTGATTTTTTGAGTTTTTCTTTGTCTTCAGATTTTGAGGAGGCGGAGGAGCTGAAGCTTAAAATTTCTTCCATAACATCGTCTTCCTCTTCAACAGCCTTCTTTTTCCAGTGGAAGTATCTCCTGGAGAATGAGGAGGAGTCGTGAGGGTTTCTAGCCATGATTGTCTTCATCAGGCGGCCAAATAAAAGCAAGAAAAACAAAGGAATAAATTAAAGGAAAGAGGGGTGCTTTTTGTCTTGAAAGATGGCTTGAGGAAAAGAAGTAAAGGAAAAAGATAAAGAGGGAGAGAGAGAGATATCTGCTGATTTCTTTGATCTAAAATCCTCGTTGCATATTACGGGTTTTTTTTTCTTTTGTTTTATGGTGGGGGTGATTTTATTCTTAGCTTCTATCCCACCTTTTGTCAGGCCTGGATGGATTGATGGCCTGAGACAGGGAGAATCCTGACAAAAGAAGGCGATCAGCCCCACCTAACTGAATCAAGAAAATATGAAGAAAAAAATAGAGACAAGAAAACACACACAGCAGAGAGACAAGCAAGAATTCGAGCAGAGAAAGAGATGTGAGATGTAAATTTGTGAAGTGAAAAAGAGTAATATTATTATTATTATTATTATTATGGGGTGGGATAATGGAATCTGAGGAGACAAAAGGACTAATTAATGTTGATATGATATGCCTTTTTTCTTTTTTGAAAAATGGTGGGGGTGAGGGGGAGGGGGAGGAGAAAGAGTGGCCTTGACTGACTAAAAGAAAGGACTTGCATTGGAAACAGTTAAGGATAGGTAAAGGCACACCAAAACTTGTGTACCCACTTGGACCACTCCCCCAAACAGTCCTTTAAGTCCTTTCACTTCAATTCTTAGCATAGTTAATGCTCACAGCAATGAGTGCACGCATATTCATCACAAACACCATCGCCTTTCTTGTTCCAAATGCTATTGTTGCTCTCTCTCTTTTAATTAAAGTTATTAATATGACTGGAATTAATGCGCCGTTTGTATAAGTGCTACACAAATACGCACTGAACCACCCCACCATTATTGCTTTTCAAAAGAGAAATGCCAAAAAATAATGTTTTTTTTTTTTCACTGTCCAAAAACCATTAAAAATTATTAATTTCATGTATTTTTTTACATAACACTAACACAAAATACAAAATCAAATATATTACAAACATCAAAACACACACGTATACATATACATATATATAAAATATCTATTTTTTTTTCTCTATCTACCCAAAAAAAAAAAAACAAAGAACCTTAAAAATTTAACCAAACAAAACTATATATCCAGGAACAGTGTTTCGATCTTCTGTATTTTGTTAAGCTAAAATTAAAGCAAGTACAGCAAATATTTATTTGTGTACTTATTTAAAACTAAATTCCATAATCATTTGTTTCTAGCATTATGTGGCGGGTAGGGTGGGGATTAATTTCCCTTTTCTTCTTTTTGATTAATACAGCCTATCCCTAAGTCGGCGGTTTGGCAAAGTACTATTTATTTATTAATTTAAAAATACTAATTTAATATATAGAATAAAAATTTAAGTGAGAAATACTCCTCTCTTACACTTAAAAATTTTTATACAACATGAAAATTCATCACATGATACCCATTTCGTTGCAATAAAAAAAAAAGGTAAATTACGAAGAGTTTCTTTAATATAATTACAAATATTTCACCATTATTTAAAAAATTATAAATATCCTTTAAAATTAATAATTGTCTAAGAAATATCTTTCTATAATGAGTTATCACGAGTGAATATTTATTAGATGGACATTAATTAATTTCAGATGGATATTTGTAAATTTCAAATGAAAAGGGGTTTGAAATTATAATAAATTTAAGGAGAGTATCTTGAAATTTAACAAAAAGGAAAAGAAAAAAGAAAAGGTGAAGCAATGATGATAACTTGGTTAGAGCTAATAACCTTAATCTGTGAGAAGATCAGGTGGCAGGGTAGTGCAGCCCACAATGATTACCTAGTCTTAAGTGTTGAATATTAGGAGGGTGGGTAGATCCTTAATTAAAGAAGCAAGATTTTCAGTCTGTCGTTGATTTCGGCTTTTGTAGTTCCCAAGTTTGATGGCTCTAAAATCCTGGTTTTGGTCATATGATATATGTTGTGATGGGTGCCAACTGCCAAGCTTTATGGATCAACTAATCATAAACTGCCTACACCTCAAACTAGCTTTACTTTAGTAATTACCCTAACAAACAAGAATTAGAATCCAGGTTTTAAATCTATTACTAAACTGTAAAACAATCTTACGTAGGTAAAAACCTAGCTAGGGCCTTCAGTCCATATTAGAGTTTGTGCACATTTTAAAAGTAATAATTTCTACTGAAGATTGGCACCACACACACACACACACACACACACAGAAACACCCCTGCTCTTTACTCATTTTCGTAGAATAATTTCAAATATGATGCTCATTTTCTAGTTAATTTCAAATGGGCCTCAGGGCAGTGTGTGGGTTTTAACTATTTTTGCAGGGAAAGGCCCAACTAGTTGTCATGGTAAGATTATGACCCACTGCTGGTACGATGTAACTTGTGGGCTGACAGAAGGGCCCAGTTGTTCTGATCTGCGTGGATGAATTGGAACTTTGGAACACTAATTCCGGGGAATAATTAATAGAACTATAAGAAAGTCAAGTTAATTAGTAAATAAATTTTTTATTTTTAATCAATTCGTTAGCAAGTAAGTTTTTTTACATTAATTATTTAATTACTAATTAATTAGACACTATTTTTTCTATTCTTTTGTTTTTTTTTTTTTTTGGGTGCTATAGAGCGATTTTCTTATAGTGTAAATCATTTTATCAGGATATGCAGTGCTGCCCTGCCATGATTATTTTCATTACTCTCTTTCAACCACAATCTAATATAAAGGTTGTCACTCTAGTGTACTCAACGTTTGTGATCTATACTCTAGAGATTGATATATCATTGTATTTCTAGAAAATAAAATATGTTCCAAACTTGATGCAACATCGACGATGTTTAATTAATTAAACTTATTTAAAATATTTTATAAACTTTAGTTCAATATGTACAGTTTCTAGAAATCTCTATACCTGGTAAAAGTTGATGAAAATGAGCAAAGAAAGGATCCAAAGAGAGATGAATAGTAATTACCTAACCCTAATATTGTCTGACATTTTGTGTTAGAGGATTGTATTTCGACATTCCTTGGACATACTTGCATCAGCAAGTGTTATAAATGGACTACAAACATTGTAAGAAACTGAATCGTAATGAACCTTTTTGTTTTTCTATAATAACTAATACAGAAATTTCAGAACTTGGAATGTTTGAAAATTCAGCTGTTGAAATTATGTGACTCATGTCATGGTACGGATAACAAGTTTTGTACTAAGATTTTCATGATTTCTAGAAGACATCGATTGGACATCTATTTGAACATTATGCTGACAAATTATGGTATTAGATTTAGGAATCAGTACTTTCTGGGTGCGGACTTCTCTTGGCACATTGATTTCGGGTTTTAGATAGTTTAGAAGACAGAAACAGTGAAAAGTTGGTGAAATATTTTTTAATTAAAAAAAGAAGAATGAGGGAAGGAAGAAATGTGTAAGTTGAGGAGGGAGAAAGAAATTAGAAGAGAGAAATATAAAAAAGTTGGTAAAAATATTTAAAAAGACATTGCAGACCCGAAAAGAATGATTTTCAATAATAAAAAAAGTATAAATATATAATACGATTGTGATTAGTAAGACTAATTTCCATAAATTGGACAGATTTTACAAGAATAAATTTTTAGACTTAATTATATTTACTGCCATGTAAATAGGGAAGGTGACAAATTAAAAACCCTAAATATAAATATGACAAATAATAATCTGAATTTCTTTTTTTTGACAATTGTACAACTTTGGTCCCCAAAATTTTAAAAGTGGCCAAAAATTGTTGAGGTGGTCAAAATTAGATTTTTTTTTTTAGATTTTTTTTTTAGACTTTTGCTGAGAACATTTTTTTTTATTTTTTCTGCCACATATGCGCTTATATGAAAAAATTCCCTCTCACATAAGTAACAACATGGGATGGATAACATTTTTTTATTTGGGATTTTTTATTCCTCTCTTCTGCTACATAAACAATTATATTAGTATGGATGCACCTTCTTTGGTTGCAACTATTGAACCATACAAAATTTGCAAAACCTATATAGCTGGAGATAGAATTAGTTTATGTGATGTAGGTTGCTCAAAATTAGGATTTTCGGATCGGGGTCGCTAGGTCGAATAGTTGGGTCGTGATCGCTGAATCCCTCTTTTAAGTTACCTGGAGTGGATCCTGAGAACACAGCAAACGTCAAACTAGCCGAGAAGCCCTCGGCGATGGCCCTCCGATGCTTAAGTTAGAAAAGGTGGGGTCGAAAATAAGATAAAGGGATCAAATTAGAGCATAAACTGGCGGTAAAAGTAGGTGAAAAAAGCGTGTCTGAAATATCATAAATGAGGGTATTTATATCGGTACGATACCCTCTGTATGCGTTACACGTGGTTCCAGTGATGGCGCGCCACATCACCCTCTGTCGGACCTGCAGCCGCCCCTGCTGCAACTGTACAGTGGGTCCCATCTTGCGCAGTCATAGGGGCAGTCATAGGGTGCAGTAATTATGCTAAAAGTAGGGGGTACTTCGGTAATTCTGTAATTCTCCTCGTCGTTATGCTTTGACTGATTCCACGGCTGTTAATTTCCCTCTCTCCCTAAAAATAGTGTATTAGATCCAATATATTAAAATATGACAAGAGGAGCACTGAAACAGATAACTAGGGCAAGTTTCACTATTATTAATTGGTTATAGTTCCCCCTCCAAAAAACAAAGTCAAAAGGGTTCCAGAAACCATATATATCACTAGAAAACTACAAGTCTTATTACATTAAGAATGAAATATACGAAATGCACTAGGAGATCTTAGATTACAACATTAATTAACCTAATTAGTAAAAGAATCGATCCTATATATATATATATACATGTATGAAGGAAACATGATACGATAATTAAGTTCCAACACTTGCTACACATAGGAAACATAAACAGTATACTCTAAAACACCGTAATTCTCCACAGGATCATAAGAGTAAGTGTTCGAAATGGAAAACCCACGAGCCATCCGGAAAACTCCAGTCCCACCAACAACAGGCAGCTCCCGGTTCATGGTATCGATCGGATTCCTACCCAGAATACAGAGTGTACTCCCATTGTACCTGCCTGCCGTAAACACAAAGTTGAGATTCATAGCCAGTGCCGATTCACGCAAGTCTGCCGAAGTTACGAGCCCCTGCGCCCGGCCCAGTTTCTCTGAATTGCGATCGGGCTCAGCGGTTATCAGGTTATCCAGGACCCTGATTTGGCCAAACATCGTATGCGAAAGAGAAGTGACGTTGGATCGAGCGACCTCCCATATGGTGGCGTTCGGGCCGCCTAGTACGTCCTGGATGTAGAAACGAAGTTTGGCTACCTTTTCCCTTCTTTGAGAGAGGTTTCTGAACCATTTTTCAGCTTCCAGGATATCTTTGGAAGTGCTGGCATATGAGCCTGCTATAAGCAATGAACAAAGTATGAAAATTGCACAAACTCTTTCCATTTTTGTGCTCTTTAATTAGGGCAATTGTGTATCATCTGCGGGGGGTTATATATATATATATATATTGAGGTATTGCTTGTTATAAAGTGGAGTTGGAAAAAATCAACGACGTGGAATATTGTGGCCTGCAGCCTGCATGTCAGGGTAAGAGTAAGGTGATGAGAGTTTTACTTTTTCTTTCATCCCTTTGTTTATTTTTCTTATTTTTCATGTATTGTATTACCACAGTCTTTATGATCCAATAATTTGATTGTATGCAAAAATTTTAGATGAAATTGGAAGACTGAAAATTCTAGGTATGTATATATGATTTCACGTAAAAATAGCGATTATTACTAAAAAAAAAATAGATTGTTTCTTACATTATAAATGACTATGGTCTGTAAATCATGATAGATTATTACTTTATATAGATCAAATAAAATTAATATGAAAATTTTAATTTTAACCATAATTAAATAATATTTATCATGGTTTTAGATATGATAAAAAATTTTACCACACGGACTTATTATTTAACGGAAAACCCATAATCATGTTGGTAAAATAGACACAGGAATGATAGATGGGACTTAGACTAAAACAAATAGTAAGTTGAAAACTTCAATTCAGTTGACACAGATGTAATTTGTTGTACCTGCAGTTTTCTTAATTTAATTTCTTAAGCATTAACAACTATATGACAAATTGGTCAAGGCTCTACCAAGTCTATTATATATCTGGATTCGCTCACCTCTGCAAGTTTCCGGACCAATTCCTCAGTCCATGTATTATATCAAGGAAAAACACTAGTTCTCTTATTTTTGGTCTTTTTTTTTTCACTTATTAACTTCCACATTTTCTCCACCATCTACAAGTGGTAAAAAATATATTTTAAACAATTATTTATTTTTAATTAATTTTTTCCTCTTTCACCTACTCTAAGTATTCTCTTTAAAAAATATTTATGTTTTATCATAATAATTTTTATATTATCATTTTTCCTAAGAACGTAGTCTGCTTTTAGTCTTTTACTTACCATACAAATTAATGTAAATGTAATTGGCCGAGGACTTGAATATGGAGAAATAAAGTTTGAATACATAAGAACTTGTATATAAATCATCTCCGTACTTTTCCTTCAAAAAGAAAAAAAAAATCATCTCCGTACTTTGCTTTATTGGCAAGTACATGCAGTGTTTGGGTTATTTGAAAAAAAAAGAAACACAAAGTAGACATAGTAAAACAGTTTTGATAATACATTTTGGGTAAATTACATTTTGTCATTCAAATTATGACCGCTTTTGCACGTTGGCATCTAAATTTTTTCTGAGTTGACTTACCATATCAACTTTACGAAATTTTACACTTTACTATTTATAACTAGTTTTCTACCAAGATTTTTGTAAAAAAAAAAAAATCACATGCAGTGGATGTGATATTTAAAGGTTATGTAATGTGATATTTTTCATATATTCACATCATGTGACATTTTTCCAATAAAAAAATGATCGTATATTATTAAATACAAATTTCACAAAGTTGAGATAACAAGTTGACAAAAAAAACTTTAAATGACAACGAGTATAATTGTAATGTCAAAATATAAGTTAAACATATATTTTCTTTGAAGTTGTCAAAGGGGCTCAATGACAATCAGATTGGTGAACAGTAATAACCAGGGTGGCGCCGCCTGGAATTGAATATGAACAGAATATAAGCTCCCTCTGCGGCGAAGGCCAGGGGACAACATAGCTAGGACAAGTATTGTTTATTTGAAAATCTTCTTTATTTTTGTTATTTAATATTCTTATACTGTATAAGTATCATGTAAGGAGCAGATTAGATAACTGATGTACTATATTTATTACGTCATCATTATATATTTAATTTAGTGAGACTGATGGATAAAATTAAGTTTATTATGTAACCGGTGTGAGTGTGATAAGATTTTGCTCCGATTAGGTTTGTTGATGGGTTGGATAATACCCTATTCATACTCTAAAAATAATTTTGAAACCCATACTCATACTCTACTCAATGGGTAAAAGGCCCTACACTATCGTAGACCCATGAAATTAAATGATGGGTATGTGTATGGTTTAATACTCTAAAATATCTATGGGTCTTAATATAATCTAAGCCCAAAGATATTCATTTATTCATTAATTTAAAATTATTGCATTTGTAAATTTTTAGCAAATTGATCAACTAAATTTATTTATTATTTAAAAAATTTAAATAGTATAAGATCATTTCATTACATATATTATTTTTATTAATTACTTATTGAAATTTTGACCAAATATGCTAGAGCTTTTCATGTTGATTCCATAATTGCTCAAAATTAATTTTATGATCAAATTAAGCAAACTTAACTTGACATTTAGAAAATTAAAAAAATAAGAATTAACTTAGTTTAGTTAAATTTGGCTAATATATAGAATAAATAAAATTTATTTAAACTCAAATTATTAAAAATTCATCAACTCAAAGTTGAATGTAAATACAAACTCAAATGATATTTAAGAGATCTAAATGAAAGTTAGATATATTACTTAATTTCATTTACTTTTACCAACTCTTACGTCTTTATTTTTATTTTGAACTTGTCTCGACTTCATAATAAATTAATATTATTGGTCCATTATTTGGATAAGTTTAAGATTCCTATTTAAAATTTTATTAATTTCGCTCCGTTATTTGGATAAAATCAAGTTCATTATTTAAATTTCTCAATTTACACCTATTGAAATTTAAGTAGTAGTTTTAGTTTATTGACCGACGGGTCATGAAAATCTACTACTAAGTTGATTTAGTAACATACATTGTTTAACTTGAATGTAAATTTAAAATTTGAAAACTTTCAATCTTTTAAACATATTGTAAAAGGGAAAAAAAAAAAACAAACAAACAAACAAATGGGTCTCAAATAGGTAAGACCCAAGCTCTACCTAATTCTTTTGGATATAATTTGTGCAAGACTCTATGGCCCCGTTTGGTTCATGTGATTAGGCATGATAAAATTATTTATCATGTCTAATCACACGTTTGGTTAATATTATTAGAGCCCAGTATAATTAATCATAGGATATGGTATAATAAATCATGCCTATTTAACTGGTATAAGTAATACTACAAACTAATATTATTTTTTTTTTCTAATTTACCCTTTGACTCTCTCCTCGTCTCCACTCTCTCACCTATCCACTCTCTCCCCTCTTTCTTACATTCTCTTTTTTCCATTTACCTTTTTTATTAGGAAAAATTGCATAATATCCCCCTGTGTTATCTAAGAATTGCTAAAAACTTACCTATGTTAATTAAATAGCTAAAAAGACCCTCTATAATTATAAATCCTGCAAAAAATGCTTTCTTCGTTAAAATAAAAAAAATGAGAGTTGTTTACATGCACCAAAAATGAGAGTAGGATACCATTTTGACCTACTATTAGTCCCACAAGCCCGTTATAGACCTCGATAAATGTATGATATGAATCCACCCAACCTAGTGGAATATAGACCTATGTGCGTAGGCTTAAAACTCGAGTTACAAATGGCTCTTACTTATACAATTAAGCCCCCTTCGTCTTCTCTTGAAAATTTGTTGATCATGAGTTTTAATGGGAAGGTAATTTAGAAAATTGATAAATTATCCTTTATTTTATCCTAAATATCTCCAAGTAATATAAAATTAGTTTTATCCCAAATTTTATCAATGCAAGTAAACAAGGTATATAGTGTGCTAATTATATTTCATCCTACATTTAATCCATCATTAATTTATACCAACCTATTCACATCACTCAAAATAAATGTGCTCTTACAATTATTTATTGTATTTCTTAAATCGTGGTCGTTTATAACGTAGTAAAAAATCAAATTCTTTTTATAGCGTCCTCCATGTCATTTCTACATTTCATATCTTGTTTGTACTCTGACCATAGATTTTTTCTCATGAAGGAATGATGTTGATGGACGAGGAGAGTTGCAGCTGCTCCATCAAATAATTTCTTAGACATATATTTATATCATTTTAATTTTACAAAAACAGTGCCATCACTTACGTTTATTCTTTCAATTCAGAGCCACTTTGACTCCATATAAATGGCCATGAGCACAAATTCCAACAACTATTGGTATATGAGGATCGGCAAGAGGTGAACTTCTGGACCGCAGACCAAAGTGTTCTTGCATGTACTTTTACAAGTTTCTGGACATGGAAATTTGCTAAAGAACGATAGAAGCCTGAGGACGCTAATTAAGAACGGGCTTCCTTATCTTAATCCCATGAATATATATGATATACCGCAGGTAGACTTGATAAAAGAAAAATTCTTACTCAAAATAAATCCGATCGAACCAAACTAATAGAGCAATCTGTCAATCTGGTTGATTACCTTTAATTTCTTTATCATGACAATGATAGAAAATTTAATTCCAATGTGTCCCAATGTAATTGCTTCTTTAATTTTGCTCAAACTACCAAACTTTTTGAATCGTTTAATTACCTCATCATACTGATTTTTCCAAGATTATGATGTGATTGAATTTTATTTAATTAATATTATAAAATTAAAAGAATATGTTGATCAGGATATTTAATATTGCTCTAACAGAATTAATTTAAATGATAGAACAATTATAGGAAGAGAATCTTTAAATTATTTTGTACGTATATTAAACAGAATTGGACTACAATGTAAGAAATAAAGATATGGGCTCCTGAATATTAAACAGAATTGGACTTCAACAAGCCCAACTTTACAAATACATCTGCCCAAATCAAAAGTTTACGAATGCCTTCAAATGTAATAACAAAGTGGATAAGCAGTGCTGACATTTCTTACATCCAAGAAACAAACCAGGCCGAAATTCATCACTTGCCTATAACTTTTACCTTAAACTATTATTATACCTTAATAAAGGCTTAAACTAGTTCTGAATTGTCCTTAATTATGATGATGAGCAGGTGGAAAAGGGTTAAAACCAGTTTGAGCCATAGTCTCCAGAGGTCCAAAGAGGGGTCGTGGGAGATTTTCCCAATCATACCAATCCCAACCCTCACATTTCTCAGGCTCAAGATTTTGGGGGGTTTGATGAGGTTCAGCCTGGAATGCGCGCATTAATATTGCCACAACGTGCGCATCAGGCCTGGAGTAGACATTGTTTGTGGCCGTTAGATACTCAATCTTGTGGATGTCTAGCCCTGTTTCCTCCTTCACCTCTCTCGCTGCACATTCCTCAAAGCTTTCCCCTGAAATTAATCACCAAACGATATATAAATCCCACTTTCTGTTGTGTTGGAAAATTGTGCAATGCAATAAGAATGAAACACACGCACTGACCGAACTCCAGATGACCACCGGGCAGCGCGAAGGTGTTGCGGCCAACGGATGAGCGACGCCGCCCCAACAGCACCCTGTTTCCATTCAGAAGAAACACCACCACCGCAACCTTGGGCCGTGCTGCCTCCCCGCTATTACTCTCCATTTTTTCCTATATGTATGACAAAGTTACATGGATTTGGACATAGTGGGAGGGAGCTTAATATATAGTACTTGCACAAATATCAAAATCAAAAGGTGGTGACTAAGAAGAAGCTGCTTTTGACTCCCGCCATAGATTAATTATTTTTCCCGCTATCGTGGGCGGACTTTCATTTCATGCCAAGAACTTGGGGCCTAAGCAACTGACCATAAAGACAAGGGAAAATTGTATTTTTAATCTTATAATTTAGGAGTTGGTCATTTTTTTTCATACCAATTAATTTTTATAATTTTGTCTTTATAACTTTAAAATTATAGTAATTTTAGTTCTTTTTAGGACAATTTGATTGAAAAATTGTATATGACTTGCACATGATCCAATGAAATTGCAATTTTAGCTATGTAATTCAAAGAGGGTTGGCATTTTTTATCCACAAGTTGATTTATAGGACTAAAATAACAATTTAATAAGGTCATGTGCAAGTCACATATAATTTTTTGATCAAATTGACTGGAAAAAAATTCAAATTGCCAAAACTTTAAAATTACATAATTAAATTATAAAAATTAATTCATGCAAAACAAAATACCACCACCATATTATATTTAGCGGTGATAAAAAAAAAATTTAAAATCGTCAAAACCGTCCGAACCAAACCGAATCGAATATTTTTTCATGATTTATTTTTCAAACCACAATTCTAAATTTAGAGTAATTAAAATCGCATCGCAGTATTGGTTTGGTTTTAATTTAGAACATAAAAAAATGCCGAAATCAAACGGCAATGCTAAATATATAATTAATTTTTTAAATTATGTATATAAAATAACTCAATAAAATAATTAATTTTTTTTAGAAAAATTTCATATTCGAATTCTATTATCTCAAAATTCATATCAAGGATCCACATTACAAAGCCCATTTTCGTAAAATTTATATCTGGATTTTATATAAAAAATATATATATTCCTATTCAAGTTTTAAGCCCATTTGATGATTATTTCAATTTTTTATTCATTTTTTATTCCTTGTTTTTTTTCTTCCCCTTTTCCTCTTCTCTCCTTTTCTCTTTTACTGCTTTCTTTGTTCTGTCTTTATCTCTTCTCTCTAAAATCAACCATTAACCTAAGGTGTGGAGAGCGTTGGTAGTTTATGGTGCATAACGTTGGTTTTTCTTATTTGCTACATATAAACACTTGTTTTATTTCTTTATTTTTGTTAGTTTTGAATGCTTTATTTTTGTTTTAAGTATTAAAACCGCCAAACCACCTGAAACCGCACCTTTAATTTTGATTTTAAAAGTGATAATTTAAAAAATTATTTTATAAAATCATCAATAACAATTTAGTTTGAATATAAATTTAAAAAAATCGAAAACACACTCTGAACACCCTAATTATATTGCTAAAATTGCACATTTTTTTTTTCCTATTGACAAGACGGCCTTCACCTCAAGCGCTTAGAAAACCCAATGTAGTCTTTATTAATATTGTTTGGTTAGGTAAGACTTCTTAGGACACGTTACAAAAAATAAAAAAAAAAAATGCCGAAAAAATAGTGACAAAATTTCGAACAAAATTAAATTTAGGAAATAAGTTAAATAATTTTTCAACCATGATTATAAGTTCATTTCATACCGGATTAGAACAGAACAGAGTTATATACAGTTTTAAGGGGGTCATTCGAGCTTATCTAAATAGATACTATATTTACATATGGATTCCTACGTCGTTCCATTCCATTTAAGATTAGGAATAGGTGTAGTCGGACCTGCTTTTTCCATATCGCTCATTACTTTGGAGCCTGTTCACCTCTTTGAGGTTCTATTGAATTGAGAAATAAAATAGGTTTGATTGGCCAACTTTTTTTATATATACATAAGGCATTCTCCGGACAATTCAAATCGAAGCAACTGGATGTCCGACTCGGACCTATATGACCAATCAATAGAAATACTCCACATTTGTCATATATTCCATACATAACACTATATCATTCATATTCATAGAATAGGATGCACTTTCTGGACGCGCTAATGATGAAATGGTAGACATGCTAGACTCGAAATCTCGTGCTAAAAATGCGTGGAGGTTTGAGTCCTCTTCAAGACATAATATTGAGAATGCTAATTGAATGAGCAATTCAATACGAGATTTTGGATAGAATCAATAACCATGATTACGATAAAGGGGTTTAAGAATCAATTTTCTTTTCATAAGAGCTAAAATTACTTATTTTGGCTTTTTTACCCCATATTGTGGGGAAGATTTCGAAATATACGTAAGATCTCCCTTCAATCTGTGTGCACGACTTTTCGAAAAATTCTATATGTATCTATGAGATCAAGTATGAAATTCAGTGTACTCATTTTAAATTGAGTATCCGTTTCCTTCCTTTTCAACTAGGCTTGAAAATCCAATCAAATCGAATATTCAGGTATCAATTTTTATATATTTTATGTTGCTTCTTGTCTGAAACTATTAATTTCTTTATTATTTGTAACCGTTCTTTACTTGTGGGGTTGGAATCTTTCTATTCCACACACACACACACACACACACACATATATATATATATATATATTCGTATCATATCGCATCTTTGGCTTGTGATGGAACGATCTTGATGGAGGAGAAGAGAGCTACAGCTCGATTCAATATGTTACACCATTACAAAAAAGAAAAAGTTAATTACTCGCCATTCAATAATCACTATGGTTTATAAATCGTAGTAAATCAATACCATCTACTACGGTCAAATAAAATTGATGCGAAACTAAAATTTTGACCAAAGTGAATCAACATTTGCCATGGTTTCACCAGTAATCAAAATATTTCCCATAGTTTTTAAATATAACAAATATTTTGACATTACTTGCAGAAACAACATGTAATAGCTGTTGCGCTTTCCTAAAAAATTAATATCCATCACAATATATTTTCTTTAACCATAGTGATTAACTATAATAAAAAAAATTATATTTTCTCTAGTATAGAAATGACAGAAACTCTGCCATCACTTATGTTGTTCTTTCAACAAGAGATAATTACACTGACACCCGTAAACATTAGTCAGAAAGCTCAAACAACCCCGCTAATATTGAAAATTACAGTGACATTCCAATCTCGAAGCATTACGACAAAGTTTTGGCATCTGAGAGGCGGCAGGCAGAGTCGAGGGAACTTCTGTGGACGGCAGAATAAAGTTTGCACTACTTTTAGTTTCTGGACATGAAAATTTGGCAGAGAACATTAGATTAGAAGCCTGAGGCTAAGGAAGCTGATTGAGAACCCACTTCCTTATCTGAATCTCATGAATATGCTGCAGGTGAAGATACGGAAAAGGTTAAGATATATGAGACAATGACAATTATTAAGGTAAATTATATTACTGCCCGACGAGGTTAGGTTCAAATGCATAAATATTCATCATTATTTTTCACAAAATTATAAATAAATCTCTTGAGATTGTAGTTGCAAATTACAAGTATACTCTCTATTCAGTCCCAAAAGTTTACGCAAACACCTTTGAGATACTTTACACTAATACTCTACCAAGAGGTGTATATTTAGTTTTGCAAATACTACAAAGAATTATGACGTTTAACTAAGCTAATTGTCATGATTAAAAATAAATAGATGTAGTAAATAGTCATTTACCGAGGCCACGTAACGTATGTTGACCGTAATTGTTGCAAGTGTAACTAAAATATTTAACATGGTTAAGGGCCTTGCAAATGTTTGGCCATGATAAATACTTTTGTTATGGTGGATAAGCTAAGTTTTTGTATCAATTTTATTAACCATTATTAATAGTAGTAATTGCCGCGACTTAATTGATATTATCATATTGATTTTTCTTGAATTTTTTTTTATGTTATAGAACTTTCAAAACTGAAACTATGTTACTTTATATTATTAATTAAAAAAATAAATTTATCAGAATATTTTATTTTCCATTAGAGAATTGATCAAAATGATGGATCAACTAGAACAACAAAATTATCTTTATTTTGAGACGAAGAGAGTAATTATTTACATATAGGCCGAAATGTGGAAAATAGAACAAATGTATATAGAGAATTGGGTTCCTTCTCAATGTTCATTAACTCTGTAAATCGAGCATTATTGGGCTTGAGAAACTGAAATTGGAACAAAGCTTATGCCCAAATGAACAGTTTCAACTTAATCAAGACAAGGGAAACAAATATATATCAAAGATTCTTTGTCTGAGGGGTGAGGTTGCGATCAAGAAATAATGAGTTCTTCAATAGTACCATGTTGTTTTTTTATTTATTTTAAATTTATTAATTTAGAAATAGTAATATATCTTTTACCGAATATTGTAATAATAGTATGTTGATTTATTTAGAATTATCAATATATATATTTCAAAAAAAAAAAAAAAAAAGGAACGGGAATAAAAGAAAGAAAAGATTGCATGATTTTTTCAGTTCGGTGGTGGTACATAAAATCGGTTTCGGTTCGATTCGATTAATTTATCAAATTGTGAACATCCTATCAAGACTCAAGGGGTTAAAAACTAAAAACACAAAGAAATGACTGCATGATCTCCAACAATAGCAACTTCCTATTATATCTCTCTATTTAATTGTTAAAAAAAAGGGATAATTATATTTTCCTCCCCTAAGATTTGGTGTAATTATAGATTTCTTGTAATTTAAAAAATTATATCTAACACTCTTGAGGTTTGCTTCAATCTAACAAATAAGTCCCTCTGTTAGTCAAAATTTAATTGAATTTACTGATATTAACAAAAAAATTAAATGAAAGTTGCTATTTACCTTTGATTGATTTATTGCTGACTTATTGCATATCAAATAATTTTTTTTTTTAACTAAACTACCATCATAACGGTGAGATATACCTCCTCACATGCATTAACGCGTGATGAAGTATGAGGGTAATTTGATCATAAAAAAAATTTATTTGACCTGCAATAAATTAGTAATAAGTCAATCGAAGGTAAATATAATTTTTTTCCCTCATATTCTTATTAATATCAGCAAGTTCGATAAATTTTGACTAACAGAAACTTACTTGTTAGACGGAAGCAAAACTCAAGGGTACTAGATGAAATTTTTCAACTAAAGGAAGGTCTACGTATAATTACACCAAACCTTAAGGGATGAGAGTGTTATTATCCAAAAAAAAATACAACTATTTGAATAAGTCTGGTCAATCATATTACGAGCGTATAACAACTAAAACTACATCATCTTTAATATATGAATGGAATATTATGTATTGGTTAGAAAACTTGAAACTGACAAATATTGAAGTTGAACCACATAATCATAAAAGAAATGTTGCAACATAAGTGGAAAGACCAAGAATCAAACTTTTTTGTTATTGCGTATGAATTGTTTTTCCTTGTCCAAGAATAGAATCCGGTATCTTCCTAACCTATAGTAGAATTATCCTCTGTTCTGTTACTCTTTGTAGCTTGTGAAGGTCCCGAATGTTTGTTTTAGATGATCTCCTTCCCAAAAATTCAAAAAAATAGAAAACAAAGGTTCTCATTATATTAATATTTGCAAAGCAAATAATGTTCACTTGTAGCATACTCAATGACCTTAAAATTTAAATTTTCATGTTATTCTTTGCTGCTATGAGTATCAAGTAAGAGGTAAACAATTACATACACAAAATTATAACATAAGCAAAATAATACGTATAAAGTGACGGAACTATGAGTAAAAATGATATTTTAGAATCAAATGCTGATATATGACTTTCAGTATTAATTAGTGTATTATACTGCCCCCGACTTTTAATAGACTAATAAACGCATTGCTAAATATTTATATCCATATATATATATAAAGCAAATTAACATAAGGATAAGCTCATCTTATTAATTCAATTCACGGAAAACTTTCTCAAAATAATTTTTCTTTTTAAGAATTTTTGTGTATAGCGAAAACGATATAGTATGTAATACTAATATATTAACTCTCACCAATAACCTTAGGCTCCATTTGTGATTCAGAAATTCGAGTTAAATTAAATTGTTTACATTTAGTTGACATTTAACTTTTTCTTTATACTGCACGGATAATTTCCAATATGAAGGGGGTATTAGTTAGTGAACACAAAACTTTTTGTTTTGTATAAAATTGGCTTTCATAAACTATATAAAATAAAATAAAAAAAAAATTCTCCCAAATATGAGATAAATACGAGGTTTCAAAATCTCAACACGCACCACATACACTTACTAGAACTTGAAGAAGTCAAAGAAGCAATAAGTCTTCTCTTTGTGGCATTTTTTACTCATCATTCTTTCACCAATCATACAGTTACATATTAGTTTTTTTCGTACAATTATACCATTTGATAATGTAGTAAACTAAGAAACTCGCAATCAATATCGATCTAAATGGCCCCTGGAAAATGACTTGCAAGTCCTATCAAAGAGTGCAACCTACGACTCCTCAAACTTTAGCTAAGGAATATCACATGAATGCCTTCAAATAATAAAGTTACTAATGTCTTATTTAAGAATGTTTGTTTTGTCTGTGAAGAATTAAAAGCATGCATAAACAAGAAGAAGGTGGAAGTCTCTCATGAAACAGCATTATATACATATGACCTACTTTTAGTCCTATCTGATTTTAAATTTGTAATTAAAAGCTCTAATTAAAAAATAATAGCAAATTTAGTCCACATGTCGTTGAAAAATGTTAAAATTTTCGTAAATGAATACATGCTAGACACATAAATCCTTTAATTTATGATTTTTAGTAATTGTTCCGCCAGTTTTGTTGATGGATATTTTTACCCTAGTGATATTTGGACTAAATATATATATAATTTTTAAATTATAATTCTCAATTGCAAATTGAAAATTGGAGAGGACCAAAAGTGGCACCCTTTATAGTTATAAGACTCAAACTACATTTCCCTTTACGTTATTTACAACAAAGTTAGGGCAAAAATGCCTATCAGCAAAATTGATTGAAAAATTAAAAATTCTCAAATTAAAAGGGGTCATGTACCAAGCATGTGCTAATTTCTACGAACTTAATATTTTTTTGGCAATATCTGGACTGAAAGTGTTGTATATATACTTTTTTAATTATAATCCTCAATTACAAAATTTAAAACTAGATAAAATCAAAAGTGTTACTTTTGTAGTTACAAGACAAAAAATTAATACATTTTTTTAATAAAAAAATTAGGTATAGTTCTTGCAAATTAATTTTTCTTAGATTAAAACAAGTTCGATAAGTAACTAAAAAAGTAGTTCTTCAAGAAAATAATATCCGCACTTAATGGTAACTGATGAACGCGGCACCATGGGATAGATTGCAGGACAAAAATTACACTTGTTTCCCAAAATAGCATTTTAATTTTCAGTTATCTCAAAATATATTAATGTATTTTCCAACTTTTCATATACTAACCTCAGTACTTCGTAGTGCAACTCCTATCATAGACATATTTCCTCAGTGTATCACTACCAGACAATATCTATTATTTTTTATTGTGATCTTCTATCACAATTTGATATGATCATTTATTTTTTTAAAATAATAATTATATGATTATATTAATATTTTAATAGAATAAATAATTGAGAAATATATTTGTTCGATCTATACATTTATATAATAAAGAACTTTAAAATAAATCACAATAAAATCAAATAAAGTAAGACACGTTTGGTGAAACTAAAACGAATAATTCAAATTTGTTCATGGGTCATCAACCTTAATCATTAAGTGAAGACATCATTTATCCGTCTTTCTATAAAAGAAATATTAGAAAATATAAATAAATTAAACCGTAACTTTAAAATAAAGTCGCGGATACAATATATAAATGGATTCTTGATAAGACATAATTTAACGCTCCTATGCATGTCTATTTTTTTTAGTATTTTGAAAGAATTTTATTGCATAGATATTTGAATTATCTATCTTTTAAATGTAGGAGTTGTTATGACAAGCTTTGATGAAAATAGAGGCAAAATGGTGTAATTAGACTCAAAATATTATCAAGAGAATGGAAGACAAAAACAAACTTGAACACTCAATAAGGCGTGATCACGCTCTATTGATTGCTCGAGTCTGATTGCACAAAAATGAGCAATTTGGAAAGATTTGTTACTGCGATTTGTTTTTTTTTTTTTTGGACCACAAGTTGAAAGGCAAGAGAGGACGTTTTTGGTGCTATAAAAAAACGTGTGAAGGCTGAAGATCAAGTATCCAATTTCATATTTTATCATTCTCTTAGTTTTGGGTCATCTTTCCCCTTTTCTTCTTCTTAGTTTATATTTTTTAGAAAGAATTTCTATACACATGTTGTGTAGCTAATTCTCTTTTCGGAATCAATGAAATACAAGATATCACCTTGTCAGATAATTGTTCTACTGCTATCTATGAGTTCAGTGATCCGCAATTATCATGAATAAGTGGTACAAGTAGCAAGTAAATTAATTGTGTGTTTCGTATGATTTATTTGTAAGGACAAAAAAATTAGGTTAGATGTTGGCAGCTATCTCAAGTCTTTAATCTAGGTTCAATTGTTTTCACTGATGCAAATGTTATTATTGAATTGATACGGAACTCTATCGTGCCTAATCATGAGATAAGAACTTGTGATTTAAATACTTGAGTCAAGTCAATTACAACAGGAAAATAAGAATTTATTATGGCTATCCTAATATATTTCAAGATTGAATGGTTGATTGTGAAATTAATCTTATGCGATCAACGATTAATATAATGGTTGGGTGGTACATTCCCTTGGGTTGGGATTCTTACCTATTGATCTCTTTCAAAGTTTATTTCTATTTTCTGTTTAGTTTTCATTAATTCGTAGTTAATCTCAATTCCAATCCCTCCAATTTGGTCACTACAACTGAACTGATAAATTAACTCATAGGCTTCTAGGGATTCGACCTGATTCCATTTCTGCTACAATAGTAGAATCAATATTTAATTTTGATAGCTTCGACAATCGATCAATGTTACAGTAATATATATAAGATTGAAGTGACATAGAAAATTTTCCCTCCAATTTTTTTTTAAAAAAAATTAAAATTATTCTCCAACCCTAGAAGACCCGAAAAATCTTCTATCTATTGAATTATCTATCATCATTCAAAATCTCTTACAATACGTTATCACCCTCCACTTTCCTTTAAAATCATTATCAGACCCACTAAGTTATTTATTTAAGCCCCATCGTTTGATTTAATTAATTATATAGTCAACAGAATTCATGACATGATCACAATCCCACCAAAATACAGTGTTAAAAATGATGTTAGTAAAAGATGGATTTGTACCCATGATCTCTTAATTTAGAGGATAAAATTAAAATTTCATGACTTAATTTGAAGTCATGGAATTAAATTGTGCCGAACATTATGTGTTCATCTCTACTTTTATATAAGTTTATTATAATTTATTATTTTATAATATTTAACTACATTAATATATATAGTGATTGAAACGACATTTCAGTCAATTACTTAAATATTAATATAATAATAAACTATTGTTTTTATTTTTTTTTAGAAAAAAAAAAATGAAGAGGGTGCGTAGAAAGGTGGCAATGCATGCATAATTTTTGAATAAGGTGGGATGGTGGACAAATATATATGCGGGTGGTGCAGCAGCTTTTCTTTTGTGAAGGAAAGAACAACAACAATAATAATAATAATATGGGAATTTGCAATAAAATAGACATCCACTCTCATTAATATATCAACTCCAAAGTCAAAAAGGTTATGCTATTCAAATTCAGAACCCCTCATCTCATGAAGTAAGTGTCTACCCACAGACACACACACACACACGTTTGAGCCCATTGCCCACCACGTGTATTCTTCAGTTGTCATTGCTTTCTTGTCAATGCTTTTTTTCTCATCTTTTAAACTTGTCTCAGATTTTTCTTTCAGTGACACCCCCCTCTCTCTCATCATTCTGCACTCTGCTGTTTTGTCTGCTCCCACTCCTGTATATTTTGTTATTATCATTTTTTTTAAAAATATTCCTTTTATTAATTTTTATCAGCTATTCATTTTATCTTCCTGATTTTTTATTTAATTGAAAAATGTAATAAAAATTTAAATTATATATATATTCATTAAATATGAATCAATATCCCGCTGGTCTTAAATAAACTGAGATCAATATGTCCCTTGGCATATTAATTAAACCTATTTTTAATCACACTTCCTTATAAACCACTTTGTCACGAAAAGAAATATAAGTTTTTATTATAATTAAATATTATGTCAAAAGTAGAGAATATTAATCAATTATACCTGCATATGATTATTAGTCGTTGTTTTTGCAAACGAGATAAAAATATTAGTCACAACTAATTAAAAACAAAAAATACTTTTGTCATAAATAATATCATGATAAATATTGATTAATTGTAGTCAAAAATTAATTTTGTTTCACCATGAAAAATAATATTGAATTATCAAAATTTCCAAGTCCTTTAGAGATTCATAGATCAAACTTTCTGTAGCATGCAAACAAAAATAAAAAGCTAGCTCGTTCGTAAATTTTGGGTGTATTTGATCGATACGATGGTACGTGGTTTAATTCATGCTCCCGGGCTGGAAGTCTCAATCAACGTCAAATGCTTCTTCCCTCCATTAGTTCATCAGGAAAAACCAAAACTCCAAATGGCCACTGCTGATGATATATATATATATACACACTAGTGGTCAGTGGAAGCAATGGACACGAAATCATCAATCGACGAAATTAAGGAAACAATGGGGAACATGATCACCAAAGATATGCAGTACTACGTAAACCAGCAGCACTCTCTCTCTCTCTCTCTCTATATATATATATATATATTTATATATATATAAATATATAACAAACTTCTTGAAAGATTCTGATCAGACTAATAAGTGGAAAATGCATAATTTTCCACCAACTGTTGAAAATATTTTGTGCCTCTTCACCGAATTTCCCCACATGTTTCCATCAATTCTCAAACAATATATATATATATATATGTATGTATGTATATACTTTCGTGTACGCACGTTAATAATTTCAATATCACTAGGTTGCTGTCGTCGATATATATGTTGGGTTACAGTTTTTACTAAGTATTTTGCTAAGTTGAGCCCGACTGATGGGTCCGATATTGATTCCAATAACATGTCCTCCCTCACCTATGCCGAATAAAAAAATTTAATTTCATCGGATTGACATCATAATTTAATATAAAATATAATTTTATTAATTAATTTAAATATATTTTTATTTTTATACGAAAACTTATATAAACTTAAAAACACATATTTGACGTTAAATAAAAATTAAAAATAAAAACATAAAGAAACAGTCTCTAATTTGCATTTTGGTTATGTTGACGAGCAAATTCAGATGGATATAGACAAGTTTTGAACGTGGAAAAGCCAAATGTGTGCATTCTCGTGTATACTGCCAGAATTTATTGGTTCCACTTATAGATATTAATTATCGTCATACGCGATTGTTATGAATATATAAAAAGAATTTTAATATAAGATATAAAAAAAAATTATGAAAATAATAAATTATAATTTTAATTTATAATAAATGTGAGAAGTAAGATGAGAGAGAAATGTAGAGTAGTGGGTAATAAAGAGGAAAAGAAAAATATAAGGCAAAATTATATTTTCGGTCCTGTAACTTTAGCTCGTTAGAATTTTTTTTGACGAATGCAGGACTAAATTTGTCAAAAAAGGACCAAATATGAGATGCTCATAACTAAATTCTTCAAAAGAAAAAAGGATTGAATATGTAAATAGAGTAAGTTATAGGACTAAAATTGTTAATGACCTAAAGTTACAGGATCAAAATATAATTATAAGATTATTAAAAAAATATCAAAATTACTAATCTGATCAATTTTTTTAAAGAAAAAATAAAATAAAAGGTAAATTTAGATATTTACAAAATGGTACAAGAAAAGATTTTCGTTTATAATATTCTATATATATATGTGTGTTCCACATTGAATTCAACCATGCAATTTGCAAATTAGATAGGGCTAATTACACTTTTTTTTTAATAGAGAGCAATGAAATATTATTTATTAAATAAATAAATTATAATCATTAATATTAAATATTTTATATTTAAGAACAATTCAATAACTATAATAATCACACACTATTAATCATTAATATCTGATAACTAGATTTAATGCGTATAAACTACTAAAATCGAACTATACCTACTATTACACTTGGATCTTCTATAAAAATGCTAAGTTACACTTTTCGTCATTTTTTTTTTTAAATTATACTTACACTCTTTTGATAATTCTTCATTTACAGTACAATTGTATTATTTTGGTTAGGGTTTAGACAATAAAATAGTGACATCAACAAAAAAATTAAATAAACTTTCAATTTTACCCCTCGTTCAACATTCCGTATAATGTATTGACAAAATTCTCTAGTATTTTTTTATACTTCTAATGGGGTAAACGTAATGTACATGAAATCAAAAGAGTGCAATTGTAATAAAATTTCATCTCAAATTATTGACATCGGATAAACAGCACCTGTCGATGAATGAAAAAATTAGTCATGTTGTCAATTGTTTATAGGGAATGTAAAATGAGACAGCAAAATAGAAGTTTATGGATTTTTTTTTCTTTTGTTAACGTTCCGTCCAACCCTAACAAAAAGTATTACTATAAGTGGAGAATTTTTTATGAGGCTGCAAGTATAACTTCAAAAAAGAATTTCGAGCAAAAAAAGGTTTTAAATTTTAAAAGGAGGTCTAGGTATATTTAATTTAATAAAATATTATATATTATCTTAGTTCCATTAATATCTCTTGATTTTCTCCCACTACGTATGTTGTTTTCCATCACGTAAGTATAGTGGATATGAACTTAATGTTGAAAAAAACATTGTGGATATGAACTTTCTTTCATAAACTATGTCATATGGTTTACAGTGTTTCAGACAGGAGACCAATTTCGAATTTTGTCGGGAAATTTCCTAAAGGTTTGAATATTTTGAATTTGAAGAAAGCTTTTTCAAGTTAAGAAATTCCAAAATATTTAAGTGGATTTAAATCAATATGAACTATTCAAAATATAGCATCAAAATGATGACCAAAGGATTCCAAATCAATACAAAGAGTTTATTATTGTGGACTCAAACTTAGTCTTACTTTCAAATCCTCCATTTAAATCACAACCTCAAAATTTTCATTATTCTATCAACTTTACTATTATTTTTGTAGTTATTAATAATCGTGACTAGTTTCTAATGAGATTAAAATGCCAAATTAAGAATTCACATAACCTATAAATGAAAGGTCAAACTTTATAATTATTGCTCAAATTACACATTAAAGTATTTAAGTACGTGTCAAGAAGAACGCTAATCATGTCCTAATTAACGAGCAATTATCGCTATCGTCTCAGAACTTTAATTATCAAGAGACTTTAGGTTTCATTTATTTAATTTTTCCAATAATAATTTTTCCAATAAAAATTTTCATGATTACTTGTATAGAAGAATGACATATGTTCCATTTGGTTTATTATTTTTTGTCTTCTTGTTTGAATCTGAGAGGAATTCTGTATTACTAGTGTGCTTTTTTACTTTGTTAAGCTTTATGTTATTTAATTAGTGCTTTATGACAATTAAGGTAATACTTATTAGTCTATTAATTAGATGAATGATGAGTGGGAACCTATAAACTAATTTACCTAAACACTATAAAATAATATCTGTTCACCGACGTCGTATATGCTATGTCAACGTTTCAAATTTATTTATGTAGTGCGCTCCAAATTATTTATTTAATTAGAATTTCAACTAATTAGTGGGTTAGTAAGTCAACTGATTCATAATATATGCTTCAAGGCTCATCAACTCACGACACCTGTGATTAGAGAATAATTATTTATAATCTTCTAAACCCTTATGCCCATCAATCCTAATTAAACACCTTTAATAAATATGTTTTTTTCACTCATGAAATTTTCAATTCGTAAAAGAAGCATATGTATTACAGCAACGCCATTTTTAAAGTTTATGTATAATATTTTTATATAGGAAAAAAATAAAATATCAGTTACATCCCCTGTGATATTAAAAAGATTTAAAAGAAAAAACTCCCTGAAGTCAGAAATTGTGGTAGACGCGCGATGACTGAGATTATGGGTTTGGAAAGTGCATTTTCTTATGATTTTTCCCTTCTCTCGAATTTAATTAATATAATATTATATAATATATAATTTAAATCTTAAAATAATATATAAATATTTATTAATAATAAAAATATTATTTTATATGTAAATATATAATTATATTAATATTTGTAATATAATTTTTTAATTAAATTGATTAAAAATTAAATTTAAAAAAAAAATAACGACTGCAAAGCGCGCACACCTCCTCACCCCTGGACGACTACGGTCACCCAGCAATAAGCCCGTCGCCCTCGACATTCTGGCCGACAGCCTGGCAAAAGGCAACGACTCTCACCCCTCTTGGGGGAGGGGGGGGGGGAGGAGTGTAGGCCGAGACGGAGAGTGTTTGATTATTATTTTTTTAAAATAATAATTTTATTTTTATAAAAATTATATAATAATACATATAATATAATTGTATTCAATATGTTATTTAATTTATTTTTTAAATCCACGTAGGACTAACCCCCCAACAAATATCCAATTGGCATGTCATGTCATTTTTTCGATCAAAAATTAAAATTTTGATCACTGAAGAACTAAATTTCATCAACTTTGAAACTTAATGGATTTATACAAATGAGCATAATTATCGAACTAATTAAAATTAATATTGAGCATATTTTTAACGGACTAAAAAAATAACTTTTCCTATCTAGAATTTAAATTTTATATGTTATAAATATATTTTAATAGACCTACGTTAATCAGGCTGACTAGGAAGCGTATTTTAATCATTGTCCTAAAAAAGTAGGCTCAAATTGACTAAAGGGTAGTGTGAGTCATTATTTTTAATATAATGGTGATAAATGTACACATTGGTATTTTCTCATATCACATGGTCAAAATAAATTTAACTCTTTTTATATATATAAGATTCCACTATTAATTTCTTGAATTTGAAGTCAAAGTACTCTACATATTTTTTTTTAGTAAATTACAAATAGGCTTTCATGATATTTGTATAATTATAAATATTTTTTTATTATTTAAAAAATTATAAATACCCCTTCAAAATAATTATTATCTAATAAATACTCCTTTTAATGGATTGTTATAAATAAAGAATTTATTAGACAATTATAATTTTCAAAAAATATTTATAAATATTCAAATCACGAAAAGAGAATTGAAATCATAATATATTTAAGAGGAATTCGCCATAGTTTCTCTTTTTTTTTTTTTTTTTTTCTTTTCAAAAACTCATGATGGTCACTTCTTACAACCCAAATCCTCATGTAATGGTTCTTCATTGAAAGGTTTGTTTTGTTGTCAAATAATAATTTGTTCCAAAAAAAAAAAAATCTGTTTAAACAACGTAGAGTCTATATTTATTCAATTCATTTAAGGTCTTGAATATATATTACATATCACTACAGAAAATTGGATTATTCATACACAATAAATCGCCATGACTTAAATATTATAGTAAATTTATACTATCCATCATGATTAGACAAAACTAATTTAAAAACTTAAATTTTAACCTAGATCAATTTATATTCACTATAATGTTATCTAATATCAAAATATTAGTGACAGTTTTTAATTATAGCAAATATTTTGACCTCGCTTGTAAAAAACAACGATTAATAAATTATTACACAACTATAATTAATTAGTATCCGTCATAATTTATTATTTTTAACTATGATAATAATCATATAATGAAAAATCAGATTTATTCTAGTGTGTCATGTTAATTAGTATCCGTCATAATTTATTATTTTTAACTATTATATAATCATATAATGAAAAATCAGATTTATTCTAGTGTATCATGTTAATTAGTATCCGTCATAATTTATTATTTTTAACTATTATATAATCATATAATAAAAAATCATATTTATTCTAGTGTATCATGTTAATTAGTATCCGTCATAATTTATTATTTTTAACTTATTATTTTATATATTATATATTATTAAATAAAAAAATTATAAATAATAGTAAAGAATTATGCACACTCACAGAGTGTGCCATAAATTGTTAATTTTTAAATGTATATATTCTTAAATTACTATAAATAAGGAAAAGTCATCCTAGCTAGCTAGAGATATGGCAGTCTGTAAATGTGTAGATAATATATAGAATGAAAAAAAAGAAGTAAAAAACAAAAGAGAAAAGGAGTTGCTTGATTCTTGATTGCTTAAAGAGAAAAATTCTTTCCAATTATAGAAGGTCCATATACAATGGAAGCCTAAAGATAAATAAAATTATCAACTCCGGAAAAAGCTTCGGGCAAAGAAGTGGCACTTGGCATGCATTTATATGCTAGGACCATCTACATATGGCGAAGCTATAATTACTGAGTTTTAGGTCCCATAAACGAGCTTGAAATCATGAGTTTGATTTTTATGGGACGTATAGATGTTTATTTCATTTTATGTGAGTGCCCATTTCATTTTATATGAATTATATTATTCTTAGTCATATTGATATATTAATGGAATTAATGTATTATTCAATTTATATATGACTAAATTATCTAAAAATTAACCGTCTAAGAATTATTCTAACATTTTAGTAACATTTTTAATTGTTAGAGATAAGAAATTTAACTCAAGTTAGGTTTTACATAATTATTTTGATATTATGTATTCACGGTCCGAAATTCTTTATTTTTCTATTTTGCAATAATATGCAATGTTGCTAGGCCTTATAATTAACATAAAATATTAATTATATCTATGGATCAGAAAAAGGATTGTGATGAAGGGAATAAAAATTATGGTCAGGCGGACAAGAGATCAGATTTACCAAATATTACAAGTAGATAATATATAGAAAAGTTGTTAGGTTAAAATGAGACTATTCCTCTTAATCTTCTTGGCTTTCTTGCTTTTTTGTTAATTAATAGCAAAAGGAAAAATGTAGCGAAAGTTGTTCGAATTTCAAGATAAGTACATTATCCTTCCAACGATTGTTAAAAAACGACAAAATATGAAAATGTTTGTTAATTGTTCATTCACGTGTTAGTGTACAGGATTTGTAAACATAAAAGCAAAGATTTTTTCCAGACAAAAAAGAAAATTAAATGACGATGATGATCATTGAAAATTTTACACAAAGATATAAAGATGAAAGTTTTTTGTCAAACAAAAAAGATAAAGATGAACGTAGACAGATACTATTGCTTTAATTTCCTTACAAAAAGGAGAGTGTTATGTTACGTTACAAGAATCATTGATGCAATTACATGGATCAATCGTTTTAATTTGACGTATGAAAGCAATATTCATTCTTATTGTAATAAAAAAATGCAAATTTTTAAACTCTTGTTGCACGCATATCATCTCGCCTGCAGTTTTTAAAATCAGAGGTATTGTTCCTTCTCCTTCTAATTAAAACAAGAGAAAGCAATAATTTTCGTTCTGTAATTTATTTTTGATTTTATTAATTAATTATTGAACTCTCATTAAATTAGCACTTTTGGTACCATGGTCCATGGTACATTTTTGTTAGATATTTAACAGAAAATGTTATGTGATCGTTAAGTGTATGGGGAGTAAAGTGTTATTTTATAAAATTACTTGATAAAAAATGATAATCTGATAACCAATAGGACCAAAAGTATAAAAACTCTAACAACGACGTGCCTTTTCAGTTAAAATATTTAAAAAAAAGAAATCAAACCCATAATCAATAAGAAAAATTTGAAAAGCAGCAATATTTTGGGAACCAAACAAGCCTGAGCAAATGCATGGGACATTTGGCAAAAATCCAATCGTAGTAATCAGATTCGACTTTTGATGAGCAGGTGAATAAACTCATCCCAAGAGAACCTTATTTGTGGCAGCTAAATATCTAAGAGAGACAGAAAAGATGAACTATTTTATAAATAAGCTTTTGCATACAACTACAGCTAACTTGTTCATTTCAGACAAGAATCCTCCAAAAACATATATTTTATGAAAGTTTTTGATTAATTTAAGCTAGCTAAAGTTAATGATTTTGATATGCTTTCCGTTTTTTTATTTTTTTGTTTAATAATGATTTAGATGCGTAGACGTTTCAAATTCTTGAGAATCTATTTGCCCACAGCTAAACAACTATTAAGACGAACAATGAGTTTAAAATTTAGTATAGTTCGGCAACAATGATGTGATCGAGTATGTAAATAACATATCATTGGCCGCTTTAGTATTGAAAATATAATATATATATAAACACACATATATATTTGTATATATTGCACTTGAACAATCAGTAGCTGATAATTCGATGATCCAAGTGTATATAATAAATTTTAATTTAATTTTTTTAATATTATATACACATTACACAATTTTCAACTTAAAATTAACTAAAAGACATGAAAATTTTGCAGAAAATCTATAGGTCCAACCAACCTCTAGGCATGATAATAATATGATATATGTGATCAAATTATTTGGTACAATTTATATGTTTCACCAACCAACAGCAGCCTCATGATCCCATTTGGACCGAAGGACAAAAAAATCAAATTAAAGGACCAAAATAACAAAAAAAAGACACTTTGATTTGATCTTGACGCACGCAGCATTGCTTTTTAATAAGATACACGTAACAATCCGCAGCACTATCTTTTCCCCTGGAATGAGAATTCGACACATATAAAGGAAACTGGAATCAGCACTTGAACTTTTTTGACGAAAATAAATTTTAGATATACGCTTCCCCCCCACCCCACCCCACCCCCTATATATATATATATATATATATATATGTTTATGGCTTCATTTCGGCACAAAAGCATACAAAAATTTGTCACTTTATAATATATTTTGTGGTGGGAAAATAGTGGTTCAGAATCAATGGAACTTTAAATTAAAGAATATTTCAAAGAAAAACCACAGAAATAAAAATATATATATTTTGAATATCCAATATATCTATATATATATATGTCGTGTACATAGTACTATGTTAAGAGAAAATTAGATTTGGTTCGAATTCGGCAGCTGTTACAAGTGGCTGATAGTCACAGGTTTTCCTTTGCATTATTGTGCCTAATTTATAATGGGCATCTCCTTAGTGTTAGCACTGTTTAGAACAATTAAGTACATGCACCTTGGCTTTTCCATGTTTTACCACGTGTAAGGGATTTCTGTAACATTCATTTTGCCCCCTTACTTTTTTAGTAATATCACTTTATCCTCCCTTGTTTCTGATTTTTGCTATTTGCCCCCGGACAAAGTTAACTGTGGATTCTGACACCATCTTCTTCACCTTAATTATTAGAGATAGTTTTAGTGGGGTATGGAGCTCCAACCTCATTGTGTATGTATAGTTAGTTACTTTTAGACAATGTACGTACTATGAGTTGGTGGTCTCCAACTTAAAATGCTTCATCTAATTGTGTTTGTGGGGCTGCGGAGATTAGCTTCAGCGACCTCAATCCGACATATTGTTTGAATTTTTAAAAAAGAAAAGCAATTAGAGATATTCTTATATATTTCTATCTAGGGCAAATTGTAATTCACTCCCTAAAAATATTAAGTATTTGAACTAGCTCCTCTAAAAATACGAAAACGAGACTAATCACGCCCACAAACACATTTGTTACACATTGCCCCAAAATGATATTATTGCATTATATTAATGCTCTAAAATGTTATGTTCAGGTTAGTGTGATAAAAGTTTATTTTTGTCAAAGTCACAGTGTCATTTTCTAAATATATATTGGGGAGTTTAGTGCAACAAATGTTAATTTTTGAGGGAGCATGGTATTTTCTTTGTGCTTTTAAGAGATTTAGTCAATATTTGAATTAGGGAGTACTGAAATGCAATTTCCCTTTTCTTTATTTTCAATGAGATATTCATAGATTGCATGTCTGCAGTGTAGATTGAGACTAACGTGTGAGAGTGATTAATCTAACTATCTGAGAGTAATGATGTTAAATTCAAATTTGGGTGAAGTGGCAAAGACAATTTAAAATTAGCTAAAAAGATTAATTAAGGAAATTGATTTAAGGATAAATTATATTTTGTTATTCAAATTATGGTATTTTATTTTATTCTTTTCTATATATAATTATTCTTTTTCATATTTTACCATTCAAAATACACGAAATTTGCAATTTGCCATCTAAGATCACTTTTTGTAGAAAATTTCAAATGAAAGTAATCACATGCATGTTACAAGTTATATTTTAAGAGAAAAAATGTCAATTACAAATATTTTTTTGAAATCATTCGTCCTCCCACAACCGTTTCTGATTAATCAGGAAGGATGTCTTGCATTGGAATTGACGTTTATACGTTTAAAATATGGTATATGCCACTCATGTGATCAAATTCCACAAATCTCGTGTACTTTTGATGGCAAAACGTAACTAAAGTATTTTAAGTGAAAAAGTATAAAAAAATACCGCAAATAGTTTAAGTGCAAAAGTATAAAAAATACAGTTATTCAGATGAAATAATATTTAACATATAGAAAAACAACAAAAACATGAAATTTCTTATAAAGTAAAATAAAAAAAAAAAGGTGAAAAAGGGGATTTGGGTTTAATGACTTCATATATATATATATATATATATATATTTATATGAGATATGAGTAATGCCTTTTGCTTACGCCTCTCTATATATTAGCAGTCACAACACAATCCATTTCTCGTGCATTCTTTTTCACTTTAAAGGTGACACTTCCTTTTTCCCTGCAGCATGTGAATGTGATCATCATCCTCCGCCTACCCCTCCACCTTTATATAAACAACAATCCCATTTCACTTTCTCTTATTACTCCCTCTTCTTCCATATTCCCTTTAATTTCTGCTGTTTTCACTTCCTCTCTCTAGTCTTCATATATATAGTTTCCGGTATTGGAACTAATGATGCCTCCTGAGCTAGAAAACAGCAGCATGACATCAAAAAATCCAGCTGATCAAACCATTTCTGTGCAAATCGAACTTCCTGGTTCAACCAGCAATGTCAGCCCTTGTCCTGATGATCAAGTGCCTGAGAATCACGCCACTCTTGTCAGGTCTTCAGTTTTACGCGAATCTTTACGTCCCGTCACTCTTAAGGTACTTGGCTAATTTGGTATATATGTTTTATGACACTATCCTTAACTAATTTCATAGTATACGCGATAGATAGTCGACGTGTGTGTATAATTATTAAAGAAGCTTATAAGATCCTGACATTTGCTTGACGTCCTTTCTCAAAGGTTCTGATATCAATGTGTTTAACTTGCCTTTGTTTTTTTTTTTGTTTTTTTAATCCTACGGAAATTTGCAGTTTGAGGATGTATCGTACACAATTAAGTTACAAAACAGGCGTGGAGGTTGCTGTTCGTCATCTGAACCTAAGCTAACACGTAACATACTCAATAGTGTTAGTGGAACCGTTCGACCTGGTGAACTTCTGGCGATGCTTGGCCCGTCAGGCAGCGGAAAAACAACTCTTTTGACAGCTCTAGCCGGAAGGCTGCCTGGAAAATTCTCAGGCACGATCACGTACAACGAACAGGCCTTCTCCAGCTCTATGAAACGAAAAACAGGCTTCGTTACGCAGGACGACGTGTTGTATCCTCACCTGACAGTGCTGGAAACCCTAACCTATGCTGCCCTGCTGAAGCTACCAAGTAAGCTTACTAAGAAAGAGAAAATGGAGCAGGCTGAGTTGATTATCATGGAACTTGGGCTGACAAGGTGCAGAAATAGTATAGTTGGGGGCCCTTTTCTGAGGGGAATATCAGGTGGGGAGAGGAAAAGAGTGAGTATTGGACAAGAAATGTTGGTGAATCCCAGCCTTTTGTTGGTGGATGAGCCCACCTCCGGGCTGGACTCCACCACGGCGCAGCGGATCGTGGCCACACTCCGGTGGCTGGCTCGTGGCGGCAGGACGGTGGTAACCACCATACATCAGCCGTCGAGTAGGTTGTTCAGGATGTTTGATAAGGTGATAGTGTTGGCTGAGGGGTGCCCGATATATAGCGGCGGTGCAAACGGAGTGATGGATTATTTTGCTTCCATTGGTTATGCGCCAGGGTTCAACTTCATGAATCCAGCTGATTTTCTCCTGGACCTTGCAAACGGTATGGAGTTTCATACTACTTACCAATTGAGATTTCAAGTTTAATTTAAATCTTAACTAAATCCTCACTAATTATAAAAAAATCATAATTGTTAGAAGGGGTCTAAATTATAATTATAAAGAAGTTGGCAGATTTTGTGGATTTCTTTTAACACCCTATCTAATGTTTAGAAGCACTATCTCTTACTCGTTTATTTATGATTTGTCTGTGGGGTGCCACCCTACTTCTCATTGTCTCCCGCCCACCAAAAAAAAAGGAAGTTTATTTATTATTTATTTATGTTTAACCAATGGAAGTCAATGTTTAGAGAATCAATAAGTCAAGAAATTAATTAGGGAAAATGCCTAGTATATATATATATATATCATTTTTCATAATTCTTTTCAGAAATTAGAAAGCAAAATTCATTCATTAGAAGACATGTTAAATTTTATTCGCTAAGAGTACTTAATGCTAATAAAGGAAACGAAAAATATATGCTTATGTATTTTAACAGTATATATATATACATATATGATTAAAAATTTAATATTTCCTGAGGATAAAAGTTAGAATTTTTTGTTGACACAATTGTGGTTATTTTTTAAAAGAATAAGCTTTATTTTGATTCTGTCCTAAGCTTTGAAATGCTTGATTTGACATAAAAAAACATATTCCTCCAATAATTTGCATATTGTAAGCCTAAACTTTATCATTTCCTGCTTATATATACATATATATATATATAAAGGTAATTAATGCAAAAGCTAGCTTGCCCATATTTAGATACTAATCAATCAATTATTTTTTGCCCATTGGGACCAAATCCCTAAACAATTTTATCCATTCTTACAACTTTTAACCCGTAAGTTTGACCAATTTAGGGTTTTTCTTTTCTTTTATTAATTTATAAAGAAATAAAGTGTGGATATCATTTTTTGAGAATTTTGACCAATTAAAGGTTCCATTATTTATTAAGCTTTAATTACTTTATATTGGTCCCATTTTTTTTATTTTCTTTTATTTCCTTAATTCCCCACTTATCACAAGAGTATGTAATAAACTGGAACAAGGTAATTAGCTCCAATTATCACTGAACAATTTGTATTTCATTCATGCAGGTGTCACTCCTGAGTCGGGACAAGATGATCATGAACATGACTTTGATCATGGGAGACAATTAGACCACCATGATGATCATAACTCAACCAAACAATTTCTCATATATTCCTACAAAAAGAATTTACACCCTCTGATCAAGGAAGAAATTCATCAGGCCTCCCAAGATTCTGGAAAGCCATCACCACTGAAAAGATGTATGTTAAAAATCTCTGCATGCCCCTGGTGCAAATGCTTTACCTTGTATTGATTACAATGATCACATGATGTCTGCCTGTGCAAGTATTCACTTTCGTATGTTTGACTTAATAATAATTTTAGTTCTCTCCTCTGATTTTAGGTTCAGAAAAGCAATGGACCAACAGTTGGTGGTTGCAGTTCAAGGTATTGCTAAGCCGGGGCCTGAAAGAACGAAAGCACGAGTCGTATTCCGGTTTAAAGATATTCCAAGTCATGTCTGTTTCAATCCTTTCTGGACTTCTATGGTGGCATTCTGATGCCAACCACATTCAAGATCAGGTAAGTACGACAGTTGTTTTTGTCCTTATCATGATCAATCACTTTGGTTAAATTTCTCAGGCAAGAATAAAAATTTTCACACTTTTCATCAACAGGTGGGACTACTCTTTTTCTTCTCAATTTTCTGGGGTTTTTTTCCACTATTCAGCGCGGTATTTGTGTTCCCACAAGAGTGGTCGATGCTCACAAGAGAGTGTTCCTCAGGAATGTATCGCCTTTCGTCCTATTACTTTGCAAGAACGGTTGGTGATTTGCCAATGGAGCTTGTCCTTCCAACCATATTCGTAACAATATCATATTGGATGGGTGGCCTAAAGCCTTCCCTCATTACGTTCCTCCTAACCCTCTGGATCATCCTTCTCAACGTGCTTGTGGCTCAGGGACTTGGGCTAGCCCTTGGTGCCGTTCTAATGAACGTAAAACAAGCCACGACCCTGTCTTCAGTGTTAATGCTAGTCTTTCTACTAGCCAGCGGATACTACATTCAGCATATCCCACCATTTATTGATTGGTTGAAATACATCTCATTTAGTCACTACTGCTACAAGCTTCTTGTCGGGGTGCAGTATTCACCAAATGAGGTTTACGACTGCGGATTAGGATACGTTTGCAGGGCGGTCGATTTTCCAGCCATAAAGTACCTTGGCATTGATCATATGGGGTTGGATGTGATTGCTTTGATGCTAATGTTGGTGGGATATAGGCTCCTGGCCTATGTAGCTCTCCGCTTCGGACTACATCAGTAACTGTAAAGGAACAATTGCCTGAGTTTTTGTACCTGTCCGTAGAAATAGATTTTCAATACTTTGTATAAGTTGGTGCCCTCAACAACATGACTTATTTGTACATGATCTTCATTAATTCTATTGAAATTTAATAGATTTCTGAAGGTCATATTCTGATGGATTGTGCCAACAAGAAAACTTTAAAGCTGAATCAGTTCTGACTACTAATTAACTGAAACTGATTACTCTATCCTTCTTACATCACAATCATTTCAAGTAACCGATTGTATTTCTTACTTTTGTTAGCGGAAGAGAAAAAGATTGGGATAATCACAAAAAATCTAAATCCAAGATTCCAAACTGATATCTGCAGATGACTACTAAGGATAAAAAAGGAGTGTACCCAAGATGTCTGAGAAGATAAAGATGAAATACATGAAGTGGAAGGCTATTAGTTTACGCATGCGTTGGGAGACCATGGAATAATATTAGAAAGTCTTTCTGCATGTCGATCGATGAAAACTTAGTAAAATTAGGAACACTAAGGCCAAATATCCATAAGGGCACTGTGGTCACTTGTACGTGTAGTTCACATTAAAACACATGTGCAGTACAATAATACTGCATAAAAAAACCAATCTCATGGCAAGTAAAATAAACAATAACTCCAATAGCTTTCTCATTTCTTATTCCAGAGTTACAACATATTCATCCCTCCCTTAAATATGATTAAACTGTCGGACAATTCGATGTATAAATAATTAATGAATGAACATGTGTGAGCTATGCTCATAAGCTAATGTCAAAATTTACAAACTAATCAGGCCGACGAATGGTTGGTACAAAATATAGTACATCTGGCTTATACTTCTGTACAGACCTTGTGGTCCTGAAACCTCTAGGGGTGTGTGCGTTCGCAAATAGATCCAGCCCCAGTTCATGAACAATGGGAGAGCTCTAAAGGTAAAGCAGGCTTCAGAAACCAACATTCAGTCAGCAAAGAATCAAACAATTACACCAGAAAATGTCATCTGTGATTGCTATTGCTATCTTCCAACGGATTTGTTTTTACCAGCGAACGTGCAGTATACCCAACAGTTGTGGGTCTTATGGATCTCTGCCTCACCATATTGCAAAACTCAGGGTCCTCAGCTTGACCCTCATGCCGCATCCACTGAATCATTTCATGGTACATTGGGAAGAATCTCATCTCAATTGCATTGTAAGTGAAATATGGTACAAGGGCTGAGATAACAACGAAAAAGGTGATTATATAGAAACTTGGCGTTGGGGCAAGAGATTCGACGAACACTTTGTACGCAGTTGTCGAAATACTGGGAGGCATAGCTCCATATGCCAAGAGGAAGAGGTACCATAAAGCAATTCCACCCCAGATAAAGACATGCTGGATATAGGTGAAGTAACTGATGGCGAGAGCCATCTGGCAGTTCACGACCCAGACAACGCAAGTGTACATTGTTGCTCCAAGAATTTGGTAGTCAGCAATCTTACCCTCTTTGTTGAATCCTTGAGGATTTAGTGCACTTGTGCAGAAGAAGAAGATTATGATGGCACCACAAACCCCATTCAGCATCCAACCAATTATACGGCGCCAACTAAAGAGGACGTTCTGGATGCCTTCTTGATATAGCAAAGGAAACTGCCATGTGAAATCAAGACAAGAAAAATATAAGCAACAATGAAAAATATCTCGAATGGAGGTCTTAGTGGGATAAACCTAGAATAACATGATATTGTATGGAGACATACCTTTAGACAATATCGAGCAGATACATCTTGGTCAAAGACCCCAAGAGCAATGACAGGTAACGATGTGAAGAATACGTTATAAAGAGATAAAAACCAATCATTGTATGCAGGTTGTCCAGAAAAAGATGCATAAGCCTCGTAAAAGAAGACGGTGAAACCAAAAGTGACATTCTTATAGAAAAAGTAGCAGATCTGCACAAGAAAAGAGAAAATGAGATCAAACTTACTCCATGTAGTTATTCTATTGCGTGCATGCACATTTAAATACAATAATGATGGACGTAAATCGTCAAATGGGACCAAGAAGTCTGATAGATCAATAATAGAGTTACCATTGTAGCGATCCTCCTGTAACACCAATGTCCATGCACCAAAAGCAAGCGCTCCAAAAATCTGAACTGAGCAATTGCAATGTCACTTGACATGACCGCCTGTTAAATTTGCATGATAACAATGTAAGATAATAAGAATACTTGTCATTCTATCAATAACTCTGAAAAATAAACAACAAAACAATTAGCTTGCTGACCTGCATTCCTTCAACCCCACTTATGCCAATTCCAATATCTGCTTCTTGAAGCATTCCCACGTCATTGGCCCCATCACCAATTGCTAAAGTCGTCTTCTTTGTTCCTTCTTTAACAAGTCTTGTGACCTGTATAGTCAGTGCAATTTAACTTCTTCTGTACAAATTGAAAGTTCTTTTGAGATGAAATGAAAGTGATGCATGAAATAGAAGCAGAATTGGCTACTAGTTGTAGAACAAGTTATGATTGTCAACTGCAGTTAATACTACATACACTCACCAGTGCCTTCTGTTTCGGAGACGAACGACAGCAAATTACAGATGCACAGCCAATCGCAAGCTCAAGAAACAATTGTTTGATATCAGTTTGTAATGCATATGCAAGAGTTTTCCCATCAATGATCAAGGCAAAAGCCTCAGAGCTTGATTTGGCAACCTGAGCTTTCCCATTAGTGATCTGCCTTAGAACAGTTTCCCTTGAAGCCTATTAAATAAAACAAAGTTGCAGCATCTCAGTGTTGAGCAGTTTAGGCCACCGAACAAATCATACCGAAGCTTTCTTTAATGAGATTTACAGAGGGTAAAGAATCAGTCAACATGTAAAGTTATTCCTAAATATAAAAACTTACTACAGATCTTGGTTTTCTATCAGCATTCTCAATTTTCCATTAAAATGAAAGTGATTCTTTTTTTCAAATAAAGAAAATAAAGGAATTTACCATTGCAATTGCATCTTTCTCTCCCAGTTTCTCCAGAGCAGTGATCTGTGGAGTATCCAAGGTAATAGTAATATGCTTCATTCCTTGTCTGAGCAAGCTACAGGCATAGCTGCAAAGTGAATACGAACGGTCAGAAATCTCTGGAAAGTCCCATTGTGCCTCAAATTGATTTACAGGAAATTATGCGGAAAATATACCCAATATTAATGGCAGTTTCCATCTTATCCCCAGTCAAAACCCATATCTTTAGTCCTGCTTGTGCAAGCTTGTCTATGCATTCAGGAACCTGACATGAACAGCAGAAATATAAATTCAACATCATCTGATTATCATGAGCCACTCAACCAAAGGGTCATGCATGGATTGTTGTTTAACATACCCCTTGTTGGAGTTTGTCTTCAACAGCTGTCGCACCGAGGAGAATCAAATCTTTTTCCACTTCTTTAGTCACATTATCAATCAGAGACTCACGATCAGTACTAACTGAGGTTTTGGCCTCTGAAAACTTTTCATCAAACACTTTATATTCATCTTCGCTGAGTTCCCGATAACCAAGTATCAAGGTCCTCAAGCCTGCATCAGCATATTCATTTACATGTTCTCTGGTTTTCTCTTCATACTCCCTTCCACTTTTAGCAAGCCTCTCGAACATGACACTGGAATCAGGTCAAAAACAGAGCAGACAGACACAATGATGTTAAATGAAGGTCGAATTGCTGAAAACAGCTGAAAGCAGAGTTAAAAGCACTGATATATAGAAAATATCGGATTCTAGGCTTTAACAAGTTGCAAACAACCAACCTGTCAGCTCCTTTGCAGAGTAGGAGCACTTTCCCCTCCTCATCCCTTACTATTACAGACATTCGCTTTCTTGTACTATTAAACTCCAGAACATTTAACAGCTTGTACGTTCTGCATCAAAGAAAATTCTTTTAGATACCGTGACAATATTTCCATGGATTGTGATCAAATGGTAATGCAATAGCAAACAAGAGCTGAAGCAATATTTCATCATTCCAATAATGTTGCTTATGTGCAGCCAGAGTGTAAGAGAACTTTCTGAAACAACAAAGGGTAGACAACTTGAAGGTAGCAAAGTTCGAGATACTGACCGTTCAACTGTTTTTCCAGAGACAGGGTTCAACTCATTGATAGAGACACTTGTTTGTGTTCTTTTGAAGAATTCAAAGCCAAGTTCTCTAGCTGCAATAACAAAGGCAGCCTCATCTGGTGATTCAGCTTCATATGTGACATTCCCTGTGTTTTCATCGATGTCAGGTATGGCTGTATGGCAGACCGCCAGTAAGCGACAGAATTTCTGGATGACATCTGCATGCTTCTCATTTACCCAGTTCCCATTCATGATTCTGTCATCATCAAAATTGAAACCTTTGACAGATGATCTTTTAGGGCTATCAGATAAGGGAGTCTCAACATATTTTCCATTTACAGTCCCTTTTCTTTTAGCCATAGCTCTTTCGACCTCCGTGACTCCATATCCATAAGCAGTACCAGCCACTGAGCACTTAATGAACTCCATGGAATTACAAGTCAATGTGCCTGTCTTATCTGAAAGTATTGTATAAACTTGGCCAAGTTCCTCATTCAGATTTGAGGTGCGGGCATGAGCTGGTTTGTCAGTTTCCTCATGGTACATATGAACATCTTGATTAATGAAAATGCTCTGAAGGACTTTAACAACTTCTATGGAGACATACAAAGAAATGGGAATCAAGTAGCTGTAAAGCAACGATGCTGTCAAAAAGTGATATACAGCAGCAATTGCGGCTCTTGCTGGATCAAAAAAAATATCAGCTTCATCAGGTCTGAGATACCATCTTTTGACTCTACTACCTTCAAGGTCATCTTTGGTTGCAATACCAAAGTAAACTGATCCAACAAAAGCGATCAAGAAGAGAACTCCAAATAAGAAGTAGATGATCTTATCCATTTTCTTCTCAATCCTGCTTCTCTTGGACGGAGCTGCGGTAGAGTTTTGCATAACCTTTGTATCATGGCCAGTAAAGATAACAGCTCCATATATGTAGTCCGTGTTCCGCAGTTTAGAGTCCCTAAGTAGCAGTTGTTGAGGAGAAAGAGGATATTGTTTTTCTTTAAACTCCATACTTCCAACAAAACCATACAAATTAGCATTAGGATCTTCACATTTAACAACACCCTTGAAATCTTTGAAGTTCTGCTCCTCGGTTAACAAGGAAGTTGCTTCTAATGCTTGTTTCAGTTTCAAATTTGTCTCGCCGTCAAGGTTCATCGTCTCAACATAGCAGACACCATCTTCATAACTGGACGAAAGCAAAAGTAAGTCTGCTGGAAAGAATTCATCCTTCTCCACCTTCACTAAATCACCCACTTTCAGATGTCTCCATTCAGTTTGCACAAAAGTCCCACCACCTTGATGCACCTTAACCTTTCTATTGTTCATCTCGATATCCTAAATATTTCAGAAACGGATCATTATCAACCTGAGGATAAGAAGCTTCCTAAAAAGTCCTACTAAACATGCACTATTGCATTAAAGAAACATTTACTCTGGAAACTATAATGCAATATATGCATCTCAGAATAGGCAATTTAAACATTTATGTCTCAAGTATAATACGCATAATCAGAAGCAAATCGCAGGTATAATAAGAAAAGTTCTTCAATTTGTTGGAAACAAAAACGAGTTAAGGCAACTGTCAAAATCATTTTCTTGAAGTTTTCAACTATTGGAAAGGAAAACATTCCTACGCCATCAACCACTTCAGCTATTTTCTGCATATGCGCGGTGGAGAATTCCACAATATACTTCCAGAAAGTACAACATTGAATATCAACAACTCCTATAAATATCGAATAATCTAAACCAAGATAAATTAATATCCAACACAGAAAGCAAGACTTGCATAACTGGAAAGAGATGAGGGAATGGAAAATAATCAATAAAGCAAAATACACCCTTCAAACTACCTGCTGCTTCCGTTGCCAATCTTCAATACCTTCTTTAATCATTGTTGCTCCGATAACTATAAATAGTGGAATGATGGAGCTGACGGCAGAATAAGGTGCAAGGGATGTGAAAGACAAGATACCAGTGACAAGGAAGTAAAAATTAGCCGGTCTCCTAAACTGCTCAAACAGAGACTTAGGCAAGAAAGTTAGAGCTGTATACTTAGTAGTCCTAACATAATTGGTAGCATAATTCCTCCTGAGACTGGCCTCTGAACCATCTGACTCATTGCAAAAAACCACTCTTGAGAAACCTGGTCCTCCAATCTGTAAATGGTCATCTTGGAATCCTCCTTTGACACATTTGAATGAGTAGATCTTGCTGAAATGTATCCTCTTTTTCCTACCAGTTCTCATTCTACTTCAAACTCTTCAAATCTTCAACCTCCAAATCTATATGCCTTCTTTATAGTTTATACCAGTGGCTAAATGCACTGATAATCCCACCCAGAAACTACTTTTAATAAAATACACAAAAAACCAAAAAACTATATAAAATCAATCCTTTCTCCCAACCCCAAGAAAAGGCCTCAAACCCAATAACTCGAAAACCCAATTGTCTGAAGAACTTTTAGAAAAAGAAAACTAGAACAGAGGTTGAAGAAGAAGTTCACCAAATACAATGTGGAGAAAGAAGGGGCATAGGGTAAAAAAAGAAAGAAAAAAAGTGATATGTATGAGAATGTTTGAAAGAGAAGGCCTACAAGATTCAGACAAAACCAAACACAACCCACAAAAACTCCAGGAGGTATAATCCAGCTAATCTCAAAAAGCTTCAATCTTGTACTTCAAAAAGAATGGCCCTGACCCAGAATATGATTTGCAATTTTAACGCCCCTGTCTGAGTCCAGCTGAAACAAATCCAAGTGAAAAATAAAAACAAGAACAACTCATTATCTCAAGTCAAATATATATATATATATATATATGATTGATATGTGAAATATATATAAATATAATTGTTTTAAGGAACGTGTAGAGAAAGAGGAGGAGGGAAATACACAGAAAGAATGTGATTATTCAGGCATTTGATTTTATCGCATGGCACAAAAGCTTTGAACATTGACTTGGATCTGATGGTTTGACTTCCACGGCCGTTGGATTTCTAGCCTCCGGCCACGCGCATTGCTTACAAGAAATTCACCATACTCGACTACTATTCATCCATCCATTATCAAAAAGAAAAAAGAAAAAAAAAAGAAGCGAAAAACAAGAATTCAGATTTGTAAAAACCAAATCTTTATATAAAACTAATGCGAAAATGAAACAAGAATTTGAAAATTAAAAAATTAAGAAAAGAAAAGGGATGAAATAGAAAAGTGGGGTGCTTTAATTTGACAAGAAAAAGCTGGGAAATTTCGCGGGAAGTAAAATTTCCCAAGAATGCATGTGGATTTTTCCCTCTGGTTTTTTGGCTTTCTGGGTTTGGTCTTCTCTTTCTGATTTCTGTCTGCAGGAACAAGATTCAGAAGACAAAAAGACAAAACGAACATACAAAACTTTTACGCATGCATATATGAAAATTTTCTTGATTAACCCGATTTTCGGAACATTATTAAAATAATTATTAATCTAACAAATTTATTGGAATTTAAAAAAAAAAAAAAAAGACAAGAAAAAGAAATGAATGTGGGCCAAAGGTAAGAAAGGAAGATATGCCCCAACATGTCGGAGAGGCTGCAACGTGCGTCATCTCGTCTTACACTCAAACAGTCAAACTCCTCCCCCTTTCATCATCCAAGTTTTAACTGCTGGACTGCAACCATTTTCATATTCATATTCATGTCCTCAGCTCTCTCTTCCAACTACCACTCCATGACGTCACTGCTTATGCATTAATTCATTCCCATTCAAAATACACATACATTTTATTCTTATAAATATTCAATTTTACATAAATAAAGTTTGTTATACTCAGTTCTTCAATACGTTATTCCTTTTACTAATTAATTATATTTTACTCAATATAACTTTAATTTTATTTACACATACACAATTATTAATTTTCACGTACTTCGATATTTATTTGATTATACAATATATAATAATATCAAGGAGGCAGCGTGTATCATGCATGGGTCCTACTCGTACGTAGCGTAGACTGTCTGAAGACATTATATGACGTCATTATTACAGATGTGTCCTTATTACAAGGGAAAGAGAAGGAAAGACTTCATTTCATTCATGGGCGATGACGCTTCTAGAAACATCCGCCTTGTAAAGGCCATGCAGATTCTTATGTCCTGAATTTCCACCCTTAATCTCCCACCAAATATATATTGAAAATTTCAACCCTGTAATTGTTTTTCAAATTTTATTTAAAGTCCTGAATTTATGCCTATTCTTCTGCTTAATTTCTAGAAATTCTATAGCGCTCATCAGTATTAATATTACGGACTGCTTGAATTGACTAATCAAGATCATTAATACAGAATTGATACCAGAAACCATTTTATTTTTTATTTTTTTTTAGATGAATCGTTATAGTTATATTCATAATTTTAATTATCAACTATTAATATATACAAGTTAATTATCAATATTAAATATATAAAATTGAACAATAATTATTATTAAAGTAAATTAATATTTACATATCGGTGAAATCAAGACTCGTTGTTTATTATCATATAAAAATTATAATTATATCATTACATTAAAATAAGTGATGATATCAATTCAGCTCGATTTGTTTGCATCTCCAGTTATTGTAACAAGTAATACAACCTTGATTCCCAAGCATGAGCATGCAATTAGCTATTACGTGCTACTAAATACACGTAATTACCATAATTAAAAGTGGTAATCCAAAGTTGACTTGGTTATTTTCTATCAAGTTATCAACAAATTTTTCTTTGACCGGATTGCATGATCATTAATGACATCGTACGATTACAATATGAAAATGCATAGGAAAGAGTTGACATTTAAAGCAAAGAAAGTAGAGTTGCCATTTTTGCTATGTTTATTAAATATTGTTGAATCATCACTTCTAGATACGTACTTTGGTACAATTCAAATCTAATTATTGAATTAATTACAACCATGCAAATAGTTTTAAAACAAATTACAAATATGTTGACTCCAATTCCACAACATCTATAAACGAATAAATTTTTAATCCACCACTCAAAATTTCCAGCATGTTCCACTAAAAGAATAACGTGTAGCTTCATGGGCTATAAAATTTTCTAATAGTTCTTTTGATTAATATTTTTTAATTTTCTCACTATAAAAGAATAGTTTAATAGCAACGAAAACAAATTAGCGTCAAATTAGTTAGTAAGTAAAGTTCTTGTTGTTAGTCTACATTACTTTACAAAAAAATTATTTGCTGTTGAATTCAGCTACGAAGATTTACTTGCTAATGAATTCAGCAACAAAAATTTACTTGCTATTTAGCGATGAATTTTTTAAAATGTATATTAAATAATATATATTAGGAATGAAATTTTTATTTACTAATTAGCTCGATGTTGATATTAGCATCAATTTCTTTTTTCCGTAGCTATCCAGCAATTTTCTTGTAGTGTCTTAAAGATCTCCAAATGTCCAACTCCTATCACAATGCTTCAAGATCCGAAAGAGATTAGTTAATGAGACATAGTTCAATTAAAGAAGGTGTGGCATCATGATTGTTTGATCATTTTATTTTAATAGTAGTTGCTACTAACTCTATTATAATTAATAATAATTGTTAATTAATTATAGGTACTTGACATTAAAAATTGATATATTACTCATTGATAATTAAAATTGATGGCATAATTATACTATAAAAAATATAATATTTAATCATGGCTAATTGTCATTTAATGATAAACAACCATAGCAAATAGTCATTGACCACATCAATGCAATGGTTGTTAGCCGTGGTATTTGTGAGGGTTGCTAAAACATTTGTCATATAACTATAATTATTTTAGAATTATGGGATACAATTAATTTGGAAATAATAAAACCAAAAATAAAAAAGAAACTAAATTGTGAGACATCGTAAAATACATTTTTCTCACAATATGCATGTAGAACCTCGTCTCTTATTTCGTCTTTGAAATGAAAAATAAGGTATAATTGCACGGTGTTTTTATAAGATCTGATGTAATTATATATTAATTTTTTGTGACTTGAAAAATTATATTTAATATCTCCCGATGTTTGTTTATGTCTAATAAATAAATCTTTCAGTAATTAGTTAAGATTCATCGAATTTGTTGATATTAGCAAAAAAATTGAATGAAGACCCATATATATTTACCCTCGACTGACTTATTGCAGGCCAAATAAATTTACTAGTCCTATACAACTTTACACGCTAATGCATGTGAGAGAGTTTAATGTCACTTTTATTAATTATTATGATTAATTAACAAGCGGAGGTTCTCTTGTAATGTTATTAATTAATTGATCATTATTAGATATTCTGAATGCGATATACTATAAATAAGATTAATTAATACATGCGCAATGAACTAGAAGGCCACCTAAGCTGCAGGTGAATATACAGCGAGTCGGCCTGCAGTTACAATGCAGCTGCACAGTTTAATTGACCGGCTGCGGGCAGGCCCCGGTTGCCGTCGTCTATGTTTATATATATTTTTTATTATTATTGATTATAATTTTTGTAGAAAAATTAAAAATTGTAGTGTATAAAAAGTGAGTAGTGTTTGGAAAAAGAATAAAAATAAAATAAAAGTTAAATTGAATAGTGTTCGGAGAAAAATCACTTCTAAAATAAACTTAATTGATCAAAGACTGTCTTGGTCCTATGTATTAAAAAGATACTACTTTTTGCTTATTATTTTACTTGTTGTTTGTCACTAATAATTATTTTTTCACAAAAGTAATAAATTTTATTTCGATTAATATATTTTATATTTATTTGTTAAAAATATTAAAAAAATATATTTGATTTAACAATGCTCCCACTAAGTAAAATAATTATTTATTCATACACAATAATTAAACTTGCATTATTACAAAATATATCTTTTTATTAATTAATCAAATAATAATATACGAACAAAATAATATAATTAGATGAGATATTAAATAAAATATAAATTAAAATAGTAAATATATGAAAGTATAAATTTAATTATTGTTAACAAATTATTTGAAAACTCCAATATCAACTTTAAATATATAATTTTAAAAATAAATTAAAATGGTAAAGTTTAATTAAGGTTATTTACCCTAATAATTGATATTGTTATTTTTTTTCACTTAAAATAAGTTAAGGGATGTTTGCCATAATTTTCACTTTTATGGCGGAAATACGTTGTATAAAATATAAATTGGATAGTAGTAAAAATTGAGAGTATGTAAAGTAGTAAGGACAAATGAAAAAATGTTGATAATTATCTCAATCAAATGGGCAGATATTTTGCCAAACCAAATCTTGACTTTTCTCGATTGGTGCATTCCTTCCTCCATTTGCTTCTCAAAATAAGACTTTCATCCATTTGTTGATAATTATAATCAGAAAATAGCGATATATAATTTCCTAAAATCTCTATATATATGCACATACGTTTTCGCTTAAACTTTAATTTTATTAATTTAAATTATACAAATCGAGTACAAATCTCTACAGGGTCAATGTACGTATATATTTACGTTTCAATTTTAATAAAAAAAAATAATATTGAAGATAAATTAGGGTGAAGATATTATCATGGCACGTAGAAACAAACTCTTTACTTCTCTTTCATGCCCATTACCTCAATCAATGATAAGGATGTTGATGATGGTTAACACCTAACTATTTCAATTTGTAATATAATATTTTGCTATCATTGAAAAGTGAAAAGCAAATATAATAAAAAAAAAATCTTGTTCGGATACTCTCATGCACATAACGTCAACAGGCGCATGTCATTATATAATATATCAAAAGAAATTTAACATTTAATCATAATTAATTGTTATAGTTAATAATAAATACTCATAATGAGTAGTTATTAATCATAACGATTGTTGGCAATAGTTTTTGCGAGTGTGACTAAACCGTTTGTCATGGCTAAAATCCATGACAAAAACATTTAAGCCATGATAAAAATAATCTTTACGATGAATAATCTATTTTTTCATCAATTTTTATTTAACAATGATTTTAGTATGATTTAAGATCATAATCAATAAAATTATAGTAAATGGTACATTTTCTCCTAGTTATATATATATATATATATATGTAGTTGTTCTGGCAATGGATTATATATGAGAATCATCAAGAATCTCTGATCAGGTTGTAAGACACAAGTGGGGTTTTTTTAAAGTGAAATTATAAATTATTATTATTATTATTTTAGAGTGAAATATTTGGCGTTTATAGGAGCAGGGAAAAGAATATTAAAAAAGAAAGCAGCTAAAATCTTGAAAAATGCATATCTATATATCTGGAAAAGGGCAACGACAAAAGGAATTGCAGTTTTGCATAAATCTTAGTATTGGGGAATGGCAGTCTTTCATTTCCAGACTCCAAACACACGATATTCCATGCAGATAACATGGAGCCCCACCACTCCCAATATTGATGCAATAGGGAGTGCTTGTAAATATAATTATTTTTATAAAACTGAAATTTTGTAAAAAATAGATGTTATAGCAGAATTTAAAATAAGTAGTATTTATAGAAAAAAATTAAAAAATAGATAAAAATTAAATTAAATATTATTCCAAAAAAATTGCTTATAAAATAAACTTAATTAAGTAAAAATCATTGTCCTCATGTGTTAAAAAATATACTATTTTTTGTAATTTTTTTGTAAATAATAATTATTTTTTTATGAAAAATAATAAATTTTATATTGATTACTATATTTGATATTTAATTTTTTTTAAAAATATTAATAGAAAACTGAATTTTTAATTTAATAATGTTCCCAATTAAGCAATGTAATTGTTGATTCGCACACAATAATTAAACTTGCATGATTCGAAAAATATTTTATTAATTAATCATTGCTATTTAATTTATATTTTTTTTATGATTTAGGAATAATATAATTAGATAATATAGCGAATAAAATATAAAAATTCTATCTGAAAGTGTAAATTTGATTATTGTTAAATTATTAAATTGCTTGAAAATTTCAATATCAACTTTAAATATACAATTTTTAAAAATAAATTAAAAATAACAAAATTGAATTATAATTATTATAGTGAGATTTGAATTTACTTTTCAAAAAAAAATCAAAGCAGGTGGAATTACCCTGGGGCTTAAAAGCGTTTTTTTAGCAAGTTGTAGCATCTCAAACACTTCAAAAATATTTTTTTAGAACCAAAAGTTGAAAATCATTTTGCCAAAGTGCTCCCAGACATGCCATATATCTCATTCTCATTCTTACTATTTTTTTTTTAATATTACATCAATTCAACCAATACATTAATATATTAAAAATATACAACAAATTATAGGAATTTTTTATTTAATTAATAATTAATAATGACGGTAAACAAATTAAAAGCACTCACATAAAGTGAGATAAATATCCACACGTTTGATGAGACTTAAACTCATGACCTCGAACTTATTCATGATACCTTAATTTTAGCCTCAACCACTGGGCTACTTCTTTTGCCTATTTTTATGAATAAGTACAGTATTTTAATTAATTATCTAGCAACATTTTTTTTAAAAAAAAAAATGAGTTGGATATCATGGTATTATGGATAGTAATATGAAAATTTTATTTAAAACCACTATATATATAAAAAATAGAATCACGTGCGAGCTACTATTTGTATAAATAATTGAAATTGTATGTCGTTGTATACAGCGAAATCACTAATTCGACAAAATAATGTCTTAATCTACCAGCGCGTGGTCCAACTTCACCACATTTCAAATCCTATGTTGATTGACCACTCGCCTAAATTATTCATTACTCAATTCAGTTTTGTGCAGATTTTTTCATAAATAAATGTCTATTTATTTATTTTCTTTTATAATCCATGATTCATTATATATTTGATATTTAAAATTGATTGAATACATTAATAACTCAAATCAATAAAAATGTTCAAACCAAACAAAAATAAAGAAAATATTATAAAAATAGATATATATTCACATTAAATACATAACTCGAACCTATAATCTTTTGATTATAAAATTTTAACTTTACCAGCCAAATAGCGCCTCACCAAAAAATACGTATTTAATTTGAAGTGATATGTCTATTAACATTTATCATAGGATTCGTTGTAAATAAAAACATCCAATTTTTTTACTGGATCTAATCTATGTCTATGCATTTTGGTTCACCAAATCGAATTTTTTAGTTAATCGAAAATTCGATTCGACAGTTTTAAGAACTGAAAATCGGTTGGTTCGATTAAAATCGAAAAAGTTTGGTTTTTTCGATTAAAAAACCAAAAAACTATTTTTTAAAATAATGTACATATAAATAATTTTGACGTGTAAAATCACTTTAATACAAGCTCCTCCACATCTAGAGTACTCAGCTTCCCCAGCACAAGAACTCAAAGCTTTCATGAATATTGAAACCCTTTTACCAAAACTTACCCTTAAAAGAAGGCTTGACCTAGATAGAAATATATATTTACTTTATCTACTGTAATTTTCCCCCCTTATTTTTTACAAGAAGTTACAAGCCTACAAACAATTTCACTTGTTTTTGCAAGGTCAAGCACACATTTAATGAATCAAACAAAATAATAATATATTTTATTTAATATAATATTAAAAAATTCAATTTTTCGATTCGATTCGATCACCGAATGTTGATTACTAAAAATCGAATTAAATAACCATTTTTTTTAAAAAAAAAGAAAACCTAACACCGAATCGAATTTTTTGATTCGATTTTCGATCCGAACCAAAAATTTGATCCAACCAATTATCACCGTTTTTTGAACACCACTAATCTAATCTAAGCAACAAGAACAAGTCTCACTTTTGAAACGTTAGAAACGAGGGTGTCTGTCAAGGAGAAGTCTAGCCGTCTTGAACGGGTAATGTAATGGCCCCAACATTTTTGGTGTTTTATGCAATAACTTTAATTTGGTGGTGTTGTTAATTACACAGTGTGAATGAGTCCAAAGCGTGTGGTCCTGTGCACATTGAACCCCATAATACTTTTTTCAAGAACTTACAATGTACGGTATGTGACACCAACTTTAATTATGTCTTGACAGCGAAATTGGCATTATAATATCAGATTGGAATCTGTCTAATTTCTTTTCCATTACATATGGTGAAATTAGACATGCATTCAAGACTATTGTCGTAGAAATATTTTAATAGCCCACATATAGTTAGTTTTTAAACACAAAACGCCGTCGATTAATTGGTAAGTTGTCCTCAAGACACGATTCCAATTTGTGCCCAGACGGTCGGCGTTTCAGAATGTTAGAATCATTATCGTACTCATCAGATGATACATTAAATATTGAGGTATTATGAACAACTTTAATATCAAGAATTTGAGTTCCATTTTATTTATACATGGATATTTATCTTACAAGTATGTGAATTCATTATTAAAATATTAATATAATTATGTAATCATCGTTTCTATATTCATATTCAGGCGACTGGTTGTGCCTTGTCTAATTTTTTATGGGTCGAACTCATTGGTTTGTGTAAACTTCTCTGACTTAAAGCCCAGCAAAGCAATTAAGTGGTATGGCATAAATCTGCTCAAGCCCAATATTTATAGATTTGATTACTGATATTTGTGGGTGGTCACGATAAACCTCCGAAAGTTGGATTTTGTTTTTATTTTTTGGAAATTCAAATCAGATTCTATTACATTTAATTAATTATGTCATAAAAGTTATTATATTTATAATTTGATAATTATCATGAACTGACTGTACAGTATACACTGCCGAGAGTTCATATACTATGTGATTGTCAGTGTTTTGACCAGATCCAGACCAAATGTTTCTGAAAAATAAAACACAACAGAGGTGCATGTATAAATTTGCATATAGTGATCTGAAATATGAGTTTGAGGTTAAGTTTATATCTACTTCAATATTTAAGTCAGTAAGATTAATATAAGACAAAGGTGTTTGTGCAGAATTTAAAGCGATAAAATAATATTTTCTAGCATATGATATTTATAGGAAATGATCGATTGTACAACTAGTTTATGAACCAAGCGTTGATTTAGCTTCGATCATAAGGTCATCAAAATCAAGTATATTATTTGATCATGTTTGGATCGAGTTCAGATCCAATCGCCTTAAAGAAAAACAATACAAATCCTGAAGTTATTTAGTCATTTTAAAAAATGTGTGTGGTCCGCATATCAGACACAAAACACACGTATGAAAAAGAAAACCTTAAAAGTTGACTTTATTTTTAATTCATTCAATATGATAAATGAGGTTAGGCTCTCTCTGGCTTTGAAATGAAACAAAGGGCAGTAGTAGGAGTCATTGCTTCAGCAGTAGCAGTTACGTTTAAGAAACAATTAGCGCGCAATATGGTGTAGTGGCGGTGGCGGATAAAAACTCAAATCTGTCAAGTGCGCTTCTTGTGTGCATGGATAAGTACGTACGCACATACGTTGTTCCTGTAATGCGCTTTTGATTAGCACTTAGCAGCCTGATTTGTGTGGAATTAGGAGGGGCAACGTGGGTTAATTGGTGCGGAGAGTTCCTCACCTCAACTCAAAGAAATATTAATTATTAGGGTAATTGGAAATATAATGAGGTCTAAAGAGGTTGATCCAATATATGTAGGAATTGTTCATGTCGTCCCAATGTCGGAAGCAACGTAACCAACTGTGTCTACAATTCTCGGAGACAAGCGATCCGGATCATCTGTTCACCACTTAAGTTCAATCCCATGTGAATTTAATGAGTTAGAACCATATCTAAGCTTTGTTATCATACAGAAACATCTTATTTGTATGTTTTTAACTGTTTTAGTATGGATACATACATATATATACACATATATATACACATATATATACATAAATATATATAAAAGAGACACTGTTTCCCAAAACATAACATTAAACATACAATAGTTATTTTAAATTATCTTAAAAAACAAATCCAAACATACATACTACCTCTAACACATGCTTATTTATTTTTATTTTTTTCTCTCTATCTCCACAAAACACAACAAAACAATCAGAAAACGAATCCAAATACTATATTGGCTTTTGTCCTATTTAAGTAATGTACGAAGAGATTATTATATCATTTGTAATATTGTAAGGAATTGCTTGCATTTTTCCCTTAAATATATAGTTCTTAAATTTCAATCATTAAAAACCCTAATAGCATATGAGAAAAGTGAAATTATTAATTAATGTATATAGCTCGTGAACCATTTCTTTATGTTTTTATTTATTTTTTATAAAGTTCAATTCCTTATATTAATTGATACATTTAAACTCACAATTGATTCAACACATCAATATTTTAAGCCAACAAAAATTAAAAAAAAAACAAAGAAATAAGAAACAACTATTTATAAAAGTAGACTAATATACCTTTATTCACAGTACTCAAACTCACAACTTTTCTTTCCTTGTGAGGAACCAATTCTTTATGTTGCTAACACAGTTTCCAAGAAGAAAGGCAGGGAGAATACTGCACTCATTTGATACACATCTTGAAGTTGAAGTGCTTTGGGGGGAAAGATTATCCAAGCTGTTTGTGTTCTACCCGTGTCTGATCATGACAAATAGTCATACTTGCAGAATAAAATCCAACCAATTCTGATCAACTCAATCCTGAATGACATGTAAAGGCTTAATACTTAGTACGAAGTGGTGTAGTTTAAGAATGTGGGTAGACAAATGGTATTAATTCGTTCTACTCATTGCATCAAATTGTATTCTATTCCATACATATGGAAGTCCCACTCCCCTCCAGCAACCCCACCAACCTCGTCACTCCTCAATTCTACGACCATTGAGATCGGATATTTTTAGTACAAGAGATGCTGCTGCTCATCACACCTTCCTTAGCCATTCGTCCATTTCGGTATGCATTCATTTCAATAGGCTCTACCTCTTTACCCTCTGTCTACTCAACTCCCATTACAGCTCCTGATTTAAATATTGAAGGATTTTAGTTGATAATTAGCATGACGCGTATGTCTCTAATTTTCAACATCTCGTGCATTTTGAGGGCTTAAAAAATTAATTTTCAGGAGAGGTGTCATATTGTCATGCAAAAGAAGGGAATTGATCTTGATTCCAATCAGTATTAAATTAAAAATTAGTATATATATATATATATATATATATATATTATAATTTATATTAGAATATTAGATTCTTTCATAAATATTAATAGAATATATAGGACACCTAAGCCTGATGCTAAGTATCACATCAATATGATCTACACACATACAAATTCATGCTTGACACGTACGTAGTGAAACGTAATGTCAAAGAATTCATTTTGTCGCTTGCTCGAAAACAGCATAACTATATCCTGGATCGATCAAATTATGTAAGGTTTTTCATCAACCTCATACATGTAAGTACCTAATATTCCCATTGTTTTCTGATTCGACCCCTTCTTAAATCTTATGTGGTTCTTGAGATTTCTGCCAGAATCAAATCCAGACCAGCCATGTTCATATTATGCGCTACGTACAAAAAAGGAGGGAAATTCCATCCTGTTCACCTTCGTATTTTGATGTGTTGGTATATATAAATGTGATCACAAATTAAAAATCATACATTTTTACTAATTAATGAAGTATTATTTCGATGATAAAATTGAGATTTTACAATTCCCCCTCTAACATGGGGTATATATATTTTAGGAAGATCGTATTAGAACCTCTCCACAGTATGATTCCAATTTCAAAACAAGTTTTGGATCCATATCACTGATCTAGTTCTATACGACTCAGTCCCAGTATATCCTAAACCCTAATATGTATGAATTTATAGTGATAATTTAATTATTTTGGTGTATGTGAATTGTGATTCACCTGAAATCTTATAACTGAGAGAAATAAATAATCGCCCCCATGTAGCAAGTACAAATTTCGTAACCTTAGCATCTTGATGATCTTTACTTATCTTATTCTTATGACTTATCTAAGTTAAGCATTGAATTGGAAAACTATAATGGGGGCCTTAATTTCCTACGTGGACTGGTCGTGGTTTATTTCTAGAATTCTCAGCTAAGAGATTCAAGACATATTATGGTTTGGTGGTTAGCAAATCTCTAAATTAACCCGAGTTTCGGCACAACATCCTCAAATGTAATTGTTCTGGAATTATGAATGTATTTAATCAACTTTTAATATTTAACTGTATTTACGTAAAGATAGGCATTTCATGGTGGCCACTATATATTTGCCATCCTAATATGACTCAAGAAAAGAATATGGCACTCGTGAGCAGTATATGTCCTGAATGAATCATTATTCCAAGCCTACGTACTAATTTAATTCGGCTTATGAGATTTTTCTGCAATTAGGAATGGGATATTCTTAATTGATATCAACATTTACCAATAATATTATAAGGGCATTTTGCTTGGAATCTCAATCCAGAATCATATGCTTGCAATTATTGTACATTCCAAGCTAATATATATATATATATATATATACACACACATTATTTTTAATATTAATTAATCTTAATCTGGTGTACATATATATATATATATATATATATATATATTAGCTGACACGATGGGACGAGAATTTTGAGTGGGAATTAATGGATCAGCCTCAGCCTCAGCCTAATTAAACTAATGCATTGTGCATGGAGTAGCTAGTAAATATCTTTTTTTATTTATTTATTATTTTCCTTCTCCTAATTAAAGAAAGATGAATAATTTACTAAATTTAAATGGGTAAGGAACATTTTATTTTTGTCTTTATTCTAATTTTTACTGTAATTTTTCAAAAAACAAGAATGCGAGTACACGTGTTAAAAGATGTAAAATTTAATTAATTAATATATCAATATTAATGCAATATTACACTAACAATTAACAAAGAAATAGATAACACAAATAAAACCACGGTGGAATTCCTGGAGGGGACGGGTCCAACACTCCCAATATTTACGTACGCATGATCAGATTATTACTCTTTTGTTTTCTTAAAATAAATTAACTTATAAATTTATTATTACTAATTATAAATAATTAAAATATTTATTTCCTTTGTTCAGAAGATACAATTTTCCAGCATAGTAAAGAGAAAATTCAAGAGGGCAAAAAGATAATTCAGAGGAGGTTAAAACTTAGGGTTTTTCTTTTTTTTTAAAAAAAAAATTATTATTAAATAAGTGGGGTAAGCTTACGAGGGCGCACCCACAAAAAAATGACATCCTACTCATACCATCATTTTCTTAACTTTGTCATAGCTGCTGCCATTGACCATTAAAGCCTTACATTTCGTGTCCTCTTTCTTTCTCATTCATTCCCTTTACTCGTGTAATCATGTTTTACCAAATTCAAACACCTTTCCTTTACAAAACTCCAATAATTTATGTTACATCGCGGGTTTTTGCTATTAATGCGATGTCATAATGATGTATGTAAATATCTTAATTAAGCTTGGGCATCTTATAAATTTCAAAATTTTTCCTTCCTCGCAAAACAACTTTTCAGAATAAATTTATGTGAAGTCAAAATAGATAAAATCTTGTGCAAAGGACAACGATCGAATCGTAAACTACATAAATCAAAAAATTTATATTAGATCGTGGGTTTATGCTATTAAAACGAGATCATATTAACGTAGGACTAAAACTATGTTATTCTACTTAAGAAAATTGATGAATCCATTTGAGACGATCTTAGGTGTATTGCAAGTGAACTCTATAAGAAATTTTAAATAGTTGTTTTGGTTTGGATCTGTTTTAGATAGAGTTTCAATCCTCGTGATTTATGTATTTAAGATGTATTTCCCGTGAAGTATTTGAATATATGAAGTGAAGTGTAACATGAAATACAAGATTGAAACTGTTAAATTCAAGGTCGATTAGTAAGTGATCTCATGCGAAAAATAGATTAGTAGAATTAGCCAAGAATCTAAGTCCCCACATGCATTAATTGCCTGCACGACCATAGAATCTGCCTATGAAGAAGTCATCAGTTGCATTCATACAACAGCCTCATTTAACATTTGAAATTGCAAACCTTTGTCTCAATTTGAACGTCTCAGTCCCCACATATAAAGGATCATTTCAGACCATTATATATATGCGCGTGCCTAGTCAGACGTGCGATAAAAAAGAGGGATGAAAAGTAAATATGAGCGTTTTCGGTTCTCCACATATGTAACATCATTAGGTGTTGATATCCTACTCAACAGAGAGAGGGAATGGGTGTTGAGGGGGCCAGACAGAAAACACTAGTGATTTCGATTTCTTTGTGTTATGATGGAAGGTATCATGAGGACAAGTTGGTTGGGGGAATAGGACTATTATTACTAGGAAGAATACAACATACAACATAGGACATAGAACCTTAATCAGTACAAACTATTACTTGCAGTAGTAGTAGCACTCTTCTGAACAATTTTTCGGTTTAATTTGGCATAAACAAAAGAATAAAAGGGAAGCTGTCATTTGTAACTTGAGATATATTTGCTCTTGATTGACATTGATGGATCAGATTTATTGAGAGATTATGATCGATTCTGCACACGGTTCATTCACCTTTCTTTTCATCGCTAGACAAAAATATTGATGAGTCGTAAAGATCGATGTTCTTTACGTGCACTAAAGGTGTCGAAATTGTTGTTATTTGGACTCAAAATGCACTTAGATTTCAGCCCTTCTTTTTTATTTCAAAAGGCAAATCTTTCTCCCAGTGAAAGTTATTGCAAAGCCTTTATGTTATCTTCAATCTAGTGGATTTCAGGCTGGTCTAATTAGAGACAGCCTTTGTGTGATTGCTAATGATTTAGCCAATAAGCTTTCATTATAAATGAGCAGCAGCTCTTGAAGCAGTGGGTAAATCTCTATCTTGCCCTTCATTTCTTGCAACCTTAATGAATATTGAGAAGGTTGTCATAGTCAATTTGTACAGGTATCCCACAATACTTGAAATATGTTTGGTCCCTTTTTCATCCACTTTAAATTCCTACCTTAGCAAGGCTCTCATGCAGAAGGTTGGCTGATAGAAATTGCAAGATTTGGCTGCAGTTTGGTAATTCTCCGACGAACCAAACCTGCATATTTTTTCCTAGTGGAATGAGCATAGGATAAAGATGCAATAACAGAATGTTCTGTCGTGCATTATGACACGCATCATCAAACGAAAAATTCCTTTCATCTCCATAAATATGTGATCATAGTACTCTATTCAGATACTCCTTCTGTCTCAAGCTAAGACAGTTTTTTAGACCATTTTTCTTGGATATTGCTGAGCAAGTACAATAGCCAAGATGAAATTCTCTAAGCAATTTGAGGGTCAGTTAGTGCCTGAATGGAAAGAGGCGTTTGTCGACTACAAGCAACTCAAGAAGGACCTCAAGAAAATCCATCTCCTCAGCAACCACAACACGAGCAACGAGCAACAGAAGAGTTCTTTTCCCAACACATTTTTTCAATCTTTGAGAAAATACACTTTTCTTCAACATAAGCAAGGAGAGAATAGAGTCATTCGAGTAACTCCTGCCTCTGCATTACACTTTCCTTTTTCTTAGTTCAATTTGACTGCATTGAACGAACTTCTTTCCTTGTTTGTGATTCAGGTTCATCGGAAGCTGGCAGTCTCAGCTAGTAAGGGGGACTTGTACGAGACGGAACTGCTGGAGCAATTTGCTGATACTGATGCGGCTATTGAATTTTTCGCACGTTTGGATCTTCAACTCAACAAAGTGAATCAATTCTTCAGAATGAAAGAGAAAGAGTTTCTTGAGAGGGGCGACTTGTTGAAGAATCAAATGGAGATACTCATGGAGCTCAAAACCGCAGTAAAGCAGAAGCAAGCTAAAGGCCCTTCTTCTCAGGAGGATGATTCGATATCAGGCACCATATTATGCGGTAATCAGACAAATTTCCTCTGTTTCCCCATGCAAGGTGACAAATAGTCATTTAAGCATTACAAACGATTTTGGTAACGTTTTGTTCTGTTTTCCAATTATATATATATGGATATTCACTAGAAAATGATCAATTATCTACTACCAAAATGGGCATCAATCTGTCATTTATTATGTAATTCTAAAATCTAGACTATACAAAGAAGTGATGAATTTTTCTACCTTTTCTCGCTGACGTTTTTATTGGTCCTGATGAGTTTCATTTATACCTACTTATGATATGTCTATTACTTGTATAGACGAAGAGTCCATTAAAGAGAGTGCAGACGAGGAGCAGGGGTTGGAGAACTCAACAGACGATTTGGACAATCACCAAGTCGAATTCTCAGACTCTCTAGGATCTGATGAACTAGGAAAATCCATTACAATGAAGAAAGAAGAAGGGAAACTGAGGTCTCTCTCGGGCCGTGTTATAAACTTTCGAGGGAAAAGCTTAAGAATCCATATTCCTCTAACGAATCCAACTAGCACATTCTCAGCTATCTCTTATTTGCTTTGGGATGATTTAGTAAATCAGTCCTCCAAGAAATGTGGTACAGAGGGAAGTTGCTTGCATGTCAGTAAAAAAAAGTTGCTTCATGCAGAAAAAATGATCAGGGGAGCATTTATTGAGCTCTATAAAGGATTAGGATACCTCAAAACTTATAGGTAGGATGATCATCTGTTATATTTAGCTTGCTGTTATTTAATTTTTCTTGTGATGTTAGAGAAAAAAATTGTTAACTATCTCCTTTAAATTCTTTCAGGAATTTGAACATGCTTGCTTTTGTAAAGATTTTGAAGAAGTTCGACAAAGTAAGCATACACGATGAGTGGACATGCATTATTTCCCTTTACTTTAATCATGGCCAACGAACTTTTATGTGTTTTCAGGTGACAAATAAACAAGTTCTTCCCATTTACTTAAAAGTGGTTGAAAGCTCCTACTTCAACAGCTCAGATAAGGTAAAAACTACTCAGCCACAAAGTCTTATCCGGTGAAAAAAGAAAAACCAAGAACTCCACAGATGTAAAATTTCTGATTGGAGGATGATTGGATGTGGGGTTCCGGATGCATCCCATCACCAGATTATTCTTGGACAGTTTTAAGTGGTGATCAGCCGTAGACGGCATTTACTGAATTTATGCTATTGCCTAGATTTCCATTCATGGTGTCTCAGATATTCTTGTCCCACACTACCTGAAAAATCTGTCTGAGTTTGAGTACTGTGACAGGCTCTGAAGCTGGCCGACGAGGTTGAGGAACTTTTTGTCAAGCATTTTGGTGGAGATGATCGAAGAAAGGCCATGAAATACCTAAAACCAACTCAGAGAAAAGAATCACATTGTGTGACATTTTCAATTGGTAAGTTTCATGCAATAACCGAAAGCTGAAAAAGAATGAAGAATGCCAAGATAACATTCAATATTAGTTTCCTTTTATGTGTAACTAGTTCAGGTGGAGATCTCTAATCAACCATTTTCCTTTCCAGATAAAATGCGAAATCAAAGAGTGAAACGTAGAGATTGGACCCTATACGACAAACTGATGACCTTTAATCAGCTACTAAATCATAAAGAAAAGGGGTCAATTATTTGGAAGTGGACTATAAAGAAAAGAATTAAAGAAAGCCATGATAACTTGATTGACTGAAACTTTAAGGAACCAAAAAAGGCAGCTCCAAATTAATCTCAAAAGTGTGCTACCTAGGTGACTGTTCTCTGTCCATCTAAAATAATGTCCTAATGCTTTATCGACGGAAAACGGAAACATGTCCAGTTCCTGTTCCTCATTTGATTTCACAACACAGAGAGTTCCATCGATCCATAGCTAGTAACATAATGAGTGTTATAAGAAGTTTTAGTTAGTGCATTCAGTTATGAACATTGAGTTTTAAGTGTTTGTATTATCTGATGCAACAAAACAATTGATAACTGTTCTTGGGAGTAACTTTATAACATAAACACAAATTTCTCCCTGAGTAGCTTGAACCTTATTTTGATATACGGGTTAATGTTGTGAACAATTCAACTGACACTTGGCTTATTCTGCTTATTAACCAGGTCTATTCACTGGTTGTTTCCTTGCACTTCTCGTTGGATATGTCATCATGGCACATATTACAGGAATGTACGGACCTAGATCAGACGCAATGTACATGGAAACAGTCTATCCGGTCCTTAGGCAAGTACTTGAAATTTTAAAAAATGAAATGTCATGTTTAATATACGTTGATATCAATCTATAAAGCCAATAACCAATGTTTCAACTCTAATTTTGCAGCATGTTTAGCCTGTTATTCCTGCATTTCTTCCTCTATGGATGCAACATAGTTATGTGGAGAAAGACGAGAATCAATTACAGCTTCATCTTTGAACTGTCGTTGACAAAAGAATTAAAATGCAGCGATGTATTTTTTATTTGTACAACATCGATGGCCGCTGTAATTGGGATCTTGTTTGTTCATCTCTCGCTCGTTGCAAAAGGCTACTCTTATGCTCATGTTCAAGCCATCCCTGGCCTTCTTTTCCTGGTAATTTGTTGATCTTGTACAAATTTTCTCTGTACATTACAAGTTACTTATACATTACTAAGTAAAAGAACAAATTCTTTTTCAGGGCTTCTTTTTAGTGCTGGTGTGCCCCTTCAATATCATCTACAAGTCAAGTCGCTACCGTTTCCTCTCCATAATAAGAAACATCATACTATCTCCCCTGTATAAGGTTGTAATGCTCGATTTTTTCATGGCTGATCAACTTTGTAGCCAGGTAAGATACGGTGAAATTTCAAGCACTAGAGTTACTTATATCTGCTACATAAACTTCTCATAGACAACTAATTGGCTTTAATTTGTGTACTGTCAATCAGGTGCCCATGCTCAGGGACCTAGAGTATATGGCGTGCTACTATGCAACTGGAAGCTACAAAACTCAGGATTATCGATACTGCATGAGAACAACTTACTACAGGGACCTTGCTTATGCAGTTTCCTTCCTACCATATTACTGGAGAGCAATGCAGGTCTAGCTACAATCCTTATTCAAACTATTGAAGACGCAAGAATTTACCAAACTTTTACTGAGAAATTTGTGATTCTAATTTTCAGTGTGCTCGACGATGGTTTGATGAAGGCCATAAAAGCCACCTAGTAAACCTTGGAAAATACGTGTCTGCAATGCTGGCTGCAGGGGCCAAAGTGGCGTACGAGAAGGAAAAGAGCACAGGATGGCTTTGTCTAGTTGTAGTAGTGTCGAGTGGTGCAACTCTGTACCAACTCTACTGGGACTTTGTAAAGGATTGGGGTTTGCTCCAGTTGAACTCCAAGAATCCATGGCTACGAGACGAACTAATGCTTCGACGAAAATCCATATATTTTTTCTCCATGGTCTGTGGAAGTCCTCTCTCTTTATATCCCTTTCAAGATCAAAATCTGGTTTCATTCTAACACAGTGCTGAACTGAAGAAAGTATATTACTTGATGCAGGGACTAAACCTTCTTCTCCGGCTCGCCTGGCTACAAACTGTTTTTCACTATAATTTTGAAAAAGTAGATTACAGAGTAACAATGCTGTTTCTAGCAGCACTTGAAGTTGTGAGAAGAGGGCATTGGAATTTTTACAGGTAAACTTCAAGAATTCGACAATGTCGATGAAGTTAACATCTGTATATTTTCAGATAGAAATGAGAATAATATTGGAAATGGTGAACAGGTTGGAGAATGAGCATCTAAACAACGCAGGCAAATACAGAGCTGTGAAAACAGTACCACTTCCTTTCCATGAAGTGGATGATGAGCAAGAGTGATGAGGCCAATTTGCTGAAGGAAGGCCATGCAATTTATTTATTTCTCATGTTCGCACTATTACCATTAATCTACAAGTTGATGCTCAAGATATCAGCTTGCTTCTTCTCCTTTTTTGTTCATTTCATTCTTGGTATTAGAGTATTAGAAATAATTGATAAGTATATATATACAAAGGATTTGCACACATATTCAGTGTGCGTACTTCTCAACATTCTTATTCTATTTTCAGATATCCAATGAGTTGAATTCATGCTAATTCCAACCACTCTATCAATGTTAACAATTCACTAACAACAATTTTTGTTTCTTTTTTAGGGGAGGAGGAGGGGGGGCATTTTATATTATTTGGCACGATATGAGGACAAAAAAAAAAAAATAAAGAAGTTTAACGAGCCGGCATGTAAATGTGTATATTTTCTTTTAGGTGAGATTTTTGCACTTAGTAAGTGCAAAATGCTCGACAAATATCAATTTTTGAGAAATAATTGTTGGATTTGGATGTAATATTGGAGCAGACCCTCAATCTAATAATAAGTTAAGTTCTAGTTTGATGCAATATTTAAACCATGAACTACTTAGTGTAAATTCCAGTACATCTCGTACTACATTTAATATAAATGCTATGTCTATAAAATCTAGATTATTTATATATTTGAGAAAAGATTTCATCGACAAAAAGTATGATTTTATCATAAACAGTACATACTCAACAATGCCAGAAATAACTTCAACCGGAAAAAATTTCACTAGTTACTAATTATACTCTGACAAATTCTCCATGCACATCCCAAAAAAGCCTATTTTATTTCTTGATAGGAAAAAAAACACGCACACACACACACACACAAACTCATCATCAATCTTACATTGGTACAACCAAGAAAAACCTCAGTTATCATCATCATCATCATCAAGAACGGCATTTACAAGATTAACTGATCATGAACCACCACGAACAACAACGTACATTAATCTAAACCAACCTCAACTACGACACAGGCAGCCCAAGGTAATCAACCGCAGACCTCGCCAAAACGGTTGCGAACTCATTAAAGCTAATAACACCGTCCCCATTCGTGTCGGCCTCTTGCATCATCTCCGTCAACTCGTGGTACGTCAGCGGTTGTCCCATCTTAGCCATTTGCCCCGCCAGCTCCGCCGCCGTTATGTAGCCATTGCCGTCGCGGTCGAAGGATCGGAAGACCTTCATTAGCTGTTCTTGGTTGATCAACACTTGCTCGGTTATATCGGGCAATATGGCCTCCACCAATTCCTCGAACTCGATGAAGCCATTGCCGTTGGCGTCCATTTTGGCCAACAAGATGTGGACTTGATCGCCGGTGGGACGTAGGCCGAGGGAGCGGAGGAGGGCGGCCAGCTCGAGCTGGGTGAGGCTGCCGTCTCGGTCCATGTCGAACCGGTCAAAGATGTCTTTTAACTGTTTGAGCTGATCGGTGTCACGGAACGTAGCCATCAACGTGGGGGTGGGGGTGGTGGCGATGACGGTGGCGGTGGTGGTGGTGGGAGGAGGAGATGAGAAGATCGAGAGAGACAATAATTTCTTTTTTTTTTTCCTTAGGTTGTGTTGTAAATTGGTATTTTGGTCCGTTTAATGTTGTGGGGCTGTCGTTAGTCTTCACAATGACATACAATGAATGAATGAATGATCCAAACTTCAGACCGCGTGTCTCTATGGGAAAGCTTCGGTTTTTATTTCAAATAGAATACATAAATCTAATTTATTATATTATAAAATAACTAAAGATACAAATTAAATTTCATTATGCTGCAGTTTATTCCTAATTCACATAAAAATGAATAAATGAGGGTAAATTACAGTCAGCTCTTATAAAATTTAGCATAATTACAATTACCTTCTCATGATTTGAAAAATTATCTAATCATTTTTAATGTTAATGATCGTCCAACAATTAATCCAATCTGTTAGCCTTCTTTAGATTATCATTCACTTATTATGATACATTGATCAAAATGATCTCGTGAACAAAAATGTATAGTTTTACTTATCTCTTAGAATTTTTTTAAAACTTTTTTTATGGAAAGTGGACAGATTTTTTATAATTTTTCAAATTTTTCTTTTCAGATCGTCCCACTATTTTACAAGTTTTTAAATTTTTTAATATTAAAAAAACTTGCAACATTACAATAATATCAAAATGGACGATTTTAAGCATCCGTCCAAGAACTATGTAACTTCATCAATCATTAATGGAATACCGGTGATTTACCAAAAAATGAAAATATATTTGTAATTATATGAAATGTAATAAAATTGATTGTAACTTGCCTAAAAAATGATTAATGAGTAGTATTTTATTGTGTTCAATAATTTGAGCACCGCCTGGCAGATGAAGGAAGCTGCATTCCCAGTCCATTATTTCACAAATAAAATATTCAAATTAATCATTGAAAACAAAAAATAATTAAAAAAAAAAGCACATAAACAATTTCAGAGACAAACAACTGGCGATCTTGGCTTTCTCAACTTGGAATCTTTTTTGTTTTTTTTTTTTTTTTTGGGGGGGGGGGGGGTAGCAAGAAAGAATACAATGTAGGGGTAGTAGTACTTTTAGCTTTTAAGCAACTGCTGAGTTTCTTCCTCACCCCCAACTCCAACCAATCAAACCCTAATCACTGGAATGCAACTGGATTTCTTGATACACTAATTTCAAGAGATAATTTCACCACCTTATTTTTCATAATATTGAATCATCGTAAAGAAAGTTTGCAATAGCTTTAATTTCTGTAATGAAAATAAGTCGTAAAAAAAATTATAAATTAAGCAACAGTAATAACTGAGAGTAGTTGAAATAAAAAATTAAAAAATTAAAAAATTTAGAAAGTTGAAGTTTAATAAGTGTTTGGAAAATAACTTCAAACTTATAACTTCGCCCATAAATTGCATAAGTTAGTAAGGAATTGTTTATAATTTTTGACTTAAATCAACTTAATTTGAATTGTTTAAAAGCAAAAGTTATAAAAAAAAAAAAAGAATACTTATTTTCAAAAATAAACTAAGTAGTGCGTATTTTCAATATTTTCAAAGTAACAGTCAGTCAACTTCACCGCAAGACTCATTCGGCAATCCCATACTGAAATTAAGACCGCTCAAGCCAAGAAGCTAATGCCTAACTGGTGTCTGGGCAACATTGTTTAAATAAATAACTTAACCAGAAGACAACCTTGGATGTAGATAGTTATCATGTCCAATTTAGACTGGACTAATTAGAAATTAAGTCCAATTCATGTTTTGCCAGTAATGTACTAATGTTGTACTCCATAGTCCATGTAAATGGTGCTTTATCTAGGCTGAGGTATCAATGCTAAATCTGCAAGGAAAGGCGTGAGCCTGCATTGAATTCTCTATTGCTGCATTCTTATGAAATGGCAGAAGATTGAAAAGATTACAAGGAAGAAACTAGTGATAAAAGAAGTTGGCGTCGCCAAATAATTCCATCAAAGGATATGGAACGTTATTGTAATCAAGCTCCTCTTCCTTAAGACATGAACAGAAACTCCTTTCTGATGAAACCTCTCCGCCCCAAAAACTTCCGAAAGCAAACTCACCCCTACTCGAGAAGTCCTCCAACACGCTCTCGATTTCATTCATGCAACAACCAAACTCGAGGGATTCAACTAAGCAAGAATCCTGCATGTTGAATCTGAAGGAGTTACTGAGGTTTCTGAAGCTGTCTTCTTCGTATCTGGTCAGTTCTATCTTCATAATCGTGGTTCTTCTCTTCCGGGCTCTGAGTTTTTTCACATATTCTTTTGTCTTTCTCAGCAGTTTATGTGGAAGTTTCAGCAATATGAGGATGAGGATTTGGAGGATCATGCATTCGCAGCAACAGCATATGACAATGCAATCTGCAGCAAGCATGTTTCTGTCTTCCATGTTGATTTGCTGGATTATGACCTGTGGGGTGGGATGGGGTAGGGGGTGGGATGGGGGGGAGGAGAAGAAGGAGGAGGGGATCAATGGAAGTCATATCTTGACAGGAATAAGTTTCGTGTAATCTTGGAAGGGTATTATGATGTGTGAAGCAATGAGAATGGCATGCTGAGAAGCTAAAAAACAATTAGTTACAAGTCATAGTCAATGACTTCACATTCTTGCATTGTATCAAGAATGGGATTTTTGGCCTTGTAATAAAGCTGTAACAGGCTAATGCAATATTGTTTTCTAAGCAAAACACAAGCTGTCACACCCTGATGACTTGCATTCCACATTTTCATATAGATTCTCAGAATACAGGCCCCCTGAAAAAGTCTCACAAACTTGTCTTTCAAATTTAGATATTCTTTAAGAGGTAAAAGTACAACTTTTTTACTTTTCTATTGAAGAGCAGATGACATTTTTCAGCTGCACTCTTTTGTTTCATGATTATTTGTCATATATATATTTAATAGAAATAAATCTAATTCCATTATTAATAGGAATCATAAGTGTGATATATGTTCTCATTCCATGACAGACATCTCTCTTCTTGCCACACCGATATAATGATCATAATCGGGCACAAGATTCAGATAATAAAAGCAAAACGTAAAAAAATGGGTGTTATCCTGTGTTCTAAGCGGTATCATCATGTCTATTTCGTTTTCAATGAGTTAATATAAGCGAAACAAATAAAACAATGATGCCATATAATTACATGAGTAACAATGAAATATCGAGATCAATCCAAGACAGAGAGGATTTCCCATCAGATGATGACGAGCCACTTGAAGAGCAAAACTGAACAAGCTTTATTAGAAATATATACTAATCAGAACAAAAATTTGCCTCTATTTACAGGAAAAAATTGCCCTACAAATAGAAAGCACATAATATATAAGCTGTAAACGACCATCTCAAGAAAACTTAACTCAGTCTAGGTTAGGTGTAGCAATACCTCCCAGCTTGAGTTGCCATTTCATTTACATCAATATATTCAGCTTGGTTAAAGAAACCGTTTGGAGATCAATGAATTAATCTCTCCGACTGTGTTCCGGGTTGCCATTGCTGCTCCAGCTATTTTGACTGAAAAAATCAGTACTGTAATCCTGACTACCAAATGCCATCCTCCGGAATAATCTGATTTCTGCAGATTGTTGTGCAGAGTTAAATATTTCACTTTCCCCGACTTTCATTCCGTTTGTCAAATCTGAGGCAGCCATACTGTCAAAAGCCCTCACAACCTGGAAAAGATCAATAAACTTATTATTAAGAAAAAACATTAATTACAGCCAAATAAAATACACAGAATCTCAGTTCTAGCTGCCTGCAACAATTCTTACCTGTCCCATCGTGGGTCTCTTCATGGATGAATGGCGTACGCAAGCTGCTGCGGCTTCAATTAGTCGGAACATCTCACCTCCAACATAATTTCCTTCAAGCCTTGGATCTGCTAATCCACTGAAGTCCTCCGTCTCAAGGGCATGGCTTAATAAAGGTCGGGCCTGAAAGTGACATAAAAAGATGACAAAGATCTTGGATGGTGATTTCCATCGTGAACATGTTCTGTTTCATCCTACCAATTCTACAGCTGTAGTCAGGGTCCGGAGTTAACTTGATTTGAGATTGAGGCTAATGTTAATCAAGACTCGAATTACCTACCTCTGAGAGTTCTCTTAATTAAATGTTGACAAGTGAATCCAGGTAATATGGGATCAGAAACAGGATTTTTGCTCAAAGAACTTACCCACTCAACTAGGCTCTCATCCCCTAGCGGCTGAGATGTATCTACAGGCTTGCGTCCAGTTACCAACTCCAAAAGCACAACTCCGAATGAGTACACGTCGGACTTTTCAGTCAACTTGCCACTGGATGCATACTCAGGAGCCATGTATCTGAACCCAAACCGGTCATATATATTAGGTATTAGAATAAGCACATAAACAATGGAAAACAATATGTTCATGCTCATGCTCCCATTAGCTTTTATTAAACCTGAAGCCCAGTTCTCAATGACCACTTACCCAAAGGTCCCCATTACGCGTGTGGTGATATGTGTATTTGCATCCATAGCTAATTTAGCAAGTCCAAAATCGGAAACCTGAAAAACAGTTTTTACAGAGTTGTTCTTAAAGGCAAATAAGAATAGTGTTAGCCTGAAATTCGTCATACCCTAGCTTCAAAGTTGCTGTCTAGAAGTATGTTTGATGATTTGATATCTCGGTGGATAATACGAGGATGGCCTGAAAGATTAACTAAGTTAGAGAATTAACATATTTTTCATCAATAAAACATAACAGATAACAAAGAGTAGCCAACCATGAAAGAATTACAAAACCAATAAATTGCAGCATTAGAGTGTACAAAGGCATAATTATTTCTTTGATTTTGCAGCTATTAAATTACATTTTATCTCTTGTATTATTCGTTCCTTAAATCATCCCAAGTTCCGTTCAACAACTCTTAGAAAAAGAGAAAATAGAAACAAAACAATCTTTTAAACCCAATATATATATATATGCATTTTTCTCCAAATAATTTCGTATTCCTAGGGGTACACGAGGAAGCTACTACTATCGTCATTCAACAGTCTGAATTTCAGAAACTGCAATATTAATGATCATAATATACACAGAATCCCTTTTAACTTTAAGTTGCAGTTCCTTGAGTCTTGTTGTCACTTACCTAGTTTTCCATCTATGCTATGAGTGAAAAAATGTGAGTATCTCCTATATTGAGGTTTCCCTAGTTTTCATTTCCCTCGGATAGAGAAACTAATGAGTATTTAGATAACCTATTCATGATCAATATATAAAATATGTGATTAGTATGGCATGTCTCACTAAAGGTTTTGTTTCACGTCAGCCATTCTCCTAACATTATTCTTAATTCCGATTCAAAATCATGTATGTGCATTCGCAATATAGTTTTAATCACAATAGAAGGCATTCAAATAAATCAGATGCAGGATCTATCATGATTGAGAAAGGAGCAGAGATAAATAGAGGACATTCTGTTGAATGATAGATAGTATGGAGGCATATATCAATAAATCTAAAGATGTAAAAGGAAGAAAATTTTAAACATCTTACAGTCTTCGTGCAGGTAAGCTATTCCTCTAGCTGCACCAACAGCGATCCTTACACGTGTAGCCCAATCCATAACAGGCCTCCCTTCACCTGAAAGGAGTAATCTCAATAACCATCTCCTCAGAAAAAACCCATTGTTCCATTTTAAGCACTAATATTTACCATGAAGATGGAAGTAGAGGGTATTATTGGGGAGATAATCATATACAAGCAGCCTTTTGTCCTCAGAAATGCAATAACCTACAAGTGAAACCAAATGGCGATGATGTACACGACTTATTATCTCGACTTCAGATCTGAATTCTCGATCTCCCTGCCCTCCACCAATCTTTAACTGCTTAACCGCTACTTCTCTACCATCTGCAAGACGTCCTTTGTACACAGAACCAAACCCGCCGGCACCTAAGAGATTTTGGGATGAAAATCCATTGGTGGCATCAACTAGTTCATCATAGGGGAACCACGACCTTGAGTTGCCCAAGCCACCAGGGTCACGGGGTGAATAGGTAATACCATTGCCAGAGCCATTCCCATCATTGGGTCTTGATATGTGCACTTTTAGTAAGCCAGAATCTGATTAGAAATTACTTCTTAAATTGCCTCCATAAGGAGAAAGATATATGTCTTTGCAGATAAATTAATATTCAAGTGCTGAGATATTTACCTGATTGTGGAGAAGAACCAATAGAGGTTGGCAAAATACCACCACTATGTCCAGAAGCCTTTTTCTTTCGCTTCCACACACAGCAAGCTGCAATTCCAAATATACCGAGCAATAGGAAACCAACTATCACAACGATTGCCACTATGCCTCCAGTACCAATACCTCCACCATTTGTGGATTGTGAACTTTCTGGTACTCCACTAGATGTATTGGTGCTTTTATTACCTGGTGGAGCTAGGGATGGTGAAGGAGGAGAATGTGGTGGTGGAGAGATGATGGAGGGAGGAGGTGGTGAAATTCGTATTGCAGGTGGCGGTGGTGATCTTGGAGGAGTATTTGAAGATGGTGGAGATGATGGCGGAGAATGAGGGGCAGGAGGTGTGGCAGGGTTAGGGGGTGGCACAAGTGGTGGTGGAGGGGAACTTTCAGGCGGCCTAGGTGACGGTGGTGGTGGTGAATTAGCTGGAGGCTGTGGCGGTGGAGGTGAATTCTCTGGTGGTCCCCTAGTTGGCGGAGGTGGGGCACTACTTGGCGGCAACGACGGAGGTGGAGGTGGACTTCTGGGGGCTATAGGTGGTGGGGGTGGAGGTGGACTAGTTGAAGGTGAAGGAGGTGAACTAGGAGGATCAGATGGTGGAGGGGGTGGGGTTGAGGTAGCTGGTGGATCAGGTGGAGGCGGAGATGATGTTGGAGGTGGACTAGATGGTTGAGGAGGCGGACTTACAGATGGCGGTGGTACATTGACTGGAGGAGGTGGCGAGGATGAAGGTGGCGGAGAATCCATAGAAGGAGGTGGTGGTGCACTGGTGGAGGGAGGGGATTGTTGTGGTGGTGTGACGGTGGGCGGAGGAGAATTAAGCTGAGGTGGAGGTGCACTAGGAGGTTGCGGTGGAGGAGAATTCAGCTGAGGTGGTGGTGCATTAGGAGGGTCTGGTGGTGGCGTGCTGGGAGGGTCTGGTGGGGGTGCACTAGGAGGGTCAGGTGGGGAAGAATTTGATAGATTAGGAGGCGGAGAAGAAGACTGGGTTGGTGGAGAGTTGGAGGAAGATGGTGGGGAAGCAGCAACCGGAGAATTTGGGGATGGAGATGTAGATGACATCACACAAGCCGCTAAATCAATCCACTTTTACCATTTCTACCAAAACACCAGCACATCTAATTAAACTTCCATGTGCGTATACAAGAAATCCACCCCAAACTCACAATGCACCGAGATACCGTTTACTTCTTCAACAATCACAGTACTGAGAACATCAAAACTTCTTCCCAGACCAAGATTCGTCTCAAACAGTTCATCAATGCTTTAAATCACTTTCATACTTTCCAAAAATCAACTAAGTACATCCCAAATTGCACAAAGATTCAATCTTTGATGAAATTCACCTAAAACCAACGCGGTAATGCCCGAAAATCAAATCTTGGACAGACCCCAGTAATCAACTCCAGTTCAATACTATCCTAATTGCTCAAATCTCACCTATCTTTCAGCAAACAAAAGATCTCAATCACCCACATCAACTGAAATCAGAAGAAGAAAGACCCAGTCAACCCGGATCATATAATTTCTCTTACAGCAAAACCCACAATCCTAAAATCACTGAAGATTTTACTAAAAAAAATCCCAGCGTTAACACCATAAACAGGAACTCAAACTTAAAAAAAAAGAGAAAAGTAAAGAAAACAAAAGGCCCAAATCTCACACTTCGATTTCAGATACACAAAATCACAATAACCCTTTTCACACGCACAATCACTTTTCTTGAGTGCTCTTTACAATATCCAAAAGCAACATGCAAAAAAGAACCCGTCACAAAAGGGCCATAGAACAGACAACAGATGTTCTTACAATCCCACAGGATTCATCACCTTTCCTTATCCCCCTCTCAAAATTCTCAGCACAGCCATCATCAGCAAATTTGGAGAGTACAGAAAGCAACCAGATTCTGATGAACTCACAAAAATTGGAAGCTTCTTCCAGTTCTTGGAACTTTGAACCCACAAAACAAAAAACACGGAAAATGGGGTCTGTCGTCAAAAATTGCAGAAATGAAAATGGCAATTGCTGACAGGGACTCTTCCAGACAAATACTGGAATATAAGCTCCTTATTGTCCCACTGTTTGAATGTGAATATCTTTGTAAATTTCGAAGGAGTATATGTTTGAGATTTGGAAAATAATACGGTCATAGTCAATTATGATTATGTTCTGATGAGCGATGGGGATTACTGCTCCAGTCCAACGTCGAGATCAAAGTATTTGTGTTTATATTTATATTTATCCAAGTATGAGAAAAGAGATTACGCAACGTTGCGGCTAATGCATATACGGGGAAGAGAAGAGGGTCAGCCCCCAATTATCAAACTTTTATTTTCGAGGCATGTTCTGTTTATAAATTCTATTTTTTCCTTTTATTTTTTTTTATTTTGACTTTGATTGAGGGGTCCGTTATATTTTTTTAATTGATTTTTGGGTGTTTCTAAAGAAAAGTTTCGCTTTGATTTCTGTGATTTATGTCATATTATTACAACATATTTCATAATTTTTTACTTGATTTATTGCTCCAAAGTATTTTTTTTTTTTTCTAACTCTAAACACAAAATTGATTTGGGTGAACCCTTTTTTTTACTAATAACGTCTTAGTTGGGTGATTAAAACTTCAGTATCATAAATAAATTCGAGATTAAGTTTTGTAGAACTTATATATATAATTTTATTTTATATAAATTTATTATGATTTATTTTATTATTCTTGTTATGTTGATGTTTTAATCGATCCCAACTATTATTGGACTTATTGCTAAAAGAACTCTTTTCTTTTCAGAATTTCATAATCTTTTAATTTTATGTTTTTTTTTTTTTTTGTCGTGATATTTTCCTTGTGCCTAGTATTTTAATTTAATATTTTTTATTATTCATTTGTTTTGTTTTGTACCTGAAATATAATGAAATCATGCTACTACAGAAATTCATTGATTAAATAATATAAGTCGAAAAACAAAAAAGAAATTTAGCCATATTAAAAGAGACGCTTGATTTGCACCTTTGTATCATAAAAGTAAATAAACATAACATGTGAGAAAATTCCTTATCACTAAAATAATAATAATGGTACTTAACAACTTGTTCAAAATATATGCGTGTATATATATATATATATATACACAACAAGAGCCAAAAAAGAAAAAGGAAATTAAGGGGGAAAAAAGAAAGAAAATAGAAAATGGTGCTGTGTGATGGGATCTTGAAGTTGAAGACCAGGGCTCAATTATTTATTTATTATAAAAATAATATGTTTTTAATATTATAATATAATTGTGTCCACGACTAGTCATGAATTTTTTTTTAAAAAAAATTAAAATGTCGAGTCGTAGACAACATCCACGACTCTACACAATTTTTCTTTTTTAAATTAATGGTTATACACGACTCAGCATCGTGGTTACATCCACGACTCCGAGTCGTGGTCTCCATCCATAGCTCGTTTTTTTTTTTTTAAATAATTATATGTTTAATAAATAAAAAACATACAATTACAAATTTAAATAGTAAACTATAATAAATCAGAATGTTAAAATTTTATTAAAAAAAATACAATTTATCTATAAAAATATGTGTACAATTTTTTTATACAAATACAAAAATACATTATTATAGACAACCTTGCACTAGCACATTTGATCATTTTGAAGAATCTCCTCTTTGTTGGACTTATTGTCTTTCACGCGTTTGGGGCCAATCTATCTCGTTCTGAATACGTGATGTTTGGTCCGACCATGATGTATAGAGATATGAATAATAGTGTCGTGAACCGATTCAAAAATTCAGATTCCGAGACATCCCAATAATCTTCTGATTGCATAGGTTCAAAAACTTAGAATATGTATTTTTATAAGTCATCAGATCATAATAATCCTTAACCATTGATGCAACACATACTTTTTTAGCGTGAGAGCAATGGATGTGAGATTGAGTCTACTTGTCGTATGAACATTCTGGGTTGGCAATTTTGACAATACAGGTGTTGAGTCAATGTCCATACTAGCATTTTGTAACGACCGAGGCAGACTGATAAAGGTGATGGTATTTCGTGACCGTATGCTCAACAGATTTTTCTTGCCAACGTGTGAACATCTTGTATGCAAAAACCGTCCATAGTTGGTTGTTACTCAACATTACACGAGTCTTCGCCTCCCTCGCACAAAATAATGGACAGTACTTTGAAGTGTTATTTCAACTATTGCAGTCACCAGCAGGCGACGAGCCCCTTTCAGAATTCTATTGATGCATTCTGACATGTTGATTGACAAAATATTGCATCGCCATCCACCTTGTTAATCTGGTCTAAGAATGTAAACGCATCTAGTTTTTGGTTCTTTATCTCTTCCATAATTCGATTGAACTTTCTAATTTGATATTCAGAGCCAGTTCTCTAATAAATACCCTTCAATACTATATTTTTGTAACGACTATTGAAATTAAAACACACGTGCCTCAAGCAATATTGATACACCCCGTGAGGTGGCACAATGTTTGAACTTTTGCTTATTGCTTTAATGATACCAGGTTAACGATCAGAAATAAGGCACATCCCACTTCGTCCTCTTATAACATGTCTACTCAATTGTTGAAGAAACCACTTCTAAGATGAATAGGATTCTTCGTTGACGATTACAAATGCAAGAGAGAGTATCTATTGATTCCCATCCATGGCAGCTGCAATCAACATTTTGTGCTTGTACTTTATGTATAAATGGGTCCCATCTACAATAATTTTACAACAGAATTGAAACCCTTCGATATACGGTTTGAACCCCCAGAAGACGTATCCTATCATGTATCCACTAGTTGACTATTAGAATGTTATGTGTTCTCATTCAACAATAGTTCATACATTATAATTCCACTTTATCCTGGACTTGGTCTGAAACATGTATATATGGGCCAAGTCCAAATAAATAATAATCATTTGCTACCAGCAACACCATATGGTGCAATATGGAACTGTGAGCACAACTTCACCCAAACAGTACGAGCAACTGTCCGTGTTATAAAAGATATATTAGATGAGTTATAGTCTGATCAGGTATATTACATTTAAGATATTACATATATCAGTACGAATATGAAAAGCACATTAACTTACATCATTTTATTTATTATAGTTTATCTGACAGCCGTATGACATGAACTCAGATTTCATTATGGCCTACATTGCTGATTTTAACTCCCAGATGTGGACATCAACGTTTCCTTTAATATTCTATGTAATAATGAAAATCATCATCTCCAATGGGTCTTTTGCCAATTCGGGATGAGGTAAAATATTTCAAAAACGGCAGATACTCGGGACATGGACCTGCATAAAATCTCTCATCCCAATCGTACGACACAGATTGGAACCTGCAATACATACAATACATCATTAGATGACAAAGACGATATGACACGATCGTACAAGGGCCACCCATTTTTCACAGAAGAGATACATAACGAGGGTATTAGAATTTGTACAACAATATAATACGTCATTTTGTAGCGCCATCTGCTGACAGGCATGTGAAAACCGGATAGCAACCTGGAGATGCACCTATGTTGTAAATTGTTGTATGTTATATAATATCACATGCTTTATTTTAAACACTTTTGTTTTACACTAAAATTCATTATTTTTCTGTATTTTTCAGATAAAAGATAAATGCTCTTGAAACAATTTGTCAATCTAAACTACTAGATATTGAAGGGTACCGCCAATTGGTGGACCGTTCGCACACGTATTACAAATTATCAAAGAAGTCTTAACACATCAGCCACAACAAATTGCAATGTCATCTGATAATGCTCCCACCACATCCTACAGGCAAAGGAGAAGTTCTAGTCGAATGTGATGATGTTAAGGTGGATATTGTTGATCCTTCTACAGTGGATACTCTTCAACATTACACATGCCTCAACCGCCATAAGATATTAGTTTCATTTGGCTTCATATATGCCAAACCATGTAGAAGCTTATTCTTCATATGTCGATCTTGATTTTGGTTTTGGCATTAGTCAACCATATGCACCATGATATAACATTTTGTCAATTTCATTCTCATCATTTAGTGCATATCGTGATAATGTGGAGTCTAGTTCTACAACATCATCAAGTCGGTTGCACATTAATTATGGTGGTGATGATAATGATGAACAAAATGAGCCAATACAAAATATGAACGAGAAAATAAGAAGACCTCGGCGTCAATGTCATAGACGCAATTGTGGAACAGACGGACATTTTAAATATTTTTATTTTTATTGTAATATTTGTAATAAATTATTGTAATTATAACATTTAAATTTATAATAAATAATTTTAACATAGAATCTTTTTAAAAAAAAAAAAAAAACCTTGAGTCATGGACGCTGTCCACAACACAACTTTTATTTTTTAAAAAGAATTCCACTGACGAGTCGTGGTCAGATTTTTTAAAAAATAATTTGTGTCGAGTTTTTTGGACAACGTCCACAACTCGACATAAATTTGTTCATACATTTAAAAAATATTATTTTTATAATTTTTATAATAAAAAATAATTAATCCAGAAGACCACAGTGAGAACACACATGAATAGGACCCACCAACTCAAACTCCAAAAAGCAATAAATTTCATTACTAATTAACTCCAATTTAAAATATAATTCATTAATTTTATTTATATAGCTAAATAGTTCGTCCAACCACTATACTTATGAGTCCAAAAGTTCCCATTTTGAAGTTAATTTGACAGCCTATAATCAACTAAAATTCTAGCTTGTATCATATTATCCACCATGTAATAGGCCACCAACACGTTTGATTGAGTCTAACGTATATCTTGATTTATATGTTGATTTTTAAATAACTAAACGTTGATTCTTGACGATAATATGGAACCTTAGACAAGAAACATAGCGCAAGTACAATCCTTCCTAATATATATGCAGGATATCACCACTATTTTTCTATTTTCGTACAATAAAAGAAAATGTAGAAAAGTACAGTTATTATTTTTTAACTGATTTGATGCATTATTTTCTAAAATATTAATATTATAAATAATTCATGAGTTAACATTTGTTATAATATTCAATACTACTAAATTAAGTACAAAAATATTCACTAATTTATTTCTTGATCGCAGTTTAAAAAATGCACTAAATAATTATTAATTTAATAGTACCAAAAAACTTTAGATTCCTAGTGAAATTAGTACAAAATTGTACCTTTTTTCTTTAAAGGTAGGAATGCCCGATCGGTATCAATAATATTTCAATTTAGTAGTTAATGTAAATCACATTTGAGGTAATGGATTCGAGGCCCACTAAATGTGTAGGCATTTTATTTGAATTTAATGTGATTTTATTTTATAATTTTTAATTATATAATATATTGATTGAATTAATGTATTGTTTATTTACTTAAAATATTAATAAAATCATGCAGTTATCGTTTTTATTTAGAAAAAGCGAGAGAGAGATTGTCGGTTTGATAAGGACTAATTTGTTTTTATTTGTGGTGCAATTCTTTGATTAGAATATTTCAATGTCCTTAGATTCAACAATGTTTGCATCATGAATTTATGAAGTGGACTGATTCCTCATCAAAGACAAATCACACTCCAATAAAATATTTTAATTTAGCAGGCTGATGTCTTAATTTGAATATTAAACTCTATACAACTGGCACAAGCTTCAAAATCAACATTTGTTTAATTTATATATATAATTATATACAAATACTAACTATAAATCTTCATCCAAGAAAAATATAAATCATTAATAAAATAATATATATAGGTTAATTTAGTTAGTGAAGTTGAGAATTCGTGACCAAAAAATCATGAGCTCGAATCTCATTAATGTGTGAAAATCGATTTACTTTAATAGTATTTGTTGGTCTACCGTAATAATATTAGTTATTAATTAGTTACATATATTGATATTCATATTTTATCTATACTTATTGTTGATTATTAAATTCATAGTATAATTATAATTGTTTTATTTCTCACCCAAGATTTAACATAATTATGAATATTCCCTCGTTGGAAAAATTATAAATGTTTGCTTCCATTGAAAAGTATAATTTTTCAAATAATTGAAAAATATGTATAATTATGTTAAATTTCAAAATATATAGATATAATTTATCCAGAAAATAATGTGTAAAAGCCCGGTTTTCAACGAAAGATGCATGACCTACTGCGGCCAGAAAGCTACAGTATTTCAAAGGTTGAGCTCACAATTTTTAATTAACCAATTTCGAGATTCCACTCTCTAATTTGATCAATTTTTGTTGAAAAAAAAATACATCCATATTTTTAAAATAATTAATATATTATTACAAAATTCAATATGTAATATAATAATATTTTTAAATCAGTCAATAACTTTAAAGTGAACATAAAAACAACACTTACATATTACTATTAAAAATAAACTAAATATTTATACCCGTAAAATTCAAACTTATGACATCTTGTTTGTAATCATTTGGTCTCTAGATATCACCGCATTAAGGCCAAAAAAAATATATATGATGAAATCTCTAATTAACCATTAAAACTAAAAGACAATCGTAACATTTAATACTCTATTTAATATCGCATAAGAATTTATTTAACTTCAACTTTTTTCTTTTTTTTTTTTTAAGCTCAACTTGTGAGCATACAGGTCAAATTTGACTAATCAAATTGGATCCCTAGTTGTATTAGCGCAGAATTTTGGACGGCTTCTATAATCTTAACTTCAATTGATGATACATAAAATTAGATTTGACTAGTATTCGTGTGTTTGTCGGGACACGATCTGATCGGGAACCCAAAATTAAGGTCGTTCGATGTCTCTGTACTTGAAATTTTGAGATGATTACACGTACACCCGTATAAGAATTTTTGACTCTATAAATACCTAAACTATTCGGGATAACGGGACGCCATCTACTACTTTCACACTAGGTTATAAGTTTTTCTTACAATCTTTCAAACTAATTTAAGCATCAAAGGATATTTACTGAAAACTATCCAACAAGCCTAATGATCTTCTTTCTTAGATCCCAAAACACCCGATCCGAATTACATGTCTGGCGTTCGAAATCTTCGACCCAAATCAAAGATGAGAATTCGGACATTATGGCACACTTCATTAAGTACATATGAATATTACTAAAATATGAATTCAATTACTAAATGCCCAATAAAGGGCTTCAAGATTATCAAAATAGCTAAGAAAAAGATGATAAGAATAACTAAGATTATGGAGGGTTTGCAGTTGAGAAAATTTGGTACCTAGCTAGCTGTCCTTCAATGCTATATGATTAGTAGAAGAGGAGATTAGTATGCATGCATAAAGCTCTCAACAACAAGCCCTTCACTCTCTATCAGTTTTTCCATTTCAAATACAGAATACCAAACTCTCCTCCTGCCTTTCTCTTGTTGTAGTTCTAAGTGATTGTGTGTTGTTTTAACTTTCTAGGACGAGTGCACTTAATTAAAAAGTATTATGACAACCTTAAAAATGAAATAATTGCATTACAATCATACAGTATTAATTTACCTAGTGTTGGTTAACAGTTGAACATCTGAACATGGACATGAGAGATCAAAGTGGGGTTGGAACTAACCCTCATCATTTCATTATAAAAAAGAGTGATCATTGAAAAATAAGGCACACCACAAAGGTATAAAAAGGGGAAAAGAGAGGAAGAGTGAGAGCACGTTACACGTACGTAGCCAGCACCCAACACCCTAATTCATGCGTGTCCGATAATGACGTGGGGAATTGTGATGTCGGTGTAATAACAAAGGGCCTTTCCAATTCCCACTATGCACACCACACCACACAATACAACTCACCCTCACCGCCACATATTCCATCCCAAAATCTAAGCTAAACCACGTTACCTGTAATGTAACTTAGGAAAATTTTAGTTGTCGTACGAATTTCAACTATTCATACAATATAATATATTTGTTGTGTAATTATTATACAATTTAAAAAATTAATATACAATTTAAATAAAATAATCAATAACATAACAAGTATGATACACTTATTTTGGATTGATTTGATTCGACCAAAACCTAATCCGAATACAAATTTTCCAAACAACCAACTCCCCTCCAGACTCTGCTTTCTGCACTCACTGTGTACACCACCACCAAATCAAAATTAGAAAACAGTTATTAAATATATATATATATATATATTAGGTTTTATTATATTGATTTAATTATATGAAACATTATTATTATTATAATTACAATATATATTAACAAGTGCAGTACCTTGATCACGCAATTGGTTCTAATTTAATTGAATTTTACCAAATTTTGCCATATAATCCCATAACGGGTGAAACTAGCTAGTTAGTATTATGGAAGGACAATTGCAAAATGAAATTTTTCATTCTTATCATTAGGAGATTGGCTATGCGGTTTATGTGGACTTTTACTTATTAATTATTGATAATATTATGGTATGTTGATTTAATAATTCAGGGTGGGTCACCCATGCAACATTGCACCTACCAGCCCAATCTCCAATTCATCATAGCCCAATATTAACCATGCATCCCACATCCCTACTAACTAAAAATCAGAATCATAAATCTTATGAAAAAAATGATTATTTGATCCTTAATTAATAAAAAAATAAATGTTGGATTTTGGAGGGTTTTTTTTTTTCAATTTATGTTTATTTTTCATTTCTATGTATCTCATTGTGAAGAGCACGTTTATTATATACTAGTATATGTTGTACATTCATAGTGTGTGTATAATTTTAAATTTTAAAAATGAATTATTATTTAAAATAGTATTATATTATATAATCGAATAAATAAAAAATATAAGAAATCAGTCAGAAAAAGAGCAAGAGAAAGAAAGATAGATGTGGAAGTTGAGGTCCACTAGAGCAATTTTGTTGCATCATATTGTCCTTTCTAAATGAAGTCACATACTTTGATTTGGGCACTTAACAGCTCGCTTTTGTTGTTTTCAAATATTCACGATTTGACAAGTCGCATTCCTAGCTACCCGAAACGCATCCCACCAGTAAATTAAAACCATTACAACATCATCCACTTAATATTAAGGTTAAATTATAATGAAATCTCCATATATTTAATATAATTATAAATATTTCTTGTTATATAAAAAATTAATAATACTCTTTTGATTTAATTGGACGTCCAACATCTAGCATAGTCCGTTAGTCTCTACTTGTGGTAAATTGATCAAAATGTTCTTATAAATTATAAATTATAAATTTATTATTTTTTAAAATTAAAAAAATTATGGAGAAAGTGGACATTTTTTTTTTCAAAATTCTCTATTCATAAAAAAATAAAGCAAGGGCAAAATTTATAAATCAGACCTCCATTCAAGGATTACACATCAAATATTATAAATATTAATAATTTTTTAAATAATAATAAAATATTCATAGTTATGATAAATTTAAAAAACAGTCGTTGTCATTTATTTTTATTTTAATTAATTAATATTCCAATCTTCCGTCCATCATTCTCTGTCGTTCATCAATTTCAATATTTTAACATCATCTTAGTTCATTTGCCTGTGCTGAGATTTTAATTCAAAACAACCCATATTTATTATTACAACTATTTTATATCTTATTTATATGTTTCCAATATACCTCAATTTTCCTTTCCCGTTCTTAATCCTAACTTCTAATACTCCAATATCTGGACCGTCAAGTTCCTTTCTCCAATATTACAAATTGTCTTTTTTAAGTGAATCCATTATAATTACATCATAAATTTTAATTAATTATCAATTTATCAATTATCAAATCAATGATTTATAATTATAGCCATAAATTTTTTTATTCAAATCAAGTTTAATCGAATTAAATCAATTACGAAATAAGTGTGATACACTTTTATATGATTTGGTCATTTTTACCTAAATTATATACTAATTACACAAATAATATATTACACTTACTATAAAATTTATATAAAAATTTTGAACTCAAATCGAATTTGACCATATTTACATCATTGCTTAACTAGTGAAAATTGGAGCAGTTAACGGTCGGACGAACCTTCCTGTGTTATGCTTATTCCCAGACGTACTTGGACCGCTGCCACAAAGACTACAGCCTTAATACAAAACCAACATCAAACTATGACATCTCTAAGACAAAACAAGAATTCTTTGAACATATGTTGGACCAAAAATTCTCTCGTCTACACCCCACCCCACCCCACCCCACCCCACCAAATGTAATGATAACATATGCCTATAAATACCCCACCTCAGCTGCCAAACCAAAAAAGCAACTCCAATTCTTGAGCTTATTCATCGCCTTAATCCAAAATCCAGACGAAGAAATGCTTCAAATCATGCCTAAATCACTTGTCCTAAACTACATGATTCTGATCGCGACACAGCTAAAGTGGGCATGGGATTACATTCTTTACCAATCTTTCTTTCAACCTCGTGCTGCAGGAATCATGTTACACGAACATGTTGACAACTTCCGCGTCACTCACTACACAAAGGATGCCAAGTCCGAGGAATTAGAAGAATGTGCTGTGTGTTTGTGCAGAATCGAGGAAGGAGATGAAGTTAGAGAATTGAGGTGTGGCCATTTGTTTCACAGGGTGTGCTTGGATAGGTGGATTGGATACGGGCATGTGACATGTCCACTGTGCCGGAATAACTTGAAGCCGCCTCCGTTCGCTGCCGAGCTCCACCATGAGTTGGTAGTCATCAACTTTTACACCGCCGCCACCAGGTCGAGGGATGATGGCTGCACATGGTGGCTGCGTTGATCGATATACTTTTGTGATTTCTACCTTTTAACTTATTCGTTGATTTATGAGTGTCTGGAGATGAGGTTGTCTACTTCCTTTGCTTCACCTCATCCATTCTATTTTTCCACCAATATTTTAGTCTACACATATATATGTATGTATGTGTACATGCATTCCATTATTGTGCAAGCATTTTTTTTCTTCCCTCAATTTATAAACTTAATATTACTCATTATAAATTAACTCTAAATCTCATATCTGGTCAATTGTTAGTTGAAAAAAATCCACCATATATTAAGGGAGTGTTTACGAGAAGTCTAGATAACTACTTTTTAGTTTCTGACTTAAAAAAATAAAATGTGAAAAATTTAGAGACCCCCGTGATATTATAAATATATTTTAATAGTTATAAATCATATATATTATAAATTAAAATAATTATATATTAATAGGCTTAGTTTGACCAGTTAAGTAGAAGGGCATTTTAGTCATTGTCTCTAAAAGTTAGATTGAAATTGACTAAGGGCAGTGTGATTATTTATTCGTAATATAAGAGTGATTTTTTATAATAAAACTTTCATAGGAGGATTTTTAATAATTTGTCACAGAGGATCAAAGTGAATTTAACCCAAAATAAAATGAAATACTTTTCAGGTGTTATGAATGTTAATTTCTGCTTTTGTTCAAACTGCTAGAAAAATATATTTTTAAATCAGAAGTTAATGATACTTGTGAAGTTGGGTAATCCTAATTTTTTTTGTTTAAGTTGTAATTAAATGATAAAGTTGTATTTGGATAGAACCATTTGAAATCATGGATTTTAATTCTTCATAATAAATTCTTGAAATATGTTCGGACAATTTTAAATTTAAAGGACTTCAGATATTTTCATTCTAATTTTGAATTAAGTTTTGATAAATATAAATGTTATTTTTCAAATAGAGTCATTTGAAATCTTTTTTTCAAATCCTTCGTTCAAATTCAAATTTATAAAATCTGAATACAACCTAAGTGTATATTTTAAAAATACCTTTTGCACTTAAAATTTTTTAAGTAAAGTGAAACATAAGATATAATAGAAAATCAGGACGCGGTTACTTATCCACAAATCCCTTAAACATGACTTCCAATTAATCCTCGCACGTACATGCATAGAACATTCTAATTATGTATTATAGTAGTTGACCAGTTCATAAACCTTAACTTACAAGGTTTACACCCGATGATGCTCTAATTAATGCAAGTCCTCGTAAAGCATTGACGACGCAGACCCCAAATCCAAGCAAGTCTTACCACGTAGCATCCCACCATTTCATCTGTTACATAGGGGGAAAAATAGTCGTGAAAATCCACACCAATTTTTATTAGATACATAGTTATACACTTGGGTAAACGGGTTCCTATTAATTAAAGAAGGACAAGTTGGAAAAGTATATGTATGTTCATGTTATCCATCTACGACCAGAGGTTGAATTTTGGACAATAAGAAGAAAAAAAAAAACTACGTGTGTACGTCCAGTGGAAAATTCAGTTTGGTCTGACGGGAAAATTACATCCATATCCCATATTTTTCCTCTATAAATACCCTATATGCTGATTGCCAAATATCACTACAGCCAGACAAAACCCATTTCCAGTTCCAAGTTGGGCCCTCATTTTTCTGGAACACCAAACAGGCCGTTGCCAAGAATGCTGCAAATGGTGCCGCAATGGGTTGTGCTGAACTATGTGGTTGCGATCAGCCTGCGTCTGAAGTGGGCCTGGGATTGCCTTCTTTTCCACTCCTTTTCCCACCCTAATGGCCTGAGACTGCAGCCTGAATATGCCGATGGCCTTAACGTTAAGTGCTACGAAAATGATTCGGAGGAGTGCGCTGTTTGTTTGTGCAAAATTGATGAAAGGGAAGACGTCAGAGAGCTGAGGTGTAACCATTCGTTTCATAGGGCTTGCTTGGATAGGTGGTTGGGGTACGGCCACATGACATGCCCCTTGTGCCGGAGCAACCTCAGGCTGCCGCCAGGCACGGTGGACCTCCACCAGGAACTCATACTAATCAACTTCTGCGCCGCCTCTAGATACAGTGATCGCTGTGCATGGTGGCTGCGATGATCAAAACTACGTAATCTAGCACGTACAGACTTGTAATTCTTCTGAATTTTTTTATTGTTTCATGTAATATTTGATATTAAAATTATGGGAAAATTTGAGTATTTTTGTTGCAATATGTTCATTCGCAATATCACAGGGGTGCAAAATGCCAAATTGGGGAGCCATTTTCTCTAAATTTGGACTGTTAATTAAGATGACTTTTCAACAAAACCAGGTTGTCCTCCATTGACTCTCCTTGTGAAATGGTCTAGTCTAGTGCAAGTGCATGCAAATTGCAAACTCAAGTTTCAAAAAACTCGGATGGAATTTGGTTGGGTGTTCAACTATGTGCGTTGAATTGAATGCAGTTTTTGACATTTCTCCACTCTCCCCTAACCATCCCCAGAGGGAAATCATCGGAGGGCAGCCAAAAAAACAAATTGTTCATGTCCAAATTTCAAGATGTTATTCAGTGAGTTCGGAAATTAACCATAAACTCAGGACATGACAAGTACACAGACTCCCATCGTATTCTAGAGAATTGAAAGGGGATGCCTACCTATCTATCACCTCTTCTCGTAGATCTCTAAGTAAATAGTACAGTGGAATAATTACATAATTGATGAATGTATGATGTTAAATTTACCATTTCATTTCCCGGAAAATAAACTAAAGAAAAGGGTTCCTATCATGGAAAAGAAATAAACCGAGTCTCCCAAGACCAACAATCGCTTTCTTGGCAAATAATTTCAACATATATGTGTAGTTATCCCATCAAAATCTCTAATTATGCCAAAAAAATTGATTATTCTCTGCACTGAATCACTACAGCTTAAAATTATAATAAATCAATTTTATCTAATACGATTAAATAAAAATTAATACAAAAATTTAAATTTTAATCATAATTAATCAATATTTGTTATAGTTTTATTCATGGCTAAAATTTGTTATAATTTTTAGCTGTAGTAAATATATATTTTGCCCTTACTTGTAGAAACAACAACTAATAGTCGTCGCACAACCCTGATTAATTAGTATCATCTACAATTTTTTTACTTTTAACTATAATAATTAATTATAATTGAAAGCAATATTTGTTCTAGTGTTAAAAATAGATTTTTGTCGTAACTAATTTTAACACTTTATAAGTAAAATTAATTATACTCACCTTATAATTAATTTTTGTGATTGAGAACCACGCAAATGACAATTAGAAACCTACGTGATTTCAAACTTGTTAATTAATGTTTTCCTGTTTACAAAACGTACGTGATATTTGTGATGTTAGATTCTGATACGTTTACGATTCTGTATATAGTAATTATATTTTATGAATGCTTACTTTCTAAACCTTCTTAATTCCTTAGACAAATTAATATTCATCCAATATCTGGAAGCAGAAAACGACTCGAAAATTACATTGATTCTGATTTAAGCATTAAAGAATTTCTATTCGGAACTTTTCTCAGTCGTCTTACATGTTTTACACTGCAACCTGATTTTGGGAAATAATCGATGTCGAACAGCCAACTTTATTCAGACTTTTTTTGTATATGGTTTATTAGTCTAAAATTTTAAATTTCTTGAATAATTTTTTCTATTAAAACCTACTATATATATATAGCAACGTTAAGTTTCCCTCCAAAAGAATTGAATGTATAGACGAGTAATTATGCCCAATTTGTTTCTAGCCAAGTCAAGCTGCCTTCTGATATATATTTATCAGTGTAGTGGGAAGAAAATTAAATTGGACATCAACAGACTTGACTAAAACTCAACGACTTTTACCTGCCTCCTTCCAATTATGTATTTTTTTTTAATATATAAATAGTTCTAAATCGATCGATATTTTTAAATTAATTATCAAATCTAAAATAAATAAAAAACGACATACTAGTATTAAAAATATATACTAAAATACCTCGTAAGATTCGAACTCGTAAGCTCTTAATTGTAAAACACTCCTCCAACTGTTTAAATATTACTATTCAATTATTTTTGTGCGTATGTGGACTAAACTCAGTGAACTTTAACCAGTGGACTAAATATTACTCCTTGAATTGCTAAATAATACTAAGCAGTGTCGCGCATCTAGATGAAACAGCCTGCTTTTTCATTCTTCTCTCTTCAACACCGGCACAGGACTTTTGTCTAATAACATACGGTAGTACGTACTTGTTGGAGATGAAAATTATTTAATAATTAATATTTTAATGTATATTTTTATGTGTAAATTTTATTTGTTAGATATATTTTTTATAAATTAGTGGCAACGAAATTCAATCCACGATCTCATATTTGATTTGATTTTAATATTATGTTAAATAACGATATCATTTAAAAATTTAAGTCGTTAGAAAAAAAATATTAAATATTTAATATTTAACACCGTATGGTTGTTTCTAACATTTTTTTTCCCCATGTCATTGATCATTTATAAACTAAGTGGAAAAATGTGATAGTCAGTACATTTGCTATATTGAAGGGCAAGTCATGTCAGCAACTACTCTTCAATATTTGATGCTAATTAATGAAATATTGCAGTCTATGCGCGTGCATATTTCTTAAATATATAATATAACAAAATATTGAATAAATTATTTATTTATAATAATTCTTTTTTTACTTTATGAATATATTTTAATTAAGAGAACATAAGTAAAGAAAAAATAAACATAGAAATAATAGAATAGCTAGGGCAATTACTTGTTTATTAAGGAGGATAAGGTTCTAGACACCAATTTAATTAAAAAATATAGAAGTCGAGTGCTCTAATGTTCGTCAGCATCTGTGATTAAAATCTTTATTTAAATATAAGTTAAAAATTTTACTCGATAAAATTTTAAAGTTTGATGTTAACCGTATTTTAATTAGGTAAGATGAATAAAGCATGTTTGAATGTCTAGATTTTCAATTTTCCATTGGATAAGATATATCTTATGCTAAATTTTGTTGGTTTATTACAAGGAAAAAGGAATTAAGCATAGACAAAGAAAAATGAAAAAATGGATAGGAGGGCAAAAACATAAAAAAAGTAGTAAATAAATAGTAATAATAATAATAATAATAAATTCCTTGTTTGGTTTTCTTTCCATTTTTAATTTTAAGTTTTTGAAATAATAATTAATGTGAAAATATAGTTATTATTTATACATATTCTCACTGAAAATATTTTACCATCATTCCCATTTGAATCATTAGTTTATATATATATATATTTACATACATGTAAAAGAATTTTAATATTCATTAGTTTTATAAACTAATAACAAACCCTCCTTTTTTTCATAATTGATATTACTAAAAACTCTAAATCAATTAAAAAATAGAACTATTATTCTCATCTTATAAAAAAGTATATTAATTTGACACCATTAACGATATAAACAATCATCAACTATAATTCAAATATATATTCTAATTTTCACACAAAAATTTATACAAAACTAAAATCACATTTATCATTTAAACTTGAAAATGAATACAAAACCAAACATGGCAATAACCCAACAAATATCTTGTTGGGTTTGAATCTACCAATAGTAATTTTTGAATATGTAAATTGTGTCTCTTCACGGATGTTATTTTCAGCATTAGCAAACGGACAATTATCACAACTATCGCCATCAAACTTATTCTAAAACAATATTAGCAGACGTGATGTTTAACTTTCAAACATATTTTCCCCAAGTCCAACATGTCTATATAGCAATCTAATCATAACGTGGATGCACCCAACGAATAACCTTAACGACTGAGATGACTTGTAGAATATTATTAGAAGAGGTAAACTGGGTCCAAATAAAATTTGACGCAGCTCTATTAGTTCTCGACTAATTAAGTAATCGGGAAAATGCTTTTCCGACCCTGTAATTGTGATAATTCGGGTTCGAGGCTGCAATAACCTCGAGTTATTCCCATCTAGATAGATGCTTGGAACCTGGGTAATGTAAAACAAGAGGCGGATGCACTTTTGAAGTAGTGTTTGAATAGACATAATTCGAGGGTTTAGCGCTTTGGTTGCATGGTTGACGATGAAAATTCGAGTGATCATAACTTTTGATCTGATTGGAGTTGCGCGAAAGGCCATGCACCCACTGTTTTAATCATTTTCGAGAGGAGAATCCAACTCTCGTGAGGGATTGTCGTTCATCGTGAAATTCTATCATTTCGAGAACTGCACGGGCATAATTCTCTATATTTTTCTATTTTTCTGTCGATTTTGTGTATTTTTCTTAATTTCTATAGTTATCTTTTGGACTTGATATTTTTTTGAAATATTGCTATAGCAGTAAAGTATTTTTGGGTTGAATCTCACATGCTTTTGAGATAATCCAAATTTTAGTCAATTTCACAAATGTTTTACCTAACCTAAGATTGATTCTTTTTTTTTTATTAACTAATAATTCTGTTCAGAGATTTAATCGACAATAAACTATTTTTTTTCTTTCAACCTCGAGTTTCAAGAGTATTGGAGATATGTTCTCTTTATTCTTTAGTTTCAATTGCAACAAGCAACTGTTGGCCTTGCTTGGAGGTTTCTAATTAACACCCTTTGATATTTAAATTAGTTGGGTATGAAAAATACTCTAAAAAAATAATATACCTCGGTCCCAAATGGCTTTACACTATTTATTGGACAACTATTTGTACTTGTATAGGTTGGTCTATGTGTCATAAGATGTCGGGTTATTGGGTCATGTCGGATCAAGTTGTGTAAAAGAATCCTTATTCTATTTGAATATTTTGAGGGGTATGTTTGTATTTCCCCCTAGTTAATCCATGTCTTTCTAGGTTTTCGTTGCGTGCTAAGAATGCCATCTCTTATTCATCGGCACGTGAGGCCTGAATTCCTCTAACTACATCACCAAACCCTGGCTAAGCAAGACATGGTGGTCAACCAGCAGACAAATATTAATTTTTAATCCTAGTTTAAAAAAGATATTACTTCTCCCAGATAACCTCTGTTGAACAAAGTAAAATAAAACATGTTCAAAGGTGAATTTTTCCATACAATTGTTTGACAGAAGACGAAAAATTTCACCTTGCACCCACTTGGAAAATTCTTCCATGCTCTTTATATATACCCCCAAAACAATTGCAAATCACCACTACTCCACCAATAACATTATAAGCAATCTCTAGCTACTTCCTTTCTCTATTTCATTCCTCCCCCGAAAAAAAAAAAAAAAAAATTGCCCGCTCATAAGCCGTCAGCAACTTTGGATAGTAACTATGATTCAAATCGTACCACAATCAGTCGTATTCAACTACGTTGTTTCGGTCCTCATGTATTTGAAATGGGCATGGGATTACCTTCTTTGCCAATCCTTCTTCCAATACCCTTATGGAATCATGTTACCAGAACATGTCGATGATTTTAACGTTACATTTTATAAAAATGTTGTTGACTCGGGGGAGTCAGCCGAATGTGCTGTTTGTTTGTGCAAGATCGACCAAGACGATGAAGTTAGAGAGCTTAGATGCGACCATTTTTTCCATAGAGTTTGCTTGGACAGGTGGTTGGGGTACGGCCACATGACTTGTCCAACGTGCCGGAATAGACTAAAGTTGCCACCTATAGCGGCGGAGCTCCACCAAGAATTGGTGGTGATCAACTTTCACGCCTCCGGTTATGGTGGTCGTGATAGATGGTGGCTACGTTGAGGCAACTTAGATGTAAGAATAATGGGGAGTAACTAACTTGTTCGTTCATTGTTGAGTATGCGACGTGGTAGAGGTGTTTGATGATATTTGTGTCTTGTTTTAGACCTATAGTTGATAATGTTCGTAAAATTATGGGCATGTATGTGGGTGTTTTTAGGACATGAAGTTTGTAATTTTAGTATGTAAAACTAAAGTTGAAACGATGATTTTTTATCGGTAAAATAAATGCAAATCTATTTAGAACAAGAATTAGTGAGAAAATAAAATTATACTTATTTCTCCTAAAATTTGACATAATTATTAATCTCTCTTTTTATAAATACCATCTCAAATAAAAAATAGTTATGTAATCCCTAGATAATGAGGTGGAAATTATTACTTTACCCTTGTTGATTTTATTTTTCTTTTACAAAACATTTGTAAAAATGTAAAACAAGAAAAAAAAATGAGGGTAGGAAAAGTAACTAATCCACATAACATATTTGTCCATAAAAATATTTTAAGAAATTTAAAAAAATATATAAAATCATATTTCATAATCCAAAATAACATTTTGATCAATTCACCATAAAAAATGAATAAAAACTAAAAACCTAACTTATGCTAATAGAATATGCTCGTTGTAGACAGTCTTTAAATAAATGGGATAGTTGTCATTTAACAACAAGGATATATTTATATTTATATTAAAACTTAGAAGAGGTGGATTAAAAAGGATCTTATTGATTACCTCTAACAAAATTTGATTTATCAATTTTTTTCGTATTATATAATTCAAAAGGATACTTTGGTCAATTCATCAAAAATTAGATAGAAATCTAATAAAGATTAATGGAATAAGCTCGTTGTTAGACAGACACTAAATCAATGGGGTAATTATAATTTTTTAAACAATATAAATATATTTATAACTATATCAAATCTTAAGGAAGTAGATTGGAAAGAATCTTATTGATTATCCCGGACAACTATATCTTGATTATAAAAATTTCTCTTACTATAACTGGATATTACATTCGACTACTCGAATTTTCCTATTTTTCTCCGCTTTGATCCATCGTATTTTATTTCAAACTTTTTTCCTTTTTAGTCAAATTAAATTAATTTATTTTAATTATCAAATTATAATTTTTTCATGTATCATGAACTGAGTGTTGGATAGCTTTTATATATATATATATATATATATATTCTATGTCCCACATAAAAAAGTTAAATTAAATTTTAAGTGTTTAATAAAGAATTATCCAACTTAAAATACAAATTAAAAATTGGAAGGAATAGGTAAGAAAGAAGGGAATTTATATAATAATAATATAATCTATATATATATACAAAAAATACGTTTTATATTTATTTTATTCTTTTATAAAACATTGCAAATAATACATAGTATTTGCCGAAAGAATGTGAACGTTTATGCAAAACTTTAAAGTTGCTTTTCAGAAGCATCTGATCAGAAAAGATATTTTCTGAAAGGTTGCAATTTTTCAATTAAATAGGTATAATCGAAGAGATGCATATTTTTTGGAGAAAAAAAAAAAAGATATGAAATCAAGTGCCAATTTAACACTTCAATTTCCATAAGTTCTTTCACTTCATATTAGTTTAAAAGTATCCGTTGAAAGGATGCTTCCAAAATTATTATTCGGCAAGTTTTGATTAATTTTGTTGTATCCTAAAAATGAGTTTGCTTTCACCCAGCAGCAACTATTTAGTGGACACAAATTTCATTTTAAGGACAGAAAAATCACATTTCAAAACCTCTTTAAAATTCATCTATCCCTAACATCATGTACATTCATAAACCAATAAAGAAGTTATTATAATATTTTATATTTAATGTCTTTACAAATTTATGCGCATACATAAAATCTGCAACATATATACACTATACAAAAAAAAAAAAAAGATTTTTCTCTATACTATATATATTTTACATTATAAATTACTACAATTTAAAAATAATAGCAAATCAAGATTATTTGCAACAGTCGAACAGAATCAATATGAAAATTTAAATGTTGACAAGGATTAATTAACATTTATTAGGATTTTTACCTATAGTCATAATATTTATCATAGTTTTTAGTTGTAGCTAATGTGTTTGACACTTGTAGAAACGATGACTAATAGATTTGTAACTATAAGTAATTAATATTTATTATTTTTTTAATTATATCAATTAATTATAATAAAAAATTATATATATTTTAAATTATTATTATTTTATTATAGATAGATATGCATAATGCAAACGCATTTCATGTGCGCCCGTGTCCAGTATCAAGAGACAATAGCATCAAATTCTGGGGCCCAATTCCCAGATGGAAAGTGGGCTTACCAATCGTAAAAGGACATTGGACGGCTGCTACAACCATGACCACACCAAATGATATCCTCCAACTCTCCAAGATTTGCTCCAAACAACAAAATAAATGATCAAATCGTGTAAGATTCTGCCAATTATGTCTTCTTTTGATCGTTAACATTGACGCCTCACAACTAAGGATGAAAATGGACGATTTTGAGGTCGGTTTGGGTGGATTCGGAACCTGTTCTGCCTCAGTATAAAATCCATCCAGACGAGTCTAACCCGATGGATTCTATTATTTTTGTTTTTTTATTTATTTTAAATATATATATATAAAAGAAAATTGAACATATTAATTACAAATAAAATGTTAATGGCCTAACTCAAATATTATTTAACGACTACTAATAGCAAATGGGTGTAAGTTCCCATCCTGGACTAGACACAATGCTCGAGAACTCGAGATGCATTTGCTCTATTGGTTGACATAGGAAACCATTCCCTACTCAACCAATTGTTGTGACCACAGACTTTAAGAGCACGAACTATCTTAGAGCACATAGGAGACTCGACTGTCATATACTGATAGGTGACGGGTTCTATCTTGGAACCCACCGTCCTCACTATATATTCTGATTGCACTGAACAAGACTTATAAGACCATATCCAATATACAATCATCTTTCGTCAGATCCAAGATACAACCATTATATGTATGCAACTGCTATGGTTTCTCAAGTTCGAGAACTAATCCCGTACTATCGAAGCCAGGAAGATCTAGTCATACTGACCAAGCCTCCAAGGCTTCCATATGACGACTTTCCACGAGTCAGTTGAGTCGGCTTGACAACCTTGTCAATCACCCACTAAAATTGCATAGACATCCAACGTCTATCGCTAATAAAATACGGCACTCATCCAATGAATGTAATTTTAGCGCAAGTCTCAATAGGACTCTCGATTCTCAATCTCGAGGTCCTCGACTTGGAACGTTTCAAATCTAATCATCAGAAGTTGGTTTCATGGTCACCATCTAATGCGCAGCCCAACTACATAGGTTGTATAATTTGATTTGTGGGCATTATTGTAATGTTAAGCATATAAACTTAATTAGTGAACACAACAAATATAATTTTCAAATAATAAATACTCACTTTATTCATAAAAAATGTTACAATTACACCGAAATTGTCGGAACAGACTACATAAAGATCAATCCAATTGGTTTTTTGGTCACCTATTCTAACAATTTGGTCCCCTGACACATTTTTATTAGATGTTTAACAGAGAAGGCCACGTGGCCATTAATTGCTTGGGATCAAAAGTGTTACTTTTTAAAAGCTTTGGGACAAAAGTGGAAATTCTGTAACATATGGGACCAAAAGTGAAAAATCCTGTGACATACAGGATCAAAAGTGTAAAGACTCTACTTTTTAAGTGCTAAGCATGTGGCATTTTTCATTAAAACAAATAACGAAAATGCAGTATTATAGGACCAAAAGTGCTACTTTTTATAAATTACAGGATCAAAAGTGAAAATTTCATAACCAATGGGACAAAAAATGAAATTAAAGACCCTAAATTACTGTACGAAAAATGTTTTTGTTCCTTGTTTTCCTTTTTCTTGTCCATTTAAATTTGCGTTGAACCTCCATATGAAGATTCTGTCGCAATTCAAATTCAAAAAGAACTATCAATTCTATCTGTTAGGTGAGCTTCACTAATTTAAATTTCTTATGTACTTTTTCATTTTCTAAAGTATTATGACATTCAATTTAATTCTGTTATAAACCTATTTTGGAGTTGTCACCATTATGCATTTAGATCATTAAATCTTACCATTCATATCCACAGATTTTTTAGGGTTGAAATTCTAGCCATACCCATAAATTTAATAGTTACAATTAATGAAAAGACAAAATTTTCTCCAAAAGATGCATCTCTTGTTTCCTAAAACTATCCCATCTCTTCCAGTTCCCTATCAGCATCTATTGTGTAATTGTGAGGCTCATATTGCAGGAATATCTACTATTAATCTACTCTTGACTTTTCCCTTCAAAGCTGAAATTTATGTTGTAGCCCAACCTATTACATCTTTCCTACAAGAATCCTCAAAGCAAACCCATTTGTAATTACGATGAGCAACAACCTCAGAATCCAGAATTGTAAGACGTGCTCCTTTCACTTCAGTTATAAAACAAAATCTCCAACAATTCCCAGTTCCCGTTCTTTTCCGGTGCACTCGCTTTATATCTCCGACACACAAGGAAGGACAGCGGTGGGAGTCAGGAAATGAGACCTCGTCAACTACTTACCTGTTTTGTTAAAGTAGAAGATGTGACATTAGTTCGAATTTCTTATGGTGGTGATTAGATTGAGTCGATAGCCTACCAACGCATAACAGTGGAGTTCAAAATAATTATTACATCAGCCGCCACTACTCCCTGATCCCACTCAGGTGATGGAATAAAACACATTAAACATGATGTTTGTTTTTATGTGCGTTATAACGTTTTCAATTTTTCAAACTTTAATTCTAATTTCACTCGTTTGCGTGTATAAATACTCTAGAGTATTTGCAACAATTCCAAGAACTTCTCCATATTCATCGATCTACTGTCACCAAACCCTCAACCATGCTCCCACAGTTCCACAAACCACTCATCATGCTTAACAAAATAATTCTCATCTTCTCCCACATGAAGGGGGCTTGGGATTTCCTCCTCCACCAATCATTCTTCCACTCTTCCTCTGCTCCAAACACAATAGTACCAAATGTTGAACCCTACACCGTCACAAGGCGATCAACGTGCAAAACCGGCTCAGACGAATGCACGGTCTGTCTGTGCAGCATCCGTGAAGGGGAGGAAATCAGGGAGTTGATGTGCGGCCATGTTTTCCACAGAGCTTGCTTCGACCGGTGGATTGGATACGGGCACTGGACTTGTCCTCTATGCAGACATCACCTGAGATTTGGTGCTGATCATCAGTTTCATCAACAAGTCTTGGTTTTCAATTTCGCCAATGTTAGTGAAAGAAGTAGCAGTGAGAGATGGTGGCTGCGCTGAAGGACGTCTCTTATGATCATCATCATCATTAAGTTCCAAGTATAGCTCCAAGAATGTGGCTGTTCTGTTACAGTACTATTTTTCTGGAGTAGGCTGAAAATCTCTATCACCATCAGGTGGTCTGGAATATAATTTTTATATAATATATGTGGTTTGCTGGTAAGAAATTTGCATCAGGATGATGAGGCCTTATCCTTGCATTGGTGATTATCTGAAAGATAAACTCATCCTACAACTAATTACGACATACATTTGTATATAATAACTCTATCTCCAATAGATTTTAAGAAGAGAAATCAACACTTCAATTCGAAAATTCTAACCCAATTCGAGTTTAATCGGATATGATTGATTTATAATCTAAAGAAAGCGATCAAAATTTAATTTGAGTGGATTTTTTTTCACTTTTAATTGTGTATTTTTGTAGGTTTTGAGTTTTTTAAAATTTGAATAAAATATAATTTGACGATAAACAATGAATTTTGTCTCGCAAATATATTTCATCCAAATATATATATACACAATAATATACATATAATTCAGCCCCTTACCAACAAAATAATATATGTACAATGACAAATATATATAAAATAGATGTGATTTGACAATAAATACTAAATTTTGTTCTCAAGATACAAAATAAAACATACAACACCTATTTTACACAATCTTAAGTTATCTCCAAAAATAAATTCTAACATACACACTATTTCTAACAAATACTAATTTATTTCTATTTTTCTCTCTTTATCTCCATAAAACACACAAAAATAATCTAAAATCGAAACAGATCATTATGAAGAAGTTATATAGGATTTTAATATAATAAACTCATTATAAGTCGACAAGTTGACGATGAAGTTGATGTTTGATCTTCGGTAATGGTAATTCGTGGATTTAGCACCACAATCATGCCATAAATGCAGAATTATGTTGAGCTTCGTGCACGACACTCAATAGTTTTACCTTCGCAACACCATGAATATTTGATTTGGTGGACTTGAACGAGAGAGCTCAGACACCTCCCAAATCTTCTTTCTTGATTTGTGTTCGGTAATTAAATACAGTTGGTTTATTAATTATGTGTTTAAAATTCATTTTTCGATATTAACATTCTAGTTTTTAGTTTTTGTCTCGCATTAATCACTCTAACCATTATTCAACAAAAATATGGCCGGGTTATGATTTTTGTAAGGTAAAATTACCAATTTAAATTCGATTGTGTCATTTTAGTCTCTCAAATTGGTAAAATTATAGAATTTGTCATTGTTTTGTGTTCTTTTGTATGGTATGACCCGATGATGAACAAATGTGCTAAACAAATTACTTTTGGCCTACTGTGAAAAGTGAAAATTTGGGGCGTTATGCACACAATTTTCAAAAAGCATAGAAACGTGTTAAAATATTTTTAGTAGTAGCTTTCGTTTGTGTTTGTGACGTGGAATTATGATAAAAGCGTGATTTTAGAATGAAAACAAAATTTTGGAGGTAGAACACAGCTTGGGTGTGTTTTGATATGTTCGTGCATTGAAAGTCCGAATCAAAGAACATCATCGTGTTGCGAAACATGGCATGGGCTTGTAATACCCTATTTGGATGCAGAATGTGCTTGTCTAGTAAACACAATAAGAACGCGTTTCATATTTTAAACAAAATTTACAAAATAAGCCATGTGTCAGTTACATAATTTTGTTGAGAAACGGTAAAAAAAAAACATAATTTGAGACAAAAACAAAAGTTTAATAATGATAACATTAAGAAATGAAATTGAAATACTAAAATTATTCAAAACACATACTTAGGTAATTAACTATAACATTTACCCTTTGCATTCACTTCTTTAAACACACACATAATTTGAATTTTCTTAACTATAACTTCATTTCTTCAAAACTTTATTGACGAGATATAATTTGAATTTTCTTAAATTACTTGATTCACACATGACAATATCTAATTCGTCCATCCATTAAATTCCTATATTTAATTTTATAGAAAAAAGAAAAACACACAAAATTAGATGAAATGTCAATATATAAATGCTAACCAACTTTATATATTCAAAACTAGCATTTGATAAGTCCCATAATTTTATTTTATCAGCATTTTAAACATTAATCCTAAAATTAAAATTTAATATCTTATGAACTTAAAAATGCATGAGCTCAAAACCCTCTTTAAATAAAAGATTAATATTCATTTCTTGAATAGACTTCAATTATTTTTATTAAAAAAAAAAAAAAAGAGGAGCGAACTTTAATGGATGATAAACCACCGGACAAAAAAAAAACCACTGGACATGAACACGTGAAAGAAAACCTTGATTTGAATTGCATGTACAAACAAAAGGAACAATATCTTAACACTTAGTTGGACATCCTGCTTTCACGCCCAACAGACGGCTTTGATTCCCGAAAGGGAAAACCTACTCCTTCCTGGCCGTTCGATTTTCCACTCTCTCCCACCATAAATGGAGTACATATCATTGAATAATGTCTTAATTTAGTTATTATTGAAGTTGAAGTTGATATCTCATGAATAAATTCGAAATATAAATATTTTAATTTTATTAAATATGTGTCTATTTATCTCACTTTATATGAGTATAAAAAACTTGTACAGTAAATAATTGTCCCTAACTACATTTAACTTTTCCCAATAAAAATTATTAGTTTATTAATAATTTTTTATTCATACATATTTAAAATTAATCCTTTCTAGAAGTACTTTTCATCAACTATTCACTATATTTTTTAGATAATTAAATAAATAAAATTTTAATTGTACAGACCTACCTGCCGAGTATCATTCGCAGCTCATTTCGGGAAAATGTGGGAGAAGTAGTCCCACTGCGACATGTGGCTTACAATTGTTCTTAACCTCAGATGTCATTGGTGGACTTTTAACATTTTTTTTCGTGCATATATTGTTATGCACAGGCCACGAGGGTACATCTTTTTAAATATTATGAAGGGTAAATTACATCCAATTTTCATGAATTTGATATCATTATAAATATTTTATTTATTATTTAAAAATTATAAATATCTTTTAATGTTTGATAAAGTTATATACTGTTTAAATAGAGGTCTGAAATCTTGTCTTGCTATATTTTTTTCTTTTTTAAAAAAAAATAGACGAGGTGGATGGAAATTTATAATAAAAAAAACTATCCACTTAATCTATAAAAAATTTAAAAAAAATAGGTAATATTATAATTCTAGTACACAAGGGCATTTTGATTTCTTCGCCATAAAAAATAGATAAAAACCTAATAGGAATTAGCGGTTTGGGTTAATTGTTAGACGATCACTAAAATCAGAACGTATTGATAATTTACAAAAAATGATAAAATATTTGTAATTATACCAAACCTTGGGAGAGCTCATTGTAATTCACATTGTATAAAATAATAACAAAGACTGAACAATAGAATATTGAAAATATTTTAGAAAGTTAGATCTATATATATATATATATATTATATATGAAAAATATAAATTATATGAATTAGTATTAATATTGAGAACTTTTATCATATCAAAAAGTAATAAAACTAAATGTAGCATTAACATCGCCTACATAAATAAGTGAAATTAAAATACAATTCTTCAAAGAAAAATATGGATTTTTTTGAGTACGTAAATAGAGATGACCTATTGGTCTATTTACACTAATCACTCTCATCTTTTAAAAAATTATATATATATTTTAAAAAATATAAACATCATTCTCCAAAATCACCCATACTTTTTGGGGGAATTTATTAAAAAAATGTCAAAAAAAAAATTTAATAAAATAGGGTGAAAATGAAAGTGTTAGAAAAGTAAGTGGCGCCACGGTTTTAGGGGTAATTCCTAATATATGGTTTATTTATAGTCCATAATAAAGGAATGGTATTATTAATTAATTGGTAAGACAGGTATCTAGTCCACAATAAAGGAATGGTAGATCACATAACGGACAATTTTCGTGTCATTTATTTTAGGATAATTCCTAATTTATGGTTTATTTATATGAACAACTTTTGTATTTTATGTAATTATAAAAATTATCTATGAGAGTCAAAAAGTAGGGGAATTTATTTAAAAAAATGCCAAAAAAATAAAAAATTAGTAAAATAGAGTGAAACTGAATGTGTTAGAAAAGTAAGTAGCACCGCAGTGCCACAATTTTTTATTTAAAAAAACAAAATTCCTCATGGCGAGTTGTCAACCATCAAATATACCGTTCGACTCCCCTTGATGAGACGAACATTTCCCCACAAACAATTTCAAGTTTTATCAATCGTAAATAATGAATTTTTAGTACGAACACGGCACCTTTCGGCCGTCGATTCGCCGCCACCGGAGCGACCCACGATCACAAACCACCGCCACTGGACTCGCCTCGACCTAACGGTTCTAACGAGACCAACCTAGTTCAATTTTATTAAATATTTGTTAAAATATGAAAATTTGAAGTTTTTCCGTCGAGAATTCGCGCTGAAACTGTTTGCTGCCATTTCTCCACCGTGAGGACGAATCACAAATTAAGACCATAGCCGTTCGAATCCTGTCGTCCAGACGATTCCAACAAGACCAATCTTGCTCAATTTCATCAAGTATTTGTTTGTTCAATTTTTTAAATAGTTATATTTTTTTGGCAATTTTTAAATAAATTCCCCTACTTTTTGACTCTCATAGATAATTTTTATAATTACATAAAATACAAAAGTTGTTCATATAAATAAACCATATATTAGGAATTATCCCTAAAATAAATGACACGAAAATTGTCCGTTATGTAATCTACCATTCCTTTATTGTGGACTAGATACCTGTCTTACCAATTAATTAGTTAGAACATAGACCACGTGCGAATATAATAGTGACAGATGAGATGACCCAAAAAATAGTCGATGTATGGCTGTTTCATCACCACCTGTCCTGACATTTTGTTCAAGAAGTGTCGCTATTTAGTTTTTTATGAAACACGTAAAAAAGATTAGCAATTATATTAATAATGAACTTGCAAATCATATTACTGTTAGGGATGCAAGCTGAGTCGTTTTAGTCAGTTTATGTCGTTCAGACGAATGTAGAGGTTGTGTTGACCTCAGTAAACTATTCCTTTTTAGTGTTTATTTTTGAATGGTAATTTTAAGTATGATTTAAATAGAATCATAGCCATGAAAAATTACATTTCATGCAAAAGTAGATAACCTAAACTTCCTTCAAATGACCATAAAAGCTGCTCAAGTGAATCCATATTTCTTTCGCTCAAGCAAAGATATTTCCATTCATCAAACATTAATGAACGAGAGTTTGGTCAATACTGATAAGGAGAGCAAACGATAAAGATCTTTATCGTCACAAGTGTGTGCTTTTTTATGGGTAAGACGATCAAATACGCTATCGTATCAGGATAAAGATTAACGAACTATCAACTTAACGCGTTTAGTATTCAAGAACTTAAGCACATCCACGACAAACTAACATCATACTCTTATTTTAACACCATTGATTTACGAGTAAATACGTTATTGAATCAGGATAAAGATCAACTTAACCCGTTTAGCGATTAAGAACTGAAGCACATGCATAACAAACTAACTTCGTGGTCTTATTTTATCACCATTGGAACAGTCACACAATTATACAAACTGAGAAGTATTTGTTTAATCTTATATCCTCATTCTTAAACTTTTGACTATACTCCTGTTATTGTACAACCAAGAAGAGGACCTGGAAAGAAAAATCCTCGCTTTTGATTCTCGAGCAGTTCAACAAGATGAAATAAATTGAATGGTTAAAAAGAACAAAACCAATGCTATTATAAAGAATTGATGCATTCACACTCAGCAAAGATGTACCTTGTACAACAATCACATTCCTCGTCATCTTAAAACCAATTCGATAGCATTTTGCTGAGGCTTCGTTAAGCTCTGCATTTTGAATTCAAAACCGGATTAAATGACCAGAGTTAAGAATGTCAATAACAGTTGAGATGCGACAGACTCGAGGGATATAATGAGACCTGGAAAAGATGTTGGAAAAATGGCTTGTCGCTCTCAGAGAACTTTGCCAAGGATTCATGGAGATAGTTAACCAAATTGATCTGTGAAATGGGTGCACAGAGTCATGTTAGCGTTAAGGGTAGCTACAATTTGTTGCAGACTGTTAACTTTGCACCTCATAAGATACCTCATTTAGGGGATCGGCAGCACATAGAAGTTCATCCTCACAGCCGTCTTCTTGGTCCTTAACCAATCAATAAAAGCAAAGTTCCACTAAGGAAAGTGAAAAGAATAGCACAAATTTGGAGAACTTTAGTTTGCAACGAGTCAAACCTCATTGAAAGCCTTTGCCATAGCGTCAAGATATTCGTATGTGGGTCTGTTATGTAATGTAGCATCAGCTGAATAAAGGAAATTCTCATTATCTCCAGCATCTCCGTTTTGAATTTCTTCCCAATCACTATCCTGCTGCATGAATTGCGAAAATGTTTCTAATTTCAGTTTGCAGTCATGGACTTATATTAGAAATGTGAACAGTGAATGTATGACTACCTCATTATCTGCGTCGACTTGTTCTTGGATTTCTAATAAAGCATCCGCCAATATAGCCAGAATCTATGGGGACCAGAAAGCATATAGGAAAGTTAAACCAAAATTAACTTCTATTACTAAGAACATGCATCTGCAGAGCAAATGCTTAAACTGGCAGGTAGGGCCAGACCCTGCCTTGTGAAACCCAATCCCCTTTCATACACTTGGCACTTAAGAACACAAAAGCTACACAATTCTATAATATGTGACTCTGTTATTTCCCAAATTATCGGAACGGTTTTTCCAGCAGAATGATTATTGAATATCCTGAATTTCAAGCAGAAGATTAGGAATTTATGTTCATTATCTTCCAAGGGATTCACTTAGGTTTCTATCAGTTATACCTATGATCTCCAGATGTGGTCCTTTTTACATGCAAAATTTGGCTTCCATACTTTTTCTCTTTTTTGTTATTTATCCAGTATGCTTCTTCCCATTCTTAAACTCTCTTGATTATTTTTCCAAACTCAAGTCCTCTTCTTTGATTCTGGGGTGTCAGTTCATTCTCATATCTCACCAGCATGTCCACTGTGTATAGAATCAGTTTATAAGTCAGGGTTTCAGTTTTTCCTTATGTAAAGAGAATAATTATATGCAAGCAGCTTCAATCACTAAGAAGTATCTACAGAAGTAATCATTTTCTAATAGGATAAAGCAACTTTTGCATGTACCTATAAGGGCCTCAAGTCATCCATGAAGGGAGTAAACAGTCTGCTTGTAATAAATACTTATCCTTGATAAAATTCAAAAAAAAAAAGGACCAAAGAAATTCCAACCATTGACCACTATTAGTGCATACCAGAAACCCATCTTTGGAAGAAGAATCATGACAACAAATACCTTTGCAGGAAGTGGCATCAATGTCCATTGATCCGGTCTTAGCTTAGCTCTTGAACGGGTGGTTATCCCGGCCTCGGACTATACCATTTAAAATGGAGTGAGTACATGGCAGTGTGCAATATATGCATAATGGTACGAGAAGTTCAAGCCAACCTTGATAAGAAGGCCTTGCACATTGATATTCCCCAATTCGACATGCCTAGTCAAAAGCAACAATGCTAAAGCAGTAGTCGTAACTTTAATTTGGTAGGCTCCCTGAACCTCACCTGAATGAATAAGCAATTGACCAAATCATATGGCAGTTATAAGGAACAATCTATCAATGGGAAGAAAATGCAACCAGAGAAATAAAGTAAAATTTGGAAAGAATTTTCCACAAAACCATGTTTATCAAGCATTATTCGTATCAAACCAACAATGAATAATCGAAGAAAGACAGTTATTTGGTGTATTGGAGTGATTAATTGCACAATCTACTACTAGTTTGTCACTCATTATTCTTCACATGTGGGTTCTCTGTCAAATAGCTAATCCCAGAGATAGATTGGCCAGAAATATTTAGTTCTAAACATATAAGACAGAATGGTAAGAATAAAATGATTGTTCTACAAGAATTCCAAATTTAAATTTGGAACAAGCAGCAGGAAAATCTTTTTGCTAAAACAAATTAGTTTTCTTCAAGTTCATTTTGATTCATGCAAATGAAGTACATTATAGGCATAAAATAATCAGACATCAGAATACTTGCCTTGCTGTCTAGTCCATTCAAGCATAAGATAAGCAAAGGAGTTTCGATGACCTTCTGCTGGGATTGAGACCAGCAAGTCAATAAATTGTTCTACATGAGGGGTACTCAAGTGGACCTGCATTGGAGAATAATGTATACTGGTTGTTGGAAAATGCTAGAGCCAAACTTAGTGATGTAAAGTGATTTTATCGAAAGAAGTGAATGTACACATTTATGCTCAATGTCATGATGCATTACTCATAGAAATCTGTCAAAATCAAATTGAAAGCTAACCAATCTAGCGAAAATTAGAATCAGTGAACTTTTCAGTGCTGAAATTTGAGAAGACTGCATGCGTCTGATAAGTGCTGTCACAAGGTCTCTGATATGCTGTGCCATTTCTGAAGGCAGATGTAAAATAAGTTGCAAAATGAAGCTACCAACGAAAAGGGATCCAGAACTTTCCAAATCAGGGTCTAGAAGCCTGCATATCCAGAACCAACAAATAAGTTATCGAGAAGATAACAGAAACATCTCTGCGTTGTATTTACATTGCTGCTTATCGGCTCAGGCTTAGCACATTAGTATGAGAATATTATATCAGAATGCACAGCCTTAGCTCAAACAAAATCATGCACAAAAGCCTAACTAAACAATAAAAGATGCGTAGAGATTGAAGTGTAAGCAAGCAACATCACCTTAGAGACGGGAAAATATTGCAAAGCATATCTAGTTTCCACAGAAAGATTGCATCACGAACTGGTTAGATTTTCTCCGTAACATTGGACTATCACATATTTGTGGGAGACAGTTTCTATGTGAAACCACCTAAGAGGTTTATCTGTGTTTCTTGTGTGTGCGTGCGTGTGTGCGCGCGCATGTTGGGGTGTGTGTGTGAGAGCAAGTTTGTAATTACCCAGCTGTTCATTACTAAATTACAGCGAAAAAGAAAAAAGGAGCTTCATGCTGTTGGCAAAATCATGTTATTGGACATTACAGGAAATAGTAATATAAGCAAGGCTGAGCAAATCACCTAGAAGCCACATCAAGTAAACTTCTCATTGTAAATCCAGGATCACCACACCAAGCAAGCATATCTTGTTTTCCACCAGAGACTAGGGCGGCTAAGCACTGGGTTGCGTTCTGACAGATATAAAGCATCAAACAGCGTTATTTTATATTTTAAAGCCCATATAATATTTTAAAAGAAGGTGCAAGTAATATAGAAACTACTTAGAGGAGACTTTAAGCTAAGAGAGAGCAGAAGGTAACCTGCATCTCACTGTGGTCGTCACTTTGAAGAACTATTCTAACAACAGGGTCAAAAGAAACTTGATACACTGCTTTTACCACGTCAATAGGAGCATTCTGTAAAATATAATAATATGTAACCTTACAACATCAGAACCACTCTTCCAGTCACAGCAAACACCTGCTCAACTGTAATAACTGTTCTTCAACATAAGAATCACCTTCACTAACATTGTAACAAGATCCAGGGAACCAGCAACTAAGCCATCAGGTTGTTGTTGTGGCTGAGAAATTAAATAATATAATAAGAAACAGAGAGACCAATTTCAACTGTTAGATTTTTCTTTTTGTTGTCAGCACTGGGTCGTTTGCGTACATTACTGAGTATTGGCCCGATATAAGGTAGAACTCGAGAAACCAGAGGATGAATACATCCTGGAGCATTTTTTATTGCCTGCAAAGATGAAAAATACAAAGCTGTAAACAAATCCTTTACTGATGTACATGGGGATTAAACAATATCATTCAGTGATGCGTTTAATTTGTTAACCATGAAATCCGAAGTAACCAGCAGCTAAGATTTTTTCAGAAGTAAAATATAACTTGGTCATGATCACTATAGATTTGCATCAGCCAAAAAACCATCCTATTCAGATCGCTATCTAGAGAGAGTAACAAAATGCTACTCAGAAGTCAGAAGAACAGAGAGAATATCCAAAAACAGCCTTGTGGCCTTTGGAAGAGCACACCATAATCTGCAACGGCATTTAGCACACCATAATCTACCTTTTGTTAACAAAGAAAATAATTAAATGGTTATAAGAATTTGCTGAATTAGACAAGTATCTACCAGATGTAAAGTTTTGAGAGACTCTAACAAACTTCGGAAAATAGAGCAAAAGTTATCTAGTATATGTCAGACTGGGAACATGCATGAACATCTCAGGGAAATTATCATGATTCATCTTGTTGTATTCATAATGTAGCTTTAACTTACAAAATTCTGGGTTTATCACACATAACTCTGTAGACTCCACTGAACCAAACTCAGAAAACAATAAAGTGAAAATAAAAGATCTACCTCCAAAACCTCTAGAGCATCGATACTGATGAAAGGGTCAGAAACATGGGAAGCCCACATGTTAAGGATGGTCGGTGAGACAACTGGCTCTATTGAGGCTGAAACTTCATGAGCTACAAAAGGAAACAAAAATTGAGCTTCTAATGAATGTGGTCAGAGAATGCCATAGGCATCGAGGACCTAAAAACTAGCTAACATAAAGTTTGTTTGTATTCCACTTGTACTAACCAGCCTTCACTGCAGCTTGTAGAGTTTCAAGTACTAGGTGCATAGTCTCTTCAGATGCCTACGAAGCAGGAAGCAATAAGGACATGCTATCAACAACAATAAAGCAAATCCCACAGGCTACAAAATACAGGTATCACCTCACATTTTTAAGAAGTTCTGTAAGTGAAGAGAATAAATCCAATGCGTGATGTTGAATAACTCCTCTGGTGGCATCTGGCAGAAGCTGGGATAGAGCTCGACAGGCACCAACTTTAACTGGTGGGGGGCTGTAAAAATGGAAGAATGGGTGACATTCTAACAAAATTAACTGGAATGTAATATCCGGATCCAACTGAAGTTCTTACACATTCATGCCAATTGTCTTAATAGCAGCATACAGAAAATGCTCTGTTACTTGGTTGTTTATCTGTACAAATAGTGAAACTAAATAAGATCTCAGAAAGTACATGAAAGCTGACTGGGAATAATGAAGACTGGTGGAAGAAGAGGAGGTTGTTGATAATTACCACAGACGAAAACTTTGCAACAGATGAAAATAGGCGGGCAAAAAGAAAGGGGTAGTCATGTACACCTGCAGTTAAACAAAGGGATTTCAGTTCCGTATAAAAGCATACAATTCTCTTATAACAAAAGAACAAATCTCATGGCCCGAATCAATCTGAAGTGAACATCCCAATGCATCTCTCAGAAATGTCTCACCTGTTGCCACGTCATCAGTTAAAATTTGCTCTAGCATATTCCCAATAGTGGGTCCAGAAACCTAAAAGAGGAAACACAGATATAGACAATACAATTACAGGGCCTCATTTACAATATAAACCAAGTGAGGATTTTGTTTTTATTATGAGAACACAAAGAGTGACCTCTGCTTCAAGCAACTGCTCTGACACGGAAGCCAAAGCAAACAGGGTGGCCTCCCTTAACTGCCAGCACAACAACAGGGGTAATTAAGAAGACCCACAAACAAAAATGAGTCTCGAGTTGCATTTAATATGGTATTATGGTGACAAAGTCTGTTAATCAAGTTCCATAGGAATCCACAAATCCCCTTTATGTTATTTTAAAAATTCTCATGAAAAGGGACTAGACAGGCACAACAAAAATCAGGATCTCTGAAGTATTTGCAAGCAAGAAAACTCTCCATTAAGACCTATAAGACAGCTAAGCATTCTTTCGACAGTCAAACTCAATATTTCCCGGCTACATTGATGGACTGTGAGGAGTAATAATAAGCACATTCTTTTTGGTAAGTCCTTTTACGCACTAAGTGAAAAACAAACTCTTGTGACTCTTTTTTACTTGGGATGACAGAAGGATGGAGTGCTCCATTTGGCAGTTGTCTGTGTTAAGATTTTTTTTGGGGGGGGATTTTTTTTGGGGGGGGGGGGGGGGGTTGGCAGAGATTGGAGAACAAGGATTCTTAAATTTCAAGTCAATATTAGGCTCATACTGAGAGTTTTAGCATTTATACTATGTCTACAAGTTATATTTAGTGCTGAAAATCAAGTCATGAAACTGCTCAACTTACTCTCCACCAGCCAGGCGAGCCATTATCTTTCTCTAGTTGTGACTCGCTTATTCGTCTTTTCACAGAGTCAATCACAGCATCTATTCCTTCCATCCCACAAGAAGTAATTATTTCTTCCAGTAGAAGGGCACCTGCAACAAATGATTTATTCACGGGGGAGAAAAGAATGCTCTAGCAGATGCAACTTTCCCAGGGTACATAAGAATAGGGTAATTACATTTAGACCCCTCTAAAGATGCGAAATTACACTTTCCCCACAAAGAAGTTTTAAAATGATATTTACACCGTCTCCGAAAATTCTTCTTTTACACCTACACCTGATTCAGTTAGGGTATGGACATGCTAACATCAACAAAAACTTTTCAATTTTCTTCCTCATTTAACATTCCCATATATATTTTTCGTACTTATAAAAGGATAGATGTAAAATATATATATGGTGTAAGGATAACATTATTATATTTTTCTTGTTATAATACAAAATAATTACATAGAAATATTAAATGACAGGTAAAATTGAAAATTTATGTAATTTTTTGCTAACGTCTGCATTTTTCGTTCAAACCATAACGAAAGGGGTTTAGGTGCAATCGCAGAATTTCAGAAGGGGGTATAAGTGTAGTTTCAATTTTCGGGGGGGAGCGTAATTTTGTATTTTCAGATGGGGTCTAAGTGTAATTAACCTATAAGAATATAGAGGTTTCAACTAATAGCAGGACAATACAAAATGTAAGCTGCAAATTATAGTAGGTTTGAAATTCAAAAGTAAGATGTCATGTACTGTCTCATTATAGAAATGATAAAGCAGCAAGTCCAAATTTGATCTGCTGTCAACAGATCACACAGAATTCTGCAGCCATGAAACCTATCAATATGATGTGTTAGCTTCATTTCATTCAGGAGTTTACTAATAGTACACATAGGCAAAACTACACAAGTTATTGTAAGTCAAAAAGGTTTTAATACACATAACAAATACATTTTAGCCACAGCAAATGTCATAATATAGGTTACTTAATAAATGCATATGCAGAAGCCTTTGTTTAACTAAAACTAAGCTCATGCACTCATAATTGCCAGCACAAAATATCAATAGAAGACCAATTAATATACTACAATTAAAAACACCCCCCATCATATTCCCAGCATCTCCATTACCTTACATATACTCGCTGTTTTATATGCATAAAAACACCTATACATAAGTGTTCACATGCATGCATACACACACACATCATGAAAGATTGACGGAAAGATATATATATGCAGAAACAAAGGTAAACCATGTCCAAGATTTTATAGCAACTAAGCAACAAAGTTTTGCCACACCTGAGAACAACTTACCAGATACACGACAACTGTAAGTATTGTCATCCTCATCAGCAACATACTGATTAGCATCCAGCGACCAGGTATGAACCTACATCCAAATTGCACATGAAGAAGATAATGAGAGGTACTGGAAGAAAAAGGGGAACAAAAGATGATGCTTAAAATGCCCGTTATAAACAAATCAAATGAAATGTGTTTCACCAGTAAAATGAAAACTGCACCTGTGTTGCTGCTGACTAGAACGAGGAAACATATAACTTATTCAAAATACTTTACCCATATTAATTAGAAAATCAAGCAGACAAAATGCTCATCCATATTGATATTGCTCAACTCAAATTAAATAGAAAAACAAATGGAAACACACTCTCATGTATGTTTTAGAACACTACCATATTGAAAGAATCTCAAGATGACATGTTACTTATTGTAGCCTGTAACTTAAGAAACATTTGATGTCTCTAAACATGTGGCATGGTAATCAGATTGCAAAATGATCAGGCCAAGCATAACAAAACAAAACTCAGTTAATTGGTTAGATTCCTCAGTATTTTGCTGTAACTGCTTCAACTGATACCCAGTTATGTCAATATATCTGACATCACTAGAAAAGGAATAACCATGTTATTATGTCTCGAAACACAAGTTGTGATCAATCGACACTTGATACTTTCAGGCCCTCAGTGTCACAATGACAGGGGGGACAACTATGTCAACTATCAAATACATATACAAAAAAAATAAGAATTATAGAAGATTTTACATAGACTCCGAGACCAATTACTACTTTTCTGTCTTTTAGGCCGATATGTCTATTTTGAAGATCTCTATAGTTTTCATATACCAAGCAGCATCATTCAGGTTGGTATCATTTTACCATCAGAGAGCCCAAACTTAGTGCAACACTGAAAAATGTCAGCATTTTTATCATATTGAAGGCTCTGATTTAGGGAATTAGAAAAATGCTTTGCACTAACTACAACCAAATAATACAAATCTTTCTACAAAATAAAAGAAAACATATCATGGCTCTCTGGAACTGACTAGATAGAGGATTACCTGTTGTTCTGTCACTTGAAGGAAACCAATGGTATAGTAGACTAACTCTTTCACATTGTTCATTACAACCTACAGACAAAAACTTTAACATCTCCAAAATCTGATAACCTAATGCATAACAAGACAAAGTAAAAATGATAGTTCTGAAGCATACCTTCACAAATCTTGGGCTTCCAACAACAGTCAATAAAAATTCAAATAACTGCACCAGAAAAGACCAGCAAAATCGCATGTTAAAATACTAACTAATGAAACTATCTCACTCCAACCCAATAGAAGTGAGGGCAACAACATACTCAGATATTAATCTAAACCCCATTCATATATCAAACTACTATTGTATTATCCTCAATATGAAGTAATTTTCCCATAAGCTTCTTTGATTGGCACCAAAACTTCAAGGTGTAATTTGAATGTTGCAATTCGCATGCTCTCGGAAACCGTCACAAAGTTGGAACTTGGAACATACAATTTCAATAGCATAAGCTGGAAAGCTAATCGTCAAGAATCTGTATGGGATACCTAAACATATAAGCTTGTTTGGATAATGGAGAGTAGCTAACATAAAATCAGTTAAAATATTGATCATGACTTTAGGTTATCATTTTATTGAAAATACTGCATATACTTTTTCCCATTTCGTACTATTTAAACAAACTTTTGGTAGCCAGGAGCAAGTGACGGCACTCGACACATTATTGGACAACAATGCATCTGAAAATAAAGTTTTCAAAACTAGATTGAAGAAACTATATTTTCTGCCAGATCTCACAAAATCAACACACATGTAACTGCTACCAATGTTGCATCTACATGACCAACATAAGACTTCTATGTTAGGATGATAAATTTTTATTCAGTAAAAAGTAGAAAGAACAAAAACTGCAGAAAATAACATCCCAGTCCTAAACAAAGTAAACTAGTTCTTAGCTGGTGAAAATAGATTCAGATCGCGTTATGATTAAAGAGGCGTCCAGAAAAAGCTGCAGCACCCTTAATCGCTAAAGTTCAAGATAAACATTTCATCGGCTGAATATAGTTGAATTGCACATAAAAATCCGAGTTTTGCATTGTAGAAAAAATGGGGTGACTGCACAAAAATACAAAATAATATGAATCTCAAGGAACCAACTGTTGTGGTAAGACATATGCCAAATAGTCACAGCAAGAACCATCCAGCAGTCAGCACCTATATGGCAATTGATCAAGTTTTTCTTGGCGCTACTTCAAAGTTCACATAATAGCAACTGTATTAACCTGGATAACAAAGGACTCAAGACTTTTCTCTGCACCATCAGAATCATATCTCCCATCATAGGAATCTTCAACGCCTTCAATTGATGAGCGCTTATATACTTCCAAGGATGACACAAAAGTGTGCCATAATGGCCCCACAATTACTGTAATACCATCAAGTTGTAAGAAACTATGAAGATAAGGACAAGAAAAACAATGTATCACCATAAACCAAGTTCCACCTAGGAATCTGACCACATACCAACAAAATGAGTTTCTGCAATGGCCGGGAAGTTCTGAATAAACTGATTCAAGCACTTTAGCACCTGACAGAAGGTAACATAGTTTTCTCAAAATCATCAATTGACATACAGATGGCATCACTATAGACAATTCAATAGAAGAGCCACCTCCATTCTGATGCTCCAATCATCAGGATCTTCAGATGGCACTGGGTGTCTCAAGATTGAAGAAAATTGCTCCATCCAAGGCTGGAGCATCGGTAACATTAGGGAGCTAGTTTCTGTCTGTTTACCAGAAGACATGAAATTAGCTAATCTAGTACATCATTCGATTAGCCTGACTTCACAAGCTACAATTGAATACCTTGTAGACACCACTCATAACCCCGAGCATGGAGGTACAGTTGTAAACTATTGAAAGAGCTCTAGACCGAAGACATTTGTCATAGACCTGCATGTATAAATCCACAGAAAGATGAGAAAATGATCCAACAATACCTCCTCTACCAGAAAAGTTACTAGTTCTGCAAACAAGTTCTCAGAATAATGTTGTAAAGCAATAATGTAAAGTACACTAAACAGCTAAAACACCCAACTTTTTTCATTATTCTGTACATCTTACCAAGAACTCTTGAAAGGAAATAAGTATGCCACCAAGGAGAAAGATAAGAAGAATATAATCCAGACACACATGGAAATATTGTCAGCTAAGTTTACAGTTTTTGCATGTAGAAACTTCCGGGGAATCTAAACAAAACGAAATTAATTGACTATAAGCAACATAAGTATATGAAAACTACACCACTTAGGCATCTAAACCTTGATTTCTGATGCCACACACTTTTTCCTAAAGACTTTAGACAAGCTTATCTTCCATATGATTGCTACAGGAAATTAATAAAATGAATGCGACATACAATCTGGTGAATAAGACTAACCTGAGGCGATGATACAATCGTGTGCAAACATGGGAATAAAACTGGGACAATTTTTGGAACCATCTTATCGTCCATGTCCGAAGAAATAAGAACCAAACATCTCAAAGCCCCGTGCACTGCAACAATAAAATAAAAAATTATACACCCCTCAAGAACTATCAGTGACATGAAAAGGCATACCAAGGACTCACCAGCATTCAGCTTAGTCTGGTCATTAATTAAACTTAAAAGGAAGGGCAGTAATTCAGGCCAATCATCTGGCCAGTCATACTGTGCAATAGTCGATACAGCCACACTTACTGCAGTACACATTTTCTTGTAAGGATCATCCAGTAATGCTAGGAGTAATCCACGTATAGATGCCTGACAGAATAACAGAATGAGGGTGATCTTTAGAAAATGAATGCACCATTACTTTAGCAGAGAACATCGAGTTCAAGCTATATACTGGGAGCAACTCTGAATCAAGAAAAAGCAAGACCTTTTCATTTCTAGCAACAACAGGATGCTCAAAACCTTCCTCATCCTCATTCCAATGTTTCTTAATATATTGCTTCAGCAAAACTGCTGCTAAGTTAATGCATGTTAATCTCACAAGCGAATCACTAAAAGGAATTGGACCAAAATCAAACACATAAAGTCCAATGAATGCAGAAAAAATAAATAAAATTTTGCTAAATACAGCATGAAGGATATCTGCCGTAATCCAAATGGAAGTTCACGGTTTGCAGCAACTCCAGCTAGAGCAACACCATAACCTTTCATGAATTAAGAAGAAAAAGACAAAATCAATTCCATAGCTAAGGTGTAATTTAGGAGGAAAAAGAAAACAAAAACAAGAATCCGCTAGTCGGTTTCAATATAAGTAGTATTACTCAAGTCAGTTCTGAATGACTATGCAATCACATAGCAAAACACAATACTAAAAGATCAAAGATGTACTTATCAAAAATTATGCAGATATCAATGAATCAACAATTGCATCGTAACATAGGTTGATCAGTAAGAAAAGTTTTCATCTTTATTTTAAAATGGCAATGTGGCATAAAATCGAAAAAACGAAATTAATTAATACAACCAACATCATAACCAAAAGAAAATCTTCAACCACATCACAAAAAAAATTCAGTACGAAATGCATACTTTACCTATCGGACTTTAAATGTCCTACAAATTTCCCTACACGCATAAACTCAAGTTCAATTCCTCAAATTAAAGAGAAGAAACATTCAATCAATCAAGTGACAAAATTCCATCCAAAAAAAAAATCACTTCTTAAAACAATTGCCTCAGTCACCTGGTTGAAGAGATGCTTGCTGGAGGGAAGTCTCCGCAAAGGTTCGAACTTGATGGTTGGGATCGAGTGAGGCGTTCAAGCAATTGACCAGCCATTGTTGATCTTGATCCATTCCCAGTATAATCATCCAGATAATACACCAAATTGTGTGTGTCCGTGTGCGGGAGGTGGGAGGAAAATGCGGCAAAAAGGAGGGAGTTTTCAGTATGGGGTTTTTGTAATTGGGGGTTTTTTATAGGGGTTAGGGTTTTGTGATCCGCTGACCGGCTTCACCAGTCAAAGGGTACCGTAAAGCTTCTTCCTTTCATTTTTGCCTCTCTCAATTTCCCTCCCTTAACCCTTTTAATTTCTCCTCCCAATTCCACTTACTACCACTACCTGGGGCTGGAGATGCTCAAACAATTCCTAGACTTTTTTCCATTTGTTTTCTTACATAAACAATCTCTACTTCTAATTATTAATTAGTTCGAGACATTACGTCGTTAAATATGCAAACTTGGTCGATAATTCAAACGTATTAGAAAGATCGTACTTCATTAGTATCTCGTTTAATATTAACTATTCTTATTTGTGATAGGGGTATGTTTTGTAGTAACTTGTCTTATTTTTCTTTTGAATAATTATTAATTTAAGAGTATTCGGATTGTAATTCTTACGACAAAGACAAATGCTTGACGTACCTGAAGAACTAGAACTGGCGAGGAATGCACATGTTTTCAGTTACAAATGGAGACAAGAATCAAGATATTGTAATGTAATCAGAAGACTTGCTCAAATTTCATTCCTACACAGCAAACTAAGTATATATATACATACAAGGAGAACATTGATGAAGTGAAAAAACCAAGGTCGTCAATCTACATCTCCTGGCCATTCGTTGCTCGTAATCCAGACAACCCCATCAACCAACTTTTTCTGAGTTTACAAAACTTGATCCGACCAACGAAAAACTTGTTCTTTCTCAAAGTATCAACTACAAAAGAATTTCTTGGATTTCTTGCCTCAGCCGGTTTTTGTATCCTATAATTGTTTTGATATGTGTATGTGACTATTGTCTTGAAGCCATAATATCTGTTCTATGTAGTACTCATAATTATTGACAGCAGAAAACAAAGCAAAAGATCACTGAGATTATGTTGTCAATGAAGCAACTCAGCAGGCCTTCCCTTTCTCTTGTCTTTGCAAACAATTAGCATCATTACAGTATGTCTCATGTTGACTTCTGCTGTCAACTTAATTTATGATTACAGTTTGATCGCGTGAGTATTATTCAAGAGATATGATGCTGTCCAAATGTAAGTTACAGATATTCTTGAAAGCTCAGTTAAGTGTTTATTTGATCCCATCTTGCTGCTTAAGACTTCACAAAGAGTACTACTCAATCTAATGCTAAGCAAGAAAACTGAGGTCGTTCTGTAGTTTCTTAGCTAGCACTTGTTTGGAGCAGCGTTTCATGTTCACTAATTATGCACACAATTGCAATATGTCTAGAGGTCATTGGACAACTTAATCCATCGTAAGATTGTTCAGTCACTTCCGTGCAATTCCATACTTTGTTATTAGTCCCAATTAGCGTTTGATGTAAAGGCATTAGATTAGCCCATTCATAAGACGACTCGCTTATACCATGTTCCAATTCAGTTAATGAGATATACTAATCGTGTAATTGATTTACAGTCCTACTTGAAGATCAATATCTTCAGATATTATGTGGGGTTGACACAATATTCGGTCACAAGTTTTATGAAACTTTATAAATAAGTGGGGCGTCTGAATGTTTTCAGTTTCCACTTCATGTTGTGATAAGAAGTAATAGAAGAGCAGAGTCACATACTAGAAAACAGAAATGTTTAATACTACATACATCAAAGAGCTAACAAGAATTGATAAGAGAGAAAACAAAAGAGCTAGCAAGTAAAGCCTTAGCAGAAATAGTTTCTATTTACTCCCAGTGATGAAATATGTTGGAATTCAAACATGATTGCAAGATTTCAAACTGTTGCTCTCTTTGTTCTTGTTTGCTGGATGATACTTAAAAATCCATTTCCAGACCTTGTGGCTACTGCTACCCCTTTTCAATCCTCTTTCATTCACCGTGATCCGGCAAGAGCCACCACCATTCCCTAAAACCCCATTACTTTTCATATTTGCAAGACTTCCTCCAGTCTCAAAACTCTCACTTTTGAAGCTAACACCATGATCAGAAGCTCCACTGATTCTAGCAGCAGATAGTTCTTGCTTCGATTCAGACGACAAATCAAGCTTCAAATCAATGAAAGCAGACTCATCCATGGCGCTGAAATCACTTTCCTTGGCTGGAAAAACACTCCTGTGAACTCTATCAAGATCAATGAGAGTTTGGCCGCCACCCCTTCTACCCCCTTTGAAATCAACACCATTGTCAGCATCAAAAAAGCCTCTAAAACCACTTTTTCTCGGTTCAGATTCGCTGTAGAACCCACATTGCTTATCAGAATCAAGAAAGATCCCACTAGTTACATCAGAAATCTTGGCACTAGAGAAGCGATATTCACTGCCTTCATCAAGATCGTTGTGCCCACCACCACCCCTGAAACTGCAGAGTGATCTAGACCTAGACACACCCATAACATCAGAAACCCAAATCTCACTTTTCTCATCAGAAAATTCACCGTTTTTCTCAGACCCCTTGTTTCTTTTCTTCTTGAATAACCTCTTAATCCTCCAAAAACCATTGCTTTTCTTGACCTCCACACAGCTGCTGCTGCTCCTCCTGAGAAATATGACTTGTTCCGCCTTCTCTTCTCCTCTTTTAGACTTGGGATTTGGATTGTTACTTTGTTGGGAATCAATCTTCTCATTCTCTATCAGAAATGAGACCCGGCCAACACTCCCCACTTCCATCGTGCTACAAGAATTGCGATACGAAGAGGAGACATCAGAGCAAGAGCAGGAAGAAAGACGCTGCTCCCCACACTCGGAGCAAACCAGTTTCACAAGCCTGTCTTTGAGGCAGTAAGCGCAGATTCCCACAGACGATGAACTCGGGTGTTTCTTGCATGGGATTTCTGATGCGGCTGAGAAGTTGAATTCTGAGAAATCGTTGTTAAAAGCTTCCACAGCTTTGCCTCTCTCTTTCATGGCTACCTGAGAAAACTGAAACTGCTATGTGTTGAATGACAGGAAAAATCTGAAGTGCAAAAGAGGTAATTTAATGGGGTTAGGCCCTCAGCAGAAAAAAAGGGGTTGTTGTAGGCTTTTGATAGAGTTTGGCAGAGAGAAAAGTTGGAGCTTTGTCAATGATAAAGAATGAACGACAGCATAGCACGCAGAGCAGAAGGGAGACTTTTTTAGAAGGCAAAAAAGAAAAAAGTGGAGTGAACTTTACGTTTTTCTTTCCAAGAAAACAGTGTTTATTACAGAGGAGGAGGAGTGATTGAAAATGCAACGCACACCGCGGCTCTATCTCCTTCTGCAGCAGGTATCATTGCGTGTGGGGGTGGGATGTGGAGGGAGGGGTGTGAGAATTCATGAATTGATTGAAAATTCAGAAACACACTGTGTCACTGTGAGTGTGAGGTTGAGTAAAGGGATGAATGGAGCTGTTCTATAAATTTGGTGGTGGCTGTTCAAAAAGTCTGATCAGTGATCAGTTCCTGTGGGGCGTCCATCAATCACTCTCTTCTAGCTCCTGTCTCCCCCAACATTTTTTTCCAAGATTTTGTTTTCCTCTTTCTTCACACAATGCTATAAGTTAGAAAATTCCTACATTTTATATTTTTTTTTTTGCAGTTTCATTTGAATTTTTGAGCTAAGATTTTGATTTTTGATGATTTGCAATTTGACAATTCATTTACATTATACTTATGTTACGGGTTTATTGCATGAAAGAATAAACTGTTTTTCTTCATTTTAGACGATAATTATTTGTTTTGTAGCTTATTTTCTTGTTCTTTCTTAATTCGAAAGTCCAAAGTCAAGTTTTTGAAAGTAATATTAACAAATTTTATTTCTGACCTTATACGTTCATATTTTCACTAATATTCGTTATATTTTTTAGTACGACATCTTACATTTTAAACTTTATCGTATATGTTTACTTTATTAACTAATTAAGCCATCGAATAATTTTAAACTTATGATAAAATAAGAAATGGCATTTTAAAAGAATCAATATCCAACAAAGATTTAAGCTTTACCCAAACAATCTACAGTCTACAATAAACATCTAATCTTGATGAAATGAATCAAATTATGTGTATGGCCGTATTCAAATTGCACCATGCATGTGCTTGTCAAGGGCCATGAACGTTGGCACCCAAGGAGAGAAGTGGCAATAAGAGAAGGTTCAAGAATGGATGGAACACATAAAAGTGCCTCTCCCCCTTCTTGTGGTAAATAAATAGTAAGCATTGATTGTATTTTTAGTTCTCTAATTATATCATCCGCCACTTTAGCTCTTTAAGTTGTTAGAATTGTAATTTAATTATTTATATTTTTTTATTTTTATAATTTAAGGATAAATCTGGTTAGAATTTTTAAAATTGATTAGAAAAGTGGCACGTGCAAATCATATACCAGTTAAAAATTCGAAAAATTAGGTTATTGGTTGATGTTTTATGATGTGGCAAGAGTAGACTACTTTTTACTATGACAAAGTCTGCTCTTGCCATGTCATATAAAATCAGCTAATAATATCATTTTTCTTGATTTTTAATCGGTACATGATTTGTATATGCTATTTTTTCAGTCAATTTTGTATTTAATTCGAAAGAATAAAAAATATAAATGATTATATTACAGTTCTAACAATAGATTAAAATATCAAATAATTATAATTACATGATTGGAAATGCAATTAAACCTAAATATTAATTATTGCTCTTTTCTTGAAATATGATAAATTGGTTTTTAACAATACTTCAACTATACATTTTTATACTTTATAAAATGTAAATGTTATTGTAGTAAATGTTTGTACATATTTGGATCAAGACAAGGTTATTTTTGTAACATGAGAGGCAAAACATAATTTGCGACGTATATTTTTAAATCGTATGAAAAAAAATTGAAATAAAATAAAAACCACTGAAATTTTCATCGATAAGGATGTCACGTTATATTATTATGACTATAACTAGAATTTGCAACAACAATTAGCATGTTGTGAAAGTTATTGAAAGACATTATATGCAGTTGTAGTCCTAACAAATTTATGTGTATGTAATTAATTTACATCGAAAACAATATTTTATATCAAAATAGCTAAATTTGAATAAAAAAAAATAAAAAGGAGAGAAACCATGAGTTTATAAATTGTTAGTAACGACAAGTGAAACTATTTTTCGAAAATATTTTTCAAAAACTTTTTTTTTACTTTCATCGTCTTTTTTTATATTTCGAAAATAAAAAAAGAAAAAAAGTATTACACGATTGCCAATAAATAATAAAAAAGAATTAACCAAAGCCTATGCAAACTCGTACTTCGATTAATTCATAATATACTTGATACTTTGGTCACATACATTTTATTTTTTAAATATATATATATAAGTTATTTAAGTATTTATAATATACTTTGTAGCGTTTTAGGAGGCTGGAAGACGAAGGTTGAATGGGCAGGCAGGCACCGCATGTCCGGAATTAGGAGATGATGGGCAGGGCACACGGGAACATCATTCTACAGTAGTATTAGTATTCTGGTGTGTAGCTTGGTGATGATGATGACAAGACAATGATGATGCCGACACTAATTTTTGAACACTGAATTTACTTGTGATAACAATGATTATGTTCCCTAATCTTTGTTTATATAATATTCCCATGAGGAGGCGGAGGGTCATACATCTCTCGCAAAACATCGACTCAAACAACAAATTTGTGATCGATTGTGGGCATGATTAAGTTACATGTTACCAACAACACTTGTTTGATCAACCCTGCAAAACATAGCAACATGCATGCCTCTTCTTTCAAGTTTTGTCCCCATCCCTTAATTCTCCCAACATCTCATCATTCCAGATCTAACACCCACCTTATCCTTTTTCACCCCTTCCCCTGCAGCCAGCCTGTGCTCGTGCTCGGGGAGAATTTTGGGGAGATCACGATGTGGTTTTCGTACATGTAGCTACCATTTTTATTTCGTATGTTGTGTCACATGTATAATAATTTATTAGGTTGAATTTAATTGTCAATTTTTATTTGGTGATCGACGCTCATATTATCTGTTATGTCCAAGATTTATGAGCTCATTGGGCATGGGAAAACTATTGGGTTGTACTTTTTTTTATTTTATCATAATTATTTATGTTGGATGAAGTATTACATTGATGTATTAATCCATAGATATAATAAATAGTATTAATTCATTTTATCTATTTTACAATATATATATATTCTGTTTTAATTAGGGTTGTCTAGCTCGAGCCTTACGAAGGTTTGATAAGAACTTTTCATCTTACAAGCTTCTGGTAAAATGCTTAATATTTAATTTACAATTATAACACACACATATATTTAAAAAAAAAGTAAAAATGAAAACACGACACGGATAAGATTTTAATTCAAACGAATAAATTTAATTAATTGAAATATTTAATAGGACTGGATTCAAATATAAATTCATGTGGATCAATATATATACATATATTTAGTATATAATATTATTTGAATTTGAATGTGTATTGTGGATATGATTGTGGGTGTCGACCAATTTCATTTCAAATATAAAAAAGGGCAAACAATTAATGTAGATTTTGTTCTGAGCAGTTAAAACTGAAGAAAAGGGGAGTAGCTCTAATGCGACTTTAGTTTATTTCAGGAAATCCACAGCAACACAAACGCTTCATGAAAAGATAATGAATCTCCTCAAACTCAATCTTTACTCCCACGTCCGCCCCCGCCCCCGCCCCCACCACTACCATCGTCGCCACCATCTGAAGCTCCGGCAATCGTCCCTCTTCCTCTTTTTCCCCTTCCATGAACAAAGCCTCAGACTTTCAGCATCCTGTGCCACTCCCCTATACTCTTTTGCCAAGTACGCCAGGACTTCAAAGGTTAACAATGCGGCAACATCTTTTTCGATTGACAATAATGAAGAGGAAGAAACTGAAGATTTTGAGGAATACTTAGCCGAAGATGGGGAGGTGTATCAGAAGACCTTAAGATTGGTGGAGTGTGCAATGTTTGCTGCTGTTTCTGGGTTGGCCTTTCTTTTGAGTAATTCTCTAGCCATTGAGGTATTTCTGTTTCTCTTTTTCCTTAGTCCCATTTATTATTTTTGGAGTGATTATTAGAATTTTGGCCTATCTTCCAATTTGAGTCTATTAATGATTGTGTCTAATAAGAGTGAATTTTGGAGTTCTGTTACGACCTAGGTGATTTGAAGATTTTCCAATGTGTGATTTTGGGTCATTATCTGTAGAATAAAGAAGAAATTCTTGTTTTCTATGTTGTTCTTGATTACTTATATCAGTTGGAGCGCGCAAGCATGTGGATTTTTTCGCTTCAATTGACTTTTTCTTGTGGTTTTCTTGGTTATTGCTGAATAAGGTTGAAAAGGTTGGGGTGGAGTTATAAGGCATGTCAGAGGAAAGAAAGTGCTTGAACTTATATCAACCAGTTGGATGAATCATTCTTTTATCCCCACAAGGTAGAGTAAACATAATAGTATAAAGCGGTGGTTCTCTAACAATTTTTCGGTTAATCTGAAGGAAGAGTATACATAGTTTTAGATTTTGTTCTGAGCTACACACGATCAATTAGTTCTAACACTCGACATCATAGTGTGGACAATCAAGGGAAGATGGAGGTGCTATGATTAAGGACGCGATAAACTATCTCTGGGTTAAATAGAGATTTACGTTTCCTAGATGATGTTTTTTACCACTGTCAAGCACTTTTAGCATACAAATCTAATCATACCTCTTGAATATTTATCATAGCTATTGATTATGCTTATCACTAATCCATAAGACTGAGATGCATTAAACCAAAAGTTAACGAAGATAATAATCATTGCAAGTAAATGGTTATTTTTTATAAGTATAATCAATACAGCGTTCTGTTACAAGAGCTGTCTTCAATCACTTATGTACATGTGTGATTGCTTTCCACAGAAATACTTTGCCTGTTTCTTTGCTTTGCCAATTGTGCTGTCCACTATGAGATGGGGTATTGCAGCTGGCAGGAAAACAATGGTGTGCTCCCTAAGTATTGGTGTCATATTATACTTCTTTCCTTTAAGAGTTTTATGCAGATAATGCAGTTGTCATGTTCCTCTTTGTTCTTGTTCAGGTGGCAACTGCTGTCTTATTGTTTGTCTTATCTGGTCCAGTGAAAGCAATTACCTATTTGGTGAGTTCTATTAACATCTTATGAAATGTATATTTGCTCTTGCTTGTGAATCTGACCAATGCTCTTGTGTTCAACCTCCATTCTTTCGGAATCCTGATTGCCTGCATGTGCAAGGGAGCATGCAGAAGGGCTTCTAATGTGACTTCGACTTGGTGATTTCTCTAAGTGATAAGTTAGTCGTAGGAAAGAGGGACAAACTATATCTCTCTTCAGGGGATCTGCTCCTGCCTGCAAATTGAAATTGATTGTGCTTCTTTATACTTTTAAGTAACAGCACAGAGTCAAACAAACAGCAAGAGGACCTATCATGAGTTTGCTGCCATTTCTGTTCCATTTACATAATAAGCATACAAAATTAGTTGCTTGCTGGATTTGAGAAGGAAACCTGTGCAATTCAGCACTAATTCTTGAACATTTTAGCATACTGTTTATATATTATATTAATAGCTTTCAGTCCTGTATTTCATGGCCTACACTAAGCTTAAAGCAGAAACTGATTTGCACTTATAATCTTGGCCAGTTATTGCATGGTTTGCTTGGGTTTGCCATGGGCACTATTTGGAGGTAAGATCACTGTAATTAACAGGACTAACTGGCGCGGTTTATCTTTTTTCTTTCTCCCTCTGCGGGAGTAAAAACAACCATCAAGCATCTTTTAAGTTTTCGTTTTATTTATTCTGTATTTAGGTTTCGTGGCAATGCAAGATGGGGAGCCATATTAAAACACCATTATCCATTTTCTCTTTTTTTTAAAACAAAAAAATTATTGGGGTTGTGTGCTTGTGAAATCCACTTGAGGACCTCCTAATATTCTGTAGTTGTTATCTCTGGAAATATTAGCATCCTCTTCTTTCTCTATGTAGTTTAAACTGACCTATTTTCTGAATAGTTAAGTTAATGGAAAGAGTCTTCGAATCACATGTTGTCTGTCCTTGTCAGGTTAAAGGCAAGTTGGGCTGCCTCAGTCTTCTTGTGCGCAATTGTACTATTTCCTCCCTTAATTCTCCTTCCATCACTAAATACATGCATCCACTGAGTGTGGCTGAAACTATAAGTGACTGTGATTTGCAGGTTCGAGCTACAGGAGCTCTTGGTAATGTTGTAATTGCCTCATATTTAATTGGAGAAAATATACTGGCATTGGTAAATCCCAATCCTTCATTTTCAGGTTTTCGTTCTCCATACTATTGTTCCAAATCCCCATTATCAAAATATTATGTTTACAGAGTTTATCTTTTGGCTTGTAGATCACTATAAATGTTCATGCCCTTGTCACATACATCCTCTCATCCATGGGCATCATTGCAGTTCCATCAATGAATTTTATATACTTCATTTTCGGGTTTCTGGTACATTCGATTAATCAGTTTCTCGCTATGTATTCATGTTGTTGCATAAGAAATAGTGTCCCTTTAACACTTTCTCCGCTGCTTGACAGCTTTTGCTCAACTGTGGCTTCTTCGTGTTCTTGCTACATCTATTATACGCCATATTCTTCACAAGACTTGGAATGAAGGCTTCACTTAGACTACCGAAATGGCTCGAGGCTGCAATATGATCGAACTTTAAAACTATCACAGAAAGAACCATTTTTCGTCCATATCCCACCCCACAATATGCAGATGGAAGGAGCCCGCAATGCCCGAGGGATTACCCTCGTCGATTTTGCCTTGTCAGCATGTATTTGAAGCTAAATGCTAGGGATGCATAGATAAGATGCAAGGGATAGGATGGAGATTATGTTAACTCAGTTGCATTCTGCTGTTGTAAATGCTGATAGTTAATTAGTGTAGTAGCAAAGCGACATTGAAGTCTAAAGATGCCTCTCTTGGGAGAGAAAATGCCTTTTCCCTTTGTATATCTCTGGTCTGAGTAGCTTAAGTTATAATAAAAGTCTTCCGCCTTAAAGACAATCTCAAACAAAGGTACTGAAACATTGCTGGTGATGAGCATCAATTAGGAGACAAAAACAAACTTCATATAAACACAACAAAATGTCTTTAAGGAGTGTTCTAACAAATTTCAAGTATAAGTTAAGATAAATCCTATGAGATATTAACTGCCTGTAACCAGTGAAATTTCTAAGAGTGCTATATATTCACTTCCCAACTTTTGATTTTTGTAGCACTTTGCCCCTTTTCTTCACTTTTCGGTGAATCTAATTAGAATATTCATTGTATGTGATGCACGCACTTTTGGGCGAGTTATGGACTGGGTAAATTTATAATTTCACACATGAATTTAAAAAAATAAAATTAAAAAGGAAATTAAATGTAAAGAAGGTTGGGTGACCGGCAATGGGAAGATGAAGAAGAAGACCTTCATGTTTATTTCCTTGTTTTTATTTCTTTTTAAAATTGATGTGTGAAAATATAAATTTACCCAATTGAGTGGGCATCACATACAATGGAATATTCTAATTAGATTCGTTGGAAAGTGAAAAGAGGACAAAGTGCTAAAAAAAAAAACCAAAGGTTTAGAGGTGACTTGTAAAATAAAATGGTTTGGTTGCAAAATGCAAAACGACCCAATTGTTGGAAGCGTCTGCTTTTAACACCAAAATATAATACAGTTTCTTTTGTTTTTTGGTTAAAGAATATTTATATATTATTGCATAAGAAATTTTTTAGTTTTTCTTCCTTCTCTCACAAATTAGTCTCTCTCTCGTATTTATATATTTTTCTGTCTCTAATACTTATATTACTCTCTAATTCATCTTTTTATACATATATTTGTTAAAAGATATTTTATTAAAGAACATTTCAAGAGAATTTGAAGAAATTTGTCAAATTTTTTTTTAGCATTACGTGAATTCAACTAATACATCGTAAATAAATTATAATAACTTAAATTTAAATTATAATAATAATAACGTGACATAAACACTCACATTACAATAACAAAAAATATAATAATTCACATCAAGTCAGCCAAACATTCAATTGAATTCGAACTCATAATATTAAATTTGTTTGTGGACAAGCCTCAATGCATATTAATAATTAAGGTAAATTATAATGTGCTCTCTTAAAATTTGATAAAATTATAAATACCTCTATAGTGATTTGTCGCAAGAAATTATTTGTAATTTTAATATAATATTTATAATTTTTTTTAAAAATAAAAATATAATTATAATTATAATAAATATTAAGAAAGCCCGGTGTAATTTAGCGAGATAGCCATACTCAAATGGAGAAAATAGTCGAGGGATACATATAACCTTAAACTTTCGAGTTGAAACTGCAACACACTGGGCAAATTCTTATGTTATTCCTTTGCATCTCAAATCGTCGAAACTTCAAAATGGAAATTGGAAGAAATTTATCAGATTGCCCAACCCATCATCAACACAAGAAATTTAAAACTACCCACCAGATTCAGACCTCCGGTGATGGAGAAATCCCCAAACTTCCTGAAGAAATCATAGTAGAAATCCTCACAAGGCTCCCCGTCAAATCCCTCTTGAAATTCAGGTGCGTTTCTAAATCGTGGCTCTGGGTAATTTCTAGCCCACAATTCATCAAAACCCACCTCAGATTTTGGGCAAAAGACGCGACTTTTTCTAAGTATAGAATCATGTTAACGATTTCCGACCCAGGTTTTAACCTCAAGCACTGTTCAGTCCGTTCTTTGATATGTGAACCTTCGACTGAGGCATTTAACATTGATTATCCTAGGAAACACCCATACAGGGCTGTTTGGGTAGTGGGTTCTTGTAATGGGTTAATCTGCATTGCCATAAATGAAAAAGATTTGTTCTTGTGGAATCCATCGACAAGAATATCGACCAAATTACCACCTGTCGAAGTCAAAATGATCCCAGGCTTTTACAATATATTTGGTTTTGGTTATAATGAGTCCAGCGATGATTACAAGGTTTTGGGTATCTTCTGCGCGTTCGGAAATGTGGGAGTTTACGAGTCAGTTGTGAAGTTGTACAGTTTGAAGACTAATTCATGGAAGAGGATTGAGGATTTCAAGGGCGGTGAACCATTAGATGATTCTGGGAAGTTTGCTGGTGGGAAGCTTCATTTTTCCACAATTCGAGGGATCGGCTTGGATTTTAGATGGGATATTGTTTCTCTTGATTTAGAAACTGAATCGTATGGAATTGTAGAGCAACCAAATTATGGAGAGGGTCCGTCGGATTCCAGTTTGGGTGTTGTGGGAGGATGCATTTGCATTCTATGCAATTATGAAAAAGTTCGCGTGGATTTGTGGGTGTTAAAGGAATATGGTATCAAGGGGTCCTGGACTAAAGTTGCTAGCATCCCTTACCTTAACGATCCTGGCAAGTTTCTGCACTCAAAACCGTTGTTTATGCTACCAAATGGTGAAATTTTGTTGGTCTTTGGGATGCATTTAGTAGTTTACAATCCAAAAGATAATTGCTTGAGGCATCCTGAGACAAGTAATTTCGGTGCATTTCTAGAAGCAGACGTCTATATTGAAAGCTTAATTTCGCCTGCTGCAAGTGAAGTTTAAGGAGATGCCAGTGACGCAGAAAAGGCAAGATAAGTTCATTGAATATGCACTAAGTGGAGTTTGAAAGTACTTCTATGCTTAGAATCATTAACTATTGGTTTCATTTTCATTTTCGCAGCTTAGAATATCTTCCTGTGGCAAGCCTCAATTTGCAACGTTCTAGGCAAGTTATAATATTGGAGTCTGCCAACTACACTTGGTTACCCTCCTTTTGAGTCATCTGATACTTGCACTTGGCCAAGGTTTGTTATTTTTCTAACTGTTGGAGGATTTTTCAGATTATATGAATGTGTATGTATAGGTCTGAACGAAAGGCGATGTGTAAAAGAATTCAGAGTTTTGAGCATTGCTATTTTCCAAGATCTGATTCCACAAGTTTATTTAAAATTTTGTTCACTTTTTTTCTTTGTGTGTATGTCTGTAACCTCAAACCAGGTACCCATCCATTGCATCAAAGATAAACTGTTTCCTCTAAGTGGTGACAACAGATTACTGGACTCAGTGCTAAAATGAACTTAAGCTTGGAACTGTTACATCTTTTAAGTCATGATCATATAGAACAGAACACAGTGAGCTGAAGTTTTGGTTTCAGGTATACTTAGTTACCAGAGGGCTCACTGCAAATGGAGGTGTCTTCAGTCATCAATTTTCATGATCACTCTCTTCTTTCGATGCAGCTAATCCCCTCTTTCTGTAGTCGCATGTCTCTTCTATTCCTAATGCATAAGATGTTTATGTTTTCCATTTTTACTTCGTGCACTGAACTTATGGGTGGACTGTTTCGAAGATGAAGATTGCTACCGGAAAAGCTTAGGACTCCCGAATTCACATGTCATGGCCATAGAACATATGATGCTGTGAACATACCAATATATGGATTAAAACCTGTCAGACCGAAGCTGTAAAAATCCATCTTGCCTCTGCCACTTGGATGACCGATGATAAAGAATTTGATAAATTAAGGCCTTGAAACAAGACCAAAATATAAAAGACATACAAGCTTTCAAGCAAAGCTCTACATTTTCCTACGGAAATGTGGCGAAGTGATTAACGGGTTTTCTTTTTTCCCCAGTAATGCTGTAATGACAAGTAACTCAGCAGTGTCATCTATACAATTATCACTGCCAAGGCCGAAAATGAGTGGCAACTTTTGGATCACAGGGCAATTTCCGTCTGATGACCCCGATGTCAAAGATGTTGGTATTTTCATCAAAACTGCCTACCGATTTCACCCTAGATTACCAGTAAGATCAACTTAGAAGTCACCACGTCAAAGAACCAATAAACAATGAAAATAATTAAAGGATAAACTCATTTTATGAATACATTAAGAGGCAATAAAGAAGTGTAGTTTGAATGCTCTGAATCGATATCAACTTTGCTATATGCTTACGTTACAACATTCAAGATCTCGACAAACAGGCATCAAATCTACCAAGTAATGTGGTTCCGATGTCAATGATGAGTGGACTTACACAGATGAAAGGGGTTGCCAAAGTGGTAATTTAACAAATACAACAGTGAAAAAAATTAAGCAAATATAGTCACAACCTCAAAGTTTTTATGAACGTTCAGCCAAAAAATTGAGCTGGAAAGCTCCAATATCATGCCATATTTGCAAAGTCGAAGTTGCCAGCCAGAAAGTGTTCCGTGGAAGATGAGTTGGCTATTCAGCAAAATAATACGAATACAAATCAAAAGAAAAGTATATGGTGGCATGATATTGATAATGAAGTAGCATAATGGAACAACAACAATCTTCTATCCAATTTGTTTGTGGGAAGTTACCTCAAGGTACAGGAGCACAGCCAGGTGATATGGTAATGAAGCTTTATGCTTCTTTCCTGGTTATCCTGCATTAAGTTGTAATCCAAAATCAATTATTTGAAGATGTAATAAAAACAAAAAAAAAACTGCTGCGGGACCATATTTTCCAGAAATATCAAACCAGTTTTTATGCAAGAGTTGAAAACTTTAATTTGTCTCACCCCATAACTCATGATGTCGAAACTAAAAGAAAAGCATTTGATCCTGAGAGTTTAAAATATCCAGAGTGTTCACATGGGAAACATTGGCTTTCACTAGTTCAGAGAACAACTTAGACTGTGAAGTGGCAATTTATTATTGCAGAAACTGAAATATGATTACAGGACTAGAAAAAATTCTAAGTACTTCCATGTCAGAAAGCTGATTCTAGAATAGTGTCCAAATAGAAAGAACTCTTCTGACTGAATCACACACCATACCAATATAGTTTTTACGCCAATCAGCTGTTAGCAAAATTAGCATGAATCAAGTGACAATTCTTTACCTGAAGCAGTAAATCCCCAGGGCTGTTGTTATTTCGTGAACAACTGATGTGGCAAAATGCAAATACAGCACCACTGCATGCAGAAAAAGAAAAAATCAGGCTCTGTGCGCTATGAGTAAGATCCAGAAGCAAATGCACATGAAAAGTAAAGTGCTTCCTAGATAATTCGCGTAGTTCTTGAACTTGATACCCAATTCAGAAAGCATATATAACAAATAAATGCCACAAACATAGCTATGCAGCAACAGATCTAAAGCTCGGCATGAAGAAGCAACCAATTGGGTTTTGCGAAAGTTAACAATAAATACAGTTCTTCAGAGTTCTCTTCATTCCACCTCAAGAGTGTGCAAATATCTAAAAGAAACTGAATCCCCAAAGAAGAGTCAATTGGCAATGTACATATTACAGGAACTCATAAATGCATAGTAGTCGTACCCGTATATGCAACAAAACCAAGAAGAATCCAGAACTCATCAACTAAAGGAACTCTGCCACAAAAATGAAGATCTCACAAGTGTTAAAACAATCTAATCAAATTATTCCATCTCCCAGTTCTAGTTGAAAAGTTAACAGTAGAATAATTCATCAGCAGATCAAAGTCATCACGCACCCATCATTTAGCCTGGCAGTGAGGGCATTGGCAATGGCGAAAGGCAGATAAAATAAAGACTGCAGAGAGTAAAACATAAAATCAACAGGCCGCTATAGAAATGTGGCTCTGACAAAATCCATTGTATAAGCATCAATTTCTCAGAACAAAGACGACCTTAGTGTTGAGATAATTGCGAAAATGAATTGATCAGCGTCGAAGATAACAAAGCAAACCAAGAACTTCATGCAAATCCAGGCATATTTTTCTTCAGATTTGCAAACATCGTTATAGAAATGCAATATTCTAAATTTTTACCAAATTACATTCTTTGATATCCTTTAAATGATAAGGAAACTTTCTTCAAGCAAATATAATAGGGCAATCTTCTGTTTCACAAATTCAGATGGTGTGTTAACTCATGAGGTACAATCCACAATACTCAACTAGAATGATGGTTATACCATGCACATATTTGTTTTCAAGCCCTTGGGTTCATCACAAAGGTGAGCGAGAATCAGCCTTCCCTGCAAAACAATAGGTAAGTGATCAAATATTTAACCTCCTTCCGCACAAAGCTATTAGCGTTAAATGCTCATTGAGATTTCACAAACCAACACAGTGACCTAGACAGCATAAATAACATGCACTATAATAAAGCCTGCCACAACAATGGCATTCTCACCTCATGAAAGCCCATAATCAGCTTTGGCAGGGAAAAAGGATAGAGGCTTTATTGACACTAAATTATACGAGTAGATATACAACACCTCCTAAGCAGAAGAATTTTTAAGTGGTTCTACAAGGGAGAATTCCATGAAAATCAACCCTCAACTGCAATTATATGATGTGCCAAAGGATGCATCCACTACAAAGATATCTTACCACAAGAAAGCCGAACGCTAGCCCAATACCCACTATGACCAGATGCGGATAGTTGGCCATTAAATCAGAAGGAGACAAGTAATCCCTGCATAGTTATACTCAATAATAAACCATAACCAATGCCAAAAAACAAAGCAGATCACTGCAAATCAAGACATACCACACGAGAACTCCACTGAGTAGCACAACAAAAGGATAAAGCTGTCATGAAATGAAGGCAAGTTATTAACTCAAAATTGGAAGAAAAATAACAGAGCTATTATTCACGTTCCAAACACGCATACCATTGCCAAAGCTAGCAGCATGCTTCCCTTTCTTGCCTGAACAACCTTATAAACATTGTACACACTGCACAAGAGACTGTATATTTAAAGCGCATTCAAGTTTAAAACAGCAGAAAAAATTATGCGGAAAGCAACAAGTGATCTGGAGCATGGACAATCTACTGAGACAAACTTGGGTAACTAATAATCTATAACAAGCAAATGCCATTTGCACTATGAAAGTTCATTCTTGTCTAGACCTAGCTTCTGATTAGAGAAACTATGTCCTCCAAAGACAGTCAATTAGCACAATTACTTTATGAGTTCAGCATACATGATGGGAATGCTTACATTAAGGTTGATTTGGAATATAACAGTGCAGGGTAGGAGAAAGAATAGGTATTTATATCTTCAAACAACCAGGCGTCTCTTCAATCAAAATAGAGATCATACTCACTTGCATGAAATTGTAGGTATAACAGCAAACATTATCATTAGAAACAATGCAGCTTTATACATTGTCATATCTGTAACAAAACATAAAAATGATGTTATTAATAAGCTGGATTAGAAAATCAGAGAGAAAAGAAAGAAATAGAACAGGTACGAAGTCAGAAAAACATGAGATCACACAGATCGATTAGCTATGGAACTCCAAAACAGGAACAGAGAACCTAAGCAAGTGATGGAGAAAATCACAATCATAATACACCAAGCAACAAGAGTAGATAGGCGGCACTGCATCAGGTGGACAAAATGCCACAACAATGATAAATGTGCAATTATGCTAAATATGATCAATACTCAAAATAGTTTGCTTGCTTACCTTTTACAAAGGGAATCCAATTCAAGAATGGGATGGATTTCCCGAACTGCTGGACCCACCACTGAGCACCTGAAAAAGAAAGCCATAAAGAATCAAACCTCACTGTATCTAGCAGCAGATTTTATATTAACACGCACGAAAATATAACCATCAAGTATGGGTTGAGAAGTAAAGTGTTAAAGCAGTACCAACGATAGCTGTGAAGAAATGGATCATATATATCAACATAAGACCTTCTGTAGGTCCATTTACAACTGGAAGAATGAGAGTTTTGGTGAAATAGCTGCATAAAAAAATGCAAACAGAGATAAATTATTAAAAGCATTGAAATTTAAGCAATCTAAGAGTAGCTTTAAAGGAAGGGGAAAATAAGTTCCTTATGGAATCCTAGAAAGCGAGTGCAACACAGAACAATTATCAGGAATATAACATATTTAGTTTACATCCATGCGCTGAGGAGACCTTAGGCTCATCATATCCAGGAAGCACCTAGTGCAAAATATTCATGAAACCCTTTCCTCCTTTTGACTGCAATTAGCCAGAGTAAGCTTCTAAGGAGGAAGTGAAAAAGAGAGTATATTGCCATCAACAGTTTCTCCCATTTACAGATAGTAGCAGTATATGAAAGTTGAAACAAACCCATCCAAAATGTAAAATAAAGGAAGACCCTCAAAACCTATGCAATGAACCAGTGCCCTGAATCAGCTAAATCAACTTACTATTCCCACGTAGCACAGTAAAAAGGGACTGCTGATATAACCCAGAACCAGAAAGTACTCCCACCACACATAGCTGTGCTCCCGAAGGCCAAGGACTCAAACTGGAAAAGAGCAAAAGAACAGTGAAGTTATAAGCACCAATGTCACAAGACCCAGCACAAAACAACAAAAAGTCAAACATACCGCACATCCAAGAGCATCACATCCTGTAATTGTGTTGAGGCAGCAACATAATTCAAGATTACTGTCAGAACTAAGTAAATGAACAAGAGAATGGAAATGTGATGATGAAGGAAAAGAAACATTAAGAGGGGCAAAGGTCACCATGGTCAAAAAGTTCTCCCAATGGACTAGAAGAATTTGTTCTTCTTGCTTGTTTTCCATCAACAGCATCAAATGTCTGGTGTTATATTTTGAAGCAAGAGAAGAAATAATAATGATTGATAAGAAACTCTTCGTCAAATATATGTTGATGGGAAATAAAAAGTTTGGCAATGCAAAGAGTTAAAATAGAACTGAAGCTGTTGTACAAGGAACAAGATATGGGTATCACAATATTAAAATCTTGAATTGATCTAACCTTTCACTTGTTTTGTAACAATAACAGTTATACAAGTGTGAAACTGAAAATTCTCTATACCAAACCATCTAATAAATCCTACATTAGAAATGATATGGAATATGATACCATATTACCCCCCAGCCCCACCTGAAATGAGATGTATAAGTATAAAACTGAGCAGAGGAAAAATATAAATCTCCACATCCTTCATTATACGATTTAGTTCCCAATCAAAGACATGGAATTACAGGCAATAGATTCCAAATAAATAGAATGTTTACAAAAACATGACCATACTTGATATAAGAAGAGCAGTAATCCGTGGGCGAAATGCACCCATCTTGGAGGAGGTGAATCCAGTTGAGGTGAATATATCTGCAGTAGAAGTTTAGTAGAATCAGATGTGCAGAGATGCAGATGTACCAAAAACAAAGTTAAGTCAAAACCAGAGAGAGAGAGAGAGATCACTCACATATCCAAGCAATGCAGATGTAACCAAAAACATTGATCCTGTAAGAGTAATCTGGAAAGAGGAAAATAAATACAGCATAACTTATGAGCCGGTAAGCTGGGGAAAAAACATTGACAACTACAATGAACACTCAAAATCTAGAAGATGGCTTTTGAACAACATTTACCATGTTAGGTCTGAGAAGGCCGAATCCATGCACGAAAGGAAACAAAAGGGAATCAGAGTCCATCAAAGGAAGTATGTAGAATAGATGCAAAATTACCCAGTAAAACACATTTATAATAATAATTCAATTCATGCCCATAGCACTTGAAACTGTCTCTTTTTCGGAATTACAGTAGACGCTATAAAGGCCATATAATAGCTTTGTATTTCAATCTCGGATCCAAAATCAATTGAAGGTGACTTTTTACCTACATTCACATAAATATCTATTTGCTAGTCATTCACAAAAATAAATCAAGAGCCATCTGTGGAAACTAGTTTTGTCCTACGGTTTGATATGAAGACACATATGTAAAGTTGAGATGTATAAAACATTACACACAAGAAACCACCAGCTTATAACAGTAGAATAAGAGACTTTAATTAAATAATGTTCTCACCTGCCTAACAGAAAAACTAACCAAATAGACTCACGGTTTACGCATGATCAACCAATATCCATCCTAGTTGCTAAGAAAATTTTACCAATATACAAGATGGAACAGAGTGCATCAACCGGACTTAAACAAGAAGACACACCTTAAACTTTCTTGCTGACATATAATATCTTATCATCACAATGACAAATACATTTCATGCCCCAAACCATAACAACACTTGACAACTCTCAACTGTTAAATCCCCTGAAGTTTATAACTGTTGTCAAACATATAATGTTCAGTTCTTAGTCATTCTAACACTTCCACAGAAGAATTTTACAACCAAAACCATTTCATTGTGTGGAGAAGTTCACATTTTGGGAAATTCCCATAAGTTCTTTTCCAAATTTTAGGACTTTAGCAGCAAAAGGTTACCTTTTTATTCCTTCGTTGACATACAATAAATAAGCACACAATTTACACATAATCATCTCTCAAGCACCCAACTGACAATTATTAACTCAAAACCAAACAACACAGACACAACTGAAACAAAAATAATAATAAATCTACAAGAAAAGGCTAACTAAAAAAAATAATAAAATTCCAAAAAAATCAAGGAAAAAGAAAGTCAACATGACCAAAAAAATGAAGCAAAAATGTACACTTACGGCATCCAAAGAGGGAATAGATTAACACAGCGAGTCCAAAAAGGCTGCAACACATATTTGGCTAATACAGAGTTGTCCACTCCACTATACTTGTGCTTATGCAACGCCGCAGCTCCATGCGCTCCAATGTACCCCATTCTTTCCTTCTCCTTCCTTTTCACCCTCTACGTATAATTTCACCTGCAACACAACTAATTCTTCAAAAACTTTTCCAATCCATAGAAGAAAAGACCCAAGCAGCAGAAAAGTAACAGGTGAGAAAAAGCTGCAGATCGGATACTGAAGCTTCAAGATGAACTCAAATAACATAAATTTACACACATGTATACATGTGTACTAATTCAAAAAGAATCTAACTTTTGCAGGTCGTCAGAGAAAATGAGAAGTTCACCTGAGTTGCAGAGGGCAAAGGGAGCGGAGAAATCGGCCGAAGCAAAAATGTGCCACTTCCGCCCCGGTCTGCCCAAAAGCGCTCTTAATGAGGGGAAAAAGTGAGTTGCGAATTTGATATTTATTCGTTGTCAAAATATGAAATATAAAAATTACAAAAAAATTATATCAATATCCCCTAAAATTAGACATAATTACACAGACACTTGTTTTATTTTACAAAATTATAGATACATTCTGTAAAAAAAGTGTTAGTGTAATATACCATAAGGGAAGTATGTGTAAGCTTTCGCATTCAAGTAAGGAATGCATTTGTAATTACGGCTACAACTACAACTTTGAAAAGCATATTTATAATTTTACAAATAACATGATGTGTTTGTATAATTAAACATAATTTCAAGATATGTCAATATAATTTACCTTATAAAATTACTAAGAAAAATAATAACTATTCTCTAATTAACTATTTTTCATGTATAGTTAAATTTTAAAATCAATTTGAATCCCATATTAATAAAGGAAAAGGGTAAATTACATCAACACCATCTAAGTTAGCTTTAATACTACCCAATGTAGCACCTCATAGGGGATAATATGCATCGTCAAATGTTTATATTTACTTTTATCTGATGTTCTCATATACACAACCTCAAATGAAACGGTAAATATCCAACTATACAAAATTTAAAACGCAAACACCCCATGTCTTTTATAAAATTAAAGTATACTCTTTTTGGGAGTGTTAGTGCAATATATATATAGAGGATGTCCGTGTAATGTTTCACCATTGAATAAAGGGTGTACTTGTAATTATATTACAATATTAATAAATATACTTATTTATTAAATGTACGGAAAGTGTATGTTATACACTTTCCCAATCTAATTCCAGACTGTGTCAATATAATTTAATTACCCATAAAAACCCAAAAAAAATATATTTTATTTTCAAATAACAAACACAAAAACTTTGATTGAATCGAAGTTGTTATTGTTGCATGAAGACAAATATGGAAAAGAATAAGTGGATTTGCATATATAGTATATTCCTTCAAATTTAAGTAATGGAAATTGAGTAGCCAAATTTTGTTGGCCTCTATCTACTTTTGTTCCATGGAAATTGATGTGATTGAAACCTAAATATATGGTCAAATTTATAAGTAGATTGCATGTGTGTAATGAAATCACGTAAGATTAATTTAAAATAAAAAAGAATAGATGGGAACAATTAGGGTTTGGGTAATTAATGAAATTATTTATATTAGAGATAATTATATTTATATTCTTGTATATGATATGTTTACACAAATTATCACTATCCTCTAGATAATTACACATGCACAAATCAGGAGCGTTAAACATTATTTATACAACTAATATTTGCTTTTTTAAATTACACATATACCCCTCTCCAAAAAATCGATATTGTTATACAAATTATTATTTGTTGGGTATTAATTAAGGGCAATGTTTATAATTATATAAAAAAATATAAATAATTTATATAATTAAATTATAAATTAAGAGTGTAAATATAATTGTCAGTTAATTTTAAATCCCTAGACCCAATACAAATAAGTGTGGGTGAATTGGTGTCCCCTGGCATTGCATGCTGATTGCTGCAGCTTTGACATGTGATGGGATTTTATTATTACAACTTCAATTTTCGTCTTTGTAGGGTTGTAGATTCATGTAACCAGCGCATGCACACACAACGATGTCCGTCTCTCCTCCAGCTTTGTCTCCCAGCCCATCTTGCTTTATTAATTGTTAATTATTGTGGTACGCAATTTTTGTGTTTATATAATATATAATTTTTTATATTTAACAAAAAGATTAGTTAGATCAAAAATAGAGGATGAAGTAATTGAAATGTGAAGGGACCAAATATAAACTATTAATATTTAATAACGAAGATGATGAAGATCAAGAACCGTTTATACCTGTCAATATTTCTCGATCAGAGGAATGATGGAGAAAACATCGAGTCGAAGAATTGTATCATCTATGCAGACAAAATCGATATGAAGAACAATCATCAAATATGTGTATGTGGCAAATTATTCTTGAATAATTTTCGACAAATATGTACTATATGTTTTTTTTAAGATCTATAGTTAAATTTTTACTTATTTATTTTAGTTTTTACATTCAACATATAAAATTCTATATTTTATTTAAGAAAATCAAGGCACTCTTTTAAATCATTACTTAAATTTATCATTGTCTTATAAAATAGGTAAATGATAAATTAAATCAAATAAAAAATTATAGTAAAACTCATAACTAGAAAATGAAATACACAATGAACTTAAATAAACAATTGACTAACAACTTCACAATAAGAAACTTGGATAATAACAAGTCCAAAGAATATTTAAGATACACTTTAAAAGAGTGTTAATAAATTAATGTACTAACAATTTAGAAGTAGAAGAATAAAAATAAAATTTTTAAAAATTAAAAAATTAATAAACCCAGTAATCTCAACTTAGAATTAAAAAATAAAATAAAATATAGCCCAAAATATTTCTTTTTAAAAAACAGCTCAATTGGGCCAGACTACTAGCCCAGCTTAGGACCTCAGGGTCTTGGTCCAGTGGGCTAGGTAGGACCAGCCCAACTTTTCAAATGGTCCAATTTGGTTCTGGATCCACCCAATCTAGTTCGGAAATAAACTGACCTTTCACCATTATCTGTGGGGAGTTAATGACGTTAATTTTCTTTTTCAAACTTCCCGTTTTGCCCTTTTTACCTAATGCTAAGATTTCTCAATCGACTTTTTAAGGTTTGTATCATTTATATGCCTTTGTGATTTATTGATTTTTTGATGAAGAGGGAAAAGGTTATGGGCGGAGATAAGCCTGTTAATGGGCGGGTAATACCCAAATTCACACCTAATAATTTTATATTAGATCCAAACTTAAATTTATACTCATTGGAATAAGTATTTTGGGTATGAGTAAGATTTACACCCTAAAATACCTGTGAATATGAGTGTTGAATGGGTAAAATTTAATAATATAAAATTTAATCCAATTTGTAATCTTTTCTATATATCAATCAACTCGATTTACTTGTTATTTAAAAATTTGGGATTATTACGTTTACACCCCTTGACCTGCAATATGATTACACAAATCATCTATATATTTTAAATAATTACACATACTCCCACCAAAATAACAATATCACTTACACAAATCATCCCTTACTTTGTTGAAAATTACACACACACTTCTAAAAACTTTAACATTATTACACAAACTACCCATATTTTTTTGCTGTCAAGAGTAATTTTTATAATCATGCAAAAGATATGGATGATTTACGTAAACAGACCATAAATAAAGAGGTGTAAATGTACTTTTTCCTAAAATTTTTGTAATAAAGGAAGTAGTTGCATCATATAGCAGCAATTTTATCAATTCAAAGAGATTAAAATCTGAAAATAAGTCAAAATATTATTCCAGCGCGAGTAGGCAAGATTCAAGAATATATCTTTTTCTTTTTCCCTTTTTAAAAAAAAAAAATAATAAGTGAAGATATGAGTTTAACTGTTGATTAGATGTGTCTTGTGATTGTCACTCCTGCTGTCAAGTGGATGGCACCAAATTGGTCAAGAATCAGAGTGTTGCTAAACAGGTCCCCGCCTGAAGATTACGAGCTCATTCTGTCTACTGGTTATTACATCTTTATGCATGCATGTATCTCTACTATTCTTGAGATCGTTCACATTATATATTAAATCCTCGACAATCATATTCATTTATTGCTGATATTAGATAAGTTTACGTGTGGTCGAGTCGAGCAAACATAAAACACACATGTATAGAGTGCCGAATTTTTTGTCCACAAGAGTTCCTATTCATAATTGCTCGGGGTACGTTGTACCACTTCATCAATGCCTATTAATATTTGTGGTACCATCCAATCTTCACGATCACCATTTATTTCTAGAATTCGTCATGAAATTTAATTTTTTTTTAAAGAAAGTTTGTTAAATATGATCTATTTTATTAGTAAATTTAATAATTTACTGATCCTAATCCTAATATTTTAATTATGTTATTAAAACGTGTAGAATACATCATAAATTTTGTTCAATCTTGTTTAATTACGAATACTTTAGTGGAGGAACGGTGCAGTTTTGATGGCGTGTTATATCAAATACGATATTATATGAGCATTTAATATGATGCACATGATATTTTTAAATATTTTATATTGTACATCGTAATTTTATCATTTCATCCAATGAATTATGTGGGGCGTGAAACGAACAAGTTGTTTTTTTTTTCAAATGTTTGAAGTATAATAACAATTATAGATATAACATGAGTATTTAGACTAATTATTATTATTACTATTATGTATAATAGGGGAAAAATGCAAGCAACCCCCTTGTGATATCATAAATGAGCAAATTACCCCCTTATGAAAAAATAAATAGCGATTTACCCTCCTGTATTTTTTAAAATACAACAATTTACCCCCATATGATTTTTAAAATGAAGCAATTTACCTCCCTGTATAAGGAGGTAAATTGCTTCATTTTAAAAAGTATAAGGGGGTAAATTGCTATATTTTTTTCATAGGGGGGTAATGTGCTCATTTTTAATATCACAGGGGTATAAATTGCTATTCACCCTGTATAATAGTATCCTAATTGAAGTTGAAACTTATATTTAACTTACGTTATGGAAGAGAAATGAGATATTTTAACCACAACATATCACACGTAAACAATTTGTGCAAAAACATACATTAGAATAAAAAACGTAACGAATTCTAATTATTATCAGAATTTGAATTAATTATTTAGATAAGTTAAAGAAGTACAAAAGTAAAGTAATTCATAGCAAGAAGAGGAGTGTGCTAAGAACAATTCTACAAAAAATTGGTGTCAAATTTGTAAAAAAAAAAAAAAAACATTGGTACAAAAATTTGTTTAATTAAACTCTCAAAATGAGATTAAATATTTAATCGCTACTTCTAATTCTTATCTAAATAAATTCCTATTTCAAGCATCAACATACAAAATAAATAATAATAATCATGCTAATTAAAATATTGATTGTTTATTAAGGCAAAGGATTTTCAAATAATTGGTACGGACGTCACTTAGCATAATGAAATTTTAGTTAAGAAAAGAGGGGTCCGAAAGATGGGCAAGCAAATGATATGAGTAGGATGAGGATAAGAAGAGATATGATGGTATACAAGTTAATGATTTTTGTTGAATGGTTCCAAAAGCTTATAATAATTGAAACGAAAAGGTCCAAATCATATGTCTCACACGTTCCTTATATTAGGGTTGCCCCCCCAACCCTCCATTTCTTCCGAAAACGACCTTCCCTTGACCACAATAATTACAGGTAGGACCAAAGTTTTGCCAATTATAAATTTTTTTTTCAAATTATTACATTCTACATCTTATGGGAAAAAAAATGGAAAAGAGTATTTTTCTTTTCACAATAAGTGAAAATTTGGGTGGATTTAAATGTTCAAAATTTATGTTCTTTTTCTTTTAAAAAATAAAGAATAAAGCACGTGGAAAAAATATTTGGCATTACCTAAATATTAAAATATTATATTTAAACAATGTTGTTTGTAATTATCTTACTCATTATATAATTTGGATTTGGATTTTTTTGTAGTAAATTTAGTTTAAATTTTATTAAATTTATACGAAGCTAAATACGATTTATCTCATTGTAAAATTAAAAATAAGAAAACTCTCTATAAAAAAAAGGCCATATAGAGAACTCTCTAGGCGTATGCAAATGCATCATTTTTTAAATGTCAGGGATTTTTTTGTATTTTTTATAATTCTTTTTGTCAATTTTTGCTTGTATTATACTTTAATTAACCAATATAATATAAACTATAATGCTAGTAATTAGTTCAAAGTTATTAGGTACAAGAAGACGACCTACTTTTAACATTAGATATAGCCTAAAGAAAATACTTTTTTAATTTATACCTACTCTCGAGTTATATATTAAATAAAATAAAAATTGTATCCAAGTATCCCACAATATTTTGGATTTGTTTTTTTTTTTTAAAACAAATAGTTTAAAAACATTTTATTAGAAAGCATATATGGATGGACTCTAATAAAATGTGCAACATGGATTAACAAGTTCCACAATTTAATCAATTGGGACTGTTGACTTTGATCCTTTTTTGTTTTTTAACATAAAATAATAAAACATTTTCTAAAAATTAGAGTTGGAAATAAATGCGTTTATTTGAATATATAATTGGTATTTAATGTGGGGTAACCACATGAAATTTATGCTTAGACTTTACCCTAGTCCTTTATTAATTTACATACAAATTTTGGACTTATCTCTTTCATTTCGGACTTAATATTTAGATTTGTTGATGATTATTCGATTAATTTGGTATTTGTAGTTGTCGTAAAATCGTAAAATTAAAAAAAAAATTATCAATAGCTATATTAGGAATTTAAGATATAACTTTTGTTGTTTTAATATTCTTATGATTTTAAATACTTTATTCTATATGACTTAATCATTTGAGTGTTATTATCAGAGGCTCTCCAATGATTTATTTTGTATGACTCATATTCGAGAATTTTGAATCGTTCTTTTGCTGTTGAGCGTATTATTCTCCTAAATTCTATAAAAAAAATATCAATTTGATAAAATCGTAACAACAATATTTTATTACATTTTATAAATTATATATATATTATTATAAATTTTATTTGCCGTACTAATTTTTGAATACTTAAATTTACCCTTGATTTTATTTCTTTTCTTTAACTTTTTTTTTTATCAAATTTGTAATTTTAATATTTTGTATTTATCTCACAATTAGTTTTTTTTCTTAATTACTCATTAGTCCATATTTCTCTTTCAACTTATTTTTCATATTTTTCATAATTTATAATATATACATATATATTTATCATCTCACACAATAATTATTTTTATATGCTCACAAAAACTATGTGAAATTGACAACCAGTAAAATAAAAGAAAAAGGGCGTCCCTCCGTCAACAATGTCATACAAAAAATTAAACAAACGAGGAAGAAAACTCCTAGAATATTACTACGAGGGGTAAGACTGTAATATAACAACAAAACAAGGGCAAAGATCTATTTTCTCACCTATATAATGTGACCTCTCATCCTCCCTACAGCTCACACGAGAACTTACGAATAGAAAGGAAAGATTGAGATTCGAGAGCGTTGCGAATTTCTAGGGTTACGTCTTCTTCCGCAGCCGCAGCAATAGTTTTCTGTGAGTACGTTTCTAAATTTTATGAATGGATTGAATGTCTTAAGGTGTAAGGTCTGATATAGTTGCTTGTTCTTTGTTTGCAGGGTTGTAGATCGTGAATTGTGGTTTTTGGGGAATTGGTTGTCCACAAAATTAAATCTTGTTGTTGATGTAAGTTTGGTGTTCTAGCCTTCTGATTTTGTGGCTTTATATCCTCGTTTGTTTTGGTCTGAAAATATCAATTTATGCCGCTGGAACTTCAAACTCTTCGCGTTGAATGATGTTTATTTCTTGTTTGTTTTTTTATTTATTTATGAATATTTCGTGTATTTTTATTATGAAATTACATGGATTAAAGATGTTCTCCTAATTTGGTTGAATTATTTTTTTTTTATTTTAGCGATGGATAATAAACGGGCGTATTAGCATATTTTAAACATCTCCGTTTGCAGATCTAGATTTCTGATAATGCTGATCGAAGTATTTTGGTTTTATTTAGATTTATTTTCTCAAAAATTTCCTGCACCGCACACCGGTGGCTTCTAATGTGTCTGGTTTTATATGCGGGTTTTGTGTTTTAGCTTTTCGGTGGGTTTGGTGGTGGTTTCAATTCTATATTTTGCGACCCTTTCTTATGTCCTGCTTTTGTAGAAAAATGATATTGTTTTTTCTTGATTAATGAATTTTCATTTAATTTTAATATGTGATGTTATGGTGTAGGGCAGATTTGGTTTTTAATCCATATTAATTGCCAAATAAGTAACTGATTAGTTGACCCTGGATTTCAATATGAAATTCTTTAAACTTAATTGAAAATTAAGTTGGTTGATGATTTGCTATGGAATAAGTGATTTTCCTTCAGTTGCTGAGATGATATTAAAACTCATTTGTCCACAAACCTATCTCTTGGTGAATTCACAACTAAATGCGTTTAGTTTCGCACAGACCTTGATCAGGTTCTTTGTTTTCTGTTCTTCACACTCTTTGGCCTTGTCATTTACATGTTTTTGGTATTGTCATGTAGCTCTTTTGGGTTCATAATGTTTCATATTATTGTTGGTTGCCAATGTTGAGAATCCAGTCTGCCCTTTTTTGTGGGTGCACAAATAATGTGCATTGTACTATGCATCAGATGTTCTTTTGCCATTTTGTTTTATTGCCAATCATCTAATGCATAGGCATGACTCTAAAAACATTATCTGGTCATTATGCAGTCAAGAGTTGATGATCTAATGGAGACCAAAGGTGGGAAAAAGAAGTCTAGTAGTAGTAAATCTTTATTCTACGAAGCTCCCCTTGGATACAGCATTGAAGACATTCGACCAAACGGAGGCATCAAGAAGTTTAGATCTGCTGCATACTCCAACGTAAGGCTCTACATCCTGATTATGAGCCATTTTATGGTCCTGTGCTTTAACACAATTATAAAATTGTGGTGCTAAAATTTCTTTCTTCCTTTTGCAGTGTGCTCGCAAACCATCCTGATATTCTTTCACTGGTCTCCTGATCACGTCATTGGACGTGGTGCAAGCTACTGTTTTGATAATATTTTAATTTTCCGTTCTTTAGCTACACTCCTTTTCTTTGTTCTCCAACTACCTTCTTGTCTTTTTGATTTCCTGTTGTGAGGATTCTTGTCTTGAAATGGCCCTACCCGTTTCTGCAATTGGGTTTGAGGGTTTTGAAAAAAGGCTTGAAATCTCTTTTTTCGAGCCAAGCATCTTTGCTGATCCCGAAGGAAAGGGGCTCCGCTCTCTTTCCAAAGCGCAGCTCGACGAAATTTTAGGACCTGCTGAATGCACCATAGTTGCTTCATTGTCTAATGAACATGTTGACTCCTATGTCCTCTCTGAGTCGAGCCTCTTTGTTTATGCTTACAAGATTATCATCAAAACTTGTGGGACAACAAAATTGCTTCTGTCAATCCCGCCTATCCTGAAGTTGGCCCAGTGCCTTTCTCTTTCAGTTCAGTCTGTGAGATATACCCGTGGAAGCTTCATTTTTCCAGGAGCACAATCATACCCTCACCGTAGCTTCTCCGATGAAGTTGCTGTCCTTGATAGCCATTTTGCGAAGCTTGGTTCAGGCAGAAAGGCTTATGTTATGGGCAGTCCTGATAAGCAGCAGAAATGGCATGTTTATTCTGCATGTGCCGGAACAGTTGAAGCTACCAGTCCTGTTTACACTTTAGAGATGTGTATGACTGGGTTGGACAGGAAGAAGGCTTCTGTATTTTACAAGAATGAATCAAGCTCTGCAACTCTGATGACCAAGAGCTCTGGTATAAGAAACATTCTCCCGGAATCAGATATATGTGACTTTGAATTTGAGCCGTGCGGGTATTCCATGAATTCCATTGAAGGAGATGCGGTATCTACTATTCATATTACACCAGAGGATGGTTTTAGTTATGCAAGTTTTGAAGCAGCTGGGTATGATCTGAAACAAGTGAACATGGGCCAATTGATTGAGAGGGTTCTGGCATGTTTTGAGCCAAAGGAGTTTTCTGTATCTGTGCATGCTCAATTTGGTGCCCACTTATGTGATGATATTCATGTCCTGGGTATGAAAGGTTATACTCCTGAAGAGAGATGCTTTGAGGAGCTGGGAATGGGTGGATCAATCATCTACCAGAAGTTTGTAAGGACTGCATCCTGTGGATCTCCTAGGTCTATTCTGAAATGTTTCATGTGAAAATGTGGCTGAGAAGAGGAGGTTGAAGAAGAAAAGGAGTAGTATTTTACAGTTTGTTTTGAGTGCTTTAAATAAAATGGTGGCCTTGCCACCAGTTGTTATATTTGAGTGTCTTGTGTTGTCATTTTTAAGAATGTTTTATGTTGGTATTTCGGACTAGACTTGTTAGTTCAACTCCCAGATCGATAGTTCTCTGGAGGTACTATTATGTTGGAGTGCTGAATAAAAGTTTTGAGCTGTTTTGCTCTGTTATTAATCCTTTTACAGTTGCATTACCATAATATCTTAGATGACAAGATGAAGATGCTTGTTATTGCTGTGGAAACTGCTCATTAGTTAACAGGAATTATTTTAAGTGTTGATTTGCTGTGGCTCTGAATATGGAAATCCCATCAATGGTGTATTCTTTGATGACTTGGTCATTTCGTAATTATATCGATAAATCCCATAGCACTGCGGACTCTGTTTCTGAAATAGACATAGGCCATGTGGTCATGGAATCATATTTTGTGGAAGTGGGCTGGCTGATATTCTAAATAGGGCTGAGGGCACTTGCCTTTGGAAATGGCAGGTAAAATATATAGCAAGCTTAGCTGAACATAAAAGGATTTATTCAATGATAGAATTCTGGGCGATTGATTTTGCTCATTCTTTTTTGTGTTAATATTACTGCTTTTCTTTTCTCTTTTTGTGCATGGTTTAATATGATCTACTTTTACTCATAAGATTCTCCTATAGCTATACCTACCGGCTACCAGCTGCTGCTGCTTTTGGCAATTTGAAGCTGCAGCGGAGGGAAAACTGGGGCCACTTCAGAAGCCAACTTTTAACCATCTCAGTCTTTTGACTTTTTTAGCTTTTTGTCCAACAGTCTCTTTGAATTCAATAGGCTCCAATTCCATTATCGATTAAAAAAAAAGTAGGTGGCCATGATCTAGGGCCTAGCACTCTAGGTAGCCATGATCATAACTAGTGGCGATTCTGGATTTCCAAATGTACTTACCAAGGACTAGTGTATTGCTTTTTTTTTTTTTGTTTTTTTTTTAAAACAAGGATTAGTGTAATTGATAGCCTGAGTGGTCCCCTCACCCCCCCCCCCCCCCGCCCTTTTTTTTTTTTTTTTTTAATGATTTGAGATTTGCATAACCGAAGAAATTAAACAAATTACACAGACTCAAATTTTGAGTTTAGCATTCAAGATACAGTCAAATGCAATAAAATCATTCCAATTGATTAGCCGTGGAGTTTGCTTGCTTTCTAATAAATTGAATTTTTCATGTAAGCCAACTATACAAGGTGGTTTGATCATTTTAATACACTTTTTTGGTGTCTAATTTGCACTTTTAATGGGACCACATACCATATTTACTGTTGAATGAGAATCAATTTGAAAAATTGACTTTTTTAGTATTGGGGTCATTTGCAGACAGTAGTTGATTCGGCTCAAATATGTGACCTTTCGAAATAATCTAAATTTCGGCTTATGTAATCTCCCCATATCGATGATGGGTCCTGAGGATTAAAACACGTACGTTAGGCTCATCGGGTTCGTCCCTGATTAAGATCCTTCAATGCTCAAATTAGTTCAAGTCAAGATAGAAATTTGCGATTAGGAGGTGAACGGCCTAAAACAATTAATGTTCGTTACCTCAAATGATTTGTTTATGAGTATTTATAGAGCCTAACTTTATACTGTAGATGGAGCCACGTATCGCAATTTGGGCATTCCTTGAGTTTGATCGAGTGGTGCACAATCCATTCCGTCTTCTTGGGTCGGTTTACGTGTTAAGATGCGGCGCAGGGCTCCGACAACTCGACTCGTGACCTTGTATGCGGATCCTGTTGTAATGCGTATTTTATCCTTAATAAAGGGGCTTCTTGTCTTTTTAGCTAATAATAAAAGTTCTCCTCACCAGTATTGCTTGCCAAAGTGCTCCTGTTTCAACTTGGACAACATTATATGTCTAGAATGGCTTGTCGGTATCTTAAAATGGCATAAATCCCTCTAGTCATGTTGATTGCTAATTGGCCCTGGATTCATTTGTAACAATGTTAAATTTTCTTTGGAACTTAGCTGTTCGATCAAATGAATTATTTGGGGACAAACCCTTGTGACCTCCGCAACCACAATCAAGCTTAAAATCTATGTCTATGTCATGACTCCTAATAAAGATGATTTGATAAAAAGACCCTGTCTTATATAATCCCAACCCATCACTTCATTAATAATAATAAAAAAAAGATTTTAGAAATTATTCTTATAAATATCCATCTTTACAGGAAATGCACAAGAAGTTGCTATATATATGTATATTATCTATACTGATTAGTACGTTCCAAGAACAGGTTCAATGGAAATTGGACAAGATTATTTGTTTCTTTGTTTTGTCTATATATAGTAGTTGTATTATTATTTACTATAAGGAGTAGTTTATTTATACATTTGGTTGCGTATATTATTATTATGCAGAGCATATATGATATAAAACATTATTGTAATAAGATAGCTTTGTATTATTTGGCCCTTCTTGTTTAAGAGGCGAACATCGATGCTTGTTTGATGATTTAAAGAGAAGCAAAGTGACAATAGAATCAGAAACGATGATTTTCTGTCGAGTAGGCAAATTTTTGTAAAATTTCGACCGCTTTCGACATCATGAATTAAGAGAGACAAAGCCATCACAACTTAAAATTTGCATGCTTTTTTTCATATTAGGACATGAAACCAAAATGCTAGAAACACACAATTCAGCTCATTAAATTTCACATTTCAGACATGTCTTCACATCATTTGTAAAAACAATTGCATGCAAGTATGATGGATGTTTGTAAGGAACATATATATGAACAATTTGACAAATTAAAGGGGGCATCCAATTAGACTCATTAACATTCACAACATCTCCACTTACATATTGTTAGTCATGTTATGGAATTGTTGAAACCACAACAAAGGGAATGAAAAGCACAGGTAGAGAATGAAGCATGATGGAATCCTAAGCTCCAAAAGTTATAATCAGAATAAATTCTAACTTTACTTCAAAAAATAATTAGAAGGTGGGCAAAAATCTACCTTTTCATCAATCTTAGATGCCAAATTCCCCTTCATAAAATCACAATTATGCTTTTACATATATTCCAATTTTCTTGTCCCCTCAACCCCTCAAGAGTTGGGAATTAATATTCATTTTACTATATATATATAAATTTGAAAAACTAAAAAAAAAAAAAGGGTTTTCTTGTAGACTTTATTCAGCCTTTTCTTTTTTGTTTTTTTAATGAACTGATTATGATTACATTATAAATTTCAATCATCAACAATCAACGTTTGCTAGCCATCAATATCAAATATGTATAATTAACTAAAAATTACTATTAAAATAGACTAATATATATCCACACATTAGTAAGACTCGATCCATGATTTTTTGGTTACGAGACCTCAAATTAATCGTCAACTAAATAAGACTCCGTTGACGGCTTTATTTAGGTTGATGGGAGGAAAGTGGAAGAGGGGTATGATGAGACATATATGTGTGGTGGGGTTGAGAGTGTCAAGTTGATGAAATATGTTGTGTTTTTCTTGGACATAGACGAAATATAAATGAGGTTGTTGTTGTGTATTTATGTATAAGTAGTGCATCTTCTATTAAAACCAAATGATGTGTATATGTTATGTGTAAGGCAGCAATTATTTGGTACTCATGCATTTGGGTTCCACCACTAACACCAAATCAAATCATTCATCGCCATTTTTCTACACTGTCCCTACCCATTTCTTTGACCACTTTTTGGCTCCAATTTATTTGTCTCTTTGAGAGAGAGAGAGTGTATGTTTAAATATCTTGATATATATTGATAATAAGTTTATTTTCTTGGTAGAAATAAATATAAACGCTAGTTATGAGGTGATGATCGCATAATATACATTCTGTTTATAAATTATCTCTACTTTTTAGATAATTATACATTAATGCACCATAAATATTAACATTATTTATATTTTTTTTTGAAAAATTACATATACACCTTAAAAAAGTCGACACTATTACAAAAATTACCCTTATTTTTTGGCTGTTGGAATAGTTTTATAATCACACAAAAAACAAAAATAATTTGTGTAAACAGACTACAAGCAGAAAATATATAAATTTAATTATTCCAATGGACGTAGGTAATGAAGGGATCCAAAGAATTAGTGATTGAACAAGGTGAAGATATCCACAATGCACGTGTTGTAGAGTGCAGATACCATTATAAGATCAACACCACACATTTTCTTACATGCATCATTATACTTATTTATGTCTGTCCCTACAGACATTCTTATTTGGATTAATTATTAAACGTTTCTCATGAACTCCCTCTTTTCAGGAATACTTTAACTCTAACATCCAGATTTAAGGATCATTTTTAATTGCTATATATATATATATGTGACCTCTAATTTTGCCACAATCATTATTATTTATGTTAATTTATGTATACTAATTTCAAATAAAAAAAGCATCCAACGAAAGAATCAGTACCATTATAATTTGTTAAGAAAAATAATTTATTATTTTAGTACATTGAAATATAAAAAAATTAATTAAGTATATAAATAGTTTCAAATTAAAAGTTACATCCAAAAGACACCCCCCAAGAAAAAAAGATTTATTCAACAATTTATTTTTTATAATAAATAAAGTAACAATAATGGGAAGTGACATAATTAAAGTGAGAAAAAAAGGAAGGGTTGAGTGGGGAATATAGGCAGTGAGTAGTGTTGAGGTGGAAGAGTGAAGATCCCACGAGGAACCATTAAATCATTAATCTCTAACAATGTCTCGAGATTCTAACCTTTTTCTACTCTCTTCCTTTTATTTGTCAAGCCTCCTCCATTTAAGTTGGAATAGTTGACTAAATTGTCATGTCATCAACCTTAATTCTTAAACATTACTCCTCCTATTCTTCACAAAGAGGTAAGAAATCGTTGTTTGTACTTCGAGGCCTTTGATGATGTCATTTATGTAAGTTTGTATTTAAATAAGTTATTATTAGTTGTTAAATTATATATAATATTATTAGTATGTGTTGTTTTAGTGTTCATAATTATTTATGTGATTATAAATTTATATAGACAGTATCGATTTTTTTTTTTTTTAGTATCTCGTTAGCTGATAATGTAGGAGTGACTATTAGACAGTGATATATATGGGTAAGAGAAGAAATACAACTCGAGCTCATAGGGAAATATGACATGGCTCGAGAATGGTACGAGGACATTATCGTGGTGGGTTTTATGCGAGGATTCTCTTGTGCAACTAGTTTGAAGGGAGCTCGGGAAAATTCGATACGGGCACTGCCCAACGACCGTTTCAGGAGCTCTTCTTGAAGATTTGATATGAGAATCTCCTGATGCAACCTGCATTTGACACAAGCGTTTTGAGAGATTTTCATAATAATTTGATACGAAGGTTTCCAAATACAGCCTATGCTATACTCTGACACTATTATTTTGAGATACTTTCTTGAAATTTAACTAAAGAATTTGTTAATAGAATTCTCTTAAAAACTATATAACTAGCATCTCCCGAGGCAGAGAAGAAAAGCAAAAAGCAGCAAGGCAAAAGCCCTTTTGAGAGTAGACAAGTAAGTAAGAATATTACTCTAAACCATCTTATCCTCAAGTGTTGCCCATTCCCACATCTTGCAAGAAATTGAATTTTCTTGTTTCAACCGTTTTCAGATGCAACCAATCAATCAAATTAGTAATTACAAATCAATCACATTAGTAATTAATAACTAATTTATATTTGAATTTTTAGGCATTCTTTTTAACTTGCTTCTTTCAATTTAGTTCCTCAATCTAAGTAGATCTTGACCATCCATGGAATTCCAATTAACAGCCGTATCAATATTTATATTCTATAAATTAAAATGAATAGTAAGAAAAAGATTAAGATAAGTAAGACATACATCTTATACATCTAGAGAAATTTGAATTGGAAGTATTGCAATTATAGAGTTGTGAGACCACTGATATAATCATTAGACTGAAATCTGTCACAATGATTGAGAAATGAAGAAGGTAATAAGGGTATATTATGATTTATTCATAAAAGGAAAATACTTATTGTGCCATAGGGTCTGTGTTCCTATTTGGGTGGTCCAGCCCAATTAGATCATCAAATCAAGATTTTTGATTATCAAAACACACTCATATGGAGATGATGCTATGTGTACCATGTAAAATTTATCTTCACTACAGTACTCTAGTTTAAAAAATTCAATTCTAAACATTTATTTCGAGTTCACACAAATTTAAATATTAGAGGATTTTAGTTGGGAACCACCCAACGAATGTAACGTTTGTCTTGTCTTAAGTTCTTAAACTGTTTGGGTATTTTAAGAGAGATCGCATTATTCGACTTGAATGAGGAGGTATATAATAATAATCAAAAAGGAAAAAAGAATAGTCTTATTTATTCTAATTAGTAAATAGAATTAGTGAGGGGTTTTGTTGGATCAGCCCATTTCCCCTCCTTGAGGTTACCAATATTAGATTCTTATTGTAATTATTTGATAAAATCAGAATTGATGTAGATGACAGGCACAGAGAATGTTTGGATCCAGATATGAATTAAAACCGAAAGTTAGCAAAATCCAAAAGCCAAATCCCAATACGCGTGTTCCTCTTTCAAACACGCTATCCAAAGCAAATCCAACAACACGACTTCTCTTATCTTTCTTATATTTTTTCTTGTTTTTTGAAACAAATTATCTTCCTTAACTTTTGTGTGTTGTGTGAACATGTAACGACTTGTCTTGACTCGAGACAAAATTTTCTTGCAAGATTTGTATGAATTTGAATGTTTTATTTTTTAGTATTTTCACACAAATTTATAATTAATTCAATTTATTTTGCTTAAAATTATGTTTAAACTTATTTATTATATGTGAATCTCTTTAATTAAGGAAAAATTCAGTGCCGCACGGATGAATTTGTACTCACATGAACTTTGAATCGTTGGATTCACATATGATAATGATATCATGTGTGATTTAACGATTGATGATTTATGTGGGTACAAATTTATATAAGCTAATCAAGATACCAAGTATGTAATATTTAAATGCAAAGAGGGGAGAAAAAAGTATGTAGAGAAATTTTTCCTGCAGTCTGAGTCAGACTCTCAGAGCATCAACTCTGCTTTACATTTTAAATTATGTGATATGAAAGAACTCAAATTCTAAAGAAACGCAAAAATAATAGAAAAAGAAAAGAAAAAGAAAACCCTCCAAGCAAAAGCATGATTGGAGGAATTTTCTTTTTCCCATCAACTTTTTGACTTAATTTTATTTTAATATTACTTTACATATATTCTTTTCTTCAACTTCGTGACAAGTAGAGACCTAATTAAGTTAACTAATTGTTATGTATTTTGGACCCATAATTTGATCTATCCTGAAGTTAAATAAAACATTCAGTTGCTTTATAAATATAGATAAATAAATCGATTATTGATTGATTTATAAATATTGTTGTATTACATATTAATTGTTGTAATCGTATATTTGTTGCTTTAGAATTATGGATGTATTTGAAAAAAAAAAATAGTGGAGCAAGTGGTGGGCATGTTACTAGTCACTTTTACTACAAAAACGCCTGTTTTTTTCCATGAGATCTGATACAAACTGTAAGACAGTGCAGTTTGTGGTATGGGAAGCGTAAGTAGTTGTACTGTTCTCATGTGATGTATTTGATTCTTGCTTCTGCAGAAGTTTTAGTTGAATCCTTGAAGCAACAAGTTTCAACTGTTGTGTCCAAACACTGCCTAAACCTCAATTCTTGTTGATATTATACTACAGTAGTTCTTCAAGTTGTGATCACATAGAAATGAAAAGGGAAGAAGGTGTTGTTTGTTTGGTGGCTTTATTCAGATTCTGGGCTTATGCAACTGCTTTGCTTACACCTAATGGTGTCAACTATGAAGGTAAGTCTTTGTAGCTTTCACTCTGATAAAAGTAGCTAGTAATTTGGCCTCGTACTAAGGGAAGTTGTCCATGTTTTGAAATTGTGCAATAGTGCTGGCTTTGATGGATATAAAGAAGTCATTGAGTGATCCTCATGGAGTTCTGAATTGGGATGAAAACTCTGTTGATCCTTGTGGATGGACTATGGTTTGTTGTTCCCATGATAATCTAGTCATTACACTGTAAGAACCTAATCTGCAACTCTTCTGTCTTTTTCATAAGAAATTAATTTTCACATTTGTCTGAAAATAATTGGATTAATGCTACATCCTTGCAGAGCTATTCCAAGCCAGAGCTTATCGGGGACGATATCACGTAGCATAGGGAATTTGACACACCTCACAAGTGTGTGAGTAGCTGGAAAAACCAAGCTGAATGAGTAGCGGTTTTTATGTCGGAATTTTAACACAATTTTAACTTATGTTTGCAGGCTCTTGCAGGATAATAATATATCAGGACCAATACCTCCTGAGTTGGGAAAACTCCCAAAGCTTCAAGAACTTGATCTTTCAGATAACTTGCTTACAGGAGAAATACCTCCTTCTTTATCTCAACTGAAAAACCTGCAGTACATGTAAGCAGCTGTTTACTCTTTGCAACAGATGAGTAGTGCTGAATTTTTTAAAAATATTTTCAGGGTTTTCTTTCTAATTCCAGTAATGAGTTCCTCTGTTGCTATTTTTGTCCAATATGATGGAAACAGGAGGTTAAACAATAATAAGCTGACTGGAGCCATTCCTTTAGCTTTGGGCAACTTGACTCAGCTGACTTTCCTGTAATCTTCTGATCTCAATTTTGCTTGGAATAACTCAATATTTAGTGCAAGAGTCTTTTTCTGATTACGTTGTAATGTTTTAGGGACTTGTCGTTCAATAATTTGAGCGGCCCGGTGCCAAGACTTGCAGCCAAAACGTTCGAGTGAGTTTTCCTGTAGAAATTATTTTGAGTTCCAGTTTCTCTGGACTAGATATCAAGTTACGTTTGTTGATGATCAAACTTTTTCTGATCACAGTGTTTTAGGAAATCCTATGATTTGTGCAACTGGCAAAGAGCCAGACTGCAAAGGAACAGCTCCAATGCCCCTCTCTTTGTCTCAAAATATTTCACAAAGTAAGAGTTTTCTTTGTTCTAAACCCAACTTCTGTGAATTGGTTGTAACAATCCTGTACTAAAATGTCACATGTTCTTGTTTTTCCTTGTAAGATCCACAGTCATCAGGAAAGCCAAATAGTCACAAAAGAGTTGCTTTAGCATTTGGCACAAGCCTTGGCTGCATCTGTCTGCTGATTCTTGGGTTTGGTTTTCTGCTCTGGTGGAGGCACAAGCACAACCAGCAGATATTTTTCGACGTTAATGGTAAAATGGAAATAATCACTTACTATATAGAAAAAGAACCACCATCCAGTATTCCCTCTAACAAACCGGTCTATTTCCCTGAATTTTCAGAACAACATCATGAAGAAGTGTGCCTAGGAAACTTAAGAAGGTTCCAGTTCAGAGAACTCCAGATTGCAACACACAACTTCAGCAGCAAGAATATTCTTGGTAAGGGTGGCTTTGGAAATGTCTACAAAGGTTATCTCCACGATGGGACAGTTGTAGCAGTAAAGAGGCTCAAGGATGGAAGTAACATTGGAGGGGAGATACAGTTCCAGACTGAAGTCGAGATGATCAGCCTAGCAGTGCACAGAAACCTCCTCCGTCTATACGGATTCTGCATAACTCCAACTGAAAGACTCTTAATTTATCCCTATATGTCTAATGGAAGCGTTGCTTCGCGCCTTAAAGGTAAAAGGTCCATTGCAAAAAGGCCTAATTCTTGTTGTTATAAACCATTTTCTCTTTCTGTTTCTATTTCTGATCAATCTGAGTGATTTCTGCTATAGCCAAACCACCATTGGATTGGTCTACGAGGAAACGAATAGCCTTGGGAGCAGCAAGGGGTTTGTTGTACCTACATGAGCAGTGTGATCCGAAGATCATTCACAGGGACGTGAAGGCGGCAAATATATTGCTTGATGATTACTGTGAAGCAGTGGTGGGAGATTTTGGATTAGCAAAGCTTCTTGATCACCGAGACTCACATGTTACAACAGCTGTTCGTGGCACTGTGGGGCATATAGCGCCTGAGTATTTGTCCACAGGCCAGTCCTCAGAGAAAACGGATGTTTTCGGGTTTGGAATTCTGCTGCTAGAACTCATAACTGGTCAGAGGGCTCTAGAATTCGGCAAAGCAGCTAACCAGAAAGGAGCTATGCTTGATTGGGTAAGCAGAAACTAACTAGCAAAGGTGTTCTCTTGCTGTAGATTCTATACCCTTTTCTCCAAATAACATGCATAGGTAAAATGGCTTCAGGTGAAGAAAATTCATCAAGAGAAGAAGCTTGATGTGCTAGTTGACAAGAATTTCAGGAATAACTATGATCCCGTTGAGCTTGAGGAAATGGTGCAGGTAGCTTTGCTGTGCACCCAATTCCTTCCCATTCATAGGCCGAAAATGTCTGAAGTCGTTCGGATGCTTGAAGGAGACGGGCTTGCAGAAAAATGGGAAGCTTCACAAAGAGCAGAGGCCACCAGGTGCAGAGCAAATGAATTCTCCTCGTCAGGCAGATACTCCGATCTTACCGATGACTCTTCATTGCTTGTCCAAGCAATGGAACTCTCAGGTCCTAGATGATCGTATATTTCCCAATGGAAGAGCCAGAAACAGCATAAATTTACAGCCACCAAAACACAAGAAGTCCTACGAAACAATGTGTATAGCAGTTTGATTGGAGTGCACTGGACTTTGTCATGACTGTACAGATTCAGTTTTGAGAAACCAACTTTTTAGGCTGCAAGGCTTCTTTATAAGTGGATTATGTTGAATAAGGATTTCTTAGAGGTTGTAAGTTGTACCAATAATGTTCTTGATATTGAGTTGAGGCTTTTCAGTTTGGCTAAAGGTATGCGAAAAAGGTGATTTTTTCTTTCTTTCTTTCTTTTTTTTTCCCTAGCAGCAAATATCCAACCAAAACCAATCGCATTCTCTATTAGAAATTGGTACCTCATTTTATATTTTATTTCACATGTATATAGTAAACTATAAATTGAAATACCAATTTGAAATAAAGAAGTTCGGACTACGCATTTTACAGGCATGGTTCACATGCCATTTTGAAAAACCAGTGAGGTTCACTCTGGTAAAAGTGTAGAAGTAACAGTGTTATACAGAGAAATCAGTATGGCTTCAGCCTCTCTCTTTCAATCACCTGCAAGAATAGATTCTGTACAAAATATACAGTATTCAGAAAGAAAAAAAAAAAAAAACATAGAGGAGCTAACTCAGTGAGTTTCCATGAAAATACAGGACAGTGACATTCGAGTTGGAAATTTGAATCTTGGAAGCCTTCCTCGTGTTCTGTGAATCTTCATGCCGCATGAGAAGACCAATGGGAAAATGGATTTTGATGTATAAATTGCAGCACATCTCATGCTGGTTCATGAATAAAAACGATCGATGCTTGTGGAGAAGCCCGTCTAAAGCACACTAAATCTATCAACATATTCAATCTGCCCTCTGTCACGTACAAACTAGGTGTTATGCTCATTTCTTCAAGACTAGGTGAATGTTCAAGTAGAAATTTGATAAATTTCATTTCGTGTGGCACGCCAGACACATCAGTCAACTTCACAGTTTTCAACTGGCGAAGCATGCAATCAGTAGAAAACTTTTCATCCCAAAATTGCAAGTCAGGAGCTTGTGTTGCAGCAGATGTATTTGAGGAACCCTACAGAAATTAGAGGACTACTTACAAACTGCAAGTACCAAGAGTGATGATAAGTTTGACATATGGTGCACAACTCACAGAGATTTGCAGTGCTTTCAGGTTCGGAGAATTCACGATCAGCTGAAGCACAACCAGAACTTCTTTTACATCGTCAAAGCTAACTTGATATAACTCAATGAACTTTAAATGGTGATAAGTAATTGGACTGCGTCTTTGGCCATTGCCTATACTTAGATACTTAAAATAAAAAAGATTAATGAGTTCAAACCAATCAAAACAAGTCCATAATGACATTAAACAGTGAACATAATCAAGGATCCAAGTCATATACACTGGAAAAGGAGATGGGGTGGCAATAAAGAGCTTTGTTTAGCATGTTACTTGATCATGTAACACAAGATGACTTACCTTTGTGAAGTATATATGCCCAATCAGCCTCTCAAGCTCGGGTACACCACCAAGAAACTTGTCAAAATTGCAGCTCGAGCTTTGTTCAAAGTGTTCCGCTATGTCATCAGTCATGTACATAGCAACAGATATAGCAATCAAAAGTGGGGTGTTTGCAAGACATAAATCCTTAAATTCACCTTCCAAAATCAAGTATTTGAGGTTTGGAGCACGGACAGTCAGCTCTAAGCTATCAAAGTATGACAATGTCAGACTCTCAAGGAGGGGGCAACTTGAAATGAGACACTCAATATCATCTGGGGGAATCAAAACTTGCTGAAGATTAAGGTATTTCAAGCACAAGAAACCTTTAAAGTTTGGTGGAGGGTCCAATTCACACCGAACAAGCTCTAACCGCATCAGATTCTTGCAAGAAAAAACACAAGAGGGTGCCCTAAACCACTCACCTTCTCCTAATTCAAGAATCAACTCTTTGACATCCTTTCGAGAAATAAAGAGGAGCCACTGATCAATATCAGGAGAGCTCTGCAAGAACGAGCTAGATAGAGAGAACTTGTGAATTGGACCATCATGAAGAAACAAAAATCTGGTTATAAAATTCACAATTCTGTCCTCAACAACCATTCTGTCATTGAACTGGGTCGCACTTCTATCATCAAACACAAGATGAGTCATGGAGGCCCATTTATACCTCCACCTGTTTGATAAAATGCTTGTCCTTACAGCATCTCTAATTGGCAGCTTTGTCAGTATGGTTTCTATGATACTTTGAGGCAGATCACTTAAAAAGTCACGGTCCAAGTCCTCCATTTGAATCTTCAGCTAAAAACATTCCAATTAAGCAGTTCATACACCACCACTAGAACAATTTAAATATAATAGTTTGAGCGCGATGATCCACAACCTTGCAGGGGGAAAAAAAAGAAGAAGAAGAAGGTATGGCATAAACCCATGAAAGATCTCTCGCAATTCTTGTATAATTCGAATTCTTGAAAAAGAAAGTTAGGAAAAATAAGATAGCCCCAAAGCTTTTGCCTCTCCAACTTTGTGGGGGAAGAAAAACAAAATTTAATTCATTTTTCAATCTAATACCGAACCAATTTCCCATCTTATGCAGATAGATTGCTTCGCATGATTTCTATGGGTAAACATTAAAGAGAAAACAATCAAATTTCTCAAAAATTTCTCAACTTCCCCACCAACCCATGAGACCCGATACAGAAGTGCAACGCGTACAAAAATCAGAAACAGGAAAAGGCATAAAAATGTACCTGAATACAGAAAAAGGACTAATGAGATGAAAGTGGAGTGAGGGCTTCTCTCATCTTCGTCTTGTAATTTTTGATTTACTCCACCCACTAAGCACACTAACAGATGGAAACCGGCAAGAATACTTTTTCGCGTGTGTGATTGGAAGTTCTATGCTATTTTCCATTTTAAATTTTAATCATTATTTCAATTGGTTTTGCTTTTTAAAAAAATGAATTAATATATAGATTTAGAATATCTAAATTATAAAGATGAATAGCAATTTAACCCTTGTGATATTAAAAATAAACACATTACTCCTTATAAAAAAATATAGCAATTTATCCCCCTATACTTTTTAAAATGAAACAATTTACCTCCTTGTACTGGGAGGTAAATTGCTTCATTTTAAAAATTATTGGGAGATAAATTACTGTATTTTAAAAAATATAAGAAGGTAAATCGCTATTTATTTTTTATAAAAGGGTAATTGCTCATTTACGATATTACATTGAGATTGTTTGCATTTTTTCCTAAATTATAATAAATTATCCTAAAATTTGTTATAATCATAAATACTCCCTTATTATATTTTAAGATTTGTAATTATTTAACAAATTAACATTTGAGATTAATTGTCGTTTAATAAGATGATCGTTAATTTTAAAGGGATACTTTCAAATTTTCAAATAATAAAAATATATTTATAAATATAGATAATTTTAAAGAGAATTCTTTATAATTTACTCCATGATATTACGATCCATATGTGTCGAGTTAACAATATTGATAGAGTTTATTAAAGAAAATACAAATAAAAGATTTGCAAAATACTCCGACGATATTAGAACATAAATAAATCAAATAATCAACACTAACATATATATATATATTTGATATTTTTAATTTTAGAAAAAATATTAGACACCATTTTCAACTTTAATTTCTTTCCATCTCTTGTTTAATTCATGACCATGGTGCTGTCTTTTCTTTCTTTTTTATTTTTCTTATTTTTTGTAATTCATAATGGTAATAATAATCAAGAATGGTGGTGCTGAACATACTGAGAATGAACCAAAAAATGTGGACTAAGAAACCAAAGCCATAATCAATAGGTCAAAATTTCCAGTTCCAAAGTGAAAAGCCATCTCTTCCCCTATTTATCAATTGCAACTTAAACTTGAGAAGAAAATGCAGAAGATCCCCATAAAGCTACAAAATTTGCTAAGTCACACCCTCCACCTACAAAACTCATCAAGAACTATGTGAGAAGTGATTTTCCTCCCACCACCTGAATTCCTGATCAAAAGGGCGCCAATGCAGAACATTTGTGGGATCCAATGAGATAACCGAATAACGAAACGGGACGAAACATGTCGACTAATGCTTAATTTCGTGATAAAGAGCCCTTAACCAAAAAAATTCCCAAGCCACCAATAGCCAACGATGCTAGTATTGTAGAAGTTGTAACAGGAGCTGCGTCGGCCATTTGCCGTTCTTTGCGTTTTTTGTCATGCTGTGGCCTTTCTCCCAAACATTTATGCAGAAGATTGCAGAGATTATCTAGCTGATGCATAACTTGGCGTTGCCCTCGAATTATACTTGAGAGCTGTCAAGAGCAGGATTGAACACATTATCATCAAGAATAAATGAGTTAGATACTGAAGGCAGGTTTCATTGAACAACGACAACATTATTAATCAAGAACAGATGAGATGAGTAATACCTCGTCAGTCAAAGAAGAGTCTTTTGCTAACTGGGAGGAAGATGACGAATTTGGAAGAACAGATCCAGTTATGAAGTAAGAAGTTGGGGCTGACCAATTACAGGCTTCACCCTGCAATGCTATGTTTTCTGAGCTTGTTAACTTGGAATTTAACTCTTCGATGCGAGATGTGAAGTCGTCCATCCGCTCATTTAGTGTGGAAATTTGTTCTGAAAGCTGCGTGACAGCTCCCTATCACATACAAGTGTGCAAGATTAAAGAATGTTACAAGATATTATAGCATTCTTGGAAGCTTGAAAAATTTGGAAGATCATTATTCAGATACCACGTGATTGGCTAATGTTGAAGGTGACTCTGTTCTATCCTCGAACCCAATGTTCATCTTGGACAGGTTTTTGTCTCGATGTGTTGAATATGATTGTGACATACCACTGTTCAAAACAAATCAAGTCACAAACCAGTTCAAGGCTACCCCTCTAAATTCCAGGATCATTGAAGCAAGAATAGGAGAATCAGTAGCCAAACAAAAAGCTCAAGGAAAACTTCTATTTAAAGATTTATAGAAGATTTTTTCTGTAATATGTGATAAATAGTAAAATATTTCCTGATATAAGACCACTTAATCACACGTATTTGAAAAGGTAAATTTGCATTTGTAGTAAAAAAGATGCAAGAGCATTCCAGAAGACAAGAAAAGCATGGGTTAGCAATTGCACCTTTTGAGATTCTTAATTCTTGTTTCAGATGCTTGATAAAGTGCTTCCTTTGGGCTTGAGACAAGATCATCATCTAGGCTAAGCTTGGTCTTTAAATCATCTGGCAGTGCCTGTCAAGATTTCAGATTAGGACCACCATGCAATAGAAGAAGTCAATATAGTACAGATTAGTTATCTTACCATAACCTCGTTCACTATTTTCTCGAGTTGTATTTGTTGAATATAAGTGCGTGGAACATATGAACCTTCTAATCCCAGCTGTTCAGCCACACACTTTACAACCAGGCGATCTCTACCTTGTACCTGTCTCAAGCAAAGAAGTTTGGGTGCATCTTTAAAAACCACATGCAACAAAAGAAGCTACCTGATATTACATTGACAAGCAAATGAACAAGGTCAATAAGTAGACATTTACGTTTTACACCATCAAATTTTTAAACTATATATTTTGTGCCGCTTTTAAGTAGAGATTTTCCAAATTGACCAAGGAATACATTTGTCAAAGTTCGAGTTGTCTCGAGTAGATAAATGCATCAAAGTATCCAAATACCATGCAACACTTTACAACAAACATATTGGAAATACTTGCCAATGCACGTAATTTTAAAAGCTGGAGTAGACAAGAGAGAAAAGGTTTCACACCTGAACATAATGACGGTTCAACTGCTCCAGCCAATCAATTTTCACACAGACCCTTTCATCACGAAAGACATGGCTGCTTCTTTTGAGTATGGCTGCTATTGTGTATCCCAGTGCCATTAATCCACCGAGAAGACGTACGCTAACCTCAAAAGTTATTCTTGGAGATATGGCGAATGGAGGATCGGTAATCCATTCCTGCAGTCAGTGGCATACTCAATTAGTCACTTTTAGATAAACCAGGAAATATTACTTTCAAGAATGTAGATTTTGCATTCAGATACTTGTCCCTAGTGGGTAATTGCAACACAAACTGAAAAGCCTGTTGATGCATTCATCGACGGAAAAAACAAAAGGGAAATAGAAGACCTCAAACATGAGGTTGTATTTTCCATCTTTATTCCGCATCCTCAAATATGATTGGCAGGTCTCCTGATCTTCACCAGGTGGTAGAAGATATATGTCATATGTCTGTTCTGTACTTTCTGAATGTTCTTCAGACATGAGAGACTTGATTTGCTCTACAGCGACATTCCTCAGAGACTAAAAACATGTATCAAATAGTTATTGGCATACAGTATGTCATTCTTGACCAGAGCATGGAATAGCATAATTGACCAAGCCAGATACAAACAAGGTAGAAGGTTACCTTTAATATATAAGTAGGACTTTGGAATCCAGTGAATGGGTTAAATTTGTTAACTATTCTTATGTGTGCAGTGCACAGATCAGGCTCAATAAAAGCCTTATACATTGGATATACCTGTAGAGAAGTCCAGCTGAGCAGCTGAGACAGAAGGTATTTCATGCTATATTAAGCTTAGAGATTAGAAATACAAACAGTTTCAGATATTTGTTGAATTATTTCTTCAGGTTCCTGCCCAGCACGTTGTATGTCCCGTAAAACCCGTTTGACAAGATCAAAATGCACACCACCCGTCACAGATACCCGAAGATCCAGTAAAGGACGCAACTTTTCACTTAAAGCGTAAATGCCCTCAATGATCACAATGCGGGAGCTTGGTACTTCAAGTGTCCTGCCATTACATTACTGTATGAGATCATAGAACAATACATATGCAAATACAAAAATATCTCCTAGACCTTACGAAGTAACTGTTCATCAAGAAAGGAAGAAGAGTACTGACAAAGAGAATGATAATACAAAATAAGTCACAACTAGAAATCCAAAGAAGATCGATAATTTAAAGGAATGACAACTAAATCATCATAAAAGTGATAATTGGTATAAGCTAGCCAAGGATTTCAAAATATGACTAACATAATAGGAGTATCATGCACCTATTAATTTAAGAAACTCTAAAGACACCTTTACTTCATTTTATTCAACAAGGATGAAAGGGGAGAGAAACAATTGGAAGGGAAAGTTCTTTACATAAGGGGAGTTCTTCAAATTATTTGGTATGATCAAAGGGAAATAAATCCCAAATACTTCCCCTTGTTTGGTATAACAAAAATAAAGTCATAATTTATTTCTTTTTCTTTTTGTGCTAAATAAACAATAAATAAACTATTATATTATTTTAAAAATCACCATAATTCAACTTGTGTTAAACTTAAACTTCTGCAGAATATGTCAACCACCAAGTGGCACCTTTTTCCTTTTTCTTTGGGAAGATGACACCCCAAAACAGGCAGAATTAAAAGAATATATATATACAATTTATTTTAACAGGAGATAAAGGTAAAATATGACAAGATACAATTGGATGGGGGTTTTATGCATGGAGAAAATGATGAAAAGAAAAATAGAGGATCTTTTTATGTCTTGTGGAGTTATATTTCCACTTTTCTGTACTTTGAAGTTTGAACAAAAACAAAATTGGGCTATGGAGACATTTCATATACCTCCTATTTTACTTTCCATCCAATTATTCTTTTCTAACCAACAAAAAGTAATTTATCTTATATGCCTTTTTATGATTCCACTTATTTGGTACAATCACTTTTTCCCCCAATCAAATGAGCAATTCATTCACATTGATTAATACAGGACAGCGAAAAAAAGAAGTAAGAAGAATGTTCAATGATCAGACCATAACTGTCTACAGATCAATCATATTGGAAACCAGACCAAATAAGAGCTTAAGTGAGTGAACATTAAGGACTGACTGGCACCTGTATCCTGTGCGGGAGCTGGTTTTGAAATCATAAATAGGGACATCAACCTGCTTTCCTGCCTTGAGATCATGAATGTTCTTCAGCAAAGTCTCGTAGTCTGTCAAGCGAGGGTCTGTTACATGATACACCCAAGAATTATGTCATAATTCGCATTGACTGCTCACCATTAATGAAGAGTTCTTGGTAAAGAAACTAATAATTCCTGCAGGTTATATTTCGCAAGATCATATTTACATTCGAAATGTAAGAGCAAATATAGTGATGGCTAAGTAAGCTGCGAAGTTCATAACATGGTCTTGGGGAAAAGGGATTATTATAAGGTGCTATCCAATTTCACAACCTTGGACTGTTCATATAAGTGAAATATATAAGTAAAGAACAAAAGTAAAGGGAATTTGTAAGTTAGAGAGAAGGCATTTCGCCGGACAATATTAAACTGATACAATGGTCCAATCTTGGATTTGCAAGTGGCCGAATATATGTCCACCAAACCAAGAGAACAAATCTCAAAGTCGACATTTATATTTTAGGCTATCTATCTGAAAAAGTTTACACACTACATAAATATAAAGATCATAAGTGCCTATATGTGAGAAGTACCATTATTTGCTTTCACATAAATATCATCACCATGTTATCACATAGTTGTTTGTTTATGCTCAAAGTAACATTCTGATTTTCTTACCATCGAAGTTCCCATCAATTATCCGACTTGCATCATTATAGTTGTCCATTGAAATAACAGCAATGTTGGGCATAAAGTTAAGTATCTTCTCTGTAAATACAGTCTTCCCAGCACCCGAGGGACCAGCTAACCCTACTAATATAAGTCGATCATTCTTCTGTGCCAACAACTGGCATGCACGGACTACAACAAAAAAACCTTTCTCAAATGACAAATTATGAGTGAACGGGGCAATCTCATAGCTGCTAGAGTCCTTCCTTTTGACCAACCGAACTTGATCTTTCAAGAGGCTAGGTATCTTCTGAGTTACTTCAGCAGTTGAAGCACTTGGACTCATTGATATTATAATTGGTATTCTTCTGTAAAGGAAAAGTATAGATAAGAAAAGAGAATACAATAATCTTTTGTTATTCCATCGAAACTAGCATAAACGGGTAAATGCTTGCATATCCTTATGCATGCTCAGACAAGGTTACTAACACATCAAACAGCAATAAATGTAAACTGCAACAAAAATTTATTCGAGTGTTCTAAAAATACACACAATGGAACATGGGCTCCAAGTCCAAGTGGTGAAATTGCATAGTGCGACAACAGACTCGTTTATCATTAGTACATATATCACATTCTGATAAGCACTCGTTTGCATGCTCAGAAAACTACAGAACTCATCTCATCCATGATCCATGTCAAATATGAAGCAGATAAGTAAAATCAGTGAACAAGAATAGAAGTATCATTGTGAGTTCACCACATCATCTACACAATCCACAATTACAATATAAGTTATGAAAGCACTAAACCAAATGCAGAAAATTTCCCTAGTCCAAAAATAAACTGTGACAGCATCAATTCCAGAAAGCCAACATCCTAACAATTTGCTACCACCCAAAATCAGTTTCCGTCAGCCCCCACCAAGTTTATAACAACCCACGTATACGTTGCCAACTCCAACAAACAACTAAAAGCAACGATCTTTACAGTTCTCAAATCAATTCATACTAATGAAATGTACCATACAACATCACGAACATATCTTCCACACAATCATCATCGTTTTAAAGACTCAATACTCAATCAGGATTGCACAAGAACACTAAGAGATGATCCCCATTACAGGGACGCACAAAACCAAAACAAACACATACCCAGATGACAAAAATCAGGAGGAGGCCAATGCGGAACCAAGGAAAGTCACAAAATTGCAACCCAAAAACGTTAAGAAGATTTGTCTGGATCTACAAACAAAAGCTAACCAAAAAAATTGGAACCTGCTTGCACTTAAAAACAAACAAGAATATCCATGTTTAAATAACACAGACCTCCTCTGCTGATAGTATGCTTCGTTCACAAGTGGGGTACTCAGCAAAAGAAAAGAAGAAAAGCGTAGTGAGCCTTTGGGCATTAACTGCTTAGCGCGGACGTGCTTGTGTTGTTGTATACGTGTACATATATGCCTTTCTGATTCTTGATTTATGATATTTTCCGTTTCCTAGTGCACCTTTTCTTTGATTGTAGATTCATGAAAAGATTGGGGGCAGATGGCAATATCAACGTATTTCACTTTTGCAGGGATTTTGCGGAACCGCCAATTCTAGAGAAATTGCCACGACTATAGTGATCGAAGACTCGCTGGACTCTACTTCTACGCTGAAGAGACAAAAGAGGGACCTTTCTTTTCCTCTCATTTATTTATACTTTACTCCAATTATTTTTCTTTCTTTTCTTTTAATGCTATATATTCAGTAATTTCCTTTTTTGGAAAAATGGCATTTTTTATCCTTTAAATATAAAATTTAATATTTTTATTATGTACACCTTGTAATTAAATATATTTCACACATTAAAATAAAATAATCAGAATTTGATATTTTTCTGTCGAAAACCAATGGGCCATGCATATGATCCACATAAATTGAAATTTTGGACCTAATTGATGATGTGGCTAGGGCAAAAAGTGTCACTTCCCCATATTTTATAAGATTAAAATTTTAATTTTTTGAAAACATTGGTCGAAAGTTTATATCATTATTTTGCCCATAATCCTCAATTTATTTGGATTATGTGTAGGTCATGTGGTGTTTTTCTGTGAATTAACCATTACGATTATTTTTGTTCTCAACGTGATGAATTTTTTAATTATAAAATCTAATTGCAAAATTAAATTTCAATAGAAAAATACCAACCCATACTTACAAGACTAAAACTTGAATATTCCTTTTCCTCTTATGTTTTTTTTCCCCTTTTCTAAGTTCTGTTTCCAAACTTTATTGTTTGAAAGATTTTTAGGGTTATTTCCGTGTGATTATTTTGTGAAGTGTCGTACTTGGCCATATCGGTAAAATAAAAGAATTTAATGATTTTAAAATCTTCTCTTTTTAGTGTATTTTCTATTCCCCCTTGCGATTTTGTATTTCTGCATGAATACAAAATTATGAAGAGAGTCATTTTCATATTAATGCTTTTTTTCTTCTCATTTTTTTTTTCATGTTTAGTCAAACTAGTAACACCATGCTCATAGTTAATTTGCTTCATCTTACTATTTTAGACTAAATTACATCAAACTTTTCTTATAACTGCTCGTCATTATTTGAAAAATTACTAATACTCTCATAAAACTAATGTCCGTCCAACCATGGACCTACTCTGTTAGCTTAAGGTTACATCAAGATTTTGTATTGAACCGCTCAAAATGGTCTTTTAAGACATAAATTATAACTTTACATATCATTGAAAATATTTTATATGGACTAAAAATGCCCTTTTCAAAATATACAAGGCAAGAACACATGAGGGCAAATGGGATATTGCACAATATCAAATTTTTAATTTCACTTTACGTATAAGAGTTACATAATTATGTTAAATATCAGGGGATATCGATAAGTTTTAATAGGTATATTGTATTTATGTCAAATCTCAAGCAACTCAATGTAATTTATCCTTATTTTTAGTCAATGAAGACAGTGAAATATATGGATTATCACATGAGCATATATATCATTCAATAACTTCTGAAGTACAATAAGTAATTGTGCAGTTTAGACATAACACAGAGTCATTCTCGACAAAATGAGTTGTTCAGTTTGGCAAGACTAAGGTATTAAAGTGGAGTAGTACATTAATATCGCAACAAACATCAGTCCTTAAACATTGTATACGTAAGACCTGTCTGATGAATACAAAATGAATCAAATAAGGGACTTGAATTTCAAGTCTGAAGTACTTAAGAAAGACAGCTGCAGCAGATGATGAATCCTTATCATGCATGCATGCATGCTCATGTGTTCACAAACCTGCAGTTTTTCCTAACTTCTCCATTAACATAAGTGTCGGGGTTTGTGATGTTTCCCATTTTCACCATGGATTCAGAGAACTGCTCAAAGAAAACAATGGGATTTTCGGCATATTTTGCAACAAGTTTCTTAGTTTCGATTGCTAAAATACTCGAATAGAGTTCTTGGTCTGAATTGATGAGCCCTTCTCCTCTTATAAGGATTTGGTAGTAGGAGTTGTCGAAAAGATTTGGCGAGACATAGTCCATGGCTGATTCATTGTTGTCTGATCCTTTAACAGGTGGACAGCCAGATTTCAAGTTGCTGAGGTACTGCTGTGAAAGTGGATTGTTAAAACCTGAAGTGGCCACAAAATCTCCATAGATTCGATTCCTGAAATTCACACACCGTGCCATGCCAATGGTATGAGCCCCTGCAAGAAGTATTTTTTTCTTCAATATTTTAATCAATTGTTCGAGCCTGAAGCAATGGATAATCAAATCAAGCTCAAATACAGTTTTGTGAAGCTCGATAAAAGTTCAAATGAACTTGAATAACAACATAGTTGGCTTGAATCGATTTGCTTACAGCCCTACGTCATGGTAATGATATTTTTTAGTAGCTTACCGGAAAGAGCCACCATATCGGTGACTGAAAGGCCCTGATAAAGAAACTTTGAAATGATGGAAAGAAGCCCCTCATCTGCTGTGGGAAGATTAGTTTCAGTGAGTGCATAGCCTGCAGTCTTTGAGTCTTTCCGGCCTAGGGGAACATCCCAATAAGGTCCACCGACCTGCATATGCACAAGAAGTTACCACAAAAAACCATGAAACCATTATATCCTGAAAATCGTCAATATAGTAAAACGCTTTCAGATTTTGGTAAGTACAAGAAGAACTGCATCTCTAGCAGCAATAGTGAGAATATCAGCACAAGAGACTGTTTCAGGGCACTCGGACTCAAGCCGGTTCTTGATCCTGTCGACAATTCTGAATCCTTTCAGGGCATTTATGTTGTTGGGTGCTTTCTTCTCCCCTTGAAGTGTGATAGTATCATCCAGCAAAACTGATCCATCGCAACCCTGCAAAACTTGTTTTTTCTTTCAATAATCTGACATTTCATTATGTATAGGAGTTCTGATGACAAAAATGTTTGTAAGACATAGATTGATGACCTGAACGAAGCAATCATGGAAATGTAACCTCAAAATCAAGGCTGCATTACGTGGATCAGATAGCACTGCGCATTCCATTTCCTTCCTAACGATTTCTAGCACCGCAGGGCAGGTGGATTTGTAGTAATCTAATGTTAGAGGTGGTTCACTTGCATGCAAGGTGGAAAAGACTATAGAAAGAGCTAAAATCAAGCAATGCAAAATAAGACCTTTTGAGTGAAGAGAAGATGCCATTTTTTTAGCTAGCTGATTTGCTTGGACAGGGCTGAAAAGAGAATTGTGGAAAATGGTTGTGAATATGAGTTATATAAGGGAAAGATTTTGCACATGATTTATACTATTGGCTGGTTTTTTGAGTATAGTTTTGTCAAAATATTTTTAGTCAAGAGAGGATGCAACTACTATTGGCCTGGTTGGTGGGTTCTCCCAAACCTATAGTACCAAATAAATCACAGGGATTCAAATTCATGGGTGTACCTTGCGTTTTCAGGGTTGTACGTGCATAAAATTTGGGCAAGCAACCAGACCTAAGTATGGCTAACTTTCTTGTTAAAAAGAGCAGGATGTTTTACTCCTTCAACTTTTCCCCTACTTGATAATAGAGAAGTTTTTGGCTTCTTCTGTGAGGTTGTAATGACAGTAATATTGACTAGGACATCCAAAAATTTCCCAGCTGCTTCATAACAATAAGAGTTAGTCCGTTGGATGCATGATCTAATCTGCTGAAGTAGTAAAAGACAATTGAAATTTCTAGTTATCTCCTGGAAAGAAACCAGACCCTTTTCCTTTAATTAACCATCAATTAAGAAATGAAGAGTTAGAAGCAATCCATATTCTTGTTCACACCGGACACCTGTCATATTACACCCGCTAGTGATAGCCAAGAATTTTGGTTAATTCATGGAGAAGAAAACTACAATTCTGCTGCCACAGTTTCATCTCTAGAAGATCTATTGTCAGAGTCTTGATCCTTACACAAGAACATCTGTTCTACTCCTGATTTGTGCAGCTAACTAAACAGCACAGAAACTTATCTAAAGCGATTCAGTTTCCCCACGACTGCTTAATAAACAGGACTGATTATATGTTCCACTCCTGATTTGTGCAGCTATCTAAACAGCACAGAAACTTATTGAAAGCAATATAGTTTCCCCACAACTGCTAATGAACAGGATGCGTTGTCTCAGCAGCAGATTGATCGCTCTGTGTTACATCTTAAGAAACACTTTCGCCAATGATCATAAGAAAGCGATAATTAAAAGAGTTGAAGACATCATTGTAAATATAATAAAGCTGCTTGTTTTGGTAATTTAAGTACATGTTAACAGCAACTACAAATTTGATAAAAGGGGGTAGCTTTCTCCTCAAACATAAACAGAGTGATGGAAGAATAAATGAGAAGACAAGAAGAAACAATTACAAAGACAACTTTGTGTTACTTGGGTATGGCATGTGAAGACACCAGCTAAAAAGATCACGTGTACAAGTCAGAATCAATCCGATCCTTCCTACGACTCAACCTCAAATACTCGTTCTCATAATCCCCATCAGTAGTGTAATTTATGCCAGCTAACACATCCCTGACCAGTAGAGACTTAACCAGAGACATAACTGGAAAACCTAAATCAGGCCATGAAATGCATAGAGTCCCTTTAATCTTCTTCAATTGGCATCGACTTAATACAGCAGCAGCCAAGCCATCTACAACGCTTCCTGATGGATAGTAATCTAACCCTTTTACCAGTGATGAATCTCCAGCATCTGAATTTTTCCTTTCCAAGGATGTCTCCAACTTGAAGGCAATCGTCTCATCAGGAGAAAGCTTTCCACGAAAATTGCGGCTTTGAACAGAATCCAAAATCAAAACCCTCTCAGGTATGATCTTTTCACCAATGAGCAACTTTGCCACTGCATGAGCTCTCTCTGGAGTAACAGAAAACTGAACCAAGACAATCATAATCAATTTCCCAGCATCATTGAGGGCATATATGTTGCATGACTTATCTTTAAGTGAGGGTTCGACAGAGTTGCCAGCAAAAGGGATCTCAGGGAGAACAAGTGACCCAACAAGAGTTTTTGAGGACAAGTGGTGTAAAAAGTGAAGAGATGGGGAAGAGATAGCAATAATGAGAAGTGAGGGCTGGAAGCTTTTCTTGGAATCAGCAGATGAGAAAACCAGGAAAGGAGATGGAAAGGGAGGTGGTGGAGGAGTAAAGTTGTTCAGATCTTCCAACAAAAATCTTGATGGTGGAGGGATGTCTGTTATCACATCATCCATCTCTTTTATCCAAACCTATACCCTGAGATTTCAACAATATATTACCATTTATGATCACAGTTAACAATATCTTGTTTACAGAATCAAAGGAATCAGGAAGCACGTTAGAAGAAGCCAGAGTGACATACCTACTACGAATAGATGTACACAAATAGTGAACAATATTTTGTTTACTGAAGTTAGGAGACATTCATAACGATTATGCAGCTAGTTATTAATCAGAATGTAAGAAAAAATCTAAAAGTGTTCTTGCAAAGTCAGCTATAGTTGCTAGAGTTCATAAAGCATCAAGACGTTGTCAACAATTAAACAAAAATTTCTCAGAGTGCATTAGAAATTCTAGCACATTCAGATACAAGTACAAGTTCTTGTCATCTATATCTTCATCTCCTAGACACAATGATCAGCCAAATCCATTTGAGTAAATAATTACTACTATAAGAAAGTAGCAGGGACACATCTGGAGGCGTCCCAACCATACGACAGTCTTGAAGGAAACCAACGGGCTTCCTCTAGGCAGTACATACACTATTCTGCTAACTGGATATTGTAACATACACATATTACATTCCATTATTTGATTCACAACTAATAACTTCGATGCACAATTGCAACCCTAACATTTCCTCATGTCAAATACAATTGCAAGGTTATGGAGCATCCAGGAATCCCATATTTGCATCGCAAAAATTTCCAAATGAAAAAGGAAAATACAAGGGGAAAAAAAAAAGCAAAAATAAAAATGAGCCATTTCACCACCAACTCCAAGAAATCTAAATTCATTCAAAATCTTAAAATAAAGATTCTACATTCATTCAATTTTTTAATAACTAAGTTATGTTCACCTATTCTTTCAATAAAGAGAAGTTAAACAAAACAGAATCAGGTCTTCCTTCCACAACCCAGAAACATAGTCATTCATTTTTCTACAAAAATCATTTTGGGGCAAATTCAAAGCATATATCACACTAATCCTTTTAGCTGCCAAATTCGCAATAAGAAAGCAAAAATGTAGGAGGCGAAAGTTCGCGGACCGAGATAAACTATAATATTTATAAAATTTCATCATCACTTTCTACAACAAGAGCAAGAAAAGGAGGAGAAAAATCAATGAGCAGACATGTCTTGAAGGAAAGAAAAGGTCGGTGCATCAATAGAACAAGAAAGTACGAGAGACGAAGCTGTAAGAACCTAGCTGAAGCGGCGGCTAGGTAGCCGAGAGGTGGTTTACGGCGGAGAGCGTAGGCGGCGGGACGATGAAACAAAGAAGATCTCAGTGAACAAAAGCTTTTGCAGCAAGCTTTTACTCTCGTTAAAGCCTTCCAATTTTCTCTTATGCTAACAAGTATAAAAAAAACACCAATGAATTCGTTTATTTTATATTAAATAAATAGATTTAGTTAAATAAGGCAACATTTCGATCGATAATTCTGTATTTGACGAAAGAATTTGGGAAAAAAAAAAGATTCAAGTGATTTTATGTTAGAAAAAATTGAAACTGATCGATATTTAATAAAATATAGTTAAATTAAAATTACTAATTAATTATCATAGCATGTCATATTTTTATGCATATAATTAATAAATTTTCATATTTTAAAATATATTATAAATTATATGAACTAACGAATCAAATTTTAAGGAAAAAAAGAAAAAAATTACTTTAATTTATTATCGACACAATACAAAAAATTCGTACAGAAGGATGTGGAGCCACATTTTAAAAAAATATATATAATTACAATTAATTTTTAAAATAATCTAATTAGAAATATAATTTTTATATTTAAAAATTAATGTGGTAACGGACTATCGTGGTTTGTAAATGTAAATGACCAATTTATTTTATACTAGTATAAATACAAATAAATCTAAATTATTTGTTGCTAGGAATTGAAAATTCATGATTTCAACTCTATACATCCAAATGTAGCCTTAGTTATATTTGAATTTAAGGGACTGATTTTAGAAAAAAAATGATTTCAAACAACTCAATATTAGAATAATTCAATCTAAAATGTACCTATGCTCAACAAAAATATAAGTCAAACTTATAATTAAAAATTTTAGAATCCTTTGAATTTACAATTATTAAAATAAATTAAAAGAATTTATTATATGGGATTCACAATTCAAAATTTCAAATACTTCAACCCAAATATAACTTGAGTGTATATTAAGCACCTACACTATAAATTAACGATATGGTAAGGGTTTGACTAGATTGCCCTCTAGTGAGTAAAAACCAATTCCTAAAATCTCTCTTCCAATAGGGCATTTTTGTCGACTTGTGTCAATGGAGGAGAGGGAAGTTGGAATAAATCCAATTTTGTATTATAAACTGTACATGATAAATATAATGCACTTGCTATATTATCATTTTAAATTTAATCAAATCCACTTGGAACTAAAATTGTGGTGTTATACTGTACTACTCTCACTCTCAGTGTAATCAGCAGCTTCAAGACTTATGGATGATACAATGTCCAAGTCATGGTGAACTACAATTAGACCCAACGTTAGAGGGGGGGAAATCTGTAGCCAAACTCAATGATTTGTGTAGTATAGAGAATCCAATTCATTTGTGGCCTTCTCGACGGGCCACTTTATACAAGTGTTGTGTGTATACAAGTTGCTTCCATCAAAGGGAATGTTGCATTCATCAAGGTTTAGCTTAGAGTATCTGAAGCTGAATCTGCATGAAAAATAACAAATTATTTTACTTGATTGGAACTTGGGATTCATCCAGCATTCAGCATTGTGGAAAGAGTTGATGAGTATAGGAATGCTATTTCATAGGAAAACACAGGTCCAGTTCTGACATCCTTCGGGCCAATCTTACAAGCTTTCTAAAATTTACTTCATCACCTCTGTAGGGATGAAGCACATTAGAGCCATTACGTTTTCATCATCAATCTTCGTGCAGATCTTCGTCCTCGGAATCTGCATAAAGAAGCAGATAGGGTTTTATTACGACTACAGGTTAAGGAATGAAAGAACACGTCAATTTGACAGAAAAACAAGGACATCCCAAGATTCAGGCTTTTGTGACCTTAATCCATCCTAAACACAAGTTGGTGCTGAACACCAGCAAAACTACTGTCCCAGAAGAAAAACGGACCAAGTTTTCGTGTCAGTGGTCTGTGGACAACGAAATCATCTCTATGATTACCAATACCCTATAGCAATGGACGTTGGTGACAATGTAGTTCCCAAGTTAGTTATGATAGCTATTGCTTCCCAGAGCAACCGTAAATGTCAGCTTGTCAACCGGTATTAAATTGAGATTCGAAAATGCGAAAGATGGAGGTTGACATAAAAAAACTTGTCAACCGTATATATGTCTTGAGTTACTTGTTTTCAGTTTTGACATACCAGATCGAACATCCTCACTGACTTGACCGCCTGCTTGGATTTGTCTGACTAGCATCCGGAACATCAACACCCACCAGTAGATATGAAGAACGAGCAAAGAGAAAAGAAGGGAATTGAAAACGTAGTAATAGATTGGTCCATCCACTTTGTGTTCCTCCATATCCAAGAATTGGATAATTTCATAACTGCCAGAAATCATAAAGAATTGATAACTTCAGAATAAATTGCAGCACAGAAACTATTAAGAACAGAGTGCAATAATAGACCTTGTGCTCCATAGAATCCAGAACGGGAAGTAAATGAGGCGAAGCAGGACCCAGAAAAGGACAAAAAGAACAAAGGAACAACTAGCCAGTTTCTCTGCACCGCTGTACTTGGACATCTTCCCTACTTCGAGAAATACATCGGTAGCATCATGAAGAGCTAAAACAACTGAACCCACCCGTCCAAACCTGAATCAAACAAGAACAAGATCTGAAATGTATTTGTAAGTAGATCACAAAATTTTGTAGTCTTTAGTCTATTGCTGGAATGCTTGAACCAATGCAGAATTCAAATGATAATAAGTTTCAAGATTTATCCATCTTTTCAGCTGCTGCTTAAAAAGCTAGTTTTTTGCAACTCAACTTGGTAATTTGTATCTAGGTTAGTATAACAGGCTCGACTCAGTAAAATCTCACCTGAATACATATGATAACATGATGAGAATGGATGACACAACATGGTGACCCATGGAAACCCCAAAGTCAGAGCGCCTGGTTTCCCAAAATATCAGAGCAAATATGGAGTAAGTGTAGAATCCACCAGTGTACATATAGAGGCCCTTCAGTTTCAACCTGGCGAACATAAGACATCGAACCAACTAACTAAAATACATAAAATTAAACAAAAAAATTTCAAATAATACTAAGGCAATTTTCATCTGTAGGTCATGTGTTCACGGCTAACCATTCTTCCCACCAAAAAATGTGTGAAGTTGCCCTGATTGAACCAAGTAAAGAAAAGGTAGGAAATCTTACTTATACTTTTGGTCAGGCCATGCCTGATTTCCAGGCCCTTGCCAGAAATATTTTGTGTTTGTGAACCAGGGTTCGTTGTAGGTGACAGCAACTGCAAAAATCTCAGCTGAAAGAAAGTATACGCATTTCCATGCTGACTCTTTGAACTTCCTTATCTTTTTTTTCCGCTCCTCAGTCTCACTTACCACCACTTGCATTCCCTTTCCAAATATTAATCGTCTGCCAACCTTCTGCAGAAAATATATCCAGTCTAACTTAAGTAAAAGTCCAGAAAACAAGACACACAAAATCTTCAATTATAGAAACGCAGTTACAATAGTTTGATCACAAACTATTAACAGTATTTGCCCAAGGTTCTGCAGCATATCCGTCCACGCTTCCAATCTAAGCTAATAAAAAGGTCTTCAATTATGCATTTGTAGTTTCAAGATAAAGGCTAACAAAAAACCAAATTCATAAGCTTTTCACTCTACCAGATCTATCCTTCATGTTTCCAAGATTTCTCCTTTACCTGCTAGCTTATTGACGAGGCTTAAAGCTTAAACATACCTTCGACAATCTAAATTCCAAGAATAGAAACTCAACAGCCCAGATCCTCACAAGCCTATACAATCAGTTGAATCCATTAAAATTCTCCTTTTTTTCTTCTCTTCACAAACCGATACATACAATTGACTTAGGTTGATCAGCCAATCAAAACATCATTCTGCAGAAATGAAGATATAAACAAATAATGCCAGCCCAACGTCCTTGAAAGTTCAAAACTTGAATTGTCGACAATAACATGAAGAAAGAACCCACATGATAATCCCAACGCATCAATCAAAAAGCATGAAATCCAACAAGGGTAATCAAGAAAAACATCATGAAACAGACATACAAGTCCGATCAAACCATTTTTCATCGCATGGAAAAATGAGAAGGAAATCCCTATTTTTCTTGTTATTAAAACAAAAAAAAAAGACACCATATTAACAAATGTCGTGATATTCTGTAAAATAGAGACAAAGGATACCTCAAAGACAAATCTGTCAAGGAAATATCTCACTGTAGGAAAGAAGAGGATGAAAAAGGGAAGCACAATAAAATCTTCATACTGAGGGTACGATTCCTGCTCCCAATCCATGGAACTCACCACTTCAAGAAAACCCATATCCAAGAATTTATTATGCACACTTGAATTTACTATATGATTACAGTTTCGTAGTACTGTAGGTGAGAGGTATGTAGGTATCTTTTTCTTTGTTTAAAGAAGCCTTGTCTCAGGCTACTACTTTCCGGTGAGCTGAAAAAGAATAATGAATCTTTACCGTGTCCTGTGCGTTCGCTAATGGCAGGTAGAGCGAGTTGCAAACTTTGACCCCATTGACTTGGAAAAATGGGTCATACTAGGAATTTTCTACCCTGTCCACCAATAATACCTCTTCTAGTACTATTTTTTCATGCCTTAAAACTACGAGAAGTGGGATTTACAAGGGATTGCGGATAATGCTGAATTGGCGTCTATTTACTAATCATTGGAAATTTCTGAAATAGTTGAAAGAAGTTGGTGAGTTTTGCTACAGACACTTTTAACATTTACTTCAAATTTTCAACACAATAAGGTAACTTATAGTGGTATTTTAGCTGTTGTTAAGGGAATCTTTTTGCTTAGGAGGTTGGCCATTCACAATTAACTCAATCAGCCTCAAAACCTAATCTTAATAATATACCATAATTGCACCATAGAATTTAAAGGACAATAAAGAAACAAATGTCCTCCTTTTATACCTTTAATAATTCGTGCAGAGCACAGTCTGTCTTCCAGTTGGACACGTGCAACTCCAACTCCAGTTTTTTTCTTTATCACTAGTTCGTATCTCACCAACCCTCCCCTTCTTCGGTCTCTCTCCAAACATACATATATAGATATATAGATACAGATATTTATATATGATCTCAGCTGAGGTGAAGTGCGACCATAATGGGTCGTGCCTACGTGGTGTCTGTCTGGGAAATGAAGGATAAATGGTTAGAGAAAAAAGCTTAGGAGTAAAGAGTTGGTAGTTGCGGCCTGCGGGGAATAGCAACATCATTACTCTGTTTTCTGCTCTGCACGATGTCGATGTAGTAGTGTAGGGCATTTGAGGAATTAGGGTTTGGAATTCTGGGAAATTGACTTTTCAGGAATGCTGGACTGCGGGCTGAGAGGAAGAGAAAGAAATTGATGATACTTCTTCGGTGGTAGGAGGGGCCGGGGACGAGGGGTTAACGGGGTTTTTCTTATCTTGCTATGCTAAAATATTCCACCCGTAGGATCTGACGTAAATTTTTCAATGGCCATAAGGGTAGATTAGTAATTGAAACATTCATGTATAGGAGGGCCACGTAGGATCAGTTGCTCAGGAACAACCACGAATATCGTCTTTGGCATGCCACGTTGACCCAATTGGAGCAAGTCAGATAATATCATTAGCTCATATTGCTGACTCAACAGCCACACCCTTCATATAATTTCTCATTGGACCATATTGCTTACTCATATGCCAGCTGTAGTGCCATGTAGCCATGTAGGCTAAATGTTGAGTCATACTCTACCTTGTCTTGAAATGATTGTGGTTGAGTTATTAGCCATGTTCCTTCATCTTTGTTAACTCATTGGGCTAGTCGTCTTCAGTTGTTTTAGTTATTAACCACATCGTCCTTAGTTGTTGAGTCATAAGCATATCGTTTTCTCAGATGGAGTCACAGGTCACACATATGTCTTAACTGTGTCATATACTACGTAATCAGTCTTACGAAGTCATACATGATGCCTTTGATTTTTGCAAAGTTCCGCGTTACGTCGCGGATCGTGGTCCACATCGTTTGTCTTTGCTAAGTCACGAGCCACATCACAAGCCATGCTAAGTTAGTAGTCATGTCATCTATCTAGGTTGTGCGTACATCCTCAATCTTAGCTGAGTCATTTGCTGTGTCACCCAAAGTTGCTAGTTTATTCATCATGTCATTTGTACTTGCTAAGTCATTCACCTTCTGCTAGGAGCCCTCATATCCAAGTTAATAATCATGTTGTGAAAATTAAGCCACGCAAGATTTACTTGCACGTTGTACAAAAAGAAGTCATGTGGTCTCCAAGTTGGCATTGTTTGCATCATCATCCTGCCACTTATCTTGTGTTGTTGATTCAGAAAATACCTCAACAATGACACTGACCATATGTTGCAATTCTGACAAATCATCTGCTAGGTATACACTCGATGTGGTCATCGATTCATGTAGGATTACATGACTGAGTGATATGCAATATGTAGCAACCAAATACATGTAGATTTAAATTATGGATGGACGCGACGTAGCTAAAAGTTGGACACATTTGCAAAAATTGTTGACTTAGGTTGCCACATGTCATGCTCGAACGCTAGGATTTGGTGGCCCTCGTATGCTGGGATGAGTAGTGGACTTGGAACAATAGTCAAAATAACTGACGAATAATATAATTGACATATAATTTTGAGATTGGGAATATCGTACGTATTATTTTTAGTGATAAGCAATTCAAAAATTATTCGAATATTGTTGTGATTGCTTGTATTTTCATCTCATCTCAACTTATCTCAATGTGAGAAATGAGTTCCAATGAGTTTGGTTGAGATGGAATTTTTTCTTTTAGTATATTAGATATTATGGCACCTCGTTTCTACGTGTATATAATAAATAATTTTTTTTACATTTTAAAATATATTATAAATAAGAGTAAATGATAGGTGTCGAGACCATAGAAAATAAATCGTGAGGACACTTTTGTAGAAGTGGGAATAAGATCGATTCTCCAGGGATTGGCTTCAAGTCGATTTCTTCAAAATAAAAATAGTTGGGGAATTTTGATTGTGAAGAGAATAAAAACTAAATTAAACTAGAGAGAAAATAAAATTAAAAGGGATAAATATAAAAAAAGATTTTTTTGACTAAGATTGGGTTTATGCTTGATTTCAATGATTGATCATCGATGCAAATATAACACTCGTTTAAATAAATAAACTAATTATGGTTATTAGTACAACCTAACGATCTCATATTTCCTTACCTTTTCATCAGTCAAGGTACAACCGTTGGCTAAATCCCTAATCAATGAACAACTTTGGGAACGTTAACAAGATTTAATCCATCAACACCATTAAGAATTAGAAAGACCTAATTCCAACTAACAAATTCCTACGAGGATAATCCATTTAAGTTAGATCATGGATTCTCCATATAATTAATTACTATGACATAATTAATCATGCTATGTTGCTAGTGATTATTAAACTAAACAAACAATTACATGGATTTGCAAAATTTAATTAGCAAAGTAAACCTTCTTGATAATGAACAACCGACTGCATTATTCATAAATCAAATGTTTGTAGTAAGGGCACAGAGAATAACATGAATACTTACTTTAACGAGAATAGTAAGCATAAATTAGATCTCACAATATTTATTAATCAAGCAATCACCTTAATTTTAACTAGAAAATAAGAAAATTAGCGTAGCATGTTAAAAAAATACACTAAAAGGAAGTGGAAGTTTATTAACAATATTAAAACTAAAGGGAATTTAAAAGATAAAATGATGGATAGAATATCCTCCTAATATACTATAAGCATCCTAAGAATCTAGACATAGAGTATGGTTAGGTGTATAATTGGCTCTAAAAAGTTAACAAATCATTCATTTGTATCAGCCAAATATCCCAAAGGATTCTTTCCAAAATTATAGAGCAATCATTCCTTTTTCTTCAGCATAAATTGCATCTTTCTTTTTTCTTTAGAGTTGACCGCAGTATTAAGTGTGGATGCGTCTAGTCGAATCAGCAAATCTGTCACAATTTATTCCTTCATTTCTTAAATGCCTTCAATTTCCGTTTTAGCTCAATTTTGCCATTTTTACTCCTCATCATATCTTTTGAGTTAGAAATGCAATAAATCCATGTGATTAAGAGTATTTTAGCTCAAAAGGAAGGTATACTCATCATCAAAATATGGTAAATTTGTGCACTTATCAATAAAATATATAAACAAGACCATTACATTAATAAGAAGAAAGAAAGAAAAAATTATTAAATTTTAAAAATTTGAATAAGTTAGTTATTTTGTCATAAAGGGCATTTTTGACTTCGCAAAAAATTGGTGCGGCGACGTCATTAATTATCATTTGTGAGTGTGGAGGGATTCTTTTTTTTTTTTTTATATTAATATAAATGATTGGATGTGAGAGAAAAGTCTTATGATGATAGTTGACGAGATGTGTAAAAGGTAAGAAAAAAAATATAATGAGAAATTGGTTCTTTCATATATTGCGAACATCATTGAGATTCTGACCAAGGAGAGGCGGTTTCATAATGAATAGACAATAGTTACAATAATTCATCATCAAGTTAGCACCCTATTTGAGAGTTTTACCTTTTTCGACTTTTAGACCCTGTCTAAAATATCTCAATTTTATCGAAGCTCAACCTCTGTATTGCACAAGATGTTCTTGAAGGACTTCTTTGGAGGAGCAAAAGTCGGGAGAAGATCCAAGACAATTATGGTTGGAGGAAAAGGGGAAGAAGCCAAATAATAAGGAAAAATAGAATCATGCGTTGGGACTAAAACTAAGAGAATTCAAAGAGTCATGTCAGTAGAAAGTCAATAGAGGAAATAATACATTTCGTCATGTAGGTGGAAAGTCAAATCGAGGAAAGTAAAAGAGTCTATATACGTGGAATCATGCATTGCACGAAATACAGTAAAAGAAGATTGAGAAAATAACACATTTCATCCCGTAATTCAGGACCTTTTTACTTTTGATCCCATTTTATTAGATTCTCACTTTTCGTTCCATAGCTCTTAAAAGTAACACTTTTGGTCCAATGCACATTTCTATTAGATATTTTAAGGTAAAATGTCACGTGCTTAGTAAGTGACCATTAGAATCTTTGCACTTTTGGTCCTATTGGCTATGAGATTCTCATTTTTTATCTCATAACTTTTAAGAAGTAGCACTTTTACCCCCAAAATTTTCATTAGCAATTTTGGTCCAATGCACTTAACGACTATCTGTCGTTTTTGGTTAAATATCTTAGAGAAGGTGATACGGACCAAAAGTGCTATTTTTTTAAAGTTACGGGACTAAAAGTGAAAGAATTTCATATCTAATATGACAAAGAAAATATAAATATCTTAAATTACAAGATGAAAAATGCTATTTTCCCAACTAGATTATTTTTAAACAATGAGAATTACTCTAAATGAAAAATATAAATCTCACTGTTGACATGATTTAATGCTCATTGTTCACAAATTTTTTTTAAACAATGAGAATTACTCTAAATGAAAAATATAAATCTCACTGTTGACATGATTTAATGCTCATTGTTCACAAATTTTGGTCAGAAAAGTGTCAACATCTTCCAAAGAATGCCTAGCTGCCACAATAATCAAGTGAGTGCAACACTACATAGATGCAAGCCAACAAAAAGGTAGAATCAAGATCCCCAGCTAAGGGAATGTTGTCTTATTAATTGGAAAACTCCAACAACTGTCTTGAGATGGAGCCCAAACCCAAGATGAGTCAATGTGGTAATGAAAAAAGAGAGAGACAATTCAACAGGCAAGAAGAATGCAGAGGGGCTCCCTTGTCCAAGTCCAAACAGATAATAAGCCAAGGGATGAAAACTCTTGTAGGGAAACATTGCAAGACACCACCAAGGCAACTGCTCAATCAAACCACCACCTATCCCTTTTGGAGGTAACATTAATTTTCTATCAAGAATGTGAAGATAGGTACTGCGAAAGCTACACCGTGCTCATTACACGTGGACAACGGTGCTCGTTACACGTAGAAGTAGTCATGAAAACCATAGTAATTCTTGCTTTATCTTGCTACCGTTTCGTGAAATGATCAATGATTGCTCCTTTCATCTCCCGTTTCTTGACAAAAGTTGCATGTTACAAGTCACTGTACAATATAATTCACTCGTCGTGTGATAAAGATTGGCTCCAATTTGAGGTATAGAAGCTCTCATAGAAATGATTGCAAAAATGACATAGCCCATATGCATAACTAGCCTCATCCAATTTACCCTGTTACAAGAATCCAAAAAAACACAGTTGGATTCACTGCACAATTCACATGAAAGGCTGCCCTCTTAGTTGATGACAAGACACAGAATTAATAGAAAGGGTACCTGAAATAGGGCCTCTTCAAGCTATCTGAAATCATTGGTCTTGTACATTCTTTTGCCATTAGAATTAAGAGTGGGCCTCTTCTGTATCACCACTTCAGAAACAGCTTTATATTTATGAAACAGACAGGGAAATAATTACAGGATAGCAAGATTTCCAGGCCTGAGGTTATAAATAAGGCCCTATAACTCCGTTTACAGCAAGTGGGATTACTTAATTTCCTGGAAATAAATGCCATGAAATGAAAGACTCAAACAGATAAAGGGTTCTCAATTCTTCTAGTTAAGAAGATTGCAATTCTTGGCTTGCCACATAACCAATGAGTAGTTTTCATTCCCCTCAAGGCTTGTTCATCGAGGTAGCATTGATTGTTAATCTTTTTGCACCTCTACTAACAATGGATTAGTTCTTGGATTACCTTGTAGGCACTGAAGAATGCAGCAGCAACGAGTCAGGCTGGACGACGTACATAGCCTCACCGGACTATGAAGATGATGATGATGATGATGATGACGATGACGATGACGATGATGATGATGATGATGAAGATCATGGGGTCGACGAAGAAGGCGGCGACGAGCAAGATGCAGATGATGTCGATAGTGATGACTCAATGGCTTCTGATGCCTCATCTGGACCAAGCCATCAATACGAACATGCTGGATGTCATGCATGGAACAAGAATGGAAGAAAGTTACGTGATGGTAAGAAACAGCAGCAGCAGAAGAAGGGGAAGAAGCAGCATGATGAGCCAAAAAGATCAGCAAAAGACAAGTCAGGACATAAAGCAGATCATAGCGCTGGGAGATCGAGAATAAGGTAACTGTCCATGTGTTTTTCAGGACTAAATATATCGAGCTTTTTTCTCAGGAGAATTGTACCGGGAATGCAGATTTGTAGTTCTTGATGCAATAACATGAACTGAAGTCAGCCTGTTCATAAGTAGCTTGCACTATGTTTTCTACATGTGAAAACAGTACTTCTTTCTCTTTTTGGGTTTTACAAAAACCTTTTAACTATGAAATCTCACATCATAGTCCATTCTGGATTGGCTTAATCTCACATCACCATTCAGATAAGATGATGAGAATCTAATGTTGCACATATTATGATTAATGAGTTGAGATTATATGGTCCATGAACCTCTAAAAACCAAGGATTAATCTGGGCCAAGAATCAATAAGCTAAGCCCGTTGACAGCTTCCGGCCCATCATGATTATCTTGCCAGTTTCCAAATTTCATGAAGAGGTTGTGGAAACTAAAGGAGCACGAAGCTTTGGGACTGGTCCAAAAAAGTGCTCCATTCAAGACTAGTTCATGGATCAGCGCAATTGAGGTCCAGCCCAAGCCCGATTCGACCTACTTTTATCCTTATTTCATAAAATAAATATATAATAAATTAAATCAACAAAAAATTACAACTAAAAAGAAGATTAATTAAAAATACATAACTTAAATAATTATTGACTAACAAGCTTATAATAATAAACTTAGATAAGAACAAGCCAAAAAAAAAAAAAGTTAAAATAAACAAAGAATATTAATGAATTAATGTACTAAAGATCCAAATGTAAATAACTAAGACGTTGGTTTAAAAAAAAAGTAAACAGCCAAGAGAAAAGTTCGAGTCTCAAAATTTTTAAAAACTTATTGATATGATCAACTTTAAAAAAATAAAATAAAAATTATATATTATGCATTATTAAAAAAAAAATAGCCAAATCAAACCCGACCCGAGTAATGACATATAGATTTGTAATCTTCCCTTTGTCACAATGAATCAAGAACAAGGAAATAGGATGTTCCAATTGTTACATTCAAATACAAGCAAAATATTGAAATTTCTTTTGTCAAGTTTGACAAGAATATTTCGTGTTTTTGCATTCTGAATTCAGAAAGATTTTCATATTTTAATGTTCAAACTTAAACTTGGTGCACGGGCACCTACTTCATCCAGGAATTATATATAATGTTGGCGCACTCCTTTCATCCAAAGATTATATATAATTATCGATCAAATACACCCAACGCATAAAAAAAATTTACAATTAAAGATAAATAGAAAGTGTTTCACCTTATTCGTAAAAGATTTGTGTTACATAAACTGAGGATGTTGCAAAATAATGGAGCTTCCAATCCCCCAAGAAATAGAAATAGATGAGAGAGAGTTACAGACAGAGATGGGCGTATGAAAACCACAAGTTCCAAATCTCAAACAATATCCATTTATAAATGTTGATATGATATATGATTTAACCAAAAACATAAGAAACAAATGTTGTAGAAAAGAAACAAGAAATGCTGCTCCACAATCGAATCCCCATCACACCTCCTCTACCCCTCAGAAAGCCCATCCACCACCACCGCAACGCAGCCGTCTCGGCCACGGCTAGCTTCTCAGTCTCCGACGAGTCTCTCTCCTCCCGAGGCTTCACTTTCCACCGCACCATCGACAACCTCAACCTCGACCACCTCAATTCCGTTTTCGCGGCAGTCGGGTTCCCTCGCCGCGACCCGGAAAAGATTCGAGTAGCTCTTGAGCACACCGACGCGCTACTGTGGATAGAGTACGAGAAAACAAGGAAGCCCGTCGCGTTTGCTAGAGCTACAGGCGATGGAGTGTTTAACGCGATAATATGGGACGTGGTGGTGGACCCCACTTTCCAGGGGATTGGACTGGGCAAGGCTGTGATGGAGAGATTGGTCACTGAGCTGTTGGAGAAGGGGATCAATAACATTGCATTATATTCGGAGCCCCGGGTGCTGGGGTTCTACAGGCCCTTGGGGTTTGTGGCCGACCCGGATGGCATTAGAGGCATGGTCTACTCCAGGAAGCAGAAAAACAAAAAATAATAACGAAACTTACTGTAAATTTTTCATTTTTGTTTCCCATAATTGATAAAAAGAAGAAATTCATTCTTTTATTTGCTGCTTTTTCTCAACACATTTTTGTTTTCTCCATCCTCGGTCACATTATCTTAGCGAATGCAATAACATTTACTTCATACGTTGAAAAAAAGTTAATATTACTCCGAGGTTTCGGAGGTAAAAGCAATGCAACAACGTTGGTACATGTTGAATTCTACAAACTTAGAACAAGATAACCAGATACAATATCTTATCTTTGCTATGTAGATAGCATCACCTTGGCAGTTGGCAGAATGTGCACTCTCCAACAATATGTATTCAGGAGGTGAAGAGAAAAAGAACCTTATTGAAGTTGCAGTTGCAGCAGCAAACGGATGCCTTCCGTTCCAACCTACAACATATGACCAAGAGTCATTACTGCAACACAGTGTTGTCGAGTTTGATCAGTAGCGACAGATCTGTTCTTGGCAAAAGAATCGCCAATAATAAAGAATCGCATAGAGACCAAAGAGTATAACCACAAGGAGTTTCTTGATGCTAATTATAGAATATACGCAAACGTTATACTCAAGTAGCGTACTATATGAACAAGGAATGCTTAATATTGTATATCTTATACAGCAGAGCAGAGAGATCAAATTTTGTGTATCTTACAAGATGATTAAGGAGTTGCCATGAATTAAAGCAAGAACACACATTGTTGCTAGAAGGTATAATAATACATCACATCTCTTTACACAAGGTGAGATATCCAGTGTACCACATCTCCCTCAACGTCAGCCAGTACAGGGATTCAGGGAAAAGCATTATTCATAGTTGTCTAAGACACATAAAGCATATGATTTGATGCTTAAAGCCAACCAGCAACACCTATCCGCTTGTGTTCCTTCATCCTTCAAACTTCTTTACTACACAAGCTCCAATTTTTCTTCTACTCACTCTTCTTCCAAAACATCTAACATAGACTAGTAATCAGTTGGACGGGCAATAATTACACACATTCCTCAAAATCCCCTTCAATTCAAATTCTCAAAAAACACAAATATATATATATATCTATTCTACCCAAGAACCAACGCAGGGAACAAAGGAATTAAGACTCAGGAATTAAAACACGACGAAAAATTACATCAAACATCACCATCAAAAGGAAAAGAAACTCACCCATCAAGAAATCTCCTTGGCATTCTGGAAGAAAGCAGCCGAGCAAAGAATTGAAGCGATGAACGCGAACAAGCCCAGCCCAATCATCAGCGAAATCCCCGCCACCATGAAGTCCAACACGCACTGCACACTCAATCCCATCATCAGCATAGCCATTTCTTCCTTTTTCTTCTTCCCTTTTTCTGTTCTTCAACAGATTCAAGAATTCTTCGTATGCGCTAAAGGGCTTGAGGTATATATATATATATACTTCTGCAGGTGTATATAAGAATTATATATTTATAACGTATACATTCCGTATATCTATCTCTCTCTCTGTAGATGCATCGTCTTGGGACGGTTGACACATTACACATACACTCAGGCAGCTGACACCGACTGCATCTCTGCAGCGGTCCACCCAAAGAGCGTGGAACATTGTAGAAATGGGCTCAGTTTTTTCCTTTCCGTATGCCCAAAATGGGCTCAGCCCAAATTTCTCTCTATAACTAAGTTATAATTTACAAAAAGTTGACACAATAATCTGATGTTACAATCTTAAATTATTCTTTAGAAAAGAAGAAAAGGAGTCTGGTCGTCTATCTGAATTAAGGGAAATTCTATGTCGGATTGAGGTTGATCGGATCGAAATTAATTATATAAATGTAATGTATTTGTGTGTAATTAGTATAAGTTTAAGAAAAATTATCGAATCTGGTTAAGATAGAATTTTCGATGAATTAATTACAAGATTAAAAATTCTAATTAAAACGAGTTTGACCAAACTTGAATCGATAATATTAAAGCATAATACAATTACCGTGTGATTTATGTACAATTCAAATTAAGTGACTAGTCATATAACAAGTGTGATTGATGTACGATTCACAAAGTGTAATTAATTACAATTCTCATGAGATTAATTCTGTTTGATCATTCTTGATTTAGATCAAAAATTTTAAAATTTTGTTTTTATTTTACTAATAAAAACAGGATCCATGTTTATGATTTATTTGTCTTATAGAAAACATGGCAAGTTGCATAAGATGATTTCTTAATTTTGTGTGCCTATTTTCCATATCCTGAGGCTTATATGTACATCCCTTTCACCCTCCTTGAAATGAGTACCCAATCATTCCTGCAAATTGATTCTTATTGCTTTGCCTCGAACAAGGCAGCAGTTTGGACTCCCTTTCACCCCAAAACTATGAAAGACACTTTCAAAAGAACAGAACAGAACAACAAAAACGAAATCAAATTTTGATTCTCTAGATGTCGGATTGCAGGATTTATAGAAGTCCATATGATCATATTTAGTAGTAAAAATTACAATATCCAGTATAATCATTTCATAATGTACTTGGTATTTCGTGCTGTATGGATCATCCATTCTGTTTCTCCTAAGAAATCTTGCATCAGTGAGTCTGTACACTTTGGCCAAACAGCCATAAAACCTGCTTCTCCAGGCACTGTATCAGTCATCAGCATCACAATGCTGATGAGTCTCTTCTGTTTCTTGCCCGCGGATTGATATATCTCCCAAGGAAAATGGCAGTGAAGTTGTCGTGGGCAGCCCGAACGAGTAGAGATTCATCCTTTGCTCGTCAACTAAACGCTAACGGGTCCAATACCTACGTGGTCATCAGATGCAAAAGGAATATGTTACAACTTATTCATGCGGTCTGAGATCGTGTGGTTTCATCAAGAGCAATGTGGATAAAAGAGAGAAATTAGTTAGTTACCTGAGGTTGGAATAGGTTTTCTTAGTACTTTGGATACTGGTTCCTTGATTTCGATGACAACAGCATCGGCTGTCAAAAACGTCTTGGCCACTGATGCTGCATGCTCCAAGCAACATCTAACAACCTGGTTCGATGTGGAAATGCTGTCATAACTATATTTTTAGCTGAACTGTCAAGTTCTTGAGTCAATTAGGAAAGTTGTTTTCACCGATGTATCGCCATGTTCAAGCCTCAGAACTAATTCTGTGAACAGGGGAGATGCCATTTTAGTATCATACCTTTGAAGGATCCAGGATTCCTGCGGCCATCAGATCCTCGTATCTGTCTCTTGCAGCATTGTAACCAAAATTTATGTCGTCTGATGACAGAATCTGCATGTATTGGAACTTCCAAAGGTTAGCTAATGAGGTTCCTAAGTAAACAAAACACTGGAGAATTAAGAAAACCTTCCATGATTTCTGAAAATTAAATACGGCATTAGCATGAAGAAACCTTATTAATAACAGTATTTCCATTCACACCAGCATTTTTGGCTATCTGCCTCGTCGGATATGCCAAAGCTCTTTTCAAAATGTCCGCTCCAATCTGCAACGTTATCAACAAATAACTGGAAAAACAAGCATATATCTATGGACTTTGGAAAATCCACATCAAAAATAGCTCTGACTTTTATGAAAACTTAAAAATTTAATTTGACAGATACACAATACAAGGAAAAAATGAAACTAAGCATTTCTGAATGTCTCAATTTTATAACAAGCAGATAAAGAAAAGACAGAGGGATTACTCTTTGCTCTTCATTGTCCAAACCTTCTCGAACACTATCAATTTTCGTAGACAGCCTTAGGAGGCAACAACCTCCACCAACTACTACTCCTTCCTCGATTGCTGCCTGATAAAAGGAAAACAGAAGCATAGTACAAAATCATACTTAATCAATATCCATAGAGCAGTATGAACAGAATTAGCTACCTTAGTTGCGTTTAGTGCATCCTCAGCTCTGAGCTGTTTATCCTTTAACTCAACGACTGTTTGTGCTCCCACCTATTGTGAAATGTAATGCAGCAGAGGATAAGTTTACTTCCAAGTGTCTGGACATGCAAAATGCCAATGCCAAGTCTCAAGAGGGTGAAATTTACCTGGAGAATTGCTATACCGCCTGATAACCTAGCTATCCTTTCGTTCAAAATTTTCTTTTGAAACTTTTCTACTGTATTCTGTAAAAGGATGGCGCGGGTATCATGAGAAAGCTAAACAATAATGTTACTATTACATAATTTCTCAGTTGATTGATGAACTTAAGAATAGTGAAGGAAAGTCTACATACATCAACAAGCCTTTGCATTTGAGAAACTCTGTTTTTGACAGCCTCTTGAGTGCTTCCATCTGTCACTATCAATGTGGAATCCTTCGTTATTACGACTTTAGAAGCAGAGCCCAACATATCCTTGTTTGCATTTTCAAGATTCAATCCCATTTCGTCCCTGATTACAGTTCCTGTATAAGCAAATAAACCTTGAGTTTAGATCCGTATTTATATAGTATTCCATTTCCACAAGTTTATGACTTATATATCATCTGGTTTTAGTACCTCCAGTCAAGACGGCAATATCTTCCAAATATTGGCTCTTGCGCTCACCAAAGGCAGGAGCTTTGATAGCTGCAGCCTTGAGCACTCCCCTCAGTTTGTTCCTGATTACTGGAGCGAGAGCCTCCTGCTCGATGCCCTCGGCAACTATAACAACGGGGTACTTTTCTTTGACAGCATTGTCCAATATCTTAAACAACTCCCTTGGATCTGTGATTTTTTTGTCGACCAATAGCAACTGCACCAACAGAACTTCAGATCCACTTTCTATTCTGTATGAAAACGGACAAAGTGCTAACTAAGAAATATAAATTCCGTACTTTGCAATCATGAAACTCCACTGTCATCTTTTGTCGATCAGTTACAAAATATGGAGACAAGTATCCGCGATCAAACTGCATTCCTTCAACAATCTCTAGATTGTTTTCAGCATAGTTCCCTTTCTCGATGGTGACAACTCCCCATCTTCCCACTTGTTGAAGAGCATAAGAAATCATATTTCCCAAAACATAGTCGTTTCCAGCACTAACAGCAGCAACATCCGCTAGTTCATGGTCCTCAACCTTAAATATTGCACATGCACATGATCTTTTATGTTCCATCATGAATGCTTGAGAAAGAATTTCCAGTGTTGTGCTATTTATTTTATGTACCTCTTTGGACATCAATTTGAGTTCAGAAATAAGAGCTCTAGCTGTTTTGTCAATCCCTCGTGAGACCTGAACTGGGTTTAAACCTGCCGCAATGACCTAGTCCAAACATGAAGTTTGGCGTCACTAAAGATCCAAAGGTTGGTTTGTTCATGACTAGAATCAACAAACAAGAGTTATCACAGAGTAGCAGAAAACCATAAAAGCTATACCTTAACACCCTCAGCAATGAGACCCTGAGCAAGCACTATAGAAGTAGTGCAACCATCACCAGCAAGATCATTTGTTCTAGCTCCAGCTTGCCTCACCAACTTCACTCCTACGTTCTCCAGAGGGTCCTCCAGCTCAATCTTTACTAGTAACCATAACAAACTAGATAATTGTTCAACTCTCAAATAACTATATTCGAAGAAAAAGTTGCTATAGCAAAACTACATTAACAGATTTTTCCTCCTCTTTATCATCTTTTTGATGCTTCATGTTCATCCATAGAAGACAGTCATTGAACACGAACACACTTCATAAGAGCCAGAAGTATAATTATGAGAAATGCACTATGAACTAGTTTACAGTTGAGCTTCTGTTGTTGTGCCAAAAAGTATAGCTGACAGGAGTAGCACAACAAAATCTTTAAATCATACAGCAAATTAAGCACCATAACGAAAATAATTGATGCCATGTGGAAAAATATTGAGCATATTTTACTTCCTTTTATCATCCTACATGTGATGAAGCAGCAAGAAAATCATCAATACAAACAAAACATTGATACGAGACAAGAAAACATAGTCTTAAACAGTATGCTAACAACCTCCTTAAGCACGGTTTCGCCATCATTGACAATCTTGGGAGGTCCATATTTGTTCTGCAACACCACATTCCTTCCCTTTGGACCCAAAGTCACTCCAATCACCTCTGCCACCTTATTCACCCCTGCCTGAAAACCCAACAACATAAATATACATAATAAAAGCTCAAAAGTTTATCCAAATTTAGAAAGAATTCAAGCACTGGTATTCAAGAGCCACCAGAAGCTTTCTAGTGGCTGAACCATCATGGTTGAAGTAGAGTTCCTTAGCCACAGCTCTTGGGTTCAAAATGGAAGTTGAAGGCTTTCTTGTAATTGTAGTGGGCAGTGATTGGTTGCTGAAGGTAATTGCAGGTAATGGGTTGAAAGCACATCCCATGTCTGGTTTTTCAGTCTGGTGAGATGAAGAGTTTGAGACAAACTAAATATCTGTTTTACCATATGGTTTGAAGCTTTAAAAGGGTGTCTTGTGGACAGTTTTGGCAAGGATAAGAGAGAACTGAGAGAGGAAAATATCTTTCATGCTGGTATTGGGCTTTTTGGCCTTATTCACAGATCACAAGATGGTAAAAAAAGACTCAAAAGAGATATTTTATATACATTTGGCTGATAGGATTAAGTTCTTGAAAGAGTAACTCATTTTTACTTTACTTTTTTGTCTCTCTATTTCTCTAAAGCTTCTTCTTAACCAACCACCACCACCGGCTGCCGCCCGCCGCCGGGTTCTTTTTCTTCCTTCTTCTTTACAATCTCCGCACCACCAGCCCACCTCATTATCTCTGCCATACAAATCTGACTATAAAGAACTCATTTTTAAGTTGCTTTTTTTTCTGGGTACTGATAGCCATCGTCTTGAGACAATTTAACTTCAATTAATCTAAAATCTGCCCGAAAATCTTTGAAGACCCCTTGCATGCATGTCGAAGGGTGGAGTACTCTTTCATCTTTCGAGATTTGATGCTGAAAACTGTATCTAGTATATTGATACAGTTGTATCTGCAGTTCGCATCACTGTATTGTGAAAGTTTGCTGCTTTAAGAATTTCGTCAGCTTCCTACTTTTCTAATACGACAAACTATCAACATTCCAATTCTTAATGTGGAGAGTGGTTGCCAATGACGAGAAACTTGGTGAATTTTCCAAGATGTTTCCAATATTTGGAAATAAAATATTTGAGTGCAGGAGAGAACAGTTCAACTTAATATGTTTGTTTATTCCCTCTGAGTGCTGATAGGTTTGGATTTTCTGTTTTAGCCCACCTCCTTTTCCTTGTGTTAATAGTTTCTTTACCTCTGGTGAGTATTGTCCATTTGATGCATCTTCCTTTTCTATTATCTTTAGGACGCATGACTCTTTGAAATGAATATCTGTAATCATTGTTAATTCTGAAGATGCTTCTTTAGTTCACAATGGAGAAGATCCAATGGTTGTTGGAAAGAGGAAGCTGTTGAAAATTATGCACTAGTAATTAGTTGGTGAAATTGAAAGGCTGAAGTTCAAGAATCACATGATCTTTGTTCGGCAGCTTTGTAGAAGTAGCAGTAGAATGAAAAAACTAGCCTCTTTTATAGCTTGTCTTTGCTGCAAAATCTGGAATTAGCACTACAGCTAAAAGCTCTGTGATATTACTACTTAGATGGTAACTCTTTAACATATCCGGTAACTTAAATGGCGTCTCCTGTCAATTTTGTTAGTTAACATCGAGTAAGATAATTGGAAAGAAATACTGCATAGTATGATTTGTAACCAGTTGCATTGGAATAGGAAATGTGATGCAATAACAGTAAGATGCACATACAGAAACACCTGAATCATAGTTTCTTTTGTATGATATTTGAATTGGTAACAATGACGGTATTGAATCTTGTTCATACATGCTGCTGGCCTCACAAAAAGATAAAAACAGTGGCTGAGTGATAGTGGTTTTCCTTTTCAAATGTTTTTGCTCCTTATGGTAGCTCTTCAATTATGAGCCACTATCACCAGCATCTCCACCACGATTTGTCCCGCTACTATACTGCTGTATGGAACAGAACACTAGCCATGGGACCTTCTTCTGGTTATTGGAGTCTGATTTATTGAGCCGTACTGATTGTATATTTCTTCCTATCTTGTCCCGCTTCTGATTAAATCCTTTGTTGCCTTCTATAGTTTGTTTTATGGAGCATTATCCAATTGTTCTATAAAAATTCTATTAATATTCTTTATTGATCTACTTGCCTGGGTAATGGCGATTGGTCCTGGTGGGGTAATCTGAATGATTGTTGGAGGAAAGTAATGATGAATTCATTGATTTGGATATTATGCTGTGAAGGAATATTTCTCTCACTTAATTTCACCATAATCGGTTGGATAATTATGCGGCGAAGATTAACTGCAGTCTTGGCAATGATGTAAACCAAGCTTTTTCTAGCATATTCATAGTTTCAAGATATAGCATGGCTGGTTTTGATCTTATGCTGCTTAAGTATAGGAGACATTGATTACCATCACGTTATACAGTACTGATACAAAAGAAAGTAAATGAACACAATCTAAGATCCTTTCTCTCTCCCTCTGAGTTAGTAAAAGAGCTCATGCTCAGTGAAGCATGTTTGTGGAAGTAGTGACGGACTGGTCTGAAGATTCAGCCTTGAGATGAGCAGTGTTGCATGGAATGTCTTCAAGATCTCTTAAAAAGCCATAGGAATTGCTAATCTGAAGATCTGTCAGCATCTGGCGAAGATCGGAAGCTTCTTCCTTGAGCCTTGTGTTCTCCTGAACAACTCTGTCATGGCTCTCTGACACATGGTTTAACTTGTCTATGAGATTGTGATTCTCAGTTCTAAGACGAAGAACCTGGGACCAAAGCTCATCAAGGTGTCTCTGTTTACGCATCCTCGACCTTCGGGCAGATTCCCTGTTTGATATCATTCTCCTTTGTTTTCTCTCATCTATGATGCTAAGTTGATGGTCCTCTGCTTCATCCGAAGTTGAGTTGCTGCTGATACACATAGAAATCGGAGAGAATTCATGGATCCCGGGAAGAGAAGTCTGATAATTTGGCAAGTTGGTCGAGAATCTGCTGAAATGCAATGCTGGAAAGCTGCTCTCCGTCAAGCCAAAGTTGGCAGGAAAGGCTGGGAGGTTTTCAGGAGCAAAGAAGTTCATTCCTTGGATTTCTGATGGAATCATGGCTGACTATTTTCAGGATCAGTACTCTGGAGTTTGTTCTGCAGAGGTTCTTGGGCTGGTATTTATAGGAGAAGGCGTATGATGTATGCAACTAAGCAACAGGTAAGAGTTTCAGGGGGCTGACATAAGCACCCTTGACACATCCATTTGAGAAACAGATAAAATAGGTGGTGTTATGCATAGCATGCAATGATTGGTGCAGCTCTTGGTAACATGTAAGTTTGCCTTTCTATAACAGCCTTAATCATATGCCTGTAGATGTATCATCTCATCACCATGGAATATGTCATGTTATGATGTTGCATGTCATATGATTATGATCAATTATGTTGGACCATGCATCTTATGTATTATAACTAGAGTCTTTGGATAATGTATAGTCTCAATTCTCAAATATAATGCTTACAAGGGACTAAAAGTTGGTGATCATGGGATGCAATTATTTAGACATGGAATATTGTTCGGAAAAAGAAAATGAGCAATTAGTTATAAGTCAATACTAGAGGAGTCGTCTTTTACAAAAGCTGCCCAATTCCTTCCAAGAACATTACTAATCTCTCATGGCCAATCACCCATTTTTGTGAATGATGACGAAAACTAGGTCAATTCTAAAGGTGAATTTTTTGTTTTTTAAAAGACATGGAAAAGAATAGATGTCAATATTAACAATAATTTTATGACTCAAAGAGCACTCAGCTTTGAGGTAGAGGGGACCCAGATTTAAATTCTTATGGTCCATATTGTTTACTCAAATACCTAAACTTAGGCTATAATTTAAATATTACTGCATTAAGCTTATGTGTTTGAAAGTGGGGGTGAAAAGCAGAAGCTGTTTTGAGCTTAAACTAGGCAAGATTTGTACTGCTTGTTGGTGGAATGTTATGTGAGGTACAGAGTATGTGGAAACTCTTCACCCCTTTCCATTTCTACAAGTAATTTTAGCAGTTGACTTCATATCTTATGTGCTATATATGTGGTAAACTCTGGTAAAGGCAGATTATCCACTTATAATGCCCCTGCACCAGAATTCTGCTTGCATTAATGGGCTCCAACTGTGATTTGAAATAAAGGGTTTTGTTCTTCTTACAGCTTATTATATTAGCTCTTAGTTTCTTTAGGAACTATGGTCAGGACATTCTTGTCTTTTAGCCAGCCAAATTGCCTTTGCTAGAATGTGTACCTCAACATTCTTTCATGCTCCCACTTTCTTATGTTTCTTTCTGCCAACATAATATTGGCTGTCCCTTCATCTTCTGGTAATGTCAAGTGGGAACCTGTGACTTAGGCTTACCAACTTCAGCATCAGCGTAACTTAATCTTAGCTGCTCGAATTCTTTGAAAAAAGTCGGTAGTCGAAATGTTCAGACGAGCAGCTAGCTTATAAGCTGATACAAGAACATGAGCTAATATGCTTTTTCTGTGGCTTCTGAACTGTGATCGACCCAGCTTTATGTTTTGATAAGGTTATTTATGCTTTACTTACATCAAGGTTTATATGCCATGGTTGGCAGAAATCCCACAAGGCAATAGAATATTAGAACGATACGCGTCTTCTTTTCTTGGAAACTGATAGTAGTAGGATACAACATGAATATATTTAGTGCATAATATACATACGTGTGAAATGTCGAGCTAAACTGTATATAATATGCTCTTCGGATAACAACGTTACTTTCTCGAGTTGATAATAGCTGCACTAGTCAATACGTATTGTCCGAGTGTCGACTCTTATACGCACCTAAACGGGATTGGTTCACATGTTGTTCTTGTCCTAACTATCTCCTTTTAGAGGATGAGCTTGTGATGGAAACTGGATTGAATATTCTGAGGTTCTAAAGTGCTCTGCTTATGTCTTTTCCTCTATGGAATCAGATGAAAGAAAGTATTGTACTTGTGAATGTCTTGTGCCTAATCTCTCTAAGAATCCTATTACATGAGAAAATGCAGTATCCAAGAATCCAACTAGTGGAAATTATGAAGCATATTTGTTGATCAGACTCAATCAAGACTGATATTTGAGTCTGTCGGAGATTTTTAAATGTCTACAACCAAAAATGAATTTTCAGGGCAAATTAGTACCTACTCTTTTGATATTTTATATAATTATAAATATTTTTCTTATGAAAAAAATACAACAAGGCTAAAATTGACAATTATACATTTTCGTTTAAAAATTATATAATTTTATCAAGCCGTATTAGGATATATTAGTAATTTTTTAAATAAATTGAAAGTATAACAATGATGTCAAATCTCATCTAAATTGATCGTAATTTGTCCATGAATTAGGAGTCATTGTGAATTCCAAGAAAACCCTTTAATTCTCAAATTAATTTAATGAGACAAGATGTAAAAATACACCACTAATGCACAAATAAAAGTGTCACAAACCCTTAGAGCTTATCCAAAAACCACCAACTTAATTGACAAGTCCTCTTTCTTTTAGGGTTAGCCCTATAATTATATCCTTAAACAGCATAAGGACAATGCCCAAGAACCTAAACTATTTCCACTAAAACAACACTAAAAATATGTAGGTTTCTAGACACTCTTATCCTTAAACTCTAATACTAAACAAAACATTAATAATCATCTTAATTACAATTTACGTAACTAATTAACATATAATGTGGTACGTACATGCGCACTCACACGTGTGCGTCCGCGTGAATGCTCATCAATCTGTCAATTTCGGCAACTCATTATCTCACATAGAATGTGGATCATATTAATTACCCAAACTTTTTGAATAAAAATAATAAAATTGTTGCATATCATCCCATGGTGGCCACTACCACAAATCACAAAAAGATCTTTGATAAAATAAATGTTTGCAGCAGGATACTTCCCATTCACAAACGGCGGTCTCTAGCATCACTGTACTTTTTTTTTTTTTTTTTGATAATACTCTTAATTTTTTTTAAATAAAATATATTAATTTAAATCGTGAAAAATTATTTATTATATACACATAAGTACAATATGTCCCGACAGCCAGTAAAAGAAAAGGGGGTCTCGGCAAAAGTAGCAACTTGCAACCTCAAAAGCATTTGTTTAGTGATGGAAAATTTGGTGTAGTGTGTTTTAATATTATTATTATAATTATAATAATAATAATTATTATTATTATATAATGGGTTTTTGGCTTAGGTGATTCCCCACTATGAAACAAGTTCCATTCCGTGCAGTAGTTGTAGAAGATGAAATTGCAAGGAACCTTAACCAAATATTCTTTCCAATCAGAGGATTATTGTGACAAATTTTGCAATGGAATATGTTATCCATAATTGGATTCATGTGTGATTATAATTAATGCTAAGATATCTAAAAAGTATATGAACATTCTTTGTGCCTGTGTTTATCGTTTCCCTTAGAAAATAATTACGAAAATTCGAGTTTCAATAAATGTGTTGGTATTTGTCTTACTTTATATATATTTATTGTAATTTATTACGTTACGGTGATGGATTGATTGAATATTAATGTATAGTTCAATTTCTTAAAATATTGAAATCAATTTTACTGTTAGCCGCATTGTAGAGTTATTTAAAAAAAAATTATTTTTAGTTTCACGTAATATACTATAAATTTTCAAAATCGACAAATCAGCTCACTGTATTGAAAATATTATAACCAAATTAAGGCCAAAATTTCAACAAAAAACCACTAACAATCATTGAATAAATTAACAACATTACACACATCACAAAAGCTGGTTATAATCATAGACCACAATGTTTCCTTCCCATGTCCTACACCAACGAAAACAAACGTAGGACAGACAGTGACAGTTGAAGCCTACATTACCACACCCTTCATTTCTACTCATGTGAACTAATACCTATATAGGGTAAATTGCACTAGCCTCCCTAAAAGTTTACTATAATTACAATTGTCCTCTCGTAGTTTAAAAACTTATAAATACCCGTATGTTATTAACAATCGTCTAGTAAATACTTTCTCCTAACAATCCATTATACGGGGTTTTTTGTTAAAGGGTCATTAATTTCAGATGAGTATTTGTAATTTTTTAAATAATGAGGAAGTATTTATAATTATGACAAATCTTAAAAGAGCCCGTTGTAATATATCAATTCTATATATTAGTATGGAGTAATATTTACCAACTCGCCTAAACCCAAAATTGTTAGTTTCACGATAGTCGTGATGAATGTTCAGGTAGATACTTCTAATTTTGAAACGAGTTTTATTATCGTAAACGTCCTGAAATAATTATTTTCTTGAAACGCTTTTGTTTTCTGTTGTGGTGACAGAAACAGGACGAGGGGGGTTGTTATGTTGGGAGGGGGCTAATGGTTCACCATTTTTGAAGAAACATGACATGAGTTTGAATGCATTCAAGCAAAATAAGGGACAGGACAGGAATATGACCATCACAACCTAAAATGAATTGTGACAAACCCAATCAAAATATTAGGTGCAGTAGTGCACCATCTTTCCATGAAAATGAAATGCATGGACCCCCAATTCTCATCACCCCTGCCCCTGCAAAATACTTCAATTTTTATACCTACTACTAAGTTTTTTACATCATTAATTTGTTATTTCATCATACGTCGATCGAAAAAGTTATACCAAAATCTTAACTAATTTCCTGGGCTCTATTCAATGCGAGTGACTCCGTACATAACTCGAACACAGATTTAAAGTTTATTCATCATCGTCTTTTTACAAATTATTTGCTAATAAAAGCACTGATTCAACAGCGAATCGTTAATTTTACATATGAACCTGACTATTCTTCTATATTATAATAAAATTCGAATACATAATCTCTTAATCATAATATCTCATCAATTTCAATAATTAAACTAGACCTGGTTGCCCCATAAACCCATCAATTTCAAGATGTTATACCATCATGAAATTTCAAATTTTCTTGGTATATACCATATGTGTGCTTTGTCTCCACTTTCTCCTCTCCCCACTTAAAATACTATACATAATAATATTTCCAACTTTTTAGCTCTCCTCTTTTCTCTTCTCCTGAGGTCATCACCCTCTGTGATTGGTTCATATCGGATAAGCTCATCATATATCAATTCTCATATATAAATACATTTAATTATCATTATTATTTTTTTAAAAAAAAGATATTATCTTTACAATAATCATCAATTCTTGATCTCATTGTCGAACTATTTGTTTACAAGTCGTACTTTGTCTTATAACGCTTAATGGTGGTGATCATAGTGCGTCTTATTATAATAATAACAATTCACTAATCTTTCTCGCATGTTAATTAATCACTCTTACATAAGAGCCGCTGAGGTCTTAATCCACTAAGAAATGAGGATAATTAAAGTAGTTTATGCGTGTTAAACTAATTACAAAGATGTAGTTGGTTCTATCCCCTCTTTAATTAAACGCCACTTATTGAGATATTACAGATCCATGTGGTAAAAATGAGGCCATTAACTTACCAAATTATGATAATTAATTATTTACTTTTAGCATTATATATGTACGAGACAAGCACCAATAGCGAGTTAAATTGGTATGTATCGTTTTCAATTTACGTGCTTGAGAGTGACCAGTTTTATATGTTTTTAGTTGTCGATTATCAATTAGCAATCCACATTTTGCAAGTCATGTAGTGAATTCAGCTAATTGATTGATGTGATTCCTCTCAACATCATTTGATTAAGAATTTGAGATAAATTTTTTTAAAAAAAAAATATATATATATATATATATATGAATTGTATTTAATATAGATATAAATTTATTATGGTAAATACTTGTGGGGTGCTGACACCTTAATTCGATTATTTTTGGTTTTCTACCTAAGTTGGGAAACTTTTGATTTGGTGATAATATATATGATATCATACTTTAAAGATAATTTTTTTTTTTGATATTTAAGTCAGTGTAGAACCAAGCCCCAAAAGAAAAAAAAAGGGTTTATGAGTGGATTGTGAATGTAATTTAGAGATAATTATATTTACACGGCCTCTTGATCTATGATTTATTTGTACGAATTATCTCTATCTTTTGCATAATTACATAAATCATCATAATAACCAAAAAACAAGAATAGTTGTGTAATGATGTTGACATTTTTGGGGTGAAGTACGTACAATTTTTCAAAAAGTAATGATGATTTTTATAAATGATATTAACGATTCCAATGGGTGTATGCATAATTTTTCAAAAGGTATACGAGTGATTTGTGTATATTGAACATGGTTCAGTGAATGTTAAGTAAATTCCCCCTAGTATCTATAATTAAGTGGTAATCAGTACAACTAAAATACGTATGTTTTCAATGTGACTCGAGATCACTGGTCAGATTAAAATTGCACCGTATTGGATTGAAATAAAAAAATATGAATAATATTTATTTTTATTTGAGCGTTGTTTAAATTTATAAGTGTAAATTTATGAATAATAACCCAATTAGATACATTCAATTAAAATAAACTTGTAGTTGCATGCTTGAGAATGGCATTGTGAGGAAGTAGTGCTCTATACTTATCGTCACCTTTGAACCTAACAAGAAAAGAAGTGGCACAAACTTGTCAACTTCATAGCTTTTATTGGTGTCTCCATTAGTAGCTTCTTGGTTTCATCTACCACTCACTTATACTCATCACATTCATTTAATCTTGAGATTACATAGTAAAAGAATTACAATATTGTTGGAGTTATTTTTTTTTAATTATATCTTTATATTAATGTATTATGAATTTCAATTATTAACAATTATTATGACCAACGTATCCATCTATCAACATTTAATAACAATTTATAAGTAAGCAGCAAGAATTATTAAAATAGACGAATTACATATATCTAGTACTCCTGACATTGTTTTTGTCAAACAAACAGATCCTCCGTTAGTTAAATTTATCGAATTTGCTGATATTAGCAAAATAATTGAATGTACATTCATATGTATCTCGATTGACTTATTATTGGTCAAACAAATCTTCTTATGGCCAAACTATCATTATACATCTTCACACGCTAATGCATGTAAAAAGGCATATCCTCACCCTTACAATGATAGTTTGGTCAGAAAAGATTTGTTTGACCTACAATAAATTAGTAATAAATTAATTTGGGGCAAATCAATATTTTCATTTAATTTTTTTGGTTAATATTATCAAATTTAGTGAATTTTGACTAATGAATGAATCTATTTGTTAAACGAAAACAAACATCAAGAATATTAATTGCAATTTCTCAAACTACATGGATTTATGTGTAATTACATTATATCTCATATGAGCGCAGTATAATTATCTCTAAAAATAGTAATAGGCACTAAAAAAGAAAAAAACCTTAACCAAAAAAGGGCAAAACGCCCCTCTAATTTTTTTGCAAAGAAACTCGTTGCCTCCCATCATTAGAGGGTTGTGTTGCCCTTTTCCTTTTAAAATTTAAGGAACCGTGATGAGGGTAATTTTTAAAAAATTAAATTGTCCATATTTTTTAAAGAAATTTGCAGTAAAGGACAGGATCCGCGCATGAAGACGCGGGTCGGATCGCCCGACTTGCCTGACCCGAACCAATAGACCCGCCCACCTGGGTAGCCATCGGATCAACTGAAACCATGACGTCCAAATGATGCCACGTGGCACCTTACTATGCGGTGCCGTACGCTATAAATACTTGCATTTATGAATATTTATATAAGCATATTTATCACGTTTTCTGATCTCACAAGCTCTCCGCTGATCGCTTTCGACCTCACTTTTCTAACTTAAGTATCGGATGGTTTTAGTTGGGGGGCTACTCAATAAGCCTAACGTGTATTCTCTTCTCAAGATCCACTTGTAGGAAGTTCGAAGAGGGATTTAATGACCCGATCTCATGATACCCAATTCAGCAACCCGACCCGAATTGTGCAACATGCATCAAACCGTATAATTCCTACTCTTTTTGGTCAGAAAATATTTCTAGAACTATTGCATTAATTAACCCTGTACAATCCACTATAGATTGCAAAGTCCTCAATTGCAATGACTGCAATTTGATTGTTCCTGCTGACCTGATGAGCCTCACTACGACCTCTTCATTTTGATTCAATTAATTTTGACAACTTTGATTTGCAAACGAGTAAAATAATGCAATTCCATGTTCTACTGTTCATTTAATTAAATATATTTTAATAATTTGGAGGGTTGGATTATGACACTTGAGCTGGTCGTAATTTTGATACTCTTTTTTTTAATAAACTTTTTCATATATATGATGAAATTTTGGTCTCTTGTCCTGGCTTGTGGACGTACTTCATTTTTGATAAATAATTAATTAAATTTTTTGTATGGATTTTATGATTTGATGTTGGTGCTGGTAAGATTTGTTTCTGGGCACAATCTTTATAAAATGTGGCAGGTGTCTTTTGTACAAAAAAACTGAAATCTCAATCGATTTAGGAGTGGAGCTTTAATTGGTAGGTATGATTTATTGGAAATATATATAAAAGAAATTGCAATGTTGTATTAATATTTGCTCCTCTGGATATCTAAAAAACGGAGATGTTATTACGTTTACAAGTGTGAATTCGATCTATTTAATTGAAAATATCGTATTCAAATTTCATTGTATGTAAAATTTTTTTGAACCAGCGACAGACATGAATTAAGAGTGAAAATTACTCTCAAATCCAACGAGCTCGGGGACACCTCATGGAAAAAAATTAAAAAAAAAATCTAGAATGCCAGTGTGCTATGCTGCAATTGTCAAAATTTTATTGAAAAATATTTTTAGAGTTTTTAAAATTGAAAATTTTATTTAAAAATAAACCCTCAGAATGAGGTTTTGTAATGGCGAAAATACTATGTCAAAATGAAAAGTACTAGTAAAAAATTGTGAAATAAGATGCACTCACTCCACTTCTTGAAAAGGGTTTACAAAATTTTAATTATTCTAACTTTTTGGTAAATATTATATTTAGTCCCTTAAATTTTTATTTAAAATCATTTTAATCCCTTAAGTTCATTTTTTGATTTTAGCATGCTTAAAGTTTTATTTTTGTTTCAAATTGATCCCTCAAATTATTTTCAGACGAAAAATGGCCCGAAAATAGATTTTTGGAAGGCAAAATGGTAAATTTAAATTTTATTTTCTCACTTTAGTCCCTTAAGTTTGTAAAAAGTTCAAATTAGTCCTTTCTTAGTATCCACATGTTGGAATTATCACCATATAATAAAATTTTTCATGTTCTTCACTCAACGTGTTAATTTATTGAACTTTTGTAACATAACTTGGACGTTTCTTATTTGTTTGCACTAACATGAACACCATGCTATGCACGAAAATTTATAAATTCAACAATCTTTTTATAAATTCTAAATTACATAATGGTATATATGTCCTATTTTAATGACCGTCTTGCTATATACAGTATTGCAGACTTATTTATTCTATAGAAATGATTGGGGCAATGATACATTACTTAAATATTAAATATTGGGACAATTACACTTCGACCTCCTCTAAAAATATCAAATTATACTTTTTCCCAAAAAATTATGAAATTACACTTACACCCTCTAAAAGAATTCTCAATTTACACCTGACTTTTTTCCTTAGAATTTGAATGGAAAATACTGAAGCAAACAAAGAAATAGTATATAAATTATTTTTATTTTGCCTCTTATTTAATATTGCCAAGAAAAAGTACACAGAAAAATATATGTTTTAAATTCTTAATTTTGCCCTCCAAATTATATATTTTGAATTTTACCCTCATCCAATTTTGCAAAGAACAACTTACGTGTGGTTGTACTAAATAGGAAACATCTTTGTACTTGAAATATTGAAGACAACTTTAGTATTCTTTGGGCCAACTCACATCAATTTGAAACCAGTAACAGATATATACATGTACAAGGCCCATATTCCAACTTGAGCTTACCACTATAATACTTATAATTTAATTGATGTTATATACCTCAAGCAAATTATATACTTTATCAAAATCTTGGTATAACATTATTCACTACGACATGTGAAAAATGAGATACATGGAGTATCTAATTATTATAAAATATAAGATACCAATTCAGTCATAATTTAATATTATTGTATCTATAAAATTAGAGCTCCCAACTCACAATAGCACTACTTACCCACCTATAAGACTGACAATTGGCTTACGATCTAACTAGATGAACGTCGCATTCGATCTCCTGAAAAAAATACATGACATAAAATGAGTTGCTAAGTATAGCTAATTTACAATAATTAATGCACTTTTTACCTCCAAATTATAGCTATAGTCACATTTATTTGAAAATTAATTTTAAAACTGTATCATTTTATTATAAAATACATACAGCAAAAATATTATAAAGCTCAATATCTGCCACTAATATCTGACAATGTATGTTATTTATTTAAAATACACATAAATATATATGAATCATGATGTAATTCATATATATATATATATATATATATCATGCATATAATTTTATAAAAATAAAAGTTTGTGTTAATTAAAATTGTATATTTTAAATCCAATTACATGAACAAATGTTTAAACTATATCATATTATTGAAAATATTCTAATTAATTACATATAATTTTGTCCATTTTACAATATAAGCTCAACCTAATTTTCAAAATAGTATTTACAATATTTTAAAATATATATATAGACGCATACAAGTATTTAGATATGTATTTTGAATAAGATTTATTTTAAATATAATAATCCAAATTATTTTATAGGGTAATGATTGTAATAAATATATAAACGAGCACAGACAACTATACTATACAGTTACAGCTAATACCATGAGAATACACCTAAGCTAGCATTTAAAATCATAGCCACATGGGTAGGTGAGAAGACCACATTTTCTCTTCATTTCTTCACTAGCCCACACTTTATGCTTATTTTTAATACTAGATTTAGATCAATAGATTTGAATTTGAATTTGACTCAAGGAATTAAAATATTTTAGATTTTCTTTAAAAATATATATATAAAAAATTATAATATATGACCCAAAAGAAAAAATTGGTCAATTTATCACAAAAAATTGATGAAAATTTAACGAAGGCTAAAGAGATTCTTTTTTAATATAAATTTTTAAATAATAAGAGAATATTTATTATTATATTAAAAATATAAAAAAAGATGACCGTAATTTATCGTAAGATTTATAACTCTGAGTCCATCAACCTTAACATACATAATTGAATCAGAGGAATTATTGAAAATAAACTCCAAAATTGAGAAGCATGTGACATGCTTGAATTGCCATTTGAACTAATTAAGAGAGATTAAATAAAATATGAGACGATCTGCCAACCAAATATTATATGGTGGTAGATAAGATTGTTGTCTTCTCTTCAACTTAATTAATATCACTAGAGATACCATGCACCTGTCATATTTTCGTATTCAAACTTTTAGGTTCTGACGGGGATTGAAAATTAAGCCAAGGGGACTGGAAAAGGACACTCAGAAATTAAAAATGAAATTCACCCAATCGTGAATTAAAATTGTCCATATAATAATTAATGTCCGTGACTAAATTATTAAAAAATAATTAAATGTATAAATGAAGTAAATTACAGGACAGAAAGTACTGACAATCTATAATTACATGATTAAAAATATAATTTTGCCAATGATTAATAAATTAAAATACTCGTCATACTACTGAAATGGTAATCGATTTGAATTTGGAGTTACGTGAAAGTCTTTTTGTAAATTCTGTAGTTTGTGAATTCACGATTTATCATTTACGAAATTAGGCAGGTAAATGAGTATAGGTCTTAGCACTTAATTTATGAATAAGTGTCATTTACAGTACCGATTTTCTCTAGCTAATCTCGATCGTCTTAGTAAATAGTAATTCTTTTGGAGTACACCACACTTTAATAATTTAATTATCTCATTATCGTTGTTCTAGGAAAAAGAGATACTCCTCGATTATTTAAGATGTGATCGTACAAATTACACCACTATCAAAACTACATCAAGAAGGGTCCGGTTTTAACCCTTCGATGCTTAAGTCAATAAATTGTAAGAAAATGATAATGAAGATCGTATAATATTAGAATACCACAAATTGTACTCGAAGCATGGAAGATGACTATTTTTAATTTTAACTCAGTTGTATGAATTCATACATATTAAAAATTTAAAATCATCGTAGACGAATCATAAAAACCTTAAATTGAAAAAAGAATTCAAAATTTATCTAAAGATCACGTGATTTCAGCAGGACGACCCCGTGAATATATATCTCTTCCAACTTGGTAATGTCCCCATGTCTAAAAACTAATCATATTCGGCATAATATTATATTTATGAATATCTAAAAAATATATATAATTTTTTTGTCAGCAGCCTGGTAGCTAGCGTGCCATTTATAGTTTTCACCTACTCAAATAATTTATGGCATTAAATTATAATATACACTGTAACATTTAAATATTTTATTTAATAACATCACTATATTCTCAGTTTTCGGCATGATTCTTGACTTTCAACAAAAACAATAATGATAGCGACAGTATGGTAAGAATTTTCTTATAGACGGAGGGCACTGGCAAGTATGAAAATTGGCATTGATTATCAAGACTCTTTCGTCTATCCTACTTCAATTTGTTGAGGTTTTTGGCAGCCCAAAAAAGTTGACTGCTAGATTCCACAGTGTTTGAAACATACACAAACTGCTCCCAATAATATTTTGTTCTGTAAAATAATACAGACAAGAGATGGGTTTTTCTTTTTTTTTTTTTTAATGGTTGAATATTGATTTGGAGGCAACGTGATTTGTGTTGGACCGTGGCATGTAAGTAGTATTTGTTTTGATATCATATTCTCTAGGAGTTTGTGTTTTTGGTTTTGTTTATAGTATGTTATTTGTTATATAATTTATTTTATTTAAATTTACAGATTGAGTTAATACATCAATAATTTAAATTAATAAGTACGTTCAGACGAGACAAAAAAATAATAAACTATTATCGTAAGAAACATTGCTCAGGAGTTTGTTTATAAGAAGGACATACCTTGCTAGAGTAAGGAGGTCGTGAAATATCAAAGAAAAAGGAAAGAAAAGAAGAAGAATGTAATTCAAAATAATGTTCATTTTCAATAACGGAAATTTTGGGTTATCTAAAATTGGTTTGAGCATTTGAGAAGGTTTGAACACATTTGATGAAAAGTAATATTTGAAATCCCAAAGTCAAGATGACTGCAAGCCCACTTGATTTCAACTTATGGAATCTGTATATTTTTATTAAATTTTAGGTAGAAAAGGAGTTGTCGTATAGTATAATTAAATTGGAAAAGTCCATATATATGGCCAATAAATCAATCCTATTTTATTCAGGGAAAATTGGTCTTGCAAGGTAGTTGAATTTGTGATTAATAACTCAGACTGTTTACCAACAATTCCTTATTTGAATAATGAAGATGAGGTCTCGTAATTAATAACTCGTGAGTTTAAGTTTTACGAATGTACGTAGTTAATTTATTTTTAATAAGAATATATTGTTTATTTATTTATTTTAAAATTATTGGTTGCTTTAAAAATATTGATGTATTGCATATTCAATTTTATAATAATACTTTGATTAATTATAAATAAATTAGTTTTTATTGTACGCGGTTCCCACAAGTATGTAAAAAATTATATTACGAGATGACGAGAAAAAAATTAGTAAGGTGAGGAAAAAGAAAGAAATATGAGAAAAAAAAAGAAATGTAGAGTAAAGTAAGAAAGAAAAGAAAAAAATATAATTGTGGGTTTATTAAAAATATGAGAACTTGTAATAAATATGGAGAATGTGAGAGAGAAAATTAATCGTAACAGAGTTTACTGAAATTATGAAAGTTTTTTAGAATAAAAAATATGAAGAACATGAGAGAGAAAAATGGAGCAGTGGGTTGAGAAAAAAAATAATTAAAAATATTAAAATTACTATTATGAATATTTATTTTAAAGAATAAAATGAATATAAAGATAAAAAAAAATTAATTTTTTTATAATAATATAGATAAATAAATGAGAGGCAAGCAACTGCAATTATAAATTATATTCCATACTTCTCTGGTTGATTAAGTCATCACTAAATTAAAACAATTGAAGTTGGCACCTTATGAATCACCGTGCGATTAGTCAACGGCAGCGATTTGCACGGCCAGGATCATCTGTAATAGACTGAAAAATCTCCACTTTGTAGTTGTTAGTGATTCTTGTAGTAAATAATTATATCCAAATTGTTATTATTTTTCTTATAATAATTGTTTCGGCTAAGTTTTATAATTGTGTAAATATAATGTAATTTGTTGAATCTCACTTGACCCATGAATACTTATCTTAATTGTATACGTTTGTAATAATTTATTATTTTTTTTATTAGTATTCATAGTTTAATTATTAAGAATATATATTCGAATTATAAATTAAAATATTACTTAATTATAGATAATATCGCTTTTGAAAAAAAAAAAGAAAAATTTTCTGCAATTTAAAATATAATTGTTTGTTCTTCAACAAATTAAGATCCTCAATGATCAAACAAAATCATATATGCTTGAAAAAATCATGGAAAGATATAACATTTTAGTTTTGGAATTATGACAAATGTAAAACGGTTTGTAATCTAAAGTTAATAGTGATTTTTAAATCATAAGTTGCAAAAGTTTAGTTGACAGAAGATGTCAGAATTGCAGCCACAGTTATACATATATATATATGTATACATATGTCTGTTTGGAGCAGCAGCATTTAATGCCTTAGCTTGCTCCTCTGCTTCACCGATCCTCCATTACCAATGAACTCTTTCACCCTAAACTCTCCAATTACTCTCCCTTTCCATCCATCACTGCTCCAACCCCACCAGAAAACCATAATCACCATCACTAAGCGCACCCATGTTCCGAAACATGCTTTGCCATATTTGACTCGCTTCAATCACCGGCAAAATCCCATTTCGAAGGTTTTTATGTGATTTTTAGCATTGTGGGTTGTCTTTAATGTTGTTTATTAACTTTCTTGTGTTTGTGATCTTGTAGGTTGTGAGAAGTTCAATGGGCAAAGATAAAGTCTTGGAAGGTAAGAATGCTGCATTGCTGGTTAACACCTGTATTACGCGTAATTTGCCACCGGCGTTGAGTTTAGAGCAAGGATTGGATAGGATTAAAGAGGCTGTTGAGGAGTTGAAGGCCAATCCTCCTTCTTGTTCAAGTGGGATGTACAAATTTCAGGTACTAGCCTGTAATTTATTACTCTATTATGATTTGAGTTTTTGAGCGTTATTTGAAAAGAATCTTGTTATGGTGTCGTAACTGATGAAAACTCTTGTTCCTGTTAGCTTGTTGAAATATTTTATTGTGTTTGTTTGTGGTTCATCCTCTTTACTGAACTCATTGAGCACTTCACTAAATAAGTATATGATCTGGTCAGAGGTTTTCTCTCATTATTTAGCAAATTGAGATCCTTTGACTTATATACCAATCTCTAAGTTTCTCAAGGTTGCTATGTACATCCAATGATATTACTTATAGTGTGATGAACCATCCTTGCATGTGCTTAAAGTTGTAAAGTAGCATCTTTTTATTACATAGTATTTTGGATCAAATGCTTGAAGAATCACATTTTATAAACATTTGCATGTCCTCCAATTTAGGGGGGATGGCAGAGTTTTAAAGCAGCTTTGTGGTGTAGTATTATTTCCTTAGATAATGCATGTGCATGCCCAAAAATTTTTGTGCTTTGCACTTTGCAGTTGTAAAATTCTCTTCAGATCTTCATCATCTTCTACAAAGATGTGAGCTTTGCACTTCCATAGCTTGCAGTGCCTCCAAGTGCAAAAGCGTTGAATTGGTTTTGCTCTCAACCTGAGGCATCAAAGGTATTTCCTTTATTCTTCCTTTCCAATGAGAAGGAGAATCCAACGTATAAATCACTTTCTCTGGGAAGGACCAGGGGGGTTTTTGGTATTGGTTCAGCTGTCAGCTTCAAGCGATCTTCTCCTGATGCTTCAGGAAAACACAATGCTATTCAGAGGTAAACCCATTTCATCTTTAGTTTGTCTCCACATTCTGAATTGAATTAGCTTTATGCCCCTGCTATATTCCCATGTCGGTTAAATGACACTGGTTTCTGTAATTTCCTTATTTATAGACGATCTTATGTCTGTATTCATATCATTATTCCTTTAATCAATGGTCCTGGGAACTCAATAAATCTACTTGGTTGAGGAATGCAGAATGCTGCAGGAAGTTTAAAATAAAAAACAATAGAAAAAGAAAATTACTGGATAAGTCATATGTGGTTGAAGAGATGGCTTATTAGAAAATATATTTTATATGTTTGTAATTGCTTCTGCCCCTCAAGGTACAAGTTTTTGTCACTTTTTTATTTAACTTCTGTCTAATGGTGCTCAACATGAGAGTGGTGGCAGCCATGCATATTACTGAGATGGCCTTCCAAAGTGAGCATATAAGGTTTTAAGTATTAGTATTTTGCCTCAGTCTCTGTCAAGATGCTTAATAGGAATGGGATAAGCAAATGTCTCATTTCGTAATGTTTTAGAGAGAGTTTCAAGAAACATGTGTACAAGGATGTTCCAATCATCTATTACTGGAGACTCTTCAGGACTTAGGTTTCCTAGGATGGGAAGAAACAGAAAATGTTTTCATGCTATTTGTTCTTAGAAAATTTCTTGTGGTACACTAGAATTCAGCATTATAGCCTGTGGTTTCATTGACTTGCAATTGACTTGTAACATGATCTCTAACTAAGTTCTTAAGAGTGGGCTTGACTCTTCAGTACCACAACAATGTCACAGGAAACACCTAGCTCCACCATTTACCTGAACAACAATAAAAGTGATGCCTCCTTTACAGATTTTTGGTTCTATCATTTGGGGAATTAACTACTGTAGTATTGCCTTGTGTCCGCTTAATATCTTTAGAGTCAAATTCTTCTTTGGATGAGCCCACACATAGAATTCTGTCTTCCTTCTGTGGTGTGCATTGCTATGGTCTAATATTAATCAGCCTTTACTTGGTTTGATTCACCATAAGTCACCGAAACAGTATGAAGCAAAAGTAGAGGATGGAGCTTGGGTTTTAGCCTTAACTGCATTGGATTCAGCACATAATCTTTTACTTAGTTTTAAGTTTAGTGGGGGAAAATAATAAATGTCTAATCTAGTATACCAATGTAACTTTTCTGCAGATATCTTCCAGCTGAATCAACATCTTCAAAGGCTTATGGTTTCTTGGATGTCGAGTTTGACACAGAGATGTCTAATATAAAACATCAGAGTGGTTCGTTTTACCTTCTCATTCCCCATGTAAGAAATCATTTCTTTGCGTCTTCACACCATCCTTACTCATGCACTTGTTCCTGTATAATTTAAAAAGTAGGATCCTGAGAGTCCTGGAGTGCTTCTGCCCTGTACTTACAGCACTTCATAATCAGATTTATCTTTTCAACAGATTGAGTTGGATGAATTTGATGATATCTCTTTCCTCGTTGCAACTTTGGCATGGGATGACTCATCAATGTGTACTTTTCGTGAAGCTGTTCAAACATTTGAGGTCTCTTTTGACCAGGTAGTGTGAGTTGTTGCCTCCCGAAATTGTGGTCACAATTTCTTCTGGAATCAAATGACAGAATAATAGAAGCTTATATAGATTCTCTTACAATGCTTCTCTGATTCTGATAAAAGAGGATAGAAACCAAAGAAGTTGCTTGGTTCTCCTTTGTGAATTTCTATTTGTACTTGTTAAAGTGGAGTTTGATACGTGGAGTAGGTTGATTGTTTGTTGATAAATCAGTTGCTAGGTTCATATCCTCACTGTATTTAAAAGTTTAAGATCTGGCTGAGGCAAAATAATTATGTTTCTTCTTACTAACAGTTTCACAGATCAACCTGGTACAGAAGTTGTCTTTGCTGAGCCACAAATTATACTGAAGATTTTTTCTTGTCTTGGTTTTCTAGCCTTTGCCACAGGAGCTGAGACTGAAGTTTATGTCACTCAGCATGTGTAATTTATTTCAATGCCTAGCTTTCCATATAATTTAAACTGTTGTTTCAGTTAAATATTTCACTGTTGATAAGAAGTTGAATGTGTTCATTAACAGTTTCATTCGCATGTTCCTTGTCATCTCTGGTTAATATATCAAATACATCTGTATATTTTTCTTAATGGCTCAGAAGTTCTGCACATCGAGTACATGAGTTGGAATTTGTAAGAAACTTGTAATTTTCAAACTGAAGCTGATTTGGAGCTATACTTGTTTATTGCCTGCTTCATTTTCATTTTTCACTCTCTCTGATCTCATGCATTTTTCTTGCTTCAGGCCAGACATTCCTGTGTCAATTTTAGCCCATTAATTCACTCTTCTCTTCCAAAGTTCAACAATGCACAGGACCACAGGCAAATGGTACGGACAAACTCAACTTCTATTGGAAGTGAAATCAACTGAGATTCATTATTTACCAAGCATTGCTTTTGGCATTTGCATCTGCTCCTTGTTATATCTGTGCCTGTTTGTTGCTGACATAGCAAGGAAATCCAGTTACTAACGTGATTATCATTAGCTTACTCTAGTTGGGATTTATTTTATTTTCATTAGCTAAATCATTTCTCGGTCTTCTCTTATTTCAACTTGAAAGAGGATTTGATTTTCTTCGTATGGATTACTTGCATAGTTTTCTTGAATGATGTATCTGGGTAAATATTTTGGTAGGTACGTATAAATGCTCTCTTACTGGATGGCAGGCATTTTGATACCAGCAATTGTGAACAGGTAGACATCTCCTTATCCTTGTACCTATTATTGTAAGATGCATAAAGTGTAATATTTCTTTCTTTATTATAAACCAGTTTGCTTATTGTCCAAAAGACCATTAACTGACATTTTTAATGCCCATATTCTTACAGGGCGATGCTTCATCTGCTTGCAGTCAGTTCTCTGCAAGACTTTCACCAACTTTATCAATTGGAAATAACATGGTATGGAACAAATTTATGTGGGGAACATTCTCGTCTACTTTCTAGTTTGTTGTATTTGGAATTGGCGTCTGTCCTACTTTTATGGGTCAAAACATAATTCAAATGTCACTATGATCATTTGCAACCCTGATTAGGAACAAATGGTTTTATGATTCTTTTCAATTCTAATAGTTAGCTGATCTTGTTGCACACTTGATGGCACTAAATTCATCTCACTACTAAATTAAAAAAGAGGTTGTGCTGCATTTTCAGTTAATTGAAGTAGTTCTCCCGATGTTACTTCTGGTATTGTTGCTTGATGCAGTTGTTGAAACTTTTGCTTCATTTTGTTGTCTCTTTTCCGCCACCAGAAAGATGAGCCCAATCAAGCCAGCTATTTCACTCAGGATTGTCCCAACATCAATGCTTTGTGGGCGTCCTTAATAGTTGAAGAATGCGTCCGACTTGGTTTGACGGTAAGCCTTACTATGAGAATCTGTTCTGGGCTTTTTGTTTTTCCTACTTTCTAATTTATTCTTTATCTAGTATTTTTGTGTAGCTCCTGGATCAAGGTCATCTCCCCTGACGATCGCTGCTGCTAGTCACCCACTTACAACTTGTATTGCATGCATTGATGAAAGGTCCCTTGCATTTCATGCTCTTGGTTATGCCAAAGGTTCCCAGAAACCAGCAGTCATCATAACGTCATCTGGCACAGCAGTCTCAAATCTTTTTCCTGCTGTGAGTTCTAGATTTCCATAACTATGGCTGTTCTGTATCTCTTCCAAAGTGCATTATTTTGTCAAACTTCTTAAGGGATGTTTTGGTAGAATTATTCCAATGTACATGAGCCATAAAGCAAGCTAGACATCCTTTCTTATGATAAAGTCTTTCTGGATTGATAGCTGTCTGATCAACCAGATCTTTTGCTATTATACTCTCCATTTTGCTTTATATTTGTACACAAATAATTCCATACTACACTTTTAGGTAATTTCATTACTCCTCTTGTAATGTTCTTCTCCGTGACTGTTCAACTTTTTGAATTCATCCAGTTTGCTATTTTAGTTTTGCTCTTTCTCTAATGGTGTCACTTTGTCCTGATATAAAGGTTGTGGAGGCCAGCCAGAATTTTGTACCAATGCTGTTGCTTACAGCAGATCGTCCCCCTGAGCTGGTAGATGTTGGGGCAAACCAAGCAATCAATCAGGTAATAAGGCCACTGCTTTTGCATGTGATGGCATAATTTGTTCATATTCGGTTCATGAAATTGCTGTGAGATACTTGACTATTTTTCTGAGTTCCAGTTACATAATAATTTTTATGCTTCATGTTGATGTACTTTTTGAAATTTAAGAGAATTAGATCATTGACATGCTTGGTTCTCTTACCCAATGTTAGAGAAACTATTGCTGTTATGCTGCATTAACACCTGTCATTAAATTAAGAATGTAGGAGAAAAGGTAGAATGGAATTTCCATGTCTGTCCAGTTTCTTCTTGAATCTCAACCCTGCCTGGACAGAACATGGAGCGATAGTTACTGATTGTTATCTGGATATGATTCGACTAAGTCATATGGGCCACTGCTTTTTGAATTGATTTAAAGTGCATATACACTTTATTGTTGGACAAAACAAAAAAAATAGCCATCTCTTAATTATATTCAATTGCATTTGTTGGTGTTACAGTAAGACAAATGTCTAACTGTTGAGCGTTTGATTTGGGAGTTTAATGACAATGTGATGACTCAGTATGGCTTGCTCCTATAAATCAATTACAAATTTGTCTTTTAGGTCAATCATTATGGAAATTTTGTGAGGCACTTTTTCAGTCTTCCTCCACCTACTGATGATATTTCTGCAAGATTCGTTCTTACCACAGTCGACTCTGCAGTATACAAAGCAACATCTTCACCACATGGTCCTATACATATCAACTGCCCTTTCCGAGAACCACTAGCAAACAGTCCAAGAAATTGGAATCATGACTGTTTAAGTGGATTAGACTGTTGGCTGTCAAATTCTGAACCATTTACCAGATATATTCCATTACAACATTCCTTAGCATGTAATAACATGTATGGGGATATGGCTGAAGTTCTTAAACTGATTCAAGGGGCAGAGCATGGGATTTTAGTATTTGGTTCTATTCAAAACGAAGATGACGTATGGGCAGCTCTTCTACTGGCTAAACACTTGTTGTGGCCAGTTGTAGTTGATGCTCAATCAGGCTTACGGTTGAGGAAGTACTTGTCATCTTTTCTTGATAGCAAGGACATATTATTTGTCGATCAGATGGATCAACTCTTACTGTCAGATTCTGTCAGAGCTTGGATGAAGGCTGATGTCATAATACAGGTAAAATTCAATTTTTTCAGTTAAACAGTTTTTCAAGAGCCCATCCAAAATCAACCCTTTATTCAAATGAGAAACCACATGTTCGTCAAGAATATTTTCTACAAATTGATGTAATGTTAGTTATTAGATGAATTCTGGTGAAGTCCTTTTTTTTTTGTCTTTGTTCTAACAACAGATCGGAAGCCGGATAACAGGGAGACGCATTTCCCAGATGATAGAGCATTGCTCTCCTTGCCCGTATATCATGGTTGATACTCATCCAGGTCGTCATGACCCTTCTCAAATCATGACACACAGGATTCAAAGTACCATCGCTCAGTTCAGTGATTGCTTGATCAAATGTTGCACTCCACGTGTAAGCAAAAAATGGAGGGAATTTATACGTGGATTGGACATGATGGTATGCTTCTGTAGTTAAGGCTTTTGTGTTGAACGTATTCTTATTATTTTTTTGCTTCAATACCATACTGATCAGACTAGCTGCATAAGATTTTGTTTTAAATTCAACTAGAATCTTGGTTTTGATACTTATAGTTTTTATAGTAACAACTTATTGTGTTACTGGAGCTGAGTATTACCATGACTATGTGCCGAAATCATTTTCCTGAAATAACCCTCTCTCCTTTGTAGGCTGCCTGGGAGACATCATTTTTGATTAATTCAGAACAGTCATTGACTGAACCCTATGTCGCACGCAAACTCTTTGAAGCCATTCGGTGTGGATCTGCTTTGTTTTTTGGAAACAGCATGCCTGTGCGTGATGCAGACATGTACGGAAGTAACTGGGTGCAATGTACACACAGTGCTTCACTGATGCTTAGTTCTGGTTTACCATGCCATTGGGTCCAGGTTACTGGAAATAGAGGTGCTAGTGGTATTGATGGTTTGATCAGCACTGCTATTGGATTTGCAGTTGGCTGCAACAAAAGAGTGAGTTAGACCATTTACTTCTGAACTTCTTATGGACATGTAATTTCTTACAAATGATCAATTGCATATAATAACTATTCTGAGTTATGATATTGATGGATGATGCCACTGATTGATGGATCCAACTCTTCCTTTTTTTCCTTAAATGATAGACTTTTAGCAAGATAAATGTGTACCACTAAGTAGTCATTGATTATCTTGTATGTCTTTTTAATATGAAGGTACTTCTTGTGATGGGAGATGTTTCATTTCTACATGATACCAATGGATTGGCACTTCTGAGTCAACGGTAGAAGCTTTGTGTCTTTCAATGACCTTTTTTGGTGAAATTGTCATCTATGCCTTTTATCTGACTTTACCAATATTATTTTTTCTTTCTTCAAGGACTCGCCGGAAGCCAATGGTCATACTTGTGCTTAACAATCACGGTGGTGCAATCTTCAGTCAACTTCCAGTTGCAAATACGTTAGACAGAAGTATATTAGACCAGTTTTTCTACACATCTCACAATGTTTCTATACGTAATCTATGTCTGGCACATGGGTAAGAAATATGAATCTTTATTCTGTTTGATATGGAAATTCAAATGTGAGACAAAGACATTTAAAAACCTTGAAGTTGGTCTCAATGTAGAATTCTTGGAGTGTGTATCAAGCATCTCTACTGATAAAAAATAGTCTATGCAGTGTGAAGCATATACAGGTCAAGACAAAAATGGAGTTGCAGGATGCACTGTTCACATCTCAGAATGAAGATGCTGATTGTGTAGTGGAAGTTGAAAGCGGAATTGATACCAACGTCGAATTTCATAGGTATTTCAGCAAATCAACTTCCCAAATTAACATATTGTTACCTTTTCCCCTATGCTAATACATTCCTTGCCTCTTCAGTAATTTGAGGAACTTTACTCGTCAAGCCTCAGATCATGCTTTAAACACCCTCTTGAAGCTTTCAGCTGCGAATTCCACCTCCAATGGTGATATGTTATACAAAATCAGTAAAATGGAGTACTCACAGTATCGGTGAGCCTTGTGTAACAACCTAAAGCAGGATCATGAAACAATGTAATTTTTTCTAAAAAGTTTTTTTTATCATACTTTTCAACTCATCTATTACAGGGTTCAGCTAAATGCTCCACCTACTTCAGCTTCAAGGAGTTCCAACACAACGTCATACAGAGAAGGTTTTGTTATAAGGCTGTCTCTTGAAGATGGAAGTACTGGATTTGGAGAGGTGACTGTAGTTTTGCTCTTTGCTAAAAGTTTCCATTCTAATGATTACAGAGAGTATAACTAGACCAACTTCTTTCTTCCCAAATAAATGAATCTTTTTTCTTTCCTGACAAGGTGGTATTTCATTTAATATTATGATAATCCAAGCTTAGTTCAGAGTTTTGTTAATGTTACTACTGAATTTAACTACTTTGTCTTCTATTATGTGACATTCTTTCAAAAACTGGCTTCTGTTTCCTGAATTTCTTATGCCACTTTATAGTACTTTATTTTACTGTTTGCAGTCCAAAACCATTTACCTGTTTCTATTTTATTGAAAAGAACATAACAAAACTGTGTTCATGATCCTCAAATGTTAACGCTTGCACAGGTTGCACCTCTTGAAATACACAAAGAAAATCTGGTTGATGTGGAAGAGCAACTTCGGTTTCTTATTCATGTCATAGAAGGAAACACAATTAATAACATCCTACCTCTATTGAAGTGTTCTGTCTCTTCTTGGATATGGAACAGTTTAGGAATTCCGGTAGGTCTTTTTGCAATTTTCCTTCTCATATTTTCTTAGTGCACCAAATTATGCAATATGCAGGAATTGGCTGCCTCGATTAGTTCTTCTTGTATCTTCTTGACCTTGTTTTCGTTTGTGTTTTAATGCATCCAATATACTATAGCCAGGTTCAATCTTTCCCAGTGTCAGATGTGGCTTAGAGATGGCTGTCTTCAGTGCCATTGCTAGTAGACATGGTAGCAGTTTATTGGATATCCTTCATCCTGGGAGGGAAGAATCGTCCACATCCGATGTTCAAATTTGTGCTCTTATTGACTCTTATGGAAGTCCAGCAGACACAGCTTTCATCGCATCCACACTCATTGCAGAGGGGTTTAATGCCTTAAAAATAAAAGTAACATTATTCTCAAAATTTACCCATTGTGAAATGCTTTTGTTTCCAGATTTTGTGGAGCTACAAGAGAGATGCTTTATTTCTGCAGCACATAATCATTGTTATATTTTTTCTATTTTGGGATAGTGACAACTTGAGCTTTCAAATTGTTCTTTCACAGGTAGCACGTCGAGCGGATCCCGCTGAAGATATCGCTGTAATACAAGAGGTGAGAAAGAAAGTGGGCCAACATATTGTACTCCGTGCAGATGCAAATAGGAAATGGACTTATGATGATGCCATTAGATTTGCCTCCAGTGTCAAAGATTGCTCCCTGCAGTATATCGAGGTATGATATTTTACCAACTATAAATGCTTTCAAGCCATAAGAATTTCTCTTTTCCATTGGATATTCTATACCAAGCTCCCTCCAGAATTTGGCATTTCTATCAGTGTTTGTATAGATTTTGTGCTGTTTACAGGAGTATAGATACTTTCCTAGAATTCTGCGACGGCTTGATATTATGAACTATCATGTTCTGAATAAGTTCTTTTCCTTACAATGGGTTTTCAGGAGCCTGTTAACAATGAAGAAGATATAGTGAAATTCTGTGAAGAAACTGGCTTAGCAGTGGCGTTGGATGAAACCATCAACTCTATCAGGGAGAATCATCTCCAGGTCCTCCAGAAATACAACCACTCAGGAGTTGCTGCTGTTGTAAGTAGGATTATGTTTTGGCAATACTATATATCACTTGTAGCCTGGCTGCATTTCCTATCATTCAATATATTGCATCAAGAAGATTTTGCAGGATAAGAGGGTGAACGTAGATTATTGAAATCCAACTAAGGCACTAATGCACATATCTGCTACGTTTGACATTGTAATTTTGTTGGGCTTAGGTAATAAAACCAAGTGTTATTGGTGGCTTCGAGAATGCTGCACTCGTTGCACGATGGGCTCAGCAGCACCGAAAAATGACAGTCGTCAGTGCTGCATTTGAAAGTTCACTTGGTTTGTCCGCCTACATCCAATTTGCTCGATATCTTGACCTGCAAAATGCTGAGATGCAAAAGTTGATGAACAAGGAGGCAGAATTATGTGTGGCGCATGGTTTTGGAACCTATAAGTGGTTTAAGGAAGATGTGACGGTTGAGCCTTTAAATATCCATTATAATCCATCTCACCGCTCTATAGAGGCTGATGCTGTTGATGCTGGTCGGTTACTCCAAAAATGTCAAATAAATCCTGATGTGATTGTTAGAACCTTCACTCATGAACAAGTGAAGGAATATCAATTAGCAGTTGATACAGAAGGTGTCTCATTTTCCACAAATGTGCTTGAAACTGGGGAAAGCATCGACGTAAGTAATAAACTAAATCATCTTTTAGTTTCTCCAAATCTTTATTTTCCAATGATTATCCAGCCAACTGATCTACTACGCCCTGCACAAATTACCAGATCCTCGTACATGTTAAAAACACGTGATTTTTATGATTCTATGATAATTAGTAGTGTTATTGATGTATGACTTCTGCCCAATCAGTTGAACAAATATCCTTACTTTTACAGTTCCTGAAAGTGATGGTGCAATAAATCAACAGCATGTGATAATGAGTAAGGCTAGATCCTAGCAATGAGTGACATTTGAAATTTACAGTAGGAAGAGATAAACTTGTTGAATGATTTTATAAAACTTGAAACTTGAAATACTATTTAACGAAATTCTTATTCTGTACCAGTACTTTGATTTTGATCATATTGATAGACTAAGCCAGCTAAGTTCTTTTTGTTATCATTCTTACCTTCCTATCAATGCAGGGTAGTACCGTCGTTTTTCTTCATGGCTTTCTAGGAGCTGGTAGAGACTGGACTCCCATCATGAAGGCCATGTCAGGCTCCACCAGATGCATTGCAATTGACCTTCCTGGTCACGGGGGATCAAAGTTGCAATATCAAGGCAATGACGTTTCAGACCGACCAAATTTATCAATTGATGTGGTGGTTGATATCTTATGCAAGGTATTGAATAATCTTACTCCTGGAAAGGTTATACTTGTCGGGTACTCGATGGGAGCCAGGATCGCGTTATACACAGCCCTAAAACGCAGTGATAAGGTATAAAATTATATGCCAAAAATGTATTCTGGCGCAACTCTGATTTTTAACCAATCATAAGTGTCTAACAATGTGCTACAATAAAAGGTCGAAAGAGCTGTGATAATTTCTGGAAGCCCGGGTCTGATAGATAACGATGCAAGAGCAACCCGTAAAGCAAAAGATGACTTCAGAGCTAGTATTCTTGTCTCAAATGGCTTAGAATTTTTTATACAGACTTGGTATGCTGAAGTACTATGGGCCAGGTAATGGATTGTTCCTTTGTGCATTTGAATCCACTTATTGCTTTGATAGATTTCATAGTTGAATATATTAACATATTGTCACCAATATTTTTATGATACAGCTTTAGAAGCCATCCAAAGTTCGAGCAGATAGTGACCAATCGTTTGCAGCATGATGACTTACACACTCTTGGCAAAATTCTATCTGATTTAAGCATCGGAAGGCAGCCGTAAGTTTCCAAAATCTTGGGTCATTACTAAAAATTATAAATTTCAACTCACTGTGAGTTGAGCTTCCCTTTTCAGAATGCTTTCACGACATTGAGTTTTGCCCTTATGATGCCCATATAATTAACTTTTTCATTCGATACAAACTGTGTCAGTGTGAATTATGTTGATTTGAGTTATTTGTATTGTTATCCATGCAGAATCATAATGTTTCTAGTTGTGATGTTTATTCTACTATAAGAAAGATAAGAAATGCAACTATTTCACACAGCAAAGAACTCAACTGACTGATGACATTTTAGCAAAACGCGAACTTGTTTGCTTGTTATACTGTCTTGCTGATCTTACGTGCTTGAGCGCTGATCCTGCTTAACATTACGTAATATATCATCATTTTCAGTTCTTAGGCAGACATATTGAACACTCTCTCTGTTCCTTTAACTCAGTCCTTGTATGCACTTACAAGTTCATCTTTTCCTTGCTTACTTTCTTATAATAGATCATTGTGGGAAGATCTGAAGACCTGCAAAGTGCCTCTTCAGCTTATAGTGGGAGAAAAGGACGCCAAATTCAAAGCAATCGCTCGTGATATGCACACTAGAATCAACCATGAAAATGGAAGTTCCGATTCACCACCAGTTGTTGAAATTCCAAATGCCGGGCATGCTGTTCATCTTGAGAATCCCCTTGCTGTTATCACTGCTATAAGGCAGTTTATGAAGAGAACGAAGAATACTTAATTTCTTTCAAAAGAATACATCTGGATCATTTCATTCTTTTCAACCATAAATAAATTAATTGCAACCACATAAAAATAATCTTTACTGTTTGTTCCCTTGAACAAACATCTGATCATATTTTCTAGAGAACGTTATGTGTTTCAACTCCAGTTCAAATGTGTTCTTTTTCTTGGAGGGCTCATTTAGCGCTCAAGCTATGTTTCAAGTTTCCTGTTCCTTGTACTTGTGATATTACTAAAAATTTAAAATAAACATATGAATGGACTATTTGCAAGTACATAAAGAAATCATAGAAATAGGCAAGCTTGAAACTAAAACTTTCCAGAAAAGTGAGAACCTTTTCATATTCTTGGTTAAAATTAATATTCATGTGCCTCATGGCCATATTGGAAACAAAAAATATGAGGCACAATGTCAACTAGCTAATTTAGCCATTTCAAGAAAGTTATTCCTAGAAATCATATTGTACAATGAACAGAAGTTTGAGGGGGTCCTTTTCTTGGATCACTACTATAATTTACATCCTCACCAACGCTAATTTCACCGTAAGAACCTGCAGTTCGAATTTCAACGTCCGGCCATGCAGACTCTTCTTCCTGATCAAGTCTAGGGGGACTTGAAAATGAAATGAATCCCTTCTCTTCATGAGCAAATCTTGTCAGAGACTTACTGAATGGAAACACACTGCACGAGATAGTTCTCCGGGATGTACAGTCTGCTGGATACAGAGACTGGAAGATTGACGAAAACCGGACTTCTGCATGATCCAGTGTGCTGAAAGAGTCTCTGGTGCTCTCGGTGGTAAATGATGAGTCGTCTGAGCTAGTAAATGGGGACCAGTCACTAGATGTAACATCTGAGAACCCGGCATAATTTTTCAAAGATCTATTTCTATTTTCTCTAATAAGGATTCCTCTAGAGATGTTGGTATAGTCTACATTTGTCTCTAACCTATGATCCGAAACTAAGTTGTGATTTAGTTTGCTCTGTTCAGGTCTTGAAGACCTTTGGATTTCTGATAGGTCGTGCTTAGGGATGCCAGAATTCCGACGCCGGCTGGCCTTCATGTTAGAACCTCTAGCAGGGGCCAAGCGAGGGTATGACCTGGAGAAAAGCAAATGTCAAAACCCCACGGAAAGTGAAAACAGAATCCAAACTTGTAATTCAATCAATAGATCCAAAATTTCAAATCCGTCACAAGAAATCTACTAAGTTGTTTGACTAACTTAAGTTATGATAAATTTCAAGTCCTTGACTCCCAGTTTGAATTATTTTTTGAGTCATTATGGTGTATTCAATAAATTCTTTCCAAATCCAACTCTTTTTATCCAAACATACCATATCACATTCCCCTATCTTACCCGGATTCTGAAGCTTACCTCATGTAGAACAGAATATATGCACCTTCTGACATCACGTGGCTCAATTCTACCGGCTGGACCTGCCAACCAAGCCACAAATGGAAATTGAGAGACCTTATCAAACAGAAATTAAAGTCCAATAAACAGATATGAACCACAATACATCAGTAAAGTGCAATAAAGTCAAGAACACAGATTCCAGTATTCAGTACAGAAGAGAATACTTTACGAAAACAAGAAACCAGACTAGATTACATGGTAGTCATGCACACACTGCATTGAGCCTCTAGAAGAGTTTACCTCAGTATCATCAACCCTGAACCAATTGCCTTGCAGATCTTTCACATATGATATGTAATGACCGGAAAACGATGCATTTGATGTATCTAGGTGCACAACAACACCGTAAAGCATGTAAAGCGGAGGTATGTCGTCAGTCCCAGTCATAAATGGAATCATATCCAGCATTTCCGGAAAAGTGATGCATTTATTAATCTTCCCGTAATTTCCCTCCTGATAATTAAAACATGGGTCAAAAACCAATATAAAAAACGAGAAGGTAAGTAACAAAAAACAGAAATAAAGAAAATAAATATCCAACATGCATATAAATCCTACTTCATTGTGTGAATCTCAGAATGTAACTTCCGAAGGATTAATAGTTATATCAATTAAGTACTTAAGCCTTCTCACGATATTGCAAACTAATTGATAAAGAAACGGATGATTGGAATAAAACAAAGAAAAAACAATACCTGAAATCTCTTCAAGACAATGGTCATGATATTTGGAGCCTCTTGTATGCTCAATTGCTTCCGTGCTCGAACATATGTAGCACACCTTTTATTCAATTATATTAAGAACCACAAATATGATCGAGTAAACTGGGATTTACGTTCTAAAAGAGCGTGATGAAGGGTTAGCATACCTTGTGCATCTATACATGTTCTCTCCATCAAGCTCTTCTGAACTAGTGAACTGAGTCAGCGCATCCTCCAATGATTTAACCCAACCAAATATCTCCAAAGTAAGATCCATAATATTCTCGCACCGCTCTGACTCATGGTGACATCTCAAACATTTAACCTGACGAAAGGTTTATTCAGTTTAGTCTTACTATAGAATACAACAGTTGGCAGAAAAGGCATCTGACAATGAAATATCTAGGAGTACCTAAGGGATCAACCACCTTTGATCTAAGACATCCTCCAAACATATGTTGTATAAAAGTAGTATCCTGCAGCCTGGGCTCAACAAAATTTTCTCCCCCAAATCCTTCCAAGCATATTGATTGCATTGAGGCCACAAGAAGCCTGAGAATGCAAGGCACTAGATGAAGTTAACTATGATCATTATACCCAGAATGAAATGAAGAGGTTCTGAAATAAGTTTAAATTTGATAGTCAACCAGCAAATAAGGCTTGTATTTTAAGGTTTCGACAAAGAGTATAAATAAACTGGAAGCACTCTAGCAAATGCATCAAGATACACCTAAAGATTCAAGGGGTAGGGGTGAGAAGTAATAATGAGATTTTTTTTTGTTTAAGTGCTTAAAGACCTTAAAAACTCATGAGCATCTTCCTGACTTCCGTCCCCAATCTGGGAATTTAGACTTCTAATGTACATAAGAATATTCATGGGTGACAGAGGGCCACCACTTTCTCTCAGCATCAATGCAAGCTGCTCAAGCTCACACATGAGGCACCAATCTTTCGCACATCCTGGCATGTACATAAGACGTCAATAAACTTTGTCCTACTAAAGAGTACCACAATTAGCACTTAGGAAGAAGCAAGTACCAGCTCTAGAATGTGATTGTCGAAGAAGGTAAACAATCAGAGGCTTTGTGCATGTCAGACACTGCAATACGGCATTGGCATAGCAACTGCACAAGAAGAAAAGCTGATAATATTATATTTTCACACTATGTGATTTTTCAATTGTTTATTCTGTAAGATGAAAACATCTGGAAGCACAAAATGTAGTTTTTACCTATTCCCACAGTTCACAAGTCCTCTAGGTGTCATGTTGAAAACTTCAAACTTAAAGCACTTCACAAATTCTTCATAGGGAAAAATCATCTGGTAGTTCAGAAACGTTCAATATGATGAGTTTCCTGGTGAAGTCATCAATCAGGCGGCAAGGCTAATTGTGCAGCTAGGACAAAATAGAATCAATCCTTTTTCCAATCTTATGAATAGTTCCATTTATCTCATGACATGTTACTGATGCACCCCACATTTTCTGTGCAACTCATGCATAGATCATTTCTGAAAACTGACCTTCACTTTTCTGTGGCTATTGGTACTATCTTCTGAATGTCGCTGCTGGTCAATTTTCGTGGACTTTTTCATACCCATCATCCTCATGATTCCCAGGTTTGCGACCCTATTACAGTCCTGTATGTTTACCTTCGTTGTAGCAATTCCTGCATCAAAATAGCTTGGTAAAGGTAAGAGCAACTGCCTTCTACTACAAGGTAAAAACTGTACAACAACCTACTTGACTCATCAGCATTTTGAACTTCTACACTT